>NC_064884.1:4371471-6795846 GCF_929443795.1 Astur gentilis
TCCCAGCCCCAGGCTTAGTGTTGGGTTGTGCGGTTGTTTTTTGGCAGAGCTCCCATGTCCCCTCTCTCCCATAGATGGAGGCTGGTGTCTGGATCCTTATGAGCAGCCTGCCATGGGGGTTAGCAGTCTGTGCCCCAAGGTGTTGTGGGGTCCCTGGGAGGGGGGGGCCAGGACCAGCTCTGCAGGCAGGGAGGAACAGCAGCATGGGGGTTCAGCTCCCATCAGTGTACACTGCTGCTCCATCTTAACATAATTTTTCATAAATTTCACTTTAAATTGGCTTTTTGATATTTTTTTTTCTTCCCCCTGCAGCCTTGACTTCAGGCCAAAGAGGAGCTGGAAAGTTGTTTAATTAGTAAGACAGTAATCGAGCCAGCTGCCTCCCCGAATCGGAAAGGCACGGTGCCAGCAGCTCTGAGCTGCTCTGTGTGAGGTCTGAGCTCCTTCCACCGTCCCCCTCACCTAAATCCCCTGGGAGAACCAGGAGCCGGGGAGGAGAAGAAGCTCCCTCCCTCCAGCTGTTTCCAAGCGCCCCGGAGTTTCCCCTGTGGGCAGGGCATCCAGGAGGAAAGGGGGTGCGGGCAGCCCCTGGCTGTTGTAGAGGGCACAGGACTGGTACTCGCAGGGCCACTCGGCCCAGGCGTAGCGCAAGCCCAGGACCAGCGTCCCGCAGCCGGCCACAGCCAGCATCACCGTGCGGGACTCCACCGCCACCATGGGTGCCGGCAGCCACGTGCAAGGGGATGGCTGGCTGGAGCAGCAGACCTGGGGAGGGGGAGGAACCTCTGTCAAGGTGGGCTTCCCCTCTTCCAGCCCTGGGGGAAAAGCTTTTTCCCACTCCTCACCTCGAACGCCCGCGTGTCCCTCCGACGGCAGACGAGCTCCTGGCTGTAGGTGACATTCAGCAGACCCCTGGTCACCTCCAGGACGGCGCGGGTGGGATATGGCCCCTGGAAAACCAGGTCTTTCTCCCCGTACGCCACAGCCCTGGCACCCAGGTGCAGCCGGTGGGCCACGTTCTGCTTGTCCCGGGGGTGGATGCTGCAGAGGAAGAAGAGGGAGGGGGGGGTTGGTATCCGATAGCTTTGTCGCTGCCCCCTCACACCCCCCCCCCAGCTGGGACTCGCCTGCCGTAGGGAGAGCGCTCATCACACAGATCCATCGCCACGGCCATGAAGGTGCCGGGCATCTTGGCGTTGGGGACGACCCCCAGATCGGCTGTTTGGTGCCAGCGGAGCCAGGTGAAGCTGTCGTGCGGGCTCTGACGGCGATAGGTGGACAACTGCAAGGCAGAAAGGGGGGGTGGGGAGCTGGGGAAGCACCTCAGCTATCGCTCCCAAAACCGGCCACTGCGGTCCCTGCCTGGGATTTGGCACTCTGGCAGGATCTGTCTACAGGTCTACAGCATCGTCTCCCTCCAGCCGGCTTGGAAGCGGCCTCCAGGGTGTGAAAGGATGGGTAAAGCCTCCCTGAGCATCATGACACCATCCCCCCAGGAGGGTGGGGGTCCTGCCTCTCACCCCCCACCTCACCTGCACGAAGCCGAATGGGAGGAACGGCTCCGTCTGCCCGGCTGATCCGGTGTGGAAAGCCTGGCGCCAGTCGGCTATGAGTGCGGGGAAGGTGCAGTTGTACCGGTCTGTGTGCAGAAAGGCGTTGGCCTCTCCTGGTCCCAAAAGCAAGGGGGCGGTTAGAGCCTGGTGGGGTAGCAAGAGGGGCTGCTCCACCCCAGGGGGGAAAATGAAGGGGAGGGGGGGGATTTACCCTGGTACCAAGCGATACCCCGCAGCGTCATGTTGAGCAGAGGGTGGATCATGGCATTCCAGAGCACGGAGGGCGTTTGCGGGCCGGAGAGATGCCAGTGTGGGGAGATGCTGGAAGACAAAGCTGGACTTAAGGGAGCTGCAAAACACAAGGCCAGTCCTGAAGCTGGGGCTTCAGGAGCCAGCCTTGCATGGTTAAAGCAAGCGCCGTGCAAAAGGGGAGTCCTGCCATCCCCTCCGCCTGCTGCCACTGCCCCCTTTACCCACTGAGATGTGCCCTACGTTCTCGGCACAGGATGGGATTTTACCCAGAGTGGGTAAAACGATGCCCAGAGGGGACGGTGGGGCTCTGGGGATACTTTGGGAGAGGAGGTGGGATGGGAAGAGATGGAGGGTGACCCCCAAGAGCGGCAGGGGTGAGGATACCCCCCCCCCCCCCAAAAGCAGTGTGGCACAGGGCAGGAGGTATTTCTGTGTCTTCTCTCACCTTCCCATGTCCTCTGGGAGCCCACATGCCTGCAGAGCCCGTCGGGAGGACCAGGCCTCGATGGGGGTGCCCCCCCAGGCTGCCTCCACCAGCCCAATGGGGTACCGCAGAGCCTCATAGAGGTAGCGCCCCAACAGCCAGCAGACGGCCGAGAAGTAGGTGAAATTCCCATGGCCCAGGTTTTCTGTTCAAGAAACAGTGAGCTGCAAAGGGAAAAAGGGGGAAAAAAAAGCCGTTTCCAGGCTTTTTTTTGAAGGCATGTTGCACTTACCGGCCGTTGGGATGGACCACAGCAAGTCGATTCGCTCCAGGTCCTCCAGCTCCACGTCGGAGCGGGCGGGTGCTGCGGCGAAGATGCGGACGTAGGGGTAGTGAGCGGCGGCGACGAGCTCCTGGCTGGCGTTGGTGATCTAGGGAAGGGTCGGGAGCGCGCCAGGCGCTGCCCTGCCTGATCCCTGCTTGCGCTGGCAGGATTGGGCCATGCCGTGGGGGCTTACCTGCAGGACTGTCATTGCCATGTTGCTCTGACCGCTGCAAAGCCACACGTCTCCAAAGTAGATGTCCTGCAGCGTCACGTTCTCTGAGCCTTGCCCAGCTGTTAGCGTGTAGGGACCGCCCTGATCCATCGGGTCCAGGACAGTTGTCCATGTCCCAGGAGGTCCTGGAAGAAAAGGATGGTGTTTGTCTTTCACAACCCCTATGAAGACCTTAAAACCTTCACAAAGAGGTGGGATGAGTGGCCAGCAGCTGATGGGGATGGACAGGCAATGAGGGGAAGCTTCCCCACCACAGAGCCAGGCTGGGGAAATGGATTTTGAAAGCTCTCCGGCATCGGCGGGTCTTTCCTCCTGCAGGAATTTAGGGGTTAAAAAGAAAATCTCAAAGACAAATGTGTGTCAGAGCAGAAGCTGCTGGGAGGAACCGGGATTACAGGAGCAGCTTGGTGTGTGTGACACCGAGATGTCTCCAGCTAATTTTAGAGGTGCCGAATCGAGGCGTAAAGATATTCTGCTGGAGCTTAGTGTGGATTTTCTGGCCCAGCTAGGGGCCAATCCTGCAGATCTCCCAATAATGATGGATCACTGCTCTCTCACAGGATGCCTCTGGGCTCTCCAGCCTGTGGAAGAGCCCTTTAGGCAGCAGTTTCACCCCCCTCCAAAAGTGATGAGCGCTCCCCCCCCCCCCTCACTAGGCAAGGAATGAGGCCACCAGCTGGGATTTGAGATGCCTCTGAGCCTTCCCAGCCTCAAGGAAGGCTCTGCCTGCAGAAGCGACATCCTTCAGGGCTTAGAGATCCCTAGCAGGATTGTCTGAGGGGGGATACATCAAAAAAAGAAGCCAGGAGTGCTCTGGAGATTTCCCCAGAGATGGTTTTGACAGGGAGAGGAGCTAAATCCCCCCCCTGCTCTCCCCTCCACAGCCTCATCATTCGGCTCAAGCCTACGCGGTGCCACCCACTCCAGCGGCAGCTCGGCTCCCGCTCAGCGCCTGTGGGATCCTGCTGTTGGGAAATCAAAGTGAGCAAAGGCCGGCACTGGTGGGGAGGGGGATTGCTGAATCACTCCCCCCGCCCCACCCAGATCTCCCAGAGAAGGGGAAAGCACGGCTCTAGGGGTGCAGGAGCTGGAGACGTCATCGTCACCTCTGCAACCCCAGAGCAGCGGTGTGACAAACCCAGGGACGATGGGGCTGCGGACAGCAGCCCCCACCTCACCAGCAGGTCTGATTTGGGCTCGGACGTGCTCCTCGGCCACCAAAACCACTGGCCCCAGTTGCCCACCAAGGGTCCAGGACTGACCTTTAACTTGCACCATCTTCTTCATGATGATGAGGCCGCCGTCTCTGGAGAGAGTCACAGTCACAGCAGCCCCTGGCTCCCCGTAGCCCCACACCACAGCCCCCGCTGGCTCCTTCTGCAACACCATGTGGTCGCCGTAGTAGGACGCGAAGCTGAGCATCACTCCTAGAATCAACAGACAGCGCAAACATCATCTCCAAGAGGCAAAAAGCAATGAGAAAAATCCCCCGCATGGCCTCCGACTCCCTCTTAAATACAGATTATTTGAGATCCTGCTTAATTTACAGCTTCCTTCAATCCTGGTCAACTTTAAGGTGGTTAAAATCACGAAAAAGCTGAGGAAGCGGCACAATTTGAAGTCCCCAAAGGAGCCCAGCCCTACGAGGGAAGTCGCCTCCCAAAGCACGGGAGCTTGGGTTACAGAGTTTAGATACAGATTTTGGTAAAAATTCTTCTAATAACAGCATGGGAGCATCTCTGCCAGCCCAGCCTTGGTAATAAATACGTTCCAACGTACTTTTCCTTTGCAAAAAAAGTTTGGCAAGTGATGGGATGGGAAACACTGGCCATGTGGCACCAGCAAAGGCGTCTTTCAGCAGGGAGGGAAGCAGAGGTCTCAGCCCTGGCACCCCAAAAGCTCCATTTTTGGGGTGTGAAAATAAAACCACGCTTGAAAGGGGGTCGGGGCAATGTTTGCATGGCATGGAGAGGTGATTTGGGGGGTGGTCTCCGTTGTACCGATCAAACCCGGGCTCACAGAGCTCCGTCTCCTCTGCGGCTCGTCCCAGGCTGGGTTTACTGAAGGAAAGAAACCATGTTCTCAGCCCCTCTGAAATCAGCCGCATCACTGTTCTCATCGTCTCATGCACCAAGGCTCCAAGAAGGACAAGTTACATAAAAAAAGGAGTCGAAGGAGAAAAGATAAAAAAAAAAAAACCAAACCAAGACGCCGGGGAAGAGACTGGAGGCTATAAAAAGCGGCTGGGAGGAGGGAAGGGAGGAGAGCCCACGAGACGCCGCCAAGGAGCCGCATGCGACTCCCGCCTTACGTAAAGCAATCGTCCCACGGCGGCAGCGACACGCCAAGGGCATTGAAGAGGGGCTGGCTGCTGCCAAGGGTGTCGAAGAGGGGCTCTAGGAGCGCAAAGGGCATCGAAGCAGAGCTCGTAGGGGGTGCAAACGGCCCCGGAGCGGGGCTGGGGGGATGCCAAGGACATCAAACCTGGGCTAAGGGGGAGGCCAAAGGGCTGGGAGGGTGCCAAAGGCCCTGAAGCGGGGCTCAGCGTGGTGCCAAAGGCATCGAAGCAGGGCTGGGGGGGCGGGGGGGAGGCCGAGAAGGGCGTCAAAACGGGGCTGGGGGGATGCCAAGGGCCCCGAAGCGGGTCTGGGGGGCGGGGGGGGGGGCAGAGCTGTGCCGCTCCTCGGGCCGGGCAGAGGAAGGTGCCCGCGGGGCTGGGGGTGCGGAGCCAGCCCCCCCCAGCCCTTTACCTGCCGCCACCGGAGCCAGCGCCAGCAGCACCCACGCCGCCATCCTGGGTGGGTGGTGGTGGTGGGGGGGGGGGAACGGGACGGGACACGACACGGACAACCGGGCGTCGGGGCACCGGTCAGCCCCTGCCCCGCCCGGCCCCGCCCCGTGTGGGCGTGACCAGCGGGGGGGGGGCGTGGCCTGGTCACGGGGCGGGGGCGGGGCGGCGGTTGCCTAGCGACAGCGTCCTCACCACAGCCAGAGGTGCCGGCGCGGCCCGGCTGGATCGGAGGGGAGGGCCCGGGGTTGGAAGCCGGGGGGGGAAACGAGGAAAAGGGGTGAGGGGGACAGGGGGGGGAGGACCGGGAGGAATTGGAGGGGGGGGGGGAAACCGCGGGGGGGGGGAGGGAATCGGGGAGACAGGGGCCCTCCGCGACCGCTCACCCCGCCCTGGCCGGGCAGCCGCCGCGCAGGCGCAGTTAGAGGCGGCAGTGCGCAGGCGCGGCGGGCGGTGCGGTTGGGGGGGCTGGGAGCGCCCCCTAGCGGCGGCGCTATCCATCAGCCCGACCCATCATCTCTTGGGCCGCAGGTTCGAGTCCCGGCGGTGCTCGGTCGGAACGGCGGGGGGTGCGGGTCGCCGCTAATCCCGGCTGTGCCGCTACTGGGGGGGCCCGGGAGAGGCAGCCATGCCCATCCCCTCCTCCAGCACCACCCTGCGGCTGCCCGCCGGCTTCAAAAACCTGCTGGAGGGGCTGGCACTGGAGGTGTTGCGGGCACAGCCCGCCGATGTGGTGGCCTTTGCCGCTCAGCACTTCCAAAAGCTGCTGGAGCAGAGAGAGGGTGAGTGGTCCGGCCCAGCAGCACTCATCCCTGCACCTCCATCCCCTGCCCCATGCTGCATGGCCTGCCTGTCCTGCGTGGCATCACGCCTGCCATGTGTGCCTGTCACCCGGTGTGTTGCTCCTGCCCCACGTGCCCATCGCCCGTGGCATCAGGCCTGCCCCATGTGCCCGTCACCCGTGGCATTGTGCCTTCCTCGAGTGCCTGTCACCCAGGGTGTCGCTCCTGCCCCATGCGCTCATCACCCAGGGTGTCACTCCTACCCCGTGTGCCCATTGCCCGTGGCACTGTGCCTGCCCCATGTGCCCATCGCCCAGGGCACCACACCTGCCCCTTGCGCCCATCCTTGAGGGACTTTGCACCTTCCCATCGTGCCCATCCCGCGTGGCACCAGCCCTGCCCCGTGTGCCCATCCTATGTGGCATCAAACCTCCTCCTTCCCCAGACAGCTCAGCTGACCTGGTGGTGTGGGGAGCCCAGCTGGAGGACGAGGTTCTCACACAGCCTCTTTTCCAGGTAAGCTGCCCTCCCCGCTTGCCCCTCTGGTCCCGAATTTGGGGTGTCCAAGGTGAAGGTCTGGGACCCCGCACCCACCCTGGCCCTGCTGCCCTTGTCCCACACCACCTAAATTTTAGGTTTTCCTGCTTTTCCTCCAGGAGCCAGGGGAGGATGAGAAGGAGGACAAGGACAAGGAGGAGGAGAAGGCAGGAGAGCAGGCAGGCAGCGCTGCATTCACAGATACGGTAAGGGACACAGTGCCCGCACCCAAAACAGCATCAGGGGTAGTTGACAGCACCCAGCAGCACCAATGCACCATGATTCCTGCCCCAAATCCTCACCATGATGCAGCAGAGAGGAGCAAACCGATGGGTGAAGGGGATTGCACCCCCATAGCTGTCTTTAAAAGGGACACCTCCCCGGGGACCTGACCTGAGTGCTCGCCCCACATCCCCCATTTGGCAACATCCGAACCCAAAATGAGGAACAACAACTCGAAAAAAAACCCAAACCCAAAACCCTCAATTTCCCCACCAGGCTCCTGCCCTTCTCTCGGAGGCAGGCAACTATCTCCCATCCCACCCCGGCGGCACTTTTTTAATGAGAATTTTTATTAATGAGGTCCCCGCCGTTATTAGCGACTCTCACCTGAGATTTCTCCCCTAAAAAAAACCTGGGTTTAGGAGCTGGGCTGAGCTTGAGATGATATTTTAAGTCTCTATATTTAGGCCCCTGCATCCCTGGAGGTTGTCAAAAATTTAATAGCGTCCCCGCGCGAAGGAGGGATGTGACATTGCTCCTTTTCTCCCCCCCCCCCCCCCCCCCCCCAGCTGAGATGCCTCCATAGCATTTTGGGGAGCACTGGGGAGGCCCCCATCCCATTCTAACTGGTGAAATTCCTGTTTTCCCATCAAAGTGGTTTCAAAATCCCAACCGGTGCTGAAAAAAAAGGGGTGACGGGGTTTGCATCAAAACCAGCTGCTCTTTTTTTGGGGGGGTGACTGAACCCCCCTCCCCCCCAATGCTCACCCCAGTTTCACCTCCCCCTTCCTGTTTTTCCCCGGGGGGGGCAGCCAGCCATATGCGGCGTGCGGTGCTCGCCCACAGCATGGGGCACGGCGGCGGCTCCCCCGGTAAAAACAGGAAGAAGGGATGGGGAAAAATGCTGGCGGGGACCCTACGCTGGGGCTGATGCCAACCAGCTACGCCTTGACCCCCCCCTCCCAGCACCGCCTCACCGGCTGCCGGCTCCTGCTTCGGCAGCCGGCAACACTGCCTGCCCAGGGCACCTTTCCAGCATAAAATCCAGCCCCCCCCCCTATTTTTTTAAGGATTTTTATAACACCTCAGTGCCACCATCTCAAACCATGATGGTGGGACGTTTCCAGGGGGTCTTGCCACCTGTGGTGTCCGCCCCTCCTTTCCAAAATACAAGTTATTTTATCGGGATTCAGATTTTGGATGTGTTGGAGCACCTGGAAAAGCATCACCCCAATATTCCCCGCCCCCCCCCCCCCATGTTGTGCCCTGGGGTGGGTTGTTTTCTTGGATGAGGGGACCCAGGGAGGAAAAACGCAGAGCCTGGAATGGGCTCAAAAACTGCCGTTAATAATTAGAAATGTTCTGGCATTTCGCATCCCTCCTCCGCAGCCGCAGTCTGCGGGAGACGCCGGCACTCGGCAGTTCTGCCAGGACTGGGGGGCCGCGGCCGGAGGGGATTTTTGGGGATAGGGAGGCTGCGTGCTGTTGGCAAAAATGAGGTGCTGTCCACACTTGCATTGAAACTGCTCCCAAACCCCCCTGGTTTTGTGCTTCTTGGGGGGGTTTACTGGTACCGGGATGATCCTCCCAGTATTTTGCATCCCAGTTTTGGGGCTGCTTTTCCCATATCCTTGATGCACAAGTCACCCCAAAAACCCTTTCCGCTCGTCTCCCCCCAAAACAGCCTGTCCTCCCTCACCAGAGCAGGCAGCGATGGATCTGGAGGGTCTAAAAAAAACAAGGGAAAGGGATCTTTTTCCCATCTAAAAATCCCAGCGGAGCAGCCGAGGCTTTGCCTGGAAGCTGGAGCGGGGTTTTCTGGAGCAAAGCTATTTCCCCCCCCACCCCCACCGGGCTGGTGGGAAGAGGTGGTGGTGGAAATGCAGCTCCAGTGGGGAGAGCCAGGTGCTGACGGCTGGCGGGGGAATCGAGGGATGCTTGGGGAGCACCCATCTCACCGTGTGTGGGTTTGGGTGCCTGGGTGCTGCCTGGGAGGGGGTGGCTGACCCCCATCGGCCAGTGAAGGGTGGATGAAGCAGTGGCGGGGGGGCAGCAGGGGTGGGCTCCACTCTCCTTGTACCTGGGACGGGATGGGGAGCAGGGTGGTCTGGGTGTCCTGGGGAGCTGGGGGTGTTGGGGGGGGGCGGGCAGGGGATGCCACCGCCTGCACCCCGGCTGGAGGGGCCTCAGGGACAGAGATGGAGACGGGGATGGGAACGAGAACAAGGATGGTGACAGGGACAGGGACGAGGGTGATGGTGGGGATGGTGAGAGGGCTAGGGACAAAGATGATGATGATGATGATGATGGGGTTGAGGTTGGGGGTGGGAGGGGCATGGGGACAGGGGTGGGGACAGAGCTGATGGGGTGGAAATTGGGGTTGGGGGCAGGGGTAGGGGTGATGGGGACAAGAATGGGGATGGGGATCGTGATGGGGATGGTGGTTGGTATGGGGACAGGAAAGGGGACGATGGTGGGAACGGGGACAGGGATGATGGTGGGGATGGGGACGGGGACGGTGGTGGAGGCGATGGGGATGAGGCCAGGAATGGGGACGGGGATGGTGGCAGCAGTGGGGGATGGTGACAGTGCCACGAACGGGGACGCCGATGTCAATGGGACAGTGATGATGATGATACCACCGATGGCGAAGAGGAAGGTCGATGCCACCAGGCCCCCCAAGCAGGGCAGACCCCCTTGAGCAAGCCAGGCCGGCGAGGGTCAGCAAGGCCCAACCGTGTTGGCAGGCCGCTGGGTGCTGGTGCCTGGCTGGGGGGGCCATGCCGCTTTTCGGGGGCCGGCCGGAGCTGGCATTGTCGCACAGAGCCCACGGGCGACTTATGCAGTTGCTTAGCAACTCCCAAACCCGGATTAGAGGCGAGCGAGGCAGGCGATGCGGGGGGCTGTGGGCTGCAGCCCCCCACATCGGCCTGGGGGGTCCCTCCTCTTTCCGGGGGTCCCCCCATCTCACCCTGCCAGCCCCGGGCACCTCGGCATGGTCCAAAGGTGAAAGCGGGGTCCGCAGAGAGCACCGAGGTCTGGAAAAATGGCTGGGTTTGCAGGTCTGGCTGGAAAACACCCCAAATTTGGGGGGGTGGGATGCTCCTGCCAGCAGGGAAGGGACCCCCAAATCCCAAAAGCGGAGCCCCCTCCTCCGTGTGGAGCCCGTTTAGGGACATCACCCCTGGGCTTCAGCGGATTCTCAGGGGGACGCGGTGTCCCGCCATGCCCACCCTTCCTCACCATCCTCATCCTCGCCATCTTCATCCTCATCATTCCCATCCTCACCCTCCTTCGGGACCAAGCCCTAAGTAAGTCGTGAAGTTTTTACCCCCCGTGCAAACAAACCCGGGGGAGCAAAAACCCCTGCCAGCATCACTGCGGGCCAAGCATCTTCCCCCCCCCCCCAAAATAACCCATCACCCCCATTTGCTGCAGCTTTGGTCCCCCTCTCCCCCCCCCCCCCAAAATCGCTGCACATTTCAGTAGGGCCCTATTAAACCCACCACGCTGAGGGCGAAACCGCCGTTCAATATTTGATCGCATCCTCCGCGTATAATTTTATAATGCACGAAACTCCGATGCGAGCTGCCGGCTCCTTTAAGTGTTAGGAGGGAGTTGGAGGCTGTGAAATAAAATTGGAGGAGGTTAAAAAAAAAAAAAAAAAAAAAAAAAAAGAGGAGAAAGGGAAAAAAAAAAAAAAAAAAAAATAAGAAACACCCCCCCACACTCTCTAAAAGCCTGGCAGGGGTGTAGGGCTGATAGGCTCGCCCGGAGGAAAGCGCATTACGTAGGCAAGCGGCTCCGCTCAACTTGCCACCTGCGCTGGGAGAGCTGCCGGGGAAGCGAGACCCTGCCGGAGCCCCTCGCCCATCGCTGGCCACCCACCCGTCCTCCGCCATGGACTGCTGCAACGTAGGTCCCCCCCTCTTTTCTCCCAGCACCTCGTTTTTCTGCATTTAATTTATTAGTAGTATTATTATTGCCCCCCCCCCCCCCCCCACCACCACCACGGAGCGGGGTACGGGGGTGGCGGAGGGGATTTGGGGTGGTGATGGAGGAGGGGGAGTATTTGTAAGGGGGTTGATGCTGCGATGGGTGCTGCACCCAAGACCTCAACCGACTCCGTGCGTGTCCCCCACCCGCCCACCCAGTGCTGTTGCAAACCCCCAGGCCCATATCCCCCCTCTCCCCTAACCCCCCCCCCCCCCCAACTCCCATTTCACACCAGTTCAGGATCTGTCCCACTGGGGCTGGCAGCCACCCCACACCATGGCCAGCATGTCCGGAAAGTCCCCCCTGTCCCAAATCCAGTGGCGAGACAGGGGGTTCTGCTTTGCTTCCCCCCCCCCCCCCCCCAATTACTCTCCAGGCAGGATTGGGATTGCTTATGGATAAAGGGATAAATTGGGGCGAGCAGGGGGCTGCACCTCTCCGTCCGCACCCCAGGGTGAGCACCGCTTGCTGCCCAGCCGGCTCAGGGAGCTGATCCAGCAGAAAACCACATCTTTTTTCCACCTTTCTCCCTTTTTTTCACCCTTTTTTTCCTCCTCTTTCCCCCCTTTTCTCCCCCACCACCTTTTTTTTCCCCTTCTTCCCCCTCCTGCTCAGCTGGCAGCACAGGGAGAAGCACCCGTCTGCCCTCCTGGGTGCCTCCAGAGAGGCGGAACCCACCCTGTATATAGGATTTATCCCCCCTGCATATAGAGTTTATCTGCCCTGCATGTAGGATTTCCCCACACAAATGTAGGATTTCTCCCCCTGGATATAGGATTTCTCCCCTGTATATAGGATTTCTCCCCTGAATATACGATTTCTCTCCTGTATATAGATTTCCCTGACCTGTATATAGGATTTCTCCCCTGCATATAGGATTTCTCTCCTGGATATAGGATTTCTCCCCTGGATATAGGTGTCATCCCGTTCCCCCCCCCCCCCCCCCCCATATAGGATTTCTGCCCTGAATATAGGATTTCTGCCCTGAATATAGGATTTCTCTCCTGGATATAGGATTTCCTCTCCCTGGCTATAGGATTTCTGCCCTGGCTATAGGATTTCCAGCCCTGGCTATAACATTTCCACCCTGGACATATCATTTCCACCTCAGACCCATCACTTAAGCCGCCGCCGCTCTTTTGCTCCCCTCACCTTTCACGACGGTAAAACAACCCGAGCAACTTTGCGGAGCCGTGGCAAGCTCCGAGGGGAAGGGCATGTCCCCGCCCCCCCCCCCCCCCCCCCAATCTGCAGTTTTCAGGTATCACACCCCCCCCACCCCCCAAAAAAATACCCAAACAAAAACCAACCCTCCTTTAAATGCTTTAAAAGCACACCCGGGGTGTTGCAAAGGATGCACCCCCACTGCTGCCGACACTGGACCATCCAACGCCGGCTGGCTCCGATCTCATTTCTTTTTCCCGTGGATTTTTTTTTTCCCCCCTTGACCTCGACGTTGGGTCCAACTGCTCCGGTGGGATGCAGCCAGAGGGGCAGTGGGCTGCAGTGATTTATCCTTGTGGGGGGAGGGCTTTTCCTCTTCTCTGGCATTGCTCCCTGCCCAAATTTCCTGGTGTTTTCAGCCAAAGACCTGAGCAGGGATGCAGGTGGATGCAACAGGCTGTGAGGGAAGGGGAAACTGAGGCACGGCCAGCTCGCCTTGCGCAGTGTGACCCCCCCCGCGCTGAAAATCCCCCTCCCAAAAACCTACCCTATGCTCCCGTGGATGCTCCTCTCCCTGAATCACAACCTTTGGGGAAGCAGGGGCTGATCCCAGCAGGGCTGGCTGGGGTTTGGCTTCTTGCAGCCAGGTGGTGATATAGGGACGAGCAGGGGGTGAAGCATCTTACCCCCTTGCACCTTCAGCTGCAAATCCCCCAAAGCACCTGCAAGGGACTCTGATTTTTAGCAAAGAACCCTAATTTTTAGCACAGGGCCTAATTTAGGACCTTATTTAATGGATTAAATTGGGAGGGGGGGGAGATGCCCTTTTTGGGGTGCCACCAGCCATAACCCTCACGTTGGCGCTGGCAGGAGGGAGCCTGCACGAAGCTGGACGAGGACATCCTGGACATCCCCTTGGACGATCCCGACGCCAACGCGGCGGCCGCCAAGATCCAGGCTAGTTTCCGTGGCCATATGACCCGCAAGAAGATCAAAGGGGGTGAGATCGATCGGAAAACCAAGGACGCCGAGTGCGCCAACAGCACCCGCGGCAGCGACCTCCGCAACGGCGACTAGGTATGCCCCAAAATCTCCCTTATCGCCCCTCGGCCAAAATCGGGGTCATTTTTACAAGGCTGCTGCTCCGAGCATCCTTCCCCGCACCGATTCGGGATGGAGAAGGGGGTTTTCTTCCCAGGAGGTGAAAGCATGCAGGCAGCGGCAGGCAGGCAGCCCCTGCCTGCCCTAATTTTGGGAGCGCGCCGTAGTAGTTAGCATGGGAAGGCGAAGCCCTAGATTTGAATTGAATTTCTCCCTTAGCAACACCACCCCGAACGCCTCGCCTCAGCACATGCTATTTTTAAAAGCCTGTGTCACAGTCTCCTGGCAGGAAAAGGTAAATTTAAAAAGCACCCACAGTGCCGAGGCCGCGTGGCACCGGGGCCCGGGGGGGCCTGGTTGTGCCGTACCCCGTGCCGTGCCGGTGTGGTGAGCGGGGAACAGCCCCGGCTGCCGGGAAGGCCAGTTTGGGGTTAGCGGCAGGGAGGTCTTGCTGCCGGCACGGCCACGTGTCTGTGGCGGGGCTGGTGGGAACGCAACTGGGATGTAGCTGGGAGGCAGTGGGGATGCAACAGGGATGGACTGAGGATGAAGTGAGGATGCACTGGGGATGCAAGGAGGCTGCAGTGGGGATGCAATGAGGATGAAGTGGGGATGCAGCGGGAAGGAACCGAGGATGCAATGGGAAAGCAGGGGGGATGGAGTGGGGAAGCAATGGGGATGCAGTGGGGATGCAATAGGGCTGCGGTGAGGATGCAGTGGGGAAGCAATGGGGATGCAGTGGGGATGCAACAGGGCTGCGGTGAGGATTCAGTGAGGATGCACTTGGGCGTGCAACGGGGAGGCAGCTGCCAAGTGCAGGGGCTGTGAAGCTCATTAGGTCCGTGAGGTTCGTTACGGCTGCCTCGTTAGGTGGGCTGAGCCAGCTTGCATCAGGTAAGACCCCTCCCTCCAGGGTCCTCTGCTCCTGGGGGGCCTGGGCTGGGTGCCCCCCCCCCAGCTGCTGGGCTGGGGCTGGGTGAGGGCAGGTTGCAGGCAGCAGCGGGAGGTGGGCAGGACAAGGGTGCAGGAGCAGGGCACAGGCAAGGTGCAGGCAGGGTGTGGGTGAGCTGCAAGTAGGGCATAGGCAGGGTGCAGGCAGGGCAGGGGAGGGCGCGGAGAGGTTGCAAGCTGCAGGAGCGGGGTGTGGGCAGGGTGCAAAGAAGGCAGGGGCAGGGTGCGGGCAGGGTGCAGGCAGGGCCCAGGATACGGGCAGGCTGCAGGCTGGCTGCAGGCAGGGTGCAGGCAAGGTGTGGGAGCCGGGTGCAGGTTGCAGCAGCAGGATGCGGGAGCAGGGTGCAGGCAGGGTGCGGGCAGGGAAGGGACAGGGCACGGACAGGGTGCGGGCAGGGTGCAGGCAGGGCCCAGGATACAGGCAGGCTGCAGGCTGGATGTGAGCAGGCTGCAGAAGCAGGGTGCGGGCAAGGCGCAGGCAGGGTGCAGGCAAGGCGCAGGCTGCAGCAGCAGGATGCAGGAGCAGGGTGCAGGCAGGGGTGCTGGAAGGGAGGGGACAGGGCGCGGGCAGGGTGCAGGCAGGGTGCAGCCGCAGGCTGCAGGCAGGGTGCAGGCAGAGCTCAGGCCCAGGGCTGACAGCTCTCTCCTTGCTTGCAGGGGCCACCAGGCGCTCCCCGGACCCCCCTCGCTGCCGACTGCCGAGGCCCAGGAGCCCCCGCTTCGCCCCGCAGCCCCCCGCATGCGCCCCCCGGGGTCCCCCTGCAGCTGGGCCCTGCCCCTGCCTGCCCCCCCCTGCCCCGTCCCCCCCCCGCCCCAATAAACGTCCCTGCCGGAGGCCCAGCCTGTCCTTGGCGCCTTTCGACGTCACCCGGCGGAGCGGTGAGGTCACAGCAGCGCGGAGGTGGGATGGCCGTGGGGCGGGTGATGCCCAGCAGCGATGTCACACGTGCGTGCGTGACGTCACTGGCAGGCATGCAACGGCCGGTGTGACAACGGACAGGCGCGTGACATCACGGCAGGGCACGCGATGGCTGGCATGACATCACGCAAGCGCGCGTGACGCCGCTCGTGGGTGGGAGATAGCTCGCGTGATGCTCTGCAGCCGTGAAGTTGGGTGGTGTGACGTCGCTGTTGAACGTGACACGGCTGCTGTGACATCATACGGGTGTGTGGGACGTCACTGCTAGACATGATCAGAGGCACGATGTCATACAGGCATGCGTTATGTCACTGCTGACAGTGTGATGGTGAGCGAGACATCATGCAGGCACGCGCAACACCACTGATGGACATGTGACAGCCAGCGTGATGTCCTACAGACATGAGTCGGATGCTGTGATGCCACACGCTCATTGTGACATCATACTGCCCGACTCAGGATTGGGGCAGGGTCTGACATCATGGTGATGGACAGGCAACGGGTCTTGGGGTGCGACAACACATGCATGCCAGGACGCCATCCTGAGGACCCTGGCCGGTGCAATGTGACATCACCCAGCCACCGTGACATCACACAGTCGCTATGACATCACCCAAAGGGACGTAGGACCCACAACCCCCTAAATCCCCTCAAACTCACCCAAAACCACAGCACCGGACAGCACGGCCAGCTTTTAATCAGAAAACCCCTAAAAAAAGTGTATCTCCCCCCCCCAACCCCTTGTCGCCCCCCCCCCCTGCCGCTTTTAATGCTCTTTTATGAAAAGTCCCCCATTTCAACTGAGATATATATATATATATATAAAAAAAAAAAAAAAAAAAAAAAGAAGAGGACCCCCCCTCTGGGTGGGGCCGGGGCTATTTTGGGGTGTTATATTTACGGGGAGACTCGGCCCCCCCCAAACCTGGGGAGCCTCCTGCACCCATTAAACAACCCCACGACGAGTCTAGCTGCTCGAGGCGTCTTTTAAAAAGAAAAAAAAAAAAAAAACCAAAAGGGAAAAAAACACCCCAGAAAATGGGGGAGGGTGGTGGTGTGTGCCGGATACAAGCACCCCTTTTTTTGGGAGGGGGCTCACACCAAGGAGCCAGCTCGGCTCTGCGCCGGCACCATGACGGGGACGGCGCCCGCCCGTGCCAAGCTGGAGGGGGGCAATGGCCCCGGGGCAGGGGCCGGATCCTGGCGACGCTGGGGGACCCCGTTAACAGCGGGGGGGGAGAGGTTGGGGGTGCGTCCCCCTCCCCGGGGTGGGGGTCCCCGGTAGCTGCCGGTGGCGGTGAGGATGGAGGCGGTGTCGGAGGGGGGTTTGGCTCCGTAGGGTTTCTCCCGGGTGCCAGCGATGGAGGACAAGGTGCTGGTTTTGGAGATGGTGTCCGAAGCTGGGCTCCTCGCCCACAAGGGGGTTTTGGGGGCCACGGCGTCTTCCCTGCCGAGATGGGACAGCGTCGGAGAGATTGGCATCGGCACCGGGAAACCCCGCTATTCCCCTCCCCGGCATTCCCCCCCGCCCCTGCAAAGCAACGGGCCCCCTGAGGTCGCGCAGAGCTCCTGGACCCCAAAACAGGGATGCAAGAGGGAAAGGGGGAAAAACAGAGGTGGAAAAATGCCCTATTTAAACTCTGAAACCTAATGATGACTGGCCAGAGGTGGAAACCTCCTTCCCTCCTCTGTTACCCCTGAAACCTAGCGATGACTGGCCAGAGATGGAAACCTCGCCCCCCCCCGCCCCTTAACTCTGAAACCTAATGATGACTGGCCAGAGGTGGAAACCTCCTCCTCCCACATTAACCCTGAAACCTAGCGATGACGATTTGAACCTCCTCCACAGGAGGGGTGCCTCACTTGATCTCATTGGCTGCCTCCTCCTGGCTATCACGTTTTTTCCTCCGGTAGCCGACGACCCGCTGGGCGAAGAAGATGACAGTGGCGAGGGCGCCCAGGGAGCCCAGCACGGCGCCGGCGATGACGGCTTTGGTGCTAGCTGCCGGAGAGAGACAGACAGGCGGTGGGGGGGAGTTTGCCTCCCCCCTTATTCCCACAGGGACCCCACAGGGACCTCGTGGGGACCATGTGTGTCCCCCCCCCCCACTGGCCCCAGCCCTGCGGACACGTACTCACTTGAGTGCACTTCCAGGACGATGCTGCACTTGGCCGAACCCGCTCGGTTTTCGGCCACGCAGACGTAGAGACCTGACATCTCCAGGGAGAGGTTGGTCAGCTTGAGGGTGCCCCTGGCCCGGTCTACGGGTGAAAAATTCGGGTGCTGCTCCACGGCCAACCCCCCCACTCCCCCCCTCCGCCTTCCTTGCACAGGGAGCGGGCAGAGTTAAGGGGATATTCCCCTGCCCGCTCACGCAGCGAGGCCAGGAACGGGCAGAGTTAAAGGGACGAAGCCAAAAGCATCCCCCAACTGAAGCTTCCTGGGATTTTCCAGCCCCCCCGACTCCGCTCCCCTGGTGTCCGTCCCCTCTGTCGTCGTCGTCCCCCCCCGCCCCGACCCTGGTGCCACCTTACCCTGGGCGGGGGGGAAGAAGACCTGCAGGGTGGGAGCCGTGCGCTCCCACTGGTACGCGGGCGAGGGCTTCCCCTTCTCGGAGGCGCAGCTCAGCGTCACGTTGGCTCCCACGGTGGGGTTGCCGTGCAGCTGGCAGGCGGGGGAGGCTGGCGGCACTGCGGGCACCGACGTTAGTCCCGAGGGACATCGTGACAAGGGAGGGGAGGGGGTGTCAGTTCGAAGGGCGACCAGCGGAGCCTTACCCAGGACGGTGAGGTTGATGACGCCGACGTTCTTGCCCGTGCCGCTGTCGTCGTCCACCACGTTGACGGTGCACATGTACTGGCCCGAGTCGTGCTCCCGGGTGGCGTTGATGAAGACCGAGATGTTGTGGGTGAGGACGGGGTACAGGAACCCCACGCGGGGCTTCAGGTCCGTCTCCTCCACCTTCACCATCCCGTCCAGGTAGGTCAGGATCTGCACGGGGGGAAAACGCCTGCTTTGGTCAACCTCCAGATGGTGTTGCAGGAGAGGAACCTGCCCCCCCCTGCCAAATCCCAAATTTTGCGGAGCAGCGGTTGCTGCCTGAGCCCCCTCCGTCCTCACCTGCCCTGAGCATCCAGGGCGTGGGAACCGTGGGCATCTCCCCATCGTGGGCACCATGAGCATCCTCCTACCAAGGGCATCTCCCCATCATCGGTATCTCCCCATTGCGGGCACCATAAGCACCTCCCCATTGCAGGCACCACAGGCACGACCTCATCGTGGGCATCTACGCAACACCATCACCATGAGCATCTCCCCGTCAAGGGCACCTCCCCATCACGGGCACCACGAGCATCCCCCCCACTGTGGGCACCACCCCATGGTGGGCACCTCCCTGTGATGGGCACCATGAGCTTCACATCATGGGCACCACCTCATCACGGTCACCAGGAGCATCCCACCATCATGGGCACCTCCCCATTGTGGGTACCACAAGCATCTCCCCCATCATGGCTATCTCCCCGTGGTGGGCACCTCTCCATGGTGGGCACCATGAGCTTCACCCCATCATGGGCACCTCCCCACCGTGGGCACCACGAGCATCCCCCCACCGTGGGCAACACAAGCACCTCCCCATTGCAGGTACCACGGGCATGTCCCCATCATGGGCATCTCCCCATCATAGGTACCATGGGCACCTCTCCATGGTGGACATCTCTCCATCATGGGCACCACAAGCTTCGCCCCATCATAAGCATCCCCCCACCACGGGCACCACAAGCACCTCCCCATTGCAGGCAACATGGGTGTTTCCCCATCATGGGTGCCATGGGCACCGCCCCATGGTGGACATCTCCCCATCTTGGGCACCACGAGCATCTCCCCATCATGGGCATCTCCCCACTGTGGGCACCATAAGCATCTGCCATCATGGGCACCTTCCCATCGGAGGCACCTCCCCATCGGAGGCACCACGAGCGTCCCCTCACTGTGGGCACCACAAGCACCTCCCCACTGCAGGTACCACTGTCATGTCCCCATCATGGGCATCTACCCATCACAGGCACCACGGGCACCTCTCCATGGTAGACATCTCTCCCTCACGGGCACCATGAGCTTCCCCCCATCATGGGCATATCCCCATTTGGGCACCATGAGCATCTCCCCACCATGGACACCACAAGCACCTCTCCACTGAAGGCAACACTGGCATTTCCCTCCCCGTCGTGGGTACCACGGGCACCTCCCCATGGTGGACATCTCGCCATCTTGGGCACCATGAGCATTTCCCCATCATGGGCATCTCCCCATTATGAGCACCACAAGGTTCCCCCCATCGCGGTCACCTCCCCATCATGGGCACCACGAGCATCCCCCCACCACGGGCATCACCCCACGGTGGGCACCTCCCCATGGTGAACACCGTGAGCTTCACCCCACCACGGGCACCTCCCCATCATGGGTACCCCCCCCACCATGGCCACCTCCCCGCTTGTCCTCCTCCGTGCCCCACCACATCCATATCCCCTCCCCACCTCTCACCTGGAAGGGGTCGGCATCGTCCTTATCGAGCAGCCAGGTGACGTAGGGCTTCTTTTGGGAGCGGCTGGTGTACCAGGCGGGCAGCACCGCTTGCTGCCCCTCCACGGAGAAGACCGAGCCTGTGCCCACGTGCACCTCCAACACGGCCGAGGAGACACCTGCCCCCGTCCGGAAAGGGAAGAAAACGGGACGTGACTCAACCCCTCTGGTGCCATTTTTCCATAAAACCCCCACCAATTGTTGGAAAAACCTCCCCATTCCCAAGGGAAAACCCAACAATCCCAGGTTATCGCTGGGAAGTTGGGCCGGGAGGACATTTTTCCTCCTGCCCCGCTACGGGAAGGGCTTTCCGGCTGCTCCGGAGGATGCAGGACAATGCCGTTCCCTCCCATCCCTGTCTACCCCCTCCCCCCCTCCAAGTCTAGGATGGGAAAACCTCTGGCTGAAAATCCCCCCCCCCCCCCACCTCCCAGGGGACCCCCGCCTCTCCCCAAGGGGCTCCAGCAGCCAGACGCCCCCCTTTAGCCCAGTATTGGGGTACCCCGCCCCCCCCCCCCCCCCCAGGATGCCACACCAGATCCTCCACCCCATAGGATTCATTTTTGGGTGCGGGGGCACCCATATGCACCCCACAAGCCCTTCCCAGCATCCCCCCTTTTTGCTGCCAGCGCTAAACTGGGATTATTTATGGGTGGCCTCTCCCGCCCCCCCCCCCCCCCCCCCATCCCATCGCATCCCATCCCAAATACGCCATCCCCATGTCCCCTGCATCCCAGCATCCCCCCCCAGATCCCACTGGGAGGAGGCAATGGGATACGAGCTGGTACAACGGAGCGGCAAAGGATGCTCGGCTCCCAGGGGATAATTATTCCCTGGATTTGCCCATAAGGCTCAGCCGGAAAATTAATCGGCTCAGGCGAGGCTGGGTTTGTTTTGGGGGGTTTTGTTGTTTGTTTGGGGTTTTTTTGTTTGTTTTGGTTTTTTTTCCCCGGGGGGAATACCACCGAAGACCCGCATCCCAGCGGCTCCATCCCTGCATCCCGCCCATCGATCCGTGTCCCCGGCTGGCCCGGGTCCTGCCAGTGCCCCAGGGATGCTCTGGATTGGGATGCAGGAGTGGGGGGGCGAGGAAGGATGCTGCTGCTGCCCCACCATCCCAAACCCTTGCTGCCACCTGGGATTTGAGGAAAAAGCCCTGGTTTTGAAGGATTTAGGGAGCCCCCGACAGCCTCACCCTCTTCCCTACAAACTCAGGGGTTTTAATTTGATTTTTTCAAGGGTGGTATGAGGAAAACAAGGTGCTGGGGGGTATTTATAGCCTCCTTCCCGCATCCGCTCATCCCCCCTCCTGACAAGGCATCGGCGGGGTTTCCGGACGGAGCCTTCCAGCTCCAGGCAGGAAACTCTGCTCCGGCCGATAAGTCTTCCCAGGAATAAAAAAAAAAAAAAAAAAAAAAAAAAAAAAAAAAATCAAATTTCCCTTCCCTGGTAAAAAACCAGGAGAAATCAGCCCCAGTCTGGTGAGGATGCTTATAAATAGCTCACCCAGGCTAAGAACATAAACCCTTAAGTCCTGGCGAGGGGGGAAAAAAAATGCCGGCGGGTGATGGAGACGGCAGCAAGGAGCCTGCCCGTGACTCCCATCGGGGGCAAAATCATTGATACTATTAGTTATTATGAATTCTAATGAGCTGTGGGGTAGAATAAAATATCTACTATGGAAAAATAAGGGGAATTCTATTGGAATTATATATCGTTATAAAGATAATTGTGTTAAATTTAGATAATATATAAGAAAATATACGGTATCTAATAATTACATTGCAATTTCTATAATAAAATAGACAATAGATAACGTATATTCTATGATAATTATATATTTTTATAAGAATAGTGATAATAGTGGGGATGTGATCGTGATAATAGCGATCATCATAATCAAAATAGCGATCATAATACTGATAATAGTAATAACGATGGCTAATAATAATTCTAATAATATAGTTAATTAATGATGCCGATGGCATCATTAAATGATGCCACAGCTCCTAAACCTCCGGGCATCCCCAAGAGCTGGGAAAATCCAGGTGTTTTCTGCCCAGCTCCTTCATCATTATATATATATAATTGTATTAAATTTAGATAATCTAGAAGAAAAGATATGATATATAAAAAATATATTGTAATTTCTATACTAAAAAAGATATTATGTAATATAAATTATATAATAATTATGAATAGAATTATATTTTCAGAAGAATAATGATAGTAGTTATAGTAATAATGACAATAGTGATGGTAATAGTAGTAGTAGTTGTAGTAATAATAAAAACTATGATAATAATAGTAGTATGTTCATTAATTATGCAAATGGCCTCACTAAATGACACCACAGCTCCTAAACCTCCAGGCATCCCCAACAGCTGAGAAAATCCAGGGTTTTCAGCCCAATTCCTCCATCAGCATCATTTTTTGGGCACAAAAAAGGTGATGGGCCAAAGGGTGCTGCATGTCCTTGGGGAAATCCGGGCTCCAGAGGGGGAAAAGATGCTCTGGCATTGGCTGGGGGTTTCCCGTCCTACACCAAGGCATGAAAACAGCCCCTTGTGTCTCAACCACGGCAAACCCGCCAGCGCCCGCTGCAGGCCAGGCACCCTGTGCTCTCACCGAGGCGTGTTAACTCTGAAACCTAATGATGATTATGTTAACAGCGCTCTGTGGCCGCCGCTTTGCTCTGTTGTCTTTAAAATCCAGTGACAGGAGATCGCGGCTCCATCATCCCCCCTCCATCACGTTGGCGAGAGGTGGATGGATCCGGATCTGGAGGATGCTTGCGCCTCAAAATCCCCTTTTACTTGCAGAATTCAACCAAAATTTCTCACCTTGGCCAAACCTGAGCCTAAAAAGGGCTGGGAGAGCTGGTGCTTGAGCTGCGGGCACAGGACCGAACCCTTTGGCATCAGCTCCAGCTTTAGCCACCTCGCCGCTTCAAATCCTCTAATGCTTTAACCAGATCGAAAAAATTAAGCCGCTCCCGGCGCTCATACGCATATCGGGGGGGCAGGGGGACCTCCCGGCTGCTATTTGGGCTGAAAAACCTGGATTTTCATCCAGCCGCCCTGAGCTAAGCACCTGCCCGGGTGTTTTCCCTCTGCTCCAGCCCATCTGCCGGGATTTTTTCCCTACGGAAAAAATGACCTTTCCATCTACCTTTAAAAATACCTTTCCATTTTTTCCCTATGGAAAAAAAATATCTTTCAATTTACTTTTAAAAATACCTTTCCATTTTTTCCCTATGGAAAAAAAATACCTTTCAATTTACTTTTAAAAATACCTTTCCATTTTTTCCCCAGGGTAAAAAATACCTTTAGATTTACCTTTAAAAATACCTTCAATTTTTTTCCCCTAGGGAAAAAATACCTTTACATTTAAAAAATGCCTTTCATTTTTTTCCCCCATGGAAAAAAACCCCAAACAAAACCACCTTGAAATTTACCTTTGAAATTTTTCCCTACGGAGAAAAAATACCTTTAAATCCCGGCGCGCCTACGGCAACCTCGATATTAATCACCGCGCCTATATTAAACACCCCATCCTCTTCTAAAATCGCATCATTTCAGCCCCCAAAAGCTGCTTCCTGTCTCAAGGCGCCTGAACCCCCCCTAAAAAGCACCCCCCCCAAAAAAGAAACCCCACCCGACCCTATAAGCTATTAACCGTATGGGGAATTAAAGGCTGGAGGCGGCTGGGGTTTGATGACCCCGCTCGATAGGATTAAGGCGCTGGAGTCATGTGAAACCCAGACCCAAATTAAATCCCAAGAGACCAAGCTTGGGATTTAAAATACACAGCGGGAATCTGGCTGGAAAAATGACCCCTAGGAAAAAAAAAAAACCCTCGGAAAAAGGTCAAAGAGCATCTTGGTGATGTGACGCAGCCACTCAGCTTTTTTTTTTTTATTATTATTTTTGGGGGATTTTTTTTTTTTTTTTTCTTCCCTTAACTCCGACTATTTATAAACGGGTAGATAGGAGATGCCGGGCTGCGGAGCAGCGTCCGTTGGGAAAATCCATGGTGGCTTTTCTCACGACCCCGGGGTGGGGGTGGGGGGGCAGAAAGCGCCATATCCTCCGGAGAGGCCAAATTTGGGAAAAAAAAATAAAATAAAATAATAATAATGATAATACGTGACTTTGCTATAGATAGAAACGTGCTTTAACCCCTGATGTAGGAGAAGGAAGCGGCGATGGGATGGGAAGGGAATGGGATGGGATTGCGGATGGGATGGGGATTGGGATGGGGATGGGATTGGGGATGGGAACGGGATGGGAATAGAATGGGAATGGGGATTGGGGATGGGATTGGGATGGGAATGGGGACTGGGGATGGGTTGGGGATCGGAATGGGATGGGAATGGGGATTGGGATGGGGATTGGGATGGGAATGAGGACAGGGATGCCGAGCATCACCCCTTGCTTTGCTTTTCCCCATCACGATCCCGTATGGACCCCGCAGGGTGGGAACGGGATGTTTGAAAGCAAACTTAAAGGAAAAACACCCCTTTTGGGCTCAAAAGCATCTTTTGCCTGTGGTTTTGCGCTCTCAGTCTCTACCGCATCGCATCCCGGGACTCGGGCGCGACATTTTGGGGGGAATCCGTCACCAGCTGGTGCAAACTAATGCCGTTGGGATCCTCCTTCATCGCATCCCGGCTGGATTTAAGGACGAAGCGACCCCCGGGCCTCATCCCGACACCCTTTAATTAACTTTTAGCACGGAAAAAAAATGAAAGCAAATCCTCAAGGAGCAAATCCCATCAGCTCCGGGAGCAGGGACCCCCACCCAGTGTCCCGCCGGGGAGGAAACGCCGGGGCCATTGTTTTTGGGGCCGTTTCCTTTCCCCAAAGGCCTCTCCTTCGCCAAAGGGACGTTTCCCTTTGGAGCAACCGTTGCGTTTCCGAAAAATCTCAAGTAGGGTTGGGAATAACGGGGGGGTGGGGTGGGGGGGGGAACCCCAAAGACAGAAAGGGGTTGAGACCCATCCCTCCCAAAAACCAGCTGGGCTGGCCGTAAAGCACTGGTAAACAAGGGAGGTGGTGGAGTTTTATCATGAGAAGAAGAGAAAATACAAAAAATTCATTTTTTTTTTTCCCCCCGCCCGACACCGTGCAGGGAGGTGAATTATCGGCTCCGGCACGCTGGGGTGTCCCGTCCCCACCCAAGGGGCAGCTTCGGGTTTTAGGGGTGCGGGACGGCGCCGTTGGGCAACCCCAAGGAACAAAGTGGTTTTTCTGGGGGGGGGGAACCCAGATTTTCTCCTCTCAGGCCACCCCAAAAGTGGGGTGGGGTGTATCCCCCTCCCCCCCCCCCCCAGCACCCACCTGCCTGCTGGGGTCGGGGGGGGGGGGGGGGGGGGGCAGGAATCGTGGCTTCAGACAGTGACCGCTGGCTGCTCTGACCCCCCCCCCCCCAAAAAAAAAACCCCTCCCCAGCGTCCTGCCCGGGGATCCCCAGCTCCCACAACCTCTCACTGGGTGCCCCCCCCCCCCCCGGGGGGGGGGGGGGGGGGCTGCTCCTCGGCTTGCCCGGTGACCCCCCCCACACCCCCCCCCGCCAGACCCGCTACGTCCCATTTCCCCCCCCCCCTTTCTCTCCCCAGCCCCGGTGTCCCCCCCCCCCCCCCCAAAACCCGTCCCCAGCCCCGGTGTCATCCCCCCCCCCCCCCCCACCGGGCTCACCCAACAGCGCAGCCAGCGCCAGCGCGGCCCGCGGGAGCGCGCCCATGGCCGGAGCCGCCGCCGTCGCCGCCTCAGCAGGTGCCGGGGCCGCGCCTGGGAGGGGCGGGGTCCCGCAGGTGGGGGCGTGGCCTGGAGGCAGAAGGGGGGCGGGGGGAAGAGAAAAGGGGCGGGGCTTCTTCCTACCCCACCCCACGGAGCGGAGGGGGGCGTCCGTGTTCCCCCCCCAACCCGTGAATACAACGATGTTATTGCTAATTAATTATGATATTAAGGTTTTAAGGCGGGGGTGTGCAATGTGGCATAGGTACAGGGACCCCTAACCCCCCCCCCCAGCCCCAGCCCTGCTGTAGTGGCAGGGGGGACCATCCCCGCCATAAACACATGAATCCTCAACAAGAAATTACCCCAAAAAGGTCATTTTTGAGCCTCCGGATCAAGGTCCTCCCATTTTAGGGAGCCCCAGGCTGAATCCTCCCCGGCTCGGCCGAGGTTATCCCGGTCCTCGATCCAACCAGGGTCAGACCTCAGAGCAGGAGCCGAGAGATTAGACGCCTGTGGCAGAAGAGGAGGCGGGGGGGGGGGGGGGGCAGAATTAATCCCCTCTCGCCCTCATCTCCCCCCCCATAAATCCAGCCCGGCCGCCGGGATTGCAGGATTCGGCCTCGGAGAGCGAGGAGGCTTTTGGGGGGATCAACCCTGCCAGATCCCACCGGGATCTCACCTTTTCCCTGCCGGCAATCTCACCTCCTGGTCCATCCGACGCTTCTCTCTCGGCTCCCAGCCGAGGCTCTTCAGGGCAAGACGCCCTTATTTTGGGGCAATTCACTCTATTTTGAACACTGGGAGCAAGGCGGGGGGGGTGTGTGTGACCTCCTCCTCTTCCTCTCTCCACCATCTCAGGGCTCCACCGCATCCAAAGGCGATGCCAAGCTCCAGCCAGGCAGCGGTCCTCACGTTTTCAAATAGTTCGGGCATCTCCATGGGGAATGAAACCAGCTCCAGCGGTACTCACACCCCCCCCCTCCAAATAAATAAACTAAACATCTCTCGCAATAACGACCCCTGCAATGAAGCCCTGCTGGAAATATCCCAGGAAAAGACTTCTGCCCCCCCCCCCCGCCTCCAAATTCCCCCCCCTTGAGGAGGAGAAAGACATTTGCTGAAGCCCGTCTGTGTTTGCTTGATTTTATTAGGACCGACACATTCATCGTATGTCACAACTTCACCGATCGATGAGCTTTAGAAAATAAAAAACCGAAACTGCCAGCGCCAGCCAGCGAGATAATGGGGCTTATATAGTAACACGTCTGAAAAAGGCATTAAATGCGTCCTCCCCCGTCCCCGTGTCCCTCCCCGTCCCCGTGTCCCCACCCCCCCAACCCCCCCTTCCCCATTCTCACAGCTTTGATTGTATCCATAAGCATGGTTCGACAAAAACAAAACAAAACAAAAGTTTCCCAGCTGCCAGGTTATTCTCACAAACTAGAACGCAAAAAACAAACAAACAAAAAAAAAACCCACCCCACCCCCCCCCCCCCAAAAACCCAAAACAACAAAAAAAAACCAAAATAAGAAAAATAAAAAGGCCAGGAATTATTTTAATGTTAAAAAATAAAATAAAATAAAAGCAGATATGGCAACGCTACTAGTAAAGTGGAATACATCACAGAAACCAAAGTCTTTTTGCAGGCAACACTGTTTGGAGAGAGGAGAACACTTGATGGGTGAAAAAAGTGAAGTTCTAAATTATATACAATAGTATCTAAGGGTGGCTTTGAAAAACAGTCTCCTTTAATGTGATTCAACGTTTAACTTGCCGTTATCTATTGCTTATTTATTCAGATCCGTAATAACACTTAAGAGAGAGACGGATGTGTAAAAATGAGACACCGTGGAATAAAGAAAAACCAAAAAAACCCCAGCTTCTCATATGAAAACGCCACATGTACGTGCTTGTCCAATGTGGAATGTACCTACAGTCGTTTCACGGGCCGGGGGCTTCTCCTCTCCGCGCCGCTCCGGTAGGAAAACCGGCCGGTCCGTCCAGCAAGAGAGCCGGGACACGCTCGCTTGCTGGGGATGAGCTCATGGAAAGCGCCCCGCGAGCCTCTTTATCACCCCAAAACTCGTTTCCAGGCGGAAAAGTCCGACTTGCCCGGCTGTGAACAGACAGGATCCAAAAGCGTCTGGTAGCGAGATGGAAAAAAGGGGCGGAAAGCCCTAATCCTTATGAAGGACGAGACTCAGTTGTTAAATTTTAAGGGGTATCCGATGGCTTTTTCCAGGCACTCTACCAAAGAGCCAGCGGAAAGAAAATCCCTCTCCACTTCCACAAATTTGATGTAGATGGATTTGGGCGACACGCCGGGCTCTACGACGCAGTTCTGAGATAAAAAGGCGTTGATCCCGACCCAATCTTTGCTGAAGGTTTTGGTGTTTGCCTGAAAGTGTAAAAACAGGCACTGCTGGAGAGTCCGGACCTCGGCGATGCCGAGGTAACAGTAGATAATCCGGGCAGATTCCATATCCACCCGGAGGGAGGCTTGCGGTGAAGGGACCTCCA
The DNA here is from genome assembly GCF_929443795.1 of Astur gentilis. Taxonomy (NCBI): domain Eukaryota; kingdom Metazoa; phylum Chordata; class Aves; order Accipitriformes; family Accipitridae; genus Astur; species Astur gentilis. Next base: position 4,399,562 of record NC_064884.1, read on the forward strand.
GCTCCCCTTGAGTCTCATTGCCAGGATCGGGCCCCCTGTGCTCAGCGAGAGGGGAGGGGGGTTTCTCATGGCACTCTTCGTAACCGATGGCGTACAAGCCGGGGCTTTTGGGGATCCCTCCCGGTAATAAATATTGAACGATGTTTCCCCCGGTGGGTTTGGAGTGAGCGATGGGTATCCAGTCGATCTCCATGTGCAGCTCGAGGCATCTGGCTTCGCTGATGGTGATCTCCAGGAATTTGTAATAAACGTTTTTCCAGTTCATTTTCTGCACTCTGGTCATGATAACCCGACCCTCTGGTTTTTCCGAGTTGAAATATTCCCGGAGCCGCTTGCCGAGGGGTACCTGCGAGCTGATCTCTGCGTAGTGGTAACGAATATCCTCCTTCCAGCGGGTGTTGTAACCGATGCCGAAAATGGCCAGTTTGTTAGAAAGATGTAGCCTGGAGAAGTCCGTCCAGCTCTGAAACAGCTCCCACTTCAACTGGACCGACTCCAAGATTTGCATAATATTCTGCATGACATCACGCTTCCTGGAAATTAAAAAACACGGAGAGAGGGATAAAGGCATCAGTAAACCGGAGCTGCAAAACCATCCCAGCGAACACACCGACCTTTGGGAAATATTAAACCCTTCCAGCTTTCTTGGCTGCTTTTTAGGCGGTGGGTATTTTATTACTATATACGTCCTAGTTAGCTAGGTGAGTTTATGGATCATAACACCACACTGACAGGTTTTTTTAATTAATTTCAGCAAAACCAAAGAAAAACCCAACCCAAACTCCTTCTGGTATCTCCAGCAAACTGCAATCTCTGCTGGAAATGAGATTTCGCGCAAAAAGTTCTGCAGGACGTAACCCGGTAAAGAAAATGAGAGCTAATAAATCCCCAAGTTCAGTTTCCAAGAAAGATTTCTGCTCTTACCAACTCCCAAAAACCACACGGTGGAAATGTCCTGCTCCTACCTGTGCCGCTTCAGAGCGATTACAAGCAAACACGCGTCTGGCGTCGCTAAGCAAATGCAAACTCTGTTACTGGGTTATTCTTTACAGCCGTGCATTCCGATCGGCACACGGTCCGTCGCAGATGACCGGAGCTGCATCCCTAATTTGCAACCGCCACTCAAAATGCTTCCGCCTCATCATTACTCCCAAATTCACGTGAGCAAACGGGGCTGTAATTGTAAAAACTACAAAGCAAGCGCCAAGCAGCTCCGAAAGGCTCAGTCCCAGCACTGGATCAGAAACAGAGCTCAGGGGACCAACCCCACAGAGCAGACGATGCCGGTGAAGATGAGCTGCACCCGGACGCAATAACCCGCTGCAGGATGGACAGCAGAAATCCCTCTTGGATAGCCAACAAAGAAATCCCCGCGTTTCCAAAGATTTCTTTTCACTCCTGGTAATGGCACCGGCATCAAAGAGAGTTTCCACGGCGGGATTTACGCTTTGCTAAGCGATCGGGAGAAAGCATTCATGTGGGCCTGAAGCAAGCTGGAACAGCTTCCTCCAGGATGAATGAGACACTTAAGAGCGTAATTAGCTAGTAGGGAGAACTACTAATTTTAGGAGTTATTGTCCTATAATCAAAGCTGTAGGAAGATAATGTGACTTGTTTGGTAATGGAGAAATCTCTCTCGGTCCAACAAGTGGTATTTAAAAGCTTGTTCTGCACGACTCTCCTCCCTTTTATCTGTTGTGCCGCATCTGTAAAGCTGAACTGCAACGGAACGGGGGTCACCACATCCCCACGAGGGTCCTGCCTCCTCCCGTGTCCCACCAGCACGTTCAGCATCTTTAGTCCCCATGCCAGGCGACACCAGTCGTCTTCTGCGGGGCATGCACGAACTTCCCTCCTCCTGCGGGGTCACGAAGATCGCTCCAACTCCCTAAAATCAGCCTTTCCCAACAGCTCCCCGATGGAGTTAAGCACGAGGCTGGCCAGGACACGATGGTCTTTAAGCAAGAGCAGATACGACGCCGCACAAACGGCACAAGGATACACCTGGGGTTGAGACTGGCAGCTTCATTTCTACCCAATAAATCCCTAAGTGGATCAGAAGTTGTCTTTCTTCCATCCTATCGATATAAGTGTTCAAAGAAAAAAGGTTTGGGAGCTGCAGACCCTTCCCACCGTGCTGGAGAGGTCCAGCCTCGCAGCCTCTCACCTAAAAAAACCTGCTTCTATAGGTGCAAATACAACACGTGTGATTTTGGGAAGGTTCTCAAAGTCCTTTAGGTGATCTGGTGCCTCCGGGACAGACTGCAGGCACTGGGCTTGGGACCACGGAGCTCTGCGTTGAGCAGTTTGACGCGCGACAGTCGGTGCGCGCCAGCTCTGCAAACCTCAGGTGGGGTGTCCAAGCTCTCCGGCAACAGGTCTGAGCCATCCAGGCCCAGATAGCTCACCCCTCACGGCGCCGGGAGGGACCGCAGCCATCGGCACGCTGCCTATCTTAACGATCTAGCACCAGCAACCGCGCCAGGAGGTTCCCGGATAGGCCTTAAAAAGGCATTTTGGCAAGCGCATCGCCGGCGCGCTCAGAGCGTAACCGAGTTTCTGGAGCACCGAGGAGGGGACCTGCTTGGCGAGCAGAGTTGTCTTTGAGCCAGGGGTTTTGAAAAATGCCTGTTGCATCATCAAACTCCCGTTTCTTTTTTTAAGTTACTTCTGAGGAGTCATTTCCACTTCTCCCTGTCTAGCAGCAAAAGAGAAGGCAAGGAGAGAAATACCGTACAAGAAAAATGCGTATTTACCCCCAACCCATTTATATTTACACACAAACACCACGGCAATACTGAACCATCTCAAAGCTTCTCTACAGCTTCCCCGACGCTTCTTCAGATGCTGAGCAGCACAGCGTCACTATGCTTGGAAAACGTCTTTTTTAGACTTTTGGAAGTGGAAATTCACCTTCTGGGGACAAGACAGACAAGCGGACACAGTAAATACTGGCTCAGCACAGGACTGTTTGGTAGCACAGAGCCTGTGTTTCACCGCTGTTATACACTCATTTGACTCTAGACAGACAGCTGAACTCAATTTAAAGAAAGCAGTCCCATCCAAACCCAGAGACAGGAGAAAGCAGCGTGGGTAGATTTTCATTCAACAGTGAAGGAACAGAGCTAAGAACCAGAAAAAAAAAAAAGCCCCCACCTTTAATAATTACACTATAAATACTCTCGCTAAGTTTAGTTCAGCACAAAATAGAGCTGAAGCTCTGGTGAAAAAAAAAATTAGTCACTCAAACTGCTCCTGCTGGGAAGAGGAATAATTTCACTAGAGATGATCACTGGTAGCACCTTGTGGATGAGAGAGGAGAAGGGCTTTCCACAGAGGGAATCCACCACTTCGAGCATAGAGGAAGCAATAGGGAAAAAGAAATTTTAAAAAAGCTTTGCTTTTCAGTTTTAGCATCTCCTCTTACACCAGGACTCGGTGGCTCAGCAGCTGCCCCGCTGCGCCTCGCTTTCCCAGGCTCTGACCAGCACCTCCACGACTCGGCCAAGCAGAGGTATTATATGCAGCAAGAGTCAAATCATTACTATTATTTATTTTTCAATGGAAAAATCCGAGCTAGTAGAGGGTTTACCCTGTGTCAGCGCTGTTTGTCACAGGGCAATCTCATTTTTCATCTGCAGAAGGTGCCCTAGAGCTGGGTTTTACCCTACCGTCAAATCGCAACCTTTGTGCTGGAGCCTGGCCATCTGCATTTCTTTCTCCTCGGAAGCTTTTGCAATTCAAATGAGGAAAGACGGGAGACAAGACTGGTGCAAATTTGTTCTAAGGCGCTGTTTCCAAACAAAAGCGGACTTCAAAGAGCCTGAAACAGCTGGTTTCAGTGAAGGACCCAGCTCCCCAAGCTTTTTCTATTTCATCTTCACAAAGCCCACAGTGAATAAAACTTCTCCTCAAAATATATTTAAAATAGCAGAACAGAGTCTAAGTAGCGTTTCACTTTTCAAAAGCGTTTATTTGGAGGCAGCAGTGTGCCAAGGGGATGCAACGGTGAGCAGACGCGGGGGAGAGCCCAGCTGACGGAGCACGGAACCTGGACACAGCTTCGCTATTGCTCTTCGCTTCCTACGCTGCCGAAAAGAAGGCAACCCAGGAAATACGGGAAGTCCTTATATGTCTTCAGAGGCCAGTTATTTACTACCTGAAGTTAGGAGACGTAGCGCTGTCCATGTTAACGAGCTGTGCAGCTTGCTTGGGGATGGAACGCATTAGGTTTGCTGGTGTGTGATCAGGTCCCAGTGCTGAGCTGACGGGAACAGCTGAACTCCTCGCAGGCAACAGGAGTAAAGCGAGCTCCCTCTGTTTCTGCAGGTTTGTGGTCAGCTGACAGTGACAGCAGCCTCATACGTGTGTGTTTTATCAGGAAAAGAAGAGCCAGAATAAATTCCAGCACCCAGAGAGCTCAGTGATAGGTTTCCTAGAGCAAGCATCTCGGCAGCACTCTCCCACCCTCTCTGCTAGGAAAATAATGTCACGGTGCACGTCTGCTCCTGCGGTTTTCCAGAACCTGCTTAGCTGCAAAAAATCCTTCCAAAAATCCTTCCAAAATCCCGGGGGAAGGAAAGGTAGAAGCAAAGATAAGATTTATAGCAATACACGTGCTTACAGTCCAGCATTGCCGCATTGCAATTTCTCCATGTCAAAAATCACAGCACAGGTTCAGCAAAGAATCTGAACGCACTACCACTCCCTTCAATTTTATTGAGGTGATTTCTGCTGAAAATCTGCACTTGACCAAAAACGCAGATGAACTGAAGCCCCACCTTCTTCAAAGTAAGTTAGGTGCATTTTAAAACATTGGCCAAAAAGGTGAAAAAGTTTGGCATCTATTTATTGTCTGTGGCTTTTAAGAATAGACGCAATTCTATTTTTTTAAGATAATAAATAAATACCCAGCTTATCTTCATATTAGCCACCCTACTCCTGACTGCTTTTAATCTACTACGTCAGAGTTTAAAAGGTCCTTGCTCTCATGGTGGGGGGGGGGGGAAGTAATTTTCAGCAAATCCGTCTTGGAAGATACTTTGCGCTTCCTCCGGGCACGTATGACAGGCTTATCACCTGCACGCTTTACAAAATGCCCAAGAGTTCAGAGACTTCTGTGTATTTCAGAGGGAACCTGGTGGGGGAAAAAATTACCAGAAAACTCTGAAAGGTCTAGTCTACCAAATCTAAACCAGTCGTCCACCTACACAGCAAAAGCTGGAAGGGAAGATTCAGGCAGTCCGAGCCTCCACTGCAGAAAATTCAGGATTATTTTCTATGCAAATCCCTAAAGCATGCCTTGAAAGGTAAAATTATCCCAGAACAGTCCTAAGCAACTGTTCAAAAAGGCAGTAATAATGTTTATACTGAAAATGGTTATTTTTCTCCAGGTGATCCCCGAGTTGCTAAACTGAATTTGCTCCACATTAAGAAAAAAGGTCACCTTTGGGTACCGTGAAAATCCACCTGAAGTGGGGAGTTTGACGAAGCTAGGCCTTTACAATGGAAGCTGCTTTTTTTTTTTTTTTTTTTTTAAGGTTTTGGAGGACTTTTTCATTCAGTTATAGTAAAAAGCCTCTGTTGTGTTACTAACCAGGGTCGCTATGTTAATATATACAGTGCTGATGACTTCCTACCCTACAGGAGCTTTCCAGCATAGGAAATACCAGATTTGACACTACACTTCAGATGACACTACACATTACTGGTGGGGGAGCTCATGTGTGCAACCCACCCAGAAGGGTCTGCGAGCCAATTTGCAATGGCTCACTCCCATCGTAGACAGATCTACAACCACCCTGTGCGTTTTAAAACCCTAAAGGTCAGAAGAAAGTAGCCCTGGTCCAAGTAAATACGGCACAATTCCTTCCATTTTTCAAAACACTCTGTGTTATTGTTGGCGAGGCAAGGGAGATTCACATGCTCAAAGCATTTGAAACGCTCCAGTATTTGTTAGATTAAATCGATCCAAAAGGTTACAAGTCGGCTCTGGAAAGTTATAAAAATAATAATTAAAAAAAAATAAATCACAAGCTTTGGCATGCCTTCCCATCAAGGAGGGGAAATGCATGAACTTTTCTTGCAAGCATTACTCACACCAAGCCAACAGTACACACTACTACTGGGGTGCTGCGTCCCTCTTCTTACTCTTTCGTTCCTCCACTCCTCTTGTATTCTCTTTTTTCCTTACATCCAAAGGGGCAAACTTCAGGCAAATGGAATAAAAAAGAAAGCCAAACCCAAGATTACAAATAGATCCAAGAGTTTGGCCTCATGTCACGATACCCACAGCCTGCCCACACACAGCCCTAATGAATCTGCTGTGTGTTTTATCCACATTTTAAGTCCTTGCATTCATGTAGTAACTCTTGTTTCGTTTGTTGAATGATGAAGCCAAGAAGAGACAGAGTTGTGAAGCTTTTCAGATGTTCTGAGGTAACTGGAATAATGCATAAAGCAGATTCAACTGTATGAATAGCCTTGCACAATGTATTTATAATTATAATCAGAAGTTTCAAATATCCTCCCCTCCTGCACAACATCCCCAGAGAAACACATTCCAGGGTAAAACATTCATAAATTACTTACTGCGTGTCTTCTGAAGATTCCTGTTTTATCTTTAATGTTCTTTTTGTGGTAGGCATTTCATCTAAAAGGTAAAATTCCAACATATAATTACTTTTCAAATAATGTTCCTGGGGCTTTTTTTTTTTTTTTTTAAAGGCTGAAATTAAATTAAAAAATAAATCAGAGCTTTTTGCTAAGCCAGCCAGTCCACTAAAGTTCTGCACGAGACAGCTCCAGTTCCTAAATCCTCCATAACTGAAGAGTATTTTGTTTTCCTTGGAAAAGATGTGGTCAGTTAAGATCTGAATCTATCTCTGCAAGTGCAAGATCTTTTCAAGGACAAGACTACAATTCCTGCTATTAAAATCACAACAAATTTGATTGCTAACTACATTGTTTAAAAAAAAAAAAAAAAGGAAAAAGAAAGAAAAAAAGACCATTCTGCTTTCAATGGCACATTTGAAGAGAAGGCACGAGAACAAATGCATCTGTACTGCATTTAGATGTTGTGTGCTAAGTGCTTTTCTCATAACTTCTCTGAACATTAAGAATATCGTCAGCCCAAGTGCACACAAATATGTCCGATTTGACTGAAGGAAAACGGTGACAAACGAGGAGACCGCAGTTTGACTCACCAGAATGAGTCAAACTAGAGGGAATTGGCCATCGTTTACATGGGTTTTGTAACGTTGTCCTCTCCCCACTATTTCTCTCTCACTTATTTCTGACTTTCAAATCCTCTGGGGAAGAAGGCTGAGAGAACCAGAACATGGTTAACAGCCAACTTGCAAATTTTAACATTAAACTGCGATTTAAGCCTCTTTCAAAGCATCCCAATTGACCAGTCCCCTGAACACAGATGTGTACAGATACGTGACTGCATCTCCTCTCCCTATTTCATCCTACAAATCACGAGGGGGAGAAAAAAAACCTCATCGCACCAAGAGCCTTTACCAAATTCACCTTCTACTGCTTCGCTTGGGTCTCCATTGAATTTGATCAACTTAAAGTTTCTGACGTGACCACAACCCCCTGGCTCAGGCAAGGGAGGAACATGCACCCGTGAGATCAGTGGCTCAAGAGATATAAATATGCTTCAAGAAACCCACTTCACAAAACTGCTCAGATCAGTGTGCGTTTTCAATCAAAATGTAGTACCTTGCTCCACTTAACAAAGTTTAATAAGCCACAAGCAACCAAATCTCCAAACTAAATGAATATATCGATTCTTGTGCAGAGACACCAATAATTCAGGCAAGAAAACCATGCAGAGGAGTTTGGGTTAGGTCTCAATCCTGGAATGTGAGCTTGCTTGCCTTTTTTTTTTTTATTTAAAAACAGGCCACACATCTGGATATAAGCATATTTACATGTTTAAAACAAACATACCAGTTAGGGTACATATAGGAAAAAGGAGCAACATTTTTTTGTAGTTGTTGGTATTAATAGCAGCAGTTTGAACTGCTCATAATTTAACCGAATGGTGTTTGAATGGTAACACCAGGTTCAGCTGGTGCCCACAGACCTCCAAAGCAGGGTACCACTGAAAGGGAAAACAGCCTCTTAATCCCATGAGGGGAAGTAAAATGGAGCAGGGGAAGGAGAGACAGGGAACGTGTCACCTCCTCCTCCACCGTTTCTGGCCACACAGCCCTTCGTTCCTCCTGCTAGGCTCTTTAGACTCAAGTCCTGATCCTAAACCACTTTGGGAACCACGGTTTGCTTTTGACGATGAACTGGTGAATTTCTTTCCTTTTTTCTCCCCCAGGACATCAGGTGCTCAGCATCTTGAGCACGTTATGTCAGAAAAACTAAAGCTGGTACTGAGATACGTATGAGCACAGAGCCCAGGCAAAATCAGAGGGTGGAGATGCGTCAACATGGCATTTCTTACCCAATTCCTGTTCGCCGGTCTGGTAGCAATGAAGATCCTGACTGTGGTTTCCCCAGTCCTCCTGCGAATACTCCTCCATCGTGCTGCCGTCTGACTCCAGCTCCTGATACAAGCCGCTGCTGTTGATGAGGACAGGCTGGCAGGGCTGGGAGTCCCATCCTCCCTGCCCAAACACCTGCTCCAGCTGCTCAAAGGTGTAGCTGCTTTTCCTCTTCCCAACACCGTGCTCCTTCACGCGGCTGTAGCACCTGCGAAGGGTCTAAGACAGAAAAAAGCACGTTAATCAGGCAGCGATGGGTTGGAAGAATGGATATTCACTTGCAGACAGTTATGTGGCTGCTAGGTTTTCTTGTTTCTTTTTTTTTACTTCTGCTTATCAGTATTTGCCCCACACTCACGAGCTAAATGCAATGCTCCCGAGCTAACCTATACCCGCCAGGAAGCATCGTGTGTATCCGATGTTCCCACTGCAGCGATTTAGCGTTAACATCTATGACACAGGACAAAGTTGCGTAGCAGCTACAGGTTCATCAGATTTAACTCGGGTGATTTATTCTCTTCCCCACTTCAAAAAAATCCCCAGATCTGCTATGTAACATAGGGAAAAAAAAATAAAATAAATATACCAAGAGACCCCCAGTCAGAGATACCAACCAGCCAAGAGAATGCACACCTACTACGAGGAGGAGAAAGCAGAGCTGGTGTCGTGCCCACAGCTTGGAGAAGGTAAAGCAGGGAGGAGAAAGAAAGGAAAAGAGAAAGAAGAGTCCCCCAAAGCAAAGACGGTCCAACCTTCCTTACTCTGGTAAGAAGACACAAGGTACAAAATGTATACGCCTAAGCTATTTAGCTAGGAAAATATATATTACTTACATATTTTGCATTCCTTACTAACTCACTCTGTCTCTTGTGAAGCTGCTGAAATTTAAAAGAGGTCAAATCAATAATGCTCCAAATTCCCAGACTTCGATATCAAGCATTAAGTAAGAAACAATACTTAGACAGCTCTGTCTAATAAGCCTTTAAAAACAGTGCTGAGGCCGAAACCTCCCACACAGACAGATGCAAAAACCTGGTCTACTTTTGGTGATCCCTTTAGCATCCCGCACCGACGACCACACAGTCGTGCATCACAACAGCGATGCAAAGCCGTATAAGCCTACCATTTCCATCCACGTTTCCCCCCTAATCCGGAGCAACACAACTATTTTGGGATAAAAAAAAATAAAATAATAATAATAAAAAAATCTTTATGTGCATCCCTCAATGTGGTTTTAATTCTACCAGCTGCCCCAGGTTTGCTGGATCTTGACGGTTTTCAGATTGGTAGAGTGCTAGAAAACTTTTTTTTTTTCATATTAAATTTATTAGATTGCTCAGGTTCTAGCTTGACAGGCAAAGCTACCTCTGGAGTTCAAGAGGCATTAACTTGGGAAGAGCTAGTCCTGTTGCCTTGCTTTCTGGAGGATGGCCATAATGGACTTTCAAGCACATCATTGCAAAAACAGGTTGTTTTTTTCCCCCCAAAGGAACATTTACATCTCCAGAAAGTTCGAACCTACCTAATGCTCCTCATATACTGGTTTAACAGCATCAGCAGGAAAGGGATACATTTCTAACCAGTTTCCTCATTATATTCAGAGCCTTGGGGGCAGAAGCAAAACTGCTAAGCAGCAAGTCAGTTTTACCCTCTGTTTCAAAAAAAAACCACCCCCCAAACCAACCCCAAAATCAAAACCACAGAAAGAATACAAAATAAAAAAAACCCCAAACCATATAAACACACAGGCAGCAGTAAGACCAGAACTATTCAGTGGTTTAAGGTAGAATCCTTCCCGATTCTGCCACCAAATTGGACACCATCAAATTTTAAGTTTCCATCTGCAAGTGGGATGAAAACCAACCAGCTACATCAACCTGAAACCAAGGACCCGGCCAAGAAACCTGCTGATATTCACTGCAGGCAGACTGGGTTCCCTAGGGCAGGGGGTACAGATAAATGTGGTGGTTAAAATTGGGCAAGAACCACCTGTTGGGAACAGCAAGGCAGTTTTAAATGGTCCGGTTTGCCCTGAAAAGTGCATTGGAGGATGCATCGCCCAGCTTTTTCACTCCAATTTCTCTCCTTTCAGCTCAAATCTCACCAAGCCATACGGGCAAACTCTCATTTCACTCTTTCTAAAATCCACCCAGGTCAGATTTTTGGAAGTATAGTTCCCAAACCCCAGTTCTTACATCTGCCTGGCTTATCCATCAGAGTTAACTGCAGACTTAGAGCCTCTAGCTGCATTTATTAGCAGCCTTTAAGCTAAACAAACCGTCTCCAGCACAGTTAACCAAAAAACGTCAATACTCTTGGCCAAGCCCTCTTGGGAACATTCGACATCCACAGTCACTTGCTCTATTTTAAGCGTGTGCTTCAAGCATCTCTCTCTACTGATGGAGTTATTGAGTATCTTACACTGGGTTGTAGCCTAGTTGTAATTATTTCATTCAGGCTGCAAACTGGCTTATTTTACCATGAAAATAATTTAGCATCGTCAATGGAGACTCCTACAAGAATTAAAGGGAGCAACGCAGAAAAGGGGCAAAAATAAATGAGCAATACTCTCATTGTTCATTATTCTTGCAAGTCAAGAGTACTTTTGAGGTTACTGCCTAGATGCTTCTGGACCCGGCTGCATGAACCACTTTTCACCTCTGCTTCTGGCAGCAGATAATCTAAAGTTTGAGTGAGATAATCTCAAATTTGGTGCTTTCAAAAGCACCAGAAGGCCCGTGGCCAAGCAGCTGGTGGGTCCTCTTGGTCTTGTTTTCTGGAGAATCGAGATTCCCGCTAGCTCCTTCTTCTTGGTGGCACTCCCCAGTTTCTCCAACAGGCAGTCCCTACCACTTTTCTAAGTGATGTTCACCTCCAAATAACACAGGTCAGCTCTGTTTCACGGATGCCCGCAGGCTTCTACGTGGCAGGGCTGAGGTGGACCAGATCGATCGCTCTCCCTCTGCAGTCGCCTGCACCTCCCACGACAATTTGCTTCGGAGACCCTGGTAAGTCCTAAATAATTGTTCACGCTTCAGGAAACCTCAAGGGTTCAGACACCTTTATCCCAGCAGGTTATTCTGATCACCAAGATTTAAGATCTAGGTTTTTCTTACGCACCTCCTCTATTCCTCCCGGTGTCCGGCTCAACTCCTGCTCCGTGGTTCCTAAAGTGCACATACATATAATGATACAGATAGACAAGAAACCAGTAAATTTAGGACAAGTAACTGAAAACAGACCTGATAACTGCCCAGTGACTGCACAGACTGGAAGAGACCGAGGCTTTTGCTTACTGTTCTGCAACCCTGACTGCAATACGAAGACAGATTATCCCTGCTTAATTTATAATTATGAAGTTCAAAGGAGGAGACAGTCAAAAAGCTCAACATGGACTTTCTCACCATTTCTAACTTACAAGACCTCATCTTCTCTACAAGCAAAGCCACAGGAGAACCAATCACTTCGCAGGAACTGCAGCATGACGATCAGAAACACCGGTCAGAAAAGCCTTGGGAAGGGACTCTGCGGAAGGCTGTAGACACAGTCCTCCTCCCAGCAAAAAATCAGGCGAGGGAGAACCACACTACAGTGAGCTTTTTACACATAACCCCAGAGATGGTCCAACAGAAGAAAACTCCAGATCCCTGATCTGACCTGTACTCTCACTCGGTGAGATGCTACAGGCTCCGCAGAGCAGTTAAGTGGCACACCTGCGTGTCCATGTTAATCTATTTAAGTCTATTAAATGACAGCAGCTGGCCTAGAAGGGGTCCCAATGGCACAGAGCACCACTTAGCACAACGTCCACCTCTGAAGATGCTCTTTCACTTAATGGGAGAGAGCTCTTGGCTTCACATCCCAAATTAAGAGCGGCAGTATCAAATAGCTTCCTCCCTCATCATGCCAGGATACTCACAAGCAACACGAGATTAAACTAGACTGGGACAAAAGAAATGGCTTTTGAAGCCATTGGAGTGGTTGTAGGGCACGTAGGGATGGCTGGCAGAGTGAAAGATCTTGCAGTCTTCATTCCCGAGTTGGATGGTGGGAGCACAAGGAAACAGAACTGACTACAGGAGTCAGAGAGCTCTGCTCAAATTGCTAGCTCATGGAGTTTTAGGTTATAAAATCCGTGCAAGGCAGGAGAGCATGAGACTTCTGTGGAATATTGCCACATGGAGCCCTATTTCTGTGGTCTATCCAGAATAAAAGGAGGAGAAAGAGCACTTTAAACTCTTGAGAGCGCCACACACCACTGCAGAAAGGTAGTCGACAACTTCAACATGTCTCCAAGTGAGACACCACGTCATAACACTCTTCTGGAAAACACAAGCAGCCCCACACAAACCCCCACTTAAAACTCTGCAGGCGTGTGCTGCAGGAGCTGCCGCGGACCCGTCTGCAAAGGCTCCAGCCCCACAGGTGGCTGCACATCTGCCAGATCACTGCACTTGAGGGGAGACACGCTGGCAGTCAAAATAAATCATGCTTTGCACCAAAGAACGAAACCTCAATCGTATCCTGATGTGCCCAAACGCACAGGGACTTCCTGAAGGATTTGGCTCTGGCCCAAAGGTCTCCGGTACAGAACAAGGGAAGTGATGGGAGTGTCCCGAGAGGAGAAGGGTGGTGAGGGGGAACACAGACAAGTTGATCGTCTGATCGAGATAGGAACCAGAGATCTCTTTGGACAATGACTTGAAGAGGCAAAGTCACCCTAGAAGATACAGATAAGGGCTGTCAGTCAAGGCAGGCAAGTCAGGCCCATGCTTTTAAGTTAGGTTCTAGCTCTGGCTAACTAACCCAACAAAAAGGCGCAGTGCATTTCCCACCACTGCCAATTTCTAAATCACAACTGAATATATTAAAAAAAAAAAAAAGCTCTCGCCTGGACAGCAATTATCTACAGAAGCGCTACAGCCAATTGTAGAGGTCAACCTAGATGAGGCACGACTTTGCCAGCGACTGAGAGGGAACGAAGCTGGGGTATAACGAGCTGTAGCCCGGCTGGGGGAGGAAGTCATGCAGCGATACGTGGTGCCGAGACACGACAAACTTCCCCACAGTGGTGGCAGGCTACACCTCGCGGCTCAGCCACCTGCGAAGATGGCTCCATCAGTTGCTGCTATTAGAGAGCTGAGAATAAAGTTATTCATACCCTTCTCAGGGATTTGATGCTAATCAGGCTAGACATCTAGAGAGAAGAACCCTCCAGTATTGCCTGCGGAAAAGCAGACGGCTGGTCACCTCCATCTCTCGACGTACTGAGCTCCTGGTTTAAGACAGCACTGGATGAAAAGAAGAGTAACTAGTTAGAGCTTGAAAAGGCAGACCAGCAAAACCCTCTGCCATGCCCATACCTACCGCAGCCAACAACGTTTGTCTCTGTAAGAGTTTAGATGGGATGGATGCGTCCTACTGACAGAGCTCGGCTTGCAGAGATGCACAAGTAAGGTTCAGCCTAGTCCTGGCATGACCTGCTCAACCCCATTGCTACTTCAGAGCGATGAAGGCCACACTTGAGTAATTGTCTTGCCTTTAGAAACACACTTATTCCTAAAATCAAACTTGAAGTTTCACGCATCCGCTGTGATCAGGACAAACATCTTTATGCCACCCACAAAGCCTGCCTTTCAAGAAGAACCCAAACTGCAGCGGTCTGGACCAAAGAGGTCTGAGATGTACTCAGCAGGTCACATCTCCGCTACCAGTAAGCCATGAAAGACCATATGGACCCAAATCCCTCCTGTTTCTCTCTCAAATGAGCGAGCAGAGCAAGGCCACACGCCTCCGTCATGTCCCAATTTCTCAGGACGATGACTTAGGTTTGCAGATTCCCAGGTCAGTATTAAGGTGAAACGACAGTGGGGATCCTTCAACTCACAAAACTCAACTTTTATTCACTCACAAGAATTGGCATGCTCACCACAAAAATTGGCATGCTCGCCACAAAAATTGGTGTGACACAGTAAACTGTGTAACATGCGCTAACCATACATCACCAAACATATACTACAAGCCTTGCTTATTTGGGAATCAGGTCAGGGAAGACAATAAGGGGAGCCCTCCCGTTGAGTCACGAGGTTCAGAGCAGACCCCCTTGCTTTCTAGGCTCCTTAGAGAAGGGCCCAGGGGCAGCTGGATCTGCTCCTAGTCAGTCCCAGACTTGGTCAACGGTTTATGTCTAAAGGGATGAGGTGTAGGGATTGTGTAAAAGGAAAAGGAAAGAGAGAACAAGACAGAGAGAGAAACAGGGAGAGAAAGATTTCACCGGTCCTGGGTCCAGCGTTGGTTCAATCAGCCAAGTGGTCCCATTCTGGTGGGCTTGCGCACCTGGGGCTTCAGTTTGTGTCCTTTTACCATCCTTGCCCCTCCTTCGGGCGGGCACTCAAACTCATTAGGCTAATTAGGTAGCCTTTGGGGAATAGGTCGGTGGGCTTGGGTGTCATTTGGGGAGTAACTTCCCCCTCCCTGCAGATGTGATCTTTAGCCATGCACGGTGAGCTGCTCTGTTCAGCCTGTCCAAAACAGCATTATCAGAGCAGGGAGCTGTGCACCCTCCGGCACACCTTCCCCCTTCCATTGCTGATGGGCACTGATCAGCTTCTTTTCACCTGGGGTTCCTTGCTCTGCAGAGTTCCTTGTTATGCAGAGTTAGTCGTTAAGCAGAACTTGCCCCACCGCAATGTTTGAGACATTAACTCCTTCAGCCCCTCCAGAAGACAAAGAGCAGCACAAACCTGCCTGCAGGTGGGAGGGAAGATGGTCCTCTCAAAAACAAGCTTCGGCCAAGCGACAGAAAGCATCAACCCGGGTGGCACCACAGGGGAAACTTCTCACGTAGTTCAGAAAGGTAAAAAACTTTATGCATACCATCCTAGAAGCGTGTCGTTGCCCGTTCTGGGGTCTCTAGGGGAAGGTCCGTGCCACTCGCCTTCAGCTGTGTTGAGAAAACGTTACCAGTGGCGAGCAATATCTAAATCCATGGGAAAAGCTGGAAATGAAATACCAAAGGTGGCTTGAACTCCAATTTTCACCAGGACCAGTGGTCAAGGGCTGGTAACTGGTGAAACCACAGCGCTCCACAGATCATCATCTACATGGCCCCCAAATTCATGCACTTAGTAGGATGGAGCGTAACCTGGAAGAGTAACGAAAGCGAACCTGCCCCTACACTGGCACTCGAAGCTGTATGCTCTCATACGAGCTTCATTCTGCTGAGCATTTCAGGTGCATCCAGTCACTTCTGAAGTAAATAAAATCCTCGATTGATCAACCATCCAACACCTCCTGCATCATTGCTGGTGGCACCCTTTCCTGACATCAAAGCACAGCCTCTGCAATAACGGGACAGCCAAAATTTCCAACTGCCTGCGTGTGCTGGCTAAGAGCAAGTGATAAAAATCGGAAGGAAGGGTTTTAACACCTTCCCAAGTCCTCCACAGTCAAGGAGCATGACAGGGAAAAACTGCGCGCTCCCAAACTAAGATTTAATGTTCAAGTGTAGCAGGTTTGTCCTTCTGCAATGAGTTCCTAGCCATCAACTGTTTCTGTCGCAACAGCATAACCTGCCAGTTCAGTCCCAGCTCCCCTTGCGAATGATGCAGTAAGCAGAGGATGACCCAGGTACACCAGAACGACCGGACCAGAGTATTACAGACACACAACACAGCTCCAGAAGCCACTGGGCAGTAAAGACACTCGTCCTGCACATACAAAGTGAGACAGATGCCTACTGGCACGACACTGCCCTGCAAATACCCCGACTGAAGAAAGTGGGTGCAGCTGCTCTGCAAGAGGGTTCGCTCCACATGATACTCACCTCCCGGAGACGCTCCTCTGCTGCAGCCCCACAATACATCCAAGAAGGAGTAAAACAAATAAATCTGTTCTTTGTCACCGAAGAGTTTATTTTTCCCGGCTTATAAACATCAACAGAAAGTTGTTCCCACCCACCCGGGCCCGTAAGATCCTCCAGCGAGATGTTAGGCTGCTGGAGGGGATTCAAGGAACGACAAGAAATGAGCCAGCCTGGAAAACCCAGTGTATCTGAATCTATTTAAGCCAAAGAAAGATCTGGAGGTAACTTGAACACTGCCTGCACACATTACAACTGGTGGAGCCGCCCAGATGAGAATCTGGGACTGAGATAACAAATGCAAGACAAAGATAAAACACATTCAAAAGAAATAGAAGGCAAAGCCATTTTGAAGGTGGGTAGTTGGCTCGTTGCTACAAAATGTACCAATGCTCCATCATTTGAGATGTTCAAATTAAAAGACAGCCACTCTGCTTAACGTTATTGGACCCAGCGATGAAATTCTGGGTGAAATCCAAACTCCCATATCACACAGGAGGTCAAACATGATTACGGCAAGCATTGCTTCTGAGATAGTCTAGCTAGCGCAGCTTTTCCTTCCTTAAAAACACCTTCACACAAGATTTAAAAACAGATTGTTTACATCGTAAAGCAGGTAAAACCACAGCCCCATTACAAATAAGCCACTGCTGTCATTGCTTTATATATAGCTTAAAGCAGAACACCAACAGCAGATATTCAGGCGTAATTTTTCATTCCTTCCCGTTTGATGTGGGTTCACGGCATTTGCTTCTCCCCTTTGTACCTACGCTCTCTATAAGTGTTTAACCAGTGTCTTCAAAGTATTTCTTTCTTCCTTTGAAAAATAAATTACATGCTTAGCGGACAACCACAACCCAGCAGAAACCTCCAGTCACCCGTCCGGGGTGAGAGGGAGGTCGCTACGTACAGAAAATCCAACACCAGGGCAGTGGGACTCGTGAATTCCTGCAGCCGGAGTTAGATGTTGGAGCTGCTCCTCTTTGAATAAATGGCTTGGCACAGACTCTGGGGAGCAGCAAACAGATTTCAACAGCTCGCTCACAAAATAAAAGCAGAACCCGCATTTCTGCAGTAGCTGAAGAAACGACATGTTAAAAATGCCCCTGAATTCATTTTAACAGTCTCCCGACGCTGAATGGCAACTTTTAAGGAGGGATTTCTCTCTGCTCGAGAAAGGCTCGCTAGATGCAATTGCAGCCAGTGAATTTCTAGCACCGAAACACTCTCTCGCAGCTCAGCTAAGCAAAGCGCTGTCAGAACAGCGAGTCTTTGATTTCACCTTCCATGAAGAAACATGCGTGCAACAGAAGCGGAAATTCTTCCATGGATTTAAAAATCAATGCATAAGATCCGGCTGGAGCACATTATTTCAAGAACACTGCTTTAAAATAAAACAAGACTTTATTGCCTGAAAATTACCCTTGACTCGCATGGCTCTGCACTGGTCAGTGGCAACCATAAAACCTGAGCTCACCTGCACTTTCCCAGAGCATCCCCCTGACATTGCAGCCACACACGAAGGCTGAAAGAGGATGAAACAATGATGTCCCAGTGTATTACCCAACAGAAAGCAGCCTCAAAGAACATATACTGGGTACGTTAGCTTTTGCCCTTCAGACGGCAACTTCACAGCACGAGGCGACGGCTCATTTTTCCGCAGTTAAAAGCAGCTCGATTTAACAGCTAACCTCCTGTTCTCTGGCTGAAACAACATCGCCAGGCGAAGGGCACAAAATCAGCACACAAGTCGGGAAAGGGTTTTGCAAATATTCACTGTCTGCCTTAAAACACCAGTGCTAAGGTCAAAGCTTAAAACTTAAAGGCTCTCCACGCACTGCTGCGGAGAGACGACAAGTTTTGGGATACACAAACCAGGCTAATTCCTTGACAGTGAACACGCAAGAGCTGGGCTGGACAAAAAGCATGTGCACTTTAGTAAATGACTCTTTAACGAGAGCTACGTGTCATAGGGACATTCAGAATATATTACTAAACAAGCAAGGATTAAGGATACAACAGGACGAGGAAACTACAGAGCACAAGACAGCTTTTCCAGGAACCCAACAGACAGAAATTGAGACATTTCAATCCTCCTGCGGCTCCCGATTGCCGAACCCACCAGTCCCCTGACCTCAGAGCCACAAAGTCAGATTCAAGGTCCCTTTCTGAAGGAAGAAACCAGCAAAAGCTGCTGGAACGGTTACGTGTGAATCCCTGAATTTGAAACAGACACTTCCAGAGTGGCTCAAACCCAATAGCGGTCTCATTCCCAGCTTGCAGGCCAGCGCTGCTTATGTGCAGAAAAGCACATGCAGATGTTAAGAGACAGACGAAAATCTGAACTGGGACCTTACTTTGCATCCTGTTTGAATTAGGAGAGAATGCATCTATGCGATACAACTGGAAAACTTTCTTCTTCGGAGTTGACTTTTTCCTTTCCAGCTCATTTCTAACTCGCTCTTCAAGATTTGGCAGAGTCCAGGGAAGGCAGGTGTCCCGAAGAAGGCCAATATCGAGTTCTTATCTAAAACGCATTTATAAAGTAAGTTGAGTCCGATACGTTTTAAGCACGATTTACATTTATAATACATCAGCAAATCTTCACGCTACCTTCCCTTGAGGGGCATTAAGTATCCTATAAAATCACGGAAATAAGGAACATTGTGGATAATAAATGGAATGAGGCAGGTATGGTTTCCTTCATCACCATCTCCCTGGTTCTGTTTTCAGCTGAGACAGCCAATAGTGGAGGACTAAAGTGCCTGCGACCTCCCCTTGTTCCAAAAGTGCATTCAAGTCATCCTACTCTGCCTTAAAGATGACTTCAGGCTGTGACCCCTCCACACCCAGAAGTGATTTTTCACTCTCGGTCGAGCACGAGAAAGTCAAGCAGCCGATTCTGCCTGGAATCCTACAAAAATTGGGATTTTAGGCTTGGCAGCAGCTACCGCAACTACCTCAATCATCCCTGTAACAAGGTCAACTCTTGGCTCTCACAAGAACCCCCAGCTTTCAATGAGTGTTAGTATCTCGGCAATTCCAGCAAAAAAACCTTCTGCAAGCCCAAAGGCTTTGGAAAAAGCCACATTTTTTGGACCTCCAGATAACTGCACCGACGAAGACCCTCGCAGTGGGGATCCAGGACACACAAAAGCTCAAGCAACAGCACAATGGGTGTAGGACAACACAGTCAGCTCCTGTTCTGGAGCGTGTCCGAGATGCCAAAAGCCCACCATGAGGGTCTTTACCAACGAGCGCTGGACACGGCTGACATTGAACGGTTGTTCTTCACCAGGCAGAAAGCCCAAGGACAGGCCAACCTGCAAACAAGTACAGGCACAGGACAGCACACAGATGAAGGGCTGACAAGTCCCTTCCAGCTGGATCCTTCTACCAGACGTTACGGTACTGAAGAAGAGTCTGCCCCGACACATTGCATGTTGATCTAGAAACATCTAACAGGTCTGTCAAGAGCTGCTCTTGGAGCCATTGCAAGGTGATAAATATAAGCCTTGCGGTCTTTTATTCCCTCTAAGCTGTTTGATAGGTACGTGATGCGTGGTTTCTCTCAAGCTTGAACATTTTGGGGGCAAAGATGTGTTCAAGCATCACTTCTTAAGGGAAAGGGGGAGAAGTCCTCCCCTGCAAGAAGCTCACAAACTGCTGGGAGGATGGGATCTTCCAGCAGTCACCAAAACGCTTGCTCTGGCCCCAAAGCAGCCACTACCCACGACCAGCTCTATCCAAAAGCATCGACCAAACCCGAACGGCCAGTTCTGGGCTGCTTTAATAGCGAGACTGGTCCTCACAACCTGCTTAGTATCCTCTGAAGCATTAATGCTTGCAGAGCCTGCAACCAAAATTAGGGTGGCGGTCCTCTACAGCCGCTGCATAAACTCCCACCACAACCCGAAACCATCAGTCTTATGGACAAAGCCAAATGGCCTCAAGAAACTTCTCCGTCACACACCAGCCTCTGGCAAAGCCCAAAATTTCATGGAAGAAGCGATTTAAGTGACAAGTGCCTTGAAAGCCACTGAGGAAACAAGGGTCTCAAAGAGATTTCACGGTGCAGCAACATTCCTCTCCAAAAATACTTGGATGCCTTCAAGGGAAATAAAGCCCTCAGCGGCAAGTCCACGGAGTCAATGAAACATCATGATGAAAATACATTAAGAAACTAAAACAGAAGGGGAGCTTGCTTCGTTTCGACCACCTACTTTCAGGGACGAAGGCTGTTCTAATTACCAGAGATTGAAAGGTGAGTCTCTTGCTTATTCCTGAGCTTCCTCAATACCGTAGACTCCCTTACTTCACATATTTTGCAAATCAAAGGCCGCCCGGGTGTATGCACCCAGAGAATGCCAGCCTAGCTGGGCTGGCACAGCTGTATTTAACAGAAGAGAAGCAAACAGCTTCACTGATCCCTAGCAACAACAAGACATTACTTTTTTTAATCGATCGGCTTTCTAAGCGGCTGCACGGGCAGCCTAAAGGGTCACGAAAGGGGAAAGTGAAAGCTGGAGGGACCTTGGAGCATTTAATTCACCCTTCCAAGCTTCATTCACATTTATAAACTGAAAACCCGCAGCGATTTCCACCCCATCCACAGTCCCTCCAAACATCTCCTCTTCGTAAAAGTGGGACGCACGAAGCGGCTGCTCCCAAGCCGGACGCCAACCCAGCCTTTCCCTTTTCCCAAGGGAATGATGCAGCTGGAAAGATCCCTTTTTAAACCCTGCCGCCGGAGGAAATGCAGTCCATCGGGCTGTTTAACGCGGCTCAATTATTAAAGAGGTTTCTGAGACTGCAGCACGCTCTGGTGCGAACCAGGGGAAGACGTCGTACCCAGTAAAGCAACTCCAAAGCAAAGGAGAGAGCCACAAGTGCAAGAGGGCAACCAGAGCCCGAGCCACCCCCTGTTACTGGAGTAACTGGGAGCCCCCTTTTCCCATGGGAGCTTCAGGGAGCAGCTAGTGCCACCCCCTCAGAGACAGAAGATGCTAGAGGACACGTAAGGGGACTGAGTCAACCCACCCAGGGCTACGGTGTCCACCATGCTCGGGGCCAAAGGAGGCAACCCAGGGAATGCGATGCCCCAAAAACCCGGGGGAAAGGATGCTGCTGGGGCCTGTCCACGCAAGGGGACCCGAATGGCTGGGACACTGTGTCCCTCCCCACTCAGGAGCAAAGGATGCTGCCGCAGCCCACCCACGCAGGTACCGGTACTGGCGCCCTCCAGCTGCTGAGCCCGGAGGAACTGTGTGGCTGAACCCAAAGGACACAGCACCTGGACCAGAAAAATGCTGTTGGAGGCTGCGGGTGCGAGGGCTGAACACACAGGATGTGGCACCCAGCTTGCTCCGGGCCACAAGATTCCAACCGGGTGCTGCAGGGAGCCAGGCAGCTGAGCCCAGGGGACAGGGTGCCTCGCACCCAGGGGCGAAGGCTGGGCTGAGCCCAGGGGACACCCACAGCCAGGGCCAAAGGACGCTCCGGCAAATTGCCTGCATGGGGAGATGCTACCGGGGTAATCCCAGGGGATGGGATGCCTCGCTCCCACGGGTGAAGGATGCTCCAGAAAATTGCCTGCGTGGGGAGACCCTGCCGGGGTGATCTTAGGGAACAAGGTGCCTCGCACCCAGGACCTGGGCTGAGCCTGGGGAACGCCTACAGTCGGGGCCAGAGAATGCTCCAGAAAACTGCCTGCTGGGGTGATCCCAGGAGAACGGGTACCCCACACCCAGGGCCAGAGGACGCTCGGGAAAACTGCCGACCCAGAGAAGCCCCTCCGAAAGGCTGAGCCCGGAGGACTCGGCGTCCCCAAACCCAGGGCTAAAGGACAGGTCTAGCCCAGGGGATGACCCCGCAGCGAGGGCCAGAGAATGCTTCGGGGGGGGGGGGATCCCGAAGGGATCGAGCCCTGGTCCAAAGGATGCTCTGGCGAAGGGCTCACGCGTGGACCCCCCCCCCCCCCCCCGGGGAGTCCTGCGTCGTGTGTGTGTCGTCCCCCCCCGAGCCAAAAGACGCCCCGGGAGATCGCCCACCCTCGGGCAGGCGGGACGGCCGAGCCCGGGGACACCCCCACCGCCCTCCCGTCCCCCCCCCCCCCGGTCCCCGGGGACGAGCCGCCCGCCCCGCGACGGGGTACCTTGATGCGCTCCCGGCACTGGGAGGGGGTGCGCTCGTAGCCCAGCTCGGCCAGGGCGCGGGAGACGCGCTCGTACATGGCGGGCCCGGGGGCCTTGCTGCCGAAGACGGTACCGGCGCCCTCCAGCTGCTGGTACCGCGCCTCCACCAGCCGCTCGTTGCCCCAGACGGCGATCAGCGCGTTGGTCTCCGCCGGCGTCCAGGACATCCCCCGGCAAGCGGCGGCGGCGGCGGCGGCGGCGGCGCCGCCCGGCGAGAAGGAGACGGAGGGCGAGGCCCCGCCGCGGCCCCCCGCCCCGCCGCCGCCGCCGCCCCCCAGCCCGGCCCCGCCGGCCGCCGGCCCCGGCCCCGGGCCGAGGGGCGAGGCGCCGCTGGGGGTGGAGGGGTCGGAGAGGCTGGGGTTGCCGTCGCTCAGCGCTCCCGGCGAGCCCGGCGACAGCACCTCCATCTTGGGGATCTTCAGCGGCGGCTCGGCGGCCGGGAGCTGCGAGGAGCCGCAGGACGCCGCCATATTGGAGATGCCGGACCGAGCGGGCGGAAGTGACGGGGGGCTCCCCCCGGCGGGAGGGACTTCCGGCAGCCCCCGGGCAGGGGGCGGCCAAGGCGGCGGCGGCGGCGGCCGAGGCGGCGGGGGCAAGCACGTGCCGCCGCCGGCGGGGGCGTGGCCAAGGAGGGGGGGGTGCGGCCGTGAGCGGGGAGGGCGGGGGCGGGGGCGGGGCTGGCCGCGAAGCGGGCGAGGTTCCGCGCGAAGGGGGCGTGTTTCGCGGCCGGTAAGGGGCGGGGCGTGCCGCCAGGGGGGTGTGGCGGCCGCCGAGGGGGTGTGGCTACGCAAAAGAGGGCGTGGTCGGGGCGGGGGCGGGGCTCGGCGGAAGGAGGCGGGGCCAGCGCTAGGGCGGGGAGCGGGGTCGGCGCTCGGCTCGTAGGGTGAGGGCACGGGCAGGGGGCGTGGCTCCCGGCGGTGGGCGTGGCTCCCGGCGGTGGGCGTGGCTCCCGGAGTCCCCACGGAGCCCGTAGGGACGGGGACCCCGTGTGCATGGAGGGGGCAGAGACCCCCTCGGAATGGAGACACCCCAAACCCGGCTGCGCTGCCGGCGCCCCGGGGCTGAGCCCCCCCTAAACGTGGGGCTGAGCACCCCCAAACCTGGGGCTGAGCACTTCCAACCCTGCAGCTGAGCCCCCCCCAAACCTGGGGCTGAGCCCCCCCAAACCTGGGGCTGAGCACCCTCAAAACATCGGGGCTAAGAATCCCCGAAACAGCAGGGCTGAGCACCCCCCCCCACACACACACTGGGGCTGAGCACCCCTCCATATTGCAGCTGAGGACCCCCATGCACATTAGGGCTGAGCCTCCCCCACGCTTTGGGGCTGAGCACCCCCCGTTTTGGGGGCTGAGCACCTCCCTTTTGTTGGGGCTGAGCACCCCCCGTTTGTTAGAGCTGAGCACCTCCCATTTTGGGGGCTCAGCACCCCTAGACATCAGGCCTGAGCTTCCTCCCCCACATTGGGATTGAGCACCCCTCATTTATTGGACCTCAGCCCCCCCCCCCCCCAATGCTGAGCACCCCCAAACACCAGACCTCCCCTCATTTGGGGGGGGGGGGGGGGCGGGACGGGACCGGGGCCTCTTCTTCCCCTCCAGGTCCCACAGGCCGGAGGACCCCCCCCTGAACCGGTTGCTGCCCCCCAACCCCGACACAAAGGGGGTCCCCACTTGTGCACCAGCACCCTAATTAACGGGGTTGGGGCCAGAGGGGGGTGGGCCTTGATTAATGAGCTTAGGGGACAGCTAATGAAGGGGGGGCAGCCCCCCAGCTGCACCCCAAAACTCTTCCTTAAGCCAAGACTAACGAGCAGCGATGAGATTTGGGATATGACCCCCCCCCCAAAAGAAAAACCCACGCCACCCCCCCAAGAAGGATGGTTTGGGGGGGTCCTATGGACCCCCCAGTTGGCATCACCCGCCTGGGGCTCATTAATTAAACACTTTAGTTAGGGCAGTGTTGGTTAAACAAATGGGGGGGGGGGGGGGGTAGGACAGGATTGGGGGGGAGCTGCCTGCTCCTGCCTGCTGCAGCACATCTGGCAGGAGAGCAGCCGGGGAGCAATCAGGGACCGTAATTATCCCCTTGTAATTAGGGGGATTAGGGGCTGGCGGCAGAGCGGAGGGGGCTGCAATAAGCCCCCCCTGAGCGGGGAGGGGGGGCAGGTTCTTTTGTCACCGCCTGCCTGGCCCCAGAGGGATATCCCCAATGCCAGCCCGGCCAGTGTCCCCAAAGGGACGTGTCCCCCCACAGCCACCGTGTCCCCAAAGGGATGTCCCCGCTGCCACCGTGTCCCCAAAGGGCTGCACCCACTGCCACCCGGGGCCGTGTCCCCACAGGGATGTCCTCACTTCCACCCCTCTGGAGTGTCCCCATAGGGATGTCCCCACTTCCAC
This sequence comes from Astur gentilis, assembly GCF_929443795.1. Lineage (NCBI taxonomy): Eukaryota > Metazoa > Chordata > Aves > Accipitriformes > Accipitridae > Astur > Astur gentilis. Next base: position 4,424,517 of record NC_064884.1, read on the forward strand.
CCCTCTGGAGTGTCCCCATAGGGATGTCCCCACTTCCACCCCTCTGGAGTGTCCCCAAAGGGCTGCCCCCACTGCCACCGTGTCCCCAAAGGCATGTCCCCACTGCCAGCCCTCTGGCCTGTCCCCGAAGGGCTGCACCCACCGCCAGCCTTGCCGCGTGTCCCCAAAGGGACATCCCCACCGCTGGCACATTCCCGAAGGGACGTGCCCATCGCTGGTGGCCCCGAAGCCAGCTGCCCACGGGGACGCATCCCCACGGCTGGGCACCCACGTCCCCAAGCCCTAGGGGGTGGGGGTGCAGCAGGCCCCCCCCCGTCCCCATCCCCATCCCTGAGCCCACCGGCACCATGCCGTATGGAAACACCCCTGCCCGGGAGCTAATCAGGCCCCAATTAGAGGGGGCTCACTGTAAGCTGGGGGAGGAATGCAAATGAGGTTAACGGTTAATTAGGGATTGAAAAATTCATTATTCCTCTAGAGCAGCTGATTGCGATGCAGCCGCGCGTCCCCATTAGGGCCATTTGACCGCTTGCTAATGACACGGCGGCGGGGGGCTGGTGGGTCCCCCCCTCAACCCGCCAAACGCCTCCGGGAGTCATTCCTGGAGTGAGTTGTGCCTGTTCTCAGCCTCCCTGCAGTGGGTTGCTTCGAGTGGTTGTGGCTGTTCTCAGAGGGGCTCACCCACGTGGTGAATTGTGGCTGTTCTCAGCCAGGGCTCACCTGTGCAATGAGTTGTGGCTCTTCTCCGCTAGCATCACCCTATGCAATGAGTTGTGGCTGTTCTCAACTGGGGCTCACCTGTGCGGTGAGCTGTGGCTGTTCTCAGCTGGAATCGCCCCGTGCAACGAATCGTGGCTGTTTTCAGTACAGGCTCACCCGTGCAATGAATTGTGGCCATCCTCAGCTCCGCAGGGACGCACGGATTGTGTGACAAACAGCTCGGGGCAGCAGTGGGGAAACATCCCCCTGCTCCCCAGTGCTCCCCCACCACCTTGCTTGAGCCAGCTTCCCAATTCAATGACGATAATCAACGATTAGTCGAAAAGCCAAGCGGACAAGTCATTAGATATAGACTAGCGTTTACTGCAATTTACTGACCCATTCATAATTAACCTCCCATCACCAAAACGTGCCGCCAAAAAGAAGTATAAACTTATTAATGGTGGCGGTGGCTAATTAAAGCCAAAGCTCTAATCATCCCGAGATGTGGCCGTGGGCAGGAAAGCGCGGCGACCAATGAAAGGTGAGAAAAGATGCTTGATGCAATATTTAGGAGGGTGCGGGGATGTGGACCGAGGCAGCACCCTGCTACCATGCCCTGGTACCCATCAGCATCCTCAGGGGCTGCATCCCGTATCCAGCTGCCCTGTCCGCCGCACAAAGGGGACCCAGGCGGGCTAATTCGGTGTGGGGAATATCGTCACGCCTCCGCCTTTGTCTCCCTTTCAAAGCCAATATCCCGGCCCCAGATGGGTTAATACATAATGCAGACAAGCAAGTAATTGCTTGCCTTTGTAGGGCCGTCAGCGCTGGGTCCCCGGCCCTCTGATCCCCCATTAGCAGCCATGCAAACAAGCCTTCCACCCAATTAAGCCCAGCTTTGATAGAGCCTTTCCCAATGATGTGCCGGTCCCAAACTAGCGATTCGCACATGAGCCACTACCTGTTAAACCCGGAGTCGTCTTCCTTCGGGGACGAACATCCCTCGCCTCTCGCCGTGACCCAGCTGCTGAGCTCTGCCCGGCTTCCCCCGGCCCTGAAGGGAGGCTCGGCTGATAAATGATCTCGACAAACTCTATATTAAAGAGGTGGAAATGGGATGTTAATATACCCCGAGTCGCTCGTTTCGAGAACACATGGGCTCCGGCTTCCCAAAGACGGCGGTAATGAGGCGAGCTGGGACGCCCCGCGAGGAGACCTCAACCCACCGGCCTCCTGCGTCTGCCAGGCGTGCAGGGAAGACAGCCTGACACCCGTCCTCTGTGGCGTCCCCGTGCCGTCCCACAGAGCACCTCCGGGCCATCCCCTAAAGCATCTCGATCTGCTCACCTAAAGCATCTCGGCATCGTCCCCTAAAGCATGCCAGTGCGCTCCCCTAAAACGTCTCTGGTTATCCCTTACTGCATCCCGGCATCATCCCCTACAGCATCCCGGCATCATCCCTTAAAACATCCCAGCATCATACCCTGAAACATCCCAGCATCGTCCCCTAAAGCATCCCAGTATCGTCCCCTACAGCATCCCTGTACATTCCCCTAAAGCTTCCCGGCATCATTCTCTAATACATCCCAGTATCATCCCCTAAAGCATCCCAGTATGCTCCCCTAAAGCTTCCCGGCATCATCCTCTAATACATCCCAGCATCATCCCCTAAAGCATCCCAGTATCGTCCCCTACAGCATCCCCGTACATTCCCCTAAAGCTTCCAGGCATCATTCTCTAATACATCCCAGTATGCTCCCCTAAAGCTTCCTGGCATCATCCTCTCAAGTATCCCAGTACACTCAACTAAACACCCCAGTGCCCTCCCCTAAAGCGTCTCACTATCATCCTTTAATACATCCTGGCATCCCAGCATCAATCCCTAAAGCATCCCAGCATCATCCACTAAGACATCCCAGTATGCTCCCTGAAAACATCCCAGCATCATTCCTTAGGGCATGCCGGCATCATCCACTAAAGGATCCCAGTGTCACCCCTTACAGCATCCCAGTGCCACCCTGTCCAGCATCCCAGTATCATCCCCTCCAGCATCCCAGTGCCACCCCCTCCAGCATCCCAGTGCCATCCCCTCCAGCATCCCAGTGCCACCCCCTCCAGCATCCCAGTATCATCCCCTCCAGCATCCCAGTGCCACCCCCTCCAGCATCCCAGTGCCATCCCCTCCAGCATCCCAGTGCTATCCCCTCCAGCATCCCAGTATCATCCCCTCCAGCATCCCAGTGCCATCCCCTACAGCATCCCAGTATCATCGCCTCCAGCATCCCAGTGCCATCCCCTCCAGCATCCCAGTGCCACCCCCTCCAGCATCCCACTATCATCCCCTCCAGCATCCCAGTGCCACCCCCTCCAGCATCCCAGTATCATCCCCTCCAGCATCCCAGTGCCACCCCCTCCAGCATCCCAAAGCCACCCCCTCCAGCATCCCAGTGCTACTCCCTCCAGCATCCCAGTATCATCCCCTCCAGCATCCCAGTGCCGTCCCCTCCAGCATCCCAGTATCATCCCCTCCAGCATCCCAAAGCCACCCCCTCCAGCATCCCAGTGCTACCCCCTCCAGCATCCCAGTATCATCCCCTCCAGCATCCCAGTGCCGTCCCCTCCAGCATCCCAGTGCCATCCCCTACAGCATCCCAGTGCCACCCCCTCCAGCATCCCAGTGCCACCCCCTCCAGCATCCCAGTGCCATCCCCTCCAGCATCCCAGTATCATCGCCTCCAGCATCCCAGTGCCATCCCCTCCAGCATCCCAGTGCCATCCCCTCCAGCATCCCAGTATCATCCCCTCCAGCATCCCAGTGCCATCCCCTACAACATCCCAGTATCATCCCCTCCAGCATCCCAGTGCCACCCCCTCCAGCATCCCAGTGCCACCCCCTCCAGCATCCCAGTGCCACCCCCTCCAGCATCCCAGTATCATCCCCTCCAGCATCCCAGTGCTGTCCCCTCCAGCATCCCAGTGCCATCCCCTACAGCATCCCACTATCATCCCCTACAGCATCCCAGTGCCACCCCCTCCAGCATCCCAGTATCATCCCCTACAGCATCCCAGTGCCATCCCCTCCAGCATCCCAGTGCCATCCCCTCCAGCATCCCAGTATCATCCCCTCCAGCATCCCAGTGCCATCCCCTACAACATCCCAGTATCATCCCCTCCAGCATTCCAGTGCCATCCCCTCCAGCATCCCAGTATCATCCCCTCCAGCATCCCAGTGCCGTCCCCTCCAGCATCCCAGTATCATCCCCTCCGGCATCCCAGCATCATCCCCCAAAACATCCCACTATCATCCCCTAAACCATTCAAGCATCATCCCCTCCAGCACCCCACTGCCCCCCCAGCACCCCAGCATTGCTCCTCTCCAGACCGACCCCCCACCAGGCAGCCCATCTCCCCCCCCTCCTCACCCCCCCCCCCCCCCCCCCGCCCCATGTGCCTCAACACAACCTCTATAAATATTCAAAAAGCCGCATTTTCCGGCAAACCGCCCAGCTCGTGGTGGGGGGCTCCCGGGGGGTATGTTAATAATGGGGCTGCGAGGGATTTACCCCCCCCCCCCCGGCATCGGTGTGGGGGGTTCCCAGCCGCTCATTTGCCCATACAAATATCTTGTTGCTCGTCATTACTGTCAAGTCCTTCGTGCCTCAGTTTCCCCACCCCGATGCTGCCCGGTGATGCCGTGGAGGGGTGGGAAAAATAAAGAGGCAGCAAAAATAAGGAGGAATAACGAGGCTAACAAAGTACGGGGGAAGCCTCCCCCCAGCCAAAAAAAATCGGGAGGTGATTTTGGGCCACTGGCAGCGAGAGGTTTGGGCAAAGCCTGCGCAAACATCAACTAATCGCCGAATAAAAGGGCAATTAAACGCCCCGGCAGCGGTAATAAATCTGCTAACAAGGAGGCGATGCCCCTGCGCTCCCTGTTTGCCTAGCTGATTAACAGGGATGAATCGGGGGGGGGGGGGGGGGGGATTATCTGTTGGGATGAGGCAGCTCCTTTGTCTCCTTTCCCCATCCCAAGCCGTCTTGGAGGAGGTATCGGCAATGGATGCACGCGTGCCAGCCCCGGGAGCCCATCGCTGCAGCCTCAGGTCTCATAGAGGGATTAATACAGACGTGTTTTAATCCCTAGGGCTCCGAAAAAACCTCCAGGATTCGCATTGAAAACTCTCCTCTCTTCCAAGCACTCCATGAAAAGAGGCCCAAAATCTCTCCAGGGATTAACATCCCTTTCCATCCCCTATTCCCAGGTCAGAGATGCCCCATCCCCAAGGTTCGGCTTTTTGGGGACACCCAAAAGGAGGGGGGGGGGGGTGAGATACCACAGCATTTAATATTCCAGCATCACCTTCAATTCCCACCTTGGAGAATTATTTGGATAATAGTTGGGTAAACCTGTTATTCTATGGATAATTTATTTCTCCTTTTTTTTTTGATCCTGCTGGGAACTCCTCAGGCTGCCACATCCCCAGCAGGAGAAACGGAAAAGCTTTGTGGTCCTATTAAATTAATATTTATTTATTTTCTCCGTGCCTGGCTACGAGAGGGACGGATGAATAATGCATCGTCCCGTCCTCCCCCCGCCGACGCCCGGGTAGGAGCTTTGCCATCGCTGGCAGCACCGGGATCCGGCGGATTTGGTGGGAGATGGGAGAGCCCGGAGGATGCTGGTGAGGCTGAGCTGCCCCAGATGCCGGCAGGAGGCCAGATGTGCGCCTGCCTGTGGCCCCAGCACAGCTCTGGGGATGGGGGAGAGCATGCTCGTGCGAGCTCTCCAGATGTGTGCCCAGATGTGAGCTCACCTACCTCCTGCTTGTGCCTCCAGATGTGCACAAATGCAAACCACCCGGCTCTCCAGGTGTGCTCCGGCATCCCTGTGCCGTCAGATGTGTGCCCAGCTGTGACCCTAGGGACCCCTCCAGCTGTGACCCGAGCCGTCCAGATGTTTGCCTCAGTGCGCACGCATCCCCCAGACCGCCCAATCCTCCCAGATGTGAACATCCCGGAGAACCTTGGTGCCCCAGCTGTGCACGAAAAAGCTCCCCCCCCAGCTGTGCCCCAAGAGCCCTCCAGATGTGAACCTCCTCAGGGGCTCATTCGCCCCCCCCCAGATGTGCAAAGGCCCGTTTCACCTGCTGCTGCTGCTGCTGCGCATCCAGACGTGAGGCCCCTTCTCCCGCTCACCCTGCCCATCGCCCCCCAGATGTGCAGGCAGATGTTCCCCCCCCGCTCGCCCGTTCCGCACCCCACTCCTCTCTTCTCCCTGATTAGCCCCATCCAGCCCCCCGCCCCCGGGGCTCCCCAAACTCCCGACCCCCACTTTTCCCCCCCACCCCATCATCGCCCCCACCTTTGTCCTATCCCAAGAAGATTGTTAGTGCCCCCGTCCCCCATAACACCCCCCCCCAATAGCGCCCCCCCCCCCCCCAAACAAGGGGCCAGCTGGAGGAGGCGCATTGCTTCACACATCAGCCCCAGCGCATTAATTAAGTGGCTAATTGCTAATTATGAATTCAACAGCACCGCTCGCTGGTGCTTGTGTGTCGTTGGCCCCCCCCCCCCCGCCCCCCCCCCTCCCCGAATTCAAGGCCACTAGTGGTCCCAGCACCCCCAAAAATGTCACCCACCTCTGCCAGCGCACCCCACCGTTGGGGGCCGTGGTGATGAGGCTGTACCCCCCCCCCCCCAGCAGCCCCGTTTCCCAGTGGGATGGGGGGGGGGGGGTGTGTTAAGCTGCTTTTTGGGGTTCACTGAAGGGGGGGGGTCCCCCGGGTGGCACTTTGGCTGGGGGGGGGGGGGTTGGTTACGGGCAACCCCGTGGGGTTTCACCCTCTCTTCTTCCTCCTCCTCCTCCCCCCCCCCCAAGACCCCCCCCCTTTTTCCTCTGCCCCCCCCCCCCAAAGTCACCCCCATCCCCCTCCGCCCCCTACCGCGCGCCCCACCCCCCCCCATACGGCCCCCCCCATCCCCCTTCCCCCCAAAAAAAAGGGGGGGGGGGCAAGGATACCTCCCCCTCCCCACCCGCACTGGCCGCGCCCCCGCTCCCCACCGGCCCCGGGGGGCGGCGCCGCGGGCTGAGCCCCGCTCAGCCGAGCCGGGTCGGGTTGAGCCGAGCCGAGCTGAGCCGAGCTCAACTGAGCCGAGCCCAGCTAAACCGAGCCTAACTAAACCCAGTTTAGCCGAACCGGGTCGGACCTTGCTGAGCCGAGTGTGAACCGAGCCGGGCCGGGCCGAGGATGCTGCGGTACCTGCTGAAGACGCTGCTGCAGATGAACCTGTTCGCCGACTCGTTGGGGGCTGAGGGCTCCAACTCCTCCCAGCTCCTGCTCGGCATCAACAGCACCATCGCCGCCCTCCACCTCCCCGGCCTCCCCCCCGGTAACGGTACGTGGCTCCGGGACCCCGCTCTCCGGCCCCACTGTTCCCACCGCATCATCCCACCGCACCCTCACCCCAGCCCCGAGCTGGGACCCCAAACCGGTCCCGGGTCCCCATGCTGGGACCTATCCTTGGGTCCCCAGTGTGGGAACGAGAGCCCGTGGCCCCAAATCAGCCCCATGTCCCCACGCCGGCACCGGCTCCGTGTCCTCGGGTCAACCCCCGGACCGCGGACCGGGAGCGGTCACTCGTGCCCAGATAGTCCCTGGGACCCCAAACTGTGACCAGACCGATGGTCCCAAATTGGGAGCAACCCTGCGTCCCCAAGTGAGCCCCGTGTCCCCCAAACCAGCCCCCTGCCCCAAATCCCAAACCCGAAGCAACCCCCCTGTTCCCAAATTGGCCCCGTGTCCCCAGACTGACCCCCAGACCGTGAACTGGGACTGAGGCGGTGTCCCCAGACAGTCCCCGTGTCCCCGGACCAACTCCCAGATCCCAAACCGGTAGCGACCCTGTGTCCCCAAACTGTCCCTGTGTCCCTACACCAACCCCATAGCCCCGAACTGGAAGTGACCCAGTGTCCCCAAACTGCCCCCACGTCCCTGCACCAATCCCCAGACTCCAAACAAGGACCAGCCCAGTGTCCCCAAACCGTTCCCGTGTCCCCAAACCAACCCCCAGCCCCCGAGCCAGGAGAGACCCCGTGTCCCCAAACCAGCCCTGTGTCCCCAAACCGTCCCCATGTCCCCAAACCAGCCCCGTGTCCCCAAACCGTCCCCATGTCCCCAAACCATCCCCGTGTCCCCAAACCAGCCCTGTGTCCCCAAACCGTCCCCATGTCCCCAAACCAGCCCCGTGTCCCGAAACCAGCCCCGTGTCCCCAAACCAGCCCCGTGTCCCCTAACCAGCCCCATGTCCCCAAACCATCCCCGTGTCCCCAAACCAGCCCCATGTCCCCAAACCAGCCCCATGTCCCCAGACCATCCCCGTGTCCCCAAACCAGCCCCATGTCCCCAAACCATCCCCGTGTCCCCAAACCAGCCCCGTGTCCCCAAACCGTCCTCGTGTCCCGAAACCAGCCCCGTGTCCCCAAACCATCCCTGTGTCCCCAAACCAGCCCCGTGTCCCCAAACCAGCCCCATGTCCCCAAACCGTCCCCGTGTCCCCAAACCAGCCCCGTGTCCCCAAACCGTCCCCGTGTCCCCAAACCAGACCCACGTCCCCGAGCCGGGGTGTGGTGGGTGGCAGCCCGGGCCAGCTGCTGGTGCCGGGGGATGAGGGGGGGCAAGGGAAGGGGTGTCCACCTGAATTTTAAGTCCATTTTTGAGCTTTCCCCCTCTTTTTTAGTCTGCGCTTCCCCCTCCAGTTGGCTCTGGGTGGCCGATGGGGGGGGGGTGTGTGTGTGTGCCCCCAATCCCCCACGGGACCCCCTGCCCTGACACAGGAGGGGGCCTGGCCTGACCCCCCAGTCATCCCAATTAGCCACCGGGCCCAGCTGCGGCCCCCTCGGCCCCCGCTGTGCCCACCCCATGCCGCCACCACCCCACGGGGGTACCCGGTACCCCACAGCATCCCCGTCCCCGTCCCCATGGCAGCTGCATCCCATCCCCATGGCAACGCATCCCAGCTGCTTAGGGCGCCCCAAATCACAGCCCACCCCCCCCCCCGCAACACTCTGGAGCTGGGACAGGAGCATGTGTACACGCGTGTGCAAATGGGGGGACACACACACGAGCGCGGCGTGCACGTGTGGAGCTGCAGGCATGCGTGTGCATGCGTGTGCAGCTACGCAGGGACGGGGGTAAGCGCAGGCTCGTGCCCCTCGTTGGAACGCGCGTGTGAACCTGCACGGATGCGCGCGCCCTGGGTGCGTGTGCAAATGCGCGTGTGCAAATGCACGTCTGTGTCCGCACCCACACCCCTGTGCGAATACCCACGTGAGCGCGTGTACCTCTGGGTGTGCGTACGTGCAGACGAACGCACACGCGTGAGCGTGCCGCTGCGTAAGTGCGTGCACGCCCCTGTGGGAACGCACGCGTGCACGCCTCTGCACCTGCACGTAAGCACGTGCGTGCACGCACGAGTGGGTGCACCCGCCGTGTACACGTGTCTGGAAGCACACGCACGTGCGCAAACGCGTAGCTTGATGCATGCAGCCGTGCCCGTGCCTGGCTGCGCGTGCGTTCGTGCGTGTATGTGCACACGCATGTGTGCGTGTGCAATCTGGGGGGGGGTGTCTGGGGGTGCACTTGCGTGGGTGTGCAGCCCGTGTCTGGGACTGCAGTGACACTCGGTGAGCACAGCCTGAAGTGCAGTGCCAGCCGTGGGTGGCACTTGGGGACACGGGTGGGCCATGCCAGCCGGACCCAGCCAGTTAGACCCCACCGTTAATGAGCATTAATTATCCCAGCATTAATGAGCATTCATTAATTTCCATGCCCTAAGGGTGGGGATTTTCCTGGAACAGCCCCACAGACCCAATATGGTTGGGGTTTTTTTTTTAAAACTTAAAATGAAGCGGTTTCTCCAATCTGGAGTTACCAGCTCTGCTATAGAAAATCATCATTTGCAGCTGGGGGGGGAAAAAAAATCCCCTTTTGGGGAGAATTTAGCCCCAACCCCATCTCCGCAGGGATGCCCAGTTGGAAACTGGGTGGAAAAGGGGCATTACTGGGAGCAGAGCTGCTTTGTGTCCCTGTCCTCATTCCCCAGTATGTCCGAGGTCTGACACCCTCCCGGTCCTGCTCCCACCACACCAGCACCCACCCTGGAGTGGGGGGAATACACTGGGCTGAGACCTGGCCACACTTCATCTCACTGCCTGGTCATCTCATCTCTTGGTTGGCGGGGGGGTGTGGGGTGTGTAGATGCTGGGCTGAGACTTGGCCACACTTCATCTCACCTCCTGGTCGCCTCACCTCCTGGGCTGAGACCCGGCCATATTTCATCTCACCTCCCGGTCACCTCACCTCCTGGTCGGGTGTGGGGGGGAGACAGACACTGGGCTGAGGCCTGGCCACAATTCATCTCACCTACTGGTCATCTCACCTCTTAGCTGGCAGGGCGGGGGGAGATGCTGGGCTGAGGCTTGGCCACGCTTCATCTCACCTCCTGGTCGTCTCACCTCCTGGGCTGAGACCCGGCCATACTTCATCTCACCTCCCGGGCTGAGACCTGGCCATACTTCATCTCACCTCCCAATCACCTCACCTCCTGGTCGGGTGTGGGGGGGAGACACTGGGCTGAGGCCTGGCCACAATTCATCTCACCTCCTGCTCGCTAAGCAAAGCAGGTGATGGTGCCAGGAAAGCTCCGTGCAACCCGGCGGGGGTTGTTCAGCCCCCCAAAAATCCCCTGCCCTGCCTCCCTGGGGGAGGTCGTGGGGACCACCCCCCCCCCCATATTTTTTAAACAGGGTCCCACCCTCAGCTGGAGGACATGGCACCCCGTATCGTGGAGCACCCTACGGATCTCCTGGTCTCCAAGGGGGAACCGGCCACCTTGAGCTGCAAAGCCGAAGGGCGTCCATCCCCGGCGGTGGAGTGGTACAAAGACGGGGAGCGGGTGGAGACGGACCGGGAAGACCCCCGCTCCCACCGTACCCTCCTGCCGGGGGGGTCCCTCTTCTTCCTCCGCATCCTCCACGGCCGGCGGGGGAAGCCCGACGAGGGGGTCTATGTCTGTGTGGCCAGGAATTACTTGGGGGAGGCCACCAGCAGGAACGCATCCCTGGAGGTGGCCGGTGAGTCCCCTGGAGGGGACACGGGGGGGAGACAGTGGGGAGGGCTTGGGGCTGGGGGGGGTTTGGGGGGTGGGGGGTGTCTTGGTGTCACCAGGGAGCCCAGCCCGGTGCAGCGGCTCAGGGGATGGGGGGGTGGGGGGGGGGGGGGGGGGCTGCAAAATTCTCAGGCCTGGCACTGCTGAGCAAAAAGAAGGGAAAAGAAATGAAAATAGGTGAAAGAAATGAAAGTCGGTGAAAATAAGAGAAAAGAAAGAAAAATATGTAAAAGTAAATGAAAATCAGTAAAAGAAAAGAAGTAACAGTAAGGGAAGACAAACGAAAAGAAGTTAAAATAATTGAAAATAAGGGAAAGAAATGAAAAGAAGGGAAAATAAAAGAAAAATAAGTGAAAAAAAGAAGTGAAAAGTTAAAAGAATTGCGAATAAGTGAAAATAATAGAAAAGAAATGAAAAGAAGGGAAAAGAAGTGAAAACGAAGGCAAATAATCAAAAAGAAACAAAAATCATTGAAAAGAAGGGAAAAGCACTGGGAGTATTAGAAAATAAACTCAAATAATCGCAAATAAATTCAAATAAGTGCCAATACACTAAAACGAATGACAAGAACATCCCCGGTGCCACCCCAAGCTTCGGCCCTCGGGGGTGGCACCCGCTGAGGCTCAAACCCAGGGCCGGGATGATGTCGGAGTTAAATCCAGACCGGGCTTAGACCCAGCTGTGAGCTTAGCTCAATCACCAGGGATTATTTTTGGGGGGGACAGGGCTAGATCTGGGGGGGGGGGGGCAGTGTTACACCCCGCATCGGCTGTTGGATCCAGGTCCTGCCGACGTGAAATGCAGCATCGCTCAGCTTTGGTATCTCCGTGCTGGGAGGAGTGGGGGTCCCCAGCATTAGGGTGCAGGGATGGGGAAACTGAGGCAGGGCTGATGTCATGACACCCCCACCCCCACCCCCCCCCCCAGTGCTGCGGGACGATTTCCGGCAGCCCCCCGGGGACGTGGTGGTGGCCGCGGGCGAACCGGCCGTCCTGGAGTGCGTCCCCCCCCGCGGCCACCCCGAACCCAGCATCTCCTGGAAGAAGAACGGCGTTCGCCTCAGAGATGAGGATGAGCGCTTGACGGTGAGGGATATGGGGGATGAGGGGGGTCCCCCAAAACCTGGGGGGTGGGAGGGCTGAGCCCCCCGGCTCTGGTTGAACCGGGTTGCCTTGGCAGATCCGCGGTGGGAAGCTGATGTTGGCCAGCACCCGTAAGAGCGATGCCGGCGTCTACGTCTGCGTGGCCGCCAACGTGGTGGGGGAGAGGGACAGCGAGCCGGCCGAGCTAGTGGTCTTCGGTGCGTGGGGATGAGGGGATGTCATTTTTGGGATGTCGGGGGCGGGTGCCGTCCCGGCGGGACTGACAGCCGCCCCCGCAGAGCGCCCGGCGTTTGGCAAGAGGCCCCTCAACAAAGCGGTGCTGGTGGAGGGGACGGTGGAGTTTCCCTGCGAGGTGGTGGGGGACCCCCAGCCCGCAGCTCGCTGGCGCAAGGAGGAGGGCAAGATGCCTCCGGGAAGGTAAGCGGTGGGCGAGGGGGCTGGCACGGGTGGTGGGTGCCGGAGCCGGGGTGGGGGTGTCCGGGGTGCAGCCGGGTGGCATCGCTGCGTGCCGGCCTGGTGCGCTCGGAGCGTCTCGCATCTCCGTCGCAGCCCGCATCTCCATGGCGTCGAGTACGCCCGCGGCATCCCGTATCCCTGTTGCGTCCTCCAGCCTCATCGCACCCCGCATCCCCATCGCATCCCACATCCCCATCGCATCCCGCATCCTCATCGCATCCCGCGTCCCCGTCGCACGTGACGTGTCTCCATCGCGCCCCCCCATCTACGTTGCACCTCACAGCCCCATCGCATCCCAAATCCTCATTGCATCCTCTATCCCCATCGCATCCTGCATCTTAAGTGCACCCCGCATCCCCGTCACATCCAATATCCCCATTGCATTCCCCACTTTCCTTGCAGTCCACATCCCCATCATACCCACACACCAGCACATCCCACATCCCCATCTCATCCCGCCTCCCCGTTGCATCCTGTATCCCCATCGCATCCCGCATCCCCACTGTATCCCCCATTTCCATGGCATCCCACATCCCCAGAGCACCCATATCCCCATCATCAAATCCCACATCCCCATCACATCCCGTATCCCCATCACATCCCACATCTCCATCACGTCCCACATCCCCATCGCATCCCGTATCCCCATCGCGTCCCACATCCCCACGGCACCCCGCGCCCTCGTGGCACCCCGGCACCCTGTCGGTGCCGCGGCCTCGTGGCGTTTCCCCCCCCGCTCCAGGTGGGAGGTGTTGCCGGACAACACCCTGCGGATCAGCCGGCTGCGGGCGGAGGACGAGGGCACCTACACCTGCGTGGCCGACAACAGCGTGGGCAGGTCGGAGGCGTCGGGCACCCTCACCGTGCACGGTAAGGGGGGGGTCCCTGAGGGAGCACCTGTGGGTGCTGGCAAAGCGGCCGGGCAAGCCCTTTTCTCTCCCCGCGCTGCGGCAGTGCCCCCCCAGCTCGTCACTGGCCCCCGCGACCAGACTGTCACCCCCGGCCAGAGCGTGACCTTCCAGTGCCAGAGCAAGGGCAACCCGCCGCCCGCCGTGTTTTGGCAGAAGGAGGGTAGCCAGGTCTGTCCCTGTCCCCGTCCCCATCCCCAGCCCTGTCCCCATCTCCATCCCATCGCATCCTGTATCCTCATCCCACCCCATCCCCTCCCATCCCCACCCCATCCCTGTCCCCATCCCAATCCCCATCCCATCCCTGTCCCCATCTCCATCCCATCCCACCACATCCTGTATCCTCCTCCCATCCCCATCCCATATCCTCATCCCACCCCATCCCGTCCCTGTTCCCATCCCATCCCCCCCCATCCCATATCCTCATCCCACCCCATCCCATCCCCATCCCCACCCCATCCCACCCCATCCCCATCCCCACCCCATCCCATCCCCATCCCATCCCCATCCCAATCCCAGTCCCAATCCCAATTCCATCCCACCCCATCCCCTCCACTGCCCTCCCCCACTCAGCAGCCCTCTGCACCCTTCCCTCCCCACCCCAGACCCTGCTGTTCCCCGGCCAGCCCCCGCAGCCCACCGGCCGCTTTTCGGTGAGCCCCAGCGGCGCCATCACCATCGCCGATGTGCAGCCCGCCGACGCCGGTTATTACCTGTGCCAGGCCATCAGCGTGGCCGGCAGCGTGCTGGCCAAGGCGCGGTTGGAGGTGGAAGAGGGTAAGTCCCAGGCCGGCAGGCAACGGGTGCATTTGGTGCGCCAGCGGCACCCATCCCATCACCGAGGAATTCCCGGTTTTCCCCCCACCCCTCTTCACCGTAGCGCCATCTGAGCAGCGACCGCCGGTGATCCGCCGGGGTCCCGCCAACCGGACGGTGCTGCCGGTGGGGGCCACGGCGCGGTTGCCTTGCTGGGTGGGGGGCGGTGACCCCCCGGCCAGCGTGGGGTGGCTGAAGGACGGGAGCACCCTGGTAGGTGCCCAGCCCCGCGCCAGCCTGCTGGAGAACGGCACCCTGCGGATCACCAGCCTCCGGGTGAGCCGGTCCGGAGCGGGGGCTCAGGGCACCCACTCCCGGGGGGGACACCCGTGGGGTGGCACTGCAGGGACGGGAGGAGCTCCAGGGGTGGGGAAGGGGGACGGTGGGTGCTCAGGGTGGTGGTTGAAAAGGGTGGTGGGACCAAAGGGAGATGGGTGCTCAGGATGGTGGGTGCTCAGGGTTGTGGGTGCTCACGGTGGTGGGTGCAAAGGGCGATGGACGCCCAGGGTTGTGGATGCGAGGGGCGGCGGGTGTAAAGGGTGGTGGGCGCGAGGGGTGATGGTTACGAGGGTCGGTGGGTGCAAAGGAGGTGGGTGCGAGGGGTGGCGGGTGCTCAGGGTGATGGGGCAGGAGCTCTTCCCCTCGCAGGTGACGGACTCCGGGCACTACGAGTGCGTGGCCACCAGCCCGGCGGGCGAGACCCGCTGGGGCGGCTCCCTGGAGGTGCGAGGTGGGTCACGGGGACGTCACTGCGCTGGGGACACCGTGGCACCGGGGACAAAGCCACCCCAGATCTCCACGCGTCTCCCTGCAGGTGACGGATCTGACGTCTCCCTGCCTTCCCCCGAGCCCGGAGTCCTGCCTGGGCCACCCTCCACCCCTGTGGTCACCAACGTCACCAAAAGCAGCGTCACCCTGAGCTGGAAAGGGAATGAGGACAGCGGTGCCGCCGACATCACCTCCTACGTAGTGGAGGCTTTCAGGTATCGCACAAGCGTCCTCTCTGGGTGCAGGGGTGACGCGGTGGCCTGGTGCCACCCCACCATGGGTCACCCCTGTACCCTGGCAGCCAGGCGGCGGGTGGTCCGTGGCAGACGGTGGCGGCCGACGTGGAGGGTGAGACCCACACGGTGAGCGGCCTCGTCCCCGACACCGTCTACCTCTTCTTGGTGAGGGCGGTCAACGCCTACGGGCTCAGTGACCCCAGCGGCATCTCGGAGCCCGTGCGCACCCAAGGTGAGACCCAGCAGTGACGCTGGCAGAGGTGTCTGTGAACCCACCACCCTGGGGTCCATCTCTGCTTGGTGGTGTTGATGGAGGTACCCACGCACCCACCGCCCTTGGGCGCGTCTCCACTTGGTGACACCAATGGGAGCGCCCATGCGCCTACCACCCTCGGGTACATCCTCGCTCGGTGATGCTGATGGAGGTGCCCGTGCACCCAAAACCTTTGGGTGCATCCCCACCCAATGACGCCAGTGGAGGTTCCCATGGACCCACCACGGGAATGTGATGTCACCACGGCATCCCCACTTGCTGACGCCACTGGAGGTGTCCATGGTCTGTCCACCCTCTCATTTTTTCGGCAGACGCCAGCCCCACGCAGCAAGGGCTGGACCCCCAGCAGGTGCAGCGGGAGCTGGCACAAGTGGCCGTGCACCTACAGGAACCCGTGGTGCTGCCGCCGGGTGCTGTCCGCCTCTCCTGGACCGTGAGTGCTGCGCCATGCCGCCGGTACAGGGGTCCCAGTGCCAAGTATCCCCCCGCCTCACCCCACCCTCCCCTTGGGTCCCCAGGTGGAGCGCCAAACACCCTTCGTCCAGGGCTACAGGGTGCTGTACCGGCAGCACGGTGGGCGCTGGGAGGAGGCACGGGTGGTGCAGGCACCGGGGGAACGGGGGGCTTTGCTCACCGAGCTGCGCCGAGGCCAGGACTACGAGGTCAAGGTCCGACCCTACTTCCATCATCTCCACGGCCCCGACAGCGCTGTGCGTGCCCTGCGCACCCCCGAGGCGGGTGAGTGCGGGGATGCGAGGGACGGCGAGGGTCCCTGGGTACCCCCGGGAGGTGACGCCCCCCCTGCGTCCCCCCCTCCAACAGCCCCCAGTGCCCCACCACGAGCTGTCAGCGTGGCCGGTAACGGCACCAGCGTCCGCATCTCATGGCAGCCGCCGCCGCTGGCTGAGCAGAACGGCGTCATCCGTGATTACCGGGTAAGGGCAGACCGGTGGCGGGGATGCGGCGGGTCCCCTCTGTCCCCCCACGACACCATGTCATGGTGTCCCCCCGCCCCCAGATTTGGTGCTTGGGCAACGAGAGCCGCTTCCACATCAACCAGAGCGTGGAGGGGACGGTGCTGGCGACGGTGCTGCGGGGACTGGTCCCCGGCGTCCCTTACCGTGCCGAAGTCGCTGCCGCCACCGGCGCCGGCGTGGGCGCTCGCAGCGCCCCTGTCCCCATCCGCATCGGTGAGTCCCTCGTCGCCCCCGCCGCACCCGTGGGTGGGTGGGGTGACGGGGGTCACCCCGGTGCTGGGGACGGCTCCTCGGCACCCCTGCCGGTGTTTTCCCCCTTCCCCACGTTGTTTGCAGCCCCCCCGGCGGAGCGGGATGCAGGGCCGGCGGGCGGGAGCAGCGTGGCCGAGCGTTTGGCAGAGGTGGCCAGGCAGCCGGCCTTCATCGCCGGCGTTGGCGGCGCTTGCTGGGTCATCCTCGCCGCCTTCGCCGCTTGGCTCTACGGCCGCCGCCGGAGGAAGAAGGAGCTGAGCCACTTCGCTGGTACGGGAGAAGGTGCTAGCCCTGGGACCCCCCCCCCCTCCCCAACCCTGGCACCTATCACCCCACCAGCCACCCACCGCCTCTCTCTTTACAGCATCCTTCGCCTATACGCCCACCGGTAAGCCTACAGGCGCCGTGGGGACCCGTCGCGGCCCCTCGCCGCCCTCACCCCCACCTCTTTCCGCAGTCGCCTTCCCAGCTCCGGCACGCAGCAGCCCCAGGTAACGCCCCAGTATCCACCCTCCCTCTCCTCGGGACCCCCAGTGCCAACTGCCGGCATCCCTTTACCCCATCTCCTTGCAGGGCAGCCGTCGGTGGTGGTTACCCGTGGCTGGCGGACGCATGGCGCGGTGGCGGTGCGGCCGGTGCCGCCGGCTGCTTGGGGACCACCACCGAGAGATACTACAATGGTGAGTGGTCATCGTGGGGGATGGGTGGCTCGGACTCGGGGTTGGGGGGGGGGGGGTCATGGTCAATGCTGACGGTGCCGATTGCCTTCTGCAGATGCCGGCATCACCCGTTACATCGCCCAGACGGAGCAATTTGGAGCGGGGTCTGTAGAGGGGCCAGTTTACAGCACCATCGAGGCGGGCGGCGAGGAGCTCTGCACCTTCCCCCGTCCATTCTCGCAGCACGGGACCCCTTACACCGGGGGGGGTCCCCAACTGATGGATGCCCCCCAGGCATCCCGTGGCCGAGTCGAGCATGGTAGGGCGGTGGGATGGGTTGGGGACACACATGGATGTTGATGGCACAGACCCCTCCCCGGCATCCTTCCTCGCCACAGGGACCAAAGGGAAGAAGTTGGGGCAAGCGGTGAAACCGCCGGCGGTGAGCTGGACGGAGCTGCTGCCCCCGCCACCCTCAGCCAGCGAGCTCAGCCAGTGTGCCCAGGAGGAGGAGGAGGAGGAAGAGGAGGAGGAAGAGGAAGAGGCGGCCAGAGGGTGAGTGGGGGGGGCTGGGGGGGCTTGGGTGTGCTGGCCCCAGCACCCACCCTGTGGCCCCCACCCTGCAGGTTGGGGAGGGAGGAGTGGTACCCCGGCGAGGATGTCCCCTGCGCCACCGGTGCATCCTCGCCTGCCGCCTCCTCCGGCTGCCGGTCCACCGCCACGCTGACACCATCGCCCCATGCCACCGAGGACATCCCCCGGCTCCGTGACTTTGATAGCCCCCGCCTGCCCCGGTAGGAGATGGGCCTTGCTTGGTCCAGCCATGCCATTGGGATCTGGATGTCCTGTCAGGGTCTGCATGTCCCATTGGGGTCTGGATGTCCCACCATGGTCTGGGTGTCCCATCGTGATCCAGCTGTGCTGTCACCATCTGGCCCTGCCATGCCATCACAGTCCAGCTGTGCCATTGGGGTCCAGATGTCCCATCACGATCCAGCTTTGTTGTCATGATCCAGCCGTACTGTGCCATCACGGTCCGGCCATGCCATTGGAGTCCGGATGTCCTGTTGGGGTCCAGATGTCCCATTGCCATCCAGCCATGTTGTCATGATCTGGCCCTGCCATGCCATCACGGTCTGGCCGTGCCATCGGGGTCCAGATGTCCCACTGGGGTCTGGATGTCCCACCATGGTGCAGATGTCCCTTCGTGATCCATCCGTGTTGTCACCATCTGTCCCCGCTGTCGGGTTGTGCTCTGGCCGTGCTGTCATGATCCATCCGTGACGCCGTGGGCTGGCTGTGGCATAGCAATCCAGCTGTGCCATCGCGATGCAGTTGCACCATCACGAGCTGGCTGGGACGTTGCCATCCAGCTGTGCTGTCATGGCTGCCTCTGCCATGATCCAGCGGTGCCATTGCAATCCAGCTGTGCCATCGCAATGCTGGCATGCCATTGCAATCCAGCTGCGGCATCAGGGGCCAGCTGTACCATTGCAACCCAGGTGTGCGGTTGCAATCCAACAGTGCTGCGATCCAGCTCTGCGGGTGCAATCCAGCCATGCAGGTCCCATCTAGCTGTGCCGTGATCCAGCTGTGCGGTTGCCATCCAGCTGTGCGGTTGCCATCCAGCTGCGAGGTTGCAACCCAGCTGTGCGGTTGCATTCCGGCTGAGCAGCTGTTATCCCACTGTGTTCCAGCTGTGCCACGGTCAGCCAGCCGTGCCATTGCAACCCTGCCGTGCAGCTGTGATCCAGCTGTGGCCCTGCCATCCAGCTGTGGTTCTCCCACCCAGCTGTGCCGCTGAACTCATCCAGCTGCCCTTTGCAAGCCCAGCCATGCAGCTGCAATCCAGCTGTGATGCTTCAGCCCACCCACGCCATTGCCCTCCAGCTGTGCCATCACCACACGGCTTCCCCCTGCTCCAGCACGGCACGGCACCAGGGATTGTGCCAGCACCGCGGTGGCCACCGAGCCCCCCACCCTGGTCCCTGCACCCCCGCTTCACCCCACACCCCCTCTTTGCCAGGAGACCCCTCCATGGCGCCAGCACCCCCCCACGGGCACCCAGCCCCCCACCGAGTCCAGATGCCGGCAAGGCCCACCCGCCCCGAGCCCGCCGCCCCCGTGGCACAGGTGAGCCCTGGGGGGCCATTTTGGGTGGATGGAGGGGGCTCACTGGCTCGGGGGGGTGCCTGACGCTGCCATCACCCCCAGGGAAAACCTGCAGGGAGACCCCGAAAAGTCGCCCCAAGCCCAAATGCAGCCGCTACCGCCGGGAAAAGCAGCAGGGAGGTGAGCGGGGGTGGGGGGGGGGGGAAATGGTGGGGGGCTTGGGGGGATCAGGGGGTCTCAGCCCTCTCCTCCCTCTCTGCTGCAGACCTGCCACCGCCACCACTGCCACCACCAGGCGAGACCCCCGTCCCCTTGCCGGAGCGGGAGCCGAGTGGGGCCGAGCGCAAGGTCACCCATCGCCCAACCCGCAGCGGTAAGCCAGAGTCCGTGGTATTGGGGAGGGGGGGGTGTCACCGCCGACCCCCAACCTTGTCCCCTCCCTTGCAGATGAGGTCGTCCCCTACGGCAAACCCTCCTGCCTGCCCCGAGGGCAGGTGTCCGGCAGCTGCTCCACGACGGGCAGCGTCTCGTCCCGCGGCTCCACCAGCTCCCGCGGCCACGGCTCGGGACGCAGCCGGACGCCGGGGGACCGTGGTGAAGGGACCGGCCATCGCTGCCGCCCGGGTCCCCCATTTTCCTGCCCGTCGCAGGAGAAACGATGAAGCAGAGGGCGAGACGGTGGCAGGGTTGGGGACACGGGGATGGGGACATGGGGGGGACCGAGGGGATGCTCTTTAATTTCTGAGTGGCACCATGTAAATAGGGTTGCACAGAGCCAGCGGCCGGTGGGCGGCAGCGCGAGGGGGGGGACGAGGATACTCGGGGTGAGACAAGGATGCTTTGGGAGGATGGACAAAGATGCTTGGAAGAGGCAAGGATGCTCCGGGAGGGATGAGGAGGATGTTCGGGGAGGGATGAGGACCCTGGGGCTAAGGACAGCTGGGAGGGCCAAGGATGCTGGGAAGGGACGAGGATGCTTGGGAAGGATGAGGACCCTGGGGACAAGGACAGTTGGGAGGGACAAGGACACTGGGGAGGGACAGGGATACTCAGGAGGGATGAGGACCCCGGGGAGAAGGACAGTTGCAAGGGAGGAGGATGTTTGAGGAAGGATGAGGATGCTTGGGGAGGCCAAGGACAGTCACTAGGGACGAGGACCCTGGGGAGGGATGAGGATGCTGGGGAGGCATGAGGAGGGTGCTCAGGAGGGACGAGGACCCTGGGGACAAGGACATTTGGGAGTGATGAGGATGCTTGGGAAGGCCGAGGACAGTCACAAGGGATGAGGACCCTGGGCAGTGACAAGGATGCTGGGGAGGGATGAGAATGCTCAGGAGGGACAAGGATGCTCAGAGGGGGCACAAGGACATTCCGGAAGGACAAGGTGGCTTGGGAGGGATGAGGACACTTGGGAGGGCCAAGGATGGTCGAGGTGGGACAAGGATGCTGAGGAAGGACGCGGACGGTCAGGAAGGATAAGGACAGTCAGAAGGAACAAGAACGGTCAGCAGGGATGAGGACGGTGGGGGGACAATGACCCTGAGGGGGGACAATAACCCTGAGGAAGGACAAGGACACTTGGGATGAACAATGGTGCTTGGTTTGGATGAAGATGGTTGGGGGATGAGGATGCTGGGGAGGGATGGGGAAACTTGGGGAGGGATGGGGACACTTGGGGAGAATAAGGATGGGGACACTGGGGAAGGATGAGGACACTTGGACTGGGCATTGGTACTTGGGCTGGACGAGGACAGTTGGGGGATGAGGATTTGGGGGAGAATGAGGTCACTTGTGGAGGATGAGGATGCTGTGGAGGGATGAGAACTCTGGGGAGGGATGAGGACACTTGGGGAGGACAAGGATGCTGGGGAAGGAGGGACACCTGCCCGTCCCAGCGCCACCCACCCTTCACAGGTGGCTACTGCTAGCAGAAAACCCCTTTTTGGGGAACTGCTTAATAAAGCTGGATTTTAGCTGAGCTGAGGGGACTCTGGCCTTGCTGTGTCCTACACCCTGGGGACTGCCACGCCACTGTCCCTCCTGTCCCCGGCTCGCCACCCATGCTGGGCCAGGGACTGCCACTCCCTGACCTGTGGCCACCTGGAAAGAAAAGGGGACATTTTCCAGCACCCCACAATGGGTGACACCCTGCACCATCCCCGGTGCCCATCACCCCAGCATCAGGACAGTGCTCACCGTGCTGCGGGATGCCCGTGGCTGCCTCTGTTCCGACTCTCCACGGGACCTCCAGTGCCGTCCCCCAGTCCCAGGTGGGGATGGGGATCACGGGCAAGAAGACCCCCTCCAAGGGTGATGGTGGCGGTGAGGGACCTGCTGGGGAGAAGGCAGGAGACAGTGGCATCACCATGATGTCATGATGGGGCCACCTTCCCCGAAAGGTGACAATGCTTGGGGTCAGACGAGGGGGTCCAGGGACACTTCGCTCACCCCCATAGGCTCCATCAGTGTCCTCGAGGCTGAAGCAGAGGCCATCGACGGCCACGGCCAGCGCCCGGGCGAAGCTGGCATCCAGGAGGAAGGAACCATCGCAGGAGCTCACCAAGCTGCAGCGGGCGCTGGCGAAGTTGTCCTCCGAGACAGACCCCCAGCCGTTCAGTAGCGACCCCCCTGGCGAGCCCCTTGTTGCTGGCCGCTCTTCTTCTTCCTCCTCTTCCTCCTCCTCCTCCTCACCCAGCTCAGAGGCTGGTGGCCCATAGATGTAGCCATAGGTGTGTGGCGGTGAGAAGGACCGTGGCGTGGCTGGTGCTGGAGGGCTGTGGGGGGACACGGCGAGGACGCTGCTGGCACCGGGGGATGCTGCCACCATGGTGGTGTCCCAGGGGGACGGGGTGTACCTGGGGCAGGTGGTGTCCTGGTCCATCTCCAGGTCCTCAGCCACCCGCTGCGGCGTGAGGACACCGTCGCTGAATGCCGGCGAGAGGCGCCCGGTGACCGGGGACCTGTCCCTTGGGTGCCTGGTGGCCGGGGACATGTCCTTGGGGTACCTGGTGGCCAAGAACACGTCCCTTGGGTGCCTGGTGGCCAGGGACATGTCCTTGGGGTACCTGGTGGCCAAGAACACGTCCCTTGGGTGCCTGGTCACCAGTGATGCATCCCTGGGGTGCCTGGTGACCAAGGACATGTCCCTTGGGGTACCTGCTGCCCAAGAACATGTCTCTCTGGTGACCAGTGACTGAGGACATCTCTTCAGGGTGCCTGGTGAGTGGGGATGTGTCCCTTGGGGGCCTGGTGGCTGAGGATGTGTCCTTGGGATGCATCATGGCTGGTGATACGTCCTTTGGGTACCTGGTGATCGGGAACATCTCCCTTGGGTGCCTGGTCACCGGTGATAGGTCCCTAGGGTGCCTGGCTGCGAGTAACATGTCCTTGGGGTACCTGCCACCCAAGAACGTGTCCTTGCGGTGACCGGGGACCGGAGACATCTCCTCAGGGTGCCTGGTGAGTGGGGATGTGTCCCTGGGGTGCCTGGTGGCTGGGGATGTGTCCTTGGGATGCCTGGTGACTGGTGACATGTCCTTTGGGTATCTGGTGCCCAGAAATGTGTCCCTTCAGTGCCTGATCACTGGTGATGTGTCCCTGGGGTGCCTGGTGGCTGGGGATATGTCCTTGGGGTACCTGGTGCCCAAGAACTTGTACCTGCTGTGCCTGGGGACTGGGGACATCTCCTCAGGGTGCCTGGGGACTGGGGATGTGTCCCTGGGGTGCCCAGTGGCTAGGAGTGTGTCCTTGGGATGTCTGGTGGCTGGTGATATGTCCTCAGGGTACCTGCTGGACAGGAACATGTCCCTTGGGTGCCTGGTCACCGGTAATGGGTCCCTGGGGTGCCTGGTGACCAGAGACATGTCCTTGTGGTACCTGGTGGCCAGGAGCTTGTCCCTGTGGTGTCCAGTGGCTGGGGACTTCTCCTTGGGGTGCCTGGTGACTGCAGATGTGTCCCTTGGGTGCCTGCTGGTTGGAGACATGTCCCTCTGGTGCTTGGTCACTGGTGATGGATCCCTGGCGTGCCTGGTGACCAGGGTGGTGTCCTCAGGGTGCCTGGTGGCCAAGATTGTGTCCCTCTGGTGCCTGGTGGCTGGTGATAGGTCCTTGGGGGGCTGGGTGGCCGGTGACATGGCCCTGGGATGCCTGGTGACGGCTGACACATCCTTGGGGTGCCTGCTGGCCAGGAACATGTCCTTGGGGTGCTCAGTGAGCAGGGACATGTCTCTAGGGTGTCTGGCGACCGGTGACACATCCCTGGGGCTCTCAGTGGCTGGGGATGTGTCCCTGGGATGCCGAGTGGCTGGAGATGTGTCCCTGGGGATCCCAGTGACTGGGGACATGTCCTTGGGGCACCTGCTGACCAGGGATGTGACCCTGGGGCACACAGTGGCCAGGGACCTGCAGATGCAAGGGACACTGTGGCTTTTGCAGCACAAGGTTGGGGTGCTGAGCACCCAGCTGCATCCCCGGGGTGGGGACAACCAGACTCACCGGGTCACTGGTGGGTGCCATGCATGGGATGGTCTTGGGGGTGTCACCGGCGACCCGGTGACAGCAGAGGCCAGAGAGGCGCTGCCCCGCTGTGGTTTTGGGGAGCTGAAAACCGGCAGCCGCCGTCGGTCCCCTCTGGCCGTCACGGTGGTGTCGGTGTCACCATCATGTCCCCTTTGCTGAGGCCACCCAGCTGCCAGCCCAAAATCCGTCTCCCACTCGCTTCTGCTCCCAGTGACGGGGACGTGGCAGGGGCCACCCGTGAGCACCGGGGTGCTGTGCACTTGGTGCAGCTCTGCATAGGGGAGGGGGCACACAGAGCCATGAGCCACCTCTCCGGTGTCCCCCGTGTCCCCCCACGTCTCCCCCATACCCACCTCGCTTCTGGATGCGCTCCCAGGGTGTTGGGTTCGGGGTGCTGGGCGACGTGCGCACCCCGGGGTGCCCCCCACCGCAGCACCCTGTCTCCCCAAGGGGTGGCGGTTGCCCCCTGTGGTTGGGTGGTGTGGGGGGGCCAAGGCTCGGTGGCTCCAAGGACAAGGCTGGAGGGGCGAGAGAGGTTGGGGCACCCATGGGTGCTGAGCCGGGGGTCCCTCGTTCCCTCCGTCCTCGGCTCTGTCTGTCCCCAGGGTCCCTGTGCCTGAAGAGAGGTAATGGGGGGCACCCAGGCAAGGGTCCCATGGCACCGGGGGGTCCCCACACATAGGGTGGGGGTATCAGGCATGCTTTGCTGGCCCCATAGCACCCTATGAAGGTCCTAGGCGCTGGGTGAGGGTCCCGTGGCGGTGGGTGAGGGGTCCCATGGAACTGGGTGGAGGTCCCAGGGGTCCGGGTGGGAGGTCTATGGCATCATGTGGGGGTCTCATTGGGATGGATGGGGGTCCAATGGCACTGGGTGGGGTCCCAGCCCTGGGGCTCACTGGAAGGATGGGGGTCCCATAGCACCGGTGGGGTTCCCAAGGCACCGGGTGGGGGTCCCAGCCCTGGGGTTCACTGCAGGGATGAGGGTCCCATAGCACCGGTGGGGTTCCCAAGGCACCGGTTGGGGTCCCAGCCCTGGGGTTCACTGGAGGGATGGGGGTCCCATAGGACAGGTGGGGTTCCCAGGGGCACTGGGTGGGGGGTTCCAGCCCCCATGGGGCTCACTGGAGGGATGGCGGTCCCTGCCGTCACTGTCCAGGAGCCGGTTGCTGAGGCTGCTGCTGCTGCTGAGGTTTCCAGGGGCACAGCCGGGTTTCCAGGGGCCACCGAGCCATGGCGAGTCACCAGCCACCAGCCTGAGGGGCAAGAGGTGCCATCAGGGTGCCCCATCCCCACCGTCCCAGGGATGTGCCCGTGTCCCCCACCCCAGGGCTGCTGACCTGCGGTGAGGTGTGGTGTCCTGGCTCTTGAGGCGCTGGCAGAGGAGGAGGAGGAGGGCGAGCCAGGCCAACCAGAGCAGCGAGCCGGCGGCTGCAATGACGGCGGGCTGCCGCAGCACCCATTCCACCCCGGTGCTCCCCGCCGTCAGCCCTGCAAGGGTCCCACCGGTGTCACCCCTGTGCCACCACCTTGACCCCTACCTCCACCCCACCTTGGTCCCTGTCCCCTACCCAGGACGCTGCAGGTGACATTGCTGGGAACCCCCAGCCCTGCACCATTGAAAGCCGCCACCTGGACACAGAATTCGGCCCCAGGGCTTGGGAGGAGGGTTTCCAGGTGTCGGGTGCCTTCGTCCACTGTCTTATTGGTGGTGTGCTGCCAGCCCTCGCCCATTGACCAGACCTGGCAGGCACCAAGAGGATGGGGCCCCTTAGATGAATCTCTTTGGTGGACCTCCATTGATGGATCCCTCCTTGGATGGACCCCTTTGCATGGACCCCCTTGGGTGAATGTCCCTAGGATGGACCCCCCCCCCCCCCCGCCCCCGGATGGGCCCTCTTGGATGAATCCATTAGGATGAATGCCCTGGGATGGATCTCCACCTTGGTTGGCCCCTTTGGATGAACCGCCTTGTCAAGATCCCTCTTGGATGGATTCCCCACCTTGGACAGGCACTCCTTGGATGGCCAACCTCGGATAGGTCCCCACCTTTGATAGGCTCCCTTCTTGGATATATTCCCCTTGGACAGATCCCTTGGGTGGACCCTCCTCGGCCCAGAAGTCCACCAGCCCTGCCCCCCCGCCCCATCACGCCAAACCTTGTAGCCCCGGATGATGCCATTGTGGGCCTCAGGAGGAGGTGGCTCCCAGCTCACGACCACGGTGCCATTCCCTGTCTCAGCCTGGCCCACGGTGACGTGCTGGGGCGCCGCGCTTGGCACTGCCGGGACAGGAGTGCTGAGACCCCCTGGGACCACCAGCCAACCCCTCCATCCTCCACCCGGGCATCCCTGGGGACACCCAACACCCAACGCACCTTCCTCGGGTATCCAGAGGTGCCTGCTGTTGCTGTCCAAGCCCTGGGTCCCTCCAGCATAGGGTCGGACCTTGAACTCGTACTTATAGCCCCTGCGGAGCGCAGGGATGATGGCGCTGAGCTCCCTGCCTGCATCGTGTTGGACCCAGGAGGTGCTGGCAGGGAGCAGGCAGCGGTACAGCACCATGTAGCCCACCGGCACCGGTGCTGGCATAAGCATCTGAAGGGGATAAGAAGGATTACGAGTCATGGTGGGACACGGGGGATGTGGCTCCAGCCTCATCCCCGTGTCCTGTCCTCTGGTGGGGACGTCCTGGCATCACACCAACCTGCCAGCGGAGCCGGACAGCGGCGGTGGGCAGCATGGTGCCATTGTCCAGGTGCAGCCGCACGGCCAGCAGGTCCCATGGCGCAGCCTCCTGCCGGTCTGTGGGGCAGAGGGAGGCTAACGGCAGGGCCGGGCAGGAGCAAGGTCCCCTGGCACCTGCCTGGGCACCCACCTCAGATGCCCATGCCTGGAGACCCTGATGTCTCCCTGGATGGACCCACTCAAATGGACCCCTTGGATGGACCCACTTGGATGGATCTCCTTGGCCAGACACCTTTTGATGGATCTATCTTGGATGGACACCTCTTGGATGGACACTTCTTGGACGGATCCCCTTTGATGGACCCTATGATAGACCCCTACTGATGTGTCCCTAGACGGACGCTTTGGATGAATAACTCTTGTTCAATCCCCCTTTAATGGACCCCCACCTTGGACAGTCCCCCTTAAATGGATCTTCTTGGAGGAACCTGCTTGGATGGATGCCCTTTAGATGGACTCTCTTGAATGGATCCCCTTGGATGGATCCCCACCTGGATGCATCCCCTTAGATAGATCCCCTTGCATGGACATGCTTGGATGGATCCTGTTGGATGGATGCTTTTAGATGGACCCTCCTTGAAATGGACCCCCTTAGATGACTCAGTTGGATGGACCTTTTTTTGATGGACCCCCTTGGATAGACCTTCTTGGATGGACCCCCATGGATGGACTCCCCTTGGATGGCCTCCTTGGATGGACCCCTCTTGGATGGATCCCCCTTGGATGGACTCCCCATGGATGACCTCCTTGGATGGACCTCTTTTTGTTGGACCCCCCCTTGACAGACTCCCCTTGGATGACCTCCTTGGATGAACCCCATTAGATGGACCCTGTTAGACGGATCCCCTTGCACGGACCCCCAGATGGCCCTGGGGGTCTATAATGGTGGAGCCCATGGAGGTCCCACCACCGACCTTCCACGTGGAGGCGGGCGGTGGCGGCGGCGGTGCCCAGCTGGCTCTGCGCTGTACACACGTAGGTGCCGGCGTCGGCAGGCGTCACGGCGTAGAGGCGCAACGTGTGCTCCCGGTCCACCTCATGCCTGCAGGTCACCAGCTCTCCATCAGCCCCATCCCCACCCCGGGGATGGGACACCTCCACCCTGCCACCACCTACCTGCCCCAGGGCAGGTCCCCACGTTCCTTGTGCCACTGCACCCGCGGCGCCGGGTCACCTTGGGCGCCGCAGCCCAGCTCCACGGTGCTGCCGGCCACCGCTACAGCGTCGCTTGGGCGCCGCACGATGGTTGGCTTCTCTGCGTGGGGGGACATCGAGGACATGGCACCAAGGCTGGGCGTGACGTGTCCACCACCCATGGGAGACCCTTGGCTTACCTAAGACGGAGACGCGGGCGCCCCGGCTCTCCCTCTCGCCCGCCGCGTTGGCCGCCACGCAGATGTAAAGCCCGGAGTCGCTCCGTCGTGCCGGTGCCACCCGCAACTTCCCGTTGGTGACCACATACCTGTCACCCGCCAAGTCCAAGGTCACCCCGTCCTTCTTCCAGGTGACGCGGGGTTCGGGGTGTCCCAAGGGGGGGA
Organism: Astur gentilis; assembly: GCF_929443795.1. Classification (NCBI taxonomy): domain Eukaryota; kingdom Metazoa; phylum Chordata; class Aves; order Accipitriformes; family Accipitridae; genus Astur; species Astur gentilis. Next base: position 4,452,747 of record NC_064884.1, read on the forward strand.
CGCAATCCAGCTCCAACGCTTGCCCCGCTGTGGCCACCAAATCACCCGGCTGCAGGCGGAAATTGTCCCGCAGCGCTGCAGTGGGGACACCGTGGGTGGGTGGGGGGGATGCAGGATATTTTAGGAGCCCCCCCACCCGCATCATCCCCACTGGATGTCCTTACCAGCTGTGGTTTGGGGTGCCGTGGCTGCGCCGGGGGGGTGGCAGCCTGTGGGGTGACATAGAGGCTAGTGGGTGCACCAAGCGGGCACGGTCTCAGCCCCAGGGTGGGGGGACGGGGGGGCAAAGTTAAGGGTATTTTGCACCGCCCCCCGGGGGGGCTGCACTCACCTCCCTGGCGCAGCGCGGTGAGGCAGAGCCCCAAGCCCAGCGCCATCACCCAGCCACCCGCCATGCCAGCCCTGGCCAGCCTTCCCTCTTCCTCCCTAAATCCTGGTCCCTCCCCGTCAGCACAGGGACCGGATCCGGCTCCGGATAGCGGGGGACAATAGCCGGACGTGGGGGCCGGGAAGTGTTGGAGGCGGGAGGGGGTTGCGTGGACACAAACGGATCGGGCAAGCCGTGGCAGCGTTAGCGCCTGGGCGCGGTGGCACTGGCAGCACCCAGAGGCAGTGGGGATGGGGACGCCAGCAGTTAACGGATTTAATTAATCCGAAGAAATTCCCCCCTCCCCCCCACCATGTTCAGAGGAAGACGAATGAAGAAGAAACAAGCCCTCGGCTGGGGGCGCCATCAGTAGGGATCAGAGTGAACGGTCCAGGGCCTCCCAGGCTCTGCAAGCTTAAATTTGAGCACCAGCCAGGTGCGTTGAGCTCATCTGGTCTCAGCTGTCACCCACCTCTCATGTGTCCCCCCCACCCCAGGCGGGCACCCTGTCCCACAAAGACACCCAAGGGTGCCGCCGCTAGCCGGGTAGTATGTTTAGTTTATTGGTTAGTAGCACACCCCAAGCACCTCGGGGTGCCCCGGCACCCACCCCAGGTGCCCTGGGGCCCGGCTTGCTTGGCTGGCCGCTCTCTGGTTTTCATCCTAAACCTATTTCCCGGGAAGGCCTGGGGGAGAGGTGACGGTGGCGCCCCAAAACTAGGGGATTTTCACAGAAAATCCAGGCGCGGCGGTGGGGCAGTGCTCGGGCCAGGGGTTCGAGTCCACATTTAGGGGACGGTGCAGCCAGGGAGCTGGCGGGGGGGAGGAGGGAGCCCCCCGTTTAGGCTGCCTGCATGTGTGCGCGCTTGGGCGAGCTTGCATGCTAGCGCAACCCCCCCGCTCCGTGCAGCGCCGGGCTCCTGCGTGCATGGGCCTGTGTGCTGTGGCGGGTGGTCACGGCGCTGTTGCACACACCGAACGCGTGTGTCCTCGCTCGGCGTGCTGTGTGCGTGCTCCCCGCGCGCTCGTGCACGCTCTGTGCACAGTCTTAGCCGCACGCTTCGTGCACGCTCTTTTCACGTGCTCCATGCATGCCCTCTGCACGCACGCTCTCTCCTCGTGCTCTTTGCACCCTCGCTGCGTGCTCCATGCATGCTCTCGCTGCGTGCTCCATGCGTGCCCTAATGCAAATACTGTGTGGATGCTCGCTTTGCACGCTCCGCGCATGCCCTCTTGCAAGCTTCACGTATGCTCTTTTCTCACACTCCATGCACGCTCTCACCACACGCTCTCTCCACACGCCCTGTGCACGCTCTGCACAGACTCTCTTTGCACACTCGTGCTCTCTGCACGCTCCACGCATGCCTGGGAGCACTCCCATTGCTCTCTCGTGAATGCCCTGCAGAGTCTTACCTGCATGTTCCATGCACACCCTCTGCACAGTCCATGCACGCTTTCTCCACATTCTCCATGTGCATGCTCTCCACGCAATCCGTGCAGCCTCAGCTGCACGCTCCGTGCGTGTTCTCTCCAAGTCCTCCACGTGCTCTCTTGCGCGCTCTGCGCACGCTCTCTTTGCACGTTGTATGCGTGCTCTCTCTGCACACCCTCGTGCATGCCCTCTTGCACGTTCTCTCTGCATGCTCCAGGCACACTCTGTCCACACGCATGTGCATGATCTGTCTGCGCACTCCGCGCATGCTCTCCCCACACACTTCGTGCACGGTCTCTCCGCACGCTCGGTCCGTGACACCCCTGCACACACTGCGTACACTCTCTCTGCACGTTGCGCACATGCCCTCTTGCACGCTCGGTGCGCACGCTCTCTGTTCGCTCTCTCCGCATGGTCCCTGCATGCTAACTCGGCATCCTCTGTGCATGCTCTATCTGCACGCTCCTTGCACGCTCTCTCTGCACATCGCACGCACGCTCGCTCTGCACGCTCCATCCGTGCCCTCTTGCATGCTCCGTGCATGCTTTCTCGGCACGCTGCGTGCACGCCCTCTTGGACACTCTGTGACTGCTCTCTCTGTGTGCGCCGCGCATGCCCTCTCGCGCGCTCCGTGCATGCTCCCGCTGCACTCTGCATGCACGCTCGCTCCCAGCACGCCCGCATGCCTTCCGCACGCTCCCTGCACGCTCGTCCCGGCGAGAAAGCCATTAAAGCGACGCCCCAGGAAGACGGGGGACGGAAGAGGGGAGCTCCGGGTGGGATCAATAGCAAATTAGTGACTTTACGCCGAGCTGAAAGATGTCCGGTGGCGGGAGCGGGGCCGCGCTGGTGTCCCCACTCGCTCGCCGCCACCGAAGCGCGCACGTGTCCCCCTGGCTCAGGCGCTGATCTCCACGGCGTTGGCCTTCTCCTGCTCCCGGATGACGTGGACGCCGGCAGTCCGCAGCAGCCGCGGGGCGCCGCGGGAACGTGCCGGCGAACCCGGCGGTGACCTGTGTGTCCGCGTCGAGGCGGGCGAGCGAGCCGGCGAGCGATGGTAACGACGAGTCGAACGCCCCACCGGTCCCGGCGAGCGACCAGCTGCTGGTACCGGTGAGCTGGTGTAACCCGGTTCGACCACGCTGCGGGGTTCGGGGGGCGAATCCTCCTCTGCCTCCGGCGAGTCCTGCCAAAAGCCAAGGGTAGACGAGCGTGCGAAGCGTGCGAGACCTGGTGCCACCGTGCAAAGCCCGCACCCTACCGGCGTGCTGCCGGCCGCTCACCTTGTCCTTGAGGATGTACAAGGCCACCGGGTTTTTGCGCTCGTGCTCGCCGCTCCGCGGGATGCCCTCGGCTGCGTGGAGGCAAGGTGTTGCTTACCGCGCCGGCGGCGTTGGCGTTCCCCAACCCGCCGCTGCGCCGGGGTCGGCACTCACCCTCGTGCTTCAGGCGTTCCTCGTCCTGCTCGGCGTATTCGGAGGCTGGTTGCGTCTCCGCTTGCCGTTTCTCCCTGGGGAAGGGATGGTGGATGGGGCAGCACCAGCACCGAGGTGGGGGCAGCGGGGGGACTGCCTGCGGCGCAGCCGGGGAAGGGCCCAGTGTTGCGGTGAGGGTGAGGTGGGATGGAGTGGGATGGGATGGAAAAGGATGGGACAAGATGGGACAAGATGGATGGGATGGGATGGGATGGGATGGGATGGGGTGAGGTGAGACAAGACGAGATGACACAGAACAAGATGAGATGGGACGGGATAGGATAGGTCAAGACAGGATGGGATGGGATGAGGTGTGATGTGATGGGACAGGACAAGATAGGATGGGAAGAGATGAGATGGGATGGGACGGGATGGGACAAGACAGGAGAGGATAAGAGGAACCCCCTATGGCTCCCATGTTACCCCCAGCCGTACTTCTTGGAGGGTTTCCAGCAGGCGCAAACAGTCACCAGGGTGACAAGGAGGAAGATGCCACCCGTGGAGAGGATGATGTAGAGGGAACTCCGGCCTAGAAGAGAGGAATGAGGGGGGACAACCCCCCTCCAAAATTTTAGCTGGGAGCATCTGCAATGGATGGCCAGCCCCGGGGGTGTGGGAGGGGGAACAGGCGGCTTACGGTAGACGGTGAGCTTCACGGGGACACTGCGACCGTGGCTGATGGGGTTCTCCACCAGGCAGCTGTAGACATCGTCGTCAGCCATGAGGACGCGGGTGATGGTGAGGATCTTCTGGTCGGGGGAGAGGAGCAAGCGGGAGTCGTTGCTCAGCGGCCGCCCGTCCTTCAGCCAGGTGTAGGTGGGTTTGGTGCCATTCTCATGCGAGCAGTTGAGGGTGAAGAACTCGCTGAGCTCCAGCACCGTCGAGGAGGCCACCAGCACTTGTGGCTTCGAGATGGGGACTGCGGGCGAGCAAGGGAATCATGGTGATGCTGTGTCTCGCGGGATTGACGGGCCCATGGGACGGGAAGGGGGACATGAAAACCCCACTGGGGATGCAGCTTGGCTGCATGGGGTGGTTGAACCCCCCAAATCACCTCCCAGTTGGAGAAAGCCCTCCCAGAACGTGGTGGGGGAAGACATCCCATGGAGAACGCAGTCTCCACTGGACGTCCTTCTTGCTCTTACTGTCCACGGTGAGGTTGATGGTCTTCTCGCCAGTGAAGGTGTCATCAGTGATGGACACCTCCACCTCGTAAGCGCCTTCATCGGCCAACTGCAAGGGGCTGATAAGCAACGAGCCATTCTCTAGCACCCGGATGCGGTCACGGTAATCGGGCCGTAGGTTGCCGATGATCTCGGTGCCGATGGACTGGACGACGGTGACGGGTTTGTCACGCTTCAGCTGCCACTTGACCACCGGCTTGTCGGCGCTGGCGCTGGCGTAGCGCACCGACAGCAGCGCCGCTTTGCCCGCCGTGCCGCGGACCAGCGGCGTGGGGCTGGTGATGTTCACCCCTGCCAGGAGACCTTGGGGTGGGGAGACACAGTTGGGCACCGAGTCTGGGCAGGCTGCCTGGTTCTCTGAGGCTGGAGAAAAAGGGGGAACCCCCTCCCGGAGCTGTGCTGAGCACCCCCAAAATGCATCACCAGCACTGGGATGCCCAAGCACGGTGCAAGCAGGCTGTTTGTATACCCCATTGCAAAGATGCATGCATTGCCCTGAAAAGTGCATGGGGGGGGGGGAGGAGCCCTCCCGCACTCAGGTCGATGCAACGCTTTGCAAAAATGCATTCATTGCCCCCAAAACTGCAGGGGGATGGGAGCGCTTCTGCACCCAGGTTGATGCAATGCTTTGCAAAAATGCATGCATTGCTCCAAAAACTGCATCAGGGTGGGAGTGCTCCTGCAGCCAGGTTGCTGCAACCAACGCTCAGCAAAAATGCATGCATCATGCCCAAAAATGCATTGGGGGTGGGAGTCCTCCTGTTGCTGGGTTGATGCAATACTCTGCAAAAATGCATGCATTGCCCCCCAAAATGTGCATGGGGGGTGGGTGCTCTCCTGCACCTGGGTCAACGCAACCCTTTGCAAAAATGCACGCATCACCCCAAAAACTGCATTTGGGGGTGGGAGAGCTCCTGCATCCAGGTTGATGCAACCCTTTACAAAAATGCATATATCACCCCCCAAAATTGCCGGGGGGGGGGCGGGGAGAGAGCTCTCCCATGCCTGGATCAATGCAATGCTTTGCAAAAACACGTGCATCACCCCAGAAATTGCACGGGGGAGGATTTTTGTACCCTACCCCCCAGCCCCGTTGGGTGCTCTGGTCCAGCCAACCCCCCCCCCCCTCAATGCAAAACTGCATCACAGGGGGTCGGTGCATGTGCATTGCTCCTCATTGCTGGTTTTAAGCCAAAAAAGGGCAGGGAAAAAGTGGAAAAAACTGATTTTGGGGGGCAAAACAGCCTCTCTGCCTGCAATACTGTAGCCTCATCCCTCCCCCCCCCGCCGCCAGCCCAGGGGTCCCATCCGTGAACCCCCATCTGGATGCCGTCATCCGACTGCGAACAAACCCCATATTGAAGAGGGGGGGAGAGTGGGAAAACCAGCTGGGGAGAGTGAAGCAGGAGCAAGAAAGGCTTTAAACAAGCCCGAAAAGTCATGGGACCTATTGGTATGCATCATCCGTCCGTCCGTCCTCCCCGGCAGTGCAGAGCTCGGCCCTGAAAACATGCCCCCACCCGAAAAATTTCAGGGAGCCCCATAGGAAAAACCCAGTCATGGGATAGGGATGTGGCTTTTAATGCATCCTTGCACCCCAAGCATCCCCCCAATGCTGCTCTTTAGCTGTTTCTTCCCTTTTTTAACCCAATTGCTGATTTTTTCTTGGCCCCAGGTAATAAATTCAGGAGTTAATTAGAAAATCAGGCAATATCCCCATCTCCTACAGCATCCCTGGCTTAGGGATGGAGCTCTCCCACCCTTTCTGGCTGGCTTTTGCTGAAAAAAAGCCACCCCAAATCCTCATTTTCCCACTATTTCATGGAATAAATCCCTTTTTCTTTGGAAAAAGGACAGCAGTGGTTTTGGGGTGCCTTGGCTGCAACCCTGGTGCTTTTTTAGGGTCCAAATCAAAGCCGCTGGTGGGCAAACGCGACTGGCTTTACTTTGCATCCTCGGCTCATCTGGAAGGAAACAGGGCCTCCCCAGGGCTGGTTTTGGGTCCAAACTTTGGTAGAATGGTAAAAAAAAAATCACTGCAGGTGATTTTCCCACACTGGGGGACCCGGAATGGGGCAGTTTGGGGTTCATTGAACACCCAAATGTGGGTATTTAGGGACTAAATGATGGAGGCAACTAGGGTTGCAGGGGGATGGGGCGAATGGGAGCAAACCTAGAAACGGGGTGAAAAATGGGCTTTTTGGGAAAGCTGAAGGATGGGTAAGAAAATATATTTGAGGATGCTGAAAAACGAACAAAAAAGGGGGTTTGGGGGAAGAAGAAAAGCTAGGGAGAAGCTCGGGGCGGGGGCGCGGTGCCGGATCCACCCCCCCAGCAGGACCCGCTTGGCTCTGGAAAAGTGTTTTTCCCAGTTTTTATTCCCAATTTCCCCCCCATTTTTTCCTCTCCCAAGCGGAGGGGATGCTCGACGGTGCAGCAACCCCCCCCAACCCCCCTCTTCATGGGGTACCACCACCCTCCTCACTACCCCACCACATCCTCCATCCAGATACCCCCCAAAACCATGGAAAAATGGGAAAAAACCATGGAAAAATGGGAAACACCCCTACCTGCATGCAGCGCCAGGAGCCAGGTCACCGGCAGCAAGCAGGGGGGAGCAGGGTGGCCCCGTGGGGCGGCCGGCGCTCCCCACATTTCGGGCAGGCTGGCCCCCCGAATCTCTCCGCTTCCCCACTCCGGGCACGTCCCTCGGCGCTCCCAGCTTGGAGCTCTGCCCGGCTAATTTTTTTTTTTTTTCCCTTTTTTTTTTTTTTTTTTTTTTTTTTTGTTGTTTGCGTTGGCAATAGAGCCCTGTGTCCTGGTGGCTTTCGCCTCCCCAGCGGCCTCAAGCTGACATTTATTTTGGGAAAAAACACTCAGATTTGCAATTTCCCCCCCCCCCCCATTACAACCCCCCATTTCCATGTTTTCCCAGTCCCAAGGAGATGCTCGAGGTCGGGGGCATCACCCCATCAAGCCTGGCTAAGGTTGCCATCCTCTCTGCGGGCAATCCCATGAGCTTTAGGGCTCTGAGCATCCCATTAAATTGAGGTTGGTTTTTTTTTGGGGGGGGGGTTATTTTGCAAAGCTGGATACCCCCCCCTCCAGTGGAGATCCCCCCTCCCTTTTTTTCTCTTCCCAGGCTTTAAAACGAAGCCGCAGTCGCATCCAGGCTGCGTTCCAGCTTCGGTGCCAATTAGCGCCGGTTCCCCGGGCATCGCTGAATAGGGCAGCAGGGATGCGGGGCAGGATGCCCGGAATCGCTTCCCACCCCCCTTTCTGAGACCTGCCAAACTCATCACCCCAGTGAGCCACCCCGAAGAGGCTCCCCGGCCCCGAAAAAGGGGTCAAGGCCTCCAAGCATCCTGCCCCAGAGGGATGGTGATGTTTTTTGGGGGGAAACGGGACGCTTTTGGGGGGGAAACGGGACACTTTTTGGGGGGGACGTTATGGGGGGATGCTGTGGGGAGGTGTTTGGGGGGACTTTTTTGGGAGGATGCTACAGGGAGATACTGTAAGGAGGGATTGGGGGGGATGCTATAGGGAGATGCTTTGAGGGACTTTTTGGGGGGTCATTAAGGGGAAATGCTATAGGGGGTGGGGAGGTGCTTTGGGGTGACGCTATAGGAGGAGATTTTGGGGGGGCACGCTGTGGGGTGATGTTAAAAGAAGATGCTTTGGGGGCTTCGGGGATGCCATGGGGGACACTATAGGGATATTTTGGGAGGCATTTCAGGGGGATGCTCTGGAGGGTTGTTTCGGGGATGCTGTGTGGGGGGATACAGAACAGTCACCGCCCCCCCCCCCCCGCCCCCGCCGTGTACCGCCCGGAGCGGGACGCGAACCGGCGTCCTCGGGGCCTCGTGGGGGCGGGCCGCTGTGCGGGGGCGGGGCTAGGAGGGGCTGGAGCGAAGCGGGGGCGGGGCTGGTGGGCGGGGCCGAGGGGGTGCTGGAGCGAGCGGGGGCGGGGCCGGGACGCGCCAGAGGGGCTAGGGCAGTGGGCGGGGCCGGGCGGGGATGTGGGCGGGGCCGGGCGGGGATGTGGGCGGGGCCGGGCGGGGATGTGGGCGGGGCCGGGCGGGGATGTGGGCGGGGCCGGGCGGGCGGAAGTGGCGGTGGGCTTCGAAGCGTCGACTGAGGCGGAAGTGGCGGTTGGTAGGGTTGGGGGGGGGGGGTGTGGAGGGGATGTCAGGGTGTTTTGGGGAGGGGGGGGGGGCAAGGGATGGCGGGGTCCCGGGGAGGGGGGGTGCAGGGGGTGCCCGGGAGGGGTGAGGGCTCGGTTTGGGGGTGTCTGGGGTTGAGGGGGGGTTGCAGGGGTTGGGGGTGCCCGGGGGGGGGGGGGGGAGGGGAGGTTATTGGGAGATGAAGGGGCAGGAGGTACCAGAGGGTGCCCAAGGGGTGAGGAGATCGGGGGGAGTGCCCTGGGGGGCGTGGGGTTGCCTGGTGGGTGAGGGGAGTGTAAGGGAAAGGGGGGGGTGTACGATGGGCTGGCAGGGGGGGCGGTAGGGGATGGGGGTGCACAGGGGGTGTGGGGAGGTATGGGGGCTGCTCAGCCGCGAGGGGTTTGGGGGTCCCCTGTCAGTATGGGGAGAGAGGGCCGCAGGGGTACAGTGGGGTGTCTTGGGCGTTGGATAACTGGGGGGGGGTACAGTGGTGTGGGGGGAGCAGCGGGGTGCGGTGGGCAGGAGATGGGGCTTGGGGTTGGGGGCTGCGGGTGCCGGTCGGGGGGCCTGGGGGGACACACGCTCTCACCTCCTCTGTCCCTTCCCCAGGGCCGAACCCGGCGTGGTGCTGGGATGCTGCCACCCTCAAAGGAGCGGCTCCGGGGGACCGGGGAGAAACCGGGGGGGCGTCAGGCGAGACCCCCGCGGCAGAGCTGGCGGGTGCTGGCCGAGAGGAACCAGAGCGTGGCCCCTGTGGGCGTCTGGGTGGAGAGTGCCCCAGGGCAGCCGGAGGAGAGCCTGGCCTTCGTGAGTGCTCTCGCGGGGGTCCCGGGCACCATCTGGGCTGATGGGTCTCACCAGGGGTGTCTCTAACCCTCCCAAGTTGTGCCAGCAAACCCCATGGGGGTGATGGGAGGCCAAAAGCGAACTTTTTCTCTGTTTGAAGGCAGCCAGGGACACTGCTCCTGAAAAGAATAATTTATTTTAATGGCTTTTAGTGGGGTCAAAAGCCACCGTGGTGTCCGTGCAGCCTGACGTCCCATTTACACAAGCCCACAGCATCTCTTGACTTGATTCTCCTCAAATAAACTGCATTTTTGGGAGAGAAACAAATTGGTTTGAAACATCAGTCTGGTGGGGAATCTAGCCAATGCTCTAATCGGAGCCGTTGTGATTGCTTAATTATTTGTATTGTGTGCTCTGCGCTTTTAATTTTAGCTTTAAGATCTATAAATTTTCAACATATTACTAGAAGCTGCCTTCCAGTGTAGGTAGCACAGATAAAACTTACCAGGTTTGTGCCCTCCATGCCCCCAGCGTGAGTGTTTTCTCGCTATTCCCAGATGCTCCTTAGTTTATCAGCACTGGGTTTGGAACTCCATGCCATAGCTTTGCATTTGAGGTGGCCATGCCGTACCCGGCTGACCAGTCCCCCCTGTATCGATGCTGCTCTTCGCCTTCCCGTTCATCTGTAAGCGATGTCGGTGAGCTGAGATTTTATTCCACGTTGCTTATTTAAAAAAAATAAATAAGTTGAATGTTTCTGGGTCTGGAGCCAATCTCTGCTGTACCCTGTTAGAAACACTTAAGAAAATCTTTATCGATGCCTATCTCGGGGATTTCTGCTTTGAGGGTTATTATAAGAGGACTAAAAGTGCATTAAATATAGGATGATGAGTTCAGTCCCCTGTAATTAATGTCTAAACGTTACAGAAGCTCCTGCCCTTCTGAGATGATTTATTTCCATATTGTAATTTAAATCCTGAAAGGTTGAGATAATATATGGAAATGAATCATCTCCATATTCCACATAACTTCCACCTCGGCACCGTGAAACTTCTGGGGGAGCCAAACTCTTCCTGACTCCTTCAGGGAGCCTGCGTGCTCCTGGTCGTCCCTGGGTGTGGGGGCTTTCAGGTGCCTTCAGGTGTGGATGTAGGTGCACAGGGTTATCGGAGCTTATTTAATATACTTTTATATGCCAGCGGATCATGTTAAAAAATATATATTAATGCCTGCTATATCAGAATTGCTAATGAGGTTGCCAACGGGACATGGAGCAAGCTGCTGATGGCACCGTTTTGTGTAGCTCTGGCTTGGTTTCATCATTAACAGTGCAGATTTCTCCCCGTCTTCGTGCTTGTTTGGTTGTGCTGACCTTGCTTTGCTGCTGGTCACATTCCTGGCAGTCAGTGGGATGTAGGGAGCACCCGATCCAGCGTTTACTAAGTTGAGTTGAGTTCAGACTTGCCCCTTTCCTCCATCCATTCAGACTCTGATTTTTCTTGCTTTAGGCTGTACTGCGGTGACAGCCAGGAGAGCAATACCAGTTTTCTTAAACCGTGGTAGTATCAGGATTGCTTGGTGTGACTTCAAGTGAGAACCTTAAAAAAAAAACCCAAACAAAAACCAAAAAAACCCACCTGATTTTATTTTTTGTTTTTAGGCCATTGCTTTTAATCTTTTACTTCAGATGGTAAAAACATTCTTGGAGCCATAGCCGTGCCTGTGCTGTGCTCTGCAAACTGCTTCCCTGATACGCTTCCAGCCTTGCTCTTGCAGAGCAATAATGGGATTAGAGGCCGGCCCATTCCTTTTGGATTCAGGCTTTGAATATTTGAGCATCCTTTCATGGGAGCAGGAGCTAGGAGTTGCTGTGTGAGGCTGCCTTATATTTTCTTTCTGTGTGCGTTTGCAGAGAGGTAGAGGAGGAGGTGTGCACGTTCCTTATCTGGCTAGCTAGATTCCATCCAAGCTCATAATAATTCAGTAGACATTGTGCAAGCTGTTATTGCACAGATTTAGAAACAAAACATTAAGTTTGCTCTGGATGCTGCTTTCCTGGCTTGTAGATGCAGGTGTTGGAAGGGAAGATGGAATACAAGCTGCTATAATGCTGCAATGTAGCAAAAAATTGTGTGAAATCTGCTTTCACCTTTTGCAGGCTTCAGCATTTCAGGTGGAGGAGGAGCTGAAGGAGCATCAACGGGAGAAGGCAGCCAGCCTGAGACGCTTCCAGGGAGAGGTGAAGCAGCGGGTGAACCAGCAGGTCAGGATGCGAAGAAAGCAGCAGCTGCAGAAGTCCTGCGAAGCAGTAAGCAGATCTCCGTCCCTGCCTTGCCAGGAGTCTTGCAGGAGAAACTCCTCTGAAACCAGTGTAAATCAGACAAAAACCCACTAGACCTCCAGTCAAGGTGTTAATAAGAAAAAAAAGAGGAAACTCGTGGTCATGGCAGACCCCGTGGCTGCAAACGGTGTCACCTCAAGCAAGGTCAGTGTGACACCTTGGTTCGCTCTGGCACTGAAGGTGCTTTAAGCCCTTTGCCTCCTTGCAGAAAGGTCACTGGCTCTCTTGGGCAGCAGCAGAACAGAGTCCCGGTGCTCTGTGCAGAATTGTGCAGAGTTTAAAAAATAGCCAGGCCAGAGTTGTGAATGATGTGGGTGTCTCCTGGCTGCATTTGAAACAAAGCAGCTCATTTCTGCTATCCCTTTTCCAAATAGTTCGCAAGCAACACTTTCACGCTGTCTCCACATTCCCATTTTCCCTGTGGGCTTGTTTTAGGTTATCCTGTGAATATATTTAATCCTTTGTGCTTTCACACAACTGCCAGGGAGACTTGCCAGAAACTCGCTGTGGAGCAAGAAGGGAACGCACTGAAATGTCAACGGTTTTGGCTACCCCTGGGGTGTTTGGGCTGTTTCCAGGGCTTGGGAGGCATGGTTGAGTGGGGATGTCCTCACGTAACTCAGCTAGCACTGCTCCAGACTGAAAGCCCGCAGATGCCTTCAGCCCCTGAGAGCCCGCTGGCTCTTTGCACCCCTCTCAGCGTGGAGAGCAAAAATGTCCATCCGAAGAAATGCCACCAAACTGAGCCAGCAACTCCCGCTCAGCACGAGTGATGTCCTGCTAGGTGATGGTTAGAGATTTGCACGTGGCCTTTTAACTCTGGGGTCTGTGTCCTGGCAGGCAGAGAGGGAGAGCTGCATCGCCATGCAGTACTCGGACTCCGCGCTGCGCTTGACCCCCCGGAAGAACACGTGCCTGTTTCGGAGCCACCCTGCGCCTGCCATCTGCGGTCCCGGCGCTCACACCCTCCCAGCACAGCAGCAAGGGATGCAAAGTGAGCCGTTCCAGCGGCAAGCCGCCAAGGTGAGCGGTTCTTCTTCTGCATTTTTCATCCCTGCTTCATCATGCCAGATGCTTGTGGTTTGAAATGAAGAACAGGCAATGTTTCTTTTTCTTTTACAACGCATCCCTAATATTTGTTTTTAATGTCGAATGAAACATTGGCTTACATTTTCACTCTGGTTTACTGACTATTGTTGTACTCCTCCATAGCACTCATCAGAGCATCAAAACGGGTAGTAGATGTCTTCTTGGAGGATGCTGTGGTTGAACTTGCCCCGCTGCTTGTAGATACAGTGAATTTTCCCTCTGCACACAGGGACTTGTTGCTGTGCAGGCATGTCGTGTCAAAGAGGTGGCACTAGGTGGTGCCACCTCATTGCAGCTTGTCTCCTGCAGACTGGGAGTATGGGATCGTGAAATCTTGGAAAACCTGCCTTTAGGGACTGTTTTAAGCTTTTTTTAATAGTGATGCTTATGCTGCATTTGGCATTTTATAGAGCACGTGTGTTCACCTAGGAACTGGAGTTATTCTGGTTGAAGTAGTGCTTCCCTTGGGGTGGAGAATCCCTTCTGCCTGGACACTGGCCAGGACAATCAGGGATCTGGGACTTCTGGCATCTCAGCAAAGTGACTTGGGAGCAGATGAGCTGTAACTAAGCCCTTTACCTTGCCTGGATCAGGATTTCAGTGCATTGGGGCAGCTCTGAAAGACACCTTGGGTTGTAGGTTACCTTATACCTATTTGTGAAGCTAAGTGTCTGTTGAGTTGCACTCCCTTGATAAAGGACCTCGGTTGGAGCAGGGTACATTAGGAGATCTGTTCTGTGCAGCTAAACTTGGTGGAAAGCAGCTAGTGACCGCTTCTTTCGTCTTGTCTTTACCATCCCTCTTCATGACAGCTTAGCAAAACCATGAAGCAAGTTCGGCACAGGCTGGCGTCCTGCAAAACCATGCCCCAAGGAGCGGGTCCCCCCGAACTCCCTGGCAGTGTCTGGAGGCGAGAGGTGAGTGAGGGGTGCCTGGGGTAGGGTAAGAGGAATTACCTTGCAAACTGGTGAAGGTCTGGCTCTAATTAGCAAATCCAAAGTGTACCTCGGTGAGTTTCTCCAGAGTTGAAACAAACCGGGCTTTTGTGACCCACCTGATGATTAGCGTGCCTTTTGGTGGCCTGAGGGTTCTGTCCATCTGTTCTTGCTGCCTTTCAGAGAAGACAGCAGGATAAAGTGGGTGAAAACCTCTCTGTTTGCAGAGACTAATAAGAAAGAAACTAGGAAACAAGAATTTGAAAAAGATTTTTTTAAAGGCTGAGATTGTGATCTGGGTATCTGGGAAGAATGCAACGATCAGCCCTCCCCTTAGGTGCCTTTATTTCTTCAACAAACCTCAACAACTCTTCCCCTTGCATCAGTCCCTTGTTTCATGTGGGTGGCAAAGATCTGGAGGGTTTTCCTCACCCAGCACTGGCTTCTGGTAGAGAATTGTTGGCACGCATCCGCTTTCCTCAAAGCAGAGCATAGGACCCACGTAGGGAGGTCAGTCCCGAGTGCCTCACCTTTTGTTCTGTTGAATTTCATCCTGCTTTTGTCACTCCGATTCTCAAGAACAGCTTTGTATTGCAGCTATTATCCTGGTTTCTATGCCAACACCTTTCTTAAACTGACGTACTTTGTCCATCCTGGAGAACACCAGCAGCAACCCCACCTGGTATTTTGTCTTACTGCCTCCTCCGGAGCCAGTTTCCTGCCCGTCTTGCAGTTCTTCATTCCCATCTCTTTCTTGGGTTCATCAAAGGTGAAGTAGATTTTGGCTGGCTGTTATCTAGAAAATACCTTTTATATAAGGGCTGCTCCGGTTCTTCCTCCTCTGTGTACTGTTGGATTTCTCTTCAAGGAAGTCAGCTTTGTGAAGAAGAGTTACAGAAACAGTATAATTATGGGCTCGAAAACCTTGTTATCCATTTCCAACACTAAACATAACTTCTGTTTAAGTCCTCGATGCATTGAGGCTGCTCAGCAAGGTGGAGTGATTCATTACTTTGCTATTAGCAGCACTAAAGCCACGCATGAATAATACAGCTGCTGCCCCTGCAAGCCAGGGGGTTACAGAGGTAGCAAGTGGAATGCGTGGGAGTCCCAGGGCGAGTCATCCACAGCAGTGAGAAACAAGGCTGGGAGGGATTGGGGGCCATCCTCCCACCTGAACCTTACTGCAGCTACAGTTAATCTATGCTCTCTTCAAACCTCTGGCAAGGAGGATTTAACAGCTTCCCTAAGCAATTTATTCCAGGAGGGATATATTGATTTATTGCGTTACTCTGTTTTATTACTCCAAGATAGTAGAGGGAAAAAAAAGCTCTAATATTAATATGACTCTTTCTCCCTGTCTGAAGGTTTGCCATGTTCACAGCTAGGCAGGACAGCAGCTTGTTCCCTTCTCTTCAGGTGCAAGAGGTTGGCACGGATTTAACCACCCTGCTAATTGCTGCCATAGTGCGCTGCCTTGCCCTTTGCCATAGTGCACTGCCTTGCCCTTTGCTTTTGTCCATGTAGAATTTTCTTGTGCTGTCTATTCCAGCTGATTTCTTTGGTTTGAACTCAAGCATTTTTAGCCTGTTCTCAAATATTTCTGCAACTTCAAGTGGCTTGGTGGGGTCTAAATGTAATCAAGATGCTTCTTTTTTCTGTCATCCAGGCCAATAATGAAATTAGCAAGGAGAGACCACCTAGTTCTTACTCTATTTTTGTGCAGTGAGCTTCTGAGACTGAATCTGGATAGTGTTTTTAATCAGTATTGCACTTCCCATGTAACAGTTTCACCTAACAGATATTTCTTCACAGAAGTGTTGAATTAGGCCATGTCAAAAGCTAAGCTAAAATCGAGATGTCTTCTGCTGTGCGTTGCCTGAGGCCTCTTTCTTCTATTGCAGGAGAAATTCAAACCAGCTAGACCTGACTTGCTCTTGACAAATTTATGCTGGTTGCTGCTTATCTTGTTTTCTAGCAGCTTACAGGCAGTTTGCAAGGTGATTTCCTCGTGTTTTTCCAAAAGTCAGGCAGTTAAACTCTTGAGGCTAAAATCTTCTTAGTATTTCCTTTTCCCCTCCTTTATTTAAAGATAGACGCTCATTGTGCCCTTTTCTGATAATCTGGACCTCCACAGATTTCCGGGAGAGGCTTGGGGAGACAACTGTTAGCAGCTTGTCTGTCACTCCTGACAGTAATCCAGGGCAGGTCCTGTCTGCTTAAAAAATCTCAGCTTCTAGGAATAATCTGACTTTTTCTTCCCAATAATAATAATCCAAGATTTTTCTTGCTGCTGCTATTAGCTCAGAGCAAGCCTTTGGCTGAACATCAATGCCCAGAAGCATAAAACACTGTTGTTCTTGGTGTCCTCTGATAGCTGTCCTTGAGTAGCTAGTCCTTTAGTCTCTCTTACTAAAGCCTGACTTGTTGCCTTGATCCCTCTTGTTTTACTTAGAGCTTTGGCCTTTCTGGCACTTGTTTTGTTTTTTTGTCCCCGTGTGCTTGTGTTGTCTCTTGCCTGATTCCTTCAGTAATCTGACCCGTGCTCCACTTCCGCTGTGCTCGCATGGATCACGGGCACAAGAAGAGCTTGGGATTTAGCCAGGGTTGTCTTGCACTGCACTGCTTGTCTTGCCACCCTAGCTGGGTAGTTTGCATTTGCTCAGTTGAAAGCAACTGCTGCTTCTCCTTGAGTCCTGTTTTCCGCATTTTTCTTCTTTTTTTTCCTCCTTCTTCCCTCTAAGGAGTTGCATTCCCTGCGATCAATAATCCATGTTGCCAAAATCGTTGCTCTTCATCTCTCCCAGAGATTTCTTTCCAGGTCAAAAACATTCAAAGAGTTTCCTCCCTGCTTTCCCAAGCAGATACCTAGGTGGTAATTGCATGGAAATTATCTGTCCGGTGTTTCAGATGATCCTGTTCACCAAATATTCAGCAGCTTTGCCTTAGGGTTTTGTAGACTCCTGTAGGTCCCCAGCATTACAGCACCCAAATTCTTTTCCCCAACAGATCGTTCCCCAAAGTTGGCTTTTTTTCCACATTTTCATTTCCTTCTACCTTCAGGGCTTCAGAACATCCGTACAAAGCAATAACTTCCTCTCTGTTCCCTTGTCCTCAACGAAGCAGCTCGTCTGTGTTGTGTTTCTGTCATGACAGGATTGATAGAGTAATTCCTATGCCTATCAAATAATTTCGTGTTCAGACTAACTCTGGGCTTTCCTCCATCCTTCCTGTATTGCCACAGAGCCATCTCAAGGGTTCCCTGGTGTGACCTGCTCTCCTCCTGTTGATCCATCCTCTCCCTCTGTCAGCAGTCCCACTCTTCCCTTCCTAGCATGCTGAAGGGACAGCAAGGCAGGAAGAAAAAAAAATAAATCCTGGCTCTGAGCTTGCTTCTGGCATTTTGATTTTTTTAGTTTGCAGGAAACAATCTGCTGCCTCTCAAAATATTGTTAATTGGCACCAGGGAGCCTGCCCACTTCCCATCTGAAGGAGTACGCTACGTACTCATACTCCAGTGCCACTCCAGAGATCCCACACCCCCCCAACTCCTTGCAGTTGCAAAACAGTGCCTAGAGAGGTCTTTTCCTTGTCTTTCCTTTGCCCTGCACACATCTGTCTCTCTGTTTCTGCGGTTGGTGAGTAGGTAGTTACAAGTTACCCTGCTAAATTCAGATTTTTCTGGCTCTCATGTCCTGCGGTGATGCTTGAACACATTGCATTGCTGCTCGCCAGATCTCAACTGACTCTACAGAATAAGCGCCCTCGGGTTAAAGCTACTTCTTAACTGTGCACGAGGATGTTGAATTTGCCCTGAGCACCAAAGCAGCCACATTTGAATTCCAGATTTACATTCGTCTCCTCCCTTCTCCAGAAACCAGAGTCTTGCAAGACAGCCATGGTGCCCGCAGAAGATGAGAGTGAGGAACTGCTTCTGGCAGGACATCATGATCTGCCAGCTGAACTGCAAGACCAGGGGACAGCCCCGCATCAGGCTGAGCAAGATGATGACTTCTACATCAAAATTGAATTTGAAAAAGTAAGACTCGTATGGGGCTGGGCCAGTTGGTCTTAAGAGGTTCAAATCGTTGGGATTTGGGTTTATTTCAGCAGAGTCGGTGAGGCTGCTGTTGTAGTAAAGCAGTTGCTCCCTCAGGCCTGGTTAACTCTTAAGCCTACTGTCGTCAAAACAGGCTCGAGAACTGTGTCAAAGCTAAGTGAGATTGGCGGCTTCTGTTTCACTGCTTTCATCTTACAGCTGTGGCTTCAAAACGGGTTTTATTTGTGCCTGCCTCGTGATGCCAGTTGGCTGGTGTTCAGCGGAAATCTGAGTGTGTGCAATTGCATCGTACGCTTAACCAAACTCCAGACTGCGGCTAGCAGGACCTGCAGCTGCCTCTGGTCCGGCTGCCCTGCTTGGAGGCAGCAGTGGGGTGGAAGAGCTGTGGGTGGTGCATCAAATCAGCTGGAAACCTCCTAGAAAAGAGAAGGGAAAAAAAAAGAAAAAAAAAAAAAGAGCTTTGCATCAGAGGAATGAGCTGGCTGTGACAATTCCTGTGCCTTGGGCTGGTGAAACACCTCCCTTAGATGTAGCATGAATCTGTCTGCTTGTGAGGACAGAGCTAATGTATTTATCTGTCTGCTTGTGAGGACTGAGCTAATGTATTTATCGATTCCTCTTTTGTTTTCAGGCAGACTTTCATTAAGCATCTGAGGTGTTGAAACGTTTTGCCCTGATTACCTGGAGTAGTTAGCAAATACTTTATGGCTATAGCAGCATGTGCCCAACCTTAGCTGGTGATTAGTCCAGCTAGGAGCAGAAATACTGGCTTGACAAATATTGAGCTGAGGGAAGAAGGCGGAGCTTTATGCTGAGGTTTTGGGAGATGTTGGCTGTTGAATTCCCCTGACGCTTTTGTTATTTTTATTATTGTTATTTGTATTATTGTTATTTTTTTTGCACTTCAAGAAGTTTTAATGGAAGTTTGGGAAGGAGAAGTGTGAATCCGTATTTAAACTAACCCTGGGAAGAGGTTTCTGGTTATCTTTAGAGGTGTTTTGACAAAGCTTTGGTGCTCAGGCTCCTGCATGGAGATGTTGCACGTGTCCGTCCTGTCTATAGTCAACCTATATCCCCCCAAAAAAGCACAGCTCATAGGTAGGTTACCTTTTGAGGACTGTAGGGTTCATGCCTACGTGAGGACCCACCTCCAGCAAGGAGTATTTTGTTGAGCGTAGATGAGAAACTTGACCGTAAAGGTGCTGATGCGTCTCTCTTACATTATCTTCCAGTTCTGTGATGGATCGGTGAAGGACTCAAGCTTGCCTGAGTCTCCTCAGAGGCTGCACACCGATTACCAAGCTCCCCTCGTACTCTGGGCTGGTGCAGACCAAGAGGAAACCAAGAAGCAGGTTTGTCCACTGGACCCAAGTCCTCATTGTTTCATCTCCATTTCAGGACTGAAAAGTACTGAGCATAGGGGATACTGCTAGCTCAGATAAGAAGCCTCAAGAGCAGCCTTAAAGTGTGAAGCATCTGCTAGGTTTATAAGTTGTCAGCGTTGATGGTGTCTCAGGTCTTGGGCAAACATACCGTGTTCTTTCTTAACATCCCTCGTGACCGTAAGTGCAATCATTACATGCTCCTCCTGCAAAATCTGGGATCTGAATAACATCGAAGGGTTGGAGGAGCAACGGGCTTTGTTCATTTTGCCTAGCAAAACAAAGGTGTCGCTTTCTGTAGTTGCATGGAGAGAGAAAGAACCTGCCAAAAATGCTTAAAAAAAAAGAAAAGAAAAAAAAAGAACAAGCCACGCTTTATCTTGTTTGGGTATAAGGCTGGGAATGTAAGGTTTCTAACATATCAGCACCTAACAGGGATCGGGATGGTAGCTTTCAAGCACAGGCTGCAGACCTGTTGCTGAGTGTCTGATTTAATGACGAGACCTTACCAGCCTGCAACCAGGACAGTTTGGCTTGTGCTAGTGTAGGTGATACAAAGAGATGATGTTTCTCTTGGATGCCTAAAGGAAGTGACTTTTATTTTCCTGCTTCCTTCTGACATGAAGAGGAACACTTCCTCTTCTTTTGTCGGCTTTCTTGAAGCTTACAGCGTAAAACTGGAAAGGACTTTGAAAGAGTTGTATTTTTTTGTTGTTGTTTTATACGTGCATTTTTCCAACAAGCTGATCCAAAATCCAGTTGTGGTTTCTAGACAGTGTGACAGCAGCTGGGGCTTGTCAGGCTGCTCCTTCCCCCAGCGGTTCCCTCTGCCCCTTGTTTTTTATCTCTGTGGCTCTGCTCCACCCTGAGATAACTGGTTTTGCAGCACTCTATTCTGCGTGGGTTTTTTCCATCCAGCTTTGTCCACTTTCAGCCTGATGATCTCTCCTGCTCCTTTATCTCCAGCTGTGCAGGGCTCTCTGCTGGGCGAGATGGACAAACTCAGCCCAGAACTCTTGGCGTTGGTGAGGAAAAGCCCACGCCTTAAACTTTTTGGCATCGTGGAGCTCACACTAGCTGTGTACCGACCAATTCCCATGTGGGTGGGAGGGCTTTTGGTGTGAGCTTTAGCCAGGAGGTTTCTCTCCCCTTGCTGCATCAGTGGAGTTAAGCCAAAGCCTAGACATGAAACCTCTTCGTGAGCTTAGATCCTGCAGGGCTCTTGGATCCCTGAACCACAGGACTCCCTCCTGTGTGGGAGTTGTTTCCTGCAGGGCTCTTGGATTTGTCTCAGCAATGACTTTGCCACTTCTGTGGTTCTCCTACATGTAGTGGGTCCAGCTCGGTGTTGTATGTTCTTTTTTTTTTTTTGGAGATACAGGCTTCCAGTGAACCGCAGAGGAAGTGGGAACCAGCTCTTTTACCCCCAGGAAAGCGAGAGTTTAGGAATTTGTCAGATGACAGAGCTTCCATCCATAGGAAGGTTCAGTCGAAGGATGCTGATACAAAGCTCTCTGATGCTCTGAGACAT
Source organism: Astur gentilis (assembly GCF_929443795.1). Taxonomy (NCBI): domain Eukaryota; kingdom Metazoa; phylum Chordata; class Aves; order Accipitriformes; family Accipitridae; genus Astur; species Astur gentilis. The sequence continues at coordinate 4,473,492 of NC_064884.1, forward strand.
CTTGGTCCTCCTCTCCTAGCTAACCACAGTCTCTCCAGTTTCTCAGTCCTGCGGCATGTGCACTAGGAGATGTTTGAGGATCTCTTGGGGAAGGAGCAAGGTTTCTATCCTGACAGATGTGCGCTCTAGAAATCAAGCTGGGTGCTGATATCACTCAATATCAATCCCAGCCTGTTCCCAGCTGTCCTTCTCAAAGGCGCCTCTTCTTTCCCGCAGCGTCAGTATGAGTACCTGAGATACAGGCGTCTCTTCATGAACATAGAGCGAGAGCAAGTGAAGGAACAGCAGAGGCAGAAAGAGAGGCAGAAGAGAATCACCGAGTGAGTATGTGTGGATGAGCGCCAGTGTCTTGGCGTCACCTCCTTCATCGCAGGCAGGGCCGCCCTTAAGGCCGGAAAGGTCTTGTGTGCTTGTCTGGTGTGAACCAGGCAACGGGATTTTTGAAAGCACTTCTGCAGCCCAAATGGATGGATTGAAAAGGCCACTTTATCAACTTTTTAAAAAGCAGAGAGTATGTTTCAAGAAGCTCTGCAATACTAGTGCCAGTTATAAAGCCTGAGTTACCTCCTGGGTTTAGTTTAGTGCCCAATCTGTTAACCCTGGGGTGGGATTCATTCAACCAGCCCCCACCAAGAGACACCCTTGGGCCATGTCGAGTCCTTCAGAGGTGCTCAGCACTTTTCTATCTACTTTGTGAGTCCTCTGCAGGTTGGGTGGGAGTTGGGAACCAAAACATCAGGCTGGGAGAGTTCCATGCAGCTCACCAAACCGTGACTCTTGGGAATGGATCCCAAGCCCCTCTGCTACAGTCCATGTTTAGAAACTTTGGGGTGAGGTCACGTCATTGTTGTTAAACTGATCTTATCTCTGGGGTTTTTAATATCAGACCCTTCACCCTCACAACTATAAATGTATGTAGTGTATTAAAAAGATTTCCCAGCATCTGTTCCAGAGTTGAAAAGTCAGTATCTGTGTAAAAGTATCAGTACTCATTTTGGTGGTTTAGTCATCTTCTCCCTTTTAAGGCGTTCGTTAAGGAGGAGCTCTGCAAATTCACACCAGAATAGGAAAGAGACTCTAGGGTGGTTTTTTTTGTCTCTGCCTTGCTCTAAAATAAAACGATGTAGCTCTGACCATCTCGGTCTCTAATGCCTGCTCTGCAGTGGGCAGGTTTTGTGGGAGCGGGGCAGGCACCCGAGGGCAGGATTTTCATGGTCACTTTTTGGAGAGAAATTGCCAGTCTAAAGAAACGCTCCTCTAGCCACATTCCTGACATAAATTGGCACTCAGGAGCTTCGGAGACCTTTTCCTGCCCTGCAAGTGCTGGTGAGACACCAGGGATTTCCTAGTTAGTGTGATATCTTTTTATTATGTTTTTTTTTACCCCTGGTTGCAGGGGTGCTGCTAGAGCTGCAAGCTGCTTGGAGTGTATGTGGAAAAGGGCTGGTTTTGTAATTACTTAGCGTAAAGCCTTAAGTCGGCCTTGGCCTTAGTTTCTGTAGCAGAAGATTTATGGTGGGGTAGTTAAGGCTCTATTACCACTTCATTTAAAAAACATTTTGGAGTTTATAACCTGACTAGAGCAGTTTGGCTTCAGCGTGTTCCTTCTGGATGTAAAGATTTGACCCCCCAAATGGAGTAACATCCAAAACGTCTTGTTCGATTACGCTTTCTCCCCCTGGCTTCTACCCAGCCTTGATTTTTTTTTTTTTTTTTTTTTTTTTTTTTAAATTCCTTTTGGCAGTGATCAGCCTGTAACATGTTATTGCATTTGGTACTCATCAGCGGGAATAAAATGGCAGATGCTTCAGTTTAAAGTCTTTGTGCTTTGTAATTGCCGCTTGTCAAGGGAACGTGCTTTGCGTTTGGTGTGACTTATACAACCCAGATTCCACTGAAAGGACTGGAGTGCCGTGTAGGTGCAAGGGCGATTGAGGAGATAGAGTAAGATTTGACTAAAAATGCTTCTTAAAGCCTGTTTTGGAGTAGGTGTGGGATCCTTGGAGCTTCTCTGCTGTACCCAGCACTCTTCTCCAGCCCTGTTACATTCCCCATCCTGGAAGCTGCAAGGACAGCTTACAGTAGGATCCAAGCTGCCCCCTAATCAGAAGAAGTCTGAAGTGGGGAAGCTGAGCTGTTGGCCCTTCCTAGTGGATCTAAAAGAGCCCAGGCACCGCTCTTGGTTTCAGAAGGACAGAAGAGCAGCTCTTTTGGGGAACTGCAGGTGGCACTTCTTAAATGGAGCACGTGTGAATGTGATGCGGGAGGGAGCTGGAAGGAGAAGTCCACGATGGTGAGAAGACTAGCAGGCAGGAGGAGGTCAAGGACAGGATCATCTAGATCCCCTTGCCCTGAGCTTACAACCAGGGGCCGGCAGGGAACGGAGTTTGGGATGCAGAAGCTCCTTCTCTAAGCATGTGTGTGCCTGCAGGATTAAGAGCAAGAAGGAGAACCAGCGCCGGGTGGAGGAGCAGAGGTTGCAGGAGACGGCCGAGCAGCGAGAACCCTCCCCAGGAGAGGGAGCCTGCGAAACCCTGGCCCAGCTTAAACTGGAAGAGAGGAGAGCGAAGAAAGTTAAAGAAAAACAGCAGAGAAATAAGGAGTATGTGAGGTACGACTGGATCCCCTCTCCTTCTGCAGAGCCGGGTGTTACTGGCAAAGGTGAATATTTTATCCCTTGCAGGTACATTGAAGCTCTAAGAGCCCAGATGAGGGAGAAGATAAAACTGTATAACATCAACTTGCCCCCGCTGTGCTCCTGCGGGTCTGATTTCTGGGACTCCCACCCGGATACCTGTGCCAACAACTGCATCTTCTACAAAAACCACAAAGGTAGGAGCTTCTGCTTCTGGAGAGGAGGCATGAGACCTGGATCTCTGATTATATAGGAGAAATCAAACGTGGCTATATGTTTCCGTGGTCCTGGGCTGCTGTGTAGAGATGCTCCTACAAATGTACTCCTGAGAGGGCAAGTCAGGTGCTCTGCTGCTTGTTTCTAACTCAGCCTTTTCCTCTGTCCCTTCAGGGAGCTTAGTGGCATCCTCAGCAAAGCACCAGCCTCTATAAAGCATTAAATAACGCTGCTGTAATACATATGTTCGTTGGTAGCGGGAAAACCATAAGGAAAATGCTGCAAAACAGGCTCGTTAAGGGCACAGAAAACCTCTTTGCCTTAAATCTTCTGCTGGGAGGATGCACGAAGGTGGTGGAAGTTGTCTTTGTTAGGTGACGGATTGCTCTGATCTTGAGTACAGCTTGGAAAAATACCTGTCTGAGCAACTGGGAGTCATCTTCTAGGGGTAAAAAAAAATAGAGAAATTGGGGCTTTACAAAAAAAAATCTTTAGCTTTCCTGATTTGGCTTGTATACTGCTTCATACTCAGGACCGTGCAGAGTGTGCAGACAAGCATGTGGAAAACTACAGGCATGTCTGTTTATCTTAAAAAAACCAGTTCTTCTCTCTCTGCTTTACAGTAAAAGGCTGAAGCTGAGCCCAGTTTCGGGCTGTAAGTGAAACTCTCATCTCTTAACGCTGCTTCTTTCTCCCCTTCCTGCTCAGCCTACAGCCACGCTCTGCAGTCAGTCGTCTCGTCCTGTGAACCCGCAGACGGGAGCCCCTCGGTGAGGCTGCAGCTCCGAGACCTGGCCGCTCTCTGCGCTCGCTCGGGGAAACATCTGTGACGAGGGCAGCCACGTCCCCCGTCCCCCCGGTGTATTTTGGCGACTGTTGTAAGTAGAGAGCAGGGCTGTGCCCTGTCCTGCCTGTCCCTCCGCTCCATCTGGCAGGACGGCGCCTTCACTGTCCTACTCCTGGGGCTCAGGTTTAAGCTGCATCTCTCCCGTTTTGCTCCTTGTGCGTGGTCGGCCAGACCAGGAGTGTGGGGCGATGGTCAGTGCGAAGGAGCCGATTGTTCCGCGAGGCTGGTTTAGAGGGAGGCACTTGAATTCTGGCATTCAGTTGCGAAATAAACTGTTTGCAATTGTTGTTTGTCTCATTAGGAGCGTGAAATGAGAAATGAGGTGCCTGGGGTCAATATCTCTTAGGGTTAGAAACCCTTGTGGTTTCTAACCTCTTCCTTCCCACTCCCCTTGTCTCCATTGCTGTGCCGCTCCCGCCAGCCCCTGCCTCTCGGGTCACGGTCCAGAGCCAGGTATTTATTGCTCCTTCGCTTTCTTCCAGGTGAGGACCTCTCCTCTGCTAACAGCCACCTCTCCTCCATGCTCCCACAGCCTCTATTTTGCTCCGGAAAGGAGCTTTTTCCTAGGAAAAATTGGTATTTAGCCTCCAGGTCAGTGACTACTGTGCTGCTTCAGCCCCTCGGCAGGGGTTGCTGGACCAAGATCATTTTTACCAAAAATTACACTGGTGGGGTAACATGGTCCTGCATGGAGGTTGCGCCATAACCTGTCATTAATATTTACTGCTTGCCAGCCGCCCTCCTGTCACCTCTCCAATATTAACCACAGCAGGAAGGATGGGCGGCCAAGCGTGCCGGATTATTTCTTTTGCCTGTTACCATCCCGCCGGGTGCGAAGCAAACCCACGACCCCGGTCCAGAGGTAGCATGGAGGTGCCGAGCGAGGGGATGCTCCTCCATTCCCCCTGGAGAATCATTCACCAACTTATTTGTGGCAGCTGGTGCTATTTATTAACTGCTGTTTGCGTCAGGGGAAGACACCGTGGACCTAATAAGGGGTGTTGAGGTGGATTTGTGAAGGGCAGGATCTGGCCCGGGAGGTTTTTGCCTGTGCCAGGGCTGGGGAAACAAAGGGCTAAAGCTGCAAACGTGTGTTTTAACTGATTTCAGGGCAGGGCTTTGTGCTGGGGCAGCTGAGGACAAGTGTTTCCTTGGCAGGTCCCCAGGCCCTTGCTTGCACCCTGGGGACCCCTGTTTCCAGCTCTCTGAAGGGGTCGGAGCGGCTCCCGAAGGGCGGTGGGCTGGTTTGGGGCTTGGTTCAAAGGAATGACGGTTAAATAAAGCTATTGCTGCTCCTTGATCTCAACCTCTGGCTCTTGCTTGACTCTGTAAATGGGATCCTTTGAGAGCGGGTGAGGGGGGGAGAATTTCTCCTGGTGTGAAACCTGGGGGAGAGGACAGCGGGACTCCCCAAATCCCTGCAAATAAATCCAAAAGCAACGGCTGGGGCGGCTTAGCCGAAATCGGGGCACCAAAGCCCTTTGGAGGGTGAGGGAGCGGCAAAGTAAAAACCGGCCTTTTCCACTGGAAAAACAGCATCATCTGGGGAAAAACCCGGAGCCTGCTGGCGGGTACCGGCTGCAGGTGAGCCCCCCCCCCTTTAGGATTTGGCCCCCCTCCCCGGTACCCAACTTTGCTTTTCCCTCCTTCCCTCCGGATTTGAAGTCCGATTTTTGGTTTAGGCGGAGCCGGGACCGGAGTGGAAGCTCCGGTTTCGCACCTCCGCCGTTGGAGGAGAGGACGGGCCGGGGGCTCCGCGGGGCTGCACCCGGGGCGGGACCGGGACCGGGGCGGGGAGCGGCGGGCCCTGCGGGGCGGTGAAAAGGAACCGCTGGGGGGGGGGGGGGGGGGAGAACCCGCAGCTCCGCCGCCGCCCGCCATGAGGGCAGCGCTCGCCCCCGGCGTCCGCCTGCTCCGCGCCCTCCCCCGGGACAGCCGGTGAGCGGGGACCGGGGCAGCCGGGCCGGGGGTGGGGGGGGGGGGGACGGACACCGGGCGGGGGGGTGGGGGTGGGTGGGTCGCTTGCCCGGGGACCGGCCCTGGACCGGGAGGTCGCTCTCCCGGGACCGGTCCCGGACCGGGGGATCGCTCTCCCGGGAACTAGCACCGGGTTAGGAACCGGCCCTAGACCGGAGATCACTTGCCCGGGGACCGGTACCGGGCTGGGGACTGGCGCTGGACCGGGGTGGCTTCACCCAGGGACCGGCATCGCCCCTTGGGCACCGGGTCCACCGAAAGACCGGATCCAGCCCAGCACCGGCACCGAGCCCCGGCGGGTTTTGGCACGACCCAGGAACCGGGGATGGAGGGTACCGAGCCCCGCTCGGGCACCGAGGGGCTGGGCAGGAGGGATGCGGGGGGACCCCAAAACGGGCAGCAGCGCCCGGCGAGCCTCGAGCTGTGCCTCCGCATGTGCCAGGCCCTCGCCCTCAACATTTAGTGGGATGTGGCCAACACGACATCCCACCGGTTCCCCTCCCTTTTGGTGAGGTAACCAGCCCGCTGCCGGTTTAATTTTATTTAATATACTTAGTTTTTGGAAACCTGTTGCCAAACAACCCCCATGCTTTTCCATCAGCTGTGATTTTTCCCTGCCAGAACATGTGGGGTAAAAAAAAACCCCAACAATCTGGCCGAGTCGGGTACCGCACATGAAGTTTCTCTTCCCCTTTCTCACTGGAGCCTCTCCGCTCCCCTTGGATCAGCCCCACAGCCATCAGTGATGACTTTAGGGGCCATTTAGTTATTTTTTGGGGGTGGGAACCAGAAATTTCTTAGCTGCGGTGCAGTCTCAGAGCTGGCACCTCGGAGCAGAAAGCTGCTCTGGTTTTGCAGAGTGCCTGCAATTGCTGCAGCTTCATGAAGAAGTGAAACTACGAAGAGGAGCGGGATGGGCCAAAACTGCAAAAAAAAGGCTTTTTTGTTTTTTTTTCTAAACTCGGAGCAACCCCGTGACACTTCTCAGTGCTGCAGCTGCCCCTGACTGCTCACAGTCTCTGTGCTGCTCTAAACCCCTCTGCAAACCCCATGGAAATGCTCATCCCACTCCGGAGGGTGTTGAATCTTACTTGGAATTCTCCGGGCTTCATCCATCAGCTTTGCTGGGAGCAGCATCCCCGTGCCCAAGCCCAGACCTTATTTTTTCCCTATTTTCCTCCATTTTCCTGCATTTAATTTGAACAAAAGGGATAAAGTCCCTATGCGGTGGGGGAACTGGAGTGGGTATTGCTTGGGGCACCCCCCCCCTCCCCTTTTTTTTCCAGCTCGTCTTTAATTAACGCCGGGAGTGATGATGAATCAGCTGCAGTCTTGTGCCCCGTTTCCACTCGTGACGCCAGGAAGGCGCTTGCTCACCCCACGGTTTGCCGGGTCAGCAGCTTGAGGAGGTGGAAACACCGATTAGTGCTCCCCCCAAAACTCAGCTGATCTTTTTAAGACGCATCCCTGGCTATTTTGGGGCTATTTTTGGTCACTTCCCTACTGGCTTGGCTGTGCCGATTCAGCTCACCGATCCAGCAAAGAGTCCCTGTTTGGTGCTGAGGGGATATTTTGCTGGGTAGCAGAAGCTACCCCATTTTTCCCCTTTCCCATGAGTTTCTAAGACCCCACAGGTTAAATAGTGCCGGAGCTGTGTGCGCACGTCCAAAATACGCATCTGCATCCCAAGTGGATTCAAGCTGGCCTGATGCTGGCTCTCATCCCCCTTATCTGATATTTTTCTCCAAAAAGCATGAATTTTGAGGCGGGGGAAGAAGAACATGGCTAACACTGAGGCTGGAGATGTCTGAGACATCCCCGCCAGGCCGGGCTTTGCCAGCTGGGATGGTGACGGGCCACCCATCCCTGTCCCCATCCTTGTCCCACCAACCCTGACCTCTCTGCTCGCTTTATCCCGCAGGTATCGGGGACTGACGCTGCTGCTGACCTTCCTCTGCTACACCAGCTACCACCTCTCCCGAAAACCCATCAGCATCGTCAAGGTTAGCTCCAACCTCGCCGCAGCTGCAGGGAGAAGGAACGTGGGGATGGGGTTCTCGAGCATCCCGATTTCACCTCTTCCTTCTCCCCGCAGAGCCAGCTGCACCCCAATTGCTCAGCCTTGGGCCCGAACCCCCACAATGACTCCAACAGCAGCACGTGGTGCAGCTGGGCACCCTTCGGTAAGCCCCCCCTAGTCATCCCCAAAACTACCCTCACGGCAGTCAAGATGGGCTCCCCCCGTGCCCTAAGCCAGGTTGTGGCTGGAGATCTTGGCAGGGGGCCGGCTGCTGATTAGGCACCCGGAGGTAATTAAGCAACGTGTGTCTGCCCCATGTCCCCGGGCCAAAGGGCAGCAGCGGGTGGCGAAACGGGGGCCAGGGTGGGACCTGGTCCCAACACTGATGGCACCTGGCCATGCTTTGAGAGCCCCCCCTGCCTGGGGAGGAGGGTTTTGGGGACAGGGGACAAGGACGAGCCAGCGGCCACAGGGTAGGAAAACAAGATGGGGGCCAGGCTGACATGGCCCAATATTTCTTTTCCAGATGGGGACAACTACAAGGAGCTTTTTGGGGCGTTGGATAATGCCTTCCTGGTGGCCTACGCCATCGGGATGTTTATCAGGTACACAGGTGCTTTGCACCCCTTTCCCTCCGCACACCAGTTTGCACCAGTCTGCCAGGAAACTGGTTACCATAGGGATGGGGTCATGCTAATGGGAAAGCAGCCAGGTGCTGGGATCCACTTGGGATTCGGGCACTGGTTCTGCGATAATGCCCATCGGCGGCATCATCCGTGACGGTTCCTGTCCGCGCTCTTCCCTCTCTCTGCAGCGGCATTTTTGGGGAGCGCCTCCCCCTGCGCTATTACCTCTCGGGGGGGATGGTGCTAAGTGGGCTCTTCACCGCGCTCTTTGGCCTCGGCTACTTCTGGGATATCCATGTCCTCTGGTACTTCATCGTTGTGCAGGTGCGTCCATGCTGGAGGATGCCCAGGCTCTGGATTTTACCACTGTGGCCTCATCCCGGTTTTTCAGTGGCTTTCAGGGATCAGGGTGGCCCAGTTTCTGAGAGAGAATGCCCAGCAGAATGCTGGGCATTTCCACTCCCCGCAAAACCTGGTCGCGTGTGGCGTGGGTGCCGAAACCACGAGGCGCACCCATCTCACCGAGCAGGGCGGGCAGCCAGTTTGGCAACACCAGCTGCTCCCAATTTAGCCATGGGAACGATGCAAACGGCTCTGGGGTTGCCCCAGAGGGAAAAGGGAAAAAACCAACAAACCAAGTGTTTTCTCGACAGCTTTGGGATGGGGGTGGCTATCTTTGAGCCCCGCTGCCCAAAACGGCGCAGGGGCTGTGCTCCATGGAGCAAGTTGGCACTCACCAGGTGCCAACGCTGCCACGTGGTGCTGCCCATCTCTTGCCAGGTCTGCAACGGGCTGGTGCAGACGACCGGCTGGCCCTCCGTCGTGGCATGTGTCGGGAACTGGTTTGGGAAAGGAAAGTGAGTGTTTGTCCGGCGTGTCCCCCCTCGTCCTCATCTCTGTCGGCCCCGGCAGCCACCCTGGCGATACTGACCCCGGCTCTGTCCCTGTCAGGAGAGGTTTGATCATGGGCATCTGGAACTCGCACACCTCCGTCGGCAACATCTTGGGGTCGCTCATCGCCGGCGTCTGGGTTTCCTCCGCCTGGGGCCTGTCCTTCATTGTGCCCGGCATCATCATTGCCGCCGTGGGCATCATCTGCTTCTTCTTCCTTGTGGAGTGTGAGTAGCATGATCCAGGACACAGCAGATGACCAGCATAATGCCAAAATCAGGGGGACCACAATTTTTCGCCTTGTCTGTCTCCAAGCGTTTTTGGCAACCCCAAAAACTTATTTCCAGTTTGTGGTGAGCAGGGACATGGACTCAACCACCACAGGGATGCTCGGTTTCCTTTGGGGGTCATCCAGGCAGGCTCAGGCCCTGTGCCGCTCACTCCTCTCAGCCTGTCTTTCTAAGAAAGATTTGGGAAGCCCTTTGGGATTTTACTGGGTTTTTTCACTGCTGGGAAGCGGATACCCAGAGATGCAGCCCAGCCCCAGGGTGTTCCCACCCCCACATTTCTCCCCTGCACCGTGAGATGCTGGAGGGAGAGCAAGTGGAGCGGAGCTGGTCCAGGCTCTCAAGGGATCTCCTTTCTGCCTGCAGATCCCGAGGACGTTGGCTGCAGTCCACCTCTGCATCATGTGAGTTAAATCGATTCCCAATGGGCTTGTGCTGGGCTAGGTGGTCGCTCAGTTTACAGCAAAACAACCAGTGTGTTGGTCATAACATCAGAAATTAAAGCGACGTTCAGTTATCACAGAGGATGCTTGTTGCTATTCCAGTGTGAGCATCCTCTGGGTCACATCCCAGCAGTGAATCTGACGTTTCAGGCCCTTCCAGCAACGAGAGCCACATCTCCTGCTTACGCCTTGCTTTTAGATGGCCTCCGACGAGGATGATGCTGGAGGAGTGACCACCAATGAGAAGGATCCCGAAGCAGTCACCTCCAACGAGGGGCCACTGGGCATCTCAGGCCAGAGCAGCACGGATCACTCTGACAGCCCCATGGAGCCCGCCGAGGAGCCCGAAGCCATCAGCTTCCTCGGGGCGCTCCGGATACCCGTGAGTCGTGGGATGCCCCTTGCATCATGATGGGGATGGAGGAAAGAGCAAAGCGAGGGCAGCTCACCTCATCAATGGGGTGTCCACCAAGCAAAAAACTGGGGGAAAACCCACCATCTGGAGGAGGTTGGGAGAAGGAGGCTCCTCTGATGTCTTCTCTCCTCCCAGGGTGTGGTAGAATTCTCCCTTTGCCTGCTCTTTGCCAAGCTGGTGAGCTACACCTTCCTCTACTGGTTGCCCCTCTATATTGTGAACGTTGGTGAGTTTCCGGGGACGGCGAGGCAGGAGCGAGCTTGGCAAGGGGAGCATCTCCTCACCCCTCTTCTCTCTCTCACAGCTCATTTTGGTGCCAAGGAAGCTGGGGACCTGTCGACCCTCTTTGATGTTGGGGGCATTTTAGGTTCGTCACGTACCTGGGTGGAGGGGATGGATCGGGGATGATCTGGGGAAAATCTTGGCTTTGAGGGAAAGTCCCCACCATGGAGCACTGCAGTGAGGTTTATTCAGCGTTCATAGCACTTGGCAGAGAGCAAATGCCCCTCGCTTTTATTTTGCCAGCCAGGTGACCGGCACACCACCTTTCCTCTGGTGTCGTTTGCTCAGGCTTTTCTTTTTCTTAGATAAGTAATACATTTTGCAACCACGGAGGGGACCAGAGCTGCATGCAGGTGTAGGGAAACCATCTGCAGGGAGAAAGTGGTGTGGATAAATCAAAACTCTTCACTTAGATATTATTATATTTAACCTTGGGGACATCTCGCTCAAAAGTTGGGGGATGAAAGAGCATCGTAGCACAGCATCCCATTGGATTTTGGGCTAAGCTGGGGCAAAGCTTTGCAGCTGGGGTGGCATGACTGACACCTGCAACTCCTTCTTGCAGGGGGGATCTTCGCCGGCCTCATCTCTGACTACACTGGCGGCAGGGCCACCACATGCTGTGTGATGCTGGTCGTCGCTGCTCCCATGGTGCGTTGTCACGCGGGGAAGAAACCCAGTCACGAGGGTTTCCTCTCCTCTGGCTCCTTTGAGTCACGGCCGCCTTCCTCTTCCCAAGTGTCTGGGATGAGCTGGTCATGCGCTTGGCTGAGATGAGAGATGGGATCGAGCCACATGCCCAGACGTTCCCAGGGTGGACATCCAGATCTGGAGGCTGGGAGAGGATTGTAGAGACCTTGACAGCTAAAAAAAATCCCTTTAGGGGTTTTTAGAAAAAAATTCCCTTAGGGTTTTTTTTCTCCGTCGTGCCATAACCCTGCTCTGTCTTAAAGCCTTGAGTGTCTCACTGAGCCGGTCCAGCTTTTGTCTCTTTGCTTGGCATCCCAAAAGCCCCCATGCCGACAGCCTCATTCTCTGCCGGTGCTTGGCTGGGATGTCCTTCTCGAGCACCTGCACAGAGCTCGCTTGGCTTTGCTGCTGCAAAACTGCTGCTAATTAGCTGTAATCCAAGCCTGGCTGGCTCCGGGTTGTGAGACTCTCCCCTCCGAAGAAGCTGGCGAACACTGAAAAGCAGAGAGGCCGCGTCATGTCCGCGTCCCCCGATAGCGCCGGTGGGGCAAATTACCGTCTGGCTTCAGCCGGCGGGGAGGTGTGCGAGCCTCACCGGGCCATAAATCGCAGCAGCACCTCTGTTTGCCAGCTGCCAGGTATTTCATCTGGCAGACAGACAGCAGGACGTGGAGCCAAGGGCATGCTCGGCTCCCCATCCTGGCTGGTGATCTCCTCTTCAAACGCTGCGCAGAAGGGGGGTCTGCGAAGCTTGGCGCCGGCAATAATTCAGGTCCCCACTTTCTCCATCCTGTCCCTGGGGTGCTGCTGCAAGGAAAACATTTGGGAAAACATCTGGAATAGCCGTAACTGGTTCATCTTGTGTCTCTTTTCCAGCTGTTCCTGTATAACCATGTTGGCCAGAATGGCATCGGCACATCAATAGGTGAGGAGCTCCTCAGTGCAGCCGGCTCCTGTCACTAAAGGGGTGATGGGAGATGCTGTGGGCTCACCTGCCTTTATTTCTCCTCTCGAGCCAGTCTGGGATTTGGGGGACGGTGATGCTGGATGAGATCTCCTGGGGAAAATGGGAGATGAGCAGGCAGTGGATGTGCAGGACAGCGATGTCCGCACAGGGGCCGGGGATGATGGACCCAACGTCCTCCTGCTCCCTGCACTTAAAGATTTAATCTCTTCCCGGTTACCTCCGTGGCCGTCTTGTTCCTCATAGCGATGCTGATCGTCTGTGGCGCTCTAGTTAATGGGCCCTACGCCCTCATCACGACAGCGGTTTCGGCAGATTTGGTAAGAGGCACAGCTCAGACCCCACCACGCTGCCCTTGCTCATCCAAAGGCTGCTCCCTCTTTCCTGGAGGGATGCCTGCTGGGATTTTTGCATTTTAGCTTTGTTTTCCAATGCCTCTGAAGCCCAGCAGAGATGGGTAGGGCTGTCACACTTCGTGCTGCGGTTCACACGCTCCCTTAAACACAGCTTTTTTTTTGTGTCGCTTTTTCATCACGGCCACGTGACTGCTTCAGCCCTGCTGCGTCTCCCTCTAAGCGCAGTCAGAATGGAAAAATTTGCTGGGATATCACCTGGGATTGCTGGCTGCTGTTGGCAGTCCTGGTTCTGCTGTGGTTTGGCTGCAGGCAGCATCTGAGTTTGGTCTTCCCATCCACAGCTGGGTCCGATACATGGAAATTGCTGCCCAGGGTGTGAATGGCCTCATGCTAGGACTTGCTGGCTGTGGACCCCAAAGCCACTTTTCCTCCTTACATTTTACTCCTCTGTCCCTACAGGGAACACACGAGTCTCTCAAAGGAAATGCCAAAGCCCTTTCTACTGTCACAGCCATCATTGATGGCACAGGATCCATAGGTATGTACAGCTGGGGGATGCCAGGCACCGATTTCCCCCCAGCACCACGGTGCTGGAGGGCTCCTGGTCCCCTCTCACCCATGAATAGGGCATCTCCTAATGCGGCTTGTGTGTCCTCGCAGGTGCTGCCCTAGGGCCGCTGCTCGCAGGGCTCATCTCCCCCACGGGCTGGAATAATGTCTTCTACATGTTGATAGCAGCTGACGTCTTGGCTTGCCTGGTAGGTCCCTCCTCAGCGGGACTTGTTTTGCTACCCTGGATATTGAAGGGCTCCCTTTTAGTTGCCCGCTTGCCAGCGGAGGGCAGGGACGGTCCTCAGGAGACAGCCAGGCACAGGGCAAATTGCAAATCCCTCCATTCACTTGGCTTTTCCCAATGACCTCCTCCACATACGGTTTTAGTTTATACAATCTTCCCCAGGAAAAGCCTTAAAATTTATCTCAGAGAGATGGAAATGCTCATGCCAAGGCTGGTGGCTGCAGAGCCGTCAGCCCCGGGGCGATCATCCACCTTTCCTCTTGCAGCTCCTTGCTCGTGTGGTGGTCAAAGAGGTCCGTGGGTGGTGCGGCTACATGGCGAGGAAGAGAGGGTATGTACGTACCGCCCCGGGGCGGCCTCTGGTCCCGCGATGCCAAAACACTGTGCCAGTGCCACTCTGGAAAGACGTTTGTTATCCCTTGCTGTCGCTGCTACATCTCCACGTGGGCATTGCGTCAGGCTTTGCGAGGCCATCTGCCTGACGTCTCGCTCCTGTGGGCAGAAAGAGACATTTCCATCTCAAGCCAGGGCAGCACCCGGGGGATTTTAGCCATCCGCGTCTCGCAAAACTCTCTTGGTCCTAAACACGGCATCCTTGTGTCTTTGTAGCTCTAGCGTGCAGCTAACAGAGTCAGTGCTGGATGGGAAGTAGCTCGGTGTGAGTATCTCTGCTTGGAGCCCCAAGGATTAAATGCAAATGCAAGCCTGATTCGCCCTGATTTTGAGTTTCGCTTGGCAGGCTTAGCCTAGAAACGGCCGCTCTGCTGATAATTTAAGGGCCGAGATCGAGATTTGGGAATCAAAGGATTAAATCACGATGGCCGGGGAAGATAGTGCAGACAGGCGGGCAGCGCATCCTTGTCTCCAGCTTACTTAAGAGATGTTAGCCCAGATGCCCGATTGATTGGCATTGATTAATGCACTTGAAACAGCCGGATTTATAGGCTGACTTGCCCACCTGTGCTAATGAGCTTGATTACACAGAGTCCAGGCTTGCTAATCAAATCTGTGGCCAAATCACTGCAGTGAGGGTATAAGTAATCTCCAAATCAGCACTGGTCCGTCTCCCGACTGCCACCAAAGCCCCTGCACAAGCACTGAGGGGGAAAGGGCTGCAGCCAGTACAGTGGTGGGGGTGCCAGACCCCAGACCTCCCCTGAAAATGTTTGGTCCTTTATGTCTTGTGTTTGCAGGTGAAAGACCAATAGTCTGGGCCTCACGCTGCGGTAAGTGCGGCCCAAATCTCCTTCTCCAGCCACCGGTGGAGGGCTGTCAGACTTCGCTCTCTTGTGCTGGGGCTGGTTGGGGCCAGGACTGTTCTGGCTGGGTTGACACCATCCCTGTTTGCACCAAAATCTGGCTGGTTTGTGCTGGCAGAAGCAGCTGGCTCAGTTTGTGGAAATACTGCAACACCTTAGAGGGCTTTGGGGAGCGCACTGTCTCCAGAGCAGCTTGCGGAGAGGAGGCACAAATGCTGGGGGTTTTTTTGGGTGGATGTTTCAGCTTTGGCCAGAGACGAAATGGTGGCTGGATCACCTCGTTGTGCCTGCTTCTCCTCTGGGCTTGCAGTGCAGATGGGGCTGGGGATTCCAGCAGAGCCATTTTCCTTTTCCATCTCTCCGGCAGCACTGCAGCACCCATCATTGATCCCAACACCTGCCGAATAGCACTCACCACGCTCAGCCGCTCGCTTCTCTCCCCACAGGTTTAAGGAGTTTTGACGTGCCCCCCCCATGAGCCGCCCCGAGCTGAGAGGCCCAGAGGGAGGAGAGAGGCTGGGGCACGCCGGGAGCATGTTCACCTCGGCAGAGCCGAGACACGGGCTCAGGCACGGCCCCACGGGCTCGTACCGCCACCGTGGGTTTGCTTTGGAGGGATGCTGCAGTGAGGAGCAGTCCGAGGGCCCTGGCCGACTGGTTTTCTCGGCCGATTCTTCACCGTCGGCCACTTTATTAATAAAAACATGTGAAACCAGTGTTGCCACTCCATGCCCTTTCATGGTGGGGCTCGGCCAGCTCTGCGTGAACTTGAGGATGGTGATCGTGCCCTTCTTGCTTTTTTCCACATGCAGCCTCTCATTTGCAAGCCTGCCCCATCCTGGTGCTTGGAATTTCAGGATATCGGACCAGAAGGACTGCACCAAATCACTTAAGCCACTGCCTCACCGACCAAATGCCGCTTATTCTATGTAAAGAACATCCCCAGGCTTTTCACTGAGCCCAAATTAAGCAGGTTTCGCTCCTCATCTCATCCCACTGCAAAAAAACCCCCACAACCCAAATCAGCATTTTTCCTGATTATTACGATTCCCAATTCATACCATTTAGCCCCAAAGAAGGATCCGTAGCCATGCGTCAGTCCCTGCACCACAGCAAACAGCTGTTCGCATGCTGTGGACACTTATTAGTCCAGCGTGGCCAGCTGATGGTCTTCGTTAGATGCCTCCTAATTAGGAGGAGCCGTGCGACAGGCGCCTGGTAGCCCCCGGGAGGTTAAACCGGCGCCGCTGGCCTGCAGGCCACACGGGCTCCCCTGGGCAGAGGTGGGTCTGGGAGGCCCCAGCAGCGTCACTTGATTAAGGTGGGGGCCAGCTGTGTGGCCAGCTGTACACTACACTCATGGGGGGGCCCCGACTTTGATGTGTGAGGAGCGAGGGCACACGGGGCGTTTGTGAGCTGTGGGGTGTGTTTCCCAGCCTGCTCACCATCGAGGGATGGCGGCCGGGCAGGCTCTGGCTCTCTGCCCAGGGGAAAGCAGCGCTGGGTGCCAGGGGCTGCGTTTATGCCTGGTATAAATCTGAACTCTAATTGACTTCACCTCCTTGGATCTTAACCTGAGGAGAAAACATCTGGGCCTGATGTGATTTTATTAAGTGCTGATTTCATCAGCGAAGGGGAAAAAAAGAAAAAAAAAAAAAGAAAACCTGCTAGCCAGTTGGATCAGCTCCCTGCAAACCCCTGCAATGTGATGGAGCGGCACAGGGCGAACAGGCAACTCAGAGTGGCGGCTGCACGTTTGAGGTGGCTGGATGGCAATGGCAATGGCCTTCGGTCCCCTCCACACTGACCAAAGATGCTCCACGGGGCTTGAAAACTCGCTGGCTGCCTGCAGATCCCTGGGGGAGAATGCAGGAGAAATGTTGGGGCAGGCACAGAAAAGCAAAATCCCCAACTTCCGCTTTTTCCCAGGGAAATAACCCCCGACGGGGCCAACCCTGATGGAGCCACAGGGAGAGGTGTCACAACAGGGTCTGTCCTCAGCAGAGACGAAGGGCTGACACCACAGCATCCCCAGGCTGCATGGCTCTGGGCAAACGTGGCCTCCGGCAGCACAAGGGTCAATGATGCCAGCAGAGATGCCGTGCACTGGGCTGAGAACGGTTACTTCGGTGCTTGTGTGACCAAGCTTTTGCTTTGCTTAATTGCCATCCACCTTGTGGAGGAGGATGGGGGGGGGGTGGTGGTTTGAAACACATTTTCAAGCAAAAAATCCCACAAGCCCTGACACATCCAGGGGCTTATTGCAAAAGCAAGTCGGTTGGGTTTTTCTTCCCCCTTCCTTCCTCCCCCCTCCCCCGCCTGTTCTTTCAGCTGCTCATAGTTTTTCCGGGACAAATTTAGGCCTGGGCCATGTCCCACTCATGTTTGGAAAGTCTGAACAGCCTTGGCTGCGCTGCCGGGAGCGAGGAGAAAGGGCAGACGGCCCACAGCAGTTTTAAACTTAAAAAAAATAAGGAGCCAAATGCCAAAGAAAACCCCAGATCTCATTGAGATTTTAGAGATTGAGGGGTGGGCAGGAAGGCAGGGAGGATCCCCTCGGTTTGCCCCAGCCAAAGGACTGTTTAAATTGAGCAGAGCTCCTCTGGGAGAAGTCTGCAGCTCACCTCGTCTTATTCCTCCTCCACCAGAGAAGGGGCCAGTGCTTTTCCCCCTGCCACGAGCCCCTCCGTCGCAGCGAGGGGGCTGTGCAAGCTAGGAGAGCACGAACATGCGTCCGCTGCTGTCCTGCGGATGGGAAAACATCATGCCTGAAATGAGCTCATTAGGAGCCTGTTTGGTAAACGCAGAGCTTGGGTGTTTTTCTATAGGTGACACCACAGCCCCCACCGCAGCAATACTGTTTCAGCTGAGCTTTGCTGGGAGGCAGCCTGGGAAAGGGTTGCACATATTTTGGAGGAATGCTGTTGGTCTGCCGGGCTGCTGTGAAGGTGAAGAGGTGGCTGGGGCACGGTCCGCAATTACCTATGCAAGGAGCAGCCGGCAAACGCTGAAGGGCTTTTTAATTAGCAGCCAAAGGCAAAGCGGGATTCAACAGCAGGGAAGCTGAAGTCAGCAAAGTCAAGGTGGAAATAAGAGGCCAGCTTTTACCAGTGAGGGTAATTAAGTGCCAGCAGAGCGCAGCACGAGGCGTGAGGAATTGCCGTCATTCAAGGACCTTAAATCAAGGAGAGGAGTTTCTCCTGCAGACGCTTGCTCTCCCTCCATCCCCACTCTGGCACCACTCACTGCCTGGCATCAGGCAGGAGGGAGCAGCTCAGCAACCCTCGGGCTTCGTGAGCCTGTGACGAGCCGGGTGCCAGCATCCCGGTGCGGGAGCATCCCTGCCTGTTTCTAAGGAGCCAGGCAGGGAATTTAGGGGAGAAAAGGGCTGTTTTCCCACCTGACCTGAAAGCAGTTTGGCCGCCCTCCTCCTGGCGCTTGCGGTATCTTGTGCAAACATCCCTTTTGGCACGGCAGGTTTCTCTCGCTGGGATTTAGCACCATTTTTTTGCCTGCACGGGGCTGGCTCCTTGGGACACGGAGCACCCAGCGCTCCCACCCTGAAAAAGGAAAGCTGGGATCATTTGCTCGCAGTTTTGGGAGAAGGCTGGGCCAGGGCAGGGGTCCTTGGCTATAACATCTTCTGAGCTCCCAACACCTTCGCGAGCGACTGAGAGGTTGGGATTTAAGCCAAACCCGCCCTCCTGCTACAGACTAATTGGGAAAAAAAATATAAAAATACCAGGGTGCTAGACAGAGGCAGATGTGCTTGCAAGAGGTTATCCTCCAGGAGCCGAAGGTTTGGGTGGGGGACAGCAGCAAAAAAATCACCATTTGGGGCTCATTGGAAAGCAGCTCTGGCTCATACCAATTCCTTGACGTGGTCTTTCCTTTCCCAAAAATAAACAGGAACCGTCTGGAAAGCCCCTGCTCAGGGAGGAGCAGAATTGCCCAGAATAAATAAATACACGGAGAGAGTCCGGGTTGAGTTCATCCAGCCGGTCATTCCCCGCTGCCAAGGGTGGTAAAGGATGAGGATGGAGCTCAAAACGTCTTGGGGGGAGGGGGGGCGAGAGCCCAATTAATAGGACTTTCAGGAAAGCACTGAAATGGCCTCCTTGTGCAGGAGCCACCATCCCCCTCCTGCAGCGCAGCTTTCCGCTCTCCCTGAAATACCCCTCGCACGATGAGCCTTTTGACTGATTTTAGTTACAAATAGATTAAGGGGACAGAAAAAGCAAGTATCTTGCAAGTATCTTACAGCATGAAACTGGAGGCAGCTTCACACTTCTGCTTTCAGAGTAGGTTTTTTCGGTGCCCCAGCTGCTTTTGCCATGGTTTCCCTGTTCATTGGACTCAAAGCCTGGCAAAATGCCGCCGTCTCCGGCTGGCACGGTTTGCCACCGTGGCCTCACCGAGGCTCTGTGAACCAGCCCACTGCTCTCGTACAAGCACAGGGAATAAAGACATGGCAGGCATGGAGCCGGAGTGAGCTGCGAGACTAGCTTTGTGTTCATAAATGTTATTAAGATCATGAATTAAATATGAATTTTGTTTCAGGCGTAACTTCAAAATCACCAAGAGACCTGACGCGCTTGTGTTGCATAAATGCTCAGCGTGTTCCTTAACACGATAGTTCGACTCCCTTGGACATAGGCTTCAGGATAGGAAGGGACTGAGCATTTACGTGGCTCGAAAAGCAGATACACCTCTCCTCTGCCTTTTTTTTGAAATGTACTTACATGTTTTTAGCTGACCGAGTTAGGGCTCCTGGGTGCTGGGGCATTTTCTGCAGGGGAATTGTCATCTCCAAGCCTGCTACCTCTGCCTTATTAATCTTTCATGTCCTGATAGCGACGTTTTTGTGACTGACAGCTGTCAGGACAGGGCTGGAAGAAGCCAGCCGGTTCTTTTATTTACTGTTCACCATCTTCAGTTCAAAATGAAAAAAAGGCCAAAACCCGCCGAATCTCTAAAATAGGGAAAAACTCAAAAATCTGTATGAGAACTATGAGTTTCTTGCCCTCAGGTTTTCGGCTATATTGCCCCTGAACACAGCTCAGAGCTGCGGCACGGTCTCACACTCAGCTTCAACCTCACAGCAATATCTGCTGCCTGCTCAACCGTGAAAAGCTGAGCAGCTCCATCCCTCCGGGGCTGAAAAACGCAAGCCGTAATGTAACTCACCTCACCCTGTGACCGCGGGGCACCTGTGGGAGCCTCTCCTCGGTGCAGTATGGATGGTAAAGGCTCCTTCCCTTTGCAGAACGGTCACACGATGCTCCGGGCCACTGAAATGCTTTTCTCCTGCAAGCAATTTAAAAGCCTGGTGAGATTTCATGCAAGAAAATAAACCATCGCTATTGAGGGATGGCTAAGACAGCACAAAGCAGTAATTATTGCTAGTTAAGTACAGACACCCAGCCTGTGAGAGCTGCTGCTATCAACAGATTGATTTGCAGCACAGGCAGGAGGCTGAGGTATCTGCCAGCTGACAGCTTGGCCCAGACTCCCCACTCCACTTCAGCAGGGCTGCTCCCCCTGGTTTCCATAAAAAAATAGGGAGATAAATGGGATTTGACCCCATCGCTGCTGCTGAAATACTTAAAAAAAAAAGTATTCCTCCCCCCCCCCCCCGAGGAAAGGTATTGGAGTCTAGTACCGGCTTCTGCCACTGATCTGCACTAGCATGAGCGATGGTTTTACATTTCAGGGTAGCAGAAACTGTAAGCCTTCAGCTCCCCACCCAAGATGACAACTTGGGGTCCCGACACACATGGGAAACACTCAGGTATCAGCATGTCCCTCAAAAAACAAGAGGGCTTTTTCATGGGCTGGCAGGATTGTTTAGGGCAGGGAGGCGAAACCTGGCTTTCCTCCCACATCCTCGTGGAGGAGAGTTGGAATTATTTTGTGTGTTGTTCCCTCCCCACTCCAAAGCCTCAGGTTTCCAGTCAAAGGGACTGTCCCCAATAATCCACAACCACACGCTGAATTTCAAAAAAACCCTGTATCTGCCACAGGAAAAGATGGTTTTCAGAGTCACTGTCACCAAAGGGTGGCAAAAGGTGACGTTCTTGGAGAATAAATAAAGACCGAGTCAGGGTTTTCTCAAGAGTTTTATTAAACCAAGGTGAAAAAGGAATGGTAACAAACCATCTCGGTTCAGTTCAATTCATTGAATCAAGTGTAGTACAAAGTACATGGATTTCAACTCTCCTGCAAAAGAGAAGAGAAGAGAGGTTAAAACACCTTTGCAGCCTGCAAAGGCTTGAACCCTCCTGGAGAGGAAGGCACTCATGCCCAGTCCAAACTTTGCTTTTAACGATGAAAGACGCAGCGCTGGGTGCAAGCAACACACTTCACTTGCTTCACTGGCTCTTTCTGAGCTTGGAAAAACCTGACACGTTCACCTCCAAAACAGCCTCCTGGTCTCCCTTCCTGGTTTACTGCCATGAAAATGGGATTTCCTCTTCGCGGGGATTGCTGTGTCTGGCTGCTGCTAGCTGCTGTGGAGCGGTTTGGCGTACACCGGCTCCATGAGGTGGTAAATCAGGAGCAGGAACAGGCACCCAAGTAAGACCAGGCTCATCACGGCTAAGAGGATGAAGCGGCCGATAAAGAAGGTGTCTACGATCTGCAGTGAACAGAAAAAACCCACATGTTACAGCCTCGGTCTGCTCTGGGAGCCCGGAGGGAGCACACCACATCCTAGAAAAGAGTACTGTCAGAGAAAATTGCTGCAGGAGGAAAACCGTTAGTGTTTTCCCTGGTTTCTCCCCTCGCTTTTCATTCCTGATGTGGGCACTCTCTGTGGTAAGCAGCGTGTGTGACAAATGATTGAAAGAAGAATCCCTTTCCTCTGAAAAAAGCCACTCACGGGAAAGCTGATGTGCAGGAAAGGAGCAGCACAGTACTGAGCACAGGGAAGAAACACAAGTCAAAACCTGCAGCAGCTCTCCCTGGCCACAAAACTCCCAGCACTGCAAGGAACTGCACACAATTCTTCCCTTTTAGAAGGGAAATGGGGGAGGAAGAAGAAAAAAAAAGATTAAAAAATAAGATACAGCAGCAAGGCAAGACACAAGAAGCCAACTGCGAGGAGGTTGGTTACAAAATCATCCTCTCGGCTCCTGAGACTACTCCAGAGCTTCGCTCACCCCCGGCTCAGTTTTATAAATCACATTAGCACATGCTCAGCCTTGGTGTTGCTGCAGAAAGAGTCTCTTGTGAGTGAAGCGTTGGCTCTTTCTGCACGTTTCACTTTTTAATTAGCCAATTAGGAGAGTTTCAGTGCAGAAAGCCCAGGTCATGTATTATTGATAATCAGGGCAGGTCCAGTCCAATCGAAGATCCGAAAAAAAAAAAAGCTTTCCAACTCTGTTGGCCTCCCGGGCACAAACACGCGCTCGGCTGCCCTTCATCTCACTTCCAACCTTTACACAAGCAGGTCCTACGCAAGGCAGAGAAAAGAAAAAACCTTACAAGTATCTTTAGTAGGGATTTAGACAGATCAAGATCTAGAAGAGCAATAATTAATGTGCATTTATAATAGAACAGAGGAAACGGCACCTAAAATGCCACAAAACTTTGTGTATTCAAAGCCCAAAGAGCTCTGGGAAAGCTCAAGATGGCAGCTTAAGACAGTGGTCGTGCAAAATTGGGCGAGATGCCTGTGCCTGACAACACAGACCAGGGGCTGTCTAAAACCACAGGTGGCTCTATCCTTGAGTGCAGTAATAATCTACAAGGGAGCCAAAGAGCAGTTACCAGGCTTTAAAATAAAAAAGAGAGCTGTAGGGAAGTAAAAAGCTGCAGAATTAGAGGGAGAAATTATCAAAACTACCTGCCACACGGCTATCAGCATGCTCCGGGGTGTGTTGGAAGATGGAGGCAGGTGGGAGCACGGACAGCCGTGGACCAAGCTGCAAAAGGGGATGGCAGAGGGGGTGCAGAAGCTGCTGAAGTTCAGGGCTGAGCTGGGAGGGATAAAAGTATGAGCGCGATTCCGTCACAGAACCCCTTGGGCTTGGGGATGGGAGAATGGGAGCTAAACCCCATGGGTCACATATAATGGCACATAAATAAGGGACTTTATTAAAGAAATAAATAGATCGCTGCTCCGTGAGTGACACAGCCTGCACCAACAGGAGCCTGCACCAGAGATGGAGCTGCAGCAGACTGAAAAGGCAGCACAGGGCCATCCCTGAGGTAAAGGCCCATCCCCGGGGCCTCAGGGCAGCCTTTGGGCCCCATCCCTGAGGTAAAGGCCCATCCCCGGGGCCTCAGGGCAGCCTTTGGGCCCCATCCCTGAGGTAAAGGCCCATCCCCGGGGCCTCAGGGCAGCCTTTGGGCCCCATCCCTGAGGTAAAGGCCCACCCCCGGGGCCTCAGGGCAGCCTTTGGGCCCCATCCCTGAGGTAAAGGCCCATCCCCGGGGCCTCAGGGCTGCTGCTGGGCCCATCCCTGAGGTAAAGGCCCATCCCCGGGGCCTCAGGGCGGCAGCTGGGGCCTTCGCCGAGGTAACGTCCCGCCGCCCCCGGGCCCACTTGGCCACGCAGGCCGCGGCGTGAGCTCACCTCATCAGCGGCAGCTGCGGCCGGGCGCTCGTCCTCCCGGGGGAAGAGCAGCAGCGCGGCGGTGAGGACGGCGGCTCCCAGCGTCACCAGCACCACGGCGAACCTACGGGGAGAGGCGGGCGGAGCGGCCTCAGCACCGGGCCCGGCCTGGTCCCACTCTCCCAGCCCTCCCCTTTCTCGCCGCTCACCGGGCCCGGCCGGCCGCCCGGGAGAGCGCCAAGCAGAGCAGCAACGCCAGGCCCCACAGCAGCTGCAGCACCAGCACGCCCGGCCCCGCTCCCAGCGCCGCGCCCGCCATGCCGCTCCGCCGCTACCGCTTCCCCCCTTAGCAACCGCGCCGCGCCGCAGCGGCCGAGCCAATCAGCGACGGCCGCTAACTCGACCGACGCTTCCCATTGGCTAGGGGGGGGCGGGACGCGGGGGCGGGGCCGGGGACGCGGCTTTTCCCGCGCCGCCAGAGGCAGGTACGCGCCACCGGGCTCCCGGCAACGTGGTCCCGGTCTTCCCGGTCCCGGTCTTCCCGGTCCCGGTCTCGGCTCTCCCGGCGTCAGTGCCAGCTCTGCCGGCGGCAGGGAGCTCACAGAACCCTCCTCCAGCTGCTGCCTCTCCCGCGGTGGGGGCCCCCGTACTGGTCCTGGGAGGTGCTCCCGGTGGAACGGGAATTTCCTCCCTCCCCCCCCGCCCCCCCCGCTCCCGTTGCAGGCGGATCGGTGCTTAATTAACGCAGTGTCGCTCGTTGCATAGGCTGTGCCACCGGCCCTGGTCAGCCAGCCAGCTCCTGTCCACCCTGCCGCAGGGAGCATCTCTCTTTGAGCAAGGTCTCAAGGCCCAAACCCTGAAATCTAACCACCCACACCCTCAAAATATTTAGGGCCAAAATCGGGCAGATTTGGTTCATACAGGTGCAGCTGGGTATGGCAGGGTTTTGCACTGCTGTGGGATGGCCACCCCCGGGGTCGAGGGCCTCCAAGCCAAGCCAAGGAGGTTAGGCAATGCACCGAGCACCTTTTAATACCAAGAGAAAAAGGGATTTCCAATTTAAACCCATTTTTCTGCCTGTTTTTAAATCCTGTCTCTTCCCATCGCATCTCGCCCATAGGACTCTGGCCGGTGTGGTTTGATGGGTGGCTTTATGCTGGTACTCGCGGCTTGTCTACCAGTTAACCCAAGAAAAGTAATACATTGATATATTCAGTTTTTCCTCTCAACTGCTTGAAGTCTGGTGATACTTTGACTGCATAAAATGTCACGTAACTGCTGTTTTCCTTCTGTCATTTCTTTCAATGGGAGGAATAAACCGGCAATTAATTATGCTGCGTGACATCAACCTGCCTTTTCCTGCGATGAAATCAAAGTCGCCAGCGTGACATCAACCAGTTCGGCAAGCAGAGCGCAAACTGTCTCCGACACCTGCCTTTACTTGGCATCGAGTAGGAACCGGCTGCCAACATATTAAAAGCGTATGTTTGATAGCAAACTCCTTCCCACACCGTCTTGTGCCGTTAATCCCACCAGAGAGGGTTTTTTTCCTCTGCAAGCCCCACGTTGGCCATGTCCGTCTTCACCATCGTTTTTCCAACCCTTCTTTTCCGTTATTCCCTGTGCTTCCTGCTCCTGTTGGCAATCAGAAACTATAAGTTTGCTCCCGTTGTTTGAGAATCTGCCTTTGCTTTTCTCTGTTTTCCCATATATTTGCATTTTTGGAGCCTGGTAGTTTGTAAACCCCCAAATTTCTTTATAGCCCTCTTTTCAGAGAGACCCTTCTCTTTCTGCCATTCCTCTTCCATCCCTTGGCTTTCCATCTAAAAGTGATCATTTTTGTCCATCAGCCAGCAAGGCTTTTCCTTCACTGAATTTTCCCATCTACCTTTTATCCACAGCTCTAACAACAGCATCTTTAACCCATTCCCACAGGGTCTTTTCGCTACTTATTATCTCTTTCATCTCCTCTTGGTGCTGCCTGGGAGTTTCTTGATGCCAGCAATGACAATGTTAAGCAAGTTCAAGAGGTTGCAGCAGAGAGCTTGAATCATCCAGCTACTGAACCTATTGCTGAACCACGCCACGTGCCAGATATTTGGCCAGATGTCAAAGACTAAATCTGATATATGCCCCAGCAATCACAACCAGCAGCCAGGTTTTAGCCATGTAGCTTGTTGGTTTTAATCCCAGCTGTTGTATCCAGCATAGTTGGGCTGATGGTAACTCAAGCACTAAGATTTGGAGTTGAAATGATGCCCAGCAGCCCAACACACTCCAAAATATCCCTATTATATATATTTAAATGGTACATATGGTATTGCAGCAGGGCTATGTGTTTCTCTGAGCACGATGGAGGCAAACTGTAAGTCCACAGCTAAGAATTGGGAGAAGGTACCTGGGAAAACCAACCTCATCGGTGTGGTATTTCCAAGCACAACCTTCCTTAGAAATTTCTTCAACCCATCTGCAATGAAACACATCATCCGAAACACCCTCTTCATCTTAGCCTCCCCCCGGCATCAGAAATACCTTGGCGGGGATTTGCCTTGTGGGACTGCTCTGGCAGCTGGTCAGTTGAATGCAAAGATTAGATTTTATGGTCAAAGAACAATTTACTGCTGTCCTAAAATTAGCTTTTTTCCTAGCTTTTACCCACTAGGATTTGATATCATTTACTGCTTGTGTCAGAGTTGCACTGCACCTGTAAAAAAAAAAAAAAACAACATAAAGGGGGGAAAAGCAATGCTGAATATAAAATGTGAATTAAAAAATGTAGGAAAGCAGCAGAAATTGCAGATTTTTGTGTTGTTTGCTACAATTGCATGACTCTGGGAGAAACTTCATATTTGTGGTGGGTTTTTTCCAGGATAATGGCTGATGTGGGGACTTCTGCTGGTATTGTGGATCCTGGTTCCTCCAAGACTTTTGACCTGCACCACGTGGCTTTTGCATCCGAACCCTTGTGCTGGGGACAGGATGCATCAAGCTGATGACAGACAATGCGCTAACAATTAATTCTGAGTCCAACGTATTCGATATCAATAATCTAAGTACCGTAAAGCCTTTACTGGCAAGGCTCTCAAGCGATACCATGCTTTAAACAAGGAGAAGCGGAGTCATCCAGATGCTGTTGGATGCTCACAGCCCAGCAAAACCCAATGCAAAGGATTTATTTGGCCACAAATGATTCCGGTGGTCTCCAATGGACGGGAGATGCTATCCTGCCGAGGAACGATTTGAAGGGTGCTTCGTCACCGTGGGTTGGTTTTCCCAAGGAAAAGGCGAGGGGGTTGCGGCATTTCTTGGCAAAGGCATGAAAAAGATCCTGATGTTGGAATTGGACAAAATGGGCTTGGCAGAGAGATGCAATTAGCACCGAGGCTAATTAAACGCTTGGGCCAGGAGGACAGAGAGGTCACCTTCCTTCCAGGGCTGCAAGGCAGGATCACATGGATCAAAGCTGTTTTGTAAGACACTGCTCAAGGAGCAGCCCCTGGAAACGGGATGGGTTTGGGTCGAGACGGCCTTTTTTTGGGTTAAAAACTGCAAATCCACCACGCCTGGCTCATCCCAGTGGGCAAAATGACCCACATGGTCTAATATCAAATGATATTAAATGATCAAACTCCTGGCAGCAGAGTTGGAAGCACTGGGAGAATTGATTTAAAAGTCTTTGCGCAGTCGTAAAACTTGCAGTTTTACGGCTAGAGCTCCCTGACGCTCAAATATTAGAATTAGAAAGAAACAGGCATTGATGCAAGCAAGAAAATATTCTGCTCCTGATTTAAAGACTAGCGAATTGCTAAATATTTTTATTAGTGGCAAATTTGCAGCTTGCTGGAACTAATTTCACGCCCGGTAGATATGGAGCTTAAGCTGGGGATGGCGTTAAATTACTCTCTTGTAAAGGTATTTAAGCCTTATGATGGGGATGCCGTTAGATGGTGGGGACCTGGCTGGGGACCCCCTTTTTGGGGTGACTCCTTGTGAGTTGGGAGCTTGGGGATGGTGGCCAGGGAAAGCTGAGCTCTTCTTGCAGCATTGGTAAAAACCCATCATTTCCCCCCCCCAGGCATGATAGGAACGACCAACCCCCCTCGTTTGCATAAATTTGATTACAGAAGTTTTCTGCAAACCAGCACAGGGGACAGTTGTGGGGCCCCCAGGATCCTCCAGCCTGGAAAGCTGCTATTTATATTTTAGGGGTGGTTTTGTTGTATTTCGGAGATTATTTAGGATGTTCAGGGTTTAGTTGATTTAATTAATTTAAAAATCTACTTAATAGACTTTAAAAATCTATTTAATTGCATTTTAAAATGTATTTAATTTATTTTAGTTGATTTTTTACTCTAGGATATTCCAGGTTTAATTGATTTAAGAGATGGGTAAAGGCACGGCTGGATCCCCGAGTGCCATTCGCCCTCCATGCCCATTATTTCCATGTCTTCTTTGTCGGCCAGAGGTTTTACACCATGGAAATGGTTTTCCAGCCCAAATCCCTCCGTCCTCGATCTGCAAAGCTTCCGGGTGCACCAGGAATCACCTAGTTTAATGCAATGGGAAAAATCCATCCCGTTTCGGTTTGCCTGGTTACAAACTGGGACAGGTGCAGGGATGGGGTCGGAGGATGCGGACCCAAGAAAGCAAAGCAAAGGCGTCGAGAGGATCCGATTACCCCTCTAAAAATACCTCTGGGAGGGTGGTGGTGGTAAACAAGAACTATTTAAATCCCTGGTCCACTTTCTGTGATGGAAATACATGAGGTTAATAGTTCTCCCCGACTTCTTGGAGGACGCGTATGTCCGAGAAGTGCTAAGTTGCTCTTTT
Organism: Astur gentilis; assembly: GCF_929443795.1. Taxonomy (NCBI): domain Eukaryota; kingdom Metazoa; phylum Chordata; class Aves; order Accipitriformes; family Accipitridae; genus Astur; species Astur gentilis. Next base: position 4,501,583 of record NC_064884.1, read on the forward strand.
CTGAAGAGAATTTCCTAAGAAAAGAAAGTTAAAATAATAGGAGAGGGTTTGTAATGGCTGCGGTGAGGATACAGCTCTCTCTCGCAGGAACTCACTTAGGATTATCTTTCTCTTGCTGGTGGCGGAAATCAATTTTAATCGTCCTGACGGGAAATGAGGATGTAAGACTTCAAACAGTGCAAATCCTACGACGTTTAAAAAATAATAAAATGGGATATGAAGTCGCTTTTAAAATGAATTAAAAAAAAAAAAAAAAAAAAAATCCCATCCCAGCAAGAGGAGATGTCTCTAAAAGCCCCAAAGGCCCCCCATTGGTGGGAGGTGGAGGAGTGAAGGCATTTCCCGTGGTGGGTTGAGTCCGACCCCAACTGAGAAACACTTGGAGAAGGTGGATGGAGGAAGATGGGGTGTCTCTGTCATCACCTGTTATGGTTCCAAATGCTCCGAAGGGCGAGGAAGTTAGTCATTTTTTGGTTTTGGTGACTTGTTATGCTAAATGCCTAAATTTTAATTCCGTCCAGTAAATTTGTACATCAGTACAAATAAGCCTTTTTGATGCTTGGCTCTGAAGTTAAAGGAACTACAGAGTCATTTCCCTAAAAAAAAAAAAGCTACAAAAAAAGGTCCTATTTATAAAAGGTCCTGGGGATGCTTAAATGTCATCGTGCCCACACGGGGTGACATTTCCCCATGGGGTCAACACCCTTGGATGATACTGGAACAAAATCTGATCCAGCCATGGAGAGGAAGGAGGAGAGCAATCACCTGAGAGACTTAAATAGGGTTGTAGAGCTGTCCCTGGGTGCTGCAAGGGATGGACCAGAGGCAAAGCTAAAGGAAGGAGGCAAAGAACCAATGGAAAATGGATATAACAAGGTTGAGGGGAAAAAGAAAGGCAAGAACAGGGTCTGGGGAGATGCTAAGAATTAAAATTTGCTTTTATAATGGCATTCCCAGAGGCGCTAAAGCCCACGGTGAGATGTTTTTCCAAGAAACTTCTATTTCCCATACGTTTCTCCAAGAAATGCTATTTGCCATCTATCTTATCCTTAAAAGAGTATCAATGTGGGGCCTCCTCGTGTCATCGCTTCTGGAAACCTCTTGTCTTTACCTGTGTCAACCACTTCCTCCTTCCAACCTGAGTTTTTAGGCGAGAAACCAAGGAGTCATCGATAATTAAACCCTCGACACTTCACTTTAAGTGGCTCATCATCATTAGTTCTTTTGGTATTCCTCGTAATGGCATTAATCACCGGCCGCTCATTAGACTTTAATGTGCCCATAATATGTTCATCTGTAGTAATTCAATCGCAATTGAGCGGTCGATAATGTCTCCTTATTGGAAAGGGTTGGGCGATGGCAAAGTCCATCCATGGTGGGATGTTGGGTGACTGTGAGCAACCAACATCTGCTGAAATGGCCGGAATTTGTTGCTGCGGTCCCCAAGACTTTCAGGCAGGGTTTTTTTTGGCAGCCAGACCTGTTTGCAGTTTTAATTATGGTTTTATCCTCGGCTCCTTGCAACACCTTTGCTCTCGCCCTTTTTCATTTGACATATATCGATTTTTTTCCCCTGTTCCCCAGGCAGCAGCTTGGAAATGATGCAGCTGTTGTTGTTGTTGTTGTTTTTTTTTTTAAAAAAAAATTAATTTCCTTCCTTATGTTTGTGTGGTGGCGGGGAAATTAGTCATGGTGGGAACTGGCTGGGCCTGGAGTAGCAAGGTCAAAGCGCTGCGTGGCCCCTGAGAGCTTCCTTCAAAAGCCACAGTGTTGCCCTTAAGATCTCCTCTCCCTGAGTCCTGAGCATGTGGGATGTGGCTTTTACATCCCAAAATTAAATTTTGGATTTTCACACACCTCAGGGTCATTGGTAAAAAGGATGTTCTCGTGTATCCAGCCATCACAGCGCTCAGACTACTCATGGCTTCATCCTACCACGTGCGGACACCCCAAGGATGGAGATCACCCACCTCTCGGGGACTTCCCTGGGCTTCACTGACCTCCCCGGCCAGGTGTCTCTCCTCACCTCCAACCTAATTTTTGAATTGCTGGTGGATGGCAAAAAAAATCGGAGATGAGTCCTTTCTGCTGCGTTGTGACTTTGTGATCCTTCCAAAGCCATACACCGGTTGCCCCATGTTCTCCAAGGGCACCATTTTATTTCAGCCCTGAGGTTTTCGTCGCGGACCTGGGGAGCTTTGCATCCCAAAAGATGCATAAAACTTCTTTTGTTTTCCTTTGCGTGTGGAGGAGATATTAGGTAGTGTTTTGGTTTTCTCAGGTCCATCAGCAAGTCTCTGAGATAACTCCAGCAGCTAAGGGTATGAACCATGTAGATGGTATTTAAGATTCTTTTGGATAACCTGTGCAAAAAAAAAAAAAAAAAAAAATTAAAAGGTGGCTAATCAAATGGCTTTGAGGGCGGTAAAAAGCAGAACTCAATCCCTCTAAACTTTCCTAGATGTCATTTCAGGAGAGATCAAAGATGACACTAACCTAAGGAAGGAAAGCTACTCAAAATTCAAAGTTTATAGTCCATCTGTCTCTTTGCTTCAGGGAGCTGGTATTAAATTTATTGCTAAATAAAACAAATAAGCCTAGGAAAAAGTCGGCGTCGAAATCTGCATACTCGTAAGAGAATTAACAGAGCTCTCTTGTTATGATGGCTGCTTCTCAATTTGCATCTTTAAAGAGTTGTGACCATCTCTCCGCTTCTCCCTTCGCCGGCTCCTCTGAAGCCGGGCCGGTGCCGGCGGTTGGCGCCGCGTTTGCATCGCTTGGTGAAGAGATGCTGTGGATGAAGGTTGAACTCCCATCGTGGACTGAACCGAAACGAGGAAGGGGAAGGGATGCTGAAGCCCAGCCAAGGCGAAGAAATATCTCAGGTGGAGCCAAAATTTAAAACGGCAGGGTTCAGCATCTCCACGTTGCTTTTGCTGGCTGACTGGTACCCAACCACCACAGATATCCAAGTGAAAAATAAGTTGGGGGGATTTATTGTTTTACCTGGCTTATCCCATTAATCAACCCCAGTTGTTTGTTTTTTTTTTTTAATGGGATTTGTACAAGGTGTAGTTTTATGATTATTTAGATTTTCTTATCCCCCCCCCCGGTGCATATTCCTCCAACCCACTCCTATCTCAACTGGCTGATACTGCCTCCGGAATACAGACTCCAAATCTTGTCCAAGTGCTGGAGGTAAGTCACTTTAAACATCCAGATCCTCCTTTCTTTTTTTTTTTTTAATCCTGGAAATGCTTGGGAAAGGATCAGTCAGTTGGATGCTCGCAGTAACTTTGCATGGGAGAGCCTGAAGGAGCAGCAAGAACTGGCTGCGGACTTATTACTCCTTGAAATTAAACATTTAAAAAGAGTAAGTTGGCAGCGGGGATATTCTAATCAAAATATATATAACCTGCCATTTATCCAGCATATTTCCTCCGGAAGGACCCCAAAGTGCTTTCCCGGCTCCATGAGCCATCATTAACCCCTGCTCCGCCAGTGCGGGGAGGGGAGAAATCCCATTTTTTCAGGTATTGTCCCACTTGCTCCCGGCTGCTTGGTAGAGGCAATGACCGGGAAAAATCCTTTCTTTTGGCTTTAGTTTTCTTCATTGTCGATCCATCAATCCCGCACAAGAAATAAGCTTTAATCTTATTTAATCTCGCATGGGGAAACCTCCGGGAATATCGAGCCATCCCAGCATCGATCACTTATTCTTAATACATCCTCCTTGTGCCTATGGATTATCAATAAAGCCTTTAATTATATTCTCCGGTGTATTCATCTATCAGTAGTTGTCAAATCGGCGTAGCGTTACGTGTCTGAGACTATTTAAAATGCACGGTGGCTTCAAAAATAATGCTGTCGCCTCGGTGCCGTAAATCTTTTTTGGGTTTACTCTCTTATTATTCCCAGGAAAATCATGTGCAGAGGGAAAAATAAACATATTTAAGAAGAGGAGCCGTCCTGTGGGTATCCTAAGTACCACAAGCTGAGGGAAATCAGCTTTAATAGAAATCCTCCATGAGCTAAATAGTTAAAAGTTGGGGAATCCCTTAACTTCAGCCTGGATTTGGTGCAAGCATCACTGGGTTCGGACAGACAACTGTCCTTGTGTCTGGTCCCAGGTTAATTATGTGACTTTTAAGGCAGTGTTGGATGGCACGGATTTTTCTCCTCTCTTCTTGAAACTCGTAACTGGAGAGGGTTTTGAAAGGTGTGGGAAAATATCTGTATCCTGAGCGTCTTCTAAAAATCCAACACGAATTTTAATGGGTAATTTGGATTAAGCATCGTCCCCCGATCGCAGCGTGGTGCCCGAGCCGGAGGGACGAAGGGCTGGTGGGTACCACCACCCTCTGATCCAAAACAAGTCCTAAATTTTCTTTAGGGATCCCTTTTTAGCGTCCTTTAACTGCCGAGGGGGTCGGACATCCTCCCAGGCAGTGAGCTTGCAATTTGGAGGGGATATCTTACCTCTCCAACCCACTGCAGTGCTTTAAGCTGGGCTCAGCCGCAAAGCTCAGACTTAGGAGCCCAGCCCTGTCTGTGGCTGCGTCCTAAAACCTCATCTTGTTTTTAACATCTATCTTTTAATAATTTACTCAGCTTCGCTCTTATGTATTTTTCAGAGTATCCCGTCGCAGTTTTCTTAGAGAAATCCGACACGAGCAATAATGCAATCTTGGAAAGAGAATTAAATTATTTATGGAGGAGCAGTCAAATGACGGAGACTAAACCGCTATATTTTATGTAATTTGTTTTCTCCTGAAGCCCGTTATGTAAAAATGTAAATATTGCTGGTTATATATGTCGCCGCTCTTGCCAAATGTTTAATATTTTAGCAAACTTGCTCTGAGTGCTCGTTGCTTTTGAGAAGGAACCGTCCGTGTGCTCTTGAATAGGCACCAATTAGTTCATGGTAATTATAAATTTATGACACTGATTTGAGTGCGCAAAACCCCATCCCTCTGAGATGCCCGCACCCCAGCTTGGGGGCGGGTAAACGGCACAACCCCCCAAATTTGGGGGACTCCTGGATGAAGGGGGCTCAATTTCAGGGAGGTTTTCCAGCAGACAGCGCTCCGGCTTGGGATAGGGATGTGGAATAAGGTGTTCGATCGAGGCTTTTGTGGTTTTGGGGGGTTTGGACATCTCTCCCGGCTGGACACCACCTGCATCCCTGGGCTGGATGGTGGTCCAGGGTGGGGAGAAGGGGGTCGGTACCTGCCAGAGCCCCCGTGGGAGTCAGGCTCTGCATCCCGTCAGGAATGCTGCTGAGCATTGCCGGTCCTGCCGATCTGGGGGCTCGGGGCTGGCGGGATGAGATCTGAGCAAAAAAAAAAAAAGATCATCCAGGGGTGACCTGTTACAGCAGAGAGATGCTTCTCTGGGGGACAAAACCCCAAGATTAAGTGCAGAAGGCTTTTCATTTACCGCCCCCAAAAATACAGCAAGACCCCACGGCCAGATGTTGAAGCGGAGCCGATTCAACCGGGAAATCAGGCCCCCTGTTTTTTTAACCAGCTATGAGAATTAGCCTCTGGAAAAAAACTCTCCAGGCAAGGAGCAGCTTTTGCGTTTGTGGAGGAAAAAATCCAGGCCTGGCTACTTTTCCTGGAGGATTTCCTGGAGTTTCCTGGAGGAAACTTCCACAAGTTTCTAAAACCAGCGGAGGAATCGCTTCGGCGATAGGTAACCAAAATTAGAGAAGAGGGATGGGATGCTCGAGGAGCAAACACGGGATGCTCGCTGCTGCTGATGCCAGAAGAAAGAGCCCTGCAACAGGAGAACCCTAAAATAATGAGCACTTGGACATTTTTGGTGATGATGGGGCTTAAAATATGCCCTCTTTTCATCTCTGTTTTTCAACACGAGATGCCGAGCGCGGACGATCCCGCGGTCCTTTGATCCCAAGATGAGGGAGTTTCCATTCTCCTCCCATTCGAATTCTCCAGCTTCTGAAAAAACCCAAATATTTTTTGCCCGGCATCCCCAGCTGGCTGAAACAACCGGCGACAGCTTTATGGCTCCTCGTCTTCGCTTGCTCCCGTGGAATAGTAATGAGGTGCGGGGAGGGCGGGGGGGAACGTCCCGTCGGCTGATTTACAAGGCAAGAAATTCCTATAAATCATTGCCCCAACCTCTCCAAAGGATCAGGGGGATGCTCTGAGTTCCCGCTGGTTGTCCCAGTGACATGATGCAGCGATGCGTTTTTTTTTGGGGGGGGGGATGCATCCCAACCACCCGCTGCATCCCTCCGTTATTATATCAATGGAGCCCGAGCGCGAACCATCGATTTTTGGTTGCTCTCCAATGGCCAACCCAAAGGAGGTCACCCAATTTTAGAGGCTGCTCTCAAGTAGGAGGCACAAATATTTCCCAGATGGTTTCTTTTTTGTTTTTTTTTTTTTTTTTTGCAGGGGGGATAAGCTGGAAGGAGGGATTTAAAAGTGGGGGGTTGCAAGAGGTCGCTCGCCCTGGGAAACTCAAGAGGGAAAATTAAGGTGGTTTGGGTTCCTAGCCTTAAATTTAAGCTCGTTTTTCCACCCTTCCCGTCACACCCCTGACCTTACGGCCATCCCTTACACATCATTTATCGCCGCTGGCTCGTACATCCCGCTGTAACTCTTCGGAGCCGATTTTAAACCCATCCCAAAAGAATTCCGGGGGCTATTTCGACCGATTCCATCTCTCATCCAGTATGCCTTAGGAAATGGGCAAAAATTCAGCGTTTCTCCCCAAACCTGGTTTTGACAGCCTTTTATCAGGGAAGGGGATGGAAAATGGGGAGAAACCAAATCATGGCCGGGCTGATCCAGAAAAATCTGTCCCTGTGGGTTTTTTTGCAATAAAACATGGGAAAATTTGGCAGCAGGACCCAGTGCTCCCAAGTGCACCCAGTGCATCCAGCACTCCCAGCGGAAGCGAATCCAGTGGAACCTCATCTCCAGGGAGAAGGGAGGGAGGGGTTAATGTCTCATGCTGCCCCAAATTTTTTTTTGGGGGCCTCTGTCAGATATATTGCCCCCCCCCCCCCAATTAATAATAATTAATAGATGCTCCCAAAATTGGAGCGTTTTGCCTTGAGGGATGATCCTGCAGGAAGGGCCTGGGGTGGGAAGCGTCCCGGGGGGTAGGGATTTTTTGGGGTGCTGGGGGGGGGGCACCCTGGGGGATTTTGTGGGTGGGGGGGGGGGTGAGGTCAAAGGCCACTGGGTTTGGGTCTGAATGTGTCTGGGGGCGGGGGCAAATTGTTTGGGGGGGCAAATGTGGCTGGGGGAGGCAAATGTGTTTGTTTGGGGGGGCAAATATGGTTGGTGGGGCAGACGCTGCTGGGGGGGGCGAATGTGTTTGGGGGGGCAAATGTGTTTGGGGGGGGCAAATGTGTTTGGGGGGGACAAATGTGTTTGGGGGGGGGCAAATGTGTTTGGGGGGGGCAAATGTGTTTTCGGGGCAAATGCAGCCGGGGGAGGGGTCTGAGTGATGCCCTGGGGAGGACCCAGATGCTGGGGTGGGTGGGGGGGGGTCAGTTTGGGGGTGCGGGGAGGGGGGGGCAGGCCCGCGCGGGGGGCGGCGGGGGGGGGGGGGGGTCGTGTGCGTGAGAGAGGCGCCGGCCAGCAGGGGGGCGCCCGGCAGCGTGGAGGCGGGGGGGGGCGTGGCCAGAGAGGGGGCGTGGCCTCGGGCGCGGCGGCGGGGGGGCGTGTCGGCGTCGGAGGGGGTGGGGCGTGGCGTAGCGGCGGCGTGGCGGGCGGGTTGCCGGGGGGGGGGGGGGGGAGGAGGGAGGAGGAGGAGGAGAGGAGCGGAGGGGGGCGTTGTCCCGGCGGCGGGGCGGGGCGGGGCGGGGCGTGTCGACGGCGGCGCGGCGGGGGCCGGGGCGGGCGGGCGGGCGGCGAGCGGCGGCCGCGCTGTCAGGCCGGTGTCGGTGTGATGAAGATTGGCGGGCAGGTAGGCTGTCACTCACCGGCGGGCCGCCGCGCGGGGGGCGGGCGGAGCCGCGCCGAGCGCCGCGGACAAAGCGGCCCGGGCGGCGGGGGCACGTGTGGCGGCGGCGGCGGCGGCGGCGGCGGAGGCGGAGGGGACATCCCCCCCCCCCCCACCCCCCCCTTCAACCACCCCCCTCCCGCGCCTTCCATCCCCTCCGGTGCGGGAAGTAACTTGCCGTTCTGCACCGCCTCCCCTCCCGGTGCGGGGCCGGGGGTTTGGGGGGTGGGGGGGGGGGGAGCGCGGGCCTCGGTTGCAGCGGATGGCGGCGGCGGCGGCGGCGGCGGGGGGGGGGGTGGTGTGTGTGTGTGTGGTGTCCGTGTGTCCGTCCGTCCCCGGTGTCCGGTGTCCCCCCCCCCCCCCCCATCCCTCCCGGGCTGACCTCCAGCCGGTTGCGGTTTGCTCCCGCCGTTGCGGCTCTCTGCGGTGCCCCCCCCCCCCCCCCCCAAAAAAAAAAACAACCCCGACGGGTTGGGGGGTTTTGGGGGGCGGGGGGGGGGGGGGGGGCAGACCCTCGACCGGTCGCAATGACCCTCCCCCCTCCCCCCAGCCGTTTGCAGCCCCCCCCCCCCACCCCCCCCGGTTGCAATCCCCCCCCCCCCCACCCCACGCCAGAAAGTTACCCCCGTGCAAACGGTGCTGGGGAGGGAGGAGGGGGGGGGGGGGGGGCACATTTTCCTCACCCTCCCCAGCTTTGCAAAGCACCCCCTTTACCTCGGGGTGCCCCCCCCCCTTTTCCTCCAGCATCCCCAGGGCACCCACTGGTGGGGTGGGGGGGGTCACCGTACCGCCTTGCAGGGCCCCACGTGGGCTCGACGCCAGCGCCCGAAACGCGGCCCTCGCCCGTGTGCCGCAACCCGCCGCTTCTCCCCGGGGAGAACCCCCGTACCCCCTTTCCTTCCCCCAGTGCACCCCCTCCCAGTTGTCCCAGTACACCCAGTTTCCCCCACCCCAACACACACACCCGGGATGGTTGCGTGGGATGTCGTGTGTGTGTGTGTGTGTGTCCCCCCCCCCACCCCCAACTCCGGTTCATCCCTCCCGCAAGGTTGGATAAACGCTAAAAAAATCCGTTTTCGGCACATAACGCGGGACGACGGGCGCTTTGGGGAAAAAAAAAAAAAAAAAAAAAAAAAAAAATCTAATTCTTTTGAATTTCTTTTCAATTTTTGGAGTGTAGTTACACCCGCAGGAAGGCGGCTCCGACGGCATCGTCGCGCGGCTCGGGAAGTTTTGCTGAAGGATCCGTGTCCCAGTTTTCCCCCCCCCCCCCCCCCGCCACCGCCGGCTTCATCCCGGTCCTCGCCGGGCGTCGAAGCTCAACTTGGCTCTTTGTTTGGGCTCTTCCCGGTTTTTTCTCACTCCCGAGGATCTTTTTTTCCCCACTATCTCGCCGCTCGCCGGGTAACGGGAAACCCTAAACCCGGCAGGATATTTTCAAACTCCCAGCCGGGGCGATTAGATTAAGGGAAAGGCGGGAGCGGGGGGATGGATTATTTTTGGCCGGGATGCTGGGGGCAGCTGTCTGCCAGGGAGAAGCAGAAAATAGGAGGGGAAAGGGTTGAATTTTGCTTTTTTTAGACTTATTTTACCTTTAAATCCTAAAAGGTTTGGGGAGCGGAGTGAGGAAAAACTGGCTGCGCGGCTCGGTAGACCCGGCTTCGGCGAAACTTTTGGGCGTCGCGCCTCCAAAAGTGCTGACTCGGCGTATTTGGCATCTTCCCGTCGTGGAAAAGGGGGTGATCCCTGCAAAAAATAAGCCCCCCGAAACCTTTGGGGTTTGATGTTTCGGGGGCTGTTTTCTGCGCGGGCAGAGAGAGGGTTTGGGGTGAATTAATGGGATTTGGGGTGATTTGCTTTAAAAAATAACACCTTTTGGGGGGGTTTAAGGCATGCAGAGCAGATGGGTCATGGGATCGGGATTCCCCCCTTTTTCTTTTTTTTTTTTTTTTTTTTTTTTTTCCCCTCCCTCCTATTTTATTTAACTCCCTGCGCCGAGATTCCTTCATTAGGGGCAAAAGTTAATTGCTCGAGGCTAATTACCAGCGAGGTTAATAGGGGAGCTGGTGACATCAGGAAAGGAAGGAGATGCTGTGCTCCCCGTCATCCCCAAATTGGGCTTTTTAAGGCAGTTGGCAGCCCCGGTCCCCCAAAACCAGCGCTGGGGGGGTCCCGTAACCCCTGGAATTTTAACGTGATATATATATATATATAACATTACAGATATAACATATTTTTTATATATGACATTAACCCACCCCCCCCCCCCCCCCCCCCGCTATCACAGGGTGGGGGAGAAAAGTGATGCTCAGCATCCCCACTGGGCTTGCAGGAACATTTTCCATTCTCCCTCCATTATTTTTGGGAGGGGGAAGTGAAGGAAATTGCCTTTTTTTTTTTAAAGGAATTGCCTTTTTTTTTTTAAAGGAATCGCCTTTTTTTTTAAGGAAATCGCCCTTTTTTAAGGAAATCGCCCTTTTTTAAGGAAATCTCCCCATTTTTTTAAGAAAATCTTTTTTTTAAAAGGAAATCTCCTTTATTTAAAGTAATCTCCCCTTTTTTAAGGAAATATCCCTCTTTTTAAGGAAATATCCCTCTTTTTAAGGAAATACCCCTTTTTCTAAAGAAATTGCCTTTTTTCTAAAGAAATTGCCTTTTTTCTAAGGAAATTGCCTTTTTTAAGGGAATTCCCCCTTTTTAAAGAAAATCTCCTTTTTTTAAGGAAATCTCTCTTTTTTTTTTTTTTGTTTGTTTGTTTTTTTTAAGTAAACACAGAATGTTGTGTTGGGAGAGGAGGGTTTTATCCCACTGGAGCATCAGGGAATAACCTCATTTCCCCGTTCATGGATAAAACAAGTCCCTGCAACGGGGCAGCTTTGGATTTCGGGTGATTTTTGTTTTTCCAGTGAACTTTGAAATTACTTTCTGGTTTTTTTCACGGTGATTGACAGCATCCGTAAGTCTCCGAGCAATAGTAGTTTGGTTTTTTTTTCTCCTCCAGGAAACTTAAATAGTTGCGCGGTCCCACCGGGAGGAGCATCCTTCACCCGTCCATCCTCATCCCCCGGGATGCAGGTGGCTGGACCGCGCCTCCGGGTACCGTCCGCATCCCGGTGCCACCGCGCCATCAGGTTTGAGATGCGTGATAGATACCCAGGGATGTTTCTTGAGGACATGGAGAAAAATAACCCAGGGTGCCGGGACGCCCCTAGTTTTGACTAATTTATTTTCCTGGGAACTGCTCTGGCTTAAAATAATTAGTAAAATTGGTGCCAGCGGTGGGATGGAGTGGCTGAGAGTCGATTGGCGGGGGTGCCCATCGCAAGTGTGGCACAAAAGCAGGCAGGGATGCAACGATGAGGATTTTAAACCCCTGCTATAATGGGAAATATTCATGTAAAATACTAAAATGAGAGTTTTAGGATGCTGAGCTCCCTTTCCCCCGGCTCTGGATGAAACCCTGTCTTCGACGCCTTGCTTTTTTCCTCGCAGAAATACCAAATTTGGACATCGAGCCGCGTTTCCTAAAGTCGAGAGGAAACTTCTGCCGTGATTGGCGATAAATTAGGGGAGATTTGACATCCCTGACCCCGGTGGGAAAGCTGGACTAAGCATCAGTATCTTCTTTTTTTTAGGTCTTGGGTACCCCCAGATGCATCTCAGCATCGCATCCCCAATTTTTCTCCATCCTTATATTACTCTGGGGTGTGGAAAGCTGCTTTTTTGGGGTGTTAGCGGGATAATTTGCTGGATCCAGACAACTCCCGGTTAAATTTAATATCCCCCACACTGTCGAATAACTCGATTCCCAAATAATCTTCGCCACCACCAAAGAGGGTGTTAACAAATGCCCTCAAATTAGCAAAAAAAAAAAAAAAAAAATCATTTCCCAGCATCGTTAGTGGGGTCGTTAAGTTGCCGGCTCAACATAATAATCTGGAGGGATGGGAATTAATCCTGGATTAAATTTAGACCCGGTTTTGTCCCCGCCTCCAGCCTTGCCAGGACCAAGGTGATGCTCCAGGTAATCCCTATGGGAAAACCAGCGATCCCGGTGGGATGGAGCCGCAGTCCCGGTGAGATGAGGTCGCCTTTGCCCAGCTGTGATTTGCAGCTGTATAAATAAGACGAGAATTTGGCCTTGGCTCTTCCTGCCCCCCTTCCTCGCCTGATTTTTTTTTTTTTTTTTTTTTTTTTTTTGGCTTTCCCTCTTTTGAAAGGGAAAATAACCCCCCGTTAGTCCACGCCTCAATTTAAATTAGTGTTGGTTAAATATTCGTGAGCTTCTGGCGTATTATTTGGGATTTTTTTTTCTCTTTTTTGAAGAGGCCAAAAAGGCTTTTTTTTGTTTGTTTGTTTGTTTTTGGGGGGGTCAGCGCTGCTCTAGCAGGATGCTCTTTGCGGCTAACGAGATGCAGATGCTCTGAGGGACCGATGCTGGAGGAGCGAGGGGTGAGATGGGAAGGAGGGCTTGGGAAGAGGTTGAGGCTTATCTAAAACTCTAGTTTAGGGGCTGTTTCAACTAGAAATAATTTTCCGTGACCCTCAAAGTTTTATTGAATTTTTAATTTTTTTTTTTAAATTTTTTATTTTATTTTTCACTTTAGTTTTTATTTTAATCTTATTTTATTTTAGTGTTTATTTTCATAGACTGATAGAATCATAGGATCATTTAGGTTGGAAAAAACCTTTAAGATCATGGAGTCCAACTGTCAAGTGCACCACTGAACCATGTCCCTAAGTGCCATGTCTACACATTTATTTTTTACTATTTTTTAATTTTATTTTTCTTTTTAGTTTTCTTTATATAATTTTTATTCTATTTTTTATTTTCTTTTTTCGTATTGAGTTTTATTTTCCATTCTGGGCTTCAGCCATCTTTCAGCATCCCGTGCTACATGACCTGTCCCATCCCACATGCACCAAAGAAAATCCAGGCAGGAAGATCCCAAATATCCAGGTAGCCCCATCAAAAGGCCATAAAAATTCAAGTTAGGGATGCAGTACCGCTGATGCTCCCCCCAAAAATCCAGATTATTTTGGTGCAGGTGGAGGAGAGTTTTGCAAGCTGCCATGAAATCCTACTTGGGTGGATAAAAAAAAGAAAGCCCCAATAATGTTCTATACAGAGCTTTCAACTTTAATAAGGTGTTGCAAAAACTATGAAAAAAGTTATAACCAAAACCACATTTTTTTTTGCTTGGTTCTCCCTTTCCCCGGCCGCGACGGCTCGCTTTCTCCTGTCGATAAATCCCATAAAGGCAATTAAAAAACCCCCAAAAATCCCAATTTCAGGCAGTTTTGAGAGGTTCCTATTTTATTTTGCCCTGATTTTATATTTTTTTAAGGATGTGTTGGCAAACTGGATTTGGACCATGAAAATCCCGTCGCCCCCCGTCAGCCAGACGACCAGTAGCGGCGGCGGCGGAGGTGCCCGAGAGTTGCTGCCCCCGCGCTCAGAATTGGGCTTTGAATGTGGTTTAGAGCTTGAACCTCCCCGGAATTTTTCCTTAAGGGGAAAAGCTGGGTTTTTTTCCCCTTCTTCCCCCCCCTCCTTCCCCCTCTTTATTCCCCTTTCCCACCTTTTCCCCCACCTTTTCCCCCACCTTTTCCCCCACCTTTTCCCCCACCTTTTCCCCCACCTTTTCCCCCACCTTTTCCTTTCTTTTCCCCCACCTTTTCCTTTCTTTTCCTTTCTTTTCCTTTCTTTTCCTTTCTTTTCCTTTCTTTTCCTTTCTTTTCCTTTCTTTTCCTTTCTTTTCCTTTCTTTTCCTTTCTTTTCCTTTCTTTTCCTTTCTTTTCCTTTCTTTTCCTTTCTTTTCCTTTCTTTTCCTTTCTTTTCTTTTCCTTTCTTCTTTTCCTTTCTTAACTTTTTCCCTTTTTTCGTCTCCCCCCCCTTTTTTGTCTTTTTTTTTCTTTCTTTCTCTTTTTTTGCCTTTTTCTGTCACCCTTTTTTTTCTTTTTGGCTTTTTTTTCTTTTTCTCCCCCCCCCCCCCTTTTTTTTCTTCTTTTTTTTTATTCTTTTGGTTTTGCTTTTTTCTTTTATTTTTTTCTTTTTTCCTTTTTTTTTTTTTCTCCTTTTTTTTTCCCGGCAGCCCAGTTCAGGCAGCAAAGCCGACACACCTCCTGAAAGGGGTTCTCATCCCCCTCCCATGCTGCGAGCGATGCCGAAATAACACCACCAGGCATGCAGCGAGTCAAAACTTTTCCAAATATTTTAAAAAAAACCCAGAATGTTTAATTTTGGCGGTTTCATTTCATATTATCTGATCAGCGGCGTGTTATTCCTTGGATTATTTGGCGGAGGCAGGACTAGGCTTTTACAGATATATCACTTCTAGGTACAGCGGAAGGCACTTTATAGCTTTATAAAGCCCTTAAAATGTTTTTTTAAATACTACTTGAAGCTTCTAAGGCAAGTTTTAGAATAGCAATTACAAGCTCCCTTATCCCCGAGCAAATTCCCACTGCGATGGTGGATGTAAACCACTTTAGACATTTTTAATGCTCCCAAGCAATAAATTTAAAAGGGAATTTATTGTTCCAAGCCGCTAATTTCTCCATCCGAATGCCACTGCCTGTTGCCAGTGGTGATGCCGGTGGCGATGCTGGGATGCAGTTTGGTGATTTTGGTGCCTATCCCAGAAAAAAAGGCTTTTACCTGCTTGATTTTCTGATTTTTTCCCCGTTTTCTCTTTCTTCCCCTATTTTCCAGCATCTTTCCACCGCCTCTTTCCAAGGGGAAGACCCCTGGCGAGTGAGGTCGATGAGCCGAACCCTCTCTGGGTCTTACATTTTATTAGCCCCTTGATCAGCTCGTAATAAATAATTATAAATAATTGGCTCAGAGATGGCGGGTGGGGTCTTCCCTCCGGATCATCCTGCATCCCATGCTCTCCATCCAGCCTCTCGCATCCTGCATCCTCTCCCTGACCACTTGAAATGAAATTATTAAAAACCCCTCAGAATCTGGATTCTGAGGACATTAACTTTGCTGGAGGAGTTAAAAAAATAAAAAAATAATTTTTAATTATTATTTATTATCGCAATCCCAAGAAAATCCCATTTATATAAAGTGCCCAGAAAGGTCTTTTAATGCATTTACGTGCAGAAATTGGTTTCTTTATATCTCGGTGCCAGATCCAACATCTCTTAACTCTGGCAATTAATTAATTGCCATAAAAAAAAAATTAAGTGGGGCATTTTGTCAGGCATTGATACACTGCGGCCACCCCTTTGTTTCTGGATTGCGTTTTAACCTTTAAAAATAGCATTTTAAATGCATTTTGAAGTCATTTGCTCAATGGAAATGGTCCTTTTGGCAAATATTTAGCCCGCGGACACTATTTGGCTTTAAGGAAATCACTCTATAAATTGGGGTACTTTGTCAGCGTGATGGCAAAGAGCAAAATAATAATAAAATAAACAATAATATCAGAAACAATAACATTAATAATATAATTATTTGTAAATAAACAGGAAATACTAATTAATTAAATAAAAAAAAGTAAATAATGAATGGTATCAGTGGCGCGTAAGAAGATGGGTAAAATAACCCAGGATTAAGAGACAGATTTGTAGGCAGAATCTTAATTGAATTTAATCTCAAATTTTAGTCCTGGCTTTATTTCCCAAGGTCAGGCTGGAGCATCCCCCTCCCTGGATTTAAACAGAGCGGGTGGGTTTTAAAGCTGATGGTGAATAATGGGATGGGGAGCCTGCTTGCTTTGCACTCTTAAATAGATAAATTTGAGGAAAATACATTTTTTTTTCCCCCCCCAATATTCCAATATGCGCGACTTCCCTCCCCATCCGTTGCTTTTCCAGGGATAGGGGCGAGGAAATCCTTGGATCGTGGCCGCCTTCCCTTCTCCCCTTCGTTAGCGGGATCGTTTGCAGCCCGGTCCCGCTGGATTTGGGGTTCTGCTTGCTCCCCGGGGCGCTGGAGGAAGCTTCATCTGATAACGGCGATGCTAGTAATGAGCCAATAATTAAAACCCCTATCAGCGCCGGCAAGCCAGCCCCACCGCGGCTCTCCCCACCTTTGCGCCTCGCGCCGGGGATGCCGGTGGGATTTGAGGGATGCTGGCGCGCTTTTAGGGATGCTCATGCGGTTTGGGGTTGATGGTGCAGTTTTGGGGTTGCTTGGTGCCGTTTTAGGGATGCTGGTGGAATTCTTAAGGCTGCTGGTGCAGTTTTAGGGATGCTGGTCCAGTTCTAGGGATGCTGATGCGATTTTGGGGTTGATGGTGCAATTTTAGTGATGCTCATGCAACATTAGGGATGCCGGTGCAATTTTGGTGATGGCTGGTGCTCTTTTACTGATGCTCATGTGATTTTTAGGGATGCTGGTGCAACTTCAGTGATGCTTGTCCACTTACAGTGACGCTGGTGCAATTTCCGTGATGCTGGTACAGTTTTAGGGATGCTGATGCAATTCTTAAAGCTGCTGGTGCAGTTTTAGGGTTGCTTACGCAATTTTGGGGTTGATAGTGCAGTTTTAGGGATGCTGGACCTATTTTAGGGATGCTGGTGCAATTTTGGGGTTGGTGTTGCAGTTCTAGCGATGCTGCTGCAGCTTTAGGGATGCTGGTCCAATTTTAGGGATGCTGGTGCTCTTTTAGGGATGCTCCTCCACTTATAGTGATGGTCGTCCAATTTTAGGGATGCTGGTGCGCTTTTAGGGATGCTGGCGCAGTTTTAGGGATGCTTATGCAACGTTAGTGATGCTCGTGAAATTTTGGTGGTGCTCATCTAATTCTAGTGATACTGGTGCAGTTTGAACGATGCTTGTAGGTTTTTAGTGATGCTCTTCCAGCTTTTGGGTGTGACTCACCCCAAACCAGTCCGCATCGCGGGCATATTCCCAATTCCCGCTATTTTCCTCCGTGCAGACCTGCCCCCCACCCCCGCCCAAACCCCCGCCGTCGCACCCACTGCTGTTTATTGAGTTGCCTTGCGCTCTTTTTGAGCATTTCAGTGTTTTCTCCTCATCCTGGGAGCCACCTCTCACTGTCGGGGAGCTTTTCCCTCTATTTAACGTAACCTTTTCCATTTTAATCCCTCTTTATGCCACGCTAAATCATTCCTCCTTACCTAAACAACCTCCAAAAACATAGGGTTTTTTTTTCCCTCTTCCTGCCTTTCTAAAATTAACATCCCAGACAGCGTAGCTGAAGGACCCGGTGAGAATATTTATGCTAAAAACACCAAATAAAACAATTTAGTAGCATCTTTAATAGCAGAGCACCTGGAAGGTGGCCAAGGTTATTTCAAGGCATAGACATCGGGGGGTTTTATTTTCCCTGCAACCATTTATGTTGGGATTTGGCTCGACGGGGGGAAGCCAGAGAAATTCCCGGTGCTGTTATCCCTGCGGGAATTACCAGGAGCTTTTTCACCCCGAATTAATTGCGCTCAGAGAGGGGCTCGGTGCACAAGTGCTCTTGCACTCCTGTGATGAGTTGGGAAGGGCTCAGGCGTTTTAGTTGGTTGTCGTCCCCCCCCCCCCGCCCCCAGCTTCTTTAACGGTTAATCGCCAGGTCGTGATGGAGGCCGGCACCAAAACCGGCTGAAATTCACCCAAATTGGCATCCTGGCCTCCGGCTCGGTTGCGCTGAGCGTAAATCTGGGGAAACCCCCCGCAGGTGGGATTTGCAAAAAAAGCCCCCTGACAAATGCTCTTTTCCCATCCGATGCCATCGCTGCCAACGCTGCTGGGAAGGGGGGGGGGGGGCGGTGACGACGACGACGACGACGACGACACGACGATGATGAAGACACGACACCCCTGGCCCCGCTCCAGCGCCTGGCCGGGGCACGCAGCACCCTTCGGCCAACCAGACAGAATTCAACCCTTTGTTTCCTGTTCGCCGGCTCGACTTCGGGAGGCCGGAGCCCTCAACAAGCCCCTCTTTGTGCTAATTTAATTAATCGCTGGGGCTGAGGGCAGCGGGGATGAGACGCGCCGGCTATAAATACCTGCTTTTTTTTTTTTTTTTTTTTTTTGGGGGGGGGGATACGGTGGCGTTTAGCCCGGCGGCGATTGAACCTCAATTTAATTAGATTTGATTTAATTCTAATTGACTTATAATAAAAACCTATTGATTGATTGATTTATTGTAGAAGATCATGGGTTGATTGATTTATAATAGAAAATTATCAATGGGTTGATTTATAATAGGAAATTACCAAGCAGGAGTGCGGAGCGTGCGTCTTCCCCGTTGTGGCTTTGGGGGAGGGAAAATTGTTGTTGCATCCTCCGCAAGCAAACGGCGAGCGGGTAATCGACCCACTCGGATACTCGTAAATAAAAATAACTTTTCCAATGTGAGTTAAACAGCCCAGCACGCTGTACGGTGGTGATTTCTGGGGGAAAACACCCTTCGGATACACGTGCGTGCTCGTGCGTGCTCCCGGTGCGCTTCCCAACGAGCATTCAAGCGCGCAAGCGTTGCAGATGCTCGGATTCCTGGAAGAATCTTTGCCCTGGTGCTGGTTCTTTTGGTTATGACACGAATTTCCAACTTTTCATCCCATTTGCAAGCGACGAAAGTAAATAACGCAGAGGCGAGTTCCCTAAAGCTGCAGAAACAGAGTGAAAAATAACTTTGAGACTTGCTGCCGAGCGACTTTTAGCGGCAAAAAGTGATGTTTATCTTCCATGAGAGATGCGATCGATTTTTCCAGCTGATAAATGATAGGTTTCGATTGAGAGACTGGGCTATTCTAGCAAAATTCTTTAAATTTATAATGTGATATATATATAGTATGAAATTATTTGAATGTACAGTAATAATAAGCATAATGATAATATGGCTGCAAGGATGGGGATAATCCTAAATCAGAGATTTTTGGCCCCAAACAGCAAAAATACCTGTTGGGCTTGTCGCAGGCAGTAATAAGACAAAAAGAGCATCGAAGAATAATGTTCCCCCAAATTTTTGCTATTTTGGGACATGGAGCCATCACATCATCACCGCTGCTTTGGGTAGGAAAACCCCGAGCGTGTGGTCGGTGGGGACCAATCCTGCCTGGAGAGTGATGCCTTTTATTTATTTATTTTTTTAATTTCTGTGGGAAAACTCCCCAAAGAGGGGGTAAAAGTCGCCCAATCCCTCTGCGATCCCAAGCTCTGGATCTCAGCAGCACCTTTGAGTCCGCTGTACCTGTAATTAACCGGATTTCCAAATGTTTGCTGAAATCCAAAGTGCTTTTCGCCCTCGGCACGCTTTCATTCTCCTTCCTCTAAATAACCTAAAATAAGAAAAAATGAGTAATATCAGTTATTTGGCGTTCTGTTTTTATTTCCAGTCCCTTGAAGATGGAGGAGCGGTTGCGTGTTTATTTTAGGGATGCTGGGCCGATGTCACATGAAACCAAGGGAAATTGTTGGTGAAATGATACCTCCATCTTAAAATAGCTGCTTTACGGCACGGCCCTGCAATCTTTCGGCGAGGCTGGATCCTGCAACGCGAGCCCTGGCGGTCGTGTAGCGCAGCCGGTCCGGTGCATCCCTTGGTTATATCCCGGGTTTATTTAGACGAGTGGCCACTCGCTCCTCGTTTTGCTTTTGACGGGAGATGAAAACGGTTTGTGCCCACAATCCCAGTTGAGTTTTCCATATGGATAGCCTGAATCCTTGCGGGAAAAATCTGGGAATTGAGTGTATCCGTGCTTGGTGCTTATTTTTCCCGCTGTGCACAGCGAGCTGGAGCATCCCTGAGCATCCTTGGTCCGGCCCGGGATGATCCATCATCCCCGTCCTCCTCTGATCCCGAGTGGCTCCTCAACAGCAGCAGCATTTTTTAACAATGATCCCTCCCACCCTGGAATTTTCAGGGGGGAAAATGAGGATTTTCCCATAGGAAGAAGCTCTGGAGCCTCCGTGGGGGGGTGTTGGCACCATTGGAGAGGAGCCGTCCTGTAGCTGGAGGTGGGGATCACAGCCTGGTTTTTGGGACGCTGTCGGAGACGGCATCCGCGCAAACGCCTGCGCATTACCAGTATGATTCGGGGCATTAATAAAAACCACTGTTTTTTACTGTTTTTTTAGCTCCAGGGGGATGTAGCTTGACTGGAAATAGGGATTTTTCCCGTTGCATATTTTAGATTTTTAAAAGCGCTGATGACGTCCACCGGCTTGTCGCATCTGTATTTACACAACTTCATATAAATACTCCACATCCGCTTTTAATCCTAGTTTTCCTGGAATTAAGGGCTTTGCTCGTGCCCAAACTGTCCCAGGCAAAAGTTTTTCATGTCGGGGTTTTTTTTTTAATCTGAAGGGAAAATTTGGGGTGCTCCTCCTCCCCGTCCCTCTTTGCCGGGAATAGGGATATTTGTACGCTTGGTTTTTTTACCAGGGTAAGCAAAAATCCTGAAAGAATTACATTTTTACTGGGATGAAGCAGGGCTGGGGAAAAGGTTGGATGGGAGATACTGAAAATAGGGATTGGGAATCCTTGGGCGGTGTGGCCGTGGTACTGCTGGCTTGCTGGGGATGCTGGTGTGTTAGAGGTTTGGGTGGGTTTTTCCCCCGCAGTGTGGCAGGGGAAGTGTTGGAGTTTTCCTTCTCAAGGGGAAAAAAAAAAAAAAAAAAAA
Source organism: Astur gentilis (assembly GCF_929443795.1). Taxonomy (NCBI): domain Eukaryota; kingdom Metazoa; phylum Chordata; class Aves; order Accipitriformes; family Accipitridae; genus Astur; species Astur gentilis. Next base: position 4,522,172 of record NC_064884.1, read on the forward strand.
AAAAAAAAAGAAAATGGGAAGAAAGAAAAAAGAAGATAAAAAGAAAAAAGAAAATTGGAAAAAAGAAAATAGAAAGAAAAAATAGAAAAAACCCCAAAGGAAAAAAAATAATAAAAAAATAATAAAAAAAAAAAAGAAAAGAGAACACCTCCCAGCTTTGGGCACAGCCCCAGCAAGGTGTTTTCCAGCAGCACTTCCAGAGGCTGGACCAGCAGAAAGATGCCCAGCTCCCACGGGAAGCTGGTGGCTCTTCCCCCCTCGCCTCCTACCGGCATTATCCCTCCGTCCTCCTGCTTGCCTGCCACGTTCCTGGGTGGTGGAAGGATGCTCTTGCTCTTTCCGCTCACCTCCCAAAATATTGCAGCTCCGGAGGGCGGTGGGGGCTCGGGCAGAGCGCGCCCTGCTCTAAGCGTGATGGACGGCGCCGTAAGTGACCCCCGTATAGAGCAAACCCCCCTCGGTATTACATTATTCTATTAGAGTTTCAAAGCTGGTATTAAGTGGACATGATTTCTTCCCACGGACCATTAATTTTGGTTTATTGCTGGCCTGATGGCCATTACCCTTTTTTTTTTTTTTTTTTTTTTTTTTTTTTTTTTTTTTTCCCAGCCAGCGCCTTCCCCCATTAGGTTCGTACAATTAGCAAAATACGAGCTGTTAACGCGGCACGGGGGGATGCGGATGGGATTTGGGGATGCTCTGATGCCAGCGAGGCATCCCGGGAGCTGCCTGGGTACCCCTGCAAGGATGTGCATCGCATGCTCCTCGCAGGATTTTGGGGTGCAAAGCCACTGGCACCCCAAAAGGCCTGTGGACGAGGGATGGATTTAGCCGGCATCCTGAGCAGTGCTCTGCTCGCCCGTGGAGGGTTTAGGACCAAGGCAGGAGTGGATGTCACCTCCTTAGCATCTTTTTTTGTGTCACCCGCTGCTGGAGGTTTGCGGTGCTGCTCGCGACCCGGATTAGCAAAGATGCTCGTGGGGCACCCTAGCAAAAAAAGACCATGGGACGGTACCCAAATCAGCAAAGATCCTTGCGTGGCACCCAAATGAGCAAAGACGCTTGAAGGGCACCCAAAATAAAGACCCCAGCAAGGCACCCAGATCGGCAAAGGTCATTGCAGGGCACCCAAATCAGCAAAAACCTTGGCGCGGCACCTAAATTAGCAAAGACCATGGGATGGCACCCAGATGAGCAGAGATGCTCACAGGGCACCCAAATTAGCAAAGATCCTTATAGAGCACCTTAATTAGCAAAGACCGTGGGATGGTACCCAAATAGGCAAAGGTGTTCACAGGGCACCCAAATTAAAGACCCCAGCCCGGCACCCAAATTATCAAAGTCCCTGGTGTGGCACCCAAATTAGCGAAGACGGTGGGATGGTACCCAAATCAGCAAAGATGCTCACAGGGCACCCCAATTAAAGACCCCAGCAGGGCACCCAAATTAGGAAGGACCCTTGCAAGGCACCCAAATTCAAGACCTCAGCAGCTGCAATCTCACTTTTAGGATTAAAATTCTCCAAAGCCGTCCAAAAGGCTCCTCTCCGCAAGTGTAAAACATCCCGCGGTGCTGAGCTGGTCGCTCCTGTCTCATCCGAAAATGAATTTCTCGGCACGTTCAGTGCCCAAGGTCCATAATTCCCATCCGCGCCTGGTGCCTGTCGATGATTTTCATTAAAAACCGAGCTTTTCTGCAAAATCTGATTTTCTGATGAAACCAGGTTTTCAACGGTTTTTTGTGTCCCGAGAGTGGCATCTTGCGTGCATTGTTGAAGAATAAACCCCTTTTGTCTGCAAAAAAAATTAAGTGGGTTTTGCTCCAAACTCGTAGCAAATTTGAGGCAGAAATTGGACAACAGCGAGTTGAGCCTGAGAGGTGGAAAACTTGATGGAGATGGCAAAAAAAAATTCAAAACCCTGCAATAATTGCAGTCGCTGACTCGCTTCCAAGTTAAGGGCAGCACAAACTGGGGCATTTTTATGCCATTTAATGAAAACGGGGGGATTTTTGCTGCGGGGTTGGGTGTGATGGAGGACGTGGGTGGGCAATGAAGCGCCAAAATCAAAACGAGCAAAAAGGGAGAGGATGCTCCAAGCCCATCCCGTGAGCATCTTGCTCCTTGATGGGATGCGGAGCTGGAGCATCACCTCCTGGTCCTGGGAACCGCCTAAAGTTTTACTCCCTCTCCATCCCCGGTGCTGCTGTAAAGCAAAAAAAACCCCAAACTTGCTTGGGATGTGCCAGTTTAGGAGTGAAATTGCTGAATTCCTCTGGTTGGTTTTTTGTTGTTGTTGTTGGGTTTTTTTTGCAGCAAGGGAATGGGGAGTAATGATGGGCCTGCTGTGAATCAGCAAGGGTTAAAAACAAAAATGAAATTTAAAATTGAAGTTTAAAATTCGATTTAAAAACAAAAAAAATAAATAAAGCACGCACACCCCCCAACCCACATTGCAGGGAATATATATTCCCTGTACATATTGGGGAATATTAAATAACTTGTATACAAATTAATATATAATATTTTCATATTATTAATTAAATATATAATATAATAGAATTAATACTATAATATTATATATACCCCTATATATATGTGGAATATTATACAATATTACATTACATTACCCATATATATATATACGTATAATATAATACGTATAATATAATATGTATTTTTTATATATATCGTATTGGGGAATATATTGAGGAAATATATTGATTAATATAATATATTGGGGAATATTATTTAATATTATTATATATTATATTCCTCAATAGATATTGAAGAATATTGTATAATATATAATATTCCCCATATATATATATATATATATGTATCTGGGAATATAATATTTTCTCTCTATATATGTATATAGATATTCAATATTGGAGAATATATTGGGGAGAATGTATTTGGGAATATAATATATTGGGGAATATTGGGGGTGGGGAGAGAGAGAGACAAGAGAGATTGGGGGATATATATATGGAAATATGATATATGTTACCCATATATAATGGGGAATTTGTTCTGCACTTTGGGGCTCAGCCATTCCCTGTAATTGATCTATTCTGCAATACCTCGGTGCGGAATTTTGTTCCGCCCAGCTGGAATTTTGGGGGATGCCGTGGGGGACGGGATGCCGGGCTGGGCACCCCCCCAGGGAAGCTAATGCCTGCTGCGGCGGGAGGTGAAATCCTGCAGTCCTAAGGGTGGGGGGGTGTGGGGGGGGGGTGAATTGCATGGGGTTTCCCCCCAAAATAAAATGTAGGAGGGGGAAAAAAATCCCGCCTGCCTTGCCCATGGAAAACCGGGATTTTTCCTCTTTGCCTTTTAAATCTGGACCAGGAAAAGCCGTCGGCAGCAGTTTATGGAGGAGCTGACGCGCGTCGCTCCGTGCCAGGGCTTGCCAGGATTTTGGCCAAACCGGGCTCAAATATGCCCAAAATCAGAGGGTGCAGTTGACGAGGGTGTTCGCAAACCCTCTCCTGCGGTCACAGGGCTCTGCCAGCTTGGATTGAATTGGGATTTAATTTGGATTTCTTAATTATCTGCTCTTCCCGCCAGCATCAGGTGGGTCATTCCTTCAGCATCCACTGTCACCCTGGCGAGCTCATCGTCACACCGAGCCTAAAAACCCCCCACATTTCCCAAGTTTTTGGGTGGCGATGACGATATCGCATCTTTTCTCCAGGTGTCGCTTGGGAACTGATGCGGGGAAGGTGGAAGCGTCGTTTTAGGGAGGCTAAAAATTGGGGATGGAGGATGCTGCCCGGGCGGCGGCAGACGCGAGGTCCCCAGCGATTCCTCTTGAACAAGGTGTATATATATATATATATATATAAAAAAAATACATATATATATAGATATAAAACCCCCGAGTGTTCACTGGGAACCTATTTTATGAGTTTTTTGCTTTTTTACCCCATTTTTTAAGGGATCCTGGAGCGCTTCCTGGAAAAGAGAAGGCTTCGCTTGCCCTGAATTGATGCTTTTTATAGGTTGCTCCATAATATACTAATAAAGCGAAAGGTTAAAAGAACAGCGGCGTTTCTCTTCTCTTCTCCAGCCGGTTGTTATAACCTCCGATTCTAAATCACGGGAAATTATTAACTACAGCAGCTTGTGCTATCAGCTATTTTAGCTTTCCCTATAGTGCCGTGCTGTCTAAACGAATGCCGTTAGCGTTACGACACGTGGATGCCACCGCGCTCCCAGGCGTCATTAGGGACCAGTGTGAACACGCCTGCAGCCTTAGGGTAAAAAATCCTTGAGTAAGAGCTGGAAATAATGCCAAAATATTTTAAAATAACTTAAAAAAATAGCATTTGCATCACTTAGTGCTCAGCGGTGTGATGAGGGCACGCAGTCCCGGCGGGTACCGCTCTGATCCCCCACCGAAATTTGGAGTTTCCTGCGTGCGTGCCTCCAAAATACTTTTTTTTTTTTTCCCCCTGTTTTTGGGGGCGATGAAACTAAAAAACTAACGGCGGGTCGGCGCGTGCCGGCTTGCAATTTGCATGATGCAATCAAGGCGCACTGATGAGATGCTCAAGGGCTTTTCGGCGAACACGGAGGGGTCTTACCATTAACACCCTCCCTCCCCCCCCAAAATACCCCCCCCCCATCCTCGAACCAAGATGACTGTTGGAGCGCCTTTCTCAATTAATGGCTTTGTTTAATCATACCCCCTGTCCAGAGGAGTATTGTCTTACGGATAATTTCGTTTGCCTAACGAGATTTTCGCTAATTAAATCTCCTTTCGGTCGGTGCGGTTCTCCCTGCAGGATAGGGGGAAATGTTTGTGAAGCCATCGCCGCTGCCGGCTAAATAAACCTTTCCACTTGGCTACCGAAAAAAAAAAAAGCACGGGGATTGCGGGATGCAAACATCGCCTTGGCAAATTAATTAATTTTTGCAACCCTAAAAAGGCTTTTCCATCCCCGGAAAACATAGGGGAGTTGCTCCCTGCGTCCCCTTTTTTGCTCCAGCGCAGCCGCGCATTGGGATGCTTGTGCATCAAAAAATTGATGTGTTTCTGGTTGCAAAGTACCAAATTCAGGAGAGTTTTGGCTTATCTGGGGTTGATTGATTGGGAAAAATCGGAGTGGGGTTTTGAGGCTTTAAAATAGCCCCAAATTTGTCATCAGGGTCTGGGGGTGTTAGAGCAAAAGGCGGATTTATTTAAGAAGAAATTGGATTTTCTCCAAAGAGCTGCACTGTATAGCAAAATCCTGGAAATTGAGAAATTCAGGAAAATGAAGTCAGGAAATTCAGTAAGTTCAGGAAAATGAATTCAGGAAATTCAAGAAGGAAATTCTTGCAAATTCAGGAAAGTCCCATTCGAGCCGAAGTTGCGCATCTCCACATTGCAGCACTGGTTTTTCTCCTAAAAATTCCTATTTCCGCCAGCCCCCAAGGGAACCTCCGAGCAAATTCGCTTTGGATTAAATAGAATAGAATGGAATAGAATAGATCCCTGTAAATGAGATATTCTCAAATATCTCAAATATTATTATTTCTCAATATATCTCAATTGAGATAGGGAATTGAGATATATCTCAAATATCTCAAATATTATTATTACATATTTCTATCAAATGCAAAATGATCCCTATAAATGGCTCGCGTGCCAGATCCTGACCTTGGAAATAAATCTCAGCTTGATCAAAAAATAAGTCTAAATAATGCAAATTTGGAGGGGGGAAAGGGATGCGCCACCCGCCCGTGAATGTCCTGCTGCGGACGGCAAAGATCTGGGGTCTTCTTGCAGCTTTTTGGGTGTCTTCAGGGGCCGAACTATGGATTTTGTCTTAAAATATATATATATATATATATAATTTTATATAAAATGTAGGCTGGGCCATGGGTTTTGAATAAAATATATAATATATATAATAGAGAATAGAGACTATAATATATAATGCATATAATACACATAATTCGTAGTATAATGCATAGTATAATACGTAATACGTGATACATAATACATAATGCAATATATAATATTGTATACATACGTATTATATATGTATATATAATATTGTGTATATACGTGTATAGTGTATATATATAATATTGTGCCTGTGTATATATAAAATGTAATGTCGTGTGTATATATAATAGATAATCACCAGTTCAGCCCATACATTGTATACATTAATATATATTTGCATTACGTGCGTGTGTAAAATATATGAAAATCTATTTAGGGAGGTTGCATAAAATAAGAGCGTTTCCAGCCTCGGTGGCAAATCTGGAGGTGAGCGGGTGGAGGGATTGGGAAAATAATCGGGAGGGGGCTGGTCCCGCTGTGCGACGACCTTGCTCTGGGGAAGCCCCCCCACCCCCCCCCCGAGCACCCTCCTCTCCATCTGTTCCCCCCGGGCAGATTTTGGGAACCCCTCCGCATCCCTCCGGACATCTTGCTCCCGGCTCCGCCTCGGACACCCAGGTAGCCCCCGGTTAATGAGCGTTCCCCTGCGCCGGCGCTGGCTGCAGCCATGCTAATGGGGCCCCAATTAAGCACCGGTCAGTTACGGAAAATCATTTTCCAGAGTGACCGCTCCGGAAAATCACTGTCCCTTTGGCCGGAGCGCCAGTGAAAAAGAATAAACTATATTAACTCCGTATATTTATTGGCTATATTATGTAATTAGAGAGAGGATATATTATCTACATCATCTCTGTTATCTATATTACATAGTGTGTATATATAGAATAAACTACATTAACTCTGTTTATCATACGTGATCTATACTCTATAGACAATATCGATATATGGATAGTATATAATCCATGTTAGCTATACGTCTATATTATAGGCAATATAGTATGTATATTATACAGAATAAACTATAGTAACTCTGTATATTTATTATATATAATAGATAATATAGGTAAGATATAATATAGATAATATTTAATTACATAGTGTGTATATATAAAAAATGTTTTAACTATGTAATGTATGTAATATATAGTTAACACATATAAAAGGATACTATATATAATGATATAATATATTTAACAAATATACAGTTAAATATAATAGATATAAAATATGTATAGGTCTCTGTGTGTGTGTGTATATATATATATTATTGCACTTTTTCATGTTATAGTAGCTTGCATGCACCTTGCTTGGAGCTGATAGCCCAGTGTGCCGACAGCAGCCGTGCCAATTCACTCCAAATTTTCACACTCTAATTACCTCCAAATCACATAATAATAATAATAATAATAATAATTAATAGTGGGGGGGGCCTGCTTCCTGCTGCGGCATCACTACAAATGCAGAAGTGATGCCAAGTCCCTTGCAAGGCTTTGCCGGCCAGTTGGTGGGTACAGTAGCGCTGGGAATTTTCCCAATTTCGGCAAATCCGACGGGATTTGGAGTGGGTGCCTAGAGACCCCCTAGGGAAGGAGGTGCTGATCAGCGAAATTTCAGATTTTGGCACCAAAATTTGGGGGCCGCGAGAGCGTTCGGCAGTGGCCCGGAAATGCGCTTGAATAAGAATAAAGAGCAAACGTCGTTTTTTACTCCTCTGTATCGAAAGCGGCTTTTGCTTTTGCCCCTCCCCAGAAGGAAAAAAAAAAAGAGAATTTCCTTGAAAATCAACTTTTTGCACATATCCCACAAGCTCCTCTTCATCCTCCAATGCACGTTCCCCCGCGCGCTCCCACACACGCTCCCGGCAAGCACCGCGACTGCCTGCCTCATCCCTCCTCCACCATCAGCGAACTAAAAAGCTCCAAAATAGCCCAATTTTGCCCCAGTTTGCAAGAGCTTTGCCCACCATCTTCCCGGCGGGACTCTGCCTGCTGGTACCCGGTGCAGCATCCCAGCTCCGTAGCGGAGGCATTTTGCAGCTCCTAAATATTTGTGCATGCAGCTTGGCAGGATAATTAATAAGGTTTAATAATAATAAATAATATTTAATAAGATCTAATAATCTTTAATACCATTTAATATATTTAATATTATTTTAAAACGCGGTATTGCAGTGTGAGCATCACCTGTGGCTTGCAGAAGGCAGTAAGGCTAAAAAAGTTACAGGGAGAATTGCAATTACCCCTTCGAGAGCAAAATAATTGGTGACTGAGGAGAAATATGGAAAATTAAAATAAAGATATATATATATATTAATGAAAAGAAAAATATATTAACGAAACATTAACTCTCAACATGAGTTGACTTCCATGGGAGCTGGGAGTGGGGGGATGCACCGCTAAAAAAATCCCACTGTAAGGAAAAGAAAAGAAAATAAAAATGTTTTATCTCCGATCTCGTTCTGTGATAATGATCTTAACGGAGTTCAGAAACGGCAAGGAAAAAAACGCGCGTGGTTTTTAAATGAAAGTTGCCTTCGCTCCAGAGGGCAGGAGCTGAGATTTGGGGTATGTTGTTATTTGGTGGGGTATTTTATTATTTATTCGGGATATTTTATTATTTGGGCGAGTATTTTATTATTTTGCAGAGTATTTTATTAATTGGGGGATATTTTGTATTTGGGAGCATCCCGGTCGGGGCTCGGGATGCTCCCAGCGTTGCTGCCTTATCCCACCCACCCCAGTGGGATTGCAGAGACTCCAAGTAGGGAAGAAATTTTGCAAAGAAATATCATTCCCCATGCGGTATTTCACCCACATTTGGGAAAAAGCTGTCGCTACGATGGGATAAGGATTTAACCCAGCCCTCCGAGATGCCGAGGTCAGCTGCGAGAGCCCAATTTTGGGGCAAATATTGCACGGACGGAGAATGGGAGCAGAGAGGGAAGATGCTGTGGGGGCTTTTGGGGTGCAACCCCCTTTTTTTGAAGGACTATTTGCCGCAAACTCCTGTTTAAAGGACTTTTTTTGGTGAGCCCCCCCCCCCCCCCCCCCCCCCCGTTTGAAGGACTTTATTTGCTGCAGATGTGTTTAAAGTGATTATTTTTGGTAAAAACCTGCCTTTTGAAGGGCTTTTTTGGTGCAAACCCTTTTCTGAATGACTTTTTTTGGGGGTGCAAACCCTTGCTTGAAGGGTTTTGGTTTTTGGTGGAACCCCTGTTTAAAGGACTTTTTTTGCTACAAGCCCCTGCTCGAAGGACTTTCTTGGTGCAGGCCCCTGTTTTAAGGACTTTTTTGGGTGCGAACCCCTGCTTGAAGGATCTTTTTTGCTGCAAACCCCTGCCTGAATAGCTTTTTTGGGTGCCAGACCCTAATTTAAAGAACTTTTTTTGCTGCAAACCGCTTTGGAGGAGCTGCTAAAGCAACATCGGGGCAGGATGAGGATGGGGACAGAGCCTGGATGCTTGCGCGGGACACAGGGCTTATTTTTGGGGAAAAAAGCTGGGATTCTAGGAGCAAGGAGGGAACCCGCCGACATCCGCCTGTGTGGGGTTTTGAACATGATTTAACCCTTTTTCCTTCCTTTGCCAAGCAAAATACCCCCCAAATCCCCGTCCATAGTGCTTATTTATTCTTAAGGATAATTAAAATAATACAGGTTTTGCTTTAATAATTGCATTTTGCATGCAAAAAAAAAAAGCCTTCTGCTGTGGAGAAATTTGTGTTACCCAATGATGCTCCTTGATGCCATCCCGTGAGCAAAACCATCTCATTTTTAAGCTTTTTTTGCTTTAATTTCAGCCCAGAGCAGGTGATGGAAGAGTAAACTGATCCTGGGGTGGGTAGCAGAGGAGCATCACCTGCATCCCCATGGGCAGCATCCCCATGGGCAGCATCCCACCTCTCCAACCATTTTGTGCTCCTGCTAGCTTCGTACAGGTGGGAAAAGGATTTTTTCCTGCTGTTTTTTGGGACAAAAAATGAAGTTTTCTCCACTTCTCTTCCTCTTCTCCATGCCGAGCGCTTGCCACCCCGCTGTCTGTTTTTCCTCACCGAGGTTCAGTTCTAATTATGTTGATTTTCTCCAGCCCACCCCCCTCCTGGCAAGCTTATTAGGGGGAATATTTTTATTTATTATCATTTCGCCCAACTCCCGCCAGCATTTCCAATTACTCTCGCCGCTTCCTTGTAATTGTCTTTCCGTAATGGCTGCGAAACAATTGCGCTAAATGAGGTGGCTCCGGCAAGATGAGGGTTTCACTTCATTAAAGGCTAATGGATTCCCAGCTCCAGCTCTGTGGGCAAAAAAAAAAGGGAAAAAAAGGGAAAAAAAAAAAAAAAAAGAAGATATTTAAACAACTTCTTTTATTTTATCGGGATAACTTTCCCTGGTGTAAAGGGGTTTGGGTGTGGTTTTGGTGTTGAGTGTGTGTTGATGACCATTATATTTGCAGCATCGCCAAGATGTGCGCGTGTTTTCCCCATCTCCAGGCTTGAACCTTTTTGGGTTTGGGGGGATTTTTAATATTATTTTTCTTTAATTCCTCCTGGCTTGCAAAAGCTGACGTTTGCCCTCCTTTTTTTTTGCTATATATATATCTCGATATACTGTATTTATTGCTATAAATATATCTATTTATACAGCATAGAAATATGTGATACATAACAATATAATAACATTGCTATATAACATAGGGTAATATATTAATATAATACATGCATATACTTATAAATAATTAAATAACTACATTACATAATTCTATATTATAGCTATATATAATACCTTGCTTGATATAAGCAATGTATTAAAATGTAGTGCTTGATATATAGTGATATTTTGCTAAGCATGATTACATTGCTATACATTATATAGCACAGATTACTTATAATAGCAATGATCATTTTGCTATATATATGTAGCGATAGATATTGCTATATATATATATATATATATATCTCAATATAATCTATTTATTGCTAAAAAATACCCATTTCTGCTGCCAAACGTATTGGCCTAGCAGCCAGGGGTAGAGGCAAAGCTTTTTGGATTTTGGTTGAAATGTCGAGGCTCGCTGGGTATTATTTTTGCTCCTCAAGCAGATATTATTTCAGTGTGATTTTTATTTATAAAAACCTTTGATTTTTGAAATTTCTCCCATTTTACCCATCCTTCCTCTGTGTTTTCCCTTCTTTCGCTGGATGCAGATGTGGTCCAGGTGCTGGGATGGATCCATCCTGGTACCACCTGGAGTCAGGCATGACGGCTCAGGAATATTTTTTCGGCAAAAAAAAGAATCAATTCCCCACCAGGACTTTATAGGGTTTTCTTCAAAAAAAATGCAAAATCCAACCCTTGGCCGTAGCGTGATGCTTGGGGCCAAAGCGCCCCGACATGGACGTCGTCAGCACAGGAATGGGTCTTCACAGCAAACTGAAATTCGGCTAGAAACTCATGGAAAACCCTTCAAAAAAGCAAAATTCCCAGTTAGGTGAAATACTCAGAGCGAGACCCACCACCAGAATTATCAGGTATTTCGGTAGACGTCTAAAAATGGGTAAAACCCAGCTTGAAATGGCCATATCACTTTTGCAAGCATCCTACCTGCTAAATGTGCAAAAAAATAGCTATTTTTGGGTGTAAAGGGCACCCCAAAATGAAGGGGAAAATGCTTGAATCATAGCGATCGTAAAAAAATTTGAATTATCACCATCACGGTGAGGGGAAAAACTTGAGAAGAGGGGTCTTTTTTTTGAGAAAAGTATGGAAGTTTGATAAAGGAGGTGAAAAATGGCCGTGGAAAGGGTTAATGCTTAGAGAAGGTGGCATATATATATATAGGATATATTGGATGTATCACATTATATCCATTCATTGGTTCTATTATATTGGATGGATATATTGATTATTTTATATATATATATATAGGCTATACATTGGATATATTACATGATAACTGTGCATTGGACCTGTTATATTGTATGTGTTTATTGGATATAGTATATATATAGAGGATATATATTGGATATATTTGATATATAACATTATATGCATCCATTGGATATATTATATGTATCCATCGGATATATTATATCCATACTATTATATCCATATAATATATCCATTGGATATATATTGGATTATACGGTATAACATATCCAAGATATATTATTCATATATTTTTTTAATATATCCTCTCCTCCCCCCAATATATCCTTTCTCTTTCTCTCTCTAGGATGGATGTATAGAGAGACATTATATACGTCTTCATCCACATTCTCCAATTATGTCCACGTAATATGTGTTATAATCCAATAATATATATATTAGAAGGATTTAACTGGAAAATGTGGATGAAGACATACACACACACACACACATATATGTAAAATAATCAAATATATGTATTGGATGGATGTAATTGGATAATGTGGATGAAGACACACACATACCTATTATATATATTATATATAAATAAAATACTCCAGTAATATATATGTAGGATGGATATAATTGGATAATGCGGATGAAGGTGTATGTATATTTTATATGCAGAAAAAGTGGAAGGGCGGCTCTGGCTGTTGGGGGGGGTGGCTGATTTATTGGGGGTCAGTGCCTGGGTGGGAAGAGCATCACGGATGCTCCTACCGGTCCATCCAGCGCCAGAGAGCTTCAACTCTTCTGGGTGTTAAACCACTGGAATATGGATTTACCCACCCAACTGGGGGAGCGAATCTTACAATGTCTCAGGAAAATCCCTTTTTTTTTAATTTAAAATGCCTCTGAACACCGCTTGGCTGGCACCACATCCTTCGCTGATCATCGCACCCCGCGTCCCGTGGTTTCTGTCTTGCGCACGCCAAGCGTCTCCCCAAAACACGTCCTATGCCCCATTAAAAAAAAAGTCAAAATAAGAATTTTTGCCACAGGAACAAGGGTTCTTGTAAATATATTTATCTTTCCACATAATAATGGAAATATTGAACCGTGCATCCTTCAGGGAGCCATGAGAAATTCCCACGTGCTATCCCCAGCCCGGGGCGGCTCACCCTTATTCTGTCTTAAGAGATAAAAGGAGATAAAATGCATTAAGAAGCACCCTGCAAAATTTATCTTTTCAAGAAACTAACTGACCTTCAAGCCTTACCTTCCAGCAAGGTGTGCGCAGTGGGATTTTTCCTAGAAAAATGGCGTTGTTTAGGCACTCAGCCTTTAGAAAACATGCAAAACTGGGGTGACTCACGATGCGGGGGGACCTTAGATTTGCTTTAACCAGACGGAGCTGCAATTTTAGGTTTAGAAAGCAGAAAAACCTCTAAAATTGGGATGGCAATATTTCAGGCAATGGCCGTGGCAGCGGTTTGCACCGGACGATGCTGAAGCATCCGAGATGTGGTACAAATTCAGGTGCCCGCCCGCAAAATGTCGTCCCTTAAATAGATTTTGCAGGAGTTTGTGCACCCAGGAGGGGGAAAAGCAGCAACCAGCCGCCATGACGCGCAACTGTTTGCATCCTCGCCTTGCGCCAAAAGTGTGTTTTAGCTTCTGATTTGGGGCAAAATCCAGCATTTTTTGCAAAGGTGGCCACCAGCTGCTGCTGCAGAGCTCCATTAACCCAGCGCTGGGACACCACCAGACCTCCATTTCGTTAAGTTGATGGCTCTTGCTAATTTTTGCCCTGTCCTTTCGGGGCTCCTCGCCATCCGGCGACCGGCCGGGATGGATGCACGCCGTTGCCTTCAGCCTTAGTTTGCGAGCATCCTCATCTTCATCCTATTTGGCATCCGGGCTTGGGGGTTGTGTCCCTCCAAGCTTTCAGCCCTCCTTATTTCCAAGGAATTTAAGAGCATCCGTGTTTTTCCTGTTCTTTTCCTTCACTGGCAACGCGAACACCAGCTCAATAAGCAGAATAATTTGGGCTATTATTTAGGATTATTTCAGCACGGAGCAAAACGCAGCCCTGATGGTGCAAGGGTGGTGCAACCCGATGGGCCGAAATACTTAATTATTGCAGACGTGACCTTGCTGGGCTGAGCGACCAGACGGCCAGGGATGCTCGCCTCCAAAAAAAAACCCAGGGCAGACTTGACGCAGGGTCTCCTGATGAAGCCAGCGCTTCCCGACCTTAATTAGGCACCCGTCATTAAGCACAGAGCTCGTCTAACCACGTGTCCAAACCTCCCCGGCTCCGGATCACGACGTTACAGCACTCAAATGCGTGGAAAAAAAAGCCCGGTGTGGTTGCAGAGCATCACATCTCACTGTACCGGAGCCACATCCTTATTAAAATAATTATAAAACCATTTTGCAATTAATATGTTTTTAGGATGCAACGTTGAATGGGGCTTTAGCAACACCCGGGGCTTAATTTTTCTTCATCCTGGGACAGAAAAATGTTGTAAAGTGGCTTCGTTGTCTTCAAAGCTCAGCAGAGGAATTATTTTCTGTCCCATTTGGAAACTGGGTGTAATTTGGGTGTGTGGTCGGGGTCCCTTTTTTTCCTCCAGCTGTTGTATTGCTATTAGATTTGCAGGGAAAAATCAGTTTTTTGCAGCTTTCTCCGTCCTGGAGTTACTTCTGGTGGTTAAATCTAGCTCAGGTGTGCTGGGAGAGTGATAAGAAATCAGATGTTTCTGGGGAAAATCACATTTTAAAAAAAAAAAAAAAGAAGGAAAAAAAGCAGTTAGTTGAATTTCAAAGCATGAGGATTAATTTTTTTGGGGGGTGGGTGAAGGACATGGCTGGACTGAATTACTCTGCATTGCCAACGGCTGATTTATCAGTGCAAACAGGTGGCAAACCCCCCCCCAGCACTCCAAAACCCCAAATCTCGAGGTGTTCTGAAGAGCTCGGGAACTAGATACATCTTTTGGGGGAGTTTGGTTGATTTGGGGTTGCTGAAAGCCTTTGATAAAAGCTGAATATCCCTCAGAAAGGAGCATCACTGTTCAACAGCCAAGCCCTGCGCTTGGTGCAGAAATTATTGGCATGTATTTTGCAAGAAATTTGGGATAAACCCCACCTTTTGACCGAAATACCGCTGAATTTGTGTGCCGGGGCTATGCAATGAGTTAAAATGATTTTTTTGCAGAAAAACCACACCACAGTAAGGAATAGCCCGTGGGGTTTTGGGGAGTTGAACTGACTTACAGGCATGCCTGTACCACACAGGCAGTGGGATGCTGATAGCCAGAGGCTGCCCTTAGCTCCGGAGCCAGGAGCGGGCCGGACCTTTTGGGATCCCAACCGTGCCAGAAATCATCTCTCTTTTTCCCAGCTAGTTCAGTCAGGTTAGTAAAAAAAACCATCGCCGCCTCGCCGGAGGGGCTGCGGAGCAGCACTGAGCCTCGCCGGGCTGCTGGCAGCCTGGGTAGGTGGAAATATCAGCATTTTTTTAAAACGTTGGCTCAAAATGGAGAATCGCTGAGCTTTGCTTTTAGCCAGTGACTTTGCTTTGGTCCTAGCCAGCATTTTCAGTTTGCTTTTAGCTAGTGGCCTTGGTTCAGTCCCAGCCAGCGTCCTTGGTTTGATTTCAGCCAGCATCCGTAGTTGAATCCTAGATAGCATCGTTGGTTTGATTCTAGCTTACATCAATCCTAGCCATCATTTTCAGTCTGCTTCTAGGTAGTGTCCTCCGTGCGATCTTCGCCAGCATCTGTGCTTTGACCCTCAAAAGCATCCTCGGTTTGTATGTAGCTAGCAGCCTTGCTTTGGTAAGAGCCAGCACCCATGGCTGGATTCTAGTGTCCTTGAGTTAATCTTACCCAGCATCCTCGCTTTGGTCCTGGGCAGCATCCCGGGTTTGATTTTAGCCAATGTCCTTGGGTCAGTTCTACAGAGCATCTTTTCTTTGGCCCTAACCAGCATCTTCAGTTTATCTACCATCCTTGGTTCAATCCTAGCCAGCATCCCTGGCTTGATCCTCGGCAACATCCTTGGCTTGATCCTCGGCAGCATCCCTGGCTTGATCCTACGCAGCATCCCTGGCTTGATCCTAGGCAGCATCCGTGGCTTGATCCTCGGCAGCATCCCTGGCTTAATACTCGGCAGCATCCCTGGCTTGATCCTCGGCAGCATCCCTGCCTTGATCCTAGGCAGCATCCCTGGCTTGATCCTAGGCAGCATCCCTGGCTTGATCCTAGGCAGCATCCTTGGCTTGATCCTAGGCAGCATCCCTGGCTTGATCCTAGGCAGTATCCCTGGCTTGATCCTAGCTACCATCCCTGGTTTGATCCTCAGCACCATCCCTGGCTTGATCCTAGCCAGCATCCCTGGCTTGATCCTAGGCAGTATCCCTGGCTTGATCCTAGCTACCATCCCTGGTTTGATCCTCAGCACCGTCCCTGGCTTGATCCTAGCCAGCATCCGTGGTTTGACTTTAACTAGTGTCCCTGGTTTAATCCTAGTCATGCCCATGCTTTGATTTTAAGCCTTGCTTTGCTCCTAGCCAGCATCCCTGCCAGCATCCTCGGTTTAAATTAACACAATTTCCAGCTTATATATGTGAATATATAAATATATATATAAAAAAATATGTTTCCGACTGCTGCAACGGGGCCGGGGTGGCTCGTTGCACCCCACATCCTTTGAGCAGCTCTTGCACAAACCAAGTGCTCCTTCCCAAATCTGCCGCGGCGTGGCATCTTCCCGCTTTTGATCTAGTTTTGGCTGGATATTTTAGCTTTAGCTGACGCACAAATGAAGTGAAGGGGCTTGTGCTTCCTAAGAAACTCAGTCTGTATCTGGAGTTTCTGGAGCATCGGGTAAAGAGCTGAATTTAGGCATTTTTTATTGCCCATTCCCATCTTTTTCAGCAATTTTTCATGGTAGATTGTCCCGGCAAGTGATGGGTGGCAAATGCCCACCTGGTGTTAATGCAGGGGGGGGACAGCGGTCATGTGTGTGGTGAGAGCTGTCCAAGTTCAAGCCAAGCATTTGTTTTTATTGCCCTAAAGAGATTAAAAAACTGAGCAAAAAATGACCGATGAGCTGCGTTTTGCCCAGGTAAGTAAGAAATTGGGATGAGCATCCCCAATGCCCCACGACAGAGCTGCCACGCTTCAGCACTGAACTTAAAATTCAAGCAAAACTCTACAAAAAAAATCTTTTTCTTGTGGTTTGGGGGATGCTCAGGCTTCAGTACGGCGATGCACGCACCTCACCGCTCCCGCGTCCCTCGAAAGCTGTAGCAGCCGGTTGCGGACTCTGGTTGTAAAGATAATTAAGTTGCATTTCTGCGCGTTGTTTACCGTTCCTCTGAACCAACAGTTCCCCAGAGACTTCAGCTCAGGGTTGTTTTTGTTTTTTTTCAAACCTCCTTGCAAGCGCATTCTTCATTATGCTTTAGTAACAATTTTAATTTTACTATTATTAAACCATCCCAGACGCTGCCTTATTATGTGCCTCGGAGCTGAAATTCCTGAATTGGGGGGGGGGGGGGGGACGGCTCACATCTGGGCTTGTTCTGCAGATGTTTGCTCCAGTTTATAAAGGAGCAGACATTAAAGCCCCGACATTGAAATGATTTTGCCCCGGGATGGGTTTGCACAGGTCGGCGCGGGATGGGAATGGCCTTGGCACAGAGAGGAACCCCAAAACTTATTTCATCCTATGCAGTAGCCGGTTGCGCAAAGACCTCGTCTCGGCTTGGCTTTTTTGGAAAAAAAAAAAAAAAATTAATTTTCACCCCAGAAAAAAAGAATAATTAAACCCCAAATGAATAGGAAGGATCAGCACCAGTAACCTGGCGAGCCAAAACCCCAAATTCCAGCACAGCTCCGCGATCAAACCCTATTTTGCACTTTTTTTCTCACAGTGCAGGAGCAAAAAAATCACCCCAGACATCTGGGAGCATCACTCGTGGGACCTGGCGAGTTTAGCGTGCAAAATATGTATACGTTTTGCTACGAGGACTCTTGTGCATATGCATACATTTGCATGTTTGGATGTGTGCTAGCATGTTTGCGTGTGCATTTGCCTGTTTGCATGTGCGTTTGCCTGTGCATTTGCATGTTTGCATGCGCACATACATTTGCAAGTTTGCATGTGCATTTGCATGTTTGCACGTGCATACGTATTCGCATGCATACGTATGCACAAAAGTCCTCGTAGCAAAATATATATGTTTTTTGCATGCCGAGACCCTCGCAACGAGCCTGGCGAGGCAGGGATGTGTGCTCCTAGTGAGCAGCACGTGTGGATATAGCCCCCCATATGCAGCTCTCCTGATTTACACACCGTCAATAACTTTCTTTCTTCCCATTATCTCTAACCCATATACTCCAGGAAGTTTAATTTCTTCTCGCTAGTAATCACCATTAAATAGAAATTGTCTTTTTCTGTGTAAACACGTCATTAGTGAAGCTGGTTTCTGCAGGGTCCAGATTTCATTTTTATTAAAATGAAACATTTTTCGGCTCCTTACTGTGTCCGGAGATGAAGAGGATAATTTTAACCCGTTGGGTTGGCCACAGATAATTGCGCCGGCGTTTGATTGGGGCGATTAGGGAAATCTCCTCTTTTCATGCAGCAGAATTTGCATTTTTCCCCTTACTTCTCTGAAGCGGAGTCATGCTTTCCTACACAGCCAGTTTTAATGAGCGTTATCAATCCTAATGAATATATTTTCATCTTCACTTTATTGGCTTGTTTTTTCTTAGGGAAGGGCTGAAAAACAAGTCCAGGTTAAAACTCGGGGTGGGAAAAGGCACCGAATTTCAGCTCCTTTTCGCGAGGGTGGTGCTCAATAAGGGAAATCTCCTTCTTTTTTTTTTTTTTTATTGCCATCGGGAGCATCTGAATTATTTCAAAGTGCTGAAAGCATCCCTGGAATGATGCAGCAGGGGTTTTTTGGGGGCAAAAGAGGTGGTTTTGGTGTCAGAGGTTGCCTGTCGTCCAAGGGCCGTATTTCCCCTCCGGATCTGCTTGCTGCAGATCTTTGCCCCCATCCCGCAGGGAACTTATGGGACCTGGTGTGCTGCTTCCATCTCTCACCAGGTACCGCTCTCAAAAGACCTCTTTCGCTCCAAATACTCAAGAAAAATAATGAAGCTTACATATTTATATAAATACGTATATTTGATATAGAAAAATATATATTAAAATATATAATACATTCTGTATTATTCCCATTATAGTATATATATTCCCAAATATGGGAATAATACATATTATTTATTGCTCCCATATATATTGTATCATATCGTTTCATGTCATGTCATGTCATGTCATGTATCAATCCTATCCTATCCTACCATACCGTACCATATATAACATATAATGTAATATAAGGGAATAATAGATAATATATATTGGAATAATACAGAATATATAATATATTATTCCCATTGTTTCATATATATCCATATATGGGAATAATAGAGAATAAATTATTTCTTGTTCCCATATATATTATAATATATCAATAATATATGAGAATAATATATTACTGGAATAATATGTAATCTGTTATTCCCATATATATTATAATACATAATATATAACCTATATGGGAATTAGGTGACCTTGTGGCCTCTCTGCTCTCTCCCTACCATACCCTGACCTTGAATTTTCTGGCCACATGACTAAAAAGGCAAATTAACTCTGAATATACCATGTATTATATACAATCCATTTGCAACGCTCACTTTGCCTTCAAAAACAGAGTTTCCTCTTCCCTGTGCTACCCAGAAAATCATATTTGCAGACGCGAGGGAGCAACAGATCCTCCCAAATCCGCCTCTCGGCATTCCCAAAATGCAGTTTCCCTGCCGGTACGGGGATCCCGGGTGCAACGTCTCTCCCTGCCCCTCACCCGCAGGAGATTGAACGGATTTATTTCAAATCCCAGCTCGGAGGAGCGTGGCCAGAGCCCGGCCGCTCGCCGGTCGGATGCTGTTTGCACAAGCCCACTGGGGGACAGCGAGGGATTATGGGGCGACGGGAAAGCGGCTCGGCGAAGCTGATTTCAACCTTTTTTTCCCCAAAGTGCTCCGATGAGCTTGCTTTTTCTGTGTTGGTTTTTTTTTTTTCCCCCCCTTTTGCTTGCTTTTTTTGCTTTCCTTGCCTTTTTTTTTGCTTTTCCTTGCTTTTTTTGCTTGCTTTTCTTTTGCCTTTCCTTGCTTTTTCTTTTTGCAGAGGCATGCAAGTGACCAGGCCTCTTTTCCCAGCTAGGAATATGGGGTGAGAAACGCCCTTTTTTGGGCACAAAGGCTCGTTTCTTCCCCAAATTATGGTTTTTTTTGGGGGGGGATATTGCTGCAAAAGGAAAGCGTCGCCTGGGTAAGTAAATTCCTGCGGTTGCTTCTGCGCCCGGTGGAGCGTCCCACTAACATCCAAAAATGCCCCAAAGCAGAGCTTTTGCCCCTCAAAATGCAGCAGGATCATGGCGTGGTTACTCTAGAGAAATTAAATTACACAGAACCCCCCAATTTTGGGCAAAAAGAGAGCGGAAAGAGCAATTTGTGGAAACAACAGGGTGCCGCATTGTCTCTGTCACCTGGAGTTTTGCAGCTGGGATCAGGGGTGGTTTCAAAAGCATCGGCCTGAATTTTGCAGGAAACTTAACCCACATTCTGGAGACGGTTGAACCGATTCAGCGCTTCCAGCCCAAGTGGCTGGAGCGATGCAAAGTTGCAGAGGTCCAGGCAAAGTTGCAAAAAAAAAAAGGCAAACCGGCATTGCGTTGCAAAGTTGGGGGGAAAAAAAAAAAAAGCAAACGGGCATTGCATTGCAAAGTTGCAAAAAAATGCAAATACGCATTGCACTGGAAAGTTGCAAACGTGCAAGCACGCAGTGCATTGCACAGTTGCCGAAACCTGCAAGCACGCTGCTTTGCAAAACCTGCAAGCGCATTGCAATCGAAACACCGCGAACGCATTGAATTGCGTAGCATCGCAAAACCTGCAAACAGATTGAACTGCAAAAACTGCAAACGCTTTGCATTGCAAAACCTACAAACACATGGCACGGCATCGCATTGCATTGCAAAACCTACAAACACATCGGATTGCGTCGCACCGCGTTGCAAAAACTTCAAACACGTTGCATTGCAAAGCCTGCAAACGCATTGCATTGCATCGCGAAACCTTTAAACTTGCAAAGTTCCTCAGGTGCCAGTGTAAAGTCAATTTATTGCCGTCGCCAGCAAATTAGTTCCAGTAACTCCGTGTTTTTCTGACGCGAGGAATGAATTCCCTCTTCTGTTTTGCCCTTGGAAACTCAAGTTTAATGATGGGAATCTTTCTTTGCACAGAGGATTACCCATGCCCCCTTTTAATTCATAATCCTTTTATTACCGTTTAGCTTTTCTTATGTGACCTGCTGACAAGCCCTTCGCTTGCGAACCCGAATTTGTTGCTTATTATGAACTAAAAAATGATTTATTATCCTTTGAGCAGGGTTTTTCCCTGCTCGGGCCGAGCAGTTTTGCACATACCAACTCCAAAAGTTGCTTTAAGCCTGTTGGAAGCTATTGATGCCACTGGAAAATGGGATGCTCTGGCCGAGCATCGTTAGCGCTGGGGCCTTATAATTGTAATTTAATATTTGTTAAGTGATTGCGGTGTACTTTAAGCAAATAAAATTAAGCCTCGTGGGCACTTTTTCCGGATGATATGGAAAAATTTGTATTATATCTATTAGTCCTGGATGCTCAGCTCCTCGCCTCGGCGCCGGGGTGCATCCGTAGGGCTGATGCCGAGTGATGGCTCCGAGGCCAGATGGCGGGAAGCAATTCCACAATTTAGGATTAATCCTTATTTTTAGTATTAAAAAATTATTTAAAAATTTATTCCTGGTTTCAGGATGCATCCAGCTGTGGGAAGATATCTGTAGGCATCTTAAACCCTGGTTGGGTTGCTTGAAATTCAGCGGATGCAAAAACGGGGGTTTAAGGACCGAAATTAGTGCCAGGTTTAATTCTGGTATTTTCAAACTCTGGAGTTTACGTTCCCATGGCAACCAGTATTTTTATCCTCTTGGTTCGGTGCCTTGTGAGATGGAGCCGTCGGGAAATATCTTCCCTCCCGAGACCTGCAAAGGTGTTGGGGTCGGGTCAGAAGAAAAATAAAATACATCCCTGCCCGCCAGTAAAAAACCATAAAATGCAGGAATTTGGATGATGTCCCTCTCACAACAGGCAAAAAAAAAGGCAATTTTGGGGATGCTGTGACCCAACAGGCCATGGGTCCTTGTGCCACTCTCTAAAACACACCAAAAAACCCAAGAAACAAATGAGAACAGATAATTTGTGCTGGAAAAAATCTCATTTTCCCTTCTGTATCATTTTTACACGCTCCGGTTTGGGATACGGTTTTATGGGCTGAGTTGGAACTCAAGGAACTCAAGAAAGTGAGGAAAAATATCCCAGATTTTCAATGGAATAGATTTATCCAGACCCAAACCAGCCTTTATCTGCGGAAAATTATTTATGTTGAGCTGCTTTTGCTCCACCAAATCTCATCACTACCTTATTACCTGGGGTTACTTACTGGCATGATACATATTGGTTTTTTAACAATTTCTCCCAATTTCTCAGAGTTCAGGTCTGCTACTTATTGTAATTTTATTTTTTTTTTCATTGGAGACAAGCGCCTTGCTGGAATTCCCTAAAAATCAGTGAAAATGGTAAAAATTGGAGATTTTCAGAATTTTACATATTTGGTCATTTCAGTAGGAACCAATGCCCATGGGTTGCAGTTGCAGGATGAGATGGGGCAGGAGACAGAAATGCAGATTTTAAGGTGAAAAGGACCTTGAAACTGTAGGTTATTGCTCCTAAACCCCAAAACGAGGGGAATTTCACCCAAAAACAATGCCGGGAATTTAGGCAAAATCTAAATTGGGTCGAGGTTACAATGTTCTCCCTTTAATATTCAAATCCTATGAATATAAATTAATTTTCAATATTAATGTTTTTCCCCGTGACGTTTTTAGCATCAACCGGCTCCTGGCCATTGGTAAAAACACTGAATTAAGCAAAAATTAAAGATTATTGTGCCGTATTTTTTCTCTTGCCTGACTCAAACAATGCTGTTGGCATAGAAACAGCCTTCTGTGGAAAGGTCACCTGCAAGGAGGGTGATTTAGGTGTAATTCAAGGAGATTACAGGGGATTAGGGTGCGCTTATATATATTTTTTTTATGCAGAGATCATGCGTGGGTATCCTAGTGTACATATATATATATTCATATATACTCATGTGCACGTGCATGCTCATATATATATATATTTTTATATATTTTTTTAAAGGAAGTATGATACAGGAGCAATATCCAGGAAGGTTTGCTAAATTAAAAAGTCTACAATAAAGGTTTTATTTTTTTTCCTTTTTTTTTCATTCTATTTTTTCCCCTCCTCCCCGCCGCATGTGGTGGGGCGATATCGGAACTGAGTGCTTCTCCTCTGTGTTTTTCGCTTGGCTTTAATTAAACCTCAGGCAGGGCTGGAAAAATGTGGCGAGACGAGATAATTGCGCTTATTCCCTGCGCAGGGCTGTAGCCTGGGCTCAGGAAAAAAAAAAAAAAAAGAAAAAAAAGAAATTTGGGGGAGATGCAAAGGTGATGGAGGGCAGCTGAGCCGCTCCGTCGAGGATGATGGAGGTGCGAGCTTCAGGATGAAAAATTTGCTTTACAGCCCAATGGCTCCAAAACCACTGGTTTTCATCCCATTTTGCAACACTGCATTTTTACACCCTGGTCCTGGAACCAGAAAAATCAGTAAATCGCTTTTTTTTTATTATTATTACTGCAACTGGCCTGGATTGCTTTTCTTCCTTTACTTTTTTTTTTTATTTTTTTTTTGGCAATGCGTGGCCAAGGCAGGAATTTAAAAGGTGAGATCACTGGAAAAATTACATTTATATTGGATTAAAACCCCACCCCCTGTGCACGTGCTCCCTGCAGCCGGCATAAGCGCGGGAAAAAACTCCCAGTGCTGTTTCCCTTCCCCAAATCCCGCAAACTGATGGGGGTGAGGAGGTGTCGTTAATGCAAAATACAGTGGAAACCCCCACCCCCCCCCTCAAATCCAATGTTGCCTATTCTAGAGGAGAAAACCCCATCTTTTTTCCAGGCCTTTTCCCCATTATTAAGGAAAATCAGTGCGTTGGAAATGGTTCTGGATTTTGGAAGGGGCTTCCTGCACCCTGATTTTTATCCTGTTGGGATATAACAAGAGAGAAAAGCTGTGGAAATATGGAATTAACTGGCAAAAAAAGGGTTCAGAGAGCCTACAGTAACAAAAATCCCTGTTTTTCTTCTCTTCCTGTGTAGCTATAACAGACCGTGGTAGCAAACATTTGGTTCGGATTACTTTTGGTGATTACAGCTTGTCAGAAAATATTGTTTGCATGCTGGAGGAAATATTATATTTTAACTTTGTTTTCATTCCAAGAAGTCAAAATATTGATTTTTTTTTAAAAAAATATATATATTTAATTTTTTTTCACAGTAAAATTCCAAAAGCATTTTCTGTTTGGACACATGGAAGCAAAAAACTATTGGCTCCGTCTGCAGACGTGAAATGTTTTGACATTTTAAAATGTTAGTTTCCAATTGACATTTCAACATAAAATAGCATTAAAATGGCACCGAGTGAAGCTGTTGATTCAAACCAAAAATTAAATTTCATTGAGGCATTTCAAAACGTAATGTTTTTCTCCGTTGTGAACTAGCGCTTTGGAAAAAGGAGCATTTATTGCTGAGGAAATCAATTATTTCCCCCCAGTTTTGGTATTAAATAGTCCTGACCCACTTTACTGTTGGACGGTGGTCACCATGCTAGACCCAGTTTGGCTGCCTATTTCAGTGGGGATAAGACAGCAAAGAAGGGGTTTTATTTTCATCTAATTGCAATATTGGACAAATCACCACGTATTCCTCCCCCCCAAAAACATAAAAATCCCCAAATAAGTCACATCAACTGAAAAAACCCCCAAACTTGCATTTATTCCCATGTTGGTTGATGGCCAATGGCGTTGGAGGTGGGATGGGCCTAGTCAGCGGGGAGCAGCTGTGTAGAAGATCAGCCAATAATATCTCAATGGAAAGCTGAAAAGCTACAGCAACCCTCAAAATCACTTTCACTCTTATTTATCCCAGTCCTCGCAGCTCCCACTTCACAGTAAATAAAATGGGGGCCACCATCGAGCACCAAGAAACCAGCCATATCCAGCACAGGCGGCCATATGGCAAGTCGATCGTGTGGCGTGTTGACTTGCATTGGTTCCTAATTAATTAACTGACTCAGCGTGTCATGTGATTTTAGTTATTTTTTTTCATAAGTCATGATTTTGAGGAGGTTTTGGGCATCTTGGAGGTTCCTTGGGGGAAAGCAGCCATCCGGAGGGGGAAAGGCAGGAAGGGATTTGCAAGTTGTGTTGATTCGGAAGTTTTCTCCGGTGCTGATGGAAGGGTTGAGGCAAACCGTTCCCTCTTCACTCATCACGGTTGGAAGCAGTGGGGAAGGGTCTTATAGTGGCTTGATGTGGTTTTGGTTGGAGAAATGGTGTTTCCGAGTGTCCAAAAGGTGATGAGCACCTGCAGCTGGAGAAGTTGGAAGAAGGTTTACTTCTTCTCATGGTTTTTCTTCCATCACCCCAACAAAGAAAGACAGAAAACTCCTTTTTTAAGGTGTGGTTTTGGGTCCTCCAGTAGTGCCAGTCAGCACCTCTTGAGTGGAAATCCTCACTTTTTCCCCTGAGAAAGGCTTGTTTCTACCCTCTGACTTCTTCTCATAGATGGCTCCTCTTGGAATAGACCCCACGGCCTCTCTCCACAAGTTAACTAAGAAATATTTCATAGAGGTGATTTAAGCTTGGGGAAAATTTCCATATGAAAAATAGCCATTTCCACTGGGTCACTCAATGGCTCTTTAGAAAGATCTTCTCAAGTTTGACCAGAATTGATGGCCAAGGCTACAAGTGCAGAGTGCTCTTTTCAGCCCAAATTGCCAAATGAGGTTATAAATAGTGTCTTTCTGGGGATTTCTTGCAATATCTGAAGTCACTTTATAGCAGCATTTGATTTTTATGGCAGTCTTTGGGCAGTTGGCTTGAGTCCTGCTTCTACGTAGTGTAGTCATCAACGGAAGGTTGGCTCTTCTCTGAAGGGTCAATGCGTTACTCATTGCCGTTGTTTAATAACTGCACAAATAAATTCGTGTCAGTAAATGCTTCATAACCATGTATTGTTAGAGAAGCAGAACATCTATTGTCAAGATCTTTCCAGAATTTGCCGCCTTCTTGCTTGGAATTTGACTAAAGATAGAGAAATTCTCAACTTCCATGGAAATGAAAATGCCAAAAGACAATGATCTGGGAACATCCTAATAATGTTGAGTTTCTGGATGTGAACTTTATGGCTTCCATTCATTTTCTTTGAATATTAACCACCATGAATGGTGTGGGTTAACACCACGCCCGACACTCTACGGGGTAAATGCAACATCCAAGCTTACTGTCAAATTGCCGGATTTAATTTTGATGGAAAAAATCCTGAAAATACGCATCTTTCCATGAGAAACATTGGATTTGCTGGAACTGCATTTTTCATGGAAGACCTCTGTGATTTTTTTTGATGCACACTGAGTGCAGACATCGGTAATAACACCTTGTACCGAGGCGTGCCGATCACATGCAGCTTAAATCTATCACAGCCTTACTGCAGGCTATTAATAGTTTATTAACTCCATTTAAACTCTGCCTAAATGCTCCCGGTGTGCCAAGTGTCTCTGCATAGAAATTATTAAGAAAAGAGGTTTTTAATCGAATTACGGAGTGGTGCCAAGGCACGTTTGCAACCCGCGCCATGCCCTGCATAGCCACATTCTGCAAATATTCGTGTGCATATTCACTTGCAATGTACTATTGGCGAATTTTAGGGGATGTGCTCCCTCTTTCCATAAGGATTGAAGCATTGCTGGAAAAAATTGCTTTTCGGGAGCTTGTTTCAAGCAGCATTTCTTGCTGAGCCAACTCAAAGCCTGAGGTTTTGCATGAGCAACCAAAAGCGGACTGAAGTTTTCAGGGATGAATATTTGAAGCCGATCATCTCGGAGTAAGTCAGGTAAGGGGAAAGCCCCAAATTTTAGAAATCTATTCCCATAATAAGAAAAGAAGAGTTTTTCCAGCCTGCTCCTACCTATGGGGAAACTCAAAGTTTGGGGAAGGGCTTAACGGATGGTGAAGAATTTTCAGGTGCTGGAAGGTTTTGTGCCCCAGAGATGGGAACTTACAATTTATATTTGCTTTTATTGCTGATACTCGCCAAGGGGGGATCCCGTCATTTGATCTCAAGCACTCACTTCCTGCCAAACACAGAAAAATACTTTTAAAATTCATTTTCTGCCCCTCTTTTCACTTTGCTGTGATGTTTCTTTGTCTCTTGTCGGTCCCCGGGTATCGAGAGTCAAGCCGGGACATTAATATTGATGTGAACCTCGGTTATTAGGAGCTGCATTTCCGAGTGTGCCAGCAGCATATAAATACTATTGCTGGGTAATTAGTGAGCATCAAGCTGAGTTTGGATTGAGCAGGACTTGGTGTCCTACTTTTGGGGTTGGGTTTTTTTTTTGATTTTGCACTGGGTTGTTGGGGTTTTGCCCTGAGTAGAAGCCAGAGAAATGGAAATCCCAGCTCAGGAGTACCTGGATGGTCAATGAAACAGAAAGAAGCAAAACAAAGAGGAAAAAGTTGAAGAAAAAAAATCTTCCAGGTTTTTTCCTTTTTGAAAATCTCCTGTATTTGAAATGCAAAATCACTTCTCAGTTTCTTATTCATTTTTCACCTTTTTTTTTGGTTGCTTCTATCCCTTCTTGCCAGGGTGGGGTTTCCTGGTTTGTGATTTCTCTTCCCGTGCCCCACTTTAATTTTTCTCCTCCAGCCTTGTAAAAGTTTTGAAAAGCTTCAGTGTTGCCAAAGGGCAAATGCAACTGGGTTGCTCTGGTTGGATGCACCTGAAAAATGGGTGCTCCTTGCATTTCCTTGCTCCCCAGCCCTTTTCTGGATGGAGGAACCCCTTTTATTTTATCATCTCCCCCATTCCTTTCTCCCCGGTAATTACAAGAAGGGTTTTTCCATCCAAGCAGGGATGAGGAGACATCCCAGGCTTGGGGCTCTCTCACTAGATCCTTCCCTTTATCCCACAGTGGGGCTTCGATTGAAATGCTGTGTGAATAATTTAGGGGCATTTTGCATCTTTTATACCTCTGAACTTCCACTAAAAGGGGTTCTGAGGTGATGCTGCCTGCAAAATAGCATCTAAAGGTGAAAAACCCCTCAATTTTACATGAGCTAAAAGGGACGTAGATGGGGAGCAGGTCTTTGCCAGGGAAGCCTCCAAACACGAGGAGGTTTAACACATTAATTTCACATGTGAACATCAGAGAAAGGGTGTCTGCAGTGAGTGCAGTTTGGGCCTGGTGTTTGCCTGCCTGGAAGCATTAGGAAAGTGGGGAGGTTTGGGATTTGTCATCCTTTGTGGGGAGCCATTAGGTAAATCACTGCCATGTGCTGCGCCTGGGGGAAACCATTGCATCTTACTACACCTGGGGGTAAATCACTGTGGCTCACTGCATCTGGGGGGTAAGTCATTGCATCTCACTGCTTCTGGTCGTAAATCACAGCGGCTCACTGCTTTTGGGGGTAAATCACTGCGGTTCACTGCGCCTAGAGTTAAATCACTGCAGTTCACTGCTTTTTGGGGTAAGTGACTGTGGCTTATTGCGCCTGGGGTAAAATCATTGCGATTTACGGCATCTGAGGGGGAGTTACTGCATCTCATTGCTTCTGGTGGAAATCACTGCGTCTCACTGGACTTAGGGTTGAGTCACTGTGCTTCACTGCTTTTTTGGGGCTAAATCATTGCATCTCATTGCATCTGGGGGTAAATCACCGTCTCACTGCACCTGGGGGTAAATCAGTGCGTCTCACTGCTTTTGGGGGTAGATCATGGCAGCTCAGTGCACCTGGGGTTAAATCACTGCTGTTCACTGCCTTTCAGGGTAAGTCACTGCAGCTCGCCACTTCTGGGGTTAAATCATCGCAATTCCCTGCATCTAGGGTAAATTGCTGCAGCTCATTGTATTTGGGGGGCGAATCACTGCAACCAGGGGTGCAACCTCAACTTCTTGCCCTGCTCCAAGCCATCCCCATGTTACTGTCCGTCCCCCCCCTTTTTTTTATTGCACCTCAGTTGTTGGCTTTCTCTCACCATGGGGGTGTTCTGTGTCAAATCTTCCTGTTTTCAGACCTCTATCGCTTGAGGCTTTTAATAGGTTTGCTGGGAGGAGGCACAGCCTCTTTATTGGTGCGCTAACGGGAGCACGCCTGCATCTCCCTGCTTGCCGATGCTCACGGAGGACTTTTCCTTTTGGGGGCCGGCTGCATCCCAGGGCTGTACGAGCAGCAACATGTGGGCTTTGGCAGGGCGTCTGCATCAAGCTGCTGGAAAAGATTTTAAATTCCCGACTAATTTCTTTTCCGCGAAACAAATGAATCTTCAGAAGGGCCTTTCCTCACAGCTGCTAAGCCATTTAATTTATCTGAGTCATTTACAATTTGTGATGGGACTGTTAATAGCCTGATGCAGGGATCAACATCACTTAGACGTGGGGGTTGGTTTCTTTTTTCTTTTTTTTTTCTTTCTGCCTTTTGGGTTTTAATTTCTTTCTGGATTTGCCCCCAGAGGCACAAAGCTGTGTTTGGAAAACGTCAGCTCCGTCTCCCCAACCCCTTTGTCATGCCGGGGCAGCTCGGGCTGAAAGCGCAAACCGCAGCCCACCCATGGGGACGTGCCGCCCTGCTACTACTTAACTGCTTCAAAGTACCTGTCTGTGATATGAAACATGCCGTAAAATGAATATATTCCAGATGTCCCTGCAAATTCCCCTCAGCTTTGCCATCCACCTGAAGGTGGCTGACGCGGCAAGGCTCCTCGGTCCCCGCTGCCTCGCTCGCTGCTTGAAGGAGCGGGATGGTGGCTCATTTGGGGTTGCAGTTTGGGGGGGTCACCATCACCAGACCAGGGGGATGCCCCCAGGTCCTGCCCAGTGCAGTGTGGGGTGAGGAATCCAGCCAGTGAGGTCCCAGGGGGTGATTGGCCTCCTTGGGATTGGGGAAGGGGTGTGTGTCTCCATCCTGGGGTTTTGGGGGAATCTTAATCCTTGTGGCTGGAGGGCATCTCTCTCCTTGGAAGGTCTCCATTCTTAGGTTGGGGGATCTCCATCCTTGGAGTCTGGGGAATCTCCATCCTCAGGGTTGTGAGGGCCCTTGGGTTTTGGGGATCCACATCCTCAGGGTTAGGGGGATCCCTGTACTTGGGGTTAGGAGGATTGCCATCCTTGACGTTTGGGGGTCTCCATCCTTGGAGTCTGGGGATCTACATCCTCAGGGTTGGGGGAATCCCCCTACTTGGGGCTAGGAGGATCTTCACTCTCGAGGTCTGGGGGGCCTCCATCCTTGGGCTTTGAAGATCTCCACCTTTGGGGTTGGGGGATCCCCATCCTTGGTGTTGGGGAGATTCCCATACCTGGAGTTAGGAGGATCTCTGTCCTTGGCATTAGGAGGATCTCTATCTTTGTGTTTTGTGGAGCTCCATCCTTGAGGCTTGGGCATCTTCACCTTCAGAGTTGGGGGTTCTCCATCTTTGGGATCTTATTCCTTGGGTTTAGGGGGCAATCTTCATCCTTGGGGTTGGCAGATCTCCATCCTTGGGGATAGGGGCTCTTCATCCTTGGAGGTTCTCCATCCTCAGAGTTGGGGGATCTCCACCCATGGACGATCTCCATCCATGGATGGAGGACCTCTGACCTCCATCCTAGATGAAGTCAGGAGGACCCACAGCCTCCTCCATACCACAATACCCACCTCGTATAGGAGCCACGGGGGGTCCATCCAGGCTCATACCCTTGGACAACTGCAGTTTTGGGATGATGGGAACCTGCACCATGAGCAGAGCAGCTTCCTACCTTCCAGCCAGCTCAGCAAACATGACCTTAATTTATTTAAAAGCTCCACTGAAAACATGTCGGGGTCTGTGTTTGCTGTTGAACGGGGTGTTTCCGGGAGACACGGGCAACAATTTCTTCGGTACGCCCTGTATTAGGTACTGGTTGGCTGGGAAGACCATAGAAAAGCTGGAATAATGATGGTGTAGAAGGCGATGAAGTAGGTGCAAAAGCTAAAATTACTATTCATCGCTAATATGTTGCATGGCACTAATTAATTTTTAAACAGCCTCACTGGGGACCTCATTGCTAAAACATGATGTTTTCTCCGCCGGCACCATAACTGTTAACTCAAAACAAAGCAGAAGAAAGCCGGGAAGGATGAGGAACCGCAATGTCCATCAGACGGCAGCCAAACCGCCTGCTTGGAGGAGATTTCTCTGATGGCCAAATCCTGCCACTGTGCTTGGGGGGACACGCTCTGTTACACCACTCCAAGGGCATTTTTTTGGGGGTAAGGAGTCAAATCCAGCTTCCCCGGAGTGCAGAAATGTTGCCTGAGCTGTGAGCATGCTGGGAGCAAAGGGAAAAGCTATTTTCAGCTCTGCTCTCACCTGTCTCACTTTACCCGAGCGTGGCTTTCCTGAATATTTGTAGCCGTGTTTTATTACCGGTCTTGCAAGCCTCAAACTGGGGGGATTATTACCATGGCACTCACTCACATGTAATTTATTTAATTCAGTCTTTAGGAGCGCTAAGAACAGACTTTCCTCAACATTTTCATTGTTGCTGACATCTAGATCAACACCCAAATATATTTATTTGACATTTCCCATCACATGATATATGGAGTATTGCTCCTAAAATGGCCAGAGCTGGAAATGCTTTATCTTCCATTTATGTTTAATTATTCTTTGATTATTCGGACACTTTTCTTGCCACCACCTTGAGTCCACCTATTAATTCCATCCTTTTAAGCTTCATCTTCTCCAAAAGAAGGGGAATTTAGCAAGCTTCTGCAAAGCTATTTGCAAAAAACGTCAAGTTCATTGGTTTTACTTCCACCTCCCTGTTTAGCTTTTTATTTTAAAATTAGGAAATTTGGTGGCTCAGGGAAAATCTTCCCTGCCATTCTCTGGGGCTGATGGGTACCAGGATCTGGCCTGAACCAAGTTGAGCGTAAAAAATTACAATTGCACCATTGCAATGATCTTTTTTGCTGTTGGGGAGAGGGTTTGCCACATGCCGGTAGCAACCCCGGGGTCACAGAGGGCTGCAAACGAGGGGAGCACGTGTGCACCCCCAGACGGGGCGATTTCTGTTTCCATATGGAAAAGGGATGTGGCATCTGGTTTCACTCCCAGCAGCTGGCAGCTTGAAGCCTGTGTTTTGCATGGTGCGGAGTAAAGAGAAAATAAAGTGTCGAATTGTTTGGCATTATCAAGGATTTCTGCTCCCCAGGACTCCTGCATAAAGAGATGGAAATTTTAGCTGCTAGAGCCAAGAAACACACAGAAGTATATGAATTTATTACATTTTATCTCATTCCCCTGCAAACAGCGCTGGAAATGTCAAAAGATCATCTATTGTTTCATCATTTAGAAAGAATTTTTGTTTTCTAGTTGTAATTTCTTTGATGGCTGGCTGTGGGGAAGGAAGAGAAATTGGAGCAGGAGATGGCAGGGCTGCAGCAGGTTGAATGTGCAGGTTTGTCTGGCCGTGGAGCTACATGCATTTAAATTTCTCACATCCCGGGTTTTTAATTTAACAAATGTAATTAAGGCTGGGGTAGGTACTCGGATTATTCATTTACTCCAGATGGAAAAAATTAAATTGAATGCAAATTCCGTAATCAGACATGAAGTTGAGGATGTCGGACGTGATGGGGAAGTGTCAGCACATTAATCGGACTGCTTTCCCTAAACAGCACCTAAATCTAAGAGCCAGGGATTATTTGAATAATTGAGGTGGCATTTGATAAGGTATCTGATTGCTGATATCTCCTTAAGATGGAGCCCTAATTGTAATTCTCCATCAAGAAGGATTAATCTGTGTAACAGGGTGTGCTGGGAATAGTGTGGTGTCAGGCTGCCTCCCTTGAATTTTGGTCTTTTATCGAGGGCTGCCATGCCCCGGGAAGGTGCCAAAGTGATTTATCGCTTCTCCTGTTACTTCATACGTGAACCAGGAGGGCGTCAGATAGCGTGGCTGGGCCCCAGGGATCCAGGCATCCAAGGCTGCCCGAGTCCCAGCAGCGATGCCCATGGCCTTCAACGTTAGGTCTGTATTTTGGAGGTGCCTCCCAGCATTGGAGAAGGATGCATCATTGCATTTTGATGTCCCTTCTCAGCGTCTTCAGGGCACAATTAAACCCCTTTTTCCCTGTAAAACAGGCATGAACTGTTCTGACTTCAGCAGAAGACCTTGTTGGAGGACCATGACTCCATCCACAACACTGGTCATCTGATGGGACCCAACCTTGATGCTCTTGGGGGCCAATGGACATTGACCGTTGCTACTCCAACTCAACCTTGGCTGGGGTAGCAAGAGGAGCTTCCACTTGATTTAGTAGCAGACACTTGGTCATAATCATAGAAAACTTTTTTTTGCATTTCCAAAGCAGTTATGCATTCCCATAGGAGAAATAACATTTCTGTAGAGTCCTTTTCACTGCCAGCACTGCCGCTTCCTCTGAAACCAGGCATGACAGTGTGGGGAGATGGGGATGGACTTTGCTTCTTGAATCCCACACCTTGGGTGATATAAGAAAGGATTTAAAATGGTGAAAATGCCAATTTAAAAAAAAAAAAATCTATCCATGTTGAAGATCCAGACTTGTAAACAAATAATCAGCATTGTCGTTCTTTTTCACCTCTTCTATCTAGCAGCAAATGAAAAAAGAAAAGAGAAAAAGAGA
Source organism: Astur gentilis (assembly GCF_929443795.1). Taxonomy (NCBI): domain Eukaryota; kingdom Metazoa; phylum Chordata; class Aves; order Accipitriformes; family Accipitridae; genus Astur; species Astur gentilis. The sequence continues at coordinate 4,555,869 of NC_064884.1, forward strand.
TGAAAGAGGGCAGAGGGGTAAAGCTTGAAAGATTTCTTTTTTTTTTTTTTTTTTAGAATGTGAGTATTTTGAAACAGAATGTAAATGTAATATGAAAAAGTGTGTTGGGGAGAAGATATTCATGACACCTACTGCAATCATTGGGTTGCCTGGCAGTGAAGAGGACAGATCATATTTCTCCTGTCTCTAAAGTAAAGCCAAATGTGGAGATTTCTTATTTCTTCTTTTTGTCCTACCATCCCACCTCCTCCTGTGGCTACGTGCTAATAGCCACTTCTGCTAAATGGGTGCATTAATTGTCTCGGTGATGTGATTTTAGCCAAGCTCTGAGCAGTGGATTCGCAACCAGAAAGGCAAGATTGATTTCCCCTCAAAAAAAACCCAACTTAAATCACTTGAGATAAGTTGGGCGTTATCTTAAGGTTGCAAATTGCTTGTTTGCTCCTCCAGCTGGAGCTGTTAATTCAGAACAATTAACGCGCCGTTTAAAACAGAGATGAAGCATATGGAGACGGTCCCAGGGAAAAGAGCCTGTTTGGGATGGAGAGCCCCAGCATTTGCAAAATCGGATGGATAACTCCAGTTTGTCTTTTTTTTTGAGATCCTGGCAGGGATGTGGGGAATGACACGAATACTGGGGAGTTTACGCCCCAAAAACCCTGTTGAACGCTGTTTTGCTCAAAGCAAGAGCCAACTGGGTCTCTAGACCCAACTAGAAATAAAGTGCTAATGTTCAATGCTGGGGTGAATTCACTGTTGAGAGAGTGCTGTCACCACCCCGTCCATCCTTAAAATATTTATTCTTGATGAAGAAATAATGAATCCTAAAATGAATCCTAAAATAATGCCTAGTTTTTTCGATGAGCCTCCTTTGCAGTGCCATGAAATGCTGCTCTGGCTTGATCCTTTAAGGCTTTTTGCAGCTTCATTTTGGGTACCTGCCATCTATTTTCTCAGGTTGCCTTTTTTTTTTGATGCAGGTGAAGAACAAAAGCCTAAATCTGGAAATAAACACCAAAATACAGCAGCAGTGGGTGAGCTCAACGTGCTTAAAATGCTTCTGGGCCAAGGAGCAAATAGGTGAGCTCCTTTTATGCAAGAACATAAGGCACTCTATTAGATTTTTATGGGATGCTGTGTAAAATACTGCAAGAGTGGAAGTTGTTGCATTTTTGCAGCCCAGTGGTGGCTTACAGGGTGGTCAATCCTTCCTTCCATCCTTGCATCCATGCATCTGTTCATCTGTGCATTCCTGCATCTGTTTGTCCTTGCATCTGTTCATCCATGCATCCATCATTTTTGGTCATGTACCTCTGACCATAACTGCACACAAATTTATTAAAGGCGCCCAAAAGTTTGTTTTTCATATGAAAAACCCCACAAATCTGAATATTTTCCCTTGAGACATTATAGGAATCAGCGTGGCCCAACATGCAGCAGCTTTTCACATCCTTCCCAAATGGTGGGAAAATGTGCTTTTCCACCCCAAAGCTAGCCCTAGGATTTCAGTTTTGGGAACCCCTGCAGCATGAACCTCCCGAAACCTGTGTCTGCCTAAGCTGTGAAAGCCAAGCAGGTCGTCTTTAAGAGCTTTTTCTGCAAACCCTTTCCCGTTATTCCCCGATCCGAGGATGGATGGAGGCAGCATCAGCAAATCTGAATAACTAATCAGAGTCCTCATTAACCCCCCGCCGAGATGCTCAAACATTCACTTTGCTGTTTGTGAAGCAGAAAAAAAAAAAAAAGGAAAAGCAAAAAAAAAAACCCCACAACCTACCCTGCATTAAAATTGATGTGTTATTAATCCCACTGTTCCAGACCTCATGGGTACCGAATTTTCCTTCGTCTCGCCCGAGGCCGAACAGTATGGTGCCGCTTCTGCAGGACACTTTGGCTTTCCATTATTTATCGACACGGCATAGCGAGGCCGCTTTTGTTCCCTGGGCCCAGATGTGCGCACATGTGCATGTCCAGGGGTGGGTAGGGGTCTAATATTTCCATACGTGCCCCCTTTGGATAATGCAAATCGCCTATAGCGGGGCTCCATCAATGGACTCATCTCTCTTGGACCGTGTTTTGCGGTGAAAAGGCCTTGCTTTTGCAGAAATAGAGGAATATTGTGTGCGTATGGGCATGTCTTGTATCTTTTCACTCTCTTTGAGTAAGGATGGGGTTAGTGCATCATCAGGTTTAACTTGTGGGACTGGGAAGGTGGAAGGATGAAAATACCATATTGCTCTTGCACCTTTAAGCATCCCTGAGATCCAGCCCCAGCCCTTACTCAGAGCCTGAGGATGCTACAGAAATTGCACCATGGAGGGAAAAAACCCAACAAATCAAAGGTTTTTACTGCAATGGTCCTCATTGCAGATGGCAGTGGGTGTTGTCAAAGTGCTTGGAGAGTCATGATCGCCCCTTGGAGCTCCTTAAAGAGTTAAACTGAAATTTGAGCTTTGATTTCTGCCTTTCTACTATTTTTCGTGTGTACGGGGTTTCTTCAGTTGTCCCCATGGGTGTAGAGTTTGGGATCAGTACAGCTTGCTCCTGGGCGTAGCATGGGGTATAAAAATAATTCAGCAAACCCCAGCAGCTTTGTTAGGAATTTCACCATTCGTTGTTTCCACTTAAGTCAGAGGAGCTGGTGTTAAATATGTTAAAAAAATCATAGTCACAATTAAACAGCATTTATGTGATGAGGTTGGAAGCATCATGATCTGCTCACATTGGAAACAAGGCGACACGACAGGAAAAGACTTCTTACTTTAAAATCCTAGACTTTTTGCAAAAACCCTGGATTTTTTTTTTTTTTTTTGCTAAATGTCAGCTTTATTAGCATTGCCTTGCACTTAATTAAATCTTTATTAAGAGGGTTGCCCTTGGCTTTTTGCAACCTGGGTACATCCTGAGGTCCCGGAATGCTGGGTTCTCATCTCCGCTGTTGGATGTTATTCAGGTCAAGTAGATCAGGATTTAGGGCATTTGGGGGGATTGATGGCTTGTCATAAATGGTGTCTTATTTATGACCCTCGGGCAGCTGCTCCATGCAACCATGAGTGTCCGGGACACCATGTATCTTGCTGGCTTGCGTTGCCCATGGTGGAGCATATTGAAGGAGGGATCTCCTGCGTTCCCTTTCGCATCGGGAGGACTTCAAAGGCCTCTGCTAAACTTCAAAGGATGCCTTTTGAAGTTGCTAGAAGTGTGCGCTGGCTCAAAAAGACTTATCTTCCTCTGCAAGGGTGTTCAGGGAGATGTCCCCGGTGGGGTTGGTTCTTGGTGCTCTTCGTGATGGGGACAAAAATGGCATCTTTTGTGCAGAAGCTGCACAAGCCCGTATTTTTGTCCTACATGCATGCAGCATCCAAGACCTCGGTCCTAATCACCTCCAAGGATGAAAATCAGTCTACCAGAGCTCTTTTAGCACTGGCAGAGCCTTATTTATCTGCTCCTTTTCCTCCAGTCTTTATGTTTTGTTCAGATGGCAAGCCCAGATGACAAAAGTCTCTCCCACGGGATGGAAAAAAGTCTTTACAGGGATGAAGGATTGCTCAGAAACATGAGCTTTTTCATCACGCTGTCAGGACAAATCTAATGCAAATCAAGTCCTGGGTCCTCGATGTGTATTTGGCATCAGCTCCTGCATGCTCCAAGGCACAAGCCCGTAGGGTTTTTTTATTCTTGATCATAAATATCCTTAATATTTCAGCTGCTGTTGCGGTGGAAGAGTTTCAGACTCGAGCCCCTTCTGAGCACTTAACATAACCCAGATTAGGTCTCTATACCTCTCAGCAGGACCTATGCTTGCTCGAGAACTCAAGAGGCATCTGGACCTTTCGCCCCTTTCACCAAGTTTTTCCATGTTTGGGGGTTTCTTCCCCATTTTGCCCTGGAATCACCCAGTTGTTTCCATATCTCTCCTTGGGCAACGGCCTCGGTGATGTCCAGGTTTCCAGAAATGGTACTTCCTATGCAAGCTACCCCCATATGGGTCTTTTGGACCCATACGCCTGGCTGCGATGATGGATACAGGCTGTGAGGGCACAAAAATGCAAGTGTTATTATTGCAAGGGGTTTGGGATGGAAGCGGAACCAGGGGAAATGGTTCTCGTGGATCTCCCATATGGCCTCACCATGCGAGGTGACATATAGCAGAGATGCATCCCTCAGGTGTGCCTTGCTGATCTGAGGAGCTCTCTGGAGGTGGTGTGTAGCGTAGTAGATATATCACGTATATATTGGGGATCTTGAGGAACTCTCTGGAGGTGATGTGTATCTAGAGGTGCATATATCAGATGTACAATTGAATCCGAGCAGCTCAGCAGACCAAGGTGTGTGTATATATATATATATATATATATACACACTAGACATATATCAGCAATCTGAGGAACTCTGTACCGGGTTATATATATCAAGGCAGATATATCAGATGTATATTGAAGATCTGAGGAGTTCTCTAGAGGTGACGTATATCATGCTAGATGTATCAGATATATAATGGAGATTTGAGGAGCTCCAGTCAGGTGACATATATCAGAGATGTATATGTCAGATATATATTGGTGAGGAGCTGTCTAGAGGTGATTTATATCAAGGTAGATATATCAGATGTATACTGAAGATCTGAGGAGCTCGACAGAGATTATGTGTATCGAGGGACATATATCAGACATATATTGGAGGTCTGAGGAGCTCACTACCAGGTGATATATATCAAGGTAGATATATCAGACATATATCGGAGATCTCAGGTGATGTTTATCACCTAACATAGAGGTAATATCTGGAGGTGATGTATATCAAGGGACATTTATCAGATGTATAATGGAGATCTGAGGGGCTCGATAGAAGTGATGTATATTCAGAGATCTGGGGAACTTTCTCTCTTTTATTCCTTTTTTTGCAGTCAGACACAAAACACCCCTGTGGCCATGCTGATCATTGCTCAGCCCATCTTTGTTTTTCCACTGGATTTGTTTAGATGGGTCTACACATTCCAACCGCAGCCTCCATAAAGGCCAGATCCTTGGTAGATGCAGCATCATCTCTAACATCTGTGTGGACTTTTCCTTATTAAATAACGGCTGGGAACTCCCCTGTTTTCGAGTTAATGGCTCTTCCATAGTTTGTGCTAGCTGAGCCCAAGTGTAAAAGCACTTTTACACTCAAGCGAAGATTATAATTAACCAGGGGGGTGGCAACAGCCAGCGTGAAAGGGGAGCATGGCCAACAGCAATGCTGTTTGATTGCTTTTTTTCCTTTTTATTCCTTTTCAGACCTGGATTGTACCGCTAAACCTCAGTGAGATCCCGTCCCGGGGATTTGCTGCCCTCCAGGAGCCGAAAAGGGCAGGACGGGACTGCATTGCCTTTCATCCTTTGCGGATAGACCAGCAACGAGCACGCCTTCGTTTTCTGGACACATCTCGGTTCGACCTCTATAAATCTGATTTATTTTTTGTCCTTCCATGGAGATGTCCAAACCTGCACGGGCAAAACCCTGGGGGTCTGATCTAGCTCAGCCATCAGCCCTGCTTTCACCTCCAAGGGGTTATCCCCACCTAAGTTTTCCTTGATTCCTCCTATTTTCCCCACTATACTACAAAAAAAAGTGCATTAAGAGTGGACTTGCCCACCATGGCTTCTCTGACGCTGCCAGAAGACCTTCCCTAGTGCAGAAAGCTTCATCCTCTGCTTAATATTTCACCATCTCGTTTCATCATTTTCTCTCAATATTCAAATATTTCATCCTTTGCTTTCCCAGGTTGTGATCCCTACCCAGAAAATCTTGGTTTTGGGGTGGCGGGAGGACGCTTGCAGGGCAGCGGCTCCCCGAGCACCCCCCAAACGGTAAGGCTGCTTTGCTTTATATTAATTAGGCAATTATATATATGAATTGCATGATTATATGTATTAATTGAGCAGGATGTGGTGAGTCGTGACCTTGGTGGGGCTTTATTTGGGGGAATTTCTGCTCTTTTTGGGTACACCCAAATTATATCACTCCTTCCCTAAATGCAGTGAGCATTTAGCGGGGAATTATAGTTTTTTGCTCTGTTTTGCTTTGTTTTTTAGAAATCAGGCTGTGCAGAGAATCTCGCTTTAAAGCTCAAGTATTAAAAACATGTTGTTATGAGCCCTACAAGCCATGGCCAGCCTGGAGGAAAACACAGATACGTTTTTGTAAAAATACCCTGAAATATGGGTTGCTATCACTACAAAATTTTGGCACATCAGTAGGATGTGGAGAAATGGTCACCAGCTAAAAATAACTGAAACATGGAGCTTAAAATAAGATGTACATGAAACCAAGGGTCTCGCAGTCCTTTAGTCAACCCTGACTGCTAAAATTAGGGCTTGACAGAGTGACAAATGTGCTTGATCTGTGCCAAAACTGTAGGCACCCAGCAGGTGACAAAGAAAATAAAACCCCATTGGCTGCAACTTCCCTCCTAAAGGAGCAAAGAGAAATCTTTGGTCACTGAAAATGGAGGGGCTGCCTTGACTTTGCCTGATTTCTTCCTAAACCGGTGATATTGAGGGTGGGGGCATGTCAGGGGAAAAGGCAAAATCTTCTTTCGGTCCACAGTGCAGCACAGCATCTTTTCTTTGAGTCTTTCCTCTTGAGTCTTGCCTTCTCTGAAGGTCCCTTTTTAATAAACAGCAGCCAATAACGGCAGGATTATTTCCCTTAGGCTGCCCTTCCAGCACTGATTCTTGCTGGTGACCTTCCCTCAGCCAAAAAACCAGGATTAAGGATGTGATGAAGCAGCTGAATTTCTCATTAGTCTGGTTTTGCCCCCTTTCTAATAAAGCTACAGGTTGGGTTCACTTTGAAATGACTTCTCTGGGGGGGTCTGTGTGGGCTTAGGATCACCTCTTTTTGGGGAGATCCTCTCTGCCTTGATGCCTTCTTTCCAATCAGTATTTTGATGTGAGCCGCCCGGTGCTTGTGTGAAAGGGCTCGGTGCCCTGCGATGTACTTTGGGCATATTGAGTTGTTCCCCTTGGAGGAAACTGAGCCCGTGGAGGACAGAAGCACATGTCTGTGGAGGACACAAGTGCAACCTGGCCTGGGAAGCATCTCCAGCAAGAAGACCAAACCCAACCTATTCAGCAAATTGTGCCAACAAGGTCCAGACACCTCCCACTAAAGATGTAGAAAGACGTGGTGATGGGTATCCACCTAATTACCTTCTGGAACAGAAGGCTGGCATTGCTCTAAGTGGTTAATGATAGAAATTATCTATGCTGAAGACATCTTCTGAGAAATAACTTGGTTCCCCTTAGCCTTTTCCACCTTGTATGTGGGTCCCCCACTTTGCAGGCACAAAATCATGTCGACTTTCCTCCTCCTGTACATCCACAGAGATGCACCTCCGAGGCCAGGTTGTACCTTTCATCACTGTGCAAAAAAAGTTGCAAAAAAATTTGGCACATCTGTCTGACACCATAAATACTTCCCAGTCCTTTTTTGTCCCCAATTTTCTCATTGTGTTGAATTCAGAGCAGGCTGAACATATCTTAGGGTCTACCATTCAGAGTGAATGGAGAAGACAGTGTAATTAAAGGAGTTCAAAACTATTTGTAACTCCCTAGCTAGGCGGAGCTTGTATAAATCACCGTGTCACATCTCAAATCTCTCTTTTGTCATTGAGGCTGGAAATATGGGGAAAAATTGCTTTCAAATGGGCAAATGAAAGATATTTAAATCGAGGCAATTAATCTAGCAGCTCACATCGCAGTCTTTGGTGTCTTGGCTCAGGGCTTGGATGGGGACAACTGTCTGTTGATACCGGGAAGGAAAATCTTATTTTTGGCTTCTGGTTTGTAGAGTCATTTCTCATTGGGAATTTTGCATTTTAAAAGGAAATTCCGGGGGGAGGTAAGACCAGAAGGAGTCAGAGGGCTGCAAGAGAGGGATGTGAAGCGGAAACTCAGCGAGTCAGGAGCTCTGATTTATCTGCCATATGGGAAAGAGGAAAACAGCCGGCTCCAGAGGGATTTCTTTCCCTCTCCCAAAGGGAAAATTTGCAAGCGTGATAGCAGGATTTAGCAAGAAACGAGGCAGATTTAAGGGAGGAGAGGGTTTTATTAGGTGTGCTGCGGCATTGCTCTGTTTTCGGGGCTTTCCCACGAGAGGGGGAATCTTTGCACACTCCCGTGCACATCTCGCCTGTGTTTCTGCAGTTGGGTTAGGTCTGCTGCTTTTACCCCAACTTCTGCAAGCCCACCAAAAAGCAGGTTTCCATTTAGACCAATCTCTGCAAGCCCACGAAAAAACAGGTGTCTATTTGTGTTTACCTGGTGCAATTACTCATGCAGGTGTTGGGAGATTTGCATGAAGCCTGTGGGTTTCGATTTGCAAAATAAACACCCCAAAAAGGCATTATTAAAATTTGCAGTGTTGCTCATGGGGTGTTTATGGGCTGCAGCAACAGTTGCAAAAAGTCATTACATAGTTTGTGGTGGGATCTTTGCTGGAATTGTTGGCACACGTCTACTTTGAGGTTGCGGGTGGGTTTTGCACTGGTGTTGGTCTGATTTGCAGTTTGCAATACTTGTGCTGGCTGAGAAATCGGTGAAGGACTGCAGTTGTCAGTTTGGGATGGAATAACATGGCTGACGGTTAATTTTTTGCTGAGCAAGACTGGTTTTGAGTATGTTTCTTCTTGGCTGCCCATCCTCAAAGCAACAACTCTGACGTCCCCTTTGCTGGTGGGAGAGAGACATGTAAAAACCCCAAATCTCCCATTTTCCCAGCACCTTGTTCATCTCAGACCCATACCTAAGCCTCTTCTTCCAGCCCACCTCTCCAAAACTCATCATGTATGTTTACTGTCATCTTCTTTGTCCTCCAAGAAGCTCCTCTGAACCTGGCTGGGACCTTGGGGCCAGGACCTTCCCATAGCAAGACTGGCGTGGGATTGAGATTTGGTGTTTGCACGATGGAAAAGTGGGTGCTCAGTGATTCCTCTCTCATGGGATTAGCAGGTTGCAATTGAAAACAAAGAGCACAAGGCAAGGTTTGAAAACATTAGGCAAGATTTTGATCATAAGTTATTCACAGTTAGTTGCTTGCAGCGAAGAACTGTTGGAAAATTAATCCACTCCCTATTTTTTGCAAGCACTCTCAAGGCAATCAGAAACTTTTCCTGGAAATTTGTGTCCGGCAAGAGGAAATTTGCACATTTTTTCAGTTCCACAGCTACGTTTCACTTCAAAGCTTTTTGATTTGCCCTCTGAAAAAATTCACAATTTGCTCTTTTGGGAACTTTTGTTGGGCTGGGGGCTGGATTGCACAAAATGCAAGTATTTTCAGGTTACTTTGAAGGAGCTTCTTTGATGTTTCCCTGTGCCAGTTTGTTTTGGAAGGTGCTTTAATGGTGTCCCTCTATAAAAATAACACTTTAAAATGTATGTAGGTATCTCAGCTCTTCACTTAAAAAAAAAGAACAAAGTTGTTTAATGCTGCTGTTCAAGGTACATTAACCTTGTCTACTAAAGCTCTGACTGGCTCTTGCAGGTTTTATTCTTGTGTTTATGTTGCAGAGATATCCCTGGAGCCTTTTAGGGTTGGGTATCTTCAGAGAGGAGAGAAATATTTAGTGGTAATTGTTGTTCTCATTGGAAATTCATTGTGGCAGCTCCCCCCTTTCTATGGAGCTGGATTCTGGAGGACGATTTGCAAATATTAAATAAATAAATGCGAATATTAAATAAATAAATGCTGGTTTCCCCTGCACCCAGGGGAGATGTCCCATCCGGTGACAAACCAAACTGGTGCTTGGCAAGAGGTTTTTGGCATTGTCTGACATGGTGTTTCCCTCTCCCTTTTACTGAAGTGCTTATGCATTGACCCAGAGCTTTTTTAGGAGAAAAATAGAAAAGGGGTTTGCTCTGGTCCAGGGTTTATCCTGCAGAAATATCAAATCTCCATCTGCTTTATCCCGTGGTTGTACCAGATGCACAGACTCGATTCATCCTTTTTTATTGGGAAATAATGTGATAACTGAATACTAGGAAGGTTACAACGGCCAGCATTTAGGGAACCAGCATCTTGGCTGAGAGCAAAAGATGTTCCCAGTGCAAAAACCCTCCTGGGTTTGGATAGAGGAAATTTGGCTACCAAATATTCCTTAAAAAATTAAAAATCTTTCGTGGCGCAGTGGTATTTCTTGCACAAATGCTCCTGATATCCTCAGATGAGGCATCATGCGAGCCCACTTGGAAGCAACTTGAATGTGAGGAATGACCAAGAATGGGTGATGTCCTGAAAAATGGGATTCTTCCCCATTTTCAACCATTTAATAGCATTTGGTTTATTTTTAATGAGCTCAGGGTGGCATTAGGGAGTTCCTTTAATAGCTTGTGAAAGACTAGTGTTCATCTTTCAGGGTAATGGGTGAATTTTGGTAAAAACAAAAAGGGCAAAGGTTGGCAGATAGCAATGAGATGTTCAAGAGCAAGAGGGTCACTCTCGATTCACTTTATGACCAGTGAAGAGTTGGCATCACCCGCCGAGGGTGAACCTGTCCTCACTGGCGGTTCAAAGCAAGATGTATCATCCTCTGGAGGTGCCTCTCTCTTCCCCCTCAGCTATATTTCTTCATTTTAACTTAGATATATGCATATAATGAATGCATATATCATAAACTTCAGCACGCACAAGCCCTCCATGAAGATGGAGGCATAAAAAAACCTTGCAACCCGCTGTGGAGAGAGCATGAGTAACACAGCGTCATTGCAAATCTTAAAAAAAATATATAAATACCCTTTAGAAAAGGCAATCTTCCCTTCATACAGAAAAATACCTTCCTGTGGCCAGGAAAATGTCCTCAAGTATCTCTAACAATTTTGAAACTTTGGGTAGAGAAGAGGAAATGCTTGAAAAGCTGATTTTCTGATTTCTCACATTGAGTCCTCCATTATCAATTGCATGTTTTGCTGCGGGGGAGAAGCTGCTGAATGAGCTAGAAAAAATGATCCCCATTTTCCCATTGATTTGGAAACAAGAGTTGCACCTTGCAAAGCTAATGTTAACATTATCCACTGAAAACACTAACATAGAGTCCAACAATGTGATTTTTTTTTTTTCATTTAGCTCTATTTCTAATATGGTTTTATGGCTGTTTTATTAATCAACAAGGTCATACCCACCTGGGGAGTGGTGAACGACCGTCTGCAATACTTTGATTTTTTAAATGTTTTGAGGCATCAGTGACCCCCCCCCCCCCCCCCAACTTCTCAACTTAGTCTTTAATTATTTTTATTTGAAAGAGGAGGTAATATATTACTGGCAAAATGCAGCCTATAAATCTGAGACTCTTTTAGGTAGATGCAAGCTCTTTGGGAAATACATTTTCAACTTAATGGCAATATTTCAGTGATAGCTGAAATAATTTTATTTCATAAGGAAATTTAGGATACTTTGATCTCAGGTCGCTGCCAAAACCTAAAGTACTGCCACTTCTGGAAATGAAAGAGCCTTTATGGGTTTTATTGCTCACCATTTCTTTCCTCTGTGTAAACACCCCAGGAGTTGGCTGCAATTCTTGCCCTCCTCAAGCCCCAGCCCCCCAAAATTCACTCTTTGCCCAAGATTTGATCATTGCCTTGAGCTGATCTGCAAGGGGTTGGCAGGGCTTTGGCGATGCTCTGCTCCTTTCGTCATCTGGATGCCTATGGTCAAGAGCTCATGCAGCTAAATTGATTTCAGAGGTGGGAAAAAAGAAGAGAGGATTAATGCATAAAATAAAAAACATAAAAAATAAGAAAGGATTAATGCATAAAATAGCAGCTTTCGACCCTTCCCTGCGTTTGGCTGCTGATAAATCCATGGGGCTGACAGCTTTGCACTGTTATCCTGAGATTCATGGCTGGGGGCTCCTGCGTGAAACACCCGTCTGGCTTTTCCCGTGAGTGCCAGGCGCTTCCCCGGATATTTACGGCACCCGAGTGCATTTGTTTCCCCCAAGATAAATATACCACTATCGGCAACAGCTGTCTCTCATTTTTATCCTTTTTTTTTTTTTTTTTTTTTTTTTTATATTTGGCTGTAAGTCCTATTCTCCAAACAAATCAACGCCCATAAAGCCTCAACGAATGGATTGATTTTAGCAGGTTAGATGATATTCAGCAATTAAATTGGGCTCCCGACTGCCACCTTCTGGGAATATATTCAACTGAAAAGCTCGCACCCCACAATAAATTGCCGCGCACTAGAGGTAGGCTCACTTCTGGCACGAACAATAGATGCCAAGCAGGGGTTTTTTTTCCCCAAAATAGTAATCTCTTTTTTTTTTAGCTTCCCACCGAGATGTCTAGACCATCATGGTGCTAAATTCTGCTTTTCTCCAGCTGCAGCTATTTCTGGTGGGGAGGTGTTCCCCTTGGTGCTACCCCTTGAGGATGTGGATGCTTGCATGCCTGCAGCTGCAAGCGGAGATTTGACATTGGACACTGAAGATTTTAAGTCGTGAGTTCACTCAGGAGCAGATAATTTTGTCTCCTGCTATTTTGCTGTTGGGAAAGAAAGATGAAAAGCATCATTTTAATCCCATAAATGCAATATCCTTCTCTCTGCAAGAGGTCTGTGTCACGCAAGGACCCCGGTCTGCTTTCCCAATGCACAGGATTTTGGGTGTGCTCTCTTAATACTCAATTCATGGATCATCCATAGTATTGCAAAGTAAAAATAATAATAATAATAAAAAATAATATTATTCATGCAGAATAATAAGAATTGTTGATGTTCATCGGATGCAGACAGCACTTGGCTTTCCATGTGGATATGGTACATTTGTGGTCTTGGTGCCTGGTGATTCCTGTAAAGGCTGAAGCCTCATGGAGAAGACTGGCATATTGTGAATCTTCCCCCAAACAACCGTTGACCTCACTGAGAAGACCAGAATATTGCAAATCTTCCCTCAAGCAACTGTTGACCTCATGGAGAAGACCAAAGTATTGTGAATCTCCCCCAAAAAACTGTGTAGACTGATATGAAGACCCCAAATGTGCCTCGGTTTTTACTGACCTCATTGGTATCCCTGTTCCTCTGCCTTGTGCAAGAGCGTTTCTTCCTGCATATCACCATTTCATGGCAAAAGTGACGCTGACACTATTTTTTGGTAGATCCCCTCACAATATCAGAAGACTTTACATAACTTTTTGCATTTCTTCATGGGATGGCACCACGGCTCTTCTCCATATGAGAAGTCAATTGGGAACCCAGTGCATCGATGAGCATCGCAACGGGGCGAACCCTTCGAGAGATGTCATCTCTTACAAAAATGAGTCATTGCAGGGAGAAATGCACTTCTGAGGGCTCTGGGGAGATTTTGCCAGGTGGCTTTGTGAGTTGGCTTAACACAGAGCTCAGAGACTCAGAGAGGACTCAGGACGGGGGGGTGTTTGAGGATTTAAGCAAGATGATTGGCTTTTCTTGTGACGCAAGCACACAGCTGCAGTGAAATAATGGGAGAGGAGGCATTCTGGGGCCAAGAGTTCCTTTTTGGTTACATCTGCCATCAGTTCTATCCTTGGGGACAGCATCCAGCCAAGACCTCCTCTACAAATTTGTCCCTTCCTGGTGCCCCTCTTTTTCCCCATCTCCTTGGGATGTGAAGATACCAAAAAAGAGTGTTTTCCCCCCAAATAACTATGCATTTACAGAAAGCAGAGCAACTTCAAGAGAGTTTGGGGTGGCATGTCTCAGACTGCCTCCTGGGTTCCATAGGGATGTCCATATGGGATGTCAAAATTAGAGTTTGTTCCCTGGTTCAAATCAAGCAAGGGCTTAAATTCTCTTTCCTCATTTCTGTGCATTCAATCGCCATGGGGTCGGTCAACTCAACATAGGAGTCAACTGGGTTGGCCAACGCAACGTAGGAGTCAACTACGTCGGTCAACTCAACATTGGATGCTCAATGTCCCTTCTGGATTGAGCATGCAGTGCTTGAGGATGTGACTCCATGGTGGCCAAAGGCAGAGAGACAGGGTTTTTTACTGTATAATTGCAGAAAATGGAAAGTTTTGCTTTTATGACTTGTCTTCCTGCTTCCAAAAAGGAGGAATAACTGGAAAAGGGATGGGAATCCCCATTTAGGCACTGCGGTTATAGGCACAAGGGGTGGAGAGAAAATGGCCTGGGTGCACCAGGGTTCACAGGGGAGAAGATATAATGAGGTTTGCCGATGGCAACCATCATCTCCAAGAACTCTGCCCTTGCCTGGCTGCTGTCCAGGGAAGATCTTGCCAGCACCCGCCTTCGCTTGGCCCCTGATGCATTCCTTTATCCAAAATCACAAATCTCAAATAATCACCAGATTATGATAAGGGTCATCAAATCATCTTGGGTTTCTTCCAGGGACTGGGTGGTGGAGCACTGTGCTGGGGTGCTTGTCACCTCTCCTTTCTGTCCCTTTTTTTCTCCTGTTCCATGGGATTTCTTTTCAGGGGGAGATCCCCCTTAATCCAGCGGAATTTCTCCCACCCACAGGTTCTCGATGTGAGTCCCACCCAGGATGCACCATGTCTCCCCGGCACCGGCTCTGACGATGATGGCCACCCAGACGGTGCCCCCTCCTCCCTACCAAGACACCCCGCAGGTGAGTGTCCCCCAGCACCCATGGGCTCCTCCAGACCCCTCGTGACTCCCCCAACTCCTGCATTAATTACCCTGCCTTCCTAAGTAATGATCATTACAAAATATTTCACCCCAAAACGTTCATTTCAGAGACTGGCAAAAATTAAAACCCCTCTTGATGCAGTCTCCAGGATTGAAGGGGTTTGGGTCAAACTATGGGGTTTTTTCCCCCTTTCTGGCTTATTTTGGGGTCGCAGGGTCTTCTTGGAAGGCCAACACGGTGGTGTGTTTGCAGCCAGCAGGTTAATAAGCTGGAAAGATGAAACGTCTGGTTAAACCGTGACAGATTTAGCTGTAGGAATGGCCTTTTGATTTATTCTTGTGGCATTTTTTGGCAACTCGTGGCGGGGGGAAAAAAAGACTTCATCTACAATGTTGCTTTAAGGGGTCAAATAACTTTTCCAAGCAGCGTTACAGAGTTAAGTTATTATAAGAAGAGGAGTTCGTCCAAGAGAAACTCTACCGGAGCACCCCAGTGGGCTAGACGTGGTGGTTAAGGTTGGATTTCAGAGATGGTCCCGCACCTCACAGCCCATCCCAAGATTTTGGGGGGGGGGCAAATCCACATCACATTTCCACTTTCCCAGCTACAGTGACCAAATGGGGATGATCTGGATTGAGTGCTGAACCGGCTCCGCATTCAAAACAGCTTTTTTGGGGGATTCATGTGGGAAATTTTTAATTTTTCCCTCATTTGCTGCAAATCTTGGCTGCAAAAGCAGAGAAGTGTCCCCTCCCAGGAAAAAAAAAATTTAAAATCAAGCCTGTTCTCTGCAAGCTAAAATAAATACATTGACTTTTACACCCCCTCTGAAGCCACCCGGGTCTCCTTTCTGCTAGTCTCCGTTGGTGGGAAAAGGTCACTTCTCACAAACGACACCTCGGTGGGGTTTTTATGGCTCCTCCAACTTCTGTGTCATCATTTGCTTGCTTCGCTGCTCCGCTACGAGAAGGGTTTTTTTCCCAATTTCTTTTTTTTTTCCCCACGACGAAACACATCACCTTTCTTGCTTACACAGCAGGGAGCTGTGACGCTGTTTTAGTCCTAATGGGCAATTTAAGGGACTTTTAAAATAGCCGAGATTTCCCGCAGCATCCTATGGAGATGTCCTCCCTAGCTTCCCCATCCCTGTCCCTTATCTGCCCTGCTGTTTTAATACATTGAATTTTGGGGACCCTCAGGAGCATTGTTGCTCAAAACCCTCCTTTTTTTTCCCATTGAGGGGGTTGCTCAAGCGTTTTTGCTTCAGTTTAGTGTGTTTGGAGGAGGAGCTACAGCCAAGAGTTGCTTTTTTGGACTCAATGCTGTGACTGCTATGAGCTTTCTTACCTGAAAATTGGGGATTTCTAAGGTTTGGAAAAGCAAATTGCACAAATTTCCTCTCCCCAAAGACAGGGAAGAGATGGAGATGGTTGATGATAAATAAATAAAAAAATCAATTATTAGAGCTACAACCAGCTCCTTAGCAGCAAGGAGACCATTTTGGGGAGAAAAATGCTAAAAAAGGGGTTTGGGGAGCTTTGCGTTACTATTTTACTGCAGAGGCTATGCAAGTGATCAGCGTCACTGTCAGAAATGTGCAAAATGAAGCAGAAATGATGGGAAAAGCTGCCTTTTGGAGGAAAAACAAATGCTTTAAAAATCACCTGGTTCTGCTGAAGGGGTGAAATACGGAGCATCATTTATACTGAGTGTGATCACACTCACCAAGCAACTCAGCCTGTTGAAAATCTGCATGTTTTCCAGAATAAATTAAAAGCAAAAGCCAAGGGAAAGTCTTCAGCCATTTCATTGTCAAAGTTAGCAAAAAGAGGTTGTTTTAAAAATAAGCATTTTCAGCACCGAAAGTGATGAAAGCAGCTTTGGCCCCCGCAAAAAGTGCCTTTTAGGTGGTTCCCTGAGGGAGAAAAATGGAAAATTAAAAAAAGATAAAATTTTATTTCTTTATTTACTTACTACATAAATATATATTTAAAAATTATTAAAAATTGGGTGTAGATGTTGATTTTTTCAGCATTTTCAGCACAGAAAGCAATAAAAGCAGCTTTTCCTCCCAAGAAGTGCATTTTAGGTGGTTCCATCAGGGTCAAAAATTGAAAATTATAAAGATAGAATTTTTTAAATTTATAAAATATAATTTTTTAAATGATAAAAATATATTTTCAAAAAGTCACAGATTAAAAATTGGGTGGAGATGTTGATTTTTCAGTAGGATCAATGAAACCCCCCAACTCCTGGTGTCCTCAGCACGTTTTGGGGCTCAGAACTACAGTTTTCAGCATGTATGATGGCAAAGAGAAATTTCACTGTGAAACGCTAAGGAAGAAGGTAAATATTGGTGATTTAGGAGATTTTCTTGCCCTGAAGACCTTCACTGTGGTTGCTCTCTAGACATGACGCATTTGGCCATAGTCTTCAAAAAAACCCCTAAAACAAGAGGGATTATCACATTTAAACCTGCGGGAAGCCCTGCCATTGCCTGGGGAGCAGCCGCTAACTGCAGCAAAGGATTTTCTTCCTAAAGAAGTGAAAAAGCCAGAAATATACTATAAAAAGGAGTGTAACTGGGAAGTGATGTGCATCGTCGAGCAAGCGGCACCTCAAAAATCTCTGTTTTAACTGGGAGTCTTGCAAAAATATGGGTTTTTTTTGACTTTTTAATTGGTTTTTTACATGTGATTTTAACCTATTTTTTACAAATTTTAAAACTTTTAAAAAACTTTTTTTTACATATTTTTAGAGATATTTTTAACTTTTAAAAACATTTTTACATATTTTAAGATTTAAAACATGTTTTTACATATTTTTAACCTTTTAAACCATTTTTTTACATTTTTAAGCATAATTTTTTAAACTTTTTTTTAAAACTGTTTTTTTACTTTCATATTTTTCCTTTTTTTTTTTACATTTTTCCCTCCTGCAACTATTTTTGGCCATTTAAAAAAAGAAATAAATCCCTGCCTACATTTTTTTTCCACACTTGCTTTCATACCCAAATCCAGCCCCTTTTCCCCCATATTTCCCCATTTTCCCACTGCTGAGATGCTCACACTCCTGAGCCAGAAACCTGCTGCCTTTTTCCTCCTTTTCCATCCCCACCTGCTCCCTGTGTATCCATTTTTGGCTGCTTTTTTCCCTTCCTCCCTGCCCAGCTGCAAATACTCGCATGCGAGCATCCTCTTCCCTCTTTTTCCTGCCAACTTGGGATTATTTTTATTAATTTTTTATTATTTTCTTTAGTCCAAGGTGAGGTAATGGCTTTGAAACAGCCGCAGAGGAGGTTTTTTTGGGTTTTTTTTTTTTTTATTTGGGTAATAGCCCAATTAGTTGCAGACATGGCTGGAAAGAGCCAGCTTGGCGGGATTTGGGGGCAGGACGCGAAAAGGGCTTCAGTGTCCCAGTAAATGAATGTAACGAGGGGAAAAAATTAAAAAAGGAAAAAAGGTGGTGGTGGGAAAGCCATTTTTCCCCAAAAAAAGTAATTTTCAAGGGAGATAATAGGGATAAAAAACGGGAAAAAGAGAAAGAGGATGGGGAGATATTCAAAGGCATGGCTGGAACATCCCCAAACCCACTTGCAGTTTGATTTTTAGATAGAAAATGGGGGGGAAAAAGAGAAATCCAGACTGCTGGGATAGAACAGGGAAGTGAACCCCAAATTTTCACTCATTTTTTTAGCACTGGGAAAGGGAAGAGGGATGGAAATCAATCCCGCTTCTGGGTTGGGAGAGTTAGAAATTAAATAGCGCCGGGTGAATTTCCAGGTGCCAGAGCCAAACTTTGGAGTTATGAACAATAAAGGAGATTAAAAAAAAAAAAGCACCATATTGACAGCAAAAGGTCAGGCAGGAGATATTAAAGTCAAACATTTTAAAAGCAAAAGGTGTCGCGGTTTTGGCCTGGCTTGGGTTTACGCAGCTTTTAAGAGAGGCAAGAAATCTGCTTTTTTCATGGCAAGAAGCTGAGTGTAAAGGTGGGTTTGGCTGGAGAAGACTGTGGGCATACACATGTATACACATAAGTATTTATATATATATATATGTGTGTGTGTGTACACAAATTTTATTTATATGTAAATAATCACAGAAATAAATATAGAATTATGTTAGAAAAGTAAATAAATAATATATAAAAAATGTTTTCTTCCTATATAAACAGACAGAAATAAATATATATTGAACAAATAAATAATATATATAGATATTTTATTTCTATATAACTAAACACAGATATGAATACATAAGCATATTAGACAAATAAATAAATTATATATATAATATTTAACAAGAGACAGAGGCTCCATTTTGCTACCCAGCTCAAGGGAGGATTGAAGATTTACTGGTGAAGACAGGCAAATGCTGATTTTTTTACATTTTGACACCAAAGCACTGTCTTTGCATTAATTTTCCACTGAGATTTTGAGCTAAAACCACTGGATTTGGGGGTTTGCTGATGCATTTGAACCCAAATAGATTAAAATTCTCCTTTAATTTTTTTTTTTTTTTAATTGAATCTTGTGAAGATAAAGCAATGTGTCATCTGCAGCCCGGCAGCAAATAATTCAGATTTCTTTAATGCAGTTGATAATTTTAAGTGGAGATTGCACCTAAATATGTGCAAGCCAGTACACGTGGAGGTGGAAGTTTTGGGGGTGACGCTGGAAGGATGTGCAATGATTTGCACGTGCACTGGCACGCACTCATCTCACATCTTAAATACAGATATTTACCTAAAATAATTGCAAATTTTTAAAAAAGCAAAATGTTAGGTAGCAGAATGATTTATCTCATCGCAGATGTAATTTTACCTGCAGATTTCCAGCCCCGGCACCTTGCGATCCCCATTGCGTCGGCGATCTGGGGCAGCATCAGGGCTAAAGATGGGTGATTTGGGCACGGGCAGAATAAAAGGTTGATTTTTTTTTTTGGCTGGCTTCTCACAGCGCAAAAATGACTCATTCCTGGGCTTGGCAAGTTGGAAGAGGCTCACGTAATTTTGGAAGAAAGTTTAAAATGCCTGTGTGTCTAGACAATAATACCTGCTTTGAAAAAAACCTTGGCAAGCAGCACCGTTGCAGCTGATTTAATCTGGGACTTTTGCAAAGCATCCCTTAATAAATTACCCCCCGCCTTTGCTTTGCTGCTTGTGCAGTAAGGATGTCGGGACTTTTTTCCTGTATTTTCCCCAAGTAAAAAGTGAGAAAAGTGGGAACAACCTAAATCTGCAGTAGATGAAATGCAAATATATTTTTACCTCCCCCCAAACCATCCTGCTCAGAGCCCCATCACGGGGCTGCCTCCTCCTGAATTTTGAAAATTGAATGCAGAAGGCTGCAAAACTTGGGGGAAAAGTGTAACAAACCTCATTTTTGTTTTATTTTCTTCCTTTTTTCCCACCCCCTCACCCCAAGATGACGGCCACAGCCCAGCAGCCCAGCAAGGCACAGCCCGTCCATCTCACCACGCCGGCGGCGGCCCCCAACGCGCCGGTATCCGCCGCGGCCGGCGACCCCCAGGCACAGCTGGAGGCCGACAAACGAGCCGTCTACAGGTGATGCAAGCTAATATCAGTGCGCATTAATTAATTAATGAATGCCTTAATGCATTATTTCGTTAATGCATTAGTTATTGGAATGCATTATTAATGCATCGATTCGGCGGTGCATTAATGAATGCATGGGTTAATGCATTGATTCGTTGATGCGTTCATTATTATAATGCAGTATTAATCTGCTATTATTCTAATGCATTAATTAACACACAGGAACGGGGCGGGGGGGGGGATTAGCAATTAGCTCCTTTTTAGCAATAATAACTATCGATAATAACGCATGGTGGTGGAGCTCCTTCATAGACCTCATTTGCAGCATCTCCCCCCGTCCAAAATATTCCCCCCCCCCCCCCCCCAAAAAACCCCAAATTAGCCTTTTTCTTTTTTTGGCAAAACCATGTGATTTGGGGCCCGAAAAGCACCCAGAAGGAGCGAAGTCACGTATTAACCTGAAATACACAGTTCTTGCATCCATACAGGGTGCCGGCAGCAATGGGTGCGGGATGGATGAGCCCCTCTGGTCCCCTTTTTTTTGTCACTTCGGAGATAATAATATATAATATGGTAATATATGTAGTAATGTTATCATATAATTGCAATAAGTGACATTATAACTATGTAAATAGTATAATTACATAAGTAATATGTAATTATATAAGTGCTATGTAATTATTTACAATATTATAATGTACGCGTTAATGATGTAACAGTAACGTATAATATTATAATATAATCGGGGTTACGGTTTAAGGTAAAGGATTAACCCTCCATTAACGGCCAGGGCTGTCGGGGCTTGTGACCCAAAAAATTGCAGCTCGGAAGTGAAGGAATTAAAACACTTTGACTCCAAATATTCAAATATTACAAGTCCAAAAGGTCTGGAAAGGCAGATGAAGGCATGGAATAAATCCACCTGTTTCCCAGGAAAACGCAAAGGATTATTTGCAGCAGGTCTCAAGACTTTTTCCAATGATGGAAATAATTTTCTCAAGGCAAAAGAGGTCATTCAAGACCCCCCCCCCCCCCTTTTCTTTGCACTTCTGCAAGGATTTTTGCAGCGTTCGTGGGATAATGAAAACCAGAAAAAACCCTTTGGAGCTTTAACAGCCTTAATCTGAAGATTAAAAAAAATGCCAGAAATACCTTTTTGGACGTATTTCCCACCCAGAGAAGTGGGGAAAAAATTGTTGGCTGGTCCCACATGTAGAGTCGGTTGTCCAAACCTAGATGCTTATTTTCGGGTACCAGCCAAAACTACTCCCCAAATACATTTTTATCTCTAAAAAGACAGCCAACAAGCCTTTTTTTGCTACATGCAAAATCTGAATATTCACCTATACAGCGGTTAATATGGATTCTGTGTATGTCATTAGCTATCAAATGCACACAGGTGTTTTTAGACCTTCCAGGGCCATACCCTCCACCCAAAATGATGGATTTTTGTTAATTTTCGATAATTGCACCAAGGCCGAAGGCATCGGTGGTAAGCGTCGGTCAATCAGCCTGGAGGGAAATTGCTGGGAAAATGCAATGGGAAATATAAAAAATGCTGGACAAGTCACCCCGCTGGGTTTTATGCTCTAGCGGGAAGTTTATCATCCATAAAAAGAATACAAAAAAGGGGAAAAAAAATTAATCCTCCTCCATCTCCTGCTTGGCGTGGGAGCATCTTCACAGGGTTGGGTCCAGCAGAATCACTTCTCTGCTGCAATTTCTTCCCAGGTAAAGTATTTTCTTGACTTTATGCAACAGAGGGCCTGGGACTTCCCGATGGATTTTGGACCAGTAAAGACGACGCTCCCATAGGAACCGATGCTTAAACTACCCATCCCTGCAAACTGGATTTTTCCAAGTGGGAAATGTCTGGATTTCTTTGCATTAAGTTTATTTTCTTGGTTGGTTTTTTTTGTTTGGTTTTTTTTTTTTTGGAGGGGGAAAGGGGTATATTGGAGCTGTGTAAAAAAACATTCCTGTTGTGATGTGGCCATGGTGCCGCTGGCTCGCGGGCAGAGCCCTGCTGAAGGTGCGAAATTAGGCCATTAGGCCATTAGAGAAATTCATTTCTCTTTATTAGCCCGTGTCGAATCCTTTTTATTAGTGGCTGCAAACGACCGCTCTCCTGCAGGAAAATGTCAGGGCCGGTTCAGCCCTTTTACTTGGAGGATTCCCTGGAATGAAAAAAAGAGGTTTTTGCAAAACCATATACAGCAAAAGCAGATTTTTCCACCCCAAAACTCTTCCTTGGGAGTGCCATGGGAGTGATCTTCTACCTCCATAACACTTGTGATGGGGAAAACCCTCCTGTTTCCCTGTTCATCCTCCTTTCCCCCCCCCCACCCCCCAAATTTTGTAACGAGGATGGGCTCCAGCTCTCAATTTTCATGCCGTGACCTCCGCCTGCAAACGCCCATGGTGGCTGTTCTGTTCTCCTGCCTGTCGTGGCCACAGAAAGGCTGGAAATAGAGAAAACTGCATTTTTTTGACATACAAAAGGGAAAAAAATTTGCAACAATTCCGCATATAGCTTATGGCAGAACCCCAGATTTCACTGCTCCTTGACAATGCACTCTACTACAGGCCTTGGTGCTCTCCCTTACACCATCCCTGGGGCTTTTGCACCTCCTCCTTGTTTTTTTTTATTTTATTATTTTATTTTATGTAATTTTATTTTATTTTATGTTGTTTGTTTGGGGTTTTTTTGTTCTATTTTAATTTTTATTTATTTTTAGGTTTTATTTTAAGTTTTTAGTTATTTTATTTGATTGGACTTGATTTTACTTTGTATTTTATTTTATTTTATTTTATGTCCAACTGAAAACCAAACCATCATCCCCTCAGCCACGTGCCTTCCCCTCCTCCTCCCTGCCAGCGCTACAAGACGTTCATGGGGGTCAATAGCAGCAGCGCCCCAATTATAAATACTGAGCAGTGCGGGGTGATGCCGGCAACGGTCTTAATCCCCCACTTGGTCAATGTAACCCCTCAAAGCAAAGGGGCTACAAATTTTTCAGGGGCTGCAGTCTCCCCCCCCCCCCCCCCGCAACCTTCCCCCACTCCATCCTTGGGGTAATTCCGTGCTTTGCTCCTAATTGATGGAGCGGCTCTGGAAATGGCAGTGGGCGCCTGCCGCTGAGCCACCGGTTCATAAGTCCCAATAATTCAGCCCACTGCCTGGAATTTGCCTTTCATATCCCTCAGCTAAGCCCCGGCGGGGCTGCTGAAATTATGAAATTATTTCCCCCCGCCCCCCCCCCCCCCCCCCATTCTCTGCTCCAGCCTCAGCGAATCTTGCATTAAACTGGGATCAGGACAGATTAAACTATAATATGCTGCGGTATTAGCAGCTGCAAATGAAGACTTAGCCGAGGGGTTTAACCCCTTCGCCTGACTCCAGCTCGGAAAAGACCAGTGGGAAGTGATTCATAATCATCTTTTGGACCATCTTTTGGAGATAAAATGGTGGAGCAAATCCCATTTTTCTGGGGTGCTGGGGGACACCATCCCTGGAGCAGCATTTTGCATTTCTCCCCTGAAAGACTCCATAAATACTTCCTTTTTTTTTTTTTTTTTTTTTTTTAATTTGCACAGCTGGAGAGGCTCATTGAAGGTTGCACTAACTCATGGTCTTCATCCCCTTCTTCTCCACGTGCTTTGGTATTGTATGTATATTTGCATTTTATATTGCATCGATTTAGCATCATCATTAGAGCAAATTGTGGATTTGCAAGAGTTGCAAGCCTGTTGTCTAATCATTAGAGCAAATTGTGGATTTGCAAGAAGAATTGCAAATCTTTGCTTTCTAAGAGTCATTTTGTGGTAAGAAAGAAGTGAGATTTGACCCATCTTTGTGGATGGACATGGGAATGCTTGACAGAGGTGCAAAGAGACCTCTTGGTGGAGGAGCAACCTATAGCAGTCTATAGGATGCTGCAGGCACCTAAAAATATCAGGTCATCCCTATCCAGCATCTCCAACTGAGAGACATTTTGGGGTGAAATATTACCAACAATGAGTGGGTGCTGATGTCGATCTCCAAAATGCAAAGCCACCAGGACAGCAGAGGGCTCCAAGATAACCACCCCGAAGCCAAACCTTTTTGCCCATGGCAAAACATTTTGGAAATTACGGCTTTGGGGCAATGATGGAAAGCACCGAGATGTTGGGAGAAGTAACTTCCTGGTGAAGATGGTGAATTTTGCAATTTTTAAGATATTGGTTGTTGGAAAAGGTTTAGAGGGAGCACTTCCAGTATGGGCTTGGGAGTGAGGTTCGCACCACCAGGCTCTTGCAAGCTGGGAGGGAATGGATGGATGGTGTGGGATAAAAGTGGACATGGGACCTAAACCAGTGAGCATTATGGGGGGTCTCCTTTGTCCTCTGCAGGCACCCACTGTTCCCGCTGCTGACTCTGCTCTTTGAGAAGTGTGAGCAGGCAACGCAGGGCTCCGAGTGCATCACCTCGGCCAGCTTCGACGTTGACATTGAGAACTTCGTTCACCAGCAGGAGCAGGAGCACAAGCCCTTCTTCAGCGATGACCCTGAGCTGGACAACCTGGTAGAGGCACATGGGGCTTGGCAGATGGTTTTTAGGGGGCGGGGAGAAGGTAGGGGGTGATGAACAAATTATGAAGATCTACCACCTTGGGCAACGTCTTTGGACTCCGTTTGTAGTGTTGGCCATCTTGGCAGTGTTCTCCACAGACCTTGTGAGACCTTCTCCAGGACCTTCTGTGAGACCTTTTCCATAAGATCCCCTGTGAGAACAAACCCCTGCCCAATTTTTGGCTAGTTTTCTCACACAAACGCCATGGGGTCACTGTGTTTCCTGCCATGATCGGTGGCTAGTTTGTGCCCCAAAACCTGCAATCTCTCCAGGAATTACTGCTCTTTGGTGCAACGTGCAATAGCATCTACATTCTTGTCTGGCACCATCTTGTTTCAAGTGTGATGGCCAGCTCTTGTCCTAGAAGCAAGGCAAAATAAGAGCTTTTTCCAAAAAGGGTGATGCATATCAATGGTTTAGGACACTTTGGACTGGTTTTGGTGGCTTCCCTGTCATAGGAACCAATATTTCCTACTGTACCCATCGCTGCTGGAAGGTGCCTCAGATGACTCTGCTTGGGATGGAGCTTTTCTCTAGCTGGGACCTCAGGAAACGTTCCCAAATCCCATTATTTTGTCCAGGAAGCCTCTGCGTGTGGTCTCCATGGCAAGCATGTTGGTAGCCAGGTCCATGGCACCATCCTGGTGCACCCTCCCAGTGCTCCACAAGCAAATTTTTAAGAGGCAATTTTGCCCACCTCTGATGATGCAAAGAGCAAAACACCTTTCTGCTGGGACATGTAGCAGAGGGATTTCCATCTCAGAAAAGAAGCAAAATCAGGCAATTCACGGGTAGCTTTTTCCAGATATTACAGATATGAAGGAGGTGATTTTGTCTGATGACCTGTCATGAAGGGAAGAACAAGCAATGCTTGCCCAAGAGCAAAAACTACTGCTTTCCTAAAAAAAAGCAAGAAATGGTTTCAAGATGGATTAAAATCCTGCATCTTTTGTGCCCAGTTTCAGCTTGTGGAAGAGAGTTTTGCAATATCCCTAAATCAAGAGTGGCTTAGCAGTCTGTGGAAAGCCCTCCAAAAAAATTGCAGGCCATGTAAAGTCCTGTTTGCAGATTACTAAACCCATTTTGCAATGTCTTATAGCCAAGAACAGAAATTGCCCTGGGATGAGCAAACAAAAAACCCAGTGTTTTGGATTATTTCAGTTTTGGGACTGAACATGCATCAAATGTTGAGGTGCACCAGAAAACCCCCTATCGCATTAAATTCATAAAAATGGGTGCGATGATATAGCAAGAGGAGAGGGATGGAGCCAGCTGAAGCAAAAAAAAAAACCTAAAAATCTGGGGGAGGAAAACCTACTCCTGCACATATCAAGATGAAACATCTCCAGCAAACGGTCAGTGCACGAGTTGTGTCCACAGAGGTTATTTTCTTTTTTTTTTTTTTTTTATGGTGTCTTAAAAAGCCCCCACAACAATCATGTTTTTTGGGCATGTTTTGGAGCAATTCTTGCTGCCGAGGTGAAATCTGGCCGTGGGCTGTTGCATTGATCCCATGTATGACCTTGCAGCACTGGATATATTTGTATTAGTTTTCATATATATATATGTATGTATTTTTTCCTTATTTCTAGGACATATCTGTATGTATATATTCTATCCAATGCCCAGAACTTCTCCAAAAGCCATCCAAATTGCTCAGTGTGGTTGGCCTCCATCAAGACAGATGAGACGGTTAATGTAATGCTGAAGAAGGACCGTTCCTGTTGGTGGGAAGCACCAACTGGAGGGAATTTTGGATGAAAAAGTCTTGCAGTGCTCAAAACTCAACATTTCAACCTGTTCCTGAGATGACGCTTTTTTCCTATTTGCATTGTCCTTTTTTTTTGGTTATTTTGGAGGTGGTTTTTTTTTCAATGCCACCGATTCCCTGGAAATCGGCGATGGCAAAACAGGGATGAAAAGGCCATCGGCATTAGCTATCATTAGAATAAGAGTCATGTATTCCTCACCACTGAGATGCACATAATTAGAAATTAGAAAAAGGTCAGATCTCACCATTATCAACTCAATCAGCTGCCGAGTGCCACACAGTCAATTAATTCAGCATCTGTATTTTTTACAACCCCGCGCACGTACGCCATTGGACTGTAACTCTTTATCCGGACAGATATACGACGCAGCGGAGCAGGGACATAAAATGAGACCCTAAGCAAATGAGCTGAGATAATTGAGAGATTTATTTTTTATACATATATGTGTCAGGTCTTCTTGCCTTTGCCCTTGAATATTGACTTTCATGGCCGTTGAGCCCTGGGAGGATGCGGAGAGCCGGGGCGCGATGCCTCCACCTTGCGCTTTGCCTGCGCCAACTGCGGAGGAGTAAAAAAAAGTGAAAAAAGGCAAAAAAAAGAAAAAAAGAGGATTTTTCCAGCCACAGCCCATCATCCCTGTTGTTCGCCAACCAAAAATTCGCTTTCTCCATCATGGAGCCGCCACCCGAGTTTGGCCCTGGATTTTTCAGGGAGTTTCCCAACCGTGGCGACTCACAGTTTGTAAAGATGACCACTAAAATTTGCAAGTTAAAAACACCCTTTGAAATGCAAAGACGCTTTGTTACATAAAACCAGATTTATTGCCCCGGAGTGAATAGCTGAAATTTTATATATTATGCAAGATTTCAAACAGCGGCTGTAAAACTTAAGGTTTCAGCTCAGCAAGAGGAATGTTTTATGTGTAAATTTTTTAACATTTATGGGGTACGTTTTAATGAGGCCCAGGCTTTGCACTGGCAACAGCTTACGGCAGAGTTGCAGCCCCATAATCTTGTTAGAAGAAGTGGCCTCCAGAGAATACCCAAACACTTTTTGACATCGAGAGCTTTGGCTTGGACTTTTTGGGGGCATGGGGAGCAATTCCCACAAAGGCAACAGTAATTTTTGTGAATTTTGTCTTCTTGGGATTTCAGAGATATGATTGATGGGGAGGGAAAATTATGGAGGTGCAGAAGGATGGGCTCTGGGATGGGTTTTGGGTGAGAATACTGATTTTTTTGCTTTTTTTGGTGTGTTGAGAAAGGAAATGCATTTAACTGTACTGTAGAGATCGGTTCCAGGTTAGATTTTGGGTGAGAATATTGATTTTTTGGGTTCTTTTTCTGATGCGTCGAGGAGAAAAATTATTTTAACGTTGCCATTGTGTGCCCTTGCATAGATGGTGAAGGCGATCCAGGTGCTGCGCATCCACCTCCTGGAGCTGGAGAAGGTCAACGAGTTGTGCAAGGACTTTTGCAACCGCTACATCACATGCCTCAAAACCAAGATGCACAGCGACAACCTACTCAGGAATGACCTGGGGGGGCCCTATTCCCCCAACCCCTCTTCCATCAGCCTCCACCCTCAGGTAACTCCTTAAAAATCACTTATAATCACCATCATTGCATGTTGGCTAACAGGCACGTTGGGCCAACGAGGTTTGAGGGTTGCTCCACAACTCTTGTGGCCTTCTAGAAATTCATCCCCAATTGAGGAAAATTATTTTTAAAACCCCCATATCTTGTACGTATGGTGCAATAAGTGATGCTGTGGTGATATTTTTTTAAAATGCTTTTTTCATGGCCTTTTTTATGGGTTTGACAGAACTGCAACCCCAGTGT
Source organism: Astur gentilis (assembly GCF_929443795.1). Classification (NCBI taxonomy): domain Eukaryota; kingdom Metazoa; phylum Chordata; class Aves; order Accipitriformes; family Accipitridae; genus Astur; species Astur gentilis. The sequence goes on from NC_064884.1 coordinate 4,584,282, forward strand.
TTGTGTCTCTGCAAAAGGGAGAGAACCCTTTTTGGCTTTGCTGCTCCTTTTTTTGCCCTGGCACATCTTGCAGTTCTCCCCCAGTCCCACCTTGACTTTTTTTCTTTTTTTTTTGCATAATTTTGGTTTTAGCTGGGAGAAGAAAACATTTGGTGCCTCAAGCACAGTGGGAAAGTACAAGGAGATGCCCAAGAACTGCAGAAATATCAACTGAAATGGCCAAGCCAAGCGGCACCTTGGTGGCTTTAAGGGATTTTAACTTCATGTTTGGAAAAAAAGTTGCCCACGGATTGGGATTTTCACATGCATTTGCAGTGCAGGGAATAAATGTTGGCTGGTTGCATCCTAAAAAAGTTCCTTGATGCAATATTGAGTGTCCCTTGAGGATTTTTCTCTCTCAAGACACTCAATTTTTGGGGGGGAGGAATGAAATTTGGGGCTGTACAATGCCCCCAGAAATATCTGCAGCCAACTCAGAATAAGCCAGGGCATCCCCAGGCAGCTCTTGGGTTTCTCCCCCAAAAGGAGGCTGGCGGCGGGGGCTTTTTTTTTAGGGCTTTTCAGGGCATTTTTAGCATGGTGGTAAGGAAAAAAAATGTGATTTTGGCAGCTCAGCTCCAAGTGCTGCAGAGTTCAAAGCTCCCGATATGATGCTTGTGGCCCAGCACGGGGAGGGAAAAGCCCCCAAAAAGTTTTATTTCTTATTTGGGTTTCCTGAAAGCACCAAACGACTTAATCATTGATCTAAAAAACCCCATCGTCTCTCTATTTTCTAATAATCTCTAGAAATGGACTTATTATCCCTTCACTGCTTTATGGTAGCATTCCTTATGATCAAAATTAGCAAGACACTTGCATAAAAGAGAACAATAATTGCTCAACGAGCATCTCGTTTGTAATTTATTAGTTTCTATTATTGTGCGTCGCCATGGCAACAGCTCGCATCCCGGGTGATGAGAGAGATGTTAGATATGAGCCGACGAAGCTCCCGGTCCCAGCAAATGGAGATGCACGTTTTTTATCAGTAATTTTAATGAAAATAATAAGTGAGGGAGTTAATGAGATGGAAAGCCGTCCTGTGGCTATTGTGATTTTTTTTTAGCTCTTTTCCTTTTTTTTTTTTTTTTTTTAAGTGTTGATCTAATTAGAATGCATCGGTCAGGAAAAGTAATGAGGATTTAGTGCCTCACAAAGAGGTGGGGATCGTATCAGAAAATTAGCACAAGTCTTTGGAAAATAATCAGGCCCATGGAGAGGTATGAAGCACCTCTGATTCCTGCAAACCCAGAGCTGCCGACATTTCCTTTCCAGGCAAGACTTGAAAGTTGAGAAATTCAAGTGAGGATTTGGAGGCAGTTGCTAAATAAATGGGAACGCACCCAGGAACAACCCAACTGGAGAAGAAACGTTTGCTCAAGGACGAAGGGATTTTCAGCAGGCAATGGGAGCCGAAATATTCACAGTGATAGACCAGAAGGAGCCACCATCTCATCTGGTCATTGGATGAGGATGACATACCACTGATGATACAATGGCAATTTTTTTCTGATTATGCAACTAAGCCATGTCAAGTGCCTGAGTGCTTCGACTTACTGAGTATACTTGAGTTTGCAGGGATAAGTCTTAAAAAAAAAGGGTGGAAATACTGTCTATCCATCAGTTGAGCTGTAAGGTCTGGGGATGCTCCAGAGAGCTGAAGAATCATGGGATCCATGTTTAAAAAATGGCAAGTGGGATGATATCGCTAATTATCGTCCTATTAGTCTCATGCTGAGGGCAGGTAAAACAGTGAAGGGGCCACTAATTTAGGAATTTTTTTTAAAAAAATCTGAGTAACGGAAATGAGATTAATATCAATGAACAAGGATTCTTGGAAAATAGGTTTTCTCAGGGTATGGGAAAGGCATTGATCATTTTGTGAGGAGATACACCAAGTTGGTCATGCAAGTGAAGTATTTCCGTTTTTTGCAAAGTTTTTTACCACAGGACAGGCTGCTTAAAAAATTATGGATATGCAGTAACAAGGATGTCAACCAAACCTGAGAAAACAATGCCCGGAACTGTCAAAATGTCATCGTGAGAAGACTGTGGTTGGATTTCCCTGGTGTATTCAGAAAGAATGGCCCTTGGCTTGGTGTTATTTGTGCTTTCTAAGATGAAAAATGCAAGGATTTCTGGAAATGCAAAAATGTCTGGAGGTGATGGAAAGATGAGAGAGCACCCAAAAAGGTGTTTTGACTGTTGCTGAAATCTTCTTATGTCACCAAGTCTAGAGATGACTCCTGGCATTGGCCAAGTTTGTGTGAAAAGTTAATTTTTTCCTATGTGGTGAGCCTTCCCTGAACCTTTGTTACTTTACAGACATTTTCCTACCCTGTTTTCTCTGTTGCTTTCTCATTTTGTGCTTCACTTTGTTTTGTGGAGGGACTTTTAGCCTCTTTGGCCTGCAAGTCCACCAAGCAATTCCCCTTCCATTTTTCCTGGTTGTTTTTCACTTGGCTTAATTTCTTTCTCTTGAGTTCTCATCAGACCCTTTTTAACTCCCTCCCTTCATTGAATGAATATTCTTTGAGCTTTTCAGACAGGGATGAGAGAGTGGAGGTGCTTGTTGCATGGAGTTGGGGGAAAGCCAATTTAACCCAGAGCTTAATGTAAATCAGTTCAACTTTCCTTCAACATCAAAGTGGTCCTCACTGCTCTCCAGTTGACTCCACGTGCACGAAAAAACCCACTGCAAAGCCAATCACATTGGGAACCACAGCACTGGCAGGGATGTTTAAATTGGATTAAATCTTGCAATTTTCAGCTCTCGTTTCAAGCGAGAATTGCAGCAGATCAGCAGTGTTTAAAAGGGCATTTTCAGGACAGCATTTTTTCCTCTCTAATTCCTTCTCCATCTTCCTGGTGGTTGGAGGCTGACGGTTGGGTTGGCCTGACTCGATGCAGGACTTCTCTGTATAGATCTTAATTTATCCAAGTTTGCCCTGTGGACAAGCCTGGCTTTCTGTGTTATTTAAAGCCAACTTTTTTCTCATCTCCGTCCATCCACGAAGGAGGTTTATGAATCTTCTTACATGAGTTTGAGTTTGGCCAGCTCTTTCTTGGCAAACTCATGGGTTTCTTTTTTCTCCAACTAACCCCAATTTTTCCCAGCTTTAATCGAGCACAAAGAAATTTCACAAAGTTAGGATGAGACGGAAATTTTTACGCATGTGTGTGCTACCCAAAAATAAATTGCTGCATCGTGAAGCACAAGGGGAAGGACGTCAACTCAAGTAGTGCTGAAATTTAGCATTTACACTTGGGCCCTGAGTCTTTGACACTTGCCTTATCGTAAGAAAGGGGGTGTTTTGTGCAATGCAATATGTACCAGGTCTTTTTCTTCATTAAAGTGACTTTTAAGTCAGAGGAATCGTGTTTTGCCATAGAGCTACGGAAGGTCAGTGCCGAGATGTGGATCTGCAGAGACACCTACTGATGCACTTTTTACACTCAAGTTTCAAAATTGCTGGAAACATTTCAACTTCTTTGAGTCCTAAAATATAAAATATTTTCTACTGCAGCAAAATCACCAGCGTAATATAATTTGGCTGGCATTTGCGATCCAAGGCGATTAGCATGCAAAATAGATTTTTTTAAATCTTCTTGGAGATATCTATATTTATTTTAAGGCAGAGCCTCCACTTCCATTGCCATTGCCATTGCCATTGCCATTGCCATTGCCATTCACAGTGCCATTGCAGAAACACCAGGAATTTCTTTCCTATCTTTTTCTAATAATTATCAATATTCTGCCTTTTTGGACACCACTAAGCTGGTGTTTTGGGACAGTTTTCCTCTATGCCACCAAAAAAATGCAATTTTTGTCATCATAAAATGCTGTTGAAAATGGCTTTGACCACTATCTGGAACAGCAGTTTCTTGTTCCCATTTTCTGATATCCCAAATTATTTCTTCCAAATGTACTTCCAAAAATGGTCTTCTGGATGCCCTTCTTTTGGAGGAATTGTGGAAAAATAAAGCAGGAGAGGAAAGCTGGAGGTCTTCAGGCTGGTCCAAACCTCTGGTCGCCTCTGGCTGTATCTGACTTCTTTTTGATGTTCTTCAAGGTCCATATTTGGTTTTATGTTAATATTTCCACTGTATTTGTTAGCCGGACACTTAGCAAAAGCCAAGTCCAAGTGCATGCAAAAGCAACCAGTTTTTGCTTTCTGTATGCTGAGAAATCCTCATTTTTCAAACAGAAAACCATTTTCCCCCAAAAGCTGAAGATGGGGAAGGGATATTAAAACAAAGTAGAAGTATTTTACAGTCATATTTACATTTTTAAAATTAATTTAGCTATGAAAAGGAGTGTCTGGGAGGTGAAGCAAAAATGCACAGCAATTGCAGCAAAACTTCCAGATAAATAATATTCAGATCATCAATGGAGAGGACAAAAATAACATGCAGTAGAGGCAGTGGTTACAACGTTTTGGGTTCGGCATCACGGGAAGGGAAAATGCAGCAAGGGATTTTTAATGGCAAAAGCATGCAGGGAAAGCAGAGTTTATTGAGAACCACTGCACAGGCAAATCGGTGGTGGCTGATGGGAAAAAGCTGATGGATGCATGAATGTAATGGGGAAAAGCAAAAAAAATGGACCAAAAATGACATTTTTTCCCCCTAGCAATGGGAAATGCATAGACATGGACACTCCCCGTTGAATGATGCACCCACACCATCTCTTGATGTAAAATTAATTGATTTGTGGGTTCAAATTACCATCTCTGTAGTTTTATTGCAAGGAAAAGAGGAGCTACGCCTTTTTCCAACCTGACCACATTTGCGTGGTTGCCTTTTCTGGTGGTGTTGCATGTCACCAGTCCAGATAAATTCTTTTTTTCTTAAACCAAGTAATAGGTTTCTTGAAGAAATGCATCAAAATGAAGGGAAATTGAATAAAAAAGTGAAAAAAAAAAATCCCCTTTGTTGGCATTTTGTTCAACAGTTGAAAACAAGCCGGACACCAGGGAAGTGATGTGGAATGGGAAAATGGGTAGAAAAGAGGGACAAATATTTTTATTGCAAGAAATGAGTGCAGTTTTACTTCCATTACAGCTGGGCGAATTAGAGACAGATCGTTATCTTGGGCTTATTTTGAAACGATAGTTTTATAAGTATGATTTGCAAAATTCTGCCCATCCGGGAGGTTGTGGTACACTGCCCTGTGTTCCCCATATCCTCAATTGTGGCACCCTTCCCTTCCCAAAATGTTGCATTAAATATTCAAATAATCATTCAATTTGGGCTTCTTCCAATTGCCGCGTGCATGCAAGAGCTGCTCCAGAGCTGGGGCTGACAATGACATTACAGCTTTTTGCTAAAAAAATGCCCATTTTTGCAAGAAGTTAGCTTAAAGCTGCAAGGAATGATCTCAAATGGGGTTACGTTATTACTAATTTCATTATTTTACTGTTATTCTGGCAAGGGGAAACCATGGTGCTTGTCCTGGCTTTTAGCGAATGCTGCAGCATCCAGTTCCAGTCAAAGCACCAAAAAAACAGAAATTTGTAGAAAGAAAAAGAAGATTGAAGAAATTCCTTCTTGTCTATCATGCTCTTATTTTTCTTTCCTTTTTCCTTACGGGAAATATTGGCTGCACAAAGAAGACGAATTTGGGAAAGACGCTACGTGGGAGCTTTGCAAAGCATAAATCCTTTTTTCCATCTTTTTTTGCAACTGCCACAACTTGAAAAATCCCTTTTTCCGCGATTTTGCCTGTTGAACCACCTAGGGAAAAAGAAAGGCAACGGGGCGAGCTTATTGCAAGGGGAGAATTAAAACCTCGCATGCCCCTGCCGCGTGTTAAAATCCATGGTTTTCGTATTTTTTTTTTTTCCGCAGGAGATGCTGCAGAGCTCACCGGCGGCGCTGCCGCCTGCCTCCAACCCACCGCCGGGCATCGTGGTGCCGGCGGCTGCGCTACCACCAGGCAACTTGGCCATGAGCGCTGGCAGCGGCTCACCTGCCGTGCCAGGTAGGGACCCTGGGGGAGGCTGGTGGTGGGGGGGGGGGGGGTAGAAATTTGGGGGTTTCGGTAGCCCCACGAGCCTTTTTTTGCCGTAGGTGGAGCCTTGTACCAGCCCGTGACAATGGTGACGTCACAGGGCCAGGTCCTCGCCCAAGCCATTGCCCCCGGTGCCCTGCAGATCCCCAACGCCCAGGTAAGAATTTCCCACCTCAAATTTCCATTTCGTGCAATGTTTTGAACTGCTGCAGCAAGGAAAACCCCCAATTTCTCAAGAAATTCAACCCTTGGAGTATCCTAAACTTTTAATTAGCAAGAAACGTTGATTAAATCCATCTGCCAGGCTCCTTTGGGGTACCTAACAAATTATAACAACGACCTAATAAATGATAGCAGTGCTTATATTATTGCTATATTATACAATATTATAATGAAGTATAATATTTGTATTATATTATAGTATAGTATAGGATGGGATGGGATGGGATAGGATATTATTGCTATTATATTATGGATTTGGGATCACTGGTGTTGCCTGTCCGGTGTGGCAATCACAGCGCTCATGGGAAAGGCTCATTTCTTTTCCTAGCTTTATGGATTTTGGGGTGGGTTTTTTTAGCCATTTGCTCTGGTTTTATTCCTTTTTTTTGTCATTGCAATTAACTACATGGGTTTTCCCTTTGTGGCTGCATTCTTGCAATAATGCGACAATTTGGGGTAGAAATGGATTTATAAGGACAACTTGCCATCCCTGTTGGCTGCGTTGTCTGTGATCCCTTCCAAACCCCCATTGCCCAGGAATTTGGGAAAAAAACCCACTGATTTCTGCTACACTGATTCCTGGGGGCAGATCAGCAAAAATCCCCCCATGCAGACTTTTTTCTGAAAAGCCCCAATTTAATTGTGGCAGCCTCTTGGGAAAAAAAAAACAAAAACAAACCAGGCATTTTGGAAATGGGTGGCACCTCTCTGGCAGTTTTATTGCCTGTTCCATGGTTTTTAAAATTTCTTTAATATTTCTCCATTGCGGGCTTAAATCTTACAGCAAAACCCTCTGTGGTGGGGAAAACACATGCGCAGGGAATATCGGGGCAGGGAGAGAGCCCTGGACAAGCACCTCTGGATGCTCTTCCCAAGCTGCTGCCATGATTTATTCAGCCAGAGCCCAGGGGAATCACAGGGACCTGCTGGCCTGATGTTTAATTCATCCAGGAGAAGTGTTTTGATGAAGAGCTGGGGAAAAAAAAAAAATCCCTTTTTAACTCAAGTGCTGAGATTTCAGTTCAGTTCCTGCATCCTCATTAAAACTTCTCTTGCAGCAAGATGTTTATTTTTTATTTTTGGAGGAAAAAAAAAGCAAATTTTTGCTCAATGGGCATGTTTCTCCTTGTGGTGGGAATCAGCTGAGTGAGGCACACAGATTTGCAAGGGTTTAATGAATGGCAGAGTTTTAACCTCAGGTTTAGAAAGTCATCTTTTGGGGGATTTTGGGGGGTTTGGTTTTTTTTAAGGTAAAAGTGTTTTCCTCCTTAATTGCACATCAAAAATGGTCATGGCTTCAGGACCACGGTCCCCAACTGCGATGCCAGTGCCATAGCAGAGAGAAAAAGCCCACTGCCCCTTGCAAAGCATTGGCAAAAAATTTGAGATATTAAATAGAGATCCTGGGGGAAAATGTGGATTTAATGCAAATTCTTTTGGGAAAAAAAAAAGGGTATTTGGACACTCCCTGCAAGTGCTTGTTTTTTACACTTGCCCTACTCCCATTTTGGGTTGGTTTTGCTCATTTTTTGCCTTAGTTTTGCTTGGGTTTTGGGTTGCCCATTGCTGTTTTCAGCCAATTCTCTCCCTGTTCCTCTCCCCTGGCAGGTGAACCTGGATCTCACCTCCCTCCTCGACGGTGAGGACAAGAAGTCCAAGAACAAGCGGGGCGTCCTGCCCAAACATGCCACCAACATCATGCGCTCATGGCTCTTCCAGCATCTCATGGTGAGCACCGTAGCTGCCAAAACACCCTGCAAAGGTGGAAAAAAAAGGCAAAAAAACCCTAAAATGAACAAATCGAGGTGGTGGCTTGTCTGAATTTATATTCAGAGGTCTCAAAGTGGCTTTGGATTTATTTTGGGGATGACCGTTTTCACTGCAGCTGGCAAAAATACTCCCTTAATGCATGAAGAAGCAAACAGAGGGGGACTTCCACAAATTATTGTGGATGGGTGGTGTAGCATTTTTTTCCAGTTAATAGCTCCAAAATACTGTTTTCCAGCAAGCCTGGGTGTGAAAGCTGCCCCACAGGTATGGTTATGGCACATCAGCAATCAGCCAAAATATAGAATTACCAAATCGCCCCATTTTGGGGGTTGAAGATGTAGGTAGGCGGAGGGAGCTCAGAGGATGCAACCATGATATTTTCATGCAAGAAGATTGCTCTTCAGAAGAGCAAAAAGCTACACCACCCCCCTTCTTTTTCCTGCATAATTTGGCCAAGAAATCACTCAGACACTGGTTGCGAACAGTTGCATGAGGGTCTCCAGGAAGGTGGGAGACCCATAGATAACAGCAAAACAGAAAATAGCAGCTCCAAGGAGCAACTTGGGGGTAAAACATGACCCAGGACATGGAGCAGCAGCTGGTTGGGAACTTTCCAGCCTTTTTTTGAAATGGGAAATTTTGGATTTATTGCATTGAGGACAAGAGTATCACTGTGTTGGGCCGCCATCCCAAGCTGCATCGTGCATGTCCCATGCTTTTGGAGGGATGAACTGCAGATTTGCAAGCAGGAAAAGGATTTAGAAGACCAGAAACTGAGGAGCAATCTTCTGTTGGGTGCAAGGAATGCCCCATGGTTTCAGATTTCCAAAACTGGATTGAAAAACTGAAAGAAATTGTTATTCTACTGTATGGTTGGACTTCTGCTCTCAGCCTTGTCCTCATGGTCAGAAGATGCTTGGGCTTCCCCATGGGATTTCTCCATCCGACATCATAGATTATGTGGTTTTTAACCTAATAGCATTGATGCTCATCATTTTATTGGGTTTAGAAGTTTTGTAGCACCAGCAGGAGGAAGGAATGCTGGAAATAATATGCCAAAAATGAGGATACTTTTGCCAAAAAGAGAGCCATTTTTAACCACTTTAGCACCCCTGAGGCCCTGGTGGGACAGGAGTCTCCTGCGTGCCATGACTTTGGGTGGTTTTGTCAAGGAAATCACATTATTTCAAGGGCAAACAGCTGGAAAACAAGTCATGTGAATCAACACTGGCACTGGCTTGGGGCTCTGAAAAATGACACGTGGGGCTGGTTTGATAACAATTTCATTTTGGGGGTTGGAAAGGAGGATTTTAGCATAGTTGGGAGGAGGTTGTTGAAGCTTTGAGTGCTGGTAGTCTCCCAGTGCAGATGTTTTGGAGTGTTTTACTGATGCATCTGACAAGGAGCATTGTGGGTGACAGTGGGTTTTGACGCCCAAATCCCACCTTTACCAAAAAACCATTATCGGAAAATCGCTAAAACAAAAAATACTAACTTCCTTCAAGGAAAAGCCTTTGATGGAAAGCCTTGGAAAAGCCCCAGGGACAGCAGGCAAACCATGATGGTCTCAGATGCCACCCTTAAGCCTTGCATCTTTCAGATGCAACAAGCCACCAAAACTGGGGTGGGAAAATGAAAAAGAAGGGGGGGTGGTTATTTTTTTTTTTCCACTGGGGGCTGCCTTTTTGCACACAGGGATGTCATTGTGCTGCCCCATCTCTTTTTTTTCTAGCACCCCTACCCCACAGAGGACGAGAAGAGGCAAATCGCCGCCCAAACCAACCTGACCCTCTTGCAAGTCAACAACTGGTGAGCATATCGGTGGCCCATGCAATCATCTTGCTGGCTTTGGAAATTTTTTTCCCATTATTTTGGTGCTATGTGATGCTTTTTGGGGGGTAACTTGGGCAGTCGGGGCCAATTTCTCAGAGGCGGGCTCTGATGCGTTTAATTGATTGCGTTCGTTTGCGGCATCTCAGTGCCCTCTCCTGGCAAACCCAATATGTAGCAGACACCAACTCAGCTGGAAAAATGAATGCAACGGTGTAACATGCCACAGACAAATTAAATAGGATAAACCCCCAGCTTTTGGGACCATGCAGCCACTTTTGGAAGTGTTTTATATTGCAACTCATTGAATTGTTACGTCTGCTGGTTTAACTCAAAATTGGTGTTATGACTCTTATTTACAAGAATGGTCTCTTTTTTTTTGCTGGAAAGGTTCATAAATGCCCGGCGGCGCATCCTGCAGCCAATGCTCGACGCCAGCAACCCAGACCCAGCCCCCAAAGCCAAGAAAATAAAATCTCAGCACCGGCCCACCCAGCGCTTCTGGCCCAACTCCATCGCCGCTGGGGTCCTGCAGCAGCAGGGTGGCAATTCGGGGACAAATCCTGACGGTAAGGACAAACACTGACAGCCCCTGCCCTTCCTGGATGGGGTGACCATGTATTAAATTATGGCCTTAATTGGTAATTAAGGATTTCTAGAGCCCCGTATGCCCCTGTGGGGAAAAACATGTTGAAGAGGTAGCCCACGCAAGAAGATCCATCCAGTTGGCCATCACAAGTGTGCTGGCAATGTGGCACTGCCATCTCCTCGGCATCAGCACAGTCCTCGAGGATCACCCACTATGGGACATCACTGGGGATATCTCCTGAGGTGCTAGAGAGGAGGTAAAGGGGGAGATGGGGAGAGAAGAGGAGGCAAAACGAAAAAAAGATGAAGATGAGAAGACAGATGAGACAAGATGGGAAAAGAGACAAAGAGAAGATGAAGAGAAAACAGGTGATGAAAATGAAGAGGAGTAAAGAAGATGAAGAGAAGGTGAAGAAAGCAGAGATGAACAGGGACCAGACAAGACGAGAAGACAGAAGATGAAGGGAAGGTGGAAATTAAGAGAGGATGAAAAGAGGATCTGCCCAGTCAGTTTGAGCATCTGCTGAAAAATGAAGGTTTCTTCTTATTTAATGGATACATTAGCTAAAAAAATTAAGGGTTCAACCTTGGAGAATGGCTGGGGCAGGTGGGACACCCTACAGGGTGCTCTCTCTCCAAGTGTAGCTTTCTGCTTGGGTTATTCTTGGTTTATGCACTTTTTCATCCTTTTCGTATTAGCTGGGAAGTCCTTATATATATATATATATATATATATATAAAAAATATTTTTTTTAATTTCAGGCTCGCTCAGCATGGACAACTTGCAACCTCTGTCGTCAGCCACGGCCACCATGGCCATGCAGCAGGCCATGCTGGCAGCCCACGACGACTCCCTCGACGGCACCGAGGAAGAGGAGGAGGATGAGGAGGACGAGGACGAGATGGAGGAGGAGGAAGAAGAAGAGGAAGAACTGGAGGAAGAGCCTGGTGGCCTCCCGGCAGCACCTGGTACCGACCTTGGCTTGGACCACAGTGACTCGCTGGAATAGCTCCTCCTGCACCCTCCCCAAATCATGGACAGCACCAGAAACAAAATTCCCCCCAAAATGCCAAAAAAATTGGCAAGAACAAAAACAAAATTGGTGAGAAAAAAGCAAATTGGAGGCGCTGGCAGATGCCCCGGCTGCCATCGGGAGCACGGGGACCACCACGTCAGCGTGTGGAAGTGAAGGACACATGTTTACAAGGCACATATTGTGGCCAGATTAATTTTTTTTTCAGGTTTTATTCTTATTTTCCCCTTTTCCCTTCCATTTTTGGTAAGAAAAAGCATTTTTAAGGGAAGCTGTTTTCCCCACACGATGCTCAGATGCTGTTGGGCAACAGTGGGTTTTCATCATGGGCTACCGTGTCCATCACTTGGATTGCTTGGTGCAAAAAACCCCAACCAACCCCAGGACTGATGCTTTTGGGGGTTTTCCCCCAGAAAGATGATTCACAGGCATAAGTAGTGGCACACGGGGAAAAAAAATCTACAAGTGCAAATTCTGCTTCAGGTCGGATCTGAGGAAGGTTTCATGCTCTTGACCCACCAGATTGTCCAAACGTCCCTGTTTTGGCCCCTATGCTGCAGCTGTTTGGTGACTCCGGACGCAACCTTCTGGAAAAGGGAGGAAATTCCCCCAAATCCTTTAATTTATGTGTGAAAAACCCATTGAATCTGGAAAAAAAAATCACCCCATCCTTGTCCTTAAGGGCTGAGACTGGACGCAGAGTTGGGGCAAAGGCTGCCGGCAGTTAAGACTTTCCCACGGCGTTTTGGCACCGCGTCAGGAGAAAGTGGGGGGAAAAATGGGTTTAAATAATGCAGATTTTCACCCAAAATTGAATGGTCACCCCCAAGATTCACCCAGGTGGGAGGAAATTCAATATTGTTGCTGGAAAGATGATTTCTCCCTGATACTGTCTACCTGCGTGGGAAAATGGTGGAGTTTTACCCCAAAGGAGCCATGGGGGAGGGCAGCTCTGCAAAAAACCAACATATTTTGGTTTTTTTTTAAATGCTAGCAAAATGGCGAATTTCGCCTTAAAATATGGTGCGGGGGAAACACAAAAGCAAACCCGGATGATGCGGGGCAGAAATAATAAAGGAATTTTCTTCTGCAGGTTCCTCCTGTAAATGCAGGTTTCTGTAAGAAGGATTTTTTTTTTTTGCGGCTTTTTGCCGGTTTTGTCCTTATTTTTTCTGGCTCTTGAAGAGTTGAGAAAAAAAAGAAACAGCAGCCAGGGGGAAAAAAAACCCAAGTGATGCAATGGGCAGAAAAGCCTATTTTTCGATACTGATCTGGCGTGAATGTAATCTGTAATTTCATAAAGGATTCATTGTAATTTAGTATTAATTCATGGCCATTTATTATAAAGTGCTACGAGATGAGGTTTCGCAGCTGTATTTTATTGGCAGCTTCTTCCTGCTAGTGGAGAAGCCCCAAAATGGGTGAATAACTCCCCCAAATGGGCACAATTCCCCCCCAAATAGGTGAATCAGCCCCCAAACGGGTGAACTGACCAAAACCCGCAATTGAGTGATGTGGTGCAAATAGGATTTACACTTCCAAAAGTGATGCTCCCCCAAAATGTTACACCTCTCTTGAGTGATGCCCACCCCAAAATGACTTATATTCTCCAAAAATGAGTGATTCTGCCCCAAAATCTGTGATGCTCACCCAAAAATGAATTATGTTATCCAAAAATGAGTGATGCTCCCCCAAAAGGAGTGACCCACCCGTAGCTGGGTGATACTGCCCAAAACATATTACGCTCCCCCAAAATGAGGGAAGCTCCCCAAAATTGAAGTGTTTCCCCCCAAAAGCGCTACTTCCCCCAGATGAACAAGGCTTCCCCCAAAATAAGGGATCCTCCTCCAAAATTAAGTGGTTCTTTTGGAGTGGTGCCCCCAAAATGATTGATCTTCTCAAAACCATGATGCTCCCCAAAATGTTTCCCCCAAATGAGCAATTCTCCCCCAAAATGAGCAACAGTCCCCAAAATGAGTGATGTTGCCCTAAAATGATGCTCTCCCAAACTAGCAATCCTCCCAAAAATGAGTGACTCTCCCCAAAAGCAAGTGATGCTCCCCAAAGTGAGTAAAACTCCACAAAATGAGCGATTTCCCCCAAAACAACTGAATTTACCCCCCAAACGGATGACACTCTCAAAAAAATAAGCAAAGACCCCCAAATTAGGGACTATCCCCCCAAATGAGTAACAAACCCCAAAAGTGAGCAATTTTCCCCAAAATGGACCCCCACCCCATTCCCTAATAAGCCAGTACTAATTAATGGGATGATTTTCTGGGGGAAAAAAAAAAAAGGTGATTTTTGCACAATTTTTAGCAGAAAACAGGGCTGCAGAGAAGTTAAAAGTGGAAAAAAAATGCCCTCAAAATGGAATTTACAGCTGAATTTTGCCCCTCTGATCATGGCAGCTGCCTGGAGCGCTGCAGCCAGCTCTGAGCACCCAGCAGCTCGTTAGCCAGAAATTTGCATATTTTATAAATTTCTGAAATATTCATGAGCATCGCAGCACAGTCCTTGTCGGTATTTTCCACCAAAAAAGTGCCTTTTTCTCTCGAAAAGTTGCAAACCGACGTCGCAAGCCAGGGGGCATGAAGATGCCGGAGGCTGGTTGCTTAATTAATGAAACGAATTATTTATTTCCCAGCTGTGCAAAGGTGGGGGGGAGTGCAGGGGGGAGGGTGGGGGGCCGCAGGCGACCCATTTTCCTCGGGTTTGGCCCCGTTTTCGAGGGGCGCCGGGGTAGGGGGGCACGAGGGCAGCGCCGCATCAGGTTGGGCAGAGCACTGCAAAGAGAGAGGTCATGGGTGTGCACTGGCGCGCCCGAGAGCGCACCAGGGACGTATGGGGGGTTGCACCCGGGTGCACGATGATGCACGGGTGTGCACAGGGATGCACGAGCATGCACGGGGCTGCACGACGATGTACGATGATGCACGAGCACACAAGGATGCGCAGGCTTGCACGGGGATACGCAAAAGAACGCGAGGATACACGGGCGTGCAAGGGTGTACGGCGGTGCATGAGGGTGCACGAGGGCTGCAGGAGGATACAGAAGTGTGCACGGGGGTGCACAAGGGTGCACGAGTATGCACATACGCACAAGCATGCATGAGGATTCCAGAGCGTGCAGAAAGGACGCATGAGCGTGCGTGAGGGCACGTGGGTGCACAAGCATGCATGAGTGCTACGTGAGGCTGCCCGGTAGCTGGAAATGGGGTGCAGAGAGGACGCAGGAGGAATGCACAAAGCATGCACGATGGTGCATGAAGGGTGCGGGAGGCTGCACAAGAGATGGATGAGAACTGTGTGGGAGATGCACAGGGATGCACAAGGATGGCCAGGCGATGCAGGAGGGGTGCCCAGTAGATGCGTGGAGGATGAATGGGGATGCAGGAGGAATGCACGATGGTGCGTGAGGGGTGAAGGGGGTGCACAGGGGTTCGTGAGGCTGCAGGAAGGAAGCGGGTGGACCACGTAACAAGGTATAAGGGAAGTCCAGGGAAGATGCAGTGATCTACAAAGGTGTGTGAGGATGCACAAGGCCTGCACAAAGGATGCATGAGGGATGCACAGGAGATGTACGCAGGATTCACAGAGGATGCACAAAGGATGCACCGACAATGCACAAGGGATGCATGGAGATGCATGAAGGATGCACACAAGATGCATGGGAGATGCACAAGGATGCACAGGAGGTGCATGAAGGATGCGAGGGAGTTGCACAAGGATGCAGAAAGGATGCACAAGGATATGCAAAAGGAATCCACAGTGGATGCACAGAGGGGACAAGGACTTCACGGGAACTGCATGAAGGATGCACGAGGGGTGCAGGAGGGATGCGCAAGGTGAGCAGATACCTTTGAGGATGTAGTCCGTGAGCAGTGTGGGCACCTTCTCGTTCCCCTCCTTCATGGCAAACAGGACTGTGAGGGGGAATGGAGCTGTGAGCCCGGCCCCACTGTCCCCCAAATGTCCCATTTCCCCACCAAGACCAGTCCCACAGTCGCCACAGAAACACTGCCGGAGTTTCCCACAATGCACCAGGCCTGAGAGCATCCCCCAAAAAAGCACTTTCACCCCCAGTCAGCCAATCCGTGGCAATGCAGAAAGGGTGTTTTACCCCCAAATTGGTGCTGGTGTAAGGTGCAAAAATGGAGGGGGGTGCTTTGCTGCAAATCAGCTGTGCTGCAGTGATGCAAAATGGATGATCGCACCCCAAACCGGCTGTGCTGCCATGCTGCAAAACAGGCCTTTTCCCCCCCAAAATGGGCTTTGTTGCAATGATGCAACATGGGTGGTAGCACCTCAAATTGCCCGTGCTGCAACAATGCAAAAAAAAAAGGGGGGGGGGGGGGGAATCACACCCCAAACTGGCTGTGTTGCAATGATGCACCCAAATCACAGCTGCTGCAGCAATGCAAAATGTGCATTTGCATCCCAAATCGACCACACCATGGAGATGCAAAATGTCTGGTTCTGCCCCAAAACGGCAGCTTGAATGAATACTCACTGTTGGTGAGCATCTGCAGATCCTCTACAGAGGGTGGTGACCCCTTCTTCTCATAGGGAATCACTGTGTTCAGGTACTGCAAAAAAAAACCACACAAACCACCCCAAAACCACGCAGATAGCACAGACCTGCCTATTTTTTGCACCACCTTGAGACAAATCACCCCAAATCGGTGCAAAAGCAGAGTATGTCTGCGATTTTCCTGTGATTCCATTTAATTTGCTGGTATTTTGGGGGGGGGTTACTGAATTAACTGCATGCTGCAAAACCCGCCCAACCGTGAACCCCTGCTTAGGGAGGATTTTTTGGGGTGAAAAATGGTGATTCTTGCAAGATGGGTTAGCAGAGTGTAGGGGACAGAGCAGGGTCATAAAATGAAAAAATATTTTTAAATGGGTTTGGGCGATGCAGGGGGAAGGACTGTGAAAGGGGACGGATTCGGGCAATTTTTTTGGGAAAAAGAGCACCTGCTTCTCGTTGGCGGTGGGGCCGAAGGTCTGGCGCAGGCCGGAGTGCAGGATGCTGGAGATGCCCTCCATGCTGAAGCGCTGGGGACACACACCACCACACACACCCAGTCACCTCCCGGGGACACGAATGTCACCCGTGACACCTCCCCCGGCACCAACGTCCCCCCCCCCGGCACCCTGACTCCCATCCACGTCCCCCCATTACCCTGTCCCACATCCCCCTCTCCTTCTGTCCCCACGTCCCCCTGTTCCCCATCTGCCCAAACCCTTTGTCCCCCCATCCCCCTGGCCCCATCCCTTCTCCTGTCCCCGCATCCCCACGTCCCTCTTGCTCCATCCTGTCCCCCATCCCCTATCCCTGCATCTCTGTCCCATGTCCCCCCACCCCTCAACCCTCTGTCCCATGTCCCCCCATCCCACATCCCCCTGTCCCATGTCCCTTTTCCTCCCTCCTGTCGCGCATCCCCCGTCCCACGTCCCCCCCCATCCCTCACCCCCCTGCCCCGTGTCCCTCAACCCCATCCCCCATCACCCAACCCGTCCTGTCCCACGTCCTTTTTGCTCCATCCTGTTGCCCATCCCGTCCCTGAATCCCCGTCCCACGTCCCCATCCCACATCCCTCTGCCCCGTCCCCAACCCATCCCACCATGTTCCCCCATCCCACATCCCCTTGTCCCACGTCCCTCTTGCTCCATCCTGTCACCCATCCCGTCCCTGCATCTGTCCCACATCCCCCCGTCCCACTTGCTCCATCCTGTCGCCCATCCCGTCCCTGCATCTGTCCCATGTCCCCCCATCCCACATCCCCCCGTCCCACATCCCTCTTGCTCCATCCTGTCGCCCATCCCGTCCTTGCATCTGTCCCATGTTCGCCCATCCCATATCCTCCCGTCCCACGTCCCTCTTGCTCCATCCTGTCGCCCATCCCCTGTCCCTGCATCCCCGTCCCACGTCCCCATCCCTCATCCCCCTGCCCCGTGTCCCCATCCCACGTCCCTCTGCCCCATCCCCTGTCCCCCAACCCCTGTCCTACCACATCCCCCTGTCCCACCACATCCCCCCATCCCACATCCCATCTCCCCCTCCAGCCCCATCCCAACCGCCCCCAAGCCCCCGTTCCCCACCTTCCTGGGCATGTGGTTCCCGCGCTCGGGACGCCCGCCTTGCAGGCTCAGCCCCCTGTCGCGACGGCGGCGCCGGGCAGCCTCCCGCTGCTCCCGCTGCTCCCCCTGCACCGCCAGCAGCGCCCCGATGAACGCCGTCTTCACCTCCTTCTCGAACGCCAGCTCGTCCCGCCGCGCCAGCTGCGCCACCAGCTCCGCCGACAGCGCCCGGCTGGCCGCCTCCGCGCGCCCCGCCGCCGCCACCAGCTCCCGCGCCGACAGCCGCCCCAGCCCTGCCGCCCGGGTGTCGCGGTTAGGGCCGGGTGCCGTGCCGCTCTTACCGTTAAGACGCACGGGGCGACTAACGGGCCGCCCGGCGCAACCGGCGAAACGCTCGGCGCGGCCAACGGAACGCCCGGTGCAACTGGTGAGCAATTACTCAAAAGCCCGGCGCAATCGCCGACGTGCACGGTGCAATTAGGAAAATGCCCACGAAAGCTCGCAAAATGCTTTCTGCGATTACCGAGACGCAGGCTGCGGTTATTAAGATGCGCGGGGTGAGCAGCGGGCCGCCCGGTGCAACTGGCGAGGCGCCGGTGCAGTAAGTGCAATGCGTACTGCAACTAGGGAATACTGCCCGGTGAATTAGCGGGACGCCCGGTGCAGTTAGCGTAACGCACGCTGAAGTCTGCAAAATACCTTATGCAACTAGCGAGGCGCGCAGCGCAATTACGAAGGTGCTGGGGGCGATTAGTGGGATGCCTGGTGCAATTAGCGAAACATACAGTGCAATAAATGAAACGCCTGGTGCAATTAGTGACATGCGCAGTGCAACTAGCGACATGCGCACTGAAGTTTAGAACATTGCGTTACGTATTTAGTGAAACGCACGCTGCAGCTGTTACGACACGGGAGGCAATTAGCGTGCTGCCCGGTGCAACTGGTGAAACACCCGGTGCAATAAGCGCAAGGCACAGTGCAACTCGGGAAATGCTCGGTACAGTTAGTGGCACGCCCAGTGCAGTTAGTAAAATGCCCACTGCAA
Organism: Astur gentilis; assembly: GCF_929443795.1. NCBI lineage: Eukaryota > Metazoa > Chordata > Aves > Accipitriformes > Accipitridae > Astur > Astur gentilis. The sequence continues at coordinate 4,602,907 of NC_064884.1, forward strand.
TTAGTGACATGTCCGGTCTGGTGCAATTAGTAAAATGACCGATATAATTAGTGACATGCCCGGAGCAATCAGTGAAATCCATAGTGCATAAGTGAAACACCTGATGCAATTAGTAACATGCCTGTGCAATTAGTGACATGCAAGGTGCAATAAATGAAATGCGCTGTGCAATTAGGGGAATGCGCAGAACAATTAGCAAAATGCCTGGGGCAATTAGTGACACACACCATGCCATTAGTGAAAAGTCTAGCCTATGGTGCGTTTAGTGGCACGCACAGTGCACGTAGAGAAATGTACTACATGCTGCATGGTGCGCTTAGCAACGTGCACGGTGCTCTTGGGGAAATGCATAATGCAATTAGTGAAAACCACCACCGTATTTTCCACGGACTTAGGAAAATGCATGGTGCAATCAGGAAAATGCCCGTGCATTAGTGGCAGTCGGTACATTCAGAGGAGTGAAACACTCAACAAAATGCACAGCGCAGCTAGGAATATGCACGGTGCATGGCTCGGTGAAGCGCCCAGCACATTCAGTTCCAGGCACGGTGCTGTCAAGAAAGCGCAATTCCTGAAATGCAGGGTGCAAACAGCAAAATGCGAAGCACACCAGGCATTTCTGCAAAACGCTGGGCAAGCGTAGCAAAAAGCTCAGCGTGCATGGAGAAAGGATGGTGCACACCACTGGCGGTGCAAGGCCCAGTACATTTAATGAATGGCACGGTGTGTTTTGCAAAATGCCGAGTGCTTTAGGGAAAGGCACAAAATGCATTTAGAGCAAGGCATTTCGCAAAACGCACGGCGCGCTCGGCTAAAGCCTGGGTGCATTTAAAGCAATACTAAAAGCAAGATATCCGTGGGATTCATTTTTTGCCAAGAGCCCCCTCCTGGCCAAACTGTGTAAACACTGGAGCAAGCTGGCCCTGAAGCCTGGAGAGGCTCAATTGTCCAATTTGGTTGGAATTGTCCCCAGAGAGCGAGTGGCCTGGATTTTGCTGGCCATACCTTCATGGGAGCAGTTGTTGTTGAAAACAGGGGAGAAAGCATGCAGCTCACGCAGAAGGATGGGCTCTGTGCCCCTGCCACCGCCTTCGCCTTCAGCATCGGCCTCGGTCTCTTCCTCCTCTTCTTCCTCATCCTCATCCCCCTCAGGGTCAGCCTCGGGGTCGGGTGAACTCTGCATCAGCTCCTCCAGCTCCTCAATGACCTGCAGGGCATCAGGGTCCTCCATTTGCACCTACACCCTGCAGCCCACAGCTACACCCTGCATCTGCATCTGCGTCCTGCCCTCACAGCTGGGATCTGGTCTCTTCATACTGCACCTGCACCCTCTATCTGTATCGGCACCCCGCATCCTCCATCCTCCCCTTCATCCCGCATCTGCACCTGCATTTGCATCCATCTGGACCCTGCGTCCTCCCTCTGCATCCTGCATCTGCATCCCACATTCCCGTCTGCATCCAAATCCCACATCCCACATTCACCCCCCTCCACGGGTATTCGCACCCCAGACCTGCGCCTACACCTAAATCTGCATCCCACACCTACGTCTGCATCCTGCTCCCTTCATCCTGCATCCTGTACGTGCACCTGCACCTTCTATCCAGCAGCCCACACCCCGCGTCTCCCATCCACATCCCCTTCCTCGCATTGGCAACCTGCATCTGGCACCTGCATCGCGCATCCCACATCTGCATCCCTGCCTCCGCACCGGAATCCTGTAGCTGCATCCCACCTCTGCCCCCGCCCCGTTTTCATCCTTCATCCCATGACACCCATTTGCATCCAGCACCTGGAACCCACATTCCTATCCGCACCCAAATCCCACATCAGCACCCACAACTCGCACCTCCATCTACACCCAAATCTGCATCCCACATCCCATGATGATGGGATTTGGCCTTTTTTTGTGCTTTCAGCACATGGCCATGGGGCTGAGGCGGGCTGAGACCATGCCAAGGGGCTACAGCTTGGCTTTTGGGGGACACGCAGGCATTCAGGAGCCCGTGGGGGCCGGGGTACCTGCTCAGCTGTCAGCAGTGGCTCCTCATTGATGCCCGAGTCTTGCTCACTCCTCTCAGTGAGCTCCTCCTCCTCCTCCTTCTCGCAGAGCTGCAGGAGACACAGGCTGGGCCACCTTGGTGGCACCGCAGGCCCGGCCCGGCACAGGCATGGCCCCAGCACGGACACAGACACGGCCCTGGCCCAGGGAGAGCCACCGGGGAACCACAGCTCTAGGGGACATGCTGCATGGGGGGGCTGGGGGGGGAGGTTACACGGGGAGACATCGGATGGAGACACGGATGGGGACGCTGGACAGGGAGACACTGGGTGGGGAGACATTGGATGGGGATGTTGGATGGAGACATTGGTTGGGAACGTTGGATGGAAGGATATTGGACAGAGACCCTGGATAGAGATGGATGGAGATGCTGGATGGGGAAATGTTGGATGGGACTTTGGATAGGGACTTTGCACTGGGACTTTCCACAGGGATGCTGGAGACATTGGAGAGGGAGATGATGGACAGGGAAGTGTTGGATGGGGAGGTGTCGCAAGGAGACAGATAGAGATGTCGGATGGGGAGACACTGGATGGAGCTGTTGGATGGAGACATTGAACTGGGAAGTTGGACAGGGAGAAGTACAGTTATGTTGGATGGAGATGTCGGGTGGAGAGTCATTTGAATTAATGCATTGGATGGTGACATTGGATGGGGAGGTGTTGGAGGTGCTGGATGGAATTGACGGGGACGTCGGATGGGGAGATGATGGATGGTGATGCTGAATGGGGAAGAGGTCGGATGGAGACATTGGATGGGGACATCAGACGGGGAAATGTCAGAGGGGAACGCTGGATGGGGAGGACATGGACGGACACGTTGGATGGAGATGTTGGACAGGGAGGCATCTTCTTTTTTACCACTTTTCACAGGCTATTTCACCTTTTTAGCAGAAAATAACCCAAGAAATTTACCTTCTCTTCCCCCTTTAGCAACGGGTTGCGTAATATCCAAATGGGTTAATTTCAGTCGATTTTGAGGCATCTTTGCAGCCCTCCCACAACCCCAACTGCAGCTATTCACAGCATGAACTCACTACAATGAAGAAAACACTATTTTCTACCCCCAAAAATACACGACATTACCCCTGGCTTGGGGGCAAATTGGCAAAGAACAGATAGCCGAACCAAATGCTTAATCTTGCCCATTTCAGTGTGGTTTCACCCTAAAATGTGGACAAACACTGCACTGGTTCTGTGTCACCCCCAAAATACTATTTTGGGTAGTTGGTAGTGCTCTGATGGTCGCTGAGCCTTGGGGCTGATGGACAGCCGTCAAGCATCACCCAGGGGTCATGCAGGGATGGGACGGGGTTGAGGTGCCAAGGGGGGGGCCCACGGTCGTACCTGGGGGTCGGTGCCATCGGGGGCCTCAGCCCCTGGGAGCAGCCAGGGCCGGGGGGAGCCCCGGGGGACGAAGCCATCAGTGAGAGCATCCCAGACCCTGCAGGGAGGTGGGTGGTGAGCACCGATGCCAAAATGTTGCCTCCCAGAAAGCTGTCCCAAAATGGCATGCCAAAATGCCTCGAAACACCCCAAAATGCCCCCCCCCCAATCCCAAAACACCAAGATGCCCGAAACATCCCAAAGCATCCCAAATGATGTCCTAGAAGACCCCAAAGCTCCTCAAAATATCACCGTGAAATACTGCCCTGAAATATCCCAAAGCACCCCAAAATGCCTGAATGTCCCCAGACGTCATTTTGAAACGTTGCCATCAAAATACCCCCCAAAAGGCCACTGCAATGCCCCAAAATGTCTCCAGATGCCACAGAAGACTGCTGTGAAATACCCCAAAATGCCACCCCGAAACATCACCATGATGTCCTCAAATGCCCCAAAATATCCCAAAACGCCCCCAAAGCCCCAGAAACACCCCAAAATACCATCCTAAAACACTGCCACAAAGCCCCAAGACCCTCTGAAAGGCCCCCAAACACCTCAAAACACTGCCCTGGAACACCCCACAACACCCCTAAAGGTCCCAAAGCTCCAAAATGCCCTGAAACACCCCAAAATGCCATCCTAAAACACCCAAAAATGCCCCCCCAAAGCCACAATGCTCCAAAATGCCACCCTGAAATGCTCCAAACCACCACCCTGAAAAAGCCCTGAAATGCCTCAAAACATCCCCAAATGCCACCTTTGAACACACAGAAACACTCTACAATGCTTTCCTGAAACAGTGCCCAAAATGCCCCAAAACGCTGCCCCAGAACACCCCGAAAGATCTCAAAATGTTGTCCCAAGACCCCACTCCAAAAAACTCAAAAATGCTCCAAAATACTCCCCTGATACCCCAAAACACCTCAAAATACCATGGGGAAAGACCCCCAAATGCTGTCCTGAAACATTGCCCAAAAACACCCTAAAAATGCCTCAAAAAGCTGCCCCGATACCCCAAAGAAACACCCCAAAATGCTGCTGCGACGCTCCAGAACATTCCCCAATCGCCCAACATCCCACAACACTTCTGCAATGCCCCAAATGCCTCAAAACTCCCCCAAATGTTGCCCTGGAACATGCTGAAATGGCCCAAAATGCAGTCACAGCATCCCAAAATGTCACCCTGAAACACCCCAAATTGCCACCTTCAAACAGCGCTGAAACACCCCCAAACTGCCCCGAAACACCCCAAAAGATGGCCCTGGAACATCCAAAAATGCCACTCTGGAACACCCCCCAGAACACCCAAAAAACCAGCTGTGATGCCCTGAACCCCCTCAAACCACCCCAAAATCTCCCAAAATACAGACCTGAAACACCTGGAAACAACCCCAAAACTCCTCCAAACCCCCTTAAACCCCTTTCCTCTGCGCCACTATTAGGGGTGACCGATCCTCCCCCGCAGGGCTGGACTAATTTTGCCCAATTTCACCCCCAAAAAGATGTATGGGGGTGGGGGAGGAGGTACAGGGGAAAAAAGGGGGAGAAAAAAAGGGGAGGGGGAGGAGGAATAAAAAAGTGAAAAAATGTGAAGAAGAAGAAAAAAGGAGGGGGGTAAGGAGGGGTGGCAAGAAAAAAGGGGGGGCAAGAAAAAAGGGGGGAAGGGGAAAACAGGAGAAAAAAGTGGTAAAGAAGGAGAAGATGGGGAAAAAGGGGAAAACTGGGGAAAATGGGGAAAAGTGGGGGAAGGAAAATGGGGGTAAAAGAGGGGAAATGGATTAAAAAATGAGAAAGGGGGGAAAAGAAGGAAAAGGGGAAAGTGGGGAAAAAAGAGAAAAAGGGAGAGAAAGGGAAAGGTGGGAAAATGGGGGATGGGGAAGGAGGAAAAGGGGTAAAAGGGAAAAAGGAGAAAGGGGGAAAAAGCAGGAAGTGGGGAAAAAGAAAATGTAAGAAAAAAGGGGGAATGAGGGGAAAAATGGGGAAAAAGGTGGAAAAGTGGAGAAAAGGGAGAAAAAGAGGAGGAAAGAAAAAATGGGGGAAATGGGAAAAAAGCGGTGAAAAGTGGTAATATGAGGAATAAGGTCAAAAATGGGGAAAAAGGCACAAAAAGAGATTAGAAAATTTCTCCCCAATTAAGGCAAGCCCACCCATTTTCCCACCACAAACGGCAGTTTTAGTCCGACACGGTGCCATGCCCATGCACATCCCAATTCCCCCTAAATCACCCCAAACCCGCCTGCCCCTCCCCATCCCTAAACCCGCTTGTTTTGGGGTATTTATCTCATCTCCTTCCTTACCTGATCTTAATTCCCCCTGAAATCACATATTTCACTAATTAACGCACAAAAACGTGCATGTCAACCCCCCCCCCCCGATATTCCTATTTTTAACAAAACCACAGCAAATAAGGAAAAAATAAGTGGTTATCCCCCAAACTTTGCTTTTTTTCCCTGCTCTTAAAGGGCCAGCACCCTGCAAGGTCAGGCAAGCAGCAGCAGCAGATTTCTGGGTTAATTACGGTAAGAATTGGTTAATAATTAGGGAAATACAGCGCCTTTAAGGCCCCAGCCCATCCCCCGCCCATGCACACAGGGCTCATTCAAGAGGGAGGGAAAAAAAAAAAAAAAAAGCCCTGTTTTGCCCAATCTGACCCAAAAAAAGACACAATAAGCAGCACAAAGCAGGCAGCGAGCCGGCTGCCGGCGACAGCGCGGCGCTCCCGGCGCCAGGCCAAATTGCGTTTTTCCCTGAAAACCCGTCAATTTGGCCAATTATGAAAAGCAATTCAGCCTCAGTGGGTTTTGGTGAAAAAAACCCAACAGCAAAATAAACAGATTTGGGGGCGCTTGGGTTGAAAACAACCACTTGCATGGTGAAAAATGAGTATTAGGAATTGCAGCCTGGGGAATAATCCCACTTAAACAACAACAACAAAAAATCTGTTAGAAAGGCGTTAATGTCTAAACAACACTGCAACACCCCCCCCCCCCCAAATCTGGCAAAAAAAAAAAGGCATTTTGCAACAAAAAAAGGTTTTTAATGAATATTTAGATTGTAATGCAAATGCCACTATATTGTGGCAGGGTTGAGGGGATTTTGCCAAAGTTGGCTGCCCCCTGGCTTGATGCAGAGCTTGCACATTGCAAGCAAAAGGCTAAGCTCTACTCACACCTTACTCAAGGTTTACACTCAGCCACCCTGGGGGCTCTCTTCCCATAGACTGAGCCTGCTGTGACCCCCTGCAATGCGACATGGGGCACCCTGCTGCGTCTCCTCATAGGATGCTCCACAGCTGCTCCATGGATCCTACATAGCTGCTCCACAGATGCTACATAACTACTCCAGGGGTCTCGCACAGCTACTCCAACGATGCTACACAGCCGCTCCAAGGATCCTACACTGCCAGCCCAAGGTGCTGCATGATCACGCCACAGCGCAGGGGGCTGATTTGCATGTGGTGGAGATCTTGTAAGCATGCAAGGAAGCGCAATAAGCCCCAGAGGGGCGTTACTCATAGGATACTACGGTGCTACTCTGATGTGCTACACAACCATGCTGCAATGGGGTAGGCTGGTCTGCATGTTCTGGGAGGAGGTGTATCTCATGACCATGCAAGGAGGCATGTAGGCCCAAGGGTGGCCTACTCATAGGATACTACACGGCTACTCCATGCTGCTGCATGACTATGCCATGATGCAGGGGGCTGAGTTGTATGCGGGGTGTACCTTGCTAGCGTGCAAGGCGGCATGCAGAGCCCGACGGAGTGGTTACTCGTAGGATACTACAGCGCTATTCCTGACATGGTGCATGACCGTGCTGCAATGCAGGGAGCTGGTCCGTGAAGTCTCTCAAGGGCGCAAGGAGGCACACAGGCTGCGAGAGGGCTTACTCACAGCTTACTACACCACTGCTTTGATGTGTTGCATGACCACGCTGCAACGCAGGGAGCCAGTCTGCATCGGGAGCGTGTGGGTTTTGCAGGTGTGCAAGGAGGCACGTGTCGCCAGAAGTAGGGGGGGGTGGGGGGGGCCTTACTCACTCCTCATCCTGGAGACGCTCCTCCTCCTCCTGCGCCTGGAGACGCCCCCGCACGGGGGCCAGACCCTCGGTGGCAGCATCATAGTTGCGGAAGCAGACGGTGAGTTTCTCGTCGAACTCCTGCACCAGGTCCTCCATCGACTTGAAGCTCATCATCTCGGCCGAGAAGCTCTCCAGCTCGGCCAGCGCTGGGTCTGCAGCGCGTTGTGGGGTTCCCCCATCGTCCCCGGGCCCCTCCTCGAACTCCTCCTCCAGGCTTACCAGGGGCGCCTCCATCCTCCTCAGTACCGATGCGCCGCCTTAGCTGCGGGGAGAGGCTGCCTGTGAGGCACCGGGCTACTCACAGGTTACAACACGAGGGCTCCCCACTCCCTTTGCTGCTGCCGTGCGGGCTGAAACCCTACTGCCAGGGCTATTATATAACCAACAGTATCTCTGTAGTATCCTAGTAGTATCCCAACAGCATCTTAGTACTGTCTTGGTAGAAATATGCTGACATCCTGACACTACACTAGTAAGTAGTACTTTACTAGTAGCGACAAAGGGTGGACAGTGGCCCAAATAGCTTAGTGCTACCCTGATAGTATGTAAAAAGTATCGTAACCCTACCGTTTACACTGAACTGGTAGTATCTTAGTAGTATCCTTATACTATAGCACTACTATCTTAGTAGTGGCCTGGAAGTATCACACTAGTATCAGTAATGTGCTGACGGTACCCCAAAAGTTTGAGCATTGCCCTGATAGTATCCCAGAAGTATCTCACCCCTATCTTTTCTAGTGCCCTTGTAGTATCTCAGAAGTATCCTACTGATATTCTGCTAGTGTCCTGACAGCATCCCACTAAAAAATGAGTACTGTCTTGAAAGCACCTTAGCAGCGTTGTGATAATATCCTGACAGTATCATAGTAGTACCCTGATACTATCTTAGCAGTATCCTAGTAGTGGCCCTGCAGTGTCTTAGTAGTGCCTCGATAGTATGGTGAAAGTATCTCAGCGGTACCTTCGGAGTATCCTGGATAAACGCTTCGCAGAGTCCTGAGAGTACCTCTGTGCTACACTGAGATTATCCTAGTAGCGGCCATTGAATAGCTCAGCATTACCCTGACGTTGTAGTAGCACAGGTAGGAGTTACTGCGTCAGGAGCATCCCAATAGTGTCCTAGTAACATCCTAACAGCACCCTGACAGTATCACAGTAGCGTATCAGCGGTGTCCTGACAGGATCCTAACAGTGGTATATCGGTATACGGTTATTATCTTAGTAGCGTCCCGATAGTATCTTGGTAGCGCAAGGTAATAGCCAGATATTATCTTAGTGCCACGTTACTACGCTGAAAGCAACTCAACCGTATCTGTTGTAGAATCCAGAGTCCCTTGATGGCGTGTTAGCGCTGCTCCGGCGGTACCAGCCCTTGAAAGGCGCTGGAAATACCCGAGGAGCATCCTGATAGCATCCTGGGAGTGCCCTGACTGTAGCTTAGCAGCGTTCTCGCAGTATCCCAGTAGCATCCACATAGTATCCTGACAGTATCTTAATGCCACCCTGAGAGCGCCTTGGCGCTGCCCGCAGAATATCCCGACAGCATTTCAGTAAACTCCTCGTAGCACCTTAGTAGCACCCCAGTAGTATCCTGAGAGTATCTCAGCCGCGTCTTGATAGTACCTCACTAGTCCTTCACCAAGTTACTGAGAGTATCCCGGTAGTATCTTAGCAGTAGCCTCACAGAAGCAAGCAGTCACCTAGTAGTAAGTCGGTAATAACGCAGTAAAGGTGCCGCTACTCCAACCCACTCGCCCAGCCCCGGCCACGCTGCCCCCGGGGAGGGGGAAAGCAGAAACACGCTCCAGCTTTTGGGGGAAAAACCCGGCTTTGGGGCTTTCAGTACCGTCTGTGCACGCCCGCGCCCCCCCCCCCCCCCCAAAAAAAAAAACAAAAAACCGTGCCGCGCGCTGGTTGCGCGTGAACCTCGGCGGGTCCGCGGCACGCACGCACGCCCCCCCCCCCCCCCCCACGCGTGTGTGTGTGTGTGGGGGGGTGGGTGGGCGCGCACGTAAAGCCCCTGGGCGCGTGCGCTCGAGGGTGACCGCGCGGCGCGTGCACGCACGCCTTTGCACGCGTGCCCTGCGCGCCACGCGCCCCCGCCCCCCCTCCCCCAGCCACGCAGCGTGCGTCCACACCCCCCCCCCACCCACCACCACCCCCCCCCTCGGGCACCCCCAAACGCGAGCTCCCCAGTCGCTCCTGCACCCCGCGCACCCCCCACCCCCACCCCCACCCCGACGTGCACGCGCCCACGCACCCCCTCCCCCGGTACATGCACCCGCGTGCTTGCACCCCCCCCCTCCCCAAACACCCCCAAACGCTCCCACAGCACCCGTGCAGCCCCCCCCCCCCCTGCCGCGCGCATCCCACGGCGCACCACCCTTGCACGGACGCTGATGCGCAGCGGAGCACGCACCCCCCTCCCCCTCCCCAACACGGGCACCCCCCACAATGCACCGCAAGCTGCCCCCCCCCCAAAAAAAAACCACAAGCGCCCTCAGACCTACCCGCGACCTTGCACCACGACGCCCACCCCCCCCCCAAGACCCCCCCCCCCCCACTGCACCCCGCAATGCACGCCTTACCCACGATGCACCACGGCGGCGCGCCCCCGACGCAGCCCCCCCCCCCCTCCCCACTCGTGCACGCGCCCCGGGGGGGGTCCCGCACCTCCACGCAATCCCCTTGCAGCACCCCAACAGCCCCCCCCCCCCCAGCACGCAACAGCAACGCCCCTCGCACCCCAACCCCCCACCCGCTGCACCCCAAAATCGCTCCTCCCGCGAGTCCACGCACCCCCCCCAGCCCCCCACGCACCCCCCAGCCCCGCACCCACCTGCGGCCCCGCATCCTCCGCGCCGCGGGTGGGGGTGAAAGGGGGGGGGGGGGGGCGGGCAGCTCCGCCGCACTGCGCAGGCGTGGGGGAGGAGGGGTGACGTCACCGGGAAGGTGGGTGCCGGTGGTGGGTAAAGGAGCCCTGACGTCATTCTTCCCCCCCCCCCCCCCCCCCCCGTGGGTGGTCTCCAACCTTCTCCAGTCCCTTAAATATTGTTGAGGTGCGTGTGTCCCCCCCCCCCCCGATGGATATCTATTGATTTATCCACATGCACATCCCTACCGAAATATTACGGATGTTACAAACGGGCATTTTAAAAAAGCTGAGACAAAGATGTAAGAACGTCTCAAAAAAAAAAAGAAAAAATGCAAATCATTTATTAACGGTCCAAAAATCCTTTTCCTCGCAAAAAAAAAAAATAAAAAAAAAAATCCCTAGGTTTATTTTTTTTAGATAAACATGTTTTAGAGCGACGGGGTCATGCACGCCGCTTTTTTTTTTTTTTTTTAAAAAATAATCTCAGCGTAACAGTGTGCGGTGCAGCAAGTCACAGGTCTGGTTTTAGGATCAGTTTTCCCCGATACCAGGTTTAAGCTGAGTTTCCCCTGATACCAGGTTTAAGGGCCGGCCTCACGCGGCTACGGGGATGCAAAGGGGAGGCCGAGCATCGCCGGCCACGCTCGCCGACTCCTTTTCCGTGCCGATTTTTCCTGCAGCGGGACAGAACGAGGGTTTCCCCACCTGCGTGCGGCTTCTTGTCGTTCGTATTAAGCGAGGAACCTCAAAAGAGGCTGCGAAACGTTGCTCGTTAAGCTTAGAGAAATTTTGTCAAGTCCTGACCGGAGCATCACACGCCTTGAGGCACACTATGTAGTTAGGCGAGGTTTATCGTTCGCAACGGCGGGTGAAAATCTGTATTTCATACAGAGCCTTCTTGCCTGGGAGTAAACCAATAAACTGCTCCTGCCGTAAAACCTGTAACAGAATTAATCAAACAGCTAGAGTAATAATTTGGGTATTAGAAGGGAAAATAAAACCACATTCTTCATATACCAGCCCCACGCGGCCTATTAAAAAACCAGCTGGGACGCGGCACATGGCTACGGGGCTTTAAATAAAGTCGCTGGCCCTCTAACAGCTGCTGTTCCTACCATGGTAGATACGATTAATGCAAGAAATGAACGTGCTAGATACGGGTCGGATAGAAAAGGCTTATTCTTTACGATCCCAATACGAGAGCAAAACTCGGGGCAGAACGCGGTACACCTTCCGTTGCCCACCGCAAGGCTGCGCTCTGTGGGACCCAACCACCCCACACGCCTGTTCACGCTACCTATGGGCATAGGTGATAAGGGCTATCAAAGGGGACGACAGCAAGGTGACAAGGTAGAAAGGAGTTCCCCGTTACCTTTGGCTCTAAACCCCGGCAAGGCTCCCGGAGGAACTACGCGCTGGTTTAGAGAGCGCTACTAGCAGCGTGTGAAGGGCTGCCAACCGCCGAGCCGTTAACTCAAGCGAGATGAATCAAGTTACGTGCGCCTATTCCTATTTGTCCCGGGTTTGGTTGGGATAGACTTCATTTTCACAAGGAGCTGGGAGAAGGCACAGCCAGGACAGCCGACCCAAACTAGCCGAGGGGATATTCCATACCATATGACATCATGCTCAGTATAGAACTGGGGGAGCTGGCTGGGGCTCTGGAACGGGCTGAGCGTCGGGTTCCGGGTGGTGAGCGATTGCATCGCGCATCACTCACTTTACACATTCTTTTATTAGTAGTATTGCAATTGTTATTTCTTCTCTCCTTGCGTTGTCCTATTAAACCGTCCTTATCTCAACCCGTGAGTTTTTACCTTTTTCTTCGGATTCTCCTCCCCATCCCACCAGGGGCGGGAGTAGCGAGCGAGCGGCCTCGCGCTGCTTTGCTGCCGGCTGGGCTGAAACCGTGACAATCCTTTCTGGTGCCCAAAGTGGGGCACGAAGGGTTGAGACAACGACAGATCTGGCCAGAGAGTGTTAAACCGAATTTGTTATACGCATTCCTTACGTTAAATAGTCACCGGTCACAGTGTTGGTTCATTTGTTCACATGGTGGCGTTGCGTAAGTTCTTATCCCCTCTATGTATTCCCTGCGATTGTGTTTATCACCTCTGGCAGAGGGATCAGGATTATCATTTTGCTGTATTGGGTAATGTCGACTTATGATATGATTACATCACTGGTCATGAGCTTAAGCTGGTATTTGTGCGCGGCGGCGTTGTCATGCCTGTACCTCAGATGCCTTCTCTCGGAATTTATTAGTAATCACACCCAATCTATGGGGAAGGCGGGGGAATACTTTGTCCCACCCTGCCACCTCCCCTTCCTCCTTCCGGCTACTTACAACAGCTTTTGAGAATTTTGAATAACCTTGGGATGTTCGAGCCAGCATGCTGTTGTTAGCGCTACGTCTCCCAAATATGTTTCGGGTCTTGTTGAGGGCTACAAAAAAGTTTTTTACGAATACCACCCCGAGATCTGCCCCAGGGCTGGATGTTCATGGGTGGTGTGGCATGTGGGAGAGAATATGGGCAGGTATCTAGAGAGCTTCTCACCTCCAGTGGCTTGGAAGTTCACTCCGAAACAAGTACAGGACCCTGATCAAGTGATAGAATATTTGAAAGGAAAATGCGGTGCCTATTCCAAAGAGGCACAACTTACCGCACTGCGCTGGGCCCTGGCCAGTATCTACCAACCACTGCTCGATATTATGCAGCACCCTCAGGGGGAAGGGAGGGAAACCAGACCGACAGGCACCGCAGCTATTCCAACCCTCGCGACAAGCACTGCAGCTACCCTAACCAACCCCGGCGACAGGCGCTGCGGCTGAACCAGAGAACCAGCCTGTGCCGGTGTCAGTGGCCCCTATGCAGAAGAAGAAATACACGGAGAAATCGGTTCAACTTAGCGAGGGATGGAGGTGAACCAGGGTCATCACGAGAACAGGAGGAAGAGGCAGAACCCGAGATAATCACCCGATCCCTATCCCTGAGTGAGCTGCGAGATACGCGAAAGGATTTCAGCTGCCTTCCAGGCGAGCGCGTTGGTACCTGGCTGCTCCGATGCTGGGATGACGGGGCCAGTAGCTTGGAATTAGAGGGTAGGGAAGGCAAGCGAGATCCCTGTCTAGGGAAGGGGACATTGACAAGGTGATTGGGAAAAAGACACGAGCCCTCAGGCTCTGGAGGGGACTTTCGTACCCCTTCAAGGATGATGTTATATATCACCTAGGTAAGTGGACCACCATGGAGAGAGATATCCAGTACCTGAGGGAATTAGCCATGCTGGAGGCGATTCATAATGATTAGGCACAGACGCAGATGAAATCCAGTGCACACAACCCGCATGGTTCAAGTTTCTACGAAGCGCACCAGCGTCGTATGCCAACTCTGCCCAGTCAGAACCCTCACCTACTGTAAAAGGGGATAAAATCCCTCTGGTGCACATAAAAAATATGTTAGGGAAGACAATCTGGGTTACTCCTGCCTCAGGCAAAGGTAAACCCATTTGTGGGATTGCTTTCGCTCAAGGACCTGGGTGCACTTGGTGGGTGATGTGAAAAGATGGGGAAGTCTGATGTGTGCCTCAAGGGGATTTGGTTTTAGGTGAGAATAGCCAGAATGAAACTGTATGATATTAGTTTTTATATAACCCTGCTACTGTATGTTATCATCACTGTAATTGTTATAGGCTATATCCATAGTACTACAGTAAGAATCACTTAGATCAAGCGAGAACGAACTGTGATAAAATTGAGTGAAGCGCAGTAGTGATGGAACCAGAACCGACTCCAGCATGCAACTGTCCGACGGTGCACACCATCCTCCTGCTGCGGCCAATGTCACCTGCTTGTCACACCTCACCGAAGCCCAATCCTGCTCTGTCAACTGAGTGGACTTTGCACCATCCCTCCTGCCCAGACAGACTGGTATGACAGATGGAGCCCAGAGTCGGGAACTAAATGAACTCAGCAAACGTTTTATAAACATGACCCATAAATTAAAGGAATGACATCCTTGTGCGTGTGTGTGTGTACATGTCTCTCTCTATATAGATCTCAAAGGATGGCAAAGATGATGATGATTGACCAGGTATGGGAACTGAAGGTATGGGAACTGAGCATGATGTCAATGGTATAGAATCAGGGGTGGATACTGTCCTGGTTTCAGCTGGGATAGAGTTAACTGTCTTCCTAGTAGCTGGTACAGTGCTGTGTTTTGAGTTCAGTATGCGAAGAATGTTGATAACACTGATGTTTTCAGTTGGTGCTACGTAATGTTTAGTCTAAAGCCAAAGATTTTTCAGCTTCTCATGCCCAGCCAGCAAGAAGGCTGGAGGGGCACAAGAACTTGGGGGGGGACACAGCCAGGGCAGCTGACCCAAACTGGCCAGTGGGGTATTCCATACCATGGGACGTCACGTCTAGTATATAAACTGGGGGAGTGGGGGCGGGGAGTATCGCCACTCAGGGACTAACTGGGCGTCAGTTGGCGGGTGGTGAACAATTGCATTGTGCATAACTTGTATATTCCAATCCTTTAATTATTATTATTATTTTCATTTTATTAGTGTTATCGTTATCATTATTAGTTTCTTCTTTTCTGTGCTATTAAACCATTCTTGTCTCAACCCATGCGTTTTACTTTTTTTTTTTTTCCGATTCTCTCCCCCGTCCTACTGGGTAGGGGGGGAGCCAGTGAGTGGCTGCATGCTGCTTAGTTGCTGGCTGGGGTTAAACCATGAGAGCATCCTGTTGCCTACCCCTCTCTTTGTTAAGTGTTGCCTCCCATTTCATCCTCTTGTCTCCTCCTTATTCTCTTTTTGTTGCCTCCTCCTCCTTCTTTTGCCTTTGGTGTCCTACTCTGTCCTCCTTTTCCCTCCTCTTTTTTCCTTCTCCTGTGGCCTCCTATTGCCTCCTCCTCCTCCTCTGCTTGCTTCCTGTAACCTCATCTGGCATCCTGTCATCCCCTCCTTTTTCTCTTTCTGTTACCTCCTGTTGCTTCCTCCTCCTTTTCTTGCTACTGCCTTTTGCCTCCTTCTTATTTACCTCCTGTGTCCTGCTGCGTCCTCCTCTTGCCTCCACTTGTTCCCCCCCACTGTTGCCTCCTCTTCCTCCTCTTGCCAACCTTTGTTTCATGGTTCCTCTTCCTCCTAAGCCCCTCTTGCCTTTCTCTTGCCTCCTGTTGCCTCTGTCTTTTTCTCCATCTTGTAGGCCTCGTCTCCTCAACTGTTGCCTTCTGCTGCCTCCTGTTGCGTCCACTTCTTCATTTTCCTCTTGTCTCCTCCTGCTTCCTCCTCTTTGGCTGCCTTCTGTTGTCCCTTGGTGTGTCCTCCTCCTCCTCCTTCCCCTCTTTCTCTTTTCTCCTTTTGATGCCTTGAGTAAAGGCTGGAGTTAAAAGACTCCATTGTATTTTAATTTGTGCTTGCTTAAGCCTCTTTGAAACTTGGAACATATAAGAAAACCTTGAAGTTTGTTAACAGTATGCACAAATAGATAAGAAGCCTTAAGTTCTGCTGAGCTTTGTGATTAAAACCTGCCAGGACCAGCAAATTGGGAAGAAGAGATGAACCATCTGAGATGACCCGCACTGCGTATGCCTTAGGAGAGAGTTCAATTAGCGGACACCAAGAAAATGACCACCAGAGGCTTTCAAGGACCCCAAAAGACCACCAACCCATTTAATAGCACATGCCTGAAAGGGCAGACACTATGTAAATAATTTCTGGGAAATAACATGAATATGTACGACAATTCTGGGAAATGTAATGAATATGTATATATTAGAACAATATAAGCTTTGCTTGCTGTAGGCAATGGTATGCACGATGGGCGGAATGATCCCCCATGCATCCAGCACTGCAATAAAGAATGCCTGCATTCTAAAACTCCAAAATCGAGTCTCAGAGAGTTTCTTTGACTGGCTTTTTCGGTAACACACTTGCCTGCTCTCGCTACCTGTTTTGTCCTCAGCCTCCTCCTCCTCATGTTCCCTTCAGCTCCAGGAGGCAACAGGAGGTCCCAGGAGAATGAGGGAACAGCAGGCAAGGAAAGGCAGCAGAAGGCAAGACAACGCGGAGATGAGAGGCAAGAGGAGGAGGAGGAGGAAGAGCATGCAACAGGAGGCAACAAGATGCAACAGGAGACAATATTAGGAGGAGGAAGAGGATGCAAGAGCAGGATGAGGTGGAATGAATGGGATTCAAGAGGAACCAAGCGCAGGAGGTGGAGGAGGAGTGTTAAAGAATTTTCTAACATGGGTTTCTCTAGGTTTGCTTTATTAACAGCTCAGAGTTGGGCCACCACCGCAGTGAATGGCAAACTTCCAAAAATTTCCCAATCATGTATACCTTTTTACCACCCATTGTCCCAGTCCAAAGTCTTTGTAATTTTCCAGTTGATCTCGGTTCCCATGTCATTATCGTTCATCAATTTATCTCACTAATTCTCGTGTCCCGGTTCTTCTGAAGTTAGCGGTCGTAGGCAGAAGGTCTTGGGTCACCATGATCACTTATCTGCTTACGCATCAAAGATTACCTTTGAATTTCTGAATATCACTCAGGCTATTCTATTAATTTATCTTGTTCTAAAGTTAATCACTTACTCCCATGTCTTAGGTCTAAGATATATGATCCTTCTTCTGTTGATTCAGCTTGACTAGGTTTCAAGCCAGCCATGGAGGGGGAGACACATAGGCTTAATAAGCAGCTTATACATATTGTTTTATAAGCACCTGCATTCTATTAATCATATCTAAACCAATTTCTAATCATTAGTTATATGTCTAATATGAATAGTCTTAAAAAAAAAACAATAAGGCTTAAGGTCTAGTTCCTGAATAGTCTTAGAAACAATAAGGCTTAAGTCCTAGTTCCTTTCACAATTCCCTCCTTTTGTTTTTCATCATACTCCTGTGATCTTATTGATAACTCCACATTTGTCTTTCTATCTTCTGTACTATCCTAGAGCTACAACCTACACAGCATTGAAACAAAACAGTCACACATACTACTATGATTATAACAACAAAGACTATTACAATTAGTTTTTTCACCCAAGTAGTCAAATTTGGAAACTAAGACATTAACCAGGAGAATGTGTCAGAAAAACCTCCAAGATGTGTCATCTCTTTGAATTTGTTGCATTGTGGCACTAACCTCTCACATTTTCTGAACATCTGTCACTAATTCTCCTGATAGATCAGTATACATACAGCAACTGGTATTTAGGACAGTTCAAACTCTACCTTGTGAAGTCAGAATCATGTCTAAGGCCATCTGGTTTTGCATAGTCGTTTTTGAAAGTTCAGTTACCTCTTTCTGGAGAGTGGAAAGTCCGTGAGCAGTTGAATTTGTTCATTTTTCAATTTCTCCAGAGACATTTAAGACTGCTTTCTCCAATTCACTTACTCCTAGAGCCAGAATTAACCATCTAACAAATGAATGGAATCCTGTTGGTCTTTCAATCAAGGGATTTACAGTTCTTCAAATCTGAGTTAAAAAGGTTCAATGCCATGTTGTACTTGAGACAGTTTTTGGGTGAATTTCCAAATCTGCAGACATTACTCCTAGGGTACAAATACCTCCCCAATCTGGAGGTAAAGCTTTATAAGCTTTGCTCCCACATAACCAAAAAATACCTAAGTTCTCAGGTGCTGGCCAACTTAAACGCAATCCTGAGTTTATAGAAGTCATGTTTTGGCATTGAGTCCAATTTCCTACAAATGAATGACTTTTGTATAAATATTAATTACCAACACTTGGGGGATAACATCTTTGTACACAGTGGATTTGTGAATAGTCTCCTGAATTTGATAGTTTAATTTCCCAGATTTGTTCTTCATAAGACTCAGAAAAAGTAGTATTAAACCCGTATTTTTTCTAATTTGCATTTTTAGGAATCGGTATTCCTACTAATTGAAATCCTTGATTCACTGTCTTTGGTAGAGCAACAGAAATCCAACATTCACATAGATTTAGATTATCAGCAAAAGATTTCATTAATGACACATGTATATTGTTGGTCCAGGCATTTTCTGTAGGCCTGTAATTTGGCCCGAAAGTTGAAAAGAACTATTACTATATATAATAACAGTTCTATTGGTACAGGCATCCCGATAGCGCAATGCAAATTTTGTCCACAAGGTGTCAGTCCAGGGTAAAATACAAACAAGTACAAAAAGGAACAATACTTCACAATTGTCCATTTCACTTCAGATTCTTTGCGGGCGTGTGAACGATGGATCCAATTCTCTTTCCCAGATACCTTAATGGCATAAAAAGAAGTTAGTAAACCAGTATAAGGTCCTTCCCGTTTTGGTTGAAATCTGTTCTTTCTTTTGAAATTCTTTATATAAACTTTGTCCCCTGGCTGTATGCCATAGAATCATAGAATCATTTAGGTTGTAAAAGACCTTTAAGATCATCGAGTCCAACCATTAACCATGCCCCCTAAACCATGTCCTGAAGTACCCTGTCCACTCGCTTTTTGAGTATCTCCAGGGGTGGTGACTCAACCACTTCCATGGGCAGCCCATTCCAATATTTGACAACCCTCTCAGTATAAATTTTTTTCCTAGTAACTAACCTAAGTCTCCCTTGCCTCAACTTGAGGCCATTTCCTCTCATCCTATCTCCAGCCACCTGACAGAAGAGACCAACACCCACCTCACTACAGCCCCCTTTCAGGTCGCTGTAGAGAGCGATAAGGTCTCCCCTCAGCCTCCTCTTCTCCAGACTAAACAGCCCCAGTTCCCTCAGCCGCTCCTCATCAGACTTGTGCTCCAGACCCCTCACCAGCTCGGTTGCCCTTCTCTGGACACGCTCCAGCACCTCCATGTCGTTCCTGTAGTGAGGGGCCCAAAACTGAACACAGGACTCGAGGTGCGGCCTCACCAGTGCCCAGTACAGGGGACAACCACCTCCCTGCTCCTGCTGGCCACGCTATTTCTGATACAGGCCAGGATGCCGTTGGCCACCTTGGCCACCTGGGCACACTGCTGGCTCATATTCAGCCAGCTGCCAGCCAGCACCCCCAGGTCTTTCTCTGCCGGGCAGCTTTCCAGCCACTCTTCCCCAAGCCTGTAGCGCTGCATTGGGGTTACTGTGACCCAAGTGCAGGATCCGGCATTCGGCCTTGTTGAACCTCATTCAATTGGCGTCAGCCCATCGACCCAGCCTGTCCAGATCTCTCTGTAGAGCCTCCCTACCCCCAAGCAGATCGACCCTGCCCCCCAACTTGGTGTCGTCTGCAAACTTGCTGAGGGTGCACTCAATCCCCTCATCCAAATCATCAATAAAGATATTAAACAGAACAGGGCCCAACACCGAGCTCTGGGGAACACCACTTGTGACCCGCCGCCAACCGGATTTCACCCCATTCACCACAACCCTCTGGGGGTTGTGGTGAATCCAGCCAGTTTTTCACCCAGTGAAGAGTGCACCCATCCAAGTCATGAGACACCAGCTTCTCAAGGAGTATGCCACGAGAGACAGTGTCAAAGGCCTTGCTGAAGTCAAGGAAGATAACATCCACAGCCTTTCCCTCATCCACTAGGTGGGTCACCTGGTCATAGAAGGAGATCAGGTTGGTCAAGCAGGACCTGCCTTTCATAAACCCATGCTGACTGGGCCTGGTCCCCTTCTTCTCCTGGACTTGCCATGTGAGTGCTCTCAAGACAAACCGTTCCATAATCTTCCCCGGGACTGAGGTCAGGCTGGTAGGCCTGTAGTTCCCTGGATCCTCCCTCCGACCTTTCTTATAAATTGGAGTCACATTGGCAAGCCTCCAGTCCTTTGGGACCTCCACTATTGACCAGGATCGCTGATACATGATAGAGTGGCTTGGCAAGGACCTCTGTCAGTTCTATGATAGAAGTTTGGGCATATGTAAATCCCAACAATGAAAACAACAAACTTAGCTTGGGACACTGAGTGTAATGGCCTAGAAGAGGCATCTAGTACCACATAAGATGCCTGGGGTGTCCAGGACAGCTGTGATACCGAAATCTTTATGGTTGTAATTTTTTACAAAAGTAGGGAACAAGACATAAGTAATCCATGTAAATCACTTGGGTAAGCAACTCTTGACAAGACAATGGAATAGAAGCCACAAATCGTCCTAAAACTAGGAACCAGAAACTTTAGTGGGCTGGTTGCCCAAAGAAGCTTGGCTATGCAACATGAATCAACTGAAAATGTGCCCTTTAGGTGAACTTAACTAGTTATAATATGAAGACCGCACCTCTAGAAGTTATGATACCCACCTCCACCTGAAGACCCACCCACTGCCATTGCAGCAAAATTAAAAGACCCTGCACCTTTAAATGAAGACAAGGACACTATACAGCAATCAGCTTTAAGATATGGAATTATGGGCACCAGTAAAAGGTTGATAAACAATGCATATGGTAATTATGCTAATTTACAATGTATAAATGAATGACTGTTTTAGTGCTGGGTGTGCTAGCTTTGCGGGGATACCCCTTAACACTCTTTTCTGTGCAGAACCGGCAATAAATAGCTAGTACCTCGACTCTGTGTGTTATTGGCTTGCACACCAGGTGAATGATCCCACAAGTTCTGGGAAAACAGCTACATGGAGCAAACACAACACAAGACCTAAAGGAAAGCCATGTCCTTCTGGAGCGGAAGCTAGGCAAACATCCCCGGGAATCTGTAATGGATTCCATGTCTGTGTGTCAGTTTATTCCACCTGCACCCAGGAGTGCAGTATGAATGGAAGGTACATAACACAAAATTCTCCACTTATGTGTCTATAACCTCAAATCCTCTGGTTCTCATCTCCCTTACCCTTTGCTCACCTGCATGATGAAGCAAACAGGGAAAATGCTAAGGATGTTCACATGGTGTCTACATAATAGGCTGTCCACAACGAGGGCATTTCTCAGGAGCACATTCTCTGTCTTGAAGATTGACTTCACCTCTGTCATAGGACTTATTTTGTGCAGCAAACACCTCTCCTGTCCTGGCTTTGTGGCCGATTCCTATGTATCTGACAATGCAAAACCTATTAAAGAATATTCTGGTGAATGGTCAAAGACAATTGGGTTTTGGTCTTCTTATTAAATTCTTTCTTAACTATCGTGCTAATTTCACTCCCTGTGCTGTGTGAATACTACAAACTCTAGGTGTCAGCAACTGGAGAGACTGTAGTGAGTAAATCAAGTGCCAGCAACTGGAGTCAGATAAAGGGTCATAGGGTGCATGTCTGTGGGGCCAGCAACTGGAGCTAGTGAGGGTCTAAGCACCAGTAATGAGAGGGACCATGGGTCATAAGACCCATGGGGCTGGGATGCCAGAAACTGGGGGGATCAAGGTGCTTGTATTTTCAACTGACCTGATGTGTATCGGTATATATGTGTAATCCACTCTCAGATTTCAAGCTGGACTAGCCAGTGGAGGAAACCCTGTATCAATCTTTCTCAGACTCAGTTTCTGAGCAAGATGTGGATATCCAGGATCCGGGAACACCGCAGCCCTGTGCTGAAATTCAAGGCATGTCTCACTGGGGCAAGAGGTGCTCATGAGAAGATGATGGTGCGAGTGTATGCACCTGTTTGCTAGTGACCATAAAGCTGGGCTAGCTGGCAATTAAGAGAAGACCCACATAGCGGGTAAGACAGCCCAGCATATGGGCATCTATACAAGATAGACTAAGGGTCCATGCTTACATACAAGGGATCTGCAAATGTGGGTATGCTGGTGAATCCAGAGAGTGAGTGGGTGTTTTTGCTACACAGCTTCAATCCCAATCAGCCAGAGGGGATGAAAGGGACTTGGATATTTATACTTACGTTTCTTGTGAGTTCTGGTAGTGTTATATATAGGTGCTGTTAAAGTCAGCGCCCTTCTCTGTGGCAGTTTGCACGGCTGATGTTTTAGTGTCCTCTGTGTGTGCATGTGTGTGCCTCTCTAGGATACATGCTTGCTACTGAATGAAAACATGAATGGGAAAGCAGCAGCTGCATCTATTGGCCTGGGACAGAGAAACATCTCGACCTCAGAGTGCACCAGACTGGCCTCCAGTGGCTGGGAAGGACAAATCTCTAGGTCCCAGAGTCTGCTGGTGCTGGCAGCTGTCGTGGTTTAACCCCAGCCAGCAATTAAGCACCACGCAGCTGCTCACTCACTCCTCCCCACACCCAGTGGGATGGGGGAGAAAATTGGAAAAAGTACTAAAACTCGTGGATTGAGAGAAGAATGGTTTAATAGAATACAAAAAGAAGAAACTAATAATGATAATGATAACACTAATAAAGTGACAGCAGTAATGATAAAAGGATTGGAATATACAAATGATGCACAGTGCAATTGATCACCACCCACTGATTGATGCTCAGTTAGTCCCCGAGCAGTGATCTGCCTGACCCCACTCCCCCAAGTTTATAAACTAGATGTGACGTCCCATGGTATGGAATACCCTGTTGGCCAGTTTGGGTCAGGTGCCCTGGCTGTGTCCTCTTCCAACTTCTTGTGTCCCTCCAGCTTTCTCGCTGGCTGGGCATGAGAAGCTGAAAAATCCTTGACGTTAGTCTAAACACTACTTAGCAACAACTGAAAACATCAGTGTTATCAACATTCTTCACATACTGATCTCAAAAAAACACAACTCTTGACCATAAGCAGCCAAGTGACAGCAGTTTTTCCGGTTGTTGGGAAGACAAAGTTACAATGAAACAACGTCACTCCCTCATTCATCAATCACATTAAGATACAACAGGAGAATCCCATCAATACTACTTCCAAAACGGTCACTTTAGTCACGTGATAGATTTGTAGCAGTCGCTTATCTGACTCCGTTGCTAACCTACTATTTTGCAATTGTGAAAACAGAAAAGTCCTAACTACATTTTCTCCAATTCATCTCTATATTTCAGTCTCCTCCTGAACGTCTCAGCTGGTTTTTATGGTTGGATGGTGTCGCCTCTGTAAGGCGCGGTGACCTGGTTCAGGAACGGCACGGTGACCACCCCAAGGTCGCTCGGTCCATTAGCTCGCAGACACCAATGTGGTAGATGGCAAATGGCGTTTATTGGTGAGTGACACGGCATTATATAGCTTGGGTTTACAACGTCACTTCCGTCCGCTTACCTCATAAACTAAGTTCCATTGGCTATCAGGAGAGAGGCCCTGTCTTTCCGTACAGCGCGATATCTTCCGGACGCCTGGCCCTAACTACCTACAGGATGGGATTTGGGTTTTGTTACCAGACCTCCCCAAAACCCTATCACTGGAGCAAAACAGCGAACGTAGGAATGCAACATCAAGTACAAGCCTGAACAGACACGGCTACGAGAGCCCCGCTAATCACCCGCTCTCAGTCCCACACAAAGGACTCCCTCCACCTACGCTGGCAACCTTCCCCCAAAGCACCAAGATGGACCTGTAGCCAGACGGATAACTGATTTCACTACTAACCTGGAAGACAGGTGCATACAAACTTCAGAAAGGGACACAAGATCAAGTATGCCTCTAGCAATGAAAGTCAGATGCATGGCTATAAGTGGACTGCCTGCAAGTCAAACCAAGGGAGAGAGGTCCACTTTTAAATTGACTGGCTAAGGGGAAGACCTTCTTCTGGCGTGAAAATTGGCCACTTGATTGGCTACATCATGACTTTTTCAAAGCCAGCACAAAATTTTGCAGATGGGGAAATGCTTGAGGTCCAGCAGTGCTTCCTCTTCACCTCGAACTGAGAAGTGCTCTGCTGGCTTCCCAACTAACAGGGACTTTCCAGACCTCTCTATGGTGGGAAGGCAAGAAGGCTGCCTAATTTGGATTACTTAATACCTCTTTGGGTATTAATCTGTTTGGGTTGGTTTGGTTTTGGCTCTTCCTCCCCAAATCAGAACCTCCCAAGTATCTACTCGGCTTCTGGGATCTGCCCACCTATTTATTAATTTACTTTAACCAAGGGAGAGGCGCTTGGCAAACAAGGGAGGGATGTCAATGGGCATCGCTGATGGATTTGTGACCAACACGCCCCTGTACAATACAGGGGACACCTGCATTGTGGCAGATCAGGAAGAGGGAACACCCTCGCCGTCAGCTAAAATGCTGGGACACCACCTCCGTGGCTCTTCCTCCTCCCAGGACTCAGCAAGTGACTCCTAGAACACGACTTCAAATAAAGTCCACATTATGATTACTGCATCATGCACTACTTATTAAGCATTTGACCAGATCTACAGAGGGTACAGGTCACTGAAAAAGTCTAAGGAACCGAAGATTTAGGTCACATGAAAGCTATGCTCATCGCTAGAGAATTCTGCGTAGCAGTAAGCTACAACGATTGCTAAAGTCTTTTAGAATAATAAAGCTCTGCGTGTCACTCAAAACTTGTGGCCAGCTCTCATTCTACCAAGGAGCTTTAACATCAAGAGCCACATCAGGCCACTGTCTGGAAGCACCAGAGCCTTTCGGGTACTGTTTGTCACCACGGTTTGCGTGAGAAGGAAACTAAAACACAGAACAGACGGCGAGAAACTTAACCTACAGCCTCGCTGTCCCCATGGCATCGGGTGACACAGATGTCGGAAAGAAACTTTTCTAGGCAGTTATGTGGTGCTGGCTAATTTAAAGCACCTCCATATAAGAAAAACCAACCAACCAACCAAACACCCAAAACCCAAACCAAGAAACCAACAAAAAACTCACCTGTCCTGCATGCCGTTCACAACCAAATCCTCCACCCGAGCTCACACAGGAACAAAACAAACCCTTCTGCTTTCCCCACATCCAAAGCATCCGGTTTTCCCTGCAAGGCAGAACAGCAACCAATCCACTCTCTAGCCTAACCAAGCTCATTACTGCAGGTGCTTCTGCAGTGCTGATGTGAAGAGTCTGTACCTGTGCGAGCGACGATACGGGTCCTGCCACAAGTGCCAGGATTGCTGCAGCGCAGAGGGAGAACCTAGTAGCTCTTTCTCCTAGAGCGCAGGGGGGTAGGGAATGAAAGAAGGATTATTTTTTTAAAAAACAAAAACACATTCAAATCACCATTGAAAATATGGAACAACATGCTAAAACCCCAGGTTTTACAGTGAACAAAAAAAACCAACCCCTCACTACAAAGCGTCCACGTACTGTCTTGCCTTTTCCATCCCACGGATAAGTCCCTCAATAAGCGACAAGCGCACGTGACAACTCGAGCGATCCGTGCGTTTACCGCGCACAAAAGCAAACAATACCTTTTCGGCTGGTGTATATAGCCAGAGAGCCAAATAAACTCCAGTGGCGTAACTTGCAGAGAGCTACGCCATCTTAAACTTTACCTGTAGCGCCCTGCTGGAGAACTGCAGAGCTGCGGACTCTCAGAGACACTGGGGCACAACTCTTGGCCTGCCTGGAACGTTCAGGGCTCTCTCGGATACCTGGGCAGAAGCAGAAAGCATTTTGCTTTTCGAGCAAGGCTGACTACAGCTGCAAGTTTTCTTTTGCATGCTCACGCCTGGAAGCTGAACCAAAGAAGCTACACGCGCAGCTGAACGATTGCTCGGCGCAGCCGCACCGACAGAGCTCTCCTACCACACGCTTTGAGTCATTACTACACCAAAGTCAACATTTCCAGTGGAACCTAGCCACAAACTCTGAAACAACCTAATTCTGGGGTCACACTGATGCAAGGCATTTCTCCCTAAGAAATCCCGAAAACGGAAGTAACAAACCACGTCGTCATCTCTGCTACATCGGGTATCAGGCTCCTTCAGTTGAGCTCGAAGTGCGTTTCAGAAATAAACGGAACAAACCCCGACACAAAAGACAGAACCACAGCATGCTCCTTACAAAGAAAATCGGAGCACCTGACTCTTAACTGTGACCAAGGGAAGATGTGACACGACCTTTCAAACGTTCTGGATGCGGAGGTGGGACTAAACGCTGTTTGTGAATTAAGAACAGGCATGCTCGTTAAGACGGGCTCGTTAAGTTTACCACCAAACCTCTACACCAGCGTTTGCGGACACCGTTCAACTTTGGGTACGCAGAGCGGCATTCGGTTAACGTGACAGCATCTCCCAGTAACAGCCAGCGTTAACCTAACAATTCCACCTCACTCGTGCGTAAACGGAAGAAAACTCAAACCGCGCCCCCTTCTCCTTACGCGGGGTTAGAGTTTGTGACAGCAATTTGATGCCGTACTTGGGAAGAGCCCAAGGGAACTGGAGCTTCCTGGGTCTCAGAGTAATTCTAGAGCTAAAGAGGTGATAGACATCAACTCTAGATCAGATAATACATGCCAACACTCATCACGGACCCAAGACGGCAAGCTCCTCCTGTCCTACCCAAGGGTTTCAAAACCAACACGCTTCCTTCCTAAAGCGGGACGCTACCTTATTTACTTGTAACGCCATTCACACGTTCCTTGAGGTGGGGCGAGAGGTAGGTTACGCAGGCCATCAAGCCACTGTCTGGAAGCACCAGAGCCTTTCGGGTACTGTTTGTCACCACGGTTTGCGTGAGAAGGAAACTAAAACACAGAACAGACGGCGAGAAACTTAACCTACAGCCTCGCTGTCCCCATGGCATCGGGTGACACAGATGTCGGAAAGAAACTTTTCTAGGCAGTTATGTGGTGCTGGCTAATTTAAAGCACCTCCATATAAGAAAAACCAACCAACCAACCAAACACCCAAAACCCAAACCAAGAAACCAACAAAAAACTCACCTGTCCTGCATGCCGTTCACAACCAAATCCTCCACCCGAGCTCACACAGGAACAAAACAAACCCTTCTGCTTTCCCCACATCCAAAGCATCCGGTTTTCCCTGCAAGGCAGAACCGCAACCAATCCACTCTCTAGCCTAACCAAGCTCATTACTGCAGGTGCTTCTGCAGTGCTGATGTGAAGAGTCTGTACCTGTGCGAGCGACGATACGGGTCCTGCCACAAGTGCCAGGATTGCTGCAGCGCAGAGGGAGAACCTAGTAGCTCTTTCTCCTAGAGCGCAGGGGGGTAGGGAATGAAAGAAGGATTATTTTTTTAAAAAACAAAAACACATTCAAATCACCATTGAAAATATGGAACAACATGCTAAAACCCCAGGTTTTACAGTGAACAAAAAAAACCAACCCCTCACTACAAAGCGTCCACGTACTGTCTTGCCTTTTCCATCCCACGGATAAGTCCCTCAATAAGCGACAAGCGCACGTGACAACTCGAGCGATCCGTGCGTTTACCGCGCACAAAAGCAAACAATACCTTTTCGGCTGGTGTATATAGCCAGAGAGCCAAATAAACTCCAGTGGCGTAACTTGCAGAGAGCTACGCCATCTTAAACTTTACCTGTAGCGCCCTGCTGGAGAACTGCAGAGCTGCGGACTCTCAGAGACACTGGGGCACAACTCTTGGCCTGCCTGGAACGTTCAGGGCTCTCTCGGATACCTGGGCAGAAGCAGAAAGCATTTTGCTTTTCGAGCAAGGCTGACTACAGCTGCAAGTTTTCTTTTGCATGCTCACGCCTGGAAGCTGAACCAAAGAAGCTACACGCGCAGCTGAACGATTGCTCGGCGCAGCCGCACCGACAGAGCTCTCCTACCACACGCTTTGAGTCATTACTACACCAAAGTCAACATTTCCAGTGGAACCTAGCCACAAACTCTGAAACAACCTAATTCTGGGGTCACACTGATGCAAGGCATTTCTCCCTAAGAAATCCCGAAAACGGAAGTAACAAACCACGTCGTCATCTCTGCTACATCGGGTATCAGGCTCCTTCAGTTGAGCTCGAAGTGCGTTTCAGAAATAAACGGAACAAACCCCGACACAAAAGACAGAACCACAGCATGCTCCTTACAAAGAAAATCGGAGCACCTGACTCTTAACTGTGACCAAGGGAAGATGTGACACGACCTTTCAAACGTTCTGGATGCGGAGGTGGGACTAAACGCTGTTTGTGAATTAAGAACAGGCATGCTCGTTAAGACGGGCTCGTTAAGTTTACCACCAAACCTCTACACCAGCGTTTGCGGACACCGTTCAACTTTGGGTACGCAGAGCGGCATTCGGTTAACGTGACAGCATCTCCCAGTAACAGCCAGCGTTAACCTAACAATTCCACCTCACTCGTGCGTAAACGGAAGAAAACTCAAACCGCGCCCCCTTCTCCTTACGCGGGGTTAGAGTTTGTGACAGCAATTTGATGCCGTACTTGGGAAGAGCCCAAGGGAACTGGAGCTTCCTGGGTCTCAGAGTAATTCTAGAGCTAAAGAGGTGATAGACATCAACTCTAGATCAGATAATACATGCCAACACTCATCACGGACCCAAGACGGCAAGCTCCTCCTGTCCTACCCAAGGGTTTCAAAACCAACACGCTTCCTTCCTAAAGCGGGACGCTACCTTATTTACTTGTAACGCCATTCACACGTTCCTTGAGGTGGGGCGAGAGGTAGGTTACGCAGGCCATCAAGCCACTGTCTGGAAGCACCAGAGCCTTTCGGGTACTGTTTGTCACCACGGTTTGCGTGAGAAGGAAACTAAAACACAGAACAGACGGCGAGAAACTTAACCTACAGCCTCGCTGTCCCCATGGCATCGGGTGACACAGATGTCGGAAAGAAACTTTTCTAGGCAGTTATGTGGTGCTGGCTAATTTAAAGCACCTCCATATAAGAAAAACCAACCAACCAACCAAACACCCAAAACCCAAACCAAGAAACCAACAAAAAACTCACCTGTCCTGCATGCCGTTCACAACCAAATCCTCCACCCGAGCTCACACAGGAACAAAACAAACCCTTCTGCTTTCCCCACATCCAAAGCATCCGGTTTTCCCTGCAAGGCAGAACCGCAACCAATCCACTCTCTAGCCTAACCAAGCTCATTACTGCAGGTGCTTCTGCAGTGCTGATGTGAAGAGTCTGTACCTGTGCGAGCGACGATACGGGTCCTGCCACAAGTGCCAGGATTGCTGCAGCGCAGAGGGAGAACCTAGTAGCTCTTTCTCCTAGAGCGCAGGGGGGTAGGGAATGAAAGAAGGATTATTTTTTTAAAAAACAAAAACACATTCAAATCACCATTGAAAATATGGAACAACATGCTAAAACCCCAGGTTTTACAGTGAACAAAAAAAACCAACCCCTCACTACAAAGCGTCCACATACTGTCTTGCCTTTTCCATCCCACGGATAAGTCCCTCAATAAGCGACAAGCGCACGTGACAACTCGAGCGATCCGTGCGTTTACCGCGCACAAAAGCAAACAATACCTTTTCGGCTGGTGTATATAGCCAGAGAGCCAAATAAACTCCAGTGGCGTAACTTGCAGAGAGCTACGCCATCTTAAACTTTACCTGTAGCGCCCTGCTGGAGAACTGCAGAGCTGCGGACTCTCAGAGACACTGGGGCACAACTCTTGGCCTGCCTGGAACGTTCAGGGCTCTCTCGGATACCTGGGCAGAAGCAGAAAGCATTTTGCTTTTCGAGCAAGGCTGACTACAGCTGCAAGTTTTCTTTTGCATGCTCACGCCTGGAAGCTGAACCAAAGAAGCTACACGCGCAGCTGAACGATTGCTCGGCGCAGCCGCACCGACAGAGCTCTCCTACCACACGCTTTGAGTCATTACTACACCAAAGTCAACATTTCCAGTGGAACCTAGCCACAAACTCTGAAACAACCTAATTCTGGGGTCACACTGATGCAAGGCATTTCTCCCTAAGAAATCCCGAAAACGGAAGTAACAAACCACGTCGTCATCTCTGCTACATCGGGTATCAGGCTCCTTCAGTTGAGCTCGAAGTGCGTTTCAGAAATAAACGGAACAAACCCCGACACAAAAGACAGAACCACAGCATGCTCCTTACAAAGAAAATCGGAGCACCTGACTCTTAACTGTGACCAAGGGAAGATGTGACACGACCTTTCAAACGTTCTGGATGCGGAGGTGGGACTAAACGCTGTTTGTGAATTAAGAACAGGCATGCTCGTTAAGACGGGCTCGTTAAGTTTACCACCAAACCTCTACACCAGCGTTTGCGGACACCGTTCAACTTTGGGTACGCAGAGCGGCATTCGGTTAACGTGACAGCATCTCCCAGTAACAGCCAGCGTTAACCTAACAATTCCACCTCACTCGTGCGTAAACGGAAGAAAACTCAAACCGCGCCCCCTTCTCCTTACGCGGGGTTAGAGTTTGTGACAGCAATTTGATGCCGTACTTGGGAAGAGCCCAAGGGAACTGGAGCTTCCTGGGTCTCAGAGTAATTCTAGAGCTAAAGAGGTGATAGACATCAACTCTAGATCAGATAATACATGCCAACACTCATCACGGACCCAAGACGGCAAGCTCCTCCTGTCCTACCCAAGGGTTTCAAAACCAACACGCTTCCTTCCTAAAGCGGGACGCTACCTTATTTACTTGTAACGCCATTCACACGTTCCTTGAGGTGGGGCGAGAGGTAGGTTACGCAGGCCATCAAGCCACTGTCTGGAAGCACCAGAGCCTTTCGGGTACTGTTTGTCACCACGGTTTGCGTGAGAAGGAAACTAAAACACAGAACAGACGGCGAGAAACTTAACCTACAGCCTCGCTGTCCCCATGGCATCGGGTGACACAGATGTCGGAAAGAAACTTTTCTAGGCAGTTATGTGGTGCTGGCTAATTTAAAGCACCTCCATATAAGAAAAACCAACCAACCAACCAAACACCCAAAACCCAAACCAAGAAACCAACAAAAAACTCACCTGTCCTGCATGCCGTTCACAACCAAATCCTCCACCCGAGCTCACACAGGAACAAAACAAACCCTTCTGCTTTCCCCACATCCAAAGCATCCGGTTTTCCCTGCAAGGCAGAACCGCAACCAATCCACTCTCTAGCCTAACCAAGCTCATTACTGCAGGTGCTTCTGCAGTGCTGATGTGAAGAGTCTGTACCTGTGCGAGCGACGATACGGGTCCTGCCACAAGTGCCAGGATTGCTGCAGCGCAGAGGGAGAACCTAGTAGCTCTTTCTCCTAGAGCGCAGGGGGGTAGGGAATGAAAGAAGGATTATTTTTTTAAAAAACAAAAACACATTCAAATCACCATTGAAAATATGGAACAACATGCTAAAACCCCAGGTTTTACAGTGAACAAAAAAAACCAACCCCTCACTACAAAGCGTCCACGTACTGTCTTGCCTTTTCCATCCCACGGATAAGTCCCTCAATAAGCGACAAGCGCACGTGACAACTCGAGCGATCCGTGCGTTTACCGCGCACAAAAGCAAACAATACCTTTTCGGCTGGTGTATATAGCCAGAGAGCCAAATAAACTCCAGTGGCGTAACTTGCAGAGAGCTACGCCATCTTAAACTTTACCTGTAGCGCCCTGCTGGAGAACTGCAGAGCTGCGGACTCTCAGAGACACTGGGGCACAACTCTTGGCCTGCCTGGAACGTTCAGGGCTCTCTCGGATACCTGGGCAGAAGCAGAAAGCATTTTGCTTTTCGAGCAAGGCTGACTACAGCTGCAAGTTTTCTTTTGCATGCTCACGCCTGGAAGCTGAACCAAAGAAGCTACACGCGCAGCTGAACGATTGCTCGGCGCAGCCGCACCGACAGAGCTCTCCTACCACACGCTTTGAGTCATTACTACACCAAAGTCAACATTTCCAGTGGAACCTAGCCACAAACTCTGAAACAACCTAATTCTGGGGTCACACTGATGCAAGGCATTTCTCCCTAAGAAATCCCGAAAACGGAAGTAACAAACCACGTCGTCATCTCTGCTACATCGGGTATCAGGCTCCTTCAGTTGAGCTCGAAGTGCGTTTCAGAAATAAACGGAACAAACCCCGACACAAAAGACAGAACCACAGCATGCTCCTTACAAAGAAAATCGGAGCACCTGACTCTTAACTGTGACCAAGGGAAGATGTGACACGACCTTTCAAACGTTCTGGATGCGGAGGTGGGACTAAACGCTGTTTGTGAATTAAGAACAGGCATGCTCGTTAAGACGGGCTCGTTAAGTTTACCACCAAACCTCTACACCAGCGTTTGCGGACACCGTTCAACTTTGGGTACGCAGAGCGGCATTCGGTTAACGTGACAGCATCTCCCAGTAACAGCCAGCGTTAACCTAACAATTCCACCTCACTCGTGCGTAAACGGAAGAAAACTCAAACCGCGCCCCCTTCTCCTTACGCGGGGTTAGAGTTTGTGACAGCAATTTGATGCCGTACTTGGGAAGAGCCCAAGGGAACTGGAGCTTCCTGGGTCTCAGAGTAATTCTAGAGCTAAAGAGGTGATAGACATCAACTCTAGATCAGATAATACATGCCAACACTCATCACGGACCCAAGACGGCAAGCTCCTCCTGTCCTACCCAAGGGTTTCAAAACCAACACGCTTCCTTCCTAAAGCGGGACGCTACCTTATTTACTTGTAACGCCATTCACACGTTCCTTGAGGTGGGGCGAGAGGTAGGTTACGCAGGCCATCAAGCCACTGTCTGGAAGCACCAGAGCCTTTCGGGTACTGTTTGTCACCACGGTTTGCGTGAGAAGGAAACTAAAACACAGAACAGACGGCGAGAAACTTAACCTACAGCCTCGCTGTCCCCATGGCATCGGGTGACACAGATGTCGGAAAGAAACTTTTCTAGGCAGTTATGTGGTGCTGGCTAATTTAAAGCACCTCCATATAAGAAAAACCAACCAACCAACCAAACACCCAAAACCCAAACCAAGAAACCAACAAAAAACTCACCTGTCCTGCATGCCGTTCACAACCAAATCCTCCACCCGAGCTCACACAGGAACAAAACAAACCCTTCTGCTTTCCCCACATCCAAAGCATCCGGTTTTCCCTGCAAGGCAGAACAGCAACCAATCCACTCTCTAGCCTAACCAAGCTCATTACTGCAGGTGCTTCTGCAGTGCTGATGTGAAGAGTCTGTACCTGTGCGAGCGACGATACGGGTCCTGCCACAAGTGCCAGGATTGCTGCAGCGCAGAGGGAGAACCTAGTAGCTCTTTCTCCTAGAGCGCAGGGGGGTAGGGAATGAAAGAAGGATTATTTTTTTAAAAAACAAAAACACATTCAAATCACCATTGAAAATATGGAACAACATGCTAAAACCCCAGGTTTTACAGTGAACAAAAAAAACCAACCCCTCACTACAAAGCGTCCACGTACTGTCTTGCCTTTTCCATCCCACGGATAAGTCCCTCAATAAGCGACAAGCGCACGTGACAACTCGAGCGATCCGTGCGTTTACCGCGCACAAAAGCAAACGATACCTTTTCGGCTGGTGTATATAGCCAGAGAGCCAAATAAACTCCAGTGGCGTAACTTGCAGAGAGCTACGCCATCTTAAACTTTACCTGTAGCGCCCTGCTGGAGAACTGCAGAGCTGCGGACTCTCAGAGACACTGGGGCACAACTCTTGGCCTGCCTGGAACGTTCAGGGCTCTCTCGGATACCTGGGCAGAAGCAGAAAGCATTTTGCTTTTCGAGCAAGGCTGACTACAGCTGCAAGTTTTCTTTTGCATGCTCACGCCTGGAAGCTGAACCAAAGAAGCTACACGCGCAGCTGAACGATTGCTCGGCGCAGCCGCACCGACAGAGCTCTCCTACCACACGCTTTGAGTCATTACTACACCAAAGTCAACATTTCCAGTGGAACCTAGCCACAAACTCTGAAACAACCTAATTCTGGGGTCACACTGATGCAAGGCATTTCTCCCTAAGAAATCCCGAAAACGGAAGTAACAAACCACGTCGTCATCTCTGCTACATCGGGTATCAGGCTCCTTCAGTTGAGCTCGAAGTGCGTTTCAGAAATAAACGGAACAAACCCCGACACAAAAGACAGAACCACAGCATGCTCCTTACAAAGAAAATCGGAGCACCTGACTCTTAACTGTGACCAAGGGAAGATGTGACACGACCTTTCAAACGTTCTGGATGCGGAGGTGGGACTAAACGCTGTTTGTGAATTAAGAACAGGCATGCTCGTTAAGACGGGCTCGTTAAGTTTACCACCAAACCTCTACACCAGCGTTTGCGGACACCGTTCAACTTTGGGTACGCAGAGCGGCATTCGGTTAACGTGACAGCATCTCCCAGTAACAGCCAGCGTTAACCTAACAATTCCACCTCACTCGTGCGTAAACGGAAGAAAACTCAAACCGCGCCCCCTTCTCCTTACGCGGGGTTAGAGTTTGTGACAGCAATTTGATGCCGTACTTGGGAAGAGCCCAAGGGAACTGGAGCTTCCTGGGTCTCAGAGTAATTCTAGAGCTAAAGAGGTGATAGACATCAACTCTAGATCAGATAATACATGCCAACACTCATCACGGACCCAAGACGGCAAGCTCCTCCTGTCCTACCCAAGGGTTTCAAAACCAACACGCTTCCTTCCTAAAGCGGGACGCTACCTTATTTACTTGTAACGCCATTCACACGTTCCTTGAGGTGGGGCGAGAGGTAGGTTACGCAGGCCATCAAGCCACTGTCTGGAAGCACCAGAGCCTTTCGGGTACTGTTTGTCACCACGGTTTGCGTGAGAAGGAAACTAAAACACAGAACAGACGGCGAGAAACTTAACCTACAGCCTCGCTGTCCCCATGGCATCGGGTGACACAGATGTCGGAAAGAAACTTTTCTAGGCAGTTATGTGGTGCTGGCTAATTTAAAGCACCTCCATATAAGAAAAACCAACCAACCAACCAAACACCCAAAACCCAAACCAAGAAACCAACAAAAAACTCACCTGTCCTGCATGCCGTTCACAACCAAATCCTCCACCCGAGCTCACACAGGAACAAAACAAACCCTTCTGCTTTCCCCACATCCAAAGCATCCGGTTTTCCCTGCAAGGCAGAACAGCAACCAATCCACTCTCTAGCCTAACCAAGCTCATTACTGCAGGTGCTTCTGCAGTGCTGATGTGAAGAGTCTGTACCTGTGCGAGCGACGATACGGGTCCTGCCACAAGTGCCAGGATTGCTGCAGCGCAGAGGGAGAACCTAGTAGCTCTTTCTCCTAGAGCGCAGGGGGGTAGGGAATGAAAGAAGGATTATTTTTTTAAAAAACAAAAACACATTCAAATCACCATTGAAAATATGGAACAACATGCTAAAACCCCAGGTTTTACAGTGAACAAAAAAAACCAACCCCTCACTACAAAGCGTCCACGTACTGTCTTGCCTTTTCCATCCCACGGATAAGTCCCTCAATAAGCGACAAGCGCACGTGACAACTCGAGCGATCCGTGCGTTTACCGCGCACAAAAGCAAACAATACCTTTTCGGCTGGTGTATATAGCCAGAGAGCCAAATAAACTCCAGTGGCGTAACTTGCAGAGAGCTACGCCATCTTAAACTTTACCTGTAGCGCCCTGCTGGAGAACTGCAGAGCTGCGGACTCTCAGAGACACTGGGGCACAACTCTTGGCCTGCCTGGAACGTTCAGGGCTCTCTCGGATACCTGGGCAGAAGCAGAAAGCATTTTGCTTTTCGAGCAAGGCTGATTACAGCTGCAAGTTTTCTTTTGCATGCTCACGCCTGGAAGCTGAACCAAAGAAGCTACACGCGCAGCTGAACGATTGCTCGGCGCAGCCGCACCGACAGAGCTCTCCTACCACACGCTTTGAGTCATTACTACACCAAAGTCAACATTTCCAGTGGAACCTAGCCACAAACTCTGAAACAACCTAATTCTGGGGTCACACTGATGCAAGGCATTTCTCCCTAAGAAATCCCGAAAACGGAAGTAACAAACCACGTCGTCATCTCTGCTACATCGGGTATCAGGCTCCTTCAGTTGAGCTCGAAGTGCGTTTCAGAAATAAACGGAACAAACCCCGACACAAAAGACAGAACCACAGCATGCTCCTTACAAAGAAAATCGGAGCACCTGACTCTTAACTGTGACCAAGGGAAGATGTGACACGACCTTTCAAACGTTCTGGATGCGGAGGTGGGACTAAACGCTGTTTGTGAATTAAGAACAGGCATGCTCGTTAAGACGGGCTCGTTAAGTTTACCACCAAACCTCTACACCAGCGTTTGCGGACACCGTTCAACTTTGGGTACGCAGAGCGGCATTCGGTTAACGTGACAGCATCTCCCAGTAACAGCCAGCGTTAACCTAACAATTCCACCTCACTCGTGCGTAAACGGAAGAAAACTCAAACCGCGCCCCCTTCTCCTTACGCGGGGTTAGAGTTTGTGACAGCAATTTGATGCCGTACTTGGGAAGAGCCCAAGGGAACTGGAGCTTCCTGGGTCTCAGAGTAATTCTAGAGCTAAAGAGGTGATAGACATCAACTCTAGATCAGATAATACATGCCAACACTCATCACGGACCCAAGACGGCAAGCTCCTCCTGTCCTACCCAAGGGTTTCAAAACCAACACGCTTCCTTCCTAAAGCGGGACGCTACCTTATTTACTTGTAACGCCATTCACACGTTCCTTGAGGTGGGGCGAGAGGTAGGTTACGCAGGCCATCAAGCCACTGTCTGGAAGCACCAGAGCCTTTCGGGTACTGTTTGTCACCACGGTTTGCGTGAGAAGGAAACTAAAACACAGAACAGACGGCGAGAAACTTAACCTACAGCCTCGCTGTCCCCATGGCATCGGGTGACACAGATGTCGGAAAGAAACTTTTCTAGGCAGTTATGTGGTGCTGGCTAATTTAAAGCACCTCCATATAAGAAAAACCAACCAACCAACCAAACACCCAAAACCCAAACCAAGAAACCAACAAAAAACTCACCTGTCCTGCATGCCGTTCACAACCAAATCCTCCACCCGAGCTCACACAGGAACAAAACAAACCCTTCTGCTTTCCCCACATCCAAAGCATCCGGTTTTCCCTGCAAGGCAGAACAGCAACCAATCCACTCTCTAGCCTAACCAAGCTCATTACTGCAGGTGCTTCTGCAGTGCTGATGTGAAGAGTCTGTACCTGTGCGAGCGACGATACGGGTCCTGCCACAAGTGCCAGGATTGCTGCAGCGCAGAGGGAGAACCTAGTAGCTCTTTCTCCTAGAGCGCAGGGGGGTAGGGAATGAAAGAAGGATTATTTTTTTAAAAAACAAAAACACATTCAAATCACCATTGAAAATATGGAACAACATGCTAAAACCCCAGGTTTTACAGTGAACAAAAAAAACCAACCCCTCACTACAAAGCGTCCACGTACTGTCTTGCCTTTTCCATCCCACGGATAAGTCCCTCAATAAGCGACAAGCGCACGTGACAACTCGAGCGATCCGTGCGTTTACCGCGCACAAAAGCAAACAATACCTTTTCGGCTGGTGTATATAGCCAGAGAGCCAAATAAACTCCAGTGGCGTAACTTGCAGAGAGCTACGCCATCTTAAACTTTACCTGTAGCGCCCTGCTGGAGAACTGCAGAGCTGCGGACTCTCAGAGACACTGGGGCACAACTCTTGGCCTGCCTGGAACGTTCAGGGCTCTCTCGGATACCTGGGCAGAAGCAGAAAGCATTTTGCTTTTCGAGCAAGGCTGACTACAGCTGCAAGTTTTCTTTTGCATGCTCACGCCTGGAAGCTGAACCAAAGAAGCTACACGCGCAGCTGAACGATTGCTCGGCGCAGCCGCACCGACAGAGCTCTCCTACCACACGCTTTGAGTCATTACTACACCAAAGTCAACATTTCCAGTGGAACCTAGCCACAAACTCTGAAACAACCTAATTCTGGGGTCACACTGATGCAAGGCATTTCTCCCTAAGAAATCCCGAAAACGGAAGTAACAAACCACGTCGTCATCTCTGCTACATCGGGTATCAGGCTCCTTCAGTTGAGCTCGAAGTGCGTTTCAGAAATAAACGGAACAAACCCCGACACAAAAGACAGAACCACAGCATGCTCCTTACAAAGAAAATCGGAGCACCTGACTCTTAACTGTGACCAAGGGAAGATGTGACACGACCTTTCAAACGTTCTGGATGCGGAGGTGGGACTAAACGCTGTTTGTGAATTAAGAACAGGCATGCTCGTTAAGACGGGCTCGTTAAGTTTACCACCAAACCTCTACACCAGCGTTTGCGGACACCGTTCAACTTTGGGTACGCAGAGCGGCATTCGGTTAACGTGACAGCATCTCCCAGTAACAGCCAGCGTTAACCTAACAATTCCACCTCACTCGTGCGTAAACGGAAGAAAACTCAAACCGCGCCCCCTTCTCCTTACGCGGGGTTAGAGTTTGTGACAGCAATTTGATGCCGTACTTGGGAAGAGCCCAAGGGAACTGGAGCTTCCTGGGTCTCAGAGTAATTCTAGAGCTAAAGAGGTGATAGACATCAACTCTAGATCAGATAATACATGCCAACACTCATCACGGACCCAAGACGGCAAGCTCCTCCTGTCCTACCCAAGGGTTTCAAAACCAACACGCTTCCTTCCTAAAGCGGGACGCTACCTTATTTACTTGTAACGCCATTCACACGTTCCTTGAGGTGGGGCGAGAGGTAGGTTACGCAGGCCATCAAGCCACTGTCTGGAAGCACCAGAGCCTTTCGGGTACTGTTTGTCACCACGGTTTGCGTGAGAAGGAAACTAAAACACAGAACAGACGGCGAGAAACTTAACCTACAGCCTCGCTGTCCCCATGGCATCGGGTGACACAGATGTCGGAAAGAAACTTTTCTAGGCAGTTATGTGGTGCTGGCTAATTTAAAGCACCTCCATATAAGAAAAACCAACCAACCAACCAAACACCCAAAACCCAAACCAAGAAACCAACAAAAAACTCACCTGTCCTGCATGCCGTTCACAACCAAATCCTCCACCCGAGCTCACACAGGAACAAAACAAACCCTTCTGCTTTCCCCACATCCAAAGCATCCGGTTTTCCCTGCAAGGCAGAACAGCAACCAATCCACTCTCTAGCCTAACCAAGCTCATTACTGCAGGTGCTTCTGCAGTGCTGATGTGAAGAGTCTGTACCTGTGCGAGCGACGATACGGGTCCTGCCACAAGTGCCAGGATTGCTGCAGCGCAGAGGGAGAACCTAGTAGCTCTTTCTCCTAGAGCGCAGGGGGGTAGGGAATGAAAGAAGGATTATTTTTTTAAAAAACAAAAACACATTCAAATCACCATTGAAAATATGGAACAACATGCTAAAACCCCAGGTTTTACAGTGAACAAAAAAAACCAACCCCTCACTACAAAGCGTCCACGTACTGTCTTGCCTTTTCCATCCCACGGATAAGTCCCTCAATAAGCGACAAGCGCACGTGACAACTCGAGCGATCCGTGCGTTTACCGCGCACAAAAGCAAACAATACCTTTTCGGCTGGTGTATATAGCCAGAGAGCCAAATAAACTCCAGTGGCGTAACTTGCAGAGAGCTACGCCATCTTAAACTTTACCTGTAGCGCCCTGCTGGAGAACTGCAGAGCTGCGGACTCTCAGAGACACTGGGGCACAACTCTTGGCCTGCCTGGAACGTTCAGGGCTCTCTCGGATACCTGGGCAGAAGCAGAAAGCATTTTGCTTTTCGAGCAAGGCTGACTACAGCTGCAAGTTTTCTTTTGCATGCTCACGCCTGGAAGCTGAACCAAAGAAGCTACACGCGCAGCTGAACGATTGCTCGGCGCAGCCGCACCGACAGAGCTCTCCTACCACACGCTTTGAGTCATTACTACACCAAAGTCAACATTTCCAGTGGAACCTAGCCACAAACTCTGAAACAACCTAATTCTGGGGTCACACTGATGCAAGGCATTTCTCCCTAAGAAATCCCGAAAACGGAAGTAACAAACCACGTCGTCATCTCTGCTACATCGGGTATCAGGCTCCTTCAGTTGAGCTCGAAGTGCGTTTCAGAAATAAACGGAACAAACCCCGACACAAAAGACAGAACCACAGCATGCTCCTTACAAAGAAAATCGGAGCACCTGACTCTTAACTGTGACCAAGGGAAGATGTGACACGACCTTTCAAACGTTCTGGATGCGGAGGTGGGACTAAACGCTGTTTGTGAATTAAGAACAGGCATGCTCGTTAAGACGGGCTCGTTAAGTTTACCACCAAACCTCTACACCAGCGTTTGCGGACACCGTTCAACTTTGGGTACGCAGAGCGGCATTCGGTTAACGTGACAGCATCTCCCAGTAACAGCCAGCGTTAACCTAACAATTCCACCTCACTCGTGCGTAAACGGAAGAAAACTCAAACCGCGCCCCCTTCTCCTTACGCGGGGTTAGAGTTTGTGACAGCAATTTGATGCCGTACTTGGGAAGAGCCCAAGGGAACTGGAGCTTCCTGGGTCTCAGAGTAATTCTAGAGCTAAAGAGGTGATAGACATCAACTCTAGATCAGATAATACATGCCAACACTCATCACGGACCCAAGACGGCAAGCTCCTCCTGTCCTACCCAAGGGTTTCAAAACCAACACGCTTCCTTCCTAAAGCGGGACGCTACCTTATTTACTTGTAACGCCATTCACACGTTCCTTGAGGTGGGGCGAGAGGTAGGTTACGCAGGCCATCAAGCCACTGTCTGGAAGCACCAGAGCCTTTCGGGTACTGTTTGTCACCACGGTTTGCGTGAGAAGGAAACTAAAACACAGAACAGA
This sequence comes from Astur gentilis, assembly GCF_929443795.1. Taxonomy (NCBI): domain Eukaryota; kingdom Metazoa; phylum Chordata; class Aves; order Accipitriformes; family Accipitridae; genus Astur; species Astur gentilis. The sequence goes on from NC_064884.1 coordinate 4,643,871, forward strand.
CGGCGAGAAACTTAACCTACAGCCTCGCTGTCCCCATGGCATCGGGTGACACAGATGTCGGAAAGAAACTTTTCTAGGCAGTTATGTGGTGCTGGCTAATTTAAAGCACCTCCATATAAGAAAAACCAACCAACCAACCAAACACCCAAAACCCAAACCAAGAAACCAACAAAAAACTCACCTGTCCTGCATGCCGTTCACAACCAAATCCTCCACCCGAGCTCACACAGGAACAAAACAAACCCTTCTGCTTTCCCCACATCCAAAGCATCCGGTTTTCCCTGCAAGGCAGAACAGCAACCAATCCACTCTCTAGCCTAACCAAGCTCATTACTGCAGGTGCTTCTGCAGTGCTGATGTGAAGAGTCTGTACCTGTGCGAGCGACGATACGGGTCCTGCCACAAGTGCCAGGATTGCTGCAGCGCAGAGGGAGAACCTAGTAGCTCTTTCTCCTAGAGCGCAGGGGGGTAGGGAATGAAAGAAGGATTATTTTTTTAAAAAACAAAAACACATTCAAATCACCATTGAAAATATGGAACAACATGCTAAAACCCCAGGTTTTACAGTGAACAAAAAAAACCAACCCCTCACTACAAAGCGTCCACGTACTGTCTTGCCTTTTCCATCCCACGGATAAGTCCCTCAATAAGCGACAAGCGCACGTGACAACTCGAGCGATCCGTGCGTTTACCGCGCACAAAAGCAAACAATACCTTTTCGGCTGGTGTATATAGCCAGAGAGCCAAATAAACTCCAGTGGCGTAACTTGCAGAGAGCTACGCCATCTTAAACTTTACCTGTAGCGCCCTGCTGGAGAACTGCAGAGCTGCGGACTCTCAGAGACACTGGGGCACAACTCTTGGCCTGCCTGGAACGTTCAGGGCTCTCTCGGATACCTGGGCAGAAGCAGAAAGCATTTTGCTTTTCGAGCAAGGCTGACTACAGCTGCAAGTTTTCTTTTGCATGCTCACGCCTGGAAGCTGAACCAAAGAAGCTACACGCGCAGCTGAACGATTGCTCGGCGCAGCCGCACCGACAGAGCTCTCCTACCACACGCTTTGAGTCATTACTACACCAAAGTCAACATTTCCAGTGGAACCTAGCCACAAACTCTGAAACAACCTAATTCTGGGGTCACACTGATGCAAGGCATTTCTCCCTAAGAAATCCCGAAAACGGAAGTAACAAACCACGTCGTCATCTCTGCTACATCGGGTATCAGGCTCCTTCAGTTGAGCTCGAAGTGCGTTTCAGAAATAAACGGAACAAACCCCGACACAAAAGACAGAACCACAGCATGCTCCTTACAAAGAAAATCGGAGCACCTGACTCTTAACTGTGACCAAGGGAAGATGTGACACGACCTTTCAAACGTTCTGGATGCGGAGGTGGGACTAAACGCTGTTTGTGAATTAAGAACAGGCATGCTCGTTAAGACGGGCTCATTAAGTTTACCACCAAACCTCTACACCAGCGTCTGCGGACACCGTTCAACTTTGGGTACGCAGAGCGGCATTCGGTTAACGTGACAGCATCTCCCAGTAACAGCCAGCGTTAACCTAACAATTCCACCTCACTCGTGCGTAAACGGAAGAAAACTCAAACCACGCCCCCTTCTCCTTACGCGGGGTTAGAGTTTGTGACAGCAATTTGATGCCGTACTTGGGAAGAGCCCAAGGGAACTGGAGCTTCCTGGGTCTCAGAGTAATTCTAGAGCTAAAGAGGTGATAGACATCAACTCTAGATCAGATAATACATGCCAACACTCATCACGGACCCAAGACAGCAAGCTCCTCCTGTCCTACCCAAGGGTTTCAATGGAGACAGCTACAGCCAGAAGCACATCTGAGAGAAAGTCCTCCTTCTCAGAGGAAAAGCACGCATCAAATAAATAATTGGTGAACATACCGGTACAGTTCACACTAAATGGGAAAGAACCCAGCAGATTTGAGGAAGACAGCATAATAACTACTTACCACAATACTACTTTTGTATAGTACTAAAACATAAAGGCACCACACATAAGTAAAGAGTCTGTGTATTATGTAAACGTATTGTTCCTGTAATCATTACATCATTATTTAAGTACATTTTCGTATATAGTAATGTTTATTTCTGTGTGTGTAAATACCTATAAAACCCAAACCTTTACTCTTCCTCTGGCCATACACACTTTTCACCTCAACGTAAACCAAGAAGCATCATAGAATCCACAAGTAATTATCTACAAAATTCCAGTGAAACCTGTAGCTAAGTAATATTTAGGATGAGTGCTACAAAATTCATCAGGAATGCAGACACCACCACTAGTTAAAGAACATTAAAAGCACAACGTTCCCAAATCTGGTAACTCTTTTAGAACACGAATCCTAAAGTTTTGCCCCTTATGTTATTTATTTATTTTTTTTTAATCAGGTGGTGAAATATTTTTTGCCTTTGGTATCCAACAGCACCCGGTTCCTAAGTCAGCAGTCATCGAGCTCATCAACTAAAGGTGGTTGTTTCGACAGCTATCCTATTCCATTTACCAGCATGTGCTGAGGGTCGACAGGAAACGAGGATCCTGACCTGCGCTGGCACTTGCTCCATCACAACTGTGCTGATGTGATATGACGAATGCCAGAATTTCATGTGCCTTCAGTCCGTGCAGCCATTCCACGAGAGCCACTGCTGTCCGTCCCGAGGTAACACTGATTGTCCTCAAACACTCTGAGGGACTGCGCCCCTCAGCAGGGCATTGCTTTAGTCCTTAATCAGAGAAGCGCAGCATCAAAGCAGAGCAATGGAAATGCTGTAGTTAACTTTTAGAAAGTTTGCAGCACGTCAAATGCTTCCCAGCCCGCTAACAACCTCCGATGTATGAACCGCTCATGAATATGACCCGCGTTGTGTGCGTACATACAGGCGCGCGTGCATGTATACGCCTATGCTACTGCATTTCCTTCCTCCCCTCTATTATCTAATCTAGAAGCATCAAGTTGAAGGTCAAATGAAGCACTGGCAAGTAGGAAGGTACCAGTTTACCTCAGATCATCAGTTACTACCTTGGCACCCAAACTACCGTTCAAACCACCACGAGTCACAAAAACAAGTCTAACATTTAACAAAACTTACCGTCAAGTGCTAAAGCTGTCACAATGAGAAGCTGCACTAGGAAGGGAATTCTCAGATGCACGTACCTGCAGATGTCTCTAGATTTGTATCTCGTATTGCCATCTATGTTATCGTGAGGCAGTACTTCAACCCGTGGGTTTTCAGCACAGCAACAACAGTTACAAGCAAGAGTGCCTCCAGTTACTTGGGGATACTCTGACATAAGCCATTCCTGACGTTTTTCACCTCCTGGAACTGGAATCCAATTGTTGGCGGCTATGTCTGCTAACCTACGCCTCTAAAACCGATGCTGCCTGTCGCAGCGTTTATCAACCCCAGCAAGCACAGGGCAGCGCTGTGCCCGGATTCAGTACAGGCTCCTATCAAGGGAGCCGCGTGGAAATAGAGCTACAGCCTCCTTGCACGTAAATGAGCCACGCCAAGTTCGCTTCCCAGGCCTCGGCGATTCTAGCGCTAAACCGGCCACCTTCAGATGTGTGCTCACATGCCAACACCCACCCCAGGCCCAGGAGAACTAACAAAGCAGCTCCCGTTTGTACGTCACGGGGGACCGCAGGGCAAGTCAGAAGGGGCTGGGGAGCACGCACCCGACCCCAAACTCCCCACGCGGGTCGTGGCGGTTGCTACCCTTCGTAAAAGCACAGCGGTGCTGAGGCAGGTTGACGCTTACACAGTCACCTCTCCTCGTCCCAAACGAAGCTCTGCAGGCCACGCGTTTCTCCAAAAGAAACGTGCTCGGCGGGGGGGTGGGGGGGGGGGCATCGGGCTTTCTTCTCGCTTTCCCAGCGCGGCGTCACCTTCAAAAAGCACCAACAAAACGTCAGGTCAGGGGTGGCGGCGGCGGCTGGGGGGGGGGGGGGGGTGGGACCGTGCCCGGGGGCAATTCGGGCAGTTCCTCAGCACTAAGTGCCTCTCTGGACACAGAGCCTTCTCCGTCCACCCTCACCGCCTCGCTTCCCGGCCTGGCCGAACCCTCCCCAGGGATGGGATGTGAAGGAAACCTCTCGACCTCCCAGGCTGAGGCGAAGCGAGGCGAACCGAAGCTCCAGCTCGCCGCTGACCGCCCCCCCACCAGCGGGAGACCGAGAGCGATCCCGCTGAGGGGGCCCCCACGGACGCCTCCCCGGGGCCCCAGCCGCCAGGCCCGGCGCGACCCGGCCCGGGGCGGGCTCAGCCTCACCAGCGGCTCCACCGCACACGCTGGGACGAGGGACCGCGGCCGAAGCCCCCCCCCCCCCCCCCGGCCCCACGGCTGCAGACGCCGGCGGCCCCGGGCCGGGCCCTACCCGCACCATGCGGCAGCAGCTCCCGCCTCCGCCGCCGAGAGCGCCTCACCGCTGGGCGGGGCGAGGGGGGGGAGCCCCGGCAGGGCCCCGCTAGAGCTGCCCGTGCCGTTCGCCGGACCCGCGCTTGAGGACTGAGGCGGCGCCGCGGGGCGGGCAGTACCCGGCGCTCAGGCGGGACGTCCCGCGTCTCGGCGCGGCAGGACCCCTCCTGGAAGCGGAGTCTGGAGAAGGAGCTCCCGGAGGTCGGTCCCGGGGTGGGCCGCTGCTGCTCTTTCCTTCTGCTGCTCTTTCCTTCGGAAATAAACCTTTTTTCTCCCGGAGGGCGAGCGTGGGTCTGCCGGCGGGTGAATGAGATGGCGGTTTACGGCCGCGAGGCCGTTCGTTTGTGTGTGTGTGTGAGGGAAGCCAGGGCGATCCGCCGAGCAGCTGCAAACGAATTCACGAAGGGCTCAGGCGGGCAGGGGCCTCTGGGGGCCACCTAGTCCGTCCCGCTGGTCGCGCAGAGCCGGCTGCCCTGGCCCACGACCTTACGGGACGAGACAGACGGCTGTTTCTGTTGCGTTCTGTCTTTTAGTTTGCACACCTTGCGTCTCGCCCTCTTAGTGAGTGGGTGCCACCGAGGAGCGCCTGGCTGCCGCTGCTTCCATCCCATGAGGTGTTTGTGCACATAGATGAGGTCCGCCTGAGCCTTGTCTTCTCCAGGCTAAACAGCCGCGGCTCTCTCGGCCTTTCCTCAGACTCCAGGCCCTCCCTCATCGTCAAGGTGGCCCATCCCCGGACTCTCCTTGGTACATCCATGCCTCTCTCGTACTGGGGATCCCAGCACTGGACACAGCACTCCAGGTGCGGCCTCGCCAGCGCTGAGCGATTTCCCCAAGAAAGCTGGGGAAGGTGCCTTCTGCCAGCGCTGAAAATAGGGCCTGTCCAGGGTAAAAAACCACCTCACACAAATTCCTCCTTCTCAGGAAATGTGGTTAAGTATGTATACTGATGGAAAGCAATAATAGGTTTAAATGTACTGGATTTGGAATGAGAGTGATGCTGTAAGTCATTCTTGAGGAAAAGCTACATGCTTTCACTTGAATTATCCTAACAGAACATTTACTTGCTTAAGGAGCGTAGTAGTGAAAGAGGCCACCTCTCTGAAGCTGATTACTGCTGGGTAGTATCTAAATCCTTAAACCCAACACATGTGCAGACAGCAGCAACGCAGGCCTTGATATTGCTGAGCTGGAAGGGCTGTTCAGCTGCTGGGTGCTGTAGCGTAGCGAGAACCGCAGTACAGCCATAACATCCTTCAGACACTGCGCAACTTACCTGAAATACTATTTAAATGGTGTGACAAGCAAAGGGAATAAAAGCAACCATGCCTCTCTGCTTATACGTCGTTTTTGAATCACAAGGCAGTGATGACTGCCAGAAATAACATTTTGATAATCGAACATTACAGTGAAAAACCATTATGTTGTGAGGTTCTCATTTCTGCCCTTTACTGTGTTTGGGCGTTTGGGATAACAGCCAAGTTTAGAACAGCATTGTTAGAACTGAAAATAAGGCAGTTTCCTACAGGTTCTTTTGCATGGGATCAGTTAAAATGAAAACATGTTTAAAATTGAACAATCATAGTTCTTTTTTCCCCACTGATAAAACCATGTACCTGTATTTCTCAAAAGCTGTACTTAATGTTCGTCCATAAAGAAGTCTTGCTTAAGGCACAAGAAAACAAGTCTTTTCTTCATAAATGTTACAGGTTTCCGTAAGGCACAGAGATAAACATGCTGAATGGCAATTCCTGTCTTTGCTAGGTTCAGGTGAATAAGCTGGTTAAGTCACTGAACAGAAGCCCTATGAAAACGAAAACTAGTTTTTGTTCATACTGACTCATGAAGGCATGTAAAATATAGATAATGTGCAAGTAGTAATCAAGCCACCGTTTGAGAAAACTAATACCAGCCTGTGTTTTAATTGATAAGAATGTATGTTTTTGAAAGGTCCAGAAGCCAGTATGTATTCCCTTTCAATTTTTTTTTAAAAGAGGCAAGTTTCTAAAGGCCACAAAACCATACTGTTGGCGTATTTACTTTAGCAAGTGGTGACCTAGAGACCGTGTGCTGCAACATGGTATTCCTGAGGAAGCAGAATAGCTTTTTTAAATTTCCCTGGGATTTACTGATTTGATATCCACCCAAACCCTGGTGATAAAACAGTGGGAGCAAATCTGTATCGTTAGCAAACAACGCAGAAACACCAAAAATCCAATTCCGTGTTACATGCTGAATGCCTTCACAGAACTGACTTCCCCCCCCAAAAAAAAAAAAAAAAAGAAAAAAAGTTAAAAAATCAGAAATTTGGTCACTTTTTTGATCATACAAATTTTACAGGGAAGGTTTTTACCTCTTTTCCCGCCAAAAGCCAATGATATGAGTGAAAGAGAGAGAGCGGGGAAAGACAAGGACCAATCGCTTTGGAATTCAGGAATGTTTAGAAAACGCCAACTTTGTTAGTCAGAAGGAATGGATGGGGAGTACAGAACTAGTGCTTAATTGTGCACAAAATAAAAAGATTTTGAAGGAAAAGGTTTTTTTCCACGGCCGCCTAATTGTGTTGAGAAATGCACTAAAACCCTCTTCCACAAGAACACAGAACACTGCAGCAGTTCCAGATGTGCCTGATGCATTTCTTTAAGCCTTATATTTGCCAATGTGTTCACGAGCTAAGATCATCCTTTGAATCTGAGCAGTTCCCTCATAAATCTAAAAAAAAAGAACTGCAATAATGTCAGCTGATCATTTTTTAAACTACTTTAAGAGATCTCTCTATGCTTGTAAACCTTCATAGCACTAATCCAGTGTGGATTAGGATGTGCAGAAAGACAGAGAAAACTGAAAAAAATTGAGTGTGACTTGGTGAACTACAGTGGGCTAAATGCCATAAACCACATACAAGATACTGAGAGACAGTCTTGTTCTCTCAGCTGCTCTCATCAAAATTCAGTAAGGTTCTCATGAAATTAACAGACATAGTGGGTGCAGAAGGATGGGGAAAATGTCTTACCTGGGGAAGAAAATACGTAATTTAGGTTTTACAAAATAGGTTTTGAAACTGTGGGTGCAGGGGAGGAGGTGACCTGTGCTGAAAGTATTGTATTTTCTTTGACTAGCCTTTCAAGGCCATAGCAAATGTTTGCTTTCATCCATTTATTCCCACTGCTTCTTCTTAAATAGTACTCTCTTCAACACAGGATTTCTTTTTTTCTTTCTTCCTTCCTTTTCTTTTTTTAAACCACGTATTCTTGCATTTTCCTCCAGAAACATTCTGCATCATCCCTCTATTCTGCTTGGCTTGCTGGCAGCAAAGTTGGAGTTACACAACAAAAGACGTATATGGGTCTAACGCAGAAAGAAGGCCATATACTCCACAGGTACTGTGCAATGTGATTCAAGGGCAACGTAGTTTAGGGATTTAAGTGTTTCAGCTCCCAGTTCTGCCAAAACTTGCTTTGGCAAATTGCTCCGATGCATGCAAATTCACTTTCTCTGTCGTCCTAAAATGGGGGTAATCTTCCCAAGAACCTTACAAAGCTTTTCAAAAATAAAGATGCTATAACATGTGGTCACTCTGGTGTTTTGGTTCAGAGGAAATGGTTCATTCTCAGAGTGAATTCTCTGAGTGCTGCTGCTTACCCCATGTCTAAATTACTTGCTGATGAAGAGAGCCGTAAAACTCAAGTGTAAAGACATCAAAACCCAGAGCATTCTTAAGTAACCACGAGAAAGGTTTTGGTTTACAAGTCAATGGGAGTAGTGTCAAGCATCATTGACAATTAAAGAAGGGAAGTTTTCCGAATCTGAGAAACTAAGTTAGATTTTCTATCATAGTAGCCTAGATCTGTAGCCAGGCAGAAACCCAGAGCAAAGCATGAACGTGTAAGAATGTTACCAGTAAACACAGGAGCAGAATTGTGTCATACTGAGAAATATCGAAGATAGGGAAGAAAAGAACAGGTAGAAAACAAAGTTTCTGTACGTTGAACAAATGGCCGAAAGCATATACCGTCTGGAATTGGGCAGTAATATAGGGAAGCGTAACCAAGAGACATTGGATGAAATAATTGTAAAGACAAAAGCCTTTCCTGTGTTCTTTTGGGGATGAAGGGGAGCAGAAAAAACGCCCAAAATCTAATAATAAATGTGATTAATTTGAACAATTAAAAAAAAATGAAAAGTCTACCTACCCATGCATACATGATGGATCAGTGTAATGGAAAATCTAAATAACTGGGATCCTGTAAAATCAGTCAACTTTCACGGCAACCCCAATGCAGCGCTACAGGCTTGGGGAAGAGTGGCTGGAAAGCTGCCCGGCAGAGAAAGACCTGGGGGTGCTGGTTGACAGCCGGCTGAATACAAGCCAGCAGTGTGCCCAGGTGGCCAAGGCAGCCAACGGCATCCTGGCCTGTATCAGAAATAGTGTGGCCAGCAGGAGCAGGGAGGTGGTTGTCCCCTGTACTGGGCACTGGTGAGGCCGCACCTCGAGTCCTGTGTGCAGTTTTGGGCCCCTCACTACAAAAAAGACATTGAGGTGCTGGAGCATGTCCAGAGAAGGGCAACCAAGTTGGTGAGGGGCCTGGAGCATGAGTCCTCTGAGGAGCAGCTGAGGGAACTGGGGCTGTTTAGTCTGGAGGAGGCTGAGGGGAGACCTTATTGCTCTCTACAATTACCTGAAAGGGGGTTGCAGTGAGGGGGGTGTTGGTCTCTTCTGTCAGGTGGCTGGAGATAGGACAAGAGGAAATGGCCTCAAGTTGAGGCAAGGGAGATTTAGGTTTGATATTAGGAAAAAAATTTATACTGAGAGGGTTGTCAAACATTGGAATGGGCTGCCCATGGAAGTGGTTGAGTCACCACCCCTGGAGATATTGAAAAAGCGAGTAGACAGGGTACTTCAGCACATGGTTTAGGGGGCATGGTTAATGGTTGGACTCGATGATCTTAAAGGTCTTTTCCAACCTAAATGATTCTATGTTTCTAAGTTGGGAGGGGACAGAGCCAGGGCCCCTGACCCAAACTGGCCAAAGGGTATTCCATACCACGTGGCGTCATGCCCAATATATAAACTGGGGGGAGTTGGCCTGGGGGGATCGCTGCTCAGGAACTATCTGAGCACCAGTCATCAGCTGGTGAGCAATTGAATTGTGCATCAATTGCTTCGTATATTCCAAACCTTTTATTAGTATTGTCATGTTATTACTGTTGTTCTTATCTTTATTAGTTTCTACCTTTCTGTTCTACTACACTGTTATTACCTCAACCCACAACCTTTACCTTTTCCCCCCGATTCTCTGCCCCATCGCACTGGGTGTGGGGGGAGTGAGTGAGTGGCTGCGTGGTGCTCAGTTACCGGCTGGGGGTAAACCACAACAACAAAACACAACTTGCAAAAAGCATTGCAAGTCCTTGTGCAGCTACAGATACAGGTCCCATTACAGACAGCGTTAGAGACACAGAGAGTGGTACAATCACAAGACCCTTTCTGTGTTGGATGAGATGAGCAGCCAACTTTATTGTGCTGGGGGATAGGGGACAGCACTCGGGGCTGGCGCATGCCTGGTCAGCAGCGTCTTCCAGGCCGGCTGTAAGGTTTTTGCGCCCGCCGCTCTAACCGTGAGCGGTATCGGATCCGGTCTGGCCCAGGGTGGCTGGAGCAGCTGCTTCTCGCAGGCACTGGGGAGCCCTGGAACAGGCCCAGTGCCATCCGCCTGTCAGTGCTGGGGCCGCTGCTTGGCAGTGCTGGGGACCTGCAGGATGGTCCCAGTGCCAGCTGGCTGGCAGTGCCCAAGGCACTGCTTTGAGCCCTCGGGGCTGGCACGGGGCCTGTCCTGCGGTGATTTCCAGGCCGGCTGTAAGGTTTTTGCGCCCGCCGCTCTAACCGTGAGCGGTATCGGATCCGGTCGGGCCCAGGGTGGCTGGAGCAGCTGCTTCTCGCAGGCACTGGGGAGCCCTGCAACAGGCCCAGTGCCATCTGCCTGTCGCTGCTGGGGCCGCTGCTTTGCAGTGCTGGGGACCTGCAGGATGGTCCCAATGCCAGCTGGCTGGCAGTGCCCAAGGCACTGCTTTCAGCACTCGGGGCTGGCACGGGGCTGGTCCTGCGGTGATTTCCAGGCCAGCTGTAAGGTTTTTGCGCCCGCCGCTCCAACCGTGAGCGGTATTGGATCCTGTCCGGCCCAGGGTGGCTGGAGCAGCTGCTTCTCGCAGGCACTGGGGAGCCCTGCAACAGGCCCAGTGCCATCTGCCTGTCGCTGCTGGGGCCGCTGCTTTGCAGTGGTGGGGACCTGCAGGACGGTCCCAGTGCCATCTCCCTGTCAGTGCTGGGGCCGCTGCTTTGCAGTGGTGGGGAACTGCTGGATGGTCCCAATGCCATTTGACTGTCAGTGCTGGGGCCTCTGCTTTCCAGTGCTGGGGACCTGCTGGATGGTCCCAGTGCCATCTCCCTGTCAGTGCTGGGGCCTCTGCTTTCCAGTGCTGGGGACCTACAGGATGGTCCCAGTCCCATCTGCCTGTCAGTGCTGGGGCCGCTGCTTTGCAGTGCTGGGGAACTGCTGGATGGTCCCAGTGCCATCTCCCTGTCAGTGCTGGGGCCGCTGCTGTGCAGTGGTGGGGACCTGCAGGATGGTCCCAGTGCCATCTCCCTGTCAGTGCTGGGGCCTCTGCTTTCCAGTGCTGGGGACCTGCAGGATGGTCCCAGTCCCATCTGCCTGTCACTGCTGGGGCCGCTGCTTTGCAGTGCTGGGGAACTGCTGGATGGTCCCAGTGCCATCTCCCTGTCAGTGCTGGGGCCGCTGCTTTCCAGTGCTGGGGACCTGCAGGATGGTCCCAGTGCCATCTCCCTGTCAGTGCTGGGGCCGCTGCTGTGCAGTGGTGGGGACCTGCAGGATGGTCCCAGTGCCATCTCCCTGTCAGTGCTGGGGCCGCTGCTTTGCAGTGGTGGGGAACTGCTGGATGGTCCCAGTGCCATCTCCCTGTCAGTGCTGGGGCCTCTGCTTTGCAGTGGTGGGGACCTGCAGGATGGTCCCAGTCCCATCTCCCTGTCAGTGCTGGGGCCGCTGCTTTGCAGTGGTGGGGACCTGCAGGATGGTCCCAGTGCCATCTCCCTGTCAGTGCTGGGGCCGCTGCTTTGCAGTGGTGGGGACCTGCAGGATGGTCCCAGTGCCATCTCCCTGTCAGTGCTGGGGCCGCTGCTTTGCAGTGCTGGGGAACTGCTGGATGGTCCCAATGCCAGCTGGCTGGCAGTGCCCAAGGCACTGCTTTCAGCACTCGGGGCTGGCACGTGGCTGGTCCTGTGGTGATTTCCAGGCCGGCTGTAAGCTTTTTGTGCCTGCTGATGTAACCGTGAGCGGTGTCGGATCCGGTCTGGCCCAGGGTGGCTGGAGCAACCGCTACTTCCAGGCACGGGGGAGCTGCAGGATGGCCGCAGTGGCGCCTGTTGGATGGTGCTGGGCCTGCTGCTGCTCTCGTAGCCCAGGGAGCTGTGGGACAGCCCCGATGCCGCCTGGCTGGTGGCGCTGGGGCTGGCGAGCTCTGAGTTGTCACGGGAGGCTGTGAGGGGGAGGCAGGAAAGTCAGCAGCACGGCCACCCGGCCGTGGGGAAGGAGAGGCCATGGTGGTGCCCACAGCCTTCCTGGAGCCAAAGCCCACCCGAAGCCCCTGCTCCCAGGCCTAGCTGGGACACTGGCCATAGCAGCACAGGGGCCCCCGGGTGCTTTGCCTCTTACCAGTGCCCAGGCCAGCACAGCAGTCGCACTCCCAGGTGATCGCGCTGTTGCTCGAGTAGAGGCAGCGTCGGTGGGTGCCTTTGGCAGCACAGGAGCTGCACAGGAGCACTTGCCAGGGCCTGGGGAAGCAATGGGGTTGCTGGTTGTGAGGACAAAGTGACGCAAGCAAGGAATTGCCCGGCAGAGCCCTTGTTCGTCGTCCTTCCCCCCCCGAGCCCGTGTGGAGACAGAGATCCCGTGCAGAGCCCTAGCTGGCTGCTTTGGCAACCTACCCCTCTTCCTCTGCCTGCTCCCTGCCCCCCGGACAAAGGCACTTGCTGGCGTTGCAGCGTCTGTGCCTCTGGTAGACCGGTCCCAATGCCTGGCCGCTCTCCCATGACGGTTGTCTGCTGGAGAAGGAAGGGAAAGGTGTTGAGCCCCTGCTGGCCCCCGCATCGGGCAGGTCCAGGCTGTCCCTGCTCTTCGGCCCCCCCCCCCCCCCGCAGCCCCCCCAGTTTCCAGCTCCTCCGTGAAGCTGAGGACAAGAGCCAGGGGACAGCAGGACAGGCCTGCGGGGGCCGTCCCTGGCCTGGCACTGCGCGCTCGTGCCTGATGCCTTGCGAGTTGGGAAGAGGAAGAACGACCTCTTGGAGATTCGAATCCCCATGGCGAGCATCTCCATCACAAACCGATCTTGGTTTCGGCAATGCAAGCAGCAGAAGCAGACGCCAGCGTGGATCGCCTGCTTCTGGATGCAGCTCCGGTGGAACCAGGCCTGTTGGCATGCTGGGCACGCCATGGTGTGGTAGGACTTCTTGTCCTCCACGGGGCCCAGGCAGACGATGCAGGTGCTGTTCTGCCCTGGCTTAGCCTTCAGGGCCTGCTCTGGGCGGTGCTCCCAGCAGAAGGACCTGGGGGCAAGATGGAAGGGAGGGGCGAGGTGAGGTGAGAAGTGCCCGGTCCTTCCCCCGCCATGGAGAGGAGGGCAGAGGAGCTGTGAAGGAGCCCCAGAGCCTGTCTGGGCTCTGGCCCCGGCCCTGGCTGCGGCAGGCTGCCGGGAAGCGTCCCCGTGGGTTCCTCCCTTGGGTGTCCACTGCTGACGGGACTTGAGGGCTTGAGGACAAGGAGGCTCCTGCGTGGGGGCTGGCAGCCCTTACCTGTACAGCCCGAAGAACTGGGTGACGCATTCGCCCCGTGAGGCGCAGGGGAGATGGAAGCTGCGGTCACACCCCTTCTCCCCGCAGGTGATGGCGGCGCCCATCTCGCCGCAAACGAAGCATCGCTGGAAAGAGCACAGCAGCCTCGCTCAGGGGCAAGCTCAGGGCCTGCATGGCCGACCCCTCGGCTCCAGGCAGGGCGCAGGCTGTGGGCACTGCTGGCTCCCAGCCCGCAGACCTGCCTGGTGCACGAGGCTTGTGCCTGTGCCAGAGCCTCTGTGGAGCTGCTGGGAGCAGGCGTTTGTCCCAGAGCTGGTGGAGGGGCTTGGATTTCTTTCTGGGGGTCCAGGAGGAGCTCCCTCCCGCAAGCGCCTCCTGGCGCAAAGCTCCCTGCTCCTGCCAGGTCCTCACCTTCTGGCTTGCCGCCTGGATTGCCCGTCTGGTGTCCTCAGCGAGAAAGGCGTTCCCACTCTCTCGTGGAAAAAGCTCGCTGGCGAGAAACTGCGGAGCAGAGAAGGCCGGGAGCTCGTTATTAGGTCAGCAAGGAAGGGACCATCGCCGGCAGAAAGCTGGAGGGAGAGAGAACTCACCAGGCAGTATGTGTGGGCACAGAGCCCTTTCGTCGCTCTTTTGCAGCCACAGATAGCCGGATCAGCCTCTGCCCGGCGGCACAGCATGCATGCTGGAGGGGAGAGAACAAATGCTGCTGGGAGCGGGCACCTCTGCGGGGCTGGGGAAGTGTCCCTGCGGGATTGCCCCCACGGCCCTGCTCTGTCCCTGCCGAGCTGGCTGAAGGGCAGGGCTGGGGCCTCTGGAGAAGAAGGGGGCACGGCAGGCACAGGTGCCCCAGCAGGTGCCCACAGCCCAGCCTGGGCTCCGCTTGCCCAGGAGCGCAGGAGGGACCCTGCCCCAGGGCGGTTGGGGAGCTCCTGCCTTCCCCTCGCCCTGCTCTTGGCCGCCGGCAGACTGCCCCGACGACCCCTCTGTCAGCCCCGGGGAGCTGCGGGGAGGGATACGTTGCTCTCACCTTGCCCCCTCGAGTCGGGTTCCTGCCGCTTCATGGCGAACCCGGTGCACAGCGACGGTGAGCGCTTGGAGAGCCTCCGCCTCAGCAGCTCTGGCTGGGGTTTCTCCTCCGGACGCTCCTCTGCCAAGCCTGAGGGAGCAGCGGGACACAGCGAGCTTGCCACACAGGCCCCAGAGGCCCGAGGTGCGAGGCTCCCCTCCTGCCTCACCAGCCCCGGGCAAGCCCCTTCCTCCCCTGCCCTCTCCTCACCTCGCCAGGTCGCACTGATGCACGGCCGGAGCCCAGCAGCCTGGCATCCGCGCCTCGGCGACGGGTCACAGTGGCCGCTGTGACGTCACCACCGCCCGTCTGCGCGTGCCCCCAGCGTGGGCAGGGGTGCCCTCGGCTACCTGCCGCCCCCGTGACACGGCCACCGCCTCACAGGGGGGGCTCTGACACGCCGAGGCCGGGGCCGAGCCCTTGGCACACGAGTTGGGGGGGGGCGGGGCGGCTGCTCTTGCACCCGTCCGGGGCTGCAGTGCTGGCACCGGCGGCACCGACTCCGGCTTTGCGCGTGCCATCTTAGAATGCCGTGCTGACGGCGTGGCCTCTGTGAAACCTGTGCTTGTGCTTGCCTGCCTTTGCTCTTCTCCGTCAGCGGCTTACGGGAGTGGAGTGCTGCAGAGGTGGCGTGACGAAAAATGGAGGGCCAGGAGAGACGACGCTTCGGTGCCGAGTGGTGGACTTGGAAGGGCGACCTTGGGGGGTCGGACGATGCAGAAGAAGGGGCTAACTCAAGGACATTTAACCTTGGGGGAAAAATAATCTGTGATGCGAGTTGTACGTTGTAGGAAGTAATGTAGCAGGAATGACCTGAACTGCAGAGGAGCGAACTTCGCAAGGAACAAGACAAGTGCATCGGCGACCCGAACCAAGCCGGTGTTGGTGCCCAACGATCGAACATACTGCTTCTCCTGTCCCGACCACTCATCTTGATGGATGGGGCCCAAGTCATAAGCTGTGTGTGAACATCTGGGGGAGTGGAAGAAGCCCGTGGAATATCTCTCTCTTAAAGGACAGGGGATCGTAATTAATAAGAATGTATAAATCTGTACGTTGGTTATAAAAGTGGTTTAAGTATGTAGTTTCAGTTGTAAATGTTGGTAAGAAAGGATTGCAGTAATGAGAATTAAATACAATAGTAGGGTTAGAAGATATCCGTATTCAATTATGTGGGACCTGAGCAGGACGCAAATGGTATGGAATAAGGGGTGGAGATTGTATTGGGTCTGGCTGAGATGGAGTTAACGCTCCCCATAGCAGCCCTCACAGCGCTGTGCTCTGCATCAGTAGCTAGAAAGGTGTTGATAGCACACCAGCGTTTTGGCTACTGCTGAGCAGTGCTGGCACAGCATCAAGGCTGGCTCTCCAACATTTTTGCCCTCCCCTCAATGGCAGGCTGGGGCAGGGCAAGATCTTGGGAGGGGACATAACCAGGACAGCTGGCCTAAACTAACCAAACAGATATTCCATACCACGTGACGTCAGCTCAGATATAAAAGCTAAGTGGAGACGGAAGGGGGGCATTTTGTCTTCCGGAGCAACCGCTACTCGTACCGAAGCCCTGCTTCCCAAGAAGCGGCTAGGCATCGCCTGCTGATGGGAAGTAGAGAATATCATTATTTGTTTTTTCTTTGCTTTCGCGCGCGACCTTTACTATCACTTTATTAAACTGCCCTTATCTTGAGCCACGAGCCTTTTATTATATTTTCTCCCCCCCGTCCAGCTGAGGAGGGGGAGCGACAGAGCGGCTTTGGTGGGCACCTGGCATCCAACCAGGGTCAACCCACCACAGAAGTTATCGGAACCTCCCTATGGGATGAAATTAGTGACGGTTCTAAAGAAGTTAAAGGTCTTGCAACTTTGTGGAAATTGATGAAGACAACTCTGCAAGAAATGAAAGCAGATCATAAAGCGTCTGCGTCTGCTTTTGCTGCTCTCTCGCCAACCGCAAGCGAAGGGGAAGAGCGGGGAGGAAAACATAATGCAGCGAGAGAGACTTTTTGGAGCTTGTCCGCCTGCTCCTGTGCCCTTGACTTCCGCTCCACTCCCTGGGACTGCCGATATTAATCGGCCAACTGACAGTTCCCAAGCCTCCCTAACCGTACGCTTAAAGGAAACCCTGTAGAATCAGGAAGCGAGTAAAAATCCGCCTACGAGAAAACAGCCCCCAGATACCACTGTTCAACATGAACAAATTATACCTCGCATGCACCCCGATTCAAATAATGCAAACGAGGATTTGGCTACTATACTACAAGAACAAGAGAAAGCAAAAATACATGCCGAAGCTCACGCTGCAGCACTCGCTGTAGCATTACAACCAATGGTGCAACAGGGAAAAAGAAACCACGGTCCACACAAAGGCCCTTTAAAGCGTGATCAGTGTGGTCAACCGGGGCACTTGAAACGTACATGACATACAAAAACTTGTCGGAGACCTACAGTGGATTTGACCTTATTGTGGTATTACAAATACAGACTTGCAGCCACTGCGGGATTTATTGCGGGGCAGCGATAGCTTAACTTCTACAGGACAACGAAGTGAGAACACCCCGCTGAGCCCAACTGACCACAGGGATATTCCAGACCATAGGACGTCACGATCAGCCTATAAAGCTGGGGGGCAGGAGAAGGATGGCATTGTCTTCCCACATAACCGTTACACAGAGCGGCGCCCTCCTTTCCTGGAGATGGCTGAACACCCGCCTGCCGATGGGAAGCGGTGAAGGAATTCCTTGTTTTGCTTTGCTTGCGTGCGTGGCTTTTGCTTTACCTATTAAACTGCCTTTACCTCAGCCCACGAGGTTTTTCACTTTTACCCTTCTGGTTCTCTCTTCCATGCCACTATGAGGGAGGTGAGTGAGTGGCTGCGTGGTGCTCAGTTACCGGCTGGGGGTAAACCACGACAACAAAACACAACTTGCAAAAAGCATTGCAAGTCCTTGTGCAGCTACAGATACAGGTCCCATTACAGACACCGTTAGAGACACAGAGAGTGGTACAATCACAAGACCCTTTCTGTGTTGGATGAGATGAGCAGCCAACTTTATTGTGCTGGGGGATAGGGGACAGCACTCGGGGCTGGCGCATGCCTGGTCAGCAGCGTCTTCCAGGCCGGCTGTAAGGTTTTTGCGCCCGCCGCTCTAACCGTGAGCGGTATCGGATCCGGTCGGGCCCAGGGTGGCTGGAGCAGCTGCTTCTCGCAGGCACTGGGGAGCCCTGGAACAGGCCCAGTGCCATCCGCCTGTCAGTGCTGGGGCCGCTGCTTGGCAGTGCTGGGGACCTGCAGGATGGTCCCAGTGCCAGCTGGCTGGCAGTGCCCAAGGCACTGCTTTGAGCCCTCGGGGCTGGCACGGGGCCTGTCCTGCGGTGATTTCCAGGCCGGCTGTAAGGTTTTTGCGCCCGCCGCTCTAACCGTGAGCGGTATCGGATCCGGTCGGGCCCAGGGTGGCTGGAGCAGCTGCTTCTCGCAGGCACTGGGGAGCCCTGCAACAGGCCCAGTGCCATCTGCCTGTCGCTGCTGGGGCCGCTGCTTTGCAGTGCTGGGGACCTGCAGGATGGTCCCAATGCCAGCTGGCTGGCAGTGCCCAAGGCACTGCTTTCAGCACTCGGGGCTGGCACGGGGCTGGTCCTGCGGTGATTTCCAGGCCAGCTGTAAGGTTTTTGCGCCCGCCGCTCCAACCGTGAGCGGTATTGGATCCTGTCCGGCCCAGGGTGGCTGGAGCAGCTGCTTCTCGCAGGCACTGGGGAGCCCTGCAACAGGCCCAGTCCCATCTGCCTGTCGCTGCTGGGGCCGCTGCTTTGCAGTGGTGGGGACCTGCAGGACGGTCCCAATGCCATTTGACTGTCAGTGCTGGGGCCTCTGCTTTCCAGTGCTGGGGACCTACAGGATGGTCCCAGTCCCATGTGCCTGTCACTGCTGGGGCCGCTGCTTTGCAGTGCTGGGGAACTGCTGGATGGTCCCAGTGCCATCTCCCTGTCAGTGCTGGGGCCTCTGCTTTGCAGTGGTGGGGACCTGCAGGATGGTCCCAGTCCCATCTCCCTGTCAGTGCTGGGGCCGCTGCTTTGCAGTGGTGGGGACCTGCAGGATGGTCCCAGTGCCATCTCCCTGTCAGTGCTGGGGCCGCTGCTTTGCAGTGGTGGGGACCTGCACGATGGTCCCAGTGCCATCTCCCTGTCAGTGCTGGGGCCGCTGCTTTGCAGTGCTGGGGAACTGCTGGATGGTCCCAATGCCAGCTGGCTGGCAGTGCCCAAGGCACTGCTTTCAGCACTCGGGGCTGGCACGTGGCTGGTCCTGTGGTGATTTCCAGGCCGGCTGTAAGCTTTTTGTGCCTGCTGATGTAACCGTGAGCGGTGTCGGATCCGGTCTGGCCCAGGGTGGCTGGAGCAACCGCTACTTCCAGGCACGGGGGAGCTGCAGGATGGCCGCAGTGGCGCCTGTTGGATGGTGCTGGGCCTGCTGCTGCTCTCGTAGCCCAGGGAGCTGTGGGACAGCCCCGATGCCGCCTGGCTGGTGGCGCTGGGGCTGGCGAGCTCTGAGTTGTCACGGGAGGCTGTGAGGGGGAGGCAGGAAAGTCAGCAGCACGGCCACCCGGCCGTGGGGAAGGAGAGGCCATGGTGGTGCCCACAGCCTTCCTGGAGCCAAAGCCCACCCGAAGCCCCTGCTCCCAGGCCTAGCTGGGACACTGGCCATAGCAGCACAGGGGCCCCCGGGTGCTTTGCCTCTTACCAGTGCCCAGGCCAGCACAGCAGTCGCACTCCCAGGTGATCGCGCTGTTGCTCGAGTAGAGGCAGCGTCGGTGGGTGCCTTTGGCAGCACAGGAGCTGCACAGGAGCACTTGCCAGGGCCTGGGGAAGCAAAGGGGTTGCTGGTTGTGAGGACAAAGTGACGCAAGCAAGGAATTGCCCGGCAGAGCCCTTGTTCGTCGTCCTTCCCCCCCCGAGCCCGTGTGGAGACGGAGATCCCGTGCAGAGCCCTAGCTGGCTGCTTTGGCAACCTACCCCTCTTCCTCTGCCTGCTCCCTGCCCCCCGGACAAAGGCACTTGCTGGCGTTGCAGCGTCTGTGCCTCTGGTAGACCGGTCCCAATGCCTGGCCGCTCTCCCATGACGGTTGTCTGCTGGAGAAGGAAGGGAAAGGTGTTGAGCCCCTGCTGGCCCCAGCATCGGGCAGGTCCAGGCTGTCCCTGCTCTTCTGCCCCCCCCCCCCCCGCAGCCCCCCCAGTTTCCAGCTCCTCCGTGAAGCTGAGGACAAGAGCCAGGGGACAGCAGGACAGGCCTGCGGGGGCCGTCCCTGGCCTGGCACTGCGCGCTCGTGCCTGATGCCTTGCGAGTTGGGAAGAGGAAGAACGACCTCTTGGAGATTCGAATCCCCATGGCGAGCATCTCCATCACAAACCGATCTTGGTTTCGGCAATGCAAGCAGCAGAAGCAGACGCCAGCGTGGATCGCCTGCTTCTGGATGCAGCTCCGGTGGAACCAGGCCTGTTGGCATGCTGGGCACGCCATGGTGTGGTAGGACTTCTTGTCCTCCACGGGGCCCAGGCAGACGATGCAGGTGCTGTTCTGCCCTGGCTTAGCCTTCAGGGCCTGCTCTGGGCGGTGCTCCCAGCAGAAGGACCTGGGGGCAAGATGGAAGGGAGGGGCGAGGTGAGGTGAGAAGTGCCCGGTCCTTCCCCCGCCATGGAGAGGAGGGCAGAGGAGCTGTGAAGGAGCCCCAGAGCCTGTCTGGGCTCTGGCCCCGGCCCTGGCTGCGGCAGGCTGCCGGGAAGCGTCCCCGTGGGTTCCTCCCTTGGGTGTCCACTGCTGACGGGACTTGAGGGCTTGAGGACAAGGAGGCTCCTGCGTGGGGGCTGGCAGCCCTTACCTGTACAGCCCGAAGAACTGGGTGACGCATTCGCCCCGTGAGGCGCAGGGGAGATGGAAGCTGCGGTCACACCCCTTCTCCCCGCAGGTGATGGCGGCGCCCATCTCGCCGCAAACGAAGCATCGCTGGAAAGAGCACAGCAGCCTCGCTCAGGGGCAAGCTCAGGGCCTGCATGGCCGACCCCTCGGCTCCAGGCAGGGCGCAGGCTGTGGGCACTGCTGGCTCCCAGCCCGCAGACCTGCCTGGTGCACGAGGCTTGTGCCTGTGCCAGAGCCTCTGTGGAGCTGCTGGGAGCAGGCGTTTGTCCCAGAGCTGGTGGAGGGGCTTGGATTTCTTTCTGGGGGTCCAGGAGGAGCTCCCTCCCGCAAGCGCCTCCTGGCGCAAAGCTCCCTGCTCCTGCCAGGTCCTCACCTTCTGGCTTGCCGCCTGGATTGCCCGTCTGGTGTCCTCAGCGAGAAAGGCGTTCCCACTCTCTCGTGGAAAAAGCTCGCTGGCGAGAAACTGCGGAGCAGAGAAGGCCGGGAGCTCGTTATTAGGTCAGCAAGGAAGGGACCATCGCCGGCAGAAAGCTGGAGGGAGAGAGAACTCACCAGGCAGTATGTGTGGGCACAGAGCCCTTTCGTCGCTCTTTTGCAGCCACAGATAGCCGGATCAGCCTCTGCCCGGCGGCACAGCATGCATGCTGGAGGGGAGAGAACAAATGCTGCTGGGAGCGGGCACCTCTGCGGGGCTGGGGAAGTGTCCCTGCGGGATTGCCCCCACGGCCCTGCTCTGTCCCTGCCGAGCTGGCTGAAGGGCAGGGCTGGGGCCTCTGGAGAAGAAGGGGGCACGGCAGGCACAGGTGCCCCAGCAGGTGCCCACAGCCCAGCCTGGGCTCCGCTTGCCCAGGAGCGCAGGAGGGACCCTGCCCCAGGGCGGTTGGGGAGCTCCTGCCTTCCCCTCGCCCTGCTCTTGGCCGCCGGCAGACTGCCCCGACGACCCCTCTGTCAGCCCCGGGGAGCTGCGGGGAGGGATACGTTGCTCTCACCTTGCCCCCTCGAGTCGGGTTCCTGCCGCTTCATGGCGAACCCGGTGCACAGCGACGGTGAGCGCTTGGAGAGCCTCCGCCTCAGCAGCTCTGGCTGGGGTTTCTCCTCCGGACGCTCCTCTGCCAAGCCTGAGGGAGCAGCGGGACACAGCGAGCTTGCCACACAGGCCCCAGAGGCCCGAGGTGCGAGGCTCCCCTCCTGCCTCACCAGCCCCGGGCAAGCCCCTTCCTCCCCTGCCCTCTCCTCACCTCGCCAGGTCGCACTGATGCACGGCCGGAGCCCAGCAGCCTGGCATCCGCGCCTCGGCGACGGGTCACAGTGGCCGCTGTGACGTCACCACCGCCCGTCTGCGCGTGCCCCCAGCGTGGGCAGGGGTGCCCTCGGCTACCTGCCGCCCCCGTGACACGGCCACCGCCTCACAGGGGGGGCTCTGACACGCCGAGGCCGGGGCCGAGCCCTTGGCACACGAGTTGGGGGGGGGCGGGGCGGCTGCTCTTGCACCCGTCCGGGGCTGCAGTGCTGGCACCGGCGGCACCGACTCCGGCTTTGCGCGTGCCATCTTAGAATGCCGTGCTGACGGCGTGGCCTCTGTGAAACCTGTGCTTGTGCTTGCCTGCCTTTGCTCTTCTCCGTCAGCGGCTTACGGGAGTGGAGTGCTGCAGAGGTGGCGTGACGAAAAATGGAGGGCCAGGAGAGACGACGCTTCGGTGCCGAGTGGTGGACTTGGAAGGGCGACCTTGGGGGGTCGGACGATGCAGAAGAAGGGGCTAACTCAAGGACATTTAACCTTGGGGGAAAAATAATCTGTGATGCGAGTTGTACGTTGTAGGAAGTAATGTAGCAGGAATGACCTGAACTGCAGAGGAGCGAACTTCGCAAGGAACAAGACAAGTGCATCGGCGACCCGAACCAAGCCGGTGTTGGTGCCCAACGATCGAACATACTGCTTCTCCTGTCCCGACCACTCATCTTGATGGATGGGGCCCAAGTCATAAGCTGTGTGTGAACATCTGGGGGAGTGGAAGAAGCCCGTGGAATATCTCTCTCTTAAAGGACAGGGGATCGTAATTAATAAGAATGTATAAATCTGTACGTTGGTTATAAAAGTGGTTTAAGTATGTAGTTTCAGTTGTACATGTTGGTAAGAAAGGATTGCAGTAATGAGAATTAAATACAATAGTAGGGTTAGAAGATGTCCGTATTCAATTATGTGGGACCTGAGCAGGACGCAAATGGTATGGAATAAGGGGTGGAGATTGTATTGGGTCTGGCTGAGATGGAGTTAACGCTCCCCATAGCAGCCCTCACAGCGCTGTGCTCTGCATCAGTAGCTAGAAAGGTGTTGATAGCACACCAGCGTTTTGGCTA
This sequence comes from Astur gentilis, assembly GCF_929443795.1. Lineage (NCBI taxonomy): Eukaryota > Metazoa > Chordata > Aves > Accipitriformes > Accipitridae > Astur > Astur gentilis. The sequence continues at coordinate 4,666,505 of NC_064884.1, forward strand.
CTGCTGAGCAGTGCTGGCACAGCATCAAGGCTGGCTCTCCAACATTTTTGCCCTCCCCTCAATGGCAGGCTGGGGCAGGGCAAGATCTTGGGAGGGGACATAACCAGGACAGCTGGCCTAAACTAACCAAACAGATATTCCATACCACGTGACGTCAGCTCAGATATAAAAGCTAAGTGGAGACGGAAGGGGGGCATTTTGTCTTCCGGAGCAACCGCTACTCGTACCGAAGCCCTGCTTCCCAAGAAGCGGCTAGGCATCGCCTGCTGATGGGAAGTAGAGAATATCATTATTTGTTTTTTCTTTGCTTTCGCGCGCGACCTTTACTATCACTTTATTAAACTGCCCTTATCTTGAGCCACGAGCCTTTTATTATATTTTCTCCCCCCCGTCCAGCTGAGGAGGGGGAGCGACAGAGCGGCTTTGGTGGGCACCTGGCATCCAACCAGGGTCAACCCACCACAGAAGTTATCGGAACCTCCCTATGGGATGAAATTAGTGACGGTTCTAAAGAAGTTAAAGGTCTTGCAACTTTGTGGAAATTGATGAAGACAACTCTGCAAGAAATGAAAGCAGATCATAAAGCGTCTGCGTCTGCTTTTGCTGCTCTCTCGCCAACCGCAAGCGAAGGGGAAAAGCGGGGAGGAAAACATAATGCAGCGAGAGAGACTTTTTGGAGCTTGTCCGCCTGCTCCTGTGCCCTTGACTTCCGCTCCACTCCCTGGGACTGCCGATATTAATCGGCCAACTGACAGTTCCCAAGCCTCCCTAACCGTACGCTTAAAGGAAACCCTGTAGAATCAGGAAGCGAGTAAAAATCCGCCTACGAGAAAACAGCCCCCAGATACCACTGTTCAACATGAACAAATTATACCTCGCATACACCCCGATTCAAATAATGCAAACGAGGATTTGGCTACTATACTACAAGAACAAGAGAAAGCAAAAATACATGCCGAAGCTCATGCTGCAGCACTCGCTGTAGCATTACAACCAATGGTGCAACAGGGAAAAAGAAACCACGGTCCACACAAAGGCCCTTTAAAGCGTGATCAGTGTGGTCAACCGGGGCACTTGAAACGTACATGACATACAAAAACTTGTCGGAGACCTACAGTGGATTTGACCTTATTGTGGTATTACAAATACAGACTTGCAGCCACTGCGGGATTTATTGCGGGGCAGCGATAGCTTAACTTCTACAGGACAACGAAGTGAGAACACCCCGCTGAGCCCAACTGACCACAGGGATATTCCAGACCATAGGACGTCACGATCAGCCTATAAAGCTGGGGGGCAGGAGAAGGATGGCATTGTCTTCCCACATAACCGTTACACAGAGCGGCGCCCTCCTTTCCTGGAGATGGCTGAACACCCGCCTGCCGATGGGAAGCGGTGAAGGAATTCCTTGTTTTGCTTTGCTTGCGTGCGTGGCTTTTGCTTTACCTATTAAACTGCCTTTACCTCAGCCCACGAGGTTTTTCACTTTTACCCTTCTGGTTCTCTCTTCCATGCCACTATGAGGGAGGTGAGTGAGTGGCTGCGTGGTGCTCAGTTACCGGCTGGGGGTAAACCACGACAACAAAACACAACTTGCAAAAAGCATTGCAAGTCCTTGTGCAGCTACAGATACAGGTCCCATTACAGACACCGTTAGAGACACAGAGAGTGGTACAATCACAAGACCCTTTCTGTGTTGGATGAGATGAGCAGCCAACTTTATTGTGCTGGGGGATAGGGGACAGCACTCGGGGCTGGCGCATGCCTGGTCAGCAGCGTCTTCCAGGCCGGCTGTAAGGTTTTTGCGCCCGCCGCTCTAACCGTGAGCGGTATCGGATCCGGTCGGGCCCAGGGTGGCTGGAGCAGCTGCTTCTCGCAGGCACTGGGGAGCCCTGGAACAGGCCCAGTGCCATCCGCCTGTCAGTGCTGGGGCCGCTGCTTGGCAGTGCTGGGGACCTGCAGGATGGTCCCAGTGCCAGCTGGCTGGCAGTGCCCAAGGCACTGCTTTGAGCCCTCGGGGCTGGCACGGGGCCTGTCCTGCGGTGATTTCCAGGCCGGCTGTAAGGTTTTTGCGCCCGCCGCTCTAACCGTGAGCGGTATCGGATCCGGTCGGGCCCAGGGTGGCTGGAGCAGCTGCTTCTCGCAGGCACTGGGGAGCCCTGCAACAGGCCCAGTGCCATCTGCCTGTCGCTGCTGGGGCCGCTGCTTTGCAGTGCTGGGGACCTGCAGGATGGTCCCAATGCCAGCTGGCTGGCAGTGCCCAAGGCACTGCTTTCAGCACTCGGGGCTGGCACGGGGCTGGTCCTGCGGTGATTTCCAGGCCAGCTGTAAGGTTTTTGCGCCCGCCGCTCCAACCGTGAGCGGTATTGGATCCTGTCCGGCCCAGGGTGGCTGGAGCAGCTGCTTCTCGCAGGCACTGGGGAGCCCTGCAACAGGCCCAGTGCCATCTGCCTGTCGCTGCTGGGGCCGCTGCTTTGCAGTGCTGGGGACCTGCAGGACGGTCCCAGTGCCATCTCCCTGTCAGTGCTGGGGCCGCTGCTTTGCAGTGGTGGGGACCTGCAGGATGGTCCCAGTCCCATCTGCCTGTCACTGCTGGGGCCGCTGCTTTGCAGTGCTGGGGAACTGCTGGATGGTCCCAGTCCCATCTCCCTGTCAGTGCTGGGGCCGCTGCTGTGCAGTGGTGGGGAACTGCTGGATGGCCCCAGTGCCATCTCCCTGTCAGTGCTGGGGCCTCTGCTTTCCAGTGCTGGGGACCTGCAGGATGGTCCCAGTCCCATCTGCCTGTCACTGCTGGGGCCGCTGCTTTGCAGTGCTGGGGAACTGCTGGATGGTCCCAGTGCCATCTCCCTGTCAGTGCTGGGGCCGCTGCTGTGCAGTGGTGGGGACCTGCAGGATGGTCCCAGTGCCATCTCCCTGTCAGTGCTGGGGCCGCTGCTTTGCAGTGGTGGGGACCTGCAGGATGGTCCCAGTGCCATCTCCCTGTCAGTGCTGGGGCCGCTGCTTTGCAGTGGTGGGGACCTGCAGGATGGTCCCAGTGCCATCTCCCTGTCAGTGCTGGGGCCGCTGCTTTCCAGTGCTGGGGACCTGCAGGATGGTCCCAGTCCCATCTCCCTGTCAGTGCTGGGGCCGCTGCTTTGCAGTGGTGGGGACCTGCACGATGGTCCCAGTGCCATCTCCCTGTCAGTGCTGGGGCCGCTGCTTTGCAGTGCTGGGGAACTGATGGATGGTCCCAGTGCCATCTCCCTGTCAGTGCTGGGGCCGCTGCTTTGCAGTGCTGGGGAACTGCTGGATGGTCCCAATGCCAGCTGGCTGGCAGTGCCCAAGGCACTGCTTTCAGCACTCGGGGCTGGCACGTGGCTGGTCCTGTGGTGATTTCCAGGCCGGCTGTAAGCTTTTTGTGCCTGCTGATGTAACCGTGAGCGGTGTCGGATCCGGTCTGGCCCAGGGTGGCTGGAGCAACCGCTACTTCCAGGCACGGGGGAGCTGCAGGATGGCCGCAGTGGCGCCTGTTGGATGGTGCTGGGCCTGCTGCTGCTCTCGTAGCCCAGGGAGCTGTGGGACAGCCCCGATGCCGCCTGGCTGGTGGCGCTGGGGCTGGCGAGCTCTGAGTTGTCACGGGAGGCTGTGAGGGGGAGGCAGGAAAGTCAGCAGCACGGCCACCCGGCCGTGGGGAAGGAGAGGCCATGGTGGTGCCCACAGCCTTCCTGGAGCCAAAGCCCACCCGAAGCCCCTGCTCCCAGGCCTAGCTGGGACACTGGCCATAGCAGCACAGGGGCCCCCGGGTGCTTTGCCTCTTACCAGTGCCCAGGCCAGCACAGCAGTCGCACTCCCAGGTGATCGCGCTGTTGCTCGAGTAGAGGCAGCGTCGGTGGGTGCCTTTGGCAGCACAGGAGCTGCACAGGAGCACTTGCCAGGGCCTGGGGAAGCAAAGGGGTTGCTGGTTGTGAGGACAAAGTGACGCAAGCAAGGAATTGCCCGGCAGAGCCCTTGTTCGTCGTCCTTCCCCCCCCGAGCCCGTGTGGAGACAGAGATCCCGTGCAGAGCCCTAGCTGGCTGCTTTGGCAACCTACCCCTCTTCCTCTGCCTGCTCCCTGCCCCCCGGACAAAGGCACTTGCTGGCGTTGCAGCGTCTGTGCCTCTGGTAGACCGGTCCCAATGCCTGGCCGCTCTCCCATGACGGTTGTCTGCTGGAGAAGGAAGGGAAAGGTGTTGAGCCCCTGCTGGCCCCAGCATCGGGCAGGTCCAGGCTGTCCCTGCTCTTCTGCCCCCCCCCCCCGCACCCCCCCCAGTTTCCAGCTCCTCCGTGAAGCTGAGGACAAGAGCCAGGGGACAGCAGGACAGGCCTGCGGGGGCCGTCCCTGGCCTGGCACTGCGCGCTCGTGCCTGATGCCTTGCGAGTTGGGAAGAGGAAGAACGACCTCTTGGAGATTCGAATCCCCATGGCGAGCATCTCCATCACAAACCGATCTTGGTTTCGGCAATGCAAGCAGCAGAAGCAGACGCCAGCGTGGATCGCCTGCTTCTGGATGCAGCTCCGGTGGAACCAGGCCTGTTGGCATGCTGGGCACGCCATGGTGTGGTAGGACTTCTTGTCCTCCACGGGGCCCAGGCAGACGATGCAGGTGCTGTTCTGCCCTGGCTTAGCCTTCAGGGCCTGCTCTGGGCGGTGCTCCCAGCAGAAGGACCTGGGGGCAAGATGGAAGGGAGGGGCGAGGTGAGGTGAGAAGTGCCCGGTCCTTCCCCCGCCATGGAGAGGAGGGCAGAGGAGCTGTGAAGGAGCCCCAGAGCCTGTCTGGGCTCTGGCCCCGGCCCTGGCTGCGGCAGGCTGCCGGGAAGCGTCCCCGTGGGTTCCTCCCTTGGGTGTCCACTGCTGACGGGACTTGAGGGCTTGAGGACAAGGAGGCTCCTGCGTGGGGGCTGGCAGCCCTTACCTGTACAGCCCGAAGAACTGGGTGACGCATTCGCCCCGTGAGGCGCAGGGGAGATGGAAGCTGCGGTCACACCCCTTCTCCCCGCAGGTGATGGCGGCGCCCATCTCGCCGCAAACGAAGCATCGCTGGAAAGAGCACAGCAGCCTCGCTCAGGGGCAAGCTCAGGGCCTGCATGGCCGACCCCTCGGCTCCAGGCAGGGCGCAGGCTGTGGGCACTGCTGGCTCCCAGCCCGCAGACCTGCCTGGTGCACGAGGCTTGTGCCTGTGCCAGAGCCTCTGTGGAGCTGCTGGGAGCAGGCGTTTGTCCCAGAGCTGGTGGAGGGGCTTGGATTTCTTTCTGGGGGTCCAGGAGGAGCTCCCTCCCGCAAGCGCCTCCTGGCGCAAAGCTCCCTGCTCCTGCCAGGTCCTCACCTTCTGGCTTGCCGCCTGGATTGCCCGTCTGGTGTCCTCAGCGAGAAAGGCGTTCCCACTCTCTCGTGGAAAAAGCTCGCTGGCGAGAAACTGCGGAGCAGAGAAGGCCGGGAGCTCGTTATTAGGTCAGCAAGGAAGGGACCATCGCCGGCAGAAAGCTGGAGGGAGAGAGAACTCACCAGGCAGTATGTGTGGGCACAGAGCCCTTTCGTCGCTCTTTTGCAGCCACAGATAGCCGGATCAGCCTCTGCCCGGCGGCACAGCATGCATGCTGGAGGGGAGAGAACAAATGCTGCTGGGAGCGGGCACCTCTGCGGGGCTGGGGAAGTGTCCCTGCGGGATTGCCCCCACGGCCCTGCTCTGTCCCTGCCGAGCTGGCTGAAGGGCAGGGCTGGGGCCTCTGGAGAAGAAGGGGGCACGGCAGGCACAGGTGCCCCAGCAGGTGCCCACAGCCCAGCCTGGGCTCCGCTTGCCCAGGAGCGCAGGAGGGACCCTGCCCCAGGGCGGTTGGGGAGCTCCTGCCTTCCCCTCGCCCTGCTCTTGGCCGCCGGCAGACTGCCCCGACGACCCCTCTGTCAGCCCCGGGGAGCTGCGGGGAGGGATACGTTGCTCTCACCTTGCCCCCTCGAGTCGGGTTCCTGCCGCTTCATGGCGAACCCGGTGCACAGCGACGGTGAGCGCTTGGAGAGCCTCCGCCTCAGCAGCTCTGGCTGGGGTTTCTCCTCCGGACGCTCCTCTGCCAAGCCTGAGGGAGCAGCGGGACACAGCGAGCTTGCCACACAGGCCCCAGAGGCCCGAGGTGCGAGGCTCCCCTCCTGCCTCACCAGCCCCGGGCAAGCCCCTTCCTCCCCTGCCCTCTCCTCACCTCGCCAGGTCGCACTGATGCACGGCCGGAGCCCAGCAGCCTGGCATCCGCGCCTCGGCGACGGGTCACAGTGGCCGCTGTGACGTCACCACCGCCCGTCTGCGCGTGCCCCCAGCGTGGGCAGGGGTGCCCTCGGCTACCTGCCGCCCCCGTGACACGGCCACCGCCTCACAGGGGGGGCTCTGACACGCCGAGGCCGGGGCCGAGCCCTTGGCACACGAGTTGGGGGGGGGCGGGGCGGCTGCTCTTGCACCCGTCCGGGGCTGCAGTGCTGGCACCGGCGGCACCGACTCCGGCTTTGCGCGTGCCATCTTAGAATGCCGTGCTGACGGCGTGGCCTCTGTGAAACCTGTGCTTGTGCTTGCCTGCCTTTGCTCTTCTCCGTCAGCGGCTTACGGGAGTGGAGTGCTGCAGAGGTGGCGTGACGAAAAATGGAGGGCCAGGAGAGACGACGCTTCGGTGCCGAGTGGTGGACTTGGAAGGGCGACCTTGGGGGGTCGGACGATGCAGAAGAAGGGGCTAACTCAAGGACATTTAACCTTGGGGGAAAAATAATCTGTGATGCGAGTTGTACGTTGTAGGAAGTAATGTAGCAGGAATGACCTGAACTGCAGAGGAGCGAACTTCGCAAGGAACAAGACAAGTGCATCGGCGACCCGAACCAAGCCGGTGTTGGTGCCCAACGATCGAACATACTGCTTCTCCTGTCCCGACCACTCATCTTGATGGATGGGGCCCAAGTCATAAGCTGTGTGTGAACATCTGGGGGAGTGGAAGAAGCCCGTGGAATATCTCTCTCTTAAAGGACAGGGGATCGTAATTAATAAGAATGTATAAATCTGTACGTTGGTTATAAAAGTGGTTTAAGTATGTAGTTTCAGTTGTAAATGTTGGTAAGAAAGGATTGCAGTAATGAGAATTAAATACAATAGTAGGGTTAGAAGATGTCCGTATTCAATTATGTGGGACCTGAGCAGGACGCAAATGGTATGGAATAAGGGGTGGAGATTGTATTGGGTCTGGCTGAGATGGAGTTAACGCTCCCCATAGCAGCCCTCACAGCGCTGTGCTCTGCATCAGTAGCTAGAAAGGTGTTGATAGCACACCAGCGTTTTGGCTACTGCTGAGCAGTGCTGGCACAGCATCAAGGCTGGCTCTCCAACATTTTTGCCCTCCCCTCAATGGCAGGCTGGGGCAGGGCAAGATCTTGGGAGGGGACATAACCAGGACAGCTGGCCTAAACTAACCAAACAGATATTCCATACCACGTGACGTCAGCTCAGATATAAAAGCTAAGTGGAGACGGAAGGGGGGCATTTTGTCTTCCGGAGCAACCGCTACTCGTACCGAAGCCCTGCTTCCCAAGAAGCGGCTAGGCATCGCCTGCTGATGGGAAGTAGAGAATATCATTATTTGTTTTTTCTTTGCTTTCGCGCGCGACCTTTACTATCACTTTATTAAACTGCCCTTATCTTGAGCCACGAGCCTTTTATTATATTTTCTCCCCCCCGTCCAGCTGAGGAGGGGGAGCGACAGAGCGGCTTTGGTGGGCACCTGGCATCCAACCAGGGTCAACCCACCACAGAAGTTATCGGAACCTCCCTATGGGATGAAATTAGTGACGGTTCTAAAGAAGTTAAAGGTCTTGCAACTTTGTGGAAATTGATGAAGACAACTCTGCAAGAAATGAAAGCAGATCATAAAGCGTCTGCGTCTGCTTTTGCTGCTCTCTCGCCAACCGCAAGCGAAGGGGAAAAGCGGGGAGGAAAACATAATGCAGCGAGAGAGACTTTTTGGAGCTTGTCCGCCTGCTCCTGTGCCCTTGACTTCCGCTCCACTCCCTGGGACTGCCGATATTAATCGGCCAACTGACAGTTCCCAAGCCTCCCTAACCGTACGCTTAAAGGAAACCCTGTAGAATCAGGAAGCGAGTAAAAATCCGCCTACGAGAAAACAGCCCCCAGATACCACTGTTCAACATGAACAAATTATACCTCGCATGCACCCCGATTCAAATAATGCAAACGAGGATTTGGCTACTATACTACAAGAACAAGAGAAAGCAAAAATACATGCCGAAGCTCATGCTGCAGCACTCGCTGTAGCATTACAACCAATGGTGCAACAGGGAAAAAGAAACCACGGTCCACACAAAGGCCCTTTAAAGCGTGATCAGTGTGGTCAACCGGGGCACTTGAAACGTACATGACATACAAAAACTTGTCGGAGACCTACAGTGGATTTGACCTTATTGTGGTATTACAAATACAGACTTACAGCCACTGCGGGATTTATTGCGGGGCAGCGATAGCTTAACTTCTACAGGACAATGAAGTGAGAACACCCCGCTGAGCCCAACTGACCACAGGGATATTCCAGACCATAGGACGTCACGATCAGCCTATAAAGCTGGGGGGCAGGAGAAGGATGGCATTGTCTTCCCACATAACCGTTACACAGAGCGGCGCCCTCCTTTCCTGGAGATGGCTGAACACCCGCCTGCCGATGGGAAGCGGTGAAGGAATTCCTTGTTTTGCTTTGCTTGCGTGCGTGGCTTTTGCTTTACCTATTAAACTGCCTTTACCTCAGCCCACGAGGTTTCTCACTTTTACCCTTCTGGTTCTCTCTTCATGCCACTATGAGGGAGGTGAGTGAGTGGCTGCGTGGTGCTCAGTTACCGGCTGGGGGTAAACCACGACAACAAAACACAACTTGCAAAAAGCATTGCAAGTCCTTGTGCAGCTACAGATACAGGTCCCATTACAGACACCGTTAGAGACACAGAGAGTGGTACAATCACAAGACCCTTTCTGTGTTGGATGAGATGAGCAGCCAACTTTATTGTGCTGGGGGATAGGGGACAGCACTCGGGGCTGGCGCATGCCTGGTCAGCAGCGTCTTCCAGGCCGGCTGTAAGGTTTTTGCGCCCGCCGCTCTAACCGTGAGCGGTATCGGATCCGGTCTGGCCCAGGGTGGCTGGAGCAGCTGCTTCTCGCAGGCACTGGGGAGCCCTGCAACAGGCCCAGTGCCATCCGCCTGTCAGTGCTGGGGCCGCTGCTTTGCAGTGCTGGGGACCTGCAGGATGGTCCCAGTGCCAGCTGGCTGGCAGTGCCCAAGGCACTGCTTTGAGCCCTCGGGGCTGGCACGGGGCCTGTCCTGCGGTGATTTCCAGGCCGGCTGTAAGGTTTTTGCGCCCGCCGCTCTAACCGTGAGCGGTATCGGATCCGGTCGGGCCCAGGGTGGCTGGAGCAGCTGCTTCTCGCAGGCACTGGGGAGCCCTGCAACAGGCCCAGTGCCATCTGCCTGTCGCTGCTGGGGCCGCTGCTTTGCAGTGCTGGGGACCTGCAGGATGGTCCCAATGCCAGCTGGCTGGCAGTGCCCAAGGCACTGCTTTCAGCACTCGGGGCTGGCACGGGGCTGGTCCTGCGGTGATTGCCCGGCCAGCTGTAAGGTTTTTGCGCCCGCCGCTCCAACCGTGAGCGGTATTGGATCCTGTCCGGCCCAGGGTGGCTGGAGCAGCTGCTTCTCGCAGGCACTGGGGAGCCCTGGAACAGGCCCAGTGCCATCTGCCTGTCGCTGCTGGGGCCGCTGCTTTGCAGTGGTGGGGACCTGCAGGATGGTCCCAGTCCCATCTGCCTGTCACTGCTGGGGCCGCTGCTTTGCAGTGCTGGGGAACTGCTGGATGGTCCCAGTCCCATCTCCCTGTCAGTGCTGGGGCCGCTGCTGTGCAGTGGTGGGGAACTGCTGGATGGTCCCAGTGCCATCTCCCTGTCAGTGCTGGGGCCTCTGCTTTCCAGTGCTGGGGACCTGCAGGATGGTCCCAGTCCCATCTGCCTGTCACTGCTGGGGCCGCTGCTTTGCAGTGCTGGGGAACTGCTGGATGGTCCCAGTGCCATCTCCCTGTCAGTGCTGGGGCCGCTGCTGTGCAGTGGTGGGGACCTGCAGGATGGTCCCAGTGCCATCTCCCTGTCAGTGCTGGGGCCGCTGCTTTGCAGTGGTGGGGACCTGCAGGATGGTCCCAGTGCCATCTCCCTGTCAGTGCTGGGGCCGCTGCTTTGCAGTGGTGGGGACCTGCAGGATGGTCCCAGTGCCATCTCCCTGTCAGTGCTGGGGCCGCTGCTTTCCAGTGCTGGGGACCTGCAGGATGGTCCCAGTCCCATCTCCCTGTCAGTGCTGGGGCCGCTGCTTTGCAGTGGTGGGGACCTGCAGGATGGTCCCAGTGCCATCTCCCTGTCAGTGCTGGGGCCGCTGCTTTGCAGTGCTGGGGAACTGATGGATGGTCCCAGTGCCATCTCCCTGTCAGTGCTGGGGCCGCTGCTTTGCAGTGCTGGGGAACTGCTGGATGGTCCCAATGCCAGCTGGCTGGCAGTGCCCAAGGCACTGCTTTCAGCACTCGGGGCTGGCACGTGGCTGGTCCTGTGGTGATTTCCAGGCCGGCTGTAAGCTTTTTGTGCCTGCTGATGTAACCGTGAGCGGTGTCGGATCCGGTCTGGCCCAGGGTGGCTGGAGCAACCGCTACTTCCAGGCACGGGGGAGCTGCAGGATGGCCGCAGTGGCGCCTGTTGGATGGTGCTGGGCCTGCTGCTGCTCTCGTAGCCCAGGGAGCTGTGGGACAGCCCCGATGCCGCCTGGCTGGTGGCGCTGGGGCTGGCGAGCTCTGAGTTGTCACGGGAGGCTGTGAGGGGGAGGCAGGAAAGTCAGCAGCACGGCCACCCGGCCGTGGGGAAGGAGAGGCCATGGTGGTGCCCACAGCCTTCCTGGAGCCAAAGCCCACCCGAAGCCCCTGCTCCCAGGCCTAGCTGGGACACTGGCCATAGCAGCACAGGGGCCCCCGGGTGCTTTGCCTCTTACCAGTGCCCAGGCCAGCACAGCAGTCGCACTCCCAGGTGATCGCGCTGTTGCTCGAGTAGAGGCAGCGTCGGTGGGTGCCTTTGGCAGCACAGGAGCTGCACAGGAGCACTTGCCAGGGCCTGGGGAAGCGAAGGGGTTGCTGGTTGTGAGGACAAAGTGACGCAAGCAAGGAATTGCCCGGCAGAGCCCTTGTTCGTCGTCCTTCCCCCCCCGAGCCCGTGTGGAGACAGAGATCCCGTGCAGAGCCCTAGCTGGCTGCTTTGGCAACCTACCCCTCTTCCTCTGCCTGCTCCCTGCCCCCCGGACAAAGGCACTTGCTGGCGTTGCAGCGTCTGTGCCTCTGGTAGACCGGTCCCAATGCCTGGCCGCTCTCCCATGACGGTTGTCTGCTGGAGAAGGAAGGGAAAGGTGTTGAGCCCCTGCTGGCCCCAGCATCGGGCAGGTCCAGGCTGTCCCTGCTCTTCTGCCCCCCCCCCCCGCACCCCCCCCCAGTTTCCAGCTCCTCCGTGAAGCTGAGGACAAGAGCCAGGGGACAGCAGGACAGGCCTGCGGGGGCCGTCCCTGGCCTGGCACTGCGCGCTCGTGCCTGATGCCTTGCGAGTTGGGAAGAGGAAGAACGACCTCTTGGAGATTCGAATCCCCATGGCGAGCATCTCCATCACAAACCGATCTTGGTTTCGGCAATGCAAGCAGCAGAAGCAGACGCCAGCGTGGATCGCCTGCTTCTGGATGCAGCTCCGGTGGAACCAGGCCTGTTGGCATGCTGGGCACGCCATGGTGTGGTAGGACTTCTTGTCCTCCACGGGGCCCAGGCAGACGATGCAGGTGCTGTTCTGCCCTGGCTTAGCCTTCAGGGCCTGCTCTGGGCGGTGCTCCCAGCAGAAGGACCTGGGGGCAAGATGGAAGGGAGGGGCGAGGTGAGGTGAGAAGTGCCCGGTCCTTCCCCCGCCATGGAGAGGAGGGCAGAGGAGCTGTGAAGGAGCCCCAGAGCCTGTCTGGGCTCTGGCCCCGGCCCTGGCTGCGGCAGGCTGCCGGGAAGCGTCCCCGTGGGTTCCTCCCTTGGGTGTCCACTGCTGACGGGACTTGAGGGCTTGAGGACAAGGAGGCTCCTGCGTGGGGGCTGGCAGCCCTTACCTGTACAGCCCGAAGAACTGGGTGACGCATTCGCCCCGTGAGGCGCAGGGGAGATGGAAGCTGCGGTCACACCCCTTCTCCCCGCAGGTGATGGCGGCGCCCATCTCGCCGCAAACGAAGCATCGCTGGAAAGAGCACAGCAGCCTCGCTCAGGGGCAAGCTCAGGGCCTGCATGGCCGACCCCTCGGCTCCAGGCAGGGCGCAGGCTGTGGGCACTGCTGGCTCCCAGCCCGCAGACCTGCCTGGTGCACGAGGCTTGTGCCTGTGCCAGAGCCTCTGTGGAGCTGCTGGGAGCAGGCGTTTGTCCCAGAGCTGGTGGAGGGGCTTGGATTTCTTTCTGGGGGTCCAGGAGGAGCTCCCTCCCGCAAGCGCCTCCTGGCGCAAAGCTCCCTGCTCCTGCCAGGTCCTCACCTTCTGGCTTGCCGCCTGGATTGCCCGTCTGGTGTCCTCAGCGAGAAAGGCGTTCCCACTCTCTCGTGGAAAAAGCTCGCTGGCGAGAAACTGCGGAGCAGAGAAGGCCGGGAGCTCGTTATTAGGTCAGCAAGGAAGGGACCATCGCCGGCAGAAAGCTGGAGGGAGAGAGAACTCACCAGGCAGTATGTGTGGGCACAGAGCCCTTTCGTCGCTCTTTTGCAGCCACAGATAGCCGGATCAGCCTCTGCCCGGCGGCACAGCATGCATGCTGGAGGGGAGAGAACAAATGCTGCTGGGAGCGGGCACCTCTGCGGGGCTGGGGAAGTGTCCCTGCGGGATTGCCCCCACGGCCCTGCTCTGTCCCTGCCGAGCTGGCTGAAGGGCAGGGCTGGGGCCTCTGGAGAAGAAGGGGGCACGGCAGGCACAGGTGCCCCAGCAGGTGCCCACAGCCCAGCCTGGGCTCCGCTTGCCCAGGAGCGCAGGAGGGACCCTGCCCCAGGGCGGTTGGGGAGCTCCTGCCTTCCCCTCGCCCTGCTCTTGGCCGCCGGCAGACTGCCCCGACGACCCCTCTGTCAGCCCCGGGGAGCTGCGGGGAGGGATACGTTGCTCTCACCTTGCCCCCTCGAGTCGGGTTCCTGCCGCTTCATGGCGAACCCGGTGCACAGCAACGGTGAGCGCTTGGAGAGCCTCCGCCTCAGCAGCTCTGGCTGGGGTTTCTCCTCCGGACGCTCCTCTGCCAAGCCTGAGGGAGCAGCGGGACACAGCGAGCTTGCCACACAGGCCCCAGAGGCCCGAGGTGCGAGGCTCCCCTCCTGCCTCACCAGCCCCGGGCAAGCCCCTTCCTCCCCTGCCCTCTCCTCACCTCGCCAGGTCGCACTGATGCACGGCCGGAGCCCAGCAGCCTGGCATCCGCGCCTCGGCGACGGGTCACAGTGGCCGCTGTGACGTCACCACCGCCCGTCTGCGCGTGCCCCCAGCGTGGGCAGGGGTGCCCTCGGCTACCTGCCGCCCCCGTGACACGGCCACCGCCTCACAGGGGGGGCTCTGACACGCCGAGGCCGGGGCCGAGCCCTTGGCACACGAGTTGGGGGGGGGCGGGGCGGCTGCTCTTGCACCCGTCCGGGGCTGCAGTGCTGGCACCGGCGGCACCGACTCCGGCTTTGCGCGTGCCATCTTAGAATGCCGTGCTGACGGCGTGGCCTCTGTGAAACCTGTGCTTGTGCTTGCCTGCCTTTGCTCTTCTCCGTCAGCGGCTTACGGGAGTGGAGTGCTGCAGAGGTGGCGTGACGAAAAATGGAGGGCCAGGAGAGACGACGCTTCGGTGCCGAGTGGTGGACTTGGAAGGGCGACCTTGGGGGGTCGGACGATGCAGAAGAAGGGGCTAACTCAAGGACATTTAACCTTGGGGGAAAAATAATCTGTGATGCGAGTTGTACGTTGTAGGAAGTAATGTAGCAGGAATGACCTGAACTGCAGAGGAGCGAACTTCGCAAGGAACAAGACAAGTGCATCGGCGACCCGAACCAAGCCGGTGTTGGTGCCCAACGATCGAACATACTGCTTCTCCTGTCCCGACCACTCATCTTGATGGATGGGGCCCAAGTCATAAGCTGTGTGTGAACATCTGGGGGAGTGGAAGAAGCCCGTGGAATATCTCTCTCTTAAAGGACAGGGGATCGTAATTAATAAGAATGTATAAATCTGTACGTTGGTTATAAAAGTGGTTTAAGTATGTAGTTTCAGTTGTACATGTTGGTAAGAAAGGATTGCAGTAATGAGAATTAAATACAATAGTAGGGTTAGAAGATGTCCGTATTCAATTATGTGGGACCTGAGCAGGACGCAAATGGTATGGAATAAGGGGTGGAGATTGTATTGGGTCTGGCTGAGATGGAGTTAACGCTCCCCATAGCAGCCCTCACAGCGCTGTGCTCTGCATCAGTAGCTAGAAAGGTGTTGATAGCACACCAGCGTTTTGGCTACTGCTGAGCAGTGCTGGCACAGCATCAAGGCTGGCTCTCCAACATTTTTGCCCTCCCCTCAATGGCAGGCTGGGGCAGGGCAAGATCTTGGGAGGGGACATAACCAGGACAGCTGGCCTAAACTAACCAAACAGATATTCCATACCACGTGACGTCAGCTCAGATATAAAAGCTAAGTGGAGACGGAAGGGGGGCATTTTGTCTTCCGGAGCAACCGCTACTCGTACCGAAGCCCTGCTTCCCAAGAAGCGGCTAGGCATCGCCTGCTGATGGGAAGTAGAGAATATCATTATTTGTTTTTTCTTTGCTTTCGCGCGCGACCTTTACTATCACTTTATTAAACTGCCCTTATCTTGAGCCACGAGCCTTTTATTATATTTTCTCCCCCCCGTCCAGCTGAGGAGGGGGAGCGACAGAGCGGCTTTGGTGGGCACCTGGCATCCAACCAGGGTCAACCCACCACAGAAGTTATCGGAACCTCCCTATGGGATGAAATTAGTGACGGTTCTAAAGAAGTTAAAGGTCTTGCAACTTTGTGGAAATTGATGAAGACAACTCTGCAAGAAATGAAAGCAGATCATAAAGCGTCTGCGTCTGCTTTTGCTGCTCTCTCGCCAACCGCAAGCGAAGGGGAAAAGCGGGGAGGAAAACATAATGCAGCGAGAGAGACTTTTTGGAGCTTGTCCGCCTGCTCCTGTGCCCTTGACTTCCGCTCCACTCCCTGGGACTGCCGATATTAATCGGCCAACTGACAGTTCCCAAGCCTCCCTAACCGTACGCTTAAAGGAAACCCTGTAGAATCAGGAAGCGAGTAAAAATCCGCCTACGAGAAAACAGCCCCCAGATACCACTGTTCAACATGAACAAATTATACCTCGCATGCACCCCGATTCAAATAATGCAAACGAGGATTTGGCTACTATACTACAAGAACAAGAGAAAGCAAAAATACATGCCGAAGCTCATGCTGCAGCACTCGCTGTAGCATTACAACCAATGGTGCAACAGGGAAAAAGAAACCACGGTCCACACAAAGGCCCTTTAAAGCGTGATCAGTGTGGTCAACCGGGGCACTTGAAACGTACATGACATACAAAAACTTGTCGGAGACCTACAGTGGATTTGACCTTATTGTGGTATTACAAATACAGACTTGCAGCCACTGCGGGATTTATTGCGGGGCAGCGATAGCTTAACTTCTACAGGACAACGAAGTGAGAACACCCCGCTGAGCCCAACTGACCACAGGGATATTCCAGACCATAGGACGTCACGATCAGCCTATAAAGCTGGGGGGCAGGAGAAGGATGGCATTGTCTTCCCACATAACCGTTACACAGAGCGGAGCCCTCCTTTCCTGGAGATGGCTGAACACCCGCCTGCCGATGGGAAGCGGTGAAGGAATTCCTTGTTTTGCTTTGCTTGCGTGCGTGGCTTTTGCTTTACCTATTAAACTGCCTTTACCTCAGCCCACGAGGTTTCTCACTTTTACCCTTCTGGTTCTCTCTTGCATGCCACTATGAGGAAGGTGAGTGAGTGGCTGCGTGGTGCTCAGTTACCGGCTGGGGGTAAACCACGACAACAAAACACAACTTGCAAAAAGCATTGCAAGTCCTTGTGCAGCTACAGATACAGGTCCCATTACAGACACCGTTAGAGACACAGAGAGTGGTACAATCACAAGACCCTTTCTGTGTTGGATGAGATGAGCAGCCAACTTTATTGTGCTGGGGGATAGGGGACAGCACTCGGGGCTGGCGCATGCCTGGTCAGCAGCGTCTTCCAGGCCGGCTGTAAGGTTTTTGCGCCCGCCGCTCTAACCGTGAGCGGTATCGGATCCGGTCTGGCCCAGGGTGGCTGGAGCAGCTGCTTCTCGCAGGCACTGGGGAGCCCTGGAACAGGCCCAGTGCCATCCGCCTGTCAGTGCTGGGGCCGCTGCTTGGCAGTGCTGGGGACCTGCAGGATGGTCCCAGTGCCAGCTGGCTGGCAGTGCCCAAGGCACTGCTTTGAGCCCTCGGGGCTGGCACGGGGCCTGTCCTGCGGTGATTTCCAGGCCGGCTGTAAGGTTTTTGCGCCCGCCGCTCTAACCGTGAGCGGTATCGGATCCGGTCGGGCCCAGGGTGGCTGGAGCAGCTGCTTCTCGCAGGCACTGGGGAGCCCTGCAACAGGCCCAGTGCCATCTGCCTGTCGCTGCTGGGGCCGCTGCTTTGCAGTGCTGGGGACCTGCAGGATGGTCCCAATGCCAGCTGGCTGGCAGTGCCCAAGGCACTGCTTTCAGCACTCGGGGCTGGCACGGGGCTGGTCCTGCGGTGATTTCCAGGCCAGCTGTAAGGTTTTTGCGCCCGCCGCTCCAACCGTGAGCGGTATTGGATCCTGTCCGGCCCAGGGTGGCTGGAGCAGCTGCTTCTCGCAGGCACTGGGGAGCCCTGGAACAGGCCCAGTCCCATCTGCCTGTCGCTGCTGGGGCCGCTGCTTTGCAGTGGTGGGGACCTGCAGGACGGTCCCAGTGCCATCTCCCTGTCAGTGCTGGGGCCGCTGCTTTGCAGTGGTGGGGACCTGCAGGATGGTCCCAGTCCCATGTGCCTGTCACTGCTGGGGCCGCTGCTTTGCAGTGCTGGGGAACTGCTGGATGGTCCCAGTCCCATCTCCCTGTCAGTGCTGGGGCCGCTGCTGTGCAGTGGTGGGGAACTGCTGGATGGTCCCAGTGCCATCTCCCTGTCAGTGCTGGGGCCGCTGCTGTGCAGTGGTGGGGAACTGCAGAATGGTCCCAGTGCCATCTCCCTGTCAGTGCTGGGGCCTCTGCTTTCCAGTGCTGGGGACCTGCAGGATGGTCCCAGTCCCATCTGCCTGTCACTGCTGGGGCCGCTGCTTTGCAGTGCTGGGGAACTGCTGGATGGTCCCAGTGCCATCTCCCTGTCAGTGCTGGGGCCGCTGCTGTGCAGTGGTGGGGACCTGCAGGATGGTCCCAGTGCCATCTCCCTGTCAGTGCTGGGGCCGCTGCTTTGCAGTGGTGGGGACCTGCAGGATGGTCCCAGTGCCATCTCCCTGTCAGTGCTGGGGCCGCTGCTTTGCAGTGGTGGGGACCTGCAGGATGGTCCCAGTGCCATCTCCCTGTCAGTGCTGGGGCCGCTGCTTTCCAGTGCTGGGGACCTGCAGGATGGTCCCAGTCCCATCTCCCTGTCAGTGCTGGGGCCGCTGCTTTGCAGTGGTGGGGACCTGCACGATGGTCCCAGTGCCATCTCCCTGTCAGTGCTGGGGCCGCTGCTTTGCAGTGCTGGGGACCTGATGGATGGTCCCAGTGCCATCTCCCTGTCAGTGCTGGGGCCGCTGCTTTGCAGTGCTGGGGAACTGCTGGATGGTCCCAATGCCAGCTGGCTGGCAGTGCCCAAGGCACTGCTTTCAGCACTCGGGGCTGGCACGTGGCTGGTCCTGTGGTGATTTCCAGGCCGGCTGTAAGCTTTTTGTGCCTGCTGATGTAACCGTGAGCGGTGTCGGATCCGGTCTGGCCCAGGGTGGCTGGAGCAACCGCTACTTCCAGGCACGGGGGAGCTGCAGGATGGCCGCAGTGGCGCCTGTTGGATGGTGCTGGGCCTGCTGCTGCTCTCGTAGCCCAGGGAGCTGTGGGACAGCCCCGATGCCGCCTGGCTGGTGGCGCTGGGGCTGGCGAGCTCTGAGTTGTCACGGGAGGCTGTGAGGGGGAGGCAGGAAAGTCAGCAGCACGGCCACCCGGCCGTGGGGAAGGAGAGGCCATGGTGGTGCCCACAGCCTTCCTGGAGCCAAAGCCCACCCGAAGCCCCTGCTCCCAGGCCTAGCTGGGACACTGGCCATAGCAGCACAGGGGCCCCCGGGTGCTTTGCCTCTTACCAGTGCCCAGGCCAGCACAGCAGTCGCACTCCCAGGTGATCGCGCTGTTGCTCGAGTAGAGGCAGCGTCGGTGGGTGCCTTTGGCAGCACAGGAGCTGCACAGGAGCACTTGCCAGGGCCTGGGGAAGCAAAGGGGTTGCTGGTTGTGAGGACAAAGTGACGCAAGCAAGGAATTGCCCGGCAGAGCCCTTGTTCGTCGTCCTTCCCCCCCCGAGCCCGTGTGGAGACAGAGATCCCGTGCAGAGCCCTAGCTGGCTGCTTTGGCAACCTACCCCTCTTCCTCTGCCTGCTCCCTGCCCCCCGGACAAAGGCACTTGCTGGCGTTGCAGCGTCTGTGCCTCTGGTAGACCGGTCCCAATGCCTGGCCGCTCTCCCATGACGGTTGTCTGCTGGAGAAGGAAGGGAAAGGTGTTGAGCCCCTGCTGGCCCCAGCATCGGGCAGGTCCAGGCTGTCCCTGCTCTTCTGCCCCCCCCCCCGCACCCCCCCCAGTTTCCAGCTCCTCCGTGAAGCTGAGGACAAGAGCCAGGGGACAGCAGGACAGGCCTGCGGGGGCCGTCCCTGGCCTGGCACTGCGCGCTCGTGCCTGATGCCTTGCGAGTTGGGAAGAGGAAGAACGACCTCTTGGAGATTCGAATCCCCATGGCGAGCATCTCCATCACAAACCGATCTTGGTTTCGGCAATGCAAGCAGCAGAAGCAGACG
The DNA here is from genome assembly GCF_929443795.1 of Astur gentilis. Taxonomy (NCBI): domain Eukaryota; kingdom Metazoa; phylum Chordata; class Aves; order Accipitriformes; family Accipitridae; genus Astur; species Astur gentilis. The sequence continues at coordinate 4,685,660 of NC_064884.1, forward strand.
CCAGCGTGGATCGCCTGCTTCTGGATGCAGCTCCGGTGGAACCAGGCCTGTTGGCATGCTGGGCACGCCATGGTGTGGTAGGACTTCTTGTCCTCCACGGGGCCCAGGCAGACGATGCAGGTGCTGTTCTGCCCTGGCTTAGCCTTCAGGGCCTGCTCTGGGCGGTGCTCCCAGCAGAAGGACCTGGGGGCAAGATGGAAGGGAGGGGCGAGGTGAGGTGAGAAGTGCCCGGTCCTTCCCCCGCCATGGAGAGGAGGGCAGAGGAGCTGTGAAGGAGCCCCAGAGCCTGTCTGGGCTCTGGCCCCGGCCCTGGCTGCGGCAGGCTGCCGGGAAGCGTCCCCGTGGGTTCCTCCCTTGGGTGTCCACTGCTGACGGGACTTGAGGGCTTGAGGACAAGGAGGCTCCTGCGTGGGGGCTGGCAGCCCTTACCTGTACAGCCCGAAGAACTGGGTGACGCATTCGCCCCGTGAGGCGCAGGGGAGATGGAAGCTGCGGTCACACCCCTTCTCCCCGCAGGTGATGGCGGCGCCCATCTCGCCGCAAACGAAGCATCGCTGGAAAGAGCACAGCAGCCTCGCTCAGGGGCAAGCTCAGGGCCTGCATGGCCGACCCCTCGGCTCCAGGCAGGGCGCAGGCTGTGGGCACTGCTGGCTCCCAGCCCGCAGACCTGCCTGGTGCACGAGGCTTGTGCCTGTGCCAGAGCCTCTGTGGAGCTGCTGGGAGCAGGCGTTTGTCCCAGAGCTGGTGGAGGGGCTTGGATTTCTTTCTGGGGGTCCAGGAGGAGCTCCCTCCCGCAAGCGCCTCCTGGCGCAAAGCTCCCTGCTCCTGCCAGGTCCTCACCTTCTGGCTTGCCGCCTGGATTGCCCGTCTGGTGTCCTCAGCGAGAAAGGCGTTCCCACTCTCTCGTGGAAAAAGCTCGCTGGCGAGAAACTGCGGAGCAGAGAAGGCCGGGAGCTCGTTATTAGGTCAGCAAGGAAGGGACCATCGCCGGCAGAAAGCTGGAGGGAGAGAGAACTCACCAGGCAGTATGTGTGGGCACAGAGCCCTTTCGTCGCTCTTTTGCAGCCACAGATAGCCGGATCAGCCTCTGCCCGGTGGCACAGCATGCATGCTGGAGGGGAGAGAACAAATGCTGCTGGGAGCGGGCACCTCTGCGGGGCTGGGGAAGTGTCCCTGCGGGATTGCCCCCACGGCCCTGCTCTGTCCCTGCCGAGCTGGCTGAAGGGCAGGGCTGGGGCCTCTGGAGAAGAAGGGGGCACGGCAGGCACAGGTGCCCCAGCAGGTGCCCACAGCCCAGCCTGGGCTCCGCTTGCCCAGGAGCGCAGGAGGGACCCTGCCCCAGGGCGGTTGGGGAGCTCCTGCCTTCCCCTCGCCCTGCTCTTGGCCGCCGGCAGACTGCCCCGACGACCCCTCTGTCAGCCCCGGGGAGCTGCGGGGAGGGATACGTTGCTCTCACCTTGCCCCCTCGAGTCGGGTTCCTGCCGCTTCATGGCGAACCCGGTGCACAGCGACGGTGAGCGCTTGGAGAGCCTCCGCCTCAGCAGCTCTGGCTGGGGTTTCTCCTCCGGACGCTCCTCTGCCAAGCCTGAGGGAGCAGCGGGACACAGCGAGCTTGCCACACAGGCCCCAGAGGCCCGAGGTGCGAGGCTCCCCTCCTGCCTCACCAGCCCCGGGCAAGCCCCTTCCTCCCCTGCCCTCTCCTCACCTCGCCAGGTCGCACTGATGCACGGCCGGAGCCCAGCAGCCTGGCATCCGCGCCTCGGCGACGGGTCACAGTGGCCGCTGTGACGTCACCACCGCCCGTCTGCGCGTGCCCCCAGCGTGGGCAGGGGTGCCCTCGGCTACCTGCCGCCCCCGTGACACGGCCACCGCCTCACAGGGGGGGCTCTGACACGCCGAGGCCGGGGCCGAGCCCTTGGCACACGAGTTGGGGGGGGGCGGGGCGGCTGCTCTTGCACCCGTCCGGGGCTGCAGTGCTGGCACCGGCGGCACCGACTCCGGCTTTGCGCGTGCCATCTTAGAATGCCGTGCTGACGGCGTGGCCTCTGTGAAACCTGTGCTTGTGCTTGCCTGCCTTTGCTCTTCTCCGTCAGCGGCTTACGGGAGTGGAGTGCTGCAGAGGTGGCGTGACGAAAAATGGAGGGCCAGGAGAGACGACGCTTCGGTGCCGAGTGGTGGACTTGGAAGGGCGACCTTGGGGGGTCGGACGATGCAGAAGAAGGGGCTAACTCAAGGACATTTAACCTTGGGGGAAAAATAATCTGTGATGCGAGTTGTACGTTGTAGGAAGTAATGTAGCAGGAATGACCTGAACTGCAGAGGAGCGAACTTCGCAAGGAACAAGACAAGTGCATCGGCGACCCGAACCAAGCCGGTGTTGGTGCCCAACGATCGAACATACTGCTTCTCCTGTCCCGACCACTCATCTTGATGGATGGGGCCCAAGTCATAAGCTGTGTGTGAACATCTGGGGGAGTGGAAGAAGCCCGTGGAATATCTCTCTCTTAAAGGACAGGGGATCGTAATTAATAAGAATGTATAAATCTGTACGTTGGTTATAAAAGTGGTTTAAGTATGTAGTTTCAGTTGTAAATGTTGGTAAGAAAGGATTGCAGTAATGAGAATTAAATACAATAGTAGGGTTAGAAGATATCCGTATTCAATTATGTGGGACCTGAGCAGGACGCAAATGGTATGGAATAAGGGGTGGAGATTGTATTGGGTCTGGCTGAGATGGAGTTAACGCTCCCCATAGCAGCCCTCACAGCGCTGTGCTCTGCATCAGTAGCTAGAAAGGTGTTGATAGCACACCAGCGTTTTGGCTACTGCTGAGCAGTGCTGGCACAGCATCAAGGCTGGCTCTCCAACATTTTTGCCCTCCCCTCAATGGCAGGCTGGGGCAGGGCAAGATCTTGGGAGGGGACATAACCAGGACAGCTGGCCTAAACTAACCAAACAGATATTCCATACCACGTGACGTCAGCTCAGATATAAAAGCTAAGTGGAGACGGAAGGGGGGCATTTTGTCTTCCGGAGCAACCGCTACTCGTACCGAAGCCCTGCTTCCCAAGAAGCGGCTAGGCATCGCCTGCTGATGGGAAGTAGAGAATATCATTATTTGTTTTTTCTTTGCTTTCGCGCGCGACCTTTACTATCACTTTATTAAACTGCCCTTATCTTGAGCCACGAGCCTTTTATTATATTTTCTCCCCCCCGTCCAGCTGAGGAGGGGGAGCGACAGAGCGGCTTTGGTGGGCACCTGGCATCCAACCAGGGTCAACCCACCACAGAAGTTATCGGAACCTCCCTATGGGATGAAATTAGTGACGGTTCTAAAGAAGTTAAAGGTCTTGCAACTTTGTGGAAATTGATGAAGACAACTCTGCAAGAAATGAAAGCAGATCATAAAGCGTCTGCGTCTGCTTTTGCTGCTCTCTCGCCAACCGCAAGCGAAGGGGAAAAGCGGGGAGGAAAACATAATGCAGCGAGAGAGACTTTTTGGAGCTTGTCCGCCTGCTCCTGTGCCCTTGACTTCCGCTCCACTCCCTGGGACTGCCGATATTAATCGGCCAACTGACAGTTCCCAAGCCTCCCTAACCGTACGCTTAAAGGAAACCCTGTAGAATCAGGAAGCGAGTAAAAATCCGCCTACGAGAAAACAGCCCCCAGATACCACTGTTCAACATGAACAAATTATACCTCGCATGCACCCCGATTCAAATAATGCAAACGAGGATTTGGCTACTATACTACAAGAACAAGAGAAAGCAAAAATACATGCCGAAGCTCATGCTGCAGCACTCGCTGTAGCATTACAACCAATGGTGCAACAGGGAAAAAGAAACCACGGTCCACACAAAGGCCCTTTAAAGCGTGATCAGTGTGGTCAACCGGGGCACTTGAAACGTACATGACATACAAAAACTTGTCGGAGACCTACAGTGGATTTGACCTTATTGTGGTATTACAAATACAGACTTGCAGCCACTGCGGGATTTATTGCGGGGCAGCGATAGCTTAACTTCTACAGGACAACGAAGTGAGAACACCCCGCTGAGCCCAACTGACCACAGGGATATTCCAGACCATAGGACGTCACGATCAGCCTATAAAGCTGGGGGGCAGGAGAAGGATGGCATTGTCTTCCCACATAACCGTTACACAGAGCGGAGCCCTCCTTTCCTGGAGATGGCTGAACACCCGCCTGCCGATGGGAAGCGGTGAAGGAATTCCTTGTTTTGCTTTGCTTGCGTGCGTGGCTTTTGCTTTACCTATTAAACTGCCTTTACCTCAGCCCACGAGGTTTCTCACTTTTACCCTTCTGGTTCTCTCTTGCATGCCACTATGAGGGAGGTGAGTGAGTGGCTGCGTGGTGCTCAGTTACCGGCTGGGGGTAAACCACGACAACAAAACACAACTTGCAAAAAGCATTGCAAGTCCTTGTGCAGCTACAGATACAGGTCCCATTACAGACACCGTTAGAGACACAGAGAGTGGTACAATCACAAGACCCTTTCTGTGTTGGATGAGATGAGCAGCCAACTTTATTGTGCTGGGGGATAGGGGACAGCACTCGGGGCTGGCGCATGCCTGGTCAGCAGCGTCTTCCAGGCCGGCTGTAAGGTTTTTGCGCCCGCCGCTCTAACCGTGAGCGGTATCGGATCCGGTCTGGCCCAGGGTGGCTGGAGCAGCTGCTTCTCGCAGGCACTGGGGAGCCCTGCAACAGGCCCAGTGCCATCCGCCTGTCAGTGCTGGGGCCGCTGCTTGGCAGTGCTGGGGACCTGCAGGATGGTCCCAGTGCCAGCTGGCTGGCAGTGCCCAAGGCACTGCTTTGAGCCCTCGGGGCTGGCACGGGGCCTGTCCTGCGGTGATTTCCAGGCCGGCTGTAAGGTTTTTGCGCCCGCCGCTCTAACCGTGAGCGGTATCGGATCCGGTCGGGCCCAGGGTGGCTGGAGCAGCTGCTTCTCGCAGGCACTGGGGAGCCCTGCAACAGGCCCAGTGCCATCTGCCTGTCGCTGCTGGGGCCGCTGCTTTGCAGTGCTGGGGACCTGCAGGATGGTCCCAATGCCAGCTGGCTGGCAGTGCCCAAGGCACTGCTTTCAGCACTCGGGGCTGGCACGGGGCTGGTCCTGCGGTGATTTCCAGGCCAGCTGTAAGGTTTTTGCGCCCGCCGCTCCAACCGTGAGCGGTATTGGATCCTGTCCGGCCCAGGGTGGCTGGAGCAGCTGCTTCTCGCAGGCACTGGGGAGCCCTGGAACAGGCCCAGTGCCATCTGCCTGTCGCTGCTGGGGCCGCTGCTTTGCAGTGGTGGGGACCTGCAGGACGGTCCCAGTGCCATCTCCCTGTCAGTGCTGGGGCCGCTGCTTTGCAGTGGTGGGGAACTGCTGGATGGTCCCAATGCCATTTGACTGTCAGTGCTGGGGCCTCTGCTTTCCAGTGCTGGGGACCTGCAGGATGGTCCCAGTGCCATCTCCCTGTCACTGCTGGGGCCGCTGCTTTGCAGTGCTGGGGAACTGCTGGATGGTCCCAGTGCCATCTCCCTGTCAGTGCTGGGGCCGCTGCTTTGCAGTGCTGGGGAACTGCTGGATGGTCCCAGTGCCATCTCCCTGTCAGTGCTGGGGCCGCTGCTTTGCAGTGGTGGGGACCTGCAGGATGGTCCCAGTGCCATCTCCCTGTCAGTGCTGGGGCCGCTGCTTTGCAGTGGTGGGGACCTGCAGGATGGTCCCAGTGCCATCTCCCTGTCAGTGCTGGGGCCGCTGCTTTGCAGTGCTGGGGAACTGCTGGATGGTCCCAGTGCCATCTCCCTGTCAGTGCTGGGGCCGCTGCTTTGCAGTGCTGGGGAACTGCTGGATGGTCCCAATGCCAGCTGGCTGGCAGTGCCCAAGGCACTGCTTTCAGCACTCGGGGCTGGCACGTGGCTGGTCCTGTGGTGATTTCCATGCCGGCTGTAAGCTTTTTGTGCCTGCTGATGTAACCGTGAGCGGTGTCGGATCCGGTCTGGCCCAGGGTGGCTGGAGCAACCGCTACTTCCAGGCACGGGGGAGCTGCAGGATGGCCGCAGTGGCGCCTGTTGGATGGTGCTGGGCCTGCTGCTGCTCTCGTAGCCCAGGGAGCTGTGGGACAGCCCCGATGCCGCCTGGCTGGTGGCGCTGGGGCTGGCGAGCTCTGAGTTGTCACGGGAGGCTGTGAGGGGGAGGCAGGAAAGTCAGCAGCACGGCCACCCGGCCGTGGGGAAGGAGAGGCCATGGTGGTGCCCACAGCCTTCCTGGAGCCAAAGCCCACCCGAAGCCCCTGCTCCCAGGCCTAGCTGGGACACTGGCCATAGCAGCACAGGGGCCCCCGGGTGCTTTGCCTCTTACCAGTGCCCAGGCCAGCACAGCAGTCGCACTCCCAGGTGATCGCGCTGTTGCTCGAGTAGAGGCAGCGTCGGTGGGTGCCTTTGGCAGCACAGGAGCTGCACAGGAGCACTTGCCAGGGCCTGGGGAAGCAAAGGGGTTGCTGGTTGTGAGGACAAAGTGACGCAAGCAAGGAATTGCCCGGCAGAGCCCTTGTTCGTCGTCCTTCCCCCCCCGAGCCCGTGTGGAGACAGAGATCCCGTGCAGAGCCCTAGCTGGCTGCTTTGGCAACCTACCCCTCTTCCTCTGCCTGCTCCCTGCCCCCCGGACAAAGGCACTTGCTGGCGTTGCAGCGTCTGTGCCTCTGGTAGACCGGTCCCAATGCCTGGCCGCTCTCCCATGACGGTTGTCTGCTGGAGAAGGAAGGGAAAGGTGTTGAGCCCCTGCTGGCCCCAGCATCGGGCAGGTCCAGGCTGTCCCTGCTCTTCTGCCCCCCCCCCCCGCACCCCCCCCAGTTTCCAGCTCCTCCGTGAAGCTGAGGACAAGAGCCAGGGGACAGCAGGACAGGCCTGCGGGGGCCGTCCCTGGCCTGGCACTGCGCGCTCGTGCCTGATGCCTTGCGAGTTGGGAAGAGGAAGAACGACCTCTTGGAGATTCGAATCCCCATGGCGAGCATCTCCATCACAAACCGATCTTGGTTTCGGCAATGCAAGCAGCAGAAGCAGACGCCAGCGTGGATCGCCTGCTTCTGGATGCAGCTCCGGTGGAACCAGGCCTGTTGGCATGCTGGGCACGCCATGGTGTGGTAGGACTTCTTGTCCTCCACGGGGCCCAGGCAGACGATGCAGGTGCTGTTCTGCCCTGGCTTAGCCTTCAGGGCCTGCTCTGGGCGGTGCTCCCAGCAGAAGGACCTGGGGGCAAGATGGAAGGGAGGGGCGAGGTGAGGTGAGAAGTGCCCGGTCCTTCCCCCGCCATGGAGAGGAGGGCAGAGGAGCTGTGAAGGAGCCCCAGAGCCTGTCTGGGCTCTGGCCCCGGCCCTGGCTGCGGCAGGCTGCCGGGAAGCGTCCCCATGGGTTCCTCCCTTGGGTGTCCACTGCTGACGGGACTTGAGGGCTTGAGGACAAGGAGGCTCCTGCGTGGGGGCTGGCAGCCCTTACCTGTACAGCCCGAAGAACTGGGTGACGCATTCGCCCCGTGAGGCGCAGGGGAGATGGAAGCTGCGGTCACACCCCTTCTCCCCGCAGGTGATGGCGGCGCCCATCTCGCCGCAAACGAAGCATCGCTGGAAAGAGCACAGCAGCCTCGCTCAGGGGCAAGCTCAGGGCCTGCATGGCCGACCCCTCGGCTCCAGGCAGGGCGCAGGCTGTGGGCACTGCTGGCTCCCAGCCCGCAGACCTGCCTGGTGCACGAGGCTTGTGCCTGTGCCAGAGCCTCTGTGGAGCTGCTGGGAGCAGGCGTTTGTCCCAGAGCTGGTGGAGGGGCTTGGATTTCTTTCTGGGGGTCCAGGAGGAGCTCCCTCCCGCAAGCGCCTCCTGGCGCAAAGCTCCCTGCTCCTGCCAGGTCCTCACCTTCTGGCTTGCCGCCTGGATTGCCCGTCTGGTGTCCTCAGCGAGAAAGGCGTTCCCACTCTCTCGTGGAAAAAGCTCGCTGGCGAGAAACTGCGGAGCAGAGAAGGCCGGGAGCTCGTTATTAGGTCAGCAAGGAAGGGACCATCGCCGGCAGAAAGCTGGAGGGAGAGAGAACTCACCAGGCAGTATGTGTGGGCACAGAGCCCTTTCGTCGCTCTTTTGCAGCCACAGATAGCCGGATCAGCCTCTGCCCGGCGGCACAGCATGCATGCTGGAGGGGAGAGAACAAATGCTGCTGGGAGCGGGCACCTCTGCGGGGCTGGGGAAGTGTCCCTGCGGGATTGCCCCCACGGCCCTGCTCTGTCCCTGCCGAGCTGGCTGAAGGGCAGGGCTGGGGCCTCTGGAGAAGAAGGGGGCACGGCAGGCACAGGTGCCCCAGCAGGTGCCCACAGCCCAGCCTGGGCTCCGCTTGCCCAGGAGCGCAGGAGGGACCCTGCCCCAGGGCGGTTGGGGAGCTCCTGCCTTCCCCTCGCCCTGCTCTTGGCCGCCGGCAGACTGCCCCGACGACCCCTCTGTCAGCCCCGGGGAGCTGCGGGGAGGGATACGTTGCTCTCACCTTGCCCCCTCGAGTCGGGTTCCTGCCGCTTCATGGCGAACCCGGTGCACAGCGACGGTGAGCGCTTGGAGAGCCTCCGCCTCAGCAGCTCTGGCTGGGGTTTCTCCTCCGGACGCTCCTCTGCCAAGCCTGAGGGAGCAGCGGGACACAGCGAGCTTGCCACACAGGCCCCAGAGGCCCGAGGTGCGAGGCTCCCCTCCTGCCTCACCAGCCCCGGGCAAGCCCCTTCCTCCCCTGCCCTCTCCTCACCTCGCCAGGTCGCACTGATGCACGGCCGGAGCCCAGCAGCCTGGCATCCGCGCCTCGGCGACGGGTCACAGTGGCCGCTGTGACGTCACCACCGCCCGTCTGCGCGTGCCCCCAGCGTGGGCAGGGGTGCCCTCGGCTACCTGCCGCCCCCGTGACACGGCCACCGCCTCACAGGGGGGGCTCTGACACGCCGAGGCCGGGGCCGAGCCCTTGGCACACGAGTTGGGGGGGGGCGGGGCGGCTGCTCTTGCACCCGTCCGGGGCTGCAGTGCTGGCACCGGCGGCACCGACTCCGGCTTTGCGCGTGCCATCTTAGAATGCCGTGCTGACGGCGTGGCCTCTGTGAAACCTGTGCTTGTGCTTGCCTGCCTTTGCTCTTCTCCGTCAGCGGCTTACGGGAGTGGAGTGCTGCAGAGGTGGCGTGACGAAAAATGGAGGGCCAGGAGAGACGACGCTTCGGTGCCGAGTGGTGGACTTGGAAGGGCGACCTTGGGGGGTCGGACGATGCAGAAGAAGGGGCTAACTCAAGGACATTTAACCTTGGGGGAAAAATAATCTGTGATGCGAGTTGTACGTTGTAGGAAGTAATGTAGCAGGAATGACCTGAACTGCAGAGGAGCGAACTTCGCAAGGAACAAGACAAGTGCATCGGCGACCCGAACCAAGCCGGTGTTGGTGCCCAACGATCGAACATACTGCTTCTCCTGTCCCGACCACTCATCTTGATGGATGGGGCCCAAGTCATAAGCTGTGTGTGAACATCTGGGGGAGTGGAAGAAGCCCGTGGAATATCTCTCTCTTAAAGGACAGGGGATCGTAATTAATAAGAATGTATAAATCTGTACGTTGGTTATAAAAGTGGTTTAAGTATGTAGTTTCAGTTGTAAATGTTGGTAAGAAAGGATTGCAGTAATGAGAATTAAATACAATAGTAGGGTTAGAAGATATCCGTATTCAATTATGTGGGACCTGAGCAGGACGCAAATGGTATGGAATAAGGGGTGGAGATTGTATTGGGTCTGGCTGAGATGGAGTTAACGCTCCCCATAGCAGCCCTCACAGCGCTGTGCTCTGCATCAGTAGCTAGAAAGGTGTTGATAGCACACCAGCGTTTTGGCTACTGCTGAGCAGTGCTGGCACAGCATCAAGGCTGGCTCTCCAACATTTTTGCCCTCCCCTCAATGGCAGGCTGGGGCAGGGCAAGATCTTGGGAGGGGACATAACCAGGACAGCTGGCCTAAACTAACCAAACAGATATTCCATACCACGTGACGTCAGCTCAGATATAAAAGCTAAGTGGAGACGGAAGGGGGGCATTTTGTCTTCCGGAGCAACCGCTACTCGTACCGAAGCCCTGCTTCCCAAGAAGCGGCTAGGCATCGCCTGCTGATGGGAAGTAGAGAATATCATTATTTGTTTTTTCTTTGCTTTCGCGCGCGACCTTTACTATCACTTTATTAAACTGCCCTTATCTTGAGCCACGAGCCTTTTATTATATTTTCTCCCCCCCGTCCAGCTGAGGAGGGGGAGCGACAGAGCGGCTTTGGTGGGCACCTGGCATCCAACCAGGGTCAACCCACCACAGAAGTTATCGGAACCTCCCTATGGGATGAAATTAGTGACGGTTCTAAAGAAGTTAAAGGTCTTGCAACTTTGTGGAAATTGATGAAGACAACTCTGCAAGAAATGAAAGCAGATCATAAAGCGTCTGCGTCTGCTTTTGCTGCTCTCTCGCCAACCGCAAGCGAAGGGGAAAAGCGGGGAGGAAAACATAATGCAGCGAGAGAGACTTTTTGGAGCTTGTCCGCCTGCTCCTGTGCCCTTGACTTCCGCTCCACTCCCTGGGACTGCCGATATTAATTGGCCAACTGACAGTTCCCAAGCCTCCCTAACCGTACGCTTAAAGGAAACCCTGTAGAATCAGGAAGCGAGTAAAAATCCGCCTACGAGAAAACAGCCCCCAGATACCACTGTTCAACATGAACAAATTATACCTCGCATGCACCCCGATTCAAATAATGCAAACGAGGATTTGGCTACTATACTACAAGAACAAGAGAAAGCAAAAATACATGCCGAAGCTCATGCTGCAGCACTCGCTGTAGCATTACAACCAATGGTGCAACAGGGAAAAAGAAACCACGGTCCACACAAAGGCCCTTTAAAGCGTGATCAGTGTGGTCAACCGGGGCACTTGAAACGTACATGACATACAAAAACTTGTCGGAGACCTACAGTGGATTTGACCTTATTGTGGTATTACAAATACAGACTTGCAGCCACTGCGGGATTTATTGCGGGGCAGCGATAGCTTAACTTCTACAGGACAACGAAGTGAGAACACCCCGCTGAGCCCAACTGACCACAGGGATATTCCAGACCATAGGACGTCACGATCAGCCTATAAAGCTGGGGGGCAGGAGAAGGATGGCATTGTCTTCCCACATAACCGTTACACAGAGCGGAGCCCTCCTTTCCTGGAGATGGCTGAACACCCGCCTGCCGATGGGAAGCGGTGAAGGAATTCCTTGTTTTGCTTTGCTTGCGTGCGTGGCTTTTGCTTTACCTATTAAACTGCCTTTACCTCAGCCCACGAGGTTTCTCACTTTTACCCTTCTGGTTCTCTCTTGCATGCCACTATGAGGGAGGTGAGTGAGTGGCTGCGTGGTGCTCAGTTACCGGCTGGGGGTAAACCACGACAACAAAACACAACTTGCAAAAAGCATTGCAAGTCCTTGTGCAGCTACAGATACAGGTCCCATTACAGACACCGTTAGAGACACAGAGAGTGGTACAATCACAAGACCCTTTCTGTGTTGGATGAGATGAGCAGCCAACTTTATTGTGCTGGGGGATAGGGGACAGCACTCGGGGCTGGCGCATGCCTGGTCAGCAGCGTCTTCCAGGCCGGCTGTAGGGTTTTTGCGCCCGCCGCTCTAACCGTGAGCGGTATCGGATCCGGTCTGGCCCAGGGTGGCTGGAGCAGCTGCTTCTCGCAGGCACTGGGGAGCCCTGGAACAGGCCCAGTGCCATCTGCCTGTCAGTGCTGGGGCCGCTGCTTGGCAGTGCTGGGGACCTGCAGGATGGTCCCAATGCCAGCTGGCTGGCAGTGCCCAAGGCACTGCTTTGAGCCCTCGGGGCTGGCACGGGGCCTGTCCTGCGGTGATTTCCAGGCCGGCTGTAAGGTTTTTGCGCCCGCCGCTCTAACCGTGAGCGGTATCGGATCCGGTCGGGCCCAGGGTGGCTGGAGCAGCTGCTTCTCGCAGGCACTGGGGAGCCCTGGAACAGGCCCAGTGCCATCTGCCTGTCGCTGCTGGGGCCGCTGCTTTGCAGTGCTGGGGACCTGCAGGATGGTCCCAAAGCCAGCTGGCTGGCAGTGCCCAAGGCACTGCTTTCAGCACTCGGGGCTGGCACGGGGCTGGTCCTGCGGTGATTTCCAGGCCAGCTGTAAGGTTTTTGCGCCCGCCGCTCCAACCGTGAGCGGTATTGGATCCGGTCCGGCCCAGGGTGGCTGGAGCAGCTGCTTCTCGCAGGCACTGGGGAGCCCTGGAACAGGCCCAGTGCCATCTGCCTGTCGCTGCTGGGGCCGCTGCTTTGCAGTGGTGGGGACCTGCAGGACGGTCCCAGTGCCATCTCCCTGTCAGTGCTGGGGCCGCTGCTTTGCAGTGGTAGGGAACTGCTGGATGGTCCCAATGCCATTTGACTGTCAGTGCTGGGGCCTCTGCTTTCCAGTGCTGGGGACCTGCAGGATGGTCCCAGTCCCATCTGCCTGTCACTGCTGGGGCCGCTGCTTTGCAGTGGTGGGGAACTGCTGGATGGTCCCAGTGCCATCTCCCTGTCAGTGCTGGGGCCGCTGCTTTGCAGTGCTGGGGAACTGCTGGATGGTCCCAGTGCCATCTCCCTGTCAGTGCTGGGGCCTCTGCTTTCCAGTGCTGGGGACCTGCAGGGTGGTCCCAGTCCCATCTGCCTGTCACTGCTGGGGCCGCTGCTTTGCAGTGCTGGGGAACTGCTGGATGGTCCCAGTGCCATCTCCCTGTCAGTGCTGGGGCCGCTGCTGTGCAGTGGTGGGGACCTGCAGGATGCTCCCAGTGCCATCTCCCTGTCAGTGCTGGGGCCGCTGCTTTGCAGTGCTGGGGAACTGCAGGATGGTCCCAGTGCCATCTCCCTGTCAGTGCTGGGGCCGCTGCTTTGCAGTGCTGGGGAACTGCTGGATGGTCCCAATGCCAGCTGGCTGTCAGTGCCCAAGGCATTGCTTTCAGCACTCGGGGCTGGCACGTGGCTGGTCCTGTGGTGATTTCCAGGCCGGCTGTAAGCTTTTTGTGCCTGCTGATGTAACCGTGAGCGGTGTCGGATCCGGTCTGGCCCAGGGTGGCTGGAGCAACCGCTACTTCCAGGCACGGGGGAGCTGCAGGATGGCCGCAGTGGCGCCTGTTGGATGGTGCTGGGCCTGCTGCTGCTCTCGTAGCCCAGGGAGCTGTGGGACAGCCCCGATGCCGCCTGGCTGGTGGCGCTGGGGCTGGCGAGCTCTGAGTTGTCACGGGAGGCTGTGAGGGGGAGGCAGGAAAGTCAGCAGCACGGCCACCCGGCCGTGGGGAAGGAGAGGCCATGGTGGTGCCCACAGCCTTCCTGGAGCCAAAGCCCACCCGAAGCCCCTGCTCCCAGGCCTAGCTGGGACACTGGCCATAGCAGCACAGGGGCCCCCGGGTGCTTTGCCTCTTACCAGTGCCCAGGCCAGCACAGCAGTCGCACTCCCAGGTGATCGCGCTGTTGCTCGAGTAGAGGCAGCGTCGGTGGGTGCCTTTGGCAGCACAGGAGCTGCACAGGAGCACTTGCCAGGGCCTGGGGAAGCGAAGGGGTTGCTGGTTGTGAGGACAAAGTGACGCAAGCAAGGAATTGCCCGGCAGAGCCCTTGTTCGTCGTCCTTCCCCCCCCGAGCCCGTGTGGAGACAGAGATCCCGTGCAGAGCCCTAGCTGGCTGCTTTGGCAACCTACCCCTCTTCCTCTGCCTGCTCCCTGCCCCCCGGACAAAGGCACTTTCTGGCGTTGCAGCGTCTGTGCCTCTGGTAGACCGGTCCCAATGCCTGGCCGCTCTCCCATGACGGTTGTCTGCTGGAGAAGGAAGGGAAAGGTGTTGAGCCCCTGCTGGCCCCAGCATCGGGCAGGTCCAGGCTGTCCCTGCTCTTCTGCCCCCCCCCCCGCACCCCCCCCAGTTTCCAGCTCCTCCGTGAAGCTGAGGACAAGAGCCAGGGGACAGCAGGACAGGCCTGCGGGGGCCGTCCCTGGCCTGGCACTGCGCGCTCGTGCCTGATGCCTTGCGAGTTGGGAAGAGGAAGAACGACCTCTTGGAGATTCGAATCCCCATGGCGAGCATCTCCATCACAAACCGATCTTGGTTTCGGCAATGCAAGCAGCAGAAGCAGACGCCAGCGTGGATCGCCTGCTTCTGGATGCAGCTCCGGTGGAACCAGGCCTGTTGGCATGCTGGGCACGCCATGGTGTGGTAGGACTTCTTGTCCTCCACGGGGCCCAGGCAGACGATGCAGGTGCTGTTCTGCCCTGGCTTAGCCTTCAGGGCCTGCTCTGGGCGGTGCTCCCAGCAGAAGGACCTGGGGGCAAGATGGAAGGGAGGGGCGAGGTGAGGTGAGAAGTGCCCGGTCCTTCCCCCGCCATGGAGAGGAGGGCAGAGGAGCTGTGAAGGAGCCCCAGAGCCTGTCTGGGCTCTGGCCCCGGCCCTGGCTGCGGCAGGCTGCCGGGAAGCGTCCCCGTGGGTTCCTCCCTTGGGTGTCCACTGCTGACGGGACTTGAGGGCTTGAGGACAAGGAGGCTCCTGCGTGGGGGCTGGCAGCCCTTACCTGTACAGCCCGAAGAACTGGGTGACGCATTCGCCCCGTGAGGCGCAGGGGAGATGGAAGCTGCGGTCACACCCCTTCTCCCCGCAGGTGATGGCGGCGCCCATCTCGCCGCAAACGAAGCATCGCTGGAAAGAGCACAGCAGCCTCGCTCAGGGGCAAGCTCAGGGCCTGCATGGCCGACCCCTCGGCTCCAGGCAGGGCGCAGGCTGTGGGCACTGCTGGCTCCCAGCCCGCAGACCTGCCTGGTGCACGAGGCTTGTGCCTGTGCCAGAGCCTCTGTGGAGCTGCTGGGAGCAGGCGTTTGTCCCAGAGCTGGTGGAGGGGCTTGGATTTCTTTCTGGGGGTCCAGGAGGAGCTCCCTCCCGCAAGCGCCTCCTGGCGCAAAGCTCCCTGCTCCTGCCAGGTCCTCACCTTCTGGCTTGCCGCCTGGATTGCCCGTCTGGTGTCCTCAGCGAGAAAGGCGTTCCCACTCTCTCGTGGAAAAAGCTCGCTGGCGAGAAACTGCGGAGCAGAGAAGGCCGGGAGCTCGTTATTAGGTCAGCAAGGAAGGGACCATCGCCGGCAGAAAGCTGGAGGGAGAGAGAACTCACCAGGCAGTATGTGTGGGCACAGAGCCCTTTCGTCGCTCTTTTGCAGCCACAGATAGCCGGATCAGCCTCTGCCCGGCGGCACAGCATGCATGCTGGAGGGGAGAGAACAAATGCTGCTGGGAGCGGGCACCTCTGCGGGGCTGGGGAAGTGTCCCTGCGGGATTGCCCCCACGGCCCTGCTCTGTCCCTGCCGAGCTGGCTGAAGGGCAGGGCTGGGGCCTCTGGAGAAGAAGGGGGCACGGCAGGCACAGGTGCCCCAGCAGGTGCCCACAGCCCAGCCTGGGCTCCGCTTGCCCAGGAGCGCAGGAGGGACCCTGCCCCAGGGCGGTTGGGGAGCTCCTGCCTTCCCCTCGCCCTGCTCTTGGCCGCCGGCAGACTGCCCCGACGACCCCTCTGTCAGCCCCGGGGAGCTGCGGGGAGGGATACGTTGCTCTCACCTTGCCCCCTCGAGTCGGGTTCCTGCCGCTTCATGGCGAACCCGGTGCACAGCGACGGTGAGCGCTTGGAGAGCCTCCGCCTCAGCAGCTCTGGCTGGGGTTTCTCCTCCGGACGCTCCTCTGCCAAGCCTGAGGGAGCAGCGGGACACAGCGAGCTTGCCACACAGGCCCCAGAGGCCCGAGGTGCGAGGCTCCCCTCCTGCCTCACCAGCCCCGGGCAAGCCCCTTCCTCCCCTGCCCTCTCCTCACCTCGCCAGGTCGCACTGATGCACGGCCGGAGCCCAGCAGCCTGGCATCCGCGCCTCGGCGACGGGTCACAGTGGCCGCTGTGACGTCACCACCGCCCGTCTGCGCGTGCCCCCAGCGTGGGCAGGGGTGCCCTCGGCTACCTGCCGCCCCCGTGACACGGCCACCGCCTCACAGGGGGGGCTCTGACACGCCGAGGCCGGGGCCGAGCCCTTGGCACACGAGTTGGGGGGGGGCGGGGCGGCTGCTCTTGCACCCGTCCGGGGCTGCAGTGCTGGCACCGGCGGCACCGACTCCGGCTTTGCGCGTGCCATCTTAGAATGCCGTGCTGACGGCGTGGCCTCTGTGAAACCTGTGCTTGTGCTTGCCTGCCTTTGCTCTTCTCCGTCAGCGGCTTACGGGAGTGGAGTGCTGCAGAGGTGGCGTGACGAAAAATGGAGGGCCAGGAGAGACGACGCTTCGGTGCCGAGTGGTGGACTTGGAAGGGCGACCTTGGGGGGTCGGACGATGCAGAAGAAGGGGCTAACTCAAGGACATTTAACCTTGGGGGAAAAATAATCTGTGATGCGAGTTGTACGTTGTAGGAAGTAATGTAGCAGGAATGACCTGAACTGCAGAGGAGCGAACTTCGCAAGGAACAAGACAAGTGCATCGGCGACCCGAACCAAGCCGGTGTTGGTGCCCAACGATCGAACATACTGCTTCTCCTGTCCCGACCACTCATCTTGATGGATGGGGCCCAAGTCATAAGCTGTGTGTGAACATCTGGGGGAGTGGAAGAAGCCCGTGGAATATCTCTCTCTTAAAGGACAGGGGATCGTAATTAATAAGAATGTATAAATCTGTACGTTGGTTATAAAAGTGGTTTAAGTATGTAGTTTCAGTTGTACATGTTGGTAAGAAAGGATTGCAGTAATGAGAATTAAATACAATAGTAGGGTTAGAAGATGTCCGTATTCAATTATGTGGGACCTGAGCAGGACGCAAATGGTATGGAATAAGGGGTGGAGATTGTATTGGGTCTGGCTGAGATGGAGTTAACGCTCCCCATAGCAGCCCTCACAGCGCTGTGCTCTGCATCAGTAGCTAGAAAGGTGTTGATAGCACACCAGCGTTTTGGCTACTGCTGAGCAGTGCTGGCACAGCATCAAGGCTGGCTCTCCAACATTTTTGCCCTCCCCTCAATGGCAGGCTGGGGCAGGGCAAGATCTTGGGAGGGGACATAACCAGGACAGCTGGCCTAAACTAACCAAACAGATATTCCATACCACGTGACGTCAGCTCAGATATAAAAGCTAAGTGGAGACGGAAGGGGGGCATTTTGTCTTCCGGAGCAACCGCTACTCGTACCGAAGCCCTGCTTCCCAAGAAGCGGCTAGGCATCGCCTGCTGATGGGAAGTAGAGAATATCATTATTTGTTTTTTCTTTGCTTTCGCGCGCGACCTTTACTATCACTTTATTAAACTGCCCTTATCTTGAGCCACGAGCCTTTTATTATATTTTCTCCCCCCCGTCCAGCTGAGGAGGGGGAGCGACAGAGCGGCTTTGGTGGGCACCTGGCATCCAACCAGGGTCAACCCACCACAGAAGTTATCGGAACCTCCCTATGGGATGAAATTAGTGACGGTTCTAAAGAAGTTAAAGGTCTTGCAACTTTGTGGAAATTGATGAAGACAACTCTGCAAGAAATGAAAGCAGATCATAAAGCGTCTGCGTCTGCTTTTGCTGCTCTCTCGCCAACCGCAAGCGAAGGGGAAAAGCGGGGAGGAAAACATAATGCAGCGAGAGAGACTTTTTGGAGCTTGTCCGCCTGCTCCTGTGCCCTTGACTTCCGCTCCACTCCCTGGGACTGCCGATATTAATCGGCCAACTGACAGTTCCCAAGCCTCCCTAACCGTACGCTTAAAGGAAACCCTGTAGAATCAGGAAGCGAGTAAAAATCCGCCTACGAGAAAACAGCCCCCAGATACCACTGTTCAACATGAACAAATTATACCTCGCATGCACCCCGATTCAAATAATGCAAACGAGGATTTGGCTACTATACTACAAGAACAAGAGAAAGCAAAAATACATGCCGAAGCTCATGCTGCAGCACTCGCTGTAGCATTACAACCAATGGTGCAACAGGGAAAAAGAAACCACGGTCCACACAAAGGCCCTTTAAAGCGTGATCAGTGTGGTCAACCGGGGCACTTGAAACGTACATGACATACAAAAACTTGTCGGAGACCTACAGTGGATTTGACCTTATTGTGGTATTACAAATACAGACTTGCAGCCACTGCGGGATTTATTGCGGGGCAGCGATAGCTTAACTTCTACAGGACAACGAAGTGAGAACACCCCGCTGAGCCCAACTGACCACAGGGATATTCCAGACCATAGGACGTCACGATCAGCCTATAAAGCTGGGGGGCAGGAGAAGGATGGCATTGTCTTCCCACATAACCGTTACACAGAGCGGCGCCCTCCTTTCCTGGAGATGGCTGAACACCCGCCTGCCGATGGGAAGCGGTGAAGGAATTCCTTGTTTTGCTTTGCTTGCGTGCGTGGCTTTTGCTTTACCTATTAAACTGCCTTTACCTCAGCCCACGAGGTTTTTCACTTTTACCCTTCTGGTTCTCTCTTGCATGCCACTATGAGGGAGGTGAGTGAGTGGCTGCGTGGTGCTCAGTTACCGGCTGGGGGTAAACCACGACAACAAAACACAACTTGCAAAAAGCATTGCAAGTCCTTGTGCAGCTACAGATACAGGTCCCATTACAGACACCGTTAGAGACACAGAGAGTGGTACAATCACAAGACCCTTTCTGTGTTGGATGAGATGAGCAGCCAACTTTATTGTGCTGGGGGATAGGGGACAGCACTCGGGGCTGGCGCATGCCTGGTCAGCAGCGTCTTCCAGGCCGGCTGTAAGGTTTTTGCGCCCGCCGCTCTAACCGTGAGCGGTATCGGATCCGGTCTGGCCCAGGGTGGCTGGAGCAGCTGCTTCTCGCAGGCACTGGGGAGCCCTGGAACAGGCCCAGTGCCATCTGCCTGTCGCTGCTGGGGCCGCTGCTTGGCAGTGCTGGGGACCTGCAGGATGGTCCCAGTGCCAGCTGGCTGGCAGTGCCCAAGGCACTGCTTTGAGCCCTCGGGGCTGGCACGGGGCCTGTCCTGCGGTGATTTCCAGGCCGGCTGTAAGGTTTTTGCGCCCGCCGCTCTAACCGTGAGCGGTATCGGATCCGGTCGGGCCCAGGGTGGCTGGAGCAGCTGCTTCTCGCAGGCACTGGGGAGCCCTGCAACAGGCCCAGTGCCATCTGCCTGTCGCTGCTGGGGCCGCTGCTTTGCAGTGCTGGGGACCTGCAGGATGGTCCCAATGCCAGCTGGCTGGCAGTGCCCAAGGCACTGCTTTCAGCACTCGGGGCTGGCACGGGGCTGGTCCTGCGGTGATTTCCAGGCCAGCTGTAAGGTTTTTGCGCCCGCCGCTCTAACCGTGAGCGGTATTGGATCCGGTCCGGCCCAGGGTGGCTGGAGCAGCTGCTTCTCGCAGGCACTGGGGAACCCTGCAACAGGCCCAGTGCCATCTGCCTGTCGCTGCTGGGGCCGCTGCTTTGCAGTGGTGGGGACCTGCAGGATGGTCCCAGTGCCATTTCACTGTCAGTGCTGGGGCCTCTGCTTTGCAGTGGTGGGGACCTGCAGGATGGTCCCAGTGCCATCTCCCTGTCAGTGCTGGGGCCGCTGCTTTGCAGTGCTGGGGAACTGCTGGATGGTCCCAGTCCCATCTGCCTGTCAGTGCTGGGGCCGCTGCTTTGCAGTGGTGGGGACCTGCAGGATGGTCCCAGTGCCATCTCCCTGTCAGTGCTGGGGCTGCTGCTGTGCAGTGGTGGGGACCTGCAGGATGGTCCCAGTGCCATCTCCCTGTCAGTGCTGGGGCCGCTGCTTTGCAGTGGTGGGGACCTGCAGGATGGTCCCAGTGCCATCTCCCTGTCAGTGCTGGGGCCGCTGCTTTGCAGTGCTGGGGAACTGCTGGATGGTCCCAGTGCCATCTCCCTGTCAGTGCTGGGGCCGCTGCTGTGCAGTGCTGGGGACCTGCAGGATGGTCCCAGTCCCATCTGCCTGTCAGTGCTGGGGCCGCTGCTTTGCAGTGCTGGGGAACTGCTGGATGGTCCCAGTGCCATCTCCCTGTCAGTGCTGGGGCCGCTGCTTTGCAGTGGTGGGGACCTGCAGGATGGTCCCAGTGCCATCTCCCTGTCAGTGCTGGGGCCGCTGCTTTGCAGTGGTGGGGACCTGCAGGATGGTCCCAGTGCCATCTCCCTGTCAGTGCTGGGGCCGCTGCTTTGCAGTGCTGGGGAACTGCTGGATGGTCCCAGTGCCATCTCCCTGTCAGTGCTGGGGCCGCTGCTTTGCAGTGCTGGGGAACTGCTGGATGGTCCCAATGCCAGCTGGCTGGCAGTGCCCAAGGCACTGCTTTCAGCACTCGGGGCTGGCACGTGGCTGGTCCTGTGGTGATTTCCAGGCCGGCTGTAAGCTTTTTGTGCCTGCTGATGTAACCGTGAGCGGTGTCGGATCCGGTCTGGCCCAGGGTGGCTGGAGCAACCGCTACTTCCAGGCACGGGGGAGCTGCAGGATGGCCGCAGTGGCGCCTGTTGGATGGTGCTGGGCCTGCTGCTGCTCTCGTAGCCCAGGGAGCTGTGGGACAGCCCCGATGCCGCCTGGCTGGTGGCGCTGGGGCTGGCGAGCTCTGAGTTGTCACGGGAGGCTGTGAGGGGGAGGCAGGAAAGTCAGCAGCACGGCCACCCGGCCGTGGGGAAGGAGAGGCCATGGTGGTGCCCACAGCCTTCCTGGAGCCAAAGCCCACCCGAAGCCCCTGCTCCCAGGCCTAGCTGGGACACTGGCCATAGCAGCACAGGGGCCCCCGGGTGCTTTGCCTCTTACCAGTGCCCAGGCCAGCACAGCAGTCGCACTCCCAGGTGATCGCGCTGTTGCTCGAGTAGAGGCAGCGTCGGTGGGTGCCTTTGGCAGCACAGGAGCTGCACAGGAGCACTTGCCAGGGCCTGGGGAAGCAAAGGGGTTGCTGGTTGTGAGGACAGTGACGCAAGCAAGGAATTGCCCGGCAGAGCCCTTGTTCGTCGTCCTTCCCCCCCCGAGCCCGTGTGGAGACAGAGATCCCGTGCAGAGCCCTAGCTGGCTGCTTTGGCAACCTACCCCTCTTCCTCTGCCTGCTCCCTGCCCCCCGGACAAAGGCACTTGCTGGCGTTGCAGCGTCTGTGCCTCTGGTAGACCGGTCCCAATGCCTGGCCGCTCTCCCATGACGGTTGTCTGCTGGAGAAGGAAGGGAAAGGTGTTGAGCCCCTGCTGGCCCCAGCATCGGGCAGGTCCAGGCTGTCCCTGCTCTTCTGCCCCCCCCCCCCGCACCCCCCCCAGTTTCCAGCTCCTCCGTGAAGCTGAGGACAAGAGCCAGGGGACAGCAGGACAGGCCTGCGGGGGCCGTCCCTGGCCTGGCACTGCGCGCTCGTGCCTGATGCCTTGCGAGTTGGGAAGAGGAAGAACGACCTCTTGGAGATTCGAATCCCCATGGCGAGCATCTCCATCACAAACCGATCTTGGTTTCGGCAATGCAAGCAGCAGAAGCAGACGCCAGCGTGGATCGCCTGCTTCTGGATGCAGCTCCGGTGGAACCAGGCCTGTTGGCATGCTGGGCACGCCATGGTGTGGTAGGACTTCTTGTCCTCCACGGGGCCCAGGCAGACGATGCAGGTGCTGTTCTGCCCTGGCTTAGCCTTCAGGGCCTGCTCTGGGCGGTGCTCCCAGCAGAAGGACCTGGGGGCAAGATGGAAGGGAGGGGCGAGGTGAGGTGAGAAGTGCCCGGTCCTTCCCCCGCCATGGAGAGGAGGGCAGAGGAGCTGTGAAGGAGCCCCAGAGCCTGTCTGGGCTCTGGCCCCAGCCCTGGCTGCGGCAGGCTGCCGGGAAGCGTCCCCGTGGGTTCCTCCCTTGGGTGTCCACTGCTGACGGGACTTGAGGGCTTGAGGACAAGGAGGCTCCTGCGTGGGGGCTGGCAGCCCTTACCTGTACAGCCCGAAGTACTGGGTGACGCATTCGCCCCGTGAGGCGCAGGGGAGATGGAAGCTGCGGTCACACCCCTTCTCCCCGCAGGTGATGGCGGCGCCCATCTCGCCGCAAACGAAGCATCGCTGGAAAGAGCACAGCAGCCTCGCTCAGGGGCAAGCTCAGGGCCTGCATGGCCGACCCCTCGGCTCCAGGCAGGGCGCAGGCTGTGGGCACTGCTGGCTCCCAGCCCGCAGACCTGCCTGGTGCACGAGGCTTGTGCCTGTGCCAGAGCCTCTGTGGAGCTGCTGGGAGCAGGCGTTTGTCCCAGAGCTGGTGGAGGGGCTTGGATTTCTTTCTGGGGGTCCAGGAGGAGCTCCCTCCCGCAAGCGCCTCCTGGCGCAAAGCTCCCTGCTCCTGCCAGGTCCTCACCTTCTGGCTTGCCGCCTGGATTGCCCGTCTGGTGTCCTCAGCGAGAAAGGCGTTCCCACTCTCTCGTGGAAAAAGCTCGCTGGCGAGAAACTGCGGAGCAGAGAAGGCCGGGAGCTCGTTATTAGGTCAGCAAGGAAGGGACCATCGCCGGCAGAAAGCTGGAGGGAGAGAGAACTCACCAGGCAGTATGTGTGGGCACAGAGCCCTTTCGTCGCTCTTTTGCAGCCACAGATAGCCGGATCAGCCTCTGCCCGGCGGCACAGCATGCATGCTGGAGGGGAGAGAACAAATGCTGCTGGGAGCGGGCACCTCTGCGGGGCTGGGGAAGTGTCCCTGCGGGACTGCCCCCACGGCCCTGCTCTGTCCCTGCCGAGCTGGCTGAAGGGCAGGGCTGGGGCCTCTGGAGAAGAAGGGGGCACGGCAGGCACAGGTGCCCCAGCAGGTGCCCACAGCCCAGCCTGGGCTCCGCTTGCCCAGGAGCGCAGGAGGGACCCTGCCCCAGGGCGGTTGGGGAGCTCCTGCCTTCCCCTCGCCCTGCTCTTGGCCGCCGGCAGACTGCCCCGACGACCCCTCTGTCAGCCCCGGGGAGCTGCGGGGAGGGATACGTTGCTCTCACCTTGCCCCCTCGAGTCGGGTTCCTGCCGCTTCATGGCGAACCCGGTGCACAGCGACGGTGAGCGCTTGGAGAGCCTCCGCCTCAGCAGCTCTGGCTGGGGTTTCTCCTCCGGACGCTCCTCTGCCAAGCCTGAGGGAGCAGCGGGACACAGCGAGCTTGCCACACAGGCCCCAGAGGCCCGAGGTGCGAGGCTCCCCTCCTGCCTCACCAGCCCCGGGCAAGCCCCTTCCTCCCCTGCCCTCTCCTCACCTCGCCAGGTCGCACTGATGCACGGCCGGAGCCCAGCAGCCTGGCATCCGCGCCTCGGCGACGGGTCACAGTGGCCGCTGTGACGTCACCACCGCCCGTCTGCGCGTGCCCCCAGCGTGGGCAGGGGTGCCCTCGGCTACCTGCCGCCCCCGTGACACGGCCACCGCCTCACAGGGGGGGCTCTGACACGCCGAGGCCGGGGCCGAGCCCTTGGCACACGAGTTGGGGGGGGGCGGGGCGGCTGCTCTTGCACCCGTCCGGGGCTGCAGTGCTGGCACCGGCGGCACCGACTCCGGCTTTGCGCGTGCCATCTTAGAATGCCGTGCTGACGGCGTGGCCTCTGTGAAACCTGTGCTTGTGCTTGCCTGCCTTTGCTCTTCTCCGTCAGCGGCTTACGGGAGTGGAGTGCTGCAGAGGTGGCGTGACGAAAAATGGAGGGCCAGGAGAGACGACGCTTCGGTGCCGAGTGGTGGACTTGGAAGGGCGACCTTGGGGGGTCGGACGATGCAGAAGAAGGGGCTAACTCAAGGACATTTAACCTTGGGGGAAAAATAATCTGTGATGCGAGTTGTACGTTGTAGGAAGTAATGTAGCAGGAATGACCTGAACTGCAGAGGAGCGAACTTCGCAAGGAACAAGACAAGTGCATCGGCGACCCGAACCAAGCCGGTGTTGGTGCCCAACGATCGAACATACTGCTTCTCCTGTCCCGACCACTCATCTTGATGGATGGGGCCCAAGTCATAAGCTGTGTGTGAACATCTGGGGGAGTGGAAGAAGCCCGTGGAATATCTCTCTCTTAAAGGACAGGGGATCGTAATTAATAAGAATGTATAAATCTGTACGTTGGTTATAAAAGTGGTTTAAGTATGTAGTTTCAGTTGTACATGTTGGTAAGAAAGGATTGCAGTAATGAGAATTAAATACAATAGTAGGGTTAGAAGATGTCCGTATTCAATTATGTGGGACCTGAGCAGGACGCAAATGGTATGGAATAAGGGGTGGAGATTGTATTGGGTCTGGCTGAGATGGAGTTAACGCTCCCCATAGCAGCCCTCACAGCGCTGTGCTCTGCATCAGTAGCTAGAAAGGTGTTGATAGCACACCAGCGTTTTGGCTACTGCTGAGCAGTGCTGGCACAGCATCAAGGCTGGCTCTCCAACATTTTTGCCCTCCCCTCAATGGCAGGCTGGGGCAGGGCAAGATCTTGGGAGGGGACATAACCAGGACAGCTGGCCTAAACTAACCAAACAGATATTCCATACCACGTGACGTCAGCTCAGATATAAAAGCTAAGTGGAGACGGAAGGGGGGCATTTTGTCTTCCGGAGCAACCGCTACTCGTACCGAAGCCCTGCTTCCCAAGAAGCGGCTAGGCATCGCCTGCTGATGGGAAGTAGAGAATATCATTATTTGTTTTTTCTTTGCTTTCGCGCGCGACCTTTACTATCACTTTATTAAACTGCCCTTATCTTGAGCCACGAGCCTTTTATTATATTTTCTCCCCCCCGTCCAGCTGAGGAGGGGGAGCGACAGAGCGGCTTTGGTGGGCACCTGGCATCCAACCAGGGTCAACCCACCACAGAAGTTATCAGAACCTCCCTATGGGATGAAATTAGTGACGGTTCTAAAGAAGTTAAAGGTCTTGCAACTTGATGGAAATTGATGAAGACAACTCTGCAAGAAATGAAAGCAGATCATAAAGCGTCTGCGTCTGCTTTTGCTGCTCTCTCGCCAACCGCAAGCGAAGGGGAAAAGCGGGGAGGAAAACGTAATGCAGCGAGAGAGACTTTTTGGAGCTTGTCCGCCTGCTCCTGTGCCCTTGACTTCCGCTCCACTCCCTGGGACTGCCGATATTAATCGGCCAACTGACAGTTCCCAAGCCTCCCTAACCGTACGCTTAAAGGAAACCCTGTAGAATCAGGAAGCGAGTAAAAATCCGCCTACGAGAAAACAGCCCCCAGATACCACTGTTCAACATGAACAAATTATACCTCGCATGCACCCCGATTCAAATAATGCAAACGAGGATTTGGCTACTATACTACAAGAACAAGAGAAAGCAAAAATACATGCCGAAGCTCATGCTGCAGCACTCGCTGTAGCATTACAACCAATGGTGCAACAGGGAAAAAGAAACCACGGTCCACACAAAGGCCCTTTAAAGCGTGATCAGTGTGGTCAACCGGGGCACTTGAAACGTACATGACATACAAAAACTTGTCGGAGACCTACAGTGGATTTGACCTTATTGTGGTATTACAAATACAGACTTACAGCCACTGCGGGATTTATTGCGGGGCAGCGATAGCTTAACTTCTACAGGACAACGAAGTGAGAACACCCCGCTGAGCCCAACTGACCACAGGGATATTCCAGACCATAGGACGTCACGATCAGCCTATAAAGCTGGGGGGCAGGAGAAGGATGGCATTGTCTTCCCACATAACCGTTACACAGAGCGGAGCCCTCCTTTCCTGGAGATGGCTGAACACCCGCCTGCCGATGGGAAGCGGTGAAGGAATTCCTTGTTTTGCTTTGCTTGCGTGCGTGGCTTTTGCTTTACCTATTAAACTGCCTTTACCTCAGCCCACGAGGTTTTTCACTTTTACCCTTCTGGTTCTCTCTTGCATGCCACTATGAGGGAGGTGAGTGAGTGGCTGCGTGGTGCTCAGTTACCGGCTGGGGGTAAACCACGACAACAAAACACAACTTGCAAAAAGCATTGCAAGTCCTTGTGCAGCTACAGATACAGGTCCCATTACAGACACCGTTAGAGACACAGAGAGTGGTACAATCACAAGACCCTTTCTGTGTTGGATGAGATGAGCAGCCAACTTTATTGTGCTGGGGGATAGGGGACAGCACTCGGGGCTGGCGCATGCCTGGTCAGCAGCGTCTTCCAGGCCGGCTGTAAGGTTTTTGCGCCCGCCGCTCTAACCGTGAGCGGTATCGGATCCGGTCTGGCCCAGGGTGGCTGGAGCAGCTGCTTCTCGCAGGCACTGGGGAGCCCTGCAACAGGCCCAGTGCCATCCGCCTGTCAGTGCTGGGGCCGCTGCTTGGCAGTGCTGGGGACCTGCAGGATGGTCCCAGTGCCAGCTGGCTGGCAGTGCCCAAGGCACTGCTTTGAGCCCTCGGGGCTGGCACGGGGCCTGTCCTGCGGTGATTTCCAGGCCGGCTGTAAGGTTTTTGCGCCCGCCGCTCTAACCGTGAGCGGTATCGGATCCGGTCGGGCCCAGGGTGGCTGGAGCAGCTGCTTCTCGCAGGCACTGGGGAGCCCTGCAACAGGCCCAGTGCCATCTGCCTGTCGCTGCTGGGGCCGCTGCTTTGCAGTGCTGGGGACCTGCAGGATGGTCCCAATGCCAGCTGGCTGGCAGTGCCCAAGGCACTGCTTTCAGCACTCGGGGCTGGCACGGGGCTGGTCCTGCGGTGATTTCCAGGCCAGCTGTAAGGTTTTTGCGCCCGCCGCTCCAACCGTGAGCGGTATTGGATCCTGTCCGGCCCAGGGTGGCTGGAGCAGCTGCTTCTCGCAGGCACTGGGGAGCCCTGGAACAGGCCCAGTGCCATCTGCCTGTCGCTGCTGGGGCCGCTGCTTTGCAGTGGTGGGGACCTGCAGGATGGTCCCAGTGCCATCTCCCTGTCAGTGCTGGGGCCGCTGCTTTGCAGTGGTGGGGACCTGCAGGATGGTCCCAATGCCATTTGACTGTCAGTGCTGGGGCCTCTGCTTTCCAGTGCTGGGGACCTGCAGGATGGTCCCAGTCCCATCTGCCTGTCACTGCTGGGGCCGCTGCTTTGCAGTGCTGGGGAACTGCTGGATGGTCCCAGTGCCATCTCCCTGTCAGTGCTGGGGCCGCTGCTTTGCAGTGGTGGGGAACTGCTGGATGGTCCCAATGCCATTTGACTGTCAGTGCTGGGGCCTCTGCTTTCCAGTGCTGGGGACCTGCAGGATGGTCCCAGTCCCATCTGCCTGTCACTGCTGGGGCCGCTGCTTTGCAGTGCTGGGGAACTGCTGGATGGTCCCAGTCCCATCTCCCTGTCAGTGCTGGGGCCGCTGCTTTGCAGTGGTGGGGAACTGCTGGATGGTCCCAGTGCCATCTCCCTGTCGGTGCTGGGGCCTCTGCTTTCCAGTGCTGGGGACCTGCAGGATGGTCCCAGTCCCATCTGCCTGTCACTGCTGGGGCCGCTGCTTTGCAGTGCTGGGGAACTGCTGGATGGTCCCAGTGCCATCTCCCTGTCAGTGCTGGGGCCGCTGCTTTGCAGTGGTGGGGACCTGCAGGATGGTCCCAATGCCATCTCCCTGTCAGTGCTGGGGCCGCTGCTTTGCAGTGGTGGGGACCTGCAGGATGGTCCCAGTGCCATCTCCCTGTCAGTGCTGGGGCCGCTGCTTTGCAGTGGTGGGGACCTGCAGGATGGTCCCAGTGCCATCTCCCTGTCAGTGCTGGGGCCGCTGCTTTGCAGTGGTGGGGACCTGCAGGATGGTCCCAATGCCAGCTGGCTGGCAGTGCTGGGGCCGCTGCTTTGCAGTGCTGGGGAACTGCTGGATGGTCCCAGTGCCATCTCCCTGTCAGTGCTGGGGCCGCTGCTTTGCAGTGCTGGGGAACTGCTGGATGGTCCCAGTGCCATCTCCCTGTCAGTGCTGGGGCCGCTGCTGTGCAGTGGTGGGGACCTGCAGGATGGTCCCAGTGCCATCTCCCTGTCAGTGCTGGGGCCGCTGCTTTGCAGTGCTGGGGAACTGCTGGATGGTCCCAATGCCAGCTGGCTGGCAGTGCCCAAGGCACTGCTTTCAGCACTTGGGGCTGGCACGTGGCTGGTCCTGTGGTGATTTCCAGGCCGGCTGTAAGCTTTTTGTGCCTGCTGATGTAACCGTGAGCGGTGTCGGATCCGGTCTGGCCCAGGGTGGCTGGAGCAACCGCTACTTCCAGGCACGGGGGAGCTGCAGGATGGCCGCAGTGGCGCCTGTTGGATGGTGCTGGGCCTGCTGCTGCTCTCGTAGCCCAGGGAGCTGTGGGACAGCCCCGATGCCGCCTGGCTGGTGGCGCTGGGGCTGGCGAGCTCTGAGTTGTCACGGGAGGCTGTGAGGGGGAGGCAGGAAAGTCAGCAGCACGGCCACCCGGCCGTGGGGAAGGAGAGGCCATGGTGGTGCCCACAGCCTTCCTGGAGCCAAAGCCCACCCGAAGCCCCTGCTCCCAGGCCTAGCTGGGACACTGGCCATAGCAGCACAGGGGCCCCCGGGTGCTTTGCCTCTTACCAGTGCCCAGGCCAGCACAGCAGTCGCACTCCCAGGTGATCGCGCTGTTGCTCGAGTAGAGGCAGCGTCGGTGGGTGCCTTTGGCAGCACAGGAGCTGCACAGGAGCACTTGCCAGGGCCTGGGGAAGCAAAGGGGTTGCTGGTTGTGAGGACAAAGTGACGCAAGCAAGGAATTGCCCGGCAGAGCCCTTGTTCGTCGTCCTTCCCCCCCCGAGCCCGTGTGGAGACAGAGATCCCGTGCAGAGCCCTAGCTGGCTGCTTTGGCAACCTACCCCTCTTCCTCTGCCTGCTCCCTGCCCCCCGGACAAAGGCACTTGCTGGCGTTGCAGCGTCTGTGCCTCTGGTAGACCGGTCCCAATGCCTGGCCGCTCTCCCATGACGGTTGTCTGCTGGAGAAGGAAGGGAAAGGTGTTGAGCCCCTGCTGGCCCCAGCATCGGGCAGGTCCAGGCTGTCCCTGCTCTTCTGCCCCCCCCCCGCACCCCCCCCAGTTTCCAGCTCCTCCGTGAAGCTGAGGACAAGAGCCAGGGGACAGCAGGACAGGCCTGCGGGGGCCGTCCCTGGCCTGGCACTGCGCGCTCGTGCCTGATGCCTTGCGAGTTGGGAAGAGGAAGAACGACCTCTTGGAGATTCGAATCCCCATGGCGAGCATCTCCATCACAAACCGATCTTGGTTTCGGCAATGCAAGCAGCAGAAGCAGACGCCAGCGTGGATCGCCTGCTTCTGGATGCAGCTCCGGTGGAACCAGGCCTGTTGGCATGCTGGGCACGCCATGGTGTGGTAGGACTTCTTGTCCTCCACGGGGCCCAGGCAGACGATGCAGGTGCTGTTCTGCCCTGGCTTAGCCTTCAGGGCCTGCTCTGGGCGGTGCTCCCAGCAGAAGGACCTGGGGGCAAGATGGAAGGGAGGGGCGAGGTGAGGTGAGAAGTGCCCGGTCCTTCCCCCGCCATGGAGAGGAGGGCAGAGGAGCTGTGAAGGAGCCCCAGAGCCTGTCTGGGCTCTGGCCCCGGCCCTGGCTGCGGCAGGCTGCCGGGAAGCGTCCCCGTGGGTTCCTCCCTTGGGTGTCCACTGCTGACGGGACTTGAGGGCTTGAGGACAAGGAGGCTCCTGCGTGGGGGCTGGCAGCCCTTACCTGTACAGCCCGAAGAACTGGGTGACGCATTCGCCCCGTGAGGCGCAGGGGAGATGGAAGCTGCGGTCACACCCCTTCTCCCCGCAGGTGATGGCGGCGCCCATCTCGCCGCAAACGAAGCATCGCTGGAAAGAGCACAGCAGCCTCGCTCAGGGGCAAGCTCAGGGCCTGCATGGCCGACCCCTCGGCTCCAGGCAGGGCGCAGGCTGTGGGCACTGCTGGCTCCCAGCCCGCAGACCTGCCTGGTGCACGAGGCTTGTGCCTGTGCCAGAGCCTCTGTGGAGCTGCTGGGAGCAGGCGTTTGTCCCAGAGCTGGTGGAGGGGCTTGGATTTCTTTCTGGGGGTCCAGGAGGAGCTCCCTCCCGCAAGCGCCTCCTGGCGCAAAGCTCCCTGCTCCTGCCAGGTCCTCACCTTCTGGCTTGCCGCCTGGATTGCCCGTCTGGTGTCCTCAGCGAGAAAGGCGTTCCCACTCTCTCGTGGAAAAAGCTCGCTGGCGAGAAACTGCGGAGCAGAGAAGGCCGGGAGCTCGTTATTAGGTCAGCAAGGAAGGGACCATCGCCGGCAGAAAGCTGGAGGGAGAGAGAACTCACCAGGCAGTATGTGTGGGCACAGAGCCCTTTCGTCGCTCTTTTGCAGCCACAGATAGCCGGATCAGCCTCTGCCCGGCGGCACAGCATGCATGCTGGAGGGGAGAGAACAAATGCTGCTGGGAGCGGGCACCTCTGCGGGGCTGGGGAAGTGTCCCTGCGGGATTGCCCCCACGGCCCTGCTCTGTCCCTGCCGAGCTGGCTGAAGGGCAGGGCTGGGGCCTCTGGAGAAGAAGGGGGCACGGCAGGCACAGGTGCCCCAGCAGGTGCCCACAGCCCAGCCTGGGCTCCGCTTGCCCAGGAGCGCAGGAGGGACCCTGCCCCAGGGCGGTTGGGGAGCTCCTGCCTTCCCCTCGCCCTGCTCTTGGCCGCCGGCAGACTGCCCCGACGACCCCTCTGTCAGCCCCGGGGAGCTGCGGGGAGGGATACGTTGCTCTCACCTTGCCCCCTCGAGTCGGGTTCCTGCCGCTTCATGGCGAACCCGGTGCACAGCGACGGTGAGCGCTTGGAGAGCCTCCGCCTCAGCAGCTCTGGCTGGGGTTTCTCCTCCGGACACTCCTCTGCCAAGCCTGAGGGAGCAGCAGGACACAGCGAGCTTGCCACACAGGCCCCAGAGGCCCGAGGTGCGAGGCTCCCCTCCTGCCTCACCAGCCCCGGGCAAGCCCCTTCCTCCCCTGCCCTCTCCTCACCTCGCCAGGTCGCACTGATGCACGGCCGGAGCCCAGCAGCCTGGCATCCGCGCCTCGGCGACGGGTCACAGTGGCCGCTGTGACGTCACCACCGCCCGTCTGCGCGTGCCCCCAGCGTGGGCAGGGGTGCCCTCGGCTACCTGCCGCCCCCGTGACACGGCCACCGCCTCACAGGGGGGGCTCTGACACGCCGAGGCCGGGGCCGAGCCCTTGGCACACGAGTTGGGGGGGGGCGGGGCGGCTGCTCTTGCACCCGTCCGGGGCTGCAGTGCTGGCACCGGCGGCACCGACTCCGGCTTTGCGCGTGCCATCTTAGAATGCCGTGCTGACGGCGTGGCCTCTGTGAAACCTGTGCTTGTGCTTGCCTGCCTTTGCTCTTCTCCGTCAGCGGCTTACGGGAGTGGAGTGCTGCAGAGGTGGCGTGACGAAAAATGGAGGGCCAGGAGAGACGACGCTTCGGTGCCGAGTGGTGGACTTGGAAGGGCGACCTTGGGGGGTCGGACGATGCAGAAGAAGGGGCTAACTCAAGGACATTTAACCTTGGGGGAAAAATAATCTGTGATGCGAGTTGTACGTTGTAGGAAGTAATGTAGCAGGAATGACCTGAACTGCAGAGGAGCGAACTTCGCAAGGAACAAGACAAGTGCATCGGCGACCCGAACCAAGCCGGTGTTGGTGCCCAACGATCGAACATACTGCTTCTCCTGTCCCGACCACTCATCTTGATGGATGGGGCCCAAGTCATAAGCTGTGTGTGAACATCTGGGGGAGTGGAAGAAGCCCGTGGAATATCTCTCTCTTAAAGGACAGGGGATCGTAATTAATAAGAATGTATAAATCTGTACGTTGGTTATAAAAGTGGTTTAAGTATGTAGTTTCAGTTGTACATGTTGGTAAGAAAGGATTGCAGTAATGAGAATTAAATACAATAGTAGGGTTAGAAGATATCCGTATTCAATTATGTGGGACCTGAGCAGGACGCAAATGGTATGGAATAAGGGGTGGAGATTGTATTGGGTCTGGCTGAGATGGAGTTAACGCTCCCCATAGCAGCCCTCACAGCGCTGTGCTCTGCATCAGTAGCTAGAAAGGTGTTGATAGCACACCAGCGTTTTGGCTACTGCTGAGCAGTGCTGGCACAGCATCAAGGCTGGCTCTCCAACATTTTTGCCCTCCCCTCAATGGCAGGCTGGGGCAGGGCAAGATCTTGGGAGGGGACATAACCAGGACAGCTGGCCTAAACTAACCAAACAGATATTCCATACCACGTGACGTCAGCTCAGATATAAAAGCTAAGTGGAGACGGAAGGGGGGCATTTTGTCTTCCGGAGCAACCGCTACTCGTACCGAAGCCCTGCTTCCCAAGAAGCGGCTAGGCATCGCCTGCTGATGGGAAGTAGAGAATATCATTATTTGTTTTTTCTTTGCTTTCGCGCGCGACCTTTACTATCACTTTATTAAACTGCCCTTATCTTGAGCCACGAGCCTTTTATTATATTTTCTCCCCCCCGTCCAGCTGAGGAGGGGGAGCGACAGAGCGGCTTTGGTGGGCACCTGGCATCCAACCAGGGTCAACCCACCACAGAAGTTATCGGAACCTCCCTATGGGATGAAATTAGTGACGGTTCTAAAGAAGTTAAAGGTCTTGCAACTTTGTGGAAATTGATGAAGACAACTCTGCAAGAAATGAAAGCAGATCATAAAGCGTCTGCGTCTGCTTTTGCTGCTCTCTCGCCAACCGCAAGCGAAGGGGAAAAGCGGGGAGGAAAACATAATGCAGCGAGAGAGACTTTTTGGAGCTTGTCCGCCTGCTCCTGTGCCCTTGACTTCCGCTCCACTCCCTGGGACTGCCGATATTAATTGGCCAACTGACAGTTCCCAAGCCTCCCTAACCGTACGCTTAAAGGAAACCCTGTAGAATCAGGAAGCGAGTAAAAATCCGCCTACGAGAAAACAGCCCCCAGATACCACTGTTCAACATGAACAAATTATACCTCGCATGCACCCCGATTCAAATAATGCAAACGAGGATTTGGCTACTATACTACAAGAACAAGAGAAAGCAAAAATACATGCCGAAGCTCATGCTGCAGCACTCGCTGTAGCATTACAACCAATGGTGCAACAGGGAAAAAGAAACCACGGTCCACACAAAGGCCCTTTAAAGCGTGATCAGTGTGGTCAACCGGGGCACTTGAAACGTACATGACATACAAAAACTTGTCGGAGACCTACAGTGGATTTGACCTTATTGTGGTATTACAAATACAGACTTGCAGCCACTGCGGGATTTATTGCGGGGCAGCGATAGCTTAACTTCTACAGGACAACGAAGTGAGAACACCCCGCTGAGCCCAACTGACCACAGGGATATTCCAGACCATAGGACGTCACGATCAGCCTATAAAGCTGGGGGGCAGGAGAAGGATGGCATTGTCTTCCCACATAACCGTTACACAGAGCGGAGCCCTCCTTTCCTGGAGATGGCTGAACACCCGCCTGCCGATGGGAAGCGGTGAAGGAATTCCTTGTTTTGCTTTGCTTGCGTGCGTGGCTTTTGCTTTACCTATTAAACTGCCTTTACCTCAGCCCACGAGGTTTCTCACTTTTACCCTTCTGGTTCTCTCTTGCATGCCACTATGAGGGAGGTGAGTGAGTGGCTGCGTGGTGCTCAGTTACCGGCTGGGGGTAAACCACGACAACAAAACACAACTTGCAAAAAGCATTGCAAGTCCTTGTGCAGCTACAGATACAGGTCCCATTACAGACACCGTTAGAGACACAGAGAGTGGTACAATCACAAGACCCTTTCTGTGTTGGATGAGATGAGCAGCCAACTTTATTGTGCTGGGGGATAGGGGACAGCACTCGGGGCTGGCGCATGCCTGGTCAGCAGCGTCTTCCAGGCCGGCTGTAAGGTTTTTGCGCCCGCCGCTCTAACCGTGAGCGGTATCGGATCCGGTCTGGCCCAGGGTGGCTGGAGCAGCTGCTTCTCGCAGGCACTGGGGAGCCCTGCAACAGGCCCAGTGCCATCCGCCTGTCAGTGCTGGGGCCGCTGCTTGGCAGTGCTGGGGACCTGCAGGATGGTCCCAGTGCCAGCTGGCTGGCAGTGCCCAAGGCACTGCTTTGAGCCCTCGGGGCTGGCACGGGGCCTGTCCTGCGGTGATTTCCAGGCCGGCTGTAAGGTTTTTGCGCCCGCCGCTCTAACCGTGAGCGGTATCGGATCCGGTCGGGCCCAGGGTGGCTGGAGCAGCTGCTTCTCGCAGGCACTGGGGAGCCCTGCAACAGGCCCAGTGCCATCTGCCTGTCGCTGCTGGGGCCGCTGCTTTGCAGTGCTGGGGACCTGCAGGATGGTCCCAATGCCAGCTGGCTGGCAGTGCCCAAGGCACTGCTTTCAGCACTCGGGGCTGGCACGGGGCTGGTCCTGCGGTGATTTCCAGGCCAGCTGTAAGGTTTTTGCGCCCGCCGCTCCAACCGTGAGCGGTATTGGATCCTGTCCGGCCCAGGGTGGCTGGAGCAGCTGCTTCTCGCAGGCACTGGGGAGCCCTGGAACAGGCCCAGTGCCATCTGCCTGTCGCTGCTGGGGCCGCTGCTTTGCAGTGGTGGGGACCTGCAGGACGGTCCCAGTGCCATCTCCCTGTCAGTGCTGGGGCCGCTGCTTTGCAGTGGTGGGGAACTGCTGGATGGTCCCAATGCCATTTGACTGTCAGTGCTGGGGCCTCTGCTTTCCAGTGCTGGGGACCTGCAGGATGGTCCCAGTGCCATCTCCCTGTCACTGCTGGGGCCGCTGCTTTGCAGTGCTGGGGAACTGCTGGATGGTCCCAGTGCCATCTCCCTGTCAGTGCTGGGGCCGCTGCTTTGCAGTGCTGGGGAACTGCTGGATGGTCCCAGTGCCATCTCCCTGTCAGTGCTGGGGCCGCTGCTTTGCAGTGGTGGGGACCTGCAGGATGGTCCCAGTGCCATCTCCCTGTCAGTGCTGGGGCCGCTGCTTTGCAGTGGTGGGGACCTGCAGGATGGTCCCAGTGCCATCTCCCTGTCAGTGCTGGGGCCGCTGCTTTGCAGTGGTGGGGACCTGCAGGATGGTCCCAGTGCCATCTCCCTGTCAGTGCTGGGGCCGCTGCTTTGCAGTGCTGGGGAACTGCTGGATGGTCCCAGTGCCATCTCCCTGTCAGTGCTGGGGCCGCTGCTTTGCAGTGCTGGGGAACTGCTGGATGGTCCCAATGCCAGCTGGCTGGCAGTGCCCAAGGCACTGCTTTCAGCACTCGGGGCTGGCACGTGGCTGGTCCTGTGGTGATTTCCAGGCCGGCTGTAAGCTTTTTGTGCCTGCTGATGTAACCGTGAGCGGTGTCGGATCCGGTCTGGCCCAGGGTGGCTGGAGCAACCGCTACTTCCAGGCACGGGGGAGCTGCAGGATGGCCGCAGTGGCGCCTGTTGGATGGTGCTGGGCCTGCTGCTGCTCTCGTAGCCCAGGGAGCTGTGGGACAGCCCCGATGCCGCCTGGCTGGTGGCGCTGGGGCTGGCGAGCTCTGAGTTGTCACGGGAGGCTGTGAGGGGGAGGCAGGAAAGTCAGCAGCACGGCCACCCGGCCGTGGGGAAGGAGAGGCCATGGTGGTGCCCACAGCCTTCCTGGAGCCAAAGCCCACCCGAAGCCCCTGCTCCCAGGCCTAGCTGGGACACTGGCCATAGCAGCACAGGGGCCCCCGGGTGCTTTGCCTCTTACCAGTGCCCAGGCCAGCACAGCAGTCGCACTCCCAGGTGATCGCGCTGTTGCTCGAGTAGAGGCAGCGTCGGTGGGTGCCTTTGGCAGCACAGGAGCTGCACAGGAGCACTTGCCAGGGCCTGGGGAAGCAAAGGGGTTGCTGGTTGTGAGGACAAAGTGACGCAAGCAAGGAATTGCCCGGCAGAGCCCTTGTTCGTCGTCCTTCCCCCCCCGAGCCCGTGTGGAGACAGAGATCCCGTGCAGAGCCCTAGCTGGCTGCTTTGGCAACCTACCCCTCTTCCTCTGCCTGCTCCCTGCCCCCCGGACAAAGGCACTTGCTGGCGTTGCAGCGTCTGTGCCTCTGGTAGACCGGTCCCAATGCCTGGCCGCTCTCCCATGACGGTTGTCTGCTGGAGAAGGAAGGGAAAGGTGTTGAGCCCCTGCTGGCCCCAGCATCGGGCAGGTCCAGGCTGTCCCTGCTCTTCTGCCCCCCCCCCCCGCACCCCCCCCAGTTTCCAGCTCCTCCGTGAAGCTGAGGACAAGAGCCAGGGGACAGCAGGACAGGCCTGCGGGGGCCGTCCCTGGCCTGGCACTGCGCGCTCGTGCCTGATGCCTTGCGAGTTGGGAAGAGGAAGAACGACCTCTTGGAGATTCGAATCCCCATGGCGAGCATCTCCATCACAAACCGATCTTGGTTTCGGCAATGCAAGCAGCAGAAGCAGACGCCAGCGTGGATCGCCTGCTTCTGGATGCAGCTCCGGTGGAACCAGGCCTGTTGGCATGCTGGGCACGCCATGGTGTGGTAGGACTTCTTGTCCTCCACGGGGCCCAGGCAGACGATGCAGGTGCTGTTCTGCCCTGGCTTAGCCTTCAGGGCCTGCTCTGGGCGGTGCTCCCAGCAGAAGGACCTGGGGGCAAGATGGAAGGGAAGGGCGAGGTGAGGTGAGAAGTGCCCGGTCCTTCCCCCGCCATGGAGAGGAGGGCAGAGGAGCTGTGAAGGAGCCCCAGAGCCTGTCTGGGCTCTGGCCCCGGCCCTGGCTGCGGCAGGCTGCCGGGAAGCGTCCCCGTGGGTTCCTCCCTTGGGTGTCCACTGCTGACGGGACTTGAGGGCTTGAGGACAAGGAGGCTCCTGCGTGGGGGCTGGCAGCCCTTACCTGTACAGCCCGAAGAACTGGGTGACGCATTCGCCCCGTGAGGCGCAGGGGAGATGGAAGCTGCGGTCACACCCCTTCTCCCCGCAGGTGATGGCGGCGCCCATCTCGCCGCAAACGAAGCATCGCTGGAAAGAGCACAGCAGCCTCGCTCAGGGGCAAGCTCAGGGCCTGCATGGCCGACCCCTCGGCTCCAGGCAGGGCGCAGGCTGTGGGCACTGCTGGCTCCCAGCCCGCAGACCTGCCTGGTGCACGAGGCTTGTGCCTGTGCCAGAGCCTCTGTGGAGCTGCTGGGAGCAGGCGTTTGTCCCAGAGCTGGTGGAGGGGCTTGGATTTCTTTCTGGGGGTCCAGGAGGAGCTCCCTCCCGCAAGCGCCTCCTGGCGCAAAGCTCCCTGCTCCTGCCAGGTCCTCACCTTCTGGCTTGCCTCCTGGATTGCCCGTCTGGTGTCCTCAGCGAGAAAGGCGTTCCCACTCTCTCGTGGAAAAAGCTCGCTGGCGAGAAACTGCGGAGCAGAGAAGGCCGGGAGCTCGTTATTAGGTCAGCAAGGAAGGGACCATCGCCGGCAGAAAGCTGGAGGGAGAGAGAACTCACCAGGCAGTATGTGTGGGCACAGAGCCCTTTCGTCGCTCTTTTGCAGCCACAGATAGCCGGATCAGCCTCTGCCCGGCGGCACAGCATGCATGCTGGAGGGGAGAGAACAAATGCTGCTGGGAGCGGGCACCTCTGCGGGGCTGGGGAAGTGTCCCTGCGGGATTGCCCCCACGGCCCTGCTCTGTCCCTGCCGAGCTGGCTGAAGGGCAGGGCTGGGGCCTCTGGAGAAGAAGGGGGCACGGCAGGCACAGGTGCCCCAGCAGGTGCCCACAGCCCAGCCTGGGCTCCGCTTGCCCAGGAGCGCAGGAGGGACCCTGCCCCAGGGCGGTTGGGGAGCTCCTGCCTTCCCCTCGCCCTGCTCTTGGCCGCCGGCAGACTGCCCCGACGACCCCTCTGTCAGCCCCGGGGAGCTGCGGGGAGGGATACGTTGCTCTCACCTTGCCCCCTCGAGTCGGGTTCCTGCCGCTTCATGGCGAACCCGGTGCACAGCGACGGTGAGCGCTTGGAGAGCCTCCGCCTCAGCAGCTCTGGCTGGGGTTTCTCCTCCGGACGCTCCTCTGCCAAGCCTGAGGGAGCAGCGGGACACAGCGAGCTTGCCACACAGGCCCCAGAGGCCCGAGGTGCGAGGCTCCCCTCCTGCCTCACCAGCCCCGGGCAAGCCCCTTCCTCCCCTGCCCTCTCCTCACCTCGCCAGGTCGCACTGATGCACGGCCGGAGCCCAGCAGCCTGGCATCCGCGCCTCGGCGACGGGTCACAGTGGCCGCTGTGACGTCACCACCGCCCGTCTGCGCGTGCCCCCAGCGTGGGCAGGGGTGCCCTCGGCTACCTGCCGCCCCCGTGACACGGCCACCGCC
The DNA here is from genome assembly GCF_929443795.1 of Astur gentilis. NCBI lineage: Eukaryota > Metazoa > Chordata > Aves > Accipitriformes > Accipitridae > Astur > Astur gentilis. The sequence goes on from NC_064884.1 coordinate 4,723,833, forward strand.
TCACAGGGGGGGCTCTGACACGCCGAGGCCGGGGCCGAGCCCTTGGCACACGAGTTGGGGGGGGGCGGGGCGGCTGCTCTTGCACCCGTCCGGGGCTGCAGTGCTGGCACCGGCGGCACCGACTCCGGCTTTGCGCGTGCCATCTTAGAATGCCGTGCTGACGGCGTGGCCTCTGTGAAACCTGTGCTTGTGCTTGCCTGCCTTTGCTCTTCTCCGTCAGCGGCTTACGGGAGTGGAGTGCTGCAGAGGTGGCGTGACGAAAAATGGAGGGCCAGGAGAGACGACGCTTCGGTGCCGAGTGGTGGACTTGGAAGGGCGACCTTGGGGGGTCGGACGATGCAGAAGAAGGGGCTAACTCAAGGACATTTAACCTTGGGGGAAAAATAATCTGTGATGCGAGTTGTACGTTGTAGGAAGTAATGTAGCAGGAATGACCTGAACTGCAGAGGAGCGAACTTCGCAAGGAACAAGACAAGTGCATCGGCGACCCGAACCAAGCCGGTGTTGGTGCCCAACGATCGAACATACTGCTTCTCCTGTCCCGACCACTCATCTTGATGGATGGGGCCCAAGTCATAAGCTGTGTGTGAACATCTGGGGGAGTGGAAGAAGCCCGTGGAATATCTCTCTCTTAAAGGACAGGGGATCGTAATTAATAAGAATGTATAAATCTGTACGTTGGTTATAAAAGTGGTTTAAGTATGTAGTTTCAGTTGTAAATGTTGGTAAGAAAGGATTGCAGTAATGAGAATTAAATACAATAGTAGGGTTAGAAGATATCCGTATTCAATTATGTGGGACCTGAGCAGGACGCAAATGGTATGGAATAAGGGGTGGAGATTGTATTGGGTCTGGCTGAGATGGAGTTAACGCTCCCCATAGCAGCCCTCACAGCGCTGTGCTCTGCATCAGTAGCTAGAAAGGTGTTGATAGCACACCAGCGTTTTGGCTACTGCTGAGCAGTGCTGGCACAGCATCAAGGCTGGCTCTCCAACATTTTTGCCCTCCCCTCAATGGCAGGCTGGGGCAGGGCAAGATCTTGGGAGGGGACATAACCAGGACAGCTGGCCTAAACTAACCAAACAGATATTCCATACCACGTGACGTCAGCTCAGATATAAAAGCTAAGTGGAGACGGAAGGGGGGCATTTTGTCTTCCGGAGCAACCGCTACTCGTACCGAAGCCCTGCTTCCCAAGAAGCGGCTAGGCATCGCCTGCTGATGGGAAGTAGAGAATATCATTATTTGTTTTTTCTTTGCTTTCGCGCGCGACCTTTACTATCACTTTATTAAACTGCCCTTATCTTGAGCCACGAGCCTTTTATTATATTTTCTCCCCCCCGTCCAGCTGAGGAGGGGGAGCGACAGAGCGGCTTTGGTGGGCACCTGGCATCCAACCAGGGTCAACCCACCACAGAAGTTATCGGAACCTCCCTATGGGATGAAATTAGTGACGGTTCTAAAGAAGTTAAAGGTCTTGCAACTTGATGGAAATTGATGAAGACAACTCTGCAAGAAATGAAAGCAGATCATAAAGCGTCTGCGTCTGCTTTTGCTGCTCTCTCGCCAACCGCAAGCGAAGGGGAAAAGCGGGGAGGAAAACATAATGCAGCGAGAGAGACTTTTTGGAGCTTGTCCGCCTGCTCCTGTGCCCTTGACTTCCGCTCCACTCCCTGGGACTGCCGATATTAATCGGCCAACTGACAGTTCCCAAGCCTCCCTAACCGTACGCTTAAAGGAAACCCTGTAGAATCAGGAAGCGAGTAAAAATCCGCCTACGAGAAAACAGCCCCCAGATACCACTGTTCAACATGAACAAATTATACCTCGCATACACCCCGATTCAAATAATGCAAACGAGGATTTGGCTACTATACTACAAGAACAAGAGAAAGCAAAAATACATGCCGAAGCTCATGCTGCAGCACTCGCTGTAGCATTACAACCAATGGTGCAACAGGGAAAAAGAAACCACGGTCCACACAAAGGCCCTTTAAAGCGTGATCAGTGTGGTCAACCGGGGCACTTGAAACGTACATGACATACAAAAACTTGTCGGAGACCTACAGTGGATTTGACCTTATTGTGGTATTACAAATACAGACTTGCAGCCACTGCGGGATTTATTGCGGGGCAGCGATAGCTTAACTTCTACAGGACAACGAAGTGAGAACACCCCGCTGAGCCCAACTGACCACAGGGATATTCCAGACCATAGGACGTCACGATCAGCCTATAAAGCTGGGGGGGCAGGAGAAGGATGGCATTGTCTTCCCACATAACCGTTACACAGAGCGGAGCCCTCCTTTCCTGGAGATGGCTGAACACCCGCCTGCCGATGGGAAGCGGTGAAGGAATTCCTTGTTTTGCTTTGCTTGCGTGCGTGGCTTTTGCTTTACCTATTAAACTGCCTTTACCTCAGCCCACGAGGTTTCTCACTTTTACCCTTCTGGTTCTCTCTTGCATGCCACTATGAGGGAGGTGAGTGAGTGGCTGCGTGGTGCTCAGTTACCGGCTGGGGGTAAACCACGACAACAAAACACAACTTGCAAAAAGCATTGCAAGTCCTTGTGCAGCTACAGATACAGGTCCCATTACAGACACCGTTAGAGACACAGAGAGTGGTACAATCACAAGACCCTTTCTGTGTTGGATGAGATGAGCAGCCAACTTTATTGTGCTGGGGGATAGGGGACAGCACTCGGGGCTGGCGCATGCCTGGTCAGCAGCGTCTTCCAGGCCGGCTGTAAGGTTTTTGCGCCCGCCGCTCTAACCGTGAGCGGTATCGGATCCGGTCTGGCCCAGGGTGGCTGGAGCAGCTGATTCTTGCAGGCACTGGGGAGCCCTGCAACAGGCCCAGTGCCATCCGCCTGTCAGTGCTGGGGCCGCTGCTTGGCAGTGCTGGGGACCTGCAGGATGGTCCCAGTGCCAGCTGGCTGGCAGTGCCCAAGGCACTGCTTTGAGCCCTCGGGGCTGGCACGGGGCCTGTCCTGCGGTGATTTCCAGGCCGGCTGTAAGGTTTTTGCGCCCGCCGCTCTAACCGTGAGCGGTATCGGATCCGGTCGGGCCCAGGGTGGCTGGAGCAGCTGCTTCTCGCAGGCCCTGGGGAGCCCTGCAACAGGCCCAGTGCCATCTGCCTGTCGCTGCTGGGGCCGCTGCTTTGCAGTGCTGGGGACCTGCAGGATGGTCCCAATGCCAGCTGGCTGGCAGTGCCCAAGGCACTGCTTTCAGCACTCGGGGATGGCACGGGGCTGGTCCTGCGGTGATTGCCAGGCCAGCTGTAAGGTTTTTGCGCCCGCCGCTCCAACCGTGAGCGGTATTGGATCCTGTCCGGCCCAGGGTGGCTGGAGCAGCTGCTTCTCGCAGGCACTGGGGAGCCCTGCAACAGGCCCAGTGCCATCTGCCTGTCGCTGCTGGGGCCGCTGCTTTGCAGTGGTGGGGACCTGCAGGACGGTCCCAGTGCCATCTCCCTGTCAGTGCTGGGGCCGCTGCTTTGCAGTGGTGGGGAACTGCTGGATGGTCCCAATGCCATTTGACTGTCAGTGCTGGGGCCTCTGCTTTCCAGTACTGGGGACCTGCAGGATGGTCCCAGTCCCATCTGCCTGTCACTGCTGGGGCCGCTGCTTTGCAGTGCTGGGGAACTGCTGGATGGTCCCAGTGCCATCTCCCTGTCAGTGCTGGGGCCGCTGCTTTGCAGTGGTGGGGAACTGCTGGATGGTCCCAGTGCCATCTCCCTGTCGGTGCTGGGGCCTCTGCTTTCCAGTGCTGGGGACCTGCAGGATGGTCCCAGTCCCATCTGCCTGTCACTGCTGGGGCCGCTGCTTTGCAGTGCTGGGGACCTGCTGGATGGTCCCAGTGCCATCTCCCTGTCAGTGCCGGGGCCGCTGCTTTGCAGTGGTGGGGACCTGCAGGATGCTCCCAGTGCCATCTCCCTGTCACTGCTGGGGCCGCTGCTTTGCAGTGCTGGGGAACTGCTGGATGGTCCCAGTGCCATCTCCCTGTCAGTGCTGGGGCCGCTGCTTTGCAGTGGTGGGGACCTGCAGGATGGTCCCAGTGCCATCTCCCTGTCAGTGCTGGGGCCGCTGCTTTGCAGTGGTGGGGACCTGCAGGATGGTCCCAGTGCCATCTCCCTGTCAGTGCTGGGGCCGCTGCTTTGCAGTGGTGGGGACCTGCAGGATGGTCCCAGTGCCATCTCCCTGTCAGTGCTGGGGCCGCTGCTTTGCAGTGGTGGGGACCTGCACGATGGTCCCAGTGCCATCTCCCTGTCAGTGCTGGGGCCGCTGCTTTGCAGTGCTGGGGAACTGCTGGATGGTCCCAGTGCCATCTCCCTGTCAGTGCTGGGGCCGCTGCTTTGCAGTGCTGGGGAACTGCTGGATGGTCCCAATGCCAGCTGGCTGGCAGTGCCCAAGGCACTGCTTTCAGCACTCGGGGCTGGCACGTGGCTGGTCCTGTGGTGATTTCCAGGCCGGCTGTAAGCTTTTTGTGCCTGCTGATGTAACCGTGAGCGGTGTCGGATCCGGTCTGGCCCAGGGTGGCTGGAGCAACCGCTACTTCCAGGCACGGGGGAGCTGCAGGATGGCCGCAGTGGCGCCTGTTGGATGGTGCTGGGCCTGCTGCTGCTCTCGTAGCCCAGGGAGCTGTGGGACAGCCCCGATGCCGCCTGGCTGGTGGCGCTGGGGCTGGCGAGCTCTGAGTTGTCACGGGAGGCTGTGAGGGGGAGGCAGGAAAGTCAGCAGCACGGCCACCCGGCCGTGGGGAAGGAGAGGCCATGGTGGTGCCCACAGCCTTCCTGGAGCCAAAGCCCACCCGAAGCCCCTGCTCCCAGGCCTAGCTGGGACACTGGCCATAGCAGCACAGGGGCCCCCGGGTGCTTTGCCTCTTACCAGTGCCCAGGCCAGCACAGCAGTCGCACTCCCAGGTGATCGCGCTGTTGCTCGAGTAGAGGCAGCGTCGGTGGGTGCCTTTGGCAGCACAGGAGCTGCACAGGAGCACTTGCCAGGGCCTGGGGAAGCGAAGGGGTTGCTGGTTGTGAGGACAAAGTGACGCAAGCAAGGAATTGCCCGGCAGAGCCCTTGTTCGTCGTCCTTCCCCCCCCGAGCCCGTGTGGAGACAGAGATCCCGTGCAGAGCCCTAGCTGGCTGCTTTGGCAACCTACCCCTCTTCCTCTGCCTGCTCCCTGCCCCCCGGACAAAGGCACTTGCTGGCGTTGCAGCGTCTGTGCCTCTGGTAGACCGGTCCCAATGCCTGGCCGCTCTCCCATGACGGTTGTCTGCTGGAGAAGGAAGGGAAAGGTGTTGAGCCCCTGCTGGCCCCAGCATCGGGCAGGTCCAGGCTGTCCCTGCTCTTCTGCCCCCCCCCCCGCACCCCCCCCAGTTTCCAGCTCCTCCGTGAAGCTGAGGACAAGAGCCAGGGGACAGCAGGACAGGCCTGCGGGGGCCGTCCCTGGCCTGGCACTGCGCGCTCGTGCCTGATGCCTTGCGAGTTGGGAAGAGGAAGAACGACCTCTTGGAGATTCGAATCCCCATGGCGAGCATCTCCATCACAAACCGATCTTGGTTTCGGCAATGCAAGCAGCAGAAGCAGACGCCAGCGTGGATCGCCTGCTTCTGGATGCAGCTCCGGTGGAACCAGGCCTGTTGGCATGCTGGGCACGCCATGGTGTGGTAGGACTTCTTGTCCTCCACGGGGCCCAGGCAGACGATGCAGGTGCTGTTCTGCCCTGGCTTAGCCTTCAGGGCCTGCTCTGGGCGGTGCTCCCAGCAGAAGGACCTGGGGGCAAGATGGAAGGGAAGGGCGAGGTGAGGTGAGAAGTGCCCGGTCCTTCCCCCGCCATGGAGAGGAGGGCAGAGGAGCTGTGAAGGAGCCCCAGAGCCTGTCTGGGCTCTGGCCCCGGCCCTGGCTGCGGCAGGCTGCCGGGAAGCGTCCCCGTGGGTTCCTCCCTTGGGTGTCCACTGCTGACGGGACTTGAGGGCTTGAGGACAAGGAGGCTCCTGCGTGGGGGCTGGCAGCCCTTACCTGTACAGCCCGAAGAACTGGGTGACGCATTCGCCCCGTGAGGCGCAGGGGAGATGGAAGCTGCGGTCACACCCCTTCTCCCCGCAGGTGATGGCGGCGCCCATCTCGCCGCAAACGAAGCATCGCTGGAAAGAGCACAGCAGCCTCGCTCAGGGGCAAGCTCAGGGCCTGCATGGCCGACCCCTCGGCTCCAGGCAGGGCGCAGGCTGTGGGCACTGCTGGCTCCCAGCCCGCAGACCTGCCTGGTGCACGAGGCTTGTGCCTGTGCCAGAGCCTCTGTGGAGCTGCTGGGAGCAGGCGTTTGTCCCAGAGCTGGTGGAGGGGCTTGGATTTCTTTCTGGGGGTCCAGGAGGAGCTCCCTCCCGCAAGCGCCTCCTGGCGCAAAGCTCCCTGCTCCTGCCAGGTCCTCACCTTCTGGCTTGCCGCCTGGATTGCCCGTCTGGTGTCCTCAGCGAGAAAGGCGTTCCCACTCTCTCGTGGAAAAAGCTCGCTGGCGAGAAACTGCGGAGCAGAGAAGGCCGGGAGCTCGTTATTAGGTCAGCAAGGAAGGGACCATCGCCGGCAGAAAGCTGGAGGGAGAGAGAACTCACCAGGCAGTATGTGTGGGCACAGAGCCCTTTCGTCGCTCTTTTGCAGCCACAGATAGCCGGATCAGCCTCTGCCCGGCGGCACAGCATGCATGCTGGAGGGGAGAGAACAAATGCTGCTGGGAGCGGGCACCTCTGCGGGGCTGGGGAAGTGTCCCTGCGGGATTGCCCCCACGGCCCTGCTCTGTCCCTGCCGAGCTGGCTGAAGGGCAGGGCTGGGGCCTCTGGAGAAGAAGGGGGCACGGCAGGCACAGGTGCCCCAGCAGGTGCCCACAGCCCAGCCTGGGCTCCGCTTGCCCAGGAGCGCAGGAGGGACCCTGCCCCAGGGCGGTTGGGGAGCTCCTGCCTTCCCCTCGCCCTGCTCTTGGCCGCCGGCAGACTGCCCCGACGACCCCTCTGTCAGCCCCGGGGAGCTGCGGGGAGGGATACGTTGCTCTCACCTTGCCCCCTCGAGTCGGGTTCCTGCCGCTTCATGGCGAACCCGGTGCACAGCGACGGTGAGCGCTTGGAGAGCCTCCGCCTCAGCAGCTCTGGCTGGGGTTTCTCCTCCGGACGCTCCTCTGCCAAGCCTGAGGGAGCAGCGGGACACAGCGAGCTTGCCACACAGGCCCCAGAGGCCCGAGGTGCGAGGCTCCCCTCCTGCCTCACCAGCCCCGGGCAAGCCCCTTCCTCCCCTGCCCTCTCCTCACCTCGCCAGGTCGCACTGATGCACGGCCGGAGCCCAGCAGCCTGGCATCCGCGCCTCGGCGACGGGTCACAGTGGCCGCTGTGACGTCACCACCGCCCGTCTGCGCGTGCCCCCAGCGTGGGCAGGGGTGCCCTCGGCTACCTGCCGCCCCCGTGACACGGCCACCGCCTCACAGGGGGGGCTCTGACACGCCGAGGCCGGGGCCGAGCCCTTGGCACACGAGTTGGGGGGGGGCGGGGCGGCTGCTCTTGCACCCGTCCGGGGCTGCAGTGCTGGCACCGGCGGCACCGACTCCGGCTTTGCGCGTGCCATCTTAGAATGCCGTGCTGACGGCGTGGCCTCTGTGAAACCTGTGCTTGTGCTTGCCTGCCTTTGCTCTTCTCCGTCAGCGGCTTACGGGAGTGGAGTGCTGCAGAGGTGGCGTGACGAAAAATGGAGGGCCAGGAGAGACGACGCTTCGGTGCCGAGTGGTGGACTTGGAAGGGCGACCTTGGGGGGTCGGACGATGCAGAAGAAGGGGCTAACTCAAGGACATTTAACCTTGGGGGAAAAATAATCTGTGATGCGAGTTGTACGTTGTAGGAAGTAATGTAGCAGGAATGACCTGAACTGCAGAGGAGCGAACTTCGCAAGGAACAAGACAAGTGCATCGGCGACCCGAACCAAGCCGGTGTTGGTGCCCAACGATCGAACATACTGCTTCTCCTGTCCCGACCACTCATCTTGATGGATGGGGCCCAAGTCATAAGCTGTGTGTGAACATCTGGGGGAGTGGAAGAAGCCCGTGGAATATCTCTCTCTTAAAGGACAGGGGATCGTAATTAATAAGAATGTATAAATCTGTACGTTGGTTATAAAAGTGGTTTAAGTATGTAGTTTCAGTTGTAAATGTTGGTAAGAAAGGATTGCAGTAATGAGAATTAAATACAATAGTAGGGTTAGAAGATATCCGTATTCAATTATGTGGGACCTGAGCAGGACGCAAATGGTATGGAATAAGGGGTGGAGATTGTATTGGGTCTGGCTGAGATGGAGTTAACGCTCCCCATAGCAGCCCTCACAGCGCTGTGCTCTGCATCAGTAGCTAGAAAGGTGTTGATAGCACACCAGCGTTTTGGCTACTGCTGAGCAGTGCTGGCACAGCATCAAGGCTGGCTCTCCAACATTTTTGCCCTCCCCTCAATGGCAGGCTGGGGCAGGGCAAGATCTTGGGAGGGGACATAACCAGGACAGCTGGCCTAAACTAACCAAACAGATATTCCATACCACGTGACGTCAGCTCAGATATAAAAGCTAAGTGGAGACGGAAGGGGGGCATTTTGTCTTCCGGAGCAACCGCTACTCGTACCGAAGCCCTGCTTCCCAAGAAGCGGCTAGGCATCGCCTGCTGATGGGAAGTAGAGAATATCATTATTTGTTTTTTCTTTGCTTTCGCGCGCGACCTTTACTATCACTTTATTAAACTGCCCTTATCTTGAGCCACGAGCCTTTTATTATATTTTCTCCCCCCCGTCCAGCTGAGGAGGGGGAGCGACAGAGCGGCTTTGGTGGGCACCTGGCATCCAACCAGGGTCAACCCACCACAGAAGTTATCGGAACCTCCCTATGGGATGAAATTAGTGACGGTTCTAAAGAAGTTAAAGGTCTTGCAACTTTGTGGAAATTGATGAAGACAACTCTGCAAGAAATGAAAGCAGATCATAAAGCGTCTGCGTCTGCTTTTGCTGCTCTCTCACCAACCGCAAGCGAAGGGGAAAAGCGGGGAGGAAAACATAATGCAGCGAGAGAGACTTTTTGGAGCTTGTCCGCCTGCTCCTGTGCCCTTGACTTCCGCTCCACTCCCTGGGACTGCCGATATTAATCGGCCAACTGACAGTTCCCAAGCCTCCCTAACCGTACGCTTAAAGGAAACCCTGTAGAATCAGGAAGCGAGTAAAAATCCGCCTACGAGAAAACAGCCCCCAGATACCACTGTTCAACATGAACAAATTATACCTCGCATGCACCCCGATTCAAATAATGCAAACGAGGATTTGGCTACTATACTACAAGAACAAGAGAAAGCAAAAATACATGCCGAAGCTCATGCTGCAGCACTCGCTGTAGCATTACAACCAATGGTGCAACAGGGAAAAAGAAACCACGGTCCACACAAAGGCCCTTTAAAGCGTGATCAGTGTGGTCAACCGGGGCACTTGAAACGTACATGACATACAAAAACTTGTCGGAGACCTACAGTGGATTTGACCTTATTGTGGTATTACAAATACAGACTTGCAGCCACTGCGGGATTTATTGCGGGGCAGCGATAGCTTAACTTCTACAGGACAACGAAGTGAGAACACCCCGCTGAGCCCAACTGACCACAGGGATATTCCAGACCATAGGACGTCACGATCAGCCTATAAAGCTGGGGGGCAGGAGAAGGATGGCATTGTCTTCCCACATAACCGTTACACAGAGCGGCGCCCTCCTTTCCTGGAGATGGCTGAACACCCGCCTGCCGATGGGAAGCGGTGAAGGAATTCCTTGTTTTGCTTTGCTTGCGTGCGTGGCTTTTGCTTTACCTATTAAACTGCCTTTACCTCAGCCCACGAGGTTTCTCACTTTTACCCTTCTGGTTCTCTCTTGCATGCCACTATGAGGGAGGTGAGTGAGTGGCTGCGTGGTGCTCAGTTACCGGCTGGGGGTAAACCACGACAACAAAACACAACTTGCAAAAAGCATTGCAAGTCCTTGTGCAGCTACAGATACAGGTCCCATTACAGACACCGTTAGAGACACAGAGAGTGGTACAATCACAAGACCCTTTCTGTGTTGGATGAGATGAGCAGCCAACTTTATTGTGCTGGGGGATAGGGGACAGCACTCGGGGCTGGCGCATGCCTGGTCAGCAGCGTCTTCCAGGCCGGCTGTAAGGTTTTTGCGCCCGCCGCTCTAACCGTGAGCGGTATCGGATCCGGTCTGGCCCAGGGTGGCTGGAGCAGCTGCTTCTCGCAGGCACTGGGGAGCCCTGCAACAGGCCCAGTGCCATCCGCCTGTCAGTGCTGGGGCCGCTGCTTGGCAGTGCTGGGGACCTGCAGGATGGTCCCAGTGCCAGCTGGCTGGCAGTGCCCAAGGCACTGCTTTGAGCCCTCGGGGCTGGCACGGGGCCTGTCCTGCGGTGATTTCCAGGCCGGCGGTAAGGTTTTTGCGCCCGCCGCTCTAACCGTGAGCGGTATCGGATCCGGTCGGGCCCAGGGTGGCTGGAGCAGCTGCTTCTCGCAGGCACTGGGGAGCCCTGCAACAGGCCCAGTGCCATCTGCCTGTCGCTGCTGGGGCCGCTGCTTTGCAGTGCTGGGGACCTGCAGGATGGTCCCAATGCCAGCTGGCTGGCAGTGCCCAAGGCACTGCTTTCAGCACTCGGGGATGGCACGGGGCTGGTCCTGCGGTGATTGCCAGGCCAGCTGTAAGGTTTTTGCGCCCGCCGCTCCAACCGTGAGCGGTATTGGATCCTGTCCGGCCCAGGGTGGCTGGAGCAGCTGCTTCTCGCAGGCACTGGGGAGCCCTGGAACAGGCCCAGTGCCATCTGCCTGTCGCTGCTGGGGCCGCTGCTTTGCAGTGGTGGGGACCTGCAGGACGGTCCCAGTGCCATCTCCCTGTCAGTGCTGGGGCCGCTGCTTTGCAGTGGTGGGGAACTGCTGGATGGTCCCAATGCCATTTGACTGTCAGTGCTGGGGCCTCTGCTTTCCAGTGCTGGGGACCTGCAGGATGGTCCCAGTCCCATCTGCCTGTCACTGCTGGGGCCGCTGCTTTGCAGTGCTGGGGAACTGCTGGATGGTCCCAGTGCCATCTCCCTGTCAGTGCTGGGGCCGCTGCTTTGCAGTGGTGGGGAACTGCTGGATGGTCCCAGTGCCATCTCCCTGTCGGTGCTGGGGCCTCTGCTTTCCAGTGCTGGGGACCTGCAGGATGGTCCCAGTCCCATCTGCCTGTCACTGCTGGGGCCGCTGCTTTGCAGTGCTGGGGAACTGCTGGATGGTCCCAGTGCCATCTCCCTGTCAGTGCCGGGGCCGCTGCTTTGCAGTGGTGGGGACCTGCAGGATGCTCCCAGTGCCATCTCCCTGTCAGTGCTGGGGCCGCTGCTTTGCAGTGCTGGGGAACTGCTGGATGGTCCCAGTGCCATCTCCCTGTCAGTGCTGGGGCCGCTGCTTTGCAGTGGTGGGGACCTGCAGGATGGTCCCAGTGCCATCTCCCTGTCAGTGCTGGGGCCGCTGCTTTGCAGTGGTGGGGACCTGCAGGATGGTCCCAGTGCCATCTCCCTGTCAGTGCTGGGGCCGCTGCTTTGCAGTGGTGGGGAACTGCTGGATGGTCCCAGTGCCATCTCCCTGTCAGTGCTGGGGCCGCTGCTTTGCAGTGCTGGGGAACTGCTGGATGGTCCCAGTGCCATCTCCCTGTCAGTGCTGGGGCCGCTGCTTTGCAGTGCTGGGGAACTGCTGGATGGTCCCAATGCCAGCTGGCTGGCAGTGCCCAAGGCACTGCTTTCAGCACTCGGGGCTGGCACGTGGCTGGTCCTGTGGTGATTTCCAGGCCGGCTGTAAGCTTTTTGTGCCTGCTGATGTAACCGTGAGCGGTGTCGGATCCGGTCTGGCCCAGGGTGGCTGGAGCAACCGCTACTTCCAGGCACGGGGGAGCTGCAGGATGGCCGCAGTGGCGCCTGTTGGATGGTGCTGGGCCTGCTGCTGCTCTCGTAGCCCAGGGAGCTGTGGGACAGCCCCGATGCCGCCTGGCTGGTGGCGCTGGGGCTGGCGAGCTCTGAGTTGTCACGGGAGGCTGTGAGGGGGAGGCAGGAAAGTCAGCAGCACGGCCACCCGGCCGTGGGGAAGGAGAGGCCATGGTGGTGCCCACAGCCTTCCTGGAGCCAAAGCCCACCCGAAGCCCCTGCTCCCAGGCCTAGCTGGGACACTGGCCATAGCAGCACAGGGGCCCCCGGGTGCTTTGCCTCTTACCAGTGCCCAGGCCAGCACAGCAGTCGCACTCCCAGGTGATCGCGCTGTTGCTCGAGTAGAGGCAGCGTCGGTGGGTGCCTTTGGCAGCACAGGAGCTGCACAGGAGCACTTGCCAGGGCCTGGGGAAGCAAAGGGGTTGCTGGTTGTGAGGACAAAGTGACGCAAGCAAGGAATTGCCCGGCAGAGCCCTTGTTCGTCGTCCTTCCCCCCCCGAGCCCGTGTGGAGACAGAGATCCCGTGCAGAGCCCTAGCTGGCTGCTTTGGCAACCTACCCCTCTTCCTCTGCCTGCTCCCTGCCCCCCGGACAAAGGCACTTGCTGGCGTTGCAGCGTCTGTGCCTCTGGTAGACCGGTCCCAATGCCTGGCCGCTCTCCCATGACGGTTGTCTGCTGGAGAAGGAAGGGAAAGGTGTTGAGCCCCTGCTGGCCCCAGCATCGGGCAGGTCCAGGCTGTCCCTGCTCTTCTGCCCCCCCCCCCGCACCCCCCCCAGTTTCCAGCTCCTCCGTGAAGCTGAGGACAAGAGCCAGGGGACAGCAGGACAGGCCTGCGGGGGCCGTCCCTGGCCTGGCACTGCGCGCTCGTGCCTGATGCCTTGCGAGTTGGGAAGAGGAAGAACGACCTCTTGGAGATTCGAATCCCCATGGCGAGCATCTCCATCACAAACCGATCTTGGTTTCGGCAATGCAAGCAGCAGAAGCAGACGCCAGCGTGGATCGCCTGCTTCTGGATGCAGCTCCGGTGGAACCAGGCCTGTTGGCATGCTGGGCACGCCATGGTGTGGTAGGACTTCTTGTCCTCCACGGGGCCCAGGCAGACGATGCAGGTGCTGTTCTGCCCTGGCTTAGCCTTCAGGGCCTGCTCTGGGCGGTGCTCCCAGCAGAAGGACCTGGGGGCAAGATGGAAGGGAGGGGCGAGGTGAGGTGAGAAGTGCCCGGTCCTTCCCCCGCCATGGAGAGGAGGGCAGAGGAGCTGTGAAGGAGCCCCAGAGCCTGTCTGGGCTCTGGCCCCGGCCCTGGCTGCGGCAGGCTGCCGGGAAGCGTCCCCGTGGGTTCCTCCCTTGGGTGTCCACTGCTGACGGGACTTGAGGGCTTGAGGACAAGGAGGCTCCTGCGTGGGGGCTGGCAGCCCTTACCTGTACAGCCCGAAGAACTGGGTGACGCATTCGCCCCGTGAGGCGCAGGGGAGATGGAAGCTGCGGTCACACCCCTTCTCCCCGCAGGTGATGGCGGCGCCCATCTCGCCGCAAACGAAGCATCGCTGGAAAGAGCACAGCAGCCTCGCTCAGGGGCAAGCTCAGGGCCTGCATGGCCGACCCCTCGGCTCCAGGCAGGGCGCAGGCTGTGGGCACTGCTGGCTCCCAGCCCGCAGACCTGCCTGGTGCACGAGGCTTGTGCCTGTGCCAGAGCCTCTGTGGAGCTGCTGGGAGCAGGCGTTTGTCCCAGAGCTGGTGGAGGGGCTTGGATTTCTTTCTGGGGGTCCAGGAGGAGCTCCCTCCCGCAAGCGCCTCCTGGCGCAAAGCTCCCTGCTCCTGCCAGGTCCTCACCTTCTGGCTTGCCGCCTGGATTGCCCGTCTGGTGTCCTCAGCGAGAAAGGCGTTCCCACTCTCTCGTGGAAAAAGCTCGCTGGCGAGAAACTGCGGAGCAGAGAAGGCCGGGAGCTCGTTATTAGGTCAGCAAGGAAGGGACCATCGCCGGCAGAAAGCTGGAGGGAGAGAGAACTCACCAGGCAGTATGTGTGGGCACAGAGCCCTTTCGTCGCTCTTTTGCAGCCACAGATAGCCGGATCAGCCTCTGCCCGGCGGCACAGCATGCATGCTGGAGGGGAGAGAACAAATGCTGCTGGGAGCGGGCACCTCTGCGGGGCTGGGGAAGTGTCCCTGCGGGATTGCCCCCACGGCCCTGCTCTGTCCCTGCCGAGCTGGCTGAAGGGCAGGGCTGGGGCCTCTGGAGAAGAAGGGGGCACGGCAGGCACAGGTGCCCCAGCAGGTGCCCACAGCCCAGCCTGGGCTCCGCTTGCCCAGGAGCGCAGGAGGGACCCTGCCCCAGGGCGGTTGGGGAGCTCCTGCCTTCCCCTCGCCCTGCTCTTGGCCGCCGGCAGACTGCCCCGACGACCCCTCTGTCAGCCCCGGGGAGCTGCGGGGAGGGATACGTTGCTCTCACCTTGCCCCCTCGAGTCGGGTTCCTGCCGCTTCATGGCGAACCCGGTGCACAGCGACGGTGAGCGCTTGGAGAGCCTCCGCCTCAGCAGCTCTGGCTGGGGTTTCTCCTCCGGACGCTCCTCTGCCAAGCCTGAGGGAGCAGCGGGACACAGCGAGCTTGCCACACAGGCCCCAGAGGCCCGAGGTGCGAGGCTCCCCTCCTGCCTCACCAGCCCCGGGCAAGCCCCTTCCTCCCCTGCCCTCTCCTCACCTCGCCAGGTCGCACTGATGCACGGCCGGAGCCCAGCAGCCTGGCATCCGCGCCTCGGCGACGGGTCACAGTGGCCGCTGTGACGTCACCACCGCCCGTCTGCGCGTGCCCCCAGCGTGGGCAGGGGTGCCCTCGGCTACCTGCCGCCCCCGTGACACGGCCACCGCCTCACAGGGGGGGCTCTGACACGCCGAGGCCGGGGCCGAGCCCTTGGCACACGAGTTGGGGGGGGGGCGGGGCGGCTGCTCTTGCACCCGTCCGGGGCTGCAGTGCTGGCACCGGCGGCACCGACTCCGGCTTTGCGCGTGCCATCTTAGAATGCCGTGCTGACGGCGTGGCCTCTGTGAAACCTGTGCTTGTGCTTGCCTGCCTTTGCTCTTCTCCGTCAGCGGCTTACGGGAGTGGAGTGCTGCAGAGGTGGCGTGACGAAAAATGGAGGGCCAGGAGAGACGACGCTTCGGTGCCGAGTGGTGGACTTGGAAGGGCGACCTTGGGGGGTCGGACGATGCAGAAGAAGGGGCTAACTCAAGGACATTTAACCTTGGGGGAAAAATAATCTGTGATGCGAGTTGTACGTTGTAGGAAGTAATGTAGCAGGAATGACCTGAACTGCAGAGGAGCGAACTTCGCAAGGAACAAGACAAGTGCATCGGCGACCCGAACCAAGCCGGTGTTGGTGCCCAACGATCGAACATACTGCTTCTCCTGTCCCGACCACTCATCTTGATGGATGGGGCCCAAGTCATAAGCTGTGTGTGAACATCTGGGGGAGTGGAAGAAGCCCGTGGAATATCTCTCTCTTAAAGGACAGGGGATCGTAATTAATAAGAATGTATAAATCTGTACGTTGGTTATAAAAGTGGTTTAAGTATGTAGTTTCAGTTGTACATGTTGGTAAGAAAGGATTGCAGTAATGAGAATTAAATACAATAGTAGGGTTAGAAGATGTCCGTATTCAATTATGTGGGACCTGAGCAGGACGCAAATGGTATGGAATAAGGGGTGGAGATTGTATTGGGTCTGGCTGAGATGGAGTTAACCCTCCCCATAGCAGCCCTCACAGCGCTGTGCTCTGCATCAGTAGCTAGAAAGAAGAAGGGGCCAACTCTTCTGTTTTCCTGCTGGGTCTAAGTCAGTTGTGTATTTCACACGGGAGAGGGATTTAGTTGTAACGTTAACGTAGCTGAACGAACTGCTTCGTTGCAGTTCGTAGCATTAGATGCTCTTGAATATTCTGTGGACTATTCTGCTTTACAGACTCCAGTGCAGGTATGTTCGCAGATGCACAATGCATTGGCCATAACATTGCTTCTGCAGATACCTGTGCAAATGGCATTGCAGATGCCACTGGACAAGTGGCTACCTTTGCAGATGCAGGTATCATTGGAGGTGTAAATACCTTAGATGAAGCTGATACCACTGCAGATAAAGATGCCACTGCAGATACCTTTGCAGATGCCATTGCAGAAGCAGATACCGTTGCAGACACCACTTCACTCAAACACCACAGCGTTACTGCTGCCATTTCAGCAGCAGATGTGATTGCTCATGCAGATGCCATGGCAGACAGCATTAGAGATGCAGGGACCAGAGCTGATGCAGAGATTACTGCAGATGCTATTGCATTTCACATAGCCACGCACATACCATTGCAGATACAGATGTGTTGTGGTTTAATCCCAGCCAGCAACTAAGCACCACGCAGCCGCTCACTCACTCCCCCCGACTCAGTGTGATGGGGGAGAGAATCGGGAAAAAGAAGCAAAACCCACGGGTTGAGATAAGAATGGTTTAATAGAACAGAAAAGAAGAAACTGATAATGATAATGATAACACTAAAGTGACAGCAGTAATGATAAAATGATTGGAATATACAAATGATGCACAGTGCAATTAATCACCACCCACTGGCTGATGCCCAGTTAGTACCCAAGCAGCGATCCCTCTGCCCAGTTTGGGTCAGGTGCCCTGGCTGTATCCTGTGCCAACTTCTTGTGCCCCTCCAGCTTTCTCACTGGTTGGGCATGAAAAGCTGAAAAAACCTTGACATTAGTCTAAACACTACTTATCAACAACTGAAAACATCAGTTTTATCAACATTCTTCACATACTGAACTCAAAAAATAGCACCATACAAGCTACTAGGAAGACAGTTAACTATCCCAGCTGAACTAGGACAGCCTCCTTGAAAAAAGGTTCCCCAGCAGCCAAGTCCTCATTGAAAATAATTTCCCCAGCACCTGAGCCCTTGTCAACAAAAAGTTCCACAGCAGCTGAAGCCCTCATCGAAAAAAGTTCCTTGGCAGCCAAGCCCTCATTGAAAATATTTTCTTCACCAGTTGAGACCTCGTTGAGAAACAGTTCACTGACAGCCGAGCCATTGTGGAAAAAGTGTTCCCTGGCAGCTGAGCCATCATTGAAAATAATTTCCCTGGCATCCGAGCCCTTGTCAATAAAAAGTTCCCCAGAAGCCTAGGTCTAGTGAAAAATAAGTTCCTCGGCCCCTGAGCCCTCGTCGAAAAAAAGGTCACTGGCAGCCCAGCCCTCGTCGAAAATATTTCCCCAGCCAGCTGAGCCCTCATCAAAAACCAGTTCCCCAGCATCCTGGCCCTTGTTGAAAATATTTTCCCTAGCAGTGGAGCCCTCGTCAAAAAGAAGTTCCCCAGCAGCCGAGCCCTTGTGTGATGGGTTAACCCTGGCTGGACGCTAGGTGCCCACCAAAGCCATTCTATCACTCCCCCATCCTCAGCGGGACAGGGGAGAGAAAATACAACAAAGAGCTTGCGGGTTGAGATAAGGACAGGAGAGATCATTCACCAATTACCATCACAGGCAAAACAGACTCAGCTTGGGGAAAATTAACTCAATTTATTACAAATCAACCAGAGTAAGGTAATGAGAAATAAAACCAAATCTCAGAACACCTTCCCTCCACCCCTCCTTTCTTCCCAGGCATAACTTCACTCCCAGATTTCTCTACCAAACACCCCCAGCGGCACAGGGGGACAGGGATGGGATTTACGGTCATCACATGTTATTTTCTGCTGCTTCCTCCTCCTCAGGGGGAGGGCTCATCACACTCTTCCCCTGCTCCAGCATGGGGTCCCACCCACGGGAGACAGTCCTCCACAAACTTCTCCAACATGGGTCCTTCCCACGGGCTGCAGTTCTTCGTGAACTGCTCCAGCATGGGTCCTTTCCATGGGCTGCAGTCCTTCAGGAGCACACTGCTCCAGCGTGGGTCCCCCACAGGGTCACAAGTCCTGCCAGAAAACCTGCTCCATGGGCTCCTCTCTCCACAGATCCACAGGTCCTGTCAGGAGCCTGCTCCAGCGTGGGGTTCCCACAGGGTCACAGCCTCCTTCAGGCACCCACCTGCTCCGGCGTGGGGTCCTCCCCGGGCTGCAGGGGAACAGCCTGCCTCACCGTGGTCTTCACCACGGGCTGCAGGGGAATCTCTACTCTGGCGCCTGGAGCGTCTCCTCCCCTCCTTCTGCACTAAACTTGGTGTCCACAGGGTTGTTTCTCTTACATGTTCTCACTCCTTTCTCCAGCTGCCGTTTCCATCTGTCCCAACGTTTTTTCCCTTCTTAAAAATGTTATCACAGAGGCGTTACCACTATCTCTGATGGGCTCGGCCTTGGCTGGCGGCGGGTCCGTCTTAGAGCTGGCTGGTATGGGCTCTCTTGAACACAGGGGAAGCTTCCAGCTTCGTACCGAAGCCCTGCTTCCCAAGAAGCGGCTAGGCATCGCCTGCTGATGGGAAGTAGAGAATATCATTATTTGTTTTTTCTTTGCTTTCGCGCGCGACCTTTACTATCACTTTATTAAACTGCCCTTATCTTGAGCCACGAGCCTTTTATTATATTTTCTCCCCCCCGTCCAGCTGAGGAGGGGGAGCGACAGAGCGGCTTTGGTGGGCACCTGGCATCCAACCAGGGTCAACCCACCACAGAAGTTATCGGAACCTCCCTATGGGATGAAATTAGTGACGGTTCTAAAGAAGTTAAAGGTCTTGCAACTTTGTGGAAATTGATGAAGACAACTCTGCAAGAAATGAAAGCAGATCATAAAGCGTCTGCGTCTGCTTTTGCTGCTCTCTCACCAACCGCAAGCGAAGGGGAAAAGCGGGGAGGAAAACATAATGCAGCGAGAGAGACTTTTTGGAGCTTGTCCGCCTGCTCCTGTGCCCTTGACTTCCGCTCCACTCCCTGGGACTGCCGATATTAATCGGCCAACTGACAGTTCCCAAGCCTCCCTAACCGTACGCTTAAAGGAAACCCTGTAGAATCAGGAAGCGAGTAAAAATCCGCCTACGAGAAAACAGCCCCCAGATACCACTGTTCAACATGAACAAATTATACCTCGCATACACCCCGATTCAAATAATGCAAACGAGGATTTGGCTACTATACTACAAGAACAAGAGAAAGCAAAAATACATGCCGAAGCTCATGCTGCAGCACTCGCTGTAGCATTACAACCAATGGTGCAACAGGGAAAAAGAAACCACGGTCCACACAAAGGCCCTTTAAAGCGTGATCAGTGTGGTCAACCGGGGCACTTGAAACGTACATGACATACAAAAACTTGTCGGAGACCTACAGTGGATTTGACCTTATTGTGGTATTACAAATACAGACTTGCAGCCACTGCGGGATTTATTGCGGGGCAGCGATAGCTTAACTTCTACAGGACAACGAAGTGAGAACACCCCGCTGAGCCCAACTGACCACAGGGATATTCCAGACCATAGGACGTCACGATCAGCCTATAAAGCTGGGGGGCAGGAGAAGGATGGCATTGTCTTCCCACATAACCGTTACACAGAGCGGAGCCCTCCTTTCCTGGAGATGGCTGAACACCCGCCTGCCGATGGGAAGCGGTGAAGGAATTCCTTCTCTTGCTTTGCTTGTATGCATGGCTTTTGCTTTACCTATTAAACTGTCTTTATCTCAACCTGTGAGGTTTACTTTTTTT
This sequence comes from Astur gentilis, assembly GCF_929443795.1. NCBI lineage: Eukaryota > Metazoa > Chordata > Aves > Accipitriformes > Accipitridae > Astur > Astur gentilis. The sequence continues at coordinate 4,743,496 of NC_064884.1, forward strand.
CTGATTTTTCTCCCCCATCCTGCTGCAGGGGGGCAGCGAGCAAGCAGCTGGGGTTAAACCACGACACTTGTCACTTTTTTCCAATTTGCTTTCTATTCCTACTTTAACCTATTCACTCTCTTTGTTTTTTAATTTTATCCTCTGTCCTGTACCATCTCCCTTTTAAAATTTTCTTTCTGTGTCTGTTTATTTGTTTGCTGTCCCTATTTTTGAATTCTTTCCTGTATGTCCTGTGAGCAGTTGCTTTTCAAATTTTCTTTCTATGGCTAGTTTTATACAGTTCACTATCTATATATTTTTAGTTTTTTCATCTCTGTCTTGCACGCCCTTGTTTTTAAAATTTTCTTTCCATATCTCTATTTATCTATTTTTCTCTCCCTATTTTTAATTTTTTTCCTGTCCTGTATGCCATCATTTTTTAAAATTTCCTTCTATGTCTACCTTTATCAAGCAGTGTATCACAGCTTTTTGATTCTTTCCTGGCTGTCATGTACCCTGCCACTTCTTACATTTACTTTCTCTGTGTCTCTCTGTTATTCACCCTATCCTTAATTTTTGTTTGGGTTTTTTTTTTTTCCTAGCCTTTCTTTAATGCTGTCACTGTTAAAATTTTCTTTCTGTGTCACTTTTATCCAGTTCACTTTGTTTTTCAATTTTTCCGCTGTCTTACACTCCATCAGTTTTCCTTTCTATTTCTCTATTTAGTTTGCTGTCACTATTGTTTAATACTTTCTTATCTGTCCTGTAGCCTATTGCTTTTTAGATTTTGTTTCTACATCTTCATTTCTTTAGTTCCCTATCCCTATTTTTCATTCTTTTCAATTTTTCCTTATTCCATCACTTTTTAAATTTTTCTATCTCTGTTAACCAGCTCTGTCCCTATTTTTTTAATTTTTTCCTGTCCTGTACCCCATCACTTTTTAAATTTTCCTTCTATGTCTACTTTTATGATGCTGCATATTACTGGTTTTTAATTCTTTCCTGTCTGTCCTATACCATTTCCTACCTAGTTTAGAGGCACATGTATCTTTTTCTGTCTATACCTCAGAAAAAATTAAGCTTAACTCCTTACCTGGTCACATTGCCAATGCAATAGTTGTAGCTGTAGTACAGGAGCAGGTATCGCCATTGGCAGCAAGGGTCACTTTCTCTGGTCAGGGCCTCATTTGCTGTAAATTTAAGGCAGATAAGAACACTCTTGCTGCTCCTCCAGCTGACTTTATAACTGCTGCCCTTCCCCTTTCCCAGGTGATTGCATTAAGGGTGGTGGGTGGAGGCTTGGGGTATTTGCTCTGCTAAGGCAGCTCATTGTGCTCTTGGGTTTTTCTGATGTTGCTGTTTAGCTCTTGAGTCCTTCACAGCTTTGGGAAGAGGTGTCTGCCTGAAGTAAGAGCTTCAGGACCAGTCAAGGTTCAGCAGCATGTGTTGTAGAAAGTAACACTTGTACGCAGCTTTTTTTTTTTCTTCTTTTTTTTCAGGTCAGTAATTTTGTTTTGCGTGTTCAGGGGTAGAAAGATGGTTTAATAGTATGCATTTTTTTTTTTTTTTTTATTCTTCATGCATTGTGTTTTCCTGGAATTCCCAACTTTATTGAAAATGGAAACTTGTTTGGTTTTTCTTTCACCAGTTCTGCTGTATGCTGTGCAAGTTGCTGATATGTCTCTTAACGGGACTGATGGTGATATTGTTAGCAGGGGTTAGGGTGAGCGTCTTGTATGCATCTGTATATGGAGTTTTAGTATTTCTGAAGAAAGCAGAAGGACCATGAGGCACAGTGTCTTTCAGGGTTTGGGATGCTTTTCCTCATTGCCCACAGAATGCCATGTTGTCCCTAGAACCTTTGCAGCTTGTGTCAGGCCCCCGTAGATTACAAGCCTTGGGACTTGACTTTACTTTGTGGGCATGTAGCAGGGCTCAGAGTCTCTGGGGAGCTGTAGGTTAGGAGGTGCCCCCAGAATTTGGGATGTGACTCCTGAGCAGTAGTCACTGAAGGGGGTTCAGGGGTGCAAATCGAGGGCAGGAGGTGTCAGGAAGCAGTGGGGTTCCTTTCCTGACAGTTGAGAAGAAGAAAAGGGGTTTCTAAAGTTTTGGGACTGCTGGGGAAAGGGAGGAGGATTCACCAGCCTTCCTCAGATGAGTTTTGCAGTTGGATTTGAATGTCATAGAATCATAGAATGGTTTGGGTTGGAAGGGACCATAAAGATCCTCTAGGTCCAACCCCTCCAGGGACACCTTCTGTGAGACCAGGTTGCTCAGAGCCCCATGTGACCTGGCTTTGAATGCTTCCAGGGAGGGAGCATCTGCAGGTTCTCTGGCCAACCTGTTTCAGTGCCTCGCCAGCCATAGTGAGAAACTTCTTCCTAACGCCTAAACGAAATATACCCTCTTTAGGACTAAAGTCGTTACCGCCTTGTCCTATGGCTGTACACCCTTGTAAAAAGTCCCTCTGCAGGTTTCTTACAGGCACCCTTTACGCACCGTGAAGTCTGCTATAAGGTCTCCTGCAAAGCTGCATGCCAGTGAGCAGTCCAAGAAGGTGAGGCGGTTATTGGCCAGGTCAGTGTTGAATAGTAAAGTATTATGGGGCTGCTTGGTTAAGCATTTACCTTCTGTTCTGGAGGCGCTGTGTGGGTTATCTTTGAATTGGATGAGCGTTTGAGGTGAGCTGTAGATTAGCGAGGAGGAACGTGGGGCCGATGACTTCTCAAAAGCGCCATGCTAATTTGGTGTGTCTTGGTACCTTAGGTACCATGAGTGACGATGGCTGCAGGGTCTGACCCTGGAATGAGCAGGGAAGCAAACCCGGTGGCGCTTGTGAGGAGGGGGGAGTTGTGGAAGTAGTTGATGTTGGCCAGAGGGATGCTTACTCCCTTTTCTGATTTGTTTGTTTGTTTCATTGCAGATGTTGAAGACCAATGTGTCACCTTGAGGAACATCCCAGTTAGCCCGTGTGGTTTTTGTGGAGTATGGATTCAGACCCACGGCCCTCTGAAAGGTAAGTTGGAGGAGCAGGGCTGGCGAGAGGCTGGGAGAAAGGGACGAAGCTGGGAATTGCAGGGAGATGTTTTTAAGTTAGCGCAGGAGAGAGGGCTGTCCAGGAGCAGTCCCCTTTGGGCAGGCGACGGGAGCAGGTTGCTTTCCAGTGTGAGACCAGCGTGTGCCAGGCAGGGCAGTTCCAGCCTGTGTCTGTGGTGGTGTGTAGTTTGTGTAGTCTGTCTTGTGTGCCTTCAACCTTCCTTGGGTCTCAACACCATCATCAGTCTTTGCGCTCAGGGAGCGTGGCATGTGCTTCGGAAACAGTCCCTAGGGTCTCGAATGCCCTTACTCATCGGCACTGTGCCAATCGGGTGCTTCTTTTCTTGCGCTCGGAGCTCTAAAGCGTGGATCGGTGTCGGAAGGTTCCCGCTGGTTCTCTTTTGCGGTGCTCTTAAGGGCTGCTTTGGCAGCTCTGCTCTCTAGCTGTGTGTTGCTTTGGACCGGGAGTTCTTCCCTGCACCTTGATGTTCCTAGGTCTTGATGACAGGCTTCTTACACATCTATCATCTTGGTTTTGACAGAATCATCTTATAATGCCCTTTACTTTTGCCTCTTCTTCTTTGGAGCTGTCGTAGAGCCTCCTGGCTTCGTGGTCTTGGACGCTGTAGGTCATCTTGCCACATGGTAACTGCTGTCTGGGAGTCATTCTTCTTGCTGAGAGTTTTCTCTCTCTTTGAATCACCTTGTTGGTACCGTTCTGTGTTGTGTGTGTTGTGTGCATGGGTGTGTTTGGCTTGGAGCTGCTCTGCCCGGGGATGTAGAGTCAGGGGTAGCTGGAACAGCTATAGGAGTCTATGGGTGAAATGTTGATATGTCTAGATTGCTAGCCTTGAGGGTTAAATAATTTTTGAGTCATTGCATGTCAGTAGTGGAGTGGATTGTAATGTAGAATATAGTAAGGCAGTAAGTGGGCATGGGTGTTAATATTGTTTATGTGGACACTTTGTGGTAAGGTTCTAGAAATGGTTAAGGCATTGAGGTTTTTGGTTTTGGAATAAGTGGGAAGCAGGAGTTTGGAGCTGTGGAGGAATTCTTATGCCAAGGGTGAAGTGCATATTCAACAGTTTTGTGTGTTGGTTTTGCAGGTGATTATGTGGCACAAGACAATTGTAGGAACCTCGCGTTTAGGCGATGTGGTTGCTACAGAGGTTGGACTGTGCCTATGAAAGCTAAGTATCTGGTGGAAAATCTATGTATGGTGCAGATGGTGTGTGTTTATGTGTTGCTGTAATGGAAGGGTAGTTTGTGGGGAGCTTGGAAGGAGGTTGGGCTGGGGCCAGGGATTTTGCAGGCAGGGTGATTTTTGAGGCTCTGGGTGCTGTGGGTAAGGGGTAATGGCCCCTTGATGCCCTTTGGTGGCGGGATGGGTTAGTTGGGAGTGAGGGCTAGTGTGTGTGTGATCTGAATGAGTGGTGTGTTGTGAATGTGTGTAACCCTGTAGTGTTATGTGGTTTAACTTTTTAGTGGTGTCTTGAAGGTTGGGTGTAGAGATGTTTTCTAGGAAATTGGAAATAAAAAAAATACAATTAGAATAATAAATAAAAAAAAAAAGGCTGGGGGATTTTTTCTTTCCCCCCAGCTGGGTTTTTTTTTCCCAGGTCCCAGCCACTCTGTGAGGCAATGTTCATTGCCAATGTTCGGATGGGGGTCAGGCTCAGGCTGGGGTTTTGGCAGGCAGGGGGATTTTTTTCAAGGCTCCCGGGAACGGCATTCCCGTGCAGCGCTCCCCTGGACGTGCTAATTGCCAATTAGCGCAGGGAATTACGTTGATCAGCGGATGGTCTTTGGAAGACAGTTGAGGATTTTGTGGGCGAAGGGTGGGGGGAGTTGGACTAGATGGCCAGCATGGAGTAGGCCAGGGTTGTGAAGTGCATGAGTGTAACTGTGTTTTTCCATGGTGGGTTTGTGAAACATTTGGGTGCTGTTTGTAGTTTGTGAGGTAATGATATTTTTCAATTTCTATTTTTGTACCTAGGTGTGGAAGTGGACAGTCTGTTAAGAGGAGTGGAGATTTTTCTACTTGGGAACAGGGATCGTGGAGGTAACCACACATCAGGGAGGAAAACTTCTGGACGTGCAGCGACGGACATAATGGCAGCAAGGAATGTGGACAAGAATGATACCTTGGGAAATGGTAGCTAGCCTTGGGAAATGGTCCCAATGTGAAACAATATTAAAAAGCAGTAGGATATGGCACTGTCCCTGGCCCTGGGAGCCCTTGCCTCCTGGGTACTGTACTAGGATCAGGGAGCCTGCCTTGCCTGTGGGAAGCATGGAGCCAGCGCGGTCGGGCTGGTTCTGTGCTGTGATGTGCTGCCCAGCGAGGTTCAGGGGAGCCAGCCTTTTCCTGCGGGAAGCAGGCAGCCAGTGCGGGCGGGCTGGAGCTGTGCTGTGCTGTGCATATGATAAGGCCACCTGTACAGCAGATGAAGGGAAGCTGGTGGGTGTAGGTTTTTTGGGGTTTTAATAAGAAAGACCATTGCTATCATCTCTTGCGGTATCATTCCAGCTAAGGTGTCTGACTGTGCGATGGATGGACGGAGGGATGCTGGAACAGCAGGGCTGGATGGAACGTCTGGATGGTGGGGGTGTACCTTGGGGCTCCATCATAGGGCCAGCGGTGTTTATTGTGTTTAACGGAGAGCTAGGAGCAGGAGTTGAAGGTTCTTTTTGTATTGACTGGAGTGAGCGAGTAAGTAAAGTTAGCAGAGCATCCAGAATGGGAGGTTGTTGTTGACTCTGTCGAGGGAGCTGGGGTCTGGTAGAGGGATGGGGATAGATGACAGTGTCAGGGCGATCGGGAGCATCTCAAGAGCAGATGGGAAGCGGTGCCATTTTCTCTTGTGTGAGAGGAAGTGAGGCCAGACACGAGCGCAGCCAGGGAAGCGAGTGGCTGGAGAGGGGAGGCTGCACGGGAAGGAGAGCCTTCTGGTGCACGGGTGGTGGGGAGCACATAGCTTGTCTGAATAGTTCTTTTTTCTGCACTTGGTAGGGAGTGTGCGTGAGGCCTTGCTTGGAGCACCATGGGGTCCTGCTTCCTAATGAGGGTGGGAAGGTTCTGGAGTGTGCCTGGAGGGGACCAGTGGGCCCTTCCTATGAGGAGGGCTTAAGGATCCCGGGCAGAGTGGTGTGGAGACAAGGAGACTGAGGGATGGCCTTGTTGCTCCTGTCTGCTTCCTGAAGAGGGCAGGTGGAGATGGAGTCACCAATCCTGTTGCCTGGCCAGGGGACACGTGGGGATAGCTTGGACCCGCGTTGGGGGAGGGTGGTCTGAAGCTGGAGGGGACTTCCTAGAGCGGCAGTGGATGCTTCACCCTGTTGGTATTGAAGGTGGATTTTGGTAGTAGCCTTAATGATAGGCTGTAACCGGTGGTCAGGCTGGCAGAGTAGGTAACAGTGAGAGGTGCCTGTGAGGTGCAACTTGAGGACCCTAGTGTGTATGTTGTCATCTTGTGAAGTGGGGAACACAGCAGATCGAGGCTCCAGAAATACAGAAAGAGGGGTCTTGTCAGAGGCTGACGGTGGAAGGAGGCACCCTCTGTGTCTCAGAGACCTTCGGACATAAAGTGGTTTGCAGGGAGGAAAGGAGAGAGTGCTTCATGGCACCAAGCAGTGTGTGTGCGCATTGCCTCATATGTTGTCCTGGTTTCAGCTGGGATAGAGTTAACTGTCTTCCTAGTAGCTGGTACAGTGCTGTGTTTTGAGTTCAGTATGCGAAGAATGTTGATAACACTGATGTTTTCAGTTGTTGCTCAGTAGCGTTTAGACTATAGTCAAGGATTTTTCAGCTTCTCATGCCCAGCCAGGGCACAAGAAGTTGGCACAGGACACAGCCAGGGCACCTGACTCAAACTGGCCAACGGTGTATTCCATACCATGGGATGTCCCATCTAGTATAGGAACTGGGAGGTGGGGGGGGCAGGGAATGGCCGCTCAGGACTAGCTGGGTGTCGGTCGGTGGGTGGTGAGCAATTGCCCTGCGCATCATTTGTACATTCCAATCCTTTTATTATTGCTGTTGTCATTTTATTAGTGTTATCATTATCATTATTAGTTTCTTCTTTTCTGTTCTGTTAAACCATTCTTATCTCAACCCATGAGTTTTACTTCTTTTTCCCAATTTTCTCCCCCATCCCACTGGATGGTGGGGAGTGAATGAGCGGCTGCGTGGTGCTTAGTTGCTGGCTGGGGTTAAACCACGACATATACGAAGGACTAGAAAGGCTTGGAGGGCATCTGTTGCGTGGTGCTTAGTTGCTGGCTGGGGTTAAACCACGACATATATGAAGGACTAGAAAGGCTTGGAGGGCATCTGTTGGGGGGCGATGGGAATGGGCAGAAGAGTGGAGTGTGCAGCTTTGGCAGGGATGGTGGAGGTTAGGCGGGAGGAGAGGGAGAGGCATTGTCTTTTTCTTGGCAACAACTGTTTTGGGATGGGGGCTGGAGAGGGAGGTGCCAATCTGTCTTTGCTGGTGCAGAGTGATGGAAGGGACAAAAGCGATGGTGGGGAAAGTGGGGGGTGTGTGTGTGGTGGCATCCTGTATGGTCTTTGAGGCGGTTGCCTCTGATGTGGCTGTTGGGAAGAAGCTGGTTAGGTTGAGGGTGGTGAGACAGACAGGGGAACATGTTGCCCGGGGTGGGTGAGGAGGCCGTGTCCCTGGGGATGGTGAGGAATGAGACGTAGATAAAGAGGCCCTTGCTGGTAGCGGGGGAGGATGGAGCAGTTGATCTGCAAGGGCCCTGAGCAAGGTGGGGGGTGGTGAATGTAGGACTGAGGTATGGCCAGCCAGACCATGTTGTTTTGCTGTGTGGAGTGGGGCTGGGTGGTGGTGTACCTGCTGTGCTGGTCACTGTTTGCTTTTAGAGTTTGCTGGTGAGAGGTGCTGCAGGTGTTGGATGTATGGAGGGTGTGGCATGCTGGCATGACTGGGGAGGGACTGGGCATGGTTGGTGGGGTCTTGCAGGAGAAGAGCTAGAGATCACTTGCACAGCTATGATGTAGTAGCTAGTTTATTGTGTTGGGATCAGTAAAGGGAGGTATGTCAAATATTTAATACGTATGTCAGTCAGTAAGTGGCTACAGGTGGATCGGCTGTCAAGAGCCTACTAGTAATTGCTACACCTCATGTCAGTATGGGATAATCGTGGCAGACGGTTGCCTGATCCATTGGGAGCATGCAGAGATTATTGCATTAAGGTGAGGATAGGTGTATTAAATGGTACATGTGTGCCAAAAAAGGTCACCTACCAACCTTTGTGTGTGTGTGGTGTTGGGTAAGGGATGTCTCATCATTGATGGGTAACCTTGGGAGGCATCCCTACTTGAGGGAAGCTTGCTGCTGTGGAGGGAGAGTGTGATGGACCCTGATGCCTGCAGATATTTATAGTGTAAAAGGTGGTTGAGCTGTAGACCTATTTTCTGCTGTGTTCATGCTGTTGTGGCTGCTTATTGTCAGCCTAGCCTCTAGCCTAAGGGTTGCCAAGTTAGGTGCGAGGTTTTCACCGTCAGCTTTGGGCAATGGGAATGAAATTGCTTGAGCCTACTTGCTGAGCATGGGTGCCAGACCCAAGTTCTGTGCCAACAGGAGGAGCACATCTGTCACCAGGGGTTGGTTGGTGGTGTCTGGGAGGCGTGCTCCTCTCCGGCTTGGTGGGAGTGTTGGCCAGGAAATAAGGGTTTGCTTGCCAGTCTCTCGGTGCTTTGTGAGGTTGAGGGAATGTGTCTATGAGATGGTGTGTGGAAAGACGAGCTCTTGGTGTGGCCCAGGCCGGTGTGGATGGAGGCAGGGCTGGTGACTTGAATCTGGTGCCGGATGGTGCGGTTGGCGGTGGCCCTGCCAAGGGTGGATATGGGAGGAAGTGTGGCAGGAGGTAGGGGTGTCTCGGGGCTCTGCTGTGTGGAGGGCTTTCCCAGTTGCTGTCGGGACTGCCACAGTCAGGTCTGAGGGGTGGCGGTGTGGAGCGTGGGAGCTTGTGTGGGGTGTGGAGGAAGTAATGGGCATGGGTGGACAGGTAGTCATTTGGCGGGGGGGGGGGGGGAATGAGTGTGGGGCATGGCCTGGGCTGTGCCTGAGAGGTGAGGGGTATTGTAGTTAGGGCAGGCTGCTGCATAGATGGGTCAGTGGGTTTGAGGGGCTGTAGCAGAGAAGGAAAAGAAAGTGGTGGGCCAGATGCTGCAGCGTGAACCTAGCCGGTGGTGCAGCTGCTCGCTTGCTTGCTGTACCCCAGTAGGATAGGGAAGAGAATCAGAAAGGTAAAAGTAAGTGAGGAAACTGGTGGGCTGAGATGAAGACAGTTTCTTAGCGAGTCATACAGCAGAAGGCACGCAAGCTAGCAAAGCCTAGCTGGGTCTACTGTTTCCAGCCCACATCTGAAATGTGGCCCTAGATGAGCTAGTCCGGAGAAAAGTAGTTCTAGTCTAGTGAAAAATAGCACACTGGAAGGGGGATCAAAGGAAAGGGTAGGGGAGAAACGGGGGCAGAAGTAGGCAGTGATGTGGGTGCCTTGGCTGAGGGCTGCTGCTGTTGTTGTAGGGAGTATGTTTTATGTATGTATGACGTCAAGAATGTCACGAGGTGGCCCTGTGTTGGACTGCATGGTGGGTTCCAGTATTAAGGGAGGAACAGGAGAAGGAGGCAAAGGCTTGCGGTTATGGGCGTGCCGTGTCTGGCCACGTGGAGACTTCTGTGCCGTGGATGGTCCCTGGGACCTTTGCTCTTGGTGGGGGGAGTGGGGGGAGATTTCCTTGCAGGCCCTAGGCTGGGGCCAACGAGGTTCACAGGGCCCCAAGCGGGGGCCCCGCCACACTGTCCGGCTCCAGCAGCAGCCGCCCCAAGGTCAGAGCAGTGCTGCTGGCCAGGCCATGGGCAGAGGAGGCTGGGAGGCCTCCCTGCTCCTTCCCCGGGCCAGGTGGGCAAAGGCCGGGCCTCCTCGTCCCTGAGGAAGGACGGACTTAGCCTTGAGCTGCTGCACCGTGGTTAAGAGCAGTGGACTGGCTCCAGCACCTGGTACAGCTCCCGCCGCCATCAGGACTGCCTGCCCTGCTCCCCTCCCAGCAATCCATGAAGTCTTTGCAGGCGTCCTCCTGTCCCGCTGGCAGCACCAGTTGAGCCACGCACTCCTCCTCATTACCATGTTCACGCTGAGCACCCACTGACAAAGACCAACAGACAGGCACTCATCACCACCGGGCCCTGCTCAACGAGCTTTCCCCCCTGCCAAGGCACCCAGTCACCAAGAGCATCATCAACACATTCTGTTAGTGAGTGAGCTAGCTCCCTCCAGCCTACAACAAGAGCCAGGCAGTCATCACCACCTACATACCAAGTAAGCCACTCAGATGGTCCTGGTGAACATGGCCAACAAAGTTAGTTCCCCACCTCTGAGCTGCACCCTTGGGCCACTTGGCTCCCTTCATTAGTGACAGATGAACGCTCTCCTCCATCATTATCTCCACCAGAATGACTTGTTGCCTCCACTGCAGAGAGGCAGGCTTCACCATCACTGTTGGGACAGTCAGTAAAACCCTCTGAAGACCAGAGACACGCATAGTCATCTTCACCACCAGACAGCCCCTCCTCACTGGCAGCACATTCAGCTACCTCCCTTAAAGGCACACAACCCTCTCCATCCTTTGGCCACAGTGCTCCTGCATTAGCACCAAGACAGACAGACACAGCTGGGGACAGCAGGGAGTCAAAGACTGACTGAAGAGAGAGCCAGGAGACACAAAGAAAGAAAGAGAGATGCTACTGGGAGGGGGCAGAGGCACAAAGAGAAAGTAGAGCCACGAGGGCAGAGCAGAGAGCAAATGGACAGCAAAGAGGGACAGAGCAGCTGAGCAAAGAGCAATGGTCAAGAGGTAACAGAGAGAAGGCAGGTAGGCTGGGAGCGAGCAAGACAAAAGGCATAGAGAGATGGAGCAGAGAGGCTGAGAACAAACAGACCACAGCGGGGGAGAGAGAGAGAAGACTGGCAGGAAGGGAGGGATAGCGGCACACCAACAGAGGACAAAAACAGGCCTATAGAGAAGGCAGAGAGATGTAAGAGCAGCAAAGAGACACAGAGAAATGCAGCACCCAGGAAAAAAAACACCAGTGATTCAACAAGTGGAGACACACACAGGAAGCCAAATAGAAGCAAGTCAGAGGCGGGGGGGGGGGGGGGGGGGGAAGGGGGGGAGGCAGCAGGATGGGAAGAACTGAGAGCAAGAACAGATAAAAGAACAATAAAAGACACAGAGGGAGAGACCAGGGGTAGCAGAAGTAGACACACAGAGGGACACAAGACCAAGAGGGAGACACCCGCTACATGAAGGAAGGGAGCAAGGGTCAAGACAGAGACAGAGAATAGATACAGAAGAAGGACACGGGAGGTGGCGGTGGGTTGAGAGCAGACAACAGAGGGAAGATACAGATAAAAAGAGACAGAAAAGAAAACAGGGGAGACAACAGAGAAGAAACCCAACAGAGGAGAGATAACACAGAGAGTGCAGAGGGGGACAGACATGACAGAGAGGGCCAAGGGAAAAGAGCTACACAGGGCAGAGACACTCAGAGAGACAGTGGGAAAGGGGGGGGGGGGGACAGAGAGAGCAGGGGGCGAGGCAGAAACAGACAGGCCCAGGGACACAGAGGCTTATTAGCAGCTGGGGCAAGAGACCGAGACCAAGAGCCATTGCAGGGAGAGAGACAGACACACACGAAGAGAGCAGGGAGAGGGAGAAACACAGAGACAGGGAGACAGACAGGGGAGAGCAAGGCAGAAAGAGATAGAAAGCGAGAGAGGCATAGGGCAGAGAGACATGGACACACAGAGGGAGGGAGGGAGCTAGCCAGAGAGCAAGGGAGCCCTCACCACCACCAGTAGAGTAAGCTACCTCCAGTGAAGACAGACAGATGCTCCTCACCAGCATCAGCAACTGACTCCATTAGTTAGCACCAGGACAGAGACAGTGAGAGAACAAGAGACCAAGAAAAAGAGCATCCAAACAAAAAAAACCAAAAGCCCCCAAATAACAGACCAAGGGCAAAGGCTAAAAAGCTGGGGCGGGGAAGAGGGAATGGGAAGAAACAGGAAAAAAGCCAATAGAGAGAGACAGCAGTGGGAGACAGGGACACAGAGACACCGAGAAAGCAAAGCACCTACAGAGAACAATAGAGCACATAGTAGATCAAGTAAGAGTTAAAAGTTCAAAAGAAAATGGGAGAAAGACATTAAGAGAAATATAACACAGGCTGAGAGACAGACAGAGACAAAACTAGAGATACATAACATAAAGCCAAGGAGAGAGCAAGGGCAAGAGGGAGAGCACTACAGACACATACAGAGAGACAGAGACAAGAAAGGCAGGCAGCCAGAGAGCATGGGATAAGAGAAAGACAGGTAGTCAGACAGACAGCAACAGGGACAGGGACTGAAGTAAAAACACCAAATATGAGAGAGAGAGAGAGAGAGCGCACCTTACAAACAGTGAAAGAGCATGAACAAAGAAGAGAAGGCAGGCAGAAAGGCAGGCAGACAAACCAGGACAGAAAGAGAAACAGAGACACACAGATTAAGAGACAGAGAATACCAGAGAGACACAGAGAACAGGGGAGGGAGACAGATTAAGGGAGAGAGAGTCGCCAAAAGCAAAGAATGGCAAAACAAGAATAGACCTCAAGAGAGAGATGAAAGAGCAATAGACAGGGGTGGGGGGGAAGCACATAAAGGGGGAGAGAGAGGGAGACAGGGGAAGACACTGTGCAAGCTCCCACACCCTCTCCCAGAAAGTAGACTAGAGCAGAGTAGAATAGAACTAGACAATTTCACTTGGAAAGGAGCTACGACAGTCATCTAGTCCAACTGTCTGACCAAATCAGAGCTGACCAAAGGTTAAAGAATGTTCTTAATGGCATTGTCCAAATGCCTCTTAAACACTGACAGGTACAGGCATCAAGGAAGCCTGTTCCAGTGTTTGACCACCCTCTCAGTAAAGAAATGCTTCCTCGTGTCCAGCCTGAACCTCCCCTGGCACAGCTTTGAACCATTCCCGCGGGTCCTATCACAAGATACCGAGTGAAAGAGATCAGCACCTCCCTCTCCATGTCCCCTCCTCAGGAAACGGCAGAGAACAATGAGGTTACCCCTCAGTCTTCTTTTCTCCAAACTAGACAAACCCAAAGTCCTTAGCTGCTCCTCGCAGGACATGCCTTCTGGCCCTTTCACCAGCTCTTTGGCCCTCCTCTGGACTCCTTCCAGCACCTTCACATCCTTTTCAATTTCTAGCACCCAGAATTGCACATGGTACTCAAGGCAAGGGCGCACCGACACCGAGTACGGCAGGACGATCACCTCTTTTGACTGGCTGGTGATGCTGTGTTCAATGCACCCCAGGATGTGGTTCACCCTCTCAGCTTCTGGGGCATGCTGCTAACTCCTACTGAGCCCGCTGTCAAGTGGCACCCCCTGGATCCCTTTCTGCAGGGCCTCTCTTGGACCACTCCTCTCCCTATTTGGACTTGTGCCCAGCATTACTCCATCCCAGGTGCAGAATCCAGCATCTGGACTCATTCAGTTTCATCACATGAATTGCTGCCCTATGCTCCAATCTATCTAGATACCTCTGCAAAGCCTCTTATCCTTCAAGAGAGTCATCTACCTCCCAGTTTGGTATCTTCAGCAAACTCACTAATGATGCATTCAACTCCTATGTCAAGATCGTTGATAAATATATTGAACAGAACCGACCCTAGAATAGAAACCTGAGGAACGCCACTGGTGACCGGTCGCCAGCCAGATGTAGCCCCCTTTGCTACAATCCTTCGAGCTCTGCCCTTCAGCTGGTTCTTCGCCCGGCATGCCGTGACCCTGCTCATTCCACAGTCTGACAACTTGTCCTGAAGGATGCTGTGAGGGACAGCATCAAAACCTTACCAAAATCCAGAAAAACTATGTTGGCTGCCTTCCCTTCCTCCTCTAGGTGGATGTCCTTATTGTACAAGGAGATCCAATTAGTTAAACAGGACTTTCTCTTTGTGAACCCACACTGACAGAGCCTGATGATTGCATTACTCTTTAAATGCCTTTCAATAGAACCCAGTATAATCATTGCCGTTATTTTTCCAGGAACTGAGGTTAGACTAACAGGTCTCTAGTTCCCTGGGTCTTCCCTCAAGCCCTTTTTGTAGATAGGGATAATGTCGCCTAGCTTCCGGTTGGTGAGGACCTTCCCAGACTTCCAAGACCTTCAGGAGATGATCAAGAGGGGTCCTGCTATAATGTCCACTAGCTCCTTTGGTGCTGCGGAATGAATGTTCAGCCGGTGCAGATGGTCCCTTACGAGTTCGGGGTCCACAAAAGGAAAGACACTGTTCCTGCACTGGCAGTTCTCTGACTCGGGGGACCGGGTGGCCCAAGGCCTGTCAGCTTTTTTAAAGACTGAGGCAAAAAATGCATCGAACACCTCTGTGTTTTCTTCATCTCTGTTCGTCCAATGACCATCCTGAACAAGTATCACTCCAACCTTTTCGTGAGACCTCCTCTTGCTATTAACATACTTAACAAAGCCCTTCTTCTTATCTGAAACAACACTGGCCAGTTTCAAATCTAACTGAGCTTTGGCCTTTGAGGTCTGCTCCCTGTCTATATGAACCACAGCTCTGTCATCTCCCCACAGGAGACCTCGCTTCCAGAGATCGTACGATTTCTTTTTCCTCTGAAGCTCCGCGAAGAGTTCCCCATTCAGCCCAGCAGGGGTTCTGCCCCACTTGCTTGACTTGTGACACAGGGGAATTGCCTGCTCCTGTGCTTCTCAAAGGTGGCTTTTAAAGACTGACCAGCATTCATGGACCGCTAAGCCCGCAAAAGCAGATTCCCAGGGGACTCTGCTAACTGACTCCCCAAAGACCTTGAAGTTTGCTCTCCTGAAGTCCAGGGGAGCAACTCTGCTGTCCTTTTTTCTCATTACACTGAAAATTTTAAACTCAACCATTTCATCATCGCTGTAGCCAAGACAGCCACCTACCATCACATCCCCCACGAGTCCTTCTCTGTTCACAAATAGCAAGCCTGTGAGGACATCTTGCCTAGTTGGCTCGCTGAGTACCTGTGACAACAAGCTGTCACCTACAAACTTCAGGAATTTCCAAGACCTGCTCATGACAGCAGTATGATATTCCCAGTTGATGTCTGGGAAGTTGAAATCTCCCATAAGGACAAGGGCTGCCGATCCAGACGTTTCTCCTAATTGCCTATTAGAAGAACTCATCAGTGCTTACATCCCAGCTGGGCATTCGGTCATAGACACCCACAACAACATCTCCTTTGTTTTCCATCCCTCTAATCCTCACCCAGAAGCTCTCAACCACAGTGTCACTACCCATAAGGGCTGTACAATCAAATCTCTCCCTTCCATAGAGTGCGACACCTCTGCCTCGCCTGCCCTGCCTATCCCTCCTGAACAGCCTGTAGCCTTCCATCCCAGAGCTCCAATTGTGGGACTCCTGCCACCAAGTCTCACTAATAGCAATGATATCATAGCTCTGGGAGCTGACCAATGCTCCTGGTTCATCCGATGCTCCTCGTCAGCCTCACCCTCCATCCCCCTGCCCGCCCCAGCAGAAAGGGCCCTTGCCAGACAGGCTCCCATGCTGGACCCCCTCCTCTATATCGAGCTGTGCCTCGCGACTGCTCCCGCTCCCCCCAAGAGGCCCCTCCCTGCCAGGCTTCCCCCCAGCTGCAAACGGCCCCTCGCTCCAAAGAGCGCACCAGCGCCAGGAACGCCAAGACAGCACCGTGACAAGACTGCCACAAACCTGCCAGACCCATGTCGGCACCACTCACCCACGCCCAGACACCAAAGACTTTGGCTCCTCACACCAACCGCCCCTGCTTCTGCTTGTCTCCCCTGCAATGGCAACCTCCTCCCATACTCCACAACGGCCACCAGCCAGGAGGATGGGCACACAGACCATCACCCACCAGGTTCACAGGTGACTCGCTTGACCGCTGCCCACCTCCAGCCACTGGGCTCCTCAGCTCTCCCTGGGACCCTGGCAGAGAACTCAGGTGCCCCCTTCCCTCCCCACAACAGCTTACTACTCCCTCCATCCCCCTGCCCCAATTCCAGCTCATCCGATCCATCTAATAAAGTACAGGCACACCACCTCCTTCCTCCAGCTCCGACCTGGGCCCTTGGCTCTGGCATGACCCGTATGTGGCCCCTGCCCAGCACCCTGAAACCCACGCTTCTCACCCCTCCCAGGGACCCTCTCCGGCCCCGGCTGCCTCTCCCCATCCTTGCTGCCATCACGCAGGACGCCACCACTTACGAAGGATTACGACGCTTTTTATTCCCACACAGCCATTTCACAGAGTACAAACACAAGACAAGACACCAACACAGACAGTCTCCCCCACACCCACCGGCACCCCCAGGCCACTCTCAACTCTCCCGCCGGGTGTCCCGACGCCACCCCGTGCCCACGGACCCCAACCCTGCTCTTGCCCTCAAAAAACTCTGCCACGGCACATCACGCAAACAAGGGAGGGAGTTCCGTCCCTCATTTCTCTGGCTCTCACTCCTGCTCATCAGAAAGTACCCCTTTCCAGACATTGGGACTGGCTTGTCACCACCACAGCGCACTAAGAGGCTTCCCAGACCCCCGAGGATGAGCTCGGCCCTCCACCGCACACCTCAACGAGACCTCTGCTCTGGAGAGCCAGAGGGCGACACACTCCCAAGGTGTCACGACATCCAACGATGATGTCGCGCTCCTCCGGCCCGTGACCTGTGCTGCAACACCTACCTCTGGCCAAGTCCGTGTGCTCGCAAGACACTGATGGCAGCTCCTGAGGACTGTGGAGACTCACAGCTGTCCATGCGAGGGGACGGCGTGTGCTCCGTCCCATCCCGCGCTACCAACAGGGGTACGGGCCGCCTACAGTGTGTTCTATGAGGGAAAGCCTGGGAAAAAGCTGTAAAAAACCCCCCTCAAGTCCCACAACAATGATGGAAAGCTGCAAAAAAACCCCAAGTCCCGCATCGATGCCAGAAAACTGCAAAAAACCCCCAAGTCCCACATCGATGCCGGCAAATATCCAGCCGCGCCTGCCACACAACACCTTCACGGTCCACATCTGATCTCTCTCCAGATCAAGTACCTCTCTTGCCTCCATGCAGCAGGATGGGTCGGAGGCAGCTTGGCCGCTGTGGGGGTGCTGTCTCCTACCCTACAAAGACTCAGGCTGACGTGAGAACAGTACTTGGCTGGGCGACGGAGCCGCACCTACGAGGTCAGGTCCCGCAGAGCTGCGCACAGCCACAGCCATAGCCATAGCCACAGCTGGGCTGCCACCAGAAGGGTCACTCGGGCACGGTGCTCCCCTGAAGAGCTGGAGGCTGCCAACGCAACAACAAGACCAACGTGAGCTGGGGCCCTGGCACACGCACAACAGGCACCTCCTTTCCCCCCGACACCCCAGGTGCCCCACAGACTGCACCGGCCCCGCACCCTCCTGGATGCCCCATCTCATGACTGGGCCCCTGCCCTCCCACAAGCCCCTTGCTGGCCTCCAGACTCTACCCATGGCTTCTACTCTACCCTGCCACTGCCCTGCACCATGCTATACACCATCACCGCTCTTGCAACTGACCGCCTGCCGGCTCTTCAAAGTCCACCATCGTTGGCCTCACAGCCCTCAGGCGCCGCACTGCCAAGCACCTCTGTCCCCTGGGGATGGTGTGCATCCAGCTCCCTGCCTTCCACCTCCCTCCCAGCTGCAACGTGCCACATGATCCAGCCACCCTCCCCACACCACTTGCCCCTATGGCCCCTCAGCTCGGGCACAGAAGCACCCCACTATGCTTGCCCTGACTCCTCCTGTGTTGCCCCCGGTACTTGCCCCTGCAGCTCTTGCCATCCCCTTGCAGCGTCCCCGTCACACAGCTGCACAGGGGTCCGTCCGCCCGGCTCGTGCAGATCTGCTCGCAGCCTCCGTTGTCCTCACACCAGTCTGATCCTGGGCATAAAGAACAAAGGACACCTGAGCGATGTGCCCAGACCCCAAGCCCCCAGTCCTTGGCTGCCTAAGACCCACACTCCCTGCTACAACAAGGGGGCCCACAAGAGCACGCCGGCCACCTGCCAGGCACACCCTCATGTCACACGTGTCGTTGGGGTGACGCTAGGACCCAGCTAGGCTCCCATCGTCCCCCGTGATCCCAAAGCAGCACCTAGTCTGATGCTCACAAACCTCCAAGGGCCTTTGGGGAAGACAAAGAGGAGCAGCCACAGCACAGGGCCAGAAACAGAGCACCCCACAACACCCTGGGCTTCCGCTGCCCACCCTGCCATCATGCCGGCTCCTGTGCAACCACCCACGGACCCCTAGGAACATATATCCCCAAGCAAGGTGGACCCTCAACGTGGCCCACACCTGCACCCATCCGACCCGCACACGCATGCCCTCCACCCTCATCTCCCAGCAGCAAAAACCCCAAGGGCTCTCTTGCACTTGTCCCAATTCCTGCTCAAAGGAACAGCCTCTCCCCACAGGACACGTGCACGCACGCTCCCTCGCCCCGGGGTCCTGCCGTGCCCAGGCACTGCCCTGCAGCACGCCACTGGGCTCAACCCGGATGGTCGACAAACCCCCCCCAGCCTTCCTTGGGGTCACACACACACTTACGCTTCCTTCTAATAGGGCCCACCGAGATGATCTGCTCCTTGGGCTCCTCGGCAAACACGCTGGCCTTCCTCGTGTGCTGAGGGCAGTTCTACGCAGGGATAAATGCTGCCTCCATTACTCTCGGCCCCTGCCTGGGCCCCCTCCACGTCCCTCCAGCCGGCCCAGCTCCCGAAGGGACCCTGCGATCAGCCTCACAGAGCACGGGTCCCAAGGCGACCTGCCCATGGCAGGTCTCTCCTCCTGGCACCCAGAGGGACACACGACCCTCCCGCCCTCGCCCCCGGGGCTATGTCTCCAGCCACCTCTCTGACACCGGGTCAACCGGGCTTGCTGCGTTCCTCTGGAGCCATGCAAAGCGAGCGACACATCCCTCAGCACTTGTCCCACTTACTATTTTGCAGGAGTATTTCTCTGAATCACAGAGGGAGACAGCACAGTGGAGGTGAACTTCATCATAATCCCCGATGAACTTGAAGACGGTGACGTGGAAGCGACACGTCAATGACACCCCATTCTCCTCTATGCCGATGGTGTTGTCCTTCATGTTTTGGCACCTATGCAAAGCACTGATGCTCGCCCCGGCCCTCCCATGACCGAGACCCTCCCTCGAGGGACGCTGCTTGCCCTGTCCCCATAAGGCCCCTTGCCCTGGGTCCTGTGGCAGTGTGCTTAGATCTGATGGGGATGGATGAGGGCGTTGCGCCCTGCCTCTGTAGCATGACCTCTCTGTGGCACTTCCAACTTCATCATACTCCCGCTTCCCAAGACATCTCCTCCATGATCCATGTCCCCCCATCTCCTACAGAAGCCCCGACTCCCGTGGCCTCGGCGACATGAGGAAGGCCACTTCTCTCCACAGCCAGGACTCTGTCGCATGGGGGGCCTCTGGCTACCTCTGCACTAAGCAAACTAAATCCTGCACTAACAACGCAAGTTGCCCTGTGCCCCACCTTTTCCAGATCTTAGTCAACCATCTCGCTGACAGAAAGGTCCCTTGCTCCAACTGACACCGCCGCCCCTTCGAGCGCCCAGCCTGACAGATGTGACAAAAAACAGGGCGTGCTGGGCCACCTGGCCCACGGTCGCTTACCCTCCCTCGATGATGAAATAGCGCAGCTTGTCGTTGCTGTCCCGTGAGGGGGTAGCATAGCACTTATTCAGCATCAGGATCAAGTGGTTGGAATCGGCCCCGACGACAAAGACCCCCACATAGAGCACGTCCCGGGTGGTGAGCACCACCTCACCCTGTCGGTAGGGGTGCTTGTAGGATGAATTCTTGTACAGGGCCATCTTGGTCGTGAAGCTCCCTTCTTGCGTTGGCACCGTCAGGTTAATCACACTAATGATGACAAACAAATACTGGCTCGGATGGGCGAAAGGCTACGAACCCTCCACTCGGCATCTTGCTTCGGACCCTCGCCGCTTCACCCTCCGCCTGCCTGCCCGCTCCTGTGCCCATGTGATGGGAGAGGCTGTGCAGCTCGCCCCAGCTCCTACCTGAGCATTGGCCGCACGACCGAATCCAGGGAGATCTTGATGTCCAGCTCGTAGGCACAGGAAAACTCCACATTGATGGTCCGGTCCCGGGTGATGATGTTGCCTGTGTTGTTCGCGCTCTCGATCCACACCGTGTTCTTGTACACTATGTGTGTGCTGTTTGACTGCAGAAGGAACGCAGGGCATCACTGGAGACCGGTTGTCTCCGTTCCCCTGCTCCTAATGAACATGTCAGCCCCTAAACGAGCCACACAACAATGAGGGCCCTGCAGCCTCTCCACCACCCTTGGCCAGAAAGGGTACGGTTCAGCAGGGCTAGGAACCGCTGGGCAGCATCCTCAGTCTACAAGACCTGCCTCTGTTTTCCTTAACCCCTACCGCATGAAAGCACCAGGCATGCCCCCACCCCGCCCCCGGTGTCAAGCCAGGCCGCTGCAGAGGAGGACTGCCCGGCTGGTGTGAAGACACACCGCCTCGATGCCCCCCACGCCAACAAGTTCCTCACATATGTAACAGCTCAGAAGACATGGACGGCTCTCCTCAGCCTCCCAACTACTCCTCTGCCCTCTCCTGCATCCTCTGGTCCAGGACACCAGTCAGTGAGGCAATGGTGACCCCACGTGCTACAAAGCACACCTGCGACCTACTGCCTGAGCACAAGCTGCCCTGATGGGTGGTCAGAGCTACATGTGCATCCCAGGTGCCGGTCGACTCTCAGGTCCCTTTCGCCCCATCAAGCCACCTCCCACATGTGTTTCCCCCTCCTCTGCCCTCAAGTTGCACGAATGAGAAGACACCCAAGATGAACAGCCTGGCTTCTGCTCCCAGCCCCCTGTGCCCCGTACCATAGCTCACCTGCACCACATTGCCACAGTTGCCTTTGGTGTTGTTGATCTGGAAGGAGATGAAGTCCTCCCCTTCAATGCCAGGGCAGTGGCGGTCATTGACCCGCACCCCCTCACGCTCAAAGCCCAGCTGGAACAGCTTGCACTTTGAAATGGACACCTCCATTTGGGCAGCTTTGCAGGTCACCTCTGCATCAATTATGTCATGGGTGGCTGGAGGAGAAGACGAGGCAGCTGCAGAACACCACAAATGGCACCACAGGTCCAGGCTGCCAGCCCACCTGGCCCTCCTCCCCACCGCCACAAACGGGACAGGATCATCTCCTGCAGCATGCCCTGCCCGTCCGACATCCCTGCGGCTCAAAGGACTCCCGAGCCAGAGATGCCCATAATGGGCTCTCCAGAAAACCTGCTCCCATCCTGAACCACTCACAGTGGCAAAACCCACCTCTGCAAATGTCCCGGCCCTTGGCATCTCCCTTCCCGAATCCCTGGCTGTACAACAGCCTAAAGCCTGCCTGTGCTGCTTTGTGACAACCCTGCAGGCGGAACCAGAGGACTCACTGTTCCCGTAGGGCGGGGGCTCGATGCAGCCGCACAGCTCCCCACCGTTGTCCAGTTCACAGCTGCGGTTGGGGCAGTCGGCACCCACGCAGGGATCTTCCACCACTCCTGCTAAACAGCACAAGACAAAGCGCAAACACGATCTTCACTCTTGGGCT
The DNA here is from genome assembly GCF_929443795.1 of Astur gentilis. Classification (NCBI taxonomy): domain Eukaryota; kingdom Metazoa; phylum Chordata; class Aves; order Accipitriformes; family Accipitridae; genus Astur; species Astur gentilis. The sequence continues at coordinate 4,765,268 of NC_064884.1, forward strand.
GCAGGGTAGGTGCCTCTGACCACCACGGGCCACCCCCACCCCAGCAGCCCCACTCCCCCTCTCCTGCCGGTTGTGGTCCCGGCGGGATGTGGCTCCCCTCAACCTGGATGGCCCCTGGCTCTCTTACAGCAATTCTCCTTCTCGATCCACTCAGTGCCCAGGATGCCAAAAGTACGGCAGGCCTCGCCGTAGGCAGCCAGCGAGCCACACAGCTGGACCTTCTTGTGGTTGTAGCAGCCATCCAGAAAGCAGGACTCGTAAAAGGGCAGGGGGTCCAGGAGGCCGTAGCAGGGCTGGAAGAAGCCTTTCATGTCCGTCAGCTTCAGGCAGTAGCTGTCGCTCTGCAGCTCCTGGATCTGCACGTTGTCACAGGAGGCGGCATACTGCGAGTACTGCAGCTCGTTGCAGCTGTGGGCACCGGACAGGTCGCGGGGGCTCCCATCATGGCCGGCCCCGCTCCCGCTCCCGCCCGGCAGGGAAGGGCCATCTGACAGCTCACCTCTTCTGCATGCCGTTGGTCTTCCAGCTCTGCGCCAGCAGTACACTGCTGACCGCCGGCTTCCCCCGCAGCGTCGCATAGTCATCTGTCCGGTCACCATTGAAGTTGCCACAGAGGCCACACACCTTGTTCTGCAGCCGCTCCCCAATGGCGATTTTGATGACGTTGAAGCCATTGTAGCGGATCTGGATGTCGGGGCTGGAGTCGATGACCAGGAAGCCCTCCTGGCTGAAGATCTTTGTGGAAAGCCCCGTGACAAAGGGGATGCTCACATGGCTGCCGTTCACCTGGCACAGGAGAGGACACGAGGCTGACGTCCCTCCCGTCCCCTCCACCTATGGATGCGAGCGTGAGCTGTCCGCAAATGGCTCCGCAACTGCCTCTCACTGTCCCGGCGATGAAAATGCACCACCTTGTCTTTGGCAGGGGCCAGCACATCCTCCTCCTTCTTCCAGCCCGACTGATCGCTCGTTCTGAGCACACTACCTCCCTTAAATGCCTGCATGAGGCTGTGCCACAAAGGGAGACCTACTCACATGCAGAGGCTCTAGCTTGGGACTCATCGCTCAGCAGGAAAGGGCACAGATGGTGCCCTTCAGAGACCAAGCGACACCGCAGCGACAGCCAACCCTCTGTACCCCTCTGCTCAAAAGGACGGCTTAGCTCGCACCACAAAGGTGGACAGGTACGCGACTACAAACTCTCGGGCTGTGGACGTCCTGGCCTCCTGCCAGCCCTTTTGTCCCAGCTGGCATCCTCCCGCAAAGCCCAATGGATGACAGCTGCGTCCTTCACCCATACAGCTACCTCGACCGGGACGCAAAGCCACCAATGGACCCTACCAGGACTCTTGCGGAGACCGTCGTGCGGTCCCACGTGCCATCCTCCTCTGCTCAGGACTGGTCCCCTAACGCCCAGCCCGCAGCCCCGCTCTGGAGGAGGCAGATGTCCCTGACGAGACCTTACCTTGACAGTATTCCTGTCACTGATGAGGATCTGCTCCTCGTTGATGTAGAAGTACACGGGGGAGATGATGGTGAGGTTGGGCGAGGACCACTTGTCAAAATTGATGATGAGCTGGAAGGAGAAGTCGGGCAGCTTCTGGCAGATGGTGGAGAGGACGAAGGCGCAGTTGGCGGGGAAGCGGAGGAAGGCCCCATCGAAGGTACGGAAGACGCCGCCACCTGCCGCCAGGCAGAAGGAGCTCCTGGTGCTGAAGCAGCCACGGACACCATTGCGCAGGGCGCACTCCTCGTCCGACTTGCAGTGCCGTGGGTCGCACTGGATGAGGTTGCGCCGGAAGCAGCGGCACCGGCGGGTGCAGTCTCCATTCCAGAAGAGCTGCTTGGGCTGAAAGAGGAACCCATGGCTGGCTGGCAGGGCCGGGGACCCCTGCCCTACCCTCTGCGGATGCTTGGGCCAAGGTTTACACCCCTCTGCTGCACGGCAAGTGAGAGCGGGTAACGAGGACGGAGAAAAAAGCACAAAGAACATGCTGGCAGCTCACACTTAGCTTGCAACATCTCGGCTACCCATAGGCACAAGGCAACTGCATGTTTCCACTACCACCACAACCTCCCTCACCTCTCGTACACGCAGACAAAACACAGCGTGCTAAATACCTCCTTGACCTCTTTCTTGTGCCCTGCTGGCCACCAACCTGTCCACTAGGGTCCCCATATGACAGTACCCCGATACTGGCTCCTTATGGCTGCAGGGCTTGGCAAAGACACCTTATGGAGCACAGTTTCACTGACACAAAATACAACCTGCTATAATATGAGCAGTGCCACCAGCACAACACCCTGCTGAATCAAACTCCCAAGTAACATCCAATAGCTACAAATAAGTGCTTTTCATGTGAAATAGTAAACCCATCTCACATGGAATACCTAGAACAACGTGGTCATACAGTACTGGACTTTGGCACTCATCAAATCCAGTCTTCCTAGTGCCCGCCCTTTCTTCCCCTTCTCCACCAGTTCCCTCCCATGCCTACCTGACACCAGAGTGACCCTCGCCCAACAACCCCATGACGATTTTGCCAGACAGAAAGACTTGCTATGCAGCACACCATGGGGGGACATCTCTCTCCACTCTACCCCCGGTACCGCCTAGAGCTGCGAAAGCCCTCTGCTACTGCTGCATCATCCCTACCCTCGCCAACAGCCATGGTTTCCATCACTAGCATGGTACCAGACTCTCGCCTTGTGGAGTCTTACCAACTCCACTTTTCCACTCCTCTAGGAGATACAATTCCCACGGGGCCTCGGATGGAGGCTTCCTTGCTCTACACTGACCTTCCTCACACCGGAGCTCTGAAAGAGCAGCCATCTGAAGCTCTTGGGCTGGAAACAAGACTGGTGCGGGCGAGGTGCTTCTGACATGTAAGCAACCTGATGCGAGTGCAATCTGGTAGTCAGATCAGACCTGGACCCCAGCCCCGACACAGGGAGTCCTCCAGCAGGAGCGACAGTAATATGCTCTGCAGCTCAGAGGAGGACTTGGGACATTGCAGGACAGCTTGGCCCCAGCAAACACCAGCAAACATCCCACAGACCATCGCCAGGGCTTTGCTACAGAGCCCGCTTCGCCTCTCTGCGCTTCCACTAGACGTACGTCTGCCCGCTCTGCCTCTCGTTCCCCGCTCACTCTCGCTTGGTGCAAAACCACCAGACTTCAGAGCAATCCCCAAGCACAGCTGGGGACTGGCAGACATGCACAATGCTGATGAAGGAGAGGACCTGTGCCTCCAGGCCCTGTGGAGCAGTCTCTCTGCCTGAGGCTACGATCCTGGCAAACAGACCCAGCGTGACACCAGTACGGGCCCGGCCTGACTGATGTCCTTGCTCAGGGCACGAGACTCTGCTCAGAAATATCAGAAAGAGGGTGAGAGAAAGCCTTGAGAGAAGGACATGAGCGGCGTACCTCATAGTATTTGCCATCAGAGTAGCAGCCGCAGTTGTGGGGAAGGATGCAGCTCTTGCCGTTGAGGACGTAGCCGGAGTCACACTGGCATCCTTCCACGCAGTAGTGGCTGCAGTCACTCTTCAGCCGGATGGCGGCACATCGGGGCTGGCACAGGGACACACAGCTCTCGTAGTGGCTGTTGGGGGGACAGCTGACGGCTGCGATGTTACCAGAGGACAAAATGGACACAAATTAGCACCCCGGACAAAATCAACCTGGCGGCCAGCTGCACCTGGGGCCGTAATCCCCACCGCTGCTGTCCCTGGGCAGCTAACTCCCCTGCCAAGGTGGTTAACACAGACCACATTGCCCAGAGAGGTACCCAGAGCAACCAGGCATGCAACTGAAGGGAAAAGGCAGACTTTGTCCCTCCATCCTATGCTGCTTGCCAGCTGCCTAGTCCAAGCTGAGCAATGCTTCTCTGTTACTCACCGCTGTCTCTGAGCTCCTGCGCACCAGTTTCTCAAGAGCTCTTTCCCGTGCTCCCTGCTCTCCCACAAACAAGTCTGCTCACTGACGCCAGATTAATGTCTCCCTGCAGGAGGGATTCTCGTGCTGGCCCTGGGGCCTTGCAGGTAGTTTACGGAGCCTCCATGCTCTCATTGTGGGGACACTTTTCAGGGGACATGTTTTTGCTGAGCTGTCGGAGTGTGAAGCCCGTGAGGAACGCTGCCTGTGCCTGAGCAGGCTGCTTCTCCCCACGCCCCACTGGGGACCATTTCAGACCCGGCATGTGGGTGCTGGTCAGTGGCCTTGCCGCCCCTGCCCTGTGAGAGTGATGCCTTCTGAGCCATGAATTTGCTCGTTAGAAGGAAGAACAACATAAATTTAATTTTCAGTCCTGTTAGCAAAGACAATTACTTCCCATCTGATTTGCCAGATAGATCAGCTGCCAAAGAGGCTTGCAGCCCCCATCCTTGGGAGCCTAATTGAACACTGTGTCGTACGTAATCTTATTGATGAGAGCATGCGGCATCATTAGAGCAAACACGTACTCCTGGCTTTGAAGCTAACTAATATAATTCCTGTTTAACAATGGAGGGACAGCCAATAACTTGTGAACTGGAAGCTTCCCCCTTTCCATTCCTGCTCCCACTATACTGCACGCAGTTTGTAACAACTCCAAGAGAACATAGAGCCCTAGACCCAATCCCACACCTCTCCCTCACCCAGCAAAGTGCAGGAGGGACCGGCTGCCGGGCTGTCAACCTCCCTCTCCCTGGTCTGCAGACGGGTCGGTCTGGCGTGCTCGGCAGTGACTACATGCACACCTACTGCACTGCTGTAGCTCGCCGCTCCGTCACCTGCCCCCTTATCTGGCAGGAAAGGAGAGGACTCCTGGAGCCATCCCCAGGCACTGACCAGGGGGATCTGGGACATGTTTGGATCAATGGCCTGGAGGTAGCAGGCACCCGCTAGAGCTCCATGGGGTGCTCTGCTACCTCTCTACAAAGTGACCTCCAGCAAGTGCTACAGCTATGATGGACAACCCCAGGAAGCACCTCTAGAGAAGAAGGACCCAGAGGCAGAGTGGCACTTACAGCACGAGGTGAAGTTCCTCCAGCCAGTAATGGCGATCCCCTGCGTTTGGCATGTGCTGGCATAATTCTGCAGCCAGCTGCAGGCCGTTTGCATGGCTCCCCCATCAACGCAGGTGTCAAAGAGGCAGTTCTTGTAGAAGAAGCCGGGGCTGATCTTGCTATGGCATTTGGCGAAGACACCGCTTTGGCTCGGGATGAGGCTGCAGAGCTGCTGGGGTTTCCAGAAGCCTTCCACCTTCCCGCAGGCGGGGCAGCGGTCACCGCAGCCCACGCGGCAGAATGCATCCCGCTTCGCCCAGCTCTGGACAAAGTCGGCGACGCTGGCAGCTGGCGTGCCACCCATGGCTGCCAGGTCATCTTCAGGGTTGCCATTGTAGCGGCCGCAGAGGCCGTAGGTCAGGTTCTGGAAGCTGCGTGGGACGGTGACAGAAAGAAAGGTCTTCCAGTCGTACACCACCTTCAGCCCAAAGTCGGTCTCGACCACGATGTGAAAGCCGAAGGCAAAGATATTCACTTTGCCCTGGCCCAGTTTCAGGGGCAGGTAGAGACGCTCATCGTTGATCTGCATTGAAGGAAGCAAGATGCACCCTGAATGGGAATGACAATTGAAGCTGCTGCAGGAGGATACGAATGAGGGTGGCTCAGCACTCCCAGAGCAAGGTCCCCGCTGGGCCTGCCTCTACATCCCAAACAAGGCAGCCAAAGCGGAAGCCCCCTCCAAAAGCTGTGCCTGGTGGCAACCTAGGGACAAGCCAGAGCATACGCACTGCCCGACCCCTGGAAAACCTTGAGAGCCATAAGGCCTCTTGCCTAGGGAATCGCTCTGTGGCTTGGAAGCCACGGCAGGGAAGAATAACCACCACCCTGCCCTTGTGGCCACACACTCACCAGCACAGTATATTTGTAGGCTCGGTGGATGACGATCTTGTAATTGAAGACCTCCACTTCGACTTGTTTCACCCACAGGGCCAGAGAAGTGTCCCGATCCTCGTTCTTGGCTGTGACGGTGAATGCCGGGAAAGTGTCCGACCGCTCCGACCTTGGCCGGGCTATCGTGGTGCACAGGACCAACGCACAGCTGCTCTGGTAGTCAAAAGAGTAGCCATCAAACGTCAGGTAGTGTCCATAGCCAGAGATGATACAGGAGGCATCAGTGCGGACATGGCAGTAGTAGAGGCCATTCTCCTCCAGGCAGTACTCGTCGTCCTTGCAGGAGACGTTCTCGCAGTACACGCTGTTGTCGGAGCCATTGCAGTAGCAGAGGAAGTGGCAGGCGATGTCCATCCAAAAGGTCTGGTTGGTGGCCAGCTGGCGCCCCTCGAAATTGCAGCCACACTCGCCACGGGGAACACAGCGTGTGCCACGGAAGGCGAAGCCCTCGTCGCACTGGCAGCCCTCTGCGCAGGTGTCCGTGCAGACGGGGCCTGTCGCCAGGGTCTCACAGGTCTCCACGCAGCTCATGCACTCCTCGAAGTGACTGTTCTCTGGACATGCGAGAGCTGCAGGGCCGACAAATGTGGAGCATGAGTTCCCCGCTCCGGCAGCCCTGGGGCAGCATGGGGTGAGGGAACAGGCAAAAGGTGGGAACAGGATGAGCGGTGACCAATGCGGGGGAAAAAAAAGCAGCTGGGAAACAGTCCCAGCACCTTGCCAGGCACCGTCTCTTCCCATCCCCTTTGCTACCCCTTCTCCTCTCAGCCATTGCCCTCCTCACATCACAGCCCCGTCCCACCACGTGCTGAGCAACACCTGCTCCCACTATTTTGGAGGGTATAAGGTCAGGGCTCGCCAAGGGATGCCTCCCTCAAAACTCCACGGCAGAGACAGGGGCTGCCTCCCCACCACATACTTCCACACTGGGGATTTTTCACATTCGCTTCTGAATTACGAATGTTTACGCATCAATGGCAAGTTTATAGCGACAGAGCTAAAAACAAGTGTTATTCAAATTATCCTCTGGTGGTGGCGTACAGCACTGTCAGACACCATCTGCAGCTCTGGAATGCTCCTACACCACATCATAAAACTTCCAATGCCTCCTGAAATGCCACCCTGAAATGGCTACATTGGGAAATCTGTCTCTGCCGGCACGAGTGCTAATTAGAAACTACTGTCAGTATGTGGGGCAGTGCTGCCTTGCCTTCAGGCTCGTGAGATGTTGCTTTCCTACCGCAATTTCCCTTTCCCTTCCATATGCTGTGCGGGAGAGCGCTTTGTATGTGCCGGCCCTCCTCACGGCAGAAAGCTTTACTGGGCATAGCTCTTTTGAAGGCAAAGCTGATCTTTGGTTGACCGTTAGGGAAGAGAAGAGGAAAATAACTCCAGACTGCCAGCATTTAAGCACCTCCACCCCTACCCCTTCATATGACTTTGGACAAATAATGCTGCCGTTAGTGCCGTCAGGTCAGGGCCTCCCTCCCAAACAGCCCTTCTGCTATTGAGTGTCTTCCAGGCTGGTGACAGAGAAGCACCCTCTGGGTAAGGGGTACCCACTGGAGATGAAAGAGGAGGCAGGGGAAAGAGAACCCGTACTTTTCAGCATCCCGTAAGAAAAGCTGCTCTACCTCTGCACACCCACAAGCTCCTAACAAAAAGACTTTGCCTGGGGTCGGCGGGATCTACATCCCCTTCTCCCCGTCCTGGGTACTTAAAAGCTTTGGCAGACTCACGGCAAAAACTGTGGCTCCTCCACTGGCCGATGTCCACCTCGGCGTTCTTGCAGGCGCTGGCGTAGCGTGCCACCGAGTCGCACAGCTCCGACCGGTTGCCTCCACTCTGGCACAGACGGAAGAGGCACGTCCTGTAGTAGGCCGAGACGTTGACCACGCTGTGGCACTCCAGGAAGGAGCTGTTGGTAGGGTCATTGATGATGCCGCAGTTGGAGCGGCTCCTGTAGGACTTGAGCAGCTCCGAGTCGTTGTTGCAGGCCTTGAGGAGGTCCCCGCACTCCCCGTTGCAGATCTCATTGAATGTGGTCCAGCTCTCCAGGAAGAGCTCCAGGTTGTCTGTGCACTTGCCCTTGGGCAGGCAGAATTCATTGCTGGCATTGCCGTCAAAGAAGCCACACAGGCCCCCAGTGCAGTTGAAGTAGGCGGTGGAGAGGTGGATCTCCAGGAGGCCTGAATCATAGTAACCAATAGCCAGGAGCCCCTCTGACTCCATCATGGTGCCATTGTCGCTACGGTAGATTTCCAGGCGGCTGGAAGGGTGGAAATAGGGCAGCTCCACGTCATAACCGTTCACCTACAAGTAACAAGCGGATCAAGATGCTTCAGGGAGGCCAACGCAACTTTGCACGGCCGTTCCTGCCTGCCAGCCGCACGGTGCTGGGTACACCAAACGCTTACTGACCAGGACCCCACCCCTCCAAGGCCAGGAGCCTCCTTCAAGTGGGAGGATACACTGTTTCCTTGCATTTTGCCCCACAAACAGAGAATTTTTTTCCAGGGAAAAAACAAGTTGCAGGAGACAACCGCAACATCGGGAAAGTCTCCAAAACTGACTCAGCAAGCAAATGGGAATAACGGCGCTGTGACAACAACTGTGCAGGCACCTAAAGGGCCTCCACGCTGTGGTGGCCCACACGGGCTTCCTCCAAGTGCCACCATAGTGTTCAAGGCCCCAACCTGGGGGAACAGTCCAGGGCCACAGACCCACAAGCCCCTTTCCAAAGGGACATTGGATCACAGTGTGAGCCACCGCCTTCCATCCCGGCGTGGGCTGCCCTGACAGCAGCATCTTTACCTTGATCTCTGACAGGCCAGCGCCTCCAATCTTCACCTCCTGGCCTACCGCCTGGATCCGCACGACGCGCGGCCCGTTGGGACCAGATCCGGGCTTCTTTTGGCTGATGTCCACTTCGATGAAGTCCGGTCTCTCCGGGCAGGTTTTGAGCAGCGTGTAGGAGTGCTCCAGTGGATAGGGAAAGGTGACGCCGTCAAATGTCTGTAGCACCTGGTTCTGCCCCACCAAACACAGGCTCTCCCGCTTGGGGTAGCAGCCCCGGTAGCCGTTCTCAATGGTGCAGACCTCTCCTTCAGGGCAGGTGGTGTTAAAGCACCTGGCATCCCCGCCATCCTCACAGTGGCACTCCACTGTGCAGTCTGCTGCCGCCCAGAAAGACTCCCCGATGGCATAATACCGGCCGTCCACATCGCAGCCACACTTCTGGACGGGGACGCAGCGGTCCATGCTGAGGACGTGGCCCTCGTTGCACTCGCAGCCCTCGGTGCACGGGAAGGCACAGGCCAGTGGGGCCGTGAGGTCCGAACATGTGGCAGGGCAGCTACTGGTGCACACCGAGTAGTGGCTGAGAGCTGGGCACTGCACAGCCATCGCTGTGGGCGCAGAGGGGAGACAAACAACAGGGGTACCATATTACAGCATGGTTCGGGGCCAATTACCTCTTTCCCATTGACTCACAACAGAGACAACACAGAGTGACCCAGGAGTCCCGCTTGATGGTAGAATTGGCCCCTCCATTTCCCTCCCCTGCCTCCCCAGCCGTTCTGCTTCTGCAAGCAATAGCTTCTCAAAAATGGCCGCAGAACTGTCGAGCCTCCCGCAGCTATTTAATGCTACAAGCAAGGAGGGTGGGCCAAGAAGCGTGTCATCGGCCAGTCCTCATTCCAGACCAGCCTCCATCTCTCATCGTGGCAGCCAATGATCTGCAGAGCAACGTGGACCTCTCGCCTCATACCTGACTCATGTCACCCTTTTGCTGGTGCAAGAGCCTGATGCCACGGAGAGGAGGGACCAGTTGGCTCTCACCTGACTCCCTCCCCTGGATTCCTCTCCTCTCATCTCATGTACTGCCGGGCACATGGGCGGACCCCTGAAATCCCTCCCCTCCTCCAGAGGGGAAGGCTTCCAGCAGGAGCATGCAAACACTTACCGCATCCCGTCTGGGCACGCCACTCTCCCACCGAGATGCCCAGGGCCTGGCACACCGTGGCGTACGCCTGGATGGCTTGGCACAGGCCAGTGCCGTTATCCCGCGCGCTGCAGAGGTCATAGACACAGCTGTGGACGAAGGCGGTGGGGTCCACGATGGCACTGCACTCCCACAGCGGCCCGCCGCTCTTGTTGATGAAGCCGCAGTATTCAGAGGTGAAATAGAGAGACTCCGTGGCAGCATCGCAGAGGCTGCAGTTGTCCAAGCAGCCAGGCGAACATTTCCGCTCAGGGTGCGGCACTTGCCAGCTCTCGCCCAGGTCCGGTACAGACACGGCCAACCTCCCGTCTGAGCGGAGGGTATCGTCCTCAGGGTCTTTATTGTAATTCCCGCACAGACCGCACGTGGCGTTGATGTATGTGCCTGGAACGGAGACGGAGGCATAGTGTTGTCCATCGTAAGTCACCAGCAGGCCAAAGTCAGTTTCCAGGGCTGTGGACAAGCCGCTTTGGTAGACTTTTATTGCGCCCAATTCCAGAGAGATGGGTAGGGACACCACCAAGTCATCCACCTGCGGGAACAACACCAGAGCACTGAGCCGGCGCATGAAGTACCAGAGCCCTCATACTGGGACACAGTCAGGAGCCGTACAGCTCTGTTACAGCGTCTTAGGGTTAGGGACATATGCAGAAGGACAGCCGTCGGTAAGCCACAGGCTTACCACCATGCCACCATGCCTGTCACCCATGCCCATTTCCCAAGGGACACGCGGGGCCCAGAAGTGCTGTCCCATGCTCTCCGGGCTGCCATTGCGGTCTCGCCACTGCCTCGGAGGAGCCAATGTGACAAGTTTTCCCCTTTCAGCAGGGCTCTTACCTTTGCTTTCCCAAAGCTGCCCTTGGGGAGGACGATCTTGTGCGAGTAGACCTCCACAAAAATATCCCTCAGCCAGGAGACAGAGGAGGCGCCTCGGTTCTCGTTCTTGGCCTCCACGTTGAAGTAGGGCAGCTGGGAGCCTGGCCAGCACTGCCTGGCGAGGAGGTAGGAGCAGGAACCCTGGAAGTGAAAGAGGAAGCCATCGAAGGTGTGGTAATGTGGATCTCCAAACACCACGCAGGTGCTGCTCTCCACCGGCACGCACTGGAAGAACTTGGTCTTTGGCTCGCATGCTTCAAAGGGGCCGCAAGCCATCTCCTGGCAGAAGATCTCGTTGTTGAAGTCCAGGCAGCGGCACTTGGTGGTGCAGTTGGCGTTGTCCCAGAAGATCTCCCCTTGACGGAGAAACTGTCCTAGAAAGACAGAAAAGGAAAAACCCATGCTACATCACTTCTCTAAGCAGAGGAACATCCTCTAACTGCACCGTGTCAGTCCTCAGAGGGGTCTGCCAGCCCTACGACCAAGACTGCCACCAAAGTGTCCTGCTGCCGGGCTTCTCAGATGCTTTCTTTGCGCAGAGCCAGCGAGAGCCACTCAGCAAAGCGCTGCGATCACAAGCTTCATTTTCAATGTACGGTGTGTCCCCTTTGAGTCCTCCCTGCACCACAAGGCCATGGGATGGTGCGAGTACTGTCATGAATCTGGGGTCGGTGCCGCACCGTGCAGGCTGGCTAGCTTTGAAGTTATTCCTTCTGTTTTAGACACTCGCCACCATCATTCTGCTTCAGTATCGTGGGACACAGGAGCCATTTGTGCTAGTTTCTCAAAGGGAAAGTCCACTGGTAAAGCTCGTGCCTTTTGGAGGCCATTTCCAGCACCGTCGCTGTACTTGCACCATTCTTCAGCTTAGTTGCCATCTCTATAATGCCTCTGTTCACATAACTTTGCCAGTCGAAGAGCGACTCTGCCATCGGTGGCCCAGAAGAAATTTGCTCCCATTCAGAAAGCACTCATAGTACTTATGAAACCAAAGAACTGTTGATAAGTAACTTCCACACCATACGCCAGTGACGATGGGAAACGATGAGTGATCCCACAGCAATAGACTGAGCAGACTTGTTACACGGCAGTACTATAAAGGGAGGCAGGTTTGTCTGGTGAGAGACGTGAGAAGCAGAGAGAAGACGGGAGAACAAGGGTGGCAAATACCCGTGAAAGTTTTCCTCTCCTCCATATGGCCGTCTTTCACACTTCTCATGCACGCGGCTTCCGCCGTGCGCACTGCCCGAATTTACCTCTGCTAAACTTTTTGTTCTCTTCCCTGCCTCCTACAAATAAAGCTATTTTCCACTTCTCTGTGACAAACAACATCTCCTCTTAGCAAGACCCACTTGCAAGGGCTCCCATGCCAACCATTCTGGTGCGGGGGATTTGGGCAAACGAGTGCCATTAGGCACAGCGGGCCCCCTCGCCTCAGATGCCTCGCGCTGCATCTCCTCTTGTGGAGGGCGACTGGCTGTCCACCGTGAAACACAAATCCAGGGGCGGGATCTACCTACGCTGCCCTTGTCACGCCATCTGCAAAGCCAAGACTGGAATTCAGCCCCTTTGCAAAGTCCAGCCTTTCTTCCTGGGGTTGGCAGCTGGAATCAGCTGGAGGGGTTGGACCCAAAACCTCTGCCGGGGCTGCAAGAGCCTCCGGGTCTCATGGGCCTTCTTCAGTACAGTTCAAAACCAAGACATAAAGAAGCTGCATGTCTCAAAGTGGTGACATCTCCAGTGTCTGTCGGCAAGTGACAATCAATCCTCTCTTGACTCCCGGAGCACGGTGGACGCTCCTGACAGTTTTGTCAAACGGCAACGCAATAATCTCTCTGCAACAGAGTCCCTGTGCAGTTGCTGTGTGCAATTATTAATCTCTTTATAACCCCACAGTGTTGGTGACACATGCACACATACTGTAACTGGTGCAGGGACGTGGCATTTGTCCCACCTGGAAAACCTGCTATTCCTCTTGCAGAAACAAGGGAAATGGGACCACACCATCAGTTTTCCTACTCTGGGGGCAAGCGGAAATTGCTGTCCCCAGGTCTTTCCCGTAGCCACCATCAGCATCACAGAAAGGAATCAAGATGATGGCTCAGTGGCATTCTATTCCTGCAAAACACTCGAGCTCCATCCGCCTTTGATGTTGGGTTCGGATTGTGCTTCTGGGCCACAGAAATGGAGGCTTACAATCACACCATGTTACTAAAATCCCAGGAAGGGAAAAAACCTAGCACCAATGACAGTTTTGTTCGCTGGTGGTTGAAAGCAACACCAAGAATGGAGAAGACTCCCTAGTATTTATTGACCCCTCTCAGTTTTCTCAAAGCTACCAAGTCAGACCTCGGCTGCACTGAGAATTCACTGCAAATACTACTTGTGAGCTAGGTCTGGCCATCCGTAAGTGGACTGATGTTCCCCCTTGGGAGAGGCAACGCCAACGGGGACAAAGGGCAAACAACGGCTGATGACAGCTTCTTCGCATATGCTGCCGAGGATGCTCTCCCACCGTGCCCACGCTGCCACGAATGACAAAGATCTCTGTTCACTCTTCAAGGTGTTAGCCTTTTGCAATGGGCAGACTGACAATTATCGCTGGAAGTTGGGCGATGGCTTTGCGCTGCGTGCAGCAACTCAGAGACGCGCACGGGACCCAAACCCCGCTCACGTGTTTCTGTCCCTACAGCTGCAGCTCGAGGGCATGCCTTGGCAAAAACACAAATCACGCAGCAGCCCAGAGCAGTCAGACACCTCTCTGCCAGCATCCCAACAGCTTTACCTTTTGCTACACTGCACCCCAAAACTTGAAAAAAAAGCAATGCCATTTCCCCCTTACCTCTCAGGCTGCAGCCATTGGCTGGATCTATTTCTCTGCCATCTATTTTGAAAGCCCAGCGCCCGGGGACATTAACGTTGGTCGTTTCTTCAATATTGACTATGTCTGGGGTTCTGGAGCCCGGAATGCTAAAAAAGTTGGTGATATTTCCACCATTGAAGCCAGCCTAAAACAGAGAAAGAGCAAATTTCATCACATATCTTTGCTATGGGAAAGCGATGCTGCATTTCCACACTCCTCTGTCCCCCGTAATAACTTGTGAGGTTATCTTCTTTAGTTTTAAAGTCTCTTTTCAGGAATTTCAGTTTCCAGGTAGTTTGGATGTGAGTGAAAAGGCCAACAGGTACTACAAGCGGTATGGATGTATATTTACACATTTATGTATACACATATGTATGTACGTACATATAGATCTATGGGTGTATGTACTGAGCTGCCTAGATAAACTGAGGAAGCAACGGAGGGAGGCTGCCCTCATGCAGGGTACCTCTCCCCCCTTGGGCAGATGGACTGGCTGTGGCACCGCTGCTAAAACCAAATTTTGGAGCACTCGTCCCACTGTGCCCAGCAGCGGGCTTGCAAGGCCAGTGCTGGGGACGTTGAGGGACTGAGTGGCATGAGTGAGCACAGATACGTTGGGGAAGCTACAGGCAGCCATCCGAGACCACGACAGAGATTGGGGTATGGGACAGAGAGCCTCACCTGGGCCATCACCCCACCGAGACCGGTCAGGGGGTCCCCTCCGCTGGCTGTCCCGGTAGTCCAGCTGATTTCGTGGTAGTTAAATATGGCAAAAGATGACACTCCGTCTGTGATCAGGACAGCTTGGAAAGTGTTTACCTGTTGAAAACCATGAGCACATTTACAAGGTTGTACTGCTTTTCTCACACTGCTTGCCTTCCCTTCTGCCGCGTTCATCTCTGGCCTGGGAGAGACGTGGTAACCTCGCGGTGAAGAGCGGCAGAAGCTCAAGACCCAAAATACGCTCGCGCTTGCTGCTGCAACTCTGCCAGCTCCCATCCCCGCTGCTACCTCCACCTGGGAGGACAAGACAAGACCATCTCCAATCCAATTTAACGCCAATAGATGGCAGCATGAGAATAAGCTTGCGGGGAAAACACAATCGGCAGGATGCGGGTTGTTTCCACCCGTTATCTTCCATTACCCTATCTTAGCTTTATTCCTCGCCGCATTAGCTTACCCGCTTCCCTTCCACATTCATATCCTACAATACTGTTAGCGGTGGATTACATCCAAGTCAGCCATGTATAATATGCACTTTGCTTGTCTGCCAAATCCCCTCGCTACCTGCTAAATCCACTACTCGTGTTCTTCCTTTCACTTGAAATGACTCTGCATTTCCAGCCCCCCAAATTCCAGATACATTCACATGACTGCCAGCCCAGGCCCCAGGTGGGAAGGGCACACTTGGCAGCCAGCGAGGGAGGCATAGCCCCGAGCTCTTCTCTTTTATGGTTGTGCAGAAAGACAGAAGAGGCCTCTCCCCTTGAGATATGCTCTTTATCCATGCAGATCCAGCAGCAGAGGTCATCACTGGGAACTAACGGTCAATCACTTCTCTCGGCTTTCTGCATTTTCCCATCCTTCCCATCCCTGCCCGTCCTAGACCGCTCTGCGCCGGGACTGTGCCGTGGCAAACAACTGCTCTCCCTGCCTCTGAGCAAGCAGGATTTTAGCAGGGGACAAAGCGTGTGCTGCACCTCTTTTGATTATTCAAGAGCAACACTAGGAGCCCAGCTACCTGGGTACTGCAAACCGTGAAGGAAACAACAGCCACAGAAACAATTATCAGGTGACACGGGAAGCACACTGATCGAACCATCTCATGCTAGGAAGCATTAGGGCTTACCCTGCCAGCGACCCCCGAGCACTGCTAGCAGAGGCAGCTGAGCTGCTCCGCGTTAACAACAGGTCACATGTGCTGCTAGACAAAGGGAAGATGCCGGAACCGAGGGACTAGGGGTCACTTTGCACCACTTTACATTCCCTTACAGCAGAACCGCTAGTTTGATTATTGGTGCTGAGGTGAGCGCAAACTCCTGAAGATTGAGGAGGGGACCCCAGGGCTGCATTCGCTACTTGCACGCCACAAGGGATGTCACTTCCAAGGCGCATTAGGCTCCTGCCATGAGAAATCTTGAAAACAGATGCAAAGAAGCCTGTACAAGCTGCGAATGGCACAGTTCACACTGGGGCAAGTGGGAGAGCAAGCTAACTCCTGCATCCTTTCCCTGGGATTCCGCCTCATACGTGCGGTTTCCTCTTCACCACCTTGGCACGCGTGCTTGCAAAGTCTCTTCCCACGACCGTGAGATCAAAAGACATTAACACCTAAAGGCAATATCACTTGGATAGTACAACAGCTCTTCGATGGAGCAACGAACCCTGCTCCGGTCAGGTGCCTCTTGGAGGGTGGCAGGAGCTGACCCATTACAGTTTAAGATGGCTGGCAAACCTCGTTAGGAGCACTTACATGAACCAGAAACATTTCCCTGTTTAGTGCTCACATCCAAACATGCATCGAGCACCCTAGCCATCTAACAAGTCTCTCCAAAAATGAACCCGTTTGCTTGGGTGTCATCAAGAGACAGTAACCACAGCATCCCCGAGGCCACGTTTGCAAAATTGTTTTCTACAGCTTTTCTGCATTGCGATGAATTTCCTGCTTAAGTTGCATCGTGCTATTCCATGTGCCAACCCAGAGCCCTGGCCGCTATTGAACAGGAAGGCTGCTCTATAACAAAATAAATTGCATTGTGTTGCAAATGTAATTCTTCAGGCAATACACGAATCTCTATATTGCTTGCTGTCTGCAAATATATATATATGTATTTTTTTTTTCTGCAAGCGCTGCCAGGACTGGCAAAAAATATGCATTAAATCTCAAGCCTCTCAAACAAATGGAAAAGAGCTGAACTGTTTATCAGAGCCAGCTCCTTGAGACAGAAGAAGCCAGCTTTTGGCACTCGCAGTACACAGGCTAATCCTAAACAACCCTTTCCCCAAACAATAGCAGGGATCCCTCGCTCGCTATCCGCGCCCCAAGTTTCCACACAGGCCCTACCGGCGATGTGTCAGCGGTCCGGCATAGACCTCCCACTGTCAGCTGCAGTCGCGGCTCACATACTAACCACAGATTTAAAAGCTATTCATGTCCTGAAAAACATCACACCGCTGTCCCCATCCTCTGAGATACGACTCGCGCATTTGTGGAAATATAACAGAGCTACCACAGCCAAGTCACTAGCATGACTCTCTGGTCAGTCGGGATTGGTGTCCCCATGCAGGCAGGTCAGTTGTCATCATAAAAATGCTGTCAGTATTCCCTTTGGTTTTCCCCTTCCTATCTCGATGTCCGCACAGGATTTCAGAGCAACCATTCAGCCCTTTTCGAAGAGATGCCCTTGCTGCCCTCTTGGATTAGTGCTGCAGAGAGAGCGCGTCAGCCTCTGTCACAGAAAAAGCCATCACGATTTGAAAGGAAAAGGGGTTTTTGCCAAATAAATACAAATTGAAGCTCCCATTTTCCTGTCTCCAACTCCTCAGAGTGTGGATTACTTCCAAAACTTAATTTACAGCCAATTCCCAAGCTAGGGCCATTTCTGCCGGAGCAGCCCTACCTGTTCATGCAGGCAAGGAGCAAATAAGAATCTTAGCTTTGCTTCAAACCTGCCATGGCCTTGCAAGGTGAGCTCGGGGTGCAAAACCGAGCAGACTCCCATCAAATCCCAGGTGGACGTGAGCGGTGGGGAAGGAAGGGCAAGTTACAAAATCCAGCCTCGAGAGGATGACCAAGGAGAAGGGAGCACAGAGCAGAAGATTATGGCTAGCCAGCCAGACAATGAAGGGCTTCCCATCCAGCTCTGCAGCCTGTTCTTTCCATCACCCTGCTGCCTCGTGCTCTCTTTCCCTTGTGTCCCTCTCCCCAAGGCTGAGTACAGGACCAGTTTATCCTGAACCCATGTAGTGGACAGACCAGATCCAGCACGAGGTGGTCAGGGCAGGAGCTGCCCTCCAGCGCCACTTCAGGATGGGATGCAAGTGTGTGTATGCTTTGGCATGCCCCTTATTCTCTGCTCCGTCCCTGGGCACCGCTCGGCACGTCGCAGTCTCAGGAGGAGCCTGCTCTGTGCACACAACCTGAGCGCACGAACCTCGGCACGCTCAGATGCTGCACACACAGGAGGCTGTTTTCTGCACTGGGCCGGCTGCTCCTGGGTGCTTCTGGGTCTTGCCCAACACCCTGGCCCCATTACTGCCATGATAACGTACCTTCAAACAGAATCCCTCTTTATAAACTGATGGCACAGGAGCGAGTGGGAGCCTCGAGTAGTTTATATCACAACAGAGCTACTGTTCAATGCCAAAACTTCGGCTCCTTTATAAAGGCCTTTCTTCTGAGGTGCCTGTAGCCCCCTGTGCAAATACTTCTGTTTTATCACTGTAGAAGCACAGGCAAAGTGAGGGTCATATATCACAGTACAGAGAAAAAATGAAATGGGCATTTGTATCTAACAAAAAAATGACCACACTATGATCAAGCCAAAACCTCCTAACTGGTGTCAGAGCCTTGTTTAGACATGTTGCCTACAAACACTGAAGAGGCGATGCTTTCCTTGGTGATCCGAGAGCAGGGAGCGAGGCTAATATGAGCTCCCATGGGAGAGAACGAAAGGACCATGGTGCTCCTCTGCCTGAAAGGGAATTGAGGAGCAGGAACACAAAGCAATTCGCTCAACTTTACGCACAAAGGCCAGAACCGGTTTTCATTCATATATATATATATATACACACACACACACACACACACACACACACACACACACATACACAGAGACATATAGTCAACCATCAAACACCACCCATCAAGAAGCACAGCTGATCGCTCTTACCGGAGTCGTGCTGCTCCCTCCGTAGAAAGTGACTTCCTCCCAGGTGACGATGAAGATCCAGATGGCAGAGAAAGAGGACATGTCTCTGAAGTGCTTGCGGATGTCTTTGGAGGCTCTCCTCAGCAGCTCGGGTTCTGTGCTTTCCCTGTAGTAGATTTCTCCCCGGATGCCGTTGTGCACGTCCGCCCAGAAGGGTGCAACGAAGGCCCGGCCGTCTGTCAGGGGGAAGGCTTCTGGCGTGAACTGGCTGACTAGCGCATTGAAGGAAATCACGCCGTTGTTGTTGACCTGCACAAAGAGGCCCGCTTTCGTTTGAGCAAGCCTTTGCAGGTAGCAGAAAGCTGCCGGTTTATCAGAAAACGTGGGGTGAGTGACTTTTGGCAGAAGGTGGCTTATATACCGACAGCCGGTGAGACAGCCTGACCATCCAGGAAAAGATGCAACTTCATCCTAGGAGTGGTGGCCAAAGGCTGAGCGCAGGAAGCCCCAGGTGGGACAAAACCCTGAAAAGTCTGCAAAACAGGGCTCTTATGGGCCAACACAGGAGAGACACCCCACAGAGCGGGGTTGCACCCGGCTTGGCTGGGACCCTGCCTCGGGGCCCCGGGTTTACCCAGCCTTTGGAGAGCAGCTCTACAGCACCGAGACCCCATCGTATGACATAGGTGGCTGCACGGTATGAGGGCTCCCAGGAAAAAGCTAAAGCGTCAGGCCCGCTGCCTTCGGTTTTGTTGTCTGCAACAGATCCTGGGGCCCCCCAAGAGCAGCATGACACGTAGTGCCATGGGCAGCATCCCCAGAGTCTGCCAAAGACGCTCCCCATAACAACAATTATTTTTCTAAAGCATGGAGAACAAGTGGCCCTGCTGTCCTGGATGCTGAAATCTCCCACCACACAAGGGTTCGAAACCCCCTCGGGATTACTGCTTTCCCAGCACTGCCCTGTACAAATCTGAGCCAGTCAGGCAGAGGAACAGATGAGTCTTTGCCTCTCTTCTGAACCTGTGGGGCTGGCAGGTTTATATCCTGCTTTGGACCGGGCATACCCGCAGAGACCAGCTGGCCACAAAGCAGGGATGTGCTTGGGATCTGGCATACGGTCATGCTGACTTAGGCCCCTGTTTAAGGCACTGTTTTCATGCACTCAGGTGAACCCTCTCTTAGGCCAGCCCGGAGCAGCCGGTGTCCCTTTTGTCAGGCTTTTGCTGTGCTGTCATCTGAGAACAGCAGCAGCCTGTCCTTTTCTCGGGCACCTACATACGGGTCCAAACCGTTGCCCTTTCTTCTCCCCTGTGGGTCTCTGCATGTTCTTGTTTCTTGTCATGTAACAGGAATAATGTTCCTTGTGTCAAGGCCTTAGCTTTGCTGTACCGTTTAATCACCTACAAAGAAAATTTATTGCCTTTTATATTCCTTCCCCATGAACATTAGCCCATTAAATATACCTTTGACTTTCTTAATCATAAAACCTATCAGTTCATGAAATCTAAGAACTTGTCAGGTAGGTGCTAATAAATCTTTTGATTCCTGACGACAGGGAGAGTGCGTTTAAAATGCGGCTGCTAATGGCAAGGAAAAGAATAAAGGGAAGGTCTGCTTCTCCACTTACATAAACGCTTCTGTACGGGGCTCCAAAAAAGATGAATGGGATGGAGATCTTGATCTCGGGAGAGCTTCCATCATCAACTTTGGGCGTTTTTGTGTCGTTCTGCCAGAACGGATACAGACTCGCCATGGCGTGAGCTGGAAGGAGAGGGAGAAGAGAGTCCTTATGGCAATGTCAGGACCAGTCCTGACTTTAGAGCAGCCATGGCGGTGGCCCTGGGATTGCCTGTCCCCAAATGTTGACCTCCTGTGAAGACCGAAATAGCTGCCTTGCCCTCACCTCCTTCCCCGGCGCAGACGCACTGGGGATGCCGAACGTCTGCTGGCCGCCAGCCTGCGCCTGAGCCACAGGAGGCTTCGGGGTGGGGGTGAAGCTCTATGCTGCGCGCTTGAGGCAGCAGCCTAACAGCGACTAGCTAAACCGGTACTTGGCCACGATGCCATATTCTGCATCTTGTCCGCTGAGGGAAAAGAGCACCAAACCCCAGCATCGCCAGCAGCCAAAGGTTTTCTCAAGCCAGGGCAGAGGTCCTAGCTCTGGGACCGGTTCTGGGACAGGGTCATCAGAGAAAGCATCATCCAAAGGTTATTTAGGGCAATGGCAAAGTGACCACCAGATGTGCATACAGCTTGTAGCTGCACGTTTCGCTTTCCATGTGACCGTGATCAAGTCATAATGCCTATGTCTTGGCTTCACATCGGAGCAACAAGGACAACAGGTCCACCCCGCCCCCTGCTCCAGGATGGACGGGACTTGCTGTTTCAGATGCTGAGGTGCTCAGGTACCTGGGGACCAAACAACACTAAGACCGACCCCCAGAGCCACGCTCCTGGCAGTGGCCACCTTCCTCCTTCCTGCACGGCAGAGCCCTCCCAGGTGCCATGGATGGCCGTCCCTGCTGGACCCCCAGTGCTCCTGCTGCTGGGTTACAGCCCAAGGTGTCACGACTGCTCCAACATTTCCTGGCAAAATTAGGTTTCCTGCTAAAATGCACTGCCAGTGAACTAGTAGGAGAGTAATTGTCTCTCCTAAAAATACTTCAGAAGACGGTTTTGATGTGTTTCAATACAAGCCTGCCACATTCTACCAGACAAAGATCCATTGGCTTGAGTCGCAAACGGGCACTTCTAGCCTTAGGGCACATGTCCTTTCCCATTCCAGCCCCTTGCCAGATCTCTGCTGTCATCTCATGCCCTGTTTCTTCCAGTTCACTACCGGTGTGGCTCCTCACAGACAGAGCAAATGGGGATTTCGCTGGGTTTTCCTCCCCCTCCTCCCCTCTTTGATCTAGAAAAGCAGCGCCCTGTCCTTGTGACATTCAATCTTGGCCGACATGAGACACCGGGCTCTGAACAATCCCAGCTCTGTTCCCCTGGATTCAGGACAGGCTTTTATTTCCTAGGCCCTACCCTGCACTGTTCGGGGGCCTCCAGCCGAAGACAGCTTGCTCTGCGCCCCACCGTCACAGATGCAGGAGGGCCTCTCAGTGTTGCCTGAGCTGGGGGATGCTCTCCCCTAGCTACCCTGAGGATGCTCCCTGCTCGAAACTGTCTGGAAGCAGGGAGAGTTGCTGTCTGACCCTTCTTCACAGGCTCAACTGGTCCAAATTTCCTTGGGGAAGAGGAGACAAGGGGAAGCCTGGCCTAACCCACTGGCATTCTGACTTCCTAAGACACACACACGGCCTGAGTGCTCCGCCGGACATAAAGGGAGGCAGTGTGTGACGGTGTCCGAGCTGCAAGCCTGGTTTCACAGATATCTTCAAAGGGGTGCAGCAAAACTCCTGGCTGCCAGGTAGTAAAACAAGTCATTTCACAGCTGTTACGCACCTGACGAGTTATTACAGCTGAGGCATAGCTATGAGACATGGATTTAAACTTCTTTTTTAAACAGGAAACTCAACAAAAACTTCTGGATGCCAGCTTCTTTAGCACTACTAGTGCGACACTACCGTACCTTTGCATGCATCACCTCATCCAGCCAAGCAGCCCGGCTGGCCCCACTGGTCATGATTTTTGCCCCAGTGGCATTTCACATGGGTGAACTGGTGGCCTCATTTCCCGCATGAGGAAAGAGAGCCACAGCTTTTGCCTGAGCTGTCCTCAGCCTGATGGCAACTCAGCAGCTGACCAGAGAAACGGCTTCCAAATTTCCTGACTCCCTAGCTCTGGGTTCCCTTGCTAGAGGTCCTCAAGCTGGCCACACGTCTAGTACCAGCCACATGGTACACATCTGCCACATGACCAAATTACAGAGGCTTTTCCTGTCCACACCAGCTCTGCTCGCCCTTCTTCGAATTGAAACATGACAAAGATTAATTACTCCATGAGGCTAGCGAGCTGCTCCCGTGCTTTTCAACATCATAGAAAACCACAGCTCGGAAGGGGACCCTGGCTGCCAGCTGGTCTCACCTCCTGCCTAAAGCAGGGCTGACCTCATGGTCAGAGCAGGTTGTTCAGGGCCTCATCTAGCCCAGATGTGAACACCACCTCTTCACAAAACGAAGTGCACACCATGAGAAACGGGGTACAAGTGAACGGAGAGGCTTTCTGCTGCAGGCTTCAGCCCTGCAACCCTGCCGGAGGCACCTCCGTGTCTGCTGTCGGATGTCCTCCGAGAGCACCCCAGGGGAACCTCACTACCCACAAAACATGACGTTTTGCTATCGCTCACCCAAGTTGCCCTTTAGGCCCTGGGTGTAGGTTGGTCAGCCTGCTCGGCAGTCCTAACACCAGAAGGTTTTCAAATTCCTATTTCGTAGAGACTGGCCAGACCATCACAACCTCCGGAATGCCCCATGTGTGCACACGCGGCCATATAAATGATATATGCAAGCATACGTAAAACGCTCACCGAGCTTAACAGCTTCTGTGGCCTGTATATCCTGCTGGCTTTGCCAGCTTTGTATTCAGCTTGGCATGCCAGCTCCTCATTTAACGTAAACTATCGTCGCTTCGTTGCTTTCAATGAAGTGAGGGCCATTTGCGCAGGCTGCTGATCCATCTCCCGTGACACAAGCTGTCACTTGCGCAAAATTGGCACCTGTGCTTACCCACGAAGGTGCACCAATCCCTTTGCTTAGCACTCACTCTTAAACTCAGCGGTCCCTCCCTGCCTTCCTCCTCATGGGAAATACTAAGTTCGTGCTGGTTCTCGTCCTTGCTGCAGCCAAGGGGCTGGGCGTGTTTTCCAAGCCCTTTGTACTTCTGGGGTCTCTGGGTACAGCACTGCTCCGAGGTGGCCGCTTTCCCAGCACAGCTGACGAGCATCAGCCTCCCAGCGCGCGAGCAGGAGATACTCACCCCGCTGCCGCGCAGTTATCACCAAAAGGGCCACCCAGGTTCCGAGAAACGATCGCTTGTTCATCCTGCAGGAAGGAAAGAAACCTGGACATGCATCACATTGGTAGGAAACTGCATCCTCAAGCAAACCCCGGGCGATGCTGAGCGCCGTCGCTTCCCGAAGCCGCCTGACTGCTGCCGACATACGGACGTTTCAGAGACGGAGGTCCCTCACCCGCCAGGCAGACCCAAAATGCCTACCCCATTAAGTGGTGTAATGAGACTTCCCTGGTGATAACAGCAAATTGCCCTGCAGGTATTGTCAAAGTAAGCCCATAACCACACAGAAGAGCTGCTGCTAATTTCACGCAGCGTTTGAAGTTGTAAATAGTCCCGGCTCTCCGTGGGCCATCTATTCTCCCCATAGGTCAAAAGCAATTCCTCCCTGATCCGCTTAGTGTGACGACGGACGCTTCTGCCTGACTTCAAGGGGAACAGCTTCGCACCGCTCCAAACGCGAGAGACGATGCAGAGCTGCGGCGTGCTTTCATAGTTAAGGGGCTTCAGACACCGCTTCAACTAATCCTTTGCATTGGCTGCTAACACGATCGCTTACCATTTTTTATGAGTATGGAAGAAGCACAAACATTTACACAGCTGGGCAACTCCTTGCTGTACAGGAATCAAAGATAGAGAGAGAGGCAGATACAGGGCTGGAAAAATCAAAGCGAAACCCTGTGCCAGCTTTAATTCCTTCTGTGCCTAATGCAATTTGTTATTCATTATTAATCCAGTAGAAAATATCACTAAAACACCTGCTTTGATTTCTTTGCTTGTCGCTTCCATTCATTACACACAGGCATGGCTCACCTAGAGCTCCCAGGAAAGTATCGTGTGCTCCCAGCGTGCACAAGCCTGCTGGAAAAGTACGTGAACAGCTTCAGACACAAGCTATATCTATGCATTACGTGCAGCCTTAGTTTCAATACCAGACTCTCTACCTTCTCAGCTTCATACTTTCCATGCATTTCAGTTGCGTGGACACACCGGCTACGAAACCCAGCATCTCTTTATGTTCTCCCTATAGATCTGTTTCTATAGTGTATGGAGATCAACAGATCCAACTCCTTCCAAGTATACGCACATACATACATATCGCATAGAGCGTGGGACTACAGCGGGGAACATGCCGTTGTCTGTCCCACATCGCTTCCACTTGACTCCCATTACCGGGAGCTCGGAAAGAGTGAAACAGTGTGGAAGGAAAGGTCCTCCCTGCTTCACTGCCCCTCAGCATGCCACTCGCATCAACGTTGGCCACAGCCTGCTTCCAGCAACTGCGTTCTGTGTTGAGAAAAATTCATTCCCCCAAGGAAAAGTTTTACCACATTCCCTATCTTGGAAAGACGAAAGGAGGATGACAGAATTTTGTATAGATTGTAAATCTGAGTCACTGCGGATTCATTAGCAGAGACTGGGCAGACAATGACTAGCGGAGACTGTGGTAGACCAAGAACAAGAGCGAGACTGTCACCACTTGGGAAACATGACAGAGAATAAAGAAAACGTTACTTACCATATTGCATTCAAAAATACAATTTTTTAGGCATGGAAAAAAAATTACCAACCTGTTTCGTAGACTAGAGGAGCAATCACGTCTGAAATTTTAGACCGATCTTGGTAGACCAGGGAGAAATCCTATGTCAATGGAGAATGCATGCCGGTCCTCCTTTGCCAATTATTGCTGATGACTGAAATGATGTCTCACTCCCCTTGCGCTCGCAATTGAAAAGTCCGTTTTCTTCAATGCCGTTCCAGGGCTGGAGGAGTGTTGAGTTGCAATCACAACTGTTGCCCGTATTGATAACCAGCAAGCTAATCTGGAGATCAGATTCTGGCCTGGAGTGGGAGAGAAGCCTCTTTCTTCCCTAAAAGCTCACCCCCTTCAGGTGGATTCAGATGGAAATGTCAGCGAGCCGGAGCTGTGCTGCTCAGCATTGCTTTTCGCTGAAGGAAAAAAACCCAACTCTCAGAAGAATTGAGCCCCTTCCTCCTTTGTGTAAGTGAAAAAAAAAGCCCATCTATATAATGTTACAGGATTAGCATTAAACAGTGCTAGGCTTAAAGCACTGTTCAAAGGCAGTGCCCCAAAGTTTAAATGGAGTTACTATTCCATCCAAGTCTTGCTTTACTTTCTGTAATGCAACTTAGTTCTGCTTTTACAGGTGGAAGGGGAAAAACTTACCCGGTGCAGCGTGCTCTCTCCAAATCTGCCAGAGAGGGTTTCAGTGCTGTTGCTGCTTCCATCCTCTCTGGAAGGACCAACTGGCGTTTTCACTCGAGCCAGTGGGGAGTTTCACTGGGGGACTGCTGTGAGCATTATTACTGTTTTCACTCGTACAACCTGCAGTTTCCACAGGGATTTTCCATGCCTCTGGTGCCTGGGCTGCGTGGCGCACCCACAGGTGCCCACAGCAGCCGGGGTAGTTTGCTGCTGAAGTCCTCTCTTGGCACTACCTCCCTTCTCTCGCAGACGCCCACAGCCCAGTCTTTTCTCTAACTCCATCACCCCTGCCCTCCACCCCTAATAGCAGCACATCTCTGCAAGTCCAGGGGTTTTGCTAGACACACAGCTACCCTGAGGGCCAAAACCGTGGGCTGCAGGTGTAGCTGAGGTGAAGACGTGTTGTCCACAAGCGTGCAATTACATGCTTGCAGGACAGGGACATAACGGGCTGAGCGAGGATGCCCTGGCCCTCCATGCCCTTGCCCTGTGGCCACCCGAGCCGAGTAACTACCAAGGATGCTTGTTTTTCCTTGGCACTTGGTGACGGCTGCTGCTTGGTGAACATTTCCACCCGTGCAAACGGGCCGGCTCCTGCACACTCATGCTGACGGTGCGCGGGAGCACCGCTAGCCCCGGAGAGCAGTACCTGCCAAAGCTTCGCAGGCTGTAAGCCTCAAACTGCGTTACACAGACCAAAGCTCTTCCTCCGAGCCCAATCTGTAGCCTGAGAGAAGATCTATGCTTTAATTTCATTCACATCAATGTCAGATGAGAGACGGAGAGGCAGAATAGGGGCCGAGGTGTAAAGGAAGCCACTGGCAGAGCCCCAGTAGAGAGCTGACTTTTACAGGCTGTGTTAAGGCTCAGTTAGCGCAGGCGGTGCTCCAACCCCAGCAGTCTGTCGTGGGAAAATGGCCATGTACCCACGGACAAAACCACCGAGCCCAACCTTGGCAGAAGAAGGATTTTTCCCTTCTGATTTTTTGGGTGGGGGCCTTTTGCTACCTGTTTTCCCTTCTAGGATGTAGGTATTCATCCTGTGCATCTCGTACACCCACTCCCCACCCTTCGTCAGGAATGGAGAGACGACAGGAATGCCAGCAGTCAAACAAGAACCACCTAAAAGCCCTGACTTTTTTTCCAGGACCCCAGGTGCTCCTAGAAATGTGTTTAGTAAGTTCACACCCAAAATGCCATATCTTACCTCAGCAGTTTCTTTTAGTACATCAGGGCACCAGGCAGTACACCGCCTCCAGAGTAAATCCCAGAGTGTGCTTTCTCTTCATCCTCCAAGCATGGCCTTGCTAGCAGGAAGCTTCTTTGGTTTTTTTTTAATTTATTTTTTCCCTTTTCTAAACCAACCCCTGCTTGAGGAGGGCAGGGGGATTATAAAGCACTGACTGATATTCCGGGGGCATATTTCTTCCAGCCTGCCACTCCATGCACCCTGGCTCTTCCTTTCCCTCCCATACAAATTTTAAACATTACCAGCCACAGGAAAATCAATTTGACTCTTCCCATCCTGTTTTGTAAGACAGAGAAAACTGGTGAAAATAGGTTTCCCTCTGCTCCTTTGTCAGTTTAATATTCTGGTCCTGTTTGTCCTAGGCAAGTCTACACTGATGAAGTTTGATTAGGTTTCACTGTCTCTTTGGGGAAGACTTTGTCTTCTAGGCTATTTTCTTTTGGCAGGGGATGCTCCCATCATGCAGTGCTGAGCACATTGGAGCTGAACAACCAACCACTTTTTCTTTTTTTTATCTTCTAGAAGAAAATTTCCTTCCCATGCCCAACCTCAAGAAAAAACAAGCATTAAAAGACGAGACAAAGCTCTCTCTGGCTGCTTGACCTTGGCAGAGCGACCGCAGGCAGTGCCTTGTCACATTCCCATTTCAAGGGAGCCGGGCCAGCCCAGGTGTAAAAGACTGTGTTGGCTGGAAATGTTTGTCTCAACATTGCTGCTGCAAAGAGCCTCAACATCCTGTTGCTGGGGGGGAGTACGCGCAAAATGTCCCTGAAGAAACCACCATATCTACCTGAAGCTAGCAGTGCCTACCAAGCTGTGCTTGCCCACGAGCAAGGTGAAGAAACCACCGTGAACACCTGGGCACGCGCCCACGGAGGAACATGGGGTGGCGCGTATGGTAATGAGCTCCGTGGAAACGGGTGGACTTTTCGGAGAAATTGCAGGGACTGGGACAATAGAAGTACTGCCTACTCCCCTCTCAAGAACCTGAAAAACTGTAAAACACCTGAAAAGCAACTGCAACTGAAAAGCAACAGAAGAAAACCTGCAGCGCTTGGGACTGAGACTTTGGCTGGAGCCCGGAACCTGGACCCTCCATCACCTGCATCGGGACCGAGTCAACGGGACGTTGCTGGCTTCGTGGTGGTGGTAACTAGTCTTGCTGTCTCTCTTCTGTTTTCTTGCTTAGGTCTGCCTTTTTTCCTTTCTTCTTCCTTCTGTCCTATCGCTATTATCAGTTATAGGAAATAAAACTTGGAAGGTTGTACGGCATCTGACTTCATTTATGTCTTAATCTCGCTCTTGGGATCGTTTAAGAACCCTCCCCGATATTGGATCGGGACACCAGGGAAGATGCCTTGGCGAGGGGTTCGCCCAGGAGCTGCGTCTCATCCAGAGGGGCACGTACCTCCTCCTGCCACTCCCCAGGATCATTCTGTGCAGGCCAGCATGGGCTAAGCCCATGACTACTGCTTTAATGGGTCATACTGCCCTCCCTATCAGCAGCTGCAAGCCTTTCCTCAAGGGTGAAACTCATTTTAACCCCAAGGCCTGTCCCACCAAGGACACGGAGCAGGTAACAGAGCAAGCTCGAGCCTTGTTCCTCACCTGGAAGTGGAGATGAGTCACCGCCACAGAGAAATACAGTCCAGAAGAGGACTAGGTCTTCCAGCCCCGTGACTTCTCCTTTCGACAAGCAGCATCTCGCACAAGCGAGGTGGCTGTGCCTGAGCTCACCGGGCAGACAGCTGGCACGAACAGTCAGCAGAACAAAAAAAAAAATCTCAGCAGCTTTCACTCTCCTGAAGGTCTGTGTTAAGCGTGTGGGTGAGACAGAGGGAAATGTCTTGCTTCAGGAAACACAGAAGTGCAAAACTCAGGACACTTTTTTTGTGTAAAAACTTACATAAGTTTATTGAACTGATCCAAACCAATTACCTGTTTGGCCTGAATTCCACCACTAAGTCTGCGAGCAAACCAAAGGCAAATTGTGGGAGCGGGAAGTATATTCCCCGTGAGAGAAACCAGAATAAAAAACGAGATGGACTTACGGTTCTTCCTTTTTCTTTAAAATTACATATGGATGCATCATTAATAGGGAGCAAGAATAGACCTTCATGTTTAAATTATATTTGAAGTTTCCAGTAGCTGCAGAAAAGCAATCACAGAGGCAAAGGCCTGAGATGGCTAAAGCCCCTCTAACGTTGCTCTGGGGAAGGCATCTCTCTAACCGCCTACAAAAGTGCCACATTCAAATGAGGGAGGCACAGCTGCCAGGAATACATATTTTAGCCTCTGGGCTGCTTTCAGCACCTCGTTTGCATTTTCAAATCTGCACAGGAACAGAACCTACAGAATCTCATTAACAAGCAAAACCAGCAACCGACGGAGGCAGAGCCACCGCATCGGTTTCTTCGGATTACAGACCTGAGTAGGTGAGGGCAGACTGAGAGCCTCTCCCCAGAAGCAACGAGTGCCATTAGGCGCAGGTCCTCCGAGCTGCTCCAAGCCGCCACGGGCCACACTATCATCTGCCATCGGGATGTATGCAACTCCCAAGAAAAGGAGTTACAAATCCCACCGATTGAGCAGAGGACAGTTGCCACGCTATGCATATTCATAACATTGCCAGTTAAGCAATCCGCCTGAAACATCTGGTCAAAACATGGATATTCAATAGGAATGTATCCAAAAACACAATGGCACAGCATCTAATCTCAGTACACGGAGCTGTGCGACACTTTGGTATATAGCTGTCACCTAATTCCTTCCGAACCAGGTGCTTTGCCCACTGTGTAGACTGCCCGCAGAAGACTTTTATGCACG
Source organism: Astur gentilis (assembly GCF_929443795.1). Lineage (NCBI taxonomy): Eukaryota > Metazoa > Chordata > Aves > Accipitriformes > Accipitridae > Astur > Astur gentilis. The sequence continues at coordinate 4,795,088 of NC_064884.1, forward strand.
AACTAGCATGAACAACAAAACAGTTCTTGACAAAAGTAGCCCTCAGATAGAAGACACAAAAGCTAGAGAAGCTTGGAACTCTTATTTTGTTTTCTCAAAGGAATGCAACAGAACAAGGGACCTTTTGCTAAAGCGGGTATATGCCGGCAACACTGGGACACAGCCCCTCCTGACATTGCATCGATTTAAATCAAACCGCCAGCCTTCTCGGGACCCTCCCGGATTCTTGGCACCCACCATTAGTCCCAAACCCCCTCTCTCGCTCAGAGCCTTTCCCTCTCTCCCCAAGACATGGTTCCCTGTTAAGCAGCAACATGGCACACATACAAGACCCTTTCCCAAAAGGCATTACAAAAGGAAAGCAAGCCGACTTGGGATATTTTCCAGTGTGTATATCAGTGGTGTGCCATTTGGCCCTACTTTCCAAAGTCAATCATCTGGATGCATAAACTGTCCCTGGGTTTTGGACGTGACTCCTTCTCCTTGGGAAGCCAACCGAGATTTTTGGTTTCCACCCCACGAGTGCTCTGCTAGCTGCGCAGAAGGTGAATGGCTTGAGAACATCATCCAGAAACAACCTTCCCCCGATGAAGCGGCAAGGCGGTGATATTCATATCGTGACTTTTGCTGACCTGAACAGACCAGGGGAGCCGGTTTGGGTGTTAGCACCAAATCCCCGGCAGCTGCATAGCGCTTGTTGACCTTGTATGCCAGTAGGTGCTCTCTTTTTCCATCTTCCAGTTCCTACAAGGTCCGCCGTAAATAAAAGCATGATTTACTGACAGTTCGGAGCTGGTGCGGTGACAGCACCATTCCTTCTGCAGACAGGCTAACCTTTTGTGGGTGAACAAATGTAAAAGCACATATTTGGGTCTTCTTTAACATCCCATTCAACTCTTTAATGGTCTTTGTTTATTTCCTTCTCTGAAACAGAGACATTTAATTGTGCTGAGGAAGTTGGTCAACAATTACAGCATCTCGTTAATACCAGTTACAATGCCATAAATATACCCACATAGGCAATTACTTCTCTATAGAATTAGGTCAGAGATACTTTTGCATCCCCATCGGTCGCTTACCTCTGACACTGCCGCGACTGAGGGATAACCTACTTAAACTGGAGGTCATGGGGAGAAATAGGCTTCTAATATTAAACAACCATATCTTCATAAAACTTTGTTTTATAACAAAATATCTTATTAAACACAACTTTTCCTATGCGTATGTATGTATATATCATACAGAAGTGTTGGCTTAAGAGTTCTGCTATAAGGCAGCAAATGCCTTTCTCTGCCCAAATGGAAAATACATCTTCAGTAAAGCTCTAGCTTATAAAAGCATCATCTTATGCTACACTGCCGCCATCTCCCCGCTCTTTTGTTTTACAGGTACCACGGCCCCGCATCTATGTGCCGCAGCCTCTACGCTACCTACTGCAAATCTTGCTCCATTTCCTATTGCTCATTCTCAACGGGGCCAGGAGATTGACATTTTTGGCAGGGGGATGAGGCACAAATTATTAACTTGTCTTAAATCCTTCCATTTTAAATCATTACTCTGGATGCGGAACTACTCCCCTCCAAATGGTCCCCACATCCTGAACCTGAAGACTATGAGATAATACTTTGTCCCCTCCCCATCCTACCCCACCCCGCAATCTAGGTAAAATATGACGAGAAATATACAACTCCAAGAATATAAAAGGAGCTTGGTGATGTGGACAAAAGCATCATGGGAAAGAAAGTGCACATGGGGATAAGGGAGCATTTCAAAATTAAGGTCAGAAGTTCACATGTAACTCGAGCCCTCACTGCACAGCTTCAAAAACTTTTATGCAGCTTATACCTAGGTAATTTGAAAAGTCTTCAACTTGTCAGGGGGACAGAGGAACAAGGGGAGGACACAGGAAAGCAAAACAAGGGATACAAAGGAAGGAGGATTTCATTGCACAAGAAAGGGAATCTGCTCTGCAGTAGAAAACGGGGGCTAATTTAAGCAGCAGCACGTGATGCCTACGAGGTGCGTGTGGGGGCAAGCCAATATAGATAGTAAAAACCTGCTTTACAATAAATGTGAGTCTAGTTGCTTTGTTACTCATCTTCTAGAAACTGATCTGAGCCAACACATTCTCCTAGTTTGGACCCTAAGCAGGGACCCCAGAGCCAGGGGCCCCCAGGGAAAGTGCTAGGTTTCATTTCTGGTGCAACAACAACAAACACAAACTTCAACTCTACTCTTACTCTCTCTCAGGAGAGGAATTTTAGCCATTCCACTTTCAGTACAAACTGGTACGAAGTTAAGTGCATACTGGAGGATCCCTTCAGCATCGCAGGGATGAGTCATGGCCAACGGGGAGGAATCCGCTCTTCAACCCCTTTTTGACCTGTTACTCTAAAAGCCCTTCCAACGCAACGCCCATCCACCGCCTTCCAAAATTCACTTTGCAACGCACACGGCAAGGGTCCCTGTGCCTCCGGACTGCCAGTGCTATGGGTTACAGACCCTGTGTGAGACTGGTACAGAAATCAAAACGTTTTTTCCCCCAAAATCAGAATAGAACAGCATGGATATAGAGCGTGCGTTTTGAAAAGAAATTGTTCCTTTCTAATAAGGTCTCTTTCTTTCCCCCATTTTGTGCACTCATACCAACCAAACCAGTAGAGTTAAGTGGATGCACTAAGTACCTGAGCTCTGAATCAAGCAGAATACTGTTTTAGATCTTTTCAGTGAACTCAAATGCAACAGAAGGTTGAGACAGCACCCAGCTGCAAAAAATACTTCGGCAAGCTCGAGCCACAGTCAGATAGCTAGGCCAAAGGGTGCTCTGGTGGAGCCAAAACCCCAAAAATTTAGAAAAAGAAAAAACCAGATCAAATTCTGCACCGAGCTATCTTCTCCCTTATGGACCCTAGCATTTTTTAGCTTGAACAACTGACCATTCGCACCAAATCACGAGTATACCGGAGCATCGAAGAAAACATCAAGGTATTGCACACACTGAAACACACGCACTGCAGTCAATTGTCATCTCAAGGTCACCTGCAGTGGATGGTGGGCATGGTTCTCAGATCAGGGCACTTCATCCGGGCTAAGAAATTACCTGCTACAGAAACGCAACCAAACCTCAACCAACCAACTGAAATAAAAACCTTGCAAAAATTCCTTAATGCATGTGTGTGGGTGTGTGGGGGCATGTGTGTGCACGTGTGTGCACTCACAAGGTCAAGAGGCTATTTCATTCTAGGTTCCACATAAATTTTATCTCCATCCCGAATGCCATAAGAATGCAGTGCTCGCGAGCTGTATTTCATCTCCTCGGGACCAAAAGGAGCTTCCTGGTCCAAGTAGAAGAGCAGCATGTTGCTTGTTGACAACTGCACCACAGTTTTTAAGTGCTTCTTCAATTCTGCCACAGTCTGATCAAGACGGATCGACATCTCTTCCACCTTATCCTGGAAGTGAACCTCCACCTTCACGCTGCTCTGTGGCCGAAGATCCACGACTGCCAAGGGCTCCAGCTTCCCGTACTTCGTGACCAGCTCGTGATATCTGAATAATTAAAACAAGTCCAGAGTTATTGTACAGTTGCTTGTATGGCCAATGTACGTTTCACAAGTCAGTTTCTGTTTCACATTATGATACTACCCCACTTTAACTGCAATCATCCAAGGATGCTACTAGGTTGCAAAAGTACAAACGAATATCTGCACGGACAGTACAATGACCAGATGACAAGAGGGTAAGTGCAGATTCCAAGGTGCAATTCATCTAAAGCCCAGAACTTTTAGACAAGAGCTAAAACTGGAACCCAGACAGCGATGAGCTGTCCTCATCCTCCATGTCAGTGACTAGCTGGCATATGGCTCTTCCAAAATGTCTTGCAGTTTAACTGGCACTTCACTCAAGGTGGGAAGGACGGATGAGGCTCTCACGAGTGAAGAATATTGCTGAGCTAGCATTCAAAGCCTGTAAGCGCATGCTTCTCTCCATGCAAGTCTCCTGCCCAGCAGCGACTGAAGGAAAACCCCAGCTTTCTTCTCCATTTGCCACCAAATTGCTCACACTTTGGGGAGACAACATTCACCCCGATTCAAGTCTGATGACCTGAACAGACATCCATTAGGATGGTGTGAGTCCTGTTTTCTCCCCTGACGGCATGACACTTCACACAGCACTCAGTGTTTCTCAGGCAAGATGCTGAAAAGCACAAAATAAACCCTAGAAAGACCATCCACTCCAGTCACCTTGTCTCACAGTTCCTGAGCTGCACCGTGGCGCTGAGATGAACCCATGTGAACGTCCGACTAGGGAGGTGGTATCTAGCTGAGGAAAGTGAAGTTACCACAGACCTGAGATGTTTGAGCTGACTGGTCTCAAAACTGAGCAGCGAAGCTTTCTACTGGGCTCCTACAGTTTCAGAAACCCCAGCCATGGCTGCAGTGGGATTCAGAAGAAAGAGAGGATGCTGCACTCACAAGGCTCTACGCCTCCTGCTCCATTGAAAACACCTCACTAAAGATTGCCAGAAGCAAGCTAGTGCTCCTACAAAGGACGTGACCCCCAGTCTAGATTCCCAGTATCTGTGGCTTCATGGCCTGACCTCCAGACATTCCTGCTGTTTTCCAAGAGGCCAGCAAGGTCCCAAATGTTACACTACAGTGAGCACAGAATCATCAAGATCACCAAATTAAGGTGAGCTGCTGCACCGTTTGGAAGCTGACAACAAACAGGGGACTTCTTGCCAACTGATCCTTCACACCTACTCTAAAACAACATGGGAATTTTATTAGCAGAGCCACATGCTCCACCATCACTTTCTCCTTGGAGCCAAGTTCTCCGACTGTCCTTCACAAGGTCTGTCGTGGGGAGCCATCCCCTGCAATGGAAAGCACATCTCACCCTCCCGCCACCTTCAATGGGTATCGCTCCAATTGGGCAAGGCTGCATCTCCCCTGCCTGGCTGGGAAAGAGGCGAAACAGCAACACAAAACACAATGTGATTGAAATGACAAAGACCAAGAACTGCCGAGAAAAGGTAACATTTCAGAGGCCCTCCAATACGCGCCGTACAGAAAGCTCTTTTTGTTCCCGATCCGAGTCTGAGCTGAATGCAATCGGTGCCGTGTCACAGCCCCTGTCGAGAGATGATGGGACCTGGCAGGCTGGGTGACCCCAGGGAGTCCTGCTGAAGGCAGGAACATTCCTGGAGAACAGCAGACACTCTGTCTACCGGGAAATGAGGTAAGGGCCACAGCACACTAGGATTTCCCCAGTCTCACAGACAAAATGAGCCTTCGCCAGGGCAGAGCATCTGAAGGCAGGCCGGTGCCACGCTCTCACAGTCACCTGGGTGATAGGATCAGGCCTATTTATTTGGAAAAGCCATTAGTGCCGAGAGGAGACAACGCGCTCCCCATATTTCACGCACTGGGCTACTGCCCGCAGTAAGAGCGAGCACTAGCCCATGTGTTGCCAATGGGGAGGATTTCTTTGCAGCACAGTTTCCGCCGCAGTCCAGCAACAATTTCTCACGTGCTGACCAGAAGTACTGCCAGGATTCATGCGTTAAGGGAAACTGCAGTGAACAGGGCTGATGGTGGGAAGAGTACAAAGAGGGGGACAAATTTCAAGCAAGCTGAGAGACAGAAATACCATGAGTGGGCTAAGATTACCCAAATGCGTGGTGTAAACATGCGGAGGGTCAAGCAATGTTGTCTTAAATTGTCTCATGTAAAGGAAACGCAGAACAAGCTTTGCAGCCTGCTCCTTGTATGCTAGCTGCAGCCTGCAAAGAAAGTTAGGAGTCTGAATGACTGGCTTCCCTCAGATCAATAAGGATGAAGGCATACTCCTCATATGGTTCTTTTGTACCCTGATAACAGGCACCCTGGAGACTTTTATAATTAACCCTTGCAGCCTGGCAGACAATGGCTGCCAGAGCAGAGGATGCTGAAGAACTGAGCCTGGCTAAAAGTGTCTCTGATACTCTGCAGATAAACAGCAGACCAGACAAGCAGAGGACTCATAAAAAACCTAGAGACACAGACGTCACTCAAGAATACAGCCAATATTGGATTGCACACTTGGCACTCCTTTCTAACCCACGACATCCAAAGAGAGAAATTATTCTGTCCCTTCCCTCCCTTTCCGATCCCTTTGAGCTGCAGCCCGAGAAGACATGCAATGCAAGCAGGAGGGTTTGCTGTGAGAGAGCGTGCTGTTCGCTTATCGCACGCTACACCTCAACAATCTTGAGGGGGGCTGCTTACACTCTTAAGTTTTTCATGCCCAAGCGTGTCTTCTTCCTCAGCTTGAGGCAGCACTGCAATGCAGATGCCATACCCCCAGCAACAACATGCGTGTGTCCTCATTAGATTCTAATTACAAACCGCCTTCGGAGAGACCACACCAGATCTGGGAGCAAAGAAGAGGAAGCTTTAGCAACAAACACACACAAAATCCCTCTGTAAAGAATGCCAGGGTTCCCCTCCTACAAGGGCTGCTGCATACAGGTCCAAGAACTGAAACCCAGCCCTCAGCACTAGGGTCTCTCTCAGCCATCTGCAGCCTCGCTAGAAAATAGTCTGTAGCAGCACACAACTCCTCCAGAACAGAACAACCCTCTTTAGTAGCTGCACAAGTCTCTCGAAAACGCTGCACAGATGAAGGGATTCAGACAAAGAGCCCATTGACCACGAAAAGGGCAGTCACAGTGTTTAAAGGTTAAGAAATCAGAGGGGGAGGTAATTCTCTGGTATCTTACCAAAATAGCATAAAGCTAGCATGTTGGTCAAGATCAGACCAGCTTTTTGGGTGGGTGAGATATTAGTAATTTCTTACATGAGCTCCCACCTGGAAACCAACCCCAGTTGTGTGTTGTACTGTGTAACTACATGGATGCACACAGCCTGCTCCCAAAGTCCACGTCCTAACAGTAGCATCATGCATGTGTGAAACTATATCCCACTGTGTCCTTCTCAACAATATATGGGTCCTGGACATGCAAGGCATCTGTCACCACAATACCCAGAGACACAAGTCCAGCAGGAAAAGATTCAGAGCCCACCAGCTATTTATCTACCTTCCCTCTCATGCGCAAACCCTTCCTCCTGAGCTCAGGGTGTCACACGTGTTCCACCAGGATCAAAGGGCTCCTCGCACCTTAGTTCCCCTCCCAGACTGCAACCGAATACACTGCCTTCAGTGCAAGGGCCTGCCTTGCCTTTTCCTGACTGGTTTTCCAGGTCAGCCCAAGCCCTGTTTACCAAAAGGCAGGACTCTGCTGCAGCTGTTGGGCTCAGCTGCCCTGCTATTCTCCCTTTCTAGAGCCACAAACAGAGACATGAAACAGTTTTCTTAGAAACAAAATGTTACAGAAAATAATCCATTTTGGGAGCAGCACCATGAACTCGCAGTCCCTATCTCCCCTTCCCCTTCCTCTCCCCTACATTCTCCACCTCTGTTGCTATCCCTTCCAATATTTCTTTCCATTTTCTGCTTCAAGGGGTCCTAAAATTTACAAGCCAGGACTTGTCCTCAGAAAAGGCACAAGAGGGATCACCAGCTGTCTTATCTCCCTGACTACATTAGTACCCTTCGCCTCTGAACTGACCCCAGTACACCTATATATATATTATACACCTATACTATAATCGCTAGACCTATTAGTATTCATACAAAATGCCGTGCCCTCATTCCCCATTCCAGCCTTCCTGTATTGGCAGGTCACATACACAGTGCTTTTGAAAAACAAGAGACATTTTACCTAAGAGTTAAGCTGGCAGAAACACTGACCAGCCAACGTAAGCACCCATCAGATTCCATTTGCACCTTTGTCATCTGTACTGGGCCAAACCTTTGGCCTTCTTCTCTACCTCAGTTGGTCCCTACCTCTGTCTGTCCCCCCGGACACACACCCACATGCTCTTGTCCTATCCCCTTTCTGTAAAGAAAGGGCTATGACGCTTTGCTGTCTGAATAGCGTATGAGGGTTCTAGGGAAAAAGGCACATAAATGCTGTGGCCTGATCCTCCATGACCCTTCCTCAGCCCATTAAGAAACAGTAAGTAGATGCTGGCACAGAGAAGATACCGACTGAACAGCGTCTGTCAAAGTTCATTAGTTTACCAAGATTAACAGATCATTGGGCATACTGTTTTGGCAAAGAAAAACCATCAGACTTGCTATTTGCAGGCCTGAAAGTGAGGGGACAGCTTCCTATCGCCAGTCACATTCCACACTCCAGATGGTCAAGAGAATTAGATGCCCCAGCCTGGCACCAGAGAGCACGATCTGTACTGGCTTTTGGGGACTCCCAAACACAGGTGGATTATGAAGCTAGCCATCAGGGAGGACAGGAAGCAATGAAGATCATGAACTGAACAGTCATGTTGTTTAATGGCACTTGACACGGACACTTTAAGACCAAATTTGACTCAGAAGTGATTCTACAAGTCATCAGACAACACTAATATAACAACATTAACTAAAACCGATTGAAGAAGGCAAGACAGGCGGAAGGTGAGGGATGGTTTTTTTCATGGAACAACTCGCTCGGATTTCCCATGTAACATCATCTGTTCAGTCACCTTTTCTTTTGCCTCGCTGCCCATCTGCTCCTGCTCTCCATTCCACAACAAAGAGTTCATACCTGAATGGGACTTCCTCCTCTGGGAACTCCATGTAATATCGGATGAAGAATCGCTCCGAGTCCTCTCGCTCCCCATCGGCAACGATGCTTCCATTGAGCTTGACAATAGATGGCAACCTGCATGCAGACACCAAGAAATACAGTCAGCAAGAAGAGAAACCCAGACAGGGTGACCAACAAGAGAGTCGCCATGAAAAGCTACATGCCACAACACTAACACCAGGAGAATCCTGCCAGGTAGCTTAGGCTTCAGTCCCCTCAAGAGAGAGGGCGAGTCCCATGCAGTTTCTCCAAGCACATTCAAAATTAAGCATTTTCATTTTGCCACATATATGCATCGCATGCACAAGCATGTATGAGACTCAAAAAATTCTCTGAGAAGTAAAGAAGTTAGACTTAACATTTCCACTACTCCCACTTTCCCACACCATAAAAAAAGAAATCTCAAATCTTTCCAAGCGCTGAATTCATACAAAACCCTATCTCCTAACAGCCTCTTCCTCCAATTACCCACTCCAGCCATTCTCTGCCATGTAACGCTTCTGCTGAGCAGAATAAACAAGCAACAGACCTGGCTATTAGCAGCTTCCGGCGCTCCTCAGTGGTGTAGGACTGCAGCAAAGGGATTCCTAGCAATTTTACTTCCTCGAGCTTGGGAAAAGAATTTAACTTGTCAATGTCCTCCCAGCAATGCAGACCTGCTTGGAAGAAAAGACTTGCTTAAACAAACACAGATAATACATCATGTATCCAAGATAATCAGACACAGCCAAAGAACATACACGACAGGGCGAGCATTAGCTGCCGTTTCTTTGAGAAGTTGGCTTTTTGCTCATGGTGCACTGCAAAAAATCTCCTTCATTTGCTTACAAGACAGAGTAGTTTAAATTCTCTCGTGCTGTTTTGTAAGTCTAGAAGGATGATCTTCATGGCTGATTGGGGAGCTTAGTTTTTTATGGACCATTCAGTCTTTGGCCTCACTGCCGAGGACTGACTAGCATCAGTTATGATGGCTGCATCTATAAAGGGATGCTGCCTTAAGTATTGAAGTCATCAGGACTTCTGTCATTCTAGGCGTCACTAAATAGCCATCAAATGGCTTTACCTCTCACACATGACCACCTTGGGTCCCATTTCCACTCATGACCCAACGGTAAAACAGTCCCAGAAGCCATCCAGCCATTTAATGAAAAAGGCTTTAACTTAATTTCATCCCCCTCAAGACCTGACATCTGGGATAACAAGGAAAGCAGAGAGGATAAAATAAAAAAAGCTGAGGATCGAGCAACAGTACAGCCCTGATTATGTGGCGAGATCAACACTACTCATCTTCACTTCCCTTTGCTGTGACTGCGGAAACATTTACTGCGATGCTTTTCCGATGACTGTTCCAGAAGCTTACACTAGCAACACGAGTTAGAAAACCGGTTTCTCCGAACAACATTCAACAGCTTCACCCACACAGTACAGAAAATGTGAAAAAACAGAAAAATTATCGGTTCAAACAAAATCAGGGGTCTCATTTGAGCTAAGCCTCTCAGGAAGTGTCAAGTTCAAGCCCAAACTGTGTGTCACAACCACAGCTCAGAAGAAGCGGCTCTTTTCAGAGCAGAAACAAAACTCCTGTAAGTATCACAGCACCATGTGTGAGGCAGGCAGAGAGAGCTTCCTTTCCCCATAGCACTTGAAACACCTCTGCCAAGGTCACCTATGCCTAAAGCCATCCTCTGGGTATCAGTATCAGACACACTGACAGACAAATTGAGTAAAAGTGTGTGACAGGACGAGAACTCTTCCACCTGATCACCGGCCTGCATCACCAAAGAGTGCCCAGTACCTCTCTGGATCATGCCAAAAGCTCTTGTAGCTGGGAGAAAGCTAGTGCAGAAAGACAACCACCTCTGCAGGAGAAACTGCTGTCAGCCATGGCATCCGCCTTGGCAGGAAAATCTGTTCATCCCTTCATGACCCCACTGAGCTCCAACTTCACTAAAAACCATTATCTTTAGCTCACCCCTGACCTCCGCTAAGCTAAAAGAGCCTGCAAAAGGAGGCGCTAGTTTGGAGTCTTCACATGACAGAATTTTGGAGTGCAGCCGCTTTCCCCCTCGCCCCTGCAAAAAAAAAAAGAGTTTAACATGCTCCTTGGGATTTCTATTTGACTTTCAGCTCCCAAAACATCAAAATGCAATACAGAATCCAGAGTTCTTAAGTACCTGGCATCAAAATTGCAAAACTACTTACCACGGGAGCACTTGCTCCTCAGTGAGACAGTGCTTTCAAATCCAGCTTAACAGGCTTTTCTTCCTCTAGTTAGCTTTAAGCTTTTATTATAGGGATTCCTTGATGCTGACATTGAAGAGCATGTTAATAAAGTACCTTCTACCTTGGCTAACATTTAACTATTGCTTGCACAGCATATAAAGCTGTAAAGAACAAAAGACGATGATGAATTAAGTACTCCTGCAGAAGAACTTCTGGCATACATGTTATCTCACAAACACGTCACAGCTGCCCTGCAGCTCCTTCTCTCTGAGCGTGGAGTGCCCTTCCCAATACGCCAAATGCTTATTCTCCTTCTGGAGCATTGGCTGAAAATTCTCTGGGGCTGAAGTGTAAAAGCAGCCTCAAGCATAACTTGTGGTGAGCTTCCAAGCACAGATGATAGACAGCTTTTGCGGGTGAATGCTTGGCCCTTACATGCCACATACCTACGCATACGCTTATTTTACCCGAGATAAAACAGCAAATCAAAGGAAAATGGGATTCTTTCATCCCCTCCACTGCCAGACATTTATTTATCCTTCTCCAGCCAGGAGCACCTGAGGCAGGGACAGGAAACAGAGGGAAACTACAAACGTATAAACCTTTGCCAGCTCATTTTGAATAACTGCCAGTCCACGCTACTGTGATTCATCTTTTAGATAACTACTAACTACCAAAAGCAGCAAGTAAAGCCCACAGACAGGCAAGTTGATTTCTTGCCTGTTTTCCTCTCCTAACACTACATTCTTCAGGTCAGTGCACTTCAGTACACCTGCTTGTGTGGCCCTGCATTAGCACCATTAGGAAACTAGACTTCAACACGATAGGTCTGTTGGGACTACATCTATCAACAGCTTTTCAATTCTGCCAAGAAGCCAGGACAGATTGGCACAGAGGTCACTGAGCATTTTCATCTCTGCTACAGCAACAGAACTATCCCAAAGGTTTAGGCTCTTGCTCAGCATTTCTGCCTTCACTTGCCCCCTTTCATACTTTGCAGGAAGCAATGCTGACTGCAGGCTACTTACTGCTAACACAGGAGTAAGAAGCAACCACCCCAAGGCCAAAGTTTCAAAAAGCACAAGGTAAGTGTGTTTTTTCACCTACTCAGGAGGAGAGACTCCGATCAACCGCTGTCACTTACGCTGAGAACAAAAAGCATACTGCTTCCAGGCTCTCACCTGACTTGTGCAAATTGATGGATCGCAGGTTGGGGAACAGCCTTGCTAGGGAATCTTCCGACTCTTCAATGGTCGTGAGGTTGTTGTTAGCCAGAATAAGTGTGTCCAGTGATGGAAACATAATTCCCAATTTTCGAATTTCAGTCCAGTCTTGAAGATTATTGTCAGTTATGTGGAGTAATTTGAGAGACTGACAGCAAACCGGAGAACAAGACACTGTTTCATAGTCGTTAAGGCACAGGAAGAGCTCCTCCAAGCTGCACAGGGGAGAAAGTTTGTTTTATCATCTCAACATACCTTGAGAAATGGCTACCCTCTCAGGTACAGGGACATGCATATACAACTTTAACACAACCTTCTGTAACGGCTCTTACATGATTTGAAACCTTGGTGTAGAGAAGACCTTTGAGCACTCCAAATGGAGTGTTTTGACTACGTCTCTGCTCCCATCCATAAACTTCCTCCCTCCACAGATGAAAAACACCTCTAAGTGTTTCCCTAGCTTCCCAGTATTAATTGTGTAACAGATTGCTCGGGGTGCTGTTCCAACAAGCCACCGACCCAACTCCAATGGTGATGGGTACCTGCTCTCAATCCTCACCACTTAAAAGGTGGATTTATACAACACAAATGACGCTTTTTTCCTGGCATCACTGGTTCTGCCAAAGATTCTCATTAAAGAAAGAACAGGTCCCACCAAGTTTTCACGCAACTAAACTAGCTCTCCTAATCCCAGGGAAGCATACATTGGCCACGCAGGATATACTGCTGTCATAATCTCTGCTTACAAAGCTGTATGAAGAGGAATCTGTTATCAAAATGAAGCCACCTAGGACATTCATGGAAGCAGAATGCCACTGCCAAGGTGGACCGTGGCCAAGCCATAGAAATCAACACTTTTGCCCAGAAAAGCATGACGAAATATTACTTGTCAAGTGGCCAGACCCTCAGACTTACATCCCATTCAAAAGCTATTAGTACAGGTATGCACTGCACCATTCATTCTGTAGTGACTCAGAGGAAAGTGTGTCACCTCCTACATTGTCAGGGTGATTATCCATCTCTGGTATTTAGATTTGGATGAGAAGCTCTGGGCTTTGCAGCACCGCACAAGTTCAGCCTTTAAGACAATGTAAAACATTCACCTGGCCGGTTCCCAAGCTCCCGAAGAAAAAAATTCCCTTTTTCTCTACCGATCATGTTTGCATCCTCACACCCCTCTCATCCCTCACCACGTGAATTGATAAGCCAGCCTTGACCTGTGTGCAGCGAGCACCCCTTTCTACGCCCAACTCCCCATGCTTACTCTGGTAATTCCTGCAGGATTGTGTGGACTGTTTCCCAGGAAGCTTTGCTGTTGTTGAGCACAAGTTTGCGAACACCAGCGAAAGACCCAGCACACCTTCTCTCTAAAACGGACAAACTGAGAGGGTTGGAACTCAAGTTTAGAAACTCCAAGTGGGGAACGTTGGACACAATTTTACTGACCTAAGTGGGGAGGGAAAAAAAAGAGAAAGAAAGAAATGCGTATCAGGCAGTAATCGGACCTCATGCAACAATATCCCGTCTCCTAAAAGAGGGCCCTTCGGAATCACCACAAGCCAAAGAAATGATATGGGGAAAAAAATAATGCTTCTGGATAACTATCTGTAATTCATACTCCAGCTATTCACTGATCTAGATTGATTGGTTAATTGCTCATTCACCTCAACAGTTCACTTAATTACACTCTCCAAGCAGCTTGATAAGAGAAAGCCAGACTCTTGGGAGAGGTCATAAAATCCACCTCAATACCAAGCTTAAGCAGCAGCACGTTACAGGAGCCAGCACACCGTACCCCCTTTTAGCAGGGAGGCAATGGGCACGTCTCTTGAGTTTACGGCCAACACTGATCACTTGCTCAGCTTTCCACTGCTCCCCGCTAGCCACAGACCTTGCCATTTTGCCCAACATAAAAGACAGATAGAAGCTCACTGTATGCATACAATTAGGTTCTTATTTGATTCCATTACTCTGAAAACAGCAGCTTTCTTACAATGAATCCAAATGTTCGTGTAACTCTGCTTGGGGCTACTTTCTCTTTTTGTGTGTACAGATGTGCAGCTAAGGACAAAGTAGCGGAGAGGTGAGGAAGAAAGATCAAGAAAGGGAAAGAAAAGCCAGAGATGACGACTGTACAGCTCTGGAATGCAGGATACATAATGGATGGTGTGATCGAGGTAGGTGCTGACCTAGATACTGCTAATATGCAGAAAGTAGGTGAACAAGTTATTTAGATGATCAATTTGTAGTCATCTAATAATGATTAAGTGAACAGAACAGCCAGGCAGCATCAATTCGTAAAGAACACATCACATCGATCTAATTTTCCTCTTCGACTGTGTAACTGATTCAGTGGGAAGTAGTATAAGAGAATGACAGCTTCTGACGCCATCTGCACACAAGTCGCATAGGCAAACTGGGGACTTACAGTGCCTGGGATAGCACTGTAAGTTAAGAATTCAATACAAAGCTAGCAGACATACAGAGGGAGTGTTCTAGCAGAATACTACTTGTTATGTTTTCAGTGACCAGAATAATTGAACATTATGTGGTTTTTTTAATCTGTGGGTGATAGTAAGGCGGGAAAGGCTGCCATCACATTGTGGTACAAGACTAGAGGCCAAAGCGAAGCCGTCTGAGGAACTGAACCCGTGAGACAGAAGTTCAGTTCAAGGATAGTCAAAGTACTAACATTCTGGGAAAAAAACATTCATCCAGAAAATAAATACGAGTCAGAGAACACCTGGCTAGAGAGCCCCACTCCACAAAGCAAGCAGGATGGGAGGAGATGGGGCAGACCATGACATACACAGGTCAATAACAGGGCCCAGTTCCTAGCAAAGGGCAATTGTCTCACGTGGAGGTTGAATTCAAGTGTTGCATACGTGATGCTGAACGTAATTAGTCTGCCTCACTTCGCACCTCATCTTAGGTGATGTCACATTTTGGGCACTACGTGTTTGGAATGAATTAGACAAACTGGAATGACATCAGAGCAACAAAACCAACATGGGATTTAGAAAAAATGGCCTACAATGAAGGATTGGAAGAACTGTTTTTTTCAGTATTGTACTAAAATGGGAAAAGGAGAGGTGAAAGCTCTTCTTTGTGGGTACAAAACACTGTCATATAAGGAATGGTGATAAATGCTCCTCCATGCCCGCTGAGAACAGGGCAGGGAGCAATTGGCTTAAATTGCAGCATGGCAGACTTAAGTTACATAGCTTAGACTATCAGGTTATTAGCTAAGCATGGGAACAAGCTACCCAGGGATCTGGAATCCCCATCACTGGCAGTTTTTAAGAGTTGAGTAGATATTTATCTGTTGCGGATGGGCTACGAAAACTTAATCCTGTCTCAGAGGGGCCGAAGTACACAGAAAGCCTTTCATTTCCTGCTTTACTGCAGCTCATGCAGAAGCCGGCAAATTGTGCCGTCCAGGGTAGCCTAAAGAGACTGAACAAATAGCAGGGTGCGAGGCATGCAGCTTGCAAGTGACAGTTCTCCCAGCTGCTTACCCAATGCGAGGCCAGCCCCACTGAGAGTAAGAGGCAGAACAGGGAGTGGAGAGGCAGCACCTCATTACTGTGAGAGAGGGCCTTTTGGGGTCAGAATAAAACAAGTTAGGAGACACCACCCCAGTTCTTAGCAGATATGCCCTCAGTACAAAACCATCTTCCCTGGCTCTAATCTCAACAGACAAACCAAAGATCTCTCTCCCACCCGCTGAGCTAATACCTTCCAGGCTAACAAGAAAATAATAGGAACAGGGAAATCTATCCCACTTTGGACTTTGCAACCCCCGTGCCAGAGCTGGGATGTTTCTGCAAATGCTGCATTTGCTACCTTTTTAAAGACATAGGAGTTTGATGCAACAGGAATACATGATAATTTCTATGTTGCGCATCCTGTTCTTTTCCACGTATTTCCAACAATAAACGCTAACATAAAAGCAAAGCATAAGCCAGTCAGAAACTGTTAATGACTCTTGAACAGACTGCAATTGTTTTACTCGTATTACACTGCATTTATCTAGCATATTTCATCCCAGCACTTCAGAGGATTTTACAATAGCATTTAGCATTAATTAATGAGGCCTCAGAAATATCTTTTGAGGTAAATGGTGTTAAACCTGTCTTGCAGATAGAGAAACAAAAGCGGAGAAAGAAAAAATACCTTGCCCAGTATCACAGAATTGGTGGCAAAGATGGGAATCAACTCCCATTACTTGGACCTCCTCAGGTCTTACTCTGTTAAAACCTGCACTGCTCATTAACCTCTTGATGTTAGAAATGCCAGTTCTGGTGCTTTGCATGATAAAAAAAATAATTTGTGTATATTTGTCACCCGCAGGCCAAGACTGTAAGTCACGAGGTAAATGAAGTGCCCAAATGGATTAAATTAATCACATTTATTGCTCAGTTGTTGTCAAAGTAAATAAGCATCAGCTTCACAGATGAGAAAGAAGCCACAAAAAATTGAAATCTCTCTCCTTTAAATGAGCGAAGTACTCTTACAACCTGCAATGCGTTTTCAGTCACAGTAATAGCCATCAAAGTTATTCAGAAAGATGCGCATGTAACCATTTTACCTCATGCCAGTCTTCCAGTTTATTGTCAGAGAGATCTAGCTCAGACACATGAGCACAGAAGGCAGCGATTTCATTCTCATCCCCTGCACAGGTTATGCCACAGCTGTTCAGTACTAGCACACTCGGAAGGTTGAGGCGATCTGAAACAGGGAAAAAGAAAAGATGCCCTCTGATCAGCATTGCATTGCTTAGTTAAAGAAAGTAAAAACAAGCCCAAACAAACATGACTGACATTCAGCAAAAGAAAAGATGTACCAGTAATTCCACAATTTACACATATTTAAGGATCTCAGGATAAACATGGATTTTATGACAAGTGACTGACATCAGTCAAGAAGTCTTCTTGTGTCTAAACATGAAGTACCATTCAGCATCAGCGCTCTTCAATTACTACACGCATTTCTGTCCACATCGCAGCAAGGATGGGCCAGCCCTTTGTAGTTTATAGTATGTCTCTCATCAGTTCTTGCCAGAACTTATGCTCTTCCCCAGGCATCTGCTGCTGCAGATAGGATACAGGACTAAGTGGACTGTTTGTTGCACAGGGTCAGACTCCCTTATCCTCTTGTACTTAACCCACTCGGGGTTAGTAACAGCAAGGACGTATTTAAACCTTTCTTTTCTAAGCTTTCCCTTTTCAACAATGCAGAACATATAGCATTCTTCCAGCCTGGAAGAACTTAGGTCTCTACTCTGCCTTTTACGTTTCTGCTTTGGTTTTGCTCTAGTTCCTTCTCATGCAGGTAAGCGTTCTCACAGCTATTTCAAATACAAGCACTTGGATCTCAGTCACAGCTTGATTTGTTAAGGCCAAAACATGACAAAGTTAAAAGCTGTGGATTTGTAACAGGAAACCTTTTCGACACAAGAAATCCATGTGTAGGCAAGGCAAGCCATCATTCTTATGCTCTTTCACATACAATACGGCTCTCCCACCTCTATGGATTATCAAAATCTGTTAGAATTTAACAACAAGCTTTTTCCTAAAAAGGTGGCCCTTTTTCTCTCTCCTTAATACTTGACAGCTACATGACTAGAAGAGGATTCTAGAAGCAGACAATTATCTGGAGTGACTGAGTTTTCAAGTTTCCTGGCTCATTAGCGTTCGGCTTCTTTGAAGGATAGTGCTGTAGTTTTGGGAATTAGTCACAAGTACTTGTAAGTCGTGTCTCGGTCACGTTTTAAGACTTACAAATGTGCCTTCTTTTCAGCATCCAAACAGCTCAGGTAAGTGGATGCTCTCACATAGGAGGGAGGGCATTGACTGAATATTCCATCAGGCCAATTTTCTGTTCGTGTCAATTTTGAATGACATGCAGTACATTTTATCCTCAACTGAACTCAGGCCTTTTTTTCTCCTCTGTCAAACTCAGTTACCGTACACTTCATCCAGCTGACTTCTGTGGCTATTTTCCCCTCTGGGGCTGGTTATGATACAAATTGACCTGACGGAAATTTAAACTACTCTTACAGATCAAGACGGGCAAGAGGTTACACAAAGAAAGGGCAGTTCTGGTGGAATAAATGTGAATCTCAGGCTCACCTGTACAAACCAGGAACCAAATGCTAACGTCAGAGCGTGAGGAAAGACTTAAGGGTGTCAAGTAGATCCAGTTCAAAGAGCAGGAAATAGTGACACAGATTCTGCAGTCTAGAAGGCTCAAGGACATACAAGAGCAGCACAGCACTTCACACACACATCTGTCTGAAACTCTATCAAGGCAGTAAGGTCAGAAGCAAAGGAGAGAGGGGATTTCTCCACTAGGTCAGCATAAGCACAGTCAAAGAGCATTTGATGCCTTGAGCAGAGAGCCAAAGTAAACCACAAATTCATTTGAGTTGCTTGTCACAAAAGAAACCTAGCTGGGGATTCAACGACTCATCGCTTGGCTTGAAATATGGTCCACCTCTGTGTACACTGGACTCCTGTACCAGCAGGCATCGATGCAAGTTGATGGTACTGCACAACACCAGTAGCACTTGGACCAACCTTGAATTTAGATCAAGTGTTATGTATTTGTTAAGCCATCTCTGCCAAAATATGTGCTGTTGCAGCCTATAATAAAGTAGTTCGTATTGCTAGTCTGAAGAAAATAAGTTCCAGGGACTGCTGAACCCTCAAAACTCAGCACTGCACAGGGCCTTATTTCCACCTTTCATTAACAGGATCCTGATTCTGTTATGCTGTAGAGTGACTTACTTGTTTTTTACAGCAACCTGCTCAGTCGCTACATCAACTTTCTGTCTTTAACTGTTAGATTCCAGTCTCTCAGCTCTTCTGTAAGAAACATGTTATAACACAGCGTGGTGTTTCTTTTTCTGGTCAATTCAGGGTGACTCTTCTTTCAACATAAGCAAGAACAACCAAGAAACCGATCCCACCCAGAACCCACAGATGCTCAGAAAGACCAGAAGCCTACCTTTCATAGGTGAACCCTGTGGAGTTGCTGGGACATGCACCCCCATACCAGGTCCACGACGATACGGGAAGTTCTCGGGGCTGTATTTCTCACAAAGAACTTGCATGAAACTCCTTCCGCTGGGCTGGTCCATGCTCCCTTCTTGGAGTTCTAGTTAACACAGAAAAAAACAGAGCATATAAACAGTCAGCAACTAATAATAACCTGCAATAGTGGACCTTGGGAACACAGGACAGAAAGCGACCAGATGGGTCATGGGTTTTACTTCTGAACTACAGATTAGTCTAGCAAGTCATATTTCAAATTCAACATTACAGTAAAACTTTACATGAACAGAAACCAAAACCAAACAGAGGGCCCAAGCTACACAAACATGCTTTCAGTCATACCATTACAGGCCAAGTACAAGACCTCCTTGCTCCACATGCTCTTACAGGACAACTCCCGATATGCCCCAGGCTGCAAAAGGTGACTTCAGTACCTCGCAAGAGGACTGTGAGATATTCGCAGGTATTCTCAAACACCTTTCCAGGGCAGCAAGGAGGGGAAAGACCGACGAGCTGTTTATGAGTAAGAGACTGCTTGAACAGGTGCTTTCATCGTGTAACTTCCCTTTACTGTAACTCAGGACTTTCAGTCAAGATCAGCTTTATGGGTGGGGAAAAAAGTAAAAAAAGAAAAAGGATCCACATCTCCCTAACTGTTTCTAAAGAAACACTATACAAAGCAGGTTATGGTTTGCCTTTGTAAAATCAGGCCGATGCTGTAAACAGCCTGGAGCTCAACAGCCTCTGCTAGCAAGACTTCCATCAGTTGACCCACAGGGTGTCATGGAAATACTCGATTTTGATAGTAAACTCACTCAGGATATCTCGAGGCTCTTGCCTTCACTGACAGCAGTGGCTCATTCAAAGCAAGATTTGGCCTCAAAAGGAGCGTCATCATTTCTCCTCTGACATCTACAAAGAACTACAGTTCTTCCGTCCTGCCTACAAACCTGGGCTTCTAATTAGAACACAACTGCTGCGTCATGAAACACTCTGGAGCACATATGAGCACGTCATTAGGCCAGTCCAAAAACCAAGTTCTGCCAATTCAACTTTGCAGCTGTTTAATGCATCTGGGAGATAAACGTGCTCTTCCTATCTACGCATGTCACAGAATGGAACAGCACAGGAAAAAGGACTCCCCACACCGTGGGCTGCTGACCTGCCTAGAAAGATATTGAGTGTCAGCTGGAGGTATACTTGGCACAAAGATACCACGATGGCCAGCATTCTGCCATACCCTAGGTAGAAGCAAGCTTATCTGTCCTACTTTCCTGCACATACTCTGAACTTGGTATTTTATGGTTTCATGGATAATGAGCTCGATACATGCACAAAGAAAGGGAACCACACTGTTCCCAGGTTTCACAGAAACCTCGTAGTCCAAAGCAGGGCCTGCTACCCATCACGGACACAGAGGAGAGATCCACATCCGCCCTTCTAACAACACAAGTCGTGAACTGCAGGAATCAGCTACAGATTTCCTACAGCATAGTCGGGGAGCAGCATTTCTACCAACTGCTGCGTAATTACATTTCTAGTATACTAGCAAAACCCAGGTCACACAGATATGTACATTCTGCACATAAACCTGCACCTCCTGGTGGAAAACCATGCTTTTGAGTTCATGGTGGGGCCACACATGTTGAAAGCGACGTTGCTAACCAATGCCAAATTAAAGACTCTGCCTGCTGCCATAAACTTTCCTTTAGATTTATTAAGGGCAAGGCTGGATATAAAATCCTGAATAAAAGTGATTTAACTAAGGCTCAGGTTCCCTTTGCTAAGAATCACCTGTTTAACAAGCTCTACTTTACTTCTTCATGAACAGACTACCTAAAGCACCCCTGTAACAAAGGACTTCAGTATAATAAGAAGCAAGTTGACTGAAGCCTGTTACAATTTTTATGTTATATTTAAAGTCCACATGTCACAAGCAGAGACTAAAAGGATTGACCTTACTTTAAAAAAAAACACCAACAAACCCACACCTTTTTCAGCCTTCAACACCTTGGTTGACTCACATCTCAAGCTTAACTTCATGTCACTAGTCTATCTAGAATAGAAAAAAAAAAAATCCTCAAATTGAAGTCTGTGTTAGAAATAAGACATTTAATTTTATGCTAAAACATTCCGCGTGCTACGGGAACAATTTGCATTGACAGCCAAGGCTTTAGGCTGAAAGACCTTGTTCCAGAGTGGTTTGGAAGCTCACTACTGTAGGACGGACAGATACTGCTTTCTAAATGCACATTCAGACCTCCTGGTCTGGAAATTCTGGAACTCCCACCATGCATAAAGCTTTCCGCCCTTCACATTGCTTTTCTATCAACTCCATTCCACTTTATCCACTAAACAAACAACAGCTGGAAATTCCATATGAAAAAGCGACCTTAACATCACACTAAAGGCAAAAAATTGTGTTTTCAGCTACAGTATGAGAGCAATCCAGAACCGAGAAAAAAACCTAATTACATTTACAGTCAATGACGTTGAATCACAAACATTTTCTTTCTCAAGCTTTCCTTTTGCATGCCAATGTCATTGCCAGATGACAAAAGTGTCGGGGAGTGGGCAGTCACCTTTTCCACTTCCCTTCCTGTCACATTTCACATAATCACTATAATCACCAGTCACGCACGTGGCTTCTCTGAATCACTACAATTGCTTGAGAGCAAGGATTAACAGAACGTGCAAAGAAAGCATGACACATTTCAAGTGAATGTTGTCTGCACAAGGGCAGGACGGGATGATTTGCAAGGCGCACATTTCTGAGTGTTTTCCGACTGATGGCTCAAGGAACAATTCATATCCTAAAATAACTCTGGGTTTTCTAAACGACAGCATAGATTTCAAAAGATGTGCTCAGACTTTGAAAGATGTCAACGAACACTCTTTGCTGTCTTACGTTTAAATGCTTTGCTGGAAGGCTGCGGCCCCAGTAACACACAACACGGCAAGTGTCTGCAAAGAAGAGCATGACCCTGAATTGAGATCCAAGGGAAGCCCAGCGGACTGCTGCAGCTGACGAGTGAAGCGAAAGGATAGCACTAGAAACGACATGAAAAATATTTCTATTCCTCTGCTGTAAGCCTATGAGGAGAATACGAGACCCTGCAGGAGAATTACATCATTGACGACATTCTAACAAATTCCAGTGCAGCTCGAGTGCCTTCGGAGCAGGTCCTAACCAGCCACGCACCAAACGCATTTTGACGTGTTTGTATACATGAAAAACAAAGCATAAGGAACGGATACAACAGAACAAATGCCTGCCTAAAAGAAGCCGGTATGTTCTTCTGCTAAGACGCGACTCAGGGAAGTTATTTTTGAAGAGGTCTTGAGAGACAGATGAATGAATACTCTCAGGGTAGACAGACCAGCCTTCTGAGCCACCAGGGCAAGCTAGCCAAGCGTGCGAAACGCTGTCAGGGACTTCATCATCAAAGCAAGCATCACTATTTGCTCACCCGCCACCACACCACGCTTCTGGAAGCTGCCAGTGCTAACGGCAGGGACTGTGGCGAGGAGAGCGGACGGCACGAGAGGTGCCAGGCATGTCACTGGACGTGCTTCTGGCCCGGACTCTGACACTACACTACCGAACCAGCGATGCCCTCGGGCGCTGCTGGAAAAAACAACTCCTCCGCCGCAGAAGTCGGTGGGGAGCCCCGTCCGTCGGTCCCCGTCCGGGTCGCTGGGCCCCACGGCGGGGTACGACAGGTCGGGGTCCCCGGCCCCGACCCCCCCCCCCCCCCCCGAGGCCTTCCCCCGGGCGCTGCAGCCTCTGCCGGCCCGGCCGCCTCCAACACAAACGTTCGGCTGTCCCCGGCTCCCCTCACACGGCCCGGCCCGGCCGGGCCGGACCCCGGCTGGTCCCCGGGGTGACAGCGGCCTCCCCCGCTCCGGCACCACGCCGCGACCGCCGCACAGCAGGCCGGTGACGGACTGACGGACTGACTGGCGGACCGCCGGCCGGTGATGGCCGCTGACAGCCGCGTCCCCGCCCGCCCCCGGCCCCGCTCACCCAAGCCCGGCGGCCGCGTCCTGCATTGACCCGGAAGCAGCTCCGCGGCGGCCAAACATCACGTGACCGGGGCCCGGTCACGTGGAGGGGGCCCGGCCGGCGGAGGCGGCTCCGGTTGCTACGGAGACGACGCCGGCCAGGCAAGCGCCGCGCCCGCCCCCCCCCCCCCACCCCCCCCAGCGGGGCGGTGTCCTCTGACGTCACCTAACCTCGGCAGTGACGTCAGACAGGGGGAGAGAGAGAGACAGATGATGCGAAGATCCCCGCAGCCCCGGGGTCGAGCTCTGGGGCCTCCTCAGAACCGCCCCAGAACCGCCCCCCCCCCCCCCCCCCCCCCCGCTGGAGGGGCAGGAGGGGAAGCCCTGGCTACACAACAGTACATAAAAACATCGCAAATCGGTAAACGTTGCGCATTCTTGACTTGTAACGTCGGTGCATCCCCCTGTCCGGCAGCTGCGCCCCTTTGCTGGCAGTGCCCGGCCGTTCTTTTACCAGTTTGCCCGTTTCTCTCCCGTTTTTACTGGCTCGGTGGTGGCACCATCTTTTCTGCGGTGGCTGGTCACGACCTCAGAAGGAAGGATGATCAATCAACACAGGGAGTGAGACCGTGTCAGACAAATCTGCCTAGCAACAAGCCTGCCTGGTTCCCCATCTCCATCCTTGCCGGGATTACATGATAAGAATCAGAAACTGCCTGAAACGTGGCCTCTCGTTCCTGCCGCAGGTAGGGAAGTTTGGAGGAGAGCTGCATTAGTCATGGCCGAATAGCTGCAGCATATCCACACGCTCTCCTGAGCCTGTAACATCATCGGGACAACTTTATCCTGCTACTTACACACCCCGATTTATGCACACTCCGCTGAGGCAGCAGAATACAATGGCAGCATTGTGGGTGCTACTCAGATGGAGGACAAGAAAATGTGTTCAGCATCAGCCCAGGCAGTGAGAGACTTGTTTAACTCCTGCTCTGCCATGTATTTCCCGCCTCACTTTGGACTGACGGCATAGGCTTGTACCCACAGGTTTACAGTCAGGAGACGAAAGTGGGGGACAGACAACTCATGCTAGGCCAAGGAAGCAGTTCTTCTGGGACCCCCAGAGCTAAACCAGTTTGACTAAGGATCTCCCAGCAGAAAACATCCATCCCAAGAAACAAAACAAGCCTCGGGCAGACCACTGGCAGTGTTGGGGCCATCAGCACGTTACCTAAGGTCCAACTGCAAAGTTAAAAGCTGTGTTAGGCTGAATCAGAGGTGCCCCAGATTGTTACCACTCCTAAAATTCAGCCACCCTGTCTCCCATTCCCTGCTTCTCCTTGGTGCTGGGTCTTGGTTCACACATAGCAGCTTTTTAAATAAAACATTGCGTATGTATCTTCATGACACCGGTGGAGAAAGACTGACTGACTTCCCAACCTTGCCTGGTGCAGAACTGTGAAAGATTCACATTACTGCTGTACATCCTGGGGCAAATTCTAGCATTGGCGCTATGTCAAAGGGTTCAGGGTTTTCATTCAGGTGGCATGGTCCACATCACATGCACTATCTCCTTGTAATTCTGCTGTGTGCCACCCTACCGCCCCTGGACTCCTTACAGTAGAGCACTGGCAGCCCAAGCTGTCAGCGCTGAAATGTACTCATGGCTTTCAGGGGCCTGATTTCCATTTCACAGAGAGAAAAACACTTTGGTGTTCTTTCTTATTACCCTGTTGACACAACATTGGTTTTATTTTGTTCCTATGTGGGCCAGCACACATGAACATTGCCTTGCTAACGCTCCGTAAAAAAAAAAAAATAAAATCTACCTGCATGCTCTGAATGGTTTATTTGGTTCTTTTAATGCATTCTGGAAAGAGCTTTGTCTCCGTTTGGTTTGCCTTCCCCCCCTACTTCTCATATCTGTTTCAGTGAGATAAAGAACTCCATTGCATTCAGAGGCTACACTTGCTAACAATCCTCATGGTTTTTTTACACAACTTACCTGTGCTATTTAGTTGCTAGAAGGCAGACAGAGCATACTTCAGCTGGTAACTGGCACCAGCAGGCTACATTTTGATTTGAAATACATTTCAGTTGCTGCTTTCTATAGTTACAGATCAACTGGATATAACAGATGCCTGTGTTAACCTGCGCTGGGTCAGTGCTGCAAGTGTGGGAAAGTGACCAGTGTATCCCCTGGCCTACATTATAGACCATTTCAACGGAGACTGGACAAGTCAGGGAATTGTTAACACAATATAGTCTTTCACCTCCAGGGGCTGGTTTGAATTCAGCCCAGGCTAGCACTGATTGAATGTGCTTATCATGAGTTAGCTGTCTCATTGTTCAAGTGAAATAAATTTGATGGGTCTCAGTCTACTCCTCCCTGGCAGAGAAGTATCCACTTGCCAAAGCTTTTACTACCGTTGGCCGTCGCGGGTGACCCCTCCCTGGCAGGCTCGCCTCTTTCCCACCGCCACCTCCTCCAGGATTAAACAGGCCACGGGAACTAGAGTCACCTCTCTGTTTGCTTCCTCCTTGTCTGGTCACGCAGGGATTACCAACCATGGTACTCAGCAATGGTGGAGCTAGTTCACGCATGCAGAACAAGTGCCACTTAAGAGGCATTCACCCCAGCGACATGCCCATGTTAGGTGACAGAGCAACCCAAATCCAAGTTCATTATTTTCATACTTTTAGAGCTGGACCTGATCGATCTCAGCAAAAAAACCATCCTCAATATCTGAAAAAATTCCAGTCACAGTCCTTTCCTCATTACTTGCACTTCTAATGCGCCACAAATAAATGTCACCCACTGTCAAGGGGGGCACTTACTAGGGTTCGAGCAGGTTCGTAGGTTTGTACATACTAAGGCCAGAAGGGAACCATTGTTAATGTTCAGAATACAAGTCACAGACTCCCCTATTTTCACTCCAATGTGATCTGGAGCAGATCTTTCAGGCAAAAAAAAAATAATGCATGTACTCTTGAAAAATTACCTGAGACAGAGAATCAAGCACAGTCTGAAAAAATCAAACAGTTAATTACTCACTATGTTCATAAAAAAAAAAAAAAAAAAAAAAACCAAACACACAAAAAACCGAGGCCTCATTCTAGTCGGAGTGAAGCTCCTAAACCCAATTAATTTCCAACCCACTCTAATAACGTTCGACAGGTCTTGCTGCGCCCAGGGAAGCAGTGTCACTGTCACACATGGGGACACGGACCCATCAAAATCACAGACTTTCTCTGGGTCGCACATGGAGGTAATGACAGCAGCAGAGGAAGGAGCATCTAGTAGACTCTGCTGCTTATCAGAATAATTTCCCCTACATTTAAATCACCAGAGGTTTTAGGGAGAGGGTGGGGGAGAGGATTTGAAACATACGCAATTTTCTACTTCTTTTCTGTAGCTTTTTAATCCTTTTGCTTCTGCGTTTGGCAAACGCAAGTTCCTTCATCCTTGGAGATTATTCTTCAATTCCTCAAAGAGACTTCAATTTTCTCACAAATCTCTCTTCCTTTCACTTAATTTAAACATTTATGGCCAATTTCATGATTTAATAATGAGAAATAAAATTGGAGATTTACTAAGTATTGAGAGAAGACCTTTCATTTCATCTGGGGATTAAGAAGGGAGTTAAAGGTGTGAAGCCTGTTAGCCATGCTGGCCTAACCTGAGCTCCAGTATGCTAGAGCCCAATCCTGAGAGATACTGAGCGCTCTCTCCTCCCATCGAAGGCAGGGAAGTCCTGTGGACTTGGAGCACATTGCAGATTTGGGTCCCTTAAGACACAATGCTAGTGTATAAATCCATAGCAGCGCTGTCTCACAGATATTTTGCTAATAACTTTAAAGCCTGGCTTCATTTAGTACTACCACCAGCTGATCAACTCCAAGCAGCTTCTCACTAGACCATTAATTTAAGGTAACAATTCACTAAGATCTTTGGTTCTGCATAAGCGCTTCCCAAATCGCTTCTTCGGTCTCTGTCAATTATCTGAGACTAATGCACCTTGAAGTTACCTTTTAGAGCAAACATTACTCCACAGTCATAATTCTAATATACTATCAGTAGCCAAAAGATAGGAACGATGCAGCTTTCAACTTCAGAAATTCAGACTGCACATTCAAACATAGAAATAAAAAATAGATCAGTACTGGTGCAGTCTGAAGATCTACTGGATTTTCATAATTTGGCAATTGCTAGGCATGTTCATAGGACCAAATGGACCTTGAGCCTTTTATTCATTTGATTTCATTTTCCGGATGGCTACTATTAGATAAAGGCATCTTTCTGAGGTACTGCTGCGATGGTACTGGCCATTAAATTACGTCTGCCAAATCAAATCTCACACACTCAGGGCTAGACTCACTCAGCTGGCTGCTGTCTCACCCTCTCCATCACGATGCAGATTCTGTCGCAAACTTGGGCACGCAGTGCAGGATGCAGCTGACCAGGCTTGCTCTTCTTCAGCTGACCTGCCACGCTCACGAGACTCTCCAAACCCACGTGAGAACTGCTGTGTCCTCTCCTCTGATCCCCCAGCGCAGCATCTCACGCGTTGGGAAGTGCCACGGCATGGCCAGGTGCTCACT
This sequence comes from Astur gentilis, assembly GCF_929443795.1. NCBI lineage: Eukaryota > Metazoa > Chordata > Aves > Accipitriformes > Accipitridae > Astur > Astur gentilis. Next base: position 4,822,888 of record NC_064884.1, read on the forward strand.
GACCCAGCCCGAGCAGCAAGAAGGGCAAACCTGGGCATGGATTATGCCCAGTGCCCTTCTCCAGTCAACTCTGGATCTGTCCCTGCTGCGCAGCACAGCATGGCACCCGTGCGCTGCCCCGTTCAGGACACATCTCATTTTGGACCACAATTTCCATTCTGTTCAGCCAGACAAAAAGGGCACCAGCAGACAGAAATGAGTGCAGACAGGAAAATGGCTAGGTCTTCCTCTGCCAAATGCTCTGGATTCGTAACTAGTTGTTACTATGAGACAGAAAAGTGCCGCTGCTGTCTGATTTTGGAATGGGACTTTGGCTGGGAGAATGGGACAAAACAGAGGGAGAAGCTGTCTCTTCCTGTCTTGTGCATGTAACAACTCCATTACAGGTCTGGATCTCGCTCGGAGAACGATGCTGGCTGAGCGTGTAGGCTGCCAGCATTCATAATAATTAACCATTAATGTTAGCAAACACTTGGCAAATCTCCACCCGCTTTCATCGGAAGCTCTCGGAGTCCTATGCAAACATGAACAGATTAAACCTTGCCAGACCCCCTCCAGTCCTACACATTAATCCAAAGAATTTCCTCTGCTTCTATTCTCTGACAGGGTATTTAGTAAAAACAGTGAGGTTGGGAAGTACTCAGGTCATCCCCATTTTACAAGGCAGAGTGGAGGCCCAGGGTTGTAAAATGACGTTGCCAAAGCCCCAGCGAGTGCTGCCGGTGCAGCGATAGCGAGTGGTCGTGGCCTCCCACCCTGCAAGTCAGCGCCTCAGACCTCGCACCGTCCGTCCTCGGCTTGGCAGGTCTTCATCCCTATCTTGCTGTCAAGGAAGCCCAAGCAGGAAAGGGATGCAGGCTTAGCCCAAAGTCCGACACGGATCAGCAAGCTGGTGGAGCGATAGCTTTGCTGCTGTTCTCGCTGCTGGGACACAGCGGCCACCACAGACAGAAATAACCGCGAGCCAGCCGGAGCATAGCATCCCCTATGAGAGGATCTCCCGTCGTGCCTGCTACGGCTCGGTGGCATTTTTGCCATCCAGTTTTGCCATCCTTGCTGCTACTTTCTAGCGGCTCATTATTTCGTCCAAAAATAAACCAAAAAAAGGGGGCTTCATTCCAGAATAACGATGCGGCCTCGAAATACGGTGTCCACGCGGGGGAATTATAATGAAACTGCCTGGTCAGGGTAACTATTACGTCTGCTAAACCAGCAGACTTCCCTCACAAAGAGACTCCCTTACAAAACCCCGTTTTTACATTCAAGGTCTAGCTTCAAAAAGAAATCCCCAGAGGTTTGACCCAGTCGCATGGCCAGCAACATGCCGGGGCCGTTTGAAACGGCCAGCAACCAGACCTTCCTCGCAGAAGAGAGCAATCTGGCTCACAGGACCTCAGAGCGCAGACACTTGGTAGCCTCCTGGTAATGTCTGGCTCCCTACCACGTTGTGACCTCCATTTCAGCTGTCTGAGGGCTAAAGATGTTGTGGCTGATCAATGGCTTGGGAATAAAACCAGAGGCTGTGTGTTCACCTCCTTGTCCCAGTTTAGTTCAGCAAGCAATAATCAGAGCATCCTCTACAGCTGTGCTCACTAACACGCAAGGGTATTTACTGTAGACTCTGGAAGAACAATCAGTTTTAGGCAGGCAGATCAGACATCTTAGTGCTCACCTGGGAATAAGAGGTCTTTTTTCTTTTCCTCCCCTAGTTCTTTCTCCTCATTTACATTCACTTTTGGCTTCAAAATAAATTGCTTTAAATCTCAGCTCAGCAAGAGCTAAGCCTGAAAAGCCAGAAGACTACATTCATGAACATTTCCTGGGAGTTCAGGCAAAAGCCAATCTGAGACCTTTTTTCTGAGACTGAGCAACGTAAGGAGGAGTATCTGAGGGATGAATAGGAAGGAAAAAGGTGCTTGGAAGGCAGAGAGAGAGGAAGAGAAAAGACGGAAGATAACAGGTTTGAAAAAGCACGGGTCTCACCCATACTGGTCTAAATTGCCTTCTCCTCACCAACGTCAGTGAAATTCCCCCCTTACCTCAGTTAACATTTTGTCCCAAACAAAGCAGCAAGTCCTCTCTGTTCTCCATGCTGCACACCAACTGGGATTTTTAGCAGCCACTTTGGACCAGCTCCCCAGCAGGCACAGCCCAGCACAGCTCCCAGCTGACTTAGAGGAGCTGAGGGTGCGACTCCGCAGGAGTCCTGATGGGCAGTGAGAAGAAACTCCATCTGCCAGGAATGGCCCTTCTCAACTGCCTTTACACTCCAACAGACATTTTCTCTCCCTTGCACCCTAAGCTCAATATGCGAGACACCAAAACCACAAGCACCACAATAAAAACAACAGAAAAGATTAGTCTGTACAAATTGATCAAAGCGTGAAAAATACTATTCCAAAACATCCTAAGTCAAGAAACAAGAAATGTTAGGTCTTTCCATTGTAATAGACCCTTATTTATCACATTGGAAAGGGTACTTTTTAAAGGCAAATGGCCAACTAGTCCCTTTGATACATGGAGATGCTTCAAGATAGGTATGATATAGAAAACCTAGGCAGAAGATCTGTACTGGCTAATCTGACAGTTATCTCTTTTACAGCCAACTACTGTCATTTCAGTCTTTGAGAACTGCCAGCTACCCCGATAACTGCAGACCTACACACAGCAGAGGAGAAAGCCTTTGTTAATTAAGCTAGCTTCCTTCATTTTCTTACTGATGTGGCCTCAGTAGAGCTTTCAGAGAGCCGCTGTTGTGTGGCCCTTTGTGCTGATGACGGACTGCCACACATCCCCCCACCCCAGACAGCTGCGTATCGGTGGCAAGGCAAGCGATCCTCATCTGCCGGCTGGAACGCTTTCTGGGATGAAATGTTGCAGTCCGGCCACAAATCAGACTATTAACTTAACTGGAGCACAGCAGATTCCCCTTTGGAGGGAAAAAAAAAAAAAAAAATCTCCCTGAAGGATGCATAAACCTGCCCATTGTCCGATCCAGTTGATAGCGAGCTGATTTTCCCAGTGTGGTATCAAGTTCCAGAGGAGCCTATTTATACTGAATTCATCAATGCTACTTTGTACACAGAAGTATTTTCAATCAGTTAGCGGCCATCAAACTCTAATGGGGTTTCTGGAACTGTGGGTGCTTTATCCTCTGTTCAGCAGGCATTTCGTCACGCTGAGCCGTTGCTCCGCTAGCTCTGTTCAAGTTGCAGCTCCTCATTTCAGGCAGACGTGCTGTTCCCTCACAGTTAGATATTCAGCAAGGAGGGACAAAACTCAGCAGACTTGCAAGTATCAAGCGTGAGCCCGGACTTACTTTTTACCATTTCTGATGGCAGCTTGCAGTTCCTTTTGCAGATTACTGGCCTGATTCTGCCTCCACTTATGCCTCTAGGTCATCGGGGCTATTTCCCTTACTTCAGAGCAGCGCCTCACTGGCAGGCTCTCCTTCTAATGCGCAGTGCTACTTTTTCCCTCTAATCAAAGCCATATAGTCAAAGCCACCACGACAAATTTCATCACCTTCATTGGATACACATGTGAAGTAGAAGAGAGAAACACATCTTGCAGATAATTAATCTCAGAGTTAAATGAAACAAAAGCCAATGGAGGGGACTTTGATCACTCATACCAGCCTTTTCATAGCCAAATCATGACAGCTTCACCCCAAAGCAGCCCGTCTTTGCTTCTTCGCTCTTTCATAAGCTTAGAACAAAGTCATCATCCAGCCTCCACTGAGCAGACCTTGCCTACAGGTCCTTTCCTTTTCCCAAGGGACGTCTTTACCATTCAGGGTCATCACCCAAGAACCATCAAAACCAGTTACCCAGATTCCTGTGTCTAGCCCAGTCACCCTGTGCCCACAGCTGCAGTTACCAGTGCTGTAGGTATCTCCACCAGCCTACATATGACTGCTAGGACTCACACCCCTTCCAGACCCTTTCCGTAACTGCAAAAAAAGCGAAGCAAAACAATAGCTATTCCTTTTGCCTCTTCCTCCACCTTTTGGGTCACTTACCCGGTAAGGCACTTAAGGTTCAGGGAGAGAAGCAGACTTGGCAGGGCAGGAGCAGGGAAGATTTCTGTGGATCTGAAATGGTTAAAAAATTTCTGCCTCAGGACAACTAAGGTCCAAAGGGTTCAGTCTCTATTTTATAATTTATAGCTCACTGTCTTTCTTCCCAAAGTCCTGTGGGCTCTCACGGTTCACAGAGCAATCCTTTTCTATTTTACTTACACCACTCAATTCATCCAAGCCTTGTTAATACCTTCACCCATGCAACCTCCGGGGAGAAAATAGCTTTTTATCATTAGGTGAAAATGGAACTGCCTGGAATAACAACACAAATATGGGTTTTAGCACACAAGGACAGATCCCAGGCCTTTTAGTGAGGAACCTGCCAGACTGCTGTCGACCCAGCCAGGGTTGGAGAATTGGACGTCAGTGCAGGGAGAGACGTGAGCCCTCGGCCCTGCTGCCAGGCACCCCGAACAGAGGGGGCAGCAGGAGGATCAAACAAAACAGAGGGGATAAAGCAAAGTATTACATTTTAATTGATCTAATCTTGGGCTCCCAGTAGAATTTGCAGCGATATCTTACTAGAATTACTCAAGTTTTATTGGGAGACAGCAATACTGTGAAAGCGCCTTTTGGACAGCAAGCCACTCCAGATCTTGAAGTGCATTAGCATTCGGAATGGCTGAGCACAAGAGCCCCCAGAATAGTTTCAGAGATGACAGCAAAAACTGGGGAAAGAGAGAACACGTGAGATGTAAACCCATCTGGGCACCCAAATGTGTAGGAGCAGAAACCCAGGCATAGGCATAACGTTGTCTGCTGTGGGGTCCCTCCAGCATAAAACCTGTAGGTATTTATTTACCAGTGAGCAGAAAATACAGGACCTACAGAGACACTAGAAAATGCATCCAAATGACAGCAGCTTTTATCCATCCACTCCTCTTCTGAGGTCCATTTCTACTCTGACTGCAAACACTCCGAACATTTTAAAAAAGAGAGAGAGAAGAGGGCAAGAAGAACATGAAAAATATCTCCTTAAAATACAGACCCAGATATAAAATACCACATGGGTGGAGCAAGCTAACAGGAGAGATAAAACGGAAAGACGGTGAGAAACCAGGTGGTTTCTCATCATTTTTTTCCTGACATCCGCTGTCTGAGCAGATGACTGCAAGATCTTTGCAGAAACAGAGGAATAATGTCTGGCTCTGTCAAGATCCCTCTTTATTCACTGCGGTGAAGGGGTGAAAAAACATCAGGTCTGATAAATGATTCATGGAGCCTTTTCTTCTGCTAATCTGTAAATAAATTTTAAAAAGCAGCTTCTTTTTGATGAATATATTCTGCTGCTCGTAAAAACATGTCGGCCTTTAAACGCAACACAGGCACACTCAAATGTCTCTAGTGTTGCTGTCAGTACTTTGAAAGCCCAAGCCCAGATCCTTACAGAATGCAGGGATGGAGGTTTTGCTGACTTACCTCGGCTGAGGATCTGCCCCTCCAATCCCACGGCACCAGATTCCTGGGCTCTGCTGAAGCCTTACCTCATCTCACGCTCGCACCTTCACGGCTCTGTTCAGTCCAGGAGAGGGTAACATCCCACAGATTTACAGATACGAAGGCCAGAAAGGACTTTTGTGAACATCTCATATGACATCCTGCATAACAAGGTCTAAATCCTCTCCTCCTTGTTGCACGAGCGCTCTCCGAGCACGCACATTTTACTGTTGCTGTGTGGCAGACGCTTCTTTTCACACGCTGCTGGAAACAACAGAACCAGCCTAACGTGCCCATCGCCATGGCATCGCATCCTGTTCCCTGCATATCCTCCTTGGAAACATCTGCTGCAGACAGGCTCCTGCCTGAGATAACATGATGGATTTGACCTGCTGCACCTAACCCTCAGCCCTGGTCAACGGGGCTCCAACCAGGAGGTCTGGGAAGGCTGTAACTGCCATGGTCCACATCGCGTGGAAACCTGGCCCGCCCAGACAGACTGCACTGCTGTTAGTTATGGGTTCTTTCCCCCCTTACCACCACGTATCTTGGGCTTTATTTTTTTGGACTTCTCTTTTTTTTTTTTTTTTTCTCCTCCCATTTCCATTCAGCTACAGATAATGGCAACACCACGGGTGTGGATGCACTCAGGCAGCAGAGAACTGCAACAGCCAAAGCACGTCTTCCCTTTCAGGTGGGGAGTTGCTGGGTTTCTCCCCGAGCAGACAGGCCTCAAACTATCTCATGACTTTTGTGAGTGTGGACAGGGAAGGAAAGAGGGAAAAAAAAAAAAAAAAAAAGCACGATTATACAAGGACATCTTTTATTTCAGTACATTCAAGACAAAAAGAAAAGAAAACAATTCAAGAACAGGATGTACCTTCACTCAAGGCTTTCTCTCTCCCCTGCCCCTCTCCATTGTTGTCTCTTTCCTTTTACAATCAGAAATTGCATAGAATTTGTTTTTCAATCCGAAAATTAAACTTGTCAATGTAAAACCCACGTCTGTACCAAGCAGAGGGTGAGCTGCTGCTGTTGCTAGGGAAGTAAATATTTTCCTTACATCAGATCCCGGGCTAATGGTTTCGTCAAATGCTGTGCGGCATCGTCACTGCTAGACATGGGCTGTAAGTCATCCTCGAAGCTGAGGGTGCTCCGTGGATCATAGACGAGAGGAGCTCACGAGCCAGGACCAGAACTCAGAGTCACTTGTTCGGGAGCGTGCAGAGCACGGGCCATGGATGCTTTGGGGAGCGACAGTGGGCAGCAAATACCACCTCCCTCCGCTGGTGGGAAAGGGCAGCCTTCCCCAGCGCTCCCCACTCTCGCCTGCTCCCACCTCACCTTCCTCAAAAGGCTCTCCCACCCGCACCCTAAAAACAGAAAGGAAAAAAGCAAAAAGATAACCCCAGAACTAAACAAAAGACACAGAACCCCTGAAATTCCAGACGTTTCAAGGCCTCTTTGAGTTCACTGTGTTCGTTGGTTGGTTTTTGGCATTTTAATATATATATATCTATGTGTATATATATATTTATATGTAGATGTATTTTAATAACTCCTCAGATGGACCTTCAGCCAATGGTCCTTCCCAGGGGGAGCGTGTCCCATCCCATCCTTCCCTTCCTTCCTCAGTCCACCTGCCACACTCTGAAAAGGAAGAAGAGTTCAGCACCTGAAACCCGGTGCCTTGGAGACTAGGTCCTGATGTACCCAAAATAAACCAAAACGAAATAACGGCTCCTCCCTTCCCATCCTTTATCCGCACCAAATAAAAAGACCCTCCCCCCACCCTTTGAGAACGTCCCCTGGTAAGTCTATGCGACGGGGAGACGGAGCCAGCGTCCTTTCTCCTGGCCTGGGGTGGAGAAATTCCAAGAACCGCTCTTGCCCCTGGGTGGGCAAGATCTGCCACGCCAGTTACCCACCACGTCCCTTCTTCCTGCCTCGGAGCCGCACGGTGGCACGGAGACAACTGCCGGATACAGGCCAGCCGGAGGAGCTCGCTCCCGCTGCGTCGGGCTTCGGCAAGACGCGCGTCCTCTCCGACGCCGAAACCAAAGCCGACCCCCTGGCCAGGCCTGTGCGTCAGCCCAAAGGTCCGCCTTGCTCTGGAGAAGCTGGGTAACTGCTTTTAATTTAAAAACAAGTTGACATTGTACAAGTCCGTGTTCTGTAAAATGGAACAGGACCCTCTCGGCCCACCCCAACGCCCCCTGCCCCAGCGTTACTCGGGCTCGCTGCTGTTGGTGGTCTTCTCCCACTCCAAGCTCTCTTCGCTCCGTGCGGGCGAGCCCGCAGACGGCCGTGCCCGGAGGCCCTGAAACCTGCGGCACTCGGGGCACACACGGATGTGCGTGCACCCTCGGGCAACCAGGGCGGCTTCTTGTGCCAGTCTTTGTGCCAGCGGATCTGGCTCGCCCCCACTGCACAGCTTCCCGTTGCTGAGCGTGGTTGTGCTGCGGGCTCGGCGCTCCTCCGGGATAACGGGGCGAGTCCGTATCATTGCCCCTCGCCTCCGACGAGGGTGGAAACTGTCCTTGCAGAGAATGATGTTGCGCAGCTCCGTCACCATTTCTTGGCACACCGACACCTGGAAGGCAGACCCGAGACATACTGCTCACCTAAGTAAGCTGCGAGCCCAGCAGCGCTGCGTCTGCTCTGGATTCTGATGCCAAAGTGTTACGGACTCGGTCGTTAATCTGGCCACTGGCTTTCCACACCAATGCTCGGACACTTACGCTTGATTTAGGCCAACAGATTCCGCCTCTTGTCAGAGACCCTCCTGTGTTCTGGATCCCCAAATCAACACGAGACCCAAACCCATTGCCGGTAGAAATCCTCGGGTGATGCCATCTCCAGGAAAGGTACCTGGACGTTGCACACATCCTCGATCCCTTCAAAAGCCCTTGGAGCATCCCTACAGCCTTGATCTTAGTAGGAGTGCATGAGAAGCTCGTGCATTTTAGACCCTGCCCAATGCACCTAGCCTTCTTGTGCGTTTGAGGTCTCATTACCGGGAACGCTCATCTCAGCCTGGGTGCATTACTTGCTCCAGAGCACTGCACTGCCGAGCACCCCGCAGATAGCAATGAAAACACACTAAAACCTCAGGACAATTTCAGGTCCTACCTCTGACTGTTCAGAGTGCCGAAGGCTCCACAAAAATTCCAGCATTGCCATAAAAATTGCTACGATTAAGCCACAGATGAGAACCACGAAGATTCCACCTATATTCTCCATTCCCAGGCCTAAAATAAAGCAGAAGAGACAATGCTGTGCAGAGGCAGACACAACATAAATTGCAAGCATCGCTGTACAGAAATCCCAACGCTTTGCTGTTTAGTTGGCATTACATGTACCCAGCCGGGGACCAAAAACACATAGCCAGCACTGTCCTATTAATAGCTAACCGCATGACTCAGATGGCAAACCAAATGACTTGCAATAGCTGCACGATCGAAGATGCGTTCTCAGAAATGATGATTTTGCAGATAAACAGCAAGTACATTGAAGGGAAGTACAAAGCAATTTGTGGACAAACTGAAAACAGGAGAAAAAATGAGAGATCAATCGGGCACATTAATCCCTGCAAATTATTTGCCCAGCTCTAGTTGCTTTGAACTTTGCAAAGGAAAACGAGCAATGTCGTTAAAGAAGCAGAGATGAAGAAGACAAGAAAGGGCTTTAAAGGAAGCTGGCACCAAGAAAAGCGCCTTTGATTGCATTACAAAGTGCTGGTGGAAAATGCTTACAGCTGCTTGTATTGCAGTACCAAGGAGAGGTTCCAAACAAGGCCAGGACCCAACACTTTCACGCTATATGGTGACTGAACGGGGTGTCTGCCACCCAGGGGTACCTGGTTATAGGCTGGGTGCTCTCTGCCCAGCACCCTCCAGCCCATGAGGAGGAAACAGCCCCTTCTGTGGGGCTACTCATCTCAATTCCCTTGGACAACTCGCAACGGGATGACTACCTTCTCTACGGATCACAGGACCCATTCAGCCGCCTTGGGCCAAACGCCGCACGTGCGGACAAGCTTCACTTCGAGGAGGCACTAAATCGCATGCACGGCAGCTGCCAGCCCTGTCCTACACAGCTTGCACTCCAGAAAGCTCATCAGCTGGGAGGAAAATCCACCCCTCAAGAACCTGGCCTGAGCTTTCCGTGTGCCGAGGCTGTCACCTCACTTCCCACCGTGACCCCACTCCCCAAAACCGCAGCCTGTGCCTCCGCCTAGCCCTGCGGAACAAGACTGTGAGAGGAGCCGGGGAGCAGTGCCGGCCTCAGCACACGCTGTCCGAGCAACGGCTCTTCTCTCCTGTGCTTGTTGCTTTCGGGTCTCAAGTGGACTGGGCCCCTGATTGGATTGATTACTAAAAAGCATGCGGTGCTTTGCACTGAGGTGACTGTATGAGGCCATTACTCAACAAGAACATCTATAAAAATCTTCCTCTCCCCTCTGTAGCATTAAATCAAAGTGTAAGAATCAATGATTTATTGACTTAATCTCTGCGTGGCTTTTAGACATAAAATTTCACCAAAATCCCTGTAAATAGCTGACCTGTTTTGTTCTAAAACTTAGGAGGTCACATTTCTCCCTCCTCCTCCGTCATTCTTTTGGCATTGCCTCCGGAGCAATCTAGTGACTCTGTAAATCAGCCCTTCACAGAGATGTCTCCACTAAGACAACAACTGCAGGGCAGAAAACATAGCTCATAATCACAGTTTAGACCAAAGATAAAGGCCATCCTCTCCACCTAGCAGCTCTCAAATTTGAATTTAGGGCCAGTACTTCTCTCTACATCCTTCTATCGTTCTACCTGGATGCCGCCTCAGATACCTCTTGATGGGCTTGGGAGTGGGTATTTCCTTCCTCCATTTACACATATCAGCAGGCTACAGCCTTCCTCATTTCCCAAACTGAGAAAGTGAGCCATGACAGAGGGCACAAAAGAGCAGAAAAACTTGTCCAGGGTCACAGAGCATGGTGGGTAGCGCCAGAAACAGCCTGCTTCCCAGCTGCCCCCATCCAAAGCCATCTCAAAACAGCCCACAGACTAGACTCCACTTCAGAGTTGCTTTTTGCACAGTCCACGGAGGAGAAGACTCCCACGTGCCTGCTTGCCTTCAAAAGGAACTTCTTTACTAACTTATCGCCTTGCCCTGAGGCCTGATGCCTGACGCTGGACCAGCACCTTCTGTCTCGAGACTAACAGCCCAGGCTGCCTGCAGTGCAGCACTGCCCAACAGGGAGCACCCGCTCACAGTTCCCCGTGGGGTCTCATCCAGCCTAGCTCACGAACGGCACAGACACACACACCTACACCTGCTGCAATGTCAAGAAAACAAAAGAGCTACCACGGACCCGGCTTGGCTCTCCATCTCTGTGCTCAGAAAGGTCAGAAGACTGTTCTTTCAACTGGGGGACCCGCTGGCCTCTCAGAAAACACTTGCTGAGGAAACGGTGACGGCCAAAACTAAAAAATGCAGCAACTGTGTTAAGCTGGCAACTGCTCTCACACGGGGACATCAGCGTAATGTGGTAGATTTTATGGCAATTTGCATAGCATTACCCAAAAGAATTCGCTCCTCGGTTTACAGATGTACTAACAAAGTCCTTGTGTCCCTTCCCCTGGCTGTTTAAAAGGCGCATTCACTTGGAGCCATTAACCAGCGGGCCTGTGGTGGAGATCCATCTCCCTTGAAGGAACCCAGGATTTTGGTCTGATCCCTTTAGCCATCTATTTTCCCAGACATTCATTAGAAGCTAATTTACCCTCCATATGCCTCCAATATTTGTCATTTGGTTGTTCCCGCTATCTCTGCCCCAGGCAAAAACACACAGCATGAGGCACAGCAGAGCTGTTTGGCTTTCTCCTTGAATTGTGAAGGAAGGAATCTCAGGTCAGAAGAAGGGGAAAAAGTAGTTCCCGGGCAGAAAACCTGGCAGTGCTCATGTGCAGATGGATGTTCATCCTTGCACTGCTGGCAGGGATGCTTCTACTGCCTAGTCCCTTCAGCACGTTACCGGAGAGCGGCGTGGCTTACCTTTGGCTCTGTGGTCCTCCTCTTTGGGGCACTTGCCTCCTTCCCACCACTTCCTCTTCAGGATTTCCAGGCGGTTGTTCTCTTGCAACTGGAGAATGGCCAGGTCGAACTCGTCGCGAAACACAGAGCCTGCAACACCAAAAGGTATGTGGTAAGGCACCATCTCGGCCAGCCTTCCTCCCCACTCATCCCTGCCACGATGCCCTGCCAGCGTACCCAACTACGAAAGCTTGCCTCTGAATGGTTTGGAAGGTATTCCAGTTCATAGAAGCCCTTGAATCCTGCTGCCTCCCTGCTGGGACTGTCAACTGGTTAATCTCATATGCCGATGGTAATTTTGCCTGTCCACCAAGACCCACCTAGGCCATTTAAAGAGGTCCATTACAAGGGGGAGCTTGGGCTTCAGGGGCAGGGTCTGAAGAGGCAGTTCAGTTTTGCACCGCTGCTCCTCCAGACCACTGAGGTCCCTTCTCCTGTCATTCTGCTTCGAACTTCAGCCTTGCTCTAACACTCCTTCCCTCAAACTGGTGCACCGCAACAGCAGGCAGTTCAACCTACACGCAAGACCAAACGTTGATGGTAGAGGAGGCTCACTTCTGCGCTCAGTACCGAGCTCTACGGCAGCCTTCGTGATGCCAGCTACCAGCGATCCAGAAGAAGGGCCGTGGGAAAGACCACGGTTCTCCTGGTAACTCTGCACTATTGTCCCAGCGAGCAGCTTTCTACTCTTCTTATCTGCTACGGTTTCACTGTTTAACAAGACAATGTCAGAACAAATTTAGTCCTGAAAGTAAAGATTTGTATTCACAATCAGGTTACTGTGACTTTACGAGCTTATACGTGTTAGCTAGACTATAGTTACTGGTTGTGTGACGGTTCTTACGTAATTCACCTTAACTTTGTATTGCTAAGTACAGGTGCTTAAAGGTCAGGAACAAGGCTTCCCGAGCCTGCGAGACTGGCCGAAAGATCAGCTGATCGCTGGGAATAACAACTACTACATCCTTTTTCTGTGCTGCCCTGGGAGATGATGTTCTCTTGCTAGCTCTCATATTTGAAAGACAAAAACCCTGCATTTGTTAAACCTGATTATTAGCCGAGGTAGTCACTGAATTGCCCAATTCTCTGTCCTGGAGTTTTAAGAACCACCAGCTGTTAGGAAACTTGCGCTAAAAACTAAAAGAGTTGCAACAGCATTACTTTTACAGCACTTCTGAGATAAAACAAGGAGCACAGAATGATTCAAAAACACTGGTTCAAAAAGGAAACAGTCAGCAAAGAGCACATACGCAGAAAATAAGCAGCAGTTTTGAAACATCTTTCACATGAATTATTTAAAGAGCCACAGTCGCGTGTCACATGGCTCTGGACCAGAGCAGGGTCTCGTCATCTGGCTCTTAGCATGCACCTTGGGCAACTGCAACATATTTGATTTTCCTCCCGAGATAAAAAATGACCCTGGGCAGAGCTGTGAAACGTGACATTGGCTTTAAAGCCGGTTCAGCCTTTCAAATGCTCCGGTCCTCTGCCGACAGCTGAGAAGGACTAGAATTTTTCTTCACTGCCTACCGACGGGCATGCCAATCCCGTAGCCCTTGGTGTCCAGAAGGCCCCCGACCTGCGTGAGGTTGCAATTGCGCTGACGATAATACTCGTTCATGGTGGACTCCAGCAGAAAGGCGTAATTGGAGTTCAGCACGCGCGCAATCCCTTCCTCCGTACTCTTCACGAAGACGCTTGGCTGCTTGGAGTACATGTAGTTCCACATCCGCTGGTACGTCTGGTAGCGGGAGTTCTGCAGGACAAAGGAGGCAAGCGTGGCTAAGGTAGGAGCATCTTGCTGTAACATAAACCCCAAATTAGACACCACTATGAAAAGGCCACAACAGGGAAAGGAGTCAAAGCAGATTTGGTGCCAGATTCAAAAAGGATTTAGATGCCTAACCTCCATTTCTTTCAATGAGATTGAGAGGCCCGAATATCTTGGTGGATTTGAGACTTTGTTGGCAAAGCTGGGCATGAAATCCATACCTAATTCCAATAGGTTCCAGCAAAGGTGTTTGCATAAATTCAATTTTAGAAAAATATGTAGTTTCCATAACAGTATTTCAAAAACACACCAAAAAAGCCAGAAGAAACAGCTTGTGCTTGGCTGATTTAAACCACCGAATGCTCCCTGTAGAGCTCACACCCTATTGTCTGTCACCGTAACCTTGTGCTTAACAGTTCACCAGCATCAGAGCCAGACACCTTCACCCCGAGAAGGGAACTGAGGGCAGCGCCAAAGCTCTTTGGAGTTTGTTGCTTCCTGAATCCAGATGTTGGTTCACCCCCTTCTGAGGCAAATCAAAGTACCTGCTCAAGAGATCTGGAGTCTTTTCATTGACTACAGTAAACTAAAGCTCAACCAGCCCCAAATCCTCCGACTTTGCTGGTGGTTGAACCCACCTTGGTTTGATCGAGAGAAAAGCCAACTGTGGTTAATCTCTCTTGCCTGTGCTAGGCAAAGAGTGAAACCTGCTTGCACAAAGACTAAAGATAAACGCACTCTGGTCTACATTAGGAGTTCCTGAATTTGCCCCCTTTCCCCTCATGCTTGCATTTCTGCAGCGCACGGAATCCCTTACACCACCTCCCGTCCCCTCCTGGCCGAGGCAGCAGGTACGTGACATGCTGCCAGGCACCCCCTGCCATCGCACTTCCAAGGGCTCGTTTTCTGCGGCTGGTGAGCGATGCCGGAGAGCTTCGGGGAATCTGCTGCTGGCCTAGTTACTGTCCTCATCTGTCCAGCTCTGTCCTCTGGGTGCAGTCACTTGGGCAAGGGACAGATGAACAGGGTGTGTGTTTGCTCCCAATTTGCTGCACTTTTAAACCGTAACCCTGTGTGTGAGCGTCAGGGGAAACGGCTGCCCGGACAGCTTACAAGGCAGGGTGCTTCAGCAGTGGACGTACGTCTCAGGCAACCAGGAACCGAAGGATGGTGAAGACAGCCTCAGCCGTGCCTGCTTAATACATCACTGTGTTTGACCCACCATTGTTACACCAGACGCACATGGATCCCAACGTAGTTTCAAGCATTGCAAATGGTACAAGAACATGTTTTGCTAATTTCTTCTCTGATACCAGCAACTCCAGCACCCGCCAGGCAGTGCAGAGCCACAGCCAGGATTTTAAACTTGAAAACCTTCCTGAAAAGAACTAAGCAAGTGCCTTATATACAACCACCTTAGTCACTTGGGCTCTGTTCAGCTCGTTTTAGTTGTAACATTCTGCTTAAAAGTAGCTTTTTGCCAAACCCCTGAAGGGTGTAAAGTTGGGCTGAAAAGCTCAGGCTCAGTTGAGAGATTTCTCAGGCTTCCCAATTCAGTTCAGACTCGGGGCGGGGGGGGGGGCGGGGGGGGGGGGGGTGTACAAAAGTGAGAAAAGCTTTATCTCCTCTCGGAATTTCAACAAGTAATAAATAAATAATCCTCAAGCAGTTCTTTGTGCATTCAGAGCACTGCAGAAAAGATTCACTCATTTATTTCCCTTTTGAATAGGGCAGGGAAGATAAAAATTAAATTGGGCTAAATGGCCCACATAAGTTTTCATACACTTGACTGACTTGTTTTCAGTGCCACTGACCACAGACAGACTCCAGCAGTTTGACATATGCTAGCCTACCTGGGGTTTGCAAACGTTTCTTTGCTTACCCAAACTGACACTTTCATGTAAAAGCTAAGATCACATCAAACCCACGTAGAGACCCATGGAAATTTGACTGCAGACGCTCAGCTGCTGAAGAGCATGTTACGTCATCACTGTGACACAGGGATGCATACCACCTTCCCACCCACGTGGTGGCACTCCAAGTGTTAAGTTGCTTTCTAAGTCCAAGCAGGAAAATCTGCTGCTTCAGGGTGCAGCACAGATGTCCTGACTCTAGTCCTCCGACACCCCAAGAGCACGCCGGCTGCAGCATTACAAAATCCTGCCTTCCCTGTCCTCTGCCATACTTCCTCCACCACTCATCCCACCATCACCCAGTGCGGATCTAGCCCAGTCCTACGCAACCAAGCAGTCAGGGGTCTCTCCAGAGGTCCCCTCCATGCCAGAAACCGGAATAAAACAGGCACGACAGGCTGGGGTGACATCCAAACCTGATTACAGGGTGCCCTCTGCACCCCTGCCCTGGTTAGCAAAAGAATGGGGTTTACTTGGAAGAAGGTCATGCTGGATCCGCCGTGAATGGTGCCGTACTCGATGGCTGTCTGGTCAGCCAGGTCATCTACGGATTCGATGGGGACGTCCATCCGCTGCACAGTGAGGAAGGCTGCCAGATTGGCTGTGTAGGAGGAGATGATGATCAAGGTGAATGCCCACCTAGGGAAAGGCGAAGCAAAGACAGTGACCTGAGATTTCCCCATGGACTGAATCTGATCCCCATCCCCACCCTGTGCCTCTCCATCTGCTTCTGCCCAGAAAACATCCACAGAGAAGCCTTGCTTAAGAGGAGGGTAGACCTCCTTACCAGACTCCACTGACACAGCGCGTAGATAATGCTTGGGGGGCAATGGTGGAGCCTTGCTGCATGAATCCCCCGACTGGAAACCACAAGCTGTTGCCAAGAGAGTACTGATTCACGAGAAGATTGCATCTGCCTTGCGAGCAGGGGTGGGGGCTGTACCACTCGTATGGTGTCAATCTAAAATGACAAGAAACAGGTAGCTCAGGTAATTCACTGGGAAATCGGGCACATCGGAGAAAAAAAAAAGAAAACTAAAAAAAAAAAAGAAAAGCTGTGAAGCCCCAACTCTCCTAGAGGCAGATTTTTCTGAGGAGGAAACTCTTTGCTGTCAATTGATGCCCAGGGCTCAGAGCTGTGTGAAATGCTTGCTCTAAGACTCAAAAGCCAGAGGCTTTCTTGTAAAGATTTGAAAAAGTTTTGAGAGGCTCTACAGAAAATCTGGGCATGGGTTGTGGGGAGGCTGGAGCTCTGCGTGCAAATTCATACTGCAGAGAACCACAACAATAATTCAAGATGTGCACAGACTTGACGTGAAATTAAAATCAAACATCTTTGGCTGTGATCCTGACTGGAGAACGCGCATCAACGGGAAGTTCAAAAGTGAAGTGTGCGAGACCTGACTGCATGACACCATCAAGAAAAATAACTGTATTGGTGCAAATGGTTTCTCTGAGAAGGTCTGATTGCCCTGGCAAGGTCTAGGTCCCAGGTCTAGTTTGAAGCCAAGTGCTGGTGTTTCAAAGCATCATGTACTTCAGCGCTCACTAGGACAGGACAGGGGTGGCAATCTGAAATAACTGACAGCTTGTCACAGAAGCTCTCTTTTTTTGCTGTTTCCAACCCTCAGTTCTCCGGTTGCTAAGAAAGTCTTCTAATTCCTATGCTGCAGTTCATTATATTGCTAATGGTTAACAAAGCTGGTGCCTGGGAAGGTCATTCTGGGGATACTGCCAATACCGCTGCAGGGCTCTGCCAGCTTACACAGCATTTAACCAAAATAAGGTGTTTATTTTCATTTCTGCATCTCCTACCTCGCTGTGATGCCAGGGAGGCACAGGTTATTTCTTGAAGATTTTCTATGGTTGGATCAAGCACTGGCAGTAAAAAAATCTGGGAAAGCCTTCTGCAATTCATAGGGTCAAAAGCTCCTTACTACTGAGCAAGGCAGAGAGCAGTGTCCAAACCCCCTTCTCCAGCAGGAAGCCGTGTAAAGGCACCTCTTTGGAGGATTATGTTTAAAACATGAGGAGGGGGCTAAAAAGGCACCAAATCTTGGTCTGCAGAGAGTGTCAGACTGCATTATTCAACGGTTTCTTCAGAACTACATTTCTGAGGCTGTAACAGCATTCGAAGAAACCATTAAAGTCCTGTCAGGATGACAACTTTAGCCATGCCAAGGGACCGAGTGATAGCACAGTTCCAATTTTTGTAATGAGAATTGGGTATTAACCGTGTCCCGAAAGAGCCGTCAAGCCCTGAGCACGTCTTTGGTACACATTGCTGGGACACAGTTCAACTCTGTCTGAAAAGACCCGTCTATGCCACCAACCATAAGCAGTTTGTTAGGAGGTCAAGGAAGACAGCAATGGAGCACGGACCCCGGGCCTCGATGAAAGACATGCTGCAGACAAGCACACAGTGATATATTTTAAGGCTGATTTAAATTAGTCATAGGGAAACGGAACTGAGAGCTGTCAAGTGGGGCTCTGCACATCAACCAAGAGGCTGTTGAAAGATATTAATGAACTTTCTTTTTCTGTACACACTGGGTTTTGCAGGGCCAGAGGAAGCAAACATCACTACTGGAATTTGCATTAATTCTGAATTAATCATTCTGAATGCATTTGCTGGTACCTGCCAGCCTCCACCCTTCCTGGTCAAGACAAGTGGTTGGTTTACCTGTTTGCAGATCAAGCATCTACAGGGACCAGAACCATTTGCACAGCACCAGCCCCACTCCCAAACCTCCTCCCACCCTTCCCACGCAGCCCTCGGCACCGGCGCCCACCGCCGTGGCCAAGCACGTTCCCAAATCGCAGCAGGCTGCTGCTGCCCGCCCTGCCACGGCCATGCCAACGGCCATCCCAGGGCTGCCATATGCATCGGTGACGTGCCTGCATGGGAAGGCAGCGGCAAAGCCCCAGTCCCCAGCTGGCAGAGGGCTTGGACACTTGGACACCAGTGGCCTGGTGGATGTCCCTGTGTCCCCCTGCCCAGCCCCTCACCCTGCATCCCCCCACGGGTCTGGGAGCGGGACGCTAGATGGCATCGCGAGGAAGGAAAAGGCACTGCCAGTCACATTACCGAGCAACCAAGAAGAGGACACAGCTGACAGCCAGGTAGGCGAGCAGCATGAAGAGCCAGACGCCAGGGGAAAAGGGATCCAGGAACGAGAAGTAGCCAGGTTTGCGGCCCTGGAAGAGAAACAAAAAGGAGTTTGACCTGCTTGTATTTCTACAAATTAAGTAGTCTGTTCTGAAAACAACGCAAAGAAACACGCCTGCCCCGATGCCGACAGTGGATGGGAGCAACAGAAGGGAAATAAAGTAAATAGGGCTTTGCAAAAGCCTTGCAGGGGAAACGGGTGACAGCAAATGCAACAAATGACCAAGCCCTGCAGCATGTCCCTGCTGCGATTCATCTCCTAAGACTATTCTTCTCCCCACCTCAACTACTTTTGCTCCTCCAGGCAAAGAAAAAGGTGAATTGATAGGGGAAAAAAAAAAAAAAAAAAAGAAATCAAGACAATCGCAGTGCTCTGTCCTCCCCATGGTAGGATGTGCTGCACCCCTTGCCCCCCCCGATGGGGAAGTCCCCATCTGGAGCCCTTGTCCACCCAAGCAGGCTGCACACCACGCTTGCTGGGCAGGAGAGCACACCTGAGCTACCAGGTGGGTGGGATCCTTTGCACGAAGCAGAGTGGGGAGAAAATATTTTTGCGCACAAAAAGAAAAAAAAAAAAAAAAAGAGACATTTGCAATATTTCTGGTTTTCTTTCTTCAGCCTTGAAATGTTTCTTCTCTGCAAAACCCAATAAAATTATTACTTTTATCCCAGGGAACACGGTATTTTTATCTCCATGATGCGTCAGAATTTCCTGTTTTTTCTCGGCAAACCACCTTTCCTTGAAAAGTAAGGCCTCACTGCTAGAAAAAGCTTGTTGATCTTCACTCAAAGTACCTTGAATTTTCACAAGGACACTGTCACCGCTGAAATCTTGTCAAATGTAGCAAAATTTGTGCAAAGGGAGGATTAGTTCCTAGGTGAAGTTTCTCAAAAGCTGAACACCTCCCATTTTGGTGAGCGTACTTCTCCCACCACCACCATCTCTGCAACACAGATACTGGTGGTGTCAAGCACACTCAATGCCACTGTGGGGGACAAGGGCAGAGGTAAAAATAGAGCACAAGCCACAGGACTAAAGAAGTGTTCTTACTCTCTGTGCAAATTACAATCCCCGTGTGGAGCAGCAAGCATTTTGTTTCATTCAGCACTGTGCACCCCGACACACCTCTTGCACCCCAAACGCTGCAAGCGTTTGGGCAATGCTCATCTACCTTAGGCATCTTCTTTCCTTACCGTCTCCTCTGAAAGACTCCCAGCAAAAGCACGCAACTCCCAACACAGGCCTAAAGGCTTACATTAACCCTGTGGGAATATAAGCCCTTGGCTCACAGGAGCCTTTATCTTCTGCCCCAAACCACAAAGCCACTCTTGGCATCACAAAACCTCAAGCTCTACAGTTTCCCCAAGCACCTGCAACCGGGAAGCTGCCCATGAGTCAGAGGTCCTATGAAGGCTTTTACAGTAAAGTCAGAATGGAAACAACCTTTTATCACGTCTTGGCCAGGCTGTCAACGTATTTCTTGCTGGCACCTTGCTCTGTTGTGTGCTGAAAACATCTATCACTGTTTGCTCAATGCAGCTCACTCCAGCAGCCGTTTCCCAGCAGTTGCAGCACGGCAGCTGCTCCTCTGTAGGTTGCTCGCTTTACACAAAAGCTGCTGCCGGGGATCATCTTTGACACACAGAGGCCTCATTTTTCCCTAGTCCGCTGCCTTACCCTGCCCGTCTGTGACACCACATAAACTAATAATAGCCGGTAATAAATAACACCTAACCTCAATCGCCATGGCAAACCCAGAGCCATCAAAGACCAGAGTCCTGATATTTTAGAGCTGTGCTTAATCCAAAGGTGGTGAATAATTTTCTATTTCCACAAAAGTCCCCAGGAAGCACAGCTGCTTTTTTTTTTTTTTTTTCTCCTTCCCCAGACTCAGACCAGCACTTTAAAGTCCATTTCCATTAAAAACCACTGTTTTACTACTGAAGTATTCCTAATCTTATGCAAAACCTGAATTTCACAAGGTCTTGGTAGCTCTTCTGAAGACTAAGTTGTTGCTAGAAAAGGCAAGAGTTGTTGCACAAAGATCTTCCTGTACTAAAAATATCTAGGATACTGTGATATTCTCAGCTTCAGTCACCAGCTGGGCCCATAACATCTCAGAAACCTTCTACAGCAAACTCTGCCCTGCATGAAGTAAAGAACCGCCGCACCATAACATCCTATCCCTGTATCCTTAAGGACAAGATGAGTTTGAGCTTGGGATATAGTAGCATTTTTAGAGAATCTGGCTTATTAAGCCTTTTAACAAATGGATGAGTTAAGAATCGGCGGTTCAGACCATCCTGCACCCATTTTCAGATTAATTTAAAGTCACTTCCCAAGCAAAGGTTCAGGTTCTCCTGGGTATAATTCCAGAGTGCCTCTTTAAGACAAGGTCTCTCTTCCATACCAGGTTATCTCACTGTGATTGGTATAAGCAGATGAGGTACAAACAGTGAAAGGTCCGATGTTCTTTTTTCCTTTCCCTTTTTTGAGTCAATTGCTGCTGTGTTCTGCTTTTCCTTATATTCTTCCCCAAAACCCAGAGAGAGACAAATGACTGCTACAGCCAGCATCTGGGCCCAAACCAAAGGCTTTCAGAGCCAGAGACACTGCTGGAAACTACACCCCCAGCATCACAGAGGGACTCGCATTTCCAGTAACGTCCTTTGCTCACCTTGCTGGAGCTCCTCTCACCAGTTCACAGAGACGAGACCATCTCACGAGTCTGCAGGCTCCGAGGTGCGCTCCCTCTGCACTTCTTGCTGACCCCATCCAGACAGTCATGGACTTCTTGATGCCAGCAGAAAGCCAAAGGTAGGCAATGTCAAAGCTCTTCTCTTTAGCAACTGCACGGCTTTCCTGGGTGCCCCATAGGCCCCTGGTTCCCTTTTTCATCTAGAGCTAAACTGGCTCAGCTGCTTCTCTTCTTTCACAGGTGCTTTGCACTCTCAAGAATGAAATGAGGCAATGGGAACCAGTAAGGTGCGAAGGGCACCATCTGCCCTCAGCTAAGAAAACTGGAGCTTCTTGAGCAGAAGATCATTCCAGGAAGCTTATCCTTCCCCAGCATCCCAGAGCTGGCAGAAAACTCCCAGGCACTGGCGCTGCCTCAGCTGAGGCTCCCTTGTGAGATGCTCCTGTAGCAAAGTTCCTTTCTGTAATTAAGGCCTTGATGTCTTCTCTATGTTTCTGGGGCAGTTTGTCAATAAATTACGCTCATTAAGGAAATTGCGTTGGAAGCTTTAAGTCTCAGGCTTGGCGATGACTCTCTCCTGTGACTTTACAGTAGTAGTAGTTCTGGTTCTTTTCAGCTACAGTCATTTTCAGGCTGCTGCTACATATTCTTTTCATTCACAGTTGTGGGTAAGAATAAAGATATTCTGTTCCCATGGAGGGCACAAACTCTTTCTTATCTGTCTGTTTTGAAGATGGGAATGACAATATCTGGAGTCTGTCAGATATTTTTAGCCGGTCCCAATACAGCTTTGTTAATTGGAAGAGCTATTTTTCCTGGAATAGAAATGTTCAAAATGTCCAATAATTGATGAAGGCCTCCTGCAAATCCTCAGATGGAAGCAGGAGAGATTCATTTACCCTCCTCAGTCGTTCTTGGAAGTCTTCATTTTCAGCCAGAGAGAACCAGTTTTCTGGGCAGATACTGGTGATCCAAGAGCCTGAACGCGCAGGACATCTGGGAAGAGGGGCAAAGCTATGTGGCATGGTCCTGGATTTGTCTGTGTTCAGGTCCTTAAGAGACCTTAAGACTCCCTGCCTGCCCTGGACACACACACAGTCTGAATGGTGCCCCGTGCTCGCCTGTTCCCCCTCGCAGAAACAGTCAGCCCTACCTCTGTCATTTCTCATGGACGTTTGTCCCTATAAGAAAGAGGCAGGCAAGACAACTCTCTTCTGTCTCTGTAACTCAGAAGGAAAGCAAGGAAACTCAGCCTGGAAAGGCAGAAATGTTGATGCGTGCTAGGTATAACTGTAGTGCATTTGGTCTCACCAAAACAAAGGGTGTATGTTCTAGGATGACCACGTCTGATCCAGGTGTAGATCCAGATCCCTCCCTCTCCAGAGTCCCTTCTCTGGAGTTGATAAGCAAAACCCAAGTATAGGCTGCTGCGAATCCTGAGCCTAATTTGGGGTCACCAGATGGCCCACAACCGACAGGCCAACGCGTACCGTGGTCCCGGGCACGCCTGGGGCCAGCGGTTGCTCCCATCCCTGCTTCAGTGGAGCGGGAAGCTTGCTGGCAGAGCAGCACGGGTTGTCAGGAGGGGTGCCCAGCTCCTCTCAGCTCCTCTGCCTCAGCTGTCAAGCCTCCTCTGGCTGGAATGAAGGAGCTATTCATTCGGTCCTTCCCATTTCGTGTCTTCTGCAGCAATCAAGTAGAAACACTTCAAGCCTCAGTTCACTTGGCCTCAACTCAGCTCTTCCAGTGTACTCACCAAATCTACATTTTCTCATCTTAAGGTAGAGCACAGCAAGGACTTTCAGGGCTGATGAGCCAGAGTCACGTGCTAACTAGTCCCTCGTTCCCTCCCATAGAGGCAGGTATGTGAGCAAAAGCAGGTGTACGCTACAAAGAAACCTGACTTTCAACATCCCTCTGTGAAGAAATGGCACTGGGCACTTGATTTCAGCCCTCTGCCGAGCAGAGTGACTGCTCGGGACTCGTCATCCATCTCCTGCCTTCCACAGGTCCCACCAGGTGGTCAGAATGGGAACATAATAAAACAAAGCAAGCCTTTTCTCTTAGCAGCCTGCAAGTCAGAAAGCCTATTAGAGTCCCCGTGTCAGAAATCCATACTTGATTATATCACAACAAGTGAAATTGAGAAAAATGACAGGCCCATTTAAAGCTGCCATATTTGGTTATGTGTGATAAGAGACACACGCACTGTGGTGGCTGGGTTGGCAGGGTGGGGAGGAGAAAGGGAGGAGAAATCAGTTGCCACTGGAGTTACATGGAAATTAAAATAAAATGTCATCATATTGGGAGGAGACCAGGGCGTAGAGGCACCTCCTCAGCAAGAGATTTATTTGTGGTTATTTATTAGGCTACGTCTGATCTGTGCCGTGATTAACATATGTCAGCTGCAATTTTTGACATTGCAGAGATGTTTGTTGGGGCGGGGAAGGGAAGGTAGGGGAGGGGATAGGAGCAGATGGGGCTGCGGGGCTGCCTTCCGCTGCTCTGCAAACAACATCCTTAGCGGAAAACAGAGCAATTAGCTATCTTGCCTTTCCTTGTTAAATAAATATTTACCAGTTTAATAAGTTAATTGCCACACCACTCTCAGACGCTCTCCTCAAGCTAAGCAGGAAAGGTCTGGACAAAGAAGGGCCAAGTGCTGGAGAAGGAAGAGGGGGCTCCAAGCTTCCCTGCTGGGGAGACCTCCCTGCTCCCGGGGAGGGCACGAGCCCAGGCTGCCCCTGCCATCGCCCCTCACGGCTTCGATGCAGTAAAGCAGGGCACGCTGCGGGGTGACCTTACCTGGAACATGCCCTGCGTCTCCCTTGCAAGCCTGCCTGGGTCACTGCTCAGCTCTGCTACTCAAAGTCCTAACCGGGTCCTTCATCGGGCAGCTGCTGACGAAGTCCTGACCGACGGCAGGGCGCTATTTGCCAAACACTTTTTAAGAATGTAATTATTAACCCTGTTCAGTTCGGTAAATGCCTGAAGGGCAGGCTGGAACATGGCTGTGTTGCGTTACTCCGGTACCAGCGCAAGCAGCAGATGGTCCCTGCCCTGAAGAACTTACACTCTAAGTAGATGTGTCAGACACATTCATATTGAGCTCTCACAGAGGCACCGGCAAATGCCTTGTACTTATAGAGCAGATCACATGCAAACCCTGCACCAATATTCCTGTGTTTCCTCTGGAGGGAGCGACATCAGCCTCACGCTGTTCAGGGAACGATGCCTCGTTAAAGGACTTGCTGAAGGTTATGGTGTAAATTGGAGGCAGAGCACGCATGGTACTCAATCTCCGAACTTTAAAAATGCATCCAAGAAAGCAAGAAACTCAATTATAATCCGAGCCAAGAGACGCTGGCAGAAACACCTCCCGGATCCATGGGGCAGCTGGTGGTGTGAAAAAGCAAGTGTAGCAGGGAAGGGACAGCTACATCTGATTTCCAGAATCTTGAAGAGTCTGACCCTTTTTGATCCGTTAAGTCATCGATCCTAAATTCTGCACGTACCAGAGGAAACAATTTTAACTAGATTTTAATTACTTGTTTGTTCTTGGCAGGAGCCAGTCAGCACAGAGAGATGTATGCGCAAGTTTGTTTATGTTCATACCAAACGCTGCATCTTTAACAGCCTCCTGAACGGGGGCGGGGGGGGGGGGAGGAGCGGGCTGGGAGAGGCAGCTTTAATTGTTTTATCCTTTTGGCTGCTATTGTTGAGCTGACGGGAAACCAAGACTGTAATTCGCATCACACTCGGCACTGTACAGAGCACATTTCCAAAATGCAGACTGGGAATAATATGACATCCTGTTGCAAAGGACCTGGCTGCCAGAGCTCGCCTCCTGTGACACCGGGGAACTGGAGGCTTTGCCTGGCCCGTGTGGGCGTAGCTGGGGAAAATCTGTCCTCTCCTGAGCTTTAGGAAGAAGCTAGAACAACGGAAAATGGGAATACAAGAGAATCCACAAGAATTTCAGACGACAAGCGCTGTCTAAGCAAGGACACAACGCAACGCCACGTACGTGCTTCCACACGTGAATCCCCTGGGCAGATCCGCGGCTGCTGTGCTCCAAGCCACGGGCCCGCACGTTGCTGAACAGCCACCACGTAACGCCTGACCTGCCTTTCGGGAGGCAGCGGCTAACCACGCTACTGCCGCCACTGGAGTTGCAAAAGATTATTGAATGCGGTGGAGTGAGAACCAGAGCTAGTTGCTAAACAACAGCGTGCCTCCCTTCTCGCTCCCACCTGGCCAATGCAGAAAAAAGGGGGGCTGAGAGCACCCGTGCAAGGCGGGGAGCTCCCTAAGAGTAAGGAGCCTTCCTCGGGATGCAGGGCCTTCCGATCTTTAGGGTGAACAACCGGGAGGAGGCAAATGAGAAGGGCTCAGGGCGGAGAAACAGAGCCCACGCAGGGCAAGGAAATAATTGCCCACGGCGGAGTTCAGCCTGCCACCCTGCCTGCCCCAGGGCAGTGCCCTGGGCTACTCGAGCAGTGCCGTTTTTCCCTTTACCTGCCTGTGATTAAGAAAGCAGAGGGCTGAGCTCCAAGGAGAGCATTTACAGGAGGTCACAGCAAAGAAAGCGATCCCAGATATCTTCCCGGCCTGATCTTATTCTCCGATGCGAGGAAGGCAGCAAGGCTGCACACCACAGAGGCTGGGAACGCAGCTGAGATTAGGGCATTTGGGCCCCGACACCAACTAGGTGCACGCGTAGATGTCCTAGCTCAGCCTCCCAGGCAGTCTCCTCACTAAGTGCAAGTGGACGGAGACTCCAAGCCACGTTTGCTGCAGTTGTGGACCACCCCCCCCCAGCTGCGCTGCTGGGCTGCTGCACCCGTCCAGCCTAGCCTGCCCTTAGCGCACCTCGCCACAGCGGGCTCAAAGCCGTGCTAAAGCCATCCTATGGCTTTCGCTGTGCCTGAAGCAGACCCAGACAAGCTGACATGTACCCACACTTCTCCTGGTTGCACCGATCTGGCAGGGCTCTGCTCATGGCCCCTCACCATGCCAGCAAGTGCCCTGTGCCCGGGGAGGATGGGGAAGGGGAGCCAACAGAGCTGGGGGTTTGAACAATGGGAATCGAATCCACCGAGCTGACACAAGGCAGAAGGACAGAGAAAAGGAGGGAATAAAGGTCGAGCACATTTGCGTTTAAATAAGAAATCAAAATATTTTTATGAGTCATTCATTTTTCTTCTATAACTAGGCACGTTTGCATGCAAATAATGGAGGGACATAAACGGTTATAAAACAAGTCTCTTACCATATGAACTCGGTAGAGAATGCTAATTCCCAAAGTCATGAACGGCTTAGAGAAATCAATCACCTTCTCCCGCTCCGCAGTAATCGTCAGCCCTGCCACGGCCAAATCGGCTTTCTGGAGAGAAAGGATAGCAGAGAAGATCAGGACCCTGAGCCCGGGAAAGCCACGGGGCAGGGAGAGCAGCAGAGCCATGCCCGGGGCCACCCGCTCCTGGAGGATGGATGTCCCATCTTTCTGGGATGGGGTGCATTTGCTGTGGGGCAAAACCCAGGCTCTGTGGAAACCGTGGGAGTTTTGCTGGTGATGTCCACTGGTTTGGACTCTGCTCCTGCATCCCTCTGCCCGTGTGGGTTTTGCAGTAAGCCCTGCTCAGACACACTCCAAAGTTTAACCCACCTTGTGCTCCGGACTGTTTTCCCCATTTTTCCTTTCCTCACCTGGGCCTTTTTATCTCTATACTTACAGGTTGGAAAAGCACAAATGTTCCCAGTGGGGAGCCCACTGTGCTAGGAGCTGTATTAACAGCTCACAAAATGGCAGTCCCTGCCCCCAAGCACTCACAGCCTGATTGCCATCTCTATTCATTGAATGCTTTAAGACCTGGCAAAACAAGAGCCACTGAGACAACAAATATTATACTAACCTAGGGAAGATACAACCTGCCCTTTCCAAAGCCCCTGTTGAACAGAGCTGTCCCCTTCCAGACAAGACTGTTACTTGCAAGCGCCATAAGTAGGAAAGGGTAACAAAGCAGCGTCATTACCCCTGTACCTTGAGTCATGAAGTTTACAAGCCTGCCAACCCAGACTTCCAAAATTGCAGATCAGTTTCCACAAAATTCAGAGGACTGGCATAAAAATTTCCAGATAGACTTGCAAAGCAAATGAGATCAGGGGGAAAAAAAAAAAAAAAAAGTCTTCCAATGTTAATACCCTTGTAATATAGATAAGGGATTTGAATTTTAAATATTATTTTTTATTACTATAGCTCTTTTAATGTCTGTAATTGCTTTCTGTAAAAATGAACCTCCTCCATTCCCTTACACATTTGTTTGCCTGCTTTGCAGGATGATGATTATGCAAGCGGAAAAAGAGAACGGGGGAAAGAAAAGCTATTTGCACTTGTTGTCCCCAAGTTTCATAAGGTCTGTGCAGAAGCCAAGGCACCATCAGGCCCAAAGACCCACTAAAATATGCGGCTTATTGCCCTGGATCCATGCGCTAGTTGTAAATGTGCCACATAAAGGCAAATTTGTGGGTGAATCACTGTTGCCATGCTCTCTGACCCTGCTGCTCTTGCATCATTTTCCTTAAGAGGACTAACCACCTCCTGGCAGAGCTTTGCCAAGGGGTCTTCCCCCCCCCCCCTCCCCAAACTGACTTGCCCACTTAAAGGCAGGCTGGGAGGAAGGGCCAGTGAAAGGCTGGAGTTACAAGAGGGAAGAGCATCATTGCTGGAGCCTGCAGGACGAAGGAAAGAGAAGAGAAAAGAAAGGCAAGGTGATCTGCAAGCCTGCCCAGTAAGGGGGGGAGGAGGGGGGGGGCACGGAGAAGGTGATATTTCACAGTCCATGCAGGACTGCTTTACTGGACAGGCCCAGTGCCAGATTTTTGCAATTGTCTCCAAGCAGCTATTACAGATTCCTAGGAGGTTCAGTCTGGAATGAGTTATGAGTGGGGGAGAATTTCTGCCTAGCCAGACATTTACCCACAGGGTTTTTAGAAGGCACCAATAATCACAACATGGTGCATGAGCACTTGAGCCCTATGTAAACACCAGCAGATTACTAAAATGGGATCAGTTCATCTGTGGAACATGGCATGTGAGGAATTTTATCTGCAAGAAAAGCCTAAAGCTTCCTAAACCTCTCTTGTCTATACTTAAAAGGGTTTGCAGGTTCTATTGTCCTGGGGAGAGCTCTTCCAGCAAAGCCCCTCATGAAGATACAGCTTATTCTAACAACGGATTTTTTTCTCCCAGCCCTCCAAACTGGATACAATTCTACCAGCAAAGTCGTAGACTAAATAGATGGTAAATATGCTGCATCAAAGGTGCTTCATGCAAAACCTCTCAGGACATTGCCATTCCCATCCAGGGGCCAATATAAAGGAGCGGCATGGCCCCCAAGTTTACCCAGCTAAGTCACCGTCCCACGCCTCGTCCCCCCACCTTCTCAGGGGTGGGACACGGATGCCACCAGGGAAATTTGTGCACTCTGGTTATTCCCCCAATTATCGTCCTTTGGGACCCTTCCAGATCATGTAGGCAGCAGCATCTTGAAAGCTGCTCTTCCCTATGCAAAATATAATGCAAATCCATCCCCTTCCCTTTGCCTATGGAGCAAAAACTCAGCACAGCAGGGCCGCCTTCCCTGGGCACACAGGTTTTGTGCCCAGGTCCCTCCTCTCATCTTCAGAGGGTCCAGCCATTCCATTAGATTTGATTTCCTTCCTTCCACTCATTCCCTGCCTGGTCAACTTCTGCCCTTTCAGGACTTTTTGCCAGCTTCAGAGCTAGCGTAGCTCGCAGCCTGCTCTAACCTGTGCATATGCACATCTGCTTTCTCCTGTGCCAGAGCTCCCTGCAGCAGAGACCTGGCACGTCCTGGCTTTAGCTGGGGCTGTGCTCTGTCAAAGACTCTCTCTCTGCAGGCTCAGAAGTCATGCAAGTTAAGAGCTGATTTCTGACAGCAATAAACTTTGATCTGGGAATGGCACGCAATGTATTCTCTGCCTGAATATCATCCATTTCATGCTTTTGATTTTGTTTCCTGATGTTCACAAAACTTCTTGTGACTCACTGAGATCAGTGTATCTTAGTTACAGAGGAACTCTGCAAACCTGAGCGCTCTCCAGCCCTCCCCACTGGAGCATGGATAGGATTTTGCATTTTATAGGCTAAACAATGCACTGGGGAAGAAATGGATTTTGCTTTGTGCTTCTGCACTCTGTCCGCAACTGGGCCCCGGGGAAAGGGAAAACGGGAGGCAAAGGATGGGGAGAAGAGGGGGCAAACACTGCCTGATTTTCATCCTTCCAGCACAGTTGCAGCTATAAATGTCAGCATGAAATAGGCTTAGAAAAAGACCCAGAGCATTTTGGGAGTAGAGACAGACGCTTCTTTAACAAAGCACTGCTTAAAACAAGGCCAAACTCTCGCTAGGCAAGAGGAAGCCCAGGTGGGCTGGTGTCTGAGATAAAAGCATGAGCTGCCACCACCATACCTGGCATTAACCGTGGGATCTGCCTGCATTAGCAGACAGGCTTATGCTGCTACTGCAAAGGATGTTAAACACGGGGGCTGAGCCGGGCTCCTGAAGAGGAACAACAATTAAGCAGCCTTAGGAAGCAAATTGCAGGGACTGCCAGTCCGGAGGAGGCAGCCGCCTCCTCGCTGCAGATGCTGACAAGGCTCATCTCGGCACTAATGGTGATGAATGGGGCCTCACGTCAGCCCTCAGCCGGGCAGAGAGGATCCCGCCAAAGTCTCCCATGGCATGGGGTACAGCTGGGAGACCGACCCTGCTCCAGCCCCACAGCAATTCACAACCTCCTGTCAAGCTACGGAATCAAAACACAGCGAGAATGTCCAAGCGGCGTAAGTCTTTGGGCTGTTTCTGCGTCAAACACACAGAAAACAAGCCTGAAGGACAGCTCTGGGAGCACAAGGCTGGAATTTCTTCCAGGAGCAGGAGTCCCTGACCTGAACAGCAGTTTGGATGCTACATGCCCTGGGTGCACATGAGAGCGTCATTCTCGCCAGCACTGCCCACAGAGCCCTGACAGTGTGGCCAAGGTCAGGGAAAGCTATTTCTTACACTGCCCCCATGCTTAGAGGGCCTTCTAGAAAGCTGAAATCAGTGTTCAACCTCCAGGACCCACCTGACCACCAGCTATTACCCCCAGCGCAGACCCGTCAGCATCAGCACTGCTGCCGCAGAAGCTTGCCCCGCTGGAAACCCATCCAGATGCGGTACTGAGCGCCTGGCTGGAGGTGACCCTGTTTTGTGCCAGGGGTTGGACTGGATGATCTCCAGAAGATCTCTGCTATTCTGCGCAAGTCTGTGAAATCAGCAGCAGCCACTGCATGGCAGTTTGGCTGCAGCCTGCTCACCTGGGCAGCGGCTCCCGCACCACCGTGGCAATGACAGAGCAGTCTCTCTGCATCTGCAGATCTGTCCCACGGCACGACAGGTACGGCTCGGCTGCCGGATCAATGTACTGATTGCTTCTGCTCCAGCCGTCCATCTGATTTGACAGGAGCTATTTCAGGTTGTGCAGCTCCTCCTGATGGAGCGAGCGGCAGCCAGGTTGTGTGCTTGGATGCATATTCTTGCATTTAAAAGCAGGGCCAGATGAGGGTCACTCAAAACTGGCGGGTTTGGGGTTTTTTTTAAGGACATGCATGAATTCAGCGATATGAAAAGTGACAGCCTGAAAACCCTGGAGGCTGCAGCCCTCCATTTAAGCCACAGTCAGGGATAGGATGACCAGCAATGAGTGCAGATGTCAGCCTCAAGCCTGCCTCCACCCGTCTTTCTTCACCTGGACTGTCTCTAGGACTGGGAAGAAAAAGTCTGTGCCAGGTGTTCACCATGCCCATGGCAAAAGCCAGTTAAGGTGAAGCACCAGGAATGGGAACCCTAAGCCCGCAGGGAACAGCAGCGAGACCTAACCACCTCACACCACACCCACCATCTTGTGTGTGATTTTGGCAAAATCAACAGCGCAATGCAAACCTCTCTGCCCATACCCTCGCTGTGTTTGCTCAACAACCCACGCCTCCTCACTTCCACACTCCCCCTCGCTCCCCACCCTCTCGAGCCCCCCCATGTCACACTTGCCAGCGCGATAGCGTGCAAACAGACTCCCCCTCCCTCCTTTCACCCACGCACAGCTTTTCTCACTGAACACCAACACCCACTGCCGAGTGGAAGGTAGGACTCTGCCAATTTTGAAATATCTTCTTCCTTCTTTTCCCTTCCTGCCATTCCCCATCTTTGGAGCAGTTGAAGAGAGAGGGCTTCTGATTGTAAAGCACCACCTGGTCACCAGCAAGGAAGCTGGAAAAACCATCACCCCAAAGCTTTAGGGTCCTTTCAGTTCTTGGTGTTGCTGCTCCTGAGGCCAGACCCTTCCATAAGATGGACAGCTTCATTTCCCTCACTTTAAAAAAGAACTTTGATCACCAGTGATCTCGGCCAGATTCAAACCACTGACGCAGACACCAAAGGTCCGGCATTATTCCACAACGTCTCACTCCCCAAATGATCCTGTGCAGAAGGGGAGAGCAGGAGCTCGCTGTCCCCAATCACCCCCTCCTCACTCCGTGCACCCTAAGGCGCCTCCTACAGCAGCACCAGGCTCGCCCAGATGTGCTTGCCCTCAAAACACTCATGGATCTGCTGTGTTACCATCACCAAACGTGATATGTTATTTAAACAATGCTGAAGGAAGCCTGGGCAGCTGATTCAGGCTGCACAAAACACGCAGCCAGTCTGCACAAAGTGTGCTCCTGCTGGGGCTGCTTTGTCCTTCCCGTCCCCTGCAGCCTGCCGCAGGCGAGCGGGACAGGTCCTCGGCAGAGGGGACAGTCACCTAGCGCATCGCACAGGGTCCTGATCCCGGGTGTATCAGAGGGAGGTTCCTGGGAGATCTTTTAGCGAAACTGCAGCATCAGATTCCTGCCAACAAAGCTTCCTGGCAAAACCAAACCACACCATCTCCTTTTAGCTCAGCAATATTCTCCAGGGACATTCCCGAGATGGGTAAAATCAGAAGCTGTTGCTGAGGGATCTCTCAGACACAAGCCCATCTCCTCAGGGAGAAGCAAGGGAGCCGAGTGCCAACGGCTTGCTGTGAGCCAATGTACAGGCACTGAGCACAGCCACCGGGGCACCACGCTACCAAGACAGCAAGTGCAGGCGTGGCGGAACAAGGAGAAGGCTATCTCGTTGCCATGAAAATACATTCATTGGCTCGTATCAGACTAGCAAATTCATTTCGGCTTGAGGATGAGCTGGAGAGAGAGAGAAAGGGAAGACCAGACAACCGTCAGGGACTCTGAGCCAGAGACTGTACTGCAGCGGCAAGGAGCAAGACGTAATTCTTCCAGCCCTATTGTCCCCTAAGGCTTTGACGCCAAAGAATAGGAGACGGGAAGATTTGCTGTTCCCCCTTGTTTGCTTGTTATGGATAGCACGCGTGTACGGTGTCAGCCGAACCGCTGGAGCCTGCAGTCGTCTGCACGAGAGCCAGCAAGGCTGACGGGGGAAATCTGCCCCGGCCGGAGAGCAGCTTTACTCCCCTGCTCACTCAAGGAATGAGCAGGGTGTTCAGCCTCCCTGCCCTGCATGCACAGAGGGACCAATTAGCTCAGCGTTTTCTGAGTTTGTGACATCTTTCACTGAAGAATGGGCTCGAGTCCTTCCAAGTGATTTCTCCCAAGCCAAATCTCCACTGGCTGATCACAAAGTGTACAGGTTTCCTGATCTGATGACAAGTCAGATTGCTGACCTAGACACAGGAGTCTCTACAGCTCTTCCACTAATCCCCCAAGCCATCCCAGTCCCCCTCTTCCTCAGCTCTTAATTATTTTTGTGAGCAGGTCGATAAGATATGTACTGGTAAATTTGGGTCAACAACAAATTTATGTTTATATTGCATCCTTCTCAATCATATCATAGTGCACAATTAGCTGTAATAGAATTTTCAGCATGTAAGAATAAATCAATAGCTAGTTAATTTAGAAGCAATAAAATGAAACACTTTTCCCATATAGCCTATAGTTGCTCTGAGGATATGCAGGGCCACAGGGGGATTACAAAAAAAAAAAAAACAAACAAAAAACCCAGGAAAGGTATTGCATGGAGCTGGATAATTTTCTGACCTTCTTGCCCTGCACACTAAGTGCATGTGAGTCAAACCTGACTTTCTAACAGCTGATCAGGGTCAAGGAAGGATCACTTTCCTGCAATAATACAGCACTGCACAGAGAGCCACGTGCAGAGCTTTTCTTTTCCGTAGGATTTGGGAAGTTTTGACCCCTGTGATAGGTTTGTGTCCCAACTGATGCCCTCTCTGTGCTAAAGGCTGTATAGAGAAAGGTGCCTGAGGGATAAATCCGGTGAAAGGAATGTGTGCACCCAACACAGGATCTGCTGGCTCTTCTGCTTCGAGTGGTCCTGAAGTGGGATAGGGAATGAACAACGGGCTGGAACTGAGGACAAACCCCCTTGGGGGCTGACTGTCAAGGAAGAAGAGGAACCCCTTGGGCAGTGACATGATCTCGGAAAGCAACGTCCCAAGCAGCCCTGAATAAACACAACAGCATGCACACGGGCAGCTCTGCCCTAGCTGGCCCGATCCAAAGTGCCAGTCCCTGGGACTGATCAAAAACTCGCTGAAGCCATTATAATGACTCTAAAGACCCTAGGAACAACAAAGCAGAGAAAGCATTTTCTTTTCTCCTATTTTTGATTCAGCCTCACACAGGCTTTGCCAGCTCTGCCCTGCTGAAGCAGAAGTAAAAATCCTCCCAAATAAGGCTCGAGCTGCAGAAGAAACAATTGGTTTCCATGTGAAGATGAAGTTAAAACACTTACCACTAAAGAAAAACAACCCTCTAGAAGCTCCCATTTAATGGAGAGGCACTGCCAAGGTTAGTAGGCCAAAAATTTGATGGCTGTTCCCTTCCTTTGTTTGCATAGATCACACGCTGCTCTCTGCGCCTTCCTTCTTGCCTCCCAAAAGAAACGTTGCAGAACTGTAATTGTGTGTGTGTGTATATATATACACAGAGAAAGATATGTATAAAAACTATGCCAATAGCCCAGAGCATTTGCAAACAACCGTACAGAAGGCTCTTTAGAAGGAGCAGACGGAGGTGGGATCTCAGCTGGCATCGAGAGCTATCCCTCTGCCGGGGAAGGGCGACCCAGGAGACAGGGCGCTAGCTCAGGAGGGACCTCCAGTCCGTACCGTGCCCTGTTCCTGACCCTCAGCAAGTCTTTTAGACCTAGAGTTGTCCCACCTGACTTTAGACACTCAAGTTGAAGCTCCTAAGGGAGGACGAGCGTCAGCCAGGTCCCCTTTGCCATCCGGGGAAGAAGCAGACAGATGCCGGTGGGCATCTTCTAGAGATGCTCACTCGTATCCCGCAGCTGGGAGGAAAGCTGCAGCAGGAGCCCCAGACTCCTGCCTGGAGCCGCAGGGGAGGGATTCGGGCCCTCGTTCCTCCGCTTTGCAGGAGGATGTGCCACTGTTGTGAGGAGAATGATGGGGTGGCTCAGGGGCTCCTCTCACACAGTGGTGTGGATTATCATAAATACACCTCACTGTGGATTTGCCACCAGCTGAGAAACTGTCGCTGGGTTCTCACAAGCGCTCCGGTAATAACAAGGCAGCGTAGAAATCGGTGAGTGAAGAAGTATTGGTTTAAATAACATCAATCTTAATGTTAGCTTTGGCTAAGCCTATTTTACTAAGGATCTCAGAGCATTTCGTGAACTGTATTTAAGCTTCAGGGTCCCTGGGGAAGGACTACCTTTAGCTGCGGAGGAACACAAAGAGCAGGGAGGCAGGTACAGGTTGACTGAGCACACACGTACACAGAATTGTTGTCAAACGCAGCAAAAGCATTCAGCTTTCAGTCTAGCTGCCGTGCAGCAACACTGCAAAGCAGAGCTGTGAAAAGATCTCGATCCATCCGCTTCAAGCGAACAAGAAGCGTTCTTCTCCAAAAACCATACTCAAAGTTAAGGAGCTGAAATGAATCTGCCAAAACTTTTCTGGGTAGAAATGCAATTCTTACTTGTTTCCCTCCCAATCAGTGTGGTTTTGTAATTTTTCTTCAGCTTCTACCAACCCCTGCCAGAGCCTGCATATTTTCCTGTTTCAAGTTTTCATTAATGTTTCCACTGTGCAAGAAAAATAATCCATTCTGTTTCGAGCTCTTATGCAGGGACCCCGGAGTCCAGGCCTCCCTTCCAACAAAGTGAGCACCCCTGAGAGCGCCTGGGGCCCTGGCTCCTGCTCTGACTACTTCACACGCTGTCACATCAACACAACAAATACGTTTGCCATTTGGAGAAGACGTTAAACAGAGATCCTCTGGTCAAAGTCTCACAAATGGACTAAAACCCCCATCCATCCTTATCATCCTGGAGCACTTAATAAAGCATCAGGGCTTTTCATTGCCAAGTCCCACTAGAGCACAGTTAAAAAGAGCAGCTAATTCACTTACCCGAGCAATCAGCTCCCCGACCATCCCTGTCCACGTGCCATTTGCCTCAGGGACTCCGTACACACCATCGCCAACGAGGTGGATCTTATAGTTGAAACGCAGGATCTCTGCCAGCTCCTTCAGCATGTCCACGCAGAAGCCCTCGTAGCGGTCATTGCCTTCCAGCTCCTGATGGTTCCACTTCAGCATTAAGTAAGGGTTTTCCTGCATTGAAACTGGGCAGCTGTCATTCCCATCTTAGCCGAGGCGTCCCACCAGCACGGTGCCGAGCACAGGGCAGAGAGGGGAGTGGGCTCCCTGGTAGCACCGGGATGGCAGAGGCTCATATAAGGGGCACCCAGGCCAAATCTTCCCATCCCGATATATCCCCCTCGACCAGGGTGTAAGAGATACAAAAAGCTGGTTTAATCCCTTGGGAACCCAGGTGGTGTGAAGCTAACAGAGCTGTTTCTACGCTGGTATTCATTGGTCCCTGCTGTGTCAGAGATGGGCTGGAGGTGCAGCAGAGTTATCCTGGTTTAGGATATGAAGCAGAGCTAAGGGATCAGGCTTTGGGGGCTGTTTCCAACTGGCATATGCCAGAGCATCCCAGTGACTGCTCCGAGTTATGGCAGGACATACAGATCCCAGCCTCTCTTGGCATACGGCCACTTCTTCAGTTTGTCCCCCTTTTCAACAAACTTTGTGGGACATGAAGAAATAGTGCCCAGAGTTCTTCAGAATTTTGGGTGTCTTTAAGGAAGGAGCAGAGGTACTGGAAAAAAAATCACAGGACAGGCAGAACATGGAAGGGGAATTTGTTGAATAAGGACAGTGATGCCTGTAGATGTGAAGTCTTGGTTCATAAAAGTTGTACCCATCTTGGCCAATTTCAGTAATTTTATGGGTAGAAGGGACAACTGTCCCCTCCAACTTAGCAGCTGTGTGCAAAACAGGAACATCATTCAGAGATAAATGTAAAATGGCAACTTAGCCCCATCCCAGCCCTCTCCCCAGCTGCTTCTGAACTCATCAAATATAATTTCCATATGAAACATCAACTTGAGTTTAATTACACTGTCATGGATTGTCCTCAGTGCTGTAATTAGAGATTTGATCGTCTGTTCTTTATGAAATCAGTGTGCAATGCTGCATGCTGGGGGCTGAGGGGGGGTAGGAAGAAGGAATAATATTCGAGCTGATTGACACCCCTAAGCATTGGGCTGGCAAAGAGCTAACGGGAACTGTAGGTGACCCCCTCACTTACCAGGATGGTGGTGACAATGAGTGTGGTGTTGAACAGACTGTCTGATATGTTGGAGGAGAAGATCCTGTTGTCCATGCTGAGTCCTTCAGAAACGTGCCAGTGGCCGATCTGGAGAGATAAACAGCACAATAAGGGAATTTACAGGGCAAATTACTGTACACACCCGCCATATGGCTCCGGTGACTGACAACCATCAAGCTGGCCCTGTAAGAGGTTTTTATGAATGCTCCATTACCTTTACAAGGCACCCCCACAACGGGCCGGCAGAGAGATTAACCCACTGGTGCACGGTGCTGGCACACCCCCACTCGCGCGACAGCGCCAAAAACCTGACCCTGCTTATGGCAGGCTCTGCCTTCCCATGTGTGTCCCCTGCAGCTGCGGCAAAGCGGTCCACCAGGAGAAAGCCGTGTGGCCAAGCAGCCTTCTGCAGTGTCCCCAGATGCCACCAAGATGGGTTCATCTCACCCAGCAGTCCCCACGCAGCCAAACCTGCAAGCTCGTTCCCTCCCGGCGCGGTGCGGCTTGGAGCCTCTGCCATCCCTCACGCTAAGGCATGGCAGCTAGGTCATGGCTGCAGGATGAAGACCTGGTCAGTGCTGTCAACCTGGTGCCTTCTGGCTGACGCCTTCACCTCCTCAGTTCTCTGGAGGTGAAGTCCTAAGGGGGACGAGGCACAGAGGCACTTCGCGGGAGGCTGCCGGAAAAGCAACGCTATAGCCGGGCTTTGGCTCAGCTGCACGCTCCTGCAGCGAGACCCAACCACCAGCACACGCTGCAGGGTCAGTGCTACACCCAGGTTTGACGACACCGAGCTCTTCACACGGGCACCGTGTGTTACAGACACAGCTCGGAAAAACTTCAGGAAGTGCTGAAGTCTCATGATTTCACAGTGAAAGCCCAGAAACGGGGAGACGGGGTTCCTGCCTCCAACTCCAGTCCTGCCTTACGCTGCCTCTGTAACTTCGAACAAAGGTTTCACCTGCCTGAAAGCAAGCAAAACCTCCTGCTGTCCTCCTGTGAGCATCACTGTCGTTAGTTAAAGGCTGGTATAGGCACTGTGAGGTCCTCGGAGGAAAACGGCACCTCACAGGGACCATCACAGCATTGCAGCTTCCACTGCAATCCCAGAGCAGCAGTGCCGACGCGGGGCAGACGTCTTCCAGCCCTGACCAGCAGCTCCACCTTGGTGGCAGGTGGTGAAATGAAGCCACGTCCTCAGCAGTGCTGCACCGTGACTTATCTCCTCTATCGCCTATAATGGATGACAACTACTGCACTATGATTAAGTAGCACCAAACCCTTTGATTCAGGCTCATCACACCCAACAGCTCCATGGAGAGCCTAATTCGCCCATCCAAGCGTCAGTGTCACTGCAGCAAACCTAATTGCCACTACCCGTGGCGGGGACCAGTCCCCCAGCGCTTGGGAGGACTTCGTGACTCAGCTGTGATGCAATGCAACCAGCCGCTGCCATCAGCCAGGGGGAGGAATATTCAACAAACCTAATTTTAACTTCAAGAGCCTAATCTCCCTCCCTCAGAGCTCTGGGCAGGGAGATCAGCACCTCCAGCAGCTCATTCAGAGTACGCAAATCAGGCTCTCACTCTCTTATGCTCCCTAAAAGAGCCTCTGTTTTTTTCTTAACGGATAGACCGGTGGCTGACGAAGGCCAGCTCCCTCCGAGACCCCTTCTCTCTGCTTTCTCTCCTGCAAAGCCTCTCTGCACCCACCAGGTCTCACCCCAGCCCTCTGCATGCTGGATTGCTGGCCGCAGCCTGAGTCCCCCGACACCACTGAATCGAGCTGCTGCGGCCCTAAGAGGTAGCGGGTGACCCCAACTTGCAGGGGTGTCTTCGCGGCTCCTCCGTAGCCAGAGCAAATCCATTCCCGGTTCCCCCGCGCTGACACAAGCTGTCTCGGGCACTGTCGGTCCAAAGCAGGTTATCCTTTCACTGTGCCACGGTTGTCAAGGCTGTAGGAACAAATCGATTTCTCTTCCGTCAAAGAGTAATCTTATTACGTTCAAAGAGGTGGGTGTAAGGCGACACAGAGCTACGGGCCAGGCGGGTGCACCGCCTTGGAAATGAATGGGAGGCACGCCAATTTACACCGCCCCAGGATTGACTCCATGCACTCAGTCACTTTTCTTGGCAGTGCTTTGCCTCTGGCATGACTGATGGCTGGAGGACTTCAAAGTCACTTCCCAGCTCGCACACCTGAGCCAAACACAACCTGAAACTGCTACGCTGTCGGCAAACTGAATCGCTCTGGACAGTGAAAAAAGGGCCAAGTCCTTTCTTCTCCTGGCTGTCGGTGCAAATCCGGCCCAAGCGACCGACAAGCCATTGCAACAGTGGCCGTCTGCGAGGAGTCCCAAATCCAGCCTCCTCATCTCTAGGCACAGGGAGCAGTGGGAAGCGCAAACAGGACAGCTCGCACTCGGCGGCTCTGCAGAAGGAAAGCAGGCAGGGAAAGCAAAGGACAGTCACGTGAATGTCTGCTCTCCTCCCCAGCTGGAGTTGAGGCACTGGGATGCAGCAGTGCAGGCAGAGCCAGCTGAGTCCCCGGGGGGGGGGGGGGGGGGCTTGTTTACTCTGCGGATAACACAACACACATTATTCCTCCCAGATGTGAGCCCAGCCCCTTCGCCAACATTAATAATGCTCTGCTAAAAGCACCTGTCATGGCAAGGACCTCTGAATGTGTTGGAAGCATTAACTCTCGGAGGCTCCCTACAAACAGAAGAGGTACTGGGGGGTTATTAGCCTCATCTGACAGATGGGGAGATGGAGGCACAGTGACAGTGTGTCGGAGCAGGCTGGGAGCAGATTGTGGGCATCCCGTTCTCTTGACAGCTTGTTGTGACTTAACTAGCATCAAGCTCGTAGCATCACGGTGACACTGTAGTGCAGGACTCATCTCTGGGAACAGTCCCAAACTGGGAGATTTCCCACGTACTTCATAGACAGAGAGTCCTTGAAGCACAGCTTTAACCGGCCTGCGCAGGGTCTGCATTGGTGCGACAGGAGGGATTTATCCCGGCTGTATTCCCCAACTCTGCACAAAGGTGCTTGCCTTTTCCTGTGACTGCTGAACAACAGACCCTCTGCAGCAATTGCCTCTCTGAGCGAGTGATCAGTCATAAACATTGCCTAATTTTTTTTCTCCGAGATTTCACAACCAGAGATTACTGACAGATTAACTTTAATTTTAACAGCCCTCACTGTTCTCAAATTTGTCCCTCCCCTGCTGGCATACTGAGACTAATTGACTGCCTCCTCCTCTGACAGCGCAGTGGGTTTGACCTTGCTTTTAACACAGCACCAGAGCCAAACACTCCCATGTGCTGGGGTACTTCCACCCCATCCTGGCTTGTTCCAGCTCACCACTGTCCCCCTCGCAGTATGATAAAGCCACTAATTGACTCCTCACATTGCTCGCTGTTTCTGAAGCGTAATGTGTCAGAGGATGTCTGGGATCGTCAGATCTCTCCCTCCCTTGCAAGATGGATGTCAAGGTGATTTTAATCATCGCTATCTATGTATAAAGAGCCTCTGAAAAACAGAAAACACATTCATCTGCAAAATGTGTTAGAAAACAATCAAATGCTCTACACAGACACGGATAACATGATCCTGTTGTTAAGGCTCTGGACTAGGACTTAAAGAGTTTTTAGGACTCGGGATTTTTTAGTAGCGGATATGATTGGTCTGTATAAATACACCAGGTGGAGGAGGTCCATAGCAAAGAGGTAGAACAGCTTTTGAAGCTAAAATAATAGTGATGGCACAAAAATAAGTAGATATAAACCAGCCAGAAATAAACAGGCTGAAAATTAGAAAAGGGCTCCTAATGATCAGAGGAACTGAAGTGACGGCGTACCTTTCCAGAAGAGCAGCGAGGGCAACACAACCACCTGGTTGCAAGCTGGAGCTCCATAACTTCGTGAGAGGGATTATACAACCCAGTGACAGGTGAGAGCCCACGGCTTGGGTAGAGAAAGTTCCCTCCATGTCCTCAGGCTGTGTGGTCCCACTGCAGACTCCTGCGGCATCATCTCTGCACCTCCCGGTGCCTCCCTACACTCAGCCCTCTGAGCCAGCCCTACTCTGCCCGTCCTGCCTGCAACGCCTGCAAGCATCTCACGGCAGGAGGGCTGTCTTGTTCTATGTCCTTGTTGTAGGCAGGGAGCAAACACACAGTTTCAGTGCAAAGCAGCCCAAAGAGCCTCGAGCCTGGAATAAGCAAGGGAGTGCCATTGCTCGTGACACTGCTCCGTCCCCACAGGCAGGCAAGGTCCCTCAAATTAGCCGCTCTGCAAAAGTCGTTATTCGGACTGGTGACACTTAAAGATTTCTCATCTCCGTAGAAAATCACCAGTGGCTAAGGCAATGCAAGCGGGGCATTCCCAGCTTGCTCCTTCAATCCTTCAGCTCCTCTGTTCAGACGCAGCCATGTCAACAATGCCTGGGCTTTCAAGCTCCTTGTGGTGCAAGATGACAAAATACCACTCAGACTAATGATTTTAATGAAGTCTTCTGCTCAGTGCCCCGCAGGCCTGAATGGCAGCCGGTCGCAGGGAGAGATGACATAGCAGGACCTCTCCATAAGCTTCAGAGGCATCACAGGTACTTACTACCCCCTCTCCCCAGCTAAAAATTAAGGCAAAGCCAGCCCTGAATACAGGTGTCTTAAAACAGGCAGGGGACCACCACTGCAACACACCCCGATACCTTCTGGGCTCTGATTAGCAAGCACTGTCCTACGGCTTGCCTTCGTCACCTCCCCTTCCTCTGTGTCCCCAGGACAAGGAAGGGGTACAAAATGCCATCACCTCTCATCAAGCCTTGCGTTTGGAGAGTCTTGTCGGCACTAACGGGAAAGACGCTGTGCCAGGAGGAAATACAATTGAGTAGGTATTTGGTACGTGGTGCCTTCACTGGCCCAAAGGGCAGGGAATTTGGAGGCGCCTGGAGAGGGATAAAGGGAATAAAAAAAAACAAATGAAAGAAAGCCCCCGGAGGACACTGCACAGGTCTGCCACATCGCTGGCACTCCTGAAGGACTTTACTGCAAGACTGATGCCAGCAAGGCAAGCAGGCAAAAACGTCCTCCACAGAAGTTAGCATGGGACACAGAGAGCACCAACTATTAAATCTTGTACAATCACGAGGCACGCACGCAACCCACCCCTGAGGCCACGCAGCAACCCCTGCGATCCCCTTCCTCCCCAGACGTCCCCTTCAGACAACATGATTGGCACCTGGCATAGCCCAGGCAGGACCTGATGGTGGCACGCACCGAGTTGGCTGGGTCCTGGGGGGCAAAAGGCATTCAGCTCTTGGCAGGATCTGTCCCTGAACTCTTGCTGAGGGTAACAGCTAAAGTGGAACAAGTCCCGTCGAGACTGATTAGCCGCTTCTAAGTTAAAAAGGTTTGATGTGGCGGGGATTGCGGAGGGTCTCAGAGCTATCGGCTGGTAACTCATCTGTATCTCATCAACATACCAATTAGACACCCCCGTCACTTCCACCGCTCTGTCTCAGGACGCCAGCAGAGCCTTTAACTGAACGGCCACTAATAGGCCAAGCTAGGACAGGGCGAGAGCAAGGGGTCACGGGGCAGAGCTGGGGACAACGTGCCCATGGTGGGGCTCCAGCCTCGACAGCACCTTCCCCTGCCTCTCCTCTGCACACTTGCCTCCCCTGGGGC
Organism: Astur gentilis; assembly: GCF_929443795.1. Lineage (NCBI taxonomy): Eukaryota > Metazoa > Chordata > Aves > Accipitriformes > Accipitridae > Astur > Astur gentilis. Next base: position 4,865,524 of record NC_064884.1, read on the forward strand.
CACAAAAATCACAGCCCCTCTTCACTCCCTTCTCCTGTTAAGCTGCCAAACCCGAGCTCTCGGTTTATTGCAAATCGCTACGCTGAAACTGGAGGGGTATGCCGCAATGCTTTTTAAAGGGGCAAAGAATGGGAAAAAATAAAAAGATGACATTTACAAACTCAGTCCTTGTCAGATATAGGGATCACCAACACATTAATGAGTCTGTGCTTTATCGTGCTTCCTATGAACAGAGAGCAGCTCTCATATGGCTAGGGAAAAATTTCCACTAGTTAAGCTAAATTAGGAAAAGACACGTTTGGTACGTTACATAAATGTATTAAAAATTGGATGTTAAAAAGCCCTGTCTCTCCTTGCCCAAAAGCAACAGCAAGTTAGAAATTCTAAGTGTCTCTAATTTGTTTGCTGGCTGGATCAGCTTCAAAATTTGGTGAATCTTCTATCAAAGCTGATGAGCTGGAAGTCCCTGTGGCTTCGATAGATGGAAGGAGAGAGAGGGGAGGGAGAAAGAGAGAGATGGAAAGAGAGAAAAGGCCAGAGAGCATGAGCTCGATTAAAACTAAGGAGGGAATGGAAGTGTTTCACACAAGAGCCCGTTAACATATATCAGTTAATATAACCCTTGGGAACAAGACTGTCTCCAGGATGTGAATGTCTGTTCCTTACGCCGTCCCCTCAAGGTGGGTTTAATTAAATGATTTCTAATGATTTATTTAGTCATTTTTATTACAAGAAGCCGAGCTGGCGAGAAGAAAACAACCATCTGTGGCACAGCAGAGCGGCCTTTGGCTTCCCTTTGCAGTGACCAAGACGGGCAGGCAGGATCAGGCAGGACCCTGCCCAGGTTTCACAGCTCCGTCCGGGGATGCCCTTCCCAGCCCGGCATATCACGGCAAACTCTTGCAGCCTGTGAGGGGCCCTAACACCCCTCCGGGCACTGCTATCAGTCAGGCCAGACCCCCGAGAGGGGGCTGCCTGAGAAGGGGAGGGCAGACAGCGGGAAGGCTGCTGCAGGCATACGGAGCAGTTTTATGAAGACTAACTCCTCCGCGGTGGGTTTCTGACAGGAGAGGGCTTGCAGCCACCGCAGGATCTCAGCAGGTAGCTGCGCACACCGAGGGACTGCCCCGTCCTTCCAGCACCTTGCTACTGCTACTGGAAGTGATTTATCACCACTGCGCTCTGATGGGGAATCTGAAAAGCTTGGTCCCGGCGCAGCTTTCCTGGGTACCTCTGAAACATGAAGCTGCTTATTTGACCGAGCTGTGGCAACAGGTCAAAAAATGTTTTCTCCTGTCAGACCGGGTTTGGGGAGAAGAGCTGAGACTTTTGTCTCAGGGCGGATTAAGCTGCAGTCAGAGCTCTCTGTGGAGCTCTGGGAGAAGCGCTGCTCCAAGAGGACCTGTGTTTTTAATGTGAACTCTCTGCCACATTTAAACACGTCAGAAACATAGCTGTCATAGTGAGGTTTACAGCATTTGCTTCCTCTGCTCCAGCTGAATGCACGCTCTTATTAATGCAGATGGGCCTGGATCTGTCACTTTTGCTCAGAATATGATGGGTTTGGGACATGATTAAAAGGGCATCGGTGCTATGAGAGATCTTACCATGGGGAAAATGCCATCCTGATCCCCCGCTCACTCAGCTAAAGGCAGCATCAAAGCTGAGCTGTCACTTGACAGGTAAGAACTGGCAGGCAACATCCTTGCCAAGGCTAAAATTCACTGCTGCCAGACCAGGAGAGATTTCCTAATGCCAAAATGCTCTGTTGGTGCAGGGTAAGATACAATAGCCTTTGTTCCCTGCCAGCACCTAGGAGAAGTGGCAATCTCCAAGAAAAGGGCAGGTGTGGATCTGTCAGCAGGGAAATAAGACAGATGAAAGCCCTTTTCCCAGGACTTGCATTTTTTTCCTGAATGAGGTTTGGATTTACCAGTAAAACCCTAATTCCTTGGGCTTGTGTCATGTAATCTCATCAGTTTGATATCTGTGGCCCCACACAGTTATCCTTAACCTTAGCTGAAGCCAGAAAATATCCCTTGGACAGAAAGAGGGTAACAAGCACAAAAAGGACCAACGCTGTGAGGAATCTACAAGCGCTGAGACAAAAAGCAAATGAGAGTCTGAGATAAGCAAACCCGTTGCAGAGGAACATGCACCATAAACTGAGAGGTAAATTGTCTTTCACTTCCTCCCACACACCACGCTGGGGAGAGATGGTGGGGAGCTCCTGACACAGGATTGCCCCCTTCTATTTCTCTCCCAGAAGCAGTTGTTTGGAAAGGTTCACGGTACGCTTTTTTGCCCATTTCATGGGAAAGACTCCCATTTTTCCCCATCTAAATAATTATGAGTACACGTGTCTCCACAAGCTTGAGAACAAGTGCTGTATCTGGCATACACTTTACGCCCTGAATTATCTCCTGCACAGGAGGGTTACCGTGACAGGACAGATACTGACTCTAACGTCACCACCTCAGGCGCCTGATACATTAAGACAAATCTAAATTACCTCGAGACACGTCCTTGATGAAGTGAAACACGGTACGCTTGACAACCCAGGCCCAGCGAGAGCTACCACGACATCCACGCCGTGCTGTCGCTTGCTGAACACCTCATCTTGCGAAGGGGGGGAATCCGCAATCCCCTTCGGTCCCGGCAGCAGCAGCCTGAGCCAAGACCTCACCAGGCTACGCGCAGACCGTCCCCGGGCACCGTCCCCGGGGCAGCACGGCTGCTCTTACCTGTCGGAAGCCGCTGCGCGTGTGCTGCAGGATTTTCAGGGCGTAGTTGGATCGCTGGCCTTTGCTGTTGAATTCGATGTGGCCGGTGAGACCTTCCAATTCTACCTGTCCAAGAGAGAATGAGTTACAGCGCCCATCGAGGCGGCTCACCCCACCACCCGCAGCAGAGCCGGTGGTGGTGGCCACTCGCCCCGCGCACTGGCCGTCCACCCTCCCAGCAGGTACAGCAATGCAAGTCTTCGCGCCTCGATCCTAATTGCTTTCGGAGTCTGGCTAGGGTAGCAGAGAGACGCGGAGGGGTGCAGGAGAATCGGCAGCACAAGGTGCGGGGCTCCCCGAATCTCTTTGCTCCGGCTGCTTTGGAACAACCACCTCCGCAGCCCCTCGCCGCCTCCCTCCATCCCAAGGCTAACACCGCGCTGCTCCGCGGCGGGCACGAGCCCTTCGCTGCGTCACACTGAATCGCTAGCGGGGGATTCCTCCAGAAACCTTTATGTGGTGTTTCACAGCATCGGGCTGGCGTTTAACACGAGAGCATGTTGCAACGGAGCCAGGACGAGTGTCTAGCCTCACTGTGCAGATTAACCACTGCTCGCTTGCTGCTGGAGCACCTCTTCAGTAACAGGGGCAAGCTACTGGGCCTCCTAGTAGCAGAGCCAAGGGAAGCTGAAGAGTTTTGTTGTCTCTGACTAAGGGTGAGATTTAAAGCAGGGTTCACATGCATCGACCAAAGTGGTACAAGGTTCAGGTTCAGCTGATCCTTCCTTTGGGGGGAAAAAAAAGATCTCATGAAATTTCCTCATCTCATGACATTTCAGGTGCACCCCAAACAGACTCAGAAAACATGCTCCTTCTGCATGGTCAAGCTTGGCTCTCAGGAATCACATTGACAAACTCCAACTACTTCTCAAGGCTGAAATTTCAGGGTCTGTTCTTGTGCCAGAACTAGGCTTGATTGGTTCCTGCAACCACACTTTTGGGTTCAAAGGAACCCAATCCCCTTCATAGGGAAACTCACAACTTGCCACTGAGCTCTAAGCAATTGTACTGCATAACCTTCTAGCAACTCAAGTTCACTCAAAACAGAGCTCCAATCACTTAGAAACATTCATACTTTAAAAAAAAAAAAAACACTGAATTCCAGTTTATCTGCAGCAAAGCCTGAAAAACGGAGAGTTTCATGTCGCTCCAAGGCCAGTGACAAACCAGCCCTCAGATCTCCTCTCTTTTCATTCCCAGTGCTACCTTCAAACAGACCGACATTCTGTGCTTGAGAACTGTGCCAGCACCAGCTTGTACATACACGTCTTTTCCTTCCGGCAGCGATGAGCACTAGCTCCTAACACACCAGCAAACTTCAGTCCCTTCTCACCATTCTCAGGTAGTTCATTAGGCTCGTGCCATGCTGCCAGATCTGGGCAGACCCACAGGACAGGGGCTTCACACCGATCTCCTGGCTCCGGTTCAGCTCCTGCACAGCAGTCACCACGGCATACACAGCATCGAAAAGCAGGGCGGAAGAGAGCTGTGGGGAAAAGGAAGAAAAAAAAATGGAGGCAGGAGGACAAAAATCAAGCCTCCCACTGCACCTTCAGGACCTTGCAGCAAGCAGGAGAGTGCTCTATCCACAACCTCAGCAAAGGTCAGAAAGGAGCAAAATCCTCGGCCTCCTCCATGCAGACAGCAAGCACTGCTTGCCTACCATTCTGCTCCAGCAACACCCTGCACCGCGTCTGCACCCACGCAAGGACAGGGAGACAAAAGCAATGGTATCCTTGAACTGCTGATGCGTTGGCACCACTGGGGCAAGTGTGCCCATTGGCAGCCCCAGTCCCACTCCCAGTCTGTTACATTTCTCCTTCTCTTCTTGCTTGTTTCCTTACCCTTTATGTCTCTGCTTGCTTGTTCCTCAGGGTTTCTGCCATCACTATGACCTTTCTATCTCTATTTGTCGCTGTCCCTTCCCGTTCCTTTCTTAGTTTCCTAAAGTAACTAACCCTTTCCAATCAAGGTGTGGTTTTTTGGTGCTTTGGTAACCTCTGATCAATCTGCTGGCCAGGGGGAACACCCCTAAGAGCATCAGGTTTACGAAGTTCTTAAAATAGGCAGCTGGGCAGAATAAAAATCCTGTGCCTACAGCCACAGAAGAAAATGTGACTGCGCTGCTTCAGCCTTCATTAGGCACCAGAGAGTCCTTCTTCGACCACTGCTTTGAAAGGCAGATCCACAAGCAATGAGGTGTTGCTAGATATGCTTCTCATGCAACTGAGTCCTGGCTTTCAGAGCCCGTAGAGACCATCTAGTGCCTTGCTGCAACCTCCATTTTCCTGCTGGCTGTTACCTGCTCTGTAATGGCATTGCTGAAGGAACGTCAAGAATTACAGAGCTCGTCCCTTCTCCTTCTCGTCTTTGCTTCATTTGCCTTTAATCAGATTTCTTTGTCCATCAAGCCTCGCAAACAGTGTTTTTCGCCCATGCACAACCGTTTCAATGTTTTTGATCTAGTTAATAATCAGCCATTTGCTCTCTCATGTTCACTGTTGTGACTAAGATTTCACTTTTAATTATTGTCACCTCCTGACTCTGCTGGAATTAAGCCGCTGCAGCTCATTACTATCAAGGCTACATTTTCCTTGTGGCTATTGCCTCGTGGCTACTTCCGAGAGCATCCTCTTACCACCCCAGCTCCCAGAAATGGGTTCAGTCTCTAGCCTGGGGCTCCTTTCCCCCACCTTACCCTGTTTGTGGCTTACAGCACTTGAGTGGTATCTGCATCCTCTATTCCTCCCAAAGCCTGATTAGGTTTATTCACTTCTGCCAGCAGCCCTGCAAGGACAATCTCACCCAGTTCAATCATCCCAATGAACCTCTGGTTTCAACTGCGTTACTAATTTGAACAGAGTGAACCAGACTTGACCCTGCCTGATCTTACTCAGATCAGTGGTAAGACCTCATTGACCACAATGGCCTGGGATTAGGCAGTCAACAAGCAGCACAAAACCTTAAAACGTACAAGCCGGCACGAGTTAAAAGGCATGATTCCAGCCTGATGCTAGAAAAACCCCAAACACCAGCTCTAATGCCACCAGTAACCTCTCACCTTTCCAGTCCCGGCACAGACTCACATTTGCTCTGTCGCATTCCTCCTGCACGTACCAGCGTAATCTGTTTTACACAAAGAGCATCCGGGGACTCTCCAGTGAGCACTGAGCAACTTGACTGGCATCTGTCAGTCTTGCATCGGACCTGTTTCCCATGCAACAGGCAGCACCTTTGGTCACATATATTGAGAGCCTTCTGCTAATAATAAGGATTGACTGGCTCCAGAGCTACAAAGTTTTATTACAGCTATTTTTCAGGAGGTAAACAGTAACACCAGAGGAGCTGAGCAGCCTGAGGACACACACGGAATTGGTGGCAGAGTGGGAACAGAAACTGGGTATCCCGTTTCCTATCCAGCCTTAGCTATGAGATATCACAGGTCCCTTTGCAACAGCAGCAAGCCTCTCCTGCATTTCTTCCCTTCTGTTCAGGGGTACGTCTACTAAGGTTTTTTGTTTAGTATTCACATCTGACCTAAACATTCCCCTCCTGGGAAGCATTTTCCAGAGCTACTTAAAGGAGCTGATATATCCTTTTCCCTACCTTTCTTTTTTACCTTCAATACATGTTCTTTTTGTAATACGACCTCTCCAGCCTGTCCTCAGCCCCTGTTCCATGAAGCTCTTCAGCATATACTTAATTTTAACTGTGGACTGAGTCCCATTCAGGTTACAGGATACCATACACAACTAGCAATTGCTTTCCCGAATCAGGAACCATATTAATACCAGTTGGCCAAATGAAACTGTTATGAGAGAAACGCAACCCCTGTGACCCCAAAGTTTCACTATCTCATACCAAATCAGAATATTAGACCAGCATTTTTAATTGTCTCCTGCTGGGTTTTCATTTCCATTTTCCCTGAGCAATTAATGATCTCTTATTAGCTGGTGAGCAAGAGACTCGTAGATCTCAGTGAAGCATTTGACATTATTGATTGGAATATTTCACTCCTTAGCCTCGAACAATTTGTTAGGATTTCTGGCAGCCCTCTTACAATTTCAAGAAATTTAGGGATTGGTGAGGGGGTTGTGATACACAGGATCAAGTCCTCCTGGTGGGGAATGGGAATCTCTCCCATGCCCTCAACATACCCCTTTCCTTTTTTTGAAGAAAAATCACAGCTTTCCTCAGAAGAACCACATTTCCATTCCTGATGCTGCTTATCACTTATGCCAGCCATTCCCTGCCCCACCGGCCTCAAAACCAGGCTCCTATTCCAGCCTCTCCTTTTTATGGGTCCTGGAGCACGGCACCTGGATGGACGGGAGCCTGGCAACACAGCAACATGCAAGTAAACAGACCCGTGCACCTCCTTTTAAATACCTACCTGGATTCCCCCTTCAATATCTCTTGAACAGCCACCAGGACTCAGACCTAGGGAGGTTCGTGGCCTTCACTCTATTCCCTCCTCTGGTACCAAGATCCTCTAAGGCGCTCCATACTTTCCCATGGTTGCCGGTGTGGGATCATCCTGCTCCACTGCTACCTGCAACCCCACCAGCAGCACCACCCCTCTCCTGTTCGTCTCTCATCTCAACCCAAACGTAGCATTTGCTCTGTTGCCTTGCACCATCCACCTAACGACCATCTCCCTCTGCCACTATTCATTTGGTAACTCACATAAAACGAATCATATTCAACACCGCAAGCTAATTTGGGATGCAAGCTGTGCGGAGGAAACCGTTCACAATTACATAGCATTGGAGTGCAGCAGCTCGTCTGGGTTCTTTGGTCTCTCTGGCTTTCATAGGTAGGCAAGCGTCTTCTCACAAGGATAACTGGGGTTAACAAGGTTAACACAAGCTCACTGTTGCCAGCTATCTCCTGCGGCCCAGAAAGTTTAGATGCGAAGTGGGTCATTTAGCACATCCACTCCACCTCCCTGCAGGCTCACCTAAGTTAGTGGTGCAGTAAATGAAGCTGCTTGACTTCGCACTGGAACAGATGCGGAGCAGCCAGATGCCTTGGGGCCACAGCCTTCGGCAGAGGAGCGGAGAGAGAGCTGGAGGCAGCACCTTTTTAACTTCCTCTGGGCAGATTCAGCAAGGGGGATCTGTCACCGCTCTCGCGTACATCGCCTCAACTTTCTTCACGTTGCCTATAAAATCTCTCACTACTTTTATGTTCTCATTTTAAACCACAGCTTTGTCACTCTGTCACAAAAAGCCAATTTGCCTGTTAACAAATTGATTTTCTTCCTTGCATGCGTTGTCTGATTTGTGCAGATCCCTGTTGTTTTTGTACTGTCTCTGCAATATAAGAGCTCTGCGCCAGGCTGCACATGAAAGACTTGGTAAGCTCAGCAGTGGTCCTCCACTCCCAGGTTCAGGGAGGACTTCCCTCTTTCCCTAAAGCCTAATTCTTGACAGTGAAAGTCGCTAATAAAAATTGCCACGTGATGGACGCCTGATCAGAACAAGGCTCCAGAAAAGGGAGCAGATGGCAGGCTGGGCAGACGGGCTCGCTGCTCCGTTCCCCTCGGCATGCCAGTCAGCTGCACGAGGAGAGGCTGTACCCGAGAACTAAGGAGGTATTGCAGGGTACAACTGGGACGCAACGCCCTGGGAACAGCTCACCAACTAGAAAGGGTCAAGAAACAGATCTGCAGCCCTCGCGCACATCAGCGGGCAGGACGGTTCCCACCAGTGCCTTTAAGACAACTAATGCCGTCAGATGCCCTGCACCTTGGGAGCAGGGATGGTGCCTGAGCTCTACCCTGGTACACTACAGCTCCTTGCTGGTTGCAGCACACCTTCCTCCCAACACCAGATCTGCCTCTCTAGAAACTAACAGCAGGTTAAGCAGAGCTGAGTGGAACATCCCACTTTATTTTTTATTTATGGAAATCTCCCACATAAAGGCTGTGTTTAAAGGTAAACGGATAACCAGGGAAATATGAACAGGTTTGGCTAGTCTGGGTTTTGCCGTGTGGTTTTTTTAAAATTTTCCTCCTAAAACATTATCATCTGTATCTTTGCCCCCAAACATAACACAGAGAATTAAAACCATTAAAATCCTGTGAAATAGACTTTACAATCTGGATTTTATTCAATGACATAAACACTTAATTACAAACATCTGTTTTAGCCTAAATTCTAATTACCTAATCTAGCCATCTGTAATTTGAATGATTTTCTCTGATTTCCTTTCTTTGCAATGTGATTAATGAGAAAGGCATTAGAGCAAGCAGCTCCCTCCTTCTTCCTCAGACGCTTTCTCAGCTCTAGCAAGAAAGCCCTGGGATTTTGCAGCTCGCAGGAAACCTCCCTCCTGTCACTTCCAGCTGTTGAGCTTCCTTTTCTCTTTTTTAGTATGAGCTACCCCACGAGATATCTGCTTCCCAGGACTAAAAGGGGAAGTTCTTACACAGAGACATGCTCTCTGGGAGCTGAGACCTGCCAGATTTCCAACAGCAGAGGCAATGCATGGCAAAATGGTGCTGGATTTGCTTTGCAGACACAGGAGAAGGAAACACGTGCCCTGCCTGGGAATACTTCACTTCACCTCTGCTCTGTATCTTCACCACCCGAGGCGAGGCCCTTTTCTCTTCACCTGGGACATGGCATATTGGCAATGGGAACCTTGCTACGAACGTAGAGCGAACCTTCGCATTATCAGAAAGAAATCACCTTTTGGTTAAGACTCTACACTAGGATTTGGGAGAACTGAACCCATTTTCTAACTGTGCTGTAGATTCCCTAACGCTGATATAACGGGACAAGTCACTTCCCTTCCGTGCCTCAATTTCCCATTTGTACACCAAGAATAACGCTCCCTCCCGAGCAGCTGAGCACCGGCTAGCACAAGGGGAGCTACCCTACCCAGCACAGCCCAGAGCAGCCAGACAGCAGGTTCTTGGGAAGCCACTGCAGCCCCCGGGCAGGTCCCCTAATGACAGCAGGGCTGAAACCGTTTAGGTCAGGGCGATCCAGCGTGGCTGAGCCCCCTCCCTTGAGACACATCTTCCCTGGCCTGGGAGGAAGCCTGCTGTATGGCTGATTATGCTTTATGAATGAATGAAGGGAGCATCCAGCTGACTTAATATTACACCGATGGGTGATTTAGGCTCAGGCTGACAAACCGAACAGTGCCTTTTCAGCTCTGAACTCCTTCAAAAAGAAAAAAAAACCAACCAAAAACAAAAAACCAAGCTGCAATGGGGCATGCTCTTGCATCCTTCCACCTACAGGTTTTGCTGGTTGTTCAAGGCAGCACAGGGTAAGAAGGCACAGTAAGGTCAGTTATTTCCCCATCACACCTGCTACACTCCTGTTCCTACTGTCCTGTTTGTACTATTAGAAGGAAATTTATTTTTAATGCCTCCGAACAGTCCCTGCAACCGTCATCTAAATAGGAAGCTTCCTGGTAGCAAACCTATAGAGATTTAGCAGGGCAGACAGCAAGCTCACTGCAGCTGCCTCTGTGTGGGAGGGCTGGAAGGAGGGGGAGCAGGATGGTCCCAGGCACGTACTAACCATGGCCTGAGCTCCATGTCAAGCCAATAGGACGTGGACACAAAGGGCAGCAAGCTCCTTATTTTGCCTGTTTAATATCACTTTGTAGTGATAATAAGGAGGTTTGCAGCAGCACACAGCTGCCTCAGCTTGTCAAGGGGACCCTGAGTTCATTAAAAACAATGCAAAGGGTTCCACTGATGGATGGCATTTTCTCTCTCTCCCCTCCCCCAGCTCCAGCCACAGCCCCCTGCAATCCCCAATCTGGCAAGTCTGCTTTGCAAACCTTCCCAGTTTTGAAGAGTCCCTAGGGAAGATTTCGGTGCTGATCCGCACACTCATCAGGGATATGTTAGAACACACAACGTAACACAGCCCCTTGGCATCTGCCTAAGCCCAGCCCTTTCCATGCTCTTTGCATCTAGACCCCCTCTTCCTCAAGCCGTTTTCCTAGAGGTAAAATAAACAGGGACAAATTTCACAAGGGAACGCTGAATCAGGGCTGCATCATCCCCTGCACTCACATATAAATATAATTCAAATTAAGATTAGGATTGAATTTAAAGCTGTACAGCCATTCAAGCGCAGACAAGCCCTCTAAAGCTCTACACCCACGTGGCTCCCCAAGGTCCCTTCGGGCGACCGCAGGCTTTCAGGATTGCTTTAGTATTCTCCGGATCAGGAGGCTCCCTGGTAAAGTCACAGCTCGACACCCCAAATCCCCTCCTACCTACTTAATTCAGCTAAGGTGCTCTGTCCGGTTCCTCCTTCCCATTCCGGGACCACCATCTGCCCCAGACAATCCAAGGAAGCCAATCCAAGCTGCAGCAGTACAACAGCAGCCTGGTGATGCGCCCGAGCTCTTTAGCACAGGGGTTATCTGGATGAAATAATTAGCGAATACCATGTACCCATACATTTGAGACCAGAGTTTCTACCTCTGCATGGCCTTCACACTGCATTGCCAGTGTCCGCTCAGAACCAGCCCGCAGGTCTTTTCGCAAGGTTTTCCTGACGGTCTATAGCAGCTTCCAGCTTAGGGAGACTGTAAGCAATGGGAATGAATTTTACTTACTGCTGGCCCAGTAAAAGGGGCGTGATCGCAGTTCTCCTGCCAGGACTGGTTGAGGCTCTGGACAAACTCTTGGAAGAAAGCATGAGACTGGTTGAAAATGGAAAATCCCAGGATGTTGACTCGGTCATCCAGCAGGGTGTCCAGGCGCTGGAGGGAAAACTCCTAAAGCAGCCCAAAACGGAAAATGGGATTAGGGAAGAAAACAGGCACCAAAAGCTTCAAAACCACTCAATACCCTTGAAGGGAAGATGGGACCATGAGAACCTGCACCTCCAAGTTGGGGCTGAAATCCAACCACTGGCCGGTAACGAAGAGCCTGGGCGCTAACCACGATTCGACTCAGCATGCTGCCCGCCTCAGGCTTTTAATGAAGATGTCAGCCAAGTCCAGTACTTTATTGGCCAAGTTCCACAGAAAGACCAAAACCCCTCCCAAAGCAGGTGCTGGGAACTTTTCATTTCTGAGCCGTGGTTCCTGTCAACCACGGCCAAGTGTGGCGTTACTGTTCGCAGCTTTAAACCCAACTCTTCTGACAGGAGGTTCCCTGTTACACAGAGGTTACAGCAGAGGCGGGGAGGTGGATGATATTTTTCAGATTAAGCCAGCAACCCGCTTCAATTGGCCAGAGAAGGTCAGCTGTGTTGTGGGAGGTCCGGAGCACAGAGCTCCTTAGCAGATTTATACTTCCCAAGCAACGCTCTCTCCAAGGCACTCCCAGAAAAAGATCTCTACCGTGTTCCCCATGAAAACCCTGCTGTGCCCATGTATGGCTACAGCTGAGAGCCCCAGACAGCGTGAGCACACAGACAGTGGTTGTCCATCCAAACAGGGGGCAGGAGGGATCCCCAAGCCACCAAGACCACCGGACTGTGGGATCCATGTCTGGAGAGACACCAACGTCCTTTTTCTTTACTATTTTTAATTTCCTCTGAGAACATACTGAACTGGACCCCAGCCTGGGTGGCAATCATCATCTGCTGAGTGAAGCTGCTCTACCACCACGATATCCAATTCGGTGACACCAACTTTAAACTGTTAAATTAAAGCAGTTCCTCCCCACGGGGCAATCCTGCTCTGCTCCTTTCTGCCATCAGGTACCAGGAGGAGATGCCACTCACAGGACATCCTAATGTCCTGTGGAGGCCTTTAGGGAAGGTGCTTTGACTGTGGGCTTTGGAGCAGGGCCCATCCTCTTGCATTTCTAAAGAGCAAAGTGGTAAGATGTATAAAAATGACTGTATGGAGAAAAAAAAGAAAAAAAAAAAAGGAAAAAGGGAGAGCTCTATTTTGCTACTCACGTCAATGGAAGCAGTTACATGACAAAGCCAGTTTCCTGGAAAAGATTCCAGCCCTCCTTGTCCTATTAGCAGGAAATAATGGTGCCTTCCTCACTAATTTCTCTTTTGCTAATTGCTAAAATGGAGTGAGAAGGTGGGAGTAATAGATTCTGAAACTGCTGCATACCCATTCTCTTCCACCACTAATACGAATGTCTTTTGGCTCTGTGGACTGTGAGATTTCAGCAAGTCAAGTAATTTTTTATCTTTCCTGCGTATGTGTGCACATAGGAACAATGTCTGTAAATCTCTGAAACATGGAGTTACAAGACTATTCCAGCACGGCAAACTCCCACGAGAATGTGATCAGACACAGGATTAAATGCATTTTGGACACAACCGCATTAACGTTAGGTAACATGAAATTGCCTGTGAACTATTGATTCGTTTGAATGATATTATCCTCCTGCCTTCCTGACAGGTTATCCATTTACCCACGGCATCCTGTCAACCCACGCAACGAGGGCAGATGGCTAATGAGGACCTGGGCCTGAGGAGATCCTGGATGCAAGCAGAGCAGCAGGAGATATGTTGAGCCCCTGCAAAACACTACCTGCCCCCAGCCAGAGCTGGGAGGCAAATTGGGGGGGGCACAACACGAGCAGCTGTCCGACTGCCCTCTTGGCTTCGTTATATGCAGAAGGAAAATGAGATGTTATGTACTGAAACAGCCACGCAGACCAAGGCTTCAGTCTCAGGCCAGACCGCCCCAATCTCAAGGCAGCTGAAATTAGTGCCTTTATTTATCACGCCTCTTCTCCCCTGAAGATGTTTCTAAGCTTTTGAGGTTGCTCAGGCCCTGGCAGGTTTGTTAAGCTCTGCTCCTTAAATTAGCGATTCCTGCGTGAGGGAATGTGCCCCGCTGGTCTCACTTCGCACGGGGGAAACTGAGGCAGAGGTGCGATTTGCCCCAGTCACAGAGCGGTCGCAAGGCTGAACCCATGGGTCCAGTCTGCTCAGGCTGGCTGAGTGATGGGCTCAGTCCCAGCCCCCGGCTCGGCTCCCTGCGCAGCTTTCAGGAGGGACCCCTGCCGGCATCAGCCCCATTTCCCCGGGAAAATTCCCGTGCCCCGCTGAGGATGGAGGCAGCTGCCAGGGCTCGCTGCCTGACAAAGCGACCGCCGGCAGACCCAGACATGCTCCCCCACCGGAGTCAACAATTCGATCTGGTTCAAAAGTTAACAGCAGCTTTTTCCCAGCTCCCATTAGTGGCGGCTGGTCATTGCTAGCTTTGGTCTTTTTCTACAGCCAGTGCTCTCCGTATCCATCTTTTTCTAGGCAAGCCTCCAGCTGCAGAAAACCCCATTTCTGATGCTGTCACGCTCATAAAGCATCCGCCTCTGTAACACAGGGGCGATTGCGTGGCCTGTACGCGACCCTTTGCTTGCACTGCTCCCTGTCCTTTCTCCCTGCTCCGGCTCCAACCCTCTGCCTTTAAATGTTTTTCCATCAGATGCGCACAAGAGTATTCCGCGGACCCAGGTCAGAAACAAGCAATGAGCCATGAGCTGCCTATGCAATGAGATGGAGACAAACCGTCCTTGGGGGAGACACTTCATTTGCAATGGGATAAGAGAGATTTGGTAAGGTCAGGCTTGCTACGGAGGGCAAAGGGGCGAGAGCATCCAGATACTCCAGTAGCTGCTGGCTCAGCTTCTGTCCCTGTTTGTTTTTTTTCCTTTCCTACACAGTCATTCACCACACTTGACATTTCCAAACCCACGTTTTGCAAACACAAACTCATTTGCCATTCAAGGCCTGCACCACTCAGCTGACTTCCAGAGCTTGACGCCGCATCCGTCAGCCCTGGTCCTACCTCCCATCCTGCCCTCCCGATGGCAAGGGACGGCTGAGCCTCCGATGCTGCCTGGCAAGAGGCAAGCGCAGTCAGGAAAAGGAGTGGAAAACCCTGCTCTTGGAGATGATCTCAGATGGCTCCTCTCACCACGCATTTGTGTGCAAGCGCTAACGCATTTACCTTTCCAAAGATCAGATTGAGGTAGAGAAAATATTGTTCAGATTTGAGAAGCAAGACTCAGACACGTGAATGGCTCTGTAGTGGGTGCACGGGGATTCGGTGTCAGATCCAAGGTTTTCTCATTGAGACGTACTGATGCTGACTTTTGCCTAAGCTAGGAAAAAATTTAAACAGTCTGAGCACAACCATGGTATACATACCTGACCTTGCCTTGACTGCTAGACAAAGCTGGCGGGCCTAGTGCTTACACAGAATAGTTTCGCAGCCGCCTTTCCTGTCCTCTCCTCGTGTAGTTACTCTTCCTTATCTGCAGTGCTGGCTGGTACTTTTGCAGGCTAGAAGATAGCTTTCCAATGCACGAAGAGCAAGGAGCCATTAGGAAAATAACTCACACCTGTCAGCAGATTCTGTTTAAACGGGGCACTCCAAGCCCTGGCGTGCCTTGTCCTAGCCTCCTTCGTCTGCACAAATACAGTTTTGTAACCACATACTTTCAGGAAAGATCAAGGTACCTGGTGAACGCAAGAGGGTGCGAATCAAAGAGATGGGTGCAAACAGCCTCTCCCTCATTACTTCCTATTCCACTGCCAATGATTTTTTTTCTTCCCCTCCCTACACCAGAACTGTCGCAATAGTTGACCAGCCCTTTGCCCTCTGTCTCAGCCCAGCTCCTTTATGCCAACCAGTGCAGCCTGATGCACAGAGAAGACCGTCAAAAATCACGCCAAGGTGAATTTCAGGTATACAAATCCTGGCTGCCCGAACACTTCCCCTTCTTTTCAATCCGTTTTTTGAAGTACCCACCAAAAGTCAATATTCTGTTTCAAGAGATCTCAGAAAAAGTAGGCCCTGAGGGTCTGCAGCCAAAAATTAATGAACTTTTACAGAAGAAAAATCCCCAGGCTTTGCTCAAATCACAACAAATTCTGCAGCAGCACCAGGCAATTACAGTGTAGATTTTCTGACTTCTACTACAGGGCTGCAACCACTAAATATGTGCTGTTAAATAACAACACTTAGCAATTCTATGGCACTCTATATTTTCAAAGTGCTAGGCACACATTAGCTAATTGAATACAAAGGGGTTCCCTGGGAGACAGCACTGGAGGAGTTATTAGAAGATGAAGTCACTCTTGGGTTTCTGCGCTTCATGCGGCACTCGACCTGCATTCTCACTTTACAGCAGCAGACAAAACCTATGGAGTGACCCAAACATTTAGATCATTGGGAGTACCTGGCTAATAAAAGCCACACAGCCAAGCTCAGTAATTCATGATTTTAAAACCATGAGCCTGGATTTTCTGGCATCACTAGCTGTGAGTTACGATCAGGAGATTTACAGCCTATAGTGCCCATTCCATTAGGAACATAAAGCCATAAGGTACAAGCATATTACTCAGTGCAAGTCTCTTGACTTGAATGTTCGGATTGCGGGCCAGCCGATCCCAACTGGGACTCAGCACCCACAAGCCCTCTCCCACCTCAGCCCGGGTTTCTGATGGAAATCCCCCTCCTGCCCTGCCCGGTTCACTCTGGTTCTGGAACACAACAGCGGCGACATGCTGCTCCTCACATTGTCACAGCACAGTGCCAGGTGAATGTACAAAATCACCGCTGCCGTTACCCCGTGGGGACTCCTGCCAGGGTATTACTGTTCCCACAATACAGAGGAGGAAACTGAGGCACAGCGCAAAAAAATGGCAAGCAATTAAAAATTTGACAGCCCAATTCAGCCCGAGAGACATGGATAAACAACATGCCTTGCAATGCAAAACTTTAAAGGCAACATTCATATTTAAGCATATAATTAATGAAGTATCCTCCCAAATCTGCACCCAAGTGATCCACTCCCAGACTAAAGTAGATGCCACAAATAATGTCCAGGTCTTCCCTCTCTACTGGCCCCGCTGCCACCCATCACACCCTCCCTCCCATGTCTGGGAAGAGGCTGGAGACTTCTGCGTAGAAAGGGCCAGTCAAGCAGGGGATTATTAGTGTCGTAACAAGCTGCCTGATAAGCAAATGTTTTTTAAAGTGCGGAGCTGCGAACCCTCAAGACTCCCCTGCGCTGCCATGCTGTGGTCTCACTTCAGCGAGTGGCTCCTGGTAATTGCTTACCCCGCAGCAGCGAGACGGCCAGTTTGCTATTCAGCGCTCTGCATCAGCTATTGAGCTCCTTCCAGCTTTATCGATTTAGCTGGTGATATTGTTCTGCATCCCATTTGTGTACGCAGAACCTCGCTCCCTCACTTGATTCTTATCACATTTTTAATAACCTAGATCACCCGGGAAGCAGGGAGACAGAAACTACTACCTGCATGGAGGCAAGTATAAAGTATATGCTTGGAGACAAGTATAAAGGTGATCTCGTTTTGGTTTTAGCGAACTCTGAGGCCTTCCCACGCCCTGCTCGACCTCACCCCATCCCAAGCCCCTGGAAGGAACAGGATTTGCTCAATACAACCCACAATGACAGTAAAGATGTGTCGTCGTCGTCCCCCTCTCTCTTGCTCACACACACATGTGGTTATCTTCCTCTCTTAATTACCGCAAGAACTTTATTGGATTTTGGGATCTGCTGATTAGCAGCCTCCAAAACACCCTCTGACTCTGTCATTGCCCAGCACTCAACAGGAGAAACTCCTGGTGCTCTAAGCTCAGTAGGCTGCTCTGACCTCATTCCCTCAATCCCAGCCAAGGATCCGGCCCTCTGACGGCAGCGAAGGCTGTTACACCAGGCACAGGTCCGCCGTGGGACCAGAACACGCTGTACTGTTCCTTCTCTATTTTTATGTGGGATGGGAAGGAGAATACTGGGCCAAGGCTTCCATTTCTCTATTAAGTCCTCGCTCTGGCAAAACTTCCATTTCAAGAGTATTTGGTGCTTAGAAAAGTTGTCACCTTCCAAACACAGACTTTCAACTCCCATACTGAGATTGCCTGGCAGCCTTTATGCAAGAGCCATACCTTCAGCTAGTGCAAAGTCAGCACAGCTCTAGTGACTTCACTGCTGACATCATCGGATGCCAATGTGCATCATTATTCACCATTTTAGGGTTAACCAGAGGACATAAAGTATGTCAGCTCACGGTTCTTTGGGCAACCAAAACTCTCTCCAGGGAGTCTCTCCCTGGGCCACGGGTGGCAGGATTCATACACTTGGTCCAAAGGGGCAGAAGGTACCAATCCTGGTCCTATTTACACTGAACAGATCTGGTGCAACTGCTCTGCAGTTACTCCAGGTTTTCACAGTTCATGTTGAGTCCAGAGCAAGACTTGCTGACAGAGAGGGGAGCAGAAGGACTAGTTTTCCTTCAGGGACACCCAAACAAATGGCTAAAACATGGATTCCTCACAAGAAGCTTGAAAACACTTTAGGCTCCTGTGTTGCTGAGGTCCCTTACAGTGCTCTCGTACTGATGGAGATCATTAACAGCATCAAGAGTACAAGAAGAAAGAAAAACGTGCAAACCAACAGAAGACACAAAACACAGATTGAAGTGAATGACTTTCCCATCCTCCTCTGTAACAGAGGCATGCCAGGGACCACCACCTGAGCATCACTACCAGCTTTGGGCATGGCCACGTGGCCATTACATGACTGGGACATTTGGCCCCTGCAATGGTCAGTTCTTCACAATCTGGCACCAGTGACCAATTTCTTCCCTGAGATCGTCAAACCTCCTCTGTTAGACATAGCAGTGGAGAAAATACCTGCCTTTGCCTCTCTGGATCCTGTTGCCCCCAGGGCTGAGCTGCCGAGTCTGTTAATCATTCCTAAGCTCCTCTAAGAACACATTTATTTATTTACTCAAGTGGACAATATTATGCTAAGTGCTTTATGGTTTTCTTGGAAGTCTCAGTTTATTTATAAACTATTGACAGAGTCAATAAGTTTATAATGGGCCACATGTAAAAATCAATTTCTCTGGAAGAAAAAAAAGCCATCACAGCAACAAATTGTGGCCTTTTGAGTAAGTAAGTGGATGTGGGAGATCTACCCAAGGGACTGTTATTCAGCCATTCATGTAGTTAAAGAGGAACTGCGATCTCAACGAACTCGGGGACAATTCAGGGGAACTGTCCGTATATAATCTGGTTGCTCTTAGAAAGTTGACACCTCACCAAAGCGTCAGTGTGCCATACGCTACTAAGGATGGGTCTTTTACCTCCTCATGCAAGGAGAGCTATTAAATTTCGGAGGTTGTTCTTCGAACAACAGCACTTTAGGAAAATGCATTGCCCACATACTTAGTGAAAGCAATTTACTTCAACTTCTCTGCAGGGAGCCTGAAGTTTGAAGAGTGACAAATACTCAAAGAGCAAAGAGGTCAAGTGTTACTGTTGGGACCTGAAAAGCACAACTCTTGGAAAACAAGGGGCAGAGAGTCTGAAGGACAAATAGGACAAGACAGCATGAGGGCAGAGGAAAAGAGAGGTTTGCTCTCCCATCAGAGGGCCTGGGCTGTATCTGAGAGAACGATTTACTCAACAACTGGAATTCAAGCACAGGGTGGACTCTGAACAATGCACAAAGATGACCCAGACAGGTAAGGTAGCACAGGCAGCAAAACACAGGGAGGTACGGTTATTGCTTCATCTAAATCCTCCTTTTCTCTTGCTAACTGGAATGAGGAAGAATTGCTTTGGCATCCTTGCAAAAAACCTGATTTGTTTGCCCTGCTACCACATGCCACTGAAAATATGAACCATAAATCCACGGAATGATCAGAGCTCTACAAAAAGGTTTGCATCAGCTACTGGGAATCAGGAAGGCTGGCTGGACCGCAAGGTAAAATTTGTCACAGCACAACACAAGAGTTCGCCGCCTTCACTTGTGCAAAGGACCATGAGGGTGCTTGCGGCCAGCAGACCTCGTGCGGCGAGGCCAAACACCATGGCCTGTGCCGGAGCTCACGCCGCAGAACCAGACACAGAAGGAGAAGGTCATTTTCACAAGAGAAAGTAATTTCACAAAGCAGGACTATAAACCTAAGCTCCACAGCCCTGGTCAAATACTAAGCTGTAGTCCACTTTCCCTCGGCTTTACTTTACATCATTCCCTCCTTCCAAAGGATGTTACCATAATGACAAGCTACTGCTGAAACGTGTGATGTTGTCTGGGTGATTTGGACACTAATTTCCCCTCCAGTTCCAACGGGGCATCCAGAGTGACAATTCAGCTTTGAAAACTTCATCCTATATGAAGACCAACCTCTTTATAAATCACTAAACAAAGAAGAAAAAACAGGAAACAAAAAACCAAACCAAAACTGATTTATCTGGTCTCTGGAAATTGAATACGGCAGCTGTTTTATCAGCAACAACACCTGCGCACAATATTGTCAGGGAACAAAACTGCATCCAATGAATAGACCATCTGACTCAAAGCACTAGTAGAACTCCCTTACACCTTCCTTCTTACAGTAATAATTTTAATTGTTTCAATTATTTCCATCTAATCTCCTTGATAAATGTTTTGAAATTTAAACCCAGCCTGAGGTCCATACATTATATTTAAAAAAAAAGAAAAAAAAGAGACAGAGAAAAAAAAGACAAAAACCAACAAGCTACACAGAATTAACAAGCTAAAAGAATTAATTGTAGCACGGGATTTTGGAAGCATCCAACAACCCCTCCTGCTCAGCACTGCTGATTTCAAGGATTTCCAGCACTAGGAGGAACATTTTTTTCAATGCACAACAGCCTGCCTGCAATGCTTTATTTATGCACTGGCATTATTGTTATTATTACTATTATTATGGAGCACACCATCGCCCCCTTACGTGGTCGTAAGCTGTGTGGATACACAAAACCCCCGCGCCCTGCTGGCCACTGGGTCAGCATTTGCCATTAATCCTCAGGAAATTTCAGCCCTCCCAGAAGGGTAAGTCCCAGAGCAAGGGAGTTTGTCACCTTGTGGAGATACCAGGAAGAAAATTGGGTCAGGCTGCGGTTTTCTGCAAGGGGCCTGAGGACAGAAGGGTGCTCAGTTGCCACGAGTACCCCGTACGCAGACGACAGGCGTGGGGAAGAATAATGCAACAGACCTGCTCTGCTCTGCGAGTTTCATTAGGACTCCGGGAAAATTTGTTGAGCTTCTGTTGCTGACAAAAAGCGTCCCTTGAGCTGGCTGAAGGAGGCTGATAATGAATTCGCACGCAGTAAATTAGCCTGTGGATATTTTTACATCAGGCTGCTCGCCTCGGCTCCGATGGAAATGCACTGGGGGCCGAGGACTTCCTCCTCATTTGCTCCCGCAATCTCCTGCCAAAGGCTGGCATCTGCTTTCACGCACCGCTCTGCCTCCCCCTTGAACGGTGGGGAAAGCAATGCTGACGCTATCTGCAGTCATCAGGCTGGCTAAGGAGGAGCCGTCACCCCCGAATTGCTCTCCCATGGACCGGCGCCAGGGGAGTTGCGGCAACTTGCCTCCATCTAACACTCCGCAGAGAGAAGAGCTGCGACGCACAACTAGCTGTCGGCTGGGATGTGCTTATTAAATAAAATTAATGCTAGAAGACAGAAACAGAATTCCCCTCTAGTGCCGCAGGGCAGGTGTTTAATTCAGCATTTTATCCCCTTTTCTCTTCTTTTTTTGCCTGAAATATTTTTCCATTTCCAAGCAGCTTAATGCTACACAAACTGTCTATTCCCTTTCTGATGGGTTCTCCCTCCATTTAAAGCCATCTTTTTGCTTGCTCCCCTTGACAGCAGTTCACTATGATTTTTATCTTTTCTGTTAGGCAGTGATTGCAAAGCCTCAGAGGGTTCATTAGGAGCTTGATAATCCCTCCAGATTTATTAGTCTAAATTGCTCACTCCCATCTCTCATCCCCATTTAAATATTACTAATTTCCTTAAACATCTCTTCCATCTGCCCAGGTTTTGCCCGATGTCACCTTTCTTTAACGGTCCCTGCCAAAAATCCAGTTAACTCTGCTGAGGGCTGGTCTTTTGGACAAAGTGGTAAAAGAGCCTGGGTAAACAGATTAATATCCCGTGAGAGTGAATGGCAACAAAATTCATTTCTCTCTCACCTGCCGTAACTGCATTACACTAGATGAGTGGGTTTCAAAGACAAATTTCACCTCTTAACCTTGAGCAAACGCTTAATGACACCCATGCTCCAAACCAGTCTGGTGGTGGTGGCAGTGGGGAGCTTAATTTTTATATTTCTGTTGTCTGAGCGCCATCCAGGAACACGGGACTCCACCGTGCTTGTGACGTGCAAATAGAAATCCCTTACTATGTGCGTAGTCCCGGTCCGTGGGGTGCACTGCTGGGACTGGGGAGGGCAAGCGGAACAAGAAACAGTTGTTGGGACCAGAGGGCAACAGGAAAACTACTTGCTGGGACTGGGAAATGACTGGAGTGGTTCAGTGCTGCGAGCAGGATCTGATGAAGACAGGCACTGTCCCTTACCAGCTCTACCAGCAGCACCGGCACAGCTATGCTCTAACTCTGGGCTGGCACTGGGGGTGAGAAATCACAAAGCAGCAGCCACTGCTTTAAAACAAGTGACGTTCACCTCCCGAGGGTGCAGCTTCTTCCCTCAGCGTCCATCACTGGCTGGTCCCCCCCAGGTACACCCCTTCCTTCTGCTTTGCTGCCCGGTGCTGATCGTTTGCATGGGGATAAACAGGAGCAGCGAAGCTTGTTCTGGCTGGACTGCTATTGAGCAAGGTTAGGACCTATGGATCAAGCACTTAAGCAGGAATCAGAATGCTATTAGTTCAGGTAGGAAGCTTGTGGGTTTTGGGTTTTTTTTGGTTTGGGTTTTGGGGGGTTTTTTTTGCATTTGTCTCTTTTCTGATGTCTCCTTTCCCTATCCCTTTTCCTTTCTCTGTCCCAGTTGCTCTCTTGGCTTTCAACCCCTCCATTTCCCTCCTTCCCCCTCCTCCTCTCCACTCCAGCTCTCCTGCCTACACATTTGGCTTCATCCGTTCCCGTCTGTCTCCCACCCAAACACAAAGTGTGATTCAGCTCTCGGCTTTCCTGGCACACGCACACCCTGGCATAAATATTAATAGAAATTAGAGAATATGAGTATCATTTGGGGTTGGAAGGCACCTCCACTTAATCATCCAGCCCGTCCTGCCGCACTCAGGTTTCCATCATCCATCCCCACACCAGAATTAATAGGTAGGTATCCGGTCTCCCTGGCGGTAGCATTTCCCCCACGCCACTAAGCAGCCTGTTCAAGAGCTTTGTAGCCGCTGCAAGAGAAGTTTCTCTGATGTTTATTTTGGGTTTCCCCCTGCTGCTGCCTAAGCCCATTACTCCTTGTTTAGCACAGCACTCGGGGATTTAACCGTACGATCCCCCCATTAATGTTATTAGCAGCTATAAAGCCAAATCACCAGGGGCCACGCTGAAGATATGCCCCGCTCTGCCTCTCAACATTTATGGTATCATCCTTCCTTTGTCTTACACGGCTGCTCTCAGAGGCAAGGCAGAAAAGGACGGGGCCGTGGTGCCCTCCGCACGCCCGCCCCAGTACAGCCTGCCCTTCTCCCGGCACGGAGAACGGGCTCAGGGGCTGACACCTCCAGCGTAACCCTCCTGAGCCCTTGGTCAGGAACCACGCGTCTGCTGGTGCTTCCCAAGGACCCGCACATCTCATCGCGCTGCCTCTGGCCGCGACGTCTACAAATCCTGCCTTTGGCAGCTGCACGGGATCGATCGGTTCTGCCGGGCACCCGTCGGCTTTCACCTCCCGAAGGCCAGGGCAAGACTCTCCCTGACTGATGCTCAGGTTTGCAGGGGGACACCCCTCCTCGCCTCCCCCTCCCTCCACCGCCGATCCCCCGCTCCGTAAGCACGTGGCTCTTCCCAGCACTCCCACGGGCCAGGGAGATCAGCTCCCATTAACATGACTCTCCACGCACACGGGAGAAAAGCCGAGAAAAATGTCTTACCAGATTAGTGAAGATATACGTGTAATAGGCAGACGCCATTCCCAGTTCAGCTGCCTGTGAAGGAGAGGAAAGGAGATTAGACCAGAGCCTGACAATCTTCAATCTCCACTCCAGCAAGGCACAGACTGGGCCACATTTGCTTTTTCATCCTTATCGCTCCGTGCAAGCGCTGCTCTCTTCCTGCAGGCGGGGAAGGGTGGGACACAGCAACACAGTTTGACCTGTGAAATTAAAGTCTGGCGAACTAATTTTTCAGCGGGACTGAGCCTACCTCCGAGGTCTCCCCTCCGCAACAGCCCTGACAAAGCACCTGCACAGGGGCTGCCTGGCAGAGAGAAATGACCCAACGCTGCACGAGCCGCAGCTCCGGAGCCCTGTCAGCATCCCCGCTCCCACTGTGGCACGGCGCGAGATGGCATTCGGGGATTTCTGCAGGTGCAGAACCAACAGCAACGGCCCGTACAGACCCTGGCAAGGCGAGGTGGGGTCCCGCAGCCCCAGCCTGAGACCTGTGGAGCCCCTTGGGGTGAGTTGTTCCTGGGCTGTGCAGTGTGTTTGGAGGAAAGCGAGGTTGGCCGAGGTTTGCCGCTTTGTAAGTGAATGTTGCTTTTCTCCTGATCAACCACCAACATCTTTTTGAACATAATGAGGGAAAGCGGCAGTCGAGAAAGCTCAGGGCTTGGTCTCCTTTCACCACAGATGCAGAAAGCAAGGCAGAAAAAGCTCTTCTGGAGTTACAGAAAAAGGACAGTCATCCCAGTGGTGGTTTTCCCACATGTATCAGTCAGATTTGGGCTCCAGTCCCACAGATTAATTAGCATGAATGAAACCTAGTAACTCAGCCTGTTCTCCAGAATTTAGACAGAGTTGCAATGGCCACAGAAATAGAAAAAAAGAGGGTAAAAGTGTCTGGAGATGCAGAGAGAAGGACACGGATTTTTCCGCGGGATGATCTTTTCTAGAGATCGCAGACCAGTTCATTGAAGTCCTTTTCCAAAATTCAAAATTCTCAGTCAACAAGGAGTTGGTTGTGGGAACAGATGCTCAGGAAAGTTGGGGATTAATCTGCAGATCCTCCTGCAAGCCTATGTTTCACTGCCAAGCACAGCTGGTCTCAAATCGTGCTTCCAGACCTTGGCAAAGAGGTTTTCCCATCACCCCAGACCACACAGAAGAACGGGAGGCAGGGAGGGAAGGCCCAAAGGCAGCATCTCCTCACTTGGTTTTAGTCCCTTTCCATCTCACCCAGAAGCTGGAGGATGGTGACAACAGAAAGCGAGCGAAGGAAAGATACTGAGAAGAGGCGGCTTAGATTGCACATCTCCCTATTCCTGCCTGTTCTTTACCTATTTCTGCGCAAAACCACCATTGCAGTGGGAGAGGACACGGGCAGCGGGGAGAGCTTTGGATGCACACAGGGGACTGACAGCGGCTTAGGTCTGGCTGTGCCCAGCCCTTTGGTTGCACATTCTCACCGTGTCCCTTGCACAGGTAGCAAAATGGACACAGCAAAGTCATTTGACCAAAAGAGCACCACGACTCCAGAGGAGGCTGCCGACCTGCCTTTCGGCCAGCTCTCCAGACAGCTGCCTCATTTTTAAGCCCTACACAATAAGACCTGGCACCCATTTCCCTCCCTTTTCCCTTCCTGGGGACAGAGATAATGTCAGCTCTCCCTCTGACCCACTTTGAAGTCAGTGCATTTGATTTCAAGGGCAGAAAATCAAAGCGAGCAACAAAGCGCTTCCTGCGAGCATCGCTCCCATCCATTTAACGTGCCCGCTGGCAGGTGGGCAGCCGGGACAGGCTGGTAATCAAGGAAGCAACCATGTGTCTCCAGACCATATGTGGAGGGTAAGAGATGAGAAATTGCAATTTCTGTCATTGTCCGAGGCCAGGACTGGTCTCCTGAGACAGGTCTGACACAAGGCACTTTCAAACCAATAGTGCATTTTTCTTTCCCGGCTTTTCTTTTTCCCAGCTTTTGGTGACCTGTGGGTGGGGACCAAGGATGTACCTCCTTGCTCACCACAACCTCATTCCCTACTCTGGTTGCACCTCTATAAAGAAAATACTTTCCAGCCTCCCAAGGTGCAAGAAGTTGCCAGATCAGAAGCTCATTATTTATTACCTTCCATTCCTACAATCCTCTAGCTGGGAAGACTACATTAGGTTTTTACTGAACTGCTGAAAAATCGTGGCAGTCTCTGACATCTTTATCAGTTGTGGCAGAAGGACGCTCAAGCCGGGAAGGGAGAGTGCGGGTGCCTGAAGATCGGTGCTGTGTGCCTGTGGGAAGTCACTATAGCAACAGAGGAGGGGGACAGCCCTCAGCAGCCAGGCAGTACGCAACAGGGACCAGGAGAAAAAAAAAGATAAAACACACACACACACACACACCCCCCTACATGGAGGGGACTCAAAATACCCTCAAACCTGCCTATTTAGAAATGCAAAATTGCGAGCAGTGGAATAGAAATCTTTGCGGAGGGTAGGTGGGGAATAACAAAAACAGCTCTAATGGTTCCTGCTGGCTGTCATCAGGGATAAATCTGATACAGTCAAGGCCTCTGAATGACTGACTCCCTGATACCGCAGCCGGGACACCGTGTGTAATGCCTGCACCAACAGCCAAGGGGGGACCCCATTGCTTGGATCCTGCCTCCATTCAGGAAAGTACTTCTTGTTCCTTCCAGGATGTGGGAAACTCTACACAACTTTAGACTCCATCTGGAGCCACTGCTCAGTTTTGAAGTAGACTATCAAAACAAATGCTAAAAACTGCAGCAAGAGACCATTTAAAAATAAACAGGATTAAAATAAAATCTCGGTTAATAAGATGATAAAAAAAGGCAGCAAAAAGTTAGAAATGTACTCGGAAAAAAGAAGAAAAACCTATTGCACTGATTGACTAATTCAGAGCACTAAGCAGCCCTCCATGGCTGTTTGATGGCAACACGAGCCACCAGCACACACCACTTCTAGAAAGCAAACACATCAGCTCAGAGCAATTAAACCATTGCTTCTACAGATACAGTCCTGGAAAGAGAGAGCAAATTATTTTCCCCAGAAACTCTATCAGTGGCAATTCCCCTCTCAGCAGAGACCATTTCCAGTATTGCTGCAGGAACTTTAACACTCCATTATCACACAACACCTGCACATGCATGCTCATGTACTGCACGCAATATCTCGTTCAGCGGAAGGAGCAGCATTTACAGCTGTGACACTTAATAGACACTTACCTTCTGCAAAATGGTATGAGACATGGAAGCGTTGGCATGTACAATGATGGTAGCTGTTTTGTCATCTCGGATCTCTTTTAGAAGAGGGGTAGGGTCCCGGCTGTCATCTAGCATCCGGACTGAGAGAGTGTCCTTGGAGATGAGGAACTGCCGAAGCAACTTCTCTAGGTTTAAAAGGCCTTCAAATAAAAGGGAGAAAAAAACAGATACCTCTAAGTTTTACACTTGGTTCAAAAAGCAGTTCTCTCATGGCCCGCGGTCATCCCCAGTAGGAAGCAGTTCTGCGTCTATGCACTGCAAAGGATTTGGGGTTGCAGCACAGGCTCGCTGCTTGGGCCGACGGGGAATGGGAAATGACGGAGCTACTCCAGCTGCTCTCCAGCCAAAAAGCGGCCCCAAAGGCCTCTTGGCAGGAGATAAGATTGCTGATACAAATTTGCTCAGAAGCCCAGAGTCCAGAAAAGTTCTCCATTATCTTCCTGCTTGTGGGATTGTTCTGGTTATCACTGGTTGCTGGAGGATGATCCCTTCTCCTAAGCCTTTCCATTACTAGCTCACAAACCAAGTGCCCTGCAGGGCACAACTTGATACACTGTGGAGATCTTGAAGCACTCTGATGGGGAGCTGCTATCTTCCAAGGGCATCCGTCCCTTGGGATGGAAAGCTCTGCTGAGTGTCAGACAAAGCAGAGATCATTGCAAGAACACAACATTAGGTCTCCATTGAAAAATTGTGACAAAAGTTGTGAGTATGGTCCTAGCACAGCGCGGAATTACTTGTGGACTGCGGATAATAAAAAACCCAAACCAGCATATTTGGTGCTTTATGGAGAACTTGGAGAGTAAAGTAGGAAACTGTTTGCAGTCCAGCAGCTCCACCACGGGGCAAGGTCCCTGGAGACCCACCTTCCACCTCGACGTCAAAGCCCTCCTCCCTCCTTCTGCTTTGCCATCCGCATTTCTGCCTCCCCTGTGCCCCCACCGAGCCCTCCGAGTGCCCCAGCACAGCACAGCCCTCCGCCTCCGCAGCAGCGTCTGGATGTGATTGGACACAGGGAAGAGCCGGGATTCTGGCTACCTCGGCACTCCCCAAGCAGTCTGCAGGACCGGGCTCTCCCTTCAGATGGGAGCTGAAGGAAAGAAGTAATAATGAGCGAGCACCCACATGGGTAAGTCCCGACTTCCCTGGGCTTGTGCCCTATTGCCTTCAGCACTTCTGACTGAATTTTCTTCCTGCAGCTAGGTGGTTGCAAGGGCTCCTTCCAACACAGCTTCTTTGATGTCTAATAAGACATCAAAGCTCCTGCTGCAGCTTTTCTTAGTCAAGAAAGCATATTTGATAGAGTCTGTCTCTTCTATCCAGCTGCTGAGTTTCATCAGGAAATAACCTCCTGTCAAGTTTGATTGACCAGAGAGACGACCACATGTAATCATTAGCAAGACACAGACAGCTAGCATGGCCACACATCCGTCCCTAAGGGAAGACAATCCAAAAAGAAGGGGGAAAGCTGAACTGAAGGAAATCGAAAAGAACAGAACTATCAGCAGAGTCACATCCCAGCTGGCGGAGGGGCAAAACCCATCCTCAAGTCAGAGGTCTACTCTTAACCTAACTGTACTTTTGACTGCATGAAACCGCTCATTCACCAGAAGGTCAGGGGCCAGGGAAGTGATACAGTGTGATGTGATTAGTGTTCCAAAGCGCTGCTTTCAAGGACTCCCAGCACTTCACAAAGGTAACAAAGCAGCACGTTAAAAGGGATACATCCAAGATGAGGATGTATCTCGTTCACAGTGAGAGTTTCAGCATGCGAAGTTTGCGCTGAACTCTTTACAATGCATTTACCTCTTCCCTTTTCTCTGACTACAGGTAGGAACTCAGCAAGGGACTACAGAAACAGTCACGGCCAGGACTTCTCTGGATCACACCAGCTTCTCTTTCTTTCTCACTAGCCAGTGAATTCACTCTGTGTACAGGACACACGGGCTAGACCTCACCTGAATACCATTTTTGTATGCTAGCTCAAGTGAACAGTAAATTTTACCTAAGCCCTCCATCTGATGCCTGTAAGGTTTATTTTCACCTTATTCCACGTCTGCAAGGGACCAGGCAGGCTGCTGCAAGTAACAGTCCTGAAAACACCAAGTTTACTTACAGCTCATCCCAGCAAAATCTGCTGCTGCGAAACTGAGGAAGGTTTTACGAGCGCTTCACTAACTTCATAAAAGACTTGCATTAAAAAAAAAAAAAAAAGAAGACATGGGAAATTACCCTTTTTTTTCCACAATGATCTAAATTTCATGGCATTTAACGCTGTACTCTGTGAGAAGCAGGTGTTCAGGAGGAAGAGAGGCAGCTCTAGATGCAGCTCCCCAAGTGCTCACTACCAAGCCTGCACCCAATTTAAGTCAGTGATGAGGGCTGAGCACACCTGGCCGCTGATGCCAGGACCCACCATTGCTGCCACTGCAACCCATGGACTGAAGTCCCCAGGACTATCACTGAACATCATAAAATACTTCTGCCCTTGGAGAGAGTTCCCAGGCAAACACCACGGTGAAGCTGGGGCTGGCAGCAGGGAGTGCTTGCGCTGCAGTCAGTACCGAGTGTTCCCAGAGATCGCAGCCCCGCAGCACTCAGCTTCAGGCAGACCTGAAAGAAAAGGGCAAGCTGCGCTACTCTGCACCGTGCTGGTGGGAGAAGCCCAGATTTACACCATGACGTGAATTTCAAGGGGACAGAAATCCACAGAAGGGTGCAGGCATCTGGAGGGAAATCTTCAGCCGCGCCCTTTGGAAACGCACCTTTTCTATTTAATATCCTGCAGAAAGAAAATTAGATCCTGCTGCTTAACGCCAAAGGCTGTATATCTCAGCTGTAAGGTAATCTTGCAAACTGGAGAGCATCCCTCTGCCAGCTGCTATGAGTTTGTGATTCACATCAGAGCCCCAGCTTCCTCTTCATTTTTTCTCTTTGCTGTCTACACCCGCACCTCCGTTGCTGCCTCCTCCTCCAGCCCACAGCTCACCGGGGCGCAAGCCCAGGTAAGAAAGCCACCCTGGCCTCTGTGGTGAGAAAGGCAGAGCCCAGCTAAGTTTCTAAAGCACATCAGGCACAGAAAGGAAGAAGTGGGACCAGGGAAAAAAGGAAGCGTTTGATCTCCTCCTCTGGCTCAAGGAAATTATCGTTTCCAGCACGTTAGATCCTACGTGTAGCCTCATCGAGCCTCCCGCTTGCAGCTCCTCTTGCCGCGTGGAGGCAAGTCTCTATTATCTGAAGAGATTCCCCTTTGTGTGATGACGAGAGGATGCGAAACGCTGCTGCCGACAGACTGGCACTTCAGAAGGGTGCTCTGCAG
Source organism: Astur gentilis (assembly GCF_929443795.1). NCBI lineage: Eukaryota > Metazoa > Chordata > Aves > Accipitriformes > Accipitridae > Astur > Astur gentilis. The sequence continues at coordinate 4,895,741 of NC_064884.1, forward strand.
GCTGAACATGAGCAAGGGCTTGTAGACCCCTCCTGGCAACTTTGAAGTACTAAAGTGAGGACCACCGTGCGCAGAGAGGCTGCATCAGGCACGTGCTGCTTGAGCAGTCCTATAGGGACCATAGGTGCGCACTGAGGCAGGTCAGTGGTTCGAGCTGACCAGTGGGAAGTCCTGACCTTGCTTACGTTATTTTTCCTTTTCTTACGCAGACTTTCGGAGCTGGCAGGAGTAGCTCAGCCCCAAGCTCTCTGCAGATATGGCCTTCCCCTCCAGAGTGCCTGGCACACCTTACAGCCTGCTGCCAGGGAACACTGCTGGGAAGCAGGAAAGGCAGGACCTGGAGGCTTTCATGGAGTTCCACACCCCCGTTTACTGCTTTTGCCCATGAGGCTACTGGAGAGGAGATAGCCTCCTTCTCTCTGAGCTCTGCTGACCAAGGCCCAGGGGACCAGCAGTTCTGTTTATGGTTGCACCGGGTTTGTGCTGGTGCAATCCTTGACCCTGATGGTTAGGAAGAGAAAAGGCGATTCCTATCATCCAGCTTCACTCTTACACCCAACAGCATTGCTTCAAGCTTCTCCCTGTGGCCCTAGGGCATGCGCAAGCTTTTTGACCTCAGTGCCTTGGTCTCCCTTCCTAAACACTGGGTGTTATTTCCTCCCCTCTGACAATCAGAGCTTACAGAGTAGCTCCTGTGAAGCCTGTGCACCCCTATATTTGTCTGTGGTTGCCTTTTTGAGTTAAGGTTTCTGTGGAATCACACAAAGCCTTCCACGTTAGGACTTCAGAGCAATTCACAAACTAGCTGATTATTCCACACCGCAGAGAAACTACATCACATAATCTTATTCTATTCACCATTGCATTACACTTAGGCTAGCCTAAGTTCATTGACTTTAAGGGTCATTTTCTGCTTCTGCCAGAAGAAATTACAATCAGTCCCCAGAAGAAGGATGTGACTCCTTACAGTGATAGTATGAGCGTGACAGGATAGGACCCAGGAGTCCCATCACACAGCCCTGTACTTAAACAAAAACAGCTATGACTTTCCCTCCTGGGATCTAAATAATAACATCCCTGAAAACAGCATTTCCCCACTGATGAGCAGACAGCTCATATCCTCCCCTTATTTGCCTCCAGGGAACCTTCTGAAAGCCCAAAGTGCCTCAAGTTAGTTGTCTAAGGACTGTGCTTAGGAGCACTGCTTGTCCTAAGGGAAAATAAGGGCTTGTGCTCCTACATGAAGCTGGATTACGCCTTTTCTGCACTCTGTTATAGTCAGAGCGTGTTGTGCTTCAAGCCTAGCTCAGCTAAGGTCCTTACTGAGCACAAAGAGCAGGATTCATGAAAGGCACCCGTCCCACTGCTTCCCTGGGTCTGGGAAGGACTTGGGTTGCACAGCACATGCTAAATATTGAGTTATCGAGGAAAACCAGAGTAAAATAAACTGGACTGATTCAATTAAAAGGGTGTTATTTTAATGCGAACTATTTGGTTCCCAAGGCTTTATTCCAGTTAAATGGAGACTCATATTCATACCAGGCTGCATTCGATGGGACGCACCGGCATGTAACTGGGGAGAAGGGCAGGGGTGTATGGCAGTGTGCTGATGTGTATACGTGTGCTCCATGCCTGGCAGCAGTGCGAGGACAGAGCTGTGAGCATGCTGCGCGACAGGTGAGAAAACCTAATTATCGTTTTTTCCTTTTTTTTTTTTTTTTTCCTTTTTGCTTGAGGTTAAGGTTAGGCAATGAAAAATTCCAGCACTAGAAGTAATGTAGGAGACCATTTGCATGATTTTAATTGCATAATTTTGGGTCAGGTCCTCTGCTGGGGTAAATCTGAGCATGCTTACTGAAGGCAATTTACTGACTGACATCAGCTGAGGATCTGGTCTCCTCAGGGTACATAAAGCAAAAGACAAAGACGCTCTTATTCCTTCTGTCCCTGTGCAGGAGTTTGCCACAACACTGCTGTTACATGCACAGCTGGTGGTGTGAAGTTTGCCCAGGGCTAGCTGGAAAGGATGCTGCCTTTCCTTTGTACCTGGCCCCATAGTCAGAAACTGCTAAGCTCTTGCCAGTATCCCCAGAGCTCTCCTTGGATCCATGTGTCTTTTCAAAACCCCTTTTCTAGGCTTGTTTGTATGATAAACTTTAGTGCTAATGGATCTGGCTACAGGACAATAAAAGCAAAATTGGTGTGGCTACTACACACCAGCTACCTACCTACACGCTGCTGACCTTAAAAAGCACAGAACACGCTTTACTCTCTCTAACCACTGTGATGCAGAGCCTGCTCCTGCCATGTTAGGAGAGTTATGCAGAGATGAATATGGTCTTGCTGAGGTGAATGCTCCAGCATCCAGATGCACAATTACCAGCAGATGTATGGCTGCGGAGCCCGAGAGGGTGTGCAGTGTGTTGACTATTAATCAAGTCCTGCTTTTAGGCCACAAACTGCACGTGGGTTTGGGAAAGACATATTTCAAAAAGCTTTACTTGCCTAAAATAATCTCCAGAAACAAGCCTAAGCCTTTTTTTTTCATTTCAAAAACCCATCTGTGCAAGCAAAACACTCTTCAGATTGTCAAACAGAAGGCAGGCGAATCTCTCTCCATCCCCTTTCCTCCTCTCACAAACACCACAAACACCTCCACGGGGCAACGGGGTGGAAAATCTGCCCCGCAGGTCTCCGCTGTTTCGGGCTGCTGCGACCGAGTGCCTGCCTGCTGCCCACAGAAGAGACCCTGTCACCACAAGCAGGAGAGATGAACGCCCTGGGATGCAACAGCGAGCCAGCTCTCACACGCTGCCTGTGGGACCTTCTCCAAGAGGCACCAAACACGCGGAAGGAGGCGGAACAGAAGGCACCGGGAGCAGAGGGGCAGCTGAACCCAGCCTGGCAATGACTTACATTCAGCTTTGGCACAGATGAGGCAGGCAGTGGTGCAGTTAAAGAAGTTCAGGATTCCTGCCACGGCCACGCTGATATCGGTGTTGCTGGGATGGAGGTTGAGGGTGGTGAACCGTTGGAGCTGCAGCTTCAGGAACTCCTCTGGTGCCACTTTGAAGTGAGGAACCTAAGTGGGGAGGAGGGGCAAGAAAACATAATTAAAGAGGAAAAAGAAATAAAAACAAGTAAATCTACCATAAAGGACCTTTGGTGTGAAATGCACAGCAGGCAGAAAGTGAAGTATCCCAATAAAACTGCAGAAGCATCACTGGAGTGAAGAGAGGAGGGTGGGATTTGTGCAATAGCAGAGGAAAATAATTATCACAGCAACAAGAAGCCACGGGAAGGAGTGGATCAGGAAAAGTCTTGCTGAGCCACTCAGAGAAAGGCAACAGGGGCTGTCATTACAGCACAGGAAACCATTCCGGATGAGTTCAACTTAATTAGCTTGGGCACTAATTGTAGCTGGGCCCACACTTCATTTTGGGCTTGCTGCCTGGGTAAATACGGAGGATGCTTTGCAGACAGGCAGGGAGTTACACAGCCCATGCTGGAGACCCCCTGACTTTGCTGTGTGCTAGACAGATGAAGTGCTGCAAATGCACCTCTGCCTGCAGTACTGATGTGTCGTCAGGTAATTAGGAGAGATGAAGGGATGAACAAGATGACCCTGTGCTGGCAAGGCTCGGGAGAGAGAGGAACAGATGCAGCAGCCAGAAGCTTTGGGCTTTTTTGATCAGCAGAGAGGTAACAGGTGGCCGTACGGCGGGCAAGATCCAACGGGACCGTAACCACGGTCCTAATAACGCTGCGCTTGTCGTTAATAGAGCGCAGCAGGAGGTGGGAGCGGGACGCCGCTTCCCAGGGAATTCGGGGAAGGGGGACGGGGGGACAGCCCGAGGGCTGGCTCTGAGGCAGCTCTGCTGCACACCTCACAGCTTCATGTAGAGGGAACGGGTGGGCAGACGGATCAAGCTCAGACACCGGGGGTTCAGCCAAATAAGGAGTAGGAATATTGCTTTCCTTTTGCCGAGTGAATTATTTGGAAGAGATGGGAGACAGAGAAAGGGAAACATCTGCTTTGGCTTCATTAAAGGAGTGTCAAGTCCTCTTTTCCTCCATTATTAGTCCTTCCAGAAGCTACCATCCCACGCCTCCCATCTCCCTCCTCTTGGGAAAAGCCATTAGTAGCTTGTGATGGCTGCTTTATTGACAGCGTAAGGTGTTTGGTTAGCAATAGGAAAGTTAAAGTGTAATAAGCTGCTATCTGCCTTGATTTCACTCTGCAGCCCTCATCCTGGGCCTTGTTAACAGGGAAAGAAGCTGACTGTAAGCAAAAGGCAAATTCCTTTAACCAGAGCAGACACGGCAGCTCCAGTACAAGCATGCTCATCGCTCTCGGGAGCCTGATGGAGTCTGAGACTTGCAGCCACAACCGCTACTAGAGAAGAGAGAGACGCAGACAGAGGTGAAGGCAGCCGCCACCACGGCAGCTCTTGCAAGTGCCCAGAGCTGATCACAGCCCCGGTTCAGACCTCACCGTCAGTCCCGGAGCCCTCCTCTCCTTTCCAAGAGCTATGCCCCAGCGCAATACCCCTTTCTGGAGAGGAGGGAGGGAAATCTTTGGGCCAAAGGCACTGGAGGGGTAACACAGGAGACACAGATTCATCCCCCTGTTTTATCACAGGCTCCTGGTGAACACCAAGCCAGTCACTTCACCATCTGGTGCCTCGGTGGTAAAATGGGGACACCCTTTCCTTTACCTGATGGATGGCTGCAAGTACGACAGCTCTGGCTGGGCTGCTGTATTACCTTCAACACAGCAGCACCAACTGATGCTCGTGTGATATAAATCGGAGGGAGTTACTGCAGGTTTACACCACTAGGAGGGCAGCCGAGATCAAGCTTGAGAATCGGATCCCTCAGAAGTGCACTAGCACTCACCTTTCATTTCCGAAAAAAAAATGAAGAGACTTAGATCAGAGACTCAGACAGAATATGAATTTCAGGGGAAGAATACTTGCAATCTGTTACTGCAGAGTTGCCTTTGCCTGGGATGGAGCACATGTCTGGGACATTTAACTGGAGAAAGCACTACAAAATACTCTCAAGAGACCCATCCTGCTGCAGCCCAAAGCACTAGGTCTAAAAGATCTCTTCCATCTCTTCAACACTTCTGATTCTCAGGGAACAAAGAGCAGCAGTCATTTGTGAATGCAAGTTATTTACAGTGCTCAGTTCCAGACACTCCCCTCCTTGGAGGCTGGGCTCCAGAGAGAGAGACTGCTAAATGGCTGAGAGATGTTATCTGGCTTTAAAGGGATGAACTATGAGAAGAGAACTCAATTTCTTTTCCCGCGAGCAGAGCCAGATCAGTGTAAAATTGTTCATGGCTTATAAAATATTAAATCAGGCACATAGCCTGGACACAGATAAAAAGGGTTTGCATTGATGGAACAGAAGCAAACAGAAAGGGGTGCAGCTTTCCTAGCATGTCCACAAAGTCACCTCACGCCCAGGACCTTTGGCCAGGATGTGCGTCCACCAGGGCAAGCTTTGGGTTTCGCACCCCTCAGTCAGTAAGGACGTGGTTCTCATCGGCGTTGGGTGTGAGGGAAGATGAACTGAAAGGTCACACAGACAAAAACAAGGACAGGGGAGGCAGAAAAGAGAAAGAAAGCGGAAAAGGAAGAAGCTGCAAGAATATGTGCATTAGGAGAAGGGGTGATAAACCAAGCTGTCAACTCTGATCGTTAGAGGCCACAGCAGATCATGGGAAGGACGATATTGCAGATGACTACAGTAAGTCTTCTTTGCCAAGGATGTCCTGGAGTACCATAAGCAGGTACCTCACTGCCCCTCTCTAATCGAAGTAACATCCCTGCTCTGCCTTGCAGCTGGGAGATGAGGACAGAATACACTGGATATCAGCTGGAGAGGGTTTGGGGAGCACGGGTGGAAAGGAGAGGTGTGCGTACACAGAAATGAAGACTGAGAAACAGAGCACCAGACTTGAACACGAAGTGCAAGAGGCAGACCCAGGCAAGGGAGAAGGCAGCGTAAGGCAGAGCTGGGAGCTGCAGCAAGCTGTGTGGCTGTGGCTGGGACTTGGCATAGACACGAGAGTCTCAAATGAAACCCTTCATGGCTGCAGAAAGCATGGGATCTGTACAGAAGGCATTGCTGCTCAGTATAGTGGTAAATTAAAAACCTAATCCGTACTTACTAAAATCACCAGCAAAACACCGTGTTCCCAGGGAGTCCGGGCACCAGTCAGCAGCCAGCGGGAAAGCACTGCTGCGACCAGAGCCCACTGAGAGCATCTTCAGTTTGAAGGACAATGTGCAGAAGGCGGGGCTGGGGAACGGGTCAGGATTTCTGCATTGCCCCTTACCCACAGTGGGTGACTCCGCTCTTGCCCCAGGCCTGCCATGAACCACCGGGAGGAAGAAGCCAGGGCTCCTGCTTTACCGTGGGCGTGAGGGCATTGGAGCCAAGTCAGTCAGCGCAAGAGCACAGACGTACTCCAACACAGAACTTTTCCACTTACCTCTTTCTCCCCACAGATATTGCTGATAATAGAGCTTGAGGCTGGGCTTGAAGAAGGTCCCAGGACGCCCACCACTCCTTTTGGGAGAATCTGGCACACTGTGGGCACCAGAGAGAGGAAACATGCATTAGACTTCATCCTCAGTTTCCAGCAGGCAATCACGCTTACGGTACCTGTTGCACCTTACTAAGGACACAGTATCATCTTCTTCACGCAACATACTCCCTGCCATTTATGTCCCCCCAAATCCCTCCATTCCTTCTGAAGCACTGTCACCCTGCTCGTGACACCCTCCTCTCTGTCTTTGCCCAGCCTTTCTCAATCCCACCTGAACTGTCCCCAGATTCCCAGTATTCCCATCCCCAACTCAGAACTGGAGTCTCTCTCTTATAACATCCCTTTTCAGCCCCATCTGCTATTCTCCAAGATAAAACATTAACTAAAGTTCATGGAAGATACTAAATACAGCAGTGACCTAGCTTCAAAGCATCATCTAGTAGCAAACTTGTATGAATTTCTTCCACCACCCTCTGCAGAGCTCAGTGGTAATAATAAGGATCGTACCACTGGTTTTCATTTGTTTTGTTTTGGTTTGGTTTTTTTCTGGCAGTAGTTAATCTTCTGGCTCCACGCCACCAAGGTTAGCAGAACAATAAAAAGACCCTGACAAAATGAAGAAGTTAAATCTCTTCCCTCAAGCTTCCCGGGTTAAACTGCAACCTTTTGTCCTTTTAATTCACAGAACAAATTTAGCCAAATGGCACTCCGAGGACTACCCCAGCTGGTGCCACCTCCCCGCTGCCATCCCAATCAACCATGTCGCTCAGAAACGCTCCTCCAGAGCAGCTTGCGCAGGCAAAGCCTCGCGAACAGAAGGCAAGAGCCCCTCGTGCCTGAATCCCTGGACTCCAAAAGGCTTGTCTGAACATGTGCTGGCCACAGCTTATTCTGAAATACCAAACCTGCCTCAGCATCACCACGCACTCGGCTCCTTTCTCCTCGGACAGACAAAGCCACATTTGCTCAACTGGCGTCAAGTGACTGCTTTCTGAAGAAAGAGGATACCACAGGGGAGAAAGGAGACACCGCAAGGACTTATCAGTTCTGGCAAGAGCAAGCTCGCAACATTTTCGTATGTAAAAACTAAACCCCCGTATCACAAAGCAGAGATTTTAAAGATAGCGCCTCTTCAGTATCAAATGGCTGGTCTGTTTCAGAGCATCATCCTCATTGCGGGTCCCTGGCCTACATGTCAGACAAGCTTTTGTGATGGTTGTAAAAAGTTATCTAGATTCAGCGGCTGGAAAAAGGAGCTAGAAAAATTCAAACCAGAACATATTTTTTGTAGTGAAGGGAATTCATCATCAACACTGTCGTACTACAGATCAGAGCAGTTTTTCTATCAACTTCAAGTCTTTAAATCAAGGCTGGATGTAAAACAAGAGCCTATACTGCGCTTGGGGGTTTTTTTAGAACAGTGAGCTATGGGTCTGAGGGTAGCATTCAGCAAATGAACATCTACAGTCCATTTTCTGCAGAAGACAAGACCAGCTCATCAAGGTGGTCATCTCTACCCTTAGACTTCATAAGTCTCCATAGCCTCATGAGTGGAATATAAGGCCAAAAGCTGAGGACTTCGGTAGTCACTTTGGGGAATTGGTTTTACTTCTCTCCAAGCACTACGCGAAGGAAAAAATCCATATTCTACTAGGACCCTACACATACTGATTGCTCTGACTTCTTACAGAAAGTGCCGATGATATACAAACGTCTTCTCTTGGGCTTTCCTTCCTTCCATGCTCTCTCACCCTCCACCACCTTGATCTGCTACAGAACGAGCGATATTTTTCTGCGGCATCTTCAAAGGAATCCAGTACTTGCTTTTCTTCTGTGCTTAAAAATTTAGAGGCACTTACATGTCTTCAGAAGATCCTTTTAAATAAGAGCACCAGCAATTTGAAAACCCCGCATGCTATCTCAGCGGCACTCGTCAGTCCCTCTCAGCTGCAGCAGACCCTTTGGGTGCTCTGCAATTCAGCACCTAGGAAGAAAGAGCTGCTCCAAGTCCTCTTTATCCACAGGTCATTAGGGCAAAAGTCCTGAGGGGGAATTTTGTTGTGCACACAGGGAAAAGTTTGGTGAAGACTTTTCTTCATATCTCTGGTATCGAGAACAAAAAGTGGGTTAAGTAGTCATAGCAACAGAGTTGCAACAACTATCATATGAAAAAGACCTGGCTTATCACTCCAAGGGTGAAACATCCAGTAAAATTAAAGGAAAATGAATGGAAACAAAGCCGAGGTGCCTGAGGCAAAGGTTTTGACCACATTTGGAAAGCTGCTTCTCTTGTAATCCAAACACATTTCCTATTGTAGAACATTACCTGATGCTGTTAGTCTCTACAGAGAGAAAAAAGGCTCAACCCTGCTACCATCGTGGGCACTGTGGATTCAGACAAGCACTAGCAGGGACGTAGAAATGTCAGCCCTGTACCAAAAATTCATCCCTGATAACAGCACAGACTATAACCACAGATACTGGCATAGCCCCTGCCACTCAAGTCTCTTCATACTTCAACATATGGGCGCCATGTAAGCTATATACTGGACAGGACACATTTTTGATTGGTGCAAACCCAGTCACCTCTGCCCAAGATCATGTCCAATTTTTATGTTTTTTAGAATTCAGTACCTCAAGAAATGCGGGACATTGAAGTGACAACACGTTAAAAACCTCTTTATCGTGAGGTGGGACCTGGGTACTACTGATCATCCTTGACTTGATGGCCTGAGATGTCCCAAACCTCCTATTCCAGCCATTTTTACGGACTGCCTGCACCCAGCTGTTCTAAGATCCTTGAGGACAGTAGGACAGAAAAACAAGAAACAGGCTTAGCAAACAGATTTCTTAACAACACTCTTAGAACACATACGTTCTTGAAAAGGAAACATCCTAGGGTACACCCTGCTCTGCTGGGACCTGCACTGGTTTAGGCAGGACAGGATCCTTCCTGCCATCACTTGGGGGCAGCTTCTTGGAGGTGCGAACTGATGATTGCTGCCCTTCTACTTCTACGTGGACCTCCCTGCCTCCGCTGCTTGTGCAGTTCAGGTGTCCCGTTGTGGTACCTCCATCTGCACAGTTATGGGCTTTGCCCAGAAGCTGGGAGTGGGGTCGGAGTCTCCTGTCTCCCTCCCAGCACAGGTTACAGTCCAGAGCTAGGAGGTGGCCTTCACGCAACCTCAGGCGTGTGTTCAGCGTGCAATGCAAAACAGTGACTCTCCTTTCGTACTAGCAGGTCTGTCCCGCTGCTTAAGCAAGAAAGGGCTGTGTTCACTAGTATATTTGGGAACTAAGTACAGGTCTAGACCCTCAGGAAACAGCCAGATATGTTTTAAAGGACGATGGAAATATGTGCTTATTTTGGAACGTAAAAAAGCACAACAGATGAGTAGCTCTTGCATTATATATGTATGTACATCCACTTAGTCATGGTCAGATAGTGCCTCTCACCTCCTGGGATCTCAGGGCACTTGGCAAGCATTTCCATCAACTGTCCCTGTTCAGAGCACGGCTGAACGCACTCCGGTGAGAGCATCCACTCTCGGTGCAGAACACAGCATCTCTTTCAGTGCATACAGATACCTGATACGAGGGTTTCCAACAGCATGCAAAGAAGATTCCTGCCTCTAATTGAAAATAAATGAGCAGGGAAGGTATGCAATTACCTCAACATTTCCATGATTGCAAAACATGTCAGAGGATCTTGAATGACAGGGACTGGTCAGAATGGGATTCTCATACAGAAAACACCAAGTACTTAAACAGATGGCGTTATAGAGTGCATCCTGCACCATGGCTACAAGACTGCTCCCTGCAGCATCCTTTATGCTTCTCAACAGGAACACGCAACCAGAGCAGGCTTAAACATGAAATCCAACAGGATCACAAAGATGGTGGGACAGTTAATAGCACATTTGAGTCATCGTCACTGAATGGATGTATCAAGCACTTTGAAATATTGGTGCGAATAAATAAAAATTAAAAATCCTTCAGTAGCTCACTCACTCTGACTGCTGACTGCCCTGAGATGTTTGGATTAACAACAAAAAGATGCTTAAAAGACTGACGAGATGACAGGGGACAGGGTGACAAGTAGAAAATCTGTCCCTCCCTGGACATCAAAAGGAATAAGGTGTTTTCGAAAAAGACATGATTAAACAAGTCATTTTGGGTCTCCATAAAAGGAGTTGAAACATCAATCACAAAGAGACAACAGGCTTTGCTTATAACAGCAAAGAAAGCTCTAGCCGTAACCTTTCACTGCAAACTCATTTCAAAACACAGGACTTTACAGATGTTGCATACAGGAACAGCCAGTGTTTGTCTTCATTCATATATAAAGCTGAAACTGCAAACCATGCACGAATGTGATTAAGACTGACTCATATTTTACCTGCTATAGCAATTGTGATTTTGTGGCCCCCTAACAGTAAGATGCCTGAGTCAGTCAGGAGGAAAAAACCAAAGAAAGATAGCTCAACTCTAAAATAAAAAACTAACTCTCAAAAAGTCTTTCTTTTCTTGAAGCACTAACTGTACACAGAACATCACTGATGGGGTGTAATCACAGCGTTCCTAGATCAGTCGGCTAAGCATGCTAGCTGTGATATTTAAGGGTGATTCAAAGGGCGTGAAATTTGAGAACAGTATTAAACAGATGTATAACAGCTTTGCAGTCATAGGTTAAAACATCTAAACTGCTTTTATTAATATTACGTGTGATAACAAATATCAGTGCCGTATTAAAGCTGAGAAGTCAGACATTTCAAAGCCATGAAAGCCTTGAAATTTAAGTTAAAGGATCTGATTCTCCTCTGCCACCAGTATAAATCGAGAATAACTTCAGTGACATTAATAGCAGAGCCATGCAGAATCCAGATTTTTCCTTTTGTAAGAAATGCTTCAAGACATTTTTCACTCTTTAGAAAAGGCAAATAACATATTGCAAAATTATGTGAATACTCACTTCACCAAAATCAAATCAGTTTGCTCCGATTTCTTTTTACATTCTATAAGTCAAAGTAAAGAAAACAAAGAAAATCACCCCGAGGTGAAAATTTGAAATGGAAGATTGCCTCTTCCTCACTTATCCCATTTCCATATTCTCCCTAAACACCACATTTGCTGAAATCAACAATTTCTTGCATAATACTTCATTCTCAGCAAATTAGTATTCTTCTGCTTGAAAAACATTCCAACAGAATAATTTCTGAGCAGTGTTACAGGGGTGCAAGCAAGAAAGAAATCCCGCTCACCATCTTTACTGCAGCTCTGGGGTCACTTGACAATCGAGCCTGTTTCCCAAGCAAAGTTAAATAACAGAAACACTGCTACGTGCAGAAGATTTACGAGAATGGAAAAAGAATGGAACTAAAAATGCTACTGGTTCTTTCAAAGACACAGAAGGCTCAGGCAAGTAAGCATTTTTGTTCTCATTTCCTAGGAGGCTCGCTGGGAGATTTGGGATACTTTTGGGGCAAACCGGGAATGCAGTTGGAAACCCAGGCAGTCCCCATCCCTTCTGCATGGCCTGGCCTGTAAGACTGGATTTGCCCTATCGCTGTGCCAAATGAGGGTAAAGCAGGATGCGCACAATCCTGAACAGATGGGAAAGACCAAGAAAAAGTTAAAAGAGATGAGGCATCCGAAAAGGTGGAGAACTGCTATTTCAAATAGTCCCTGTGACGCTGCATGTGATGATCTTAATCTAGACTGCCTCATGGGTGACAGGCTCTATAAATAGACATACAGGTACTTGCTGAAATGCACTTTATTAACCGAACGCTTCTATAAATAATGCAAACGCTAATTCAGGAGATGAAGGAGCAATCTGCTGATCTCGCAGGCCTATTGAGCCCGTTCTGCCAGTTATCCGGAGACCTGCTCCGGAGCAGCGCGGGGTGTGCGGCTCCACAGGGCCTCCCAGGCACAGCGATGCTCAGTCTGTGCAGAACAAACACCAAAGCTGTGTGAAAAAACGGCCTGCTCTAGACCACAACATACTACCACACCTTTTGGGGGTACTCTGCAGATTACACAGGCTTGGAACAGAGAACCATTGGGAAATGAGTCTAATATCGCTATTATTTAAAATGATTTCTCCAGCTTTTTCAAGCCAACTTGTAATAAAAAATTACAGTCCTCCCTTGAACTCTAAAGGTCGTCTTAAAAATCATTCTAAAGGGAAGCTATCCTATTCCGAAGGATGTTCCCTCTTACAGGAAGAAGCTATTATAGATCTTTTTGGTGTCTTTCACTCGGGCTCCTGAGAGGTCTGTGGGACACTGACCATCAATTTCTTTTTTATTCGTCAGTGTGGCGTTGACGAGTTGGGTGTCTAGAATAACAATTATAGTAGAGACCTGTTTGCATTAAAGGACTTTAAAGCAACGCGGGAAGTATACTGCTCCTTCAAAATTAGCTCTTTTTAATCCACATGATTTTAAACATCACTTGAAAACTTGGCTTTGTGTAAACAAATCCACTGCCAATCTAAAGCACTGGAAGAGCTATCATGTTTGCTGACACACGGCGTTCCATGGGGTTTTAAAAATAACTTAATTGCACTGAACTTGCCCAGAGTCTCTAATTTGCACACCATTAAGTACTTTACAAAGGAGTATCACCTCCTGTATCATTACCTCTGTTTATTGACACACAGATTAAAGAAAATAATTTGTCCCAAGCCGATGAGCTGAATGGTGGCAAAGCTTACTGGGGACCCAGATCCTCTTAGTCCGTCCGTCCATCCCAGGGCTCACCTCACAACACCACGCGAAATACTCAAACGAAAACCGGTCTCGGCGCTCGCCCTCTGAGCCTAGACATCCCCTTACATGCCCTTGTGCCCCTGCAGTGGGTGCACCCAGGCAGAGGAGCAGAGAGGCGCTTTTTACCCTGGGTACCCGCCTTGACTATCACACAATTCTCCTCTGCGACGAGTGCACCAAGCCAGACACCTCCTGCGAGCCGGCAGAGAGAAGAACTGGGGAAGGACCAGCTACACGGAGGGTTACTTACTGGTTTCTGCCGTCTCGTACTCGCTGTCTCGCAGCAGCTCAAAAATGTCCACCTCCACTTTGGCTTTCCCCGCCCGCTCGGGCGCACGGTTGATGCGGTTCTTGGCCAGGGTGATGGAGAGCCTCTCCCCTCTGCTGCACTCCATGGGGTCATCCAGAATGGCAGCTGCGGGAGCAAAGGCGTTGGCAGCGGTTAGCCTTGGCGGGGACCCGTCTCGGGTCTCCCCGTCTCCCCCCATTCCCAGCACCCCGCCGGGATCTCCGCCGCCACGGAAGCGGCCGCCGCGTCGGCGCTACTGCTCCGGCCGCCGCTATTGTTAGTTAGCGCGTCCGTCCTCCCTCCCACGCGCGGCCTTTCCCACCGCTTCGCCCACCTCCCGGGTCTTGCCAGGCACGTGGGCAGCGAAATCTCTGCAGCAGCGGCCGCGGTACCTGCCGGCGCGCTGAAGCATGACACGGCCACCTACGCTGCTGGGGTCCTGGAGGTGCCCAGCACCCGCTGCAGCCCTGGGTGCTCCTAAAGAGGGGCGTCCAGCTGTGCAGCCCCAAGCAGCCAGGATCCCGGGCACTGCCTCACATCCCAACAAAGGAAGAACGTCCCCAGATAGCCTCAGTTCGCTCGTTTGAGAAAGCACTGGTACGGTGCTGATAGCTGGAATATTTCAGGAAGCATGTGGGCAGCCGTGGGTGGGAAGGGACAAATATTTTTCAAACAGAAAGCACTTGACTCTTGAACTCAGCTCCTGGGCCTGCCCACTCAAATCTGTGTTAGGCAGAGGGAGATAGTGTGGGGTATTATTTTTATTTTTTTGACGGAAGGCAAAAAGAAATTGGAGTCCAGCATTAATCTCAGCGTTTCATTACGAGCTGGCACAACTTCTGCACCTCAGAGGGTTTATCCTTGCTAATAGGAGGTCTCCTCCCAGAATGCAGCTATTCAGTTGTACCTGGCGAAGAGCAGCATTGGGTTTTATTGTGTATATTAGAAAGGCACCAATGCTTATCTTCCCTTCCCAAAAATCGCTCCAGAGGGAGCAAGGCCATTCAGAACTGCTCGGGTGTAGACAGAGTCGCAGCTCAGCACCAAATCAGGCCCCGCACCGCGTAGGTTCGCAAAGCAGGGATTAGTGGGGCTCTGCTGGTTTTTGTGTCAGGAAATGGGGAACTACAGTAGCTAGGTGCCTTGTTGAAACTTTGAAACATGTCATTGTGCGGCTGCAGATTTGGGGTTTGGTTTTGGAGGTTTTTTTTAGATAGGGAAAACCAGAGTGAAACACGTAAATCAGCTGGCAGCTGAAGTAAAGCACATGAGCTATAAATGGGAGGTGTCCTGCCCCCCTAAGAGCAAACACTGGAAGCAGAGTGCAAGGATACATATATTTTGAAGACATAGCTAACTGGGACCGCTGTTAGAGAAGCGTGGTGATGTTGTGCTGTAGGTGGGACTAAGAACATGTTCCTCAGAGGGCTAGTTTGTGCGTTGAAGGTCCTCATTGCTCCCCCAGTTCATGGGCACCGATCGCCCCTCATTGCGACCAAGTTACGGAGCCTCCGACACAGCCCAGCCCGATGAAGAAACCTGTCTTAGGTTCAGGCTTCTTTCACTTTGGCTTTCCTGCCCCAAGACTTCCTTTGAACCAACCCCAAAACTCAAAGCATAGCCCAATTTCAACAACGAACTTGCATCGCATTCCGGGGCTCATTTCTCAGCCTTGCTACGCTCATCCCAGCAGGATCTCTACTCTCATGACGAAATTGCAGAGCACCTCTTCTTTCCAGTCCCACCCTAACCCCAACTGTGGAAGGTAACTAGAGACCAAATCCACTGGTGAAGCAAAGGTAGCCCACACTAGCCTGATTTACTTTGTACCCTGATGATAGCCACTCAAGAACTCCTTCTCTTCCTACTTTTCCCCAGTTTTATGGGAGCTAAACTGAACTAAGTACTGATAAAGAAACACACAGCAATACTTCTTGTACGATATGCACAGATGTCTTGGCGAACATTCCCAGTCCTTCAGGCGACACCGTCTCCTCTGCTCCGCTAACACGCAAGCACCATCATTATCTGCAAAGCTAGGGTACTTAATCTTAATCTCATTATGCAAGAAAAAAGGTTGTGCTTTCCTCTAAGGCCAGGAGCATGGATCACAGGTTTTTTAAGACATTGGTATGGCTGGTGACTGCTCTTAATTACAGAGAAGCCAGGAGAATAAAGGGCCCCGACAAGCAGCTTGCTCAACGCCCCACTTCTCTAGGAAAGCAGAAGGTGACAGAGAAGGAAGTCCTCATACACAAAACTGTCTGACGCGTGTAAACTTTTCACTATGGCCCTGTTTCCAGGAAATGGTAAAGCAACGTACTGAATCTGATGAACATCACAAAATGCTGCTTACGGTCGAGGTGCTGACATAGCACAATTAAAGATCGGGGTGGGGGGAGTGTATGTCAGCATTCTTAGATTCATTATTTTGTAATTTAAAGCTTCAAAATCACTAAATTGGACATTTTCAAGTATATTCTTCAATCATCTGTTTTCAAAAAAAATTCACTTCCACTAATGTATAGTTAAATACATTTTAAAAATAAAAGAGTCAAAACCAAAGCATTTCAAATAATTTCCTCAGGCCGCCTAGACACAAATGTTTGCACACAGGTTTTTTGTCTCTATTCAGGATGGGACTTTCCATTCTTATTTTTGGAAATCTTGAAAACTTCCCTACAGCTGAGGAAAAAAAAAAAACAACCAACCCACCAACAAACCCTTTTCCCTATTCAGCTCTGAATGAATTTGAACTTTGCAGCAGCTATGGGAGCAAATACGTGAGAAAGGGGAAAGTGCTCACAGCAGGTGGCAGGTTTTGGAAAAGAAAGGAACACAGCTGGACAGCCTGAATCCCATGGATGGAGGTGGTGGTGGTCGCACTCCCACAGCCCAGCCACTAATCAAACTACATTACTGCTTCCTATTGCCCTGTGGGGCTTGTGATAGAAAACCAGCAAAATTTCTTCACTTGCATTTTGGGAGACTAGTTAGTTTTACCCAATATTAAACCAGCCCCCAGAACAGACTAGGTAATAAGACTGAACTAATCTTTATTTATTAAAGCTAGCAGATGAAAAAGGTCATTTAATGTTTAAAAAAGGTTGGTTTTAAAACTTCATGTCTTGGGACACAGTGCCAAAGCTCATCTAATAGTAGCATCATTAAGTATGAACGAAAATCTTTATAGAAATTCCCTTTCATCTATTCCTGTCTATTAAATATGGGAAGATGCATCAAGTAAATCTTTAATCCTGAAAACTTACAGCAAAGTCTTTGAACTTTGTTGGCCTCAAAAATCACTTCTATCTTCCCCATCATAATAAATGTCTCCAATCTAGACTGCCTTCTCTAAGAATTATGAGAAAAATATTTCAGAGGGAGTCAGGAGCACCTTGGCCTGCGATGCCTGATTCAGGGCTGCTTAGGATTTCACAGGGACTGAGAGCCAAACAACTTCAAGTGAAGTCAGCAAGGACTGGCAGAGGCTGAGCTTTTCTCAGGAAGAGCTGGCTGGAAACATTTTCCCACATGATGTTCCAATCCTGATAGGTAAACATATCGTAATAATTCTTTCTTTATTCAATATGCCCAGGTTCTCCTTACACCTAACACAAAACCCACAAACCCAACAGGCTACAAACCAGAAGAATTTATCGCTTTGGATATGCACTGAAAATAGCTGGGTTGAAGTTGCTCAAGATTCAAGCAACAAGTGACTGTGAATTTCCGTCAGACGCAGATTTCAAATGCAACCCTCAAAGTCAATGATTTAACAGCAAGAACCAGAAAAAAAGGTATTACTGGTAGCCAAAGAAATGCAAGAGGACGTGACGGTGCCCTCTGAGAAAAACAGATTTCATTAAGTTTCCTACAGGTCATCCTCACCTCAGTGATGTCCCAGCCCTCAGAGGCGGGCAGACACGATGGGGGACAGGGAGGCAGGCGTCGGTGCTCTCCGACGAGGCGCCCGTGTACGCGTGCACGCGTGTGCCCGCGCGTTAGTACACATCCACTCTAAGCCCTGCCCTGCCGAGATACAGCACATAGGCCATCTGCGAGTGCCTTGGCCAGGCAGGAGCGGGACAAGGAGCTCCCCAGAGAGGCGGATTCCTTAAGCCCCATCCGCCCTGGCCCCACATCACGCGCCCCCGAGGGTGTCCCCACGCAGAGGGACAGCCACGGCGGTGGCACCTGGCTGCAGCATCTTCACTCCACTCGAGCAGAGCACAGCCACGGCAGTACGAAAGGCAGATCCTCAAACTCTTCTGCCTTTTCTCCTCTTACCCAAGAGGAACTTCTCCAGAAGGAGGAAGAACATTCATTTCTCACTCCGAACAATCCGGTCCTACTCCTTTTCACCAAAGCAGTGAATGGGGGGACAGGCAGTGCTGTCAGCGTGGGTGCTTTCAGCGGTGGAGACAGCTGTCTTCCCGGAGCTGGGCAGAGACAGAACAACTCATCCTATTAAGAGCACCAGCCAGTTTACAGACAACACTGAAATTTAATCCTTTCCACCCTCAGCTGGGTTTCAACCAGTGCTAAAAAAGCAGAAAGCCTCCGTTCTCCCGTTCCCCCAAGCCATGTGGCTCCCCAGAGTGCCACCCGCCACCAGCCAGATTCACAGCATATGCACTCTGACAAGCCTAATGCGATTGCAAGTTTTACTACATATCACTACTTAATTCATGATCCAACCAAGATCTAATGAAGTAGCATTTTTATAACAATAACAGGGAACAGATGTTACAGGGAGGTTTATATACCACTACAACAAACAGCGTTCAGCTGACCTTTCCCCATTAACTTTATTAAGTATTGCTACATTTTCTCAGATGCTCTTCATACCACTGAGATGTAAAGCCATACTCAGAAACACGATTGCCATCTCAAGTCGCCTCTTGAAGATGCAGATTTAGCAAGGCACTGGCTTAGTAAACGTGATATTTCACTGTTCATAACCTGTCCCTCCAAGTTAAAAAGATATAAAGCTGTGTGCGCTATTTCTCAGGTGTCTCCTCTGACGCGTTAAGATCACACCTACAACCTCTTCTGATTTATACTGTAAACACACTCCTCAAATCCTCTATGTTCCCATTATGAATAGGCTCCCAAATTAACAACTGTAACCTCAGTTCAACCAGGTTTAGACACCTAGAAGGTCCAACACCTACCACAGGAGCTGATCAGTCCTTAGTCTCAAAACCAGGAACCCTTCAGATCAAAGGCATACCAGAAAAAGGTACCGTTCTTCAAACACCAATGTCCTGCTGGGGAACGCTATCCTCAGGAGAAGACATGGAAGAATCACCCCACACCTCCACATCTCCCCTTGCTGCTGCTCCCCAACCACCTGTGCTATCCTTATCACCTGCAGTTGCCACTGTCTTCATTAACCCCACACTAGCTCCAAAACCATGAGGCTGCAGATTCATTTGAGGGTCAGCTGATGAAAAATGGTTGCAGGATTGCCTTATTTTGCACATATTTTCCCTCTGCTGAATACAGTGGCAACCCTTCAGGCTGTCAATACAGTAAAGGATTAGAAATTTGCAGACTTCCTCATTACAGGGCTGTCAAGTATAGCTCCAGTGGAGAAACAGGTGGGATTGTGTTTCCGTTATAATCTCTGAAGTGCTGCTTAAAAATAAAATAAAAAGTCGTCAATATGCTATTACTCTGAGAGGAAAGAGGATCTCATCAAGGAAAAAGAAAATCTAAAAACATAAACTCTCCTTCACAAAGAGACTTGATAATGTTTGTCTGATCAGTGTAGCAGAGGGCTATTTATTGCTCTTGGCCAACATTTGAAATCTGCATTTAAATGGAGCTTCCCTCTCATTTCTGCTATCCAGAGAGAGTGAATTCAGGGGAGAGGGAGAGAGAGAGAGAGGCAAATATGATATAAACAGCAGAGGGCTTTAGTTTCTACGGCTTGAAACACAACCTCTCTTTTCTCTTCTTTAATTGATTTGTGTACATAAAATCAGAATAACATTCTCTGAGACCGTGAGTTTCCAGGAAGGCAGAGAACGCCGTCACACTTCTCCGCCGTCCTCCCTGAGCCTAGGAAGGTGACAACCTGTCAATCACACTGGACCTGTCACAGCGCTGGGATGCAAAGCCTCAGTGGGGTCAGTTCATCTTTGTGCCCCCGCAAACATTGTCCCTCTGGTTCAGGCAGGTAAAAGCACTGCCAGACTCCTCTTCCCTCCTCCGCACACACCTACGTGAAACAGAGATGGCTGTTTGTATCCCAAAAGGGATGGGAGGGGGGAACACACTTCAGCTGCCATTCTGAAAGCAGGCATCTGCAAGACGGGTCGCATCTCGCCTCTCACTCCTTTACTTCACGTGCAGGGAGGAAAACACGCTAATGAGACAAGGTCCTGCTCTTCCAATAAAGATCATCCGCTTTTCCGAAAACAAATCTCGCTGTAAGGCAGCCAGCAAACACCCTTAGCAGGAAGACGGAAGCAAAAGAGCACAAAGGCATGAGAACGGGGTCTGAAATGGAAATGCCCTGTCCAGAGCTGGCTAATGCAGTCTGAAGCCGTCCTCTCGTACAAAAGGAGGGCAGCAAACCGAGGTCCTTTAAAGCCAACAAGGAAACTCCTGCGGGTTTCCACAGCCACAGAATTGAGGCATGCTGCAGCTATGGATAAAGTCCTGATCTGTGAACTCGAATAGTGTGTTTGCAACCAGGTAAATCCTACTTAATCCCCTGAAAAGCCTGTCAAGAAACTTCCCAAAATCGAGGAGAGAAAAGCAGGGGGAAGGAAGAGTGATGAATTTAACCTTCCTGAGGTGTAAGGTCAGGGCTGCAGCAGGGAATAAATGATTATGGCTCCAAAAGAAAGAGGTGGGCAGGGCCTCCAGCAGGACAGGCTGGAAAAATGAAGAAGAAGGGCTCTCCTTCTCACACGGGCAGGGTTTCGTGGACAGAAAGGGAAGGAGGTGAAGGCCTAATACTAAAATTGAATGACAGGAAGGCATGGTGGGACACCTTTCACTCAAGGCATCCCAGGAGCCACGGACACTGTCCAGGGATGTTGCTACCAAAGGCACACGGAAGCAAATAGGCACCAGCAGCAAAGAGCCTCCTGGGGGTGTCAGAAATCTTCCAGCAAGCAAACAGGCGATTCCAGCCACCAAGAACCTGTTTCTGCACGTGTGTACATGGCGTGGCGGGATGCCTTTTTGTTTCCCTGAAGCTTTGCTGACAGCAGGAGGTATTCATAACAGTGCTCTCTAGTACAGATTTTCTGCATCTGTGAAAAGCCTATCTGTCAAACTGGACTGCACTTTGCCACAAAATTTAAGCTACTGGATAAACACCCATATCCACACAAGGTCAGTCTAAGTGCCTAAATCTTATTTTCTTAGGGAACCAGCCTAAAAACACTGACTGAAGTTGGGAACATAATTTTCCTGTCTGTCTTTTGTTTCAATATCAAGTTGAGTTTCAAAAGGAAGTTTTCTGCCCATTATCATGGTCTCAGGTGACTGGCAGCAGCTGTGTTTTTTAGGAGGAGAGCACTGGGAAGCCCTGGTGGGGCCAGTAAACTTGGCAAGACCAGGAAACAAGCAAGAACTTAATTAAGTCAGTGGAGAGTATAAATACAAGAGAAATAACCACACAAACCCCAAGTGCCACTTCCAGGCAAACAAAAAGAATGAGGAAGGAAGAAACAATGTGTAAAATTCCTAGTTAAAAAAAAAAGAAAAGAAAAAAAATCAAAAAACAAATGGGGAAAGTCTGCTAAGATTTATAGTTATAATCATAGATTTGAGAGATGGCAATGAACAATGCAGCGGTGGGACTCCGCATTTGAGAGCAGGCAGCAGCCACTGGTGTGGGAAAGAGCCTGCCACAGGATGGGGAGGTAGGGAAGGAAAAAGCTGCAGAACCCCAGATGACGCGGGACGCTTTCTTGGTCACACACCCACAATAAGCATCTTCTGTACCTACAAGACAGATGACCACAAAAGACCAGAGCTCCACCTCCAGAGGTAGGGCTGTATTTCAGCAGCAGCCAAGGCTGTTCCAGCATACACGCAACACTCTGCAATACTTTGGGATTTACTGATTGACAATGATGTAAGGAGAGCAACATTTCCAAAACTGACACTTTGCCTCTTGCAGAGGCAACCATTTCTTGAACCTCCAGCATGCTTCCGGATTAAAGGAATTTGGGGCCCCTCTAAAGCCAGTGAATTTCCATTTATGTAAGTGGGGCCTTTAGTGACTATTTTCATCTTAACCCTTCCTGGGATCTTAGCATTTACAGTGCATTTGTTCTTCTTTCAGCATCTCCCTATTTCAGGGATGCTGGGGTTTTGGCACCACTTGCTGATTCTTCCCAGGCTGGCAAACACCAGTGCATTGCAGAGGATGCACAGCTTAGACCAAATGATGGAATACGTAAGTGCTAGGCCCCAGTTCCAGGCTTCCCCCAGACAGCTGATTAATTGCATAGACAGAGATATCAAATAGCCTTGGATGTATCCCCAATGTCAAGGTGAAAAGGGGAAGAAAAATTGCTGTAGCAATGGGATCTAGGGTTTTGCTTTCACTAATACGGAGAGCTTACAGATATTTTGCACCAGTTCTATTCTTGTTACAAATCGGTAGCCATTGCTACTATTACAAATCTCTAAAAGATGGATCCAAGGACAAGGACCTACCATGCTGGATGTAGATACCAGATATGACAATTCCGTTAAATATATGACACAGATGATAGGTGGAATGAGTTTCATTCTCTTATGATGGATGAAGAACAGAGGCAAAGAGAGATAAAGTGACTCCTCAAGGTTTTGCAAAACCACATGGCAAATAAACAGACTTTATTTATGTTAATATGCCAAGAGATTTCAGAACCCTTTGTTTAGCACCTTAGCCTTTTTACTTACTGCCACTGAAACTTGACACTTCTGCTTCAATGTACAGGCATCCAAGTGCATCACAAAAGCCAAGTGAACACTATTAACAGAGCTTTGGGGAGATGGGAACCTCCAGAAGCAGCAGCATATTAAAGTAAACATGTATGAAGAAAAGTGAAGACCAGGGTCAATGCTCCAAGGCTGAGCACAGCCTGGATAGAATATTCAAACTATGTTTGGAGCCTTTATAGTCAGTGGAGAGGCTCAGGACCTACAGAGGGTAATTCAGAGCACCCAAATCCGGTAATAATTTGTCCCTAACAAGCTGGCCTTTAGAGTGTCTGCTCTCTATGCACCTGCTCCATGGAAAACCTCACTGCCTACCGATCACCACCTCCCTATCCCCACAGTGCCCAGATGTTGGTGCACAGAAGTGCAAGGAGTGCAAGAGAGTGTGGCCTAAGAGTAGGAGGTTATCACAGAGAAGCTGAGAAGATAAACAAGGGTGGGAAGAGGTGACATTGGAAACCTCACCCCTATCACAGAAGATCCAGATGTATTATACTACAGGAAAGAGTTTGATCCAATTATAAAACAATGACACCCGAGCCCTTCACTGATGTGCCTCAGGATTGTTTTCATCTCTTTGCTTTTCTGTTAGAACAAACAACTTTTCCTGCTGAGTCACACTGAAATGAGATGCTAAAGAGCTGTCACACCAGATGTGGAAGCCCTTCAGATCCAATATCCATCAGTTTACGCAGCCTCTATTTATTTATTTTTTGCCATTCAGTCTTCAGCAATTTAATAGGTTACTTTAATGCCTTTCTGCCTTTCCTCTTTAGTGTGCTCTCCTCGCTGCATTCCCCCCCCCCCCCCCCCCAATGACTTCTTCCCCTGGCTTCTGGACGGGAAAACAAACCAGGCATTTTCTTTTCCCTGGATTCTGACATGGTTTTCTCTCCCTTTCCACCTGTTCTATCTTTCTTTGTTTGTGTACAGAGTGGCTCCTGTTCAACCCCGAATCAGCAGCAGTGCCCACCTGCCTTGCACTGAATCCACACTGCAGCTGAACGTGTGATCACAGAATGTCAGTGCCCGACCCAAATGGGCACCTCTGAGACTTAGAGCTGAACCAGCTCAGCCACACCACCGAGATTTCCAGAGGCCCATCTTCTGCCTTGAGCACTGAGCCTTCTGGCACCTCCCATAAACTCTACCGTCTCTAACACAACCTGTGAGTTTCCTAATAGTCACCCTCGTGATATCTCCATGAAGCAAAGAAATACTACCATGTCCATTTTGAAGAGGTCAAGAAACATGTGGATACTCAGGAAAGTTAAAATTAATTAAGATCTGAAGGTAATGTGCACCAGATACAGTACATTAAGCTCTCATGTGGATGCTCTCATTTGGAAAAAAATAGCAGCCCCACTTTATTGTTAGATTAGTTTTCAAGAGAATGGATCTACAGAGACCTAAGTGACTGAAATGATGCACAGTAACATCCCCACTTGAGGCAATTTGGCCTAGCATCCTCTGGAGACCATCCCTATGGGGGGTGACAAACATTGCCTGGAGAATCCTTGGCACAACAGAAAATAACCACAAAATCCTTCAAAGTTACTCAAACTTTTTCCAAAGGATCTCTGAGGTTTCTACTACAGTGCTCTTCAATGAAGGTAGAGAACAACTTTTAGGCAAACAGCTTTTGCTTTCAGCTTGGGAGCTCATTACAGATTCCCCTGCATCTGTGTAATGTGGAAAAGTTTTAAACATGCTACACAGTAACAGGAAAAGGCAAGGGAAGAGGAAGAAAAGAAAGCAAAAGGCAAGGATAAAGAAAAAGCTCAGCTGCATAGACTAAATTAAATCAGACACAAAAATTCTTAGTGAACAAGGTGAAAGAAACCCAAAGGAAAAAGCTATTCCAGACTCCCAGATGCTAGGCGTGACGGAAGCAGCAGCACGCTAATGCAGAAGCAGCTGGTAGGATTGGAGAGGAATAGGTACCAACTCCGGGTCAAGAATGAGACATACCAGAACCATCCGCACTTGTAAAGCGGAGGATGAGTGAAGTGAATTACATCCCCTGTAGTTTGTTATGATGTTTCTTAGAGAGGATACTGAATTAGGTACATGAAAGCAGCAAGGAACTGGATCAGGTTCACAGTGATAAGCTTAATTAAACAACGGCATTATCCATAGGCTGTGGTTTACGTTATAAATAAGCAACAGTTATGCTGACTAATCAAAGTCATGGTTCAGATCATTAAACCCTCCTCCTTTCAACCACCTTAATGAGGATACCTGCAAGAGCTGAATCCAGCCACAGACGTTTTGACGCTTGCGAGCCCGAGTACGCACCAGAGGGCAGGGCAGGAGGACAGCGGATCTTGCCAAGGAAGCCTCCCACCGTGAGAAGGCTGGGACCAGCTTGCATTTCAGTGGGTGGTCCAGGCTTCTCCGCTGGGGGTTTGCTCTTGCTGCTGTCACATGAAGAGTTAGGGTTGCTAACCGCAAGGGGCACCACATTGCCACTAGTTCTCAAAGTCTGTAAAAGGCATCTTAACACGACACTGAAAACATCTTCGAGACAGCAAGCTGTGTCAGCTGCCCTCACAGATGCGATTCTTTTTCATTATCCCAGCTAGCAGAACTTGCCTGGAGAAACACGGCTGCTTTATCACCCACCTCAGCCTCTTCCCACGTGAGAAATGTCCAGGGCCACCTCCGGGACAGCAAAGTGCTATCTCACCATCAAACACCTAGACCTCCCCTCCCCATTACCCACTCCCTGCCACCCCTCTTACTTTGTGCATCACAGTCCGAGTCTCCATGCTCAAGCTAATGCCATGCACGCAGAGTTAAAGGGGAAAAACCCTAGCCCTTATGAAAGACTTCATTCCGTGAGACTTGAGGTTTAAAGATAAAACTCCCATTCAAACACTGCTCTGAACTGGGATGAATTGAGGCTCGTGTCTAACACTTATTCTAGTTGGAATATTATGAAAACAGAACAGAACCTTTCTCCCCTCTTTTTCAACTTTCTGCTCCTTCCTCCCACGGCCTGAGAGGTTTTACACAGCTCTGTATTTCAGAGAACGGCCCAGTTGCTCTGAAGTGAAAAGCCAGCTTGGGAGGCTATAGTTTGCTCAAGCTCATCTACCACATCCACTCGCAAACCCAGTGGTTATTAAAAATTAGAGCTGGTCAAATTATTGTTGTATTTTGACCACACGGAAAATATTATTATCATCCATCCCTGCTACCCCCAACCCTTCCCATGAATCATTCATGAATCTGTCCTGATTCCTGCAAAAGGGCTGGGGGCTCCTGCTTTGTGCAGAACATATTTTCTGCCCGTGGAGCACAGCCACAGCCCGTTTGCCTTAGCTACACCCAAACACAGAAACAGCCTCTTGGCTTGAGCTGACCTGCAGGGACAACCCATGTGGTGCGTGGCCCATTACCCTCTCGCGTGACCACGCATGGACAGCCACGTGGGTGGAGCGTGCGTGGCTACTCCTGCCAAAGGCCACTTGCAAATCCTGGGATGGGAACGTATGTGATTTGGTTATATGATGTGGACACAGCTAGCACCAGGAGAGAGACAGTCCCCAAGAACAGCCATCGTTATCCTCTTGGCTTGCACTGTTAATTCACCCTGTACTTGCAACGACACTGTAGTCACCTTCCACCAGTGTGAATTACAGGTGCAGAACAGGAGCAGTTCTCTGAAACTACAAGATCATGTCATCTGCTTGCTTGCTCCTCTTTATGGGATGTGAATCAATGATGCTGAAATGGGACATTTGACATTGACTCTGGAGGGAGCCAAGACAAGGCCCTAAGTCACTAATGAGCCCATCGAATGTTCCCAACAAATTCTGAGAGGATGATTATCAGCTCCTTCATCTCTCCCAGTCTTTTCCCTTTTTCTTAACACAATCTTACCAGATTGGGAACTGACTAATAACAATAATAATAAAATAAACCTCATTTACGATCAGTTGCAGGATTTGGGCTATTTCCTCCATCTATTCACCATCACAGAAATTGCCTTTTAAATGGATAACAATGATTGTGAGGGTCAAGTTATTACCTTGAAACCTCACATTTTGATACATCCAATGTTGGTCTCTTATATAAATAACAGTTATTACTGTAAAGTGATTTTCCTCTTTCTGTACTTCCAAAGAGTTCCTGCAGGAGATGGCAAAGAAAATGGGTTCCATTAATACTACACTTAAGCCCTGTTGCTTTCATACTTTAACTCCCATCATTAATCTTCTAATGTGTCTTTAAACAAATGTCA
This sequence comes from Astur gentilis, assembly GCF_929443795.1. Taxonomy (NCBI): domain Eukaryota; kingdom Metazoa; phylum Chordata; class Aves; order Accipitriformes; family Accipitridae; genus Astur; species Astur gentilis. Next base: position 4,922,575 of record NC_064884.1, read on the forward strand.
TTTATTCCACAACTCTCTGGCAGCTATTCTTCCCTGTCTTCTACCCTCCCTTTCCCCCCAATACCCTCTCATCTGAAGTAGGAGCTCTTCCTCCTCTGACTCATCAGTGGGTGTTGTGCTCCTGCCAGTCAGGGAAAAGCATTTCAGCTCTTGTTCAGGCAGTTTGCTGGTAATTACAAGAAAAATATGAGAGCCCACAATCAGGAAACACACATCAGAAGTAGCTGTGATGGGAGGATTTCTGTCCTCCCTGAAACCTTGCAGCAAGGAACACAGGATGACTTTGCTGAAGAGGTTGTTCTAAACTAATCCTAGGGTGACAGGCACCTCAGCAGAGCTGGGTCCTTGGGCATGCTCTTAGCACAGGGAAAACGTTGCCTCTGGCACACAGCATCGTCTTTTGAGCGTACTACCAATGCAACTGCCAGATGCCACTTTTATCTGATTTGATGACAATAAACAAGGCTGTTCTTTTCATTACACAATCACCGGGCAACTGAGTCTGCAACTATCAACTGTTTGCACAGGACTCCGAGAAACAGCCTATATCCCTGCCTGCAGTGCTCCAGGCAAGCCCCTCTGCCGCCCTTTCTCAGCAGTGAGAGAAGTGTCACCTCAATTTCATGGGGAGCAGAGGCAGAAAAAGGATACAGCCCGATTCTGCAGTGACATTTAGATGCCAATCCTGCCCCCGAGGGGGTAAAACCCCTCCTATTTCAAGGAGCTGGTCTCTGCAGGAGTTTTATCAAAATGGGAGTCGTGCACTTAAAAAGCCTCAAGGGTCTAAGGGACCTGCCTGTCGTGTGGGAGAGGGAATTGAACGTGCACCTTCCAAATCCCAGAGCACAGAGCCCTGCAGCAGGGCTGGCAGACCTCCTCTGATGCTGCGGTGCACTGGGCTGCACCCCGTGGTACACCGTGCACCAGCCAGCACGGCTCTGCTGGCATCGCCGGGGTCCTGCTCACACTGCCGAGAGCACCGGGCCAGAATGTCCATCCAGCATGGGGAGGACATGCTGATCTTCTAGCAAAGGCAAAAAAAAAAAAAAAAAAATCCAGACTAATTAAGCTAATTAAGGCTAATTACGCATTAGCCATGAGGCACATGGGCACAGAACCACAGTTCCAGGAAACGGTGCTACATTCTGCTTACAAGCTCTGTGCTTGAAGACACAGCACCCACAAAGCCATCCCCCTTTCCCCATCCCCGTTTGCCAGGAATAATTGCTAAGTCAGTCCCTCAGGTGAGCGGTCCCCCCCTGTACAACGTGCAGGCATTAGCTATGGCATTCTCAACAAAGGAGGATCCCTCACCAAAAAAACTAATTTTCATAAAGGGGTTAACCACAAGACCAAGCCATGAACGTGAACTGCAGGCTACCCACCTTAGAGTTACTGATTTTCCCCTGCATCTACCACCGCTGGCACCAGAAATAGCAAAGGTTAGTATTTTGAGTTACCTCATGTAACTTCTGGACATCTGGACTTTTCTGTTTTCTCCTCCTCCCCCAAGAGTGATGACATTCCCTCTACCCTTTCTCAGTTACAGCCTCTTCTTCATTATCATCTGTCAAGTCCAATTAACATGTGCACTGACATCAGGGAAGATTATTTCTGAAGTCTCCTATGAGAGCCAGTTGACAGGAGCATCCACCCTTGAGAAGTGCAAGTAAAGTCCCCAGCAGCTTGCCATCGCTCTTCACGTGATCCTCCCCAGGGAGCCCCAGACTACGCAACGTGCATCTTGCAGCATTTGCCTTTGGTGGCAACGAAGGACGTTTTGCGTGTTGGAGAATGTCCACCTATGACTGCTTTTTGATGCTAGCAGCCCAGGATCTCTGAGGTACATTGACTAGACACCTACCAGTCGATCGGCTTTTCAGCAATCTTGAGGGTTGTTAGGTATGGAAGGAGCAAGATGTCCCAGTAGCTTCATGCTGGATTAGCCCCTGTGCAGAGAGGTCAGTCAACACGACATCTCTGTGTCACTGTATCGCTTCGAATACGGCTTAACGGGAATAAGTCGCACAGAGGCCTGATGCAAAGCAGTGGGTACGATAACTATTTTCTGTTTAAGCAGTCGCCTCGATCCTCGCTCCGATCAGCTGCTGGCTGTATACCACTGCTTCACCCCAACACCTCCCAAGGGCAGTGGGTGCTGCGGCGCACCCTTGCAGGCCCGGAGGAACTAACCCTTGCAGTACCGGCGAGCCTGGGCTCTGCTCCCAACAAATGTCACCAAACCTCACGAGGAAGATGCTCCCCATCCTTTGGCTCTCCCCAGCTCCTGCTGTTCCGATGGCCAAAAGGAGGCCTTCAGAGTTTCCCAAGCGAGAAGAAATTATACCTTTTGCCAAAGTCCCACCCCTGCTTCTGCAGAACCAAGATCATCTCTCCTTTCCCAGTCAGCTGCCTACCGGGATAAAAAAGATTTCAGGCCAATAATTTGGTTGTTCGCAGGTGCCTCCTCTGAGCTGTTTTACTCCTTCCAAACTCAACATGCCTTTCACAACAAACGCTTGGCCATGTTTCCCATGTTCCTGATTAAACAGTTAATGAGGAATCTGGATAGAGCAAAATCAACAGGAAATTAAGGCAACATGAGCCACTACATCCCTCCTATTTTAAACAAGAGAAAGCACAGGAAAAAAACCCAAAATATTTCCCTCAAGAAGGGCAGCAAAAAGCTACAGGGCAAAGTGCTAAGGACAGCGCTTATCCTGGGGAACACATACCACAGATGTTACACTACTATGTATCCTTAACATAATGAAGCACGTTAATGATCAGGAATATTACCCGGTGCTAAGTAATAGCCTGAGGTCATCTGGGAATAGTTTCTAATACAACAGGTTCTGACTATGTCACTTATGCAAGAGGTCACTCTTTGCTGTTTTGTTAGATGGATAACTTTGCCGCAAGGTTGTGGTTTTTCTTTTTTGTTGTTTTTGTTTGTTTACTAGAAAAAGGTCATGTAAAGACAAGAAAAAGAGACAGACTCAGGTAATTTTTTGGCATGAGAACCCCGACAGTGTCTTCTAGGCCAAAATGGTGATTTTCAAATGATGAAAAAACCCTGAAATTTCTCATGAAAACAAGCTCAGCAAACAGTTTTTTCAAAGGCGCAGAGAGGGCTCTCATTCCTTTGGAAGTCTCTGAATGCATGTTTTCTTTTGTGTTTCGGTATCTGTGCAAGACCTGGTATGTGGCTTATGACCAGAGCTGCGAGATGCTAAAGTACAAAATAAAGGATATTAATCACTTGGCCATGACTTTATTTTTCAGATAACCAAAATCTAATACGTGCTTGCGTGTATATGTATAAATAAACCACGGAAAGACAACTTTTGTTTAAAATCAACCAACAAGCTAGCGAGACTCCAGCCCTACCAAGAGTTCTGTCCCATTGCTTACAAGAGCTCAGAAGCAGCCGCCGTGTCTCGCCTCACTCTGGAGCAGGACCTCACAAGTCCCAAACTCCGGGACCTCCAACCGACGCTCCTTTTGCAACTATCTCAAGAGCAGTGTACGCCCATCCCAATTTCCTTGCCTCAAACGGACATTAAAATCCACCACGTACCTAGGCTGAAAAGGTTGGCAATACTCGCGGCTCAACATTGAGAGCTTCAATTAAATCAATTAGCATCCCCATACATGGCTAATACTGGAGACATAGGAGAGGTTTTATTATCCAAATAGAAAATCAGTTTGTGTGTCCAGATGGTCACTGGAGGCGCTGTAATTACCATACTATCACTGTAACTCTGTGTGTTTGGGCCCGTTTCAATGGCACCAGCCCTGTTTATCTGCTTGGAGGAGAGCCTGTGCCATCTGGGCAAGACGAGGTTCATTGTCTGCCTGGCATCCATGGGATAAACACAGCTCCCCCACTCACTCAACTGCCATTTATTAATATTGACTCTGAAAAGGGATGAGAGTGACAGGAACAGACTTCTCACTGAAAAGCGGTTTAAGAAACATCTCGGCACAGAAGGATGCCCCGGGAAGGTGCTGGACCGGGCTGTGCTGCACACCAGCAACGGGCTCTGCACCGCAGGGCCAGCTCCCCGCACCTTGCTGCCCTCCTGGCCGCAAAGGGGAGCCCCGGGGCTCTCGGGAGATGACAGGGGCAAGGTATGGAGAGAACCCTGGCCAAAACCGTAGCCCCAAACCTCCCATTTTCGGCTCCTCGTCATGAGCCTGCAAGCACTGAGGAGCCAGGAGCGTTTCATCCGCGCACCACCACCATCTCTGATCTGTTCTTCAGGAAAGTTCACTAGTTTTAAAAAAATAGTGGGTTTTTTGAAGGCATGAGGCAGGACACTGCTGAGCTCCTGGCTGCCTGTCCCTACCACCACTCTTCCCTAGATGACACAGCCCCTGAAAAGGGAATGAGTGAACGGGAGCCTCTAAGGCAGCTGAATTAACTCTCTGTGCTTCCTGTGCTACAAAGGTGCCTAAAAACGATGGAGGTCCAGCCCCAGCCATAAAGTGAGCAGAATGCGTGCAGGACAGGCTCAGCATAACTTTTGAATGCACGCTTGCTCGCCTACCTCTGGTTATAATGACAGGAAGGGAACACTCACAGCCCGTTAAGTCTCCAACTGCTGCTAAAAACCTCCCATTAGTCTCCTCCTGTCATCTCCCTGTCTGAAAAAGCAGGGGGATAATCCTCCCGTTCTGGCACACTTTATCTAGTCCAACCGCCAAGCAGCAGAGATTTTCCCTCATTATGCATCTATGCATTAAAAAGACGTGGATACGCAGAGGATAGTTACTGCAACACAGCTATTGAAACCAAAAGAAGTGACAACACAAAAATGTTTGTCTGTGTATGAATGAAAAATATTATGAAAGGAGCTTCTTATTAGAAAGACGACGGGAAAAATCTTGCAAGACATGAAGCCCAGTGTAGTTCTGCTAAGAGTGAAACAGGTTACAAAAGTGAGCCTGTGAAAATGGAAGTATCATTCTCTCCTGACATGACATTGCCTCAATTAAGTTTTCTTATTGAGGTAACCCAGAGGCAGCACAGCGAGGTAACAGATGGGAAAGGCTGCCTGTGAGGGTAAGTGCAGGGTTTTCCTGTCTGGAGTTACATAAAGCAATTTATTGTTCTTTTTTTTTCCTTGCATTCAGTGTTTCTGACGAGGTCAACAGGGAAGGAGCAGAGAAAGCCTGGATTCAGATTCAGATTTCACACATCAGAGGGGAAACAGTCAAATCGAAAAAGCTATGGGAGCAGTAACTGAGAAATTATATATGTGCTTTTTCTCACCTCCAGCCCCATTTCTTTATTTTCTTTAAAACTGTCACGTTAACATAGTTTTCAAGAAAAAAACCACATAAAGCTCTTCTACATTTTCCAGCACAGTGCTCTGATGGTTTGCACCAATAAAGCCGTCTTCCCAGCTAGCGCCAGGGCTTTACCCACTCTCCATGAGATCAGGACGTCCGCGGGCACCCACGGCTCTCCCTTGGGAGCAGACGTTCCTGCAGTGCCCCAGGGTCCCGCTGCGGGCCAGGCACGGCCGCCTGACAGGGTCACAGCTGGGAGATGTTTTTAGAAGATGTTTTTAGTTTTAAAAACTGGGAGAGTTTTTAGAAGATGAGCAAAGGCAGGATCTGAAGCATCAACCCGACTATCCCCAAGACAGCCTGCAGCCGGCAGGTATTTTGGGGTCCTTCCTCGCATTTCCTTTCTTATGTAGCATCATCAGCTGCCTGAGGTGCTTTTTCAGTAGCTGGCCGGAAAGCTGCCAGTTTTCCACTCTTATATAGACATCACAGAGCTTGCTCATCTCCATGTTGCCTTCAGGCTAATGCAGTGGGCTTTCTTTAGAGACAATCCTGAAGTCATTCCAAAACTCCCTCCCATCCCCACTCTTTGTATTTCACATTAAATTAATCAACAGCAATAGAAACTTGAATCCCTACCTTTAAGTTTCTGAGCTCATTCACTTTTAGGATTTTCCTTTCCAAAAAAAGCTTATTTAACCTGATGTCCTTAATTCCTCCCGCCCCAGGAGACAAAGTCGGAGATTTGGCACAGATTTGCCAGGGCCCCAGCAGTCTGTCTGCAGGGGAAGCCAGCAAAACCCACCGCTCTCCCGTGGAGAGGCTGGAGGACACATAACCTGTTCGGGATTCACCTCTTTCCTCTGTGCCCTGGCCCTCCTCTGGCAGCTGAAGCACACTGACTCAGTATCAGGGGAACGGCAGGGATATCCCTCTATTAAGAGCCTGTCAGCTTCCCTGGGCCTATGGTAGCATCAGCTGCTGCTCTGGAAGGCTTTTGAGGAGGTTTATGGCTTGCTGCAGTTAATCCATTGGCCATGCAGAACCTTTGGGGGGGGTGGTGGGGGCTTCCTCGGCAGTTTTCCTGGTGATAATCCCACATCCAGGGCTGGCCGCACGTCCCGCTGTTCCACACGTTAGGAAGACCCCGGGGGATGGAGCACAGCCTGAACACAGCCAATATGCAGGCACCTTCAGAGGCTTTCCCTGGCCTTGTTTATTTATCCTTTCTCCTCCTCTCTTATTTTTGTGGCTGCTGCTAATTTTGTGCCCCCACCTCAGACCCTCCGGAGCTGAGAGCTGGACCCCTTCCTCCGTTAGCGGGGACGGAAATAGTTTCCCCACCAAGCAGAAGCAATACGAGCAATTTAATTTCCTGCGTATCTTTAGTTTTAGTCATGAATATATATTGCTTACTTAAAGGGGAAAAAAAAAGAATCGCATGCCCTGCAAAGCTTCCGCACAGTTCCAACTCTCCAGCAGGGACAGGTAAAAGTTTGCGAGGGACAGACCTATGCTGGTGACAGAAACCCAAGAAAATGCTCTCACAGCCCAGGGAAGTGGGGAGGCAATTCCTGGGCACAGGGGACAGCAGAGGGTGATCCCCGACCCCTCCCAGGTTCATCCACTATGTGCCTGCTCTGAGAGCCCAGTGGGGTTAATGGGACGTCCAGCCCAATCCCTGCCCCTGGGGAGCAGACAGGGCAAAGACACAGCCACCCGCTACCAGCCAGTAGCGACCCAATCCGGTGTTTTGATTCTAAAAGGGCAAAAATCTTCATGATGGTGACGAACAGACTCTACCCCCACATACGAAAACGCACCAAGCTGACTGGCGGTTATAGGTGCAAAAAATCCATCCACAGAAGAGGCACCAGGCACAGCAGAGCACTACTAGCTGCCGCTGCGGCTCTGCTCTCCCTGCGAGGCTCGGGCAGCCTCTCAGCCTCCCACACAACCTGGCACCCGGGAGCTAGCAGAGCAGTGCTTGCAATACTTGAGTCGATAAGGTTAATTTAAAAAGATGAAAACATGTAGACAGAAGAAAGAAAAAGAGAACACTGCATTTCTTGCTCCCCATGTTATCTCACTAAAAAGATCCAGATAACAGAAAACACAATGAGCAGAAATATAGATTTGTTATTACTACTATTTGTTGCAGGGCCAAGGGAAGACTGTAGAAATGCACCTTCTCTCAAGTACAGCCAAACAAAGCTTCATTCTTTATTGATTTCCGGAGCGGGACTACAATTGACAGATGTAATTAGCCCAACAATGAGGAAAGGAAAATACTTTTCCTTATAGGTGCAATTACGGACACCGCTCTGTACTTGCCCTGGACCAGATCTCCGCCTCTGAATCCCAACCAGCCAAAGGTCGGTGCTGACCCTAGGACTTCACTAGGGAAGCAGTCTCAGGCTTATGCGCACACTAAGACTTATGTGGGACTAACAGCCTAGCTGGAGGTGCTGTCACTAGAGGATTCATGCTGCCCTTACCCTAACATTCACTGTTGACACCACCGAAATCTTTTTCTCCCTGTCAAAAGCCACCCTGGCTCCCATTAAAACCAACTCTTGAAAGCAGAGACTGGGGGGAGTGGGCAGGCGGTGAAGTTAAACCCGTGATTTTTCCAAGGAGCCCAGTCAGCTGAGGCATCTAACACAGGACAAGATGCTGGCGAAAAAGGACCCTACAGTGGAGCTGAGGCTTTCTATGTACAAACAGCACCTGGTCCTTGGCTGCATCCTGCTCTGTCTGGAGAAGCCAGTGCATCAGGTGCAACCTAGGGCTTAAGCAGGACTTGGGTAATGCCAAGCATGTGCCCCCTGTGAGGGAATGAAGAACCTTTCTGTAGGAGCTCAGGCACTGGCAATTCATGCCTTACCCTCTCCGGTGTCTGAGAGAAGACCTAATGCAAAGAACAGATTCACAAAACTACGGCTGAAGCAAAAAAAGTAATACGCACATTACGTATCACACCACGCCAGTGCGTAGCAGAGAACTGTCTGAGGCTACCACGCAAGTAACGTCACCTAAAATCTTTTGTTTCTCCTTTTTTAAAGCAAAAAATAAATGACGTTTCCTCTTTCATCTCTGCTACCAGGTAGCCTGTCTACACAGATGCTCGAAATAAATACATTTAATTTCACGTGAGGCTTCCCATTACAAAGTACTGCAAAATCTATAGCCTGGCTTCAGCCGGGGATAGATCCAAAGATGAGCACGCAGTGTTATTAACTACAAATAAATGTGGAGGGCAACAGGGCAGAAGTCCTGGTTGTCTCCATGAGATATATTTCATTCGGGGGCTATTCTTTGAAGCATTTCAACCTAGGAAGCTGCATGGCAATTACTTCCCCCTTTCCATTTTGGGGTACAAATCTTAAGAGACTCAAATGCTATAGATGAGGAGGCCAGATCTTCTGTATGCGAGGCCTACTTAAGGTCACCCCTCTTTTTACAAATGCACCACTTCCATCCAAAGTCACGTCTTGCATTGAACCCGGACCAGCTGCTTATGCCGCCTCTCGTTTCCGCTAGAGGCACAAACTTAGGAGCAAGGACTGACTCTCATTCAACATCAGTCAAACCATGCTTTTGTGAAGGAACTTTCTGTACGCCACTTTCAAAAAGAACCCTCCAAACAAGGAAATTATTTCCCAGTTAAAATAACTCCATCACAGTGGGTCTGCCAATCCTCTATCCTAAAACATGGGAGTTCAACATGCACCTTAGAGTTGGGTTAGAAAAAAGAAATTTATTTTTTTTTAAAAAGGCACTGGGGAAATGCAGTCCCCCTGAGGTGCTACAGGAGCACAGCATCGCTTACCAAACAGCTCAGAAAGATGCAGACGGGCCGCCCGTCTTCCTGCGTGACGGGAGTTTTGGGCAGCTCACCAGCGACTAACGAACGAGCGGCAGGAGGCTGGATGTTCTGAGGGCTCGAGGTGCCAGCTCGCCTTACCCTCAGACAGGGCAAAACCCCGGCACAAACCAGAGCGACCCCCTGCGCCGCTGCCAGCCGAGCACGAGGGCCAGTCCGGGCGCCAGCGCCATGTCCCCGTGTCGTCACCTCCCCGCGTCCCGTGCAGAGGCGCTGCCAGGGCAGGGCAGGACAGCAGGGCTGGCACAGCCCCGAATGCGCCGCTCTGGTACAGGAGATCAGGCGGCATCAGTACGGGCCTGGCTGTCCCCCACGCCAGAGCCATTGCTCCCTGACTGCATGCCACATTTTTAATTTCCTCTGCCTCCGCTGCTGGACAGCACTCGACTGCTCCTCCATATGCTCTGGGCCCTGGCGCAGGAACAGCCCATTCGCAGGCAGCTTTCTGATAGCGCTCGCTGCTCCCCGGCCCGCTGCAAAGCAGAGCGGGGAGGACGGCTGGGGCTTCCAGCTCTCCATCTCGCTGATGTCCTCATTGAAAATCTGCTCCTCCATCTCGCCCACCAGGCACGGCACAGCCAGCCCAGCCGGCGTCAGGGTGAGGGCGGCTCGGCAGCAGCGACCCTACCCCTTGGCATCGCTGACTGTACGAAGCCGCTTCGCAGATGCCAAGGCTTAGCCCTGCCTCTCGGTCCCCTCCTCCTCCACACCTCGCCTGCTGCCTCTCCGTACAGCTCCAGCAGGACCAACGAGCTGCCAGAAGCCCCTCGTATCCTCAGTCGAAGAGGGAGAGAAAGGAAGGCTAACAAGGGGTAAGGCGGCGGGGCAGAGGCTCGCAGGCTGCTCACAGGAGCCCACGGAAGACGCGGATTAAGCCCGTCAGCCGGGGCACAAGGGCTGCTGGTCCTACGCACGCCCGGCTTCCTCGGCAGCCCAGCTGCACACCCGCTCCGTGCACCCTCCAGCAGCCAGACGGTGGCCCGAGACTCTGGGTGACAGCAACGCGATTTGGGCACCCATCCGTGGGGCTCGGGAGGAGCACAAGGACTCGTCCCGGCTGCTTCAAGGAGAGAGGCAGCACCGCCGTTTGCCCACGCTCTGCAAGGCAGACGCGTTGAGCGCGCTGCTCGCCAAGGGCTCGAGGCGTGCAGAGATGCAGCTCAGCCTGGAAGGGCAGAGAGGACAGTGACCTCCCGGTGGGCAGAGACCGGTTATTTCAGCTGCGTGGAGAAGGAGCAGTGGAAGAAGCCAAAGTGTCAGCATTGCTACAGATCTGACAACCACAGCATCCCTCCTGCATGTCCTCTTCTCAGCCAGGGCCGATTTAGTTATTTTTTTGTAAAACCCTTTTCTGCTTTGTTTCCAGCTCTTTTCACACTAACTTTATGATCCTTTCAGCAAAGCTCTGCACCAGGTTATATTTTGCAATAACCAAGACAAATGGTATTACAATAATTCAGACTTCAGGCATGGCTATCATTAATGTTCTTGTTTTTACTGCAAGCATGCAACATTCACACAGCGATGTTTAAAAAGCCTGCTCTGTCGGCTGATGGAGCCTTCCTGACTTTGATCCCTGAGAGGGAAAGGAGAGAGCAACAGAGGTTTTTCTAGCTCAGGTTTCTCCTTGTTCCGCTGCCTCAATTATATGTGGATTGATCACAAAACACCCAGAGAGAGTTTCTGGTCTCTCAGATCTAATTTTTTCATCAATTTCCTCAGCTTACAAATTTTCACTCTGGACTAATTCTTTCTCCTTTGAGTCCTCTGGGCCACAAAAAAAAAAAAAAAAAAAAAAAAAAAAAAACAACCAAAAAAAACCCCAAAACAAAACACCAAAAAAACCCCCCACCTGTGCAATTTTTGTGCTCCAATTTATTGCTCAGTGGCATCACCATCAGCCTCGCAGGAGGAAGGAAAGGAAGGGGGCTGCCCTGGGCACAGCCAGCGCAGAAGCCAGAGCAGCTGTCCCCCCCACCTTCCCGAGGCAGGGCAGAGCAGACCCCAGCCTCCACAGCGCCCTGGCACCACGGGGCACCCCAGTTCCAGCCATAGCTCCCCCCTGCTCGGGTCGACACGATGTGGGGGGCATCAATAGCTGAGCTCCAAATAGAAACGTTTGGGTAGATTAAGCTCCTAGAAAGAGAAAATAAAGCACAGTGAAAATAACTTCAGCCAGCTAACACCGAGTACACAGAAAGGTGACACCAGAGCTCTCAAGGGAGCCTGGAAATATCAATGACTTCTTCATCTCTGTGGGCAGAGGGCTCTGTACGTGTAACTCTGCTGTACTGGCCAGAGTCGAAACGAGCAGCTCGAGCCACGAGCTAGCGTGAATGCTATACCCCATCTGACTCTAACTGGGTTGGTTTATTTTGGTGCCTCACAGTCTGACATCAAGAGCTTCTGCTTCCCTCCCTGCCTGGATTTGTACAGCACCTAACAGTAAATGGGGCTATTCACGTGTTACCACAGTGGCTATAAACAGCAGCAATTTACCAACAGATTCAAACAAGGGTGAAATGGATTTATAAAAATCAATCGTTAAACCAGTACAACATCTGTTGCCTGTGTAGGATCTTGGCTGAACTACACTTCCAAGAGATTCACAGCCCTCTCCCTCTGACTCCACACTGCTGAACTCCCATCACGATGTTCACAATAGCTCCATCCATCTCCCAACCATGCCACCAAAAGCCATCCTGGAAGAAATAATGATAGCAAGTCTTGGTGCATTGAAAGCAAGCATTAGCCAAACACTGTGCTCCATATTTTTCTTCCCCTTTTAAGCTGTCTCATTCAAGAAAAGACAGTAAGTTTTATACTGTGCAGGAGGAGGTGGTTATGTGACTCTCTGGGATGGGGACACGTGTTCTGCACAGGCGACCTCCAGATGTTTCTGCCAGCATCGCAGGGAGCGAGGGAAAAAATGAGTCAGATATTTAACTGCAGCCTGCTTGTACCCTTCATTCCCCCACCACCACGCAAAATATCCTTCAGAATTTCTTCAAGGAACTGCTGCAGCAATCTCAATTACCTTTAAAGTGCCACCGCCATAAATCACGTTAAGACAAACTACGTTCAAGTGTTCTCACCAGAAAAGATGAGGGGCCTTGCACAATTGCCAATTATCGCAGAAGACTGAATTAATAACATAAATATAAGTGACGAGGGCCATTTGCTAAGTATGCCATCCAATTTTGCAAAACACTTATCTCTCTTCATTAATCGTAAACTGGGGCTCCACGAGCTGCAATGGCACGCGTGGAAACCTGCGGGAAGCTGTCAGGGGCCAAGAAGAGCTCAGGCAGGAAGGATGGTCAGACAATTGCCACACAACTAGGGCCACAGCCGTGCAGGAACCTGGGTATCTCACTGCCTCCCAGCTTTGCGTCACCATCACCTAGTGCAACCTAGCTTTCTCCAGTTGCAAGCAACACGACTGAACCCTCAGCAATTAATGGCAGACCTTTAACCCAGCCATGCAAACAGCAAGCATACCTATCTGACGGGAAAACAGTTGTTGCTGTAGTCTGACCGTGTATCAGAGTCCTAAGAGTCACTCACACCTTCTGGGTCTAGATACCATGACAAGATGGGACTATTATGCAATAGCAGAAAACTACCACAGATCCCACCGTCGTGTCACATTGTACGCACAGGAAACCCAACATCCCACGTCCACTAAGAGAGACCTTCCAGAAAGGAACCAACTCTTGACATGAGGACATGGAAAGATGAAGACTACACAGGCTTTTGACAGCTTGTTCCGATGGCCAAAGGTGTCCTCAGCAAGGGCCGAGCACGCAGAGTGACTCTATTTCATACCAGCTACTAGCTCCATCAAACAGAAGATGAAGTGTTGCTTTACCGAGCTAATTACTGAAGCTTTCCTAAAAATGCGAGACACCTAGGGTAAGATTCATCAATATGGATTATCAACCATGTGTAGAAAAGGGCTAGAAAGTATCCTTCATATTCTGTGTAAATACCAAGGTCAATAAAAGATAGATACAGGCTTTGAAGGCAGATATTGTATTATTACAGAGTTCTGCAGGTTACTTTTAAGCGTGGTTTGATTAGCAAAGTGGCTAAGTTATAGCCACTTACTGTATAGGCTACCCAGATAGGTAATTAGTACCGTTAATTTATTCTCCAGGAGGGTGTGGACATTTCTCCAAGGCTTTAGCATGTGGTGACACCAAGCTGAGCTGTGTAAGGACTGTGTGTATGAGGACTACTTAGGTCTTGAACCAAAAAACTCAGTATCTTCTCTTCACCATCTGTTAATTCTTGAAAAGGTCTGAACAAATACCAGTTTAATATATTGAGTCTGGCCATGCTAAAATCCAATGATTAAAGTATGCATTTGCCCCAACGGCATTAAAAAAAGAAACTTAATATATTTCTCTTACAAAGGGAGCAAATTTTTAAACACAGATTTATTTGCCTGATTTTTTTCCTGATATTAAACCTTTAGATTCCCAGTCTGATTCTCCTTGCTGCAGCATACATTATTAAGAGGGGATTTTAAACCCCACTGGTCAGCTTTTGGATGGCAGAGCAGTGCTCATTTTACTGCTCTTTTCCCTCTGCAGCCATTGGTTGGGTTTTGTTTTCTTTTATGTTAATTGTTATTATTTTTGCTATGCGTGCCAACGGCTAGTCAGCTTCGCGGTTCTGCTTCACTGGAGTTTCCCAAGTCACTTAGCGAGATGATCACGTCATTGCCCAGGAGGTTTCGCACAATTAGTGCTTCATCATCTTACTTTGCAGGAGGAGCTGGAAGTCTCCCTCCAACCTCACATTCTCCAACAAGAAGTGGTTTCTAGACCTGCTTGTTCAAATAGGCATTTTAAACATTTTACAGACTGGCAGGTTGGCCCAAAGGCTCATGCACCTCTGATCTCCCTATATATTCCAGGGCCCAGTGGTCCACCCTAAAAAATGGGGTGCAGCCAAAAGTGCACCCAAAACCATACAAAACCCCCAAATGCAGCTGCTTCCAGCGTGACATGTCAGCCAGCAACAGTCTCCCCTGTTCCCACCCCTTGGGAAAAAGAATCCATTATAAATTACAGTAAAAAAGTTGACATGACATGTTATAAATGATTGCACTTTGAGTTCAGTCAATAATACTTTGCATTAGTAGAATATGGGTTTACAATCATTTCTCATCTGAAAACTGTTTAATCTAAGTAGTAAACACAATGCTTGTGACTGATTCTCAGTTTGCACTGGAAATATTTAGTGTTTTTCCTATATGCCCAGCTCCTGGGGTTACGCGATGACTGTCCAGCCCACACAGCTAATATTGTCACAAAAGCCTTGGACGTTTCCACCATTAAGTGGTAAGTTTTAAACATGCGAAACGCTCTCCGATTTGTAAACTACCACCACGTGTTGGGAGGATTTTCAAATAAGCAAGGTGGCCTATTTTGCAAGGGTACTTGCTCATAGATGCCCCATAGAGAGACCTGAACACCTACAGCTCCAGCGACACAACATTTATCAGCAGCAGCCGCGACCAGCCCATGGCAGGTCTTGTCCTACCAAAGCATCCCTGCCATCTCCAAGAGCGCTGGGCTGTCCTCCCCGACCTGATGCACTGAGAGGATCCAGCCTGGATGGTTTATAATGCCCTGGCAAGATACAAGGCTAAAGACATCTGTCTGATTTTTGAAGGTATGTTTTCAGCTATCTAGGAACTTGTAGAACAAACTCAATGAGAAAACACAACGCGCAGATGGCAGCTGCTGGGGAAGCTCAGACCAAGTAAAAGCGTGGCTGTCAGGTTAAAGAACTTGCCACTTTGCAGCGGGGGCCTGAGTGTGGGTAGGAAGGTTTTTTTTCTGCAGGGCAGAGCTGGGCAAACAGTCAGAATCTCTAAGGACAGGTGGAAATCCAGGGATTTAAATGCAGCACCAGCCTTTGGCCCATGTTCCTGAGCTGGCTCTAACATGAGTTTGCCAGAGTTAACACCGATGCCCTCAAAATGAACAGTTTATAACTCGCTCTTGTTTATCTGTGTCTCTATTGCTGCTATTAATATTTAATGTCTCTGGAGTAAAGGTTCCTCTCCAGCATAACAAGCCCTGCTGCAGCATTAATCAGAGCGTCAGCAGCCTGGAGCTCAGCTCCGTGCTCGTGGGTTCCCATGACACACTCCTAACCTGTGGGCTGCCAAAGGCAGAGGGGGACAGGCATCCTGCCAGCTCCTCCGCACTGGGAATGCTGTCCTTCCCACTGCAGGCAGAAAGGGACAAAGCGTGCAAAGAGAGCTTGCCTTGAATGGAAACCATCACCTGCTTCCCCTCTTATCCTGCCAGCTTCTGCATACCCAAGGTGCCCCCTGAGCTCTTGGTATCAGGCCCCCCATGGCTTTGATCTTTGCCTGGCTGGGAGGAGGAAGCCCCATTCCCAGTCTGGTCCTGACACAAGCCTGAGGCGCAGCTGGGACCTGAACCTGAGGGTCCACGTCCAGACCTGTCTCCTCAACATTAAACTGCTCTCTTGATCCTGACCAGAGGAGTCTGGGGAGAAATGAGGAAGAAAAGGGTGACCCCCTGCCCATCTGGAAGCCACAAGCAGCTCCACAGACCTTTATAAAAGCTCCAAATGGCAGCTTATTAGAACATGGCTTGCCTTTGCTCTGCTCCCGCTAATGAACCCCTTCTTCTGCACCCATCCGCACACGTACTGGGTAAAACCCTTAAAGAACAAGGGTCAAAAGCATCAAAGGCTGATGTTTGATGGCATCCCATTTGCCCTGGTCTTAAGTGTCTTGAGGGTCACTAACTCAGATAACCAGAGCTTTGCACTTTGATTTAACCCCATGGAAAAGGTACTGCTGAAGAGAGCAGAAAGATCATGAGAAGGATAAAGGGAGCAAGAAAATGGGTCATTAGTTTTGTCGTGGTTTCAGCCCAGCCGGCAGCAAAGGACCACGCAGCCGCTCGCTCACTCCTCCCGTCCCCTCCGGTGGGATGGGGAGGAGACGGAGGAGAGAAAACGAAAAAAAAAACCAAACAAAAAACGGAACCTCGAGGGCTGAGACAAGGGCAGTTCACTGGGACAACACACACACACACACACACACAAGTTACAACAACAACAACGGTACTAATGAAAGAATATACCAAAAAAAGAGTGACGCACAGTGCAACTGCTCACCACCCGGAACGCGACGCTCCGCCACCGCCCCCACCAAAAGCCGAGAGAGCTCCCCCCAGCCTGCTCCCCATTTATATACTGAGCATGATGGCACACGGTATGGAATAGCTCCTTGGCTAGTTCAGGTCAGCTGCCCCGGCTATGCCCCCACCTCCCAGGTTCCTGTAAAAATTAACTCTATCCCAGCTGAACCCAGGACGAGTTTACACGAACACGCTCTCGTAGACAGCCTCAAATCCCAGTTATGGACTACATTAAAGCCAGACCATCGCAAAGGGGTTTCTACCCTGCCCTGGCTACTCAACATCCATGAAGGCAATGAACTAATCCCAGCTCGCAGGGAAGCATCCACTGCTCAGAAAAGTTGCTGTTGTTGCCACCACGCGCACAGCTAATTCCAGAAAACCTTGCACAAGCAATCTTGCACCAGCAGTTACACAAGAGATTGCCCAAGGAGTGAATTAGTTAATGTTTGTAACAGGACAAAAAAGGGGATTGGAATTATAATTATATGGGATTACATCCGCGGAGATGCAGAAGGTCCCCTTTAGCTCCGCAGGGCACGGTTCAATGGCCAGGGCTGGTTGCCATGAGCAGCCTAGGTGAGGTGACCCTTGTTCTGTATGTTCTATGGAATAAAGATTTTTTTCAGTCCAGCCCTTCTTCTTGGTATTCAATTAAGTGAAATGCAGTTTGAAAAATTATTTTCTTTCCTTAAAATACATAAACCACTCCCCCCTCCTTTTTTCAATCTCAGCTGCCAAATCTTGGCCCTGAACTTCAGGGCCAATTTATCCTTTATTTACTGAAAGCTCACTCTGAATCTTTCCATGCTAAAAATGCCAGTCCTCCAAACAATTACTCTGGCTGCAACATTAGTCATTTGCTACATTTTCCATCAGCATTACTCATATGACGGCATATCATCTTTGCTATAATGGGACCTGGGCCATCCCTTTTCTCTCCTGTCCTCCTTAGTGCTTTTCTATCCATGGCCTCCCAGATTTCATCTCCTGGCCAGGGGGCGTCAGACATTGCATTTCTCTCTCTTCCCGACCACCAGGAAAAATCAATCTGTGCACGGCTCCAGCCAGTGCTGGTCTCCTGGAGATACCAGGGGATTAATAGCATAAACACCAATCTACTTTGTAGCTTCTTGCAGAAGACCAACAGCGCAAAGGAATTTTTAAGGCTGGAAATCTTTTAATTAACATCCCAGGGACAGTGGGAAGTCCCTGTGAATCATTTCATAACCAATGGTGAGATTAGAGCCAGGAGGCAAAGAAACCAGACCGGAGCTAAGCGTCAGCTTTGAGCCCTCTCCCTAGAAGAGAAAAGGCAGGTACATATGGCACCAAAGGGGCAAGTTCCAGATCTCTTATCAAGTGCTGATGGCAAGGAGACCATCTGCACTAGAGGAAACGATCTTTACAGCTGAGACTCCTTGTTCCGCGGTGGTCAAGGACTGGAGTTATCCCAAGACATAGCCCCTATCTCCCCAAACCCTGAAACCTCAAAGATAGGAACATCAGATCTAAGCATGTGGCTTGCCCTGCACGTGCCACCAACTCAGGAGTTTCTACCAAAACTGAAACCTACCGTTAAAAGTATGTGACTTGGGATACCCTGAATGCATGAGACTGTAGCCAGAAGCCACCTTCACTAGTGGACTCACCCTCCTCCTTGAGCACCTCACAGACCAGTACAGCACTATACGGCTTATCCTTCTGCAGCTGGAATTTGCAGGCTATACCTGGGGTCACAGGAGCCGCTATGTGGGAGATGCCTGCACCGAACTGTGGTCTCAGCTCAAGTCCAGGTTTTGCAAACAAGCCCTGCTATAAACAACATGTTCAAGCATTTTTACCCAAGGTTTTTCTCCCCTCATGAAATTCTCTGATAGAAAACTTAAGACTAAAAATGGAGCTTTCCATTTTTTGCTGCACCAGAAAAAAATAAACCAGTGCTCTCTTTCTGCGTACATATGTTTGATGTCAAAAAGACAGAGCAGGTCATTCTTAAAAAAGGCACTTCAAATACCAGTACTCCCTGTCATCTCAGTTTTCCATCAGAAAATGACAGTCTCCTACTTCAAAACAAGATCTAATGAAACCACATTTATCCCCATCTTGCTGTAATCACATTAGACAGTTCTACCAATTTAACTTTATTGGTTTCTTAACTGTCTGCAAAAACACATACAGAGCAACCCTACATGTTTTGCTACACAGAAACAGCCACCTGCAGTATCCTTTCGAAAACAGCATCCAATGGTCAATAAAGAGCCTTCTGTTTGGTTTTAGACTTCCTGCTAAGATCTCATTTTCTTTAAGAGATTTTGAACACATCAGGTTTCGTCTAAGCAAAAATTTGCAACACGTGCTTGGCCATTAGAGGCACAACCGATAATAATCGTAGTTCTCATCAGTGTATGAATGCTTACCTGTAGGAGAGCTTGGGTATGAACATGTATGAGACTGTTTGTTGTAAACTGCTGCCCAGGCACCTAAATGACGTGCCTGCTTACCCCTACAGAGAGGGAGATGCAGGAACCCGTGCACGTCTAGGGCAGAGGCTATTGCAGCTCCAGGGATTCAGTTTTGCAGTAATTTTTCATCCCAAAATGCTGGTTTTCAGTAGTGCATCAGCTGGATGCAATTAACCTTTGCAACATCCCGCTGCTTACTGCAACCACAAGCCAATCTTGTTCTCCAGGTCCCCTTGGAGATTTCCCTGGAGGAGCAATAGTTGTCTCCCAGAGAAAGAAAAAGAAAGTTGGTCCTATGCCAGGTACCGCCAATTTAAAAAGAGAATAGCAGCACCAGCCAATTTATTTTCTGCCTAGGTGAAAACCTCAGCCAGAACCTGTTGAATTTCTGTGCCTTTTCCCCACAGCTGACGTTTGTGCTAGGTGTGTGTGCAGACAGGACATGCATTAGTGGCATCCCTAAGCGGACACAAAACAACCTGTTGGTGGAGGAGTAAACTTTCCTCAGTGCTCTGAGGTCCCGTCTTATCCTTCTAGCATTGCACCACAGAGAACATTTTCCATCCCGGAGGGAAACCAGCAGCTTTGTCATCTCCTAAGAAATACTGGCCCACCTTTCTCCACCAGCAAGCCTCTAACAAAGTCTATTTTCAAAAGCAATGCAGCGCTGGTGGAAAGGCACCAAAGTGTCAGCCCCAGGCGTGGAAGTGTTACTTCCACAGCCAGGCCTGCAAGCTGTAACCAGTGCATGACCAGCTCTCATTCAGCCTATGCCACATCCAGACGCACACGAACCGCTCAGTCAATCACATCTCTATGCCGTACACAACGCACCCTGACAGCTGTAAATGCAAATGCTAGGAGGGTTAGAGGCAACGACTGCACGGTTGTGGCCACCCTTCCAGAGCGGTCCCCTCAAGTGCACGGCCTCGTGTCCCCGGGATGGGATGCCATCATCCCCTCTGCCTACTGATTGGAAGTGGCAGTGACCCAGAGGTGCTGTCTGTGTGTTTGCTGCCCAGGCACAAGCCCTGGAGCCCTGCCACTCTCACATCCTCACTCTGCCACCGCAGCCTCCTACCACCCGCAGTCAGCGACTCCCAACCCCTGCTCCCCTTGGAGAACATTATCCTTCCTCTCCCCAAAACCTCACAAAGTTGCCTGCAAACACAGGTTACCACAATAAATAAAACCGCAAGCCGAAAGAGAAAAGCAGACTGCCATGTTATCCCCGCACACTGTTGTTTGTGGGCTGTCAAAGACAGGGGAACCAGCGAGACACTTGCTGCCTTTATAGCTGGCGACGGTACATCCTGTTTTCTGTTGGGTTGACAATTAATAATACCAACACCTACCTTCGCAAACGTATTATCCAAAATGCACACATATAGACACCTCCTGCTCTTGATAGGGTGTTTGAACACATGCAACACTGCACAGCAGGCAAAAGCTAGCAGGGGAAGTGTATCTAATTAGCCAGAACATGGATCGGAAAGCTCCAAGTGGCTGTGTTTTCATACCACCAATTAGACTCATCAGGTTACCCGCTATGGGCAGGATGATTTTTTAAGTGTTCCTTTGAGGCAGATAAAAGGTAACAGAAATTATTTCAGCAGAGCGCTTCAGGCTATGTGGCTAAAAGAAGCTTTTGTCTCCTTTGTGACCGAGTCAATACAGAAAGCAGCCTCCGAATCCCCTCTCCCCCTCCCCAAAGCCCAAGAGTCATGGTGGGGGCTCAGCAGACCCCCACCCCGTAGGGCTGGTGCAGCAGGTCCCAGCACCCAGCACGCTGCCTGTCTCTCGTGAACGGGAACTCCAGCTCAGGCCAGCTCACGGCCAAATCAGCCAGTGCATAAACTAGACATCATCAATAGGAGTCTCATGACCCAGACAGACTAAAAGATGGTTAGACAGGTTTAAAGAAGCTAATCAGTTTTGTCTATACTGCTGAGGTCAGCACTAGATCTTCTTTCCATCTGCTTCCTGAACACGACAAGAGAGAAACGTCCTTGGGGAACATCAGGAAATGAGGACAGCAGCTCTTTCCTCCTGCTCTGCTCTGCTTTTCATGAAAAACTACAGTGAGAACGGTGCTATTAGCAGTATATCTGTTTTATTTCTTCCACTGGAACAGGCCAAACCATGGGTGTGCTACTGTAGGGCAGACCCTACAGTCCCGGTCCCCTTCTCCCTGCTCTGCAAAAAAAGCCAAGCAGAAGACAAACAAAGACAACCTTGCTGCTCCTCCAAGTCCATGAGTTGAGTCCTACTATCGAACTCATCTCCTACTTGAACTGAACTCACTGGAGTACATAATGGCCAAAGCTCAGAGCAGCAAAAGTGCAGAAATCAGAAATAATAAAATCAAGAGAAAGACCACTAACTATCACAACAGCAACGCACAAAGCCAGCCTCATGCAATAAAGATTTGGAAGGCAATAGACCCTGACGTATGCCATACAGCCCACATTATGCAGAGACTGCCGGGTCCAAATTCCAAGTCAAATCCACCCAATCCCATTTTCTGTTTGCACACACCTAGCAGAAAAATAGACTGTGAAAATAGGTAGCTTGCTTTGCTACGTGAAATATCTCCGTTTTCTTTTAATAAGGCGGCAGTGGCATCAGTTAGAGGACAAAGCCATTAGACACAATTTGTTTATTCAAATTAGTGACAAGTCTGTGTCAAAACATTGGCTCCTCTCAGCCCTCATCTCAGAAGAGGTTTTGAGGCAGAATGATTGATTGAGCCGCCCACAGTCCCCTATTGACTTCAACAGGCTTTGGACTGGGTTGCTCAAGAAATGATCTCAGCCTTCCAAGGCCTGTCTGCCTCCTGTCAGAGCAGACCTGCCTCCCTCCTGGTCCCCTGCTGCGTGACCATCCTCTGGTTTAACCGAGTGCTGGCCTCAATCACAGCCCACCGCATCCTCCTACCGCCAGCACGCACTGGTAACGCACGCCAACATGCCGGCTTCCCCGTGGATCCGTCCCACCTGATACAGCTTTTAGTTCTTCAGAGCTAAGCAGATATTTAAAAAAAAAAAAAAAAAAAAAAAAAAAAGCCTGAGATGTTTTATCTCACTAGAGCCCCTTTGATCCCCATAGGGTTTCAGTAAGATCTGTGCTGGGTGTGCCCACACTAGTCAGCCACTAATCCAGTCTCCAGTCTGCTACAAAAGCAAGTGAACACTCAACTTGCTGTATGCCTGAAATATCCCGAGCTATTTCAAAAGGATTTTGGTAAGGACCTCCACTGCTCCTTTTCTACATCCATTTATGAAAGGCTCATGCACACATCACTGCACAGCGATACAGTGTCATGCTCCCAGCTCCCAGGGTTAATTGGCCCTTAGCATCTCTGGGGCTGCTTCCTCCTTTAATAGCCAATTAGACCTTATTAGCTAGGTTGTCATTTACATCTAAGGCTCCCAGCAGCAGTCCAGAAGCTACAAATTCGCCCCAGTAGCCCTTCTCACAAGGCCGCGTGGCCTTTTACATTGCAAGCCGACCCTTCTGCTTAGCTTGTGGCCTCTTTGTTCCAGTACACGTTCTGGCCAGCAGCTCACCAGTGTGCTGATGTGGGAGTCACCTGCAGGGAGCCCAGATGGAAGACCCGAGGAAGGTCTGACCCATCGGGAAGAGCCCGGCCTGTTCAGTGTGTCTTCTAACGGGCCTCCGCAAAATGGCACGCGGACATACTAAGCAGACCACTGCCTGCTCACCGCCACCTGCCAGAACGTGCTGACATACTGCAGCACGGATCAACAGAAAGAGAGCTAGATAATGGCAATTGATTTTACACAGGTAATGAAGTTGTTCAGTCTCTGATTCAGCCATTAGTAAGTGTTCATTTTATTGACCTGAAGGGCAAGGGGACTGAGATGTTTTGTTCTTTCCTTTTGAAAAGCAAACATATCATTTGCTAATGAGAGATGGCCTGGTTCCCTCCTCATTATCTCTCTGCTTCACCTTTCCCTCCTCTGCTTTGTCCAGCCACAGCTGAAACCCACAGACAGCAGCCTGACCCGTTTCACGCTGCCATCACAACGCCAGTCACACACACTCTCAGATCCACGCGCTTCTCTTGCCACAGAAGGTTTCCTGACCTGCCCGCAGCAGATCTCCCTCTCCAGACCAGACGGACTTGCCTCCTTGCAGAATCCCAATGCAAAATCCTTCTTTGGAAAGGTGGACCTATACAAGCATCAGCTGCTTCCTCCTGTCCCCCTTTTCTTCCTTTAAACACATAGTAGTCACTCAGATCCACCTCATTTCGACACGGATTTTTGCAGGAGTGATGAACAGTCTGCCACATTCCTGCCTCAGTTGTCAAATCGGAAAGCTAGGAAAGGACTCGTGCCAGCTTCTAGCCTCTTTGTGCTTCAAATACACCCCCCCTACTGTCTACAAACTTGTCCTAGAGTAGGCATCACCTCTGTTTGGGGTAACAAGGCCACTGCGGAACCGGAATGAGGTTTTCCAAGGAGACCGTACTGGGGAGGAAAGCTCCCTTCTCCGACTTCAGGGACCACACAACACAATGCTCAGCTAGCGGGTTTGTGAGCAGTGCTGCCAAGATCCACAACATACAGTGATAAGAAAAATAACACCTTGGCCTCAATTTGGTCCACAATTTCCCTGCAAAGCAACGAAGGCTCCAGCACTCAAACTGTGCTGCAAAAATGGACCCTTGCCACTATGTTGTGATGAGTTACAGTGGAGCAGTCTTTACCTTATACGAAGTATCACAGCAGCAAGAGGATTGGTACATGCAGTGAGATGAATTTATCCTGAGAAAGATCCACATTAGCCAGCAGACAGGCGATATGATCCTCCTGAGCTTGTTATATATAAAGGGGATGACTCCATCCATCTATTGCATGAGCTGGTTACTAACACATGGCAGAGCTACACTCAGGGCAGGAGCCGATGAAGCCTTTGCAATCGGAAAACTAAAACAAGGTCCTTTTGATGGCAAGCCCAGGGCATCCTGGCTAATATTCCAAGGCTTTGCCATCGACGCCTGGGTCAGTAACTCAGATCACTCCTTTGGACTGCAAGAGACAAGACTTCGTACTGTCTCCAGCAGCTATCAGGCATCCAACATCTGGGTGGACACAAGCAGTAAGACACCAAAAAAACTCCACAGAAAAGAAAAGCACGTGCCTCCCAGCACTCGCTAGGGAAGTTCCTACATGTGCCTATCGCAAAGTCATATCTCCTGGGCCTTTGGCATCAGGATGCACACGAAGTATCCACAAACAGGTAACAGCAGCTCCCCAGTACACCACGCATTGATGCGCGCAATGTTTTCGCAGACCGTGCTGAACAACCTTGCCCCAGTACTGTAGCTCTGCCTGTGGTGGTCTCCTGTCCATGTCCCACCCCAGCTGACCTCACACAGCACGTCATGTTGGACAAGACCACAGCCTGAGGCCATGCAGCTTGAGGCAACGGCTTCAGAGGACTTCTGATTTTTAAAACAAGGCTGAAGAAAAGATGTATGAGAGACTGAATTAGAAAAGGGCTTGCAGTAAGGCAAGATTCAAAGGCATATCACGGATAAGATTAGGCCAGGATATAAGTCCTCCTAATGGAGTCTCAATGAGGTTGTGCTCACAGCTCTCTGTCTATATACAGAGAGATAAAGCAAGGCACCCAAAACTATAAAACCAAAGATGTTTAAATTAGAGGGGATCTGAGGGATGCTAATAAAATGCTGGAAAGAATTGTGTATCAACATCTACATCCAGGTTGAAGGAACATAACATGCTTTTCCTAGAACAGTGGCAACTAAAACTGACACATGGAGAGGGTAGGAGAGATTGGGAGAGAAAGATAGCTCCACCATAAAGTGCAAGAGAGAATCACTTAGAGATGAAAAAGATATTTAAGGATGGCATTAAAAAGAAGAAATGAACATGCAGCTGCGGAAACGGGAGAAGGGTGTTTTGTTTCACGTAAGAAAAAACAAACTTAGGTTTAAACTAATTCTGCTTCCACAAAACCAGGGAATAATTTTAAGCAGCAGCTTCCAGTGCTAGTCTTGTGCAAATACCTCCTCCAAAAGGCTTTGCAGATCAGTTTGCAACAGCCCATGTGGCCCAGAGAAGTCACTGTGGCTCTGTGGGCGATGACAGAGGTGCAGCATGTGCCGGCTGAGCGTTGGTGGTATACGGCCTCTCCGTTTCATCCCAACCATTCGATCCCAAGGCGCGTTGGGCCCTGCTTGCACCAAGACGTACCCCAGCAGCACAGTCCCCCGGCAATTCCTGCTACCACCAGAGCAAACAGGCACTTTTGGTTTTGTCGGCACACCTCAGTGTCTGGCTCCGGCGAGCAAGAGGCTGCCGCCAGTCCTGCTCCTCCTGCATGTCTCCCCTGTGCCAGCCTGCTCCGTTGCAGTTTATTTCACACATGGACGCCCAGCGCTGGCTCACCGCTACCCTGCACACACGGCTGCATATCCTGGTTTTTGTCACGCTCATGCACTCTCAGGGCTCTACTCCATTCACACACACTTGCCCTCCGGCATCCCCCCCAACCCCCCCAAGCTTGGAAGGCAATTTCATGCTCACATAGTGCTGTTTTCTGTCGTATGTGTGCATGCATACTACAGGCTCCCATGCAATTACCATCAGATGCTCGGAGCGGCAATGGCTTAGCACACAAATACCATCAACGTTATCTGCACGCAGCAAACTGCTCCCCCCTTCCACTTACTGCTCTCAAATCTACCCCCGTCTCCTGATACCTGCTGCTTGGCCCTTTGCACCTGCAGCCAGTGCCGCCACAGGTTTCCATTGCGTGTTGCTAACAGCCCAGCTGGATTTCCACACCTTTCAGTCTTGATGGACAGTACACTAGACCGGGACTTGGGAGATCTAGGTGCTAATTTGAAAACTTGCTACAGGCAATTCCTTTCATTTTCTCAGTGCCTCTGCTTCATATCTAGATCGTAAGAACAAATGTTACTGTCAAACCAAAAGTCCATCCAATAATTCCTACTAATAGCCTCCCAGCCTTCAGCTACTCTCAGGTTAGGAAACTTCTGAAACTGATGTTGTTTATATATTTAATAACTCTTAAGTGCTTTTCTCTTCCCTCTGCTTGCCCGGTTTCCCCTTAAATCTATGAAAACTTTCTGTATACTCACCCACATCCTTTGAGCTCAACGTATCAATCACCTGTTGCACAAACCCGACATCGGGCTGTTTGTTCTGAACTTGGCTCCTATCGGCCTCATTCAGCGTCCTCTGGTTCTCCTACCAGGGGGACACACAGAGCAACCGATCCTCTCCACCTTCTCCATTCTGCTCATGATTTGCCTTCCTGTAAACTCTCCGGTACAGACAGTGCCTCTCGCTATAAATAACATTGTACAGCAAGGGACAGCAAGGGTGCTCCGTCTCAGCTGGAAATCCTGGGCATCACCATAAGCCAAACCAGGTCACCTGTGTGCACTTGTTCAGCTGTCCCGCGCAGACACACGCTCCCCTGTACACCCAGGGCTTGCAGGGGGCTGCTCCAGGCACAGGCTCCCCTCCGCTCCGCAGCTGAATCCAGCCCTGCTTGAAATCTGCAGGCCCCATTCGAAGCTGATGAATCGTTTTCTGCTGCCGTGCTTGACTCCATATTGGGTTATCTATGCGGAAACGTAATTTGTTTGCTGATATCAAAATGCTGCCGCTCACCTGAGGGATTAACACCGTGACAAAATCATCAGAAACCTGACGGAGTACTGGAGGCCTTCTGAGTTTGTGGAAAATTCATTCTTCAGCCTAATGAATGTCTTTTTGCAAACAACTGCAAGAGCAACACCTCTGTTTCTCAGTTCCCACTAGACCGGCCAGAAACACACGTGCACGCTTAAGGGCTCAGCTTAGTCTTAGACCAGCTAAAAAGGGGCAAGCAACACCTGAGGCTCACGAGAAGCGTAGAGGTCCAGCAGCAAAGCTGCAGCACGGGGCTCCTTCTCAAACACCGATGCAGCGTGTGGAACAAATCCCACCACTATGTCTTAATCCCACCTCCACGGGGAACGAATCCCACCACTGCATCGCAACTCGACAGCCAGGGGAAGGCCCCGGATCAGGAGCACTGGGTGCTGAGCCTTTCCCTGCCGCTCTGCTGCCACGTCTTCCCCTCACTCATGCATCTTGTTTCCCCAAGGCACTCTGCACAAGAGACAAAACACTCCTCTTGTAACTCTCCCCATTGCTCCCTGTGAGTCAAGCCGCTACTCCTGCATGACGTTATGAACTGGCAATGAGTCACTGTCACTCCTGGGAAAGGGGGAGAACGGCGACCTTCCTTTTGCTGATTCACTGCCAAAACCCCCACGTAATGCAAGCTGTCTGCTCCACATTAAAACCTCCTTCCACAGCATGCTGGAGAGGATTTTTCTATTGCCCTGCCACCAAGGTGACACGATCAAACATTTTTTCCAAACAGTGCTCTAAGCGACACTGAAATTTGCATTTCAATTTGAATTCATTCTTACGGTTCAAATGAACTTCTGAAATACCTCTTCACGTGTGGTTAAGAAGCGTGCTCTCTCGCTCTACTGATATACACACATATATATTTTTAGCCTTGATCCCTACATTAGAGAAAAGTCACCCTTTTAAAAGAGCGGTTTTATTGCCAAGCGATATTAGCACAATGAAGAAAATTGCTCCTAATTTTTATAAATTATCTCATCAGCTGCAACTAATTAGCAGCTGCCGAAAGCTGGGAAATCACTCTTCACCCTAGAGAGACTAGCTCCAAGCTTCCCAGAACTCAGACATCCCTGATGGTCAAGGATTTCATGAGGAGCCTCCAGCTGGCTCCAGTGCAGGTCCCACTGGCTGTCCCACCAGGTGGGAAGCTGTGTAACCCCAGCACCCCAAGCATCTCCACCGTGAGGAAGAGTTGTGATGCAGCTTAGCTGGAAACTTTATTAAAATCCAATCTAATCAAGCTGTTGTGACTCTCCATTCTCCTTACCCTTGCTCCTAGGCGCTTGTGCCTCTGTCTGTGCCGCTGTAAATGTGCCTATAAACGTAAAATGAGCAAGCAGCCAACGGCTAAATGGCACTTAATCAGAAGAAAATGTATACCCTAGTGGATAGCAAACTGCTATTAAGTTGGAGGGGGGGAGACAGAAGAAAATAATAAGCTATAAATGGACAACCAAATAAATCTCCTACCGTACCAAGTGAGAGCACATCTGGTTAGATGCCACC
The DNA here is from genome assembly GCF_929443795.1 of Astur gentilis. Taxonomy (NCBI): domain Eukaryota; kingdom Metazoa; phylum Chordata; class Aves; order Accipitriformes; family Accipitridae; genus Astur; species Astur gentilis. The sequence goes on from NC_064884.1 coordinate 4,950,653, forward strand.
TCCAATGAGTTGTGAGCAAAATATTTATATGCCGCCAAGTACCTGGCAGCAGGAGTGGGAAGGGATTACAGCTTGGAGAGTAGCACTGCTTTCACTGCCTCCCTGCCTGCCCTCAGAGGCAGCAGCGCATCAGGTTGCCTGCCCTCTTCAGCTGCAGCAAAATCCCATCTGAAAACACCCGACCTCCGAAGCCAGCAAGGCGGCGGGCCCCAGGCGTCACTGCCCAGGCTGTGATGCTGCCCGCAGCTGGTGGGTCAGCTCCAGCTCACTCCCTCTGCTGCAAGGGCATGGGGTCAAGCTTGAAAAGCCGTCTCCTCTCCAAGAGGAGAGCCCCTCAGTCTCCATCCCTACCGTGAACCCTAAGAGGGTCAATAAGGCAACAGACGATACACCAGAGACTCCAAAGCTATAAATGGCAGACGACTTGCACACCTCTGATCCTTGAAAGCGCCTTAATTTAATACAGAGCACTTTGGTATTAGGAGAAAATGCGATTTGGGACTCGGAAGTCCCCGAGGGAAGAGCTCCTTGGAGAGGGGCACCATTGCAAAGGGGATTATCACCATAATCACGAGATTAGTTGAATAATCCCAGGCTAAAAGAGAGGTTTTGTCATCTGCAAGATGCTCAGCACCCTCTCGCTTTCATGGAAATACAGTGCAAAGCAGGGTCAGATTGACTTTGAGGAACAATGTGGGGAAAGAGGAACCCGATTCAGCAAACACTGTGCCTTTACCGTCCCATCCAAATCCATCAGTGCGTTACTGCGTTGCTGAGTGAAGGGTGGCCAGCTCCCGTCTCCCCGCACTGGTGATACCGCACGTACGCATTGGCTTTTTGTTCCCTCACGACACCTCTGCTTCGGACCAAGGGATTTTGCTGATTTACACATTTAATGCAGTAATGGGGCTCAGGGCTCCTACAAAGGGCAAAACCAAGAAATCCAGTTCTACCGAATTAAAAGACAATGTGACAGGGAAAACAAAATAAAATAAACCCCCGCTACTAATCTCTTCGAAGGAAGCGTTTGCGCAGTTGAATTGCACAATGTAAACAAATAATTAGTGGCTATTTTCTTCTATAGGTCAGAAAGCAGATTAGCTAGCTGAGACTGAAATCTAAAGCGCGTGTGTGTCATACCCAGGCTTACAAAAAGAAGGAAAAAAGCCAGTCAGGAGCAGAACCCTGTACCACAAGCTATCAGACCCTGCTGCTCTCCGAGAGATAGACTCTTCTGTGCAACAAGAAATTCGCTTGGTCTCACCACTCAGGCATTGATATCCTGGCTAGAAAAATACATAAAACCAATGCTGATATTTTTACATTTCCAGATTCTCTCAGCTTTTAACTGACTACATTCAGATTTACTACCTGGGGAGAGATTTTCTGAAAAGGGAAAGACGGAGTTTGTATTTCTCCTGGAAATGGCTATATCTTACAGACAATCCAGATGTCTCAAAACCCAGGCATACGCTTGGCTGAAGTCTGTTGCCAGGATGAAAAGAGAAAGAGAGGAGAGGTGCAAGAAAACGTAATGCCTGCATTTAATTTCACTGTGTTTTCCATTTCTGCAACTGAAAGCAGAATTCACCCGCTCAAGCCCACTGCAAAACTGGGAAGGATGTTCCTGGTGGTTAGAAACTTCTGGTCAGCAAGTTAGTGACACTTTTCCCCACAGCACTGGAGAACCTGCTTAATTCAGCTCTAGTAGAGAGATCGGTAAAACCAGCAGAGAAGCAATGACATTCCAAGTATCGAGGGCGAACTTCCATGAACTACCATGTTTCACAGCGGAGCCTGCATTCTGGCAGCTCCCAGAAGAGCGGTGAGCTTTAGCCCTGAAAGGCTGCACTGACCTGTGCAAGCGGAGTAGGTGAGGATGCACATCCCCACAGCATGCGCTCCTGTACACAGATTGCTCGGCTCTCCCTTAAGAAGGCTGCAAAAAAAAGCAAGCAGACAGTAACCTGTTGCACAGTTCCCTGCAGGTGCTGGCTGTAGCTCAGGCAGCTCAGCACGGAGAGCCAGTTCTGCCTTTTCAAGCACAAATAATGCTGGATTGATTCCAGATTGGGGGGGGGGGGGGGGGCAAAGAATAGAGCCAGGACATTTAAAACAAAAGCATATAGCTATATTCAGCAAACGACTGTTTTTCAGAAGGGCTTTGCGTGTTAGTCACACAGATGGTCTTTCTTGCATTCCTTCCGGAGTTTTGCTGTGGGGTTTTAAAATTTATTTTATTTTGGTTTTGTTCTCACTTCACCTTTCGGTGTTAGAAAGCGTCCATGCTTAATGCTAGAGGTGGTTTGTTTTAGTAGCAGGAGAGGAAACTCTCAAAGCCAGTGTTCTTCTAAACCAAGCCACCAAATCTTTTAGAGGTTAATTGATTCCCTAAGCATCAGGACACGTCTTTCAAAAGCATGCTTAGTGGCACAAAATTCTGCTCAAAGACTCTCCGTGCTGCTAGCCAATGCCTGAAAATGCTTCCCATCTCCTTGCAATAAAATTGACAGTCCCAGGACAACGAATAGCCACCGACCCATTGCAGTTTGCCATCCAAAAGGGGAAGAGCCAGGCAATGATGAGGAGAAGTGAAGGCAGCAGAGGGACCACAACCAGCTCAAAGCCATCTCCCGCAATGCACAGCTGCCCCCAGCGCCACGGAAAATGTCTTCGTCCTAAAAGGTCCCCGTCACAGTGCAGAGCTTGGGGGACTGAAAGCATCTGCCATGAGACCTCTGTGCAAGGGGCTTGCTGAGCCCTCTGTGCTGCTGCACTTTGTAGAGGCACTTACTCTGATGCCAAAAAGCTCCTATGGACCATGAGTGCTAGAGATGGCTGACGTGACTGCTCCTCCAGAGCAATTACAGGCTATTAAGTAAATGAGATATGTTATGAGGAAAAAAAATATATAAAATATGAAGAGCCTGTATTTACACAGGAGCCTGTAATGACTCCATCGTTGTGTCAGCTTCACATGCTTGACAAGACAGATGCAGGCGAACTTCTGAGTCTCCTGCCTTCACTTCATTTCCTTTTCATAAAGCCAAGTACAGTGGTCACAGATTAATTTTTCTCTCTCCCTTTTTCATCCTGGGTTTACCTTGAGATTCCCTGATATCACTCAAGCAGGGAGTGAGGCTGGGCTTGCCTCCACGTCAATCTAGAAATATCCCATACGGCACTGTGTAGCAGCAGAGCCTCAAACAACTATCGGGGTTAGCTACGCAGCTGAGGTGTGCAACACCTTTACACTCATACCCCATGTCTTGCTTTATTTTTCTGAGCTGTTTATTCTTTCTCCCTCTAGCTATGCAGCAAAAAGCAAAACAACTGGCAGGATGCTGTTTTAAATTTATTTTGGTTTTCGCTGGCCCTTGTGCTTATAATTTATAGCTCATTTTCTATCACCTGTGGAGAACCTGCAAAGTGCAGAGATGAAAGACAACCGGCCGTACAGCTTACTGTAGGTGCCAGCACGGAGGGGCAGAGCGGATGGCTCCAAGAGGACATGTTGCTCTCCCAGTAGCCATTCCTGCCCCAAATATGCAGCAATGAAGCATTCAGAGACAGAACTTCCCGTAGATGTTCCCACATCAGTCTGTGGGTTCTGTACAGCATTTCCCACAGAAATAGCTACGCCGGTGTCCTGCTCAGGACTCACGATGCACTGCAGGCACCTTGTATCCCCTTCCCCAAGCATGGCTGCATTTTCCTGACCTGTGCACATCCAGACTCTTCCATTCATTTTGTTCCCAGTGTCAACAATTTTACGAGCAGTATCTGCAGGGCTGTAGGGACTCAAAACACACAGAAATAGAAAACAGTAACCTAGAGACAGGGAAGGGAGGGAGTTCAAAGCTCTTTCTTGCTAAATGACAACCCAAGCTGCCTGCAAATAAAACTCTGGAGCTCATCAAGTAACTCTGACCACTGAGGGTGCTTAATAAAGATTACTTTTCTATAGCTCCACTTGCCTGAGGCATCATTTGTTCCTAACGAGAAGCTCCATGGGATTTAAACGCATGAGAGAAGAACAGGCTTTTCAACCACAGCCATTACAATGAAAACAAGCTTTCTGCTCCAAAACCCAAGTGCTTAGACCCCTGTCCTACCCTGGTAATGCTCCTCAGCCATGCCAAGCTGGACAACCACAGTGCTTCCTTTCTGCCAGAGCTGGTAGGCAGCTATCCCATAGCATTACCGCATTACCTCTCAAAGACTGGCCATGCTGGGGACTTTGAGGCAAGCTCTGCTGAAAGCTACAGTGCTCGGGGCACTGCTTGCTGCCTGGGCAAAGCCGCTGCAGCCTCACCTGGCCCCAAAAGCTCAACACCAGCTTCTGCAGTGAAGCAGCACAACTGGGGCTGGCGAGGCATCTGGGGTGGCTATTGCATGGGATACCCAAGACTTGGCACCAGTACTGCAAGATATTTCATTGCCAACTCAACCGTTCTTTTGCTGTGTCTTGTGTGATCGCTAAGATCATGGTATTTCTGAGCACGCCTGGAAAAACAAAGTACTTCTTCCCACCGTTCCAGGGCCCTCAATGAAACAAGCATGACAAAGAATTCCACATGCCACTGAAATGGATAGAAAACCAACAGATAATAAATGCTAAAGGTCTGCAACTGCCAAGCTATCTTCTGTGCAAGGGATGTGGAACAAAATGTTCTGAAGTGCCGAAGTCAAATGGCAAAACGGTCTTCTGCTGGTGGTCAAATAGGAAGATGTGCAGGGCAGCTGAACCCAACCAGAAAACCACTCTACAGGGTGAATGAAGGAGTGTGATTAGGGACATTCTGCCATGGTAAAATTAGATGCCTGTGAATCAGATCTGGTACAAGGTGGGGGCTATCAAATGTGCTATTGAACACCATAGCCTGCACACATGTGCATCCATAAGCAGAAGTTCTGTAAGATGCTGGTGACTACAAAAACCTCTAGCAGCGAGAAGGGGCAGCTGATCCTATCAGATACAGGTTAGCAGATTCCTCTTGTCAAGCAGAAGAACCACAAATCAGGGTTAGGAAGGGGGTGGAATCTGTAATGAATGTGGAGATCCTCAGACAAACCCAAGCTGACACCACATTATAACTTTTCAAACTTTCATTATCCCTTGGGCTTGGCAAGAAGATCACAGAAATCTTAAGCTCATGTGGAATGAGCCTAAGGCTAGATCTCAGGCATTCATCCTGGCCTGCACCTCTACGATATGAAACCAGGAATAATTCCAGAGGACACAGCACATACAGACCAGCTCCAGTGAGTCTGCTCTGTGCTACAAGACGGGGTAGTGAACAGCAATCCCCCCAGCAAGAGAAAAATATATGGGCAAACAGAGCCTCTTCATTGCCTTCTTCCTGCTATCCCAGCTCTAACTTCCTCCCCAAACACAATTTTAGCAGGATGAGATGCAAGAATTTTCAGCATTTATAGAGACCAGTTGTCAGGACAGATCCAGGAAAAGAGGCAAAAATACAGGATGGGAAGGCTGTGGCAGGCAATGGCTCAGCTCTGCCTGCTAGGCAGTTTTATTAGCTCTCCTGACAACAACCACGAGGACTACCAAAGATGTAAAATTTACAGCAGACAGTCTCCTTTGAACGGGTAGGAGCATAACCCAGACAGGTTACCCATGGCCTCCTACAGGGGCCGGAGTTTGATCCTGGATCTCCTGCATCCCCTTTGAGACTCCTAACCCACCAATGACTCTGGAATTGACTTCTGTCTCAAAACTGTCTGAAAACAGCTTGGAAATTCTTGACTTTTCCAAGTACAGAACATGAGATATTCTGAAACCTGTTATAGGATTGAGAGGAAAATCAAGCCCCATCCCTCCTTGCGCATTAGCCTTTTGTACCTCACATTCAGATCCTCCCCTCGAAGCCACATGCCCCTCCTGCATGCCGTAAGCTCCCAGGCTCAGATACCAGCTCCAGCAGCCAAGAGCAGAGTCCTACAGTGCTGAAACATGACTGCTCAGCACTAAGATCAGGTCCTTCCCCCCGCAGACAATTTCAGAAGCATCTGGAGCAGTTATGCTTTCATGACTATCACTAAAGAGAGACAGGTCAGAAACACATGCAAGATGACAGGTGACATCCGCATTGAGTCGGGTGGACAGCTAAAGTTAGCTAAGAGTACCTGGTTGCTCTTCTGCAACAGATCTGCTCTTGCAGGAGCAGATAATCAGTGCCCATTAATAATTTCTAGACTTTCTCTTCGCAGTGAAATTGCAGCCCTCAAGATTTCCAGCGCTCTCTCTTTCCCTCTTAAAGACAGCAAGAGTTCGTTCCCTTGCAGAACTCTTTTCCAGTACTCAGGGAGAGGTCTGACTACATTTCCCCCAGGAACCATGAAGTCCTGCATGGCCCTACGCTAGAAATGCTCCCCAGGGACATGTGGTATCCACAACAGGCATCACCTGACCAGAAGAAGTGATCTCCTGTTCTGCCAGCGAAAGGAAAGAACTACCCAAGAAGCCTGGAAAAGGATCAAACCACTTACGAAGCAGCAAACAAGATCCTCATGAAAGTACAACACACTCACGGGCAAACTATTACCTCCCTTTTACTCCTGTGGCTCCATTCTGGAAGATGGCACAGCCGGTCCTTCCCCTTCATCACATGCATGTACCCCCGTAGGCTAAGCTTTTCCTTCAGGAATCCCTGCAGCAGATTAAAACTCAGTTTATTAAATAAGGCAGTACTCTAACAAGAGTAATCCACAGATAATTTCACTCATTTAAACCCTATTTCATCTCAACCAAGTTGACTTATTTCCATTTAACAATCTTAATTCTTTTAGCACTTTCCGGCTCCCAAATTGGCTTCGACAGCAGAATTGACATTCAGCCATCATTTTCGCATAAAGTTCCATTTAGCCTCTCCAAACCCCTACAGTGTCTGGAGGTGCAAGAGGAATTCATTAGCGGTGTCTTTGGGAAAATGAGCCATCCCTCCCTGCAGCCTTCTTACATTCACAGTCCTCATTTGGCAGGGGTCGAGTCAGAGCTGGCAACTGCCTGGCTAAGCTGCTCCTCCACTGCAGATCCCCCCTGTTGCTCCCCTCTAGCTCCACGCTCAAGTCCACCTCTTTGCTGACACATGAGCCTCTGCTTTCTTTACTTCTCTGCCCGCTGAGCTTAGCGTTTCATTTTTACCTATGGGCCACGGAGCTCCCTCACAGCCTCCAGCCCTACGAGCACCGGGTCTGCACATCCCTTCCCGCAGGGAGGTCTCTGCCGGCCCCAAGAGCCCTGTGGTCCATGCCCTGCCACTGCTCCCCGTTACCACTCTCGGGCATAACCGGCCATGGTTATAAGCACCCATCTCCATGCATCTCCCGGGTCTTCCTCATTTCAGGAGCTCTCCTCCAGCTGGGATCTTCACCTTCTGCTTCTCAGGCCTCCCACACTCATCCCCCCTCCAGAGATAACACCCCAAAGAAGGGCTCTGGGGAACGATGCTACCCTAACCTGACATCATCCTCTTGGAGGGCTTTCCCAGCAAAATGCAGGCTGAGGGCACCCATTTGTCCTGCCTGCTCACAGCTATTTCAGGTATGGATTGTGCCCTGGGTGTTGCCCCCTTCTCTCCCACATGCACACTGCTTCCCCTGCCGATCAGCACAACCTCCAGCTCCGTGCTTTTCATAGCCAACATCCTCCAGAAAAGCAAAACTCATTCTTTCGAGTTCTTCCGTCCTTCCCTTTTTCCTCAGCATTTTTTCAGCAATCACCTCAGCCAGCAGCTTCAATCTCATCACAGTGAGGTCTTCGTGAGGGAGAAGAGGAGCACAAAGCCAGGAGCAAGGCTTTGCAGGGAAGGGCAGGACCTACCCCTGGCAGAGGCTGGAGCCCTGTGTAGGGCTCAGCAGCAGCAGCATGCAGGGAGCCGGGATCTGTCTCACCCCTGCTTTGTCAGCAGGTTGTTCTCTACTTCTGGGATTGTGACTTTCTCAAGTGCTATAGGTTCGAAACACCTGGATATCAAGAGCTAGAGCTTCTAAATCCAAGCCAGGACAATTTGGGCTTTTAGCTTTACAGGGGTGTGTTTATCTTAAACTGAGCCACAAGCAATTAGCTGCAGAGGGGCACTTGAGATAAGTGCCCTTTCAGATCAAAAGCACCTTTTCTGGGAAGGTTGCCCAACAGCCCTGCAGTGCCTAACGCTAGCAAGAGGCTTTAACACCTCACTGAGCGGAGCACTGCACATGTTGCACCCAGGAGTGCTGGCCCCCGAGCTTGCGGTTCACCCACCTACAGAGCAAGGACAAGTGAACTTGCCAAGAGTTGCGCAGCAACAGAATGAAGAATAAACCTCTAAAGCACAAGGCACATCACTTCAAACAGAAAGAAACCCTACCTTACGCGCACAGCGTGAGGATCTCAGCTCTGCTCCAACAGACTGTTACAAGTTGGAGTTGCCTTGCTGTCTTCCTCCTCCCATCTGCCATCCTCCAGCTTGCCTTCTCAGGAAGGTTGTAATAGCTCACAGGTAATGGCTTTGGCTTTATCTCAACTCACCTTTAGAAACTTGGGCCACCGCCTTAAGCTGCAAGGCTCTCCTCCACCTCGCTTCCTGAAAACAACCTTCAGATCACTAGTTATAGTCACTACAGGCACGCATCTCCCTAAAAGTAAGCAAGCGTGTTCTTCAGCCACGAATCCCACAGGTGCCCCATCCTCAGTAGCCAGCCGTAGAGCTGCTTACGGAGGGCTTGCTTCCTCGGCATGCTTATTCAAATTTTGTAACTCAACCCAGCTCCTGGCCACGTCCAAAAAAATCTCCTGCTCAATTCAGGTGGTTCTTTAAATGCAAGTTAATTGGTCCGTGGGGAGGAACAAATTTGAAGCTCAAAGTATTGCTGACGCTGGCACTAAGTTTTCAGGTGCTCTGAGCTGCCAAGACAGCTGTTCTCTATCAAGTGAGCACTGCTTTGCAGTGTGATGGCACTCACTCCAGCAAGGGTCTGCTAAGGATATTTAATTCGGGCTTATTCTGCAGTGAAGTCAAGCTCATCGCAGAGCGCGTGAAATCCATCCTTCCTCAGCTGCCCACACGGATAGCCAAGGGCGAGGAGCTGGGCAGCAGTAATCTGTAATGCAGACTAATGCACAAGCCTATCTCATGCCACGCTGGAGCTTTCTGCAGAAATTCCAGCTTTGCTGAATTTGGCTCAGAATTGGAATTAATTTTGGCAGCTGTTTAGGCAGGGAACCAAGCATCTTTCATTCATGTAATTGACTTTTTTATTCATATATATATATGAAAAAAATGAAAAAATGACAGAGTAGCTCTTGCTATGTCTAGCTTTCACTCTATGAAACAAAAAGACCTCTATTAAACATGGCTCAGCAGCTAAATACACAAAGCGTTGCCCAGGGGCAGTAACAGTATTTAGATATAAAACAGGTTACATGGCTCTCAGATCCTGATCCTTGGCTCAGGGAGAATATTCGATGTTCAGGAACAAAAGTGAAAAATCAGACCTCTGAAGCAAAACCCTGTATGTGCACCTATCCATGTCTGCCCTCTGTCGCTCCCCCTGCGACTGCATAGGACTGGACCTGTAAGGGAGATACGTATGACCTTCCCAGTGACCAGCCCCTCTCTCCCTGGCTCCTCTCCTTAAAGCAAATTTTCCTCTTCCTGCTGAATTAGCACCTACTTCAAACCCGGTCACCTTCCAGATCCACCACGCGGTACAGCACCGGGCAGCAGCTGGCTGCTGTGCCCAGGCATACCACAGCTTTACCAGTGCTGGTGAGCAAGTAACTTTCATTAAAAAAGTTAAAAAAATAGAGGTCTATGCTGTTTGCTACTTGAGCAACACAGCTCTTTTCTGTAACTACCAGCTGACTTCCCCATCCAGATGCTCTGCACACAGAGATCTATGCCCATATAATATGTACATGGATATATAATGAATCAAAACAAAACTTAAGGCCTCTTGGGATGGACAATGTAGCCTGCCTCTCAGACATTAACGAAGAGATCAGTAAAAATAACTCCGCCACAGAGGTGCAAAGCAGATAAAGAGATGGTCTGTCTCACTGAATCCGCAACCTCCCCTCACTCCATGCCCTGTAGCACTGATCTAAGGTATAAATCTGCTTATTATTTATTATTCATATTATTGTAGTGCTGGATTCCTCAGCTGTAGATCAGGAGCTTGTTATGGTTTATGCGGCTAAATCACAGCCTGGAGAGACACACGCCCCTCCCACCCCAATCTCCGCGGTGTGGCAAGGGGGACTGCGTGCGCCGGGGAGTGGGCGAGCAGGGCAGCCCCCCGGGCACCGGGCTGCCTGGCCCATGCCACGGATGCTTTTCTCCCACGGAGCCGTCAGCTGCAGGGCAGGTCCTCACACATTGCACCAAGCCCCTCTTGCTTCTGTAAGAGCTCCCCAGAGCACGCGGCTCAGTTGATTTTAAGCCAAATGCATTCAACCCTGATCACATGCAATTCATGTAGAAACCTCTACAGTGGAGGAAACGATCAATCCCTCCCTCTTTGGTATCCAGTCTCAGTCAATATGCCAAATAGGCCCCTCACTGTTCAAAATCAAAGCAAAATGAAGCAGGGATGCAGGACTTCTACGTCCTTCAAGTACTGCTCAAGTACTCGCTTGCAGCTCAACCCGATTCCCACTCGCTTTCTCCCAGGGCTCCTGGCTCGGAAGCTCTCGCTTTTCTCCCGCAGTTTTCACTCACACTTCGATGGTGCTAATGAGCCTCCTGCCTCTGCATGCAGAGAAGCCGCCCAGCGCATCCCTAGGAAAACTCGAGTTTGCAGAGCCAGTGGGAACAACGTGCAAACCCCTGCCCACACACGGTGACCACCCAGCAGCCACGTTCTCCTCAGATACCGACCTCAGCACACATGCAGGGAGCCTGAATGCTCTGCCCTAGCGTCCAACATCAAAAGCATTCAAGAAAACCACTTTTCACCTGATCATTTCAGAGAAGAACAGGCCGCAGCAGTCACCAGCTGCACGCGGCCCCCTTTGAACAGCTTCAGTTGCCTTTTGCTGGAAAAAAAAAAAAAAAAAAAGAAAGACTCCTTTTATCCTGGAAGTAGCCTCCATAGATCAGTTGCCTTCACAAGACCACTCAGGACAGGGAAGGCATGGCTAGGAGATGGGGCACTGTTAGCCACTCTTCCTAGCACCGTAACACAGCAGTACCTGAGGAGAACTGCAAAGAATCAAAGGGCAAGTCTAGACAAGGCATTGCTGAAAGGGCCTGACATCTATACCGGTGACTTTTTAAAAAATAAAAGATTTGTGCACATAACTCAGAAAGCATAAATAAAATATCACTCTCCTAGAAGAATAATGAAAACAAAATTAAAAGGGCAAATAGTTAACAAATGAATACTGTATTTTTCTCTACCTCTCACCACTCTTCAGCAGCAAATGACAAATAACTATGAATCTACTTCACCTTAAGGAACTTAACTGGGCCTTTTTAATATTGGGGGAAATATTAATATCTTTTCAGCCAGACAAATATACCATGTCATGCATCAACAAAGATGTAGATACCTCTCCTCCTCCTGCACAGTTCTCTATTTCTTTAGACTCTCAGAATCTAGGAAAGTCCTAAATGAAATGTGAAAGCCTTTTAAAAAAAATAAAATAAAATCAATACAGGCCAAACCCTACTTACGAGTGCTGAAATGAGCCCAGTGAGGCATGAATCAAGCAGGGGACAGAACTGAAGCTCAGGCACACCCAGCAGCACTTCCCAGCTCCAAGAGCTGGGTGCGATGGTGGGCCACACGCCACGGCAGGTCTCCAGGAGATGGGCAGCTACAGTGTGGGCTTGAGGGGAGCCGAGGGCCACCCCTGGCAAGTCTCTAGCTTGGGTTCCTAGTCCCTAGGAACCCAAGATACACATAGAAAGCGTCTACATAGAAAGCATCTACACGCATTTCATGTCAACCTAGCTGCAGCCCACACCTGCTGCTGTCACCACAGCATGGGGACAGCCCTTCGTTCGTGCCTTATTTCTCCAGATGCAACTTGGCAAACACTTGCAAACAGTAAAAGTCCTCCACTATCCCTCCTCATGCCCAGAACATACCCCTCCACCTGACCCCCAGAGCAGCTACACACACCCTCCTCCCACGCCAGTCCTCAAGCCAGGGTGGCGCTTTTTTTGGCTTTTTTTTAATCACAGTCCAAACACGACGGGACTTGAAAGCGTACGTCCAACAAGCGCTGCTGCTCCGGAGCCATGTGGGTACAGCCTCGGGCACCGGGGCCCTGCAGCTCACGATGGTTTCTTTTTAAGGATTATTTTTAATAACGTTTTTAACAGTTAGGTCCGTGCATAGAGAAGCCAGCTAATCACACATGTTTCAGCAACCTGCTTTGTTTCCAGCCCAGTTCTTCCCCTCTGGTCTGCTGACTTCTGGCAAGGAGTCATCAGCCGTCCCCCCTCCTGCACAGGCAGTACGTGACGGCTCTGCTCCCGCGGCCGGTGGGACAGCTGGCCAGGGAGAGAGTCACCTAACCCCTACCAGAAGCTTTGTCTTCTTAAACACTAACCATAATTACAAGTGAAAAGGTTTTCCAGCAACAGCACCACCATGTGAGGCTCGGAGACCGTTTCTCCGCTTTAAGCTGATCGCGGCAGCCTTGCTGGGTTCAAAGCCAGGGTAAGGCCATTTCTCTGCTGGGGAATAGCGAATTGGTGGACAGCAGTCTATTGCGGTTGCATTGCTATCATCCACAAAGGCCTTGGGTATGCCAGAAAGCAGCACTGCGTAAGGAAAGGAGTTTGTGCTTCGTCTGTCTGCGTTGAATGCGCTCCCCTGCCTCCGCGCAGGCGAGAGAAGTTGGAGTTTCAAGCCGTCTCAGCAAGCTGCCATCAGGATACGGGGGTACCGGGGCTGGCACAAGCCAACCCGCCACAAAGCCACAGCTCTCCCTGCCTGCCGAAAAGGGCACAGTGGTGTTTCTCTCCACCTCGGACCGCACCCCTGGGAGGAAGCGTTTGTACCTGCCCACTGGGGCCGACGTCGAGATTTTTCTTCTACAGCATCCAGGGGACTGACTGCGCCTTCATCATCAGTGGCACTATCACCCTTAAAAATGTTAATGTTAAATAACATGCTGCCTTGTGGGATCTTCTCTGCAGTGCCTTTAGGAGAATTCTGTATATCCTCTGGGAGTTGGGGAAGCTGAACTAAACGGTCCACAATTGTGTTCGTTGCCACACATTTTTAATGCTCAGTTCTTCTTCTTTGCTTCAGCCCTCCAGCTCAGACACACCAATGTACTAACTGCATTGGACAGGGCAGAAGCACGCCGTGCTGCTGTGGGGCCTTTAGCTCACTAAACAAGCAGCTGAGTATCATAAGCACCTCGGGAGGGTAATTAGCAGGGCTGCAAGGCCATACAAATGGTGCTCTGCCACACAGGTCTGTGACAAGGTGATAGGTAGGAAATGGAGGGGCACTATACAATTGCAGTGATGCAGAAAAAGCTGGATGCATGTCTCCAGTTTGCCTCTTCCCACCTACTTCAGCATGCACAGCTAAATGCCAGTGCTTTCCCACGACTCCACATGCTCCGGGGGATCCCAGGAACATTTCCTTGACATTACAGTTCCACGATCACAGCAGATGTAGGAGATTCACAGCCCGTTAGGTATTTCAGATTTTTGGAAACGTGCCTAGAAACAAGGACAAATGTCCCAGGCTGGCACCTCTAGTGACACCCCACTGTCAGTTTGGATTTGTGGAGACCTTGACCACACATTGCTTCTCTGCTGGATGAAACCCTACCACAAGCACTGGGACAGCAGTGCAGATGATTGCTTCAATTATCAGCTGGGCAAGCGGTGGATGCATTTTCACTGGGTATGGGGTAGAAGAACACTAGATTTCACCAAACAAAATACTCTAAATGCTAGAACGGCATCTTGCCTTTTGTATAAACTTTGCAAAGTTGAGAGGTAGAGGGAGGGAAGGGATTTGGACAGACAGAGGCAATTACAGGAAAGAGCACTTTAAAGAGCTGCAGGGCTGAAGGAGGCCTTGCAAGGAGTTTGTCAGTAGATCGTATGTCAGCGCTACTGAGCCTACTGCTAGTTAGGGCAATGCCACGTATAAACTACAACTTTGGCTTGTATATGAATTTTAAATAAGCTGTTAGTACACCCAATGAATCTAGCAAGAGAATACCAATTTAGGGCTCTGACGGTCTATTCTATAAGACCAAGTAAATAACTGAGTAAATAACTCAAGTAAATTTCCTGACACTTTATTGAGCATGAGTGAACAAACGAAAAACAAAGCCAGAAGTACTTCTACAGCCAGATATATGTATATACCAGAGGAAACCAGAGCTAGGGGAGATGCTGGCCCACAGCACACTGCACCAGCCATCCTCCTTGCCCGCCACTGCGGCAGGCAGGAGGAAGCTGATGTCTTCTGTGCTTTGGGTGCGGATGGATGCAACAGAGCACGTGTTGGGCAAGCACCAACTGTTGGGTTTTGCTCCCAGGACATGTATTATTAGGACATATATTGGCTCTTTCAAGGGCTACAGGATGTCTCGAGGCAATTCCTTACACAGCTCCTGGAGCTCTTGAAAACTTCCGAGAACATGCCCATTCCTGCCTGCTTCTTCATCCCCTGATCACAATCATCTTTTGAGCATCTAGGGAGATAATACCTCACCAGGACAGAACAGGCAAGCTGACTGATGATAAACAAAAGGCACTCAGAAAAAAGACACAATTTGGATAAAGCACGTGGACCAGCGTTTTTCCCCCAAAAGCTCTCCAAAACAACGTGAACTAGGAGACTTTCTCCAGGATGGGATCAGAAAGGAATACACAGAGTTTAAGGCTGAAGAAAAAGGCTGAAAAAAAGGTGCGCACCAATGCTTTTTCCTGCGTATCAAGGAGAGAAATAGAGCATACGATAGACTACAGATTGTTCCTCTGCATGCCAAAGACACAGGGAAGGTCACCCTGTAGCCTATATTCTGCTCACTTTTTTTGCATAGATGACGCCTCTAAAGCTCTCTGGAATGCAACACTCGTTGCTGGTCCCATCCAGGCTAGGAGAACTTCCTGTCACTGTGTGCTCAAAGATTAAGCAGTCTGCTGCCTAGAAACTCCACTGAGAAATATCAGCGCCAAGATCCACCCAAAACCCAAGAAAGCAGCAGCAGGGAAGCTCGGTGCTTAGTTTAAAAGCCAAGCGCCCCTGACTCAGCACCACCGTGCCTGCTTCTACCCTGGAAGCCAAGCGCAGCAGGCAATAACCTCTTCTAGCAACTTGGTGAAGAACCCAGACACGACATTGCCTATGTTCACCTCACATTACTAATCACATAACTGTACATTTGAGCAGTCCATTACCAGATGGCTTTCAGAATTATTTTAAATGTTAGCTTGCATTTTCTTTGAATATTTAAATGTTCATGCTGGTCTGTTTTCCTTTTCTATGCAGTGCATTGATTTATGTTGCTAGATAACAGACCTCCCTGCCTTGCCAAAAGCATGCATTTGGGAATGATTTCAGGGCTGCTAGTAATATTTTTTTGCTCCTTTTATTTTGTACTTTATTTTTATTAACTTTTTTTGCTGGATATATTGTTAAAATAAAACTCTGTCTTGAAGAAACAAAACCAAAACCCCAAACCCCTCCTCAGCTCTTTGCCCATCTGCTTCAGACACCATTTTCAGAGAAGTTAGCTCTGAGGCCATGAGCAAAGCAAAAGCAGTAGATATGTACTAACATACCAACCTGAGCTTCCCCTCCCTCAGCAAATTCTTGCTTTAGGCTCATGTGTGGGAATCAGCCAGGTCCACGATGCTAACGACAAGATGCTTACGTTTAAGCAGCATGCGCTCAGCTATTCACCACTGTGCATCTCTTCAAAGCACAGGGGCATACAGTGGTGTACCTGCATGAGATGGTGGGACCAGGCGACATGCGAATCATGCCTGTGTTCAAGCGTGTGAGTAATTTCTATTACGGATATGCCTTCAACGTGTCCAGATCTCCTTCGCCCAGCAGCAGATACCAAGCACAGAAGACAAAACTAGTACTTGAACAGATGGAAGGAGGCAGATTTTCTACAAACACTGCAGTTGCTCATGTGTCCCCTGAACACACAGACACCCCGGCTTCTTCTTGCCTGCCCTCAGGGGTCAGCACTGACTTGGCCTCACAGCAGCCGCCACCAACTCCGTTTAGGGAGCCCCTGAGCGTGCACCAAGCTGAGACCTGGAAGGCAGCAGCTAATCCCGCCTGGTAGTGGCCCCCAGTGCAGTGCAGCACAGATTTTCATTTCCAGCCCTCAGCCAGGAACACAAAAGCACAGTCCCGTCTCTCACAAACACCTCCCCATTTCACTCTGGGTTGCGCTGTGGAGGTGGACAACCACGCCAGTTCCCAGACTGGTTTGCAGCCCAGTGCTGCTATGTGCGCTGCCAGGGGAGCTCCCCTTCCCCTCACGCTCCCAAGCACCCACAGTACTTTCCCCACAGAAGGAGGTGGCTGGAGCACAAGGTGTAATGAAGGATCTTTCACCTTCAGCATCCTGATAATATACCGTCCATCACCATTCCCATCTGCTGGCTCAAGTGGAGGATCTGCCGATCAACATGAAATGCAGTCTGCGGAGCTGAGACTATGCAGCATGAGTGCTCCCCATGAATCACAGATGCTGGGGATATAAAACACCCAGCCACCCTTCCCAGACTCCTGCCAGCACAGACCCTCATTTGCTATATTTCTGAGCTGCTCCATGCTCCACTAGCAGAGGGGAGAAGTAATTTTACTTCAAGTGTCACCTGTGAAAGTTGCAAACGGGGACAGGAATAGATTAGCTTCTTATCTGCAACAAATAGTTAATAAAACCAGCTAGTAGTTCTGGAGAGAAGAGTCAGGTAAAGCAGTTTCCTTTCTAAACAACAGAGCAAAGTGTCTATACTATGAAGCAAGTTTCATTACAAGGTCTCTGGATGCATTTCTTTTCCCTAATCCACACAGGCAGCAAGCAAAGATGATGGTGCCTCTTCCTGAACACTTTTTAATAAAGCCCTAAGGAGTCTGAATGCATAGGAGACTCTTACAAATGGAGCATTTTGGAGTTATTAATCTTCTTGTTGCACCAGTTAACTAGGTTCAGTTTGGGCTCAAAGACTCCTTACTCATCAATGTGGGCACAAATAAATTTGTGACAAAAACCTCTTTCCTTTTGTGTGGACCTTAGCAGAGCATCAAGTGGAGTGGAGGGGAGCAAGTTTCATTCCTCAGTGCCCCTTTGAGGAGTGGCTTTCACTTTAAATTTATACAGAAAGAGATCCCCATCGGGTAACGTTACCACCATAAAAATCAATGCAAATACGTACGCTCGATATAAACTGCATTTCATTTATAAGATGAAGGAGAGAACATTTCCAAAATACAGGTGGGACACTGTAGCTCAGCAAGGGCCTCAGCCCCACCTGAATGGGGAGCCCACCACCAACGCAGGGAGCCCAACCACCACCGTCAACGCTTGGTTTCCCTTGTCCGAGCACGTCTACGCAGAGTAGCCCAAACAACGAGTGGAAGGATGGTTAAATGCAGGGCAGAGGAGGCTTTGTACTCACCAATCCTCAGGGAATGGGGGCTGGCAGCGATCTTCATTAGCCACAGCAGAAGGAGCACCAGAGGCGCCAAGACACGGGGCATCTTCTATAAATCCTCATGGAGCCCTTTGGTGGTCTGGGCATGACATAACTCTGCAGAGAGAGAACACACGGCACCGTGAGCACCTCGGCTCTCGAACCAGCAACTCAGCAGGATGACACTGCTTTGAGCCTGCCAAGCACTTGGGACAAAGAGTCTATTTACCAAAGGAGGAGGAGGAGGAAGCTATTTACAGACTATGAATTATTCAGGAATTGGAGTCAAACTGGGCAAAGAGCTTCTAACAAAAAAATGGAAAAGAAACACAAGGAAAAATCCAAATATTTCATCTTGGCATTTTTAGCATTTCCACAAAAACAAGTGGAAATCAATATTGAGTCACATCTCTAATGTTTCTCCCCCTCCCCCCCCCCCCCCCCATCCTTTTTTTCACTCAGAGCAGCCTGCAACTTAAAATATAATACCGACTTCTCATTTTAGGATAGGACAAAACATTTTCACACCAAAACCTAATTTGAGAGATGGGAGTCAGAGACAGAGAGTCACTTTGGCCACCAAACTAGAAACAAATTCTTTGTACTGCTCCAGCCCCAATGACAGTCACCACCTCCTTCCCTCCCCGTCATGTGCAAAAGGATTCAGGACAAGACCAAGAGCAGGACCATTTTTTTCTCCTCTTACAAGGTAACACCACTCCCAACACACACAGGTCTAACTTTCAAAGTCCAAAGACCGTCAAAATGAAGAGCAGTAAGTGGACAATCCACAAAACTCTCATTAGTACAGATATTGGCACTGGTTGTCCCACAGCAGATTCCCACAGCACACTTAAACACATTTTTAACAAATGCCATTTTAAACAGCTACATAGAGGGTAGATTTTACTTTATAGCAGAAATGGTTGTCCCTCAGGTTGATAAAATTATCTCCACAGGCAGCAATGTCCTTAAATGCTGACTTTGAGTATTTCGTCTGTTACCTTATCTCTCCCTTCTCCAATTTTCTGGCAAACATTCTCATGCTATTCCATTTGTCTAATTCTTGGGCCAAATATTGAAGTCCTGACACAGGCAAAGTCTTTAATCTGCCTTTGAAGTTACCAGGAGTTTTGTTCAAGAAAGACATAGTTTTTTACTTGCCATTTTTTCAATTAAGCTATTTTTAGGTTACATTTAGACTTCCACCTTCTCATCTCAGCACGCTTCAGAGGGGCTATCCCCTTTTTACAGGCAGGTAAGGGAGGCAGAAGAAATATTGAGACGTGGCCATAGGAAAGAAGGCAACACAGGGACTGAGCAGGGAGCCCCTGCACATTTTCACTCCCTGTAGCTTGTTCTCTTTCTGCATCACATCTCCCTTGGGAAGCTCCCACCAGCATCCCTGCCTTCTGAGTCCCAATTCTCTCAGTTCAAGAAAATTGAGGGACCCCCATGCTCAAGTGTCCGTTGGACATTTGAAGAACATCCTGATTTCAGAAGTTGTGTGCTCAACACATTTTTAAAAA
This sequence comes from Astur gentilis, assembly GCF_929443795.1. Lineage (NCBI taxonomy): Eukaryota > Metazoa > Chordata > Aves > Accipitriformes > Accipitridae > Astur > Astur gentilis. Next base: position 4,969,830 of record NC_064884.1, read on the forward strand.
GCTGAAGCTGCCAAAAACCACCTGGAAATCATTAGCCACCTCTGAGAAGGGCAATGGCATTCTTCTCTCTCTCTTTTTTTTTTTTTTTTTTTTTTTTTTTTAGTGGGAGTTACAGAGTAATGCCTGGGGAGGAAAAGCCCTAAAAGGTTAAGCGCACGGCAAATTGGTTACTTAGAAGTGTTGGCAGCAGCAGAGACAGATTATGGAGCAACGTATCATTTGAGCACTTTGAAGCAGTTATTTCAAAACTTTCCAAGTTATTGACAAAACAGCAGGATCACGTCAAATTTACTCACACCGGTATTACAGCCCAGGCTGTGGAACTGACGCTTGCAGGGCTGAAGTCGCGCGCGGGCGCACACACGTCCTCTCTCAACCCTCCTCGAGGTCTGCACCCCAAGTTGCTGCATCGCGCTCAGCGTCGGCTCCACAGCCACTCCCCAAGACTCACAGCCTTGTTTTCCTCCTTTAGGTCCCACTTCTTGCACCGCCACCCTAGGTATGCTTTCAGTGCAAAAAAACGTCCTGAGCAGCCCTTGCCAGCCAGCGGTGATTAACAACGACATCTCAAGTAGCAAAGCATCTGATACGGGGCCTCGGATGCGTTTTGCCTTCTTTCTCCTCCACTGCCCCCTCCTGCCTGGCCAAGGCAGTCTAGAAGAGGCTACCAGAGCCGTCAGAGGGAGAGAAGGGGAGAAAGTCTCCAAACACATCTTGAGACACGACTGAGAAAAATGGCAATTGCTCATCCCCGCTGTTTCCCCTCCACGGCCCCGCTGCGTTCTGCCAGACACTGACACGTTGCCTCTTGGCTCAAAAGAGCAACTCGACAAAAGGCGTTTGTAGCAGAAACTAGCAGAAACCTTTGGCCACGGCACTCGCCAAGGAGGGCGTAGGGAACGGCAGCACGTCGGGTACGGCTTGGTCCCAGGGAAAGTCAAGGCGAACACTCGGATTTGTCAGCGTTTCTCACACGAAACGAGAAGAAATAAGAGGAGCAACCACACGCAGAGGTCGGAGATGCAAAAAGAGCCAGGCCTGAGAAGATGTCAGTACTAAAGCGGGTTTCCCTGCCACAGCGCTGAGCTCATTCCTCTGGTAGGGACAGTGAGAGATGACAGCCCTTGGGTACGCTCCCCACCAGCCTCCTCCTCCTCCACCAGCACGCGCTTCTCCTCCACAACGTTAGCCGCAGCTGTCTAATATCATCTGGCAAGGTGTTTTAAGACCATGTCTTTGTGCGGATAAATACGATCCCACCTGCCCCAAGCACTTTGTATCAGCATCTAAAAGGCAGCCACTGTGAGGGAAAAGCAGGGCAGCAGCCTCACTGTGCCTCTGGACTAGGGCAAGGAAAGGCAGACATAAAACCCCACAGTTCCCAGCCAAAGCAGTGGAGGGAAATGCCCGCCTGCCATTTGAGGAGGATGTTGGAGTTAACGTCCCCGTCATTCTCTGCCAAAGCACTATGGGATCACCATGCTAAAATGGGTGGTTCTCATTTTAGAGTCTGCAAAAACAAACCGTATGAGGGTAACGACTCTAGGCAAACTACGAACAGCCAAGGACTGGGAAAGGGTCCGGTGACTTTCAGCTCCAAGGGACAGACCTCAAGGCCACCTCTCCTGTTTGCAGCCTGGTTTGGTGAAGAGGCAAATGACGAGATTCCCAGAGAAGCAGCTGCCTTTGCATCACCAGCTTAGAGTTAACAGCAAAGTTAAATAATAAATACAGGGCACCCGCTGCGCTCTGCTACGTGAGCGGCAGGGTTGTAATTACCTAGAACACGGAGCACAGAGGGATGCTGCGTTCACCTAACACATTACCCACTGCTAAGAACGGCTTCCCAGTACTTTGATTTTTGAGCACGAACCCAAGAAACAGCTGCCAGCAATAGAAATACATCTTGGGGTTCACCAAACAGCAGAACTACACAGGCTCCTACGACCCATACCCATAGACCATCTGGTTGATGGAGGTGCTTGCAAAATACCCAGGGAGTGCAACACAAGGACACTTCGCTGCCATCACATCTGCACCACTGAGCAGTGGGAACAGACACTGGAATTCAAGACATAGGATGAGAGGGAAAGGAGCGAGAGGATTTTTCTTCCTAGCCTAACATCGAGGTTTCTAACTTGCAAAGGAACAAAGAGGTATTTCAGTCCTCACAGCTCTCCATCTCCTCAAGTTCCTCCTGCCTCCTACTCTCTAAATTCAGGCACGAAAGTGTGGTAAACACAGTTCAAACCCCTTTGTTGTAAACTAATTTTTGCCTTGCTGAGCTAGCCATCCTCCCAACAGCTTTTGCTTCCTTACAGCTGCAAGGTGCACCTGTCTGTCTCTCGTCTCCCCAGGAGAAGCCATAAAACATGCTTTCTGCCCAGGTGCAGCAATGAATCAGAGGTACGACTGGGGCATCAGCTCGAGTGCACTCTGAAATTCCACCCAGAGAGGGAAGGAAGATAACATTCTTCTTTCACGCAACACAAAGCAGAAAGCCTTAGAAGCCAAGAAAACACTTAAGAGAACAAGGATATTTAGAAACTTGCTGCACTAATTCTTGTGCATGTGAAGATGACTTATCCCGGACTCATCCTCACCACAGTTTGCTGGAAATAAATCAAACCAACTTCCTTTACTGACGTTTCCACCAAGAACATGTCAGCCTGTACATTTACAGCTCTTGCATTAATGGTTCCTCTTTATTGTACTGGCGGCGTGCTATGATAGCAAGCGAGCCTGGTTGATGGCCAGCTGTTATAAAGCAGTCTGAATCTGCTATCCCCAAAAGGAGTGAGCTGGCTAGAAAAGAGTTTCATGGGTCCTTCAGGGTGGTACGTGAATTGCTGAATAGCTGGTGGATCACGAGCTGGCCCGTGGCTTCTCTCTGCACAGCACAAGTATGTAATTCTTTTTCTGTTAAGCCCTTTTTCATCTTTAGCTCTGAAAATTCAAGAGAATAAAATAAATCAAGACTATACTGAATAGTTTTGAATTCTCTCTGGAGATAAAAGTCTCTAAATACCAAGCAGAATTATGGACGATTTGCTTCTCAGAGGAAGCAACTTGCTTCTGAAACTACTTATACAATTTTAATGACTCTGTGAGATGGTACTTTTCTTTGTTGCTATCACCACGTCTTCCGGATATTTTGAGGTTTTTTGCAGAAAAATTCTTAGACAATACAGCAAAAGCCAAAAGGCAGAATAAAATGTTAAATCACAGAATAAAGCTCTCCTGAAGCTGCCACGCCACTAGTGAAGATATCCCTGAACAAGCCACCTCTCTTCTCTCCCTCTTGTTCCCTCTGCCCAACCTGCCAAGGACACTCAAGAAATCCAGGTGCATTGCTATTTCCGTTCACACTTCCAAAGATACTGCCCACCCTGCAAAATCTGTTTGCCACCTGGCCTGCCACATCTGTCCTGCCACATCTGGTCCCAGCAAGCCCGGGAGCCCTGGCAATGGGCTGGATCCCAGCAAGACAGGGCACAGCATCTCCAGCTGCACTGGCACGTTGCTCCACGGTCCGGAAGGCAGTGCCAAGACCAGGCTTTCAAAAACCCCAACGTGTGCTTTATCCTGATGCAACCTCCGTTTACTTCTACTGCAAAACCCCTACGCCATCGTCTGCAAGCTCACTGAGAAACCACAAACACCCTTTAAAAATTGTCAGCAACTTCAATCTTATCCAGGCGATTGGGAGGCAGACTTTTTACCCAAATGCTAGTTTGGAGGTGGCTTTGGTGTTGATGGATCTTTCTGTGCATCACCAGAAGCTTGATGAATGGTGAGAAAATGCAGCTCAAGCAAAGCTAGAGTAATCCTCACAGCTGAGACAACAAATTTAACAGCTGCAGAGCAGCAAGGAATTCTGAAAAACTGTCAGGAAATATCAACAAACAACTTAACAGAGCCTTTTTCATTCTTTCGACAAGCAAAGAGAGCTATTTCCTTTTGCAAAGCTTCATCTGCAGAGAGGCTCAAATTTAAATGGAACTGACAAGAGCGAAGGAACCTGAAAAATATTTCAACAAGTGACTGTTGCTGGGCTTGAGAAAGAGCCTGTGTGTCTCAGGGGGAGGAACTAAATTGCAAGCCTGCCCCAGGGATACAAAGATGTAAGTTCAATTAAACTAAAAAATCACGCCATTTAAAGCTACGAACAATATGTTTTCCTCTGCAAAATGTGTAATTAGCATGGGTAAATCATTACCACTAGGTATTGTTGCAGTCAAAACCTCAGTAAGATTGAGAGAAGGATCAAACATTTATAAAGAGAATGAACAGCTAGAATTACAATAGTAAAGTTTTTAAAAAAAAAAAAAAAGGAGAAAATAAGGCTTCGGAAGGCATATAAACCCTTCACGCTGCAAGGCACTGGCTAACTCCCTATGTTTGAGGGTTAAAAGAATCACCCCTTGGGGCAAGCCTCCTTACACTGCTCTGGAAGCAGCTAGTACTAAAAAAGGATACTTAGCAATATGAAGCACAGCTCCGTTCCAGTCTAGCAATTTCTATGTTCCTATAAAAACTATGTCTCCTTTTAGATTTCATCAGCATTAAAGAGCCTGCTTTACTTTCAGCCACCATGCCTTTCCTCTTCTCGCATTGTCCTCACAACATTCGCACTGTGGCTTGCCAGGGATGAACTCATCTGAGGTGAGAGACAGACCAGTGGTATCTCTCTTCCCCAGGTATCCGGGGGGTAAAAGGACCTCCGACTCTCCATCACACCACAGTGACTGCACAGCTCCGTGAGGGTCATTCAGTTAGCACCAGAGTAGGTGATATTCAAGAGAAGGTGATATTAGTGATAAACACCTGCTCAGCTGATACATAAAATGGAATCTTTTTTTTTATTCTCCTAGCCGTGTTCTTTTATCTCTCTCTTTTTCTTTTTTCCCTCCCCCATTCGTGACTTCCAGAAAAAGAAGCAAGAAACTTCAAGGAGAAAAGAATTCTGGAGGCAGTGAAGCAGAAGGACGAATGTATTCCTGACATTTCATATTCCTGTGGAATATTTTCTTTAACTTTCTCTCTCTACAATCCGGTGTTCTCTCGTCTCACCCTTCTCAATCCACCCCACCATTAGCAAAGCCTGATCAACTTTTCCTGTGATAGCTTAGAGATAAAAGCAATATGTACCCATTCTAATTCCTCAAACAAGCTGCATATAGACTCAGCTATCTCAAAGTTAGATTTTCCCCAGCATTATCAACCACAGAGCTGTGAACACAGGGAGACTTCAGCAGTTACAGTTTCAGGCTGAGTCACAGGACATCTCCATTCAATTATCCGCTCCTCCGCAGGCTTGTCACAGGACCTATCAGGCCCCCCAGGGTCAGTCAATACTTGAAAGCTTTATTGGCACAGCAAAGTGAATTACGAGTGTGAAAACCCCACCTGCCCCCTCGGAATCCTGCTTACAAAAGTCCCCTTACAGACATTGACTTGATAGCGTTAAAACTCCTTTGTTGGGGCAGCTTATTTTATTCTAGGAACAGGCTTAAGCTGATTCTCCGCTAGGAAATTTTGCCAGTACAGCCACACCGGCAAACCCTTCGGGCACACAAAAGGAGCCAGTCTACGTGCTGCTGTCCCCTGTCTTTCTGCCTTGCTTCATAGGGCACTGCACGGAACAGCAAAGCCTTCAAGCACCGCAGCGATGAAGAAAGTCCTATGGCTGTTGAGAAAACAGACACCAAAGCACATAACAGGATGGACACGCACAGCACCATGAGCAAAACCCCCATCTGCGAAAGCACTAGGACCATTAGACAGGGCTGTTTAGCGCAACCCTGCCTCACCCTCCCCGGCAAAGCCACCGGAGCCATGCTTCTGCAGCACGGAGCTGGGATGGACGAGCTCTGGCCAGCTTCACAGTATGACAAAGAGGACGTCGCCTTTGGCTGCCCCATCCCTCTGCCACAAGTTACCGCTCCTGGCAGCAGAGGCAGCAAAATGCCATCTTCGCCTGTGCCTCAGCCCCCTCGGGTTCACAGCCCGGCATCGAAGCTTATGAGCAGTGATTTACACCACGCACAGAGCGGCCGAGCCAAGGAGATGGGGGGCACACATGCAAAGGCGAGTACAGGACCAGTAGTACCCTTCCAAAGCATCCCAGCACGACCCTCTTGAGATCATCTGCCAAAAGCCTCCCTGGCTGTGACAAATCTCTTCTCACTGGGAAAAAAAACCAACGAAAAGAGAAAACTAAGATCATGTGGGATTTTCTCCCTCCCTGGTGCCCACAATTTATTTTTATTAACAAACAATAGCAGTTAAAAGCACTGTGGTCTCACACAGCGATGTCTGCTCTACCCACTTCAGACAGTCTTAATTGGCTTGAAGCTGTTATCTTAAAGGAAAAATCACGGCAAGCCTGGGGGAAGGGGAGCGTCTGTAGGTGGAAGGCGAAAGGCAGATTTTCTGCCGGCTGAGAAGGACAGCAAGCTGCCATTAAAAAGGGGCCAGAGGTGTCCGCACCAGTACTGCTCCTCTGACCTAAGAGCTCTATGTCGTGACATCACCTCAACCTTTTCACCATTTTAAGTACGCTGCTAATGATAATTACAAGGCTGAGGGCTGTTTACCTTGGATGAAGTTTCTGGACAGGTTTGACCCAAATCGTCTAAAAAGAAGTAAGAAAATCTTTGTTTACCTCCGCACACCTGGCACTCACAAAAGCCTCAGTGTACAGCCTTGCACTAGCTGTTTCTCCCATATAAAGAGGCCAGGGCTCTTGTATCAAACATTATGCCACATTTATTCAAGCAGAAGACTCCTACCCACTCTGCGGGTCATCAATTCCATTAAAATACCTCTGGTGCAGGAGAGAGCGGCTAGTTTGCACTGCATACAGTATGCAGCCAAGTACAAGCGAATATTTTCGGAAGGGGAAATACACACTGATCTCTCCAGCTGAGGTGGCACGAGGAAACTCCTAGGTGAGCAGAATCTCAATTGCTCAACAACTCTCTTCTTGCAAAGAGGCCTGTGGGACCCCGGATAAATAAAAACAGTCAGAGCCTTGGCTTCATAAAAAGCTTAAACCAGGAATAAGAAAAAGCCTTTAAACTTACAATTGTTTTACATTAAGAAATAGATAAAAAAGGCTTTTGAAATTTCAGTTCTGTTCCCATAGAGAACAAACCCAACACAGACACGTGAACCAGGGACAAGCCACTGTATGAAATTGGGGACATGAGCTCTTTTGCAGAAAATATCCCTCGGCCACACTCCTGTCCTACAGCAAATGTGGAAACACAAAGCAAAGTAGTTCATTTCACTGGAGGGTACACGCAGCCCCAAGTCAAACCATTCCTCGAAAGCAGGTGGCAGGACACAAGCTCAGCCCAAATACTGCTTTCTCTTGGGTTGTGTATATGGGGGTGAGAAGAGCCAAAAATAAGACTGAAGAGTCAGAGCAAGTGCAAAAGCAACCCTGGTGCCATTTCCTACTGTGCCACTGGCTCTTTTTTTGGTTTGAGGCAAGTCAGCCTCTGCGCAAGCTCTGCCAAGGTCAAACATTCACCTTGCGGGGGCAGGCCAGAGACACAGACTTCATCTAGCAAATGGTTGGAGATCACTAGGCGGCCAGGTAGGATAAAGAGCAAGCCAGGCATCTACATCTTCCCAGTGCTATGCCGGGAAAGGACACGTACACACCACACAATTTTAGCAATACTGTGTCTTTCCCTGGGCAGTGTAAGGCCAAAGTACCCAGACGGTATTAAACCTTCAGTTCTTCAAACTTGCCTATTTCTCACTAAGCTGTGATGCGAGCGCACACGCTGGAAGAAAAAAACAAGACCCCAGCTTAATAAAGTGCCAAGGACTGATTTCAGAATGAACTCCTTTAAGAAACCCTTTCCAGGAGACCTCCTTACACTCGGTGTATACCCTTTCACCACAGAAAATAGAGCTGCTCAGAAAACCAATTTCCTATCTTCAACACTGAGGATTTTTCCAGTTCTGCCACACTTCTTCACAGTTCTGTTTTGATAAGTATATACACTTTTGGAAATCTGCTTTCAGCCATTTGGCTCGCAGCAGTTGAACCTTCTTCAAGACACATAGTCTTGTAAAATAACAACTTTTTCCTTTGAAGGAGATCTTCAGGTTTTGGGTGGTTTCTGCCCCCCCCCCCCCCCCCCCCGATATTTTTCCACAAAATTTCCTTTTATCAAAAACGCTTTGATGGAAAATTTTCAGCTCTCTCAGAAGAAAATAAATCCAACAAGCACTGACCCCTATTTGCTGTTAGTGAAGAATTACTGCTACCACTGAGTCTCTTTACACATGAAGGAAGTTCTAAAATATGAATTGGATCTCTGAACATAACAGAAGTCTAGGGGGAGAGAGAGCTCTTAAATGCATCAACCTGATCTCTGGGCTACAGAAAGAAGATTAATCTATTTATTTCACTTAAAGTCTCTGGCAGATTCAAGAGGAAAAAGAAAGGAAAACAAAGAAGCTTCGACCAAATCAACCTGCAAGAAGTGGTTTATGGCCAAAAAACTAGTTTTGCTTCTTTTTATAGCTGCCAAAACTGTAAGTGAAATAAATAGATTAATCTCCCATCTACCACCCAAAGAACATTTTGATACATACAAGCTCAAAAAGCCTGTAATTTGAGGCTAGGAGGAGGTAATTTGTGAATGGCTGAAGATGACGTTTGTAAGACTTGGTTTGTGTATTTTAATGGAGCAAGAATTTTGGGGTGTGCATTTGGAAGACAGTAAGCATATGCATTTGAAAGGAGGTGGGAAAGAGGACAGATGCCAAGCTAAGAATATGCACAAGAAAGCATAGGGGTGATAGGCTTGAGAGCAGGCAGAGGAGAAAAGTCTGCACAAGAGAGCAAGGAAACCTGCAAAACTAAAGGGATGCGAGAAAACCAGAGGAGTTGTTAGGAGATGCACATACACGCAACGACAGAGCTGCACACAACAACCAGATGCAAAAGACAGCAGCCGGAGCAATGGCGTGGCCTGTAGCAATAAATAGTCTTGCACAGGAAAGCAGAACCGAAGTCCAAACTGGTAAGTAATGTTGCATTTAAGAAGTGTTAATTTGCATGAGAGAAGCTCTTAATCCTGCTTGTAGCATAAGTGACACAAAAATGATTTCAAACCAGAAACTTATGTGTTTGATTAACAGTTTAGCACCAGAGAGCATGCAATTAGAGGTGCAGTGCTACTGCGTTACCAAGATGAAACATCCAAGTGGAGGAGAAGAGGCAGCGGTGGCATTTCCCCCCTGCTTGTTGCAACAACACGCCAAGCAGCAGAGAAGTGAGGGGGAGTCCTGGCCACATGAGAAATACCACCCAGACAAGGGCAGAATATGCTAACCTCCCTCACTGGGTCACTGCAGAGCATGTGAGCCTGAGGAAATAGGCTTTTCATTTAATCCAACAGAGAATTTTAAAAAGAGTTCAGTGGGAAATAGGTCCTCACCTGTTTGGCTCAGCAGGAGAAGCACCCTTGTAGCGGTGATGGTGAAAGGACAGGAGAGAGACCATGTTTGCCGACAAAAGGAAATTTCTTATTAAGCCTGTCAAAACATTACTGGGTGAAATACCAGAGAAATCTTCATGCACACACCCTTGGGAAAAAGCTGCTCAGCTTTTCCCCTCATGACAGCACAGAAAATTCAGTAAGAGACATGACTTCTCTCCGCAGTCTTGGCTCTGGCATCTCTCAGTTTCTCACCATCCTCTTCTCTGTGTCTCATGGCCTTTAATGTATTTATTCTCAGGCTTGGAGACTCCTTCGCCTAACGGGGAATATGGGCACAGAGCAGCTTGCCTGATGATACAAGAAGTGCTTTCGAACAAAGCACCACTCAAGTTTCATAAGCCTCAAGATAACTGCTCTACATCTAGCTTATCCTTTGTTTCTCAAATATTTGGCCACTTTGCTTCAGACACGGCCATAACAGATACGATTCCTGGATAGCTGCAGACTTCACATACAGTTTTGCCTAACTTATTTACCATTTCTCCCTTCAGCAAGCCAAATGCCATGAGTCTTCTCACTTGCAGAGACCTTGCCCAGACAGCGTCACTCCTGCAAAAGATCTAAGCAATTCTACACTAACGGCCAGCAGAGATCTCTAGAAGTGCTGGTGGGACATGCACTCCTGAATTGCCATGAAAACTAGCCTTAGGAAAGCCCTGAGTAAAAACCCCCACACCCAGCAAAGAATTTCACCACTGATTCAAATGGAGCCTGCATTTTACCATCACTGTGAAGAGTTAAGCATGGGATACCTCTCACAGACATTTAATGGGCCCTTACTCCATCCTTACCCGAGTGCAAGAATTCCCTTCCTATCCGCAGTGTGATATAAGCAGAAGAATGATGCCACAGTTGCGGACTTTATCCAACGTGCAGCAAGCAAAGATCACTTGGCTTCATTAACAAAACATAACAGACAGGCCTACAAAGGCACAGGACATTGCCTCAGCGTGAAAAACAAATTTGTTCACAGAACAAATTCATTCTGTCCACCTTACCTTTCTGTTGCTCCAAGTTAGCTATAATCAGGCTGCCTGTGCTCCTGACTTAGCAGCATTCTCAAAACTGCTCCCAGAGCACTCATCCTCATCAGCGATATCCAATTTCCAAACTGAGCAAGGAAAAACCCTTTCCGGAGTTGGCTTTTCAGTTGTTTTCATCGCTGGCTTAACATCAATTCCAGTTAAATGAGGGAAGTACAAAGGGACTAAGTTATGCCCACGCTGAGCGCTCTGAAAACCCTGATCACATTATTCTCTTGCAGCTATAAGCATAAATTGTCCTCATTAACCAGCCTTAGACCAACTTTAATGTTTGCATCTTGACCTATAATCCGTCCAAAATCCAGCACCATATTCTGATGCAGCTGTTATCCTTAAGCCCAAATTCACAGCCTGTCTGACCCGATGAGCCAACAGGACTTGGACATCTGACATGCTGAATTTGCTCTTTCTGATCCAGACACTTCTGGTTTGGTCTCAATATCAGAGAAAGCAACGCACAGATGTGCTTTCAATACCCACTGATGTGCCATCCCTAACCAACCTGGAATATGATGGCCAGTTTCCAACCAAATTTCACGAGGATGCAGACTCACTAAACTATCAGATTCTACGACTTTCATGAAATAATAGTCTAATAGCGGAGAGGAAGAATTCTCCACAGACGGAAGGACTGCAAGTTTAGCTCAAATCCCATTAGGCACCACGGAATCCACAAGGGAAAGATGTTATGCATGCCTGCAATATAGGGAAAATCATCAATTAGAGCTTACTGAACTCAGCCACAAGGCATAAACTGTACGCCAGGCTGCCTTAATTCCCCAGCTCACGGGAACCACTTGGGTTTTCTCCCCCCACCCTCTGGGATTCACTTCAACTCAGATATACTCCAAGCAGAGGAAGTTTTGAGCGGTTGTGATTCAGCACAACTCATTTTGAACCAGTTTCGAGCCCAGCAGGCTTCCAACCATTCCAGCTGCCCAGTAGCCATCAGCCCAGCTGATTGTTGCTAACTGCTGTCAAATGGCAGCCTGGCAGCCTCTGCATCTTCTCCTGCCCCCAAAAGAAAAGCTATTAATACTAAACTCCACATTACTCCTTTCCAAAAGTAGCTTAGATACTGCTGGTAGGAGAGGGACAAACACCCAGAGGGACAGATAACACTGAGCATTTTGAAGGTGAACGAGGGTGGTCACTCATCAGACCTCCAGCCTGAGCTCCTTCCCCAGCCCCACATGGAGCAGCTTTTCCTCCCCTCCATCTCCTGGCCTGCTTTGCCAGAAGTTAAATCACTAACATTAGGGGGCCATTTTCTCTCTGCCACCCCCCAACAAATGCTGTTGCTTCAACAACAAATCCTCAAAGAGTGCAGTGAGATGGTGACCCCAGTGTGCAGATGCCGTTATTAACAGAACAAGGACAGCCTGGTGTGTGCAAATAGACCCTTAAATTAAAAACAAAACCAACTGCCATCACCTCGATTGCTTCCTGTTATACGAATCGTCCCTGCCCTGAAGACATGTCGCTTAGGAAGCTGTCTGCATCCACCACTCCGCTGTCTTCGCTCAAAAAACTATTCTACCAAAGCAGCTCTTCTGCTGAGATGACACGCAAATCGGGAAGGCTATTTCACACCTGGATTTCAGCCACTGATCTGAACGTCGTCTGCGGGGGCCCACAAGGTTCACGAGGGACTCTAATTTCACCCGGTGACGCAAGCATGCGTTGGCACAAGTGCCTGCGGAGCGCGGAAGATGTGATGTGGGAGGAAGGTGGTTAGATACTGACATAACAAGACAGAAATGGTTAACCGCACAGCCCAAACTTCTGCAGTGACACCACGCAGGAGCCTGGCCAAGTGCACAGCACAAACTCCTTTTTCTTCAAGAGCAGTTTTAGGGAGGAAATGCAGCAAAGAACGATCAGTGCAGAAAGTCTTTGACACACCAAGGAAAAAAAAAAAACAACAACCCACAAACATTCTCAGCAATAAACAATGCATAATTTCCTATTACTGAAGTGCTGGATTAACTCTGGCCCCTGAACAGCCTCAGACATAGCACCCTACAGGACCTCATCCGACAGCACTTCCAGGGAGCTGCTCGTTAAGGGCTGAACAAACACAATGCCCCTTCAGATCAAGCTTCTCTCTGAAGTTGCAGTGCTTTCTCCCTCTCTCCTCACAAGCAGGCTGTACGACTCTGCAGTCACTTGAGCCTCCTAAAAACAGAGTTCGTTTCTCTAGACAGTTGGTGTGGATGTTTATCCCAAGGGCTCCCTCTCTGGGACCATTTCACCCACGAGCTGTGCAAGTTCAGTGGCTCCCGGAGCCCAGCAGCAATCACTCAGGACAACAGGCTGCTGAAAACAGAGGCAACTCATCTGCCTGTTAGATGTGTGCCTGTCCTTTTTGCCCTGGTTCCTACCTACAACCGAGCACCCCCCCTGCTCCCATCGCCATGGCTACCAAAGCTGCCTTTTTCCCAGTTATCTGCCAAGCGCCCATCCTCACAGGCAGGAGAAATGAGCACCTGCCCTCTACTGCTATATAATGCAGTCCCTGGGAATGGATGCCACTGTTCTCCCCATCTCACCTATTTATCTAAGATGGTTATGTTTTTCCCACTCCTTTGCTATGAACTTCCTTGGCCTTGTTTATCGTCAGAGCACCCCTGCAAAGGAGGGCAGTGCTCTTTTAGCTGACGTACAGGCTGGCGCGTGAGGGCGCACAGCAAGTCTCTGGTAGGGCACATATAGCCCCCACAAAGCCCCACGCAGTCAAATTAACATCAGGACCACTCGCACCATCGGAAAGGACGCTGAGAACAGACGTAGCAAGGAAAGGCATCCTGAAGCTTAACGGGAAAAACCTGGTGCTACGCAACCCTTGGGCCGTAGCAAATCAGGCAAGACTCCCAGTTTCATTGAAACACTGCCATTTCTGACTGCCGTCCTCCACCACGGCCTGGGGGTGCAGCACATATCTGCGGGAGTGAGAGCGGCTCTGGGCAGCAGCCTGAAATCTCTGCCCTTCGGGGCTGCTCTGTTCAGCCAAAGCGATTCCTTGATCTCAACTTTGCCAGCCTCGAACACCTTCCTCCAGTCTCAGCCCAGCAGAAGGTCAGCGAGGACTGGCTGTGCCCACAGGCAGGGCCCGCTGGCGCGGCGATGAGACCCATGGCTGGGGGCACAGTCCTACCCCCCCGCTGCCTGCAGCTTCCTGCAACAGCATCGGGCCGCTCTCCTGGAGAGGTGTGTATGGAGGTGGAGAGGGGTATCTCAAAATGGCATGTCTGGGGAAGAGAAGGAGTTGAAAACACTGAGCACTCAGGGCTTGAAGAGGCCACATTTCTTCCTAAAAGTGAGCAGGCTGGAGGCGGGAGAAGAGCATTTGAGTCTCAGGGAAAGAATGGATGGTCTCCAGATACTTGAATTTATGTCAACCTGGAGACTAGACAAAGACCCATTAATTCCTGGCCTGTCCAAGCAAGAATTGGATGAGTGACAACTTTAGCATTATGACTTCAATGGACCATCTCCCCAGGGTGCCAGGGAGAAGATGCTCTTTCTGGCTCTACTGTCCGAAACGCCAAGAGAGATCCAAATCAACCACAGCCCGCCATCCTCACGTTAACGGCCAGGAGCCCTCTTCATCCTACGTGCCTTGTGAAGGCTGATAAAGAGAGCTGCCTGGCAGCGCTGAAGTCTTTGCTCTTCCTTCACCCGCCTCCTCGCAGCTCCCTGGCCTTTTCTTATGAGACTGACTGCCACTCATGCAGGAATTGGTCTCTGGGGAGGTTGGGGGGCACAGGATTTTCATATCCCTCTTTTTGAGCTGACAGCAGCCTTTCAGCCCAACAACAGCTCAAAACGCTTGTGAAGAGAGAGATTTTTATGAGAGCTCACCCCCCCCTCCCCCGAAATCTTTCCAAGCTCCTTTTCTTAGGCACTTTGAAATAATTAAAGTCTTCCATCAAATTATACTGAAGATCTTTATGAAAAGCCTTTAATTTCCATTCGCTTAATGTAACTCCATCCACCAGATGAACTCTGTGGGGGGCTTTTTTGTTTTGGGTTTTTCTTTTTCCGTCTCCTTTTTATTTTTTTTTCCCCCTCCTAAAATATCATGCTGGGAAACTTTAATTTGATTTTAGCCTGACTAGAATTTTGGGCTGTGCCACATCCTGTCAGCCGATCACAGCTGCAGTGGCAATCTCAAGCTCTCTTTAACTTCAATGCGTCGCATTTAATCAGCTCATGGTCGGCAGCAGCAATCTCTGCGCGTACGGTAGGCATGTGAGTAAAGCCTCCAAGTTAGCAAGAAACCTAAAGAGCACCAGAGTCTCCCCGATCCATTACTCCCTCCTACAGGCATGCTGAAATGTCAAAAAGCGGTCCAGCAAGCGTAGGCTTACAGCAGAGGAGGGAAGGTTTCATGTTTTATCTAAATAGGGGAGATTGCTAAGTTGACCTTTAGCTCACAGAATAAACGGCGGGGATTTTCCGCAGGGCAGAAATAGCTCTTTCCACCCCAGCGACTTTTTCAACTGATAAACCCCTTAATGAGCAAGAAGTTTCCCAAAAGAGAGCCAATATCCCCTTCCAAGTGACTCCCAGCAGACGTCGGACAAACCGTGACACAATGCCACAGTTCAGCGCAAAACCGCAGGAGCCGCTGCAGTCAGACGCAGCTCAGGACGCCACCGGGGAAGTGCAAAAGTGCAGAGGATCTCCTCGCGTGTGCCAAAGCCTCTTAGCTGCAACTGAAGGAACCAAGCCTAAGAACAAACTCAAAAAAAAATTCCGAATTCCCCTGTCACTATTGCTGTAGCAGTTTAGTCTCTTCAAAGCCTATTTGCCTTTACACAAATGAAGAGAGTCTGCTCCCCAAACTGTTCAGGCCATCTGTGTGCTGCACGTTAACATCTCGGGAGGGTGAGCTCACCGGCGCTAAACACAGAGAGTCACAGAGTGCAAAGGAGGGATGCAGAGCCCGCTCTCTCCCACGCGCCTCCGGCTCTGCGCTCCGGCAGAGGCAAGAGGCAACCACCTACACAGCCCGGGCTCTCCGCAGCGGTGGCAGACTGCCTGCGCAGCCGAGAGACGCAACTCTTTCCTGGGGCGAGGAAAGAAGCTGAGGGAGCAGAGCCAACACCTTTGAATAGCACCAGGCAATTGAGAGGAAGCCAAGGAAAAGAGCGGATCAGGAGGGGCTGCTCCCGGAGGGGACTCTGCTAGGAGGGCAGCGTGAGCTCCTGTCCGACGCAGCCAGGGTTTCCCAATTTTGGGGGCTTTCTGCGGAGTCCTGCTCCCGCTGGTGCTGATCCACCCCTCCTTGTCGGGTGGCCAGCTGCCTCATGGCCAAAACCATTCACCCTGGCGCCAGGGTGAAAGCAGTGGTGTTACGAAAAGGAGAGAAACCAAGGCTCAAATCAAACTGAGATGCCCACAGCCAGCCCGCACAGCACACGGCAGAGGAGAGGACTGAGAGAACAGAACCCAGCCTGGGGGATGAGAAAAATTGCCACAGTTAACACATGTGCTTGAGTGAGAGTGGCACAGCATTAACTGCAGCCAAAGGCAGGGAGAGAGCCAGGCACACACTTGGCAGATATCTGGGTTGGTGTGAAATGGCTTATCGAGATCCATGCGGGGGGGAAAAAAAAAAGAAAAGAAAAAAACCCCACAAACTGCAAGAAACAGGCTTCAACTGCTAATAGTTGAGAGCTCTAGGGCAAGGAAAGGAGAAAAGGCAGAGGGACACAAAACTGCTCTGTGCCCTAGGAGAGTAACCAGAGAAGGAGAAAGGTAAATACAGATGCATTTCAGGAGCAGGCAGTGTGTTGGACTCTCCCACTGATATAATTCAGCCCTTAAACTTGGTTTGACCATGCTAATCTGAGGATTATATCCCAGATTACCGCAGAGCCAGAAACAAGAAAAGGGATGCCTGTGTGCCTGCAGTCACTTCCTAGCAAAGGACGGGACCATACAGCACTGCATGCAGAGATATGACCCTACAGGGAGCACAGGGCCATGTCCCAAAACAGCCACGGGGCTCACTCTTTTCCAGGGCTTTTTAGAGTGCTGCAGAAGTTCTCACGTTCTCCCCTCCCCCCCCCCCCCCCCCCTAAAAAAAGCCCTAAAAAAATTGTGACACCTCTGCCAGGCTTTGTGAGCAATTTATGAGAATTAAAGCACTGGCATGTGGTATTCACAGCAGCTGCTCAGCAGAAGGAAGAAGATGATGATAAACTTGTGTTTGATTTTGTCATTGTAAGCACACAGCAGATGCTGGGAGATAGGGTTAAGAGCGCTTTATGGGGGCTCACGGAAGCTAACAGGCAAGCAAGCAAGTATGCATGAACAAGAGGTAGAAGCTTGCTGACTTCCAGAACAGCAGGGCTTGACTTAGTAATCAAAGCAGCAGCAAAGTCCAAGAGCTAGAAAAGGCAGTGGCTCCTGCGAGGCAAAGCGTGACACTGTTTCAGGACACCAAAATTTCATCTTCAGTTCTGCTGCTTGGCTAAACTACTTTCTCTCTTAATGCATTAATTTTACCACCTGTACCTAGTGAGAATAATGTTGCAGACCTCTTCAGTGAAGGGCTTTGAGGTCTCAGGATGAAAAGTTCTGTAAGAGTCATATATCATCATTAGCTCTGGCCAGGAATAACCCAGAGGCTGGAAACCTGGAGCAGCATTTTTCCAGCTGCATTTGGTATGTGTTTCCCTTCCTCCAACCCCAGTAAACCCCACACCCTGATCCTCTGCCTAGCTGGACTTTCTCATTTATTTGAACTACAGCAGCACTCCAAGTGAAATCCTCCAGGCTCCAGAAAAAATCCTTGTCCCCGAATACTCCACTCCTGTCATGCAAACCAAGACAAACCCTGCTCTGCACAGCAAAGCAAAGTCAGGAGGGGAACATGAAATAGAGCCCAGCCCTCATAATGCAGTGCTGTGCTCACTAGAAGATGCTGCCATTAACATTTCACACCTTAAGATTTTAGCCAGTGCCCTCAGAAAAGACTGATGTTTAGTAAAATGAAGAGATAACATCTTTTAACAACATCCTCATCGCCACTGAATTTCGCAGGGCTTTTTGTTCCGTGGTGCAGTCAGCTCAGCTATTCCTAATCCCCTCCACAGTGGGACAGGACATATGAAAGTCACTCCAATAGTTCACTGTAAACACAACCAAGTGGGTTATGTGAGGCAACTTCTACAGAGACGGTCTCTCTCACACCAAACAAAAGCAGTCACCAGTGATTTACCAGTTCAAGCAATTCTAATAATTCTCCCACTGACAGCTCAGCACAGGCGACACAACACTGGTATCATCAGGTCACTGTTCTGCCTCAGAGCATTGTCCAGAACAGTGCTGGGATGAAGGTAATTAACGACGTGGTAACTAATCTGTTTAGTCATCCGCTGTGTCTACAATTCATTTCTGTCATGTGTAAATAGAGTATCAAAGCTCGGCGGTAACAGCTGTCAAGCAGTGTGCTATCCCACAGCAGATTTGCTGGGGTTTAGAGAGGAATCTAAGTAGCCCTCTCTAAACAGCCATGTCCAAATAAACCCGATACTTGCCACCAGTAAGAGTCAGAAGACGAGAGATGCAAGGACCCCTTCTCAGCCCAGCTTCACGTACTGCTTCTCCTCACAACCCCTCAGTACAATCATCCATCCTCACTTCGCAGAAGGGAAAACCGAGACTCAAAGAGACAAAACAATTTGTCCAGAATCACAAAGGGAGCCCATAGTTGACAAGACATTGAACTGAGATCACTGGATAACACTGCAAGCCCTGAAACATCCCATCCCCCCATTAAAACAAACAAACAAACCACTACAGACAAGATTTCCTGAAAAGTAGCTAGCAAACTTCTTTCAGTTTTGGACCTCCCAGTATCTGGACACTGTAGAGTCCAGAAGGTCCAAGAAAAAAGAAAAAAAAATCAAAGCACTGTCAGTGTATTCAGACATGATTTGGGTTTGCCAGTACCTGATCCACCTGCCAACAAGGCAGGTTTGGGCAAGTACAAAGAGGATCTAGTCTCATGTAGATGCCCCATCAAAATGTGACCCAGATTTTTGCATGCTCATGGGGAAGAGGCATGAGTTTCATGGTTTCATTCTCATTTTTGGCTCTGTATGGGACGGGAAGGGGCAAAGTCACAGCTCAACAGTCCACAGGGGAATCCACTTCCCAGGAAATCCGCCCCTAGAAATAACAGATGCTTCTCCAAGGGTTCCCAGCTCAGTTTGGTAGACCCAAGGGGCGGACGTTCTTAGACTAACAGCCAGGGAAAATTTGGCAATGCCTCTAAAATTGCCTCATGGAGTTTTCAGGGTTCACCCATCAGCAATGTCTGACACAGCAACTGAGATTAAAACTGTGTGGGTGGGTACATGTTTATGCCTGCTAGTGAGCCTGTAAAAGATAACACACACAGCGTGATAGTTTGGTCTATTGAATTGGGACTCCAGAAATCCATTTTTAGCTCTGCAACTGCCCTGTTCCCTATCCTTAAATAACTCACTGTGTCTTCTTCCCACTGTTTCCCCCTCTGTAAAACTGGAAGTGTTCTCTACTAGGTCTCCTTGCCTTGGTACTGCACGGTTCTATTCAAATGAGCTTCAAAAACGCCATTTCAGTTACACCACACGCTTGCCTGGAAGCCCCAACCTGGATTCAAAGGTTGCTTGTAATGACTTCTTACCAGCTACATGGAGTAAAGATGCCTTCAACTCCTTCTCAGAGTGCACAGCAACGTATGCACGTGCTGACAAGGTCATACCTCTCTTTGTAAGGAGATTTGGGAGCTAGAGCCGAGAAGCACCGCAGAAAAATGAAATATGACTATTAAAAAGAAAGTAAGCTTCTCATATATATACACACACAGAGCACAGCTTCAAGGTGGAAAACCTAGTTGTTTGCAGAACATAAGCTTGTAGAAGCCTGATTCGACAACAGGCAAGGCACACTGACCCTGCTCCAGCAAAACATTTGGGCATGCACTCGCCATCAGGAAGCTCACTTCCATGCCTGGTTTTTAGGCTTGGACAACTCTTATTCCAAAAGGTGGGGGGGGGATCCAAGCATTTGCCTGGGTGGGAATCACAGGGCTTGACACCAAAATACGCCAAAATCCCAACGCTGGATTGACTTCAGCCTGCACAGGCCTTTGCAGCGCACAGGCAAAAGACTTGAGAACAGCCAAAAACGCCCTGGGAAGTTACTGGTCTCCTGAGACTAAAATCAGATGCTCTCTTCTTCCCTGTCCACCTCCATTTCTATCACCATTTTATTGTGAACATTTGTGGTTTAATTTCCGCCTCTCCCCCACCTTCTTTTCTTTTCCAACCCCACTAAAACCTGGCAGGTTTTAAAATCCCTGCGTATCTTGATGAGAGGAGGGCTGGAACGACTCCTTTGGGGACAATGGATTAGATTCTCCTGCAGTATGCCTACAAAGTCAAAACCAAATTCTTCCTTTTTATAGGAATTCATTCAAAGCCCATTGATCTGAGCCTTCGTCCTGGTCTTAACAGTCTCCGAGTCGGAGTTTTTAGATCAAGGTTTCTAAAATGACATTCAGGTCTGTGCCCTTACCTGCTCAGTCAGCCAGCCCAGTCCCCTTTGCCTCCCCCTTGCCTCAGTGCTGTTTCCCACACGCTGTGCCCAACTCCATGACAAAACCCCCACACTTCTCCATCTCCCCAAACGCTCCACCCCCGCCCCGATTTGTACCTTTGCTCCCCACCAACACCACTGCATCCAGCTTTTCAACAAGACACAAGATCGCTTATGACACAGGTGTGGTGCCTCACGGACACTACTGTAGAAAGTGGGTACGGCTAGGAGGATTACGGAGGCTGAAATCACTCCCTGGGAGTCATTACAAGCTATTACTAAGCTGAACCTGGGGACTCCTTATTACCTGAGTTACTGTTCTGGAAGCAGCTCTTGCAGTCTGCTAAAGAGGTTGTACATGAGGACTCACGCTTATGGATTATGACAGTTTGGATTTACTCCGCGCTGCTGCATCAAGGTGTGAAAGAGAAACTTCCATACGTGCATGGTTTTAGAGTGGTCACTTATGGCTTCTGCCTGACCATTCCAGCACACTTGAACTGCTGATGCAGTCATCAGATCATCCCATCTGATCTCAAGATCACTGAGCAATGCCATCAGCACTCCTCACGGGCTTTCGAGAGCCGGCAATCAGGCCAGCACAATACAGACACTTCCAGAGCAGGGAAGGATGGCCAACAACTGTGCCAAAGAAAGAGGGTTGGGAAATTTTCAACCATGAGCAGCTAGGCAATTCGGGACCTTACATCTCCTCCTTTAAAATGGTTTCCCTTATAGGAAATAATCATTAACTTCAAGGATATAGAGAGTACCCAAGCCCTGGCAGCTCCTTCACCACGTCCTGGAGTTTCTTGCACCTTTTTCCAGCCCACTGTAACCCAGCCCCAGCCAGATAACCCTTGTCCAAGTTCCCAGATCCAGCAAGTCTTGCTCCAGGCCACGTCAGGTTACACACAAGATAAGCTGCCCAAACTGTGTATAACCCTTCCCCTCATGTGTCTCTCCAGCAGCCTGCAAGCTGCAGATAAACAAGGACACAGCCCCATGACCCCCCCAAAACTGGGATCTGAGCACAAGAGGCGAGGCAGGCAGACAGACAGATATGCAACAGTGAGCACAAGGCAGCAGTGAGATCACCAAGATGACTGGGAGAAGCAATAGCCCCAGATTTATGTCCAGGTTCGAATGTCTGCTAGAGCAGAAGGTCAGAGGAACAACCCTGCCTGCCAGAGAAGAGCAGCAGTAAATCTTGCCTCCTACCACAGCTGGCCTGGAAATTACAGAAGAAGGATAAAATTGTTCTATTACACAATCCTGAAAGATGACATGGTTTTTCCTGGTACCATCGCTCTACATTTCAGATCTTTCTACATGGGACTACTGAAATCCGTAGCTGCATCTTTTGGGCTGCTTTACTAATGGAAAATTAATTAGACCCGAACAAGGAAGCCGTTTAAGATACAGCCAAGCCACAGTAGGTTAAGATCATATACACAGCCACAGGATACTGTTCCCAAGGCAGGGAGACAGAGCCAAGAAAGTCACGTAGAACGTGCCATCAAGAAGCTCAAGGGCCTCAATTTGAGCCTACTATCATTTCAGACAAAACAGAGAGATGGAGCTGGTTTCATGCAAACACATGGCTTAATGGCAGATTAAAAGGGTTAGGGGGTAGCAAGAACAGGAAAAATACGTCAAGTTCTGAAGAAAAAAGGCATTTTATGTGTTTTAATAAATAAAGCACATTTCCATTCATGACCATGCAGAAAGTCAATAAATAGTGAACTTGCAAAGTAGTAATTACTATGGATTGATTCTTACCCCCACCCCACTTTGGCGGGGGGGGGGGGGGGGGGGGGGGGGGCGTTCTTCATCGCCAAACCAGTGGGAATAGCAGTGCCAGGTGCCATTAATAAGAGGCTGCCTACAGCCTAGAGGAACTCAGCCATTCTCACTGGGACTTTCTACCCATTCTCAGACTTTAATTTTCATTCATCAAAAAATAATAAAACAAGGTTTCAAACACAGAGAGAGGATTGATACATACACGCTTCCTCCCCGCCCCCCCCACCTTCCCCTTTAATGACTTTGCCAAAGGAGAAAAATAATTCAGTTGTGGCCAAGAACGGCATTTAAAAGTGTTTGTTGTTTTATAGCCATTCATTGTACCTAATTATAGACGTGTTATAGCTCGCGTGATCTCCTTCTCTTCCTGGAGCGGGTTACATAATCAGCCACCACCACATGCTTCCACCCACGACAACAATATTGCAGTATAAGGGCCGTACCATGCTAAATAGTCATTTCCCAAAGCTTATTACTGTGAGCGGTCTGAGGGACGCAAAGATGCAGGTGCTCACCGCCTTTCGTGGTCCTCAGGACGTCCACGAGACAATGAGAAGAGGTAAAGAGCATGCCTGCTTAGAGACAGGAGCTGGAGTGATCTGCGTGAGTTGTGAGGCTTTGCTCCCTGGGCTAGCCAGAAGGGCTCAGAGGTTTCAGACACAGCTTCAGCTGCTAACCGGTGCTAAGGTTTTTATCTATCATGTGGTTGCGGACCCGCTGACTTCTCTTGCAACGTCCGATACTCAAGCCACGCAACACCAGTCTCCTGTCTTCCCACCTGAAGGGCTTAAGAGGCTTTCTCAGGTTACAACTTCACTGACCTTCCAGATTTATGAGACGTTCAGGGGATGCCACACTTCCACATGAGTGCATCTAGGCACTGAACTAGACACATCATTATAAAAAAAATCACATGCCTTTCCATCATAAATGACGCCAGCCAAAACCACAAGCAGAGCAGACAATTCCAACATCACTACACAAAATCACACTAAAAGTGACAATCCTCCAAACCCATATTAGCCTATGAAATAACATATGAACACCAATATATCTGGCATTCTTAATTTCCTTCTGGTTTCTCACCATGCTTGTTGTGCCTAAGGTTTGTTTCACAAACAAGAGACTTATTCTGGTTTAGAAAAGGAAAGCACAAGCTGCGTGGAAGATGCAGGACAACAGGAACTGCAAATTTCTTGCAAAATTACAAGCCCCTTCAAGTATCTGCAACAAAATCAGAAAACCTGGTAGCTTTTGAACTCTTCTAGAACGCAAAGTTGCAGAGTGAGCAGATCTGGCTGCTCGTCCACAGCTCAGCTGAAACCTCTGCCAAGGCTGCAAGTCGATTTTAAGTCAAGCGCTCAGTGCCAGCTACACTGACGCTGGTCATTACTGTGCCAAAGACAGGTTACCTGGCCTGTGATCACTGCCGCAGAGGAAGCCCTGCCCTGTTTAAAGCCCTCCTGGAAGCAAAAAGGTTTCGAAATGTGGCGCAGGCAAGAAGCTGGGACAGTCAGAAGGCTGGGGCTCAAGTCCCAGCTTCACTCTGGAAGGAGACATGCCTTTGAAGGGTAGGCGGGCATGCACAAGGAAGCATGTGTACAGGTGCTCCAGAAGTCACGGGTCACAGCAGCCCAGTTAAGACAGCAGTTGCCATTCCAGTACCAACCGGGGACAGAGGAGACTGATCTCTGCTTGTCACACGGATGCACTCGGTGCATCCAACTGCCTTACAGATTAATCAAAAACTTCAGCCTCCAGCCACGCCAGAGACTTCACAAGAGCAATTGATCACAATAATTAAAAAAAGCATTACAAGGATTCTGGAGGTGGCCACCGGTCAAGGAGCAGAGGAGGGGAAAAAGCTTTCCCTGGAGTCTAACAGGTTACCTTTTCTTAGCCTTCTCTCCAATACCAGATCATTTCCAGCAACATCAAGAGGAGACAGCTTCAGGAACCTGTCACATCACTGGCCTTTTGTATCATCCTTTTAGGTTTTCATTTCTCTTTCTGCCTTCCTCACATCTCCGTTCACTTTGTGCATTTTGTTTCAGCTATCCAACCAAAAGTGGAAGGAAAAAAGGATTAAGACATAAAAGTTTATTGATTGATTTAAAATTATGCTTTGAAACAAAACCCTCTGGATTGGAAAGCTTGTATTTCACTATGAAAAGGGATGGTGGAACACGGGAAACACACTGCAAAATAAACAACCTCATCTCAGAGCATATATTTTGTCTTCATTATGCCCCTGAGAAGGTGTTAATACACAACGTACAATGTATTAATCACCCCTCTAACTTCCAAATGCGAAATGCATCATTAACATTCATGTTGTTTTCAATTAGTTTGCTGTATAGGAAGGAGGGGAACAAAGACAGGTTCCCTCACTAAATTTTGTTTCATTTGCAAAGCATGGGGATCGTAAAAAGCAGCCTGGGTGAAACTCCTGCACTCCCTCCCATACACAAGGGCCTGCTGACAGCAAGATGCAGGAAGGCTTTTAATTGATGTGGCTATCGGAAAAAGGCAATGTTATGGATAGTGTTTTCAGGCAAACAGGTAATTTAGAAGTGTAAGTTCCATTTTCAGGAGTGATTCAAGTACTTTGGGACAGATTTTCAAAGGATATTGGCCACCAAAAGAGGCAGATAAGCACCTAGTAGATTTTTAAGAGCCCCTAAACTAATATGGCCCCTGACTCCTACTGATACTTTCATTTAAAAAGAAGGGCTTTGAAGCTTTTTTGATCCAAAGTCTTAGAAGTTCTCCAGTACCAACACAAGCTCTCCTGAGGAGAAAATCCGTTTGTTTGCCATTTGTGATACTCTCATCTTTCACAGACTCCTTTGCCAATGGACCAAAGGTTCGATGTCACTCATTTAGGGCACTATGCCTTGGTGATGACCTGTCCCTAAAGGCACTAAGTGCTTGCCCATGAGGAGATGTTACCACTTAAACTTGACAGAATTTAGTTTCTGGGTGCTGACCACTTCTGAAAGAAGATGTGCACTCTTGAGAACTGGAAGGGCAACACCACCAATAGGTTTAGCTGTAAAATTTTCCATCCAGCCAAACCCTTCCAAGTCTCGTGGCTGTTCTGTCACGAACTCGGCTCCAGTGGCAAACCTGCAGCAGTTCAAAAGAGCTTGTTGAAAAAATATTTGAACACTGGACTCTTTTCCTAAACCAGCTCCCACTTACAGATCGGTAAGGACCCCTGTGGTTGTCCAGGCCCCCTTCCAAAACAACAAGCCATGGGCCTTCTTGAGCTCATTCCAATTTCAACTAAAGCACGTCTTTCAGGAAAAGCATCCAATCACAATGTAAAGTTGCCATTCATGGATAATTGACCACAAGCCTTAGGGGAAGTATTACGGTTTCTAATTACTCTCACTGTTCAAAAACGTCTGTCTTATTTCTAGGCAGAGCTTCTTGAGCTCCAGTTACTTGCAAATGGCTCTTACTGTACTTTCTTAGACAAAAAAATGGAGTCACCTTGCCAGTAGGAAGAAAAAATAGGATTTTGTAAAGAGAAAGTCAGACACCCTGAGCCCAGGAGGATGACTCACATCTGAGATATCACCTCCAAAGGGAACACAGCCTAATTCCTCTACGCCAACTTAAGAAGGAGATGAGACTCCTCGGTGAAGGTTAAGTGGAATGGTTCCAGGGCAAGGTGTGCGTATGAGAATTGACCTCTCCCCACAAAAAATCTAACCCCTAGCCAACACAGACATGTCACCACTCAGCCTCCCCAGAGCCCTGCTGTTAAGGTAGTCCCATAGAAACTCCTTGGCTTAACATGGGAATTTAAAAGGATGCACCCAAGGTCCAACAGCTGAAATAGGATGGAGCCCACGTTCCGATTACAAAGGTGCAGCACTGGCTCTGCTGCATCCCAAGCTGCCATCCCTACCTGCAAAAGCAAAGCCACTGTGTACTGGTGACTCGATACAGAAGGCAACAGGATTCAGCTGTTGTTCCCCAATGTGAGAAGCAATAATCAAAAAACTCCCACACAGATCAAGGCAACGACAAATACAGAGCCCTTTCTAATTAACAGGAGTTATGTGCATCTTCCTTTAACTGTGGCAGCAAATTCCACTTAATCCCCCTCGTTATATCACGTGAGCTGTTAAACAAAATAGCCTTTTGTTTAAAAGTGGCACTGCCGGTGACAGACAGAGCTGCCTGCCTCAGTCTAACATCAGCACAAAACCATATCTCACCCATTCCCTACAAACCATGATCCTCTATAGATTGTTACTGCACAGCAGCCCATGGGGGATAAGCCAAGCCAAAAAGTTCCCACGTGCTAGAGACCTGAAACCACCCAGTGGAATAGGTTGCTATGGTTGCCAAGATTTAATCCAAATTGATACAGGTAAAAAAAAGAAAAATGTAGTGATTAAAAATAAATAAATAGACAAATCTGGGCCTTGTGCCATGAAAAATGTGAAGTTGTCCTTGACTCCAGTAGCAAATGAGGCATGAAATGTATCAAAATGTGATATTGAATATAAGGATGTATTTAATATTTTACAACACTGGAAATCTTGTTACAAAAGAGTTAGATCATAAATCAAGCTGAGAGAGGCCAGTTCTTCCCTTCTCTCCCCTCTCTTTACCTCTAATTGTTCTCAGAAAAGTTTGAGCAGCTGAATCATTTACTGGAGAAAAGAAAGCTGAACATCACTCACAAGAAAACTGGAGGTGCTTCATTTGTCCATCAAGAGCAATACATTCTCATTAATCATCTATTCTGCTTGAAAGTCACTGCTAATTTCTGAAGATGTCTATCCTCCACAGCTACTCCCTGCAAACCTTCAGAAAGGTCATAAAGACTTGTGGCAAACCTCCACATGAAGGAGATCTCTGCCATCAGTTAATTTAACCAATTGTGTTAATTGTGTACCTCGGCTACCAGTTATCAGCTTATCGCTTGTTATTTGTACAGAGAGATTTGTCACCCTGCTCTCCCATACTGATTTTGCTCCCTGATTTTTACTTCTGCGTTGGATGCGAAACATCAAAGGTGGAGAACGCCAGCACCATCCCATCAGCTTTCGAGCCGGGGGAATTCATCTGGCAAACCACAGGTTCCGCAGATGGGAACTCGTCTGTATGGCTCCTAGGCAAGAGATGAAATACATATTTCACTCCTCTTCCTTCTTATTGCCCAGACACACATACACTTTTCATTACTGCTTTTGTTTAAGCACACTCCTGAAAATGACTAACACTGAAAAGGTAAAGCGATTTTAGGAAGATTGTGTCTACAGTAGAGAAATGGATCATTTTTTAATATACTGCATGCCATTTAACTAACCCTCTGGTAACTGCGGATATGGTACTTGCCCAACACGAGAACCAACACATTTAAATCCTCTCCACTGGTCATGGTTAACCAGCAGTTTTAATCTAAGTACCACGCTCACCCACCCTGCACACCAAGTCCTGTTTGCCACTGCATTAATGGACATGTTTATTCACACACTCCTGGAAGAAACCAACTCCCAAGGGGAAAAAATGCTCCTTCCTCCTCTCAGAGTCCAGAAATGGTGTCACTGACTCCACTAGCATCATAGCAAAGGTATGTCTTCCAAACTGTTCTTTACCCACCTATATTTCTAAGCTGCTTTCCCATGGAAACAAGCTCCCCTGAGCAGCTGTCTGTCAGCCTCCCACAACCATAAATGAACCCACTAGCCACCTGCAGCCGCATCTGACAGAGCCAGCTCCCTCAAATACTTCAAGTTTCACAAAAATAGCTAACAGACAATAGCCAGTCTCAGCATTCTCACGGCCAGGCAGGATGCGATGCAAGCTCACTTCTTATTAAAGAATTTACACACAATACAGCTTTTCTGAAGTTTTTTCTGTGGCCAGGGCATTCGGTCAAAGCTCATACTTGTTTAGTCATCAAAGAATCCAACCATAAGAAAGAAATCCATAGGAAATCAGGCTTCATTGCTTCCATTGCTGATAACACTACCTAGAAGACGGGGAGAAAATAGAAAAACATTGGTACTTCAAGTGATGGAGCTTCCAACACTTACCTTGAAATTTATTGCCCAGAGCAATTGAATTACTGGATCGCAACCTAACACCTGCTCGAGGCTTAAAAAAGTTCAGCAGAGGCAGAGAGAGGCTTTGCTCAAATCGCCACCATTGCACACCAACAAACCCCTGCGTGCCTTTTGGACGGGAGAGCAGCACAAGCAGTCTCTCCCACGGAGCCCCTCCAGCCCACTGGAGGAGACACTCCGCACCTCACACACTGCTCGCCAGCTATTGGGGAAAAGACAGAATTGTTTGCTTCAGGTTGAATAAAACGCTTTGTTCCAATTCCAATATTTATAACCTTAATAAACAGATGAAACACATTTCAAACCAAAATTATTTCTTAATGGAAAACAATCAAAGCATGTTTTTCATAAGATGTCAAACCAGCACATTTACTCTTTTCGAGAGTTTTAGCTTTAACGTTCCATTTTTCTAAGCATTTGGTTTATGACAAATGTACTGAAAACTTCTGACAAGAATTTGCTCGATTCACCAGCTACCAAACAGCACTTGTGGAGCCCCTCTGTACTGTAGTCACTAAACCAGAACCCCAAAGTGGTTTACACAGTTAGCTCCCACTGTAAGCAATGACATTAGGTATGGAGGTATCCGGGCTTATTTCCATTTGTTTCCTTTCTCGGAAACAAACCTTGAGCTCCACGGGAGGAGGCTGAGATCCGAGGCGAAGCAGCAGCACGCTGCCACGCAGGTTCTGGTGCCTTCCCGGTGATTCACCTTCCTCCCCTCCCACAGCGGCTGTTTTGCAGAACTGCTGCACCTTCGCTTCACCGCCACCCACCGCAGCCTGCAACAGGCTCCTTGCAGCAACGGTTCGAAACCTCCTTGCAATTTCCTGATTTCGGCAACACCTCTGTAAACCTAAACCCAACTTCATGCATAGAAAGGTTCAACATTTGCTTGCTCTTCCTTAAATCTCTGTCCTGCATCCCTTCTGACAGCAACAGGCTCCTCTGCCCAGCATCACTCATTCCTCCCTGGCTGGACGTAGCTACTGCAACAACCACCACCCTTTTTCACTTAAATTACGCAGAGACGCAGCTGTGCAGGGAAGCTGTATTTTGCAGGGGAGAGGGAACAGTTTGCTGTCTGGCTTTACAGCAGACCCATTCGGCTGTCCGCAGTCTCTCAATGTGATCATCCCCGAGTCCCAGTTCGTCACAGATTTGTCCTCTCTCAGGAACGGCATCCTCTCCCCGGAGACCCAGAAGATGCCACGTATCAGCTCTACCACTGCTTCTAATCCAGTACTCATGCAGCTCTTGCTGGAATAAAAACCAACCCCCTTTTCTGAAATTCAAAGCACCATCTGACATCTTTATTTCTTTTTCTTTTTTTCTTCCTTCCCATCTCCAGAAGACATTTCCACCCAACATTCTCTGCCTCAGCAACTCTAAGTAAAACATACGAAACAGTGTCTTTATTCACTTCTCCAAGAAGTAATTAGAAGCAAGAACAGAAGTCAAGAATGTAGACGTTATCCTTCCTAAAGGAAAGCAGATTTCTAATTAGTGAAGGAAGCAGCTTCTGTGGGATTCTTTCTCCAAACAGCTGTTACTGAGGGATCATCTGTCTTTCTTCTTTTCCCCTTTTGCAGTAAAAAGTTCATTTATTTTAACATGTATAACTGTTGCAGTACCCAGTTAAGGCAGACACAGCAATTGTAGAATCAAGGGACACCGTAGCAAAATAAAGATGACTCTGTGAACCCTAAACCATTGCAGAAAGGAGGCAGACAGCACCCTAATCTCTGTAAGCAGCCACATAAAGCCAAATAGCAATTTCTGTCTCTCCCCTCCACACAAAGTGGCTGCTGGTGCACAGTCCTGCACAGCCCTCCACCAGCTGATTTCTATAGCTGGCCCTGGACCTCACACACACATATGCTGCTTAAACCATCCTATTTTTTCTGTGTCTCACTAAATGAATACAAGAGATGGGAAAAAAGTGCAAGGACTGGCTCAGCTCAGAAGAAGCTGAGGGACAAAAGTACTCACAATGTTGCTGTGGCAAAGGACTCTTTTCACCCATTACTGAGCAAATGCCTATACTGGCATTAACCATACACAGTTAAAATAACTACATAAAAATCCCCATGCAACCATGACATCAAAAAAAACCCCCTAAACCATCAGAGCCATGCTGTCTCCATGCTGAACATAGCACAGTCAGGACACGGGGTCACTCCGGCCACCCTCTGCCATGCCCCGAGAGCTGGACCGCACTGTTGCTTGCTGAAGATATTTTATGAAAGCATTCAAATAAAAAAGATTCTCAAATATCAGATATGGGAAGATGACATTTTTCCAGCCATCTTTTTTTAGGCCTCAGTCTAAAAGCTGCAGCCAGGTGCACGAAGTGCATGACTGAGTGTCCCTCCTCCAGCCCTCTGACAGAGGTCAGGCAACTTCCATCCAAAGCAGCAGACATGCTTCTTTCTACTAGTATCATTTCCTTTCCTCACTTCTAGGACATGACAAAGTCGATTGTTTTTAAACCATGCCAAAATCAAAGCTGTGATGTTACTTCACACACACAACCTTGTCACATCAAAAAAGACGTTTTCCATTAAAGAACATTTTTCACAAGATACCTCCTTCTTATCAATTATATTTGTTTTTCTTCGTTGTCATTTTAACTTAGGAAAGTCTGACAAGTTCTTTTGAAGGGGGGGCTCTGTGGACATGTAAATCATCCCCTGCAAAGCTGCAATGGCAAGGGCACCTTTTTTACTTCATGCTGAAAGGGACTCTCTAGCAAAGCCCAACCTAAGCAAGCTTGTATTCACATGCTACTGTGATGCACATGTTACTGCACAATTACAGATGAAGATTAGTTCAGTGGACAACTCCTCTATATGACTATTTATGTCCAAGGATAATAATGACACAAAAACTAATGGGGCTAAGCAAGTTCTGAATTAATTTAGGCTGGTGCTCTGAAAGCATTCCCATCCATTAGAGCAGCGAGGATCTAGCACAGCCTTCCCAAAAAACTAGCAAGGGGGAAAAAACAATAGTAGTTTTCAGATGGTGCTTGCTAAGCTTTACCAAGGCAGGTACCTGTGATTACAGGGCCTGCGTGTCTCATAAGGTCCCTGTCCAGGCTTACATCCAATTTTCCTTCAACACATCACACAGAGAGAACAGAGCAACGCGTACATATATGCCACACACACAGTGTTTTCAGCCAAGCCCTCCACTTCTTCAAGATGAAGGTGGCTGTGGCATACACAGACATATTGTGCACTTAAGATACCATATAAACAAACACACCTACAAAGGCATTTCATTCTGAACTGGTTTCTCTCCAATCTGTATGCCACAGCTTCCTAAAGAAGCCCTAAAGAACTGCCACAAACAACCCAGCATCAAGTGTTGAAATTTAAATGATCACTTAATAATTCAGTCAAATTCAAGCTGCTTCACTTCTATCTGGACAAACCACTCCCTCATTCCTGGTAAGGCTCAGGTCCCTCCCTGGACTGCAATTCCTCGCCTGGGAAGGCAGGTAAGGGAGCTTGCAAGGGTGAAACAAAGAAGAAACACGGCCCCCTGAAGGACGCTTGCTAGTGCCAATGCAATGCAGGTCTGCCAGAATAAGCCCTTTTTGCCAGCCCAAAGCTAGGGGGCAAAGTCAGACACACAGCCGAGAGAGTTCTCATATCTGACTGCCGGGAAAGGTTACACAAACCGTATTCAGTGGATGACCTCAGAAAGTCCATACATGCCTAAAGGCATCCAAGCTCCATCACACACACGTTCCTGTTTGCAGAGAAATGCTCATGTGCCCACTTGGAGAAGCGAAGAAAAGAAAAAGAAAAGAGGAAAAAAAAAATATCTGTAAGAATAAACGCAGTCAGAGATAATTCCCAAGCACTCAGTTACGTATGAGCTAGTACAAGCACACAAATAAAAAGATGAGACCTGTATCAATGCTCTGGGACCGGCTCATCACAGGTACCACCTAGAAACTGATAAAGCCAAACAAGGGGAGGGCAGAAAAAGCCACAAAACAAGAGGAGCTGTGTGCCAAAGACAGAGCAGCCTAAGCTGTGTGCATCAGAGATGCTCCTCCTCTGCACACATACACGCACCACAGATGTCTCCTGCCTTAGCCTCAGAGAAACACTGACACTCTGCAATCATGCAGTACCATTGGCAGAAAGGGTCAAGAGACAGATGCAGCTACAAATTTTCCAATAGCTGAAACGGTGGTTGATCAAAGCAATGTCTTAGAAATCACTGGTGCATTGCTGGGAGAGAGCATAGGAGCAGACATTTCAAAAGTAATTCTTCGCTCACATCACACGTCTCCTGCCAGAAGCCAGCACCTGGCCTCCCTCCCTCCCTGTCTTCACAGGCTGCCTCGACTCCAGTCCTTATTATTCAGCATATTTACATCAGGTTTCCTTTGCACTTCAGTTCACATTATCCCACCTCAACCCAGTGTTATAAACCAGTCCATCATAAACATCAGCTTGATTACAGAGACCGCTGCGTATAATAAATGTGTACAATGTATACGTAGGAAGCAAAAGACACCTCTATATTTTTGGTTTTGTAAAGACAAATAGCCTCAATTGTTTAATCAATAAAAATGCCTCTCCAACTCCTACTGTTATTACAAAGCTATTTCAGACAGAGTGAAAAAGAACCATTGCATCTATATTCCTGTCAAAGGAGACAGTGGCTCATCAGCCAGCGAACGAACTACCTGGACACATCCTCAGACTCCCAAATTCTAGCACTAAGCAAGCTGAATCCCCACTGCATCCCAGTCGCTCCCTAGTACCACGGTTTCACCCAGTTTAAAGCACCCCATTAACCTAAATGGGGATTCTCCCAGGAAGGGACAACCGCACCTAAGCCGAAAACACGGAATCTGTAAATTATTCAGCAAATAGCAATTACAGTGAAGGGGAACACGCTGGCTTTGAAGGGTCAGATAAGTTGACATCAACAGACCAGCAGCTGGTGGTCCCAGAGAGCTGGGAGATGGGGAGCTAAGGAGGCGGGAAGCGATTCTGCGCAGGCAAACTCCGCAGCAGGTCCTGGGAAGAGGAAGGCTGGAACAGGTGCCGCTGCAGCAGGGAGCACTGGTCCTGCAGCAGAGACCACAGAGATCCAGCTGCCAGGAAGGCTTTTGAGAGGCAGGCAGTGCTGGAGCAGTTGTTCGTAATTGCCAGCAATGCTTTCCTGGTAGGAACAGCAGGGACCAGCATGAAGTGAGGTGTGTCACCATATGCCTCACAACTTGCTCAGCCCAACAACTCTACAGCTTAGAGCTGTAGGGAACTCTCAACTCAAAGAACAAAGAAATAGCATCTCTTATGGCTTGCTCTCCTCTTCCCCTTCGGCACATCTTGTCTTTAGGCTTCTTGCTTCTGGGGACACCTGCCACCTTCAGGAAGAATGCAAGGTTTTCCATCACTGGATACACAAGATCCATTTTGTCCCTCAACTCCTGAACTCGATGCACAGGTTAAAAGTCAGCCTTAGCTCCGAGGCAAGCAAGCACAACTCCCAGTGGTTCCTTGAGGAACAGACCCTGGGGTGTATTTGGGCAAAGGCTCAGCAAATCCAGAAACTCTGTTGTACAGGAAGGCGGCAGGACAAACCGGCACCAGGCAAAGCTTGAAGCCAGACCAGAGAGCAAAGTGCTGTTCCTCTCAGGGCCAGAAGCAGACACAGAAACAAGACACCATACTTCCCCACAGTTTGATCTCAGCAGGCAGGTGCCCACTGAGGGGGGATGAACCCCTTCAAATCCAATCTGTAGCAAAACCAGATACCCCAAGTCCCAGCTTCGCACTGTAACTGTGAACAGCCTCCTGTGCAGGGTCCAGCTTCAGCTCTTGTATTTCTTCCGTTATCTTTATCTAACCTAGAGCTTCCCCATGGTGGCAGGGGAGAGCTCCTGGGCAAGGGTTTTGCTCAGGTGCTCGGAAAGATGCAATTTGCTTTGACTAGGACACCTAGGACTACTGTAGTATAAAGAGGAGAAAACCTAGGAGTCAGGAAGGTGCCACATATTTCCACACCACCATCAACTCTCTTCCATATCACTTGCTTCTCTGCAACAAAGACATTTTTTTCCCTTTTCCCTTTCCTCTCCTGGAGGCTGTAAATTAACTGTCAGTTCCCTGGTATTTTGTACACTGTTCTTTCTGGCCCTTTTCCAGATCTCCAGGGTGCCTTTTTTTTTTTCTTTCTCCTTCTTGCTGCTCTCTTTTCTTCACCTCTCCAGTCCACCTCACTCTCCCCCGAGGTTTCTTTATCTCCCCAGCTCCTGGCTGATGGACTCATGACCACCAATGCCCAGCAAGGCTGATCTCACCCATGCCCCTGTCAGGTTGGTGTCTCCTTCCCCTTGCTCTTTGCACTCTGGGAATAGAACTCAGTTGCCCTTTTTTCTGCAGGTGGCAAACTCTCTGAGGAAGGGAGGGGGAAAGAGGGAAATATATCAACGCAGCCCACAATATCCCAAAGATCCCCTGTCAATCACAGCCTGAGCAAAACTGCCCTTCAGCCCTGTCCAAGTCGAGCTGTTGCTGGCTGGGGAAAAGAAGAACTCATTTTACTTATCAGTGCGGGAAGAGAGATTAGAGATGTTCTGGAGTCTGAAGAGAAAAATCAGTGAATGAAGAAAAGGTACTTGCAGAGAGGGAGAGGAGACATTTGCTTGTCAGGTACAAGTAGAAGCTAAGGGGAGAAAACGGGCTGAGAAGTGAAGAAGGGACAGGAGACGGGGGAAGCCAGACTACAAAGAGAAAACTATTCTGCCGTGTACTTCAAACCGATTTTGAGTAAAGAGAAGAAACTGCCACAAGCTTCCTCCTTCTGATGCAAGCAAACAGTGCTTGAAGTACTCTAACATTAAAACCAGAGGGGGATGAGGGAAATTGTATTCTTTCCATCATTTGCGCTCCCCATCGCCATGCCCTCACACCAACCACCCACTGCAGCCCACCTCCTTCTCCCTCTATATACGCACACACAGGCACACACTTTCTCCCTGGCTCCTGCACCACAGTTTAGGCTCAGGAGATTTTGCAGCTTGCCAAGATGTTGAGAAAGTGACAGACCTGACAGGTTCAGGTGTGCCCAAACCCACCCACCCACTTCTTGAACAGTTTCCACTCCACGCCACCCTTCCCTCTGCCCTCCCAAGAAACCTGCAGGGACACGTGCAGATTTCCAACCCCTTCCTGCCCCCAACATTACCCCCTCCTCCTAGCTCCCACACCCCAAAAAGCAGCCAGGCTCCCCCCCTGTCACAGGGGATGCTTGCTGCCACGGGTCAAGGATACTGGGAGGATGTCCTGGCTGTGGCTGCAGCCTCTGGGGCCAGGGCTGCACACGCTGCCCCATTTCCCGGCAGCTCAGGCTCTGCTGTGGCGTAGCTCTCCTTCATTAAGCTCCTGGCTACGCTGAGATACAGGCAGTTACTCATGCCTGGCTAAAATCTCAGCTGAAGCACAGCCAGAGTGAAGAGGTCTTGCCAGCAGGTGAAATACAGCCCCTGGGATGAGCCAGGAGCAGGAGAGCTAAGCCATGCCAAAGAGAGGGCTAGAGGGATGCAGGAGCTGGAGAGAGGAGGGGAAGAAAGGCAGGCAGTTGTGAAAGCAGGGGATATACGTTTCTGCCTGATGTTAAGTAGAGGAACACAAATGCCTATGAAGGAGCACCCTGATAAACACCTGAATATTTACCGTACCGTTCATTCACACCATTTTCCATCTCACGCTGTTCAGCGCTGCCCATCTTGGCACCCACAGACCAGGCAGAGGGGTTCCCAGCTCCGTGCGCGGTCGGCTCAGACAGCCCTGAGGGAGCAGAGAGGGGCACAAAAGCCCCGACGCTGCTGCTACAGCCGGGCAGGTGGCCCCAGGACCACTGCAGCCACACCAGCAGTTTTCCTCTAGGCACCCTAGCCTTTCATGTGCTCCCCTCCATCTAAGACGGCCCTACAAATTCCCACAAAGCAGCCTACCTCAAAGTACTTTCGATCAACACAAAACACTCATATAAAAGGAGAGAGGAAAACAGAGTGGTTGGTAGCAGGCCCTGGAAGGGAAGAAAGTGACCAACATAGTAGATTCAAGCCACGGTATTTCTGCAGGGGAGGGAGAAAAAAAAAAATATCTAACCTCATGACTTTAAAAAGGAAGGAGTGGATAACACTTAGCTTATGAAGACTTCTCCCTCCGAAAAATTAATCCTGACAATGCAAAGACATACCCAAGAAAGGAACAACTCTCTGCAGAGCACCCGTGAAAGAGGAAGCCAAGTTCAGTCAGGAAAGATTATTACTTTAACATAATAAAGCCCCCCATGTATTTTGAGAAAACCTGTTTTGTGTTTTCTTCTACTTCAAGGCTGTAATATCCCCACAAATACTCAGTCAGCTACAATAAAAGCCACATCACAATAAACCAGCCAAAAGGCCATTATATGAAACACATTTTCAATAACAAAACAAAAAAAAAAAAAAAGAGAGAAAAAACAATAAAGCCAACATTTTCAGAGTGAAACCTCAATGCCTCTTGCCCATCGCTTTCATGGACACACTTGCACAGTGCCTCAGTTTTTAAAGACTTCTCTGTTTTTCACTTCAGGAATAGTTTTTTGCAGGTCATTAGCAGCCCTAAGGGAAATGCGCTTTCCCAAAAGCCTGCATTCCCAGGTAGTGTGTCTGGATGATGGCGAGAGAGGGCAAGACCTTATTTTCTTGACTGATACACTGACATGGATGCAAACAATCCTTAACCGGTACAGCAATGAGAATGGGGTGTGTGATTTTCCTGATTTTTCCTCAGTTGTACAGAACGATCACAGTAGGATGCCTTGAAAGGCAGCACCTTCGGGGGTGGAGGGCCAGCAGATCATTAAGCTGAACATAACACTTCCCAACAGGGACCCAGCCTCCCTTGGGACATACTAGTGGTCTCTCTGGTCTGGCTGCGAGGGCCTGACAGCAGCCAGCACCGAGTGCTTGAGAAGAAAGTGCAAAGGCAGAGGAGAGACAGCTTGTCCTGAGTTTAAGTTTCTGCTCAGCTCTCATTAAGCAGAAGTTAGGTCATATCCTGAAGCATAAGAATTTATAACTTTCTATTCATTTATGCTTTTATACTTACAACTCCGTAAAAAGTCTGATAAGCCACATAAATATCTATTCTCAGCTTCAATTATACTGTGTGACAATGAATACCACAGGCTATTTTTCCACAATACTTAGGAATTAACCCACGTCAGCAACTCAAGTTTGACTTTAAATTACCTTGTCTTTCCTGATGGTTTTGCCTGAATGATCCATCCACACATTTTTGTCTGCTCATCATAGAGGAAGCCTTGCACATCAAATGCAGCAAAAGGAATTTTTTTTGGTGAACTTGTCTTATCACGTAGGGTTTGGTCTCCAGATCCCATTAGCGAACCTCTTCAGATGCTAACACAATCACCCCGCACAAGTACTGCAACCACTGTGCCGCCGCACGTTGTTTCAGAGTGTCCTCCCGCATGCCTGGCAAACTGCGGATGAGCCAGTGAGCCCAGGGCAGTTCGGTCCACAGCGGACAGGACCTTCAGCAGCCTCGTGCCCCCTGGCACCACGAAGAGCAAAGTCACACAGCAACCGGGTCACCTTCTGCACCAGCACCATCCATCGCAGCATCGCTGTCCTACACTAGGTTTCCTTGCCCAGAGCCTGACCTTCCCTAGGTCCGACGCATCCACGGAGGAGAGGGAAAGCATGATGAAGTGAAGATGAGCAATGCATGCTGGCAAGCAAGACGCACACTGATCCTCCCTGCATGCTGTAAGACTCCTCTCTCTCGTGTCGTCCCAACGGCGAGCTCTGCTCTGGCACCTGACGCTGAGCCCACTGTCGCTATTGCTATTCCAAGCACACCTAACTGCATGGCTGCAGAGTGGCAGAGCTGCTCCTTCTCTCCTACGACACTACTCTGATGCTCTCCTTAGCAAGGCTAGAAAGTTCCCTGGAAACACCTTGTCTTCTACAACAGGGAAGGGCAGCGGAGGAGGAAAAAGGGGACGGGGGGGACTACGGTTCCCTCGTGTCTCTCTGCAGTGCTCTGGGTGTCAGGAGAACCACCCATTATGGCCTTTTATTATTCCTTCAGTTTAAAAGTTATTGTCACAAGTTCTCAAGACGTCAACAATGAAGAATCCCATTGTTCTCCTAATTAATTCGGCAATCTCAGTGAAATAATACAAGCTGCAATTGTAATTCCAAGCTCACCCCTCGACCACTGGAATCAACTAATTAAATAACAATCAGCACTACCGTTTGCATTTAGAAGATGGACTATTCCTTTTTATTGCTGCAATTAGGGAATGCACTCAATAATCGGAATGAAATACAAATTTACCCAGGAGCCCACTAAATTATGACCGTTCATACTTCGCTTTCTTTTCATCCTAGCAAAAAAGACGGCAATTTTCCCCCTTCCCCGCTTCCTCAGTTAAAAAGGGCACTCCGGAGATGTAAGGCAGGTTACCAGCTGCAGACAGTCCTGCTGTGCAGGCGCCATCTTTTCTTCCTCCCAGTTAGGATAACCTCTGTCTTTTTGATCAAGGTCCCTCATAATCATCTCCGACTGCATCCTTTATTGAATAAATCAGCATGGGGCCGCAGACACATTCACACAGAGATTTCGGCTGAGTAGGCAACTATCCTGGCGTTACTGGTAGTATGCAGCACGTGTGTGCTAGCTGCCCTGCTGCAATCACACTAGCCTAGATCTCAGTAGAGGCAAGGCAAGGCAAGGCCAGAGATTACCAATAACAGTGACAACGGGCTGGAGAGACAGCAGTCCTGGATGCTCACCCAGCGTGCCTCTCCATCCCTGGAGGTGTCACCCTCCGTGCCACTCTGTCCGCAGCAGCAAATTACAAATCCTTGCTGTCCTCTCCAGAATGGTACGTCCAAGCTACGGCCAGATCGCATTATTTCATGCAAGTGCTAAATATTATGCACAGAGCAAAAACAGTACTTACAGAAATACCTGGGGGATACAGTTATCCATTTTAAAAGGGGATGCATGGACATAACTGTCATGCTTTGAGTCTTTTTCCTTCTTCTATACTACACCTGTACCTTGAGGCCAATGGCTATGAGGTCCTGCACGTTTTCACAGGGCAGTGCCAACGTTTCCCTCCCATTTCTTCTAGCCTTGTTCCAGGTGAGTTGGAAAAATCCTCTGTGGAGACAAGGCAGAGTCCTAGACAAGTTACTGCATCCTCTCTAGTGCGGCACTGGACACTAAACTGAAAGGGAATAGGTCTCTCTTCTAGTGAGGAGCACGCTGTTTGTTATTAACCTCTGGCTGAGGATTTCTGAGCACCTTGAGTGCGGGTTGTTGTGCACAACCCGCTGCCCTTCTGGGCCTTGCTATTCAGACTCTGCCTTCCCAACCCTGTTTAAAAAAGTAACAGCAGTCTGAAAAATGGAATGGTAGAGCAAGCATCCCTGTTGGCACATTAGTTACTCTGACCAAATGAGCCCAGATTTCTCCGTTAAGAGCACATCATGCTCTCACTCTCTGCTCTTCTTAACTGCCAATCCTGCAAACTCAGATGGGAGCTGAAGATTCATGCTGGGTCCTCTCATTTTTGGTCATTATGAGTCATAAAGATCACACAGACCAAATGCGTCCTGTGAGGCCACTGAGCCCAGGAGAATCTGGCTCTGGTTTTGGGGATATAGAAGTGCAATTGCCTGGCCCTTCAGCTGAGACTTCATTAGCACTTCTGGTGATGCTCGAGCCAGAGCAGATGATGACCTCTCCAGCTGCTGTGCTGGGCTAGCAAGAGCAAGGAAGAGAATAAACACAGAGCGGCCTGCCTAAAAGCAGACGGATGTCTCAGGAATGAAACCATACTAAAGTGACTGTTGACTTGATGCTCACTGCCATCAAGAAGAGATGCACATATCTGAGAGAACTGCGAGGTACCGTGGCTGAAATGGAAGTGGCTATGCCACACTAAGAAAACCCGTGCTAACCACTCTCCACGCATTCACAACTAAAGCTTCAAAGAGAGCTGTTTAAAATGTCTTAGCAATAAAGTTTCTTCTCCTTCCCAAACAGGGTAATGAGCACTCAGACTGATGCCTTTGCAACAGCAGCTACACTGGCCAGCAGCAACCAGACAATTCTGCAGAGGCAGAGGAGGAATGTGCCATTTTCTCCACAGTACAGGTGTGGTGATAACACACAGATGGCCAAACTCATGAAGGGACCTGTTTATATTGAAATCAACATGCCTTCAGCACAAATTTGAAGTTAACCTTATGCTTCAGTACTGTGGGGATCCGAGGTGTTTTCCCCCAGGACAGAGGGAAGCTGCGGCAGAGTCAACTCTAGGACCAGATCTGCTGGGCCCACGGAAGCCAGTTTGGGATGGGATGGGAGTCTTCCAGGCAATCACTCCAGTAAAGGAAAGAGACACTCACTGCATAACCACAGAGATAACTGGCAAGGACAGCAGCAGCAGGAGGAGGTGTGAAAATTAAATTGGATAAAAGGCAGGTGTTCAGGGAGGAGTGGAGGCTGAGGGGAGGCAGGAGAGGTAGAGTAAGCAACTAAATAGAACGGTACCAGTATTGTACTGCTGTCACTGGCACTTCAAAACATTTGCAAAATGCTCGTGTCTGCTTCAAGGAGAAGAAATAGAAGGAGCTTTAAACGGCATAATCAACCCATCACCAAGAGTCAAAGAAAAACTACGTCTTCACTCTACTCTGGCCCTGCTGCAGAGGCAGAGGTCAGGCAAACCGCACTCCCAGCCGGGCAGAGGTGCGTCCAGTTGGGTTTGGGGAACCGGAGGACAGCCAGGAGCACAGCAGAAGCTGGAGGCCTTTCTGGGACAGAGGGAGGCGACAGCAGGAAAAGGGGCAGAGAAAGAGGCAGGAACACTCCTGCTTCAAAGCAACAGGGCAGAACCACATGCCTTATTTTTTTTTTTTTCCACTTTGATCAGCTCCTAAACCTTCCAAGAGCTTCATACGAGAAGGAAGGAAGGTGGCAGCAAGGCAGGGAAAGACAGTAGCCATGCTCTGCAACAGAGCCAGGTCTAACCAGAGCTCCTTGTTGCTTCAAAGCACGAGCTCGATAGCCACGCTGCTCTGGCCAGCCCATGCTCTGCTACACCACGATGCGGGTATGACCGAGGGGGTTTGATAGCATCCCTGTGACCCTGAAATCCTGCAAAGCCCAATCTCCACCAAGCAAAGCATGTCATGTTTTACGGAGCCATCAGATTGTTCCCAGATTGCCTGCAGAGCTGAGAGGTCTGGGGTAGCAGGGAGCCATCGCGTCTTGCTGGTGGGGTCAGAGGGGGAGCGCAGGTCTCTGCTGCTGCCTGACTGAAGCATAATTGTTCCTCATGTGAGGAATATTTCAGATGAGGCATCATCCGTGCTTCAGAAATAATGAACTGTGATTACACAGGATGGTGGCCAAAACACATTATAGCTAGAGCCGGGAAGAATTTCTCAAATAGTTTTTGTCAAGAGAATGGCCTTCTTCCAAAAATTGGTGATTTTTGCAATTCAGCCCCCTCACCAAGAAGTTTCCAATTTTTCCCACAAGCCCCTCAAGTAACACACTCAGCTTCTATCATCTCCTTTGTTAGGGGTTACTGGAGAAAAAAGCTCTGACCAAAGGGGGGGAGAGTAGGGGGGGGGACGGGGACGGGACGACAACAGAAAAAAAGAAAAAAAAGAGCAGAAGGGAAAAGAGGCCATGAGAAGGAGGAATGTGACTTTTGTTTTTCATCTCCAAAACTGCAACTATTTTTCCATGTATGTATTTTTGCCATTTTGGAGCCTCCTCCAACTCTCACGGGTTTACTCAAGCCTACACAGAGCAGGAGGCAGATGGGATAATTCGGGATCCTGTGTGTCACATGTGCTCTGTGGCTGGGTCAGCCCCAGGCTGAGGCAGAAGACGTTCCTCTGCCCACAGGGACAAGACCGCAGGGTAATGAGGATATACACTTCCAGCAAGACAGGGGAGCCCCTTCCGAGGAAGGTGCCGAACATGCTCATGGTCAGCAGCTATCCCTGCCCTATATTTGCACACAAATCGAC
Source organism: Astur gentilis (assembly GCF_929443795.1). Taxonomy (NCBI): domain Eukaryota; kingdom Metazoa; phylum Chordata; class Aves; order Accipitriformes; family Accipitridae; genus Astur; species Astur gentilis. The sequence goes on from NC_064884.1 coordinate 5,012,011, forward strand.
AGAACAGACGGAGAGGGAAGGGGCTGACAAGCAGCGGGCACACGACCCGCATTTGCCTCCTCGCCCCAGTGCAATTGTTCCCGTGACCTAGAAGGCAAGCGCCTCAATTCAGGGACACAGCAGTACTTCTAGCCTGCTAATGCAAGCTAATACTCTGGTTGATTATACTATTCATATATTTTTACATATAAAATTTTACTGCTTTCCCTTCCACTTCAATGGCTTGAAGAAGTTTCCTGTAATATCTGCTCAGAACCTCTCCCCTCTGCCTGGATGCTGATGTCCAGCCTGGCCCTTCTCTGCTACTGGCCTACACTCCTCCACATTTTCAACCAGAAAAGGTGTCAATGGACAGACCCAGGTTTATTCCAGATGCTGTCACTGACTTGCTCTGTCTTCCTTAGTATATTTCCATTCCTTTGTTATCTATTCACTACTGGCAAAAGGTGCAGCAAACAGCAGAACTGCAAGAAAAACTCCATTGCTATGCAAGAAAAAGCCCATCAAGGGTACTATGTACGTATGCTCGTGTCTCTGACCACTGCTTCCCTCCTCCGACCAATGCTCGCACCACCAGTCACCCTCCCCCTGCTCCAGGCGCTCTGGAGCGGAGCCCGGGAAGATGTACGCTTCCTTCAGCTCCAGGACCAGTTTCAACTCATGCTGGCATCGCCAGGACCGAGGCAGTGCCACAAGCATAGGCTGCCTCCAGATCAGCCATGCCTGGCCTCTGCATGAACATGGACAGTTTTCTGCTTTGGTTTGTGTCCTCCGTCATGCAGAAAGGCTCACAACCTCCCCCTGCTCCCTGACTGACAGCTCTGAGCTTCAGCAGATTTGAAAGAGCATCTATTAATTACCCAACTATAATGAACTAAAGCAGTTTGTAGCAGAGCTGTTATGTTCAAGTCAGGAGTCTTTTATCTTACGAATCAGTGACCTGAACATTTTGGCATAAAGCACGAAAATCCAAGGGATGCAACACTAGTATTGTGCTCCCAGCAATCCCTCTGCCTATGAAAAAGCCTTCAGATAAATGGGACTTCACCTGTTCACATCATCTTGCTTTTAACAGTAAAGCCACCCAGAAATGGCTGGAGGCTTTTCCCATAAAAGAAGAACAAGCAGTTAGTCTAATTGGAGACAATTCATCCACAACACACAGTTTGTTGTAAAGCTGGTTTTACAGCTACCAAAGCTGGAAAGGATTTCAAGATTGTTTTCTTTGCCTGCTGCTTATATGAAGTCTAGGAGCCCATGAGTTCGCTGGATCTCAGTTTCTAGAAGCCAAGAGATCACCATCAAAATTTATAAATTGCTCCACAAGATTAGAACACCGGCATACCCAGTCCTAGATCTCGTCTCTGACCAAACCGGAAGATTTGGGAAAAGTTGCAAGGGAAAACCAATTAACCTGTCCTGAGGGAGAACTGTGCCTAGCCTTTACCATGTCCAGCATCAGAATGATTTCTATCCTTAAAAAAAAAAAAAAAAAAAAAAAAAAAATTCTGATTGCATAATACTTGCTCTTCTCAGTTTTCATTCTCCCGTTACCCCTGCAAGTGCCCAGTCTGAATGACTTTGAACTCAAGAACTCAAGGATATCTTGTACCAATCAGGTCTGGATGCAGATGCTGCGTTACATGGAAAAAGACAAATTCTTTGCTCACATGGAAACTCAGCAACAGAGCAGAGGACCGAACTCCAGCAGAGCCCCGCCTCATCCATGAGACCACAGCCAAAATCCTTCGACAGGACAAGAGGGGGATGCTAGTGCTACTTACCCTGCCCTGCTTCTGCAGATGGTATGTAATCCCTGGCATGTCAGCCCAACACATCCCCTAATTGCAAACAGCTGTTTCAACTAATGAAAGTCGAAAGTAAGAGAAACCCTCAATTCGTCTCCAAAACTAGTGAAGACAATACAACTTAGATCACAATAAAGTTCTTCAGTCCTACCGCTGGGCAGGGAAAAAAACCAAACCAAACCTTCAACAATAACTCAAACTGTTGCATCCAAACCCAGGAAATCATGATGCTTCTCTTTTTCCTCTTTTTTTTCTTTTTTTCCCAAGAGAGAAAGACAGGACTTTTATTTTTTTCCTATTAAAAAAATTGAAAACCAAACTTTTTCCAATGTAATGTTTTTTTTAAAAAAAAAAAAAAATCATTCTCGGGGCGGGGGGGGGAGGGGAAGCAGGGTACATCTACAAGCAGAAGAAAAAGGAAATCCAAAGCACAAACCATATGACAGCTGCTTCTGCCATCAATGTATTGAAAGCCCTAATCACAATCCCATAAAACAGTTAACTTGATTAGCCAAGCATGATTTAGGCAAGATTTCCCCACACCGCTTTTCCTTGTTTTCCTGAGAGGGTTTGATCTGTCAAATACTTTACATTCCCTTTGCCAGAGAGAGGTGTTTCAGCCAGGCAGGGGTCGTTACGAATTCAGGAGACAGTGCACACCGCTCGCCTCCCATGTTTCACTCACACTCCCTCCCTAATAAAGTTTGCCACACTAATACAACGCCAGTTTTTAGCAGTTTCTTTCCCCATATGCCCCCACTTATGCAGTCGGTACAACTTGTCCAAATTCCTGCCTGCTCATTAAAGAAAAGGAAGAGTCCGTGGGTGACGAGGGAGACGTTCTCCTTGGATGCAGCATCAAAATCTTTGCAGCGACTTTGCGCTTACCCTGACATGACCGTACCGCCCATGCCGTAAAACCGCACTATTCCAGCCCTAACGACGACACGCATTTATGCTCCTAAACCCGAACAAATAAGCGAACGAATAAAGCAAACCGACCCCAAACCATGAGGCAAGGTCCCCCCCAGGCACCGGCCCCCGCCGAGCCCAGCACCACGGACAGAGCTCCAGCCGCCGCCGGGGGCGAAGGGGGCTAGCGCTGCCTACGAGCCCCAAAGCCTGTTTGCTGGCCCAGGTTCTTTCCCTGTGTCTATGGCATTTCATCTGGAGGCTGGACGTTCTGACGATATACGCCGAGTTGTCAGGGAAAACGGGCTTCTCGCCTAACTTTTAACACGTCTCCTGGGATGCTGATGCTGGAGGACAACGTGCTCCCAAGTCTTGCTGGACGGACCGACATCAGCACAGAGCCGTAACCTGCTACAAATCAAGGCCAGTTCTTCGCTCTTGTTTAGGTCAGACTAATTGCACAACGCAGCACGGTTCACAGGTGCCCAAGCAAGCTCTGCATGAGCTGCTTGGCTACAGCTATGCCCTCCACTTTGGTTTTTTATATGCCTTTGGTATCACGTTGACAGGCCATCAGCCGGGAGGCTGCTGCTGTAGGAAGTGACCAGCATTTCTTCAACACAAAGTGAAGAACACCCCACACATAATTAAACCTGCGGAGCTCACTGCCGCAAGAAACCAGCAAATGGCAAGAACTGAGAAGACTGACACGTTGCACAGGCAAGACCCGGGCATTTGAAAAGATTGGTTAGCAAGCGTGGGGGAAACACACGCCTTCCCTCTTTAACCAAACTCTACCAGGCAGGAGCAAAATAAGCATTTGGATCACCCGTTACAAACAACCTGAAATAGATCTGACAGTCCCAGAGTATAGGTAACAATCGAAAAACCACATCGGTTGGACTCGGTACTGCAACAACTATGCTTTTTCATTCCTCTCACACATTTGGTGAGAAACTACACCTTTATGTACACAAAGGGGGGATGTTCTGCACAGGCAAAATGAAATATACAGACAAGCAAGGAGGTATATTGAAATCCTGGCCTTTTTGCTCTCCCCTCCATCTTCTGGCCATCCTCACAGCCATCACCAGACACCTGCATCATATGCAGCTATAAAGATTATTAATTTTTTAAAATCTCATTTATTTTAGCTGCTTCCCTGAAAGCTAGCCCCAACTTGGAGCCCTTCTCCTTCTGCTGACACAAGGCCTTTAAAAAAAAATGTGCCTTATTGTTGCTGTCGACGTTTACAAATTCTGCTGTATCCATCTGTCCAGTTAATTACTTTGTGCAGTAGCCTGTTAGCTTCCTAAAAAAATGAAAAAGGACCCAATTATCATTCTGGGCAGCTCCCTCAATCCCAGAGAAGCAGCACATCCCCAGTGCCACAAATGCCTTTGTTACCGTTGTAAGCCGACAAACAGGCAGAGAGAGAGAAGTGCTTTGCAAGACTTTCTTTATTCTGGCGGGATGAGGGCAGAATTTCCATCTCCCACTTACGTCGAGCCCTGCGTCTCAGTGACAGTTCCTGGTGTTGTCAGCGGGTCTCCCTGCTCTTACCTCTTCGCCAGCATCTCCCCCCTCTACCCATCCCCAGTTTCTCTTGCACTCTCGCCTCCCCAAGCCTTCGTCTCCTTTCCATGCGGCTCGGCCACCTCCAAACACCAGGGCTATGGCATGGGGCGAGCGATTTGGTGGCCCTTATTAGGATTCGGCTGTGCCCACCGCTCCCTCTCTGCGGGGCGCCTCCTCCCGTGCTCCCCACCACACACGCACTAACTAATAAGTGCACGAATGGATGCTGGTGTCATTCAGCAGAATAAAGGCAGGAGGGTTTCGCTCCAGCTCAGCTTCAATGAGAGCATTTTTCCTGGAACAAGGGGCTGAATTCAGCTGCTTGGTGCTGTCTGATCGCAGTTTGTTGCCAGAGTAACGGAGGCACTGGAGCTGCCAGGGCCACGCTTCAGGGGAAGGAAAGGACTGCTGCCTGGCACCCCGTTTGCCACTACCCTGAGGAGGGCTGAGGACATGGGTAAGGGGCCCCCCAGTTCCTCTGCGAGGTGAGCTCGGTCCCCAAAGCTCCTACTGAGTGGGAAAAGGGAGAGGCCCCTGGAGGTGCAGGATCAGCTCCTGGCATCTGCTGGAGATGTCCTCAAGTGACTCTGGACCAGCCAATCCATCCCCCTGTGAAATGGGGATACCACGCTGCCACTTTGCCACCCTGCTCCAAGCCCACCCTTAGGACCCAGCCAGAGCTTCACATCCCAGACCAGACTCTGACCCGACCAAATCACCCATCTACCTCTCGCTGCAGTCCCGCAGATTATAACCCAGGTTTTCCAAAGGTTTTTTCCCCATTTGAAGGCCTGGATATACAACTGAACACCATCGCAGTAAGGATGCTTGACAGGTTAATGTGTCAGCTATCTCTCCGAGAATGTACTTCAGTCTGAAATAAAACACAATGATGTCTTCTGCTTTATATAGCAAAACCTGGCCTTAGGGATCCAGCAGACCAGCAAAGGCTGAACAGAAGTGGTTTTCTTAGACAGGGAGGACATAATTTGTGCTTTGTACACTGAGAGTGCTAACACAGCCCTCTAAGACAGAGAACGCAGTCTCTCCAGATCAAATAAAACACCCTGTGATTTTCCTTTTAAAGGGAGGACAAGTCAGAAGTTACCCCATCACACATCTGATCCTTAAGCTCTATAGTACACTCCAGCACTTAGCAGATCACCAGGTGACCCATGCATTTCTCTCCTTTCCCTCTCCCCATGCTTATATGTTTGTAAATTGGTTTTTCATCTGTAACCTACTGTTCAACTCACTCCGAAATTTATCTTTGTAGAGATTTTGTAGATTAAAACAGTCAGTGAAAGGACATAAATATATGCCCCTCAGTCTTCTCAGCACTCTCATAGCACTACAAAGACAAGGGAAAACACTCGTAAGTCAAATAACTATAGACACAAGCAGGCTCAGCATTGCATGCTAAGAGATTGCTGCTATCCTACACTTGCAAACGAAGACCACAGCCGTGCCATAGCCAGGCTCTTAGACTTCTCTGAATATGAACGAGCTCTGTTTCTCTGCTGATTCCCTCACACAGTCTCTCTGAAGTCAGGAGACCCAGCCAACCCTGCCATGCACACCAACTTGCTTCTTTGCTGCCTGTTTTGCAATTTTAATCTCTCATCTTCCTAAACAGAAAAAAATTTATCATGCCCTAGTCAGAAATATTTAATTTTCCAAAAGTATTTTTTTTTCCTTCCAGGGTCCTGAAAGTCTTGAGGTGTAACATTTTCATATACCACCCATCCCAATGCATATAAAACCTGCTTGAAAAGAAAGGACTGCATATCACGGAGAGCAGAACCACTCCCAGCACGTACAAGAAGGGGTGCAGAGGTGTTAATACTGTGACAAACTGGTTTATTACTGTAAAGTTTGGCCCTGCTTTCGTTCTCAAGAATCATGGGATACAAGTCAAGATCTTTTCCACTTTATCACCACTAGCTCAATCATCCGTGGACTGTAAAAGAACATAACTTATCCCAAGTCCCTAACATGGGTGCCTCTACTTGTTGTTTAAAGCTTGGCCCACGTTCAAGGGGTCAATATGACTTGCCCAAGGCTACATGGGAGATCTCTGGCAGAGCTATGAATTAAACCTAAGTTTGTAGCAGCCCAGGGCTACTGCTCATGTAATATTGTCAATACCTGGCACAGACCCCTCAGCGGTCCGAGGGCTAAAAATAAGGTACTAAAAAAGAGCAAGGTAACCCCAAATTCCCTGTCTCCAGGGGTCTGCATGCCCCAGAACCGGACTGTGCCAGGCAGAGGTTAAGTTAAGCTCTCTGTACAGCCTCAGCCAGGCAGAGGGAGAAATGCACCCGCTGCCCTGCCCACCACAAGGGCCGTTCATGCTGCCATGACGCTGACGAAGGAACCGTGGGAAACGGGGAGTAAATGAAGACCTCTCTTAGTCCCCCCGTCCATCCAGCAGGCTCAATCCTTCCAAGCCATTTGTCTAATCTGTTCTTTAAAATCTCCAGTGACAGATACTCTGCAAACTCCCTTAGCAATCTATTTTAGTGCTTCACTATTTTTACCGTTCAGCAATGTTTCCTGATGTCCAGCCCCAATTTTTCTTGCTGCAATTTATGCTGTTGAGAAGAGTTCATTCCCTTTCTTTGAGATTGTTTCTCTTTGATTCCTGTGGGCATGTGTTCGGTGCCGGGATGGCCACAGGTTTCCATGCTTTAATAAATCAAACATTACAGAACAGAATTGATGGGCCATCTTATTTGAACTGCCCTCTGCAAGGCCAGCTCAGAGATTTGCTGTCATTGTATCACCATCCAAGCCTATGCATATGGCACAGCCAAAGCAACAGCACAAATAGGAGCTCTGCGTATTAAAGTCTCAAACTGGCAACCAAAATTGAAAGAGTTAGAAACAGCCACTAAAGGCCTGATTTTCCCTTACACACCAGCCACAGAGAAGGCAGACCCTAGTACTCAGACTTGGGCACCCAAAGAATCAGTTTCTGTTTCAGACCAGCTAATTACCTCCAGAGATGCAACAGTTGAAGGGTTATTTTTGTGCCTAAACTGCAGATGCTGGAGTTCAGCCTTAAGCTCCCAACTTTGAAACATTGGCTTGTGGCCTTGGGAAACCAGAAGGAGAGGAAAGCAGTGCTGTGCCAGATAGCTGGGACCTAGCAACCACCAATCAGGGCCAAAGCAACACAAGCTAGTTTTTAAACAAAGTAATAGATGGAAAAAAATCGGAGCATGCTGGGAAGCAAATGAAAGAGAAGTTACTCTCTGAGTAACAACAAAGCAAATGAGACGGGCACAAACTCACACCTGTTCCTGAAGCAGAATTGCTGAGCAGCCTCTCTGCTCCCAGTGGAGATCTCCTCCTTACCCACGGAGATTTTCCTTGCTGATCCGGCTCTATACCCCCTTCCTTCTGTGTACTCAGCTCTGAATGGGGTGCGACTCTGCCGACCTGGGCTGCGCTCCAGCCCCATAGCCAGAGCCGACTTTGGCAGTTTTGAGCGTGGTCCTGCGCAGAGTCCAGCTTCTTTCTTCCACCCTTTCTATTTCACCACAGACCACAGAACCAGCATTGTGTGAAGGGAGCTGTCTGCATCTCATCTGTGAAGAAGCGGCTGTGCTTTGCTGACCCCGTCCTACCCAGCCACCCAAAGGCAGCCCGTGGTCCTTGCCCTTCCCCATCAGGCCCTCCCGAAGACTGCCGAGGTCACCGTGGGCTCCGACGCAGGGCAGAGCTGCGGTCCTCCCCCTTGGCTAGCCCGTAACACCAAGCAGTGCTACACGGCGTGTCCTGCAATTTCTTTGTCTGTCTCTGGGGCCCAGCATAGCATCCCACACCAGGTCAATACGACTCCAGGGGCGCAGAGATGATCCGGCCGGCACCCAGCTGCACCACGCCACTCGTGCCATGGCTCGGCTGGCTCTGCCGTCCCTGCCCTTAGGTACAGCCACCAACACCGTGCTGCTCGGAGCTTCAGCAGGGCCCAACGGACTCCACAACGGCAAGAGGATTTTCCACTGCACCAGAGCTCCCTTACCGGCCACAGTGGGAGCAAGAATAAGTCCTCAGCACACGCACACACATTCCTGTATTTGCTGTTTGCGCAGCCCTCACCACCTCTCTGCAGCACTCTTCTGTTTGATGACATCTTTGCACAAGCCTGTAGGATTGCTCTAGCAGTTCAGTTTGCCCTGCTCATTTGTAGCAGCCTCCCAGCAACCATCTCTGTGCCACGCTTTAAGGACGGGGAGGACCCCCTCCAGCTCCCTGCAGCAGGCACCAGGAACTGTACTTTTGGACAGTATCTCAACACTGCTCTTAAACCAGTCAGTCCTGTCTTCTCCTGCCTGGCTTTCCTATGCCCAACACTGCAAGGACCACAGGACTCAAAAGCTTATCGTCTTCATAGACAGCTGGGAAGAGAAAACAAGGCACCAAACTGCCCTCCCTGTTTTGTGTTCCAGAGGCTTGCTTTCACACACATACGCTAAACATCTCGCCAATAAGTGCTTGACTGCAAATAGCTAGAATCCAGACAGATGCCCCCATTAGAACACTCCCCCCCCCTTTTTCATTCTTCCAGACTACTCTATAATGCTGTTGCACCCTTTGTGTCGCTTCTTTATCTCTCTTTAGTTCACGCAACCTTCTTTTTCCTTCTTGCAGGCACTTCGCCCAAAAAGGATGGGACAGCAGGCCCTAACTAATCACCCGAGACATTAACAACTGCATATGCAATTATTTGCAAGCCCTGTTTCCCTGATGAATTCCATCCTGTGCCTCTGCAGGCTGTATCCATTTGTTCCCTGCCTTTTGCTCCCAGATCCCATAAAGAACTTTTCCCTGTCATCATTAGGGCTGGTACCTTTCCATATTCACTGACTAACTGGTCCCAGTGGCTCCATGTTACTATGTGCCTTTTTAAAAAATTCCATGTTACTTCATTTCAGTTGCAAAATAACAATACACCAAATAATACAAAACAATTCTGAGCCTTCTCGGACAGGAGTGGATACACAAGATGAAAGCATACACACACACAAGTACACCTCATTCTGCTACACTAGACCGGTAATGCAGACACACCAATCAAGCCACACTTACATGCTCCCTGTTGTTTAAATTAAGTAGACACATCCACACCTAGGGAAAAAAAAAAAAAAAAAAGCCAACACATACACAGCAGCTGGCTTGATAATTCTCATCCACTGAAAGCCATTTCTCCAATAATTAGAGGTTTTAGATGCTCTAACAAGGCTAACACTAGTTCCACCCACAGGGCAAAGTTCAGTAAGAGAATCTGGAAAAAAAGTGAACAAAAAATGTGCCGTGAATTAAAACTCAAAAGCTAGTCATCTCAGCGGGAACATCCAAGTACACAAGTCAACAGCTTCCTTTAATTAAAAAAAAGTAATCTCAATCTGTTTCCACTGCCTTTTTTTTTTTTTTTTTCTTTTAAGGATAGGAAGCATATTTTAAATTTTTAATAGAAATTAAGTAACAGCTGCTTGTCCACAGCTACCTGTTTCCACATCCCGAATTATTCACAGTTAAGAAGGGTGACGCAGGGTCATATGGATCCAACTTCTCACACAGAAAACATCCATTATGAATATATATATCTCCATCGTTCTCTGAAGATGGAGTGAAAGACCACTCAAACTCGCAGCAGTTGCTGTTCCTAACACTGTGAAGATCCTCAAAGGCCATGAACCCAAAGCATACCACAAGTGTTGGTGAATGCAGCTTGTCTATCATTATAAAACTGAACTTCACAGATGTTTTCTAAAACTGAATTCAGTTTTTTTCCGACCATTGAATCCTTTGTATTGGGATCCATGCAACCAGAGTCCCTCGCTGGTGCTCAGAGCTCTCTGGTTTTAGGTGCTGTAGAGGTACAGGACAGCTGCTGCCCAGAAAAGCTCATGGATTCATGTCCCGGTTCAAAAGAGCTTCCCTGTTCAGAAAAGCTATTCAAAGCATAGCACCAGAACTCACCTGCTCATGCACTTTTTTGAATCACGACTTCAGGGACTGCTTGCACAAACAGGAGAGAAAGAGCAAGAAGCAGGGCTGGGTTTCTTTGCTGAGGGCCAGATTAGGATTTTATGCACATTCAGCAGGGTTCAGAGGCTCCCACAGCCTGGCCATGTATGCTTGGCCTCTACCTCTAACCAAGCTGATGCCATGGCAGAATTGGTGAAGGGGATCTTCCCAGTATCCACGAAAGCTAAAGTCTTTATGTAGAGACACTCTGGCTTTGCTTTCCCCCGTACTGTTGTAGCCCATCTCACTCAGGGTTAGGTCATTCAATTTGGCTGCTAGAGCTGGTGTGCGTGAAGCAGCCAGTGAGACAGACAACAAGCAGCCAGAAGGCATTTACAGTTGGCTGTTTACAGCGGGGGGTTGGAAGTTAGCATTGCAGGGCTAATTTTTACAGGTCAGGAGATGCATGTTCAACTCTCAGTTCTGCCCCAGGGTTTTTCGTTTTGTCCCGGGCAGATCACATCATCCTCCTGCAACACCTTTGTGAAGAAAAGGGGTAAGGACAATCCCCTCATCTAAAGAAGTACATTTTTTGCAGCTCTGCACAATGGCCAGTGCTGTGGCACCAGCCACATTCCAAACCTCTGCATCTTCTGCTTGCTCACCTTCCCCAGCCCATGGGCATCAACACTGCGCAAACAACAGTCCGTCGTCTTCTCCTCCTCTGATATCTCCATTGTAAATTCAATGTCTTCCAACTGGGAGAAAATGCCTGCATTTTAAGTCCAGGGCCTACTGCTCAAGGTATCTCTAGTACCAAATCTTCTACTCTGTCATATGAAGGCATGCCACCTCCAGAAAAAAAAACAAAAAACAAAAAAAAAAACCAGCTACTGCTACTTTCTTGCTGCTCAATCAGCTCAATAGATTGTGATTCTGGGTCACTGGGAAGCACCTTCACTCTAGTGCTCCCATCAGACCAAGAGGGGTGTTCCTGCAGAAACAATATCCCCATGACAGGCAAAGCAGAGCTGTCCAGGCAAAGCAGCTGTGTTTTAGGAGCAGGGGACAATTATTCATATTTAAAGTACTGTTAACTTCCCTCCTCTTTCTTGTTGCTCACATCCTATCGCCCTCCCCAGGAGCGTTCCCAGGGTTGACTGACTTCTGAAATACATGGTGCCAGGAAAGCATCAGTTCAACAAGCAAGAGTTGGGGGCATAGGGACGTGACCCAAACAGATGGCATAACAGACTCCAGGTCATCTGCTGAGCTCTCTTGCACAAGAGAGGCACAGAAAGATAAAAATTATGGCACCAACTCAGCACTGAAGCTGAAATAACTCAACTGTCCCCAACACAGGTGTAGGTTCCTTCATCTGACCTTCCCGAAACGTTCAGGGCCAGTGCTCATGACTGTGGCCATTGCTAAACGGAAAACACCAATAGTGTTTGCATTAAACGATCCCAAATAGGTCATCAGCTATGCTGGGAACAGGGCGAACATGCAGCGACACCAAAGGCATCCCAGCGCCAATAGCTTGGGAGGTAATGACCCTCACGCTGCAAAGCCAGGCCAGTTGCTGACAGGTTCAATGCTTCAGATTTTCACTTGAACAGAAGTTCATCCCTTCACCAAGAAAGCAACTAATTTCTTTACCAGATTGGAGCTCTTCATTAAAGCACAAACACTCCAGTAATGGAAATAAAATGAACTAGAAACCTTATTGCCACTGCTCCAGGAAAAGGTAGCACATTTTATCAAACCCCTGCCATCCATCATGAGTCCTAACAGTCCCATAAAACACAGCTCTCTCTCAGTCAGGGACTCCCAGGATGTAAGATGGGGACAGTACTTCACCAGGGAATGCACTAGTCTGACTAGAAAGACCAGCCCACAGCATGCCACATCCAAACTGGAGACACCACGCCAGCACTCCTGAATCACCCCTCCTGGGCTAGGTGTGGGGGGAGAAAGGAGTCACAATTTCTCAGCTTGCAGCTTCCCACTGAAAGCATCAACTATTCAGTATCAAATTTTGGTGGTGGGAAAGGGGAAAAAATAGCCCCCCTTAAACCAGCTCGAGCCTCCATTCCATAAAAGGTCTGCAGCAAAACTCTTCATTAGTCATGGCTGGCAAACTTGAAAAGAATAAAAGGAACCAATGAGTAATGCAACACCATAAAAACATAACAACCTCAATAATGGGAAAATCAAAACCCAGCACAAAACCTCCACGTAAACAAAGCTACAGAAACAGGAGTGCTTGAGCCAAGGTATATAGCTCAAAAATTCCATCTGTATAACTGCATTTTGAACATTTCATTTGAAGCGTTGCTATACACACCAGCTTGGAAATGGTGGGTTTCTAGTCCTGACATATGCACAAATGCATAGATACAACCATCATCTCCATCGTCTTGGGAATCCCTTCTAAACATTGCCATTCCAAGAAGAAGCAGGTGAGGGGTAGTGGCTCTATCTAGCATATGTGACAGCTTTAAAAGCTGCATTTATGCAAGCAAATGGAGCATATCAGCTGCACTGTATTAACACCGATGTCTGCAAATGGGATTCAGATATTTTTGTTGCTGTGACTGGAAATTTGCTCAACATACAGTCAAGGAGAAAACTGCTTTGAGTTGTACTTTCAGAACGGCATTTCCACCTCCCGTAGCATCAACCCATTTTAATCTGCCACATTCTAAGAGCACAGTCTTGTCCACGCAGAGAGAAGTGAGGAGAGGCTTTCCAGTACGGTGGCCCCCACCAACCAACCAGCAAGTCTACCAGCACAGAGAGGAGAACAACTCCAACTGCTGTAACTGGCAGCAGCATGAACCCTGCAGACCACTGCTAGCAATGCACAAATTCCATCAATTACCTCAGCTAAGGGCTATAAAGAGCTTTAAGGCAAAGCTGATTTGATCATTCAACTCATGATCTCCGATATATTGCTAAAAGCCCTGCATCGCCAGCTCAGGAGTTTGCAAGAGAATCTCCACCTTCATTTTAACAGACTGATGGAAAGCAAGCTTCTGGTTCTTGTGGCCCTGAAGAAGAGTTTAAAGCCGCACACCACTGAAAAACTGAATAGGCAAAATGAATAATAAAAATAAAATAATAAAAAAAGATGGCACTGTTTACTCTTTGAAGCTTTAACCTCCCCGCCACAGGTTTCCTCCCAGTCTTGCCAAGCTCACCACGCACACACACTGCCGTATCTGCCTTCCCCACGCGAGGGCCAGCTCAGTCCACCGGTGCCCAGTGCAGGCACGGCCCTGGCACAGCCTGTCCTCTCCCACCCTGCTGCCAGGGCGCTTTCCAAAATAAGGCTGGTGTCAGGACATAACCACGGAGTGGGGAGGAGGTAGGCACCAGAATACATCCTGGGCATGAAAGATAAACAGGGCCGAACTCATTTGCTTGTTTCTCAGCTGATTGGCTTTTTCAGGGCCTTTTTGGGAAGCAGCAGCACTCACATTCTGCAGTCTGGGTAATCTCATACGAGGAGCCGTTCTCGGAGGACACCAATCGATATTTGGGCTGACCAAGCTCATCATTATGCAAGACTGAAAGACAGTGATGTGAATGCCCCACCTGAACAGTCACTTTGCATCATTTTCCAGCACCTTTCCCTGCCCTGCAGCCTCCGGAGGAAGACCACAAAGAGGGAGCCGAAAGTTCAGCGCCATGGAAAGAGAAGCTGAAGAGACGTCGCTGTGATGAAAGATTTAGGAGCCTACGGTCCTGTAAGAAGTCTCCTTTCCTTGCTTGTGTCTGCAGAATGGTTGAAAGAAGAGGTCAGCAGGATGCGCAGAGCCACTCCGTAGCACCACTCTGGGGCATGCTGGCAAAGCTCTGCAAGCCCTGACACACTGCCGGGGCGAAAGTCACCCGCACCCCAACTTTGGACCTGGAGAGGGAGGGAGAGCACTCAGGGAGGATGCAGGACCTCTCAGGACCACTTAGCAGCAAAGCATCCTTTGCTCAGAGCCTATGACAAAGTCCCCAGCAGCCCGGGATGGCCAGAGCCATCACTGCTATCAGGGGGCTGACATTAACAGTGCAATAATAAATCAGCAGAGAGGCTGACCAGTTAATCCCCAGTCTTTCTAAGATTTTGTCTGCATGACTATACTCATGAAATTAAAACAGACTAAACCAGAAAAAGTATTTGAGGACAAATTTGCTTCCCCATGACAGCTTTTCCATAGAACTTAATGGGCTCTAACTTACATATTTAACACCGCACCTTTATTAAGTCATTTTCCTATTACTGAATGCCACTTGTAGATACCTCTTAACTTGTGCTATCCTCCCAACTTTGTAACGGCTGGAATAAGCCCTGCAGAATTTTCCTCTTGACATGATGATACTCCCAGAGACCTAAGAGCTATAGAGTGAACTCTTATACAATATGATAATTGACTCAGTCTCCAAAGGATAAACATGTCAGGATACAAAAATCATTTTTTTCTTACCAATGCAATGAAGATGTGATTGAAAATGTCATGTTCTGGGTATATGAGCAATATTCTCATAAATCATCATCTAAAATAAATTGTTCTATCATTTGTACTAGTTAGAAGACATTCCAAGTCAGACAAGCTGAAAGCAGAAGTTTAAACATACTCAGCATGGCAGAAAGAATATTAATTTCCCTCGCCCCCTACAGAAATGTTAAATCACAGTCTCTCACCTAGGGTTAATTAATCTTTCAAAAGTGCTCAAGTCCACCAAACACACAGTAGAAAGATCTTAAAGACCAGCCTATGGCTTCAGGAAAGCCCACTACAAATCTTAAAGATTTTCCGCAAAATCTGGCAGAGAAGAAATAATTGAATATGCAAAACTGCACCATGTTATGCCATGAGTCTCATTCTTTGAGGAAGAAAACGCAATTACTTTGGACACGTTGGATCATACAGCAGATACAGAAGAGGAGGATCATTTAGTGCAGGGGATTACTGGAATGTGCTGCCAGCTCCTCATCTCGTGGTACAGAAGGACTTGGAGGACTCAAGGACTCGTGGATCCGGGTGCTACGTCAAACCCTCCCGCTCTCCTGCCTGCTGCATCCGCCTGGCCCTGCTGCTGAGGCGCTGCGCAACAGCTCAGCCAAGCTCCTGCAGCAGCCCTCGCCTTTGCTCACCAGCGTGTGTATCCTACATAAGTGTCTTTCCACACCTGTACACTTGCAACCTCCCCAGGGAGCCTGAAGAGCTTCGCTGAAGTGCTGGAAAAGGCTTCGACAAGTCTCTCGGTGAAAAGCATCATGAGCACACAGATAGTCTCGTTGCTACGTACCAGTTACACAAATGACTTGTCCATGATTATCTGACTACAGAGCCATTTTCGCGAAAGACACCATAAGAGAGCTAGGGTTTGGGTTTGCTTTTCCCACCCATTCCCGTAAAACAACTACTCAGTTCCACAACTGAACCTTCAGCAACAAAAAACCTCTAACAAATGAAGCAATTTCTGGGGAAACTCGGACCCTAAATCCACACAGACAACAGCTCTTGGACCGAGTTCAAATGCATCCCCTGCTTAAATTCTTGTCTCAGACCACTTTAAAACCCTGAAGTATTAGGTGCATTAAAGGTACTTGGGAGAGAACAAGGACGGCACGCGGGCTGAGATCACTCCAAAGGGGAGAAGACGATGCTAATTATACCACTGGTAAAATGGAATCACTGGGGGAGAAAAAACAAACAGTCAAGACAGTTAAATGGTGCAAGAGCAGCTATACTATTTAATCAGTGGTAGGCCATCCGCCTGAAAGGACAATAACAGATTACATCAAGGTAGTGACAGACAATCAATGAACACTCAATTAACAGTTACAATACTA
Source organism: Astur gentilis (assembly GCF_929443795.1). Lineage (NCBI taxonomy): Eukaryota > Metazoa > Chordata > Aves > Accipitriformes > Accipitridae > Astur > Astur gentilis. The sequence goes on from NC_064884.1 coordinate 5,028,145, forward strand.
CTAACTTAAGCAAAATGTGGTTTTGCAAATGATAATCTCTCCCTCGTACTGATGCAACCCTAATTTAATTTTCTCTAATGCACCAACATCAAACATTGAGAGAAAAAATTCAGATGCCCCTTCAGTTCTGCAAAGAGCCAAGTCAAAGGGGTGGAAGGAGACAAGACAAGGCTGCAGGATGACCACCTGGGAACACCTTCCATCTAGAAGGGGGAGGCAGCCCAGTCCTACAAGAGGACACTGGCCCAAGAGCCTGGAGGCACAGACTCGGCCACCCCCCTGCCCCAATCACTTGTGAAACGCACTTTGTTTCAAGGTGCAATGTGTCACTGCATTTTCTTGCCATTACTCCTCTTCCACTTCTCCCTTGCAGCTTTAAGGCTGGCGAGGAGCTAGGTATTAGGTGAAAGTAACCTTCCTGAGCATACCACGCGCCCTAATTAACACACCAGCTACCGACTGAATGGTAATGATGCCTCCTAATCTCTCTCCCCCAGTTTGCTGAACATGTCTCAGGTGGTGGCATAAGGGATGCGCGGTTGCAGCATCCTCTGTTTCTGTGCAGGCACATGCTGGAGGCTTTGAAGATTGGTGTGTCTACGGAGGAGTAAGAGGAAAGCGGGTCTGATGAAAGCAGAACAGCTTCAGCCAGCCTGAGCATGTCCAAACGCCAGCTTTCTCAGTAGGAAGAACACCAGGGAAGGGCAGGGGAAGAGGGAGGAAGCTTGCTGGAGAAGTCAGGCAGGGAAGGAAGACAGGCAATGCAGGGGTGAAAGAACCGTATTGAAATTTAGCGCACAGGGAACTCTGGGACTCTGCTCTACATCACTGGCCGAAGGAACAGAACTTCCCCACCTCATACAGTCAACACATGACTCCATTCACCCCGAGCGCCCTACAGTGGTAACTGCAGATTTGTAGCCACCTTCTGCCCTCCATAGGGAGCAATTCTGGCCGAGACATTTCACGTCCCAGCTGTAAAGTCATGCTAGAAGTAGGTCAGTTTTTGGGCAAAGCTTATGCTGCCTGCTCCTGTCCTAACAGCAGAGGGAAGAGGGGATTCTTTAATTGTTCAAACAAAGGAGTCATCCTGACAAGCAAAAACTCAGCAAGGGTGACAATTTAGCACATACAGCACTGTGCCATTACGGCCTGAGCTTCTGGCCAAGACCTAGAAATGGGCTCAGCTGACACCAGCCCAATCCCTCCTAAACTACAGCCCAACGCCCTGCTGGATTTCGCATGCCCCTGCCTCAAAAAAAAAAAAAAAAAAAAAAAAAAAAAAAAATCATGACATAACTGAAAGATTTGAAGGACAGTAATGACCATTCTGAAAATCTGGTTTTACTAGTTATTGACTGATGCTGAGTTTTCCCACACCGAGCCTCCACAGCCCGCAGTTGACCTAGACAAACTCCGCAAGATGTATCACTTCAATTTAGAAACAGCAAATGTACCAAGCCCTGGGTAATTTGCTCCTGTGCTTAAATATAAAGCTATATAAAAATAAAGCATACCTTTGTCTCATCTGAATTTATGTGGCTTGAGCATCCAGCCACAGAACCACGTCCTACCTTCGTACCTTTGGCTAGCAGAAGTCTCTTCCCCTGGTTAAGTACTTACAGACAATAATCAAATCACCCCTTAACCTTCTCTTTGTTAAAAGAAACAGATTGAGCTTCAGTCTCTCTCTTCAGCATGCTTTACAGACCTCACATCATCCTTGTAGCTCTTCGCTTATCTCTCACCAGTTTGCCAACATCATTTTTAAGGTATAGATACCACGACTGCACACAATGTCTCTTCCTACTTGTATTCATTATTTCTTTGCTTAGACAGCCGAAGATAGCATTAACACTCCCGAGAATTCACAACACAGCCAAGACCAGCTAGTTATTGATAAGATAATGAAATTAAGCTCCAGCTTCTCACCTTGACTCCCAGGGGTTCCTGTCTCGAAGTGTGGGTTTTACTCCCTGGTTTTGTTAATGTGGATTAGTAAAGCTATCACATGCCAGCCGTACTGCAGGAGCCGTCTGTACATTTACCCCTTTTTCCACTATAAATGCAAGATAACTTGACTAAGCTTCACACCCTTCCTCAAACCCTCACATTTGTCACAGTATGGGAACATGGGTTACCTTGGCTCAGATGACACAGGTAGCTGGTTATGCTGCAGACATCCCAAAACCAGAGCCTGGTCCACCATCCACGAGTGAACGTGCCTGCTGCCAGGGTCCCAGGCAGGAACAGGGCATTCATTGCCCGGACACGGCTGCCGGTCCCAAGCCGCGCTTTGTGCTACTGCAGCAAAGCCAGCTCCCGGGAGCCAAGCAAGCTCCATCAGTCAAACCCAAGCAATGCCAGTATATCTGCGCTCCAGGCTCCTGCCAGAATGAATCCACCACGCAAGGACTACAGCACTTCACACCCCTTCCAACAGAGCTACCCCTACAGCACAGTGCTTGTTCAGAGGTCGCTCAAGACGTACCTCAGATCCTCCTTCCAGAGACATGCTCCTGCTCCTCTGACACCCACGGGACAAGGAGCCTGGGCCCCCGAGAGCCAGCAAAGCCCCTCGCCCCACACCCACTAGCCACGAGGTGCGTTCTGAGCAACGCTGCCAGCACCTTGCAGACTCGCGCCACGGCGCTGGCATTTGATGCCAGATGGAAATTGCAAACTCATCCAGTGTTTGAAGGGATCTGGACCCAGGGATTTGCTTTAAGAAGCTTTCTCTCTCCCTATCCCCAGCCCTATCAGTTGGAAGCTAATATGTCTGGATTTTTCACCAACAGTTAGAAAAAAATTTGTCACAGAAAATGTGCAAGCACTGACATCTTAAGACAAAAAAGATGCAGATTTCTCAACTGTTCACAGCACATTATGGAAATACATTCTTAGGGACTATTAAATATGGGGATTATTGACTAGATGAGCAGCGGCTCAATGGACTAGCTTGCAAATATGTCTTTAGACAATTCTTAAAATGCAGATTAATTATCTAACAGACCAGAACTTTTTTTTTTTTTTTCCTACAGACTTTCTAATGATCTGTTGCATAAACAAACATCCAGACAGTTTTGTTTGCATTTCTGTCGGCTGGGATGTTCTTCAATAACTAAATAGTGACGGAGGAGACTTAAATCTTATTTAACACTCAGCAGGAACAGAACAAAAGGCATGTCAGTCCAAATCACTGAAAGACATGTCTCCTTAAAGACCCTTGGGAAGTCCAGCTACCATAATACCAAAAGGACCTGTTTCCCAAACACAAAACTTCAGATTTACCACAGAGCATTAAATTCTTTCCATGGTTATGCCATTAGGTTTCATTAAAGAAACTGCAACGCTGACATCCAACATTTAACAACTAGTATTCCCACCAACACCTTTTTAAATGAGCGAGGCATATTTTGCTGCAGAGATATCGTTCAGGGCTCTCTGCAGACCCAGGAAAATATCACTGTTCCCCAGCCATGGTGGAGTTACATTCAGAAGATCTGTCCAGCATGAGAAGGTTGAAGTTGGGGGAACCGTTGCAATGAGCTCTGCTGCTGCTCTCCCCTACTAACTCCTGCGTGATGCTCTGAACCCTTAAGTTATAACTTAAAAATCCCATCTTGATTTTAGATTTGCCATTGATAAAGGATCGAGCACAGTGGTCCTTTTCTCAGTAAGGGTAATTAACATGTTATTTGTACACTGTATTTTCAGTTTCCAACTACTCCATTTCTTTATGCCTTTTCTGACAGGTTAAAATGCTGTTGGTTATCAAAACCAATGCAAAGCAAGTGTGAAACATTATTATTCCAGTTTCACACCCACTTTCCCTTGGTGTGAACAATAATGCAAACTGCAAGACAGTGATGAATTGGACCTGGAGAGGACCAGATGCTCTGTGAACATTAGCGCAGTCTCTGCCCCAAACATTTTTCAGACTAAAAAGAGATGTGATAGCCTGCTTTCAAAGCTGTCCATGCACACACACAATCTTTTAACACCAGATGTTACCAGACCACACACAAGGTGGAGCAAAAATGGAAAATAAGCAGAGATCAAACAAGAAAACAGCAAGAGCAAACAATGAGTGCGGGTAGAGTAAAACATATTTTGATCAGACTTTGGGGGGTGAAAAAAGCAGATTTGGCACATGTAGCAGTTTGCAGATCAGCACTGGTTTCAATGAACTGCGTACTAGCAGTACTAGACTGCACCAGCGTGTCTGCAGCCAGGCTTTCTCCATGGCTCGGTTACTCCCCAGCCTTGCCACTTCACCTGAGACGAGCCACATTAAGAGCAGCTCCATCAGACACAGCAATTTCCTTCTTCATCATAGTCTGTAAAGAGAAAGCACAGGGCTGATGCCCAACATGAATCCCACTGTGGACTCAAACAACTAGCCTTGCAATCCCTCCGTCTCCGAGCAGGGCCAGAGAGCCATTTAAAAAACCCTCAGCATCAAAATGCAACGCCTTCTTCAGAAAAATGCCAACTTCTGTCATTGAACCAAAAACTTGTTGGTTTTCAGCAAAAAGTTAAAAAAAAAAAAATGTTAAGGGTGCACGAAATGTTGCACGGATTTTTAACAATCCATCCCCTCCTGATGAGGCCCAGACTATCTTTGATATCTGATTCAGATGTCCGTGTAGGAAGGGGAGAGAAGGGTGCAGAGCCACGATCATGTAGAAAGAGCTGATTTTCTGCTGAAACAGCTGAGGTGCGATCACACAGTTCATCAGTCTGCAATGTTAATGACGTAAACCACTTCAGCGAGAGCCATGGGAAGGACCCACAGTGACTCTCCCAAGGGAGGAGATGCAGGGGAACCGGCGTTACGCTGCATGGAATGAGCTGTTTGCCACCAGTCATCCTCATTCCCCCCCCTGCTGACACACACACACACACACTGACAGTCCCAGAAAGGAAAAACCTGTTTTTTAAAAATAGCAAAATCTTTAAGGAGCTGAGCACATGCCTGAGTGGGTGGGAAATTAGTATTATTATTACTTTGTGCTCACAGGGTCTAAGACCTCAGATGACTTGTTTGTGCCCAGAATGAATTTTTGCAGACTCATTATAAACCCTTGCAAAGCAGGGTTTATAAGGTCACAGAAGAATTTCCATTAACTGTAGCCTAGCTAGGGATTGCCAGTATGATCTATTTCTCTCATTTATGCATATGCAATGAGGCCAAGACGACTCTCCTTTGCTTTATTTCCACATCATCGTGCTGATGCTGAGCTAACCAAATAAACAAACTGAAAAACAAGTGGCAGGGGGCGGGGGGAGGAACAGAGAGACTAAGGAAAAAAAGTATGCCTGGCTCTCTCTCCCCTCATGAAGGATGCAAATAAATTCTGCAGACTTTGAAGCCAGGAGATCTCAGCAGAGATTAAAATCTCCTTGCGCTGGATGGCTCACCAGGTGCTAAGTTGAGACATCGCTCGGGTATTGCGTTATGCAGCCGCTTCCATGCAAAGGATGGCCAGAATAAGTATTGCTACCCTGCCACCTGGACCGAGACCTGGCTCAGGGACTGGCAATCAAGCAGAAATAGGAACCCTCTGGGCTCTCTGATCTCCCTCCCGCCACTGGGAGACCACAGCTTCTTCAAAAACCGCACTTCAGGCACTTAACAGTAACACTCGCCTTCAAACGCTGTAAACACTTCCCAGGTCTCTGGGTAAGAGGCACTGCGGATCTGGGTAGGAAATCACCCGTGTAGATGGACAGCTTAGATCTTGACTCCTTCTTCCTCATAAATCAGTAGAGCGGTCTCTATCCCCTTGGAAAATCCAGGGGAAGGTCCCACCAGACGGTCACGGAAGAGCTCACCAGGACTCAGCAAAGTTCCCCCCGATTCATTTTAAAGCCAGCCAGTCCAGCTGGACGCGGGCACAGCCTGGCTGCCCGCAGCCCCCGCTCCAGCCAGAGCAGCGCCCTGGCTCCCTGACCTGACTCGAGCGGCTTTGGGAAGAGCTGACCGTCAGTGCTACGTCACTGCAGACACCGCTCTCCACCCAGCCCCTGGACCACACAGTGCCGGAGATGGAGAGCACGGTTTGCCGGAGCAGAGTGTCTCCTGGGGCTCCCCTCCACCTGCAGCTTGCCCCCACAGCCACAGGGCCTTGTCAGCTGCACACACAGACCACTCGTATCACTTCACGCCCCTGCACGTTCTCCTGGTGGAATCTGAGATACACCCTGACTGCTGCTACAGTAGCCGAACCACTGGCACGCTCAAATCCAGCAGCCTTGTCTCTTATTTCTTCCAAATGTTCAGCCGCAAAAGCAAACCCTTTCTGTTGGCACGCTCGCTCTAACTCAGCTCTGATCCATTTCCACCTCCAAATCATTAAAGATAATAAATAGTCTAGCCTCTGTATGCGGAACCTTCACATAATCACCTATATATGCGCTGATCAGCGCTCCTCCATTCTACTTCTATTTTCTACAGCTTTACTAGGAAAGCCAGCACCGGACTCTGCCCCTTACCCTACAGCTACTTATTGCCCACATTCTTCTATTTATTTCCTAAAATTGTCTCTTTTGGGTGGATCTAACGAAAAATCCAAATAAATTAGGTCCATTGGTACATTTTCAGTTCCCGTTTCATTAGCCTTCCAAACGGCAAGCAGCATTAGGAAGGTCGGCTTCCCTGCTGCACGCCCATCCTCTTCATATAAGCTATGGTGATTCGACCCCCAAGGTCAGATCCATCCAAATATTTGAGTGATAATTAGACCCTCCCAGCTGACACAGAACAGAAGCAAAACTCACCTGCCCGATATCCTAGCTCTTGCTCAGATTCGATTTCACGGCATCACGTGGCAAAACTACTCCTGCTGTACTTGGCAGTTCCCTTTGCTTGCGTTCCTGCCTTGGTAACTTCCCAGCGAGGAGGAAGAGTCTTCTCTTTCACTTTAACACCTGCTGCTCTTTCACACTTTATTTACTTCAGGGCCCTGGGATGAACCATCCCCAGTCCTACTGATTTACAACACCCAGGTTTCTTCCTTTGGTCCCTTAATCCCTCTTTCAACAATTCAATCACTGCTAATTTACTGTGAATGGGGATTTCCTCGACATCCTGGTACAAGGAGATGACTCCACTTTTCCCCCAGCCAACTTTTCTCTCTGCCACAGCTCCTCATACCTCCTGGGGCTCAGGGAGCCTCCGTTCACTACTGCAGCTCTTGGAGGCATTTCGGCATCCTGCAGTTGCTTAGCCATGTTGGATGCCACCTACGCAGTGCTGCTTATGCCGCGCTGCACCCAGGAACACGAGGAGACTTTTCCCAGCCCCAGCAAGGTCTCCCACAGAGGCAGAGCAATGAGCAAGCAAAGCAGAGGACAACATTACAGCTGACAGGTCCCACGGCCGGCTCACCTCATTTGGCGTAGTCAGAGAGAAGCTCGTGCCGAGAGAGCTGGGTAAAACACAGCTACGTCTCCTTTCTCATCTCTCGCGTAAGGCGCCTGCAGGGACATGGCTGAAAAGCACCCAAGGAGTCCCATGCTCGCTTCTTTATTTACATTAGCTTCTATTGACAGTAGTTGAGCATTTTAAGGTACAGGAAACATTTCTGGGTTTACTGCCTCGATAACTTTTGAACTGCTTGAAGCTTGCCAGCTCTGTTCTACCCATCAGCCGCTCGCTGTTGACCAACGTGGAAATGACCCTGTTCAAGCTGGTCCTCACCACATTTTCCTCCACCTTCATTAAAAGTAACTGCCACAGGCACCAGAACAAACAACACGAAAAGCAGTGTTATATTAATGCCACAAATTGTCCTTCCAAGCCATGTCCCACGGATCAGATGAAAAGTTATTATAGAGATCCTTAAAATGGCTCCGTTACTTCCTCACAGGTTTTATAGCTTCTGTTATCTCTCCAAGCCCCCCATTTTTCTTGTCAGAGAACCCACAACAGCGTTAATAGTTCCCCTAAGAGGGTACAGCCAGACAAACCGGAGTTTGTAGTCTCCAGTGCACAGGCACGACCCTGCAGTAGTACCACAGTCTGTTTTCTGTACAAAGCTGAAAGCTAAGTTTTCCATTCCTGTACAAAGCTTTCATCACGGAGTCGCTAATATCTCACTGATTTCTCCGTATCGTTCCCTCGAGTCTAAGAGACACCCTTCAAGCTGTTCTCATCTTGTTAGACCACGATTTCAGCGTGTTCCTCCTATTCACGCACAGCAAGAGGTTCCTTGTATCAACAGATACCTCAGCTTTGTATATGCTGCCTTGGAAGCCTCTTGCCCAGAGCAGAAAACATTTCTGAGACAACTTGCAAAACTTCTGTCTCGCCTTCTGCCTGGCTGCCTAGAAGCATGAAAACTAAATAAAATCTGACCCTAACAAGTACTGCACAGGAAGATCTCCACCCAAAGTCAGCATGAATCAATATTCACAACCCAGCACATCAGCAAGCCTTTAAAAAGGGCAAGACGCTGACCACCTGCACATGCTTGGTCCCGGCTGAATACAGAATAAAGCTTAAACCATCTTAAAGAAAATGGAGTTTCTTGGACGAGGGAGTTCTCCTTCGTCTGTATGGCCCAGCTATGTCTGATTCTAAGCACGCATCTGCTCCTTCCTGGTCCTTCATCACTTGCGTCACCTCGCGCTCCTCCTCGCCCCTGCTTTTACCTCCTTCCTCTTTCTCCACTGACACAAAAGCCCGGCCCACGCAGGCACTCGCTCCCCATGCAGGCTCAAGCAGCGCCCATTCTGCATGCACACCCAGTAAAAAACACACAGCTTCTCTTCCAGCCAAAGGGGCCCAAGGCCTTTCCTAGGTCTCCTCTGGCCCTATTGCACATGCCAAACCAGCTGCTTCTCCCAGAGGAATTGGAATCTAAACCAACGTGGTCAAAGCAGCTGTTGCGGCAGAAAGCAGAGATCCTACATTGCAGTCAGATGCTTTCCCACCAGAACTCGTGCAATCCGCCAGCATCTAGCTGAGGATCTTCCCCAAGTCCTGGGTGAGTTTTAAGTCCACTCGCTGCTTTTCCATCAAGCAAAGAAATCAGCGTGAGCGCACACACGCAGGAGAGATGGGATTTCCTGGCACGCTTTAGCTTTCGGAATAGATAGTTTGGAAGCAGCGCTGCACGTACCTGCCTTGCTGTTCCTTTGATGAGCTCTCTGAAGACCAGCTCCCTCGAATCGTTTGCCACGCACCCACAGATTGCTGCACGCTCTTTGGCATCTGGATAGTTAGGCCTTTGCCAGCCCACATGACTCCTTGGCTTATTTTCCTTGCACAGCTTGCAAAAGAAATCTCCAGCAAGATAACTTGCAGGCAGCAGCAGCACTGTCTCTGTGTCTCTCTCAGAGCTGCAGGCAGCTCCTCTAAACCCCCCATTTAGAGCCAACCTTTCACAGGAGACTCTTCTCAGGGAGATGTTGATGCCTTTATCAGCCTTGCTCTCTCCCCTTCCCGCTCCCCCAGGCAGGACTCTGGGAGACACACTGGCCTGCCCCCACCCACGGCCCTTCATTTCAGGGTTCACCTTCCTCAAGCACCCCGTTCCCCCCACCAAGAGCAGAGGCACCATCCCCACAGGAGGCAGCCCACAAAGGGTTAAGAGAAATGGCCACTTAAAGAGAAAAAGAGCATTCTGGTTTGCCGCGCTCACGCCGTAAAGCCCTCCTGCTCAAGACAGGCTCCCTTTTTCCCCACGCCCCAGGTACAGGTCTCTCGTCTCAGGGCGTTAATTCATGCCAGACACAGGGAAAGAAGCCCCTGCAAACCAGAAAGAGCCACACAGCAACTTTCCCAACTTCTGGCTTTGCTAATCAGGCCCAACCCCGAAATGGAAACCAACGGGGAAAGGTTCAGCCGCTTACCATCTATTTCTCTACCCAGATGGTTCCCTTCAAACACACAGCCTAATATGCATAAATACTAAAGCAGCCTCGCATCGAGACTACTTTGAGAACGCCTTGGCACGGCAGGAGCCTCACTGCGGATCGCCTTCAGAGAGCACGCTTCTACCCCTATGCGAAACGAAGACTAAAGCAAGCCGTGGCAGAAAAGCACCGCGTACGGTTAACATCCACCTCCTACCTGCGAGCACACACGTCCTAACGCCCAGGAACCGGTCGCAGGAGCAGCCGCTGGCTGCTGGCGACAGCTCTACAGGAACGCCAGCGACTCCATGGGGACGCTCGCTCGCTCGCTGGTGCTGTAGACCCTCGGCTCCCCGTCCAGGGAAGCAGGGAAGGCTCCGCTCTCGGCTAACTGCAGCGGTCACATCCAGCTGGGATGCGGTCGCCGAACCTCTTCTCGGAGAAAAGGCCGTCTCGCCTCAGAGAGACAAAAGGACCGGTTCCTGCTGGGGCCGAGGAGGGGAATCTCCCACGGCGTGGGGCAGGCGGTGCCCAGCAGTGCTCCGGCAGGAACGCTGCCCGGGATGCGGTGGCAGAGCAAGCCGGCCCTCAGCATCTCCCGCTAGCGGAAGGCCCCCAGGGAGGCAGGGCGCTGCTCCGGGTCCTCCAGCAAGCAGCATCTCACCGCAAAGGAGGCACGCGTGGGAGACGAAACGAACCTCATGTATGTCAACTTTCCCGAGGGTCGCAGCCTTGAGGTCTCGAGCCTGCCAGGCTGGGAAAGAAAGAAATCCGACAGGGGACGAGAGCTGAAGAGCACTGGCAGCAGCTCTCACTTATGCAGAGCGCCCAGTCAGAGCTGCAGGCTACGCCAGAGTTCGTGCATAAATAACACAGAATAAAGTTGGGCCTAGGGAGAGGTTTCTGCACGGAGTTTTCCCCCGCTGCCCAGAATCAACGCTGCTCGCTCGTTAAAGGAGAATCCGTGTCGGCATCAAGCCTGCACGGATGTGCATACGACGAGTACCCCGTGTATTCTAAGAGAAATTATTCACAAGCGCAACTCCGCCAAGACGTGTTCCAGAACAACGAGCCCTTTCTTCCCAATCCAAAGGCTGAGAAAAATACCTGTTAAACAGCATTTCCCTCACTGCTTATGACTGTAGCACGCAGGCTGCGAACGCAGCAACACACAAATACGCGGGGAGCATCCATCCCAGGCAGCCCCGCTCCTGCTCTCCCGTACAGATGTCCCCCACACGCTTCCACGCGCCAGAGACATCCCGGGAATTGTTCCCAGGTTATCCCTAGGAGTTGTAGCCCTACAGAGTCGTCGCCGTCGCCCCGCGCTCTTTGAACTCCAGCTCTCCTGGAAGCTGGAGCGTGACATTTTGGCAACTCTTGCTACGCTAAAAACACTGCGGCCGCCGACAACCAATCCGCCCCCCCCCCCCCGAAGGGCTGGCAGGAAAGTCCTTTATAGCAAGTGCCGCCCTAAGAGCGGGCGGGCGGGCGGAGGGGGATCCCTGCCGCCGGCGACCATGGAGAGCCTGGCAGATTTCGGCTCGGGTTCGCACCTCGCTGCCGGGGGCTCCAACGCCTCCCGGCCCCGCGGCTCCGCAGCGGCGGGCGGGCCAGCGGCTCTCCCCGGGGGTCGCAGCCGGAGCCGGGGCCGGCATCCCGCGGCGGGAGGGGGGGGAAGACGACCCCGGGCTGGCGCTCCAGCCCCCGGGGAGCGGCGCCACGGCGGGGGGGGGGGGGACGACGACGACGACGGGACGCTGCCTGCGAGCGGCGGGCCCCCCCCCGATCCTCCGATCCTCCCTCCGGCAGGACGCGGGGACGCCCGACCCCCTTCCCCGCGGCGGCCCCTACCTGGGCTGGGCGGCTCAGGCTCGGCTCGGCTCTGCCCGCGGCTCCTCCGGCCCCGGCTCCGGCAACAACGGCAACAGCGGCGGGCCCCCGGCGGCGAGCGGGGGAACTGCAGGGGCGGGGGGCGGTTGCCGGGGCACGGCGCCGCGGGAAAGGGGCTGCCGGCTGCGGGGGCCCCCCCGCGGGCGGGGAGGGAGGGAGGGAGGGAGGGAGGGAAGGGGGGGGAGGAGGGAGGGAGGGAAGGGGGAAGGAGGGAAGGGGGGGGAGGACGGAGGGCAGGGAGCTGGGATGGAGGGCAGGGGACTGGAGGGGGGGAGGGCAGGGGGCCGGAACTTCCAAAAGTGACCGGTATTCCTAAACCTAGGCTGAGCGCTCCTGGGAGTGAGATGTGATTTTTGGAAAGGCTGTGCCTTCTCCCCACACGTCCCACAACCTTAACTGCCGTGGGACTCCCTGGTATCAGCCGGGACCCTGACTCTCCTCCCCATGTGTCCTCTCCGAGGCTGGCCGAGAAGGACGCAGGGCGAGGTGCTTCTGCCCACAGCTCCTAAAATCCTCATAGGAAATGTTAATCTCCTCCTTGTGCCCTGACCAGTGACGCATGCTGGGCCAGAGACATCGTCTAGCACTGGGAAACTGGCAGGAGAGGGGAAAAACAGGACCTGTCCTACAGTGCAAGGCTGAGAAATGCAGCGCCAGCCGGTCAGTTTTCTAAGCTGTGTCCCTGTAGACCGTAACGCTCCAGCCTCCTCTGCTACACTGCAGTTTGTTTTCCTGTTTGGTTGGTTTTAATAACGAGAAAAGCAAAGCTTTTAAACCATCAATTAATTGGACTCTTGCATTAGAAGCAATGAACTATTATTTGACAGAAATTCATCTTCCCCTCCTGCTGAGAAGAAATAAGCTGGAGGAAAAGAATCAGCTTCGCAGGAGGAGAAAAAAAACCCGCCTCTGCTTCAGAGACAAATTACTCATAAGATACATAGGTAACAAGCACTGGGCGCTTTGAGCTCATCCCTTTTACACATCATTTCCCTTAGGACAACAGCTACAAGTCAATTGCTTTGCGAATGATCCCCGTGCCTTTGCACCGGTGACCCTGCCCAACAGGCCATTCCAAGCATTTATTATTCTCAGAATAAAAGAGCGTTTCCCTATGTCTGGGCTGCATTTGCTTTTAATTTATGGTTGTGGCCCTCAAGGTCCAGATTCACAACTGTCTGGGCCGTAGCTCAGCACCGCATGGAGCGGCGCGTTCTGCTCGTGTCCGAGTACGGGCAGAGCAGGTGGCAGCGGGGGTCCGGGGGACAGGAACGCGCAGGTTTGGCTGACGGAGCTTGGCATCGCTTCCAGGCTGAGAGCAGCCTCTGTGCAAACTCCAGAAGCGGGCAACAGACGGAGCCTAGCTCTTACCTCAGCGCTGCCCACATCCCCAGCCGGGCAGGCCTTCCTCCGTGTGTCCCTCGCAGGCATGATCCCACCAGATGCTGCGTCCTCCTCATGGCTCCTGCCATCTCCTGCCTTTGGAGGCGTCCGCTTGTGCAACCACGCTGCTTGCTTTTAGACATTTTTTGCGTGGTTCAGGTACATCTCTGCATGGCCCTAAGTCCTTCATGCGAGTATTGGAGCCTCAGCCTTGCTGTTGTACTCTTAGAAGGTAACTTAAGACGTGGAAAGCTAATACAAGGCCTTCACCTCAAAAGCTCTGCGAGCCATCCTCTGGCACAGTATCAATCGGTGCAGAATCACAAAAGTTGGGGCACCCTTGCCAGCCAACGGCAGGTGAGAACTAACTCAAAGAAAGCAAACCAGAGGAGACGGCGATCCAGAGAGTTGTCTGCGGTCCCCAGGGACCTGGAAAGCAGAAGGCAGATACGCTGCCCGACCCTGCTGTCCAGGGGGGGCAGTGGAAAGCCTTCGTTCCGCCTCACCTGTGAGGGACAAACCTCCAGCCCAACAGAAGGTGGGGGAGCAGCAGGCATGGCTGCACACCCTCCCTCACCGCATCGTCAGGACCGGTCCTGTCCTACGAGTCCTGCAAGACAGCGAAGGACAGCATGGCTGAGCTCCGTCCTGCTCCCCTCCTTCCTCCTCCCCTGCTCTTGAAAAGGCCAGGTTCTCCTGCTGCAAGTCTCACCGCTAAGTTTGAGCCAAGATCGCTGCATTCCAATTATTTCCAACTTCATTTCCTCTCTCCAGTTTCTGAGACAGTTGTGTTTTATTTAAAACCTTTTGGGACCTTTGTGCTCGAGATAATTCAGCAAGGGAACAAATGGGGTAGAAATTGTCTGCAAATAAATCTGGTTTGGTTTGGAAATAAAAAGGATTCTAATCATGAGAGAGAGGTTTTGAAACTGCCTTCTGATACAAAGTGTTACGTGGGGAGAGGAGGGGGAGGGAAGCCATCCAACTAGTTTTAAAATAGAGTTTGGTCATTTTATGAATGAGGTTATCTGACACAGTTGCCTGCAAAAGCAAGGCAGTTTGATGACCTAGAAAATCCTGTTTGTGGGAGGAACTATTGTTGTTGTGAGACTATAAATCCAAAGATTACAGAGGGTTTGGGATCCCACTTACGCTGAAGGGCGCAGAAAGACAGTGGAGAGACACTGGTACTTCAGAAAGCCCGGGAGGCAGCGTCTGTCCCAGGGGCTCGGCCACAAAGGACCCTCCAGGGTGTTCAGGACAGAGCACTGGTCCCCGCTGCACCAGACAGCCCTGAAGGCTCCTTCTCTGGGATTCACCGCTAAGATGCTTCCTAACATCAACGAGGCACAGAGGGGAAATCAGACGGCCTTAGAAAACGAGTTAATCGTCCAAAACAGGAGCTCAAAACAATAATCATACTACTGCAGGTCCAGCTCAATCTAGACCACAACATGCTTTCCCCAGCAGTAGCTTTACTAGCTGTGCCCATGCAGGGTGTAAGAAAGCCTGCAGTGATGCATATGGATCAGTCTGTCCCTATTTTCACAAACAACAGGCTGTTTGTTCCATGGAATAATCTACAGATCCAAACATCCAGGGGAAATAGCCACCATCAGTAATCACACTGCTTACCTCATGGCATATTATATATCTAAGCAATTAAATTATCTTTTCCCTCTCAGTTGCACTAAGAGGGGCTCTGATCTCAAATTGACGTGAAGTTGAGTCGTGAATCATTTAAACAACTGCTACATTTATCTTCATAGGTGGCTATATTTCAGCAGAAGAGTAAATAACAGTACCACTGTAAAAAAGAGTCAGTCAAATGCATGAAGTACTGAGAGATTTCTGGGGATAACAGACATTCCAAAAGGCAAGATTTCTCATTTGATTGAAATACAAAAAATAAATCTAATATATATGTGCCAGATTTTTTTTTCTTCGAGGTTCATAACAACTTTCTGTTGGTAATAGAACATGTCCAAATTAGATAATTTTATAGATAAGAACAGCTTTGAAGGAACCGGTTAGCGGAGTAAGTATCTTGTGGTAGTTACATAAAAAAGCCCATCTAATTATATATATATATTTAGATGCTCAAAGAAGTTAGTAGGATGAGTTAGATAAATAAGGAACATTTTGTGGAACAGTTTGTTTGCTTTCTTTTTTATGCAAAAGAAAATGTGTGTGAATTTAAAAGAGCTAAAGTCAGAAATGGCATCTGCGATCCTGATGCAAAATTTGGGGGGGGGGGGGGATAACTAGTAATCCCATTTGATGAGGCCGCTTCACACGCTACGTTGTGTAACTCCTTCCACCCCAGCCCCTGCCCCACGCACACGAAGTCCCAAAGCTTTTCTCTGGGTGAGGACATGCCCCTGCCAGATCACTCACGGCACTAAAATGCAGCAGGTGCATACGTGGTTGCAGGATCTAGGCTATATAAAGTATAAGAACTGCGGAGGCCACCACTGGCATTTTGTTGGTTCATTGTTCTGCAGCCAGGAATGCAGATTTCCCAGGCACTCTGGGTGAGAGATGACTTGCCTTACAGGCCTGTTTCCCAGAGATGTGGGAGCCCTGCAACCGCACTGGCATTACTAAGCTTTAAACAGCTACTGCCACAATCATAGTGATCATTTTTGCTTGAAATGCAGTGATATGCCCCCATTCACAGAAATTCCTGGCTAGCACCGTTACCAACCAACAGCTGGGCATTCAGTCTCATGTTGTCTCTAGGCCATATCTTACCTATCAACAGCCTCCATCCTTACACTTCTGTTTATTCCCAATTTTGAAAGCAACCCATTCCTTTAACTACCATTTAATCTCACAAATGTATACATATATATGTATATATGTAGTTAGTGCCTAACACTTCCAAAAGAGATTGATTGCGTACTCACTCAGGTGCTGTACTCACAGTGAGACAATCCTGGAAGATCAGAGCATTTAAATAAGGTTCAAAAAAAAGCATGTGCAGTACCTTGCCATTTTAGAGATGGGGCCAGAGCAATGACATGATTTCAGCAAGGTCACACAGGCTCGCATAGCAAATCTCAGAACTAAACCCAGACCACCTTTGGTCACAGCCCTGTGCTTTCACAAGGAGATCTATCCCCTTCAGACAACAATAAATATTGGACTGATTATTTGCAAAGTGTTTATCTTCAATTGCATCTTAGTTTCCCTTGCTTTTTGGTGTTCTCTTCCTTGTAATTACTGCCATAAAAGGATGCTTTCTCCTATATGTATTCCATTCACGCACCAAAGAAAATAAAAGCAGTCATTTAAAAAGCAAGGCAAAAAAACCTCCAAACCCAAAACCAATCAAAAAAACCAACCCACAAAACCCACCTCTCTTTGAAATGTGAAAGCAAAAGATTAAGAGACTTTTGGGTGAGAAATAATTAACAGAAGGGAGTAATGAAGAATGAAACTGACTTCAGAGATCTCATCAGCAGGTTGGCCGAAGGACTAAGGACACAGCCCAGAGAGGAGGAGACGCCGGGTTAGCTGCTCTGGGTTCTGACATCGACTGGCTCACCCGCGGAACCCAGGAGGAGTTTTTTGCACCTTCCCCATCTTTGCAATGGGTTCAGGGAGCTCCGGCCCCGGAGTCTCTGCTCTGGCTGTGAGTCACTCTCGGGCAAATTAGTCTGCCCTTAAATCTCCACCAATTTATAAAGCCTCCAGTCTTCAGAGAAAAAGCACTCAGAGGTGCAGAGCCACCTTTTTTCTCTTTCCAGTTTCTGAAGGAACTGTAGATACCCTGGACTCACTTGTCTCTCAGGGTTGGCCAGCTGATGTACCAAGCTGTCTTGAGCTAGCAAATGCTTTTCGGAGTTGAGCTCTGAGCACCCCGTTCTGACTTTTCTCATCAGCACAGCGCACAGTATTTTCCAGCACTAACACTTCCATGGAGAGTTAAGAAAGTAAAGCAGAGAAGACAAAGGCTCAGGGCCTAGGACGGTGTGCATCAGCACGGTCACCTGAACAGAAAAACATAGATCTGCTGAGAATCCAACTCCCAAGTCTCTTAAGCATATTCCAAGTACAGAGCAGAGTCCCAGAGGAGCAGCTGAAGCAAGGCAGCCACCCCAGCACACGCTTCTGATGCAGACATTGGCACAGCAACACGTGCCGTTGGAGGATCGGGTTTACTGAGAAGAAAGAGGAGGCAAGACTGGAGTCTTTCCTTGCTCACTTGCTAATACTGGCTAAGCTACTATGAGCTCCTCTAGGTATGTGACTGACAGGGGACATCCACAGTCACTGCCATGCCAAGTGGGCGGCAGCTGCCACCTGCAACACCATTAGCAGCATGGAAGAAATACTTTTGGGGTTCGTTATTTTTGTTTCTAAGGTAGACAGATACTGTTTGACCTCACATAAGCATTTTCTTTTTGCCAACTCCAGACCAGATGCAGAGCCCATTTTATAGAGAGAGACAGATGAGCAATAGCTCAGCAGTGACAGGGGTAGTTTTATTACAGCAGAATAAAGAAATTGCAGAGGAAAAAAGATGAGTTCAATATAAGATACAATTGAGGCTATTTGACTTCTGCTGCATGCATCCACTAAAATGATGATGATCAATGGGTCAGAGTGGCTTTCAAAACACTGTGAACCTGTTTTTTCCATGACAAAAGTTGCAAAAAAAAAAAAAAGCTAAAAAAAAAATTCAGCGTTTGGAGGCAAAATACTGGGTAAAGGGCATGCCCAGCAGAACATAGAACAGGCAGTTCTATAATCAAATTCTTGTGTTGAATAGTCAACAAACACCAGAACCACTGGAGAAAAGGGAGGGCATCTCTTCTGCTAAGTACTGTCTAATTAGACTTCAGAGTTTTAAAAGGAGATGGTTGAAGGAGAAGGAGCAGAAACCTCCAGCAGGATTTAAAAATGCAATGAAGACCCACAGAGAAGGGTTTAATCTCCTTCTCATCACAAAGGTCAAAGGGAAACAGATGGAGTTAAATCAGATACATCTTTATAAAACTAAAGAGAAAGCATTCTTCCAAACTGGAGCTGACAAGAGGCGAACACAAAGCTTTCTCCTTTCCATGCTAATTCAGAATGGAGATGTTGTTTTAGCACCAGAAGTGGGATATTAATTGAAGCTTCTGGGAAGAGGAAGGAAGATGGGCTCATTAATATCCTAGTATAACAAAAACCTCGGATAATACAAATTATTGCAAAACCTCCAGAGACCCGATAGAAATGTAGATTTACTCTCCCATCCATGGAGCTCCACTTAACACAGTTTATTCAGCAGCACTGAGTAAATATCAACAAGAAGGTTAAAATATTGATCAGGGAAATACTTCACGCTGAATAAGCTGCAGACATCTGGAAACAAACAAACCGGTGCAAGAAAGCCGCAGAAATATTTTGGGCATTTTATTCTGCCAAAAGCCCAACTGATGATTTGCAGCTGTAATCTCCCATCTGGTGAGGAAGAAGGGGAAAAATAGATGCTCCCTGACTGAAGAAGGAAGCCCTGTCCGTTTTTTGGTTTGTGATATGGAGAAATGCAAGAGCAATCTACAGTCATCTCAAGGAAGGAACAGACTTCTCCCAGAACTATTTTCCAAGAAGTGGTCAAATCAGTTAACAGGTCTGGAAACCAATTTGCAACGCTTCCAGCTCTGCAGAATGGCTCTGAAGTCTCTCGTACAGTAGCAGCTGTATTTTCCTACTTTGTTGCATCTCTCGCTGTCTGGGCAGTACTGCTCCAACCTTTCCAGTGTAGAGCTGAGAGTTGTATCATAACTTTTGACTTCCTATGCCTCTCCCTCAGAAGCTATGATGACCCTCCTTTTTAAATAATAGGTCTCTCAAAAATTTTTAAGATTTGTTAAGCCAACATCTTAACACAGACATAAGCTAGGTATCAAACCCATACTGTAGCATTACACTCATGTGCTTACCATCTAAATGTTGGATCACACTTAAACATATCCAAGCTTTCATTTTGTGTGAGCTGTGCCCTGCCCGAGTCCATTTCTCTGGTAATACATTTACCTTCACGATAATCCAACCAAGTGGCAAAGAACACATGCCAGGAACTGGACAACTTCCATTTTATGCCAACCTTCATTAATATTTTGGGAGAAGAAAAACAACAACAATAATCTAAAATCCATTGACTAGTTGATAAAAAGAAAGGGTAATTTATAGACAGTCTTCAGCAAATACCAAGGCCACCCTTACCAAAAGATTTCTCCTGGAACAAAGTGGAATTGTCACCTTTTGACATTTGGGGTGGTGGTGGGTGGATAGAACTGCCATCCTAATTGCCCCCAAAGATCCTAGAATCACTGGGTGTGCGAGCAACAATGCCAAATACCTCTAGACAAATACCCCTAGACAAATACCCCTAGACCTAGAGTAAAGACTAGGAGAGACATTTCACAAAAAAGACTGGGAGGTGAATGGCACAGGAGACGCATTACAAAGTTAGCACTGCTTGCATCTCAGGATCCCAAAACATGCTGCAACTTCACTTAGACTCCAAGATCTCTGGCCCAGAAACTGGTCTTGTAAAGTTTGTAGCACAGTGAAGTCCTCAGTCCCAGCTAAAACTGTCAGGCATTACCACAGAAGATATATTCACGGACAAGTATTAACAAACACGCCAACATTTCTGGGAGCTATGCTGCATGACCACAATACTTTAAATAACATAACCCAGAAACAACACAAACCCATCTGAAATAAGACGCTCATGAATCCTCTATTGTGTCTTCCTTCCCTATGGCAGGCAGCAAGGAGAGATTAATTCCATGATTGTGTGTGTGAAAAGAGCCCTGAAAGATGCAGTACAGTTCTCTCCGATCCCTAGCTGGGATTCAAGGGCATAGGCTGCAGAAGACACAAAGCTCAGATTTTTCTGAGCTGTTTATTTTGAATCATTTATTTACAGCAGCGCAGTAAAGGGAATATATAAAGTAACATTTAAATAGGCAAAACACGAACAGCATCATTAGAAAAGCATAATAGAGCTCAGATTACCAATTATAATAAAGTAATCTCTCAAGGAGGTTCACATACATACTGCAGAAGGGGGAAAAAAAAGAAAGAAAAAAAAGAGGATTCTAAACATTCAGAAATATACCTGATTTAGCATGTTTTCTGGTTTGGTCCTTGTTTTTTTATTCACTTATTTTTATCAGCCCGTCTATCAGAAATGTGACTGCATCGCTTTCCAGGAAGTCAAAAGCTGAAGATAGGAGTATCACTAAATGATAGGGATTCATGTAAAGCATCCTCTGCAGATAATAAAACAAAACAGAGGCCTTGGCACAAAACGCTTAGCACAGATGTTCCATATTAAAAAATTTGCAAGTTCCCTCAACAGCAAGTTTGAATTTCACTTCTCTTTCAAATTTCTATTTGATCCTAGTGGAGGGGAAAATATCCAGCAAAAGAATGGAAATGAAAAGCCTCAAGTGCTCCCATGCACTGATACGCAAAGCAGTTTAATACAGCTTGTGTTATGTGACTGTCCCCATAGGCGCTCTATCCCACATCTTGTAAAGAGGAGGCAAGGGCTGGCAAGCACAGGGGTGAAGTTTCATCTTCTAGAAACTCTAACTCGGTAAAACAGAGCAGTCTAGAGAGGAAAAAACAGCGTCTTGTTCTGCTGCACACATCACTTCACGCATATGCATCGTCTTTGTGAACACTCCAGAGAAGGCAGTCTCAAAAAGAACTTGCTGGAAGAAACCAAATCGATTCAAAGGTATAAAGCTTAAAACCAAAAGACATAATATAAGGAAGAAGATTCACTTTACAGAACACAAGCAAACTATTGTTTAAGCTCAATGGACTCTGGCTAACATTTGATATAAAGCTGCAGCCTTTTAGTTGGACAGCAAATGCTTGCAGTTATGCTTCAGGGGAAAAATTAGTCCAGCAAGACTTAAACGATAAAAATTTGCAAGACACTAAGCTGTAATATCATGTTGAAAGGCTACATACTCACAGTTCCTAACCATCAAACAGATTCCATTTTAAAAATAAGAATAAGCTTATAAGTTAATAAAATCAACTTGGCCAATTTCGTTGGATAATGGTTCTGGCTGGATTTAGAACTACAATGCTAGAAACTTAAAAGCAACCCCTACAGCAGGTAAAGTGCTGGAGCACAGGAACACAAAACTGACTTGAAACAGAAAGCAAAACTCACTGTTCAGGTTTAACTGTCAAACATGATCAGATGAGCCAAAGCATTAATAGTGACAGCTATGCTGGACTTGTTAAAGCGTTCATTAAATTGCTGTTAGTGATACAAAGAGGGAAATATCAGCAAACAAAAAGTATTCCAGTGAAATGCAGCAGTGGGTGTTGCACCTCAGTAGGAAATTTCACTATAAAGGGCAAAATTCCATTTCCAAGCCACATTTAGCAACTGCGGAAAACAGAATGGCCACACTTGCGCTATAAGCTGTGCAAAACACAACCAAGGCATCACTTACCATGGTGAACATCCTGAAGTATCATTCTCGTCTTGGATCAAGTCACAGATTTGTTTGTGTTCTCGTATTTGATGTTTTGTGCTACTTCCACCTTACTGGTCAACACTAAAGAGAAGACATAGGGACACTGTTCCCTGTACAATAAAGATTGCATCTGGCAAGGAACCAAACACCACCATCCTTTAAAATGCAGCTCCCAAACAAGCTGTTGATTTCATGAGCTTTCTTTTGCCCTGGTTTAGCATGATACTCATTGTATTATATACCATATGCAGATACCCCCGTTAGATTATAGCCTTCATGTAACACTGCTGCTGACACCAACACAGAGAAAGTGTGTTGGTACACACTTGTACAAAAGTACAAGTCCAGAATGTGATGGGCGGAGAAGCATTGATTACTTACTGATCTGGAACCTCAATTCTTTCAGGAGGCATGTTTGACTTTAGAATAAGACTAGATACCCACTAATTCATTCTGACCAGCAGAAATTTGGTCAAGGTACATAAGCATCTGTGAAAGTCTGAACCTGGTGTCTTCAATGTCAGAATTTTGAAGACTTGATTAAAATCTCTTGAGATTCAGTAAATTTTTTTTTTCTTTTTTATTTACACCTGTGGGTATTTTTATTTTTTAACAGGGCTTTGAAGACACACTGCTATAAGCAGCTCTTTAAGCAGAGACTGCCGAGTCCAGAAACAGGCATTTCTTGCAGTTTATTCACAAGGTTAGGATGGGGATGAGAGACGGACGGTTAGAGTGAGGTCATCAATTAGAACCAAAGTTGCTCAGGTGGCCCAAACATTTCCTCTGAAACTAGCAGGAGATAGCACAGCAGGAGGGGAAACAGTGCTTGGAACTACAGGACCCTTTCACCTTGACCAGATGATGCAAGCAGAATTTTCTCACTTTGCCAGTCAGCTGGGCACAGGCAGTGCCCACAGGAGAGCTCAGCCCAGGAGGCCCTCGCTCTCTCCTCAAGGAAGAGCAACTGATCAATAAGAATTGCGTTAACTGGGAGAACTGGGGTCCCACATTTGCGACAGCAGCAACAGACTCTGAAAGGTCATTTGTACCAAATGAAAGCTTCCTTTGCCGATCAAGACAGTTTGTCCTGTCAAACACTCCGGGCAATTAAAACAAGACAACCCCCAAAAAAAATCCAGCAGACAAAACTTATTTACTTTAAGCTTATTTAATGATATTTGAAACGCTTAAATTTTCTATTTCCCAGATCCTGAAAACAGTCTTTTTTTAAGTGACCAATATTTAATTCCAGAAACATACAACCTTATCAGCTAAGTCATAAAAGAGCTATTTTACAAACATACATCTGGATAATTAGAACAATAAAGTCTTTTTAGACATTCAAACATGATCAGTAAAAATACAGGATTATTAATAAAGATTTTTGTGTATTTTTTAAAGAATACTTCCAGATTTTTTTCTTCTCTTTAAAGTAAATCTCTGTTAAGAGTACATGATTGTATGTTGTACAAAGAAAATAAAAATATTCTAGTATGAAGAGAGCTCCACAAGACTTAATTCAAAATAAAACAGCAGTGTTTTGGCTGCAGTATCCCTTTTGCAGTACATCTGCTTGTCAGTTGGCACCTTTAGGGGAGGGAATTAAGGGATTTCTTTGGGGAACAGAATAAGAAAACAATACCAGATACCATCAAACACTGCGATTATAATCAAGGGTCACTAGCTGAAGCATCAGACCCCTCTTCTAATAACAGGGACAGTACCTGTAAATCAGAATATCTAAGTTTTATGGAAACACTGGAAATAGCCATAGTGCTGTCTGAAAGCTGACCAAAACCATCTAGACTTCTTAGCTCCTGAGGTTTACATTCCCCATCCTTCTTTCTGATCCCACCTACAGGATATTAAAGAAATCTCCCTTCCCTACAGACAAGGTATGCTCAAGAAACCAGAGTGATCAAACACCAGCTTAGCATTTGCTCTTCTACCCCTCTACAGGAGAAGGAAGTGCCCCGTTCCAGAAAGTAGCCATCTCACTTTTTTACTCGTCCATGAACTACATCCTGTAACAGCAGAAGAGAAATCACTTCTCAGAAGGATATGCAAGAATGGTTGCTGTACTACATCTTTGTTCCCAAGATAAGAAACCCTTGCTCATCTTGTATTTGGGGAAGAAAAAAACCCAAAACACTGGGGAGCAGGGGCTGGGGCAAACAAACCAGAGAACGTTGTCCTGCTCTGCTCCCCAGTTTGAATAAGGGAATGCAATCAATCACCAACCAGGGGCAAATTAAAACACTTCCTTACACTAGA
The DNA here is from genome assembly GCF_929443795.1 of Astur gentilis. Classification (NCBI taxonomy): domain Eukaryota; kingdom Metazoa; phylum Chordata; class Aves; order Accipitriformes; family Accipitridae; genus Astur; species Astur gentilis. The sequence goes on from NC_064884.1 coordinate 5,052,072, forward strand.
AACTGAAATTTTAAAAAGGGGTATCTTATGGCTTAAAGGGGGGAAAAAAGTGAGAATCCCGAATAGTGCATTTGAGTTCCAGCTCCTTCCACACAGCGAGACATGGCCTGAAGTCTGCCATACAGTAGATGTGCTAGAGAGGAAAAAGGAATCCCCTATTGTTTCACGTTACTGCTCTCAGAAGATAATGGATCCCTGACCCCACCATCATTTTTCTAGAGGACTAATGCCCTATTTGTAAGGATGACCAATGTAGCATAAAGTGGCCAGCTGAAACAAAAAACAAACAGGACAGAGCACAGCGTGTCATTTACATTGCCCATAAAACTGGGTTCAAATAGGTTGGTCTTCTCTAACATTCCTTAAAGCTCTCTGCAATCTCCTGCTCTGGAGACTGTCCATTTCATCTAGCACAAAGGCTTCTCTGCCATTCCCGTTAGCCTGGCACAAAGCGTTTCCCCTCACACATCTTGAGAGGTGACAGGACAGAACCACACCTGACCTCACATTACGTGCATTACGTCCAAGGTAGCATTAGGGGATGGTAAGGAAGATTTCACTCCAGCAGCTCTGGACGCAGAAATGTAAGGATGACCTGGCCACCTAAATACTCACATTCCCAGCTTTTTCACTGCTGCTACATCTATTAGAGATGAAACAATGTAGTGGTGGATGATGCTTATGCAAAGGTGAAAGTCAGAGGCAGCACGGGCAGACTGTTCCCCCATGGCCCGTCTGAACAGCTATATGCTTCTCGTGCAGCATGTTGTTCACCGTGAGCCTTGAAATTCATGCAACTTGGAGAAAACCAGAGAACCAAGGATTTTGACTTCAGTCACAAGGAAGGAGTATTAAGCAACCAGGCCTTAACAGGTCCCATCTTTGCTAGTCTTCCAGCATACTCTTGAAAAGCCAGACTGAGATCTCTATTAGAGTTCAGTGGTAATTTTCAATCAACCATGGAAGCCTGCTGGAAAGCTTTTAGACAGCTAAGGTCATAATAGCTGCTCCCCTTTCTGGAGTGTGTAGACCCCGGCAAACATCATGCCAACTGATGAAGAGGAGTTGGGGTCCTTTTATTTAAGGGGAAAATGGCATTAAACACCAAGTCTGGCTTTATCTCAGTTCTTTTTCTGGCAGGATCAGGTAAAAGATGCCACATCGGTATGAGGCAGCATTCTAGTTTGGGGGCTTATCAGAGGAAGTCTAGATGTTTATAACCAAAGGAACAGTATGGCTGAAGGTGAGGAGGGGAGTTCCCGCCCACATAAGAATGGAAGTGCTCAGCTAATACTGACAGTATACTCATACAGGTGCAACAGGACAGGCCTTGGTGTGTCCCAAGGAAGAAAGCAGCTCCTGCCAGCCTGGAAGAAAACACTTTGGCTTGTGTTGGCAGTGTAATGCTCCGCTGGTGAAAAATGATATTTTGTGCAATCCACTCTTAAAACAGGAGAAACTCCTCCCTACTTTATAAGAGCTCATGGCTCCAACTTTCACATCAGGCCCAAAATAATTTCTGCTCAACCTCTGTCAATCTTTACATGAACTTGTCCCTTGCATATGTCTAACGGGAAGAACAAGAACTGGTTTTTTCCTATATGAGTAGGCAAAGGATAGATCTGATTTCTTGCCAGTAGCTAAAGAGAAAACACTTATTTTAAAGGAGCAGGGGGTGTGATCTTTATGCTGACCAAAGACAGATTCTCAGTACTTCATGATGCACGCAGCGATGCAAACAACGCTATAGCAGTTCTGACGTCTTAATGGGATTTACAGGTTGGGCATGCTGTTCAGTTTGGGTTCATTAAATAGTTTAAAACTTGGGAAGAGGGTCCGAAAGAGAGTCCCTTAAACACTTTCCACTAGCAGTCCTATTCACAGTGTCTGTGATACCAGGGACAGCTTAGGCTGTCCAGTGTTAGCTCTGCTGGTAGCCTGATATTTACCATCTTGTTCCCAGACTAGAAGGAATTCTGACAGCAAAACCCATTAGAACAGGCCTAAGGAAGTACTGAAGAGCTGTTTCAGCCTTCTTTGTTTTGCACATCTGTTTCAGTGAGAACACATTGGCACAAATCTGTTAAAAAAAAACAAAAACAAACAAACAACTCAAAACCCAACCCAACCCCAACCCCCCAAAAAAACCCCAAACCCACCCCAAGCTCTCAGCAAGACATACTTTCAGGTACTAAAACTTACTGGCCCTATAATCAGCAGTACCTGTGGCTAACTCAAATGGCAGCCCTTATTCATTCAGTAGTGAATCAGGGGCAGATCTGCCCCACATCTTTGAAACACTTCTGGGTTTGCATTTTTTCTTTTTGATCCAGAGAAGAGTTACGAAAGTGCTGCAGGTCCAAGTATTTTTATCTCTTTACAAAGGAGACAATGATCAAAGCCAACAAAGTGAAGAAAAAATTAAACCTATCTTTCTCCTCTCCCAGTCTAAACTTGCATGTCAACAAAGGAGACCCCTAATAGGAGAAGAGAAAAAGAAAATTTGCCCATCTCAAGTGCCTGGCTGTTTAGCGCATGGAGAATTCTTGTTACACATGTGGTGACATGAGCAGTTCCCATGCACTCATTGAATACAGATAGTTCCAGCCACAAGTCATCCTAACACCTTCATAAGTAGCTCTTCGCATGGCAGTTTGATTGCCAGCAGGGAGTGCAGAGTCCAGTCCAGTGAAGTAAAGATACACTTGCACATAGGCACGCCCTCTCCCCTCAGACCTGACCTTTGGTTCAGGAGCAGTGGCAAGCAGGGTGTACTATATGCAGAGGGCTAGAACTGTCACTACCCAATTAAAATAGAACAAAAAAGGCAGATTAAAAAATTAAAATGTGCTTTTGATACACGGAATGAAGTCAAATAAATACATTGATTTTTTTTTTTTAAATGTCTAAATACATTTTTATATCCTACACCCAAAGCTCTGTACATTTGGTTTGGTTTTTCTGTTCTGAAAAATGAATTTCTGGTAGCAAGGAGAGGAGCAGCATAGACTCCCTCACTGACAAGATAGTGCAGATGCCCCACAGGAAAAGCACCCCATGCCCACTTTGCTGGAGTATGGTTCATGTTTGGATGGTCCAAACCCTCTTGTCTCAGAGTCCACAAGGAAGACAGCAGGTGCTGTGTCCTGATACTCTTCATCCAATCTTCAGCCATTCCTGAAAACTTGACTAGCTTTTGTCTGAAGGGGGGGTGGGGGAGGAAAAAAAAAGGGGGTGGTGAGAGACGGGGGTGCAATGAGAGATGAATGCCTAACATTTCTGAACACTAGTACTAGCAGAGAAAGCGTGTTATATGAGAGACAGCACACACCCGTTTAACCTTAAGACCTTTGTTAGCAATTCCAGCAATTAAACCACTAGGATGCCTACGGCCAATTTAAAGGGACCCATGGCAACCACTTTACACAGCATCAGAGACACCCCAGAGAAAGCAAAGACAGATTGTAATCATTTTAAACGTTCCAAAATCTTCCTTTGGGACTTCACATCAATCTAGCGTTCTTTGAAAGAGAAGCTGTACATCCCGAGATGTAGGTCTTTGACAGGTAGGGGCAAGACAGCTTGCTAACAACCTTTTCAGAGGAAGGAACAAGCTCCTCTGCACATGTGAGTCTCAATGGATTCAACTGACCTTTCCTGGAATCAGCATGGTCTCAGCCCTGAGCGAGCTGCTGAAGTAGGTGAAACCTTTTGTGTGTGTGAGAGACATTAATAATTGACTTTGTGTTCTTCATTTAATGTCTGAAGCTAATGTGGTATATGCTACCGATTATAGACAGCCTGGTTATATACCTGAGTGCTCTCCTGTGGAGGCTGATCCAGCCAGCCCTTGGCGTCGGAGAATGGTGTAGTCTTCCTCAACCTCCTAAAAAACAAAAAAAAACCCCAAAACTCAAGCGGCTCTTTCTCTATTTACCAAGTGAACAAAGAGGGCTTCAAACGGGAAAGGAGAAGTTTCACTACAGGTTAGTGAACTGGAATCACCCATGTTGCACAGTGACCCACAATGGATCTCAACTCCTTCATCAGCACCTTTATCAGGCCTTCCATTTGCATGCAACATTGTACTTTCTTTTCAGATTTCAGTTAAATTAAAGGCTGGCTACTGACTTGACACATTGGCATGTCTCGTATCAAGATGCTGCAAACCTTCTACAGCAATGGCTATTACGTATAGAGAATCCCCATCATAAACAAAAAAATCATTTTGAATATAGTGAGGCTGAAAACCTTGTTATTAGTGTACTGCAACTTAGCACCTTCATTTGATATTAGCAGCAGTACGCAACAGATTTGATAGGTCTTTTTATGTCAGATATTCATATTCCTTAGGCCAGTGGCCCCTTCAAAATTCTACTGTTGCAGACTTGCATCAGTTTTGTCCCACCCCTCAGGCATCTCTCCAAATTCACATCAAAGCAATATACATACCCGCTAGCTCTAGCGGAACTACTTGCCTCTTGTAACCCACAACTTAATGCAAGCAAAACAGCACCAAGTTTCTGCTGCAAAAACTTGCAGAGATAAGAGCCAAAGACAAAAAAAGGCATGGCTGCCTTTCTTCCCACTCAAAATTATTTTCAAGCTCTTTTCTAAAAGAAAACCTAAGGAATATGAAAATGCTGATACTGCAAATAGAAGCATACTATACCTTTAACTTTTCAAGGTCATCCTCTATCTTCTGAATATACTGCATCATCTGCACACGTGACTCTAAAGAGAAGTGAGGGCTTGCTACGAATGAGCAGGACTCTTCCACTCCCCCCCAGCGTGAGGCCATCATCTCCTCAGCAAACGGGGAGCTTCCTCCATCCGACTGGGTGTCCCGTGGGGAAAGCGGCTGCTGCTGTGCGGAGTCCAAAGAGGTGCGGCCACCTGCAGTGCACTGGAGAACCAGAGATGATACCTCCTCATCTGTGGAGCTCTCCTGCACTGTTCCATATCCATCAAGAATCAAATAATTTCCTGTTAAGAGAACAGCTTTTTACTAACACCTCCAGCTCAATAATCACCAAGAACCACTGAACTGTAGACAGTTTAAGCAGACTTTAAGAAAGACAAGTGGCAAGAGGCCCATCCCCTGAGAGATTTTAAAATGGGTAAGAAAAAGCATTTGTGAACACTACACAGAATAGTGATTATATCAGACCAGACTAGTTTGGTTCTGAATTGGGCTTCAGAGATCACGCCTGGTTTTTGGACTGCAGTTTGAGAATTACATGATTAGATGAGCTAACCACCTACCTTCCTGTTTTTCCAAAATCTGTGTTTCTATTATAATGTCTGAAAAACCTGCACTTATACTAATGGTACCTAACAAATCACACTGCTCGGATTTCTAACCTCTACTTACTAGCTATAGTACCGAGGATGCTTTTAGATGGGGTAGCTTTAAAATTCAGCTTGCTGATGCTATGTTAAAAGATAAAGCAATTAAATTCACAACCTGCACCTAGCAATAGGATTATATTAAATAATTTCTCTACAGTATTACAACAAAGCTAGCATATGGAATCAGAATTGACTAAAAACAGGCCAATCTAATTTTGATGTCCCTGCACAGTTAAGAAAGTAAACAGCGTAAGAGGTGACAAATAAATTAGATGCTTCAAGTTGTTGGCTCAGTTTTAATAATTTAAAATGTCTCAGTAGTTCAGGGAAAGAAAAATTATTTTCAATATGTTGTTGGAAGGCAGCATTCAGACAGTCACAAATTGGCTTATCCACATTGAAAGAAACCAATTTTTAAATAATAGCATATTTATGGGTAAGAGATTTCAAGACTAATAGTCGTATAGAATCTACTTACTAGTAGCTACTTCTACTACAACATGCACATGAGATAAACCTCAACTTGTGTGCTAAATTTAGTGCAGTGTCACCATGTAGGCTGATCAAAATCACAGGACTTTCCAAACACAAAGCACACAAAGACCCATGAAAGTGCTCACAGCTGCTGCCTTAGAGCTAGTTTTCTGCTGAGTTAACAGCTGTACAACCTTCTTGAAGGCTAGAAAAGATATACCTTAAGGTGCTGCTCAGGTAACTGCCAAATACGCCATATGTAGTAATAATAACAGAAATAACAAAAATAATAAACTTTTAAGAGCTTCAGACTGGGGTAATGTTGCAGGAGACAATTACAGTGCAAAGCTAAACTCGTAAGTTTCATTTCTGAAGCTTGATCAGGAGAAACCAACACGGTATCTACAAAATAACATGAGTCGTGGGCGCTCTGTCTGTACAGACTAAGGAATTGCTTTGCCTTCAGGGAAAATGCTTTCCCTACAGGTCCCAACAGTCAGTTGAGAGAGAAAGTGGTCCAGCAGCAACCACAATCAAGAGCTTGCGCTGTACCTGGTGCCTCTGTAATTACAGTCTGTCACAGTGTATTAACACCACAGTCTTTCAGCTTCTTCTTCCATAAAATAGAGAATTCAGTAGGTACGTGTTTGCACAGCCCTTTTCAGGGCTAAAATGACTGTCAAGGTCTGAGAGTTAACTTTAAATGTCCTACACTATATAAACAAGAGAGGAAGTCTCTAATACTGAATCTGGACAGACGATCATTCAATGGGTGAATGATGTCAGCTCACCTGAGATCCGTATTTGCACATCCTCTTCCTCCTTCCTTTCCATTAGTTCACCTTCAGATGGATTTTCATCACTGTGAGCTTCTCGAGCATCGAAAAAATGCTCCCCGCTTTCATCAACACCCACCCCTTCCAGGTCTGTGGTTGAGATCTCCAGATTCAGACTCATGCGGTCTATTGCTAAGTTACTACTTGATCTGGGGTCTCTCACTATCAGCTGCATGGCATCCCCTGAAGCTGGCGATTCAGCTGAAGTCCGGAGGCCATAACTAGCTGTGGACTCATTAGTTCCGGTTCTCAGAAGCATTCTGTCTGTCCCAGGCTGGTGAAATTTGTTTCTGGCAGAGTGCTGTAGTCCAGGCTCATTTCCACTCTCTGTTTGGGCTTCTTCAGAAATGGTCCTAAACCTGGGAAAGCGCTGCCGGTCTTCAAGGGTCCCCTTCTCAGAAAAGCCAAGCTGCTGTACCAACAATTGTTTCAGCAAGCCCACTGCAAGTAGAGATAACGTTCACAAGGCTTCACGCACCATAACCTCCCTAACAGCGATTAAACTAGACATAAAGGCCATCCTTTCAAAAAGGTATATCTCATAGCAGCCAGCCTTCTCATTGCTCTTGGTAGGAAAAACAGGGATAAAATAAATATATAAGGTCTGAAGCCTTACTCCACATTTTACCTTAAAAGCAAGAGAAGCATGTCAATACTTGTTCCATCTTGCTTAGGGAAAAACAGAGAAATCACCTACTGAAATTATCCAGCAAGTGAGCTGGAGTGCAGGTGAGTGCCTGGGTTTTACCCATGCCCCTACATGAACTAAAAACTATGGCCGTAATAGGGGATTCCCACCTGAGAAACAAGCATATTGAGAATATTCCCCTCAACTTTGAAATGACAGATCAAAAAAATTGAAGACACATTTTCCCTAAAATTTCATGCAAATTTATGCTTGTTTGAACTTCAACCCACATTCCTTTAGTTCTCAAATTATCCCAACCAAACACTTCATAATAAGGACACATTGTTCAAAACAAAAATATAATACTGTCAAGAGCACAAGAACACTGTTCATTCTCACCATATAATGCTCATGTAACACCCAAGAAAAGCTATGATTTCATACAACAAAACAGTCACTCATCTAAGTGGAAGGCTCTTGTCAAAATGTGAGTGACCCACTGCTGCTGCTAGAGGGCTGCTCTTTTAAGTCTGAATAGTCATGAGATGCTAGGTCACTAATACTGTCTTTACACACACCACAGACTAAGATTATCTTATCACTGGTCTCTGAAAATAAGTACCAAGAACATTTGTACAGCATTCAGAATTAGAAAAGGACTTTGAATCCTATAAAGAGAAGCATAAATGGATCAAGAGATCCAAGATAAACTATTAGATTGCAAAGAAGTGTCATTACTTGTATAGAGAGATGGAAGAGGGAATTCGGGCCAAGGATATGAATGCTCTGCGTTTGGGTAAAAGCAAATGACCCACAGAGAAGCAATACAGACTATTCCCTCCAAGTACAGCTGAGGGACTTCATGTCCCTTTCAGAGTTGCCAAGAAGAGATATATGGATTAATGAATTCATTCAAATTTTAGGAAGTTATATTTAGGAATTGCACTGCTAGATCTGATCAAGTAGGTTGCATAGCCCTGCATTCTTCCTCTGAAAGGACGTATACCAGAGAACAGAGGAAGCGATTAAAAATCATCTATAAATGATTTTACAGAATAATCTGTCTATCAGGAGAATTTCTTTTCAACACACACAAGTGTTGGTCTAATTATATCCAACCACCTCCCAAGTATTCAGAAAATCTGAACCTAGACTTTGCCAAGCTCACATATATCCAATCTCGTTTGCAGGATTCTACAAAAAAATATGCAAAATCATAATCTGCAACTCATGCACACTCTCCTATTCTGCTCCAGTGCTATGAAAGTAAGTCCACAAGCTAACTGCATTGTCTTTTAAAAAAAATGCTGACTAGCAATGGCACTGTACAGCACTGCACAAAGTTCTGCAGTATAATTTTGTCATCAAAGCACTTCATGGACAGTAAGTAACAATTCATTACCACCATCATTTTATACATGGGAAAACCACAGAAAAACAATGAGATGCCTAAAGCCAAAGAAAGGGCCAGTATATGAATTCAGAACTTAGAATTCCTTACTGTCTGATCCATTTTGTTTTGCTATGCTGTGATCTACAGCACAGAGAGAATTGATATTTAATAGAAATGGGCTTTAGATCTTATTTTAGCTCATTGATTTAGATGGTTGACCTAACAATTCCCATCTCCAAATCACATCCCACCAGACACTGCCCACAGATACTTACAGTTCCTTAATGCATCCAATGCCCACTGCCCTTCTGATACCGAAGGTAAACTGGTGGTTGTGTGTTCATAGCATGCAGAAGAATCTTTAAGTGTCAGGTCTGCCTGCTGCACTTTATCAAACTGTCTTTCTGACACAAGAAAACTTTCTACCTTGGATTTTTCAGACATGATGGGTGAAGACGACTGAGCATTCAGTATTAAGGGAGATTCGAGGCCCAAATCTTTATCTAGTAAACAGAAAACATACATTCAGGTTAAACAACTATGCCAAATACAATGATAAACTGCAGAAAATTCCGCTTCACACAGAAATCTCTGAAAACACTAAAAAATACAGCTCTTGAGCATGGGCTTGGTAAAAGCCAGGGGAAAAAGGAATCTTTCCCAGCAATTTATAAAACAGATGGAAATAGTAAGAGGTAGGTTTCCAAGAGCTTCAGCATCACTTCTCTACATGACTTATAAAGAAATCATTCCTTTCCAGAAAAACATCAAAGCTACCAAAAGATCCCCAAGCCCCAAGGAATATGGCTTGGCACATTTGCACTCCATGCAGCAAATCTACTGATATCATTTGCCTGGACTGCTGTTTTACCTGGACTTTGTAGACTACTGGCAGGAATGTCATGCTGCTCTTTGAGCTTCTGCTGCTCCTCTTCTTCACGGTCTTCTCTGCAGGGAGGAAAGAATGAACGCATTCTTTTAGTCACATTTATCTGAATTGCTGCACGAGAATCCATGTTTTGACTGGCAATCTTTGAGCAGAAGAAGGAATACTGAAAAAAAAAAAAAAAAAAACACACCAGCCCTTCTTCCTCCAGCTACTTTTACTTACTCGCCAGGTCCTGACTGTGGTAATGGAATCACTCTTCTGGTACTCCCCATTTTTACAGTCCCTGCCATCTGAGCTATAAGGTCCTGCCATCTGCAGTAGAAACATCAAACAAAAACATGCAAGACGTGAAGCATAATGAATACTTCTCTATTTAACACCTCTTAAATCCAGCTAATATTATTACTGCTTTTCTTATCAACAGAATTTATTTGTTTATTTAATTAATTCTGTGACATTCAATTCCTCAGTAATACCTTGCAGCCACAAGTGAAGCACCACAGCATAATGCTCATCTCACTAGGATACTATTCAGCAGAAGGAAATTAATGACAGGACCTTAGCAGGAGTTGTCAGGTAAGGCAGTTATTTTATATATAAATATATACGAAAGCATTAAGTAACATTTCACATATTACTGAAGAGTTTAATATATGACACACTATAACAGTTGCTATGTATCACACATGTAAGTCTATGCCCTGCTTATACTTCAGAAAAAAAGCATTTCTACCAAAGCGGAAAAGAAGTGTTTAGCTAAGGAATCAAATTTATGCATTGGGGTGCTTATGATGCTAGTATCATAGTCTGCAAAGCTAACTGGTTCTGCACAAAGATGCAGAATTATTTCAGTTACTCATCTGGCAGTCGGTCACATAAGACCAAAATTGCAAGGGTAAATAAGAGCATTTCTGAGGTCAGAAAAGGGTCTGGAGCGAGCCAGACAACAAGCAACAACGGAAGCATTGAGTGTATGTATGGGCTGGTTTTTTAAATACATATGTGTATATATATACACACGCGCGTGCTCACTAACATGTGCATACACCCTCACCCTGCTTTTTATAAGTTGGGAGAGACTATCCTTGGATACTTCCTACATAGGCCGACAGCTAAGCTCAGAGAAGGAACTCAGGTAATTCATGGACACCTGCACAGTTACTACAGGCAAGCAGATGTAAAAGATCTCTCAAGTAGAACAAATCAAGCAGCATATGGAGCTGAACCAATTACTTACACATTCTTTTCTGAAACAGTCTGTGCCACCAGTTCATAAATGTGAGCGCCATTTTCTGACATGGAGATGACGAAGAAAGCTTTGTTATCTGAAGCAACACAGGGAGGGAAGAATTTAACTAGAGGCCTTGTCCCACAATAGCTTTCTGAAAATTCCTAAAATGGGGCATAACCCTAACCAGAAGCAATGAAAGAAGAGTTCATGAGATAACCCTCCAATGCTATAATATATAAACATCAATCTTTCCCTATCCAGGAAATTTGTCTATTAGTCCTGAAAGAAAAGATCCATTACTGCCCAAACCATTTTAAAACAGGTTTATTTCTCCTCTTTTTCCTCCTAATAATTTCTAGAGTACCTTTCATCTAATACAATCAGAGTACTTTAATTTAGAAGCCTATTTAAAACTCAAGCCATGCCTATTACTGATGCAAAGAAGTTAAACAGCTCATACATATAAAGCAAGGTGTTGGACAACCAAGAATTAAGCCTACGCATTTTTCCATGTTCTACTCTGGAACTCTAGACAAAAACACCTGTCCTCAACTGAGCTAATCTTCATTTTTTGCTTCCCCTTTTGCTTTCTCAATTGGTTACACTAACCTGTTGCCACCTGACGAACCAGAACAGTGTTCAATTTGATGATAGGACTGAAGGTGTGTTTACTGTCAGCTGTCGATGCCAAGATTTTACTGTGACACTTCAGTACCAGCTTATCATCTTGTTTCTGCAACAGCACCAGAATGTCCTCCAGAAGCAGAGTGTAGAGATCTGCACAGAGTGCAAAAGAACCCAGAATGAGTTAAAGATTCATAGTTTTGTATCACACCCCTGCAGAAAGAAAAAGACTGCATTTTTGATTACTCATGCAGAGGCAGTAATCAGTGGTATGCCATTCTAGGCAAAGCTTGCAAATCTTCCTCATCAAAACTACAGCAGAAAGCTACAGATGGAATTGGATCATCTCATGACTGACTGCTGTGTCCCTGCATGGCCTTAATGATACTCCAGCACATTTCAGAATTGACAAGAATAATTTAATCAGCTCTGAGAAACACACAGGCATTATTATAGGTGGCAGTAAGAATCATAATTGGAAACTGCAGAAATGCTTTCTCTCTCTCTCCTTCTCAGCAAACACACACAAACCCAACTAAGTCAGTTGATGGAACAGGACTCACCAATAGTTTTGTCACGATTAACCTTCCAAGTTAGAGGTCCTTCATGAAGCATTTTTCTCTTCGTTAGATCCAAGTTCTGTCACCAGGGGAAAGAAAAAAAAGTAGCACTATGAAATTTCTGTGGAAGCAAGTAATGGTAAAGCATGGGAATGTCAGAGGGAAAGGTAGGATAGGCTTTCCAGTCTGGAGATAAGCAGCTAAACCCAGTCTGGAAAAAGAAACATGGAGCAGGAGTAGGGTATGCTTGTAAACTAAAATCTTGTGAGAGGTGTTTGTTATCACTCTTCCTCTTCCACTGCTCTTTTGCAGATGCCGGGGGTAACAGGGTAGAGAATTTTCCTACTAAGTCAAGCTACTAAGGCACTAGGATGTCATCTGATTTCTAGGAGGAGTTTTCCCAATATGCCATATAAAGTTTGCAGTTCTGGTATTACAATTGGTTAATGCTTCAGCACTCGATTTGCAAGTGTGCCTACAAATGATATACTGACATACAACTCATTCCAATGATCTGATGGACTTTATAATGTCAATGGATTCTTCAGTCATTTCAGTGCTTGTGACATTTAGATCTGCAGGCAAGTAGAAGTGACAATTTTCACAAGTCATTCCTTCCAAGTCTCAGAGTCTACAATCAATGACAGCAAGATTTCATAACTGCCAGTAAGTTCTTCATTTCCTAACTAAATGCTTGCAAGTTTATTTGTGGAAGGATACATGACACAGTTTTACAGAAAAAGTCTTCATTTAAAAATTTTTCGGACTCACGCTGACTTTGGGGAAGATAGGGGAGTGATAAATAAACAACAGAGAATCTATACAACACACAGGCATAGATAGTGTTAAAATTAAGAACTGGGGATAAAGTACCAATCATGAGGAAAAGATACAAGAGCAAAGGGGAAAGAGTCCTTTTGCAGAAGCTACCTGTTTGGAACATGTGAGAAAGAAAAAAAATTGTTTCACATTGCAAGTGCCTATTGGAGCTCATAATTCACTTGAAACATGAAAATTTCATAAAGTTTAGTCCTGCTCCAAGGATGTGGAGTTGCCCATTCCATTTAATAGCAGGGGACAGCAAATAACCAGCTTCACTAACATAACCGCAAGAATTTACAGGGGCTGTGAAACATAGTACATTTAGCACTAGACTTAATACTTTATTTGGCTATACCTGTGGATCTCCTATACAAATCAGCCTGTTTACAAGTTCTTCTTTTAAAGCCAACTTCATTACTACACCTCGTGACTCTCTGAGGCCTCCCCAGTTCTAACAGCACAACTAAGACATGCGATCATGTGAGATGTATATCCAGAATAGGACTTATCATCCATCAGGTATCTCTTATGTGATACAGTGTATTAGCTTGCAGACCATTAAGATTTGTTTCACAGAGCTTACAAGATTCATCAACACTATGTGCAGAACCAAGTTGTTACATCCACAGAGATCTTCAGGAAGGTAGCAAAACTCAAATTTCTGAGACTAATTGTTTTAACTTTTGTACAGAAATACTTATCTCCAGAGACCACTTGACTGTACGTCAGAAGACTGTAGTAGAAAGAGCCACAAACTGAACAAGAGGGTTGCAATCGCGATTTACATAGAGATTGCTTTGATGTTGTCACTCACCCTGAACTCATCCATCATGGGATCCTCAGACTGCTTCAAGTAGGACAGGTCGAGACGACGCTGATAATCTTCCAAATGCTGCAGAAAATGCAATGAAGATGGTCACTTTGACTAGCGAAACCTCACTAGCGTCAGAGTGCAGGCCGTCACGAATACTTCCACACATTCCCAAATGCCCAGGATTCCTCCTCTCACAGGAATACTTGTGCCATAAAACAGCTTGAACCACAAAACATCTTGAACCACAATATAAAGTCACTAGTAGAGAGACTCTAGGTGTCTTAAACAGCTTATTGCCCATCAACTCTCTTCTCCCCAACCCTTGATGCTCATTCTCTTCACCTCCTACCTGCTTGTTCTCAGACTCTTTGACAGCCTGGTTCACGTGGTTAAGGATCTGACGACAATGATCTGCTGCTTTCTTCACTTTCTCTTTCTCTTCAGGCAGTTCTGCAAGAGAAAAAAGAAATGTAATAATGCTTTCCAATAAAGGTTGAAAAAGTCAGAAATTTAGTGCAGTTTGCTGACCTCGAATTTGAGAAAGAGAGCTTAAATTCGCAGAATAGCCTATCAACAAAAGCACTGCATTTCAAAGGTGAAATGACAAAAATAGATTTGTGACAGGAGATAATTCATTCTGTCCTGCACAAGACACCAGCCTCTGATGATCACCATAGGCAGCACAGCCTTGTAACTTTCCCTTTTTTGAGGGGCTTGTGATAACTATTCATTCCACAAACATCAATCTGAGAAGTACTCTGAGAAATCTAAAAAGTTTACTAAGACTCCACAGTAGTACAAAGAGAGTCTTGGGGCAGTTATTTAAGATCAACACACAGCCAGCTAGCTGAAGTCCTAGGATTCGGCAACTGACTACTGGCTTCTGCATTTCTTCCAATCCTTTTTATTTATTTATTTTGGAAGGCAAAGAAACAGACAAAGAAACATAACACAAAATATCAAAAAAGTGTGTTACATAATAACTTTTTCCATCCAGATAGCCTGTATTTATTTTAACAGCTTAGGAAAAAATTATCTCTGGCTACATTCATGCAGCCTGATTATAAAGAACAGTCTTCCATTACAGCAAGAGCAAACAAGAGTTATCTTTCCAGCCAATGCCACTTGATCATACACAGACACAGGTGAACCCCATCAGTTCTCACTACCACAAGCCACATTAAGAATTTAGTTAACAGGCAAATAAACAAGTACATCAAGGATAATGGAGTATCACATACTTTCCTAATTATGATTAGAGTGAACTTGTAAATGCAGTGTATTTTTTATGAGTAATGAAATTACACTGCAGCAGGTATCTGCTAGTAAACCTGAAAAGGCATTTTGTGGTATTATTAATCACATTTTCGCCTGTCATGCTGGAAATATCTTTCAGTGTATCACTTCCTAGCTAAACTCCACCCTCTGCAAGAACATGAAAATGTTCTGTAGTGCTTTAGAGATTCAACAGATGAGGAAGAAAGGCTACATTAAGATTCTGTTGTCGTCTATTGTGTAGGAAAGTATTTCTTTCCAAGTTCAATCTGCTTCAAAGTTTTAGTTGACATTGTATTGGTAAGATCCAAGATTTTTTATATGAAGCTTGCTTTATATCAGACTTTAGGGGTGTAGATCAGACTGCACTGTGAGTGCACATTTTTCCCAGGTATTGGGAATTTTGAACAAATACTACTGAGGATTGATTTAAAAAAAAAAAAAAAAAAACAACAAAAAAAGAACAAAACCACCCTTAGTTGGTAACAAGAAAACCTTGACCTTCAAAAAAAATCAATTTGTTCTGCATTATCTGCTTTTTGTTCTCTTCTTAAAGAAACATGTTGATTTGCCATAAGCCTTAACACTACATGATTTTTGCTTAGGTTCTATAATACTAATGCTTTCCTTTTTTTCTTCCTTGCTCAGAAGTATGCCCTATGTCTATGAAAGCTTGTTTAAGCAATGGAATAACTTGATAGGTTTTTATTAGACTCTTCATTCTTTACATTTTTATGTTAGTAATGGATGATTAGGGATTTCTGTTATTGAAGATCTTATTCTTTTTCTCTCTCAAATGCATCTACAAGGAAACTGGAATTCACATAAATGTGTTTTTTCTTAAAAGTTTAATTTAGCTATCTTAATGTCCTGAATTCAAGGAAAAAAATGTTTCTCAGACCATATTTATTATTGAAAACGAATTTATTGAAATAAACAGAGTATCATCTTTAGTGATTGAGTTCTTTCTCGTTATTTCCTTGCTCAAGACTGTAGAAATGAGTTAAATGTATCTAGAAAATTACAGAAAGAACAGGCATTCTAATGACTATTCAAAGCAATAGCACAAATACAACTTGTCTTTCAGTAAGTTCCTAAAGATTTGGTTGCTAAGAGCATGTAATAAGGAAGTTACATGATACCCGCTCCTTTTCCTCTGTTTCTTTTTCTTCTGAATGTAATTCTAGCTGTTGACATTATCACATACTCTTACATAATCATAAATATAAGGATGTAAACAAAATATTTTCTTCACTTCTGTTTGGTTGTCATAATAATTAAAAACCATTAATAACAGTAATAGCGTAAAACTAAGAAACAGGCTAGGAATTGGGACAGTGAAGAAGAGACAGTCAGGAATTCCTGGTTTCCTTCTTCAAAAACAAATAGCTAATCATATTGTTTTGCCAGTAACTTTCATAAGCAGAGTGGTTTGTTTTATCTTCAAAATTTCAGCATTCTTCTCCCTTAACTTTTAAAACTACATTTAAATTATTATATTGCACTCTACATGCACTACAACCCAATGCAGACTGTCATTCACTTATTTCACATTGAATTCCAGCCTCCACCCCACCCCCCCCCCGAAGGAAAATGAAGTTAATTTAGAAACAAAGACTGAATTTTTTTTTTTTTAATCTTTTTTTTAACCTGCCCTCCCATATGGAAGGCAGCAGCAAGGTCACAATGAAAACAGATAGTGACCCATAAAATTGAACTGTTCTTCAACATATGCTTTGAAATCACATTTGCCTAGTAAACCTGCTGAGATGCATACACAAACTCTAGAGGAAAGGTTTACCTGTGTACTTAGCAATGTTATCCAGCAGAAGGGGGTACTTAGTCAACCTCTGCATCTCTGTGGGAATGATATCCTTCAGCTGCAACCGGCGACACAGTGGATTACTCTCAGCATCCTAAATTTAAACAGCACAATAACTACATTTGTCATTTTTATTAAGACTATAATTACCTGAACGTGTAACATCTATTCATCACATAAACGCCTATTACTTCACTTTCCAGTAATTAAATACAAGACAAGAAATGCCAAGATCTATCATTCAGACAACACATCCCCTCTCCATTTGCAATTACATATAGGAAAGGCTCATCACAAAGTAGTGGCTTCCTTCCCTCATTACTTCACAGAGGCCTGCTACCATCTCCAATCAATCTCAGTCACCGCCATACAGGGAAGACATCAGTTTAGGCTTTCACATTATAGCAAAACTGCAGCACATTTTTCAATACAACCTCAACCCTTGTATTACTGGAGTTCTTCCCAGCCTATGGTAATGAAGATAATGTTCTCTCCTCCAAATGCCACATGTATTCAAGCCCTTTTCCTGGCAGGCAGAACAGGTGTACATCATCTGTCTTCTGACCATGGCATGCATCAAAATTGCACTACTTATACACAGTTTTCCCCACGGAAGTATTCACTCTTGGGAAACAGCCACCTCAGGTGAGATGCCATCTCCTGCGTGGGACAGCATGTGCTTTCCTACATTCTATCAGGACATTCTGTGTTCCCCAAAATTAAAGGTTCCTTCCTCCAGAAATGATTAGCATAGATAAATACAGTATAGGAAATGATCCCAATCTGAAGACAATGTTACGACATGATGTCATTAATTATAATAACTTTATCTACAACCATTCATTATGCTATACTGGCCACCAGCCACATCCTCAGGCAGCTCAAACCCTTGCGTAAAATTCACCTGCACAAAAGTCTGGAAGCGAGAGTCCTTCTTCTGGCGTGACTTGATGACCTCTAGAGCAAAGGGCTGGTTACTGCAGAAAGTGGCAGTTGCATGTTTGAGCTTCTCCTCTGCTGGTCCACTAAACTGTGCCAGAAAGCCAAGAGAGCCAAATTTAGGTAGACTCAAGTTCAGCATGTGCCATTTTCAACAGATATATAGCCATGCAGCAGAACTGGTCTCGCCAGGGAAGAAAGAAATTACTGGCAAAATATGAGAAGTGATTTCCATCCTGTTTTTAAAGCCTTGTCTTCCCAGTCTACTGAGGAACCCCTTTACATCTCAAACTCTACAGTTCTCCTGTCTCCAGCCCTAGCACATTCAATCCTTTCCATAAATGCACTGCTGATTCAGAGGGAGAACACAGTGCCATGTCTCCACTGTCGGCCATAAGGACAGCAGAAAAAACTGCACTCAGATGAACGACAAGGGATTATTTACCAGACTGTTGGTCAGCAAAGCCAAGACTAAAGGTCATCTTGTTTCTCAGGAGCACCCATGATTAAACACCAGAATATAACATAACATCTTATTTCCTAAACAAAAGTATTAGAAAAACACAGCTAGGGGGAACGATAGCCATGAGCAGGGCTGAGAAATGTGTTGCACATGACAGATGGTTAATCTGTTACCGCAACCGCAACTCTTCCCATTCCTGCTAGCCAGTCTGTGATGCAGCGTAGTAACTCCTGAAAATACTCACTCTGGAGAATGAGATCCTGCGGTTTTTTATTTTAGCCACTTAGCCAGAACACTACGTAAGGGCATATAACTATTAGCTTAAGGTCTAGCTTGCTCTAGCAGGTATTTTTCTTTCTTTTTCATAACACACAGGAGAACTGAAAGGGTTGGAGGTGTTTCTTTACCAGCCACATCTGATTTTCATTTTTGTCTTTTTTTTTTTTCTGGAATACTAGATGAACAGTGGGATATATAAAAAATAAAAAACAAACCCACAAGAGACTTCTGCATGACAAGCTGAAAAGAATAAGCAGATCAATCTTCAATCCTAAATTAAGTAGGCTTGAAAACAAACAACAAACTGGGAGATTCCCAAGAGAGAATTTAGGGGTTTTTTAAAGAATCTACATCACTCCTGTTCCTGTCATTTGGAAATCAGAAAGGTAGCCTGCAACAGTGCTATACATTTGAAAAGGTTCAGCCACGTAAATTCTAGGACTGGAAACCAGTACTTTTAACTATCTTTTAACTGCACCACAGGCAACACAATACTTATTTCAGTGTTACTGAAATAAATTGTGCTATTTTATTTTTCAAAATCCTACTCTAACCTTTATGTCTCCAAAACTACCTTTCTACTCTACCCATACATCATAAGAATTATTTTTTCTTCCTTAAATTACCATTATCTTTATCCAAATTAAAATCCTATGAGTTCTTCCTGCTTTCCTTCAACCCTCCTTCTCTAGCTCTGTGTTGGCTCCACAAAAATGACAACTCTAAGACCTTCAGTTAGAAGGTCGTAATTCCTATTAGCTGGGAATTACCTTCACTAACCTCTGGCTCTTTGTCATTATATGAAAGATTATTTTCAAATACAAGAAAGCAAAAAAGGATTTTACCCAGGAAAGCAAGTCTTCCCCAATTTGGCCAATAACAAAACTCTCGTTCCTTTTTCGGACAGCTTTCATCTGATCGTTCAATGCAACTTAAAAAAAAAAATTAAATTTCATTAGTACTGCTCAAATTGTTTGCTTAATTTTCAGCATTTATTTTAAAATAAAAGCTACTTTAGGAAAAGAGTAGATTTGCAATAATTTCAATTGAATTTAAAAAAAGTGTCCTGCAACATAATAAATTCAGCAGAATATCTAAGAAAATGTTATATAACTCCTTTGCACTTATGTCTCGCCTGTCTTCAAATGACCCCTAAGAACCTTTCCGGTCTTATCTTTTCTAAGGCTCAGTATCACTGCCCTTTGAAAAACACAGCAATAATGTAGAACACACTTCAAGCTGCCTGCATAAAATTATACAAGTGATTATTCAGCAGCAGAGCTGAAATTCTGATTCTGAACAGTACTTTCTCTAAACAAGTAGGAAGGGCCACCCTTCAAAACCACCTGCAAGACACCATTCTTTCCACATTTCTTTTCATATTCTCTTCAACAACAGTTGTAATGTTTTGAAAGTTGACCCATAAAGACCAGTCATCAAAGCATTGCTCCTTGTGTCAAAGCATGAATCAGCACAAGAGAGTCTACGCACAGAGATAAGAAAAAGCAAGTATCTGAAACACTGGACACTTGCATTCTTTATCAAAATATCTTTGTAAAAAAGAAATGGAAAAATTGTGTGCAAATGGAAGAACAGCGGTATGTATTCTTTTTCACCTGAAGCATTGTACAAGGTTGCCTCTTGTTTCAGGGTCACTTGCTTAAATTTTTCAGATATTTGTATCCAGAATTTCAGCTGAGACGACAAAGCTGAAAGGCACCGTAGCTGCTCTTACCATGAAGACCAAGGATATCCTCCAGATTTGAAAAGATTTTCCGTTTGTCACTGGAGTTCAGGATCCCTTCCCGGGTGACACGCTGGTAGAAGACATTATGCAGAACTTTCAGCGTGCGGACATGAGCTCTCTCGGTGTAAAACAATTCTGAAGAGAGAGGGGAAAGCAGGACTGTAACTATCTACTTAAAAAGGTGTGGCAACGTGGATCCAAATGTGAAGCAAACAGAAGTCAGAAGTATGAACTTACAGAATTCTCCCTCATCAACACCTCCCTTGCTGGCCCATATCCCAGCTTGCTCCAGAACGGAGCCATGCTCTGCTGCATTTCTATGTTTGAGTGAACAGAGAAGCCAATTGATTTGTGACTTGTAATTTATTCCAAACAAACAGTGAGCTCTTAGCAGCTCATATAGGCACACAGAGTGTTCTGCAGGATCGTAAGATCTGAAATTGAGACAAAGCTTTGAAGATGAAGTTTGGTAGTAGCTTTCCATTTGCATCATGTGCTTTCCAATGGTCTAGACAGTGCCTCTTGCTTTCTTTTACAGAACATGATATTGCAAACTGGTCTTTCAGTGTCAAACCACTTAATATTGTTTATTTCTTCTCCAAGGACTGGATCAGTTTCATCTCATGATATTTTTCAGTAACAAGTACAAGTTTCACACAAACAAACTCTGCAAATCAGAAGTAATACATGGCCACTACTTTGAGCAGATCAGTGAAGAAAGACCTAGTTTTAAGAACTTCAGAACTCCAGAGGACAGGTTTCAACTTTGTGCTTAGTGAGCTAGGAAAAAATATCCATCTCACCATTAATCACTTCTTGGCGCTTGATTTCATAGGGTTTCAGCCCCATCAACACTTCTCGGCTCACAAGTTGCTGCCAGTTGGGAGGGTCCATGTCCATGTCAAAATCATATAGCTCATCTTCACTTTGTACATCTGTGAAACCAACACTGTCCATCCTAACATGAAAAAATATGTCAGATACTTCCCCTTTTAGGCACAGATGTATGGGAGAAAGAAGAGAAAATCTAAGTATTTGTATCTCAGTTGTAAAGCATTATGAATAGGCTCTCCGTAACAGCTGGAGGCTGTTAAATATCTGAACCTATAGGCACATTTTCTAATTTTGCCCTTTACAGAACTAAGAGAAAGTATCTGTTCTTACAGTATTTCCATAACCCTCCTTTTAATGATATAGATAAAATAATTTGAAGGCGAATATCAAGCTGGTGAAAGGGCAAAATACAATTTCTTTCCTCCATCTATCTGCAGACACAGAGCTAACAGCAATACACAGATTTAAAAAGAAAATGTGAAAATCTCAACTCCCTAACCCATCAATTCAAATCAGTAGATACAACAATCACTATATTTCACGCATAGATCAAAGGGCTTATCTGCATATGATTCACTCCACCTGTCCTATATACAGATACCAGTGTCTCATTTCTTATATGCGTTATTTAAGAAAAGGAAAGATCATGCAGACAATTGTACTGGCTCAGAACAATGAACACTACTGCATTCTACTTCATAACCTATTAAAATCTAAACAAATTCAGTGAAGTTCAAACATTTATAAGCATACTCACTTGCGAAAAGGCTTTGGTGTTCCCATGTCAACCATTCTGCAAAAAACGAAAGAAATTAGTAGGGAAGCTTATGCAAGAATTTCACCCCAATCAGACATTCAGCATAACTTCAGAGTAAAGGCCTAAGCTCCCAACTAGAACATTTTGTCTATATGTCAGCCTCACCCTCCTGATACACAGTTTTCTAGGTCTACCACAGCAGCAGACACAGACCAGCATTTCCTACTTCTACCAATAATGTTTAACAAAATGATGCCACTAATAGTTTTATGGATGAAGCTTCAACAGCCATTGTCACATCAACTCTCTTCCAAGGCTCAAGCAACCAGGGCACCATAGTTACCTCTCTGATTCTCCCTCCTCCTCCTGCAAGTTTTCCAAAGGAGATGGGAATTCAAAGGTATTATTAGGTGTGCGGGGTGTGCCATCCATACAGTCATTAGCAGGTGGAGCTTCTCCAGTCTGCTTCAAACCTAGACAGAGATTGTACCAAATTAGAGTACATAAGAGAACTTCACAGCCTCATTTCAGCTTAGAGTTGGAGGAACTGAATTCCTAGGTCGGTAAGAAAAATCTCAAGTGACAAATGTTTCCAGATGACACTGACTTGTGCTTACAAAAGCAGGCACTTGAGACTGGGTTTTTTTCCCTGTTAGATGATCCAATGCCACAGTGATAGAACCCACGTAACAACAATTTCTGGCTGTGATAAGATTTCCTAATTTGAACCAGAGACTAAGTCAGAAAAGATGACTAAGGCAAGGAAGATCATGTCTAATGACATAAAAACATTTCCTAATTTGTCAAGTTTGTTGCATCAGAACCGTGCTTTGCATATCCCATTCACAACACAATCTTTAATCATTCCTCTTTACTAGTATCATCCTACCTGTTTCGCTGTCCTTGCTTCCCTCTGGAGAGGAAAAGGGACCCATTGCCAAAGGAGACATCGGGTTGGCAGCTGGGTATGGTGCATCTGTTCCATCACTGGAGGACCCACTCTGGCGCATCTTGCTAGAATCTGGTGGCTCTGGGCTAACAGAAGATGCTGTAGGTAAGTGCTTTGGGTGGCGGGGCTTCTGCATGTCCATGGCTCTGCCAACTAAACAAACAGAGCAATTATATTGCTGAAAAAGCTTTTACCTGTTTTCAGCGATGAAGAAAGGAAGCATTTCAGGACAAAATTAGGTTTGTGTGTCTTCAAAAACATGTTTTAAAATCAAGAAGTTTACTGAGTATTCTTAGCATGGATTTTTAAAAGACAGCAAAGACTTTATCTGGCTTTCAGACTAATAGTTAGGGAACATATATTTCCTTGTCTGACATACTTGCACTGCTATCATGTCGACTCGGTCTCCTTGGTGGGCCCAGAATATTAGGAAAGCCTCTTCTCTTTCCTTTTTCCTCTCCTTCTTTCTCTTTCTTGATACTTTGCTGCCATTAACATAAAAAAAAACCCAAAAACAAAGCAAACAGATCACTCATTCAAATTCAGTTATTTACTGAGATATTGACTAATTCTTTAAAACTGCAGGAGTTTGGTACAAGAGAATTTTATTTCTAACAAGTTACTGAGAGGTCAACATCCTGCAGCATCAGAGGAAAGACAGCCTACAGACAGACTATGAGGTGTGCATAACAGGGTTAGCAGCAGGGAGACACACACCTGTTATAAGCAAAAACTCACACACCCTGGGTTTTACTTAGCAGGAGCTAGAAACCACTCTCCTCCCTAGGGTAAGAAACCAATTTACAGCGACCAGTAGCACTTTGTTTCGCTAAGGCATATCATCTTGTGACTCCAAACCTCCACAAGCATACAGACTCTAATCTGGGAGAGAGAAATACAACTTATCTTACCACTTCAGAAAGGTTGCGAACGCTTGGTCTAACCTTTTTACACTGTCAGTGCAGAACTGCTCGTAACAGTCTTGACATTTCAAAGGAAGATGGAACGCTGATGAAAATAAGTAGCTACTGTGACCAGATACACCCCCATATGTGGGAGACGACTGAACACACCCACAGAGATGGAGTTTTGGTGGAAAAATTCATTATATAACTGGGATAGTGTGGGAGGCAGGAAGAGTACCTTTCCTGCATCATGAAGCATGAGTTTTTGGGCAAGGTTTGCACGAAGAAAACTAAAGTATGCACACCAACAGCCTGATTAGCCTTAATGAGATCCACAAGTGATTCAAGGTTGTATTGTATGAAACATTTCTCACCCAGAGTTTTAATAAGGCTAGAACTGTGAAAAACAAGTAGTTAGAATTCAGGCACACAGATAAAGGAAGAAAGCAAGCAACTCATTTCTAATTCACGTGTCTGAAAACATACGTAGAACCCAATTTCAACTGTTAGGTTTGCTGTGCAGCTCAGTAATCCCAGATCCTCTTGATGCTGCAATAAAGACTGTAAAATCATACCAACTTCGAACGTGTCATGCAAAAGTGGAATCTGAATTCTAATGATGCACCCATGCTGAGCAGCTTTAAACAAATGCACTCTGGCCACAGCACTACTACCTTGATCTTTGGCAAGAAACCAATACGGCCACGCTTCTGCTCCAGGTTCCGAGGTTCTTTAACTTTGACTCCCAGGTGTTTCATGTAAGTAAGAATCACATACTGCATTGTGGAACTGCCAAGTATATACAAAAAAAAAGAAGATGGAGGATAAGGAGAAATGTATTGGGGAAAACATATTTTGTCAAGAAAATGAAAAAGGTCAAATGCAAAGGTTCTATTGAGAAAGTAACCATTTTTTAGATTAAAAGAACTTGGCATCTCTATTTTTTTAATATGAAATGAACTATCACAGACAACGGGACAGACTCAGCCAGTACCAGAATTCACCCTCTTGTAAACAAAAGATGGAATATATAAAAGGCATACCAGCTTAGGAGGTAAAAACAGAATTTTGAGAATTACATAGAAGGTCCTAAAATGATAAACTAAATACATATTTGAAGTCACATTATAGTTTTGAGTTATGGTAAGAATAAGTAACAGTAAAAGGTATGGTTGCTGTAAAGAGTCTAGTAAAAGCTACCCAGACAGTTGAATACATACAAACTGAACAAGGCAAGGCACATAAAGAAAATAAATGTTAGACCAGAAGGAAACATGTACAAAACAAAACCAAAAGAAACACGAACTCTCAGCAACAGTAACTTTTTCAGATCTGAAACAGAGGCAATGAACTTCAGAATAAGAAGAGCTTGAGAGCAAGAGGTTGATGCTCTGAATTCAAATTATGCCAGGTGATTTAGAAAATTAATTTCTGGGTAGAGCCAGCAGAGGGCTGTCTTGTTCTGCTCAGCAGAACACAAGAGCCAGCACTGGGGTTCTTACTTCACAGACTAAGCCCACACAACTTCCATTACCTCTTGTCTTCTTCCAAAGGCTGAGATGTCATCCTAAAAACAAGAAAGACTTTTAAAAAGAAACTCGAAAACCAATTAACACCCAGTCATATCCACCACAGCATCAGCAGTTGTGTTCAAAGTGTCCTTTAAGAGTGTTAGAAAGTCCTGGGGCAGGGGGGTGTAAACAAAAATGAAGGTTCAGCTGAGAAAATTGGATTCAGCTCACATTAAAAGAAAAAATAGATTCTGAACCTATAAGTTTCTACAACCCAAAAAAAGGACTCTGATCTAATAATGCACAAGCTGACAACGAGCACATTAACTCTGCTATTTGAACAGTAGCCTCCTTGAAAAGATATATGGACTTTACCTAACTATTAACTTACTTTTGGCTATCATTATTCAAACGTACATTGATAGCAAACAGGGGAAGCAATGTAAACATAGTGATTTCAGATTGCTTCTAGTTCCTAATTCCTTGCTCTGCTGTTGTCAGGTTCAGAGTAGAACCTTTTTTACCTGCCCAGTTATACTTGCTATTACTCACAAGACTTCCTCGATTTTAGCAATAATCTGCTCTGCACATGCTCTTTCCTTCTCCACTGCATTCCGGTCACGAACCCTTTCTGCATCCAGCTTGGTCAGCTCTCCTTCTGCCAGGGTCAATCCCATACTACGTTTCTGCCTAAAAAATGGGGAGAGGGAAGCATCACTTGAAATTGAATACTGACCTGTAACAAGGAAAAGCAACCTCTTGACATTCAGGATGTCAACCAGGTTTCATTATTGGTTTCTGTATGAAAATGGAGAAGCCATGACATTTCTCCATAACATTTGCACGCACTGTAAAACATAGCTAAGATAGCCTTTGGAGGGATAAAGTTGTATGATATTTATCAAGACAGGCAGCCATTGCAAGGGTCAAGAAAAAGTAGTTACTCTTTTTGCAGCATCCCAGGTTGTGTATTTGAAGCATATACTTGAATTGAGACATTTTTAGGCAAAAGTCCATTATTGAATACTTGTCTTGGTGTAATGTCTCGTGTTGGCAAAGAGCTCTTATGACTCCACATGAAAGGGAACGTTAATTATCAAATTCTACTAAATGCCCATGAAAGCTTTCTACAATGGATTATTCTGTGCCCAAAGGGGAAAGAGAAGGAAAAAAGGACAAAAAAAAAAAAGCTGATTATAAACACAATCAGTAAGAAGGATTTATATAACATCACCTAACTAAAAATATTCTGAAATTACCTCAAATAGCTTCAAGGAATGAAGAAGCCAAGTTCTAAAATTGATCTTGCAACTGGCAACTTGCAACACAGTGTCAAAGAACATTCAAGGATTGATCACAGGGTGACCCTGGAGGCCCTCTCCAGTGGTATCTTCCTATTCAGTCCCAGATGAATTACTATGTCCCTCAAGTTTGGACTTCCCCTGTATTGGGCATGCTGACTGAGGGCAGGTATGAATTTAACAAAAACTAAACAGACAACTGTTGTTACCTGAAATCCTCCAGATTCCTTTGAACTTCTGGACAGACTTTATCTTGCATAGTTTGTATAAACTGGCGATGAAGCTCTTCAGGAAGGAGTTCTGGCCTTCGTCTGTCTGTAAGTCAGAAGAGAAAAGTTAATAGATTGCTCTTTTGAGAACAGTCCTCTCCACCTTAGAATAAAGTCACTCGTGTATACTTTAACCCACCCTAGAGTACCCTTTTGCCTTTAACTTGCTGATAATACCAACTTCAGCGCATTAAGTGTAAGCAGCTTTGGTCACATCCACTATCATACTAAAAAATGTATATGCCAATGTGGCCAATGCTTCCCACCACTTATGCATGTATCAGAGCACACATTATGCCCTCCCCAAGAAACATAATAAGTATTTATTTGTCTCTCTCTGTAACACGTATGTTTGAAGTAACCCCAAGTGCATTTCAGAAACTTTCTTGGACTGCCTCAGACAGTAGAAACTGCAGAAATAGATACCCAAGACAAGAGGACCCTACCTAGTTCTAAGGAGATTTCATCTGGAACTTGAACTTTTAGATTCTGCAAAAGAAAAGAAAGGCTGGGAGAACATACACAACAAACACCACCCCAATAATGCTTACATATCACAAAATTATTTCTCCTATTAGACAACACATTCACCATGATTTATTGTGTTACCAGGCATCTGAGGCTATCCACCATTCATTTTGCCATATTCACCAGTAACACTTAAACAAAAAAACAGTTTATTTTGAAGGACTTAACTCCTTAGGTTTTTCCAGTTCAGCAGAGTGGAGAAAAGTAAAAGTCAACTTGCTAGATATGCTTGAAAATGAGAGAAATGACTGGAACCTACTGCAGCTCGGTCCAAGAAGAACTGGTAAAACTCAAGGAAGACACGCCGAGTCTCTTTGGAGTTGGTCTGCTTGTACAAGTCTGTGTAAAGGTAGCACAACTGTGGGAAATAGGAGGGGAAGAAATGAAGTGATACCATGAGAACTCTTCTAACATCCCTAGGTCCAAGTTTCCTTTAAAATATTTCAAGGAATTCAGCATTGCTGGATTGAAACTCTGGGGGGGAGAGGGGGGGAGACCTTCCCCATAGACAAATAATCTCACCACCTTAGGGTGGAGTGAAGTGCTTTCAAGAGCTAAATACATTTAGCTGTTTACAAATAAGTAAGGGAGAAACAGTTCTCTTTGTGCTTCCCTTCATTTATGTGAAATACTCTTGTGCCTACACAGGATCTGCATTTCTCTCCTTGCCGATCCAGCTATGTCACTGACAGTGCTGCACAAGAACAAGGAGATCCTGATGCACTCTGGTTAAGACTACCAATATGGGCCAGGGAAACAATTCCAGAACTTTTTACCAATGCTGCAGGGTCAAACTGGGACACCACATGATGCAGAAGAACAGCCAGGTGAGCTGGGCGAGATTTCAGGAGCTCAATGTTTTGGAAACAGCTGCATTGTCCGTTAATCTGTAGAGATACATGGAAACTATTTGAATAATTCAAGACAGCTACTGTGAGAAAAACCAAGAAGCTTTGTTCCAACACCTTAACTCCTTGTTTGTTTAATTAAAATAAAACCTGATCAATTCCAGAACCTTTGCCATGCCATTCTAACATCCCAGGAAGAGCTTACAATAGGAGCACTTCTTTTAAATACTCTCCTGAACACTGAGTACAATATAATGAAATATAATTCAGAGCAAAGGACAGCTAAAATAACTCAGAATAAATATGTCAAAAACCATGGCAGCTATAACTGCTGTGACAGCAATGCAGAACTTCGTAGAAACTAAATAAGCAAAAGAAAATGAAACAAGGCAAATTAATTTCTAGAAAGCTTGAAGTTATGAGGTGAAAGAAAGAGTAACAGAAAGAATCAAAGATGGCATATTGTCATAAACTCTCCAAATGTCTCTACTTGGCCAGATCAGCTGTAACACGAACCACATTCTCTAATTCTTAATTCACCACAAAGAACTGCTCAATAAAAACAAGTCATGGAGAACTTGTAGTTTAGACACAGAGGAACAGAGTTTTGGTCAAGGGGGAAAAGTGGCGGCTGAGGCTAAAAGTCATTCCCACCTGCTCCTGTTCAGTGTCAAAGTCATCATCCTCTGCTCCAATGATCTGAGGCCCCACACGGGATAAAGGACTTCCAACACTGGACTGGGAATCCTGGGGTGAGTCGGAAGCGAGGAAAGAGAAGGGGAAGGAAGGGAAGAAATGTACAGTGCTATTACTCTCTTGGTACAGTAAACCTTCTTTACCAAGTTAGAAATGTTACTATCATTTTTATTTTCCTTCTCAAAACTCAGTGGAAACCCATGTGTCTTTACTCAACCTTGCCCAAGTCTGCAGTTACGAGATCCCCTTACAAATGCTTCTCCCAAGTTGCAAGCATTCAGAAACATTAAATCAGATGATTCAAAATCAACTGCATCATCTACAGACATGAGCACATGTGCATGTGGCACATGACAAATGCCATCTTAGTACAAATGAAGAAATATGACTTTGGAAAGTCAAGCAGATGAGGAAAAAATACTTCAGAAGTCATCTTAAGGAAGATAATACTACATTCAGATAGGTACACACTTCCTACTATATTCCAATTTTACCTACTCTTGAGGCTATCCGTGATAACACCAGCCTCATAATGACTAAATATCCTAAAGAAAAGGTTGTTTCATCTACTGCTGGACTCAAGGAATAAAATATGTACAACTGCACTACGAATTTTAGGTCCAGCTGTTTTACTGCTGAGTATATATTTCTCGCTTCTAAATGGGCCTGCTCTTAAGCTCCATAAACATTTACTCAGCCAATTGACTTCCCCTGCACAATTTTAATTGCATTTTGTTTTCTAAAGCAAAGTTTATGCATGCTCTATCTAGAAAGTGGGGGGAAACCAGCAAGGTTTTAATGGGCCTATTACAGAAGATGCTGTTGAGACACTTTGTGTTTTATACTCACAGTATCTTGAACCTCAGTCTTTTCTGGGCTCTCGTCTGGATAAATCCGCTCCTTCAAGCCACTGCGAGGACTCTGGGAAAGAAGGAAGTTCAGTTCTGGTAAGTACCAGCAAATCCAGGAAAATGAGAACTGCACAGTAAGTTTTTCAGCCACAACAGCCAAAACTTCTCCCTTCTCACAGAGTGAGCTGTTCAACAGCTGAGGTATGAACAATCAAACTACAATGTGTGACTTACCTGCACAGTTTCAAAAAAAAAAAAAAAAAAAAAAGAGAAAAAAAAAAGAAAAAACACCAACCAAAACCCAACCAAACACAGAAGCAGTTTCAGTAAGAAAGCTAGTGACATTGAATAAGAGCAGAGCTGTAAAATCTACTAGTGCACCTGTTCTTAGCTTTCTCTTGGCTCTCTCCACCTCTTCTGACTGTTTATGTAGTACCCATGTTGCTAGCTCTCTGACTAGGCCCTTTTCTCAACATCCCCTCTGAAAATGGGACTCCCAGCAGTGGGGTCAGTAAGCCGGGTGTAGTCTCACCAGTGCCCAGCAGAAGGGGCTAGTAACTTCCCTTCACCTGCTGGCAATCCTCTTTTTTGTATAGCCCAGTAGACACTTGGCTTTATTTGCAAAAAGCATGTGCTGTTGGCTCATCTTCAGTAAAAGATGTGTCTGCAATAACACCCCGGTCTTTTCAGCTAGGCTACTACTCAACCTGTTGGTTTCCAGCCTGTATTGATGCATGGATTTATTTCACCCCAGCTATAGAACTCTGGACTTCTTGTTAAACTTCAAGATATTTCTTTCACACCCAATCCTGAAGTTTCTCAGGGTCGCTTTGGATTGAAAAGCTTGAATGTTTGGTGTGTCAATCACCTCCAGTCATCAAACACCATCCACAATACTGACAGGATTAAGCTTATCAGGAAGATAGCTATGAATTTTGTTCTGCATTTATTCTATACAAACGTGGGGGATATTTAGTCAGATTTGGAGTGGGAGGAGGAATGTTTTAAAATAGAGTCATATATGTTCACATTTTGGAGGCATATCTGACCCACCTTCGTTTCACTCCCAACTGCTAGTACAAATTTAGCTCCCACAACAAACTTAGGCCGACACCCAAGTACAGAGTCTCAATTCCTCTGCACTAATTAGATAGTGACTTAATTAAGGATTAGGTGCTAAGGCACTCCAATAGAGAGACCATACAAGCACACAGATTGATAACTAATGAGTGAACAGACTAAGAGCGTTTACTGTTGGCAATAATTGAAGCTTATTTGGTAGAAGCAAGGCTCCTCCGCACTTTCATGGCAATTTGCCCACTGACTGGATTCTGAGTCACAGCTACTGCAAGTGGAACATTACCATACCCTTAAAGGATGCTCTAATTGGCATCTCTGAGTTCTGAGAAAGATGCTGGCATGCATCTTTCTTTGCCTGGTCACAGGGATTGTGCCAGGAAAATCTAATCCTGGATAAAAACCCAAAACCCACACTATTTCTTTCCCCATCCCTAACAGAAGTCCAATATAGTATGTTTCCTCAGGGAAATATTTTTGGTGTGTACTGAGAAGCCTATTTTAGCAATACATAGTGTTACAGAGTACATATGTATGATACACAGGACAACACAAACATGAAGAGTCTCCACAAGAAAACCAAGTCTAAAAGGTATAGAAGCAAAGACATGGAGCTGTTCAAGACTCACATCAGCAATGTCACTGTTTGGTCGGGAGGGGCTGTCACCACTGTAATCCAGTTTGCTCACGCAATCCCCACTCTCTGCCTCCGTTTCACTGATCTGCAGCGATTCCGTCACAGACCTGGAGGACAAGACTCCGTCCTAAAAAGATAAAGTGAGTTGGGAGGGGAGACAGCACAGAGCAAGTAGAATATTTCAAGAAACAATCCTTAAACATTAGCTGTTTCAAAACCCAGTTAGTTCACATTATTTATAAAACTTTCTTCATGTATCTAGAAAAGGCTGCAATGTTTTTCTAAGAGAAGACACCAAGTTTTCAGGACTTATTATATTAACTTTATAAGCAGAGGGAAAAGGGGAAAAATAATACCACCTACTTTTTTTTAATTCCCAAAAGCAAAAGCAAAGCTGTTTCAAGCTTCCAGTTATTCATTCTCGACTTCACAGGTTTCTTTTGAGTTGTACTGACAGACAGACTAATAAACACATCATAGTTTGCACTTACCGTTATAAAAGGAGTTTTTCACAGATTATTTGAATATCCATTGTAATGTCTACTTCATATACTGACATTGCACTGTATTGCTTGACCGCCTCTGCAAGCCTAATTACAAGTCTCAACTCTAGAGGGTGCAATTTGCCTGTACAAGCACAAAAGAGCATGGCAGGGAACTCCTGCTTGCCCAGAATACTATCATCCCCGAAGAATTTTCACCTGGAACACATCACAGAGAAGCCTGACAGATTCTGTTACCTGAGCACAGCCTGTGGCTTTGGACAACTGCTCTTGCAGCTGAGGAATATGCTTCTTTGTTTCCTGTATCTCTTTGAGCAGTCGTGTGTTAGGTGATCGGCTATACTCTTCCTGCAGAGACTGAAAAATAATTTTATGAGTTTTCACTCAATATCTCCTCAATGTCAAAGCTTTGAACTACAACCTACTACTAATCCTCATTCCATTACACATTTTAAATAGTAAACAGCACATCGCCACACCTACCAAGTAGATGCTACAGATTGTCCATTTTATATAGCTCTCCTCTCTCTCATCTGCCATATGAAAATAAAACTCTAGAGATCTATTGAAATCTCTCAGTAAGAGTCAAAGATGCTTATTTGACCAAGGATTAGATCAGATTGATGGATATGTACATTTCCACTTAAGAAAGCTCCCACAAACTTTTTCTTACTCTGCCAAGGATTAAAAATTCAAAAGCTGGTAAGTAAGAGTGACTACAGCTCTGGTGTTAGGCCAGTATATAGAAAAGCTAAGGTAAAACACAAGCTAGGCAAGGGAATGTTGAAGATGCTGCTAAGTAGTGATTCAACAACCAATCTTTGTATTTACATCATACTTTCCTCCCCAACTCAAACTCCTGCAACTCTAGTACCTGCAGCCGCTCCTGCTCCTTCTGTAGCATCTTTCTCAAAATCTCCACCTTCTGGTTGTGGACAATATTATTCTCCTCCTAGAAAATATGAAAAGATTAAGGGTCATTTTTTTGGTGGAGCTGGGAAGAAATATAAGGAAAATGGATATGCCCACTTTTCATCTACTTCTTAAACATGGGCTCTGAAAAGCCCCACAAGAAGCAATTCAAGTTTCTAAATCTTACCCTATGCATTCTTTCCTACTTTTGAACATAGCTATCAACAGTAAAAAAAAAAAAAAAAAAAAAAAAAGACAGACCAGAAGTGTTTGCTTATTTGCTTTCCCTACTCTTCTTTGCCACATGCCTGCATACCTTAAAATCCACTTTTTAATAGAAGTTACAGCATGACTGGCTTGGACCAGACAACGTATAAACTTACATCATGCAAACTGCAGTGTATCTTAAAGACAACCTGTGAATAACCCCCTCAACTGTATTTGTATTACCTCAGATGGGACTAGATGTTTTTACTTGCAAAATGTTTTTCCCCATGTGATTAAATGCCCACTGGGTGGCAGAATAAATATTCCAATTCCAATTTTTGATTTGTGCAAGCAGCACAAAACAATTCAAGAAAAAAATACGTGACTACATTTCTTCCACTGCTATGGTGGTTCTTTGGAAAGAGAGCTTTAAATCTTACCCCCACAAGCACTGGGCTAGTAATCCTTTCTGCGTTTCCTGATGTGCCAGGTGAATGGGGAGATGTCATGATGGGAGACATATGCCCAAATGCTGCCAGATCCACTTCAGAATCAGCTAATGGAATCTGGGGCGACCCTGGTGGGCGCCCCTGAACAGTGAGAGCTACATAGGAACCCGCTGCAGGGAGAACAAGAACAATTCACATTTCAGACACACTTTCAGACTTCTATAGTTGCTGTTTCTCTGGTTGCCATCTCACCCTAGAGACAAAACTTAGACCATTCTTCACCCATTTGTTCTTCAAACCAGAGAACCTGAGAGCACTGTCAGCTCTGTTTTAGAGATGTCTGTTTAAATTTCAGGTAATCAAAAAACTGTCATGATAATCACCCTTAATAAAAATACACAATCCAATTTCTAGTCTATCAGGTTGCATTTACAGTATACATATGCTCATGCCACTAAATCAACTGTGCTAGGGTGGAAGGAACCACTACCACTTTCTTCCTTGTCCAAGAATAT
This sequence comes from Astur gentilis, assembly GCF_929443795.1. NCBI lineage: Eukaryota > Metazoa > Chordata > Aves > Accipitriformes > Accipitridae > Astur > Astur gentilis. The sequence goes on from NC_064884.1 coordinate 5,085,969, forward strand.
CAACCAAGACGACACTTCCTTTAGAAATGCCAGTACTTTGCAAGCATCATACAGTAATCTACGTTAAGAATGCCTGAATAGCTATGGTATTTGAGGTGGAATCAAAAGATGGGAACACACGTAGGCAAGGTTTGATGGTAACTTCAAACATCAAGCTAAGGAGAAACTGCAGAAGCAGGTATCAGCTCAAGTCCGAGATTTCAAAACTACCCCAACTTCCTTTCAGCATTTCATACACACCCTTTATCTCTCAGCATGGGGCATGGTTAGACCTTGTCCTTGTCACCTAATAGCTGAATCGGTCATTGGTCCTTTAAAATTATACCTTTCATGCTTTAAAGGAGCACAGTGACAAAAACAGTGACCTGCCTTTACTTACACTTGATCAGCTTTACCACCTCCAAATGGTTTGAGTGTGTTACAAGAGTGCCATTCACCTGGGGGCAGGGAGGAAGAGAAAGTTAACAGTGTTTAGCTACTGATTTCCAACCAAAGGTACCCACACACTACACAATAAGCACATAGAATGAGGAACAGTATTTTCTTTCCCCCACCCTGATCTCCATTACTATGTCTTTCAAGACACTAACAGATAAACAATTTACCCTTCTAACAGTTTCTCAGTGAGCAGAGCTCTGCAAAAAGAAAACTATACACACATACCAAAGAAAACCAAGCAACCAACCAGGAAAAAAAAGCAAGCAATAAGCAATCCACTCTGACTGGGCAGAAAAAAAAATTAGGGTAGCTAATTTAATTCACTAATTTAAATGCCTAGTTGAAGTTCCAGCTCTGTGTCAGTAGCTGCTGTAGCACAACCATCATTTTGCAACAATAGTTCAGACAGTCTTTTTAGTTACTGACTTAATCTCTTAGTTGTTGAGACTAAAAGAGGACATGGATCTCGGGGCAGTTAGGGGAAAAACAATAATCCAAGAAGAATATTTATTTACAGGTACTTATTAATAACTCTCCGTTCCTTCTCTCCCCTGCCACTTCTGTTTTTATTGTATATGTGATACTTGAGCCTTGTAGGATGCTGAATTTGCCCATAAAGTTCTGAAGTGAGAGTCATCTCCACAACAAAATTAACATTCAGCAGTGGGCTTTCAGTGGTTACTGTTTCAGTATCCCCAGGACACAGAAACTTAGACCATTCCTCTATCCCACACGCAAACGCAAACATCACAGAAGACATATCAGTAACATTCTTTCAGGGAAAGAGCTCATTTAATACAAAGGATCCACTTCTCTGATGATTTGAATGCCCTTACCTTGATAATTCTATCACCTGTTTGCACTCCAGCCCGCATGGCTGCTCCATCTAGAGAGGCAAGAAATCATTTAGTTCCAATTTCAATAGAACCATTCAAAGCGAAAATGGTTTAAGCCCTTCTGTAGTTCCACACAAAGCTACTTCCCGCACTCATGCAAGCTTCCTCTGTCTCTATCAGATTAAAATATCTGAGTATCTAGAGCAGTTCTGTTCTCATTTTGCAGTGGACAAATCAAGCCACAATCCCACCACATTTCAAGCAGTCATTTACTTCCTTTCAGACGCAAGACATCGGTTTCCAAATACATCAGACACTGAGGAGGCGATTTGCTGCATCCCAATGGTGCAACGCTCTTTGTCCTTGCATATCTATTCCAAAGCTACAGCCATCCCACCTGTGAGGAAGGCATTTGGGGTTTTCTCCTCCAGCTCATACACATGTTTCTTTGATTCACACGAAAACCCTCTAGGCTGCTCTCTGGCTAGCACATTTAGCAAGTCTGCTTACCTTCTTTGACGGACTGCACGAAGACTGGATTGTCTCCGCTGACTGTCAGCCCAAATCCGTTTTCATCCCGCTGGATAACAACACACCGTTGAACAAGACCTGCATAAGAAATGTGGGGAAAGGGCAGAAGAAAGAGGAGAGAAATACAAAGAGACACATGCTAGGCATCAGTCCAAAACCTTATCCTCCTTGATAATCACAGAGCACTGAAAGAAACTGGTACAGCACAACAGAGGGAAAAACATATGAGAGACAGAAACAGGGCATCAGTCCAGAAACAGATAGGAATGTCAAGACAGGTCAAGCTTATTGCTTCGGTTACACAAAACAGAGATATACAACAGCAGAGATGCAGACAGCTCTGACACATCAGACACAACTTGAGGTAAAAGCAGCTTTTAAAGAAGAGCAGCTATGTACATGAACCAATGAGCACAATTTCCCTTTGTCTGTATTAATAGTTCTTCAAAGTATGGTAGAGGGCTGTCATGTTCCAGTACACATCAAAACCATCAAACAACTTCTACAATCCACTCTAAAAAGTCAGTCACAAATCTCTCAGACTAACATCAGCAGGTTGGACTAAAACAGATTCATTGATCAGTAGTTCTCCCAATTGTCAGCAAAAATCTCAACTCGGGGCACCTTCTGTTTCAGATGAGAATATCACACAGAACCAGAACAGCAGCAGTAATGAAATACAAGCCATACTTGCTACACTGAACAAGACTTCTGAAATCAAGACCATGCTTCCCCCTGAGCTACTGAAGTACAGGGGCAAATCTGTACTGAAGTACAGAGATGCAAGTTGGAATCTGTTCCTCCTTTAACTTGCTGTGTGACATCAAAGGCAACTTGTTTTGTTTCCCGGTGTTAGGATTACTCAGTATAATGTGAACATAAATACTGCTGCAGAGACAAATGTACTTAGTAGGTGCAGCATTTTGAAAAACTGAAATGTTGTGTATGTCTATTGTTCACTTGAAAACAAAATAAGGGAAAAACAAAACAAAGCAATAGTCCTGGCATATTCACTGCAGAGCACTTTCCTAGGAGCATCTGTAAAAAGCCTACCACAATGAAGGTATCCAGAAAAGTGACTTTAGGAACTCTGCAAAATGTTTCACGGATGTTCTTTTATTTACCCAGCAGAAACTACTAGCTACTAAACATCACTGTTATTTATAACAGCTTGCTTTGGTTCTTCATTTCTAAAGCCTTTCATTCTTACACCAGCATCTTGAGAAAGAATTCGAGTTCTCCACAATCAGATACCAGAATTGTAGCAGTTTCATTTAGTATGGAGGGAGCAAAGGGAATTATGAAGATGCTATCCCAGCAAGACTCTCTTTTCTGGAATAATTTTTAAGGAATGAATTGCAACAGAGTGTGGAGTCATACCCATATCTTAAATTACTCTCGCACCACTAGAGCTCCTTTCACTTCTCTGGAGCAACTCCTAATGGAAATGAGGAGCCTCAAGTGAAAATACTGTCTGCCCAGTCAGCCCTGTTCTCCTTGAGTGTGGCATATTGAAAATGGGCGTGGGAGTAGTAGAAAAGAGGTTGCATTCCAGCACTTCTGCAGCAGTCTGGTCACAGTATCATATCCCACTAACTCACCTTCTGCCAATAAAGTAGAAGCAAGTTATGCCATAGACAGCGATCTGCAGTAAGTTGATGGAATGGATGCAAGGTGAGAGCAGACAAGAGGAAAAAAACCCACCACCTTTCACACCCTCTTTATATGGTTAAGTGAAAGAACATGCCTCCCTTTTGTACCTCCCATTTTTCTATACGGCCAAGCTTCTTTAAGTCTCACTTCCCAAGAATGATGCCCCAGGGTGGGGTGTGGGAAAGGGAACATATGCTATTTCATAAAAACAGCTCATTTTAAACCCCGCTGCCAGACGTACAGGTTTTATGAGTAAGACACTAACTAATCTTTTGACTCATAAGAACTGTCCTTGTTTAAAGGCACAGTATAGCCCTGCATACTTGTTGCTCTTCCACTGAATTTCTTTCTTTTCCAGAACCAATAACCCTTAGATCTACTGATAAGCTTTCTCCTTGAATGAACCTGATGCCAAAGCAGAGGCAATGCAGTAGGAGATGCAAACCTTACAGAGTGCAATTTAAGTTCCAAGAATAATCAAGTTAAACTGTTTCACACCACAAGTCTCAATTTCACCCAAGACCACCTTTTAATTTTAGAATGGGGAGGCAACTGAAATTAGGACAACTCAAACCCAAATTAGTCTGTAATTGCTTTTTCCCTGCATTTGTTTCCTTCAGGCAAGAAGCAGGCACTTAACCCTTCTCCTAAGCACAATATAAAAGGCTGGAACAAAGTCTGTATAGGCCAGCTGAGAGATACCATGCTTGACAGAGATACACAACAGCTTTATAGTGGTTTTAATGACGTTATCTGAAAGTTTTCTGAAGATAACACTGTTACCTGCAGAACTAGATCAGCTTTGATAGCGCTCCCTGTCTGAACCAGGTAGGCTAAAAAGAGCAACATTCAAGTGCTCTCTTGTACTCTGCAAGGGAAAATTAGCAAAGAACCTCCCCAAATCTGTCATTTGCTCACTTTTGTTCTTTAAGCAAAATACATTCAATTTGAAATCTGCTTAGTGGTGGAATTTTAAGACCAGAGCAGCAATGTTTTCATAACCCACGTCTTGTACCTTGAACACCTCATTAGACACTCTGGAATGGACTGAAAGGAAAGCCACAAACCACTGAGAGCCCAATGACACGCAACGTAAAGTTTTCTATAGCTGTTGCTGTCATGCCTGGACATCACAAGTACATACAGGAACTCTTACATTAAATTACTAACTAAACCAACTTCACCCACTTTAATTAAAGTTTATGAGATTGGGGCAACACTGAAGAGTCCATATTAGCAAGTGGCAATCAGCTTTTCATTCACCTTTTTTGCTTTTGTGTTCCAATTCTTAGCATTCCCTGGATGGAAATCATGAGTCATTCATTTTGAAATATCTTACCATGCTATTTCACTTTTTCCAGCTGAAGCTTATTAAAGATTACAAGATCAACAGAACTCATCATTGATAATACTCAAAATCAAATCAATAATAATCTTATTCCCACATTTGCTTTCACGTGACAGTATCTTGATGGTATGAAATGAGGAGACATCACTGTAACTATGCTTTAAATACACAAAATCAGACTACATGTTCATATCTTGAGTGGATTCATAAAATTCTGTGGAGAAAAAAAGTAAGTCTTAAAAATCCTTTTTCATCCTCATGCATATGATAATTCCCCAAACTCATTGGTATAGCCTCAAGCCAAGAGTACAGTAAAGCAGCTAACCATGTGCTGTAGTTAAAGAGGTTTAAGATTAGAAGTAAAAGCAGTTAGAAATTACCAGTCTCACAAAAAAGGAATTGCAAGAAAAGCTAAGACAATCAACTCTTCAATAGGTGGCACTATTCCCTCTGCGACGTCGTAGCTCAGTTCTCCAACCCCTTACAAGTATGCCTTTTGGATAACAGGGAAGGGTAAAGTCCAAACTTCTCAAGGTCACTGACACACCGTGGTAAAAATTGTCTCAAACAGTCTTGCCAGATACATTTTGTCTGTCCAAGAGCTTCTCTAGTGAAGAGATGATTTACCTTCTTCTCCTCTTCTAGACATCCTAAATATTTGGAAGTTATTCAATAAAATAGGAATTCTTTTTCTTAGCAGTGCATAACAAATAGAGCAGGGGTTCATTCTAAAAAACTGACTCACTAGAGAGCATGGAGACATGAATTACATCTCCCATAATACAACGTAGCCTCTCCTCTGATCAAACTGTGTGGGACATGGCATGGAAGGAGACTTGTGAACTATAACCTCCCTGGAGGCATGAGGCCACAATGGGAAAATGCAATTTAACATAGTGATTTGAAATGAATCATTCAATAAACAAAAACAAACTCCTTGGGGTTTTGAGAACGTCCAAATGTTTCACTTCGTTTGGGAAGCTTTATTTCTGCAAAATATTTTCAGAAAAGCTGCTCCACAAAATAAATAAAACTATCAGCTTTTATAAAGAAAATTTCTCATAGGATGGAATTCTGAATTTCACTTAGTCCTAGTTATTACTGTGATCTTCATACCAAATGCCATATTAGCAGCATTCTTCAGATTCTTCCACTAACCTGGCAACAGAAGTCATGTAAAGTCAGTGTAAAAACTATATTGTTTGAAATTAGCGCAGTGTATAGTGTCTTGATAAAACTGTTAATAACAATGGCACTGAATACCATTCACAAAACAAGACTGGGAAACCTTTCCAGAAAAAAAAGAACCATGTATTTTAACCATGATAAATAGGACTATCTGCTCCCATAGCAACGATACATTCAACCCCTGTGGTCGAGTGCCCCTTGCACTCACAGCTGTTTCTGGCTATTATAAGGGTAGTGATGAGGGGCTCCCAAGAGTCCTTTCAAGAGTCGGGGAAAATGGTGGTCACAACATAAAGACACAAGGCTGACAAGAACTCGAGAAACAAACCAGGAAAAGCAAGTTCAACTGAAAAACATCTGATGAACAGGGGTGAAGTCTGGGGTTTCAAAACAAAAAGATTTTAAAACCTTTCCCAGAGTTGGTGAGCACATGTGAACGAGTATGTATATGGTCTAGTCTAGTATTTGGGCCAGAAACTGATCATTACTAAATAAAAAAGAAGATATCTTTGGAGACCAACCAAGTCATGGGGAAAAGGGAAGAGTAACTGATATCTCACCTACCACCCTGAAAGCCGATTTCAATTTTAAGTTCATTTAAGAGACAAGAATTCTACTTCAAGAATCAGCTATCAGGTATTGTGGGAGGTTATGGCACTAATTGGTAAAATTATAACATACCTGAAACTTACACTCCACCTCTCTCCTGATCATCTAGATTTTGTTGAATACACAGATATGAGATGGTTGGATTTATGGAAGAAAACATCTCACTCCAAGTTTCATGTCGCTATAGATCAACTTCTGTATATCAGAACAATTTCCCTACCTAACCACTCTGCCCCCCCGCCAAGCCACTCATATACTTCAAGCAATTCTGGTCTCTTGCCCCTTAATTAAGAATTTCAAGAGATAAGAACAAATAAATACACAAAAGCCACACCTTCTCTTCCTGTTGTCATTCAAGACTTTTCTATTATTCACTTTCCAATGGCTAGCCAAAGAAAGAGCCAGCTACCATCCAGTCACCTTCGAGAAAAATATCAGTACAGTATTTCTACTTGTAGGTTTTTAAATAGTTTGGTCCCATCCAAAGCAAACAGCAGACTTCTCTACACATACCACAGAACCTGGGAAAAGTAGAGGGTAGAGACAAAAGGCAGGGCAATGTCCAACACAGCAAAGGCCACTGGAAAGGAAGGATGAGTGGAAACTGCTCCCATAGATACTGGACATGGATAGAGCATCTGCAGGAAACTTCGGGGGAAGTAAAGGCTTACGTTCGGAAGTTATGTTTCTTTCTGCCATACATGAAAAACCAGGACACTGTACAGTCTGAAGGAGAAGTATAAACACAGAAACATTCCATCAAGCATACCAAATGTTTCCTGTAATTAACCTACAATAGTTTGACAGCACCTCCAGTATATTATGGGTAAGCAGCATTAGGCAAAAATTAATGCAGGTTCAACACATAAGGATCAAGCCAGTCTGTGCTGTCACCAACCAGCATCTATCTGGCAAGGAGAAGAACTGGTCAAGGCTTCAACACAAGCTCATCAGGAGCATCATCCCAAAATATATGCTCTTCAAGCAGGCCATTTCCCTGATCATCCTCTGAGCATGAGAGGAAGACATAGAAGCTGCAGCAAGCCAGGTCTCCCTAAAACAAGTTTCCAGCTCTACTGAAGCAAATCAAGGCACTTTCAAAACGTGTTTACGGTTTCTGAGGAACATGACCATCATGTTGCTTATCTTAAAAAAAAAAAAAAAAAAAAAAAAAAAAAAAAAAAAAAAATGTGATTCAAAATTCCAGGGAAAGTTAAGAGATCTCATCTTCACAGAAGGAACAGATCACACCTCCCTAAACTGCACCAACTGAAGGGCTTTTGCTAACATGCCTATGTTGGTTTAAAAGGAACTCTTCAAGGTTGGTGTTTTGGGGGGTTGGGGGAGGGTTTTGCTTTTATTTTTCAAATGTTCCTTACAATCAGAGCTATGACAGCATCATTTTGTATTACATAGGTGGTTTAAGAAGTTGGATCACAGCCGTTAACACCTGGCAGTTTTATTCTAGTGGAATGATAAAGCTGATACTGGAAAAGTCATTGCATCTGTCCAAAAGCCCACAGCAGGTTATGTAGCAAGCAAATTTCTCAACTGAGAAGAATCAGAAAGTATCACAGACTGTTTTAATTATCAAGAAAAAAAGTGGGAAAGGAAAAGAAAGGCAACCCATGGCCGGAGTCAAGACAGAGCTGAACATGCACACTTAGAAACATGAAATGTAGCAGTACTAGCCAGATTCAGCCTAGGTGCAAGAGTCTTAAGAAGCTGGTAGGTTCCAAAAGACCACCCACCAACTTGTGAAAACTTATTACCTTGTAGTTTCTAAGATACAAGTGCAAATATCTTTAGAGATCGGAAATTCAACAAGTCATTAACATAAAGTTAGGATGGAGAGTGTGTCACAGCCTGAAGACTGACATACCTGACGTGAGATAAAGAAGGAGGATGAGCAAACAGGCTGTATTTGGTTAGACAATTTTTCCAACAGCACCCGTTATGGTGTACTGACAACATAATGATATGTGGGGCTACTCCTATGCCAAACTGTTATATGTCAATTTGTTCCAGCCTACAAGCCCACAACACAGTAGTAATACACAATACAGGACAGCCAGGGAAGTTACTCCCTCTTCAGAACAAAGAATGGCGAACTTCATATTCTTACATTTTTTGAAATTATTTACAGACACATTTTTCCACTTCTGTGAAACATAAAAGGAACTGACATGAGATCCTCTACAAATAATGCAAAAAGATGAATTGCTGGCTCATCCAGATTAAGCTCCACAGTTAGAGCAAGACACAGACTTCTCTACAACCACAAAACTCTTCTGGAGTCCAGCATAAACTGTGTCCTCATACAATGCCAAAAATACTCAGTGGCACAAGATCTCCAAGAAGGGCAGCCCCAGCAAGTTTTCCCAACTATCAACAGATAACAGGAGAATCCAGGTGACAGCCTGTGCTTGCCAGGTACAGGTTAGTTTCCAGCCACTACAAAAACTACAAGCTGATAGCAACATTTAAACCCAGTCTCCCACTCCCTGCTGCAGAGCCAACCATGCAAATCATGTAAAGGATAAAAGCCTTGGGTACACAGACAGAAAGCATGGAGCAGACTGCAAAGGTGCAAGGCTGCAGCAGCTGCTTTAGCTTACCATACGTCTCCGATCTACTCTCCTCTGAACTAGACTTTGTCTTCTTGGAGGAGCTATCTGCACGAGAGCAGGAGAAAAGGAGAGAGAGATATAGAAAATATGGAGACCAAACATGACAAAAAAAACTTCATGAAAAACACAGATTGATTTATTAGGTTAAATCGTGCAAAACACAAATAAGATGTGAACAAAACATAGGTGAAACACTTGGAATAAAGGGTGAATAATACGAGCATGAAGACACAGGTAACACCACAAAGAATCTATTACAGAATCTAAGACACAATAAAAGAAGTTCTTTGCAATGAACTATAGAAAGTATTCCGGATAATAAACAGTCCAAGCATAGAAACTCTGGTAATGGTTATCTCCAGAGTAACTGACATACACATAGTAGTTCAGCATTCGGAATTCACCCCTTAAAAAGAAAATAATTTTATGAAGGCTACAGTACAGAGTTCATCTAGCAGACCAGATCACAAGCATCATAACAGTGGTGCTAGGTAACAGCTCTCAAAATTGGAATGACTTTCATCGAATTAAGATTAGAGGATTCCTGAAGTTTGCTTCTGAAGAAAACAAATTCCTTCTACAAAACAGGTCCATAGCCTGAGACCTCCCCCAACCTGAAATAATTTTACATTACCTATTCACAAGGACAAAGGAAAAGACAAGCACTAATTCAGGTTTTCTCCTTTACAGAATTTTTTTTTTTTAAACTCACATTAGAAGCCCATTTTAATTTATTTTGTGCACACTAGGAAGTAGTCATGCAGGTAGCGGCAGAAAGCATTAACAAACAGGATGGTTTATAAACATCAGCTTCAAATACCTTGTGCAAAAAACACATTCTACAAGTTCTACCGCCTTTACATTCAACTCTCATGTCTTCCACAAGCCCCAGGGAAAAGACTGGACTAAACAGCAGAATGCACAGACATGAAAAATGCACATTGCATGGGGCCAGGAGGCTCAGACAAGAGCCTGTCATGCATTTCATGAACATACACAGTAGTCACTGGGTTAGTGTTTCAGAGAGAGAATGAAGAATCCTTTCATGCATCCTAATTTCCAAGACAGCAGTGGACAGGCTTACCAAATTGACCCTAATTTAACCTTTTGGAAGGTTAAAAAGAAAAAAAAGAAGAAAAAAAAAGGATAGCATATCCTTTGAAAATAGACATTTCTCTTAAAATGTATCACGTTAGAAAGTACAAGTTCACTTTACAAATGAGAGAGATGGATCAAAATCCACTAAGGCTCAAAAAAATTCCAACAAGGAATACCAGCCGTAGTCGAGCCTATAACATCTCCAGTTTCACACTTCAACTAAAACATCCAGAAGAACTACTCACAACTAATTACAGTATTTGCCTACTGAAATTTCAGACTGACTTTTCTGAAAGAGGAAGTAGTTATAATTATTCACTGATACCACCAATCTAGGTTTATTCTTGCACAGTTAACAGCTGCTTTGTGGATGAGCATGTTTAAAAGCCAGCCCATATTCATTTCAATGCCTGCACGCTTCAAAAAGACTCAACTGCAGAACAACACAACTCTGAAAACCACATTTGTTGACACATTAAAATAATTTTTTATTCCAATCCCTAGTACTTTTCAAATTGAAGTCTGGATTTTCACCTGTGAAATTTTAGGACTTTACCTGTCGGATCAAAGTCGTGCGTACTACTGCAGCGTTCAACCTTCTGTTTCTTGTCAGCTGGAGACTCTCTGCTCAGAATGCTGCCGTGTCTGTGTCAAACCAAAGCAGAGGATCCTGACTACCATGCCACAGCAGCACTGCCTAACTGGTGAGACTCTTGGAAATAACCTTAGCTAGTTCTGTTTGCTAACAAGGAATTTAGATTAAAACGTACACATTAAGTTCACCTAAAAAAATTTATTCCCACTAAATTTAAGAGGGAAAATGATCTCCCTCAGAATCTTTAGGAGTGTACTCAGGGTTCTAGAAACAGTCTCGTTAACCTTTGAAATTAGTAACAGCAAGTGCATTCTCTTTATCATTCAACACCAGGCCACATTTTATTTTAAAAGCAAAACAAATTAAAGTTACATAAAAATGAAAAAACTCCTGAAATCTTAACTCCACCTCCTCTCCCAGAAAACCTTAAATTTCTTTGTATACAAAAATTAAAGATTTAGAATACCCACCCCCCCCAAAGGAAGAGTCTGTACCTCATGCACCAACATAGTGTCACTTTCTCTGACCATCTCAAATCTCAGGTAAGATAACCCACCAGTGTACGTAACAGAAATGCAAATGGTAACACTATGCCATGCACTTTAAGCACCCCACCAACGATATTTTTGGCATCCTGGCCCGATCTGGAAATTCGTTTCCTCACATCTGTAATGGGTATTGCTATCTGTTGTTGTACTTATTTTTTTTCCTTTTAAAAGCATTCCTCTTTCGAAAAAGCTGTAACATAATTTGCAATACAGATAAACAGTCAAACTTCAGTAACTCACCTTGTAGGTTTTTTGAGAGGAAACCTGAAAACAAGAAAGAACATAAGTTTAATGAACTTTTTTGTTTCTCAATATTATGTTTGATATCAACACTAATGCTTAAATAAAAAACAGTTATACTTCTGTAATGCCTTCACAAGAGAACAAGTCTTTTTTATTCTTCTACTTCAGCCAATTATTAGTCCATTTATATTTGACTCAACTGGGTAAAGAATTATAGTCAATATGCTTAAGATGTCAAACAGAACTAAGAACAACAGCAGGATCTGTGCTCTCAAATCCAGCATTTAGTAGGTCTGTCTTTCTTACTATAGTAGCTCATGGATCATCTCATCTTCCTCTCATAACTAGTTACAAACACTAAAAATTAATGTAACTTGATTTTTTTGTCCTCCTGATGGACTGAGTACCTGGCACCTAATGAAGGTCCAAACTCTAACTGAAAAAACTCCTATAGCTGAGACATTCCAGTTACCTCCCTCCTACGTGGGTTCTATGGTATCTAGTAACACAGGACCTCAGGATGACATCTCCCCCCAACAAGATTTCTAACATGAAATTGTATGAACTTGCCATCTTTGAGACAAGCACAACAGAGTGAAGTTAAGTTGAAATTATATTAACTATTCCAAATATTATTACTGGGACATGCAGATAAAACAGGCAACACAAACCCGCAATTAAAGGGAGAAAGAAGTGTATATGCATTTTTTAAGTAAGGAAAAGATGTGGGATTTGTGAAACTGAGATTTTTTTTTTCCTTGAATTACTGCAGAAAACTGACAGAGCAAAGCATATGCCATCCAGCTTAGGGCACCAACTTCTACTTTCATAAAGCAGAACTAGTTTTTTCTCAGCACTTGTCAGAAGTTTAGCTCTGTTCCTACTTGTTAAATGTTTTTTAGATCCTTCGGCTGGAAAGCAATGCAAATGCTTAGAACCGTGTGTATAAGAAAAGAATAGATAACTTAAGTCACCTTTTATTCTAAATGAAGATATCTACAATTATTATAGCCAATAATTTCCCCCGGATACAGAATGGTTATCCTTATTGCATTCAGTGTCTCCTACTTATACAGGTTTTCCAGGTAGTAATAGGGTGAGCGTTGGAGAGAGGCAGGGAAAGAGATTCAAGTAACAAGAAATCTAATACCACAAAAGTTAACAGGGCTTTAAATGACTCAGTTAAAAAAAAAAAAGTTGGGTTTTGTTGTTTGTTGTTTTGGGGTTTTTTTGTTTTGTTTTTTTAATTCAGCTTAAACACATCTATTTTCTAACAATCAATAACCCCATGGTAAGTCTGCCCTAGAAAAAGACAACATCAGTGCAGGATAATCCCAAGGACACCACCTCCAAACTCAGACTCAACTGAGCTGAGCGATGGCCCTGTCCGTCCAAACTGCTCCAATACCCAGAATCAAACCATTCTCTAAGAGCATTTCAGAGCATTACAACAAAAGATTCCTTGAGCACTGCCAAGAAGACTGCCCAAAATGCACACCTCGTGTTTTAACCTCCTTTCTCCAAAGCAGGGGCACCTTGCCACTTATTCTCTTTTCCTCGATAACTATAGAGTGGCCCAGCCAGAAATAGCACAGTCTTAGAGCTACAGTAACACCCTCCCCATTACCTGAAAAACATAACTGGATACACAGCAGAAGTACTCAGCTTAATCCCTCTCTTTGAATAACAGGTATTCCATTAAATGGGTATACACCCAAAATGCCTGCCAGCTCACACATGCCAATCCCCTATGCAAGCGTGGGCTAATATGGCAACCCTGAAACGAACATCTGATGACACATTAGGCAAGTGAAATTAAAATGTTGTCTATTACTGAAAATAATTATGCACATCAAGACACTTGCCATCTTTTAGATAACAGCATCAAATTTAGTTGAAATAAAATAACAGCTTCAAAATTAAGGGGATAGATAGGGCCTTTGATTGCATAAGCCTTAGGAACCTAGGAACCCCCTGCTGCTAGGGGTAAAGCAGCACAGAAGTTAATTAATTGAAGAAAAAAAGATTGTATACAGACTCCACAAGAAGTGGTAGTCCTCTTTCCTCCTGCCCCCCCAAAAAGCATTATTTTCACCTCAGAAATCTGGGAAATCCACTGTGATTCAAACAAGAAACGTGTAGCTAGTCAAGCCTCTCCTCATTCTGTTCCACCTTCAAATCCAGATCTCTTCAGTATCCAGTCCTCCCATTTACAAATTCTGGCCAGTAAAGAACTACTTTGTGCAAGACAGACAACCTGAATGCCAAAGCAAAGGGCACAAAAGTCACCTCAGACCACCGTAACCCTGTCTGCACACTATATGGTAAACAGCTGCAATAGTAATCAAGTGGTTCACTGAAAAGCAGAAAAGGAGAAAAGGGAATCCAGGGAAAGACAATCTATAGTTCCTCCAAAGGCAGGAGAAGATGCTTAAGATGAATTATACCATATTTTTTTTACCTAATGCACTTGAGCTTTTGAGCTTCATAAAAAATCCTAACACTATTAACAAATATTTTAATGAAGCATTTAAGTAAAAACCTTTATCCCATAGTGTTTCTTATCAGGCACCTGGAACTCCAGGCTTACGCTCCTGCAGCAAAAGGAATTTTATGAATAAAATGAAGTTAGTTCACCGTTGTACCATTTTGGTTGTTTCAGAGCTATTTTTTATTACCCGTTCAAGGATGAAGTGCAAACGTTCTATTTTAGAGGTCTAGAAAGTTGCGTAAAAACTTTCTACTTATTACACGTGGGCCACTGACGTTGATTACTTAGAAAGAGAACCCTGAAGTTTTTGTATATAAAATGGCACTGGAACGCATCAGGAATCTTTTCTGTGCTTTGGCGTTGCCGGTGAGCATAGAAGTCCCTCTGAGCGAGGGCCCAAATCCCTCAGCTTCCTTGTCTGAGGCCGGAACTGCACCAACCAGTGTAGGCACAGCACTTCAGCACAAACGGTCAGGATTTCAAGGAGCCAGCCAGCTCCCAAGCATCCCCGCCGCCCCCATGCCAACACCCACGAGACGCCCGAGCCCAGCGCTCGCTCCCCTCGGACTCCGTCCCACCGTGTCCACAGGCTGCGGAGGCCGGCTGCGGAGCACGCCGGGAGCCGCTCCCGGAAGCTCTGGAGCCCCTTGGCCACCCGCCAGCTTCCTGCATTTCTTTCTTCTCCAAAGCAGGGAGGGAGAGAGGGACATGGCAGGGAAGCGGGGCAGGCGGCAGGTCACCATCACAGCAAAGCCTCTTGGGCACACGCAGCACATTCACTAGAGGCGGCAAGGCTGAGGAAGCTCCGGGCCCTCTCCTGCACTTGCTTCACTTCAGAAGTATTCCATAAAACCACTGGAGTAGGAAGGGGGTGGGCTTTGTCCGCTAGGCTGGAGGTGAAGCTCTCCAGCCCCACACACCCCCCCCAAAAAAACTCCCCTCCTGGACCTGCAGTGTTTCCAGGCCACCAAGTTATGAAATGACAGAAATTAAAGATGGAAGAGTCAGCTGAGCTAAGACTACAACTGTGATTTAACATCCTTTCTAGCTAAACCGTGGGGAGCACGCAGTAGGGAAGTTCCTCCTCTTTTCCCAGTTTCCTACCTGAAGACTACCTAGCATTTCTTGATTTGCTTAAGATGTTCTTCAGTTCCCAAACACTATGTCAGTTGTATACTACAGCAGAAAGCAGAGTAAAAGTGGATAAATGGAGTGTAATCAAACAACAAGGAAGAGTTCCCACGAGTTTATCCAGCAACTATTTCTATCTCAGTGCAACTTATCTTCACTTTGGAATACTATTGTTTGAAAGTAGTACTGAAAATCACCTCACTGTGTTATAGTATTCAATACTAAATACAACATATAAAATGTATTTCACCTACTACTGTAAACACTATGCAAGCTGAAGGCACAGCAGGGTGTGGTTAACAGCTGGAGACTTAATTCCAAATCTAGCTGGCAAGTTTAGGCTACACGATAAAACCCTGTAGACATTTTGTCTGATAACCAATGAACATCAGCACATTTTCAAACGAGTTGTTCCACTCTCCCAAATACCAGGAACAATTAAAAGCCAAGTCACATTTTGTTTTTAAAATACTGGGTCAAATAATTTAAGTAATTTAAATGCATCAAATTACTAAGAGTATGTCTTGTTAGTCATGCTGCATTAGGAAAATCTATTTACCGAAAAGCCAAGTGAGAAAAATACACTTACAACTAGTAACACTGTGGATTAAAAATTATACTTCCCCAAGTTAGCTCACACATGTATGCACCATTCAGTACTGGACCGGTGCCTAATAACTACCTGGAAGCCAAGACAGAAAAAGATAGTTTTAAGACCTAATGTGTCAAAACACACCAGAGTGAGGAAGGATTCCCAGCTTCCAACAGTACAAAGCATTCCATTCTAGCCGGGGAGGTTGAAAATACATCTGACCATAAATAGCACAGCATTCAGATAACCATGTTGGGTTTTTCTCCCTCCCGTACTAAAATATTACCAGAATTCAAGTATCTGCTATCTCAAAAACTGATCAAAGACAAAAATATTTAGATTCAGACAAGGGCCCCAACCTTGGAAATATTTATTCATGTGCCTAACTTTAGTTCCATTTACTTCAGCAGGACTACTCACATGCCTGAAATTAAGCTTGTGTGTGTTTGCACGATGCAAGTATAAATTACTACAACTTGTGCCGAGATGAGTAAGAAATATTGTGAAACCCATACAAAAGAGAACAGCCAAAAACTGCTTGCTTGACAGAACTAATCTTTAATTAGGAGATGAACAGTTGCAATAGAAGCTTCTTCATTGCTTTATTAGTTTCATTTAAATAAGACGGTGCTTGTTACAGACAAACCCTCTTACAGAATTCAAAAATCTGAAAGACAAGCAGCAAAAACACCTGACCACCCCAAACTCAGCAGAAATGTTACAGGTTCACTCATTCGTCTTTTTCACACATTTAGAAAGAGAAGAGGAAAACCAAAGGTTAACTCAAAGTCCGGTGTGTGTCCCCAGTCAAAATGCCAAACTATGTCTATTTTAAATGACATCATCCTACTTCAGGAGGTTTTCACCAAGTAATTAGTCAATGAGAAGCCTTTTGCCAGCACCACCTCCATGGATTTTGGTGAAAGAGCAAGTTGTGTAACTGGCAGCTACGCTTCTGGAAGGCTGAGCTGGACTGTACTCTCCTCTTGCTCATACATACCCAAACAGAGCCTACAACTAGAAGAACTGAAGTCTGTTCTTGGGTGACAGTCAAAAATCACTGAACAATTTAATTACTATTTCTAGTGCACCTCGTGCAAACAAGTCCTTCAGTGGCTATTAAGCTTCATATTCAACACCCTGATTGGACCTGCACTGACAGTAGCCAGAAAAAGGCTACATTTTCTGTCTAAATCTAGTAGGTTTAAGTAAGTGCCTTGAAAGTACAGTAACCATGGATGTCTCAAATGCCATTCCGCAGATAATTCCCAGAATTTCATCTTGAAAGGGACAGTAAGAAACAAATAAAAAGAAAGTCTGTTTGTTTTCCCAGTTTGTAGATGCATCTATCCATCAGAGCAGTGTCCTGCAGGGCTTAAGAGCCCTGAGAAAGGTATTATGGGAGAGTGCTGACATGACCTGAACAAAAGCAGTACCGATGTGACCTTAATATAGAGCTAAAGGCAGTCTTCTGTCACAACAAAATGGGTAGACATGTTCTGTATAGGACAGCGGGTGAGTAAAAGGAACTGATGAGATAGCAAATGACAAGTGGATAGAGAGAAACACAGATGCAGCAAGTGGGCAACTATTAGCAACCAAGAAAAAACGCAGACAGAAGTCTGCCATTTCACTGTACTGCCCACAAACTACAGCTGTAACCACATCAGCTATTCTGTGTGCAACACTGATTCAACAGATCAACCCTACTTACCTTAGCATTAACCCACTTAAAGAGCAGTTTTATGCAGTGTCATCTTTTCCCCATATCAAAGTACATAAGCTCAGGAAACCACAGAGTTTTCTTCCTCAAAAAAACCCCACTGCATGCTGATGACAACAGATTGTAATGCAAGGTGCAGAGAAACAGCCAGGCTGAAGAAGAGCCCCAAACAGCACAGATTCGTGGGAGCTGTCAGAGCCTATGGACAGATCTTATGAACTTGCAGCAAGTGCACAAGGAGGCAAAACCGAGCTAGGCAATAAAAGTTTCCATGTTATTTTTGTAGGAGTCCAAGGCAGCAACCACAGCTGACGCAATGACTCACGGAAGAATCGTTCGTGGCATTATTAGCTTTAGATTACTGACAGCTTTGTGAGCAGGCCTAGTCGCTGCCTTCTCAGAAGGAACATAGGAAGTTTAGTGAAGTGACCGGAGAACCCATATAGCTAGTATCTTCTGGGTCAACTCCACACAGTTCTCCACCTTCTAAATATTCCCAGCAACTTCAGTGTTGGATTTGCCCTAATAAAACATCAGTGAATACCTCCAACTCAGTCAATGTTATATTGTTTTTCTGGCCCACCAATGTTTCTATCCATAACTAGAATATTCCATTCAATTTTCCTTTGGGGTTAGAAAATGCAGAGTAACCAATACAGCCCACCAACATACTTCTTGATGGATCAGTATAAGGATCAATGCAACTGACCAGCACTTAATGCAAACTAGGTTAAGATAAATTTGATAAAAATCAAGGGAAAAAAATTTTGCCTTTTCACAAGTCTGAAAGCTAGCAGGTTTCTGGTGGTCTTTAAGGAAGAGAAGGTCAGGACTCCAAGAGGAAGGTACTTCTACAGGAAAAGAACATTCCACTGGTGCTAGTGACAGCACATTTCCATCACTGGGATGTTTCCTCTTTGAGCTTTAAAAAAACCCATATTTCTACATAGCTATACCTTTCATTCTTGCACTTAACCGGAGATCTATTCTGGTTGAGGGTTTTGTCAAGAGGGGTGAAGAGAAGGCAGCAGCATGAGAAGAGAGCAAGAAAAGAGGAAAAAAAATCAGTTTAAAAAGATGAAAGAAAAACAGAACGCAAAAGATAAGTCGTCTTCATAAAACAGATTACAAGAACATGGAGATTTTGCCTCCGCACAAGGAAGTACATGGAGTTTCCCAATGATACAGGTAGTATAACCATCCAAATGAACATTCCTCTCTCTGGGAAAATACTCCTTTGCAGATAGATGTGACAAGCTCTAAAAGGAGCTTGCAACAGTGTCTGTTAAACAGACAAATTAAAAGTAAATAAAAAAGAACAACAACAAGGAGGGTCCTTTGCATATACTATAGCCAACTGTAGTTCTTTCCTTAGCACCCTTTCGCTGTAAAACTTTCAGATGGGAAGGGTTTATATTTCTCTATGAACAGTAACGTTTGGAAAGGGTAGAAGAAAAGCATCTCTAGAGAAGTTTCATCCACAGTTCAGTCATTCAGTCCCAGCCCAAGCAAGTGCCTCAGCTATTTTCCATGACACAAGCACTTGGACTTTTCCAAGAGCTGATGTCAGGGCTTTTCATGGAGAAAGAACTGCATTTACAGGGCAGGCAAGGAAGGAGGGCTTCCCCAGCAGCTATTCTCAATGTGGCCTTTGTGCCGCTCTGCTGCTGAAGCCAGGACCCTGCAAGAACTTTTAGTCCCTGCAGAAACTCTACAAAGGGGAGGGGACAGAGACATTTTCAGCAGCCAGCACTGTTCTTCCACTCCTGACTGACTTCCAAGGCTCAGAAGCATCAGCTTGCCATCTACAGGGCCTGAAGTTACAGCCTTTTAAGACAAGGACACCTATTGTTTAATATCTACACAATGGGGTAGAAGCAGACAAACAAACTAAAACTGGGGAGGGGGGCAGTGGAAGAGAACGTAAACAAACCAAGTTGCTCATGCTTTCCTAAGGCTGTTGTTAAATTCAGCCTAAAAGCAAGATTCAAGCAGTAAGGTTGCGGTTTGCCCACAGAACGCAGTTCCGAGCAGGAATAAACTCTGTTCAGAAACTGATAAAGAACAGAGGTTGCCGAATCACAGGTGATTTCGTACTAGTTCCCCAATGTGTCTGCTAACAAGTTGCTAAATATGTCAGTTTCCACCTCTGGGAAAGACAAATTGACATCTTTGAAATGGAAAAAAATAAATTAATTAAACACCAGAAATACTGAAAAAGGCCAAGTATTTTTTCTAAAAAGACCTTCAGAAAATGTTACCATAACAAAAATCTAAGCAAAACTAGTGCACTGCAGAGAAGAAATGTCCAAGATTTGTTCATTTGCTGCAAGCTTTTATTGCATGACCCACAGAACTGACCAGGTACAGGAGAAAGGTCAAGCCTCACGATTTCAGAAGTTATGACCCAGTTTTCTTGCTTATTTAAGTAGGCTATAGAGAAATATTCCCAGGCATAGAGAGCCCAGGCTTCCCTGAAGCAAGGAAATGCAGCTGAAATATGCATGGTTTGGCCATGCTAGAGGAGCTCCAAAATAGCCCTTTTCTCCACATTTTCATATCATCTTGGCAACCTGAGCTTCAGCTCTTTGGGGGGGGGGGGGGGGAACGCAGAACATGCGTGTTCGATTCTTTTCTCCAGCTTTCATTAGTGAAAATAATTTTAAATCCCTTTGCCCACAGACTGCTCCTCTATGAAAGAATCAAATAAAGCAACAAGGTTTCTTGCGCAGACAGGGCGTGGCAGTCCAAATTAACCTGCCTCCCTAAACTGGAGCTAATTACGGGGAAATGAAATGTTTGCTTTGCTTGCCAGTAATTGCAATACAGAACTGGCTCAATGGAAGCAGCCCTGCTCCCCGCCTCCCTATCACCACTCCTCCTACATGGCGTCTGGAAAAGCTTTCTAGTTAGATGCACAAAAATCAAAGCAAGAGACAAAGGAACAAGAGCTCTGCGCCAGACAATTTTATTTTCCTAAACCAACAATAGAAACCTAAAGCCATCAACTGCCATGGGATTTGCTTTCACCCAACACACGCATAAGGGCTTGGAGATCACTCGTGTTGCCCCAGCGTGTCAAGCAGTTTTTGCATTTCATTAGGCACACAGCCTAGTTCCTTATTAATGCCATACCTAGCTTGTGGTTGTTATGAACCAGCAATGAGACTAGTGTGGAAACAGTTCTTAAAAACAGCAAAAGACAGCAATTAGAAAGGGAGGAGAAAAAACACAGTGCACGTAATACAACTGGAAATGTAGCCTTCAAAATACCGTAACACTAACTCCAATTATCCAGCTTTAAGTTTTGCAAATATATGTACAAGGTTCAGAGCCACATTTGAATATTTGGCCCAGCGTTCACATTTCTAGTGAGTAAGTGAGTACAGTTGCCTGGCACAGGAACACCACGCCTCTATGGCTTCTAACTAATAAATGTAGCTTGGGTGCTAGATACTAGTAAGAAAGTACCCACATTAAGACATATTTACTATTCCTCCAACAGGTCTTTCAAAAGACGTTTTAAAGAATGAACAAGGCTAAGTTGTTGCTCTGCTCCTCAGCAATATGAGCTCATGTCTGACTTAGTACTTCACTGCAGATTTACCTTGATACTAAAATTTGAAAACATTAGCCTAGGTACATAGCTCAGCAACACCTTTACCGATGGATTTATGTATTCAAAAGGTATTACCAGTTTGTCTGACCTACTGCACCATGCAAAATTTAATTAAGTTACTCCTATGATAAATAAGGTCAGCACAACTAAAATACTTAGCTCCAAGAAAGACACCTTGTCTTAATTTAAGTTTTCCTTCGATTCTCTTGTTAGCTTGTTTTAAGAGTTGATGCACATTTACTGGTCTAGAAATGTAATGCCAACACTTCAAACCCAAGACTCACCTGCTCATCAGAACTAGGAATTGATCAGTTCAAAGCTAAGCAGACACTCAACCAAAAAAGCATCTTCAGCCCTGCCTTTCCTTCTCCCACCCAGTCATGAACCCTTGGTCAAACTACACCCATTCCACATGGGATATGCGGACAACATCCACCCTTACGACCTTTCCAAAGCTTCTAAATATTTGCCAGCTGCAATAAACTAATTTACAGCTAATATGTCTTAAACTACCCAAAGGCAAAGTGCTCCCAGAGGCCTAATTTACACCAGGGAAAATGGATACACAATTTTACCAACGAAAGCTGTAGCAGAGAGGACCAAAAAATCATTACCACATTGTTGCTTAACCTGTATAGTGTATTATTAGCTCTTAATCCTTCACAGCTTCCAATCTAGCTAATTCTGCTGGTGAAGTTTTACTCATGTAGATGCAAACACCAAATACAAACCTAAACTATTTGAGACTAAATTAAAAATATGCAACTAATTGAACATTTCACCTTACTTGCTTTGACATCCCCCAAGAAGTTTTCTATCCTACCATTAACTTATATTTTAAAAGTATCCATGTAAAGTTTCTCAACCATATTATCTCAGTTTGTCAGAATTCACAAAAAAGAAAATGTGATATAAACTGAACTATAAAGATATTAGCAATGCTACATAATAAAGTTAAAGACATCTTAGTTATTTACATGGCCTAAGAAAAAATAAAGAGAATTCTGTGATACACAAACCTATTATTTCTCCCCTGAAATGCAGGTCTCACCTATAAAACACAAGACAAAAGATGCACATAGCATACACTGCATGAGAAGTGAAAAAATTTACACAGGCATTTGTGGCATGCTTTCTCCTTCACATTTCATCTTCCTCTTCATCTAAATTACAGGATAAATCCAGAAAGACCAACTGTAAAGGACTGGAGCAGAACACAGGATTAGGATTTCACAGCAAGATCAAGCCCTGTTTCTTCTACTATAAAATGGAAGCGAAAAAAAAAAAAAAACCAGTAGCAAAGCCATCGTACTTGTAAAATGGCTCAAGATCCTGAGAACAGCATGTGAGTCAAATACACTGCTATTAATAGGCCTCCAAACAAGTTTGTATTAGTATTTTCCTCTTGGGTCTCTTAAAATAAATAAAAATACAAGAAAAGAAAACACATTTACTCAGGAAACCTACCAGCTGCTAAGAGGTGATGGCAGCAAAATTCCTCAAGACATGTAGCAGCAGTATAGACATAACCAAGCTCTCAGAAATATCAATGCCAGTTTTAAGTTGTTTCCCCATCTGCTTCACTTCGACCAGTTCTTGGTACCTCCTCCTCATACAGGCACAATGCTGAGAACTGCCAACTCTTACTGACTTTGATGAGAGCAGAGCTTGCAATAACTTGCAGATCGTTGCTCATTATTTTAGACAGTTACCTCTCCATGTCAGAGCCACCTACAGTGCTGCCTTCCCGGAAAATGCGCATCTGTCCACAAAGCTAAGTGACCAGTTTATAGCATATCCACTCAAAAAAAAAAAAAAAAAAAAAAAACCAAAAAAACCCACACACAAAACCCAACAAAAAAACAGGCTTTTTACACATATACATGCATATATGTAAAAAACAAATCTCCCCAGCAGTGATTACCATCTTACAGCCCTTCTGCATCAAATTCTCATACCCATACATTAGCAGAAACTATTGCAAATGGAGAGAAGTCTCTCAATGCTCGGATGGCTGTCACTGTATTAATGCTGTCTCAATTCTGCACCAACAGTACTGTCCAGACCATCACTGTGACTATCCTCTCTACTGATGCAATTTGCTTAATTTTTAGAACACTTCACAATAAAATCCAAGAAAAAAGAAAAGGAAAAAGATCAGTGAAAACTGTATTCAGAAAAAAAAAACACCCAAAACAAAGATGGTTTCTTGAACACCAACAGCTAACTTAACATCAACATGCATAAAATATCAGCTTATCAAAAATCACACTCACTTAGACTGCAAAAGCTGGTGAGAAGGTTCTGCTAACATGCTGCTATGTAATTCAGCATTGGGAAATGGAAAGAAGGCAGTGCTGCCAGCATCGACATCTAAGGCATCTTTCCTAGCTGTCAAAACCTTTGTTCTTGAGCTGAGACACCGAGGCACAGATTTTCACAGCAAGCATATTTAATTGGCCATTTTAATAATGAAAATACAAAAAGAGTAACTAAGGTTCACATAGCAGCTATCAAAAGAAGAAAAAAAAAACAACACTAAAAGAGAAAAACCTCCACTCCCACCTTTTTTCCCCAATAAATATTAAAGGAAAAATCCTTTCTTTCTCCTCTGCATTCAAGGAAGCTATTTTCTCATCTTTCAGTATATTCATATATCACAGAATAGGAACAAAGACTCTCAGATATTACCTGTTTCACAAGACAAAGTCAGCTGAAGAGGGAGATCCCAAAGGCCCATTTCCACAGGGAGTACACTGAGACTAAGTCCTCTCCGTGGAACACAAGCTACCCTCCTGGAAGCTTTCTGGTTTTTTTTCGCTTATCCGATATTCTTGAGAGGCATCTGCCTGATTGTTTCACTGACCACTTGAGGGAAGGGAAGAAACTCCACCTCTTCTCTCCCACCTCCTCCCAACCACCATCAGCTGTGGCCCAAAGCTGCACTGCTAATGGACACACAGAGAACAGCATCCACATACATCCCACAGAGACTGCATGCAACAAGAAAGCAGAAGAAAGCTAGGATTTTAAAATTTAGCATTTCCAGCTGTCCTGACAGAAGAATATATACCTATATCTGTATATGCAAAACATAGATCTGTACATTCTGTATGTATTTATGTATATATACGTATGCATGTATATGTCTATATACACACACATATATATGTGCATGCATGTCATTAAATCAGATCACTGATCAAAGAAACTGCATCACGTGAAGGCACATGAACAAAGGCTTGGCATAGAGCAGCAAAATTTTTCCTTCAATCCACTTTCAGCCTTTTACAGGGTCACACTGTGCTACGTAATGTATTTTGTTTTCAGGCATTTTGAAAACACCCGACCACCGTGGCACCTGAAAAGCACATAGTCTCAGAAAAACAGAGCCTCTGTATTGTTTTAGAAGAGAAGGGGGCAGGAAAGAGAGCGAGAATGAAAGCATGCCTCTTTCTGTCATCCAGGGAAAGAAACTGGGAGGTCAAAGCAGAGGGGGCAATGAGCTTACTGCTCTTATAGCTTATATGACTGGTCAAGCCCTGGGGAAGAAGGATTGGAAGGTGAAGGGGCTGTTTTCTTTTTCTGCCCCAATAACCTAATTAAGTTTGTGAGCACTGCTAGCGGGATAGAAATTTCTTCACGCTACACTGTCTGTTTGTGTTTGATTAATGTAAATCTTCCCAGGGCTCTAACCATGCCCCAGGCAGTGTGATGCCTGGCTCTCCATTAACAAGCATCCAAGCCACCACGTACAGCAGGATGAGAGAGAAAGCAAGATCTCTATTTTAGCCTTTGCCATAAAACCATCTAACTTGATCGAAATAATTTTTGGCAATTTGATTTGAAATACCATTCCTAATTAAACTCCATTTTTTTCCCCAAATTGTGGGGCATATTAAAAAGATGAAACTGCAGCAAACCACTTTAATATATTAACAGTAGACACTTTCTTTTGCATTTCCTCAGTTCTCATGACCAGATTTTTTAGACTACACTCACCACAACTTCTGTGCTGCCCAGTTCAATGCATGCTGGTACCAAATATAATCTCAAAGCCACAACTGCATCAAGGCTACAATTACACAGCAGACAGGAAGCCAAAGAAATCAGCTCCTACCCCTACATCTATCTGTTCCATAGTTCTAAGCATGCAATCATTTCCCAGCCAGAGCTTGTATTTTCCATGCTTCCATCTTTTCCAGTGGCGTGCATTATCATTTTCTAAATAGTAGTAAGCTGTATTTCATTGGTTCGTATTTTGAAACATTTGCCCAGTTTATCATTTTCTAGGAATTTCACAAATCAAAAAAGAAAATGTCAGCTCTCAAAAAGAAAATGGTAACCAGAGGAAAGCAAAAAACCCACTACATATCCAGCTGCTCAGATACACACTGGCTAGCACCCCTTCCTTTCAGAGTCCTGGTATATGACCTGAAGCACAGGAAAAAAAAAAAGGTACAGTTTTTTTTAAGCAAACATGAAATCAGGAAGAGTTAAGGAAGCAAGGGAAAAGTTGTTGCAAATCCCAGAGCAGAGCTTAATATCCAGTTTATTCATGCTTGAGTGAGAATCACCTGCACCAAACAGCCACTGCTAGGGCATAAAGAGGGTGTCAAAACAGAGATATTTTTAAACCTGGATTACATTTAAAATCAAGTATTTCCTAATTCTTCTCCCTAATGCATAGATGAAACAATGCCAGCAGGCCAATATGCCTTACTTTACTAAACTACATTTCGCTTGAAACACTGTTGTTTCCCATTTCCTTCATTGGCCAGGGTACTCTTACCACCTGCAGCAATCTGAACAACACACTCCAACAAGTAGAGCTTGAAACAGATGGTCAGAACCAGATCTGCTCCCCTCCACAGAAATTCACATTCCCTAGCTGTGTACCTCAGTTTACCCATCAATAAAACTCCGTATTACTCCGCTGCAGGGAAATACCACAAGTTTAAGATTTGTAAGTTGCTTTACAATCATAAGAACAAGTATGTTCAACATTGTAGAGTATTACTTACTACATCCTTGAAAAACTCAAATTCCTCCAAGCAGAGTGCTTGCTTTTTGAAATTTTCATGTAAAATATTTAATTTGAAACCATTCAGGTCAGTGAACAAATGGAGGAATACAACAGGAATACGCTTCAAGGTGATGTTATGCCTTTACCTCAGAAGGGACATTTCCAATCCCCTTAAAAAACTCTCTTACTGGCATGAACACTTGACAAAAGAAATGTGTTTGTACCATGAAACAATCTTGAAAGCTTCAGAAATAGATGTTGCAGCCTTTTCTTCATTATAACAAAGTCAAAAAAACTTTGAAGAATCCAAATGAAATTTCAGTCTATCAGGAAAAGTATCAAATAGAAAAAGGATTTAAGCGCAGGGCACAGCAACAGCACTTTTGGAAAACTATTACGAGAATGAACTTTTGAGCTGAACATTGAATTTGTTCATTTCTTGCTCTAAGGTTTCTTTTAAACTGCAAAAACAATATAGAAGGAACTGGTGTAAGTAAACAGGGCTAGTACTGTAGATTGCTTCTTTCCTGAAATCATGAATTTCTGAAAGAACATTGCTTTCTAAAGCAGCAAACACCTTTTGAAGCCTATTACGTCCAGAGCCAAAATATCGCAAAGGTGGCATGCATCACTACTTGAGACAAAGTTCTCTTTCTTTCTTACGATGGGGAAGGGCATAATGAATAACTGATTTTTAACAGGATTATTATCCAGTATGATCACTGCAGAACTACACAGACAAGTCATGTAAGACTTCACTGTTGGCTGCAGTTTTTTGCTTATGCACATAAACTTAAAATTTTACAGTATTAATTTTTATTTATATTTTATCTACGGCTTTTGGGAAAAAGAAACACAATGCATTCCTTTCAAGTACAAACCAGTGCAGCTGCCAGGAAACAGCATAAAAACAAGAAAGATTTGGGAATGGAAGCTTATATCTTGCTTCCTACTCTGATTTCCCAGATTTCCTTCCCTCAGTACTCTCTCAGCCACAGAACATAAGAAGAAAACAAATTGGAGGGGGTGGGGAGGTGGAGAAATCTTTGACTAAAAAAAGCAAAAAAGAGTCTGGTACAGCCAGGTTTTTAGAAGAAATTAGAGACAGCTAAGATATGGCCAGGACTGTGAATGTAGTATCACTATTTTAAATCTACAGGGATTTCTACAGTCCTGGACAACAGCAGGAAAGGAGTATAAGGAAAGAAAGCATAGAAAAGAGATGCTGCTTTCCATATCATTAAAAAAGAAATCTCTCCTAAGAACATAGGAAACATGGTAAAAGTATACAACTCCTCCTCATTTAGCCAGATTTCTTTGTCCTTTTAGAAAAAGTTTAATAAAACATAAGACAATTAATCTAAATAAGTGCTTCTAAAATACCACACTACAAGTTACAAGCCTGTATATTTCAGGTTTCACTTTCCAGAATTTTCAAATTTCTTTGTCCATCATTCTCTGTCAAGTAACTGCAATTTGGACCCTATTCCCTCCCTTACACTCTCTATTGATTAAGGAATGCTTTACTTCTCACATATATACAAGTCACACACCCTACAAGCAACATAAGCAAAGCTCTTCTCCTTGCTCAGTAACAGTATTAGCAGCTCTCAGCTGGTTAGGCTGGGATATGGTAAATATTTATGCAGAATTCACAGACCTTTACCCCAATAAGGAGCCAGGCATGGGAAAAGAACAGCTTCCCAGAGCTCCATCCAGCGGAAGCAAAGTGGTCCCCTAGGAACGAAGTCCACACCCCTGTGAAAAAAAATCCATGGAGCAGCAGAAGAGCTCTGCATCTGATCACCACCACTGCTGGTTGAATTTCTACAACAAAACCTAAGGCCTCAACACACCAAGCGCTAAGCATCCTGTTTGCAGCTCTTGTTGAAGAGGCTGAACCTCACTCACAATTTTGGGGAATTTCAAAGAGGCACAGACAAAGAACTCTATTCTTGAAAAAGGATTTAGTTCACATGCTATCAGGATACAGGATAGATGGATAGATGCGTTTTTAATCAATGAATCCCTAACATTATAACACATCACATCAATATACAAAAAGCTTGTCAATGCACTTCCTTAGCCCCTAAAATCATAACTGATAGGCAGAAGGGCTGTCCAGTTACCCTATCAGAGTATCTAAATACTTTATTGAGCTGTATGTTATGAGCACCGACCCTCATTCTTTCCCTTTCATTTTATGGGCTCAAGATGTTAATTTCTCCTATCTTTTACACAAAGCAACAAAATCCATCCCACACATCCTAAATAAACAGGAACTAGCAAAAGGCTGCTATGGTTTTTTTGAGGGGAGAGGGAGTGTGGAAACATAAAGGTACAGACAAGAAGATATGCAAGAAAACTGACATATTTCAGCAACATACCACAAGAGCACAGAGTCCACTAGATGACCTGTGTCTTTTAGACACATCTGAGAAACACGAGTGTTTTCAAGTAGAAAAATAATGGGCTGCTCTTTAGAATGCAGATACCTACTGAGAAGTCACAAAGATGTTAGAGGCGTTGAAATTCACTTTACTGAAGTATGGCGAATGTCTGTTTGGGGGGGGGGGGGGGGGGGTGTCCCCATAAAAAGAAAAAGGTCCGAACTCCCATACTTCATTCACAATGGCACTTCTTTATTGCCACCAAGAGAACTATAAACTGTATCTTTTTTTTTCCCCCTCTATGCCTATGCTGCGTTATTTTCAAGTCACATACAGTTTATTTCTACTTTAGACAGATCTTGGTCTTTGACCTTCATCTTTACAGAACTGATATTGATCCTTCAATACAGTTTCTGACAGCAGCAGCACACAAACGTTGCCCAACCCGCAGCTGTTATCCACACGCTTGTTCCATCGCTTACAGAGATGATTCCTTTCTGCCATGTGCAGAACTGAGCAGACTTTACACAGACGGAGTGGATAAGTTCACCCTCTCTGCCTTCATAGCATAGATCGTGTTCTTTCATAAACTTTTATTGGCCTGAAATGTCAACAACTCACAAGCAGCATACAACTAAGAAATCTTCTGTTTGGCATGCTTTATGAAAAACAGAAGAAAACTCGATGAACAAATGAGTCAATATTTCATTTGAATATCCGAAGTATGCTGCATTACATAATAGGCAGTGGAAGTTAAAGATACAGACGCTTCCTCTTAGGAATTTCTGCTAGTCAGAGTAGACAATTTAAGGAGAGCTTACATCAGATAAAGTAATAATTTTACAAAACCACTGCTTCACATATACAAACCCTTCATTATTTCAGCTCCTTAGAAACGTGCCTTAAATTACTGGAACTTAGTTTGAAAAATAGGAAACTGAGGTACAGAAACAGGAAATTATTTTTGCAGTAAAAAAGTAGATCAACAATTGCTGAAGTAGAAATACTATCCAGATTATTTGACCAGTACTCAGCCATTCTATCTTAAATCAGTACCACAATTCCTTTTTTGGAAGATTAGTAAGAGAAGCCTGCGTGGCACCCTATGAGGTACAGAAACGAAGTCACAGATACTTGGCATATACAACGTGTTTGGGAAGGAAAGTTAAACTGAGTGCTAGAAAATCACATGCAAGTAAGTCAAATGACCTGAAAGCTTTCAGGTTTCAGAGCATTTTGCTACACAAGAGTTAACCAAATGCTTTTAGGATCCTAGATACCAGATGAGAACCCCCTAAGAAATACCCCCAACTTTCTAAGTACACTAGCGGACACAACTTCAGCAGTCACTATGTGAAACTCAAGGGAAAGCATCTGTAGAATGCCAGGCAAAATTCAAATTAAAAGCTGGCACAGAAGAAACAAGAGGAGATCAAATCTCATGTAGGCCAAGCTCCAGAGAAGCACCACCCACAAAGGAAAAAGCAAAGATGATTTAAGACATGACAGAAATTGATAACCTGAGCAGGGTGGGAAAATACAAAAGCAGGAGTAGAAGATCAGAAAATATAACAACAGCTCTCTATTGCTTGAGATACAACCCAATTTATTAGGCACCTCACTGAATGATTCACCATACAAATCCTCTAGCGCTGCTCTGAACAAAACCCACCTTCCAGGCTCCAGCCAGCTGACTAAAAAGCACGTATCAGCACAAGTTAGGATTACGCTGGCAACCTACTTTACAGAGTCAATCATTACAAGACTGAACCACATCTGTCTGTTTTTAATGCATGGCTGCATTAACCATAAGCAAAATGCAGTGCTTAAAAAAATATCATCTTCAAAAAATGAAAGCACTAAAGTCATTAAAACTTTAAGCGTAACTGTTAATTGCAAGCATTTACTCATAAAAGGTATTACTGAAGTAAAGAATCTGCTAACCAAAGAAAAAATTACAAAAGGACCCACCATTTTTCTACTGTGACATACAACGTGCTACTGGACAATTTTCTACAGACAGTAATTAAAATAAGAAAGTTTTGGTACAAATATGGAAACATTTAAATACAGCTGTGAAGTCTGTTAAATCCGTGACACAATCAAAAAAATACCTATCTGTAAAAGCAAAAAGTGAAAGATCCTTTATGAAAGAGAACCCTAATCCTTTCAGTCTCTCATTGTCTGGGCTGACTTCTGGCATAAGAAAATGGGATATATGGAGCTCCATTTAAAAGGTCATACTGTTTCCTTCCTTGATCTTTTACCATGAACAATTTTAGAAGGCATTAAACATTTCAAAACAGCCTATCTAAACAAATTCTTGCTTATCCTGTCGTTGAATTAAGTTCAACTGATTCCAGTAAGCCTGCTATGAAAAAAAGCAGCCCCCAAAAGAGCTCCAAAATACGATATTCATGCCAGTCGCTAAATTCAAACTTGAGTCAATGCCAGAACAGAATACTAAACTAAAGGGAGAGACAAGTAATTACTATATAGTTGACAATTTGAAAAGAGAAAAAAAAAAAACAAAAAACCAACGAACAGGGATACTCCATTTTCTAAGACAAAATCTACTTAACTCATAGCAATCTGCTGAACATAGTTGCTAAAATTGTGTCATAATTGAAAGAGATAAAAACACAAGACCGGTAACGTGGTTTTAGCACTCAATACCTTGTTATGATACACTCCAGAGCTGGAAATTTTCAGCAATAAATACTTTCAGGCCTAAAAAAACTCCACTAACTGCTCACTATACATTGAGAAACAGGGGTGGGGGGAGCTTGACTTATTCTTTCCAAAGGATTTTCAGGTCGTTCTCAAATCACCTTAGACTTCACCCCACCCCAGATTTACAGTACAATACATATTAAAAAAAATAAAAGACATGAACTGCATCAAAATATTGACCCCATAAGCAAGTCAGCTTTATCATTACTGTACCCTGCATCTGTAGCCTTACATGCCCAAATTCTAAAAGCAGGAAAAAAACCCACAAAATGCAAGGTAGCAATACCTGTACTCATAGCCCCAGCCTCTGAAAATGCAGAAATCCATTTCCTTAATGCACTAGAACATACTTGTATCCTCTCAGTGTGACATACTGGACATACAGGAACATACAACCACTGAGTTCACAGTGCTTCCAGACATTGTCTATGAGCCAAATACCAGTTTGAGTTATCTCCCCTAGAATTAATTTTAGTTTGGAGTCTGTCCTATTGACAATTTCTCCTTTGCCCTCAAGCCAATGCATAATCAACAGTCTTTTCCAGGGCTCTCCATCTCCCCCTTCACAGCAATCATCATGCCTAAAGCACACCACTGAAGCCGTGCAAGGGGCCAGGAGATGGGCAGGGAGAAAAAGAAGGTTTTAGATCTTGCCAGAAAGCTTTACCATTGTAACTATAACAGTGCATCTGTCCCCTACTTTGAAATTCCAAAGCAAAAGCATTCACATAGCTAGTTATACCAGTGTAATTATGACAGTATATTTCCTCAGAGGCAGGCCAGCACTTTAGTGGGGCATGGTAGCTGATTCATCTGATTTTTTTTTAATTATTTACTCACAAGCTTGAGTACTGCTGCAGCTTTAAGAGACACTTCCTGCTTTAGCCTCTGGAGGGGCAACAGTGCTAAAACCAGGCAAATTGCAGTAATTGCAGCTGCTTTTCAGATAACATTTGATCATCAAATATACAAAATTAAGTATTATCACTTCCATTTAAGCAGAGCACACACGCAGCTTACCTACAGAAACTTTAATATACTTGTTCTTATCAGCTAGATCTGAGAGTTATCCATGCTTGCAAGAAACCACAACTTCCTCAATGTTTTATCAAAGCATGCTCCAAATGCCAATATACAGACTTCCCCCTCTCCAGTTTCCGCTATACTGTATTAACTGAACATGTTCACTACCCATCAGCAGTTGTCCACAGTTAAACATCCTCACAGGATTAAACAAAATGTTGTCTTATCACCATAACCAACAACGTGAGTTTAAGTAACTGAAGAAACTTGCAAACATAAGTTAAGCTCTGATCACCAGCAAAGCTTCAGTACTCAGTGCATTAAATCAGCAAGGGAAATACAGTTTTCTTTAAATTTGTGAATGGCCTGCAGTAAGGCAATGTCTCCCAAGGTGTCTTCTGCCCAGGGTTCTGAAATGGAGTATATGGAATCAGACCCACTGCAGCATGTAAAGCAAGCATCCTCTGCGTGATAGAAAAGAGAGGAGGGGGAGAATACAGGCGGCTCGCAATCTTACAAGAGAAAATCCATTTGCTACTGGACATTTCTTCCTGCACATTATCATGCAACTGAATTGGGTTGACTGCCATCGAGAAACAGATCCTGAGGCCACAGTGACAGCCAAAGTATTCGTCACTGACAAAGGGCTGCCCCACAGATCTGTTATTTCTGTGCCAGAGTCATGCAGCCTGACATCTATATCCAGTGTGCACACAGCTGGAGAGGTAACAGAGACAAAGGGAGGATGCAGTGCTCATGGATTCTCAGAGCACGCAACCAGCTTCAGGAATGCTACTGGCTTTACCATGACTGAGAAAGTATTTCTTAAAATCCCACAGGAAGCAAGCTTTCCATTTTTCGGTCCCAGATATTTGAGTAGGCTTCTCATTGCCATACAGCTAATCACTGTATTTCAAATTTACTATCACAGCAAACTGATCCAAACACAACTTTGAGAAGAAGATGAAGAGATTTTACATGGGGATTTAAATAAACAAGGTCCCTGAACAGAACAGTCCTTGTTTGAAGTGTCCAGAGTCCCTTTGTCCCTATCCTCACAACCAATTACAAATCTTTTTTTTTCTTAAACAAAGAAACAAAAGAAAATCCAAAATCCACCTCATTATTTGTATGTTCTTTGTTTTGGGGTTTTTTTTTTTCCTCTTTACCTAGCTGTTGAAATGCTCTTTTGGGGCCAATTGCAGTTTTGATCTAAAAGACATTTCATTAAAAAAAAAAAAAACAAAAAACCAACAACAAAAACCCCCACAAACTTAAATCCCTACATACACTCTACATGAACATTTATTTTTGGGAAAAAAATATTCCCATTTCCCAATCAAAGCAGAGGAACTAACTTATTTTGGTGGAGTTTCTGAAGCCATTTGCTGATCTAACAACTGATCAAAACCCATCAATATTGCAAGAAGGATGTTATAGATCTGAAGGAGCCATTTTCTCCATATATGAAGGGCAACAAATGAAGCAAGATTTTTAGCACACTCCAAGCTACTGTGATGTTCTCGTCATTGCAGTAAGCAGGCTCAGTGAAGCTGCCTCCCAGTAGCAGCAGAGCCATGATGATTTTAAAAAAAAAAAAAAAAAAAAAAAAAAAAAAAAAGGCAGGGGGGAGGGAGAAGGGAAGGTTCTCTCCATCTGGCTGAATTCCAGAAAGAGCATTTAGATTTGCAGGCTACCCAAAACTCAAACCTGTTGCAAGGCTATTTCCTCTCCCCCTTCCAGCTAAGCTTAATTATCTGCTTCTGCTTTACACGTGACCCAGGAGCTCTGCTAAGAGAAAGAACCTCCTCCAGTAATGCTGGTACTAACTGTCAAAACAAGCCGTGACCAGCACACAGCCACTCTTCCCCTGCGCCTGGCACCCGCCAGGCAGCAGTACTGTATCTCACAACCAGCCAAGCACGTTTCACACTACCAGAAGAGAAGTGGTTTTCTGGCCTAAACCAGGGACTGCACGTTTGGATTACTAGGGCCAGAGCACAGCCAGATACCCCGTCTGCAGAGGGGGAGTCAAAGGCACGGGTGAACAGGTGCAGACACCAGAAAACACGGCTAATGTCTCACAGACGAGTGCAAAACCTGATAACAAGTCTACTAAAAGGAAAAGGGAGAGGAGGTCAAGGTTTGCTATGCAATACATACAGCTGAAGTTGAACTGGTTAACATCCAAAGTAAACAACACTCTATATCTATCACCAACATTCCTACATCTTTCCACACTGGAAGGACAGAAAGTGTACTTGCCTTTTTTCATTCCCTAAGTATTATAGGGTTTTATTCTCACAACAATTTCCACAATGTGAGTGGGCTGAACATTTTACATAACTTCACAGACCTGACGTATCAGAGTGTAAAACTCGGGGTTTTCAATACCACTGAAAGGGCTGCAGTGCTTGGCAACATTATACTTACCAGCCGCTGAGTATTATCAAACTCGGTACACCAAGGCACCTGCCACTGAAGCAACTAAACCAGATACAGAGCAAAGTTCTTTTAGATCATGTACCCATTTCTGAACTACTACAAGATATTTTCTTCTACTGCTGAAGGTTCTATTATAACTCAAGGGTAGAGAAGCAGTCTGCAACAAAGGTATTCATTTTACCAGTGCCCTACAGACTTTGACGCATCCTTACAACAAAGAAAATCCCACAACAATTGCAAATGGCTCTCTCTGCAGTATCCCCATACCACCTTCACCAGCCAAAATGATTGAGCCTGTTGGTTTGCTAAGATCAGATCTGCACCCACATGAACCACTTCCGCTACTGAAACCGCAGGGACTACGCAGGGCAAACCACAACCTATCATTTTGTGTCTCTCAACAGACAGCAAGAACAAATTGCCAACTGGAGAGCTGCAGTTCATCATTATGAGATCTCTAAGCTAAGACCTTTTATCTTTGATGCAGAAGTATTTCTGATAAACCATTATTCCTTCACACCCTTGCATTTAGAGAGTTCACATGGTATAAATTCATCCCGTTTTATTACAGTTCCCCTGAATATTTTTTCAAAGTTGTTATGATACTTGCCTACCCAAGTCAGGTTAGATGGCTTATACAGCAGTCTGCAGCAGTGGGGAAAATCACCCTTTTAAAGCCAGAAGTGACCTGAGAAGAACAGCTTACTTTTGGCTGAAGTCACTGCCTAATTTGGGACATCACATAATCATAATTTTTCAGAAGACAGAAAAAAATATCTTATCAACACAGACCAGAAAACCGCATTATTTTCTCACTTGCAAGCAAGAACTTTGAAAGCCACTTAACAAAAGAACAGAAATTATCATCATCGTGGCTCAGATACTGTCACATGGGACTTGCTGTCACTCAAGTCAGAGCAAAATTTTAGAAGGCATTACAATGGCTGAAAGAGTGTTCTGGTCCCAAACAGCATCTACACAGCCTCCTCAAGAAATACACAGGTACTCCCAGACACCAAAAACCTATCTTCAGTCCTCTGCAGAAAACTCAACACAGCTGCAGCCCCGGCTTGTCAGGGTTTTTTGCCTTACACCACCAGGTCTTAGTCCTTTACAGCTGACCTGTGCCTTCAGAATGCATTGGCGGACAGGAAACCTCTCTCCTATCTGGCAGTTGCCACCACCTCTCCCATTTCTCTCCCTCTCGCTCACTTCCTATTGACTTTCTCATGTCTTACATTGCAGCTTTTTCCTATTTCCTTTTTCTCTGCGCTCATTATAGCTTCCCTCCTTCAATTCTCTTATTTTCCCCTTTTTCCAACACTTTTCTGGTAGCTTTGATCTCAGTCCCTACTGATCAGAATATCCTTTTGCATCTGGGCACAACAGAAGCATGCAATGGTGCCTCTGTGCCACAGGAGTACTGAGAGGAGACGCCTTGTCTGATGTGCTGCCAATAAGCTACACTAACAGCCACTATCATAACAGGGTAAAAAAACTTTCAAGCAGCCATCAGATACTTTAGGTAAGCCTGCAGGTTGAAGCTTGTACGTTTATGGGAGTGGTGGACTTAGAATCCTGTACCTGTCTCAGATCAGTCTAGTGCTTCATTAAATAGATGGGTCTTTTCCTCCAGACTTGGAAGTGCTTACTCAGGTCAGTTCAGGTCCCACCTAAACTTTCCAAGCCCCTTCCAGCACTACAGCTCATGCAGGACTCCATAAAAGAGCACCTAACCCTTCATAGGTTACTGGTTCATTTTGGGACGTCACCCAAGCTCTGGGTAAAATGATTGCCCGTGATACCACGAACCAGGATTCACAGTCTGCAAATAAATTCAACATCAGCTTCTCACATAAACAAGAATAGTTGTGCTGCTACTCACGGTTTCAAGGAGGAAGAGCACTTGAATAAAATTAAGATTTCCACCAATATCTCTGAAGACTTCCAATATGTATTTCAAGAGGTCAGGAACAGATAAAATCCAGTTTGAGTCTTGCCCTTGCATACATATTTCTTGGGCCAACTGAGAGCAACCAAGAACTCTCATAACCTCAGGATTCTCCCTTAGGTTTCTAGCATCAACACTGCAACTTCTTTATAAACCACCAAAAGAGGCCCTTTTGCTCAATTTACACAGTTCAGTCCATCTTTTACATAGCCCTGTTCTCTAATCATAAAAGGTTTAGTTTTTCTGAACCCTTAAATGAACTGAGACCCAAGTGCCACTTCCAGGCCAGCAAACAGACAGCACATCAGTCCTGCAAGGGACACTGCCTATCTTCAGCAGGACATTTGACAGTATCCAAGTAACCAATATGACAATGATCCGGACAGATTACAACCAAATTGTTTCAAGTACAGGAACTCATGTGCTATGCCTTAGGATCTTTTCCACCTCAAGTATTCAGCCTCAGGAAGGACACCATTCATTTGCTTTTCCAGTGCCAGAGCAATTTAATGAAGTACCTTACCAACTGACATCAGAGCCTAGAAGTTTCAGTGTTGTCAAAACAAAGCTTAAAATAGCCACGTAGATAATATTTAAGCATTTGCCAACAAACATAAACAGCAATGTTTCTTATTTACCATCAGACTTCACTAAATGGCACAACTATGCAAGAAAGGGTTCCTGTCCATTGGTCTTGGAAGTCAAACAGACACAATACTGAAAATTCTCAAGGAAAGGATGCAGAGTAATAACAAAACATAATGATGTTTAGTAGACAATTTGTGAATGTCACAGTCTGAACATTGTTTTGGTTTTGCTATTTATACTTATGCTTACATTTTAAACATAAGGATACTGCTTTTTCCTGTCATTTTTAATATATTTATTTTTAAATGTTTTCTTTTAAAAGAAAAATGAGTAAACCTTGTTTCTTCCTGTCTTTTTCTAAGTGTGCTGTTGCTATTTTGTTTGTATCCTGCCTTGTATTTTATCCCTTGTACATTCTTAATTAAACACTGCATATTTTACATCCCTTTTCATTTTACTAATTACTTTGCTACTGCTTCCCCTGTCCTTATTTTGAGCCCTCTCTTCTGATGTTAAGACATTGTCTACATCCAGGCTCCTGACCCTTAGTTTAATCAAGCTGAGACATGAACTAACACTTCTATTCTTTAAACCTAATAATTATCCAGAACAGGGCCAGAGAACAGAACATAGCATCACCTACCAGAAAGCAGACATTCAAGTCTATTTTCTCTTAGTGCTATTGACATCTCTTACATAAGGTAAGTCTCCTACTGCTAATTTTCAGAGGAAAGGAAGAGGTATTTGATGAGAAACCTGGAGGATAAAGCCTTGAAAGCAACAGCCTAAGCTTATCTTTCAAGCAGCACAGCCAGCATACTTCCTCGGTGACCCAGAAGGACCACCTAGAGGTTTAAGTGGAGAATTCAGTCTCCAGGCCAAGGCAAACACTGCTCCTCTTTGAGACACTTTGCATAACTACAAGCTGTAACACTGGGCTGGCCAGGGTGGGGGTTGATGTTTGTAACCGTGAGAGGCAAACGATGCTACTCAGAACACTGTGGAAAAAAATGGGGGGGGGGGGGGGGGGGGGGGGGCGGAACAGTTAATGTCAAAAATCCTGTTGATGATAGATACTCCAAAGTTCTTTCGGAAAGCAGGGAAACAGAAGCACGCACTGAAGCTACTCACTGAACAGGATTCACACAAAATGCTTAAGGCACAAATTCACTAGGAGACCCCACTTCTTGAAATAATCAAAGGATCTTGGGATACAGTCATGAAATACGCAAAATAACTGGTACAGCTGTCTGCACCGCTTTCCCCAGGCAAATACATGAAAACGCTCTATACTACCTTCAGATGAACTGCCAAATAATCTTCAATGCCAAAATAACTACTTTTACCATATGATACAGAACAATTCTGAGAGTAAACAGAAGACTACTTTGATTTCCAGTAGGAAGACTGTGGTCAATGCTGCCACCCTCAAGGACCAAAACACTCTTCTCCTATATGGGTCATGCTCATCAATACAGAAGTCATTTTTTTATAAAGCTTGGTCCCAGAAGATTACAAATTAACACACACAAAGCTCACCAGTGACCTCAGCAACTTCTGCTCCAAGGGCAAGATACACGTTTCTTCTCAGGCATCTCTAAATAGGAGAGCAGCAGGCATTAACAAAGCAGAACAGTGATCTTGAAATACTCCAATGTGCAAACAATTGTCCACAGGAAGAAAGGGGAGGCGCACAACACAGAGAAGGGCAACCCATACATGACAGTCATTAGTTGTGTCAACGCGCTACCAGCACTCAAACCCTATTGTGATAAGTCAGTCTAAGAGTTCTCTGTAGAATGGACTGTATGAGGCTGGAAAAGTCAAAGAGGTCCCTCCATCTTGCAGAAGGGTTTTTATGTTTCACATTTACCTAGGCCCCTATGGATATCACTTTGACAGGAATGGTATCTGAAGAGCTCAAGTTATCACCAAGCCATTTCTCTCCAGACTTTTCATGCAATCCCTCATACTCTCTAGGCTTTCCATAATTAGCTCTGGTGAGTATTTTTTGCTGCTGAATGTATCATGCCCCGATTCCTGTAGATCTGGATAAGATTTTTGGAAGTCTAAAACTGAAGTAGCCTACATCCCAGTACCGTTCCTAATCTATCCATTTGAAACACTAATAAATGCCATAATAGGAGTTATGTGCACAGGGAGAATTATACAATTGGGCTAACAGATGAAATATCATTCCTGCCTCCACCCAAATAATCATGACGCCCACAGCTCTATTCAAAACTAGAAAATCAAGCTCACCTCGACTTCTGTCTCCAGTAAAAACCCTAATAAACCATGCAGCATGAACTGGTAGCATTTGCTTCCTAGCCAATAGTAAACATCACAGACAGTACTCTCTTCTGACAGCTTCAATAAAAGCAAAATAAAAAATGACTTATGCAGAGGCTATGTCAACTACTAATTTGCAAACATAGTGAAGGTACAAGGATGGAAAGCACAAGAAGACTTGCCTTGATGACTATTACACTTTTTAGTCTATAGAAACAAGACATTGTGCTGCTGCCCACTTTCCATAAATATTGGTTTTTACAAACTCTACTAATTAAGTAAATGCACGATAATAACATCTAGCTACTTAGTAACACTAAGGCATGACTTTCTATTAAGTTCTTACCCTACTGGAAAAAAAACCAAAAAATTTTTCCCACCATACAGTTAAACAAGTCCCAGTTACTACGGGGACTTGCAAACAGCCAAAGACAGGGAAAGTGCATCTAAGCAGATAAGAAACAATTAAGGTCTATTTTAGTACCAAGTCAGGAGCAAATCAACAATTAAAACCTCTCAAGGGTAATTATGTGTAAATTCTACCTCTCCTACTTTCCAATCATAGCAACAGAAACTACAGCACTGTTATAAATAAAACTCTCTTGCAAGCAACTGCATAGAAAGAGTCACCAGTTCCTCAACAAGGTACTGCAAAAGTAGCAAGAGCCTCCATTCTTTTACTGTGCTTTAATAAACAGAGAGAAACATAAAGCAAGTTCTGTAGCTATGCAATTGCTCAACTCTGCAGTGTTTGGAATGGTTACAGGAAGAAAAAAAAAAAACAGTTAACTATGAGACAAAAAAAAAAAAAATTTAATCGCATACAAATGTTTCTTCAGTGTCATAACAGGATACAGCAGAGTTCTGATCATCCTTTAGTGGCCAACCAGAGCCTGCAAATGGCCGAATTTCATCCCGGCCCCAGTATGTCCTTGCAAAGAATAAAACCCTTATCTCGCTCAGCCATGTGTCGCCTGCCACAAACAGTAGAACAGAGCAACGCCCAAAGCCAGCCGGCCTGCCC
Source organism: Astur gentilis (assembly GCF_929443795.1). Classification (NCBI taxonomy): domain Eukaryota; kingdom Metazoa; phylum Chordata; class Aves; order Accipitriformes; family Accipitridae; genus Astur; species Astur gentilis. The sequence continues at coordinate 5,126,714 of NC_064884.1, forward strand.
GAGTGCTTCTGGGCCAGAAGAGCTCTGAAGCAAGCAAACGCAGGCACGCTCATATGCAGTCTCGCAGAAGTAACAGGAAAACACCTCCTTTAATGTACCCTACCCAGCCACCCACTACGCAGAGCGAGGTCCCAAAGCTGGCCTTAGATAGTTCCTGCAGTCCACTCTCCGCCTTCCAAAATCCTCACACGGACAGCCCAATACAGCATCCAGCAACAAAAAAAAAAAAACCTAGCACTAGTAACTAGACAGGAGTTCGAGGAAGAACAGAACCAGAAATTTTCAGGCTAAAAGGTATGGTAAATCTCACCTAAATCTGGGCATTTTGTCATTCACCTGATCAATTTCAGATACCTACTTTAGGATAAGAAATGGTCCCCTAGATGTGCCTATTTTCTTCCACTAACTATAAAGGCAATCTAGACAAACAGCTCAGATAAAGATGTCTACCTCAAAGACTTATTAAGTTAATCAAGATAAATGCCACCTTAGGAGGCCTCTAAACAAATACAGCATAGCTAAGAGAGGATTAAATTAAGAGGGTGTAAATGTTTACAAACACAAAGTGGCACTGCAATAAGGCTGAAGATGAATTGTTTGATATGGTCCACTGGGCAACAGGATTATGAAAAGAAGCAGCTGACAAAGTAAAAGAACATCCTGAAAGAAAGAAGGGGAAGTAAATGTCACTGCTTAAAGTTCTGACTCTCTCATACCATCAGAAGCCATGCAGGGCACCATGGCTATCCTGGACCACTTTTTTGCTTATGTATTTCTAAATCTCAAGTAGTCTGTTACAAGATAATCTTTTTTCTGCGCTCTAATTGCTGAGTAGCTGACGGGGAATGGCATGTGTCAAATGCTTCTTCAGTAACTGTGCTGAACAGTCATTACACTCTCAGAGGTCTTAACATCTGTTATGTCTCTTTTTTTAATACCTGGTATTCCCCCATACTCCCGGGCACTCACTTCCCTCCAGTCTTAAGACACTGGAGGAAAAACACATAAGAAAACGATGTTGTTTCGTGAGCCAGCTGGATAACAGAATCCAACTCAGGGATGAAGCATAACCATTATCGAAATTAACTGGGTTAAGGTTTGGTCCACAGAGAAAATTATCCCAGACGCATGAGATATGAACTGGCATGACTGTATTTCAGCATAGTGTCAGATGCCAAAATCCATTGAACTTTATTGGGAAAAAGAAGAAAACACTATGAGGAAAAAAAAAAAAGAAGGAACAAAAGGAGGGGGCTTAATGAAAAAAATAATTTATCATACTGGCTACAGAACAACACTAGAAATGGCCATTCATATATTCCTTCTAATTTACATATACTTCAATGCCATACATGACATCATCAATAAGACCTTAAAAGACATAAAACACGTAAAGGATGGGACAAGTGCAACCTGGACAAGGGAAATGTCAAACAGCTATCAAAACAGATGGTATGATTGCCACCTTAAACTGAAGGGATACAAAAGGAAATATTTGCTGCCTGTAACAGGGATTTAAGCAGCTATACATATGTAAAATGCAAGTATGTAAAGCTAATATGGAGAAAAATGCAGACCCATGCTACCCTATTATATTCATAATACCATTTGGCACAGATGCAAGTGGGCTTTTTCGGTTTTAAGGCAGTTCCCAACTTGATCCCAGCAAGGAAGGTCACCAATAAATACAGAGAGAATTGAATATATCATATGAATTATGCCATCTAGATGTAATGACACTGGAAGCATTGAGTTTATTTATATTGTACCTGCTTTACATTCCGAGCTTAAGAGCCCAATTTAAAGAGGCAATAGAGAGGCTTCTTGGGCCTAATGGGAAAGCAAGCTTTACACCAACATACTGCTAGGACAATAGTGACCGAAAACCACCCCCCTCCAGATCCTACACAATGCTGTAGATAAAATGGAGCTGCCTTGCTCCAGACGCTAGTAAGCGGACGTCCACGTGATGAGAACACGCACTACCACCATATCCAGCTCTCTGCCAAAAGGTTCAGCCAGGGAATGAATGGGCCACAGTGACCAAATTCCCTTTGCACCCCCAGAGCTGGGGCTCCTCAAGGCCAGAGGTGAAGAGTAGTGGCAAGGCCAGGCCCTGCTTCCCCACATTCCCCCAACCATCACACAACCCCGCCGCCAGAAAGCTCCGACTGTCAGGGTTGTGGAGACAGCTCCTTACCTGACATCAAAAGTCTTTTCAACCAGAACCTTAATGGAACACCAAACAGAAACATCCTCTTGACAAGACTGAAAGCAAAAGGAAATGAGACATTTTTTTTGCCTACGCTACGTTTTCAGTTTGGCTGTTCCAATTCAATAATGGAAAGTATTTTGTTTTACTAAGAAGCAAATTAAATTCCCTGTCCTCATGCTTCTCCTTCCTATGTATCACTCAACTGCTTCTTGGTATGAAAATCCTGTCGTTCCTTTTGATATCTTGCAAACTATCATAATACATAGGCTCTTAAGTACGTGAGAACATTCTCACAAAGTCACGGAAATGCCACCTTCTACTGTCACTGTCTTGCCTGGTACAGATGAAAAGTGTCCTGCAACTCAGAAATATCTCACGCACATGCACCGCAAAAGAGGAAAAAGTTCAGAGTTTTCTTTTTGTCACCTATTCTGCTAGTATAAACATACCACACAACTCATTTCAAAGACTTGGTGCTCTATGAACACCACGGTCATAAACACAGACCATACGTGATTCCGAGCTGTGCTAGCGCCCTTTTGCACTGCTCAGACGCTGTACTGTCTGTTAAGACCTGTGGAGCCATGACAAAGCCTAAGTGTGAGAGCTACACTCACTCTCTTTCCTGCCCACACCTGAGTCTCAAAGGTGATCTCAGGCACCCAAAAGCATAATCCCTCTGTCCCAGCCCTGGCTTCTCTTCTGTGCCAGAACTGCTTGTGTTGGTCATGAAAGGCCTAAGCAGCGAGGCCTTTGTCACAGGCATTCACACCTTAACCACTAAACAGGCAAAATAAAGGAGAACACAATAAAATACACAATAAAAGAGAAGTTTTTTCAGCTTACGAGCATCAAAAAGGTATCTTTTACTCTCATTAAAAAAAAAAAAACAAACAACTGAAGATGCTCATTCCATACTTCTGTCTCAAAAGCACATAAGAGGTTTCCTACCCAATTTTTTTCTCACAATAGAAAACACATTTTTTTCCTCTGCCTCTGAAGCATCCCAGTACAAGGGAGAGAACCCCAGACTGCTAATGAAATGCACATGGCAGCACCTGCAGAGAAGCCCAGAGGCCTAAGCAGGTATCTAAAGCAAGGAACATCGCGTAGACACCAGCAGACATTCCTGCTCATCAACTATCCTTCCTGCCCTCACCTGAAGTGACCTCTCTTGAAAGGCTACAATGCTTGACCTAACGCGAAGCAAGTGCATCCTCCACATGGTTTTTAGGATACAGCTCGAATCTGAACTCAAACTCTTGTCACTTTTCCTGCTTTAACATCTCACAGAAACAGTTCCTTTTGGTGCTCCTCCCAACACCAATCCGTGCTGGAAGCTGAATTGCAGTCCCTGGTTCTTACAAAGTCAGCCTGACAGGCTTGAAAGCTGTTGGACTTGAAATACTCCAGTTTCAAAGTTAACCCAGTTGTCTTGACAGTCAGCCACCCCAGGTACATGCCGATTCCCAAAAACTCAGATTTAATCCTGCTTTTCTGATCCCGTCTGTCACTGAAGTCAGAACACAAAGCACACGAGCTCTGGGAAGAGCCTAGACTTCGGAAATGGAGAAAAAAGAAAAAAAAAAAAAGAAGAAATCTCATTTCATACTGACCTGTCCGTGATTGTGGACTGTGTGCCACTCATTGGAGCCTTTGGCAATGAGTCGTATTATCCACTTTACATTTTACAATTACTGCAGGAATATTAACGAGGCTTTGCCCCCCACATGCACTGAGGTTCAGGATCCAGCCTTGCTCCAGAAGAGGCATGCACAGAGGACAAATTCAGTTCAAGGGCGGGGGGGGGGGAAAGAAAAGAAAAAAAAAAATCCAAAACTCTTCTTACAGTCACCCAGAATATCCAGACCCCTGAAGCGGGGCGTGGGGGATGTTCAAGAAAAACTCCAAGAAAAAAAAACAAAACAAACAACAAAACAAGCCGTTCCCCTCGATGCTCCCTTAGCCCCTAGGAAGGGGGGGGGGGGGGGGAAGCAACGCGTGCCGAGAGCGAAAAAAAATCTTCCGAGGCGACCAATCCTCACCAGTGCGGCGTTTCAGCGCGGAGGGGAACCCCCGCCGTCCGCGCAGGCGGAACGCGGGGCAGGGTGGGAGCGGGGCCCCCCCGCCGCCGGGGACGCTCGCCCACCTTCCCCGGCTCGCTCTCCGCAGGAGGGGGTGCCCGCCGGGCGCGGGGCTCCCCCCCGCCGTCCCTTGCCCTCCACTCCCCGCCGCTCTTTACGGCCTCTCGCCCGCGGGGGGCGGGCGGCGCGCCCCGCCAGCTGCCGGTGTCCGGAGGGCCGCCGCCCAGGGGCCCATGTCCCGCTGCCGGCCCGCCCCGACCCCTCGCCCGCAGCGGGGGGGGGGGGGGGGGGGGGGGGGGGTCGGGAAGGGCGGCCGCCTCCTTTAGGCCCGCAGGTCCATGCCCCGCCGCTCCGCCTGTCCCGCTTCGGCCCGAGCTAGAGCGGGGCGCGGCGGCCCGGCCTGCCGGCGAGGCCCCGGGCGGGCCGGCTCCCCTCAGCCGGCGGCTCTCGGCCTCCGCGCAGCCTCGGTCCCGGCCCGTTTACGGGGCAAAGTCCGGCGGCGAGCGCCGCCGCTCCGCTCCTCCCGGCCCGGTTCCGGCCCAGCTGCGCTGTTTGCTGCTGCTGCTGTTGCAGCTCCGAGGCGGGAGCGGCGCTTGCCCGGAGGAGCCTGCGCCGAGCCGAGCCGGGCCGGGCCGGGCCGCCTCCGCGCTCGCCCCTCCCCCGCGCTCTGGGGGGGGCTTGTACCTCCGGCCGCCGCACACCCGCCCCCGCCCCTCCTGCCGTCTCCTTCCGCCGCCGCTCCGCCCGACCCCTCCGCCGGCAGCAGGCCGCCCCTCCTCCCTCCGGGCCGGCCGCGGCGCGCCGTCCCTCCCCGGCCGCCGGGGTTTCTGTGCGGGCGTTTGGGTGCCGGGGGTCTTTCTCCCTTCCCCTTCGGCGCAGGAGGGGGCCGGGGAGGGGTTTCTCCTCATACATAACCCCAGCCGGGCCCGGTCCTGCGCCCCCTCCCCTCCACACACACACACTCCGCACGGGGCGTTCCTCCTCATCCAGCCCCTTCCCTCAGGGCCGAGCCCCGCGGCTTCGTCCGGCCCCCGGGCTGGTCTGCGGCAGGCACAAGTCCTCCCGGTCCCCTCTTTCAAGGCACCGCGGACTGCCCCGGCTGCGCCGGCACTTGCCGGGACAGCCTCGGCCTTTTCCAGGCCGCCGGTGGGGGGGAGTGGGGTGGTGTTTCCTTCTCATCCCGTCGCAGCTGAGTTGCTCCTCCTTTGGCCTGCCGTATCGCTGCCGAAGAGGTTTCCCTCTCCGTTTCCCAACCCTGCCGGGGCTCCATCTCCGGCCATCCCGCTCTGCTGTTTCGTCTCTTGTCACAAGCTCTTGGGGGCCGGGAGCGTGCGTGCCTCCCTCCGCAGGGTACGCGGGGTGGAAGATAGGGCACCGAAGACACTTAACAACGGAAAGAAACAGAAAACTAAAATAGCGAGGTGACAGGAGCGGTGCAGCTCTGGAGGCTCAGACAGTCACCGGCCGTGCTGTTTACGCCCAGACCTTTCATAGCCCCATATCAAATCACGCGTTCCCTGCGTTTCCGCAACACATTTCATTGGGAATTTTTCCTCACAGGTGAAGGTCAACAAAAATCCGAGATCAGAACAAGAACTGATCCCTCCCTGCGCATTCCTCGGCCTTCCAGAAACACTGCAGCCAAGGGCCTGTTCGTGCTCCTCTTCTCTTAATGCAAAAAAACTCCCTCCAATATGAAAAGGTGAGCAACAGACTGTATATTACCATACCTACTAAATACAGACTAGTTGGACATTCAAATTTCAACACGTCTGGACTTCCCTCTCCTTGGCCACAGCTCTCAACAGAAACATACCCTTGCTGGTATATTGCTCTAACTCCCTGTCATTTATGCCGTATATAACACAGCTTTAGGGAGAAGTGCCTGTCTCAACTGCACATGCATTTAAATAGCAGAGCCTATTCCTGACAATGCATGAACAGCACGAAGCAAACTGTAACAGATCAGAAGCTGAGTTCTAGGTACGTTACCTAATCCCAAAATCTCTATGTCAACACAAGGGCATAAATAAGATTCCTGCCAGGCACTCTTGTTCTCAAACACCTAGGAATAACATCTATATACTAGAAGTTCAGGAACCTTCCATGCTACTGTGCCTCATGTTGCCAGGAATTAAAGCCATTCCACAGAAGTGGAATGGAAAGCAGGACAGCTCTGCTGCCAGGGAGGCTGGGCATTAATACTGGTCCTCCCAATACAGAGGAACTTGTGGAACATCAGTCTTTCCTACCAAATGCCAACAGACCAATATAATCTTATTAGCTAATGCCAATCACATAGGACACCATGCTTCTTCCCTCTAATTAACCTTACCTTGATACACTTCTTCAAAGCCAGGACACTGGACTTGGAAAGAGTCTAGAAAACAGGTTTCTGGAAACTCAGGAACAGATACGTCATTAAGCATCCAGGACCATACCTTGCTTGAAGCTATATTCAGGACCCGGCCGCTCTACAACATATAGCTTTTTCCTCCTTGGAGCAAAGTGAGCACGAATCAGGAAGCCAGGAGACTGATAGTCTGAAGAATTTGTTGTTTTGACGAAGTTCAGTTCAAAGAGGGGAAGCGTGGGATTAAATCATTTTCAGTGTGATACTTGACATATATACGCAGGACATTTATACTTCCTCTTTTGGTTTCCTTTTGAGGAAGACAGAAGCTCGGGAAAAAAAGGGGGGGGGGGGGGGGAATGCAAGACATGCAGCCATGACTGCCTCTCCTTCTGCAGCTGTATGCAATACATTGGTCAGTGGTAATAGAGTGACTGAATACCTCTATCTATATTTATTATACAACTTGTTGCATCTTTTCTGCAATAAATGCCTCCCCGCTTTTAACTTAGGGAACATAAAGTACTGTGGCTTGAGAGAGGAAGGCTCCTGGGAGACCTGTTCCATGGCAGGCCCGGCATTTGCATATTGGGCCTCGATGATTTTTGTTACTTTCATTATATTTTATTGTGCGTAACAACATAATGACAATAACAATTAGCTGGAGGAAATCCTGGGGGAAAAAAATAGGAACAAGAAGGGAACTTATCCTCTGCTGCAGTAAATTGATGTAAAATCTGGTGGAGTGACAGCGTTGCACATTTACAAAAAATTTGCTCAGCATTGTCAAAAGAAGCATCACACAAAGCTACACCAATGACAAAAAGGAAGCATAAAACCCTTATGCCACACAGTTTAGTAGATTAACTGTTGCTCATAATGGGCTGCATTCCCATTTCAATGTTTAATGAAACACTTAGAATGACAAAGCACTAATAAACCAATTCAGAAGTAGACTCTGAAACCATAACTGCTTCTCTTTTCTGCAAACACTGAATTTTTTGGTGGGAGCTGACTGTGTACCTACACTAATATAGATGCCTATTTATGTTACCTCTGCCTGGGCTGTTTTACAATGTGAAATGCAGGAAAGGGGAGGGGGGGGGAGGAATCAATAAGCAATTACACTGTGCAGTACCAATTAAAATAGATATTTTTTTTTTGGTGGCTCTAAAGCCGTCACTTAGCCTGTATTTACATATAATACCATCAGACAGACATAGATGCTAGAAGTGGAAACTGCATATTAACTTCACCAGTTCATGTCTCCAGGGCAAACCACCAACGGTCTATTTTTTACAGTCCAGACCAGAGCTAAGCACCTCCAGTAAGGAGGACCTGAAGCAAAGAAGGTTGACTCCTACGAAGGAAAACTTCTTTTGACTTAAAGGATGGCACAAAAAGGACAGCTCCTCGGAGGTGCCTCATACGGGACTCCTGAAAAGGCAGGCTTATAGAGAAAGGTTTCACTGAGGTTCTTTTTGCAAAGACCCAGTTCTCCAGCCTCGCACCCGAAGCTCACTGAGGAGCCGTTGCCATCTGCTGGCAAAGCCTTGTACGGCACCTCTCCTCCCAAACCCTCCCCGCTGGCAGTTCAACAGCTCACACCCTCGGTCCCCTTTTGAAACAAGCATTTCGAAGGGGTGTCAGATAGCGGAGCTCTGGGGTGCTCTGCTTGCTCGACACTGACCACCTAAGGGTTCAGATGCGGAGGTATGAGCGGGGTTTGCACTGCTATGGGTACAGCATAAACAAAGGTAGGAAATCGGCAAAAGATGGTACTTTTTTTACTCCCTGATGCCAGATTTATCACACTGTGTTGCTTCTGATAGCTGGTATACTTCAAATTTTAAGCATGAACAAACACTGAATGTAATAATTTTTTTTTTTTCAGGAAAATTTCCCTTCACAACATTTCAGGTAGGATCATCAGTCATTAGAGCAACTTACCTGTGAGTGCAATGGATCTCCTGCAGACCTCAAGTAAAGAATAGATAGCTTTGTAAAACTGTGTGCTCCAAGTCAGACATGATGGGCTATTAGCTGTGTTTCGCTGATCTCCATCATAAAAATTAAATGGATAAAGAGTCTTTTAACTTTTGCTACTTACAAGTAATCTATGTAAAACTAGTGATAGAATGCACCAGTATTTAAACTTACCATAAATTGCTATGCCACCTGCCGTTCTGGCAAAAAAAGTGTCAGCTGCTTTTGGAAGGCAACAGCCAACCTTTACACCTTGCACAGCTGGAGAGGAAAGGCACAGAGGAAATGATTCCCAAGGCTAACAGAGAAGACAGCTCATTTCCCAAATATGCATATAAATTTGTAACTCCTGAAGAACGGATAAGACCTTGACCTTGTGTCAGGACTGGGGTAAGCCTGGCTCTGCACTCAGGCTTAGCACAACTTAAACCTTCCTGCCTTCCTGATTTTTTTCTAGTACCCTGCAATTCCATCCAGTCAAAGTCACCTAAGCACTAACAGCTGCTGCTTAGTTCAGCACCCTTTGATCCTGGGGAACTGCTCTAGCATGAGATTCTTCTGAGCCAGCTGAGAATGTGTGGGGGATTTCATTATTTGCCAAGATTCTACTTTTGAGGGAGCTGAAGATAGTAATGATACCCTGAATCAAATCCAGACACATTTCTATCTCCTTGCCCATCCACTGCATTTTCCAGCCAGATGCTATGCTGAGGCTACCCAGCTTCACTGCGATATGGATGCAGCCTGCTTCAGAACCCGATATGACCAATCCAGTGGCCACTAACGGACATCTGGATGCAACCCTAATCTGACAAAAAAACCCATGAATTTGTGCTGTGCTCCACATTGCTATGCATTTCAAAGCCTTTTACCATCTCGTACCTTAAAATAGGCACGTGATTTGCTCCCTACAGACAGGCAGCTTGTTCTGCATGTAGTTCACTGGAAATCCTGGAAATGCATACAGGGCTGTTCTATGCTTTTAAGTCACTTGGACACAAATTCAATACTTTGCTGACTTAGTTGAGACACAGATAGCTTAATCTATCAGAGCTTCTACTGTGACAGCTTATTACAGTTCCTAAACCTGGATAATCCACATTGCAGTAAGCATTTTTATAGCACTAAGCTTTCTTTCCATATCAGCATAATTAAAGCAGCAACCTTTGTAAGGACAGATGAAGCTGTTGTACATTCTGTCCTGAGTTTCCTTCTTGCTCTCTGCTAGAATCAATGTCCTCTGATTGGGAGGGGGGGGGGGGGGGTAAAAAAAAAAGTTATCTGTTATTAGGGTAAAATCTAAAGAGATGGAGAACAACATTATTTCTCATCGCATTTGAGGATTATCAGTTACACTGAACAGATCTTAACCTTCTGACATGATACATAATTCAAACAACATCATAATACAAGCATTGCTGAAAACCTGTACGTTGTAACATTTGAGAAGCCACAGAAACCAACACTTTCTCCTTCCCATACAAAATTAACTACCGGCAAAGTGTTCTTACTTTGCAAAAGCTTTTCCATACACCTTGATCTCTTCAGTTCCTTCTTAAAAGTCATGTTCTAAAGAACCATTATGTTACCAACTTATCAGCTGCCAAACTCCCCCTGGAACTTGGAAATAGGACAAAGCCAGCAAAAGCTAACATCTTCTCTTACATGGATTTACTAGACCACATATTGAAGATGACTTGGAAAGAGAAATCTGCTGGTATATTGGTATAACCAAAAAAGAGTTGCTCCTTGCCCAGAAATTGCTCATGCAACACAAAGCTAATGCTGACTAGTTCCCTCTCCATCTCTGAAATTTGATTTCTTTGGAAATGGCAGCAGACGTTATTTTACTTCCAGCCAAGCTATACAAAGCCTGCAAGTATTAGGAACATACCCACGACTTCCATAAAGCTTAAAACTTTCTCTCATCCTTTTCTGTCCAAGAAACAGACCTGCTGACAGCACTGGTATTAGTCTAATAGCAGACTCCAAAGACTTAAAATGCTATGTTTTTACACCAGTGCTTGGACCACTGTTGCAAGGGAATAAAGCCTTGAATATCATAAGATTGCAATTTCTTCAAACACAAATAAGGAGATCAGCTAGAAAAAGAGGGTAGAGGGCTGAAAGAGGAGGTTAATTTCATAAAGCTTTACTGCAGGGCCAGCAGTAGAAGCAAAAGGCAGGCAGCAGGGAAGGAACGGCTTTAAAAGAAATAATGGGAAGAGAAAAAATGAAATTAATTGGGGGTAGGGGAGCAGATTTCACTCTTTACAGTCAAAGCACATTTGCCCATTGAGTTAAGGCTAGACTCTGGCATGTTGTTCCTGAAGACGTGAAACTTGGAAGATGCTTGCAGCTGTAAAGCAAAGCTTCAGAATGCTGCTGTACTTTCTTCTCTGCTTCTGGACTACCTCAGAGGTTAAACAAACCCCCAGCATAAATTATTGCAGTCCCTGAGACCCCTTCATCATGCAGCCATGCTGCTTGTAGAGCGTAAAGAGGCCAGCATCTCTAGAGGGCTCAACACTACACAGCTGCTTCCCAGCGCTGGAGGATTTTGAGGTAGATTTAAGGGTTACATCCAAACAACTAAATTGGCTTAACTATTTATAGAAAACAGACTTCTGGCATACTGGTGTGCTCTGGCAAAATGCTGTGACCATAAGCAAAGCAGAGTAGCTATTCTTTACCAACACAACACTTAAGGTCTTTCCTGAGTGTGGCTTGGCTACGCTCTCAGAGCTGCAGGCGCAGACCATGCAGGGCAGGGCCTTTGTTCTGTACTGGGTCTATACAGTGACTGGTTCACAGAAATTCTTGTTGGTGCCTAGCTCTCTTACTGCAGTCAGTGAAAGCATCACTGAAAGAAATGTTTTCCTCTCCTCTTATTTTAGGAGCATCTTTTGAAGCAGAGCTTTTAAAAGGAGTGCACAACTTTCTAAATCACTTGACAAAGCTGTTCTGTGTGTTGGTGGCTTTCTCAGCGCTAAGCTACTGCATCAAGGGCAAAAGACGCCCCTATGCAAACAGACCTGAGGCCTGCGCAACATCCTCCTGGCAGCTCACATCTCCCACAGCAGATTATGTGGCACAGTCAGTCCTGCCCAGGGAGTTTTGGGGCGTGAGCAGAACATGATATACACAGCTCCCAGCAGCTGCACAGCCCTGCAGTTTCTCTCTGGCTCTGAATGAAGACAGCTCCCCAGTACGTAAGCAATAACACCACAGCAGGCACGTGGAGAGACAGACTAGCATGACTCAGACCCCAGACTAAATCTGCACCTTTGCACAGTGCTGACTTTAGGTCATCTCTACAGCTGCAAGTACCCCCATGCAATATTAAATAATGCTAAAAAATACTCTCTTCCCATCAAATGTTTCAATGAAGCAATTCCTAGGCAACAATGTTTAGTTTATGAATGAGAAGGGCTCATGGTTCATGGTGGGGAAACACAGGAAAACCTTCTCCTTTAGCATACAAGGCATGGAAAGCAAAGGAAACATTTTTGCTCTGCGAGTTGCTTGAGGATAGGCGCCTGAAAGGCCTGGGAACAAACACTATGGAAGAAATGCACCCTGTTCAGCCAGTCAACAACCTGGAAGCACCTATTAGCAAACACCAAACTACCAAGTACTCCTCAGGACAACCTTGCAAAGAAGAGTGGTTTCTCTGCCTGTTAACATGTCTAAGAAGCAATAATGGTGAAAGCTAACAAGTTGTTGGCTCACTCCCTAAAAAGCACACACCGATCATCACTTTGTTCATTTACACTGGCAATGCCAACTCATCCAACAATACACAATACAACTTAAGAATTGCATCCAAAGAGAGAAAACAAATTCCTCATATAATTAAATAATCTTTATTTTATAAAACATAATACAAAGCATCTACACCATTCACTGGTGGAACATTAGTTGCTATTACACAGTAATTCAAACACAAGTTGTTATTTCACACTAGTTCTGCAGTTTCCTTTTACAATTTGCTCTAGCCATCATGGACTAGCCTGAGGACAGGTCCCACCATGTGCTCCATAGCTTTAAAGTTATACTTCTTCTGGGTCTGTGATTCTATGCTGGAGCCCACTAGACAGACTACGAGACCTTGCTCTGAGACATCATTGCTAGCTCTACCTCATAAAGCCATTCCTAATTGCTCTTTTATTTTCTGGTGCCCTTGTTTAACTTCTAAAGCCTCAACATTGATCACAGTACTCTACTTCTTCCAAGCAAGTTTCCCCCCAGTTCAAAGAAGGGGACCACTCAGCCATTAAGTGCATTATCTTTCAAAACATCATCACGCAAGGTGTTTCATAGATACCTGCAGTCACTAACTGACATCTTATTCGTTTGGGCAGGTATGGGCTGCACAGCCCCCACAGAAGGGCTGTAACCATGCATTAAGCTGCACACCAAACCTCAGCAGAGGTCAGAGTCCAAATCATCACAACTGCTCAGGAAACTTCTGGGTGGGCAAGTCAACAGCCACACTGAGAAATGGACAGGCTGTTTTCACCTACATTTCTTCAGGACTTGGACTTGCTGCTGAAAGCCCTTATTCCCTGGTCAGGCTGGCTGTTGAAACTCTTTTGGCTCCAAATTTACTGTAATCCTTACTAGAAAAAACCCACCAGACATCCTTTCTTCAACCTGGGAGTCCACCTGAACAAGAAGCAGCATGGCTGATTTTTACATGTGTCTAGCTTACTCCTTTTTACTCCTACCCATAAGCACGACTGTAAAACACCTTGGACTCCTGCTTTTGTGAGGCAAGCCAGATGCTGGGAAGTGCCATGTTCATGTAACAAAGTATTGATGACAGGTCATAGTGAGAAGTGCTTCACTCAGAGCAACAGCATTTTGCCTTTATGCAGCACAGCTTGACACAGACCACCAAGTATTCATCAAAAGTGGCTTACTGTTAACAAATTAAAACACCCCACGAGGTAGCTAATACTGTACCCACTTAATAAAGTGGGTAAGCTGAGGCAAAAAGGCTCTTTGACATGCCTGACAGCAGCAGCAGAGCTGAGAAAGAACCAGCAAGCCCCAACCAGCCCTTCTTGTCTCCCTTCAAGATTCAATAGTCATATTACTGCGCTGTGCTAAATGAGTCAAGTTTCCTTTTCAGGACCAGCTCGCCCACCAGTTGGCTCTGCTAATCTGAAGTGCTTTGGACTCTTCAGGTCTTTGGCTGCAACAGGCAAGGCTCACAGCAGAACTGGCACCTGAGCTGCACTGGAGGCCTGGTGCTGAGGCTCAAAATAAATGATCATAATAATGACAGCAATAACAAAGGAACAGCGCTTAAGAACATACAGTGAAATAAACACCAGAAGCTGCCAACTGGGGGACAGTTTTTCCCTGCATATGGGACCAGATAAGTAACACTTATTTTTTTTCTCCCAGTGAGGTTCACTTTTTTGCTTAAAAAAGGCCAGATTCTGTGCCTCTCTCTCCTTTAATTACTAGGCTGTAAAATGCTCACTTTTATAAAGTGACCCAGGTCCAACCAGGGAGACAGAAGTGAATTCAAAGCCCAGGGGTCAAGGCATCAATTCAGATGACGGAGAGCCAAGGTTAAGTCTCTGGCTTGAACAGAGCAGAGGACAGACTTGAAGCTGGGTAGCTCTTCCACCTTAGCCACCGTGTTTTGAAGATGCATGTTGGCCACTCTTCAACCAGAAATCCCAATTTGGATCAGAGGAAACACTCTTGTCAAAACTGGTATCTAAGGTCCTGGGGAAAAACATCAATGCTAGTTTCAAGTGTTTTTCAATCTTTTTTCCATAGAGCTCCCAGACATTCACCTACAGTACCCCACTATCCCCAAGCACTGTTGCAGACTCTGGGTTCAGATATGCTGTCTGAATCCAGGGTGACACTTTCAAGGGCAAGAGAAATATACAGCCTTCACTACAAATCAGGTTCTGGACCCTGTTCCCTTTAGATTGCCCAAACTGGCAAGTACAGATTGTTTGCAGATTGCTGCAGTAAAACACCCTGCATTTACTGTTCTTATTTTAAAAAGTTACTTACAGCTTGGGGAAGGTATTTGTCTGACAATCTCAAGGCATGCCATTTGGTCTCAGGCTGGCTCCACACTATACCTGCCTTTGGGCCAATAAGCACAGCAGAGGGAATTTTGGCATTCTGCAGACAAACCAGGGCTTGGTCCATGAGCCAGAAAACCACTTACTGGCAAGTCCTGGTGGGGCTTCTCATAACAGAGAGTGTTGGTCACTCAAGAACTAAAAGCAGTATTTGGAGGGTGTGGGTGGAGGTTTAACAGTCAGGGATGAAAAGGAGATAAAAAGTCAGAAAAGCATTTCCTATCAGGGGCTGTGTCTTTGGGTGTGCATACAGAGCACCTAGTCCTGCAAGGCGCCAGTGCATTTAATTAGAGCTTCTGGACACTACTGAAAACCAAGTTATCAATATGTTATTAAATAAGTTATTAAAAGGAATTAGCAAGGATAGGAAACAATAACCTACCTAAAAACCCTGTTCTTTCTAGAGTCACACTCTAGCTCAACCACCAAAATCGTTTCTCCCAAAGGAAACACAGGGATAATGAACAAAGTGCAGGTAACAACCATCATTTTGCATTTATATAGCACCTCTCAAGTAAAGATTTGAAAGTGCATAACACAGATGGATCAGCTCCATCACCCCCAATTCACAGATGGGGAAATTAGGCACAGAGTTAGAGTTACATGACTTGCCCAAGGTCACATAACGAGTTGGTGGAAGAGCCAGGAATCCCAACTCTAATGAAACACTAGAACATGCTTCTTCCGAGCAGTATGAAGAGTCACTCTAGCTGTCTAGACAGTACAGGACACTGAACATGAAGATCTATTGTTATTTTCTCCTCTCTTCCAAGATTCTACCAGTGCTGAAGGAGTTAGCTACTAACATTGCTATTTACACCTGCACTGCTGGACTAGTTAAGTTTAGTCTGTAAAATTAGCCCTTCTTTCACTCATATCATTTAGCGTATGCTTACGTACACACTGAGCCAGCCTCTGCCAGGCCAAACACTGTAGGTCCAATGAATCCATGGCATAGCTCCATGGATTTCAGTGGAGTTATGCCAGGGATAAATCTGGCTCCAGAATTGCTAACGTGTGTTGGCTCCTCTCCCGACAGTGGCATTTCAGGCACGATCCCCTTCTTGCCAGATTGTGAACTCGAGGAAGTCTTTACTCAGCATCCAGTCAGTGGTTTTTCAGATGTCCATTAGTTTTCAAGTGTAACTCATCACTCCTCCGACTCCTCCAAGCATGGTACTTCTTCATGCTCTTCCTCCTAGCGAAGCGACAGATGCTGACCATGAAAACCCAGGAGACAGCATACATGATGACACCACCCAGCTTAATGTACCACCTGGGCTTGGGAGAAGCAAGCTCACAGTACATCAGCCAGGCCCCCACTCCAATCCGCACCCCAGTGAAGAGGACCACGAAGAAGAAATCCACCACATCGCCTGTGAAAGTGTGGTAACATCCCATCTCCTTCAGGAACCAGCGGGCCTGCAGCAGCGGGTTAGTGATCTCACTACCAAAGATGACGGCATTGACCTCCGCAGCTGACTCCCCGAGTGCCAACGATGCTGTGATGCCCAAGATGCTCACCAGATGGTGGGCCAGCATCAGGGCACCCTCTGCCTGGAAGTACACACACCAGCAAAGGTCGAAGAGGAAGTAGCCCAAGCTAAGGCACAGCACATGTACCTGAAGAGTTGTGTTTGGTGATCCTGAAATATAAAAGACACCAGACAGAGCTTTAAAGCATGGAGGCAACAAGCAGACAGGATCTGAGACAAGGAATGGGTATTTACCTTCAGCACTGGCAGGCTGGTATTAGCTTGTACTGATCACAGCTCAGCTGGACAAGTCAGACGAGTCACAATACTATAGTTGTTAGTCTAACAGCTGCATGCATGTAATGGCCACACAACATGATCACACGCTCTGCCAGATTGCAGCTGGGGAGGGCCATTACACTAGCAAAATACAGTACCAGTCTCTCCATTTCTCTAGTACTTTCCGTCACAAAGCAGCTCAGCTATCATTACAATCATCATTCCTCAAGTGGGCTGGATACTGAGGTGGTGGGAGAACCCCACTTTGTGCCATCACCCATTGGGGAACTTGGGACCATGACTTCCATTACTTACCTGGGTGACTCAAAGGCCAGGGACCATCAATAAAGCCAATGTAAGCAGAGAGACAGGTAGCAAGGATGCCATGGGTCAGTGTGACCAGCCTGCAGCTCCATTCATAATTCCGGTGCTTGTAGCGATGACAGAACCAAGCATAGAGAGAGAGCCAGGCAAGCAGACTGTAGGCTACCCGCAGAGGCAGAGCGAACAGCATCCTGTCACAGGAACAGAAAAACCAAAATCCATCAGAAGCTCTAGCCTTCAGCAGTGTTAACACAACCCAGTACAGCATTTCACCCATAACCATCCCAGCACTGAGTGTACAGTGCTGTTTCCTGATGGTGTTGCTTGCTCCTGACAAAGTTTTTCTGCAGAGGAACTGCGATTCCTCTGGGGAAAGGCCTACATCAAAGAAGCGTATCCTTGAGAATTAGGGCAGATTCACCATGTGGCCACCAGCACACAGACCCCCACCAGCATCACCTCAGCTGTGGGAAGATGCACTGAAAGCATAGACCTTGTAAGCTAGTGAGTTCCTAGCCTGGTTGAACAGAAAACATACCACGACTTGGTAAAGTACCTCGGGGGACTTCCCCAACCAGTCTACGATGCAGGATCTGCTGGGATATGTTAGTGCTCATCTGCACTGCCTGAGGGACAGGCTGAGGAGCACCACATCCAGCAATAAGGCTTTGATCCAGAGCTACACCTGCCCCTTCATTTTAGTTCCCTGCCCATATATCTGCATTTGACTGGTCTTCTTGTGTTGCCCCACTTGACCTACTCACCCTGTCACGCTGTTTGCTAGCTTGGTTCCTCCTCTCCTGAAACAAAAACCCAAGAAAACCCAAAACACACACAGTCTCTTGCTAGGTCCACTGCTAATCAATCTTCCCAGTGCAGTGACACCAATTGCAAATAGGTCAAAAGAAACACAAAGGCATTGCCATCTCCTCCTGCTACTGAATTTTAACCTTCTAGCATCAACACATTTCCAGGACAATTTGGGGGAAAAAACCCCACTGTAAAATCCCCTTGTCCTCCCCAGGAAAACTTCCAGTGAAACAACATACAGTTCAGGCTTCTTCATGAGTGTGCAAGGATAAAGCTCAGATTAGAACAAAGCACCCCCCAGCAAACAGTGATTGGATGAAGCAGCCCACCACCTTTGGGAGCAGCCAAGCACTCACAGCCAGTCCCTTTCCTACCCCTGGCTGCAGTCCACGAGTGCCCCCCACCCTGCCCTGCACCTCTCCTCACCAAGGCACTGGATGCTCCCTCCTCTGCAGTTTGAGAGGAGTGAGACAAGGTGAAAACCACTTAACCCTCCTAACTACAGACTTCATTCCATCTCTTCTGGCACCAAGACCTCCAAATCTTTTTGATACAAAAGGATTAGATGTCATGCCCATCAAGATTTTTTCAGCAGTATTTCTTTTATACACCTTCCCTCACTCAATGTGCAATACAGAATCTCTCAAACAAGCAAAAGACATGCTGCCAGAACAAAATTACAGGGCATAAACATCTGTGGAGGATATTGCTCTTGCTGCTAAAAGCCCCCCAAATACTCCAATATCTACATCTTGTTCCTATTTATAATACCTTTCCATGAAATATAAGATGTGTCTCATTACTTCTGAGCATTCAGGGAAGCACATCAAAAGAAGTTGAGTCACGCTCTGGGATACGTGAGTTTCCAGTTGCGTAACAGCAAAAGCACCACTGGTCCTGCTGGTACCTTCTGACCAGCGTGCTGGATTCACTGCCAGAGCTGGGGAACACCAAAAGGACTACACGTGATGAGGAGTCAGATTTGCAATACCTAACCTTCCTGTTTGGCCTCTTGCAAGTATGACTAGGAATGACTTGGGAGGCTGGGTAAACAAAACCATTACAGCATAATGGGCCTCAGGAACACGGGGAAATGAAATAAGGATGTGATTAACTGCTCTGAGCAGGTGTTTCCATTAACATCCCTGGTACTTGAGGTCCATAAGCATTTAGAGTCCAGGCAAATAGGGCAGGAAGAATTCTGATGTGACAAAAGGGATTGACCAGCTGAAGAAGGCTGGTAGAAGGAAGAGAAATGACCTTTTAAACATTTTGAGGCGTTTTCCACGCCTCCTTGTGAGGAAGATGTTTCTCCACTCCCTGGAAAGAAAGATGGGGGCTACCTTCCAATTGCACATCAGAGCTCAGTATCTGTCATGAGCACATACAACGTATATTGCACCTGTGATTTACACCTGCCCCCACACACTGGAAAGGGCAATATCCCTTAAAAACATCAGTAGTCATAATCATTTGTACCGCCAATAGCAATGGGGTCACGAACGAAAGCAGGCTCTACAATAATTACGTGAGCCTAAAAACCTAGTCCAGAACAGCCCTGCCCTCCCTGAAAGAGCTTAAAAACTAGATGGGCACCTCCAGCAAAGCACCGTTATCTCCTTTTTTTTTTTTTTTTTTTTTTTATTCCTTTTCCCTGTACAAATGAGAAAACGGAGGAGCCCAGGGAGCCTAAACAACGTCCCCAAACCACAGACGCAGCCTGCCCAGCCGACCCGAGCCCTCCCGCAGCCAGCAGCCGCCCTCTCCGGGATGCAGCCGCCCTCCCTCCCTCCCTCCTTGCGGGCCCTGGCGACGAACGAGCCCCGCTCCCCCCGCGCTCGCCGGCCCCGCTCTTCCCCAGCGGCTGCCGCAGCTTTGCGGGGACCGGCCGCACGGAGCCGCCGGGGCCGGGCCCGGGCCCCCTCGCCGCGGGGGAAGGTGCCCGCCCCGGGGAGCGCCCGGCGGCCGCAGCCCGCCAAGCCGCGGGGCGAGACCGCGGGGCCCGGCCCTCCCCGCTCGGCCCGGCCCCGCGCACCCACCTGGAGGGACGCGGTTGCTGGGGCCGGCCCGGCCCGGCCCGGCCTACCTCCGCCGCCCGGGAAGAGGAAGCGGCGGCGGCCGAGGGGCACCTGCTGGCGAGGAGGAGGGACGGCAAGGGCGGCGGGAAGGAGGGAGAGAGGGAGGGGGCCGCATGGCTCCTAAAGCCAGCCGAGAGGCTGGCGGTCTCGGGGCCTGGCCGCCACTGCTGTAACCGGCGGGCGCCTGTCAGGCGGGGAGGGCCTGGCTTCAGCGCCCGGGAGGCTGTCGCTCCCCGGGCGAGAGGCAGGTCGGGTTCTCACCCGGCACACGCACCCACACACAGCATCATCGCTTTAGTCTGTGGGCACGGGAGATCAGTGCCACGCACCCGGGACCCGCTCCAGTCACCTCGCGCGTCCCGAAGAGAACGGGCCGCAGGCAGAGACAGACCTGGGCTCCCTCCGTTCGCACCCAGGCAGCGCCTGGCGTGAACCCGCCGTTCCGCAGAACTTGCAAAACCGTGTCAGGATAGCACCCGCTGCAAGGTAGCGTACCCCGCGGGGTTTAGCATCCAGGCGCAGCGCAGAGCTCGCAGCTTCAGCGGGCTGGGAAAGCACACAGCCCTGCCCGAAACGTACCCTCTCATCCAGCGCTTATGCAGCAGTTACAAAGCCTAGCAATTTCTTCTCGCTACGAGCATTCAGTGCTAAACCACATCTTTTCTCTCGCCCGCCTTCATCTGCATCCACAGAGCAGCAAAATACAGGGCTTATGCGGGACACCTGAAGTAGCTTACACAAATGTTCCTCCGACCAACACGCTCACTCCTTTCGTAAGCTGCAACCGAAACAACCTCTCACACCCCGAAGTAGGGTTGGCTTTTTTCCTTCATCCTCTCAAGTTTTACCTTTTGAAATACAGGTGGTGGCAGTTGCTTGTCCTGCTTCTTACAGCACTTGTAATAAGCCCGTTTTCAACTGGATCTCTATCTTACTTTTCCAGTTCAGGCCAGGCACAGGTTCCTATTGCTACAAGATGCTCATTCTTCAGCTGTTTCAGCACAACATCCTCACCAGCATTAATAGTGCATTTGCTTCTCTGACAAATCTTAGGTCTCATCTTTCTTTCCCCCACCTTTGCTAGACCAGGCACCAGGCCCCCTCCAATAGCCTCAATAACGACCGAGATGGAGATGTTCTAGTATTAAGCTTCGGATAAAGAAGCGTTGACAGACAGAAAGCTATAGGGCTAACATTGACTCATAGCACAGAAACTGAGCAGCCAGGAAGAACAACAGAGATGGACACGGAAGAGCACTCTGAAAGTCCTAACAAGGCAAGGACCATTTAATGCCCAAGGCAGAAAGTAGAGAAGGAGTTGTGGGTGGTTTTCTCCTAGATCATACAGCGTGCAAAATTTGTGTCTAGCGAGATGCAAGGCAGCGAGTTAAATCATCTCCCAGTGGATTGTACCAGAAGTTAGGTGCAGCTTATACACTAATTTTCTTGTTTGCTTTGTGCAGAGTCAGCCATTTAAAAAGGCAGGCTGAGTTGCACTGGCTCGGTTTGCCTGCAGATGAATACCATTCAGCAAAACAGCTCAGGACAGGAACGTCTGCTCACACTGCTACCCCTTTTAGTATAGCTACATCCTCCCTCAGCGGTACATTCTTTCTTCTTGTCTTCTTTCTGTACCTATTCTAACAAGAGCTTACAGTGCCAACGGGTCACAGAAGGTATTAGCTTGCCAACACTGGGAGACTTCGTGTCTAAAAATAAACTGGAAATACACGAGAACTGGAAATACACGAGAGCCCAATGGCCTTCCTCAATGATAGGCCAAGACTGATGCTCACTTTTTGTGGCTGTAAAAGCCCTCAAGGATATTTGACAGATAAAAATCAGGCACCTGTATTAAAAATTACATTCTTTGAAATGTTAGTGAATAAGAAATCCAATGGGATACTGAGGGTGGAGCCAGATGCTTTTCAAGCATCACATTAGAGAGTTTAACGCTAAAACTATCCTTAGATGAGATGTGGTGCATGACCACCTGAGGGCACTTACTTTGCTTCAAATCTCACAGGATAACTACCATCAGCTCTGTTTTGTATGCAGGCAAGCTGGGTGCACTGGGTTATTGTCCCTCAGCTGAAGGAAGAGAGTTTGCTTGTTGGAAGCCAAGCCCAGACCCACCTCCACGCCAGACAGCAGAGTCCTGGCCCAGCAGTGGCAGGTTCTCAGCTGGAAACAGCCACTCAGCAGTGGCTCGGGACACCTCATAACACCAAAGGTGTTTTCACACTTTCAGTTGCTTCTCCAAAGATAGCGTAGGCAAACAACCTTGCAACCCAAGCCTTCTGAATTTGTCATTCCTAGGATGAAACGCAGCAACAGAGAGGCATTGGTGCTGCAGGAAAAGAAAGGGAACCTGCGATGTGGGCCATGACTAGAATTTAACAGTTACCCTGTGACCTTGTGTCTGTCAAGAGCAAACACCTCAATTTAATGGCCCATTCTTAAGCTCCCTGCGATATTGACCGTGATTCATTGGCAAGGCAGGTTATGGGTACATTAGTCACAAATCTGAGCTTCAGCTGACCCTCATCTATCCTTCACGTCTCAAGCCTGAGCTCCACAGCACATGGCTCCATCTGTGCTTGTTTCCCCACCAGCTTACTCCTTCCTGAACTGCACGAAGGGCATGAGCCAGAGCTTGGTCAACGACTACTAGCCTTAGCATGCTTAGGCTACTCTCAAGCCTGTTTTCCTCAGCATTAACTTCAGCTGCCTCCTCAAGACCTGGAACAAAAGAACATTACAGCAACCGTTTCTTTTTAAAAAGAGAACATAACTTTATTAGAAGTCTCATCACTCATCGGATTTTTTTGGAAGAGCACAGTGACTCTGGCAAGACCACACCTCACGAGGCCAGCCCTCCACAGCCATGCTGGCAACCTATCAGGAGTGCAAGGCTCCTGTTTAGAAAAACATATTACCCTGCTAACTTGCCTGGATTCACAGCTGCAATGCGTTCAGAGGGCACATCAAAAGTTAGGTTATTTCATGCCATTTTCTAATCTCTCCAGACACCTTATTCTAACCCTCAGCCAAGGCAGATATCTGCCTTGAACAGTGCCAGAGTTAGGGAGATAAGAGGCATGGAGGAACTAGTAAGGCTGCATCCCCACAGCAGCTGTATTCCCTCTGCTCCCCTCCTTCATCTTCGCAGCAGGGGTGACACCTCACTTGAGCAAGAGCCACACAGGCTGTTTCAGGGGCTCTTTAGCTCCATAAAGAAGCTCCTCTAAACAAGGTCTTTGAAAGCAGGAAGGAAAGGCAACCAGCCTTGCTAAGCCTGAGGGCAACACAAGCCCATTTGTTTCTCAGCTGTAAGTGAGGCTTTTATGGGAGAGTAAGTCTGAACTGCAGCCTTAAATAAAGGGAAATTCACATTAAAACCCCAGGGGGAATGTCAGAACATGATTCTGAGAGGTAAAAAAACCAAGAGAACTGGTCCGTACTCTGAGACCTGCTGGTATGGGAGCAGATGTTACACTGAGATCTGCCTGAACATTAGTCACCCCTGAAAATATAGTCACTTAGACTCGTTAGCCATGCATTCAGCTTAAGTGACTTGTAAATGAGCCAACCCCAGAACAGAAAAAGCATCCAGAGAGGGCTCTTCTCTATCATCTCTCACCCACAAAGTGCCTGATTTTTTATTTTTTTTTTTAAAGCAATCCAAGGCTAGGTGAACACCTGCTCATGGAGTTTATTGGCACAAGTCTAATTTTTGACTCCAGTTTGCAAGGGAGTTTGCAAGGGCCTGAGTCAATCCCAGTGAAGTCACACTGCTCTAAGATCAATATCTGCTTGAATGTAAGTATTTTTTAAAAAGAAAAAAAAAGAAATGTATCATTACGAATAATGAGGTAAAACATTGTCTCACCTCAAGTACCATCACTTCACACGCTCAAAGGACAACTCCACTATACCCCTGCAAGCACTTGAATCTTGTTCAGAGGCTTTCATCCAAGTACTTAGTCAATCATGTTGTCCAACTCCAGGATTAAGGGAGAGTGAGGCTCAGTAAATTTTGCTAGGTCACACCCCTACCTGGTCTCACTGGCAGGAAGACAGGATTTTTCAGATTTGATTTTCTGGCTCTACAGTATAAAATAATTCTACCTCCAAAATGAGTACAGATCATACAGATTGTGCAATTATTTGTTGTAGACTGAATAGGTCTGGCATTGCCACCCTTGCTGAGACGGTACCATTGGTGGAGAAGTCAGGGAATCAGAGTTCAGTAGACATGTCAGGTTCCTCAGTTTTCCACTCAAACCCCTCTTCCTTCAGCTCTCCCATGTTCCTAGAGCTGATTCATCTCCTCCAGGGGTAGCAGACCACTGCCAGTGCCAGAAAGTCAATTCCACATCACTTTTAGGAGATCTTTTCACAGGAATAGTCTTCGGTAGCCAGGATTCTAGCCCAAGGGATTGTCATCCACAACCCATTAATGAGCTCTCAAGTGCCCGTTAGTTTTCACAGGTGTATTCTTACTCCTCAGGCTTGTCCAGGAATGATATTTTTTCATCATTTTCCTCCTGACAAAGCGGCATATTTCAACCATGAACCCCAAAGATACAACGTACATGGCCAGGCCTCCAGCCTTGAGGAGCCAGCTGGGATCAGGAGATGTCACCATCGCATACAGGATCAAAGCTCCTACCCCGATTCGCAGCACCAGGAAGAGGAACACAAAGAAGAAATCCACCACCTCTCCCAGGAAAGTGTGGTAACACCCCATTTCCCGCAGAAACCAACGGGTCTGGAGCAGTGGGTTGGTGATCTCGCTCACAAATACAACGGCATTGACTTCTGTAGCAGATTTCCCGAGCCCCAGCACCATGATCATGCCGCAGATGCTCAGCGTGTGATGGAACAGCATTAGGACCCCCTCTGTCTGGAAGTATAGGCACCAGCCCAGGTCAAAGATAAAGTAACCCAAGGTCAGGGACAGCACATGGATCTGAAGAGATGTGTTTGGTGAACCTGAAATGAAAGATGTACATAAGCCTGGGGTCTTATTTGAGACATTCCTTTACAATATGCAGCAATAATGGCTGTGAGTATGCCTCTTTCCTCCTTAGTTTCCAGCCTGATCCTATGGGCTAAAACTTCAGCCTGCCCAGCATACCCAGGCAGGCCATCCCATCCTGCCACACTTCTGTTTCTCTTTGTCTCTCCACCCTTTTAGAAAGCAGGGATGGAAAGCCTGACCCCCGTCAGCAGAACTATTTGAGATTTAATGACAGAAAACAGCAAACAAAACCCCACAGCCAAATGCCAAGAGTTACTACACCCTGAAAGATGTGAACAGCACTTGGCCTATTCTCAACACATTGCTACACCTAATGCTGCAATAAACTCGAGCTGCCGACCTGAAAACTTTCATTATGTACACGGATAAAACAAACAAACAAACAAGAATAGAAGGATTAACAGTAAGAAGTGGTAAGGGCTGGAGAAGAAGTAAGAGAGTTAAAATCCTGCCCCCAAAACATACACATAAGAGAACAGACAACAAAAGCAATCAGCCCCCCCGCTCCACCTGTAACAGAACCAGAGGTGTCCACACCGCATGACAAGGACACGTGTCAGGGGAAGACTCCAAACATACCTGCATGGCTCAGAGGCCAGGGGCCATCCAAGAGAGCAACGTAACCAGAGAGGCAGGTGACAATCAGCCCGTGCAGCAGGGTGACCAAGCGACAGCTCCACTCGGAGGAGCGGTGCTTGTTCCAGTAGCAGAAGCAGGTGTACAGAAACAGCCAGGCAACAAGGCTGCAGGTCACCTCGAGAACAATGCAAACCATCCTGCTGAACACAGAGCAAAGGCGTCATGAGCGCAGCAGCCCTCTCGGCAAGGGGTGTTCATGCAGATCATCTGCCTCAGTATCCACCCCAGCCCACTCACGGAAACCCCAGGGAAAAAAAAACCCAAACAACAACAACAAAAACCCCAAACACCAAAACAACCAACCAAACCCAAACCACCAAAACACACACGAGCAAAACAAACCAAACGGCACCAAAAGCTGCCTTGTACCCTTCCCATGAGCATGTGCTCTCCTGAGCCCTCTTCAGCACCATTCCCCTGCAAGCCTCTCCTCATTACCAAGACCCTAACGCGTCTGGGGAAAAAGAAAATCCCATCACCCCCCCCCCCGCCCCCTGAGCCAAAGCGTCTCAGCTCGCCCTCGGGGGCCGGCAGACGGAGCGGCGGGGGCCCGGGACACCCCGGAGCGGGGGGGGGGGGGGGAGCCCGGCACACCTGGGGAGACCAGACCCCCTTCCCCCGCAGGGCATGGGGCAGAACCAGCACCCTCGGCGCGGCTCAGGGCAGCGCTTGCCCCGGGGTCATCCTGCAGCCCGGCGCCCTCCTGCCCGCTCCTTACCCCGGGCTGCTGCTGCCGGACCGGGACCGGGACCGGGACCGGGACCGGGACCGGGACCGGGACCGGGACCGGGACCGGGACCGGGACCGGGACCTGCCGCCCGGCTGCCGGCTCCGGGACTGCCCGGGAAGGGAGGCGGTACTGGCACACCCCGAGAGGCTTTTATCTTCCTTCCCCTTCCCTCCCCGCCCCCGGCCGGGGCAGCTCCCCTCGCCCCCAGCCGCTCCCCGTCCCCGTTTGCTCTGCCCCGCTTACCTACCCCGGAGGCGAAAAAAGGATCCGAGCAGCGCGGCTGCGTGCCCCGGAGCAGGGAGAGGGGCCGTGCTGCCGGGGGACGGTGCGGGGAAGGGGAAACCGGGTAGGCGAAATGAGGACAGGCGTTTGGAGTGTGTCAGCCGGGCTGGTACCTCCGTCCAGCCTCAGCCTTCCCGCTGTAAGAGTCCCAGAGGGTCCCCGCACCTTAATGTGGCTGGATGTTCTCTCTGATGAAGGAGACTAAGTGGAGAATAAAGCTGGATCAGGCAAGAGGGGAGGTGCTTTTGTCCTGCTGGTGTGGTTTTTTTTTTTGAAAAAAAAGCGTCCTGGAGTTCTCTTTCAAATTTTGTACCGGTTTTGAAAACAGCAGCCGGGTGGGTGGGCTTCTGGTGCCCACCTTTGTGTTGTCCTGTGCTGACTGCAAGGAGGGGAGGCTGAGAGAGCAGCCGGGAAGTTTGGGACTGCTTGGGTCCGGAGCTGGGGAGTGGCGTGGCGTGTGCCGGGAGATGTGACGCGGAACACGCAGAACAGGATGAGTGAGCGAGGAGCTGAGCTGGGGCTGAGCACCAGGGCCCGGCAGAGGCAGGAGTGAGTAACCAGGAAAGGGCTGTGCTTCCTCCAAGCTCTGACAGCATTCTCAGCACTGGTACCGTGTAATTTCTGTTTATTCATTTTGCTTGAAAAACTGTCTAAAGGAGATCGTGTGTTGCAAACAACCCAAACCCTCCCTACAGCCAAAAGCTCTATGCCAGGAGTGAAACCAGCCACTCAGAGCGTGAGAGGCCTCATCGATGGTCACTTAGGCCTGTCGTGTGTGCTGCACTCCATAGGATGTTTCTCTGCGTTATAAATTA
The DNA here is from genome assembly GCF_929443795.1 of Astur gentilis. Taxonomy (NCBI): domain Eukaryota; kingdom Metazoa; phylum Chordata; class Aves; order Accipitriformes; family Accipitridae; genus Astur; species Astur gentilis. The sequence goes on from NC_064884.1 coordinate 5,153,950, forward strand.
AAGCACATTAAAATATGCTTCTAGTCGAATTGTGGATTATAGGTTACTCTCATATTTGAGCTAAAACTTCCTGATTTTTCTCTCCTTTGCCAGCATTTTGGCCCCCACTTTGAAGCGAAGCCCCCAGGCTGTGCAGGCAGGGACCCCCAGCACAGAGAAAAGGGGTCGCATTGCAGCTCGGGCACTAGTCCCTGTTGTCATCTGTAAAGGTGAGCCTGAATTTAAGCTCAGCTACTGAAGGCGTTGTATTGGAGTCTTAGGACCTATGCTAATTCTACCAGGACTGTAAATCCCGAGGCTGTGAGCATCAGGAATGATGAAGGCACTTGATGGGATCGTTTGAACGCTTAGAAATTCTCAAAGTCTCCCTTCAGGCGACAGGGAAAACTGGAAAGGGCAAGGAACAGAGCCCTGTTCTCCCAGCTTGCACTCACTCTCCTCACAGGTGGAAAGCAGGGAAAGAAAGGGGAATGAACAATAAAATAAAGTAAATACCAACAGCAAATTGTTAATTTTCCAACCTTTCTCAGTCCTGCATGAACTTGCTCACTGCTAAACATCATGGATGTATCAGGTATCGCACCTCCTACCTGGCCTGTACACTCACTTAGAGCTCTGGAGTTGCTACAGCGGTTAAGTGGAAAAGTCAGCCTTGATGTCAGTCATTAACAGGAGTGCATCTCCTATATGCACTCTAGCATCTGTCAACAGAAAGGAAAGTCAGGAGCGTTTGTCCATTTTGTATGCTGAGGATGCCAGTTCGGTTGTCTCTGGCTGAGAAAAAGAGCAGGAACTAGAGAGAGGTCTACCTACGGACAGACCTTAACTTCCAAAGGCATACCATTGTCCTCGATTTGATTTTGGAGCTGAGTGGGATCTGGCTCATTTCTCCAGAGAGCTTGTGAATGACCAGACCACAGATAAAAATAAAAGATGAATGGGGTTGCACCCCTTATACTCACAAGCAATAAGGATGGGACCCACAGAGGTGTTTTTAGACAGGCCCTCAGCTGACAGCTGGCTCTTCACTCACACATGGGCTTCACGTCACTGATGCTTAAGTCCCAACGGTGGAGGAGCGGAGGAGTTCTTCTCCTCAAGAGAAGAGTAGGGACAGAGACCGTGGAGACTGTTCAGGCACAAGGGCTGCTTTGGTAGCAGATCAGGTCGTTCAGGAGATTATGTGAGCTCTTATAGCCACTATGAGGCACATCTGCTTGTGAGCAATTGTTCCCTGCCTGCATTGTTTATCTATGGCTGTGGGAGGTGACTCTTAGGCTTGGAAAGCTGGAATTTCCTGCTCTGTATATTTTTAATCCCTGAGATGCTCCTGTGAGGCTGGAAGTATTCCTAGAAGACAGGGGAATGAAGACCTTTCCTTTCCAACTGTGGCTTTTTGTGAAACAAACAAGCTGCTAGTGTTTATTTTCCTATTCAGAACCAGTTTATCAATAAATCTGAGAGACTTGTTATTGTGTTTATAAACTTTTCAGTGGAGATCAGCTCTCATGATGTGTTTGCACAACACCTGGCAAGGTGTTGGCTTTGATCTTAGCTGCGATACTAATGTGCAGATACCGTTATTGAGCATTTAATACATTCTGAATTTCCCTCCCAGCTTTCAGAAATAACATTCCAAAATTTATGCAGTGCTGATTTTGTGGGAGCAAATTACTTAGAGAAATTTCTGAAAATTAAATGGAATAGTCCTGGTCAGTTAAGAACCAGATTTTTATCTTGATGTATCTTCTCTGTACTGTAAGAGCGTATACATGTACAGTAACTTGTAAATATATTATTGTAAATAGTCAGCTGCCTTTCACAACTGTATTTTTGGTCTTTTTTGACAAAGAGGCTCACGAACCTCTGGGAGCCTTTACCAAGTGTTTAAGTAGACTGGCAGCTGACTCTGAAATCAGTAACCAAGTTACAACTCAGCTACCAGGTATAGGACTAATGCAGGAATTACTGGGCAAAATTTACAGGCGAGGGTTATGAAGGCAATCAGAATGGTCACTTCTGAGCTTTTAAATAATTGCTTATAATCTATGAAATCACTTGAGCTTTTTCACAATAGAAATGAGCTAGAAACTGGAGTTTTGCTGAGGGTCAGCGTAATAAATATCTATGATGGCTGGCAGCAGAATCAGCTGTAACGTTCATCATTTGTGAACGATGCTATTTAGCACAAGTTGAGGACTGGGAGAAGGGAAGGATTATCATCACCATCGCCTAATGGGGACTAAGTCATTTGTCCAAGGTCATGCAGGAAGTAAAATTAGATAGGGTATCCCAAAGGTACAGATAGGTGGTTTAAATTTTTTCTTCCTGTTATCTTTAAATATTCATAATAGCCAAAACATTAAAAAAAAAAAAAGAAAAAAAGAAAAAGAGAAAGTGTCATTGTCTTAGCAGTATGCCATCCTGCGATGCACTTATTTCCATTACGGAGAGTATTAATTTTAAGAAGATCTATATCTTAGGAGGGAGAGGCTGGAGCAAGATCCCTTCATGCCACTTGAACATCTTTTGCATATGGAACTGGCTTTGAATAAGGATTGTAAAATTCTTGCTTAAAAAGCTGGAAGCTTCTTAAGGGGTCTTTATAATTACAGAGTGAGAGCCAGCCACCCCTCTTTTTCATCCTTGGCCAGAGCTGCTGTTTGGTCAAAATCCAAATCCTGATGACTTTATTCATAGGGCTGCAGCACACCCAGTGAACAGTCACACGCAAAACACTTCTCAGGCTGGCACGAAAAAGGACTGTTTGTTTCATCCTCCCTCCTCCTCTCAGAGTGTTGGCCAGCCCTCACAGGACTCGAGTGAGGTGTTTCCGTGAAAGGCCTGAGAGGAAAGGCAGCTCCTTGCGGGAGGGGCTATAAATTTGCCGGTTACCACCTACACCTCTCCCTTAAGACTCCCAGCATCTCTTCTCCAAGGGCACAAGCCCGTAGCAATGCACCTGGCAGGATTCAAGCGTGGCAGGTGCAATTGAGTCGTCAATGCGCGTTGGCTCCTCTTAGTACGCCGTGGGGTTTATGCTATCCCAGCCAGAGGCAGGAGAGGAAAATTCTCCCGCGCACTTTACCTGCCACAATTTGTTTTCTGAATGGATTTTTTTAAAACTATGTCAGAATTGGAATTTTCATGTAAAAGCATACTTTTTTCTAATCTTTTAGACCAGATAAGAGAGAAACACAACTCTGGAAAGGTTTCTTTCCAACATAACCAACAAAACACTGGCATGTTTTAGTCAAAAAGCAAAACAAATTTCTGCTGATTTGTTCATTCCTGTTTATCCTACCCCCCACCATATTAGTACAGTTCCCTTAGTCTCACCCCACCAGCCTCCCAGCCAGTTTAACTCATCTGCTTATGTGAAATTAATGGAAATGAATCAGGCAAAACACTTAAATATCATATCAACCCCAATTCTCTATCCAGTAGCAAAGATCTTGCGTGCGAATAAAAACCAGTCCCTGGTTGTGTATACGTGAGTGCATTCATTTCTAGAGATCTTCCGCTATTAACGTTCGGCAGCGATCACGCAGGCTTTTCCAGCAGGACAGAGCCAGCGCTGGAGGGGAGCTGAGCAGCTATTATTCTGTGTCTGCAGCACTTGCCTTAGCCCATTTTGAGAGCCCGTCATTATAAGCAATCCCATGGAGGCACATGGCAGGGGTAAATTCACGCAGGGAGGGCATGTTGGCATGATCCGTCCCTGCAGCTGACCCAGCGAACAACTAGCTGAGTTGAAATGCGGTTGTTGTAGCACAGTTGTTCTAAAATACTCCTGTAGTATCATTCTCTTGGCTGGAGGAGAATTTGGGTTTCCCTCAAGAATCCTGTGATGAAGATACACCATAGAAAAAGCTGCCATGTTTAATTCCTGTCACTCTAGCTGTAGAAGACAGTTCTTGCAGGGAAATCCCTGTTAGAAACAGTAATGGGAACCTTAGGAAATCTGCCAAAAAAACCCACCCGCGCAGCTATACCAAACCTGTCACAGCTTAGCTTCAGAGTGATTATATTCAAATAATTCGTTTCACATCTCTAAATATAGTTGGAAAGCAATGGAGAACAAGGCTTGAAATCAACCCTCCAAGCATGTAAGAAAATTTAATTAATGGCAGAAAGAAGGGCCATAGCAATCAGGAGAGTTAGAATACTTCCCATCTACATTTCTTGCTTTCCCAACATAAAACGTTTTTTAAATCACAACAGATTTTTTTTTTTTGGGGGGAAAAAAAAAGTTTCATTTAATTTTAATGTTTCCACTGAAAAACAGATATGATGAAAGCGTTTCAGTTAGAGGTAAATGAGTGGTGGTGGGGAATCTAGGAAACAGAAATACAGTTTCTCCCTTTTTTGTGTTAGAACATTTTGAAAAAGCTTACTTTAGTATTTTTAAAAAAGAAATATTTTTCTTAATTTCCATTTTTCAAGAAGCGTTACCTTATCTTTTCCAGTCCTCTCTCATTATTATCAATGTCTGCTTCTATAACAAAACCTCACTCAAAGCAACAAATGCAGTTCTATATACAAGGGGCTCAATACTTGTTGTGAAGGTAGCTGATAAACTCTACAGGTCCACGGACTCCCATTTAGCAATAATTCATCACACAGGACTGGATGAGTAGAATAAGAAGTAACAGATCAAATATTTTTTTTTCCCCAGAGGTGACAAAGGATTATTTTTACTTTTTTTTTTTTTTTAAAAAAAAGCTCACATTTACCTAAAAAAAAAAAAAAAAAAGCCATCAGAAAAAAAGACTACTACTCAAAAATGTCTATTTACAATCTGTGAACCAGACACTCATTTACTCTAGTTCCACTGAATTAATTACTTGTACCCATAGACAACCTGACCAGGAATTTGTATTACTCAAGTCTACTTTAACAAAATTAAATATCTACCTCTGTTCAAGTGGAGAGTTGCAAAGTGACAACAATTTCCCTGGTGATATGCTGTGAATGTTGAAGTTTCCTACACTTTGGCATCTCATGAAATTAAGAAACACTTGCGCACACAAACCTCAAGATTCACACCTGACCAATACAACAAAAGAGCATGCTGCAGAGAACAGGCAAGCTACATTACTTACAATTCAGGAAAGACCAGAACACATGCACACCTCTACTCCAGAGAGGTTGCTTTCCTTTGGTATCAGATAAAACCCAAAGGATGAATAAAAGAAAGAAGGGAAGGTCAAGACTAATCCTTGTCCCATCAAATAAACACAAACTGCTTTTGTGTTCAATGGAGTCAGAAGTTCACCCAAGGTTTTCAAACAGTGACATCCTCCAGTGGGGCAGTGAGGTCAGCTGTGAACAATAACAAGACCTGGACACAAATTTTGCAAAAGACAACAATTTTTTTAAAAGGAAAAAATAAGAAGGCTCTAAAATACTTACTTAAAAAAAAAAAAAAAAAGAAAAAAGAAAAAAAAAAAAAGCACCTTTAGAAACAGCAGAATGGCTCAAAGCAAAGCAAGTTTGGTAGTGGATAAAGCACAGTGCCATTGACCTTGAAAGTCTATTGAAAACCAAGGCTCACATCTAGACACAGGTCTCTTGTGAAATGAACTGGGTAACCTCGGCTCAGTTTGGGGGTTTACGGTATGTGTGCGTGATAGTAACAGCATGATAGACCCTTCTTATGGGAAGGTCTGAAATGAGTGAGGGGAAAAGAGGGTCCTGACACAGAAATCCTTCCAGATTAGAGATTGACAGGCAATCCAGTGTGAATGCAGAGATTTGCAAGCAGAGGGCAGTGTTTCATGCTAATAGTGCTAAGCAAGGGCTCGTTCTTGAAGTGAATGCCTGGAAGAGTATTATAATGTCACTGTTGGCGTTGAGAATCCTTGGGGAAGGTCAGCTGCAGTTTGTGAGTCCCTGGAGAGTTCTGCTGCTGCGGGTTCCCTTAAACAAGACCTTCATTTGGCAGCATTTTGAAGGCACTGGAACACCAGATGTTGCCCCAAGCATTGTTCCTAGAGAAGCTGGTCCATAGCTAGAAGTCAGAGCTCCTTTTACACGTGATGGAGGAGTCGTCTCAGTGGAGGTAGGTAGGTTGATTCCATCGGTACCAAGATCTGTTTGCAACATAGGGAATAAGAGCTGCAATTGCCATGTTGTTAACTGTTTCCCTTGAAATGAAAATCATTATTACTCCATTTGTAACATTACTTTGACCTGGCAGCCAGCAAATGATCCTTTCCTCCTAGAGGAAGCTCACAGCAAACCCCCTGTCTTTCTAAGCAACATCTTCCATATCGCTCGTGTTTTCACGTACTACCTGGCTGTTGGACTTCCTCCATGTAAGAGGAGGTCTGATTCACTGCACAGGATGATCCATGACTCAGAAAGCCCAGAAGCTGTGGGTAACGCCCTCTGCTCTCTGTTGCCTTCCTACTAACACAGCATCCTCGATGCGGTGTGGCAGACGCTGCAGTGGCAGAGAGGCCTGAGCAGCACAGACTGTGGCAGAGGCATGTCCAGGGACATAACCAGGAGGGCTCTGAGCCCATATGTGTGGCTTAATGCTTTTGTAGCACCTAAAGGAAGGGCAGAGGAAAATTTTTGGTTTTGTTTCATCTGCCACTGTGGAATAGTTACTCTGCAGCAGAGCTCTCTGGGTGGCACTGCAGGAAAGAAAACCGGCTGTGGAGGGGGTTATCCAAGCAGAAACAGCAAAATAAGCCTTCCTCTGCTTTATCCACACGAGGAGTTAGTTTAGGACAGTCCTCATGGCCAGTGTTTCTCTTCAGGTTTTGTTGTTTGGGTTTGGGATTTTTTTACCTCTTTTTTTTAACCAGCACAGTTTTTCAGGCAAAACTTGCTTTACTATTTGTCTTCAAGCAGAGAAATAGCCATATCCCAAGAAGCTTTGGGTTAGATACGAAGCTTCATGTAAGAACGTGCCACCACGTAGCTCCACATTGCTGGAGTCTCTAAGGGCTTGCACATTCTTCTCCAAGGTCCAAATGCTTTTCTCCCAAACCCTCCGATGCCCTCGCCAAGGAGCAAGCTGGGCCCCCCCGCCTTACCCTGAAGAGTTGAAACTGGAAGAGTTCATTGCAGCTTTGGAGTTGCTCTGGGCTGTGCCGGGGCTGCTGGCATGGAGTGCACTGCCAGGGGAGGAGGGCCTGCTGGAATTCCCTGGGGAACACGATGATGTTACTGTGTAGCAGAGAAAGCTGAATAAGACTGGGATCTCCTTTTCCTGCCGAGGTCAGCCCAAGCCTGAACAATTCCACTATATCTTGTACCCACCCTGTTGTTCACCTGACTCACTGTCTGCCCTGCAGCAGCAAGGCAGCATCTGTGCCCCAGCCACAGAGCAGGTGAGGGTCTCCAGGACTGCGCTCTCTGGAGCAGCACTTGGTTTCTATTACTGTGAATCGCACTTTTCGAAGGAGGTCTGACAATGTTCTGCTGAAGAAATGCAGTAACCTACCCCAAAGCACTCCTCTTGTTTGGCTTCTAGGTGTGCCTGGCTCCCAAACCTAAACGCCGCGGTAAAATTTGCCTAGGATTATCCTGGGAATGTTATCGTGCCCAGGAAGCTTTCTATGTCTTCGTTGCAGCCGAGAGAAAGACTCTGCTGTTCTTACCCCTTGTACACTTGTTATGGGGGGATACTTTCCCTGGCCAAACCCAAGGATCTTATTAAGAGTGGCCTGCAAATGTGACCTAGGAACCAAGTAGTCAGAGAGCAAGAGCAAGAGCAGAGGAAGGAGGGAAGGAATGGTGAGGCAGGTTTCTCAAGGCTTACCAGTCCCAGGCATGGTGCTGTGCACTGGATTGACAGAAAGGGGCCCCAAGGACCCTGAGGTAGAGACCTGGAGAGAAACAGAAGCAAACAGTAAGCAGTTAGCACTATGAGGTTATACATCACAAAATGCCACTCCTTACACATTCCGTTCAGAGTGTGCTGGCTCCCAGGCAGACTTATCTACATCTGAGGCTCCCACAGATATTTCTATTCATAGTCTAGCGTAGAAGCACCATTCCCAAATCCAGGGCCATGGAAAGAAACCAGAATGAGTATTACATGTGCTTGACACTCTCTACATAGGTGTAAATTTATGGATCAGCTATGGGAAAGCCTGAAATTATCAAACACAAGCCAAACATCCTGGAAGTCCTGAGATCCAGGTGGTAGGAGCCACTGCCCTTTGGATGTTTCAGACTGGATGTTCCTAGTCACAAACTTCCCAGCTCACTCTGGTCTTGGGCACAGTTAATCCCTTTTCCTTTACAGAGCTCTTGGTGGGTGAGAATTCTCAGGTGACAATTAGTAATTTGGTGGCTGCAATCAAAGCAAGCCTGGGGCATTTGTTGTTCCATCATGATACTTTAACTACAGGCAACACGTTGTTCAGAATGACTGATGAGCAAAGGCATACTTTGTACAACACATTCACAGGAAAACTATTCACCAAAGCTACTGCTTTAAAAATTCATGGCTTGCAAGCAGCATTTTGTGTTTGTGACTGCAGACCAAATGTGTTGCGCAACAAGCGGTCAAACTTCTTGTGAAGTTTTCCTGCCTTCTGATGGATAATTCCAAAACCAGAAGATTTCAAGATAAAATATTGCTTGGGAATACATACTCTCCCTCCCACTTGCGTGTGCTCCAGCACTAACACCGTAGGGAGGTTCCTGCCACTTTTATAGGTGGAAGCAACTAAGCAACTACTAACTAGCAGAAATGCGATAGTAGCTTGTTGTCCCCAGTAGCAACAGACAGTAGATTACAAGGACACGGTTTCACCAACTCTCACAATGGTTTCTTTTGTCCTCATCCTTCCTGGCAATGAAAATACACTTGCCAAAATGTGAATGTACCACCTGAGAGAACAACGGCTGGCACTACTGAAGTGTATTCTGCCTTTCTGCACAGATGTAAAACAACAAACTGATACGTAAATGGTTACCATTAGGTTTCAGAGTTAGCAACTAAATTGACATAAGTGGATGTAATTCTCATTCCATGGAATGCTGATTCCTCCTCCATTAACTTTGGAAAGCTTTTATTTACCAATTTTAGGGTGAAAGATTTGGGGATAGCACCCGTATTTGAATAAATTATCCTACAATTAAGATGACCTGTACCTTCTAGGAAACTTGTATTTTCTTTCTATTGTTTTCATTAATATAACTAAAAATAAGTGTTCTGTAAATGCGAACGTGACATTCCATTCAATTTGGGATGTTGAGTATATGCCCCATACGTGGCTAGCCCAGCTGCTTCTCTGCACACTCCTGCAGGTATAGTCCCCCACTGGACTGTGGAGTGGGCTTGCCAGCAACTTGGGGACTTGTGTGTACAAGGAAATGTCCTGTCCTTTTCCAGCAAACCCTGCTGCATTCCTCCCCCCCCCGCCCCCCATTCCCTTCCTGTCTGGGATGGCATGTAGAACTCCTTAATCCAGAGTCTCTCACCAGTCTGGAATTGTAGATAGGTGATTTGATGGGGGATGGCATCGGGCAGCTGATCCGTTTTTCCTTCTGGCGCCGGTTGCAGAACCAGACCCGAACCACCTCCTTTTCCATGGAGAGCTGCTCTGCTATCAAGGATATCTCTTCTGAACTGGGCTTGGGGTTCTGCTGAGAAAGGGCAGGAGGTTAAAGAAAGCCCCAGGGACCCGTAGCTTTCAGCATCAACGTATGCTTCTGCTGGTGGAAAGGCAGAGGACAAGGGTGGCATTGGCTGTAAACTGGGGAGGAGAGAAAATTTGCTTCTAAGACAAAGGGTAAATGTTTGCTTGAGAGATTATGTTCTGTGAACCAGAGAATGCCTCCGATTCAACATCAAGTCTCATGGAATCAGTGGGGGATGAGTCACAGTACCTGGCCCTGTTATTGCATAAAGCACCACACTCTTTGATCTTAACAGCACCCTAAATCATTGCTTGGGGGGAAGCTAATGACTGGTGGTCTTATCACTACCCAGGACACACAAGCTCCGAGTGCTGTTTGTACGCCTACCTGCACCATCCTCAGAAAAGCCATTTCTTATCTTTCTCCATCCTTCATTTATAAAAGGAAATAATAGCACCTAACCTTTCTTCTGAGTCACTTTTTTCTGGTGCATTTGACTGCATTTAGCTCTATGGGTTTTGATCGGAGTTGGAGACTTGTGGGCCAAGAATACCTAGCACGGAGATGCCAAGACACTTTTCCCATTACAAAGAATGCCTCACAGTAGCTAAAAATGAGGTGCCCATAATGATCTGACAATGACTGTCTTTTGTTCTCATTAACAGTCTTAGGAGGAAATTTTTATATGATCCGATATGAGGGAGAAACCAAGAAAAAATGAGGCCTGGTCAAAAATGGTTTTGATGAAAAATTTTCAATGCACAGTTTAGTCCTACAGATTTTAAGCTCTTTTTGCTCTCTGTAGCGATTTTTCTTGAAAATCTTGATCATTAAAAAGTAAAAGGCTCCAGTTCTGAAATGATTCAGCAGCAATATCTGGAGCAACTGGTTCTGTGGTCTCACAAGACCTGCTTAATGGGGCATCCGTTTCCGTGCTGCACCATGGCCACACAGTTCCCGTGACACACATCTACAGCTTGCAAAGAGAAGAGGTGGTTGCAGGAGATCAGCTTGGGCTAGGGCACTGCTCAGTGGACGATAATGGGGAGGTGTGGTGATGGCATTGTATTTCCTTTAAAACAACATTTGCCAAGGAAATAATTAGGTCTGATTATTTGGTTTTGACACTTTTCCTGTTAACCCCTGCAAGCATTTTCTAACGTGCTACCAAAACGAACAAAAAAAGAGATCTCTTTTTGAGGATTCGGCGCTACTGTGACCTAGCAAATGCCAAACTCAGACAGTTCACAACACATTGAAAGATTTTCCCCTCACATCTTGAAATCTTTTCTCCAGCGTGGAGCGAATGTTGGTCTCAATGCTGGTTCGCTTCTTTCTTTTCCGTCCAAACATCTCATTCACTGAGGGGTACGAATTCGGAGTGCTCATGGAAGAATCCAAAGGAGCAGATTCTGGGGAAAGAGGAAGGGAAAAAGAGATATTCAAGAAGATAACGAGTTATTTTCATTCCTAGATCCTTTCTAGCAACTATGGCACCTCCTAAAATAAGTAAAATGTTCCTACGTTATGGATCCTTCTGATTGTGATTAAAATTGCTCCAACAGTCCCAAATCCACCAATGATCTTGTCCGAATCAGGAAAGAAATATGAGTGCTAAAATTTTAATCAACTGTATTGGGTCAAGCCACCACATCACACATTATTTTTCCTTTTTCCAGCTTGATTTCCAGCCTGCTCTGATTGGGACCACACATTTTCCAATTTTTTAATTTCACACAGTCAAAGATGTTGACTTACACCACTGGGATCAGGCCTTATGTAGCTGAGACAGCTCCTGACGTGATAAATTGGTCAAACATGCAACTCCTAAAGGGCTGGGTGAAGCACATGAGACTAAGGCCATTCCTACAGCGGTCTGCAGCCAGCAGAGGACACGAGCCCAATCCCGGCTGCTGTTGGGGATTCCCCTTGCAGTTATGTCTTCCTTTCCATGGGCTGATCTCCGAGCTCTTTGGAAGGAGTCCCTTCCTATTCTTTCCTGCTGACACAGGGAGGGACTGAATGGACTAGCCCAGTGATTTGCCGCAGGCCATGCAACAGAGCAAGAGGCGATGCAGGAAGGGACTGCCCCGGACACCAAATTGCAATGTGAATCCCATATTGCCAGAGAGAAAGGGCAGATGTGGTGTGATATCTAGGCTGCTATGCAACCTGCTGTGTGAGCCACAGAGGAAAGGAGTGTGTTACTAGCCCAGCCACGGATCTGAGAGGTCTTAGCTCCAGCTCCGATTTTGCTGGCTTTTATTGGAGGTTCCCGGATGAATCTTCTTGTCCTGGCCAAGACTGGTGGCATTTCTGCATGTAATGTCACCTACCTGCATCACTCAGCCACTTCTCCAGCAGGGGTTTGAGCTTGCACATATTCTTAAAGCTCAGGTTGAGAGCCTCAAAGCGGGAAATGGTGGTCTGGCTGAAATCATTGCCATAGAGCTTCCCCATGGCAAGTCCAACGTCACCCTGCCAGAGAAGATCCAAATCACAACATGAGCTCAGAAAACCCCCTCACAGCTTCCTGCAGTCAGACCACCTCTCAGGCTGCTTTCAGAGTAGGTCCAGCCTTGTTTCCATGACCTGCCTTCCAGAGAAAGTGACTTCTCTTCCCACAACGGGAATCTGCCCCGCATCCCTGAGCCTTTGCCTATTGGAGAAGGTGCAGATAAAGAGGTCATGGTAATGAAGGAAGGTAAGGAATGGTTTGTCTCTTCATGTGTTCAGAAGGGGATGCTCCAAAGAAAGCCAAACTGTATCTAATCCAGCCCTTCCTCCGTCCACGTCTCTGCCACAAACTCCCCCAGTCTAACATGTCCACATCACAAGTGACACCACTCTTCCCACTGGGGAGGCTGCTCACCTGCGTGAACCCCAGTTTGATTCGCCTTTGTTTGAAAGTCTTAGCAAACTTTTCCAGCTCCTCCAGGTCACTGGGTTCCTCAGATGCTCCTGAAGGAGTTAGGTGCTTTGCCACTTGCAAATGCTGGGGTACGTCCAGGTGGGGTTCAACCGATGAGCCAGGGAGTCCAGAACGGCCCACAGCCTGTTAAAACAACAAAAAAGATGCATAGAGTCACAACAATAGAGAAGTACACAATTTTCTCTGGCATTTGCCCTTGGAGAAACAGCACTTTTGTGGATGGGTGCTTGGCAGGGTGGGACTGTATGTTGGACTGTATGTTGAAGCAAGTTACCTGTGATGCCAGGCTGGGTCCTGGCTGCGAGAGGAGAAGGCTGCCCTGTTGCTGGGGGAAGGAGAGGAGGTTTGGCTGCAAAGCTGAGGAAAGAAAAAGAGACATATCTGATCAGATCAGCTCCTTCATCAGCACCTAGGCAGCTGAGCATCACTCTGCACAGGAAAGGCTCATGAAACTCTGAATGGAAAACGTTAGTTAGCTCTTGTTCAAAATAGGACAATTTCAGCCATTACAACTGTGGATGGCTCTGAGTTGGATTACAAGAAAGGAAAGGTTCTTTTCATGGCTTTTTAGCCTGAAAGGGATTATTACAATAATGATATGGGTAAAATATCTCATCCACTGATCCCTGTGTGTAGCTCATTAAGCTAAGGCTGAACTAGGGCACAGACATTCTACATAGACATCTAACTTTGATTTTAGATGCCAAGCAGCAGAGAATTTATTACATCCGTAGTGGTGATCTCTCCCAGTGCTTAGTCATTGTAGCTGTTAAAAAAATGTGCATCTTATTTCCAATATAAGCTTTTCTGACTGCAACTTTCAGCCACTTGATCTTGTTAAAAAAATCCTGATCCTACAGTTAATCTCATGAGCCTGCCCACTTGCTGCTTTCTACTATACTTTTCATTTTGAAGTGTCATTTTGAAGCCATCTGACCCTTTCTTTTCTACCCTACTGTATTTCAAATAAATTGAATTTCTTTTGGAATATATAAACTGACACAAAATGATGAAAGGAAAAAAGAAAGAAAATCTATAAAACTAACAAAAACTAGTATTTATGGAGACTGCGTAATTGTTTAGTTGACAAACCGCCAAGTACAAACCTATATCTCTTACAGGGAATGTCCTAAAGGATTAAGTAGCAACCAAAGCAGTGTAGTTCCCTAGAAATTTAGTTAGGTTCTTCAAGTCTGTTGTGGATGAAGCCTATAGAATTTAGTGAGGATTTATAACCTTTCTTGAAACAGTCAATATATTCTATTGATTGTAACTGACAATGATAGGGAAAACTATAGAAATTTATGGACTTCTGCTAAAAAAAAAAAGGAAAAAAAGATCATGTCCAGAATCAATCACTCCCCCCTCTCTCTCTTTCTGTCTTTCCTTTTTTAATTTAGATCTGAATGTGCAGGATCCCATTTATTTATTTAGATTGGTGTTTCAATAAGCCTTCTCTAATGCTGGAACAACTTTGAATTTCAAATGCAGGCTGGTAATGAGGTGCACATTTTTAACAGTGAAGGTAATTAATCACTGGAATGGCTTGCCTAGGGACATGGCGGATGCTCTGTCATTTGGAGTCTTTAAAATCATGATTGAACACCTTTGCGAAAGCTGAGCTCTAGCTCAAATGAAAATTATGGACTGGATTCAGGAATCACTGGTTTGACAGCTGATGAGACTGAGGCTGTGTTTTCGTAAGATGAAGACTACAGCAGGAATATTCTGGCTGACAGTATTCCCAGCATCTACCTGGCTGCTTGTTTCCACCTTTACGGCACAGAGCTTTCACCCCCTTATTCAAGTGTGCCAGCATTAGCTGTTTGAAGGGCTGCACAATGAATCACATCGGGGCATAATGAATCAGACCTGGCAACTTTTCTGGTTTAAAAACAGCTTTAAAATGCAAAACCCAAATGAAAACGCATGTCCTCTTGGAAAGGTTAAGCCCACAGCCAGGTCCCTTTGGCCATGAAATCCATTAACTGATGTAGCCATCAGCCAGAACTCAGGAAACATTGGGGGTGTTCCCACGACAGCCCAAGGGACAACCTTCAGGAATATTTTGTGCATCTCTTTGGTATGAAGAATGCTCCGTCTGTATCTGTATCAAACAGTTCCATAAAACCAATCTGTGCCTTCCCTTTCACTCCCCAGTGGCTGTGCAGACACACCTCAAAAGACCATTAAAACTTGGCAATCATCTATTTGAATGGAAGTGCTCTTGCACAAAAAGCCAGCTACTGGCCAGAATATCCAGTCTTTGTCAAGTCTGGAACCAAAAGGGGTCATGGCCAAACGAGCGGCCATCTGTTGGAGGGGTTATAGCTGCCAAAGGAAGACACTTGACAGAAGAAACTCTAACTCTATAAAAGGAAGCAAGTTCTGTTTTGCATTATAATGCGTTTCCTATCATACGTGAATAAAAGCAGGCAGATGATCCTGACCCTGCCATTTCAAACAAACTAAATCCTAGATTGTTGGTAAATATACATCAAGTACTGTCTGTATACATCCCTCAGCATTATTTGCCAGAGAGGAGTTTACACACCGTGAATGAGAAGTAGGTTGCCTACTTGCCTACAATACAGGTTTTCTTTTGGAGCATATGCACTCGTGCATTCAAGCTGCAGAGATTTTAAGGTTTTAATTCTGAATTTTGGTTCATACTGAAGGACCTCTGTGCTGGAATAAGTCAAGAATGTGAGCAAAGGACCCAAGTCCCTTTGCATCTGTCAAGTTACGGATCAAAGACTACGTTTGTCTGTCCACAAGCAGCATAAAACTTCATCAATGGTGTGCCTGTATCCCCATTGTTGGAGAAATGCCATAAAAAATATCAGCAGTAAAAATAGAAACACAGGGACTTTCTCAAGCACTCGGTTCAGTCCTCAGTCCTTTCATCCCTTTCACAGAGCTGATTACACTGTGTTTCAGAAGTAGTTAGACCTCCTGTCCTCTCCTGCCCCATGGCTTGGAGCGAGATTTGGGAACAACCACTGGCAACTCCGCACCTCTCAGCTCTCATCCCCGGGTTGCCCCTGGCTAAGTTAGACCTGTTTGTTCTAGTGCCAGCATCGTCCTTCCACCAGAGCAGCTCAGCTCCTTCCCTCGATTTACTCTCCCTCCAAGGTACTTGGAGAGATCAACTCAACCTCTCCTCAGTTTTCTGGAAGAAAGGAGGACTGCTAAACCCAGCGAGGCTGCAACTGCTCCCCAAGGAGCAGGCTCCTCGCTGCCTTGCTGGAAGCCAGCCAGAGGTGACTTCCAGAGGTGGGATGCCCACCAAGCCTGCAAAGACTGGCCCCAAGGTGGCACTCTTAGCGCACACAAGCCACAGGTGCCAGGAGCATCGAAGGAACTGGACCCTTCCCGGAGGAGCTACGTGCTTATGGGATCAGCCCGGGTGTGGGAACCAGCACAGGGGGAAAACGCAGCTGGTAACACAGCAGGGGAACAGACACCATCATGCTGGGAAAACCTAACAGACTAGATTAAAAGCACCAGTCATGAGAAGGGAGGTTTTTCCTAGCTATGTATCTGCTTGTAACAATGCCCCTTTCTGCTTTTATTGCTCTTACCTTGTTGCCCGGCCTGAGATTGAGACAGAAGAAACTGGGGCACTGACTGCATATGACCGGGAAGCAATACAAGCTGCTGCAGAGTGTGAAGAGAGCTCATATCCTACGGGAAAAAGCAAAGGGAACAACAAAACTCAGAGATGCCTGCTCATCACACAGCACCACCCCTCCTGTAAAGATTCCCTGCTCTTTTATACTGTCCTCGACCCCATTCACACTTTTCATTTAACTGCCAACACACCAGATCTGTGTAATTCACGCACGGGAGAGCTACAGGTCCAGAGGAACTCCAGAATCTGAAGTTTTAAGCTGTATAAGAATTCTGTGCACATACAGACATCCACATGGAGAGTTGTCTACTTTTATCTGAAAAAGTTAATCCTTGAAAATGACATTTTTGAGGCACAGGCAATCAAAACCTTATTGTTAGAAGTAACAGTGAAACCTCCTGGATTTCAGTTTCTTCCAGATAATGTATTTTCAGAGAGTGAACTCCCTAAAATTACACAGGCAAGTGCAGCTGACTGTCCCATCTCACGAACACTGAGAGCCTATTTTCCACAGAGGGCTGATTTCCCAGCCAGCCGTGTGCTGAGACGGGAAAGGAGCAATGCCCAACAGCACCTGATTCTCTGCACCAACAGCAAATGCGTTGCAATAGACACAATGCCCAGATCTGAAAATGTTTCCTGTTCTTTGCCATGTAGCTGCAAGGAGTTCCCCATCCTGCATTGAGTAGAGCAGGCAATAGGTATTGAGAGAGGTGGATTACATCCTAGTGCTCTTTCACATTACTGGGGTCTCAGCCCCAGGTCCTTTGTTGGGATTAGGGGATAAGAGTTTGCATTTGCTTGGGATAGACCCCCACAAAAATAATGCCCCAATAAGACCAACTTCAGAGGTACGTTTTTAAAGGAACTCATTACTTAATAAGATGAGCTCTTCAAGCTTTTCAAGAAAACTTTTGAAGCTTTGGGGAAATTGAACAGTCCCAGAATTGTGTAAGAGATCTGAATACCCATGAAAGAATGAGGGAAGAGATTACTGAGCAGCTGTGTGGCCTTCTGGCATCTAATTCCCACTAGAATTTAACAAGAGTTAAGTGCTAAACTCCAATTTTTTACCTTAGGAAAAAAAAATTCCCTCAAGGAATGAATTTCTTCTCTGGCATAAATCAATTTGAGGCAGCATATTCAAGAACGGCTTTACTGGTTCAGATGAAGAGTTAATCTAGCCTAGAATCCTATCTCCAACAATGACATTAACCAGACATTCATGAAAGAGGAAGACCAGGGCAAGCATATCTAACACTTCCCCTTGGTGTTGTCTCAGCCTCCAATTATTTTCAATTCAAGGGGTTTCCTGAGCATGGTGTGGTTTGCCTACTTAGTAAACCCTCAAAAGAAATCTCTTCCAAGTACGTGTCCAGTCTACCTTTGAACCCATGTAAAACTTTCTGCAGAGAAGGAAGAGGCTGAGGAGGAAGCTGACTTTTGCCAACACACATTCACTTTTCCAATTTAGAGTCCATCATACCCTCAAGTCTCCTTTTGCCACTGTCAAAAGGCGCATGTAATTTGGCGAGTGTCCCAAAATCAGCCTCTTCTCTGGAGGTTCACTAACCAGTGCCATTTCAGACTTCTGGATCCCCGAAGCAGCGAAGTCACTTACCCCTGCGATTTGGCTTCCGGGCATCATTGATGATCCCTGCACAAGGTGACCTGACCTAGGGGGGATTGTAGATTGCAAGGAGTCGCTGAGGTCTTCGGTTTTAATCTGAAAAAAGAGCAAAGTAATTGTAGCATTAGGGAGCAGAGACAAGGGGATGCAGGTGTGGGGCAGCTAGGAGTCTGAGAGGCTGGAAGGCATCGGGAAGGGGTTCCTTTCAGAGAAAAGTTAGATGTCAGGACTCACTGCTTCCATCCCTGGCTTTGTAGAAAGGCATAGTCGTTCCCCACTTCTGCTCTCCAGTTTGTGACATGGACATAGTGTTCCTGCTCTGCCAAGCCAAGGGGAGGCTTGCAGTTTGCTCAATCAAAACGCATTAATTAAAACACTTTAGGAAATAACCAAGTTCCAGTGACTTAGCAAGGTTTAAAGCATGTGAATACTTTCCTCAGACAAAATACTGAGACATTTTGTGGAGTTATAAGGAAGACATGAAGCAATTCTTTGCAGATCACGACTCACAGCCCGATGGCAGGGTTGGCTATAGATAGCCTCTCATTTTGTTCTGCAGGTAGCAGAGAACGGTACAAGGGGATGGGAAAGGAAAGGTCATGAAGTAAAAGACATCAAAAAGCAGTGTAATCTTCCAGACTCGAAAATGCAGCACCCCAGGCACCAAACATATTTGCTCAGCTTCTACCAGAAAGCAACATGAAATTGTACTGGTCTAGCAAGGAAAAATCTGCTTCCTTAGCTAGAAAAAGCTGTGGAAAAAGAACGGGAAAACTTCACAGGTGTCAGCCCTTTACCCAGTGGTCATTTTGACCTACTTTAAGGGTCAAGACTTATTTCTGTCTACAAAAAAAAAAAAAAAAAAAAAAAAAAAAAGTCACGATTTCTGAGTCCACGTTCTTAAGAGAAGAATTTACCCAGGGACCAGAACTCAATCCTTGTTTCTGGTTTATTCCATAGTCTCCATGTTAATTTCTAACATTGCTGCTACTTAATTTAAAACAAACAAACAACCCGTTACATCACTTTGTACTAGCTGAAATCCTTTGGTAAGGCTGACTGGGACAGGAAAGAGGGGAACTGGGTTGGGGAGATTTTAGAAGATTTTAGATTAATTCCTGAAAACTGTATGAGGAGTGTCTATGTGCAGATGCCATGCACAGGAGACAGAAAAGACATACAGAGTTCTTAGAACACATTTTCCCTAAGAAAAGATCCAAGCAAACAATTTCCAAAGTGAAGTTCACATTTTTCCTAAGCCTGAGAATGCGTGGAACAAGGCTCACGAGTCCCATTCCTCATCTAAGCCTTTCCAGCGCAAGAAGAGGCTCCAGTTTCCACAAACTGGAAAAACCAGGACGACACCAGAAAGGAAAGGTCTTGAAAACCCCGTCCACGGGCTCCGCATTGCAGATTCACTCTTACTACTAGGGCTGAACCTCACCATTTCCCATCAAATTACTCAAGCCCAACATCCCCCAGAAAGCAAGCAGGGTTGCATTTGCCGGGGTTTTGCAGTGCTGATGCGGACATACAACCTCCTACCAGCAGAGGGGGACAAGAAATTCAGCTTTTAAAAACTGGCCCAAGCGAATATTTTTGGTTGAGGGAGGTTTTATTTCAATTTGACTGAAGCAAACGAATACACAAATCTCCGCAGGAGCAAAGGACAGAATGTGATCACAAGAGGCTCGCAGCTGCAATGCAGGGAGCTGGCCCTGTAACGTTAACCTCTGCATTTTGGAAGGTACTACGCAGAGGGAAGAGAATTACAACATCTCCTTTCATTACAACTATAGCTCTGGACACTGCCGAAACTAGTTTTGCAATAATGCTAGCTCTTTGCAACAAGAGTTATACATGCTATGAATTCCAGTTCTTTCCTACCTTTCAGGTTGGCATGATCATCCCTCTTAACCTGGCGAAAAAAATCAGATGGAAAGTTCTTCTTGATCACTATCAATGCGGATAGTGTCTAAGTTATTCAATGTTAGACGAAAGGCTCAGGAGAATACACCGTTACCCCTGAGCCATCCAGTCATTGCAGGCAAATGGTTTTATGCACGTTTTTCTTTCTGAGGGTGCATTAAAAAGAAGTCATTTGAGCCAAAAAGAAAAAATAAATAAAAAAAAAAAAATTACCCCCGCTTGCAATTCATGTGTGTCTGCCTCACACAATGCAGTCATCCAAGTCTGAACAGTCCCAAAAAGAAAAGTTATCCGCGTCTTAGAGAACAAGGCACTTGATCCCGCCTAAGTTATGATCCCAATAAGAGTGGAGTGTTGAAGAAGCACAAGCCATTTCCAAACTGAAATCAATTTTTACAGCTGCCAAGCGGAATGATTTGGAAGCGTTCCAGGGTGAAAGGGGTGTGTAGCTGTATCCCGGCATCGCACAATATGAGAACGGGAGGTGGGTTTGGCAAAGGACCGGTTCCCGATTTAAAAACAACAACATCTCCCACTGCTCCTTCCCCCGTCCCTGGAATTCTCTGGCTCCCTCCTGCGCAGTGGGCGGGAACCTGGGTGTTCTTGACAAATCCTTCTCCCCTGCACCTATTTTCATTGGGTTTAGGCTCAAATTTACCTCTCCCTCCTCTTCCTCTCCCCAACAGGCCTGCAGCTGGCTAATTGTTCATTAGCAAGAGTTCGGGGTATATCCAAAACTTTTGGGATGGTTTATGCAAATCCTGCACCTTCATTTTTTCCCTGGCTAAACCGGCAGTATTACCAACTGTACATTAAAAAAACCAAACCCGAAAACCCCAAAAAACCACACACATTGTGGGCGAGGCCACTCAATATCATGAGACTCCCTTAAAATAATGTAAATTTCAAATTAATAAAACAAGGGGAGGAGTTGCCTTCTCCTTTCCCAGTGCATCTGACTCATATTTGCAGGCATTTTCTACAAATATGAGAAAAGGTTCCTTTAAGGAACCAAAAAAAGGTTGAAATTACCACCGAATCGCCTCATGTAGGTCCTTGATGAGAAGAACCCTGCTGAAACACTGCAAGTGAGCAACAGCGATTTAGGTAAAACCAGGACCAGATCCCACCGTGGTTCTTCAGGACCTTGGTTTTACACGAGGATCAAGCCAGGCGGGGAATGGGGAACAAGAAGCCGTTGAGAGCAAACCTAAGTTTCTTCCCATTGAATTTGATTTGGGGAAATAACACTGTCTAAGGAAAAGCGAACCCGTAAACCAGCAGGAGCAAGTAACGCACCGCAGACACCTCCTGCTCCCCGAGAGCTAGGGAGAGGCGCGGAGCCTGGGTTGCCAGCTGTGAATCTCCAGGCACCTTCTTCCCTTGGGCTCAGGGGAGTCTGCGGGCAGGGCTGGCAGCAGCTCCGAGCTCCTCCGGAGGAGGTAACGGCAGGTGGCGGCACCGGTACGCCGAGCGACCCAGGGCTTCTCCGGGATCGGAAAGGAATCGCACTCGCATATCTCAAGTGGATGTTTTCACAGCCTTAAAATAGGGTCAGCTGCCCCCAAGCAATCAGAGTGAAAAACACAGGAAGGGTGACTGGATGGAAAGAGAGTCCTTTCCTTAGTTGGCTAGCATGTCTGCTGGGCCTGGCCAAGGATGATGAATTGTTTCTTACCTATCTCTGGCCTGAAAACAAAAACAAAAAGCAAAACAAACTAAGAAACATATTGAGGGCGATGGAAAATGATCAAAGCTCTTCAGCTTGCTTGCGTAACCGATTTGTGGAAGGTGTTTCATAAACATTTCATAAGAAGGAGAATTATGAAGAAAACATCTCCCAACCTGCCTGCAATTACTGCACAAACTCTTCCTTACCAGTAGGAAGAAGGGGAGAAAAAAAAAGTACATCTGTTTTGTAACTGATCTGTGAACTTTTGGCAAACATTCGGCTCATGAAAACATCCTGCAGACATACTGCAAAGCTGTAAAAAGCCAGCCTTACATGAGGAAGTTGGAAAGATTCACCTTAGCAGCTCTGATTTCGCCGCGTGGAAGGCCATACCCTTCCAACAGACAGGCCGACAGACCCACATTTGATTCAATGGACTGACAGCCGAATTCCATTCGTTGGGCAGGACTCTGGCTGCAGCCCTCCTCGTATAAGCGCAGTTTCGGGTCACCGCTCGCTGGTAATCGGAATTGGTCTTCGTCGTCTCTCAGACACCAAAGCAGGCAGCCTGAACGCTGCCCCAAGCCACCTCCTTTTGATGAGCGCTTCTGATGTAACGTAAGCACCGCTCCGTCATCCTCTTTGCAAAGGTGGGACCCACCGACTGATTCAGCACCCAGAGCCTCGGATGCTTTCCCCAAATCTAGATAAGTGCTCTCCGTATCCTGCCAGAGCGAGGCCGTTAAAGCCATGTCAGCCTTCTCCAGTACCACTTATTAGGCAGGAACCGTGGTCATTATTGTAAGATAGAAGACAATCATATTTGTTGTGTAGTTTCTATTTAGACGGTAACCTCTTTGAAACAGATATTTATCTGCCTTCGTATCTGGCTTATCTCATAGTCAGCAAATCACAACTGTTTAAGAGTTTGACTTACTCATATCCATCCCTCCCTCCCCCCATTGCGGAGTGGTAAGGCTGTTTCACTGGATAGAAGAGGGTCAAGTGCACACAGACGTAAGAGCGTCTGAACCAGTTGCCCCTCGCTGGAAACAAACAGCGTGGTTCTTCCAGGGCTGAATCACTCCCGAAGCGCTATTCAATACAACGGGGCTGTCTGAAGCTGCCCCAAAGTGATTTGCCTGAAGTCAAGGGAGGAAGTTTTATGATAGAAACAGGTACCAAAACTGGATCCGAGGCTATTGCAGTTAACTAAGACTTCCCACCTTCCAATGGCGTAAGTGTACTTCTCTGTGAATTACCTGCACACGTGGGCACCATAAAATAAAAAACACACTAATAATAAATTATAGCAATAACAATAATGGGCTTGCAATTACTATTTCCACATGTACTATCCTGCACGTACGGCAAGGCTTAACAGACACCCAGGAAGAAAGCAGAAAACCCTTATGTCAATGCAACGATATTCACCCTATAACATTTGATATCCTTTCACAGTGAAGGGTGGGATTTTTCAGAGGCTGTCAGCATGACAAAAGGGGAGTTAATCCCACGCTGAAAGCCTAACAGACTACATCTTAAAACTCAGCAATGACAGCACACTGAAAAATTAAAATGTAATCCCTAACCTCAACACACCTGCATCACAGCTACACGAGGCCTTCGAGTTTATTAATTGAGGCCGATCTGATATGCTTTATCCTCTGAGCTTCAGCTCAGGATGTTAACAGTTGTGCCTTAGCTGGAGTAAAAATGGGGGTGGGAAATCAAAACTTCAAGAATAACTGAGCTACATGCTTCAGAAAAGAAAACAAGCAGAACCACACTCAGCTTGGCATTCACAGGCTTTCTGATACGGAACGTCCCTAGCGTTTTTGCTTTTAAACAAAGAACAGGAAAAAGAAAGAAGTCACCCCTCTCCTCTGTGCTGAACGATAAACCTCAAAATGATCACGTGTAGCACAGGAGGCTTCAAAAGCAGGCGCTGGGCAAGAGAGTGGAGAACCAAAATGAGAGGTAGGAAGAGCACCTGCCCTGAATGGCCCAGCGCCTGCTCAGGGAGGCACGTCCTGATGAAGGGCTGCTCTCCACATTAGATACTGCAGCCTCTGCAAGAGCTTCAGGAGCACAGAAGCTAGCTAGTGCTTTTGGAAGGTGATCTGTGCTCAGGGAGCACAGAACTGGCAAAAAGATACTGAAAAGCAACCACTTACAGCATTTTCACTCTTACTGTTTGTTGGTACTCGGGCATGTGGCACCTTCTCTGCCAAGGCCTGCGGACATGCCAAATTGGAAGTATTTAAAAAAGGGGGAGGGGAAGATGCCATTTTCTTGGTCAGAATGGTGAGAACCTCCAAATGAAGCACAAAAAACAATTTCACCACCATTAAGGCTGTGATTTCTCTCATGTCTCCGTTCCAGGACTCTCCCTGACCCTTCCTCCCCAGCCATCCTCAGCCCAGAGGTCCTGCCCTTCTGCCCCAACCTTCTCATGCATCGCAGCACTGCTCCCTGCATCTCTCTCAACTTCACTTGCCCAACTTCCAAAGCTCTCCAGAACTCCACCTCTGCCTACACCTTTGTGCTTATCTTCTCTGCTCCCACCCTGGGCTGCATCCCTGCCCCTTTCCTTATCAATCCGATTTCACACACACCAGGCTTCATGGCTTCTCCCATGCCCTCTTGCATGCTCACACAGGTTCCCTGGAGCCTCATCATGCTCCTGTGGAAGTCAGCAGCAAAGTTGCCTTATTGGGCTTTTGTGGGGCTAAAACCAGACCCTTAACTGTTCGCCAAATTCCCTGCATGAAAATTTTCCCCTTGCCACGGATCTCTTGTCTAGGGGAGAAAACTGTGATTGTTCTGGATTCTCCATGCCCTCTGGCTGCCAACGAGTCACAAACCATCTAAATACCTGGCACTGCCTCCCTGCTGTACAGCAGCGATGTCCCCGGATCAGTGATCCACAAGGAGGGCAGAGCAGTGTCCACCTAGCGAGTCATGGCACTGGTAGCCCTCAGTAGCAAGGCACTTTCCAGCACATCCCACATTTGAAAGGTATTAACTTGGAATCAGACGGCTCCCGTGACTGGGGCTGGCTCCATCCCAGCTCTGCAGGTTTCTCTGATTGGTTCATGGTAGTTTTGGCACCAGTTGCTGCGCCCCAGGGAACTGGGACACAAGAAGAGCAGCTAGAGGGATTGCATTAAATACACACAAGTAATATAATTAAAAAAGAAAGGGAGAGTGAGAAAGATCAACTTTGCTGGAGAGTATCACACAGTTTTTCCTTTTGGGTGGAGGGAATCGAGTCTAGTGATTGAGGGGAAGAGGGAGCTCAGAGCCACTTCTCTGCTCCCAACTCTGCGGCTCTGGGCAACTTCGATGTGTTGGGGAAGCAGGGCAAGAGGGTTCCTTGCTAGAATAAACCCGAAGTCTGACTCCTAAGGGGCTGAGCAGCCCCGGTTCAGCCCACTGCTTTCACATGGAGCGCTAGCAGATCAGCACCTCTGGGAAGATAGAAAGTGCACTCTGATGTCAGGCTTCCAAAATTAGAGGCCTTGCTTGAAACCCCATCGCCTTCACCTTTTTATGCTATGACTTGCCCTTCTGCAAAATGGGTGTAGGGCCCCACCCTTGCTGGGTGGTGCAGGCTTTTGATTGAATTCTTGGAGCTCACCAGATGAAAGGCCTTCAAGAATTCTGAGTCCTCTCCTTATTACGGATGAGCCATTCTCTAGTAGGCAAAAGAGTCATATCCATGCACAGCAGTTCGTGCAACTCACCGCTTAAAAGGTGCCGGGCAACCTAAATAGTGGTTTGACAGTGACAACCATGCCTTGAGCTTAGTTTCTATTGTGGAAACAATCGTTATGCCCCTTTAGACAGGTCCATGAAACTAGGGCTTGTCACCTATGAGCCTGGAAAATATTTCCCAAAGGATGATAGGAGCCCAGTTGGAGCAGAGAATTTGCACAAAGCCCTATCTGTTTCTCCCTCATCTCTAAGACAGCTTTGAAACAGCTGTGCAAGATATATTGCCAGTGGACCAAGGCAACAAGCGTAGGAAATACCTTATAAATATATGTTGCTCTTTAGAAGCCTGGAGCAGGAAAGCAGGACTTTGTGAACAGACTGCAGCTGGATCTTAAGGAACAGATACAATCCAGCCAATTCTGAAGCGAGGCTGGGTTGTTGTCAATTGTTATTGACTCACATAAAATTAATTCAGTGGTTTCAGTCCACCTCTTGAGAAAAAATGCAAAAAGGCCAAATCCTTCCTCCTACTTCCATCTCCCTTCCCCTCATAAACTTCCCCAGAGACTCACTGGCCTGTTGCAGAGTTCATTCCCAACAATCTCAT
The DNA here is from genome assembly GCF_929443795.1 of Astur gentilis. NCBI lineage: Eukaryota > Metazoa > Chordata > Aves > Accipitriformes > Accipitridae > Astur > Astur gentilis. Next base: position 5,179,683 of record NC_064884.1, read on the forward strand.
CTGAGGGCCTCTGCAAGGCGCCAGAACAAAACTAGCTTGAAGAAGAGGTTCCTCTACATTTCTGTCCTAAGCAAAACAGTGCCATATATAGAAACAGAGGACTTTCCCTCAAGACAGGGCTTTCTCTGATGCTTTCCCAAAGGGCTGCATTTCAATGAAGAACCAGTGCACACATACAAATTTATGCAATCAGTCTATCCCTAAGACAGAGCAAGGAAACTTCAAAAGGGAAAGGCCAAAGTACTGTTCAGCTTAGATCCAGTGTCAGTCAAGGCAGATACGGACAGCCGGGCTGATTTCCAGTTAGTGAAGGCTCAAGAGATGAAAAGCAGATGCAAGACTTAGGCTGATACCCTGGGGCAGTGCAGAGAAGAAGAGAGAGTGAAATCTGAATTGATCCCCAGAGGGGAGAAGGAAGCAGGATGTGAACCTCCCCTTGAGAGGAGGGCAAAACAGGACTGGGATGGAAATCTGGAGGGCAGACTGAAACCTGAACTACCCACAGGGAAAAGCCAAGCAGGAACAGAAATGACATCTAGGGAACACATGAGATTAGGGGGAGGTGGGAACACAAAGTGGAATGAAAAACTATGAGAGACATCCCTGGGGGGAGGGAAGCCCTGATTGAGCGAAATTAAATCTGCAGGGAGTTTTGCATCCCAGATATTAATAACAAACTACCTAGTAAGCTAGGCCCTTCTTTCCACCTTCAAAAGGATGGAGGGGAGGAAGAACTTGTCTGTGGTTGAGCACAAGACTATGAATCAGAGAATCGGAGTCCGTATCCCAGCTCTGCCAGGGAGCAGGTCCCTGGATTACAATTCACCTCAATGTCCACAGGCAACTGTCCTATAAAGTATCCACTGATTTCAACTGCAATCACGTTGCTCAGCATCTTTGGGAAAAGCCAGGTAGTCGGTCTGTGTCTGCCTCACCTGTAAGACAGGGTTAAACACCTCCCTACCTTCCAAAGGCACCGGGATGCTAAATTCATTAGCAAAGTACCTTCAGACGTGTGGGTGGAAAGTACCAAACAAGGTCAGAGTGTTATTAATGGCACTGAAAAAGAGCCACCAGTGATTCTAGATCTCAGATGCAGTTTGCCCGCTTTAATTTCTCATATCACGTGCACCAGCTGTGAAGACCGGAGACAACTCGCTCTATTACCTCAAAACAACTGTTGAAAACCCCACATAAACCTTCAAAAATTAAAGTTCTCTTGGACAATGACTCTGTCAGATATGAACAGGGCAGGGAGATGAGTTAGATAAGGAGGTCCTGAGGAGGGGAACCCCTGTGGCACCTCTTGTAGAGAGTAGGGCAGTAACACACAAGATCCTTCACCTGGTTTTGGAAGGAAGGAATTTTTCAATGGACCCTGTCCCTCACCGCTCTTTCACGATATACTACCAGACACACTCAACTGGCCAAAAAAAGTCTACTCGGGTCATACTGACTGGGAATCTTAAGCAGCTGAATTATTTAATGCTGACTGACCACTGAAGAGAGGGATTTTGAACCGTGTCCCTTACAGTCATGTGCAACAGTCAAAACAGCCATGTGTGCAACTTGGTGTGCAAATGTAAGTGCTGAGCTAATGTGCATATGAAATACGAGGCCACTTCAATTGCATATCTTATTTCCTTATTTTGTTCTGGATGCTTCCCTTTACGTTCTGAAGATTTCTCCTCCCCCAGCAATACATCTCCAAGCTACCTCTTTTCCGAGGTAAATCCATCCCAAGATCCTATTTCTAAGAAGCCTGTTGGAAAGAAATATATATCCTTATTATACCCCCTGATTGGTGTAAACCAAAGAAAATAAAGTAATAGCAATAAAGAATTAACAGGAAAATTCAAGCTGTGCTGAGCCCTGGGCTGCTCGAGTACGCTAGTGCCTGCTTGTCTGTCTTAAATATTGTAAAGTCTCACGGCAGGATCACTTTTACGTTGATACAAATAACAAACCTGTCATTATCATTAAACAAATGACAGCCTGTCTGCAAGGGTTACAGCCTTCTGCTGGAATGAAACTGCATGACATATTTGGATACAGAGCACATGCAGATCCTACTAGAGCACATGCAGATCCTGCTAATCCTTTCCTGGCTGGTAACATACAACCTTTTTTCCTTTCCTAAGCACTAGTAACATATAACCATTCAGCTTTATTTCAAAAGAGGCATATTCTCTCCCAGCACCGGAGTGCAGCTCGGTGCTTGAGAGCACGAAGGGGCTTGGAAAGGACCTCTCATTCCCTGCTCTGGAAGAGGAGGAGATCTGAGCCTTCATTCCTCCCTGGCAGTCAGAGACTGCATTGATACAAGGACCAACAGATGACATGGTCCTACGCATCACTTTCCTGATGGAAAAGAAATCAGCGATTCAGCATCTGTGTATTTTCCTCCTCCAGCTGCAAATCGACGCACAGCACTATGTGCTGGGCTACAACACTCACACCATGCACACAAGCCCTGTCGTCTCCCAAAACCATCAGCTCCATGTGTGTATTCCAGAAGGCAATGTTATCTCAGGGGTTAACTCCAGACACAGGGTGAATTACCTGGCTGTCTAGAACAGCTCTCTTCAGAGCCATCCACAAAAACAAACAATGCAGTATTTCCTTAAAAGCTGAACGCTGTGTGTACCAATGGAGAAATAAACCAAACAAGACGTGGTAAGACCACAGCAGCATCACCTGGTGAGGATCACCACATTACAGCGAGGTAAAGTTCTGATTTCAACACTTTCGGTCAGACCTTTTCCTGGTCCCACTCAATGCCCTTTCATGGCAAGACTCTCAAGCCACATGTGCCGAGTTACTCAGTTCTGTCCCTGACGCCCTTTGGATACAATCCCAAACCATCAAGAAGCAGATGTCCCTATCCAGGTTGCCAGCACTGAAGGTGAAAGTTTATTACTGTCTCTTTGCATTTCCCTTGATATAAACAGGAAACAACCGGCATTAGATTCACTAAATAAAAAGCCAAACCAGATAGGCAAGGCAGAAGATGCTTCTTTTTCCATACACACCCTTTTCCCTCTCATTCACATACAAATTACTGTTGCATCCAGGTGGGAGGAGAGTTTGAAGAGGGGAGGGGGGAAGAAATGTTTGCCAAATAGGTTGAGGGATCAGAAGGCAGCTTTCTCATAAAGTGCAGGGCTGACCCACAAACTGCGAGAAAACCTCAAACTCCGCAAGAGTTTCCCTCCTCCCCATTTTCAGGGTGAGAGCAGCCACAGCAGGGAATTGGTAGGCAAGCAAGGGGTCTAACCAGGTCACTCCACCCTTCTCTTCCCGCCTGGAGCATAACATGGGAGGGAAACAGACCTGAAATGTAGGCCATCTACAAAGACTGGGGGAGAGGCTTAAATGATGTGAGATTTATGATCTTCAAAGTGATTAGCGCCCAGCACTCCAAATAAAGTCAAAGAGAGCTCAGCAGCTCTTGCATTCAGTTTGGAGTTGGGTTTCAAATCATACTTCTCTGGCTTCAGTTTGAAAACTTGAATTGCAAGGTAACAAAAAAAAAAAAAAGCCATCCAAAACCAACCTCAAACCCCAAACCAAAATTAAAAAACCCACCAACCTCCATCCCTAATGAAAGAGCTCAGCACCTGATTTTACATGAAAACACTTTGATATTTCCATATCTCCCTTCTTCCTTTTTCTTGTCATTTGAAATCTATTTGCTGAATTGAAGATGAATTCACCAATAACTGAGGCCAACCTAAAATGTGAGTGTATAACCCGTGTGCATTTGGGCTCATGCTCATTTAAAATAATAATAACAATAACTATAATGGCTCAAGTTTACACATGGCCTTGAGAGGGCCAAGAGAGGGAGACAGAGAGCCATTTGCGCACCCCTGTGTCCACTCACATGGACTGTTATAACCCCATCCCCAACATCACTGCAAAACCCCTTCTGCGGATACTACCTATGTTTTGGGGAATCGGTCCAGATTTAAAAAAATTAAAAAATAAAAGGAGCTTGTTCACAGGCTTTTGCTTTTCAAACCTTGATAAGTCCCCAGTCAGATCTGGTAGTCAGTTACACAGAAGTGCTGGCACAAATGAAAAGGATTTTGTGGTACCACTTTGGTGGAAGGAGAAAAACAGAAGTGGGAAGTGAATGCTACAGAAGGCTGTCATAAAATCACAATCTCTTTTTGGGAGGAGGACATTTCTATCAAGCAGACTCTGGCCCAAATCATACTGACTGCAAGGCTGTCTGCCCCCACAACTTTGCCAGCATCCCCTCATTCATTCAGTGGCATGCAGAAAACTAGGACCTTAAAGATAATGTCTCAAATCATCAGTGGGTGTAAATCAGCACTGCTTCACCACAGTCAATAACATTTCCTTGATTAACCTCAGCCCAGCTTCCAGTTCTAACATCCTTGTGGTGTTGCCATAGGAAAAGTTTGCAACATGTAATGATCTTGTACTTTCATAGCTTATTTCTATCTTGAGGGAATTTTCTTTTATCACTAGTTATAAGCAGATTGGATTCTTCTCTTGGCGTGTAGAAAGCCTGTGCTTTGGGCTCTGCAATCCACAGAGCTGGAGACACAAGACTTTTTGTTTTCAGCTGGGTATTCCAAAAACCTGGAAGATGGCTGAACGTGTTAAGACACCTTTGATAGGAAGTTACGACCCACCCAAAACCATAGCAGCCAAACCAAACAAACAAACAGCAGCTTGCTGACATCTGTCAGACAAGAGCCACCACGGCAAACTTGAAGGACAGAAAAGTCATGGCAAGAAGCTCCAGCTGCCCACCTGCTGCTAGCAGGAAGCCTTTGCAAAGGATTGCAACCCTTGAACTCGGGGAACGCATGGTTGGAATCAAGTAGGTTGCTGTACTGTTAACAGTGCCAACATCTGCTTCAACCGCTAGTGACTGCCCGTGGAGTTACAGCCCCTTTTGCTTTCCTTGCTCCAGCTCCCCAGCCAACCCCCGGAGTTCTGCAGCAGATCAGTGGGTTAGCTCTCTAGACGTCCCCTTTTTCTTTACAAGGTCTGAGTCCAGCTCCACTGATGGCTCCACAGGATTCCTTAGCTCTGGACTCAGAGAGCATTTTCTCATGTGTCTGCACAGATTCAAAATCTATATGCTCTGGAGGGCTGTCAGCTTCTTCCCCTTGCAATTATGATGTGAGATTCGGGGATTTAGTAGAGCCACAGATGAAAATCTCTAGGCACTCAGTGAGATGGGGGTTGCTTTTAGCTGTATGAAGCAGGAGGATAACAGCAAACACAGCAAAGACAACGGTCCCTCACATGTTCATTTGTAATTAGGGCTTGCTTGCCTTGCAAGAATCACTTGCTTTTATCTGCTGTCCCTTTCCCCACTGTCTTGCAAAGAGGAATCTGCCGTTGTAGGCAGGCCTGGTCTTGACCTACGCACTCCAAGACCTCAAACCACCTCATCTTCAGTCCTTGCTGATACTCCTGTGAGTCAGCCCCGTGCTCTTAGACTTGCATACCACAGTGCTTTCAGAGCCAGTGTCACAAGCAGTAAAAATGCATGGGGCTTTGGGGTGGGATTTGCACATTTACCAGTGTAACTGAGGTCCCTTTTGTTTCTAAATGACAGTGGAAAAAAAAATTTAAAAGCCAGAAAAAGCCTCAAGCAAATGGTGATTTCAAGAAACTCTATAATTAACTGAGCTTCTGTAAAGTAGGAAGGCCTGGAAACCAGAAGTTTAATCTGTCATTCTATCCCACAAGGGGAACTGGGAGGACTTATGTGGTCTGTTTAATGGTAGCTTCTTACCTAACAGTTTTTATCTCTTAGCAGTAGCTGCCTGGGACTCAGCAGGATGAGCAATTAAAAAAACAGTAATTCAAGAAAGCAGGAGAATACCTGGTAACCCAGGGAGCGTCTTACCTGCCTGTTAAAGTCCAGCCCATTCTGTTCATTTCCTACAATGAAACAAGCAGAAAAATGTCTCAGTATTAATGACAGTCAGCATTGATACAAACTTTCCAGAACTTAGAACGCACATAACCAAAGACAGGCTGCTAGCCCAGCTTAGTTCACCTTAAGAGCAAGGAAAGGAGGAGGAAAGTGGAATCAAGGTGAATGCAGCAATGGAAGTACGAAGGCAGCTTTTGCAACATTTGGTGGTATCAGCCTTTGCTGAAGTATAAGAGAAGTGCTTCTGCCCGGGAGACAGCTGGCCAAGCAGCAAGGGTGGGGGAAAGCTCACCGACTGAAAGGGAGATTCCAGCAGAGGTGAGCTGGAGGACGTTACAAATCTCCAGGGAAATCCAGGGCCAAGGCACTGTACATAAGGCAAGAACTAACTGTGGGAGAGGCTAGCAAACAGGTGGCCAAGGCTGTAAACCAGGGATCTTCAGGAACCCGTGTGGCACTGAGTAATTACGGGATATCTAAAGGAACAGAGGGTGCCGTGGGGTTGTGCTCAAGAGGCGTCTCCTTGATTCCAGAAGAGATTGGCAGGCACAGGGGGAAAAATCAGACAGGTTTCAGCCTGAAGGTACCGCACAGGCCCTCACTCATTCCCCTTTGATGATAAACATTCTCCCCCCGCCCCCCCCCCCCTCCATCACACCTGCCAAATTCATCAAGAACATCACAGAGGAAAGGTTGTACGCTCCACAGATATGAATGCTTTAAGGGATTCCACGAAGCCTCTTTAGTTGCAAAGGCAACCCCAAGAAACCCCTTCCCTTTGCAATCCATTCCCTAAGTCATTCTCTTCCAGTCCAACTGAGTTTGTGATAAACAGTCTTAAATTGTTCACATCCCATTGGCACAAGCCCCCAGGGCCTCCTCCTCCTGTTTTTTCCAGTATAACATTCCCCATAAAGCATAGCCCATGCCCTGTGATCTGATCAAGCTTCAACACATCATGTTTTTCAGTAGTTCATGTCTCTTGCAAGAAGTTGGAAAGCAGTTAAGAGAGGCTGTGCAGGCAGGAGTGCAAATCCAACTCTCCCATTGACTTGCTTTCTTCAAGTGAACAAGTCTCTACCCTAATCTAGCACGCAGTTTTTCAACTTGCACCATACACAAAATATTCCCAGGTGAATCAGCATGGTTCTTTGAGGTCCTCGGGGGGAGCACGCTTGGTACAATTATTCATAGATGGCAAAATATTTTAGAGTCAACAATCACAATTCCATGGCACCCTGTTCTCTGCTATCTAGAAACAACTCTGGAGATTTAATCTGCAACATGTTAACAGCGTTGGCTGTGGAAACTGAGCTGCCTTTGTTGCTCTTGTTAGGCTGAGCTGTAGGTTTTCACTATCAAAAAATACCAGAGCACTATTTCATAGCAGGACAAGCTGTTGCCCCCTCCCCCCGAATGTCCTCCATCTTCTCATCATCTGCAACTCAACCTAGATCCAGCTCTGCACCTTCTCCCCGAGCCTGTCCGCGTTTCTGCTGTGCTACAGCCTGCCCTCACTTCCCATCTTCCTCCCGACCTGCTTCTCAAAGCTTTTTCTCTTCCCAGTCTCAGGTCTTTATCTTCTTCCATGTAATTCCCCACTCTGCTACAACCTCCAACCTGCCACGCGCTTCCATGCTCCCGTGCCTCTCACTGTAACCATCTGCTCCCTGACCACCTCTCTCCAGCTGCTCCTGCCCGAGGAATTTGTTCATTCATTGCGTTCCAGCTCTACGCCCCAAGAGCCAACAACTGCACATGTAACGATGGGAATGCTGATAGTGTTAATAGATGATCGCAATCAGTATCCACACACCTGAGCAGGACTGTGTGAGGATCTTCAAGGCCTGCAGTTTCTACCTTTGAAACCCACGGGGGGTTGATGCAATCTAAAGGCAGTAGCTAAAGGGAAGAAAGGCAAGGAGCAGAGAAGGAGGAAATAAAGTTCCCAGTTGCTAAAATAGAACAGGAAGGAAAAGGTAATCTTCTGGTTTCTTGGATATAAGAGTTTCGCTCACGTTCAAATGCAGCATGTTGATGAGGCAAGATTCAAAGACCTTGAGGGAAATCCCTAGGTCCCAGTGATGACGGCTCTGAGTCACTATCATACACCCCAAAACTTGGAACTTGAGATGCACAGCTGGAACGGAGTTTCACTCCACATTGCTACCACGAGGCCCAAGTTCTCCAATGTATTCTTTCTTCCTCTTCCAAGCTTCCCATCTCTTTCTTTTTCCCTCGCTTCACAAGCGTGTGCAGCTGACAGACTTCTACCTTTCGTTTTCCCTTCCTCTCCTGCAAGGCCACACACAGCTTCCTCCGCGTCCTACCCTCTGCTCTCTTGCATGTCCCACTGCAGGTCGACAGGGGTAAGCGGGAGCACATCAGCCAGGTATTCTGTGACAGTAGAGCATACTGCAAATATGCATGGAGATTGACACTAACTCAGTCGTAGCTTGGGCGTCTAAGTCTGAGATAACTGCCCCAGGCTGTCTCGGTAGACAGCGAGGAGAAATAGGCACCTCCAGAGGCCATTCATCTGACCTATCTTAGACGCCTATCTTAAGTTGAGATGAATGGCCCTCTGGAGATGACTATTTCTCTTTATTGACTACAAAGGGACCCAGGGGCAACTACTTCAGACTTAGATGTCCAACAGTGAGATATTTAAAACTGGGCGAGGTGATTTCTACTCCCAGTGGTTATGTAAATGGGAGCTGGATACACAAATCTCTTCATTTCAGCAGGACCAGTGAGTGTTTGCGCACAGATTTATTTGCAAACAAATCTTGCCTTTTTCTATTCCAGTAAAAGCTTGTGTTTCAGTGAAATTAAAATGATTCCAGCTGCAAGCTAAGGTTTGGGTGTGATGGGGATAACAACTCTCCTCTTTCAGTTAAATCAGTAATTTTCCTACAAATATTTTTAAAAATAGACTCAGTTTCCTCCCAGTTTCTATCAACATCAGGACTCACGCTGAAGTAGTCATTTCTCTCCTTAAAGGAACGGGCTGTTCAAACAACGAGGATCTGTACTTAAGATTTAATCTTTTCTAGCTCCAGGAGATAAAAAGAAAGAAAAGTGTAAGTGGCAGCAGATTCTCAGCTGCCGTAAACTGCCAGAACTCCACTAATTTTGCTGGAGCTTCACACCAGCCAACAACTTGCCTCTTGCTACACCAGCCAGACAGAATGGGATCCAAAGTCTCCAGCGTCTGCTAGACGCAGTCCTCCCCTCCTTAAATTGCATCAAACTGGGGAAGCCCTGGGATTTAAATGGAGAAAGATTGCTTTGAGCCCCTTGCTCCGTGGTTCCCAGGAGCCTCCCCGTCAAACAAGCCTTCATTCCCCTCTTTATGGGTGCTCTGGACAGGGGGAAAAAGGCAGCGATAAGCTCAGCTGGCTCCCCGCAGCACAGCAGACAAGGACTACGCTGCTCTCCTTGGTTCACCTGGCAGCTGTTTTGCATAGCACTGGCATCAGATCTGGTGCGAGTTTGCCTGGGGAAGTTTCTCTGGGGATGGGAGCAGCAGAACAGTTCCGGACGGCTTCCCCCCACCCGCTGCCGTTGCCCCCACCTGGAACGCAGCATTTGCTCTGAAAACCAAAGACAAGCACTCTATCAGAACTGACACAGTTCCCTCTGGGGGCCGCCAAGCCAGTCCAGCACTAGACGATAAAAGCACTGTAATGGGAGAAGAGTAAAACCAAGATTGCAGCGCGCCTTCGTCTTCCCAAGGCAAACACACGCAGCAACATGCAGATGTCACCTCCGGGGAGTGACAGCCACCCTGGCTTTTCACCCACCGGCCAAAATCAGGGCTGCGACCAGAAAGCTAGCTAACCTTAACCCCCTTCCCGCCCAGCTACACGCTTAATTCACCTCACAGTTTGATCTCAGCTGCACAGAAGGGACAAGGGAATTAGAAGGTGATTTCAATCTTTAACAGGTGTTGGGGAATTCCCACAGGGAATCAGTTTTCTGCCGCATGCGTTTGGGAGGGAAATTCAGAACAGCTGAACGGCAATGGGGGAACAGTGCCAGGCAGACACCAGGCAGGGGATTCAGCTGCCTGGGCTTAGATGTCTAACTTTTAGGTGTCTAATTCTGAGCCAATTGCTCTAGGCTCCCTTTACAGCTACAGAGAGGAAGCGGGCGCTTCCAGAGGGCAATTCGTCTTACCCCCGAGATAGAGGGCAGAGAGATGAATCACCTTCTGGAGATACCTATTTTCATCATTGACTGTACGAGGAGCCTGAGGTGAGTAGGTCAGACTTCATCCTCAAAGTATTGAATATCTAAAATTAAGATTAATCTCACCTATCTTGAGGATTTCAACACTCCAGCTGATAAGGCACAATGCCATTAGAGATTGACAAAGCAGGCCAGATGCAGAGTGCCTTTCGACGTACATTTTCTAGAAGCTGAGAAATTAACTTGTTCACGTTAACTGAGACAAGAACCAAATCTCTCACCTCAAACAACATGTGAAGTTAAAAGATTGCCCAAGAGCAGGTAAAGAGTGGCAACAATTATTATAACTATAAACAATACTTGACCCACATGCTGTAAACGAAGTAAAACGCTCACCTGCACTGAGAAGGATGTGGTTCTATTAAGCAAAAAAAGATATTCAGCATCAGATATACTCCTCAGGATTGAGGACTCGAGCAAATACCAGATCGTAGCCCTCAACGCTACTGTTCCCAGCAGCCAGACCAGTGACTTCTCCAGAACAAGCGGGAAAAGCCCCGGGTGGTAGGATCTCACTTAAATGACCTTCTCTCCGTTTTAGTGGCTACCCCTGATTCCCTCCAGCTGTGTCCAGTGGCACTGGGGAGCAGAAACTGAAGCTGAGCAGACATCAGTCAGTGCCCTAGATCCTTATGTGCCCTGCTGGGATGCTTGCCATCGCCAAAGCTTACTTTAAGAAGTGCTTTTTAAAGAGAGCAGGGGAAAGTGTCAACAGGATGGGGAGATTCGAGGCAGACAGATAGGGCTGCAGTTTTCGTGTTAACCGTTTGCTCTAAAGACACAAACAGACCAAACCGGGGCATCGGAGCATCTCCATGGGAAAGTTAAGACTGGTTAGCAAGAAAAGTGAATCTGTGCTGACTCAGTCAGACGGCTACAGACTCCAGGGGAAGCTTTCACTGAAGAGTCAAGTGTTTCATTTGGGTGGAAACCCCTGGGTTATAAAAATGCCTTTCCTTTGTCAACAATGCCTCAAAGAAATCCCATCTTCTAGTCCCACTGCAGCTCTGAGTGCAATATACCCGTCGTGTAGGGCAGGGTGCGGGGGGGAGAAAGCAGGACAGCGAGTGTGGGAGACTCGGGCGGTTTCCAGAAGGAAACCCGAGGGCAGCAGTTGTTCCCACGGAAAACATTTCACCTGCAGGTGCTGGGAGAGGGCAAGTCTCTTCTCTTAGACCAGAGGCAAGAGGCAGATCAGACCAGCTCTTCCTTTGCCCCTCTAATTCAAGTCAAACCAGCCTTTTGTTCCCCTTTCCCCTCCCCATCCTTTTTTATCCTCTTCCATAATGGGATGTTTAAGAAAAAAAAATAAAATAACCCAACCTCAAACCCTAATCACCTTCATTTGAATTTCAAATATCCCCCTCCTGGCCTCCCCCACGCCCCAACTGACTCGGAGCTGGGAATATGGAAATTTCTCCTGCTTGCCTTAAATGTGGCTGTGCTATGAAAATCATCAGCCTTATGCAAATCCTGAGCAGGCCCAATTGCCATAGCAACCAGCTGTTTCCAGCCCGACTGCTGCTGCTTTCATTTATTCAGGACTTGTCCTGGGGCTGTGCATGGCTGCAGGGGGAAGAGACAAGAGAAATCCTGGAGGCTTTGAGGAAAGTTTCACGAGGGAGAGCTAGCCTTGGAGAGCAAAGGCGTAGCCAAGGACTAGGCTCAGCGCGGGGCTGGGGAAGGCCAAGTTTCCTCAAAAGACTTTGGCCTGGCAGCCTGTTTCCAGCCCGATCTGAAGCGGCAACAACAAAAGGCAAAAGAAAAAAAGCTCAGATTGTGCAGCCCTTAGCTTGCTTGCTGAGCGCAGCAAGGAGTGCCCCTGTGCACCAGGCAGCACTGCCTGAGCACCCACCAACTCATCTCACACAAGCCATTGCACTGCTCAATCTGACATCCCTTGCTTCTCCAAATTTCCTTTTGCCTGAGTTAGAAGCCGACACAGGGGTCAGAGCCTCCATACCCCGTTCCAGCTTGAGCCATCATGTTTAAAAGAGACCCTACCCTGACACCTGCAATCGGAATACAATAAAACAGCCGTCCCAGAGCCCATCGTGCCCGGAGCCGTACCCATCCGTGGGGAGAGCACCACCTGCATCAAAGAGCTTACACCCTGGCAAAAAGGTGGGAGAAGAGATGGGGACCCTCACTTTGGAGCTGAGGAACACAGATAGACTTAATTTAAGTTTGTACAGGGAGTGTGTGGCAGAGAGGCAGACTGAGACACGGTCTCTGTTTTTCCATCTGCCCTGATACAGATTTAATGCAAAATGCACTGACATAGAAGCCAGGGTACTGGGAGGAGTTTTTGCTTGGGTGGAAGTTTTGGTGTCCAGTTTCAGAGCTGCCCTTGCTTTCTCTCCTCCACTGCCAGGGGACCTTAGGTGTCTTGTGGCAGCAGCGGAGGAAGGTGTCTCACGCTGACACCCTTCCACAGGCGCAAGCTGGCTGAAGTGGAGGATGCAGGGGGAGAAGAACGACATTCACAGGAGCGTCTTCTCAAAAGAGACGCTTTGCGAGACCACAGAAGCAGATGTATCGTAGCTCCTTCGCACTTTCATTTTCTCGGGATTTAAAGGAAAGGGTCTTTCCTACCCTCAGAGAGAGGAGACCTGCTTCATCGCTCCCTAACGCACGCAGATAGGTTCCCCAAGCTGTGAGGGTTAGTTAACCCTGCTACCGTTGCCACCAGAGTCAGAAGCAGGCCAAGAGCCCAGCTTATGGCTCCACGTGCCCTCCCCGTGAAACCGCGCTCCTCTACCCGGCTGCTCCTCTTCCAGATCCCAGACCCGACCCAGCTGGGCGAAGCCGCCGGGTCAGCCAACCACCACTGTCCCAGGGAGCGATACCAGCTGCTCCGGAGGCAGCGATAATGCTGTAGGGCTGTCCTATATTGCACCCACACGTACACACCCCAGCTCCTCTCCCCGTGTACTGGGATGCCCATCGCGCACCCCGCCCTGGGCTCCTGGCAGGCTGGCCAGTTCCCCGTGTTACAGGGTGGGGAGGGAAGATGTTCGGAGAGCCTGCAGCTATTCAGTTACCGATGGTTGTGTTTGAAGAGCTTCCCTATCGCCCTTCTGTTAAAGCTTTGGCTTCCCCCCCATAGCCTCAACAGATGAAATCAAAGGGAAGTAGCTTTGCTTGGTGTAACCTGTTTTGATCAAGCAGATAAACGGGGAACAAGTGTCTGACACAAACAAACAGACAGACAGAGGCAAGTCCCACCTCAGCATTTTGTTGCATCAGATACAGAGGGCTTAGATAAACCACAAGAAGGGGGAGATCTCTGCCTCTCGGCTTGAAGACCAGGGGCGACACTCTGCAGTGCCAAGCCCCCACAGTTCCCATAAAAAAATCAACCCAGAACTTGCTGGCATGGCTTTCATCTGTTTAAACAGATGAAAAGAGCTTACAGCCAAGCATAAAACTCACGCTTGTCATTACCCCCCATGGAGTCAGCGGGACTGCCTGCGAGCCCAGCCGCAGCTGCCGCACGCCAAGCGTTAAACCACGCTGGCATCACACAGGAACAGGTAAAGAGGAATCTCAGACTGGAGACATGACCCGCTGCCCGGACTGGGGCTGACCTACACAGATCCTGGGCCAGGGGGGAAGGCAGGCCAACCCACAGCCCTCATGGAAGAAGTTCGTGCCTATTCCACATACTCCTCACACGTGTACTGTGACCAAAAAAAAGCAGAATTACAGCAAAGGGAGGCTTAAGATTCACAGAACTGGGCAGGGTAGTTGATATTCCTTAGAAAGTTTGGGTTTTTAATCATAGCTTTTTGTGAAATGGTAAAATTTCACTGCAAGCGGTAGACATGGCGGGGGGTGGGGTGGAATCAAACAAATATGGGTTTTTTGGAGACCATCTTAATAAAAAGCTTTGAAGTGTTTTCTATGAAATTGGTGTGGATGAAAAAGAAAAAAAAAAAAGCTTCACTTTCCTAACCTCCTATGAAAGATGAACGATTTGACAATATTCTCAAAAAAGAAAAAGCCCCGTGATTATTTTAAACGCCTTCAAAGTAAAACAATGCCCCAAATTACCCTTTCTTCCCCTCTAAGCCTAGAACTGGCGGAGATATGAAAGGATGAGATTAGGCTTCTGCTACTGACACTTCCCATCAGATCTTTAGGCATCAGTTTTAGATCAAGGGCTTGGTTTACAAAAGCATTTTGGCACTCAACTCCCTCCAGTATTTTTTTTTTTTTTTTTTTAATTCTTCTTGGAGCCGGTCTGCATCTTTTGGTGATGAAAGGCCTTTGTAAATATGCACCTAGAAGGATTTCCATTCTTTATAAGCTATAATGTCGTTAGTTTGGTTACTGCCCTCTCCTTTGGGGGTAACGAGATTCCTGGGGAGCTGCGTGGATTGGTCCAATTCATTAGGAAATGGGTCTTCAATTAATGAGTCACTGGAAAACAGATTTTCCCACATGAAGCCAGTAAACAAAACACTAAACTATTAGGTGTTGCAGTAAATATTCTTCTAACAATGTGTGTAAGGGAAAATAAAAACTTCCAGGGAAGTTCAGTACAAAGAGCTTTGTTGTTTATAAACAGAATGGTCGGAAAGAGGGAAAAAACCCAAACGACAAAGATGCGTAGAGGTTTTAGGAAAAGCATTGAGGCAGACCCTCCATGGGCTTGCCTGGTCGCGACTGCCAGGCGGGCCGATGTGCCAGGTTACAGCACCTGAAGTATAACACCTAGAGCTGAGCAATAGCGTGTGATCCTGTCCCAGCCACCCTCTTCCCTGCGAGTCCTGCAAGGGACCAGGCAGCCCGCAGGAGGGGTTCAGGCTCTTTGCTAGTGGCCCCTAAGAAGCTCCTAAACCCACTGCGGTGCCTCTCTTCCCAGCTGAGTCTGATGTGGTGATCTCTGAAGATCCTGAACAGATCAACCAGTCACGGGGACTGCATTAGAAAAAAAAAAAAAAAGAATACTTTAAACAGGTTCCTTCCATCAGTCCGCAGGGAAGTGCCACTCTTTTGCAAATGAAGGAGATTTACTTGTTCTGATTTCCCTGCCTGATTTGAAGGCTCCTAGAGCAGAGCTAATGCTGCTGTAAACATTTTTGTTATTTTAAAACAAATTGACTTCACTTCTCTGCTTTCTTTTCTCAATTACCACTAGAAAGAGGTGCTACAGCTAGCACTAATAGCTGTCTGGGAAGCTTAAGCTGAAAAACATATTTTACCCAATCAACTGCGGTGCCAGCTTCTCGCCTATTTAACACTATTGACAACAGCAGCAGCCAGAGCCTCCCACTACATTTAGTAACAGCCAATACCAAAACCAAATAACTACCCTCAATACAGCCTTCCCTAATCTTAATTCAACTGAGCTATCCATCATCTCTGTGTGCCAAGATGCATGAAACGTTTCAGGAGACTCTGGTTCCCAATATAAGGCCCTGTAACAGCTACCAGGGTTTTTGGAAAGAGCTTGGGAAGTTGAGGACATACTTGTTGCAAGGCGGCTTGGAAACATTTATCTCAAAAAACAACTTGGGGTCATCTGAAAGCCCTGAGCAGAAGCTGACCTGACCAAAGTCAATCAGAGTTCATGGACATGAATAGAACCAGATTTTATCTCTATCTTACATTATGTCAAATAACCCAGCTCAACAGCTAAAAGCACAGAGCATGTCTAGTCCTCAGTGTAAGGTGTAAATAAAGAGGTAGTTTTAGTCCCATTAAAACATGCCTAGAGTTCTCTGGCTTTACAAAGATCTCAGTCTTTCTAAGTTCTCTCAAATGACAGAAGTAAAAGAGAAACAGTAAAATCATTTCATGTAAAGTTCTAATCTACTGTTACACACATCCCCACCCCCCACCCCCCACTTAGGGCTCTTCATTGCTCAAAGAACAACCATTCTTCTACATTGTCTCTACCAGTTTGGGTTTTAAAAGGTGTTTATTTCTCAGTTTACAGATGAGCCTCAAGGTTTCTAATAATCTTAATTTTTTTAATACCTAGTGGGTGCTAAAAGTATTTCTTATTGCTGTTTATTTGCCTAAAAAGGAATCTATGATACGAACCTTTGTGAAATTACAGACCCAAGGTCTTGCATTTAAAGCCCACTGCAGGCAGTGGCAGTCAGAACTGATGCCAGAAAATACAAAACTAATTTTTCTGGTGTATATCACACCTTGTGGCAGTGCAGAAGTTGGTAGGTAACCTGGCAGAAATCAGTGCTAACGCCAACACTAACACTATCATCTTCAAAGGATCACCCTGTACTTCAGCTTTTCATATTCAAGGAAAACTGGAGCTTCTAGCCACGGAGCAGCGAGAGTCTGAGCAGCCATCAGGTGGGAGTAGGGGACATGAGAAACCCAATCATGCTTCAAGATGAAGAGCGATAAATTTTTGCTGGAACCATCTAGCTGTGTTACTGATTTGTTATTGATTTGTTATTAGTTAGAATTAATCATATTCAATTTTAATAGGAATATGGAATTATAAGAAATATTTTAGCAAAAACTATATATATCTATTGCATTTGACACATTTAACCAACAACCAACAGCTGCTGTGAAATCCTCTGTATAACCCTGTACCAAGGCCGGAGGAATTGGTCAAAATCATCTAGTAGGAACATTTAGAACTTAGATAACAAGCTTAAGATTTAAGATGATTTGGATATAGTGTTTATTTGTAGGAGTATATTATAACCTAGAGGAATGTATAAGATGTCAGAATTTTAAATTAATGGGAACTGAGAAGAGTCGAACGAAGCAACTTGTAGCTACCTGCCAAGAAACAGTTAGTTACCTGCCAAGGGCCAGACTGTGCAGAATCACCGAAAGAAGGTCAAGAAGCAGACAAGTGAGGAAGAGTATGAAAGACCACCAGAGGACTCTAGAAGACCACCAGAGACCTGCAAGGCGCTTGCGTAAAGGACATTTACATATGCTAATAACTTCCCAGAAATCTAATAAATATACATAACATTTCTCGGAAATCTAATGAACACATATGAATAAGTTCAATATAAGGTGTATGATTTTGGTGTTCAGGGGTGCGTGGTTCGTGAGAGGACTCACCCGCGCACCCGGCCGTCAATAAAGAAGTGTCTGCTTATCTACACTGAATTGGTGTTGGTAAGTTCTTTATTCTGAGTTTTTCGGCAACAGCTGGATTTGATTATTCCTGAAGCCCCTCCCATTTTTCTACATATACACGGCCAAAAAAGGCTTAGTCCCCAGGGAGTTTCGTCTGAGGAAATGTTCCTGACACAAACCCTACGTAAAACGAAGAGTTGTTTGTGCTAAACTGAGCAGACCAAGACTATTTCAATGGCATTAGTCCTTTGGCAAGACATGAGCATATTTCCATGCTAAAACCGCAGAGGACGTTACTGAGACACACATTGATTCACTGCTGTTACAGAAGGATCTTGCACGCTGATCAAGATACGAACGCAATCCTAGCCCAGAGCGCATTCTTGATCAACTCCCAGGCTGGTTGGAAGAGCGCAACGTAGCAGCAACAGGAGTCAAGCAAAGCATGGACAGAAACTTCCAGCACCCATGCCCCCCTCTTCTTCTTTTCTTTCCTCTACCTCCTCGGGCTTCCTCGCCTGCCCCCCACGTCCTGGACCCTCCTTACCTGGCTCCACCTGGTCAGGTTCGTGCCGAGTATCTGTGGAATCTGCCGCATCACCGCTCATCTTGATCTCTGGAAAAGGAGGCACAACTGATTTTAATAACAGGTCACAGTCCCAGGCAACAGGCACATGTGGCTTCCACTAAACAGCACAAATGAATGTGTAATTATAATAAACCATCAGACTTTCAAATTTCTGATTCCTCAACATACAGTCACTAGAATATTCATCAGCTCCGAGGATGCACTTTCCCTCCTGTTGCTCTTTGTATCCCCCTCATTCCTTTCCCCCTCCCCAGTTTGCTGCTGTGTTCTCACCTTTTGCATCGTTCCTCGCCGGCGCAGAGGAATGAGGGGTTCTTTAACCACTGGGAGCCCTACCAGCCTTGGTGGCCTCCCCCCCCCCCGTGCCTTATGCAGGCTTCCCAAACCAGCTGGTGTGGCTCTCGGTTTGCCACCGTCCTCCACCACACCTGTAGAGGCAGGGGATCCCTGCCAGCTTTCCCCTCCTCTCCCACATCCTTTCCTTGTCCCTTGAGATGGCTCAGCCAGCGCTTGGTGCTGTACAAAGCACATGCTGGGAGGACTGGCCTCAGAAAGGCAGGCACGGAGCGAGATGCTCTCAGAGAGGCAAGGGAAGTCTCTCTTCTCCGCTTGCTCCCTGGCAAACTCAGCTTATTTCTCTCAATACATCTGATCCCTGTTTGCAAACTGTTTACCCTGTTCTCTCCCACATGCCCGTGCTCACACCCCTCACAAACCACGAAGAAGGTGCCTTGCTCCAAAGCACTGACCCCAACCTAGGAGCAAGAGGAGCGCTTTGCTATCAAGCTCCTGCTTATTTCCCCCCATCCGTATCGATGTCAGTAAATTTATCATTTACCCTTGAAGTGATGGCTGCCACCACACCCGGGGCCACGTTCTCCTTCGGGGACAGCTGAAAGAAAAGGTGGGAATAGTCAACTTTACACTGGATTGCTCATCTCCTCCTTAAAAGAGGCAAAGTACACAGCAGTGAAAGAAGGAAGAATATCTATTCAAATTCAGATGGACACCCCCTCACGCTCTTCTACTCTTTGCATGGGAATTTTAACTCTTTCCAGGCTAGTTGGGAAAAAAAAATAATATTTTTTATAAAGACCCAACTGATTTGCATGTGCTTCCTGCAGCCAATCCCGGCCACAGATGTCATCCGATTTGCATCAGGTAACAACAACAGCGTGGAAGCTGGGCCAGTGTTTGCTGTGGTTTTGCTGGGGTAGAAAAGGCAGGTGGAAGCCTTCTTAAAGGCATCATGCAAACCTTTTCCTCTTTCCTATATATGCCTTGTATTATTTCCAAAAGGGTGAGAGGAATCTCATAGGGGTTTATACCTATTTCCCTCTATTACTCACACTAAAGCAGGCAGGCCTCTTCTTTGTTCATTCAGGTTTTCTTTTCCCCATTCAAACTTCCAAGTGTGCAAATGGCAAATTATCTGCTTTTTGGCCGAAATTGAATAGCTTTGTTTAGATTAACTTTTCAAGCTTTTTCTTCAGAAAATTAATAAAGGAAGAAAAAAATGGCAAAGTTTTATACAAAAGACAGCGCAGAAACATTCACGTACTTCAGAAACTTCCTTTCGTTAAATTGTATTAAGGAGTGAGAGGAAAAAGGAGAGAGAAAAGAGTTGTGGGGTTTGGGTTTTTTTTTTCCCCTTCAAATAAACCCACTGCAATTAAGACACGAACATTTAGTGGGGCTTCTAAGCATTTCTACTGCAGGAAGAGTAATTATCATCAGCTATAAACATCTTCTTGTCTTGTAATACTGCCAAGGGACCCTAACTTAGGCAATCTACAAAGCACAAAGTTTTGCTTGCTGCCAAAACGTATCTTAAAAAAAAAAAAAAAAAAAAGTGCCAAGTTCTCATAAAATAGGGTAAGAAAAAATCATAAACTATGTAGAAGTTTGGTGCTTGCTTTAGTGAGAAAGCCTGCAAGTTTGCAAAAAAAAAAAAAAAAAAAAAAGTAATGCAGGTTTCGTTGTGAGCACACAAACAACGAATGAAGGCAGGTTAGCGAAAGAAAATTATCTAATCCCTGAGACCAAGGAGCCCCTTATGGGCACAGAAGACACAAAAGCAAACCCTGAGAAGCTTTCTCTCTCTCACAGGAGTGAGCCCTTAGCCCCTCTGCCATTTATAACCTGGGGTGGGCGGGGAGGAAAGGAGGAATTACAGCTGTGACTTGATTACATATCACATGCTACCCATCAGTTAAATTCCCTCCTCCCGGAGTCAGGAGATAACAAGATACCCTGTGATTCTCTCATATATAGAGCAGAAGAATTTTATATTGACAAAGATTCAAATTCCCATCATAGATGTACGCAAGTTATTACAGTTTAAATATCTTGGGGGGTGGGGGAGGGAATGAGGAAGAAAAAGAAAACCCTTTTCATCAAAGCTAACTGATCTGCGTGGTTTGGGGCTGGCCAGCTTTTGTATACCTACGGACAGGAGCGCGCACCAGTCATCCTCCGAGGGATCCTTAATAACAAGGAGCAGCCATGCAGAGGAATGACTTCTTAATATGATATAAATGTAGACAAGATAAAGCCAACACCTTTTTACTGACACCCAAGAGTCTTCCACTATAAACCAGGACGGAGTGGTGCATCTGGTTTTGACCCCCCTCTCCATCTGAACAAATATCTCAAGACAAGACAGGCTGTGAGACTTTTGAGTCCAACTAAATGCAGGCTCCTTCCATACAGCTTTGCCAGTTGGCAATATACAGAGAATAAGCAGGCTGGTAAAAAAAATCTCTGGGAAAAATAATGCAACTTAGGACTGCTTAACTCCTAACCACAAACCTATTTGGAGCCGCCACTGTGGCCTGGGCCATATTAAAAATGTGCTGCTATACCTCAGCTAGCAAACAGACCTGGAGTAGGGGTAGTCTGGTTTGTTCACCCAGACCAAAGGAACTATACCAGTGCAGACACTTCTCTGGGGATATATCTGCATCTATATTTTTGCTGAAACAAACGGTGTCAGCAAATAAAGCTTTCCCAAGCCCTTATTCCTAGTAGTTGTTCAGACATGGGCACTAGGGTAAAGCAGCCTGATGACTTTAAAAGGAAAAACAAAAGCCGGTGGCCGTGGCAGGGGGAACTCGGTTTGGCTGAGACCATTCCGTGGAGCCTATTGAATTTTCTGCACTTTAGGTGCCTGAGCCCCTCTGGAGGCTGCAGGAAGGCAAAATATCCAGATGCCTGGGGAGGAGGCAGTGGTACAGGCCAGGGAATGCGCTGCTGCAGGGAAACCCTCCTGGCAGGGAGGAGGACGTACGGAGCCCGCGCAGCCCACCTTCACCTTGCACGTTGTGTCTTCTCTGCACGGCCAGGGAAGAAACAGAGCACACCTCTGCAAGCGGCTTGCTGCAAGGCCTTGCTTTTCGGGGATCTCGAGACTGAACACGCTGAACTGCTTTTGCACAAGGGTGAAGAAACACCCTCCCACCAGCGTTGGGCTCTGGCACATGAAAGCGGTTGGGCCCAGGCTGGCCTCTCTCCCTGCGAAAAGACTGCTTAAAGCTTAGGCCCTTCTGACAGACGGGAAGGTGGGATGATTTGGGAGAATGGAAGTTCAGCGTGCACCTAGCTCTGTGCAGCTCCTGGCCAAATCCACCCTGGGACTGATGCCACTGCCTTTGACAGAGGGCACAGTATCGATTTTGGGAATCTTCTCACGAAGAAAGAGTCGCCCACAAGCAAAGCAGATGGGTGGATAGGAGCCTGCGGGGGCTGCGTCCCCGAAAGACACCACACACAAGCACACCCATCGCAGGTGCTCAGACTAGTCAAGCTCACACGCCGAGCCAAGACCACGAGCCTCCCGCCTCCCGCAGCCTCTCCTCGCGGCCGGCCGCGCTGCGCCGGGGGCTCCCCAGCTGCCCTCCCCGTGGCTGGCACAGGGAGCCAGCCTGCTCAGTGGGGTGCCGACCAGCTGTGGAGGGGCTGCTGGCATCCCAGAGCCACGGGGAGGTTGCGACGCAGGCACGGAGCAGAGGTTTTGGCCATCTCTGCCGGCCCGCTGCAGGCTGAGACTGTGCTGGGCGATGGCATTGCCGCAGCATCTGCCTCGCCCCCCAGGCCTGCCTGCGAGCCCACACGCAGGCAGGGGCTGTTGAGGGGCTACAGGCACCGAGCACGGGACCCCGAGGTCTCCCCTGCGCAGCAGGACCACCAAACGCCTGAGCTTCGCTGCAGCACGCCAATGGGAATGAGCTGGGGACAGACTGATGGATGTATCCGTCCCCTCCCCTCCAAACCTGGGGACAACACGCAATGTTTCATGCTGCGCAAAGCACCCGACACAGATCGCTAGCAGGGCACGTGGCTCCCATACCCCCAACAGCCTGCTGCCTTGCCCCTGCCACAGAAGGGGCTGTCAGGATCTGGCTTTCGCTGCTGCCGCCGCTCTGCTCCTACCCCAGCGTCACCCTCAGCGCCAGCATGCCCGGGGCTGCTGTCCTTCCCCTCGAGCACAGGGGCTTGAGCTGAGGGCAGAAGCTAAACTCACTCTGTCCGGGAGAGCCGGAGCTCAGCACAGCTCCAAGGGGGTTGGCAGCGACTGCTCTTGCTCCCCAGCTAATTGCAGAGGGGAGGTCCGTTCAGAGAAGACGTGGGACTACCTAAGCTGTACCTCTGGATCAGACCCCCTGGAAGGCATCGCTCTCTGAGTATTCCTGTTCATTCATTCCTCGCGCAACCCAGCCTCTTACAGCTCCCTCTTCATTCATTTCTCCCTCCTTTTCCCTCTTTGTCGTTAACTTTTCTCCTTCCAACCCACGTTCCATCTCGCTCTCGCTCTCACACAGGCATCCCTCCACCCTTGCCGCATCCCTCTGTGAATTTATCCCTCCTCACCCCTCCCAGCTTTGTCCCGATGACTAGTCCCACGGGTCAGGCACTAAATGCTCGTTTTTCCAGGTACCCAAGAGACCTCTGCGCTCTGCTCCCCGACCCACGTTAGGGCTGGCAGCGTGAGCGGTGCGCCCACATTGTGGGCATGGCTTGGCAGCCCCCTAAATAGGATCGGGGCAGCATCCATCCCCAGGTAGGAACGCGGGCACTTAACCAGGCACCGGCTGCGACAGCCAACTCCAGCGGGAGAACAGAGGAGGGAAAGGAGGGAGGAAAGGTCACAGGAATCAGAGCAATCCCATTTCCTGCCCAAGTCCACGGTCCCGGCTACGCGGCGAGCTCCGGCCCGATCCTTCCTCGAGTGCCCTTTACCTGCGTGCACAGACTCCAGGTTCACCATCCTGCCGGCGGAGGGAAATCCGCGGTGCGCCCAGCCTCCTGCCGTCAGCCCCAGGTTGCCAGGGGCTGCCAGTTTGCCCTCCCTCCTCTGCCACCCGCTGCCTCTCAAACCGGGCGTGGGTCCGCTCCCCAAGGGACCTAGAGCTCCATTGCCTGTTGCCATGCAGGGCCAGGGGAGCATGCGGCGCCGCGCCACGCCTCGCCCCACCTCCGGCTCCCTCGGGTGCCCTGACACCCAGCAGCCTGGCGCCCGGCCCATGCAAAAAGCACCCATTTGCATATTAGTAACTGGGGAATGGATGAGTCCCTGCAGCGCTACCAGGGCGTGGGGTGGGGTGGGAAGGAGGGAGGGAGGGAGGAAGGAAGGCGGGTTGCCCGCCCTCGGCTGCACGGATACACCCCGCAGCACCTGCCTGCTGGGCTGCGAGCGGGGGGCTTTACGCGGGGGCTCTGCCGCCAGCCCCAGAGCCCAGCCGGCCCCTCGCGGACAGGCTTTTGGCTCTGGCCTTTTGCAACGCGTGGGTAAGAGAGGCCGAGGCGTCGAGCCGGGCTGGGCGGCAGCCGCCAGCAGGCAGAAGGGCAGGCGTCCGAGCTGCGGGAACTGCCCTGTCCCTCCGCTAAGCAGCCCTTTCGCTTCATTTCTGGCCGCTCTGATTAACCCCGGGGTCTGCTCAGAGGGAGCCATGAGAGCAGCCTGGGCATCTCCTAGGGCTGGGCTGAACCTGAATGATGCCGTAGGAAACAATCAGCGCTAAAAGGAAAGTTAAGAGTGGAAGGGTAACCTGGCTTGGCTAAAGACGCAGGGCAGGATTAGGATCAGCTCATGGAGAAGCCCCTTTCCTGACTCGTGCTCTGTGCGGTACGTCAGTCCCCCAAGAAGAGGAGAGAAGTGGCCGGCAGCCTCTTTCTCCTCCTCCTTGTTGTTTAAAGCTGCAGTATTCAGCCTACTTCCAGGGAAGCCAGGCAAAAAAAAAAACCCTAATATTGGCTTCTTCTGTAGGGAGCTGCCAGAGGCCAGCTCCTCAGCCTGTACCCTGCGCTGTGATGGGGACCAACAGTCACCCTCACAGATCCGGGCACTGCGGCTGCTCCCTGTCCCCGCCGTGCACTACCTTGATGACCCCCAGCACGGCCCAGGGTAGCAGGACGCCTGCGTTACCCGCCTGAGCTCCAGCGCTGCTCAAACCCCTCCTGAAAGCGTTAACACGCTCAATTGGTAGCTGCCAGGTACAAGCTATCACACATTCATCTCTCCCTGGCTAATTCACGTTCCAGGGCTCTTGGCTTTCCCACATACTGCTCTCCCTCCCTGGAAAGACAGGTTTCTCCGAAGAGATGGGTGGGCGGGCGGGCAGGCTCTGGAGCCTCACCTCCAACCCAGTCCAACTGTTATGGAGCTGGAGTGCCTGCCCTCGGCTTGCGTGGTCAGAGAGGACATCCTCAGGAGAGGGCCACACTCGAGGAGGAAAGGGTGGATGTGTTAAACGAAACTCTAACAAGGAAAAAGTGGAGAAAAGCGGGGGGAGAGGTGGAAGGGGGAAAGCAGAGAGGAGAGGAAGTTCCCAGGCCAGACGAACGTTTGCAGGCGCGAGGGGAGATTTCTGCGGGCTCCGTTCAGCGCTGCTCCAGGAAGCAGAAAGGTGACATGGGGTGGTTTGCGCAGGCAGCTTGTTTTGAGCTGCTGGAGGGGCTGGACTCCTGCCACGGATCCCGAGCCTGTGGCAGAGCCCCAGCCATTCAGGCCCTGATCCTCGGGGCGTTCCTGGGCAGCCGCTGGTCTGTTTTCTAGTGTTTTCGGCGTGACCCCCACGTCTGGGTTTTCCCCATCTTGAAGACTGACGCGATCGGGCCTCTTCGCTGCGTCAAACATGGATTTGCTCTGGCTTCCAGCCAGCTGGAAGGGCCTCTGGGGCACAGGAGAAAGGCCCTGGAAAGGCTGGGGACCACGAGAGCTCTTCTCCCCCCCCCATCAGAGCACCTTTTGCACAGCAGCCGGGTGTTTCACTTGACACCGACCCTTTCTCTCTGCTTCCTGGCGCTTGTCCCTTGCTCCAGAGCCGAGCAGGGAGCCCCGGGGAGGCAGGTCCTCCCCGGTGGCACCTCCAGCCGGACAGGAATCCCGGGCATCCCGCCGCCCGGGGATGCTGTCCCGGCCATGGGCAGGGCCGCAGTGCCCTCTCCTGGCCCTGCAGGCGCTGCCAAATGCAGCCGGGAATCGCCCTGCAGCTGGTGGGAATCTGCTTTTTCTTGACTGTTATTTTGTGGTCAATGGAACGGCAGGAAAAAAAAAAATTAATATTTAGGCGCTTAATCTCCCCAAAGAGCTGTGGGAGCAAAGCCCTTCACCTGGGTACCCTTGGCTTCAGCGATGTGCTGTGCAGGCAAGAGAGAACACACCCTCGTTATTAAGCTACCCGAAACATCTCTGGTACCCAGAGAAAGAAAAAATAGGGGAGGGATCACAGCATCATCACTCCTTTCTGTCGTGGAAATAAGACCACCTTCTTCAGCAAAGGCAGATTTGCTTTAACTCTGCCCTGAGATGATCACTCCTAGATGCCAGCAGATATGCTGCTTTTTTTTTTTTCTTTCTTTTTTTTTTCTTCCATGGCCATCAATGAATAATCCATCCGCTCTCATCCTCACTGTATGCATGTGTTCCTCCGCTCCTGCTGCCAATGTTTATTCCTTTCTTGGAGGAAGATAAGCTCTGCAGATAGCACTTATTTATGGAGTATGGCCTTTGGACGGGCCCTGAAAGCACGAACTGCAGAAAGATGTTACAACCCCCCCCCCGCTTTTTTTTCTCGCAGGAACGATTTACACCGGTGCTCCTGGCCAACTGCGCCTGCTCTCTGTGCCAGGAAGGTCTCCTGCCTCCACCTGCGAGAGCTGCTTTTCAAGGGCGTTACTGAAGCGCACCAGGAAGGAGGTTTTTTCTTCGGAAAAGCAAACGCGCTGCAGCACAGCTCTCTTCTAGCGAGGCTGGGCAGAGAGCGAGACCTTGCAGGGACCGAGACCCATAGCTGTAAACTGAGGCACGGATCACACGCACCCCCACAGCCCGGCTCCGGCCCGGAGGCGGCTTTGCCTCCAGCCTCTGTCCCCGGACACCCTTCGCCTCCGTGCTCCGCCAGCACCCACTTGTGGAGGCCGGGAAAGCTGCACGGCAAGCGGCCGCACAGGGCAAGCAGCCGGTGCGTCTGTGTGTCCCCCCCCCCCCCCCGCCATTCCCCAGCCTTCCCTTTCGGACCCCTTCGAGGCCGCGGTAGCCTCAGGGCAAGCAGGTGGCATCAGCTTCGGGAAAGCGGAGTCCCCACCTTCCTCCCACGCTTTGGGGAGCGCGGCGGGTTGCAGCACACCTGGGGGACGTGCCCCGGTTGCTCGTCTGCCCTCAAAGCCCAGCTCTGCCAGAGCACGCACAAAGCCAGAAACGACTACCGAGTTGAGCTCAGGGTCTACTGCTCATACTTAGAGTTCACACCCTTCGCTTGTCTGCTACTCCCAGAGCCCTCCCGACACAGCACTGAGATGTCCCTACGATCCAGGCACCCCAGAGCCTCACCGCTACAAAATAAGGACATTCAAGCTCACCGGGATATGACCCCATGCTCCCACAGCGAGGTCGTGTCCGCTCCCGGCAGCCCTGTACAGGGAGCAACAGTGGAAATGGGCTACGCGGGGCTCCCAGCAGAAAGGCACGAAGCCACCCTGCCATCTTCTCCCACGCTGCTCACAGCCCACCTCGTCCCACAAGCTGGATTTAACTCCGGCAAGCGGGGATAAAGTCCCACAGTGTCCTGCTGCAGCAGGAGACGAGGCAGCAAAGAACATACCCCTGTAAATGCTGACCATGTAAGTGAAAACCCAGCAATTTCAGCTTCCCCAGAAATCACAGTAAGGGGATAAGTTGCCTTGGTGGCTCAAGTGGAGAAGGGCCGAGGTTGCCCAAGTCCTCGGTCCCACCTCTGCATTCACCACACTAGGGGGAATCAGCACTCCACGTTTCTTCCTCGAGCAGCCAGAGCCAAGAGCTCCGAGCTGCCCAAAACTCTGCAGCCCTCATCTCCCCTCAGCTATGGCTGCAGAGGAATAGACAAAGAATACTTCATTGAGGCTGCTGGACCAGACAAGCCTCCAGCCACATGGTGCAGCCGCACATCTGCGTAATATCCCCTCATGGGACCCCACCATCACTCCGAGAGAAGAGCAAGCACCACCAGCTCGCCTAACCCCAGGACCTGCCTCTACTGATGGTCTTTTACTTCACCTCAGACTCTTCCACAGTTGCTTGCAATGAGTCAAAGCCGTCTCCCTGCTGAGGGGCTGGGTGGATGGTATGCTTGAGATGCAGGACCACACTGAAAGTGCTGTGGTCGTGCTGAACAGCAGGGTGTCCCTCCCCCATCCACGGGTCTTCAATGTCCCAGGTGCAGGCTTGAGACTTACCCATAAGGGAACAACTCTTAAACCAAGAACCCAAACAAGTGGATCACATGCAGATTATGCTGCACAGAGAATCTTTTAGGCCAGGGATGCTTTAAAAAAAAATCAGTTTATTTTACCTTACAAATGATAAATAATTTGTTTTAAAAAAATCATTTCAAGTGTGTTTTACTTCATGTTGCAATATTAAAATACGTTTCCCTTCTCCCCCCTTGAGTGATCAATACAAAAATAATTGTGACCAAATTCATTTTCTTTGTCAAAAATTCCTGTATTTTAGGCAAAAAGGCACATTGTGAAGGCTTTTCACCAGGAGGTACAGGGGTTCACAATGACCCCAACAGCCTCTCTCCCCTCCCTGCTTGCTCTGACTTGAGTGGAAGAGGACACAGGAACCAGGCAGCACTCCTGCAGTGCTTTTTGTCTGATGCCCTCCAGGTATATACCAGGGCCAAGGTCAGCTTCAGTGGTGTCCCTGTTTTACATATAGGGAAAACCAAGGCACAGCAAAGCAGTACAATTATCTAAGAGCTTCTTGTGAATAGCTGGCAGAGTAGGACATAAAACTGGACGTAGATGTAGAATGTTGTCTTCTTCAAAATGACAGTGCGAACCCACCTGGGATCATCCTCCCCCCCTTGCAACCACAATGTTATGATGGTAGTCACAAGTCTCTAGATGTTTCTTTCTTAGTAGGAGAGTCACAGGACCAACACAAAAAGTTGGGCCTTCACTAGTCTAAACAGGGATTAATTAGAGCCCTAATTACCAGCCCTTTAGGGGCAAAAGTCATTGCTGGGATATATCCCCCCATTATATCTTCTAGCCACAGGAAGGATATAAAAGCCAGCTGGACACTAGAAAAAGCTACAGGCAGGCTCTTGCTTTGGGCAGGCATCGCACCTTCCTTGTTCAGGGTATGTGGTCCCATAGATCAGCTGTTTTCCCATTGGGAAATGCTGTTGTGTCACCAGGAGGTGGTGAAGTCAGCGAAGGGGCTTCTTCAGTGGCAGAGATGTTTGACAATGCAGGCCATCAAGACTATTTCTCTCCCTGCCCTGACAACTCATCAGGATGCTCGAGGCTGATAACTGATCAGAGCTGCCCCCTTTCACATCGGCTAACTCCAGAGCAGGGCAAAACACACCCTTCCCAGTGCTCCACCCCAGCAACCCGTGTCTCCTGCTTCTTCCAGGGAGCTGGATCTCCTGGCAGCTGGCAGGAGAGCATCAACGCACAGTGAGCTGAGCCCGCTTATCACAGTATGAGGCAGCATCAGGTGGGGAGGGAGTCACAGGGGGCCAGAAGGAAAGGCACACACACAGAGCTCTCCTGGTACAAGGCACCGCTGTGAACTGTATTCCTTCTTTGGAGCAGCCCGCTCCAGGAGGCCCTTAGCATCATAAATGGTGGCAGGAGGCAGATGAGCTGCCCCTTGAAAAGGTCTGGCCTGGCTCTGCTAGGTCTCCTCGTCCCAGAGACATAGCTGCTTCTGCGGCACATAGTAATCAAAAGTGTAGCCCTTCTGGCAGCTGCGGATGCCACATTTGTAAGAAGAAACCTTGCCCCCAGCATCACGACTCTTGCAGTACTTCAGCATGCACGGGTACCACTCGATGCTCAGTGAGTAGCTGCAAATGCAGGGTTTCCAACGATCTGCACACAGCTTGCAACGCTGCAGGTCAGGGAGATCAGATGTCTGTGGCAGAACCTCAAACATGGAGCCGTCCACCCCTGCGGGAGAAAGCAGAGAGATGTTGCTCAGGGGGCTGCCGAAAGGCAAGGCCAAAGGAGAGAGCCACCAAGGCAAGCATTGCTCTCTCTGCACAGTCTCCAGGACAGTCGAGGAGAATGAGGTTAGACAGAGCGCATTCACAGGGGCTGTTTGGACACGAGCCTAAAGAGGAACCATGGGAGAAGAAAGGGCCCTGGGGAAAGTAAGCCAAAAGATACAGAGAGGGCGTAAAGAACATATTTCTTTGGGGTGATGGACCAGGTGAAAGGCTACCTTGAAAATACCTGCCTAATTAGGTTCACTAGGAGAGCACCACCAAAAGAAGTCAGATATGCTAACAAACAGAGTAGTGCAATGTGACGTGCAAGCAAACGATAGACGTGCCTTATCTACCGTAAAGAAAGCAAAAGAGAAGCCAAAATGATCTGTGCTGATCACCAGAAACCTGGCAGGAGAGATCACAGCAGAGTGCCAACTTGCTGACAGGAGCAGTTGCAACAAAACTGAAGGAAACTTACCTTTCTCCAGCCAAAATTTGACATCTTCTTCTCGGGTATAAATTGCTTCTTTGGCCTCTGCACAGACATTGTGGATGTGAGAGCTCAGCTGGGCCCCCTTGCTGAAGTTGACAGCTACATCCATGCTAAGATGCTCCAGGCCCCGCACCTCTTCAGCCTGCCGCACTGTCCTGGGATTTTTCTGCAGAGGATGAAATAATGAAAACTTGAATCCTGGTTACAACACATTCTTTATAGCATGTCACAATTTCTTGCCAACATAAGAAGATGTGCAAGGGGATGTTCCTCTGTAAATGCACCTGCATCTTATCTGGAGGGAAGGCACTGAAAAAACTTCTTGCTGGTGCTGAAACTGATGATAGTTTATCACTGCTCTGATTTGCCTCTGATCATTTCATAATGCTTTGTTTGTGATGAAGGGTTCCAAATCAGTACTTACTTCACTGGGCAATGTGGGACAGGGATTTTCAGGGTGATTGCTCTAGCCATCCACCTACCCTTTGATACAGACTAGGCTGAACTAAATCATGCCTCCTTCTAGTATATTAGTAGAACAGGATCAATACTGTTGGTAAACTTAGTTTAATACTGAGTCCCTCAGGCAGGAGGGGTGGTCAAAGGTGGGTCTAACAGCTGAACAATCGGGCAGCTGCCTGGGAAGGGTAGCCAGACAGGACAGCTCTAAGGAACCCTGGGTGGACTGGAGGATGGAACTGGCACTGAAGCCAGCTGCAGGGTGCCTCTTACCTGCCGCAGCTTTGCCATAGACTCGCTGGGGATGATCTCGTTGCGGTGAAGCCGCGTGACAAAGCAGAGCGCTTGGAACTGGCTCTGGCCCCTCTCCAGCTCCCCTAGGATTAAGGCACGGAAGATCTTCACCTCCTGAAAAAGAGATAAACAAACAGAGTGAGAGTCATAGATGTTTGGCATCAGCAGGGTGAACCGAGAAGTCAGGGTCAAAGAGGAAGGCTCCAGCCAGAAGAACGAAGTCAAAGGTCTCATACTTCTGCTACCTGAGCACAGGGGTGTAGTCCCAGGTTCAATCCCACCCAAAAACCTGCAGCATAGTAACTGCTGTCCGTGAAGAAGTAAGGGTTTTTGCAATCCCACTGTGGCAAGAACAAATTGCTGCCAGGTCACATCCCACATCCATGGCTTCCTCAAACAACAGCTGGGGGTTTGTGTCCTTTACCAAGAAGGAAGGCAAGCCTCCAAGGAGTCTCATTTTGTTTTGTCAAACAAGCATCTCCATGCATTACTCGGGGTAAGCAGTCCCAATTTCCTCTGCTGCCTTCCCTCACTTGCTTCTGAGCAACCAGTATCCTGGAGAACAAATTATTAATTTCTGAACCCTACAGCATGTGGAACAGAAATGAAAGTCAAATTGTTAGATCCAGAAGGAACCTGTTATGATCAGCTGCAGCTGACCTTCCTTTCTGCCCCAGTCAATAATTTTGGCATTTTATATATAGAGCTTCTGACATGGATTGTAGTCCGTCTCCAAAACCAGCTTGGAAACCAGTCATAGTTACCTCCACGGAGACTCACAGAATACCTTGTTCAATACTAAAACCTCCCTACACCCTCTTCTGGCATAAATTAACACCAATTTCTATGCAGGTATCAATTCATCTGGCTTCGGGCTTCAGAGGCATTTGTACACTCTGTGGGAATCTGCCATCCCCTGTCTTGGTGTCAGACCATACTACTACAAGGGATAAGCAGATGGATCGGAATGGTGCCTCTTCCTCGGTATGAAGAGCAATTATTGCCTTTTGGCACCCAGCCACAGCCCTCGCTCTTAACAACGTCCTCCACAGAGAGCTAGACAGATACTGGTGGCTATGGAGCAGCAAGCAGAAGCTATGCCAAGCTGCCAAGATCATCCCTTTCCTCCGGGCCTCCTAAGCTATACCTGTTGCACAGCTCATGAGCTCAGTTTCATCCAAACCTCTTTCTGCCCCAAGAAGAAGGGAGCCTTTCTCTTTTCTACAAGCTCTAAGCAGTGTCCCCACTGAGGTTTTTCTGCAGATTAGCTCATGCAGCCCACCATTTATTCCTTGCCTTCTCTTCCATATCCAGAAGAGAAAAGGGTATGCAATTCAGTGCACATCTGGACAGCTGAAAAACAGCTGCAATTTGGGATGCATTTCCCTCCCCAGGACAGGAGAAAGGATTTTGCTGGGTGCATTTGTTGACTGAAAACTCACCACAACAGGAGGACATGGAGGAGTCTGGGGAAGAAAGAGATACCAAAAATGCTTGTGAAATTACTATGGAATAATTATTTTTTTACAGCTTTAATGGGGAGAATTCTCACTGAGACATTGGCACCACTGGAACGACCCATGTTCCCATCTACATTTAGTCCAGCTGCCTTCCAGCTGATCTCTTCTGCTGTGAGCTCCCATGCTGTGCAAGGCTCAAGGATGAGTAGACTAAAACTGGTAGCTGACCCTGGCATACTCTTCAGCTGCAGATTTAATTTTCATTCACTTTGAACAATCAGCATTCGGTCTGGAAAAAGCAAACAGGGATAGCCGTGTTTTGCACTCAGGCTGAAAGCCTCTACAGGCAGGAGATTAAAAACAGTGCAGTACTTCCAGGTTGGAGGCAATTTTTGTAAAACGAGAACATGCTGAGCAACTGATTAATCCTTCTGATCTGCCTATTTAAGAATTAGCCTTCAGACACCCAACTCTTTCCTCCTCAAGGCTGATACATACGAGAGATTCACAGCTCTCGCTGCGCCCAGCAAACGGTCCAGAGC
Source organism: Astur gentilis (assembly GCF_929443795.1). Lineage (NCBI taxonomy): Eukaryota > Metazoa > Chordata > Aves > Accipitriformes > Accipitridae > Astur > Astur gentilis. The sequence goes on from NC_064884.1 coordinate 5,212,269, forward strand.
TCCCAACTGATCCCACACAGCTGCAGGTCCCTCGCTCTGCCTCCCAAGTCCAGAGCCCAGCTGCCCCCACAGAGTCCAGGCAGAGATAAGCTCCTTCCCAAGTGGTCTCAGGTCCCAAGGTGCCACTTCCACACGATACAAAGGACTCCTGGACTCAGTGACTCTGTTCAGTGGTGAATTCGGACACAGGTTTTAAGTATGTTTTAAGTGTTTCCGAGTTCCAAACACACAGGAGAGGAAGGACCGAATTTGTGTCATGACAATGCACCAGTGGAGCAAATGAACAGCTCTCAGGCATCAAGACAAGCATCGAGAGTCCCCCTCCAACCCAAGACGGACACCAGGAGCAAGCTCGGAGCGCACAGCGTCACCAGCCACTGCTGTATTGCCCTCAAATCACCTTACTGCACTGCCTCCAACTCCAGCCTCGCTCCCATCACACCAGTGAGCAAGTGACCCAGGGCCGCTGCTCAGCTAATCTAAATATTTACCCGCCTATCTCTGTGTGCTTACTGATGTACAGGTCAACGACTCCCTGTAAACTCTAGTAAAGATCCCTGCAAAAATCATCATTGAAAGAGCACATTGGTAGGTAATGGAAGGAGGCAAAGAAAGAGAAAGGTGGTCTTGCAGTGGGGGAGGTACAGCTGCAGGAGGAAAGAGCAAGGGGAAGACAGTATAGGTCAATGGGGTGGTGTCCCACTGCATGACCCACCCTTTCCTCCACCCCCAGAGTCTCCTTTCTCAGAAAGGCATGGCCCATCTCCCTCATGTCTCCCTGCTCCTGCCCTTGGGCACACACCCAGCCAGCCCTTTGCTCCCCACCTGCCTGCCGCAGCCCCTTCCAGCTGAATCAGAGAGGCTCTGTGCCTGGCTGCCTGGTCAGGTACATTAAACAGCTTGGGTCCCCCAGAGACGAGGTCATTTCTTCGCCTCCTCCCTGCGTTCCCAGTGCTTCTGGGCCACATCCCTCTCCCAGCTCTGTCTCACTCCACGACATCTAAACGAAGCAACTGTGGCATGAAGAGGGCTCCGGTGCTGCCTGAACAACAGGCGTCAGGGATTTCCAGCACATTTGTTGATACCAAGGGAGATGCACTGAAAAGACAGGAATAGTCTGGGTTTGCCAGCACTGAAATAGCCAGTGAGCCAACAAACAGCTTTAATCAACCTGTTTTGTTCAAGGAGCTGGCTCCTGTAGCACATGTTGTTCTGAAGAGAGAAGTCACACCTTTACCTGGCTGCGAGCAAACCCAAAGTGATCCTTGCTGTGGATTTCAGAGCAAGGCTAGAACTGTGCTGCACGCTGGCCCATTTTCTGGGAGACACAAACCCCGCAGTGACCACTCTCTCCTGAGCGAGAAGTCAGTCTCTTCTTTTGCCCAGCCCTGCTTCACCTCTCTGTCTCAAAGCCTTGCTTGGCTTTCCCTAGCTTCCCAGCTCACCCTGCCGTGGCTGTGCAGCCTCAGGTGGAACAAGAACCGAAGCTTGTCACATCAAAAATATGTCATGCTTCTCACACGAGAAGAGCCACTGAAGTTTTTCCTACTCGGAGTGCCTTTCCCTCCCCAGCCACTTCACCTCTTTCCCACCAGCAGGAGTAGGGTGAATCGGTGCCGAGGCGGGTACCCAGCCAAGGCAACAAACGGCACCTTTAATTCCGGGTTTCTGCAAAATTTCCCAGCAGGGAACAAGTCCCAGCAGAACATTGCCTTTGCAATGCGGGGACTCTCCAGATGAACTCATCATGAGGGCGCTGAGAATCCTTGGCCCTGACCTGCACTCGTGTGGTGGGTACTGTTACAGCTATTGTTTAGGTTTGGACGACAAACGCTTAGTGTAACAGAAAACAACCAGTTCTGCAGCCGTGCTTTAACCATGCCACTGGAAGTAACCGCAGCCTTGGCTTTCACAGCAAGGCGAGAGCAGCTCCTCTTTCCTAAAAGCAGGAAAGAAATCAGTGCACCGAGCTCCCAACGGCCTGGGTTGCCTGCACCTACCGGAGGGACTTCCAGCAAAGAACTAGCCTGCAAGGAGGAGCAGTGAAATCACCAAACTTCTTCCCTCCTCACACTGTCCTCAGCCAGCTCCTCCAGGGACTGTCATCTGGGGTGCGAGAACAATTCAACCTCCGTTTCTAGGGTTTATCCAGTAGAGACTTACAAGCCTGTGTGGTCTAGATCTGAGCCCAGGCTCTCGACTTCACATTGAGTGGAGCAAACCAGTTCCCAGGGAAATAAATTATTTCAATGCCTTCCTCCCCGCAACCCGTTCAGCTTTCCTGCCAAATTTCTCTCCCCCAAGGACATCAGCGCTGCTGTGGGACCCACTTTTGTCTTTGCTATCGTATGCCTGCTCAGAGTGGTGGGTACATGCAAAAAGGACACACTGCTTGGGGCACTGGGAAATACCGGCACTCCTGGGCCCAATTCCTTACGCTGTCAGCAGCCTTTGCTGTGGTCAGGGTCCTGCCTGCACTGCCCCAGGGGAACAGCTACAGCTGGCCAGAAAGCCATTGTGCTCGTACAACATAGAGAATCCACACTGGGGGCCCAGTCAGCTGAGTTACCCTGACTGGGCAGGGATTATGTTTTTTAACCCCTCTCCTACTGGAAACGGCTAGAGTGAAGACACTTTGGTGCATTGCCTCTTATACTCACGAATCTATAAAGGCGAACTAAGGATGTGCTGGGAGAGAAGGGGGGGGGGGGGGGAATAAATGCACATTTTCAGGAGCAATAAGGTTTGACTCTGATTCTTACAAGCATTGTGCAGCCAGAAATCCCCACAATGCTCTGAGATGCTTGGAAAAACAACCTCTAGTTAAGCATCCTCATGCTCAGCACCAACAGCTTGAGCAATGCCTAAAAGTAACTGTCAGAGACCATTTTTGAAACTGAAGCCTACCTAACAAGGGATTTCCCCAAAGCCATGGAGTCAGCAAAGGGCAGCTCTTGCCGCACGGCAGGAGTTTAGCCCTCCAGCCCTGTGCTCAGCTCAGCAGCTATCACGCTGCCTTTGCATATGGTACAGCTGCCGTCTACCCACACTTCAGCGATCAGTTCAAGAGAGAACAGTTTTAAGCACTTCACTACAGCTCAAGGTAACAAACACCACCATGTTTTAATGAGCCCACCCCATCCCTCCTGCCCTCCCAGAGGGTGCTGAATGACCCTCCTTTTATATTTTTGGTATCTCTACAGAGAAGAGACTGCTTTCCAAACTACATGGATATCATCTATCATGGATGCCATCATCTTCGGACAGATGCTTTCCTGTATCACCTGGTCATTTAGCACCTAACACAATGGACCCCTGGCAAAATTCTCAAAACACCACCCCAGAACATTACGTAACATCAGCTTTATTAACAAGGAAACTGAAAGGACTGGCAGTGCAAGCGTTAAAATACCATCACCCATGGTTTCTCTCCTGCGTTTCCAACACTTTTCCAGCAATCGAAACAAACAAACAGAACTTTTCTGGCAATCAAAAGGAAAAAGAAACTTTTCTATATCTTTGTACTGACCTTGGAAAAAAACCACCCACTTTGTTCTCAGGCCACTGTTTTAACAACTGGCAAGGTCATGCTATTCGAATTAGACACAACATTTACAGTTGCTGTCCCCCCTCACTCTTTTTTGCAATACATTTTATGCCTGACAGTGCTACACAGGAAAAGAAGAAATGTTTTCATCACATTCTTTCAAACTGCAAGAACAGAAATGGTCTTCACTACTGCCCTTCCCAGAAAACATCAAGTCCCAGTTTGGACTCCCACTGACCAGTTTGTGCTGCACTAGAGAATGAGAAAAAAAACTGGTGTGCTCTGAGGACACGACTCTTTCATGTTCAGCTCTGGAGGGGAGGCAGGGGTGGGAGAGAAATGAAAATCCCACCTCTGTGGAAGACCCAACCACTGCTCAAGTCCCACCCAGCTTCCACCAGTGTCAGAGCAAAGCAATGAACTGTGATCTCATTAAAACTCCTTCCTTCTCCAGCCTCTGGTCTAGCAGCAACTCCTTGTCAGCAAAGGAAAAAAAAAAAAAAAAAAATAAATCTGCCTTTGGACTAACCCCCTGCAGTTTAAGCCAGAGAAGTGGAAAAATCATTTGTGCAAAACCCCAGCATCCTGGCCACAGCATGACCACACAACCTAGCTTGGGAAAGCCAGATCAACAACCCCAGCTGCTTTTATCAAGGCTAAGAGCCTCAAGACCTTCTCTCTAGAGAGAAGAAGTTGTGTAATACTAGAGATGAGCACCAGAGCAGAACGGTGAATTGCCTCCATGCAGCCAGAACAGGTCAGAAGGGGAAGCCTGGCCAGGCAGCTGCCTGCTCACATCATTACTCACTGCACCGCAAATTCATCTCCTCAGTCCTTTATGTTTTTCTGGCTTTTTTCAGCTATTTTCCAGCAAAGCCATGAAACAGAGAGAGCCAGTGCCCAACTGTTCTAAAACTGACGATTAGGAATGGACTTCCCCAAGTCCGATACTTGCAAAGCCTTCCAGGGACCATCTCCTGTGTAGTTCCAGCAGGAGCTGAGGATGCACGGCGCTAAGAATTTAACATACTGAAGTCAAGATACCTTCAGAGAACCTGTACCCAGAAGCAGCTCAACTATAATAAGGATGAGAGCGAGAGAAGAGCTAACATGGGCTCTGTTGGGTTTGTAGATGAGATCGGAGAACAAGCTCCCCTCAAGAGGAGTGGAAGCAAGTGAAGAATGCTGAAATGACCAACAGCTCAGGACACCAGAAGTCCACACGTCACATCCCTGGCTCCCAAAGGGCCTACCTAGAGGATCTGTAATGAGCTTGGATTTCCTTTGGCCAGGGATACACTGTGGTATGCAAGACTGCAAACTGCAGGCTTAAGAGCCCTCCCTCCCTTCCTTAACTTCCCTAGTGTGGTATGTCTTCTTGGAATTTTTTTTTTTATGGGACTGCTTCCTTGCACGTGTGCTGGAGTACACCGAGCGTGCCGCCACAACCAAAATCACCAAGGCTTCTGCTAACATCTCAGAAAGAGGTGGGCTTGACCCTGCAGCCTCCAGATGGAAGAGGGCCATCTGAGAGGCTTGCAAGAAGACTGGGACCAAAGAGCACAGCTGAGAGGGAAAGTGGCACCAGAACAATCCCTGGCAGAAGGCTCCAGGGTTCCCAGCAGGTTGGGACACACCACCTTCCTATCTCATGGGTTTCAGCTTCCTCCTGCCGCAAACCAAAGTCCACCTGAGCAAACAGTCTGAACGGAGGCTTGGAAGAAGAAGCTTGCCATGCTACCCGGACAGCCATGCCACCCACACGGCAGCAAACAGCTCTTCCCTGTGCAATAGCAAGTTTGCTGCATCCAGCCAGGCTTGGCACGCTCTGAAGAATGCCATGCTGGCCCTGAAGCTACCATCTCCTGCTGAGAAGCTTGGGATCTTGGGCTTCAGCTCAGCAAGTATCACCTCCCTGCAGAAAGGCCACTTCTCAAGCACCGGGCTGGGAGAAAAGGCTCCCCTTACAGGAGGGCTGTCGTCAGGCCCACGGACAACTGATGGTCAAACACTTCCCACACCACAAACTCACACACGTGCTCCCAAAGACAGCAGGACTGCACTTAAGGAACTAGCTGTACCCCACGCGCATTGTGAGGAGAGATGTCCTAGTGATAGAGCAGAGCACAAACACCCCTATCCGGGAGTCGGGAACCGGAGCTCTCCCCACCGCACAGAGACTCCCCTGCCCCGGCCCTGCTCCATGCCCAGTTGCTGCTGAGCCTGCCACGCCAAAACTATGCTACTCGCAACTCAGCAACGAGAAACAGAACTGCTAGGGTCGGCTGGGTGCTGGGGAAGCTCCGCCACCCACGCCACTAGTATCTTTACCACTTATTTTCACCACAGAGGCAGCCCGGGTTACAGGTGTAACGCCAGTGGGGACAGCAGCCTGCCTAAACGGCGTGGAGCTAGCTATACGTGTGAGAAGAGAGTGCAAACAAAGACCCCAGCAGTGCTCGAGGGTGGATGGACCCTTCCCCACACATGCGCAAGGACCCTCCGTTCCTCAGAAACGGTTCTGGCTCCTGGACCCTCAGCCAGGGTTTCCCCAGGCTCCCAGCGGGTCCCAGGTTCGGAAGGACCTTGCGTTCTCCTATCACCAGCGCTCGCCCCACAACCCCCCCCCCCCCCCCACCCCACGCCAGCGTCCTGACCCGATCGTCTCGCTAAGCCCATCTGCCGACCCGCGAGGTGCGAAGGGCCGGAGCTCCCAAGCCGCAGCCTTCGCTCGCCTACAGCTCAGCCGGGAACCGCCGCGGGCCTCCGGCCCCGCAAGACACGCCGCGGGTGGGTTACCCCTCCGCTGCCCTCCTCGGGGCTGGGGGACCCCGGCAGGCAGGCGGGGGACAGGCTTTCAGCGCGCACGTCCTCCCCGGGGAAAGCGGCGCGTCCCCGCGAGAGAGCGCGGACCCCCCGCCGGCGCCCCCGTTACACCCCCCCCCCCCCCCCCCCGCCGGCGGCCCCTTCCCGGGGGTCGCCGGGGACCGCGGGGGCGGGAGCCCGGAGCCCGAAGAAGAGCCGTACCTGTCTGAAGTCGGCGGTGAGGGTGACGAGGGCACCGTCGGCCGTACGAAGCTCCAGGCTGATGCAGTCGGAACCGCTGTCGGCCTGCAGGCTCTCCTCCGTCACCTGCCCGCCGGGCAGCCGCACCCGCACCCGCAGCTCGGCCCGCGCCGCGGGGCCGGGCGCGCCGGGCAGCGGGGCCAGCGCCAGCCAGAGCAGCGCGGGCAGCGCCGGCAACCGGCGCCGCGGGCCGCGCATCCCACAGCCCCCCCGCAGCCGCCCCGCCGGGGCCGAGCCCGCGGCCGCCGCGGGCTCAGGGCAGGGCCGCCATGGGGCGGGGGGCGCGGGCGGAGCGGTGCGGAGCCGGCCGGCGGGCAGGCGCGGAGCGGCGGCGGCGCGGCAAGGAAGGCAGGCGGCCCGCCGCGCCCCCGGCCCCGGCCCCGGCCCCGGCCCCGGCCCCGCTGGGGTGGCTCGGCGCGCCGCCCGCTCGCCCTTTTCATTCAAGCCCTCGGCGGGCTCTTCCCTCGCCCCCCCCGCCCGTCACTTCCTTCCCCAGGCCCAGGGACCGGCCCCACGGAGGCAGCGCGCCGCCCCGCCGTTAAAGGGCCCGCGCCGGCGGGGACGCGGAGGGCGGGCGGGCGAGGCTCGGCGCCGCCAAGCTCTGTCCTAAGGCAGCGTCCCCCGCTCGTAAGCCCGCTGCCTCCTGGCCGCGGGGCTCCGCAGGCGTCTTCTCCTGCCGGGCGCGCTTCGCGTGGCTTTGCTTTTTCTTCTCCCTTGGGATACGCGGCCGGCCGCAGGCTGCGGCTGGGAAGGAGAGAGGGAGGGCAGCGTGACCGGCGGAGCCCGGCTCTCCCGCCTGCACGAACGAACAGGCGCAGAGCCCGCTAAACGTGCGGTTCCTGTGCATCAAACGGCATTTACATGATTGCAGCGGTACAGGGCTGTTGCCTGGATGTATTCCTGCCCCCGAGGGGCACGTCGGATTTTCCTTCGCAGGCACGTGCACCCGGGTCCCTTCAGACTCCTCGGTTCACAGTCAAAAGGCTCCCAACCTGCCCTTCACCCACCCGCTTCTGCGATCGCTTCCAGATGGGCAGATGCTCGTGAAGGGCCCCTTTGATTTCAAAAGGTCTCTCTGCAAACACAGAGGTCACTGTGGCAGCAGGATCGGGGCCTCAGAGAAAGAGCTTTGCGAGGAGAAACACAGAAATAAACAGAAACAACCACTTAAATCCCTGCTTCCAGGCAAAGAGAGCACTCTCCTCCAAGGAGTGCTTTTTGTGGGACCTCACACAAGTTTTGACCCTGTATTTTCCGCAGCCTCCCTCAAAACAAATTGTCTCCTTGAAATACTTTCCAGGACAATAGCAGCGCTTAAAAATAAATGCCGAGGAGAAGGAAAAGTTCAGAGGTGCAGCGAGGGGAGAAAAGAATTGCCCCAGCTCAGCTACAAAAAGACAGGGAGGGCCCACAAGGTAGAAACACAGAGGAAGACAGTTCCTCGTGACAAAAGCTGCTGAGGAGAAGGCCCCGCTCACAGTGTTTTTATTCAGAGGAGATTATGCAAAAAAGACAGGAGGACCCCAGCAGGGGCTGGAAGAAAGAGTGCCATGAGGTCAGTGGGCACAAATAACCCTTGGAAGACTTCCAGTCCAAAGGGCCATACTCACTTCTCTTCCCAAATCTGGAATTTACTTCCCCGTTGCACTCGGGTTACTTCAGGTCTATCAGCTTGCAACTGAGCCCCAAGCACCAGAGCACAGTGCAGTCCGTGCTGGAGGATAAAGGATAAAGGGAGATGAGGCTGCGCTCTCTGCAGCTCTACATGTCTGCAGGAACGTGGTCTCCCAGCTGCAGGTTTTAGCAGTACCCACTGTGTACCCGGATCCTGGGGTGCGAGAGAGAACGCAGGACTCTCCTTCGCTGTGTTGCCCAGCTAGCGAAGTTGGGTTGGAGTAAGTGGTATTATTTTTTCTCCTGGTACCTCCTAGACCGAAGGAAATCAGAAAGCAGGCTGTCTCAGAGAGCTCCTTCCGAGGTTCAGCACCTTGCCAGGAATGCTGTAGTCCTGCAGATTGCAATTTGAGCAGGGCACAACTGAACCTTCAGTCTGACCTGGGAACGGTAGGTTTGATCCCAGTCCCAAAATGAATGGACACACAGACAAGAAATACTGGAAGGTGGGGAGGGGGTTCAAAACGCTGGCAGGCAACAGAATTAAAGAGCAAGTAGCTCTTTAATAGCAGAAAACAGAAAAGTAACCAGGGACCACAGGAGATGAGAACTTTGCTGAGATTTGAAAGAGACTGAAAGCCGATGAGCAAAAGGGACAGACACCACTGGTCAGCATCCCAGCAAGAGACACTTCAACAGGTTAGTGGTGGGTGGAGAATTACTGGCCATTAAGGGTAGCCGGAGAAGAGCAAGTACAGCTCAAAGCTTTTGGGACAGGTCCGAATGGCTACGCCAGTTCTTTACTGGTGTCAGTCAGCCTCTTCTACCTTTGCTGTTTGCTCATATGAGACAGCTCTTTGTACAAGTAATCTCTCTTTCTGAACTGTAGGAAAGTTGAAACATGCCTTACAGTTCAATGTTCTCATTGCAAGGTCAATGGGACCCTGAGTTGCGTTTAGTTTTACTGAATGTTAATAGTCTGGGCCAAGAGTTTCTGGTATGTGTGCACGCTGCAGTCTTTTTACTGGGAGGAAACTTCCATTAAAATACCTCAGCTATGTTTGAGAACAAGGTTAAGGAAAAAAAATATGCTGTTAAAAGAAAACACTCTCCGCTGTGCTTTGTTGTGAAGTTCCAGCAGGGCAGTGCGTGGGAGCAGGGGATTACAATCTGACATGGGGTTTGCCTTGGTGCCTTAGATGCATCCTTTGTCATCCCTCGGGAAAACCACTAATATTTGGCCAAGCTACAATCTTCATTCCCTCTTCCTCACCTCAAAACTTCATTTAGAGAAGCTGTCGCATCGGCACCTTGGAAAACCAGGAAGGGATTAATGCCCACAGAGACCTGGACTCAGATAGCCCTTGCTGTAAAAGCTTAGAGCCGTAGTGGGCAAGGGAAAAACAGAAGCAGAGTGTGAGAAGACCTATAGCATCCCACACACGGCTTGGTGAGTGAACTGCTTGCAAGAGCCCTGCCTTCCGTGCGTGCAAATTTACCAGGCAAACAAAAATATTTGCAGCCACCCTGTCCTCATCACCCACTTGATGTTGTGTGCATGCTGTCAAGCTGGATGATGCATAAATACCTGCACCATGCTCTCTCTTCGTCCATTCCAGGAAAACATCTGCCCTGTCCCCCTGCTCCCCCCCCCCCCCCCAAAAAAAAATCCTTTCCCTTAGTCCAAAATCAGACTGCTGCCACTATCTCTCATGCAGTCTAGGCTGCTTCCCACCCAACCTGCTGAACACAGGAGCATTTAAGACCAAAGAGAACAAAGGCCCTTTCCCCTTGCTGTTTCACCCCAATGTGAGTAATCAGTCAATACTCTAGAGGCCATTAGCATCTGAAGTTTACCCTCCCATGGAGGAGAGAGCAATAATTACTGCTACTTTCTCATCAGCTTACAGTAAGTCTCTGTGGCCAGTTTTCTTATTATGAGTATGAAACCAAGGTATTTAAAATGCCACAACAGCAGTACCACCAAGACATCAAAGAGTGAGGATGTTTGTTGCGAACGAGCTGCTTATTCTAAGAAACAATCTCGGTAACTCAGTGGGGAGCTGGGCTGTGCGAGGCTGGGCAGCGGGGAAGAGCAGGTTGCTGAGAACTGCTCCGCTGCCAGCAACTCCTCTGCATCCCTCGCCTTTAGAGGGGCAAGAGACACACCTCCCCTCCTCTGCGGCAGACAGAAAGCAAGCCCTGCCTGTGTTGTGTGCTGCAGGGGGCTTTCACGCAGGTGCAGCACCGCACCTCTTCCAGATCTCAGCTGCTCTTAGTCCCACACAACGCTGCTGTTGTAGAAACGAGCTTTATCACCGCCAGTGTGGTTCCCCTCAGACTGCTGAATCAACAACCACAGTGGTTCCCAAGAAGCTCTAGGTCCTCCGAATTGTCTCTGGTTCTTCAAAAAGGCCTCGTTTGCCATTCCAAGTTGCCTTTGCCTCTAGCATCCTGCACTCTGTTGAACAGAAATTCAGTGCAGAAGCCGCACAGCAGCTAGGAAGCCCTGGCTGTCAGGGGAGGCACACGTCCAGGCAGGGCACCCTCAAGAAGGTCTGTGCCATACCTAACTGCTGGGGCCCTGAGAGCAACAACAAGCCTTAAACGTCCAGCCTCAGCCCTCCCCCTGCACCCCCTCTGCCCTGGCTCCACTTCTCCTTTTAAGCAAAGACCGTGGTCCCCAGCCCTTACCTGAGCTCCACTGCAGGTAGGACCTCCTGAGCTTGACTTGTCTCCTCAGCAGGACCCTGGACCTGGCTTATCATCTCACACTTGCCTAGTGCTCACTGGACTGTTGGCTGAACCGGTTATCCCCCCTAAGCCTGCTCTGCTCACCCTGCCCAGGACCATGCCTCTGTTGGCAAAGATGCAGCCTTGTCCCACTCTGCCCATCTTCTCTAGTGGGGCAGCCCCCCTCTGGGTGCTCCCCACAGCCAGCTCAGGGGAGGGCTGAGGGCCTGGGCTTAAACGGAGCTGTGGGGCCAGTGGGGAGAGAGTGTGTGGGCCAGGGCCTGGGTGAGGCTTGCTGGGGCAATCGGTGCCTGCTGATGTCCTCAGGGCGCTGACACCAAGTCTTTTCCAAGCCAGAGCTCAAACGAAGCACAGATGTCAAGCCATATTTCTTTCAAGGTGGTTTATTGGGCTGCGTCTAATGAACTGTACACAACACCCTTGCCCTTGCTCGGTTAAGGCATGGAGGAGATGGATGGAGCAAGCATCAAAGCTGGTGCAAACACCTTGACTGTTTTGTCAGTGCAAGAAGTTTAAGACTAGATTATGCTCACTTATAACAGACCAGGATCGCCCACAAACTGCAATGGGAAGAAGCAAGATCCTGACCCTGCTGAAGCCGCGAAGCACGATGTGCTTTTGGATCGAGGTAGAACAGGGGCTTGAGAAGACTTCCCTATACTCCCAGGGCAATGCATTTCTCTGGGAGCTACTCACAGCACACTCTCAACTCCGCAGGTCCTTTCTGCAGCACTTTCAGCAGGAAAACACTGCACAGCTAGCTCATCTCAGAAGGTGCAGAGCTGAGCAGAACCCTAGGAAACATTCTGTCACCACAGCTTCAGGCCTTGTGCCCTGATCAGACTGCTAATCCAGCCAGCAGATCCTGAGAGCCATCCTCTCTCCCAGCCTTCGCCAGACAGCTTGCTTGTGGTTTACCAAGGCTTTCCGTCCCCTGCCCTGGCCTCATCAGGTTTATTTCCCTTGCTGGACTGAGGAGAGCTCTGCGTGCACACATTGAGAGCCAGGCAGACTTCTCCTTCCAGCACTTTGGCTAACTGGTTGCACAGACAGAGTTCAGGGCAGTAATGCGAAGGCAAGGGGAAGGAAAATCAGACTTTTGGTTGTGCTCTGAAAACCACTCAGTGGTTGTCCAGAACAGCCCGAGAGATCTAAGCCTTCAAAATGAAAATCAACCAAGAACAAGCTTTTGCTGCCAGTTCAATCCCTCAGTTTCTCATCTTATTTACAATGGTATTCATCTCAACTAAAGTTGGTATAACTGAGGTCAGGGATCAGACCCAAATGTTCTACCTTCATCTCTTTAATCTTCCATCCTTCATTTTCATGCCAAACTCGACTTTTAAAGCTACATGAAAGAATCATCAGTGCTTTTTGAAGGATTCAATCGGGGCAACTATTTTGGGGATCTGAACACATAAAACCCAGCTTTTTACTACTCTTCACAGCACTGCAGAAGCAATAGAGCTCTGGGAGAGTTAATTGGATTTTTTTTTTTTTTTTTATTCTCCCAGTCTTCAAACTTGTTGACTAAATCCCAGCTATTATCAGGAATATTACTACAGAGGACCTATGGCTTGATCTGAAGCTCTGGGAAAGGATTTGTGTTGTGGTGTTCAGTAGAGATCTTACTGTTACAGAAGGGAATAAGGCTTCAAGTCATTTTTCATTAATTAAAAACTATTCAGCATCCCTTTTGAGTGTTCCCTGCTGGCCCTCCTGAATGCCCTCCTTTTCTCAGCAATTACATAAAACAAGCTTCTGAATGGTGTTTAAAAACAGCTTTACTGTCTAAAAACAATGCCTAGCAACTTCTATCTCTGACCTGTTTACCACCTTATTCTCTGTCCTGGGCAATTAAAAGGTTGAGGAATACAGCAGCCTGGGTGTAATTAAATGAACGGGCCCCAGTGGCAGTGCACTGGTAGGTTAACTGAATTCTCAACCTCTGCAGCCGATGCAGACTCTCTTCCAGAGATGCTGATGTCCTGATTAGATGCACATTAATTGAGATACCATGCTCATTTACGCAGAGGCTGCATGAAGCTGCAGGGAGGATGAGAAGGGGGAGGAAGGGGGGAGGAGAGCGGTTGGAGTGGTTCTTGGCATGTGCAGGAGGGATTCTGCCCCTTTTCTCCTGGGTAAATTCACGGGAAGAGACTCAAGATCACGAGCCTGCTCCTGCTGTGTTTCACAGATAGGGTGGAATAGGGGAATACCACAAAAATAATACCCCTGAAGCCACAGCACACAATACAGATGAGGATCCCTCAGAGCACACCTGAGGCCCTAAGAGAGAAATCCTGAACAGTGGGGACCATCCACTAACAGTAGTACAGATCCAGGCTGCCCTTCCTTAGAAAGGCCATGAAAGCTGGAAAGATCCCTTGGAAAAGTCTGGTCTGTCTGAAGGAGAGACTTGAGAGTTCACACTGATGGTATAGATTTGGGAGCTACTAGGAAATGCTTGGAAAATATTCCTCATGACCAACACTCTCCTACAGCTCCTTACGTGACTGGTAGCTGCTTTTGTGAAGCAGGCTCATGAATAAGCATTGGCTGTGGATGTCTTCTGGAGAAGACACCTCTTGGTGTGGGCCCAAATACATCACACTGGAATAGGAGAGTAGGATTTAGTGGTTTTTGCAGGTCAGCCCTTCTCTTATGCTGAAGATTTGGGCAGGCTTCCCTTTTGGTTCAGCTTCTGTCCTCTGCCGGGGGCAGAATAGAAGTTGTACCTGAAGAGCCGAATTCTCATCCATTTTGTGTTTAACTGGTCTAAATGGCAGGGTAGGCTTGGTGCCCCTTACTTTCTCCTGCTCTAGCCATTTTCTGTCCTATTCACACAAATCTGCTCCTTCCCTTAACATCTGGATTCAACTATCAAACAACAGGCTTTCTGTAACACATTCCTTGCCTCCCTTACTGCTTCATGCCTCGTAGGGTTTGTCCTGTTCACAGAGGGAATAAACACAAAGAGGGGGAGGTCAGAGAGAGACAAAGACAGGGCAGAATGAAGGCATCAGTAGGTGAAAAACTTTTTTCCTTCCCTTTCCTGAACCCTGCTTTTGGCCTGTTTGACATGGGCTCCCAAATGCCACGCAAATTGTCGTGGTTTAACCCCAGCCTGCAACTAAGCACCACACAGCTGCTCACTCACAACCCCCCAGTGGAATACATAAATACAGGAATCCCATTCAAATCCCCTACAAAAGCCTTCTGAAACTATCCCATGAAAGATGCCCTGCAGTAACCACAGGGAGCAGAAGGGAAATCTTCCTGCCATTTCCAGGGATAGGGAGGATGAGCAACCCTCTGCACTGCTGACAGGCAGTTCTTTGATTGGCAGGTATCTCACATAGCCAAGCCCCAGGTACCCTAATGCTACAGCTGTATGAGTGGTATGTCTCATAAGCTTTTAATATCCCTGGACACACAGTAAGCTCCCATGTCATGTTGTGTTTTGGGAAAGCAGAGATTCAGGAGGTTGGCTTTGTCTGCATGAAACCTCTGAGTGAGTGCAGCCACCCCTGCCAAACTGAGTGCTGATGGCTGAAAATCTGAGTAGAAATTAAAGTCCATCAGCTCAGACCCTCAGTGGGTTTAGAGATAAAACTCAGTAAGGTCTGGGAGCAGTGGTCCACTTGGCCCACTGTCCTGCCGTCCGACAGAGCCCCGAATTCTGGGAAAGCAACCAAATACCCTACTGTGAACGTCTGAAATAACAGCCCTCAGGGACATCTACTGACCCATCTCAATCAGAGGTTGGGTTTTACCCTGAAGCGTGTGGATTTAGATCCCTCCTAGCTGATTTCTTATGCTGATGTGATCAGAGCTAGGCAGCAAATACAAAGCCAGGTCCTCTGTGGCTGTTCACTGGAAGAGCGGCTTTTTGGAGCGCTGCTGCTTCCCTCCCTCTGTGGTCTTGGCCGGGGTGTTGAGAGACAGGCTCTTGCACTGGAATTTTGTGTCCTGCAAGACTTAAGCTCAAAATGAGGAGTGAGGGGGCACGGCCTCACCATGGAGAGAGCATAGGTGCCTGCTCCTTCTGCACAGTTATCATCGTGGGGACACCAGCAAGAAGGAAATGCTGTGGAGGGAGATGCTACTATGCCTGGGATTGCCAGCTCTGAGCTCTCCTTAAGATATTTGAGTATTTTCCTGGAAAAAGGAAAGTGGAGAAGGAAATGCTACTGCTCCCTCAACACCCAGCTGCTTCATGCTTAGGGCACTTGCTTGGACAGGGAAAACCCAGTTTGGAGACTATATCACCCAGCTGGACACTGATCCTGGAGTCTTGCATCCTGGGAGAGTACAGTCCTGGCCCCCTGCCATGCTGGGAGAGTGTGCTCAGCTTCCCTATGATGATGTGGTATTTAGTGTACAGGAAAGAAAGGAATAAAAGTGGTATCTCACTAACTGGACTCCCACTGGGTATTCTGAGGAATCCAGTTACTGAGATGATCTCCATGACATTCCTGGTGGCGCTGACTTGGAAGAGGTTACTTTAAATCAGCACAGTTTATGCTAGAATGATCCCAGTGAAAATTGGGGGTGGGGGGGAAACAGGTCGTGAGTTCTTGCTTCATCTATCTAATTGGGAGGCTGACCAAAGTCTAGATAAAGCAACATCAGTGCCGAGTTAAGCAATATCCTTTAAAACAAAAAGGCTGTGAATCTCCTATGCAAGACAGGCCTAGTAAAAGAGATATTATAAATCTAAGTGAAGCCCTCAAATTCTAAAGGGATATAAATCTAATTAATGTGATATAAATCTAACTGAAGAAATACACTGTAAATCCAGCCAAAATGATATCCAAGGAAAGCAATGCAAATGCACTAGAAACACCATAAATAAAATCAAAGCAATATATAAGATGTAACGGATGCAATCTGAAACCTAAATCAAGTGATATAAATATAACAGAATAATATACAACTAATTAAAGTGATTTATAAAATGGACATTTTGAAAAGAATCACGGCCCACAGAAGATGAGAATAGCTGAAGAAAGGCACCAGGATAGGTATCTGAGCATTAAAACCACCTGCAGCTACAAAGAATAAAGCAAGGTTAACTAGGCGCTGTGCATCGGGGCAATCTCCAGTTGCAGAAGGGGTCAGGAAAGCTGCTCTTCTTTGAGTACAACACTGAGTCACAATCACTTCTGACCCACGTTACAGGAATGGCAAGAAAGCAAAATGGGGCCGTTTGCTTGGGGTAAATGTAACGCAGTGCAGATAATGACAGCGCTGCTCAGGGGAACCCCAGAGTCTTCCAGCCCAAGGTCCTGGGAGCTTTGAGGGCTACTCGGTTAAGCAGGAGTTCGTGGGAATGAGCATAATCCCCTGCACGGCTGAATGCACTCATCCGGCTCTATTGGACCTGACGCAGCAATGTGGGCTGGGAGAGTCACCTCCATGTTGAGGGTCGGCTCTCAAAACAGCTGAGAGAGACTGGCATCAATTTAAGCCCGAAGCAAAAGGTTAGGCACATTTTAGCCATACTTTGCCATGCGGTGATGCTAGGTGCACAGTGCCAGCAGCGACGGGGCCGACACTCCGGAGCAGTTAGGGCAGTGGGAAGGACGAGCCGTTGGGCGGTTAGGGGCTTCCCCCTCTCCCCTGCCCTCCAGAGGGGTCCGCCTCCCCTGCAGACACAGGGACAAGAGCAGAGTCAGCCAGCACAGTCCTGTCTGAAATTTCTTCCCCAGGGAGGCTCATTTCCATTTCAAACTGTCCTGTATACAGTGAAGCAACAAAAAGAAAATGAAGTATTTGGGGATTTTTTCCACTTCGGTTATGAGCAATGAACCCCTCCTTCCCCCTTTGCCTCCCATGTTTAAAGGCAGAACTGACCCAAATCTTCTGTGTTTGCAGAGAAAGAGGGTGGTTAATGTTTTTCTCTTAAACTGGAAAAATCTCATTAGTAGTTTCCATTTTCATCCACTTTCACATAAAATAAATGCCTAAGGATCTTTTGGATTTCACTTAAGTGATTTAATAATTGACCTAATATGACCACAATACAAATAATTAATAAGACTGTTGCTTGTCTTTGGAAAAACATCAATTTCAGAAAATACTCAGATCAAAATTCTGTCTTCCTTTAGCTAAAAGAAAGCTCTTTCTTTTCATTCTGAATAATAAAATGTCCTCAGTTCAGCTTTGCACTTGAGCTTTTCCCTTCCAATCTTATTGCAAAGTGCCATATATTTTATACTTATGATTTCAAAATTTTCTCGTGCTTGAAAGCCATTTGGCACTTGAGCATCTGCAGTGGTCTGAACTTCACTTTTCCAGAGTAAAGGAAAATATCTGTTTTGTGGAAACTTACTGTAAAGCAGCAGCCCCCCTCCCAAAACCCCCAACCCCAACAATTTAGGTTAGAAATCAGCCTGGAGGGAAACGCAAATATTCTTCTTGCAGATTTAGCTGGAAATGTTTCCTATGCTTTCCTGGAACATTAATGCAAAATTAGGCAGTCTGTTGGACTGATGGGCCCACTGAATCAAATAACTTTTAAAAAAACCCAAGTTAACCAAAATGTCTATTCCCTTCATCTATGGATGCATTCTGTGTCACCTAATCTTATGTGGTCTTAAAGCTCATTGGAAATAGTTTTGTAAACTTATATTATATTCTTCTCATCAAAGCCGGGGGTGTGTGTGTGTGTGTGTCTAATCTTTGGGATTGGCTTGAAACTAGGATAAACAGCTGGGGGTGACCAGGGGAGAGTGACTGAGAAAGCCACCTTTACCAAAGCTGTTTTAAGGTGTCTCCGGCAAAACCTCACAGAGCTTGTTACCTGGAATCGAGGCGGTGGACAGACATTCAGTATCACCAAAACTCAAGCCTGATTTAGCCCAAGCTGGAAGGAATGAGATGTGACACTTGGAATTAACGAATGAGCCCCAAATTGGAAAATAGGTCTGGTGCCTAACAGCTGGAAGTTACACACCAAATCCAGAATGAACTCCCGAGAGCCCGGGTTCCCATAGCGGCACATCAATGCCTCCTGCTTTCCTTTGGCTGTCAGTAGCCCTTCCAATTATTTGAAAACAGCAATAAGCCTCAGCTACAGTCTGTTGTGATAGAGTAAATCATACAGGTCACTAGCGTTATCCTTCTGTGCTAGATTTGCATAATTTTACACTGAGAAGGATTCTGCCTCTGCAACTAGTCCTACCGGGAAATCAAATGTGAGGGACAGTGCTAGTCCCTGTGAGAACAGGGGCCAGGATCTGGCTCTGGGGATTTCACATAGTGCAAATGCAAGCTGGATCCAGCCCTGGGACTTAGTGGAGATTCATGACCAGGCTGTTTCTCATCCTGTTCTTTTGCCGAGGTGGTGCAATCACAGTATTGAATACAGATGCTGAAATAATCGTGGCAATACCATCAGCAAACAAAAGCCCTGAAGCCATGAAACACTCACGCTGTACTGTCACTAAAATTTTTCCGGTGGCTACAGGAGGACAAGTGCTGTCCAGACCACCCTGAAACACAGTGAAAGCACCTCGGTGCATCGTGCGCCACATGCACAGACATGAAAAAGTGTACGATAACCTAGCATGCTTTGAAAAATGATGGGGATTGATTTAGGATGGGGAACATCACTGGTTATTATAGCAGGGTAGAAGATGGGGTTACGATGACATTTGAAGGAGGACAAACAAGATTTTACTCATGGTCAAGTACTTCTAGGGTTGAGGCTCTGTCTTTGTGCTGCCTGTTGACAGCACCTGGCCAGTGAGATCCTGGCACATACCTGAGAAGCCCAGGTCTTGCTGCAATAAATGTAGTAAGCGATAAAATGATTATCCGACCTGGAGAGATGGATTTAAACAAGACAAGGTTAAAGCAGAAAAACTTCATAGCCTGTCAAGAAATGAACCCAAAACTCGAAAGCTAGGCTTCATGAATCTAGAGTGGCCTAGTTACAAGGTCCAAGACCAGAGTCTCTTCCTGTGAAAGACCTGCGGTGGTGGCTGGCTCTGAGAACCAGAGTAGCACAGCTTATACAGGCACCTCTTGAACTCAGAGGTGAGGAATACAGTCAAAAAAAGGGGACATATGACCTTGGTTACACAAGGAGTCTGGCAGTGCTATCTACCACCTTTAAAAGGGTGGGGACCTCCTTTGGGTGACATCTTCTGCCTGCACAGCCTGTGCTTCTTGTGGTGAAAAGGCTCTGCAGTCCCCAAGAGGGGTGTCACCTCCCCCCAGTTTTCAGAAGCGAAGCCAGCAGCAGTCACCCCACACTCTGGGCTTCAGTGGAGGAGAAGGAGGGGTAGAGCTGGTTCAGATCCAAGTCGTGGTGCTAGCTTCTCCAATTGATCGCAGCTCCTGACTAACGCTTGTTGTAAATCTTTGCTGGATGCTGCCAACAAGCCATCAAACTGAGATGACGGAAAGAAATCCCCCCTCTGCCAGTTCCTGCAGTCCCTCCTGCAGCTCCCAAACCCTGCTGCTGCTTTGGCTCCGGCTCCCGGGTGCCATTATCCCAACGCGTGGCTCCTGGAAACAGTCCACCCTCCCTCATCTCTATCTTCCTAGCTCAAGGTCCTCCTGCCTGATGTCCCCGCAGGCAGCGACGTGGAGGCAGGCCAAGGGACAATCTGTTCCTCATTGAGGTCATCCTGCAGCTTGCTGCTGATGTGGCATTTGGGGGATGGAGCAAAAAAAATTAAAATAAAAAACCTCTTCCTCGCCTGGCCTCAGTTCCAACACTGCTGGGGGACTGATAAAGCATGAGAAGCACAAGGCCAGCAAAGGAAACCTAACTCTCCCATCCTTCTCCCAGACCGGTGACTAAAAACCACAGCAACTCACTAGCTGGGCCCAGTACCCGGACTTTAGAGGAATATTTTCTATATCCCTAGTCAGTCTTTCCAAGGTCTTTTTCTGTTTTTGTCTCTCCCCCAGTTATTTCAGAGAAGGGCCTTCCCCACCCCTGCTCCCAAAGGCCCCCCCATGCAGGAAAGCTCTCCTTCCCTACAGCCCAGCTGAGCTGCCGTGTCATTTTAATGACCCAGCTCTAAGTGCAGCTGCCGAGCTCAGACAGTTTCTCAGATTCTGGTGAAAAAACACAGCTGTCTGAGAGTTTCCTGTTGCTTTGCCTCCCCCCATTCGCCCTCCCATTTAGGAGGTGGGGAAAGCAGGAGTGCAAAAGCTGAGAAGCCTTCAGAGCTGGGAAGTTTTTTCTTCCCTCCAGTGCATCAAAGGCAAGATGCTTCTGCATTCCCTTTCTGTGGCATGTGGGAGAAATCAGCAGCATCTTTTGCGAAGATACTGTTCCAAAATCCCAGAGCTCCCAACCCTCCCTCGTGAAAGAACTGGGCTCTGAATTTCAAATACCCCAAAGGCCAAAGACATTTGGCTCAAGCTTTTACTCTGGAGTTTGGGATGTGTCTTTCAGTCATTCTGTGGAGTGAAACCAGAGTCCACTATTAGATACTGATTCATGGAAGCAGAGAAGCATGAAAGAAAACAGAAAGGGGGCACGAGAGCTGGAGTAAGACAGAGCTACCATTGGGAAGACTGGGAAGTCCCCTCTGTGTGCCCAAAGCACTGTGGCATGAAGGTCAGAGCTTGGCTAAGGACAAAACAAGATGGTCCTGCCTGCAGTTACGCTGCCAACCACTTCCAGGCTGGGCAGCCTGCAAGTCACCGAGAGTGCCAGGCCTGAGAGAATACATCACGCTGTTTGTGGGACATTGCTGCAAGAAAGTCTGAAGCCCAGAATTAATTGAGCGGCTCTTAGCACTGCAGGAGAAATCACATTATATTCTTTTCACGGCTCGTGGGGCAGGATTGCAAGAGAACAAGAATCCCTGACTGGGATGGAGCCACAAAAGGGTCAGGGCACTCTTGTCTGTATTAGCGAGAAAAGAGATACCTTTTGCTTGAGATAAGAGGCACTAACCACAGCAGGAGGGAGGCAGAGCCTGGCACTTTGTGCCCTCCCTGTTCAGAGCAGAGACAGGAGAGCAGAAGCTTACGAAGCACCTGCTGTACCCTGATGGGGTGCACAGAGGGGCCCCACTCCCTGCAAGCGTGCTCAGAAAAGGCTTTTGCAACAGGGGGCTGGGTTAATCGGGGAAAGCCGCATCCTCGGTGATGCCAAGCAGGTTTGTGGCACCACTGGCAGCAAAGCCTGGGTTGTAGAAAAGGAATCTCCCCCTCCTTCTTAGTGACACTGCTGCTGGCTGACCCAGGGACCAGCTGGGGAGTCTGCCGCAGCTGACCAATGCTGGGGGTTTCCCTGGCCCTGACCAAAAGCTGCTCCTGTGGGAAGAGGCCAGCCCAGTTGTACCAGAGTTGAGGAATGATGCCTGCTCCTCAGTTCCAGGAAATCGTCCCACTGGTTTATGATTCACAGTTACGGGAGTGTGGAGGCTGGTATGTGCATGTAGCCTCTTGCATGCTGATCGCAGCTGAGGACGGAGACGGTGGAGGTGGAAAGTGTAGGGGGATGAATTCCCGTTCTCTGGTATGAAGAGATCCAGACGGCCCGCTGAGTCAGCGCAGGGTCAGCAGGGTGAGGCCAGATAGGCTTTGATTCCCCCAGCAACTGGCTTTCAGCTGGTGCCTTCCCACCGCCCAGCTCAGCCCCTAGCATAGGAACCACATGTACAAGGGGACCTAGCTTATCCCTTCACCTCTCTTTTTCACCGTAACCTTAGCCGGAGCCCTTCCCCACAATCACGTGGTGAACATGGCTCTGTTTCAAGGGACAAAGTGCAGGAGTTTCTCATTAACAGAGAATGAAAACTGCCTGCTGTGATCCAGCTGCAGTTACTTCGTTGGAAGAGGCAGAAAAAGCGCTGAGGGGGAAGGAGGTAGAAAAAGAAATCAAACAAGCACAACTGCCTCGCAAAGCCTGAGCCAAGAGCTCTGAGCCTTGTGGTGTTGCCGCCGTGCTCCTTTCCCCACGCACCCTGCCAAACCCCCACTGACCCCAGCTTGTCACGCTGGAAAGGACCTTGTTCTGCTCCCTGAGCCTCTTGGGGACCATAGCTGGATGACCTTGACTTCAGTGTAACGCCCAGCAAAACTGCTCTGGACACATATCATCCTAGTCTTGTCCAGACACCTGCAGCCTGTATCCCAGGATGTCAGGAGCGTGGAGCAGGAAGAACGCTGCCTTCCCAGTGTATTTAGGAGCAGGGAACTGAACAAAGAGGAGGAGCAGGAGAAAGGGAAGTGGTTGCTGTGGTGTTTACATCTCCCCCTGTTCTCCCCCCCAAAAGAAACAGATTTGATTTCCCTGAGGCAGCTCCCAAAGAATTTAACCGGCATTCAAAGGAAAAAGCCTCTTTTTTCCCACCTACAGACTTGGCTGAAAAAACAGCCTCTCGCTCTACAAGAGGAAAAAACCCCATATTGTTAGTGAGAGCCCACTACTGCCAAACAGACTGACCCACGTGGGCCAGGGCTGGGAGTAGGAGTGAGGCAGGGAAGGAATAAAGTGGCCCTTTACCTGGTGTCTGGGTTGCCTGGGCTGGGGGTGATGCATAGTTAGCATAACTGGAAAGGTCAAGTTTTGGAACAACCTGAAGAGGGGGATCTTCCTTCTGGGGGAACTAGGGGAGGCGTAAGGAGGAGCATCTGATGAGCGAACAGCCAGATGGTCATTGACCTGCAGGTGGCTTTTTCATACTACAGAGGAAAGGAGGTGTTATGGTAGGAAGTGCTATGTGCATCGCATAACCTGGTGAGAAGATGGGCGAGCGACCCAGCCAACCCCCTTCGGCAGCAGCAGATTCCCAAGTCACAGAGATGAAGAAGCAGACAGGGCAGAGATGGAGGTTGGGAACTGGGTGGCTGTAGAAGACATGGGGTGACAGCACGGGGCAGAAGGGAAAACGCTGAGTTTGGATTAAGCGGGAGCACTGTTTTCCTTCCACTGCATTAGCTCAGCACCAGAGAAATCCAGTCCCAGGGGAACTGTGTTTGTTTGTGATTGTTTATGGTGAAATGAAACAAGCCGCCTTCCTTTCACCCCCAACACACACATTCACTTTGCTGGCACTTCATGCAGCTTCCCCGATCCTCTCCTCGGGAAGTTACAAACAGTAGAATCATCCTCGCATTGTCCTGCCAGCAAACGCCTCTGCTTTTCCCCAGGAAGAGGTGGTGGTGTTGGCCAGGGTGGCATACTGTTCCCTTCTCACCTCCTGGTAGAACCTCTCGTTGAGGGTGAAGGGCAGGTTGCAAGAGACAAAGCCCTGATCCTATTGCCATGGAGATGTTAATTCAAGCTGAGTTCAAAGGAAATTGTTCCAGCTAAAGCTAACAAGCCTGGCAGGAAAGCCCTGCTGTCAGTTGAAAGAGGCCCGCTTCTCGTAAAAGGGGAAAAGAGGTGGGGTCAGAAAGAGGGGCCCCAGTTCAAAACACAAGCTCCAGATAGACGC
This sequence comes from Astur gentilis, assembly GCF_929443795.1. Taxonomy (NCBI): domain Eukaryota; kingdom Metazoa; phylum Chordata; class Aves; order Accipitriformes; family Accipitridae; genus Astur; species Astur gentilis. The sequence continues at coordinate 5,235,669 of NC_064884.1, forward strand.
AGTCCTATTCCCTGCCTTTGAGCAAAGCCTCCCCCCTTCCCCCCAAAGCCACCAGCTGTGAAGAAAGACAGCAGAAAATGCCAGGTAGTCTTCCCATGCCTGGACCCTTACAGAACAGTAGCAGGGAGGCAGGGGATGGAGGAGGTAGGAGAGCAGCCTCTCCCACCCAGGGCAGACGTGGCAGGCACGCACCCAGGCTATCGAAGCTCTGCAGCCGGCTGCTGGGCTCTCCCTGGTCCGGTCGCTCTGCTATGGTATGTGCTGATGATGGTAAGAAGCACTGGTCGCAAGCAAGGCTGGCTGCCTCCTGCCATGCACCAGCAAACACTGGAGGCAGCGGGGCGAGGGAACCCCTTGAACACCAGTGGCAGAGCTCCTGCCTTGCTGCTATGCAAGCATTAAATGCACCGTGTGATAACCAACACCTTCCTCGTGAGGCTGCAAGGGACTGCTCGAGGGCAGGACAGTGAAGCGCAGGACGGCTCTTGCTCAGCTCGTCACTGAAGTCATTCAGGTTTTCATATGGCCAATGCAGTTTCAGGTTTTAGTGGAAGGACTACATTTGGTGTAATGATTAATCCTGGCAGGTGAGACTTGTCCGCTAGTATAATACCTTGTGTTCAGGGAGTGCTTTGCCTCTGAGAGCTGGGGGTGAATATTCACAGCCCCTCTAAGGATGGGTGGGACTGACCTAGTCATTATTTGGCATTGCTGAAGGGCATAAGGGTCCATATAGAGCATCTGGAGAGAAGGCAGATGTGCTCTCCCACACAAAACGTCCTTAAACCGACACTGAGGAAGTGACTCATGGGGGTGCGAGAAAGGCAAAGGCCATAGTCCAGCGTGGACAGGACAGAGTGCAGAGCTGCAAGGTCAATAAACAGCTTCGAAAGAGATGATGAAGCAAGTAGCTGCTAACCCCCTTCCCTGCCCTGCAGGAGCACTTTGAACATCTCCTACCCTGAGTCAGAGCAGGAGTGGGCCTGCTTAGTGCAAGATTTGAAGGAGAATTATGAGCAGCCCAGCTTAGTATTAGAGACATTAACTGTGGTTTGTTTTTTTCTTAAAAAAAAAAAAAAAAGAACAAAACCCCCAAACTCAGAACAGACTCTTCCAACTGAGCTAGAATATCTTCCCATCTGCTCCTCCAGTGCCAAGAGGTGAAGCAGGCACTGGAATTGAACTGCTCCCTGTCAGCCAGGGCAGCAAGAGGAAGAGAGGAAGCTTTTGTCTGTACCAGGCAGCCCTGGAGAAACTGCTGGCTGGCAAAGAAAGGCCCTGAGGGAGTCCTCCGCAGTCCCTGGCCACTGCTGGAGGTCAGATGCCTGCAGGGCTTGGAGGAAACTGATAGCAGCACAGTTGCCCTGCCATTCCCCCATCTCCCTTTCCCTCCTTCCCATGTCCGTTGCCTTCCTTGCTGCTTCTCTGCAGCCCCTTCTTTCTGTTGCGTGCTCACCCTGCTTGCTGGGCTCAGAACTACTGCCAGGAAAGCGGCAGGGAGCAGTAAGAAAGCGCTGACAGCCAGTTAGTACTGTGGGTTTCACATCCCGCTGGTTTAGCAAGACTTGGGCCCTCTCCCACCTCTTCCTTTTCTTTTATCTTCCCCTGCTTCCAGGCTGTAGCTGGAGGCTGCAGCTGCCACAAAACCAGGAGAAATTTGCTAACGGACAGCAGAGAGATTTCCCACAAATCAGAGCAAGAAATGTTTTCTCTCTCTTCTTAACTTTTTATCTCCTCCTCTCATCATGCCTTCCCCCTTTTCCTGCCACCTCTCCCTCTCCCGGACTCCTTTCCTTGCCAGCTGGCTCCTCTCCTCCTGTGTCACTGCTGAGAGCACGAGGGGCTCCCTCCTGAAGCAATGCTGACTTTTGGCCTGCTCAGCAACGTGCCTGAGCAAGAGGAGAGAAAGTAAGGTAAAGGGGAAGGACAAACTCGGGTTACTGTCAGCTATTAGGGCAGAGAGAGCGAGCGTGTGTGTGTGCAACGAAGCGGAGGAGGAGACCTAAATATGCTAGGGTTGGAAATAACAGCAGCAATACTTGGCATCTCTCTAGCCTCGTTCATCTTTGCACCGTAATCTCAGAGACGGGGTCACAGCATGCCCATGGCCGCACAGCCCAGTGGCAGGAGAGCCAAGAGGAGGACCCAGAAACCAGACTCTGGTCTGAACTGCCTCTTCACGGTGTAGGTAGGAAACCTCCAGCCACAGAGGGGTATTGGTGCCTCTGGTGAGCCTGACCGCTCCCACCCTGCCTGGGACAAGGCGGCCAGGGCACAGCGAACTCCCCAGTGACTCAGCTGGGAACCTGCGCGATTCAACTGCAGGGTAAAGCACCTCTGTGGCCACTGCTCCCAGCACAGGCGTACATGTAAGCTGAGCAGCAGCAGTACTTCTCAGAAGCTCTGTCTCCTCCTCCAGGAACACGAAAGGATCTGCTGGAGTAGTATTAGGAGAAACTGTATCACACGCTCCCTTCCTCAAAATAGCTCAAGCTTCATCCTAAAGCAAGCTAGAGAGTTTTTTTTTTTTCCCCCGGCTCTATCTACAAGTTGAATTATTTTAGAAAAGAAGAACAACTAGTCCCTCCTAGGCAGCCACAATTACTTTCACCTTCCATTTAAGTGTAGTCTTAACACTTCTCTCCTGCAAAATTTGCTCTGACATCATGCTGAGGAGTGAGGTAGCATTTCAATAACCTCTCCCAAACCCATCCCCCCTTCAATTGTAGGTATTGAATTAGGTGCTCTGGTCCTGTGATAATGCTGAGATGACACAGACTCATTAAAAACCCCGATGAAGGATCTGTGATTTCCCCCACTCTTCCAGAACCAGAGGGGAGAAGGTATTTCCCTATGTCCCCCCCACAAGAAAGCAAGCTCTGAATTTTGTTTCTAACCAGGAACTTGGCAATTTCCTTTTGAACACCTTTGCCTTCACTTGCCCCACATTTAGCCCTTTCCCCCCACTGATGATTAAGTCCCTCTGAGGCAATATTTAGACCCACCTTAATCTCTACCCCTAGCTGATTGCAGAGCACCACCATTTCTTCCTTCCTGCCTTGCTCTTTTTGTTCTGCACTCGAAGAACTTAGGGCTGGTTATTTTAATACCCATTGCGAGGTTAGTCAGCTCGGCCTTTGACAGCTCTCATTGATTCCTCCACACACTGACCTCTAAGCTGCTGCTTTCTCTGCTAATCTGGCTCATTTCTACGTCCCTCGCAGGCATTCTGATTACTGTTAGCATCCTTTTGAGGTGGTTATTCATCTAGCTAGAACTGGAAAACTCCCTTGGAAGGTCTCCCCACCCCCCACCTCTCAAACATTTTGAACCTTGTTTTTTTAACTTCGAAAAATCGCAAGCCTCTTTGGTGCTCCTGAGTCCAATTTTCATTCCTGTGGATTTCTCTTAGCCAACAAGGATTTGTCTATTTGAAATCAAGAACCTTATTTGCAGGCTTTGTTTGTCTTTCCATTTCATTTTAATTGAATCAACAGTTAATCTCTGAATCCTAGCTTACTTTCTCAGTATGGTGCCCTCATCACTTATCAAAACCCAGTCCAGGGCAATACCTTTCCTCTCTGGTTCAAGTGAACGCGGGTGAAGACATTCACCTGCTATCACATGCCAGAATAAATTCCCTACTGTTATTAGTGACATTGATTTTTCATGCTAAATAAGAGACTTTCACTTCCTGAGTAAGAATGCACTTTCTCAGTCTGTATCAGGCAAATAATTAAGCAGGACTCTCTGTCCATGTCCCAGTCTGACCCTGGAGATCTACAGCACAGCCCCCTCACAATGCCAGGACCAGCCCATCTTTCTTTCCCCATCAATCTTAAATCTAATAGATTCCTTTTATGGCATGTCAAGACTTGGAAGATTCTCGCTATAAAGCTCTGTATTGCCCCTTCTACCACATATACCTTCAAGGAATCATAATTATTTCAGATCTCGTCTCAGAGCAAGGTTTCCAGCTAGCCTGCTGTTTCTGCACCTCATCAGACAGATGTTGTACTGCATGGTGCAGTGCATCCTCTGACTGGAAAGCAAGGCATGCTGCAAATGGTGATGAAATGCAGTTCCCTGAACTAGGGATCCACTGAAATCAGGATTCAGCACTGAATAGACAAGGCTTTACCTTCTTTCTCACTTCTAACTTCTCCAGCTCTAAAAAGCAGAGTTAAAAACTAAGGGTCTATGCTTAGATCTTAGTTTAGTTTCTGTTAAATCTTCCTCTCAGTCATCATAACAGCAGCTACCAGATACATAAGTACAAATTGCTAGTACAGACACAGGGCAATAGTACAAAGCAGGCTATGCACCAGTACCTTGCTCTAATGTGTGGTAGGGGTTGTGAAGCGGTACAGAAATTTGCTTCAGTGTTATTACGTCACTGCAAAAAAACAAACTAAAGCTTTCAATGCAGAATGTCAAGGGGATTTTCTTTTCTCTCCCTTTAATCCGTATTTGAGTTCCTCTCTAAAAATCTTCCCTTTCACCTCCTGATGTTTCTGCCCCCTCCTTGATCTTTAAAGCATTACTTCAGCCTGCTAAGGTGGGCATCAGGCCAGGCTGCTGAATGACACTGTTTGCTTAGTTTAGCACTGGCTCCTGTTGGGAGGAGCCCTGCTGGCTGAACACACCATTTGTGGCCATATGTGGTGTTATTTACATGGGGAAGGGAAGAAAAATATATATCTTTGTGAAATATGAGTTGAGAGAAAAGAGACACAGGCTGAGCGGGGTGGGAATGTGCCCATCTGAGAAAGCCATCCCAGCTCTGACTGTGGGAGGAATTAGCACAGTGCTCACGGAGAGGAACACCACTCTTAAAGCAAGCTGCGAGGGTCTGCAACAAAGCCTCATAATGGGAGATGAAATTGGACAGACTTCTGGAATCACTGCACGGAAGCTCTGCTACCAGCTGGGAGACTAATTTAGTTTCTTGTTTTTTTCCCTTTCTCCCCATCCTCCCTCTTTCTCTCTTTGAATAGGAGAGCAACGCGGCCAAGGGCTTAGCTCCAGCCAGATTGTACAGGCTCAGACGGGGCAGGCTGGGTCACCCAGTGGAGGAGTAAACATGAGGGAAAGCTGAAAGGGCTTTCTTAGGCTGTGCTTGAGCTAAATGCTGAAGAGCAGCACAGGAAGCACTTGAAATGCCCAACAGGTCCCGGCCTGTCTCCATCCAGCTGCATTACCTGTTGTGAAGTAGAGCAGCCCGAGGACTGCTCTAAATCCCACAGCAGCCGTGGCAGGTAATGAAAGCAGGGACAGGCAGGGGCCGAAGTTGGCAAGTGCTCTGTCGTCTTCCTGCTGCTTAGCACAGCAGTGCTCCACTTGTTGACTGGCACCCGGCAGCAGCATTGCAATTTTGTCATCCCCAGCACAACCAATCTCTTCCCAACACAGCCCGTGTCAGTACCCTGATGCGCTTGATGAGAGATGCCGTGCCAGTGGAGGTGCCATCTTTTGGAATAAGATGTAAAACCAACTGTCTGACAGCCTGGACTATAAAAGTTCCCTTGGCAGCTTCTGCCAGTGTTATCTTCCTCCCTCAGCCAAATTCCAGGTTAGAAACTGAACAAAGCAGTAGTGATGAGCTGCCAGTATTTTAATGAGCAGTTCCCACAGACACCTTCCTACCTCTGCCTGTGATGAAACTCCGCAGAGCAGGTGCATGTGTGTGCTCCCAGAAAGGGAGCTGTATTTACTTCTCACTTGTTCAAACAGCAGCAGTTACAAAAATCCCCTCTCATAACCATCACTCAAGCAGGGAAGTGGCTTATTTGGCAAGGAAATTGTCATCAAGAGCAGTTTGCTGGAGATGTTTACACTGTGTTTCTGAGGGTATAATGAGTGTGCTGATAAGATAGTGCGGGGGGGGGGGGGGGGAACTAGCTGACTTGAATGAGAGGGGAGTATGTTGATGGGGAAGCTGCTAGGTGTATTCTGCAAGGTGTTTGGGAAATACCCTGCTGGCACCCTACAGAGGCAACGGCATTTATTCTTGAGCATTTATTTCAGGCCACTTAGGAAGAAGGTCTTTCTAGGACAGAAAAGCAGGACTGGGAGAGCTGGGATTTCCAGGATCATGTTTTTCTCCCCCAGGAAGGAATCTGGGGTGTTTTCCCTGCTGTAAACTCAACTATCCCTTCCCAGCATCTGGGGCGTTCCAGCAGGGAGGAGGAGAGAAAGAGGTACTGTCAAACCCCCGAGGAGCCCGGGGTACCTCCTGAAAATGAATCATGAAGGCACTCACCCCGCTAGGGACCCTGCAGGACAGGCATGGACCAGGGGAGCAGCGCAAGGGCAGGCTGGCTCCCACAGCGGCAGATCATCCTTGCTCCTTCTGTGCTTCGGGGCCCGGCTCGGCAGCTCTCTCGCTCCCCGGGCCTGCCTGCACATCAGTGGCAGTGGGTTTACCTTCCTAGCAGAGCGCAGAAAAGCCAGGAAGATTACACCTAGCAAAGCTCCAGTCCTGTCCTCTGCCCCTGACCTCAGTGCGGGCAGGGGGAAGGCCCTTCCTCCTCCTCCTCCCTTCCCCCAACGCGTCCAGGGACACCAGGGACGGACACATCCCTCAGGGTGCGGGCACCCACCCGACCACCAAAGACGGGGGGCTGGAGATACTGTCCCCCTGCTCCCGCTCAGCCCCGGGCGCTCGCTCCGACCCCGGCCGGGAAAGGGAGCCCTGCCTTGCCGGGACAGGCAGGTGGAGGGGGACCGTCCTGCCCTGTCCCGCAGGGGTTTTCCAGCACGGCCCCGTTTTTGGAAGCCCCTTTCCCCGCGGGCCTCCCGCCACCCGTGTGCGGGCCACGGAGGACACCTAGTGGCTGGCAAGCCACGCCGGGGTGCCCAGCCGCCCTAAAGGTGCTCGGCCCCATCGCTCACCCGGGCTGGGGCCCGCAGGTCCGAGGGCTGCCGGGGAGCCCCCGCTCTCCCCGAGCTCCCCCGCCACCCGCAGGGCTCACCCACGAGCCCCAGACCCGGTGAAATCACGCAGTCCCGTAGCGTGGAGAGGGAGAAAGAGAGGGCTCGGCACCGGCGGCATCCTCCTAGCCCACGTCCTCGCACGACATTTTCTGAAGGCTACGCGGCGAGGAGGAATAAGCACCACCGGTGTACTCCCAGACTGGGCTTTCGTGCCTCCCCGCTATGGCACTGGGCACAAGGATGGGCAGGATAAGGGGAGCTGGGGTGGGCCAGGGGATGCTGGGGGAGGCTTGCAGATGTGGCATAGGGGAGGGGGGATTTGGGTGGCAGTAGGGCTGCGCCAGCCAGCCTGGGTGTTCCCTCCCACACCGTTGGGATGTTCAGCGTGCCCTGCTCTATAAAAAAGCCACTAAAAGTGCGCTGGGAGGGACCTCTCCGCTCACTGTTTCATTTTCTCTCACTGCATGGGCAAGATGTGAACACCTGGTCCAGGCAAAGCTGAGCACTAAAGCCCTCCAGGTGAGGGACCTGGGAACCTTCCAGCAACGTCCAACAGATCTTCATCCACCAGAAACGTCCTTTTACAAATCAGCTGCTCTTCAACTGGGTGGTGAGCGGGGTGGTGAGCGGCGTGTGCTCTCCTCAGCAAGAGCGAAGGTGTCCTTCATGCGTGTCCACACGTACATGCTGCCTCTCTCCCCTCCTGCTGCCACGGGGCTGGGATCTCCGTGAGAGGCACAAGCAAGTGGGTGAGGGCAGGCCCCTCCTGTCGCGGCAGAGGTGGCCCTGGGTGGCAACGTGTCCCCCTGACATGGGGAACCCATCCCACAAGGCTGTCCCAGCCAGCCCAGAGGGCAGAATCATTGCTGCCAGGGCACGGGGAGACAGGCGGGGAAGGGCAAGCACGCCCTTCCCTGTACCAGAAGAGAGCTGCAGCTCCCCCAGGCCTGCAGCTTTCTCACTCAGTCTTCCTCCACCCCCCTGGCTTTCCTTCCTGGGTGCCAGCCAGCCCCATGACGCTACGTTAGGCTGCGTTTGGACTTGATGGAGCCTCAAACTTAAATGCAATTAATGTAATAAAGGCCAGCAGCTAGTGCGTGCATGGAGCCAGCTGGAGCAGCAGGAACAGCTCCCCGAGTTGCCCAAGCTCCAGGTGTTCCCTGCCCATGCACAACAAGCAACATCCCTTCTCCACTCCCTGGCATTCCTGCAGCCCGCGGAGCTGCAGTGCCAGCACACAGCTCAGAGCTGCCTGGGAACCTCCCCCATTATCTTACCTTCTTTCACAACTATACCACCAATGAGGAGGTCAAATCCTGCCTCTCTGCCAGCAGCTCACTGCTGGAGAAGCAGGCTCTGCCAGGAGGTAGCGAGGTGGGGAGGCAGGAATGCATGAGCTTTTGGGCCCTCTGGGTGCTGGGCACTTTCCAAAGCTCACATGCAGCTGCAAAAGAGTTTTCCAACCTGACCGGCCATCCTGTTCTATGGGGCCAGCAGACAGTCGTAGTGACAGTGCTGGCTGGCACGCAGGGAGCGTGGCAGATGCCTGGCCTGAGGCTGTGCCCCTTGCTGCTGCTGCCAGTGTCCAGTCTGCTACCCTCACCTTATTATGGGCACTTAACTCACCACATAGAGCTGCTACCGCAGGGACAGAGCTGCCACCAAATCCAGAGAAGAGCTCCACATGCTAGCCACACAGAAAGCCCTGCCCTGGGGAGGCAGGCGAGAGGATGGGGAGGACAGGCAGGCGTCCGTGGGCAAGGAAGCAGCGGTGGCCATGCCTGTGCCATCGAGAAGTCCATTATCTCCCCTGACTTTGAGTTAGGTTCTGCTGCAGGGGGTTTCTGCAGCTGGAGAACCCTTCAGAGGTTTGTTCTGCTGCGTGGGGGTGGAGAGGGGAACAGCTTTTTCTGCTACCAGGCCACATAGGAGGGAAGCAAAGAGGGCCTGGTACAGTTGGCAGGAAGATGGAGGCTGGTTACAGGAAGGCTGTGAGGGGGATCCAGGGTGCAGATGGCCCTTTGGGCTGCCCAGAGCAGCGAGGATGCATCCGGAGAGAGGCAGGAGCTAGGACACAGCTAGGATAGCAGGATGAGAGGTGGAGTCTGAGCTCCTGCCATTGAACAGCGGGGCTTGGAAGAAGGTATGAGCAGGTGCTGAAGGACTGTGAGCTTAGTGCCAGTGACGTAAGAGCTACCTTGATCAGCCTGTCCCCAGATCCTTTCCAAGGCAAACATCAGACATTTTCCATCAGACACTGCTTTCCTTGGATGCCAAATTTCACTCCCATTTGTGCAAGCCAGGGCCGGTGTCCACACGCTCCCGCTGAATTGCAGATCCCTTCCCAAGCCCCAAACACTGAGCGGCTCCTGACAGGAGCAGATAAGGGACCTAGGAAGAAAAGCTGGGTCAAGGACTGCCTGCCCCCTGCTCCCATCTCCTACTGAATGCCAGCAACCAAAATGTGGTCTCTGCGCTGCTGCCTGGAGAAAAGCAGCCTTGACGGCCTTCCCTGCAGCTTGCTGATCCTGTTGTTTTCACCTGGAGAAGGGGACAGCATGACACACGTTGTTTCCCGGGCAGTTGCCACCACCCAGAGGGTGGGATTCGGCTGCAGAGGGATAATGCTGACCAAGGACAAGCAAGTCCAGGCAAGGCATGCAGCGCAGCGCTGCTCCTGATGAGTAAGAATGGTGGATGCTAACCCTCCTCGAGGTCTGGCCCTGACCCTTGCCCTGTCTCGGCTTCTGTCAAGTTATCCTGTATTTATGGCAGTGAGTAAGGGAGGCTCAGGCCCCAAGTTCACTCTCTTATCTAGGTTTTCTATTTCTCTCCCAGAATTGTTCTGATTTTTTCCTCCTCCTTCTGTCCTTTTCCCACTGTTTTCCCTCTTCTTTGTCTCTCCCCCTTCACCTCTGTCTCATTTTTCTTTTGCTGACCTATTTTTTTCTTCTGCATTTATATAGGAAGGGAAGAGGGGGGTAAATCAAGAGACACACGCACGCACACACACGCTGGATATTTGTCTTGCTCAGTCACAGAGTGAATAAGCGTCCTTGTTTCAACATGTTTTCCCATTTAACTTCCCGGGGGCTTTTCAGAATGAGAATTCCTCTGAACAACCAGACACAAGAGCTGAGCTCACAGTCATTTGCTGTGCGTGGTGGCCTCATTCCTCAGGCTTCCCCCCCTCCTCCATCCTGCACTCCTGATTTCCAGGAACCCAACAATGACACAGATTGGGGCCCAACCACCGCCTCCCCTAAAGCCTCCCTGGCAGGCAGGGAAGCCCAGCGAGGTCAGGCTGCAGCTCCCCAAGTGCTGAGCTGTCTCCTGGCATGATGGAGCGGCAGCTCTCACGCGGACAAAACATCCGACGGAGGTTCTTCCACATCTGTGGGACTGCTCAGACCAGCCCTGCTGCCCTGGGTGGGTGATGGCTCCCCATCACTCTAAGCAACTTCCTTGGGGGGGGCGCGTCTCAGGAGGCTGAGCCTTCTGCAGATATCTGGGTCGAGAGACTGAGGCTCTTGCAAGAAGCAAAGAAAGATCTGGGGGAGACGGCACTTGCTCTTAGCAAGGAAGACACCGACCAGGGCTAGAGCTGATCCCACAAGGCTGCGAGCTTGCTGTCACCCCCAGCCCCTCACCAGCACCTGGACCATGAACAAGCACAGCATAAGGGGAGGAAGCATCTACTCCCTCCGCAGCCTCACCTGCAGCGCTTGCTCAGGGCAGAAGTTGCCCCATCCCGCTCTCCCCTCCCACTGTGCTGGGCTGCTCGCTGGCCACGTCAGCCTGGACACCTCGGGAGGGACAGAGCCACAGTTTCTGTCCCCAGGGCAGGCCAGGGCAAGGAGTGCTTCTCCATGCACAGCTCTCCATGCTACCCTTGCTAAAAACAACCACTGCCTGGAGGGAAGCTTGGCTTGATATTGCCAAATACAGAGGATTTCAGAGTAGTTCGTTTGTTAGGGAGACTCTATTAATAGCTGTCTGCCCTTTTACTTCTTTCCTGGCCTCTCTTTGTTCTGCTCTTCTTTATCCATCCATGTTTCCCCTCTTTCTCTCCACCTGCCTCCTCCAGGCTCGGCACTGAGTCACACCCTGTCCCATCAGCTTCACTTGCTTTCGCTCCCAGACCTCGCCAGGGAGCTGGGACTTTGATCTCGCCCAGGCAGAGACTCTGCACTGAGAGGGAAGCTGGGGAACAGCTGCCGACCTTGGGAGAGAACAGATGCTTGGAGAGGAGGGACAGGGAAGCATGGGATTGGAGAGAAAGGGATGAACTTTGGAAGGAGACTAAGGAGGAGCAAGTAGTGATGTTCCTTATAACCACTTTTTATCACCAATCACCAAATAGAGAGCTTCTTCCAGCTCCATTAGCACAGAGCCTCTGGACGTCAAGCCTGCCTACAGCACATGATACGGACTTGTCAAGTCTCTCCTGTCGCAAATAAATCTTACCAGTGGTACCCATAACCCTTTCCCAGCCTGGGCTCCATCCCACAGCACCGCTCTCCCAGTCTAGGACCCCAGATGTAGCTGTATGACAAGCTTAATCAGCACAGCTCTTCAGAGGGAGCGAAACTGCCCCTCTGCTCAGGGAGGAAAGGACCGTACAGGAGCTCTGCCCCAGATACGCCCTAGCAGCCTTTCCCATCTGCTGACACACTGTACCAGAAACCTCCTCAGTGGCTCAGCTACTGGAACTGTATTTTACAGATCAGTAAAATAAGCTCTAGCGGGGAAACGGGGTTTTAAGCAATGGGGCAGAGACGGAAAGGTCTCTGCCTTTGGCTTGCTGGAAAACCAGTGTTTTTCAGCTTTGGCAGGCCTTAGTTTCCTGAGGCATAAGATGGAGATTGCATTTCCCTGCTTTGCAGAGTGTGATGCAGGACAATTTTTGCTGAGATGCAAACCCATAGAGAACTAGACCTGACAAAGTAATTCCTGCTGCTGGGGACAATAGCAAATTGGGCTAAAAGTTATCATTTCCAAGCATCAGAGAAAAAAGAGCATCCTCACAGAAGAGTACATGAAGAGATCCTGGGGACTATAGACCCATGCTAGCACCTATACCCCAGGACCAAATCTTTTTCTGGAAGGAGTACAATCTGTGTGCAGCTATCCAGATATCAATAAATTCAGTTCTGCCAGCTGCAAAGCAGGAATATTTTATTACTTCTACAGCCCCCCAAACCATAAGATTATATGAACTGTCAATTTTACATAAATAATATCTATCTTTTGTAGTATGCTTTGTTCCCAAAGATCCTAGAGCACTTTAGAAGATTATGAACAGGTTGGACCAGAACAGAGAACAGAATCACAGTCTCCCAAGTTCACATGTGGAACCATCCACGAAATCACATCTGCACGGTTACTGAGGCTGACTTGAAAACTGCCAGTGACCAAGCTCCCAAGAAGCTAAAAGAGAATATGCCATCCTACAGCAGAAGGTAAAAAAAGCTCCAGTGGTCCTTGCCAATCCCACTAAGGAATATTCCTTCCTGATCCCAAGTTTGGAGATTATGTTTTAGTGCTGAGCAGACACCTGAGAGGTGCAACCAGCTCCACCCAACTTCCCCATCTCAGGTTGTGCCAATCTCCAGTGCATGAAAAGGAGGTGGAAAAGAAAACAAAAACTGGAAACCAATGACACAGAAACTAAGTTAATCATCAAAGTGGGGGGAGTTGGGGAGAATCCTTCCTGGCCTCTACAGGCAACCAGCAGAAGCCTTGAAACACAGGCTTAATTAATTAATTAAAAACAATATGAACATGGTGCAACAAGTCTTGTAAGCACATTGAAGGCATGCAGTATCATCCATACAGTTATGCAACGTGTTGATGACTGTTGCAAGCTCATCTTGAATCCAGTTCGCATCCTGGTGCCCAAGACTGTTTCAAAGGCTATCCCTGAACTCTGCTCCTGTGATGTCTAGAAATTGTCTTCTAATTTCTAGCCTATATTTTTTAATGAACAAATTTACCCTATTTGATCTTACACTAGCACTGTCCTTTAATTCAAATAGATTTCCCTCTTTAGCTGGTATTCCCTTTCCTGTCCTCCACATGAATTTAATGCTGAGTAGTCATTTTCCCCTTCAGCCTTTTCGAAGTTGAAGACTCAGCATAACCACTAGAAAGGGGTCCTCCCCCAGGCAGCACATATCCTCCAGTTAATGCCCTTGTCCCGTCACACACCCTCTCACTCTTTCAGTGAATCACCCTCCATCTGCACGCTCACTCAGTATCGTTGTTACACAACGGGCACTTATATCCTGCCTGTAACTTGTTCCAATAATTAAGATTCCCCATGGTCCAGCTCATAGCCTGCGGGCCTGATTTAAGCCCTGGGAAGCTTGTGTTTGGCCCGCCGTGGTACCCTGGAGGAGCTATTCAGATGCTCACACTATCCTAAAAATCCAAGTCCTTGTATCTGAAGCCAGGTCCTGACCATCATCACTGAGTTCTTAATTCAGCATGTCCCCTAACATGAAAATGCATCCCCCAAATAACTGGATCTTCCCGGTTCAGTTTTTCTTCCCTTCCTCACCTAGTCTGAGACACACAGCTGATTACGGAGGCGGTGAGCCCAAATTGTCACAAATATCTGAAGTTTCTGCCATGTAAATTGAGTCAATCTTGTATAAATCACAGCTCTGAGAGTATCTGTAGATCTGCTTTAAGCACACCTGCAGCACTGTTTTTTCCCCATGCACTCCCTACCAGGATACCTCTACTGATCTACCTGCATGCATTGCTGACTGAATCTGATACGTGTGAAAGCAACATGAAGCCTTGAACTCGTTCTGCCTGCTCTGCTGTTAACACTGGGAGCTGGTTAATGCGTGGTCATTGCTCAATGGTGTCTACATGCTCGATGGATTGATTTCCTGTGCTTTCTTGTAGCAGGAATAGCCTGCGTGCATTTCAGTGTAGCACTTTCTGGGCTGTGGATTTATTTTACATAAAGGTGTAAGAAATAAGAAAGGACTGAAAATATGTGGGATGTGAAAGGGAGTGTGGATTAGTGGGTAGAGCACAGAGTAGGCAATTAGCAGACAAGTTCCCCGCTCCTAGTTTGGTTGGAATTGTTGTGAGAACCGGGGCCAGTGAATCATGGGCTGGTTGATCTAATTCTCTATGACTCTCCATGACTTCATCAGCCATTGGTGTTTGAAACTCTGCTCCGGAGCCTGTCTAAAGGAGTGCCCTGGGGTTGGCTTAACTGTTTCTAGTCTATTTAGTTTGAAATGGACCCAATTTTTTCACTTTTTCCATCCTAGGGAATTTTGGTTTTTTTGGTACCTACCCATGAATATTTTTGTGCAGCACATTGCACAGTGGAAAAACTTTAGTACCAGCAACAAACTACCCAAATGTACCGGTGCATATACAATGAAAGAAAATTAAGTTTAAAACAAGAACAAAAGCATCATGGAATATTAAAAAAAAATCAAGGATTTAGAGGGGTCACAATCACGGAAAAAAAGAGAATGAGCAAGCAAAAAGGCTGCATAGCAATTTCAGGAAAAAAGTTTCACTTTTGCTGAAAAATTTCAGTCAGTTCCACAGTACATGCCTCAGTTCCCCTAATTGCTACATAGGGTTAGCAACCCAGACCTATTTTGCAAAGGTGTTGTCAAGTTTAATTTGTGAACCTTTGAAAAACGCTCCGAGTTTTTCAGATGAAAGGCACTGCAGATGCCAAACGTGGGTGTATACTCTGAGTCAGAGGCATAGACATGGGCATATTGTGTGATCAGCTTGACGCAGTGCACTAGATAGGAGACAGTTGTCCTCTGCAGGAAACGTAGGGATAGCTGGTGCAAAAATCACAGATGATGCTTACACGAGTGTGAACTCATGCTATAGAAATCAGGAGCCACCCTCTGGGAGGTGCAAAGATAAAGCCTGCAATAAAGAGACGTCCAGTCTCTACTTTGGCTTCTAATTGCCTGAAATACATGTGTGCGCACAAGTCTTCTAAATACGGCTGGGAACTGAGGCACAAATTGCCTAACAATCTTTAACTCCAGTAGTCCTCCTGTCATTCCCAGGCAGAATTAGCCAGCATTGGCAGCGGTTATGAGCACCAATAAGACGACATGCACCTCAAGTTTCAGACAGGTGCGAACAGTAGATTTCCCAGGAAAGGCCAGAAATAACAAGAGAGGTGGGCCCCATCTGCAAACAAATTTTTGGCATGAAAAAGACATGATGAGGTGTGATGAGGTGCAGAGAGATTATGAGGAAAAGAGTGGGCTTGGCCTTTGGCTACGGAGCACAGCTGCAGTCCCAGGACATGTGGCAGCAGAAGTGATGCATTTAGCTCTTTCTCGTCACAGGTGGGCCTGCCACAGTTTCACAGGTATTTGCAAGGAGGACGTGCCCAAGGCGCTAATGCCAGGCATGTGGGACGCTGCCAGAGTGAGCTGAGAGCTGAGATTGAAAGGGGACCAATGAAAGTGGCATTATGCAGAAGTGACTGGGAACAGCAGGGAACGTTCCTTAACGCACACATGAGTGACATCCTTCCTTTCTTTCTGCAGATTCGAGGGAGGTTCAGCTCAGACTACTGATTCTTCTTCAAGAAATCCAGTTTGCACTTGGCTCCATTAGTCTGTTTGTGTGTATATGCACATGACCTCCCTCTTTCTGTCTGACATAGAGCATTTAAGCCGAGGGCTCTCCAAAATTAAGCAGCAAGGACAGATGCCACCCAAGCTATTCAAAAGCCAAAGCAAAACCTGCAGCTTTATGGAACATACTGACTGTCATGAGGGCTGACAACAGCCCGTCTCAGTCTGACTGGAGCAGCATTAGATGATAGACATTACAATGTCTTACATCTCAAGTATGGCCATACTTCACCAGTACTGCAACAAATGGAGGAGCTAAAGCCACAGCTGACATCAGGGTAGGTCAGGCAAAGCACAGCCTAACCTGACTTATTGGAGGGTGCCAGGCTTGTATGTGCCTCTGCATGGACAGAAGACTCAATAATAAACCTCCTCCTGAGCCCAGTTACTCTCGAGTCTGCCTAGAATAACAATTAAACTTATTTACTCTGGATTTGCATCAGTAAAACCAAGATGAAAAAATTCAGTCCTTAATCTTTTGACTACCTTGCCTACTCCAAAATCGTAACAAAGTGTCAGGAAAACAAGAGAAACCAAGACTGCCTTCTTCCAAGTTGAACCTCGTCATATAGATGTCTTTCGTTTCTTAAGTATTAATGCTAGCTTGGAAAAGCTCTGCTGAGTCTTTTCTGTACACGTGAGAACAGGCACCTCCGCCCTCCAGTATTTTTAATTACTTGGAGATCTATAGAACTGTTGATGTTATAAAGATCAGCTCAGCCCAGGAAGCCAGGGGGAAATAAATACATATATGTCATCCAATCTCTTTCTTTTATGAAATTTGGTTTTAAAAAATAGCATTGCCATTCCTATGCCAGAGAATGACTTCTGACTCACGAAAGACTATGGTCCTATTAATAAGGAAACTGTCCATTAGAAATTACTGCAAAAGGTGTGGCCTTTCCCAACAACTATTATCCAAAAAAATACTGTATACTCAATCATTTCTCATATATAGAGAGCCGTAACGACATACAGGCAGTAAGAGGGGCTGGATCTATGAGCCAGGGGTCCCAACTGCATTTCAGTTGAAGAGAAAGGAATTTTCTCTTTCCTTTTCTCTTATTTTGCACTGACAAAGCCCTTAGAAACTGTATCTGTAAGACAGGCACTTCCTGGCTATCTCATTCTCATATCAGATCCAAAATGTATGCTGTTGCTGTTTTGGGCTGCACCTCTATTTCCTCCACACATAAAAAAGACCTGCAAAATGCAGACCTGGATTTTTCCTCCACTATTTAGGACACTTCCAACCAGGGTTTTGTTACAGATTTCTAAGGAGAAATTACTACAGGGTAAAAAACATTCTCCAGCAACACCACCACTTCATTCTGTGAAAATTAAATTAAGCACAAATCTTAGGCGTGGTTAATTTGCACCCTGGGCGTTAATCTCAGAGCAATCTCACTGAAATTCAGAGCATAATCTATGTTAAATTGATATGAGTGGAAGATCAATCTCTTTCTTTTGAAGTTGACGGAATTCACCAGCATTTATAAAGAGCCTTTTTCTTCTGAAATCTTCTGTGATTCCAACAAGTTGAACATTTCCCAGGAATACAGCTAGTGGAGACCGATCTATTTTTAAAACTCAGTTCTTTTCTCTTGCAAGAAACATTTTGGCCATCTAGCTGTAAAATATATCCTCTTCCAGGTATGTTACAGGTATGTCTCTCAGTTCAGTGGACATTTATGGGAAGAGCCATGTAAGATACACCTGAACCCTTGTCTCAGTGAGAACATGCAATGAGATAGGCAATGGGGGTTTTATTCTACTAGTCACATTAGTGGAGATTGCATGGCCTGTGGGAAAAACAAGACTAGCCAATTTTTACTTCAGGTCAGCTGTGTTCTTCTGATACACGGTTGGGTTATTTCCGGGTCTAGATGGAAGGACCTCGCACAAACCCAACATCAAAATCAAAATAAAGATAACAGGGTCTTTTAAACCAAGTATTATCCATACGTTTCCCCTCCCTGTCCTACTGAATACAGTAAGTCCTCAGGGGAATCCAGTTTAAGAATGCTTTATTCTAGGCGTTCATTTTAATTACAACCATAATTATTTTTGTGCATGTGTATGACCCAGTTAACAAACCCATCTTCAGCACCTCATGGTCTCTCCGTCCCTGCCCATCTCTGCAAGGAGGTAACCTCCGCTCCTAGCAACAATGAGCAAAATTATTTTTGAAACAAGCGGTCAAACTGGTTGCTACATCTTAATGAAAATTATTTTTTTTAAAAAAACATTTCTATGTATATAAACAGCCCTTCCTCCCAAACCTGGTTAGACAAGAATGTTCCTGGGTGTGGACTGCCTTGTATAATTAACTGCACAGCTGTAGCTTCTGATCCCTGGTAACGTCTGTTTCTTTCTTTCTCCCTGCATCTACCTAGCATAATCCAGGCATTCTCCTCCTCCTTGCAGGAGCTCCAGGTGCGTCACTTGGGCAGAAACTCTCCTGCATTCCAACCGTCATTCCTTGCCGAGACAACGACCGTGCAGACATACCCGCTTTGTAGAGTCTCGAGAGACAGGAACTGGAGGAAAGACTGAGCAGTGAAGCCAATTTGCCCTGTTTAGACAATGGAAACGGGGAGCGCAGCGAGGACAAATGGTACCACTGGGAAGCCAGAGGATGTGAAGAGCCCATCTGCCCCCAAAAAAGAAGAAGAAGTGAAGAAGACCACAAACCCTGGTGGAGGTGAAAAGGAAGGTATGAAGAGCACTGGTGGTGCCTCTTTGGAGACAGGGCAAATCAAGAGCTCCCTCTTCTCTGGGAGTGACTGGAAGAGGCCCATCATTCAGTTTGTGGAGTCATCCGATGAGAAAAGATCGACCTACTTCAGCATGGATTCGGCAGATTCAAAGAAGATGCAATATGCCAGTGGACAGATAGGAGACATGAGGAGACCACCCCTCTCCTTTGCAGAGAAAGGCGATCTCAGGAAGCCCCTCTTCTCCTTGGATTCCAAAAAAAGCTTCCTGCCTAGTGAAGGGGAAGGGAGGAAGTCCTTGTTCTCTGGGGGGCAGATGGGGGACCTGAAGAAAAGTTCCCTCCCTCTCGTGGAGACAGGGGACCTGAGAAGGTCCACCTTCAACAAGCCTGACAGAGCAGCTGGGTCACGGCCCAGGGTGAAGCTCGAGGATGTTCTGTGTGATTCCTGCATCGATAACAAGCAAAAGGCCGTGAAGTCCTGCTTGGTGTGCCAGGCTTCCTTCTGTGAGCTGCACCTCAAGCCCCATCTGGAGGGAGCAGCTTTCCGGGACCACCAGCTCCTGGACCCCATCAGGGACTTTGAAGCAAGAAAATGCCCTGTGCATGGGAAGACCATGGAGCTCTTCTGTCAGACAGACCAGATGTGCATCTGCTACCTCTGCATGTTCCAGGAGCACAAGAACCACAGCACAGTGACAGTGGAGATCGAGAAAGCGGGAAAAGAGGTAATGCTCTTTTTATTGCACATTCCCATCAGTCTTTCCAATGGACCTCAATATTATACCACAGCTTCTGCTCTCCAGCCTACAGTCTCTCCTAGAATCATGTCTGCATTGTAATTTTGGCATGTAGGGGTGGCGGACGGGAAGCATTTAGTGGAGAACTGATACTGTCTGGGTTCGGCTGCAATGGGACTGTCGTTCTCCTAATGGCTGGTTACAGCAGCATAGCACTGGTGCTGTGTAGCAGACGGGATTGTGGAGAGTGGACAACCTGGTTTCCACCCCTGGTTGCACCACTGCCTTTCAGCAGAAGTTGAATCAAAGCCCTACATGCTAAGTTTAAAAAAAAAAGAGTCTCAAGTTTTGACAGTGTTTGTGTAGTGTTACCCACAGCCAGAAAGGTGGGGCATTGCTCAAGTTCATTGCTCCAGAATACAGCTAGTCAGAGCAGTGGCTGCTCAAGTTACTATTGAAAATTGCCTTCTCAGCTACTTTGAGCGAGATTATGGGGTTTTGTTTTCTTTTCTGTTACGGATATAATAGTGTCGAGCCACACCTATAGGAAGAGTCTTTTGAAGCTTAGATGAAGAAAAAACCCTGGTGCAAACACAAAACATTACAATTTCCCCTAAAGTGTTACTACAATAGCTTTAGAGGATGGATATCTAAGGAGATGGAACAGTGCTAGGTGGAACAGTGCTTATTCTAATGAAAAGTCTTCCACCTTCGTTTGCTTAAAGTCTCATGCCATTTGCCTTCTGGGTGGATGTATGATTATTCCACTAGCTCTAGTAAAGATCAGGGTCTCACCATGTTCAGTGCTGTACATCCCCTTGGTAAGAGCATGTCCTGGCCTAGAGACCTTCTGATCTAAGCAGACAGGACAGGAGAGATTACAGAAAGGAGACCTACGAAACGATAATGTAAAACAATTTGCCTAGAGCCATACAGCCAGTCCATGGCAGAAACTGGAAGGGCACTAAGGTCTGCTAAATCCTAGTCTTAGGCACAGTGCAAGCCAGCGCTCTGATGTGGTGAACAGGCAAATACAAGTAGCCGCTGTTGGAAATTCTTGACTTACCCTTAACTTGGAAGAACAGTTTAACTCTTCTAAGGTGCTAGGAAGATTCATCTCATAAGGCTGAAAGAGCATCTTATCTAGACCGTATCTCTGTCTTCCTGTGCAAATTTTGGTCTTTTCTTGCAATGTCATCTCCAACTTGCAGCCTTGCTGAAACCAGACAAGGTTTCTTCCATTTCTCAGTCAGTCTTTCTTAAAGAAATTCCTGCAGGGCTTGCTAGCCTGCTGTGTTTCATAATTGCTTGTTCTTGTGTTTTTGATGTCAGCTCTGAACATAGCATATGCCTACATCTCCTAAAGCTGTGCCTAGTGTCTGCCAGGTTGTCTAATTCCTCTTAGCCATTTCTACTGAAAAGAGGTTAACAGTTGCTCCCTGAGGAACCAAAGCTAGTCAGAGCCTTCTTCCTGTAGCTGGATGGACCTAGAACACCTTGCTTTTAAAGAGGCAACCATAGCAGGGCAGAGAAGACTTTACCCAAGATTTAACTGATGTTTGAGTTCTTTCTCAGAGTCCTTGTGCTGCTCTTGTTAGCTCCATGCTTCAGTTCCTGTACTGTCCTGTGCTGCTTCTGCTGCTGCTAAGCCTAAAGGATTTAGGGCTTTATCAATATGAATCATACACATGTGCAAGTTTCTCCTGACAACGAGTTTTGATCATGTTGTAACTTGAGTATTCACTCAGACAAAAACAATTAACAGGATAGCTGTTACTTACAAATGTTTATTCCTAGCCCTGATTTATTCAGCATAGGTGGAGCCTTAGCAAGAACCACAAAGAGGAATGAACATTTCCAAGTCCCTTGTGTGCACCACCTATTCTTTTCAAGTCTTGTAAATCAGCTGAGCTGGAATGTGACCACAAATTGGAAGAGTGGCAATGTGTGGCTGGTGCTGCTGGCCTTTGTGGAAAGAATAAGCAAAAACCCAACATCGGGTCATCCCCATCCCTGCCCCGTTTTCACAGCTTGTCATCCGAGCAGTTCCAGGGTAGCTTTACTACCTCCAAAATTGCTAACTATACCACTGGACTGGTGACCAGAATACAGCTGTATCCAGACAGACCCTTTCACACAGCATTGGTTGTCAAGGAATAATTGGTTTATCTGCAAGGATTTCCCAGTCCCTGGCTATACTGTGACTCCAAACCTGGAGAGGATTCCAGCAGAACTAGCATGGGGTTCTATGCTGTGATGCACTTAAGCCTGACTGTCTGGACACTCAGCAATTTGGTGGCACAAAACTGTCACATAAGGTGTAATACGCTTGTTTTAGGTACATCTGTTCCTTTCGTACTGTGGAATTAATGCAGGTTACAGTCTCTTTCATGAGTTTATCTTTGCTATAGGCCTGTAGGGAAGAAAGGTTCTGTACTTGAGTGTTGGGAAAGCAAGGGATAGCTCAAGATCCTTCTGCAGAATTAGGTAACTCTGCTCCACAACACAGAGACAGTACAGCTTAAAAGAAGAGGAATGCAAACAAGCCAGTATACAGACACCTACTGGTTAGAGCATTTAGGCAAGCAGTGGAAAGCCTGATACCTCTCTGTCTGCGAGATAGAGGGAGGACACAGCAGCATCTTCCACTTTTCGGGAGCCTGGTCTGAGAGTCACTCATCCCCCTTTTCCTGGTATGCTGCTGAGCAGACAAGAGTGAAAGGCACAGTGGGTCAGCCAGAGGCAACTTGGCAGGGAAGACACAGACATTTTTTCTGAGTTTCCACACAGTGGTATTTGCGCATTTTACCCAGCAAACCTTTAATGCCTTCCCCAGATCCACTTTGCATTAGTTTCCTGCTGCAGATTTAAAGGAAAAGTAACACCCCCACCAGAATCAGTACAAGAAACCACCAAGAAAAAGTTAGTGGGGCTGGGTAATAACCACATACAGTTGAAAAGCGAGAATTGTCAATAGCAGCTTGTACACTCATCTAAAACCCTCTGGCCAGCTTGATTTATCAGCAGAACTAGAGCCCCCTTTTCAGAGAGCACCCTTCATTTTGAAAGGGGATCCTTCATTCAAAACCTGTTTCACAGGCCTATTCTCAAAAGGAGACAACTTTACGTATGCCTGCCTGTCACAGAGCTGTAAATAACCTGGTGTTACTATCCAGTGCCAGCCTTAGTACTCAGCATGTCAGGTCAGTTCTAGTGAAAAGCACTTTGAATTTTTTCTTTAATTCTTTGCCTTTAAAGAAAAGTTCATATTGTACAGCAGGTTTAAAGAGGCAGCAGAGAACTGCATGCAGAAACGGGAGCTGGGTGTTCCTTGTTTCAACAAAGCAACTTTTAAAAGGGGAGACTTCACAGAGTCTGAACTAGGCTTTGAAGTCAACCGTCCACAGAGATGGATGCAGAGGGATTTTAATCTGAGCCCGCTCTGTACTGCTTTCACTGTCTGAATAGAGAGCAAACAAGAGTGTATCAATATGGCAGTGGAAGGATTTTTGGCCTTTTTCAGTGATGCAAGGTTAGGGCATGATGTGGCTATAAGACCTTATCTACACTAGTTGTGGTTACTCTGTGGACACAGCTTAAAATAGATACTCCTTCCACAGAGATGGTGCAGTTACCTGCAGGATGTTCTTCCTAGCTGGAAGGCTGGGGAAGCTGACCTGCTGCAAATTGTGATTTAGAGTAGATTTGCCTATTTGCTTGCATTCTGCATTAATGCCTCTAAAGTGAGGGCAGAACCCAAGGAAAATCCACCAGTTTGCAAGTAAGGAATTCTCTTCAAACTGTGCAGAGAGCCTTTTCTGGCCTCAGCTCATGCAGTGACTAGTGCCATTTTTGCAGGATGCTGGCAGAGTCTCCAAAGATTGTAGACTACTGACACCCACCTCTGCTTAACAAAAGCTTAGGATAATGTAATGGCAAAACCAGCAGAAACGTCTCAAACAATTTCCTTATTTCTCAGCTATGTCATTTCCAATACAGGCCCTGTACTGGGACAACTAATTTAAACACTTCTTCTCAAGCTTCATTATTGCATTTGGTTGTTGCTGTCAGGTAATTAGCACAGCTCTCCCAGGCTGGTGACACAGGGGTGTTCCCTGATGCAGGGACTGGGTTCCCAGAGCATTAAGACATGATGATGCTTGTATTGCTGCCTTGCGAAAATGAGTTGCATCATGATGCAAGACTCATAATCTCACATCTCTAGGTCCTTTACAGCACAAGGGCTGGGTTGAGTTGTGGATGTTTAGGTGTACACTCTGAACTTTCACTTAGGTCTCTTGACTGTCCTAATTAACTTAGACTCTAATAGGGGATCCTCTCTTAGCTCAAAGACTCCCAGTGACAGCATTTCTCAACTTGCTATAGTCAAACCGAATGGTCTAAACCTGTATTTATTAGATCTTCTTCACTGTTACTGTTATTTCTGCACTGTAGGGACTCCCCCCACAATGGGCTGAGCTGCTATATTATCTTTCACTAGGACCTTCTGAACCCCAAGTCTCACCCAATGGATTTGTTCTGGGTGGTCCATCACATAAGGGGATCAGGGATTGTTGATCCTGGAAAACCTGAGAAATATGAAGAAAGCTAGCAGGGTAGTTTCTTCACAGGGAATGAAGCTGAGAAGTTGAAGGTCCCTAGTACCTGTAACCACCCTACTGTAAATGTAACACGGGATATACATGGACAGCTAAAGCAATCTTCCAGCCAGTCCCAGACTGAACAGGGCCTTAAAAACATCATGAAATCACCTTTGCTGAACCCTTTACATCTGGTCCATCTCCAGAGCACCGCTACTGAATCCCTCCTTGTGCCCATGTCACCAGTTCTTATACTATTCCATGGTCTCCCTGGACCTCTTTTTAAAACTTTTTCTATGGTAAGACTAGTTTTAATGTTTGTACTATCATGAAATGAAACACCTCCCTTCACCTCCGTTGCCCCTGCTGGTGTCTGTAAGTAATGTTTCCTTTTGCCCTCGGTATGGGTGTTTTAACCCATGCTGAACCTGGATGACTGTAACATTTATATTCTGGCTATTGGAACTACCTCTGTAATTTCCATTTGCAAATCATAATTCTCACTCTAAATTGTAGTGTGGGTCTGCTCTTAAATAGTTGTTACATGCCATCCCAGAGGCACCCAAACTACCTTTCTGGGTGAAGGGGTATTATAACTGCAACAAGCTGTTAAGCGTTAGCTATCACTTTTGAGCAAGTAATAGTTTCCAAAATTCCTCTGAGACCCATCTTAATTAAAAAGTACTACAAAAGTATAATATTGTTATCACCACCTTCCAGCCATCACCTGAAATTCTTTCCTGCTACCTTTCTTTTCACATCCCTTGTGGAGTGTCTACGTGTCTGCTCAGAAAAATCCCCCCAGTCCTTCTCTGTAAGGTTTCACTCACATTCTTGTTGCAAGAACATCCTGATATTTAGGGATGAGGAGGGAAACAAGAACTCACTCACATTGCTCAGGAGATGTGCTTTTTACTTTGCTAAAAATTAATGACAACTGGATATAGGTCTGTGGCTCAAGGAAACAACTTGCATTATAGTGTAATGTCTCACATTGGTTACTGCAGTGCAATGGATATCTGGATCTAAAATGCTTTTATCTCATTGCATTTCCCTGCTCTAAAAAGATGGTTGCACACCTTTGTGTCTTGATGCAGAGGACATCTCACAGTGCACGAGAATGGAAAAAAGCATGCATTCCTCCAAGTCACCATCTTGAAAATGTGAAAACTATAGGATCAAGCTCATGCCTTTTCTCTTGATCAGTAGTACAGTGAATTTTCTCATCTTGATACCCATATGGTTCCCTGATGATCCTGTACCACAAAACCCTTCCATGTCTGCTCTGAACCCCTGTAGAATATGAGCTTCAGCTCATGATAGCACTCAGTTGACTACTGAAGGCTGTCAGGGTGTATGGATAATATTCAGAGGGCCAGTGCTCTACTAACTCTCAACAAACAAGGACAATTACAATGACAATGTGAGGATGCACCTCTTCCGGCATTGAGATACCTTTGAATACATTTGCCTCTTTTGTTCCCCCTTTCTTCTATTTTATAAGGCAATAAAACAACAGTCAAATTGTTTTCCCTCTATAAACAGAGATTTTCTAAACTGGAACAGCTAGAGTCAATGGCGCTCAGATGCAGCTGTTCTTGATTCAGGCTCAAGAGGATGTTCAGACACTGGTGACTGGCACCAAGACAGGAGCCCTGATGGGCTGATTTCCTTGGTCTGAGCTGGTTGACAGCATGTTGCCTGCTCTTCATCATGTGATGCTATTTTTTACTCCTTGAACGGAGAATTGAAAACTTTTAAACTCCTACCTCAAGGGCAGCTATCATCACAAGAGAAGACCCAGGTTTTCATGTTGCATTATGTTCTTGGATGGGCGGCAGTGGGAACTATACCTTGTGTTCTAACAGCAGCAGAGACCTCACTGCGTTAGTTGCCGTGGGAGTGGATTTATCCATCCCTCATCTCCCCTGCCTCTAACTGTTGGCCTAAATGTAAGTGCTTTGCGGTAATACAACCGTTTGCCAAAGGATCTCAGCATGAACAGTGGGCTTTCAGAACTTTTCTAACACGGCATAGCTCAGTTGTGGAATACTGGTAATTTCTGCCAACTGCGTAGTTCCTAAACAGCTCTGGGGATAAGTGTCCCATAGCCAGATTGCCTGTAGTTATAGTTGTGCTGTGACCAACCTGTACACACATGAAACGCAGAAAGATCTTGAAATGCGTAAACAAAGGCTTTGTCATGATCTGTTGGGCAGGGACATGGTGAATATGAAAGACCGAGGGAGGGGTTGCCCAGAGTTAACGGCGCAAGGCATTACTAAACAGCCAGGTCCTGGTCTGATCCAGAGACACGGCATGCACAACAACCAGCATGTTACACCAGGGTATGGCTGCCCAGCCCTCCACGGGCTCCAGTTCTATGAACTGCCTTGCATGCAATTGTCTGGTCTGAGCTTCCCTGGGAAGCCAGTGCAAAACGAAATGCAAATGAATCCCAGTGAAGTTGCTGATCTAAGCCAAGCACGGTTGACTACACCTCCTCCCTCCTCCTTTTGTGTTTTTTATTTTTTCCAAGCATTCCCCAGCTTCATCATAACATGAAAGCTCTCAATTCAGAGCAAATTAATCCACAATCCTGTCTAAACAGAATTCCTGCCGGAGGCATCGTCCTCTTGTTGCAACACTCGTCAAACGTCATTCCGTAATTACATGAAAACTGTTATTGCTGCAGAGGCACACCCTGGGATGGGCCCTTCACTGCATACACAGCTGAATTTTGAAACAGGCCTCTTCCCCCTCCAGCTAATGACTCTAATGTGATTAAAAGCGGCACCATGACGGTAGCCTAGTAGGTGGGTGCTTCTGCTGCTGTCTTTGCTGAGGGAGCTGAATCTCTTGACCCAGCCAGAAGCTCTGGGATCTTGTCCAGTGTCAGCACATGATCTCCATTTCAAGCAGTGCCAGGAACCTGTACCTCCCAGCTATTATTGTTCAGGGCCAAATGCATAAGTGGAAGCACAGCGCCTCTTTGAAGTAGGCCACCCTCAGCCCCAGTTCATGAGACTCCCCTCTTCTCACAGGCTGAGCTTTCACTGCAGAAAGAGCAACTGCAGCTGAAGATCATTGAGGTAGAAGATGAAATGGATAAGTGGCAGAAGGAGAGGGACCGTATCAAGGTGCGTATGGGATATTCTTTTAAGTTCACTTCTCTTTCTCCTGCACTTGCCACTTTCCTTTCTTTTCCACTCTTTCACATCCCTCTCCTCCTTTCCTCAACTTCTCTGCCATATCCAGCTCTTACTCACTCCATCCCTTACCCAGCCTCTATCTTGTCACTCTCCAAAACTCACTCATGCCAAATCTTGGAAACAACAACTCCTACTGAAGTCATCTTGCAACATACCCTGCAGGAGATCAAGGAGAGCTAGCACAGCCTTGCTACAAAATGATCCAAGGCACCTCCCTGCTTTGGGTCCCTTATAGTTCTTCAATCACCAGTAGCAAGGCTGATTCAGAAACAAAGGTCTGCTGCTTTTCTTCCTGCTAGATCGCACACAAAAATAAACTCCAGAAGGGCTCTGGATTGCCCAGATGGAGATAAGGCAACAGAAACAGATACAGTTACACCAACAAACTTCTTCTTTATAGTGGAACAGCTTATCTCCATACTGATATTGGGCTCCTTTATAATTCTTTCACCATGCTAAGGGTTAGAACACTGTAATGGTGGGTTGTTTTTTTCTTTTCATTTATACCCTAACTGAATAGAGCGGTGAAAACACTATTTGGACACACCCCAGAAAATTTGCATAATATTAATAGGCAAAGCCATTCTTCTCCCTTTTATGTGGTACATGCACTTTGGCTTCCCAGTTCTGCTTTTCGCCTGCTTTATTATTATTACTAGTATTATTATTGTTATTATTATTATTATTATTGGAAATCTGACCTAGAAATTTTAACTCTGAATATAGTTACATCCACAGTCCTTCTGAGGAATATTTCAGAGGGACCTAGAGGTCAGGTCCCTGTAAAAAAGTGTTTCAGCACCTTTCATTCCTTTGAAATGGTGGGAATTTGGTCCTCAAATTCTTGAGGAGCCAGAACCATGATTTAGAAGGTTAAACAGTGTTTTCAAATATCACCTAAGAGTGCAGTTCATGAATTAAAAGATATACTCTTATAATCAGGAAGACAGCATTGCCTTTAGATTACATACACACAATTATTGCAAGTACAAGTATTACTTCTTTTGGCACAACTTTTCTGGTGCTAAGACTTACATACCTAGAGTGTCCTTAGTCACAGTCTAAATGCTGAGAATGCTTGGACATATCCCCCTCTGTATCTCTCTCTATTAGCAAATCACCCCCTGAGAAGTTTAATATTTTATTTCTCCTGTGTCTTTTCTGCTGCTTCCTCTCTCTGCCCCTTCCCTCCACAGAACTACACCACCAACGAGAAAGCCACAGTGGACCAGCATTTCAAAGAGCTGATCCGCGACCTGGAAAGGCAGAGGGATGAAGTGAAGGCTGCCCTGGATCAGAGGGAAAAGATTGCATCAGAGAATGTAAAAGAAATCGTGGATGAGCTGGAAGAGAGGGCAAAGCTTCTGCGGGAGGACAAGGAGAACAGGGAGCAGATCCACCAGATCAGTGACTCTGTGCTCTTCCTGCAGGTAACTGAGATCTCATTTTCCTTTCCTTTTTTCCCATGAGGACAGGATTTGTCCCAAAGACAAATCCCAAGTTGGTGTAAGATGCATTAATCTTCTCCAGTTCAATGCACACGTACAGCAGGAACTGACCCTGACATTTGAAGCTGTCTCTGCTCTGGTAGGTGAAGAATGAACTTAGGTATGCCAATGCCTGCTTTTTTGGTAGATGGCTACAGCTCATAAGCAGAGTGTTTCTCTGCCCCCTCCATCTTCACTGTTCTCCTTTGCACTTCATTATATTTGGAGCCTAACTTTAGCCAGTTCCCTAGGATCTAGCCTCCGTCTGTTATGTTCCTCAGTAACCTCTCCTCCCTTCTTTTTGGCAGGAGTTTGGGGCTTTGATGCGGAACTACGTCCCCCCTCCATCTCTCCCAACATACAGTGTGCTGCTTGAAGGGGAGAGCATGAGCCCATCTATGGGACTCCTCAGAGATGACCTCCTAAACGTCTGCATGAGGCATGTGGAGAAGATCTGCAAGGCAGACCTTGGCCGCAACTTCATAGAGAGGAACCACATGGAGAATGGTAGAGTATCCGAGATCTGCCCCTTCCCTCCCTCCCTAGGCAAAGCCTAGTGCAGGTTCAGAGGAGATGAAGTGTGATGAGTGTGCTCTCAAAGGAGAAAGTAAGCAAGGACCTAGGGAAAGTGGGAGAAAGACTACCCATAGCAGGAATTCATTCTGGAATATTAGAGCTATCCTACCAGACCTATGTGGGGATGGAGCCAGTTGAACTGCCAGGGATTTAAAGTATCTCACGAGTAGGGGACCCAGGGGTCCAAACTAGCCCCGCTTCTCTGAGTGCTGTTTCACGTTTCGGCTTCTCAGTGCTTAATCGGTTTAGCTACCTCCCACATGACACTTCAGAGCAACACTTCTCTTTGGGGTTGAGAACAGTGACCCTTCCCTCCTGCAAGAGGCCAGCAGGGACACTCTGCCTTGCGCCAGGCTCCAACAAGCCCCTGCAAGTTTAGCAGGACAGTTTCTACATGGAAGACTGCACAGACATACTAAGGCAACTCAGTGGCTCACTAGGTAAATTGAGAAGGCAGTGGCAGAAATGTGAATGTAGCCACCCCAGTATGGCAATTTTGAAATCCTGTCATTAGCCTATTTGTACAGCTTGGTTAGCACATGTGCTGTGCTGGTATGACTGTATGACATTTTACAACAGCCTGTTTCAGCCACTGCTTGCCTGGCTGCAACATGAAATACTCTGCAAGCACCTGTCACTGAAAACCTAATAACTGATTTTCCAAGTTAAAAGGTCTCCATTTTGGTGTTCAGGTCAAGCTTCAACTTGAACCAGTGTAACTCTCTCTGATCATACTTCTTTGCATGTTCCACTAGGGAGAGGTTTGTTTCCCATCTGCCCTGAGCCAAGGTGTTCAAAGGACATGCAGTGCCAAATGGTCCCCACGCTTCAGTGAATTTTAAGGATGGATCATCTTTTTTATGTGAATAGAGAGGTCATGGTGAATACCACAGCACTGCAAGAATCTTCTAAGTTTTAGAACCCACTTACTTTCTGTGTCTCCCAACGAGTTCTGCAGAAAGGATTTGTCTT
This sequence comes from Astur gentilis, assembly GCF_929443795.1. Lineage (NCBI taxonomy): Eukaryota > Metazoa > Chordata > Aves > Accipitriformes > Accipitridae > Astur > Astur gentilis. The sequence continues at coordinate 5,265,560 of NC_064884.1, forward strand.
GCATCAAGCTCACACATAAGATTAGGAGGTCAGGGCACTAGAATGGGACTCCACTTCCCAGCTCCCCCACAAACAGCCTTTGTAACCTTGGGCAAGTTACTTAATCCTATGAAATTATCTCTTGCACTAAGAATAACAGGGATCGGAATTAATAGTTATCTCACCAGGCTGCTATAAGGATAAAATCTATTAGTAACTGTGGAACCCTAGATACCAGAACAATAAAGGTCAAGAAGCTGGATAGGTAATATGAGGATAAATTGCACCCTGCTGTTCAGGATGACGTGTGACTCAAAAAGAAGCAGAAATAATTTCAAGGCCAGTTCATACAACACAAGCAGGTGAGGAACTCTGCTGCAAGTCTGCAAGATCCCTGTTATTTCATTCAAATTCACCGTACTCGCTCGACATTCCTCCCATATTAATACACCACCTTTTTCCTGGGCAATAGCCATGCAAATCACTACAACTTCTTTCCAGAAAAGACGGACATTACAAGAGTATATGATAAAGGAAGAAGGGAAGAAACAACCCCACAAAAACCCAGAAAACAAAAAACCCAGACAAAAAGCAGCCCATTGAAAAGATGCATAGAGGTCAGAACAACATGGGTTTAGTTATTGGTCAACACACGAATGTTTTTCAGAGCCTGGGTTTTGTGAATCAGCCTGTCTGGCGCTCACAATCTAGAGCAATAAGAATGAAGGTGACATGGGACCAGAGTACATTTAGATCTGTAATGAGAATTACTAGTATTCATCAAGTGACAGCCTGCTACCTTCCTACATTATGAAGAGAAAGAGTAAATCCCTGGTCCCAAGGAGCCTGCACTGCAAACAGTTCATTAATGTTTATCTACTGCCATCATTCTCCACTAGACATGAATTAGATGGACCAGATACTTCTGGTCCAGAGAACCAACCTTTCAGAAAAGTCAGGATTCACGTTCAAAGTGGTCACGATGAATAGCTAAAGCCATATTTTTAAACTCTCCCTACCCTTAAAGTAGTACCAGAAATTGAACATGTCTTCCAACATTTAACACTGCAACATACTTGGTCAGATCCTCAACACTCCATGTGCTAAGGTTTGCTGAGAAATTTAGCTATAACTTAATACAAGTTGATGACAGGCAGCTCAGATCCAAAAATCACTTTTGTACATTTTCCTTTCTTCTTCTTCTTCTTTGTTCACCTGGAGATTTGCAGAATTTCCAAACCCTGAATGGCATAATGCCAAAGGGGTTTTGGATGCCTGACTACTCACAGGACTTCTGAAAACTACATGAGTAGCATAAAAGCATTTTGCATTCAAGTTACTGTAACTTAGGAAGTTACCTTCCATCTGCTGAGCTGTTTTTTGCCAGTCCTGAAGCAAATACATTTTACTTGGCCATTTGTACAACCCAACAAGAGTATGCGTATGCTCAGTTCTAGTAGCTTTGGATAAAGACTGACTATTTCTTGATCACTTGATCACTTTTATTTAGGGTCCCCCTCCATGTTACTGATGTCAGAAGTCCTCAATGGTACTTGAAATCCATGGGATTCAAGTGCCAAAACATTTCTGAGCAGGGCAACAACTAACTACTGCCAGAAACCTGGGCACTTCAGAAACTTTACCGGGGATTTAATAGACCCAGCTTGGAGTCTGCCTAATGAGAAGAACAGTGGTATCCACTCAGTTGGGAAATGTTATTTAAGGTGAGTCTCAGAAACTTCAGAGCTCTCCGTTTTTCAAACCACAGTTACACTTGAAAGAGGACAGCACTCTGCATCTAGTGACTGCAAGGAAATAACTCCACAATTACTTAATGGATTTAATTAACTCAGACTCCCCCTGAGTCATTGCAACAAATTCATTTGCAACCAGCTTGATCTTCTAGTGTAAAAACCAAGAAATATTATATTAATGGAATGAAACCTGCTTAATAGCAGACTCCAAAGGGAATCCACTTTTTCAGTTGTCAGTTGTCATAACAGGTACCTACTTAGTAGTGTGGCAAGGACGCAAATAATCAGAGAGCATCCAGGGATTTTAAATAACAGAAATAAATTGGAGAAATAGATGTTTGTTCAGTGACTTAAGAATCAAAGAATGGAACTAAACATGGGAACCAAATTTACCCCCTTGCAGAGAACAATAGGTTTATATAACACTTGAGGCCTTAAAATAAAGTATTTTTATGAACAACTGTACTGATTGAGCATCATTTTAGTGTCGGAAAACCAAAACCAGGCTGCATAATACCTAGTAAAAGGGTAGTTTTCATCCATTTTGCATGAATCCTGAACCAAATGCCCTTGACCAAGAGCCCAGGAAGCTAGAGCTGTTTGCAACTCAGGTTTAGCATCTTTCTTTAAAAATTGAAGAAACCAACCCATTGAGACCTCCCAACACTGACTTTCTTGAGCTTTGTAATACTTGCAGTTCAAGATCTGCTGGTTGAAAGCCAGCACTGTGCACAAGTTAAACACACAAAAGAAGCCAAACCCAAACCACTGCTTTTGTAGTGGGATACATTTTTAGCCACACAGCAGTATTTTGGTAGGAAAATGCCTCAACGCTCAAGTCTCCCTATAGATTTTCAGGAGATAGCATATCTCCTGAATGGCCGAATGCTTCAGCTGCGCTATGCCTTTGAGGAAGCTTTCTCTTTCATCCCAGGCTGAACCTCTGGGCAGCTACGTCATTGCTTTATCTCCCAGCCAGAGTCCCACAGAGGAATTAAAAAAATAGAGGAACTTGTTTTCAAAGAGAAGAACCATATCTCCTGCAGCACTTGAAGACAAAATTCCAATCTGTTATCCCCTTCCCCCTCCTCTCATCCCCCTCAAGGCCACCAAACTGCTTCCTCCATCTCACACCCTGCTCTGCTTCTTCAGGTGACCACCGGTACATGATGAACAACTACGAGTGGAACCAGCCTGACAATCTGAAGAGATTTTCCATGTTCCTGTCTCCCAAAGGTATGGCATCCTAATGGTGCTGAGGCTTCCTCCAAACACAGCAGAGGAAAGGAACTTCATTAATGATTTGTCCCAAAATTTGCTTTCCCTCATGTTTCCTGCTGTCCCCTGGACAAAATCCGTCCCTTTGAATTTGTTTATGCCTGGTCTTCTTTCCAGCCTACAGAGCTTTGAGAAGTTTTTGCAGGGCAAAAAAACCCTCAGGGCAGCAAAGGTTCTCAACTCTAGGGAGGAGAGCTGGAGCGACTGAACTCTTTCCAAAAAAGTGTAGTTTGTGAACATAGGGGAGTTTTAACATGTGTTACTTGGTTGAAGTCACTGTTACTCTCCACCAGAAGCTTATCCCATTGTGCTATCAAATGTAAAAGCTACACTAGGCTTGCTCTGCATTAGGATTTTACTTTCACCAGAAAACATACTTTTTTCCCTACGGGGAAAGGATAGAAGAAGTGAGGAGTGTGTCCTAAAAAAGCAGGAGTCTGGAGTTCCTTTCTGAGCTCTTGACACTGATGACAAGAGCCCTGGTGATTTGCTTATGTCCCAATTGTTACATGAACACTACAGAATGAGTCTTTGGAGGGAATGACTGTTTTCAACACATTCAGTTGTAAAATGGCAGTTGTCTATTTCTACATTAGTGTCAGGACCCCCAGAGCGAGAAGCAGAGTGCCAAGAGCCTAGGCGAGGCAACGCATGTAGAAAGAAAAGAACAGAAAGGGTAGCATAAAATAAGTAACCAAATTTCCTCTGGTCCCTAGAGACCAAGGCCCTGCCTGGATTTGCCAGGTGTTTACAGCTGCTGTTCTGCAAAGCCAGATGGCAGGCGGGGCAAAGGGATATGGCAGCAATTAGCAGTGGCACTCCCCTGAAAGCGTATTTGAAGTGCCGTGTCGCCTGCTCTGTTGTTAGGGTTTCATGGGGATAACCCAGATCCCAACACTGAGCCCTTTGTCTGAATTTCCACTTTGCCCTTCTCCTCTGTAATCAGCCCACGCCTGGCAGCTCGCTGGCCGCCCTGCCCGGCGCCGCAGGGCTGAGGATGCAGTTTGGAGCAGATACCAGGGGCAGAGGCGACATTCCCAGTTCAGCCTCGGCAAAAGCCTTCAGCAGGACTGTTTCCCGCGGGCTCCCCAAGTTAGGGGGCAGCCTCTCCATCAGAGGCTGCAGAGGGGCATTTTGCCAGCGGTGGGTTCATTGTGCACAAAGCCTGTCTCCAAACACCACCCGGATGGTTATAGCTGCTGTTCTGCCCCAGCTGCTTCAGGGCTTTACAGGCCCTGTGCTGTCAGGGAAACACATGTTCTGCTAAGTGGAGCTGCTGATGCTGGGGAGAGACCACAGACTCAACCCTGCATCCAAAACTGTTTTCAACCTTAAGGGACGGTTGAAAGTTAGTTCTAAAATTGCACGGGCTGAACCCATCTCTACTCGAAACGGGCTTCAGGTTCAGGTGGAAATGGCCCAACGTGCATTTGAAGAGTATGGCGGGGGTGTGACGGGAGTAACACAGTAGACGGTGCCATTCTGCCATCACCGCTCCCGTGCGTGTTTGGGACGGGGCTGAAACTTGACACGGCAAAAGGAAGGGAAAAGCCATTTGCGGCAGTGCCATAGCATGGCATAGCCTGGCTGCTCACTGCTCTGGACTGTAGTGCCTGGACTTCCCTCTGCTTCTCTCTAGAGGATCACTTGCCAAGACCTGCGAGCGGGGGCTCTCTGGATCACAGCTGGGATCCAGCACACCAACCTCCTGAGGATGAGCCAAGAGACAGGAGGGATCAACAGGGACTACTAGAGACGGGGTTTCTTATTTAGTGCTCTTTATTGGAGCCAGTGGGGACACTTGCTGGATGCAGTCAGCTACAGAATAGTGTGAGGGCTGTACAGTCGCTTGCAGTTCAGTGGCCCACTGCTTCCTGCAATGGACTTTTGAATATACATATACTGGGGGAGTGTTTATTCCGCCTACACATCTGCATTTTCCTGAGAGCACACACATGTTGCCTTCCAAAACTACTCATTCTGTATTTTCTACCAACAAAGTTACTTTGTCCAAAAAGACTAAGCACGTGATTGCACACACAGTCTCTGCTGAAATGGGGATTGAACAGCGCTGGATTCTCCACCAGGGTGAGGACTCAAGCGTGATAGAAAGGAACCAGCTGCCGAAACCACACTGATGGGGACTCTGGGAACAGAATGAATCAGTAGGCAAAACAGGAGACGTGACCCACTTAGCTTGCATGCTGGCTAGCAAAGGATTTTCTGATGAATAATGCAATATCCCCATAATCATTTAACCCTCTAGAGCTTTCTATCAATGTGTCATGTAGAAGTCCAGCACTGCCTCCACTTGCACCTTTTCTAAGGAATTCCATAAAATAGGAGGGGGAAAAAAAGAGGACCACCCTTTGCGTTGCATAATATGCACAGAATCCTTGAATGTCTCATGATAGTTTTGTAACACACCCTTTTTCTTGCTAGGTTGGATCACTGCAAATCCTGCCTGAGGCCACAGGGGCAAGTCTGTTTGCTGCATTGAGGAATGCTGCCCCAGTAGTGCTCTGCGCTAATTGCAGTGGCCCATACTAAAAAACTGCTCGGATTTGAACTGAACCTATAGGTTTTTAAGCCCTGCTTAAATTCAAGGAGCCTTCCACTGCTCTTGTCATTAAAGACAGTAGCACGGAGCATCTGCCTGCAGGGATGACATAATGAGGCAGAGGGGAGACATAAAAGGTTTCAAATGCTGCCTAAAAGATAGAGGAACAATCTGTTCAACTGCTCAACACTCCTTTCTGTCCTCTTCCACTGAGCTTTCTTCTCCTGATGTTGCAAACAATTTGGCCAAAGCCAGGAGGAGGTTGGAAAGATCATCTTGTGCCTTTGGAAGTCTTTGAATGAAGAGTAGAAGGGACTCGGGCACACACAGAGAGAGAAATAACTGCTTAAACAGAAAAACAGTCCACAGGATGGCAGCATAACAGCTGAAAGTATTCATCTCTTTTTCACTCTTCTGGGAGTCCAATGTCTCACAAAAGGGGTACAACAGCACTAGTCTGCATCACAGCGTGATGTCCTAGTGAAACCCCGGAGCACATGCTTGTCACAGTGGCCGAGACAACGTGTGCTTGAGCAAGAAATGTTCCTCTACTTGTGTCTCTTGAGCAATAAATCCAAGCCTCTGCCTGCAGATCTCTTTGCAGAATAGTCATGTTGAGTAGACAAACCTGAGCTGGCAATTTAATGCAGCTAAAGACAGCTCTGTGGCAGTGAGAGCGCTTTGTTCTCTAAATGAGAAGTCTATTCGCTATTCCCTAGAACCCAGAGAAAAAAGACCGGGCTTTCCTCTACTCCCTGGACCCAGATTTCTCGTTTGGGGCTGCTTCCAAATTGGTGGGGACTATTTCATAGAGCAATGCCAGGCACAGGCCTTTAAGCCAGCTCATCAGGAGCCGACTGCTGAACTGGATGCTCTTGTTTTACAGCCAGTTTCAACCCACGATCATGGGAATTTTCCTCCTTCCAAGCGACTGAGGAAACACTTGGTACGGGTAATTCCGACTTCAGTTTGAAAGGATCTAACCCCCCGTGCCACAGCTTTCTAGCTGGCTAACCAACCTCTTCTGCTTCGCCTCTCAGCTGTCCTGTCACCTGTCAATCACTGTCTCACAGAACCATCTCTTAGCTGGGTTATCAGCACCGTCTGAATACACCCAAACCTAGGGTCTCACTGCTCTAGGTGCTATGTACTTAGGACGGAAAGGCATCCCTGGTCCTCATTGTTCAGACAGTGAAAAAGGAAGATGGGAAACACGGGTGCCAATTTGCAAAGATCCTGAGATACCTAAGCAACTCAAATCGATGGGAATGCCAACATCATCCAAGGCAATCTGTGGAGGTTGTGGCAGAACCAGGAGCAGACTCCAAATACCCTCAAGCCAGTCTCAGAAGCACAAGGCTGCTCTTCTCCATCATACATACACCTTTTACTTTGCTCATAAGTTCTCAAAGACAGAGCCTGACCGACGTTCACTGTCTGTACAGCGTCCAGCACGATGGGGAGGGGGTGCTTTGAGCTAGTTTACCAAGAACGAGCAGCAGCGAGTCATGCCTTTTCTCCCCAGATCCCCACCTTCCATTTTCTTGCCTATATTTTCGTTCTTTGCTTCATTCACGCTCAGAGGGTCTTGCCTTTCCTTTCATTCAGAAGCAGCCTACAAGCATCCATGGCCACTCTGCCTGGGGGAGCTCTCGTGACTCACAGCCACACCTAAGTCGTTCCTGCTTTTCATGCCACAGGCAGGGCTGTCTCCCTCTCATCGTCTCTGCTCTCAGATTCATTCTGGCAGCCAGGGCCTAACCCCAAGGAGGGCAGGAGGGGAAGCCTTGCTTTAATTTCAATGGGCTTTGAATAAAGCCTCAACTGCTTGGAGGCAAGGGAGCTTCAGCAGTTACGTAGTTTTGCCTCATTACTCCAGTCTCTGGAGATGCAGTTTACCTGCAAGGAAGTGGCTACTCTTCAGTCACACCTGCACTCTGGGTCTCTCAAGAGAAAGGCTCTTCCCTGCCTGCCTGGAGCATTGGGATCTCTTCACACTCACACACTGTGTACACCGGGACCCCGCAACTGACTGCTCTCATCTGCCTTTTCTTACTGAGAGAAAAGGGACAAAGCTCTTAGTTCCCATTTTCCCCCAAGTTAGTTGAAGGTAGTTTTACAGGGTGTGTTTTGAAATGCTTGGGCTTCCCCACTGCAGCATGTAACACCATGGAATAACACAACCTCTTCTATCTTCCAGTAGGCAATGGTACTAAGCTGCCTTTTCAGTTCTCCTCGGTGGGACAGAATCCGCCTGGTGACTTCAGCAAACAGTCTGACGGGAGCCTCTTCACTAAGACCGGTACTAGGCATTTAGTTTTTTCCCCTTCCTTCTGCCCCCTTTTTTCAGGTGATAAGACATTTAATCCTGTTCTTGCTCTCCCAGAGAAGGCCTGGAGCAGCCCTACACCTGGCCCGTTATCTCCTGCCCTGACTGTCAATCTCTTAGATACACACACATGTTTACATGAGTAACCTACTCTGCTGAACCAGGGCAACGGGAGTTTATTAAAGAGTGTCAAAAAGTATTAAAAAGTTACATCTAGTGAACAGTTGAAGGGGTTTTTAATTTTGTTTGTAATGGGTAGAGATGAGAATTTTAGATGATTTTAGAGGCATAGGGACCAGGGAGAGAAAGATACTAGGAAATGATGTTCACGGCCATATACCCCTCTAGCTTCATCAGTGTTTTAAAACAGCCATCATCCTGAAAGAATAATAGCCACTGAGCACAACCTTGGAAAAAAATATGCAGTAGCTGCCTGTCCTTCTCCATCTGAACCAGAATCCCCCATTCACCATCTCATAATGCTCTTTTCACTACCCACTAGTTCAAGGGCACCAGAGGTGGAAATCAAGAGCATCAGCACCTGCCAAGCAGAGTCAGGTCTGATGAATTTGCAAATGGGAGACGGTGGGGAAGGGCCATTACCTGATAGAACTGAAATTGGTTGTGATTCAGCAGGGCTGGTATTTTTGAATCAGAACTGAGCTGGTGTGGTAGAAGGGGGTTAGGGCTTATCATGCTGCCAGAGGTACTGTCGTTAACTTCTGACATGAAACGCAGGCCTCCTCGGCTCTTTACACTAATTAAATAGCCTATAGTGTTCTTCGCAACAGACAGGATGCTTAGTTCGGAACTTGGCCTAAATTTGATTGGACTGATTGCATCCCACCTCTCTGCATTCCTCAGACATTTTAATTAGGCAGACCTTCTTTACTCCCTTTTCCTAAGTGATTGGGTGGTGGAATAGGCATCTGTCTGATGGCTGTTGGGTCCCACCCCAAAAATGGCTGCATTTCAATGTTAAGCAATGCAATACTAATTATGTGGCACTTCCAGTCCTGCTACTCATCTTGATGCTCGCAAGGGGGGACGGGGGTGGTGGCAGGGACTGATCTATAACAGGCTGTTTTATGTTGTCACAGCTTATCCTTCAATAGTGAGACATCAGTCTGCAAAGGTGACGCCACAGACATGGAAATCCTCTAAGCAGTCTGTATTGGTAAGAAATATACCCTTGGTGTGAAAGCATGTGCACAGCTTCAGCAAGAGCACTATCTGTTCTAGGGATACCTGAGACTTCAGAGACTAGGGCTTGGGTCCTTTGGAGATGGGAAAGTAAAAGCTTCAAATCAACAGCTTCTATTAAGTTTTTCTGTGGTTAACTGCATCCACAGAAGGATGCAGATTAAACCCCCTGCCTCCACAGTTCTGGGTTGTAGGAATAATCAATACTTCAGAATGACATCTTGCAAAGATTTTGCCCTGGTCTAAAATTTGGTCCAGGCTGCTAGAAGCTATACTAATACCATAGCACACACGCTGCTATCTGTAGTACTTTTCCTCCCTGCAGGGATATCGTACGCTCTTAGTAGTCTGTGACTTCTAGAAAGCACAGATTGTGTAAATAACACCAATGACAACCATATAGAAGTATCTTGCTAATTATATCCTGTAGCAGGCAGATGCAATATCAAAGATGAAGGGTCAGATTACGATCATAAATCACTGGAACATCTGTAAGTCACTCATTTTGCACTGTAAGCATAAAACAGGTAACAGTGCATTATAAGGGGCAGAGGACAGTGATGTTTTAGCTCTTGTAATCTTAAATATACAAGGTTAACAAACACTTAATGCATAACCACAGACACACTAAGTTAATCCATTTTTCTTAACAAACATTCACACTGTGCTGCATTATGATCTTGCACAAACTGAATTAAGATTGTCAAGTTTTTGCCCCCATCTCCGCAGATGAAATCTGCTTTTTGAATTCTGATTATACATTTGTGAAAGATTATTTACTGTTCCCTGGAAATAAGACTTGTAAGAAGGAGAGGGTCAAGAATCGAGAGCATTCCCACACTGAAGGAAGAGAACAGAGGGAACACACAACAGGAAGTAGCTGCCTAAGGACGGCAGCTGTATGTCTCTGCTAAATTTTCAAGGCCCCACGAGCAGACGAATGCCAGTCAAAAGGATGTTCCTTGGTAGACTATCGCTTTCAGAAAATCGAGCCTTAAGTCTCTGAATGTGCTACAGCAAAACATACCTATTACGAACAGCAAAGTTTTGCAATATCTTCTGTCTTGTGTTTGATCATCGCCTTTCTAAAAGATCATCTACTTCATCGTGTGTGTGCTCAGATGGAGACTCGTCACAGTGACTTTAGATACCAACCTATCCTCCCTAATGGTGGTGGTATACCGGGGGAGTCTGGGCAGGAAAGTGAAGTCTGTGTTGGCACTAGTGGATGCGAGTAGGGTCTTCTTAGCAGTAAGCACCTCACTGCATGAGTCAGTGTGCTGTGCTCCATGAACGCAACCCATGAATTCTTTAATCCCCCCAGAGAAAGCCTGGGTAACTTCTCCCACATGAAGTCACCAGTCTTTTTCTGTCTCCCTTTCTCTCTCATGCATACGCTTGTAGCGGCTATTTTATTTTTACAGCCTATATTCACCAGATAGCTCTGAACCTAACAATTGAGTTGATAAATATAAGCATTAAAAAGTCCCAAAATAGAAATATACACTCTGGCCTGCAGTAGCTCTGCAGGAGCTTTTATGGTCTATTGGGCCAATAATCTAGCTTTTAAAATAGTCTTAAATATGTATTTAAGTAATACCCATTCTAAAAGTTCTGTAAATAGGAATTTTCACAAAGGACTATACTGTTTAAGGAGGAATGTCTTTTTAACCCACAGGGAGTTCTTTAAAATGAAGCCCCCCTCTTCCATCTCTTAATTATATTGGAAATTAAAGCCATAAAATGAAAAGAATTTCAACAAAAGGGAACATTGAGCAGGAGGCATTGGGAGTCAGCACTGAGCAGCAAGATGGGTTGGGTTTGGTCTGCCCATGCTTCCAGCCTCCTGCCGTGCCTAATATTAACTAGCGTGCTGCACAAAAATGTACCAGCACGTTCCGGTGACGTCTCTCCCACCTTCTGCAAGTGAGATCTGGGCAGTGGATCAAACCTAAGACAGATCAGACATTACAAAACCACAGTTGTTCCCAATTGCCTTGGTCGCTGCTTCATTGGTGCAAGCATATTGTCATCCAGGCTAAAAATTTAGTCTGTGACGGTGCGACCAGCCATCACAGTTGATAAATTGGCTTTTGTGTTTTGCAATCATCCCAAGCCAACACAAGGCTGCACAACACAACTTTGCCACGTGTTGCTTATTTGTAATGATGCAGGTAAGACTGAAATTCCAGGGGCAGGTCCTGATGAGAAGGTAGGGACTGCAGTAAACAGAGCTGGAGAGACAGAAAAGGGCAATTCCTTTAGGCTCTGCCCCTGTCTCTCCACTTACACTTCTGTTTACGCAAATATTTAGTACTGGGCCCTGCACCATGTGGAGGCCTGAATAAACAATACACCATGGTGTGAGAATTTCCATGCACAAGAGTTTGGCTTGCCAGCCAGAGAGCACAAATAAATACCATGCGACTTGGCTGCTCACTCGCATAACTGTGCATGGCTTTAAGTGTGAAAACTCCCATGAGTTCTCAGGTTAGTGAGCAATTAAAAGACACTGACAGAAGCATAAAAATAAAGGTGACATTCCTCTTCTCCCAGAAACCTCTCATCAAACCATGAGTCATAGTCTGAAATTTTATATGATGCACAGACTCATTTGGCTCAGGAATCAGGTCCATGCAAAGCATGTGTATAAATCAAAAAAGCAACACCATTTGCATTTGATGACTCCAGCACCTCCAGTAGTGAAATGAGGTGGTGTTGCTCTGCAAGAGGAAAGACTGAAAGTGTTAAGATCAGAGTATGTTAAGATATGTATGGCTGGGCTACCTAGGAGGGTGAAGTATAGGTGGTCAGAAAAAGAAGGTAGGTCAAACTCACATGCCCCAAATTCTCCATTGCAGTCACATTACCGCCCCTTTTACGTCAACAAAGGCAATGGAGCCACCTCCAACGAGGCACCTTGATTCCTGAAGATTTAGGGAAGAGCTGGCAGCACTTGGAGTGAAGACTCAGCTGCGGATTTTCATGGATGTACCTGCTACTATATTAACGTTACTGCTCTAATCTCTGCCAGGGAGAGGGAAGGTGCAGAAGGGAATAGCCTTTACTAGAGGAAACAAGGACTTCTTCCAAATCACCTTGAAAGCTCTGCAGGCCTTAACAACATAACCCCATCCTCTGCTGTCACCTCCTTATTCTCTCTCTGTCAATGCCCTTCCCTTTGCTTCTGCAGAGCGAGCTGCTCTGCTTCTCCTGGGAAGCATGCATGCTTGGGTAGCATCACCCCCCCGACTCTGCTGTACCAGTTGCCCCGTTGTCCTGAGTGTGTTTATATGACCATAGCTGTTAAGTCCTGGTGAAGGTCCCAAGCTGGGGGGGCCCAAAGGTCATCTTGGAATGGAGAGGCCTCAGCCACTGGGAGCAGTGACAGGCTAAAGCTCTTTCCACGCCTCTCTACGCCATGACCCGGCCCTGCCTCGGACGGGGACGCAGAGCTCTCGCTGGGATCAGGTCCAGCGCTGCCACCTCCCTGAGATCCCTGCAGACTCCCCCAGCCCATGGCCATGGCCACACGCTTCCTCAGGGCCCTTGGTCAGCTCAGCTCTGCTCCTGCTGCCTTCCAAAAAGCCATCCAACAGGACCTATTCGGAGCTGCTACAGCCCAAGGCCACCTACTGGTGGAGAGGCTTCCTATCCCATTAAAGTACCCCTCCAGCCACCTTTTCAAATCAAGAAATAAAAAGAAAATCCATCCTACTAATATAAAATTGATTAGATGCCATAAGCGTTGGGTGCTGTTTTGTTTTGTGGTTTGTTTTTTTTTTTAATTCCCCTAAACCAAAATTGATTTATATATTGTGGTTCGGGTATTTTTTTCTGCAGTAGACAATGAGAATTAGTACCGTAGCTTTTTGCTCAGGATAATATTTTTTGTATGTCCCCTGGATAGAAGAATCACATCAGCACCCAGCTTGCAAACCAGCCAGGGATGGTTAACCTTTCCACCATCTCATGGAGATTATTTTCCTTCCCCTTGGACAAAGCTGAGAGGTTAGGTCCATGCTTTGCAACCCGCCCCCCAGGCCAGTCAACGGAAGCAGATGGCCCATTGCAGGATCAGAGCCCTCGAACAGTGATAAGCATCTGCAGAACACAGAACCAAGACCTGACAGCTACTTTTCATGGTTTGCTCTATTCAAGTGGTTTTTGGAATGGCTTCCCCCCACCTTTCCTACCCTCAAATGCTTGCAACACCTTGCTGAGAGAGGTCACACCTATCACTCCCTGAAAATTACTTTCTTGCTAATTCCTGTGCAAAGATACTTGCTGCTTTTTAATCTGACACCTCAGACAAAACTTCTGAGGCTGAGAGTTGGTTGCTCCAGAATACTTGAAATGGCACTTATTTTATAATTTTTTTTTTTCCTTAACGACCAGAGGGGAAGAGAATAGTGTAGTGGGGAAGGACGTGAAGAAAGGGAAACCGGGATAGCATTGCTAGGAAATACACTGAGGGGTTTGAGTATGTGTGTGAAAGGATAATATACCCCGCCCCCCGCCGCCGCAAATCTCACTCTTTATTTTGCCCCTGAGGAGGCATCCAGTAGCCACTTGGGTCCCTTATTTCTAGCAAAAGCTTCCATCACCTCCTTTCTATTCTCCAAAACATGGGTGTGATCCCTCCTCCTCCTCCAAAACTTGGATATTAAAATCCCCCCCTTCTTTCCCGCCCTAAAGAAGGCCTGCTGCGATGTCAGCTGGGAGCTGCACTGCCCCTCGCCCAGCACACAAATGACCGGCCTGAGGATGCAAGCGTCCCCCCTTCCTCCCACCGTCCCCTCCCCGCCGGCTCTGCCCTCCCCTACCTCTGCAGCCCCCACGGCCTGTTTGCTCCCCTTCCTCTCCTCACTTCGAGGGCCTCGCTCAGACCTTGCACGCACGACTTTCCACGCTGGCACGCTCCGGCCACAGGCTGGTCTCCCCACAGCCCTTTGCCCCCGCCAGAGGAGCGCGGGACGGGGCCCAGCTCCGGCCCCGCCGTACCTCGCGGTCCCGGGGAACTAGCAGCGCGGCTTCGAAGTGTATTGTGCATGAACTGTTTTTATCGTGTTTATCTCGATCAGCAAAGCAAGAAGAATTCCACCTCCTCAGACAGGACCCGACTGCGCTGATGTAAATGAGGCCCTTCACGTGTGCAACACATACTGCAGAAATAAAGGAGAAAGCTCCATGTCTGACTAAAACCCCTGGGGATGAGGTCTCTCTGTCTTCGGTGTTTGTGTGCTTGGAACAGTCTCAGTGAGGTTAAGGCTCTTCGGAATATTCTCTATACGAGTAAGGGGTTTGGAGAACCCATTTTCTCAGCTTCTAGAGGCTTTGTTTTCACCGCTTTCTGGATATTTTGAGTCAGGGTCATGTCAGCTCGGAGAAAATTCCCACATCCTTGAAGGTCAAAGCCAGACTAATGAACGTACTTCTAGTATAATAACTTGAGACTATCCTGCAGAGATGCCCAACTAGGTCAGTTCCCAAACACCGGTACCACACAAGTCCTTCTCTGCAAGGGCATTTCTAGAAACCCCTCAGCCTGTGGTCGTTCACGATTTCAGTGCCTCTCCCCTGCCAGAGTTAAACCTCACCAGTTCCCACTGGAGAAAAGCACTTGCTCACATATGCGCAGGCCAAAATCAGCCTGGGAGAGACCAGGCTCGTGAGGAGGCTGGCTGAGCTGAGGCACTGTTTTGCCCCAGCCTGGACCTGAGTCTCCCCAGGAGGTTGGTGGTTCTGGGCACCATTGGGACCCTCCACCCACTTGAGCCCTTCTGGGGATGTAGGCCTCCAGTTCTGCATGGCTCAACTTCTTGCCTGTATCGTGGCTTCTCTTATCCCTGAGGGAGAGAATAAATCCCTTGTGGGCTGCTAAAGATGCGGATTCAAGGCCAAACACGCACAGAGGTAGCTCTGACAGCTGCTTAAAAGAGCAATTGTATGTGGGAAGCTGTGGGGATAAGAACAGAAGCAGGCGAGGTTTATTCATTTACCCTAGATACACTAAGGCAGGGAGCTTTCCAGAGGATGCCTGGCATATTTCTTCTCCCAGTTACTGGACACCACCTATTTTTCCCCAGACATTGCTGACAGTCATTCCTGAAGAGCAAGGATACTGCCAATTCACTTGAGAAGCCAGTAAATCCTCCCTGTTTACCCCACGTGGGAGTTACCAGAGAACAGAGCTCAGCTCTCTCCCATCAATTCCACTCACTGCCTCCATTACTGTTATTACTGTGATTAAAAAGCAATCAAAGAGAAATCTTCTTCCTGTCCTGAAATTGCTGCAAACATCTCAGTTCCACCATTTAAGCATGAGAAGAGCGAGTTACAAGCGCACTCTACGCTCCTGGACTCTGTGACACTAGAGAAAAATAACGGAGCTCATCGCCCGAGCAGTCAGAGGCAGCGAGCAGGACCGGCTGCGCCAGCAGCGTGGGGATGGAGTAACGCACCTCGCAGCTGCAGGGCTACGTCGCGCCTGCTTAGGGAACGTAGTCAGAGCAGCCCCAGACGCGCCACAACCAACTTCGCAGCCTGGAAGCGCAGCCTGAGCTCAGCGCTGCCGCACACCCAGCTCGGCCGCCGAGGACAGCCGGCCCAGCTGCAGGAGACCGGACTGCTCCTCTCCCTCTCTCTACTCAGGCAGACCGGAGGGGTTGGATCTGGGCTCAGGCATCAGCTCTCCATCCCAAGGAGACCCCCTGGGAGAAGGGCCGGGGCCGATGGGTGTCTCTGACCCAGAGGGGCAGAGGGCACCCGGCCACCCGAGGCTGGGCTGCCAGGGCAAGGCTCAAGCACCCTGGGGCCGGGCGGGGCCGGGGCACGCCCCGCCCACGTGGAGGCGGGGCAGCGCACTCCCCGCCCACGTGGAGGCGGGGCAGCGGACGCCCCGCCCGCGGGAAGGCGGGGCCTGGCCGCCCCGCCCACGGAGGGGGCGTGGCCGGGCGGGCAGCGGCCAGCAGGTGTCAGCGCGCCGCCGCGCTTCGGTACTGCCGGCGGGCAGCGGGCCTGGGGCGGTGCGGCGGGGAGATGAGGGGTCTGTTCCCGCGTACGTGACTCTCACTTGTAAGGCGAGCCTTCTGATACTCAAAAAAAAGAGCGAAGCCGACCGCCGCACGAATAAGAGCAAGTTTATGCCGAATTTTGCGGGCATATATGGGACTCTGGGCTTCTGAACTGGAACAGGGCGTGATCTGTGCTAGCCCCAGGGGAATGCAAATAACACGGGGACCGACCCTCTTCTTGGACGTAAATTGGCTGCAACAGTCAGCTAAGAATCCAAGTGAGTAGCTCCAGAAGCGGATCTTCTCTAATAATTCATTCAGCTCACTCAATCACTTGACTTCTGTCACCAGAGCAAGACAGGCCGCTGGTTTTATCTTTGTACATATTAACTATAAAGTTTTAAAATGAACAATTCTTCAGAGTTATAAACAACAATAATAAAATCTAATTGCTTGTGAACCTTTAAATTTTTGCTATATTTTAATGACATAAATTTGCCACTCTCTTGCACAAAGATAACACAGAAATAAAGTGTTTAAATTTGCTAATTAGCAAGCATAAAATACAGGGACACATTCTTAATAAAACCATTGGGATGTTCAATCAAAGGCTATGATAGCTTCTGAATTTCCATTGCCAAGAATCTTATCTTTAGGCTTTTAGCTCTTCAGGCTACAGACCTTGAAATTGCGCAGCATAACAGAGCATTTCCTCGAGACCATGCTGGAGCCAAGGGGTATGGGGACACCAGTTTCAGACCCTCAGCCAAGGCCAAATTCTGCTTTGAATATTTCATAATCTTGGGGGCTAGCTTAGGACCTGCCTTCAAGAGATCACTTACCCCTTGTAAAGTTAAGTATGTGGATCTGTGGCATGTGGGACTAGGGCTGGAAAAGAATAGGAAATACTTAGCATCTGCAGAGGTGGTACAACCGGTAATTCTGCTGCCTCAACATGTCACAAAAAGCTTTTTCATCTTGTTCAGCTCTCCCCGACCAGCTTGCCACCGCTCACAGACAGACAAGTAGAAAACACGCTCTTGCCTGGTACAAGTGACGCCCATGTCTCACAGCACGGTCATCCAGACAGTACCCCAAAAAATGAGGAATACAAAACTGGTTCAATATGTTCTTTTTATCCCAGCTTTTTCCTCTACTTGGATTTTTAAACAACTCTCAATTAACATAATAGAAAGAATTGTTGAAATAGTTCTTCTAAATAGAATTGTAAGGAAACTCCTTACAGGTTAATATTTCCTTTAACCTGGGGAAAACAACCAACATTTAAGCCAGATAAAACATGCATGGACAGTTGTGGCAATTAATTTGTATGTTTCAGTGCAGTTAAAACTACTAATCTTTCTTACTTGCATCGCTCATACATCTAGTCCTGGAATAGTTGCCATGTGCTGTCAGACAAAGCTTCCTGCATACTAGAGTAATGAAGGATAAACTTTTTGCCCTATCTATCACTTGTTATTACAGGATCTTCAATGTTTTGTAAATATGAGTTTTCAACACTTTCTCCCTGAGAAGGTAGGTAGGCATGGCCTCCAGTTCCCTCATCAGGAGACAGAGGCAGAGACCAAAGGGAGCAGCTTCCCTGGCATTGCTGATGCTGAACTCGGTGCTCTTGGATATGTTTCAGGGAGGACTTAAAGCAGATTCTGTCAAACTCTACCTCGGACTCTTTGTTGGTGCCGATAAGGCCTGATACCAGATGCTTTACGATAGCGTCAGCCAGTCTCCCTTGGATTGCAGCGTTAGACAATCTTCCTACAGCTGGCACCCTAAACCTGGTTACTCCGACTTTGACAAGCTCTAGGAAGAACTTGACACGTCCTAGGTGCCCCGAAGCCCTGCTGAAGTTGGAGTGGGCTAAATGGGCCAACAGATCCCGAGTCACGAGGAAGAGAGTCTGCTTTGCCACTGTCAGGAACTGCTCATCAACCCCTGCCTCAGCAGCATCAGCTTACACTGATTTTATGAAAGAGCTCAGCGCCAGAGTTGCTTGCGAACTGCTTTTGGGTCCCCGCAACTCAGGTGCCGCAGGACAGCTGTCTTGGTTTTACAGGGACAGGAGCAGAAGGTCTTTTTGTGGGATCCTTGAGAGAGACCTGCCTCAAACCCCACGGCAAGAACATTAGCACTTGGGAGTCCAGCCTTGCATTTCCCTGCTCCAGCAGTTTGACAGACCCCATTACCTTTTCACATGCCATTTGGCTGCTGTCAGAAGCAAGAAAGCTTCTTAACAGGGAAACCTTTAAAGGCCACAGCCTGCGTATGTGTGCTCTTTACGTGGAGCCTCTCCTTCAAAGAAAAGGTTTACTTCACATTTTCTCTTCCCGCTCGGGACCTCCAGGGGACGATAGCTCCATAGCCGTGCTCTCCTGCCTACTTACGGATTCTGTGAGTACTTTCACATTGCAAATCCTGGAGGATTTAATATCCACTCTGTAATCTACTGGCACCAACAGGCATTATCTAACTAAACCTTAAATTGGAAATGCTAGTCTTTCCTTTTTCCCCGAGCCGTTGTGAAAAAGTCAGGTTCTCGTAGTCCGATGTAATTTACTCTCACTCTAATTAAAATACACCAGTCAGCTGTTCCTGGCAAGATACTCAGCTGGCTGATGCTGTGAGTGTCGAAGGCACGTCAGGACCTGTGCGGAGCTGGCGGGTGGGGCAGCAGCACCCCAGGTCTCCCAGCCTGACTCCACTTTATCAGACCTGCCCCTGTTCCATCTCCCCATACACCAGCAAGAGCAGCATGTTGAATTCTCCACTCCTCTGTTTTGCTGTGGCTCTGATCAGTCAAGGTTTGGCTCTACTCGGGCCAAGGATTGTCACTGAGGGCATCCAACTCCTTGTCCCAACCCATTACCAAACCCCAGCAGCCGTGTTCAGCAAGGAAACTGTTCAGTGTTGTGTTTGGTTCTGTAAGCAGTGGGAACTGATCAGTGTCCACCGAAACACTCTCCACCCAGCTCACTTGCCGGATGTCTGATGGCAACAAGAATGGCTACCTGGCTGGGCTAGCAAACACACACGATTGGGCTTGCAGTGGTGACCGGCTGGGGAGGAGAACAGGCAAGAGTGACCCGAGATACACATTTAATGCAGACAGACATAGGCCAGTGATACAGATTTATGACCTTGACCTTTCTGTACTGCCACGTGCTTCCAAGATAAAGAAACAAATTTTCTGTAGTTCTTCCTCCATCTCATTCATCACACTCCATTTTGGCTAAATCACCAAAGTCTAAACACCAGCCAGCAATATTCATTTATGATGTCCAATTTTATTAGAAAAAAATATAAAGTCTCAGTTCCAATCAAGCCTGTTGTGTGTATCAGGTTTCCACATGGATAGGGTATAGATTCTGCTCTGTAGTAATCAATCCCCACTGACACACAGCAAATGGAAAATGGAAACTTTTAGGGGGAAATCAGTCAGGAGATGCAAGAACAAAGACAGTGTTAGAGTGAATTGCAGAGCAAGTCCATCTGGTTCAGTAACCCATCTGACAGTACCAGATGCTTCAATGGAAGATGCCAGTAGACAGATGTGGGATAAACTGTGTTTAGGGAGAGCCACTTCCTCATGACCCCATCAGTTAGTACTTACCGTATGTCCTTAATTAATACCACTTTTAGTATTTTTAAATCCTATTAGCTACATATCTGATGTGGCTCCCTATTAGTATAACAGCTGAGCATCAGGACCTCTGGTGCATTTATTTTCCCAGCACTTACGGCAAATGTGAATCCCCATTTTATGACCACAGGGAACAGAAGCACAGAGAAGGTGAGATTTGCTTAAGGTCAAAAAAGGAGTTTGTAGCAAAGCAGGAACTTGAGGTCTAATCTCCAGCCAGGAGAGGATTATTTTCCTCAAACATATCTAATCCCATTTTGAATCCACTTGTCCCTTAGCTCAGGAGCATGTGGCAGCAAAGAGTTCTATAGTCTAGTCCCATAAAAATACTTCTCTGAGAATACTGTTGTGCAGACAGCACATTTGAAAACCACTTGGCAGATTAAAGGTGTTATTAGTGCAGGGAACACAGGGTTACACAGCACAGCTCCACCTTCTATCTGAAGAGACTGCAGGCATCGCTGGGAATCATGGCTTTGCCAAGGAAGGCAGAGGACATGATGGATGTAGGAATTTCCTCCACCCTTTTTGCTCCAGTGTACCACATTTATTGGGACAAGAATCACACAGGCTGAAAGGTCACCTCTTGATCAAAATGAGGGGGTTGGCAAGGCAATATTGGGGAGGGGTGGGGGGGTGTGTAGCTGGACATCGGCAGCATGCCTTTTGAATTGATATATAAACTCACCATGGGAAAACAGTGCAGATATTGATACACAGAATATGGTTAATAAGGTTAATATTGTGTGCAATACTTAGGAGGTGACGGAAAAATGGAATAATACACATGATCAAAGAAGTAGACGAACCTAAACAGAATAACGTATTTTCTGAAAAAAAATCAGTATGAGAAAAGAAAAATTTTCCCTGCTGAAACATTTATTATTTGATATACTTTTAAGAAAAATAATTTGAGGGAAATATAGTGACTGAATATTCCCAAATCCATTAGCTTCTGCTAAAAGAACAGCTGCGCAGGAAGTAGAGGGAAATAATCAAGAACAAAAATCTCATCCCAGCATCCTCTCATGTTCAGTAGGCATAAGGGACTTTTGCCCTTCATAAGTAACATAGTAACTTTGTGTTTTCATTACCCAGAGAAATGATTCATCCCCATTTGAACCTCTCTAGATGCTCCACTGCTATCGCACCTAATGCAGCAAGTTTCACTGAAATATGTGGAATTAAAAAAAGGTCTAGGACAGAGGACTGACTTACCCTAATGAAATATACGAACGAGGTCACAAATCTCTGTGTACAAATAAAAATGCAGAGCTCATCTCTCCAACCTAGGACAGCAATCCTGGGCGCCCATTTCTGTTACCACAGGATCAAACTCCTCAGTTTGCAGTAGGACTCACCAAGATATTCCATACTGAACCAGCCATGTAGGAGTTCAAAGGTGTGTGCTGTATTATTATGCTTTATTAGTATAGCTGTTAGGAACATGGGGTATCACTTTTTATCATATGCTGATAGAGTTATGGCCAGTCAACTTAGTTATGCTGATCATTAGGAGGTTTTTTTTAAGGGTAGCATCTTTTCATTTCATAGATAAGACAGGCTAAGGGTGTGCAAATAGTCACAGTGGCTTGGCTAATGAGCAGTAATTTGTTAAAGGAGCAATTAATTTCAATAAGTAGTCCATACTTTCCCTGGTGAAGGGAGGGGTAGAGTCCAGGCTCTTCAGTTCCAAGACACTCCTGTCACTTGCGGTGAGGAAGAATTTCTCTTTTTCTGCTCATTGCAAGCGACTAAAACACAATGCAGAGAAGACAGTAGCACAAACCAATGCACATAAACCGGCCGGTTTCTACTCTGACAAAATGCGATGGCCACACGTCGGTGCCCGCTGGGTGACCAAGGCACTGGCCCTTTTCCCTGTTGTTTCAGAGAGTCTGAAGGAAGACAGCAGCCTGCCCTCAACAGCTCTCCCTTCCAACTCCCAGATAGGGGCATCTAAAGGAGCCCAGCCACAGCAAGGAGCGGGGCTGCAAAGTTCCTCTCCAAGATAACTGCATATCAAGTAGAAATCACACAAGCACTCTTGATAAACAGCAGGCAGCCCTGCTCCTGCCAGCTAACAGGATTAATCTAAATGCACACAGACACAGCTGGGCAAAATCAAAACATCGAGCAGAGACTAAATTACACCACTTAATGGCAAAATGTCTTTGAGGCTCCCACTCCACCCACTGCCTTTCCCCTTGCTGCTGCAGCCCTGGTAAGGAGGAGAAGCCGCATCCCTGCCCCTCCAGCCCTCTGGCAGGCACCAGTTCAAATGACAGGCAGAGCTCAGAGGTGAAACCCAGCCACCCAGTTCTCGTAACAGCAATGGGCAGGAGAGAGCCAGGTCTTCAGGGACCTGGAGTCACAGCTGCTGAGAGTCAAGAGATTAGATCTGGAAGCAGCAGCAACAGCAAGGTCTCTTACAAAGGGAGATGACACGGCTCTGTATTTAACACCGCAAAAGGCTCAGGTTCTTCTGGCTCTGCTGCTATGCAGTTGATGCCAGAGTGGGTTACCCAGCGCATTGCTGAACCTGCGGTTCACCCAAACCACAGGAAACCATCTTTAACACCACAGGGAAAAACCTCCAGACATTGCAGCAACAGAGTAGAGATGAAATGAAAATAAGAAGTGTATGCCCACAAGGCTAGTGCAATTTTTACGTGGTTGAAAGTAAAAGCCACTGAGGCAGTGCCACACAAGAGGGTCTGTCGATTTGCTCTTCTCCCCTATAAAAAACAGGGGATCTTGAGACTGAAAAAGATGGAGAAGTTCTGTCATAGTTTACCCGTGTTCAGGTCCCTGCCTGTACAGTGAAAGGGAGATAGGAAGTGATACAGCTGCAATCACGACTGTGTTTTGAAAATGAAATTTGGGCACAGGGATTGCCTTCCTGACTCCACGCCTCAATTTCATCCTGTGCACATCTCATTTATCTTGGTTCTCACAGGCTTCTGTGTAGAATTAAAGAAAAATCTAGCTGTCATGGCTAATGCCCCAGCATCAGTTTCCCAGTGTTTACAGTGCTGGGGACCAGGAGATGCAGAAAGTATTACAGCAGGCACCAGCTGGATGTGTCTAAGCAGACAAATTTGTCAATGCTAGAAATAGTTTGGGTTGGGTCTGCCCCATAGCCAGATCTTGTTTAGAACCAGTAAGCAAGGCTCTGCGTGGGCTGGCTCCATTCATATTGTGCTCACCAGAAACAAGACTACCGGTTATCTAGGAAGTAATTGCCTGACTCAGTGAATTTTCCTAGCAAGCAGAGGCTGAGTCTCCTGTCCCAGAGAGCACAGAAGCCTCAAGATGACCAAGAAAAGGTCATACCAAGCTATGGCAAGCTGCCCTCCTACTGGCTACTAATTCAGGACAGGTTATGAACTTTGCTTGAACTCCAAATAGAGTGACTTCCAAGTGTTTCCTGATGATACCTGTGCACTTAAAGGGAACATCCTTCATTCTTCAGAGACAATGATAATGTCTGGTATGATAATACCAGAACATCTGTGGTTTCAAATCACAGAATTCCAGAAACACTCCTAAATTATTGTAGCACATTATAGAGGTCTTAGTGGGAGATGGGTGCCCCCTAACAGAAACAACAAACAATATTCTCCTCCGAGCAGCCCTCAGAGAGCTCCAAGTAGTTGTCGAGCAGTGATGGGAGGTTAGATGAGAGAAGCAATGACCAGATTTTGAGAGACTTTGTGAAGAACACAGAACCCCCAAATAAATAGCTGCTAAGCAGCTTTCCTGCACCAAACTAGCAATAGAAGTGAAGCTTCTGCATTTAGTAAGGGGTTCCTAGTACAATATGCCATTAAAGTTGATTAGACTAAGCTCAGCCAAAAAAAGCTAACATTGGCAAACTAATACTAGTCAACATGATTATGGCTAGTTTGTGGCTTCTGGGTGTAATCTCCACTTAATTTAATGAATATTAATTGGTAAGAATTATGCCACAGTGAAAACATGGTTGTGGGACAAATCAAGTTTCCAGCTCCAAGGATGTTACTGTCTTTTTCTTTTCCTTTCAGAGCATTGGTGATTTTTCTGGTGGGATGCAGTTCAGCTGCTAAGCATTTTCCTGTCTGGAAGCAGGTCCCCGGTGAGCTGAAAAGATAGAGCTGGAGCTCAAGCAATGTAGAAACTCACTTTTGTGCAAGTGGCTGTTTCCTCTTTAAATATAACTGTGTATTTCACAGCAGAAGGGAAAGATGCTTTCTATTTAAAGCAGGTGGGTTAAGAGTTCAGGAAAGGAGGATGAAAAGAGATCATGGCAGGAAAGGTTCTTGGAGATGTAGGGATTTGAGAGTGGAGATAGGCTGGCACTTGGCAGACAAATTACACAGGGCAATTTGTACTAAGAACTATTCTGACCCATCTTAAATCAGCTCTTTAGAGTCTCCCCTGCAGTACCACACTAATTTCCTTCAGCTCTTACTCAAAGGCTAGACTCTCCTCTAGGCAACTTCTTTTTCACAGGTTGTTTGGGTGATCTTAAATAGCAATTGCATTACCAGTAAGACCAGTTTCCTTTATTTATGCCAATCAGTGCATTACAAACTCTGTCACCTGCCATAGAACACAAGTTCCTGTCTGCGGCTGGTGTTTCAGCAGCTTTTAAAGCCCCAAGTCTCATGTAAACTTGATGCAATCAATGGCCAGATATCCAGCTGGGCTGAGGCTACCACACCTCATAGCAGCCTCCTGCAGCAATTCAAAGAAGAGCCTGTTTGGCCTCAGCTCAGGGCTGCAGAGCAGGATGCTCTTTGTTCTGGCACATCACTAAGGGGCTACTCTTCAAAAAGTGCCCAAGTACCTTTGTGGGTCTAGCCTGTAAGTCTTTCCAAGTGCTATGTCTCCACCAGAAAATGCTGTGCATTTCTATGGCATTCTGAGGATGTCTGTGTATCAGGACATACAGTACTGGGACCCAGACAAAGTCCTCAGGGACACAGAATGGATATGTACCCCTTGTCTATTATTCCTTGCTCCATTTTTTTAAGTAGCACTCGTTAAGCTGTTCTTGCCAGGCATTTCTGGTTCTAACTGAAAAAAAAAAAAAAAGTGTGTCTCATTGCTTGGTTTCTGTAGTAGGGGGGTGGGGAGCACCCTTGCTGAATCTATTAATATTGTATATCTTTCAGACATTAACTAGTCACACCATGTTTATGTCCAGGTGCACAGTGTTCAGAGAGATCAGACTGCTGATCATCTTTGAGACCTTTTTTTTTTTTCCTTTCCCTCATATTCCTCTTAATTGAGTGATGCTTACTTGCCCTCCCCCTTTTCAGCATAGTTGGAAAACAAAACCAGACAACCACTGGTTTGCTTTGCATGTAATTCTTTTTTCTTTCCTAAGAGACCACAGAGATAAACCTCACAGTCCCAGCAGCTAATCAAGAAATCCTGCAGTACAAATATCTAAAAATATTTTTTACAATAGTCATCTTGGTATTTACACATGTGCTCTCAGTGTCCCCATCTAATTAGACTCTGAATCCCATATTCACTTATGCTGGCAGATAGCTCCATTGTTTTCACGTTTTGGGTCTGTGACTATCTGGAGGGCTATAGTATAATCCTATTTATACCTCTGGTGGAGGATGAGGCAAAAAAAAGAGAGAAATGAATACTCAAGTGAGGAGGAGCCTGTTTGCAAAGGCTGAGGATGGCCAAGGCAATGCTAATACAATTGATACTATGGGGCCTCTGTGCAGGGCTCAAATGTGGGGTGAAGACTGACCACCTCATTGAATTCATAGACCTGTTGGGAGATTTTTCACATGAGCCAGGAACTAGACAGTTACAATGCAATCCAAAGAGAAGTTACTGGGCACCAAAAGAAAACATACCATTGGCAAAATCTGTAGGTGCAAGTGTAAACATCGGTGACAAACAACAAGGACAACAGAGGCAGGAGTAGTTTCCAGTAGGTTGTGCAGGGACCTGGGTTATCCACACATTGAGAACTTCAGTGAGCTGCTGTTTTCACTTGTGGGACAAAGCCAAGGGGAAAAGGATCAGTTCATACATGAGCTGTCGCCTATGTTTATGCAATACTAAGCAAGCAACCTTGAAGCAAAACTGGAGCAAATGTGTCTGTTGCTTCACAGCTCGGATAAAGGATGGGCTCACAGAGGAGCCAAGCCATGCTTGGGAGGAGCAGTCTTTGAGACACCAGTTCTGTAATCGATGCAAGGCATTTGGCATGACAGCTTCTCAGCTGGATTTGTGAGCTGGGTGTTGGCCAATCGTTATAGCTTCAAGCATTTTAGCAGGGATGTGGTCATAAATCAGTAGGTTTCCAGCCCAACAGCAGCTTAAGTTGCAAGGACCACATCAGCTGACACCGATGCTCAGCAAAGAACATTAGGGGATTTTCCCCAAAGCCTGATATAAGCATAAAGAATAAGAGAGAAAAATGCCTGAACAAGCCCTTAGAATAAACCTGAGCTCTTCTCTCCATGAAGTTGAGCAGCTAGATCTAACTTCCTGGCAGCTGAATATCTGTCCCAGTATTAGGGTCAGGCTGATTGCTGTTGGACCTTCTCAGATTCAAAAGTAAAAACGTATTCTGTCAAGTTAGATGACTTTTGATTAAGGGCAAAGGGGAAGAGGAGGGGAAGAAGCCAGGGAAGAAGCTGTGAGAAGACAGCACAAAAATGAAACTATCTGAAAAGATGTGAATTGGGAAAATTTTATTCTAACTCATTGCCTCTGTTTCCCTGCCACATGAAAGGATGATGACATCTACATCTGAGGGATAGAAGCAAGCTTGCTTCAACAGCGTGTGCAAAATCCATCTGCCATTCTTGCATGAAAGGGGCTATTGAGATGCGTGGTATTAACTGAGCCTTTATCTGATACCCTGCCAACTTATTTGAAAGTCTCTTTTTAGCCACAGCAGGGTCAACAGCCACTAGTGTGGCTGAAATAGGGCTGTGCTGCTGGCACAAAGATCTCATCCTGGCATTTTGTCTGGTACAGAAATAAACTTACACGCCTAGGATTTCTCTCCTATTAGTTAATGCATTAGTGAGAAGAGTGGCCAAGAAAGAACCCTGATGTGCAATGGACTGACCCAAGGGGAACTAATGGCTAAAGAAATTAGCTAGAAGCTAAAGAAATTCTGGCTCCTTAGTCTTGACCTATTTGTTTTCTAAAATGCAGAATCCAAATCACTTTGATTTTTAAGTAAGAAATGCTCCAAGGATGTGCATTGGCTCAAGGGCCAGACAAGAGACCACAAAGCCTTTCTACCTTTAGGTTAGCAGCAAACCTGCCCTGCTTTGTTAGCAGCAGGATGTCACAGGGGGCTGACAACCTTGTAATCGCCGATGGCATGTGAGTTTCAGGCTGCACAGCACCAAACCTGTAATTGGGTGATCTCTGGAAAAAGATTGTGGAGGCTTGGTCAGAAAATGCTAAGCAGTGGGGAGATGGTTGCTGGGAGAGAAATCCTCTGTTGCTGCTTGTGCTACCAACTTAAAGCTGACTTTCTGCCCAACAAGTCTCTCTATTATGCTGTCCCTGACCAAGGAAGGAGAGGGAGACCTTTGCTCAATGCATTTGCTGCATTTTCTCTGTGATGGGAATTATATGCTCAATTATATACCTTGCCAGTCTACTTAAATTGGGATCTTCCTGACCCTAAACAAGAAAAGGAGTTTCATAGTATAAGAGCCCTTATATACTTTGGGACTACAGGGGTCTTCAAGGAACACAAAGGTCTTCTGATGGTAAAGCTATGAAATACTAGCCTGCCTCCATGTTCCTCGCACTGAGGGGAATTGTAAAGGAGGCAGCAGCATTAATTATTGATCCCAAATAGAATTAATAAAGAAAGAACATTTACTACAGCTGATAAAATGGTCCAAGCAAGATCTTTATCCCCAGGTCAGTAGCAGAAACAAGACAACAGCATGAAGCCTCCTTCATGCCAAACAAGATCTGATAGCTTGTTTCTCACAGGGCAGAAAGACTACAGAGCTGCTCAAGATACAGAGTAAGTTTCCATCATGCAATCAAATTTGAGCCATGCCACTACTTGGTGCAATTGCTGGCTCTCAGCACTTGCTAGTGCAGCTACACAGTTGCCCACCCTTACAGCAATGGGAAGTGATCTGCTGCCCTAACCCTTGCAATCCAGCTGCAGATTTGCAGACAGACCTTGCAGCAGGTGGCTACACCAGCAGAACTGGCCAGATTCTCTCTATGGATAAATAAGGCCTCCACTCAGAAGGCAGATGTAGGTGGAGTAGGGTTGAATAAGGCAGCTGAACCTGAAACCCTGTGCAGGCTTGCTGCTGGTTGGACAAGCATAACCATGTCCCATCGGAGGAGATGGAGTGGTACTTGGGGTTTGGTGGTGGTGTGTTTACTGAGCTTTCAGAAGAAGCTGTCTTTCCCCCACCACAGAATTTCAACAGCAAACCTCTCTGGGTATTACTGTGTTTCAAGGCTGCACTGCGCTCAGGCACAGTATTTCTTCTGAGGTTAAGATGATTTCTCATTTAGCTTGGATAGAGAGCTGCTTCCCAAGGCAAAGCCTCTCTGGAGACCACAGCCTCTACTCGCTGTGGACATCTCTGACAATGGATACGATTTTTTTCCCCATCCTCTTGGTGTGCACGCACTAGCACCTACATAAATATTGTCAGTTCACATAAATCTACATAAATTAGCCCCCCCCCCCCCAATTTCTAGTAAAGCTCTAATCAGCAGAAAATAACAGATTAAAGATAAGGGACTAGATCATTGGATTGCACCAAGTCTGTGCAATTCTTTGAATTCTGTTGAAGTTACTCTGGTTTACACCACCTGACAGCGTAATGCAAAGATTCTCCCATTGCCTTCAGTCAGGATGTTTTATGACCTAGTTCTATTTATTTGTACCCACAAACTAAACTAACCTGCATAAATTATAGCAAAGGGAAGGGATATTTTTCTCCTTCTTCCAGAAAGCTTTACATTCATCAAAGTTAATTGTAATCGGCCGTTAGCTCCCATAAATAATCAGATATATTGCCGAGACACAGAATAAATCCACCCAAATTATGCTAACGAGTAGGATTTTGAAAAAGTTTAATCAAAGTTTTGCTATGGAATCTCAATCAGCAGAAAACTGCCAGTTCTTAAAGCTCCCCTGTCTGCAGTCATCACAAAAGCCCCAAAACCAGGAAATAGCGGAAGCTTCAAGGGTTGGGTGTTAGAAATCAAATCAGCAAGGTGCTAGTCTCCTGTACATATCTTCAGGTCTATATTTATATTGGCATCAGCAGCATGACAGCAGTACCATATGTCTTGCTGCTGCCTAAATAGAACCCTAGGAATGAGGGAATTTAAGTACAGGATAACAAGGTTTTGGGCATCTATTCTAGACGTGGTTTTGTACTGCCCTCCTCCTAACAACCTTCCTATTTCACAGTAAAGAATAGCAGTAGTCACCTTATTTGGTCTTTTCCTCCTTAGCCTGTATCTCTAAACACCAGTTCAGTTTCAATCCATCGCTCCTGCTAAGAGCTCCAATTTTCAGGTCAGCTCCTGTTCTCTCTTAAAAAGTTTTTAAATTAAGATGGGTGCCCCACAAAGCCAGGGTGGTATCCTCCCCTCTACATAACAAGGGGCAGAAATGGGGTATTTCTGGACTCTGAGTACCAGGAGATGAAGGCCCATACTCCCCCAGTCCTTGCTGACTGGGTGATAAAAACTACCAGTGTATCCTCCTGCTGCCAGCGTCGCTACAGCTGTAGTAGTAGGGAATGGCCCATGTAGACAATGCTAACAATCAACTTCTGTGAAGTAGATGATGAGACTGTAATTTCATGTCTTATGTTGTCAGGGAGTCACAGCAAACTCAATTAAAAGTTGAGACTAGAAGTGGGGCGGGGGGGGGGGGGGGAGAAGGGGATGTGTGTATACATACATATATATATATGTGTGTGTGTCTGGGACAAAAATGATGATTGAAGTGTCCCCGTGCCCGAGCAATAGGAAGTGTCTCCTTTTGATGAAAAACAGGGGATTCAGAATGTGCTGAGAAAAACCAGGAGCATGACCAGGAAGGAATCCAGCTGACAAATTACGTTGAGAAGACATCCTTCCAGGCGCAGGAGGCAACGAGTTGCAGTTCTGATTGAGTAGACTTATTAATAAAAATACATTGAACAAAAATGAGATAGAGAGCAAATCCTTTCAAATAAGATTTCAGTCCTGAGTTAAACCCATGGCTTGCTTTATGAGTTCCTCTGTCCTTGCTCGCTCAGCAGGACAGTAGCAGGAGAGAAAAGAGAGGTGAAAACAGCATGTCATGTCCCTCCCCAGGTCTGACACACAGCGATATAGCTGGGGGGCGGAGGTGGGAGAATTAAGCCACAGCAGTTTTAAACATCTTTGCCCTCCAGTTGCTTTAAAGTTACAGCTTGTTTTCCTGGAAGTGGAGACAGCCGTAAGGCAGCAAATCTTAGTCATTGTACTATACACCTAGCTCTGTCCCATAGCAGGCCGATGTTGTGCCTTCACAGCAGCAACATTGGTCTAAGCCCTTTGTTTCTTCTGCTTTTGTGTTTTGCCCTCCATCAGCACCCTAGAGGTCTGTGGCAGGTCAGATATAATAGCTAGAGAGCTCTGTTAGCCAGGAACGGGAGCTCCGCCAACTTGTGTTGGGGCAGCAAGAGAGGTCTGTGGTGACTCTTTCCAAGGGACATTCTGGGGACTCTTTCTATGAAGCATCAGGACTAAATATTTTGCAAGCCTCAGGCACTGCACTTTTGCATTTCACAGGTTTGTTTTTTCAGTTGCTGGAGTTATACAAGCTTCTCAGCTGTGTAATGAACAGGCCAACACTAACCCTCATTAGCACCCATTTCAGGTGCATGATTTAATTGTCAGCTTCGGAAAACACCTTTAATGTCACGTGGGGAGCATGTGGGCCATGAGGTGGGGCAAGGGAAGTGCAAGGACACTGCAAGGAGGGGTGAGAAAGGATGTAAATCACGCAGGGCTGAAACTGCTTTAAGGCATGCACCTCTGCTATCTGCTGCCCTGAACACGTCATACTCACAGGCATGTGAGTCCCACTAATTTACCAGTCTTGGTCCCAAGGTCTGTCAGGGTTTTCTCTGCCCACTCCCTTTTGTCCACCCCTTCTCCCAGTCTGACCCACAGGGAGTTTCAGCAGCAAACAGTAGGCTATGCTAGCCCACAGGATGAGAAAAGCAACAGAAAACCAAGTGCATTTCCAAATAACTCTCCTTTCCCCCTGCTCACAAAGCCTTATACTTTGTGGGGCCATTTTTCTACCTCTTACACACTGGCAAACTCCTGCTCTCTCGGGCCCATTTGCCATCTGAGACCCATTTGCACATTGCTTCCCAAAAGAGTTTAATGGAACAGTGACAGCATGCACAGGAGCAGGATGAGGGGGGAAAAGCTGGAGGGTTTCAGTGTTTCAGAGCACTCTCCTTGCATGCCTGGAGGAAAATTTTGCTTCTGTAATCCTTCATCCACTGGAGAGCAATACTGCTAGGGTGGTCCTGTGTCAGCTCCCTGAACTCCCATCTAACTGAAACCCATTACAGAAAATCCCCAGCTCTCCTGCCCAAACTGGCACTGTTACTCTTGTCTCAGACCGTCAAGACTCACGTTGTACAAAAACTGCCCGCCCTATCTGTCCTTGCTTCACACTGCTTCTAGGACTGCTTTTTGCTATCTTTGGCGCAGGAACATGGCGAGCACCACTGGAGGGCCCACAAGTTGTTTGAAGGAGTCTATCCTATATTTGCCACCCCCTAGAGTTAAAATATAATGAGATCTATAAATAATAAATAAATCAGCAATTCTTTTTCATGTCTTTAGAAAGGCTATTCTCTAAGGCTACATAGCTTTTAGAATTTTTAATGGAAGTGCAAGGGGGGAGATAGAGAGTTTTTCTTCTTGATTTTAAAGATAAACACATGATTCGTGGAGGTGAAGCTTTAAGAACAGAAAAAAAAAAAAAAAATCAAGGAAATGAAATCTGATTAAATCATCTCTTTCAGTCCAGTGCAAAGGAAAGACAGAAGGAGAAAAGTGGACTAAGTTTTCCCTGGTATCTCTTAAGAGAAACATTTACTCCCACCAGACAAACAGATCAAGCTTTTTTAATGCATCTGTTCATGGCAATTTGAACAACTCCTTTACATGCAACAGGGTATTTGAAAACATGAGCTCAGTGCCTGACAGATCTACAAGGAGGGACACTAAATGGGGAAGAGGAAATTCATACGTACTTATTAGCCTGGTCTTCTGAGTCTTTCTGTGTTGGGGAAACAGGACAGGCTGCCTTTAGGGTCATTCAGTTCAGTGCGCAGGGCAAAGGGCATTAATAATAGAAATTCCCCCATATCTGAAAGATGAACACACTAGGTCAATTCAAGCAAAATATCATTGATGAAACCAGCACATCTGAGCTGAGGAAGAGCAAAAGAAAAGCCGGTATCACATCTCTACGTTCTGTCTCAGCAAATCCTGCTCTGCCTTCTTTCTTCCTAATGAGGCATTTTACAATGCTGATGAGAAAATTCCCTGGTGGAATAGAAGCACCAGGGTGGGGACTAGGGATATGCTGAAATTTATATACAGTAAGATGAAGGCAGGCACATAGGAAGGGGAGCACAGGTAGAGAAATGAAAGCGAATCTGGTTGACTTGCTCTATTGCACAGACCTCAATGTTTGCAGTGTCTCTGCTTCCCTCAGCCCCCTACTCCCTCCTAGAGAACAAGCCAAACCAATACACAGACCTGTGGTTTTTGTTTATAAGAGCTTTTGTTTTCCCAAGCATCAGAGCAACACCGCTAATCCTACAGAATAATATTAATGTAATCAATATGATTGTGCCCATGAGAGAACGTCAGCCACTGTAAAACAACATAGCCAAAGGGATCCAGTAACAGAACAAAAACAAGGACAGGAGCTTATTTTCTGATTTGTTTTGTTTTTCTGTCATTTTCTATCCATTTTTCCCTGTACTATGCAAAATAGAAATAGATAAGAGTAGAATTCTTGTGTGTTGCCAAAGAAAGCCAACCTTTCTTTAAGGCCAAATACTACAGAGACCCTAGCTTAAGTATCTGCTCTTCAGGCAGTTTGAAAAACATACCCAAAGCAATGACTTCACTGTTGAACCCCAGGTAAGTGTTGCCCAAGCTGCTGTCAGTCAATATGTGGCTGTCTAATTATCTGTACAGTACTGCTCTGACAGGGGACATTATCAAACCAAGTCTATTGCTGCTTGGCTGGATGGTGCGGACAGAACAGAATCTGAGCGTCGCTGTCCCAGGACAGCCTTTCTACATGGACTGGGAATGATTAGCACAGACCAGAAGCCTCACTTACAGAAAGCAAGCACTAGCATCTTTTCACACTTGAAAAGGCTTGAAACAAACATGGAACAAGCAGAGTATCTGAGATCTTGAAAACACTTCCCCGCACAACTCTAATTAAGTGATTTTTCTAGTGCTCCCACAGCAATACCTGGTTGATAACTTGAGTCCTGTACTCATAGTCTGAGACTATATTTGTGGAATGAGTCATTTCCTGCCAATTTGGGAAAACCTGGGGTTTGCCTTTGAAGGCATGGAGTTTTCTTTCTTGAGTATTGCAGAATGCAGGAGCTGGCAGGGGGGATTTGTCTCAAATAGAGCTGTGTCTGCACTTCAGGTTGCTAGGCAGGTTCTTACAGTGTGATCATCACTCTAATAGTA
Organism: Astur gentilis; assembly: GCF_929443795.1. Lineage (NCBI taxonomy): Eukaryota > Metazoa > Chordata > Aves > Accipitriformes > Accipitridae > Astur > Astur gentilis. Next base: position 5,299,095 of record NC_064884.1, read on the forward strand.
GCTATCAGCTGACCTGCTCACAGCTGCATTGCTGAGAAAACTTCTGTTAAAGTTCCCCTTTTGGGGGTCAACACCTCCTAGTCTGCACAACCAGTTCCTTCAGTCTTTGTCTTCATTTTTTTAAATCTCCCATTACTGTTTGTTCTAAAAGCTCTGAGATGGTCCCCAGAGGCCATACAAGAAAACAGAAATTGAATGAAGATTAAAATGATGATCTAGAGCTGCTAATGCCCCTCAGGAGTTACACAAACATCCACTTGGAATGAGTCCCATCCGGATAACAGCAAGAAATGTTCAAGAACAAACCTTGAAGGTTAGTTAACATACTAGCTTTCTCTAGCTCTCATATCCTCTTTGACTTCCACCCTTTTTCCCTGGCATTAAGAATGGCCTTGAGACCACATGCAGGAAAGCTCTGATAGCGGTCGCAGGGCTTTAGCCAGGAGAAAGCTGCCTCTGCTCTGGGGCTGTATGAGCCACCGATGGGCTGAGAAAGCCGGGACGCTCTTCCAGGGCATGACAGTGTCTCAATGCATGACTGGCAATGTCCTCTCACCTCCCCGAATGTAACTGTTTCAGAGAAGGAAGGGTTACAGCATAGCTAGGAAATCGATGCCATTTAAGAAGGCCTAGACTCAAACTATTCAGAAGCAGGGAGAGCTAGTCAGGGAAATAGAAACTTAAAGGGCAAAGTTCAGCTCTGCCAGTGGAGATGCCTCTGGCACAGAGGTGTGTGTGCTAATCACCCAGCAACCTCAGCTGGCTACTTTTTACACCAGCAGAGAGAAAGGGACACCTCTTATGTGTGGTTCAGCTCATCCTGAGGTCAACTCCTTGCCTGACTCACTCAGAGTTTTGCTTTAGACAAGGCACGGTGCTATACTCCCTGCTTCTGTTGTAGTTCAGCACTCTCTCCTATCTGCAAGCAATTCATTCTTTACTTCACCAGTTCATCACATTTTTGTTTAATGCCTTTGTTTTTGTCATAGATTTTTATGTGTGCGTGCACGTGTTAAATCCGGGCAGGAATGTGTTTGAACAGTTAGTCAGATTAGCCTGGGTTTTATTTATTCTTGCTGGGACGTGCACTCCAGTCCCTGGCTGACATTATATTAATTGTTTCTGTTTCATTATTCTTACTTACAAGGAAAGGGTGTGTGTGAAATGAAGAAAGCCTCATACGCCTTGCAAACACGCGTTACCTCCCCTTTGATTCCTCACCAGCCTGTTCCAGCATCACTACCCCCTTTGAACTGGTAACCCTGATGCTTGTTGCCCCTCCCCATTATCTGTTCATCCCTCTCCAGGACCATACTGATTTCCTGCTCTGTCCTCCACCCCAGAGCCTCCTCAATTTCTCCTTCTCTCCCTAGCCTGCCATGGTCACCCTCCTCAGCGTTCACATCATGCGGCAAGGCACTTCTTGTCTCACATCCTTCTCTCTCCTGTATCAAAGCCTCCCAGTCCCAGGTATCAGCCCCCCAGCCTGCAGTCAAGGTGGTCAGGTCTCGATCAGGATGGCACACCCACAGTGGCAGCACAGCACTTCTCCAACAGGTTACTAAATTCCTGCTAATCCCAAGTCCACAAATACCAAGTGCCACTCTGGCTCTGATAGCAGGGGCAGGGAAGGGCAGTCTGAGAGCACCCTTCATCAGGGAGGGACGCTGACTGTGCCTTTGCTCCTACCCTCTCACTGGGAGGCCACAACCAGCTGTCTCCAAACTCTTGGTCTACACACAAATACTCATGTTTATGGGGTCAGGGTGGCTGCTGGGGTGAATCTGGGATGCAGTAGAGCTGCCCATGGCAGCGGCCTGCTTGCGTCTTGCTTCTTTTTGGAGTAATAAAAGCAGCAGCTACCAGGTGCCTCTTGCTGCCTTTCTGTGCTGGCAGGTTATTTATATGCAAATTTCTTGTCTGTGTTTGCTGCTTCTAAACATGATAACAAAACCTTCCATGGAGATAGGATGTGGAAGAGGTGTGCAAGGGCCTTTTGATCCAGCCAGGAGAGTTAATACAATATTATTCACAACCAATTAGACATTTTCAGACAAGAAGGGATAGCTATATACTGAGACAGTTTGTTAAACTGAGATTGCGGCTGGGAGCTGGAGAAGGCAGAGGAGAAAAGCCCCTAGAAATGTATTCAGCTACAGTTAGACCATATTGAAACACCAGCTCTTGCCCACCTCAGGGTCAGCAGTGTCACTTTCCTATTGCAGCAGTAAGAACTGCACCACTTGGATTCCTATTTAGTTCCTACAGTTTTTGCAGAAACTCTTGGGCTTATGTTGCACTGTGACTTGGGACTGCAGTGAGATCAGCTGAGCCCTTCCTGTCCTACCCTGCTATGGGTGTCCCTCTCCCCTTCCTAGGATTCAACACCTTCTATTCTTTCCCTCCCCAAAACTCTGCATGAGGACCAAAGAAACACCTTCCCAGTGATTTTTGTCTTTATTCTCTGTGATGCAACATATTTCCCCAGTTTCTGGACCCTGTTTGAGATACAGAGTGTTATCTAGCTAAGTGCATTTTCAGTCAAGTTACCTAGAGTCCCCTCCACTCTGGTAGTGTCTTGCTGAAGTCCTCTTTCTGTGCCTTTGCAAAATAAGCTTTGATTAACCAAAACGTAGACATTTTAAGATCCTCAGATGAAAAGTATTAGAGTGGCTATGAGAACAGTCGATTCACAGACCTGAAGAGGCCACACTTATGATGAAAACCTACTTCCTACTCAGAATAGGCTGCAATTTCTGTATGAGCAAAATTATATCATTATTAAAAGCCCCATAATCTTGAGCTTAATCCAGAGAGGTCCTGGGTCCTTAACAAATCCTCTCAGCTGTCCATTACTGCTGACAGTAGCACCTGCATACCCTGCTCTCAAGTTAGCACTATCATTAAGTGTTGAAGGCTGCAAGTTTTCTTTCTGGGAAGACAGGAAGAGAGGAGAAGGGGAGATTTCCCGGGAGGGATCATTTTTTTATGGTAGAACATGACTCGTATATGACTAGTGCCATAAACTCCCTGGAAAGGTAGGGCTGCTTTCAAAAAAAATGAGTCTGAGTTAACCCAGAGGTGCGAGAATAGGAACTTGCATCCCTCTGCTCTCAGGCCAGTGCACAACCTGCAGGCTCACTGCTCCTTACCCGAGCGAACCCCTTAGCCTCGCCACTAGCTCTCTCAGGCCTTATCAGTTGCCCTCACCAGTTCAGGAGCTGCTGCCTCTAGAGACCTCACCTGGGCACAGAGATGCAAGGGCCAGCAAACGCAGGGGCTGATGCGCTTGCTGTTCAGCGTAAACAAGGAAAGCAGCCAGCCAGAGGCTTTGCTGCTGGCTCCTGCCTCCCTCCACAACCTGAGGGGCCATCCCTGCTTTCCCCTCACTCCTAAGAGGAGATGCTGATGGGCTGGACCACGTCAGACGCTGTGTCGAGCCTGCCACTCACTCCCTCCACTTTCCCAAAGAGGAGGACTAGAGGCGCTGCCTGTCACAACGGGTGTACCTCACCGTGACAGACCCTGTCAGCTCCCGCTTCCCCTGTCTTGACAACATTAGGAAGTTCAGAGGCTTCACAGAGCCTCAGGCACTTAAACTCGTCTTTCTTTTCAGTGACTGCCACTGCTGTCTAAGCAGGGAATGGCAGAAGGAAAGAGGGAGAGAAAAACTACTCCAAGAAGGAGGGAAAGATCAGCAGAAGAGTCCAGCTTAATAGAGCAGCATTCGTGACCAGCACGTAGAAGCCAAGACGAAGCTCAGAAACACACTTCTCCCTCTGACCAGCTACTAAAAGTCACATCTCTACTAATAAGCAAGATAGGCAGCCCTGCTCCTTCCCCCCACCTCATCCTCCCGCTAGCCCCATTTCCCCACTGTGTTCGGCAAATGCCTTTGCCATGGAGATGGGACCTCAGCAGCGCTTAAATAAACTCTAGGCCTGACTTGCCTCCAGCTTATGCCAGGCGAGGTCAGCAGCCCTCCCACAAAAGTGAGCTTCGCTGCGCTGGCATAACTTCCACCGCCATCCTGCTCATCCAAGCCCCTGCATCTGTTTGGGCTCCATACCCCTATGGCCAGCCGCACCACTGCCCGGCTCTGCCAGTTGGCGAAATCCCTGGCCTGGGGTTTTGGAACAAAGATGCTGCTCGTAACTTTTTGTGCGCTGGTGATGGTGAAACACTGGCAGAAGTTGACAAGCATTGAATCTGCTGGTTCCAAAGAGGCTGTGATAATCACTGCAGAGGATCCACCCATCCTCCAGAAACCCTGTTTTCAATTGCAATTTTAATTATAGATTAAAACAGGAGTGTTGGTGTGAAGTTAGTCCCCCAGCCAGGCTGACATGAGCAGCTGTTTTGGTTTACTCATTTTCCTGTCATCCCTCTACCTCTTGGCTGCCGAGTTATTGATGTGTCTTCCAAAGACATAGGGCTGCCAAGCCCTAAGATGCTTATTATATCATTTGTCTGGTGTTTCAGAGCTTTCTCATGGTCCAGAGAAGCAACCTGCAAACACACACACAAAGCCAAATCCTTGTTCCCCTTCACAGCTCTCTTGAAAACACCCTTGCAAAGAAACCAGTGAAGCAGCAGCTTTACCTGGGGGCTGCATCTGTAGCCCATCATGATAAACTACCTTTGCTCCTTGCCTCATTTCTGTCTGTGTTCACTCTTTATTTCCTGGCATGTTTAATTTAAACTGTCTGGGGAGAAGACCATCTTTCTACCGAGTCCTTATTCCTCTCTCAGCACCAGAGGGATTGAACTATACCTGAAGCTCTTAAACAAAACCACTATACAAGCAAGATATTTATCTAATTTACAACAGTAATCGCATTATAACAACATCATCAACTCTGATGGTATTGAGGTATAAATGGGCCAAAAATCTCTGTATTCAGATGTCATGTCATTCCCTTCCCCCCCCCCCCCCCCTTTTTTTTTTTAAATCCCCACCTCATCAAAGCTAGGTTCATACTTTGGGGACTACTCCAGATTTCAAGCCTGCTTTAGCACTTTTAACTGTTTGTGACAAAGAGAAAGGACACACGAATAACTAAGTGCTGATTTCATACGCATCTGTAAAGACTGAGTGGAGAAGGAGATCTGCATCCTGAGGCCATCTTTCATGATTCAGAAAGCCTCTCCACCTTCAGCCCGTGCTTTTTGGTGATAGGAGGGCTTTAGCCTGGCAGATGGTGTCACAGGGAGACAGACAGGGATTTCGTATAGGTCCCTCTAGGTATGGCTTTTCTCCAGAGTGATACGGAAGCAGAGAGCTTATGGCAGAAAGGGTGGTCTGTGGGGCAGATGAGCCTCCCCTCCAGCCTCTGGTGCGAGTCAGACCTGCACACCTTTGAAAGCAGCAAGGAAAAGGGATGGAGACCTCTCCCCTCTCTCAGGACTCGCTCAGCAGATGCCAAGTGAACTACAGCAGGGCATAACCAGGCAAATGAGTCTGACTAGCTCCATTTGCTACCCTGGTGAGTGACTTCCCCTGAAGAGATGGGGACTGCGATCTCTGGAGGAACCTGTCAGATAACACTAGGAGCTGCACAGGGATTTATGCTGGCAGGGGCACAATATTTCACTTCAATGACACTTGCTTTCTTAATATTTTAATCATGATGTTAACCTCAAGACTTGAGAGACACAGGCGGCTGCCACCCTTCCCACTGTGCCTTCCACTGATGAAGCCAAGCCCTGCAGCGAACGCCACGCTGACAGCGTTCAGCGCAGCACACGCAGCTCAGAAGTTTTCCCAGCTCGTGCGTCACAGCGCGCATCACACCAGAGACCAAGGGACCAATTACCCATTCTCTTCCACTGAATTCAATGGTGCTCATGTCTCAGAAAAGCAACACAGAAGAAACAAGAAGGAAAGTCAAGGTCAAGGCAGCCAGGGCTGCAGGACTTGCTTCTACGCTCCTTAATAACTGCAGATAGCTAAATGCCACAACACACTTGCTTTCCAGCCAGTCCCATGCTGCGTTCTTACAAATGACTGGTAATAAACACATCAGAGAAAGGCAAGAAACCCCCAGTGATCAACCCCACGTGCAAGATTCATAGGATCATTTATTGCCTAACAAATGCCCTGCTATTTCAGTGATTTAGGAAATTTTTTATGTCCTTGATCTGTTTTGCTTTCTTCCCCCAGGTTACCTTAGCTTGGGAGCTTCTGGCCCTGTTTTAAATGTATTATCCTAGCATGCACATATCCTGGAGAAACGTTTCCAAGACTCACGCGTAGGGAGTTGATTTTCAAGATGCGTGCGGACACATCTATTATGGGACTGCATATTTGCAGGGGACTATATCTGATGAGCCAGACAATTGCTTCTAATCCAGGGTGCTGTGTCATAGTAGTGTAAGCTGAAAATGTACATTGATCATATCCAGGTGGTGTGTTCATCTGATGCTCATTCTGTTCACAAGAGTAATCAGACTATCTCCGAGATGTACAAATGGATAAGAAACAGGAACCTGTACCACAGCAGAGAAAGGCAGAAAACTATTAAATGCTTTCCTAATTCTGTAATTCAACAATCAGTGAGATGAATACTGTAATGAACTGAGATTTCCAAGTCTAACTTGCAGCTTAATAAAGTCCTTTCTAGGAAAAGAAGAAAGCAAATGTTCTGAGGACTCAATTTCAACAGGTGATGCAGATCAGCACAGGGCTGAGCCATGGCAAGCCCCAAGCAAGGGGTATTACAGAGCAAGTGGGAAGGCAATAGCAAGACATCCCAGGCTGCTCTTCAGTCTGGCAAATGCGTTGTACCCAGCCCTGCATGACAGAAGATTGCAGGCAGGTGTCTGGTTGCTCGCAGGAGACAGGGTGATAAATCCTTCCTGCCACTGACTGCGCTCCTGCTCTTCACCAGTACATTTTGACAGGGAGAGAATTGAATAGTGTCACTAACAGACAAGGAAGAAATTATAAGGTTCATTTAGAAGGCAGTAAAGAGGGAATTTTCAATTTCCTTTTAAAATCACAACATAGCAACTCTTTCATAGTGGTTTCAGCAAGGGAGCAGGAGTCAAAGGGACCTCAAGGCATTTCAGTATCCAGCTCCACAATTGGGATGGGTGCCTGCGCTCTTGCTGACAGAGCAGCTTTGAGACCCCAGCGGGCAGAGGACTTCAGGCAAATGTAAGGGTTGGTGCACATTTTCAACACCTGCAAATTCCAGCTAAAGCTATGGCCTCTTCATACTGAAGCACATTACAAATAGATAAGGAAAAGACCCTTTTCCTTAAGGACTTTAAGGAAACAGGACATTGTGTTATCAGTGGGGAACAAAGCCCCCCAGACACTAGATGACACGACCATGTGGCAGTACAAAGATCGGATTGCAGGTTGGGCCCAAGTTTAGGGTGAATGTAAAATCAGGCTTCTGCACTGCGTGTATCTGCACTGTGTGTATCTGCACACATATTCTATAAAAGCCTAGGTGTGTGCATGTTCACACATTAGTGGACAGCAGGGAGAATACAGGTGACATTATTAAAGTCAAAGTTCTGCCATTAATTCCTGTTGGTTCCTTGCATGACATGACTGTGATTTCAGGAGCATTCCTGGAAAACTGGAACAGATATTAGGCACGTGTGCAAGCATTGATTCAAGGTCTTTGAGTCAGTATAGATTGGTATGCATGAGTGAGGACAGGGTCCTGGAGAGGATATGAATACATGCAAATGCCAGAACTATGGAGTCACTGATGGAACAGGCACATAAGCAAAGTATGCCTTTGCATAGCGCTGAGCAAAGTAATCACAGGTTTTCTTGGTTAACTGTGTTCCTATTCTTTCCATCACCGTGTAAAAGGCTACAAACTGGCCTCAGCTGGATGTACAGGGAGATGATTGATGCAATCAACTTATATGTAATTAGTGACCAAAGAAATAGGGGCAGTCTCCTGGTGTTTCATTGGGAACCTAATAATGATGCATACATCATCTATAGAGACATACAAACACCATTTTCACACACGTATATTTATAGTTATGGCGATGGTTATACGATTAAAAGCCATGAATAGTCCTGAAGGCTCTGTTTTGCTGTTGTAATAGGAATTTTAAGGGGATGCCAAAAGCTGATTGCTCCTACAATGAAACAGTTCCTGTTTGGATCAGAAAGGCCACACAAAAATGTGTTAACTGTTACTTAAACCCATTGTGAAATTCCTACTCTTCATTTATTCCATTTTGCATTAGTATATTTTTCATAATATCGACAAGAGTTTCATTTGCTAAAGCCAAGTGTGATGCCACAGAAATCAATAGCATAATGATAAATATTCTGTAGCTCAGGATCTGAATCCTAATCTTTTATCTGAATTACTGTATTGATCAGTGGAAAAAAATGGATTACAAATAAAAATACAAGACAATTAAATGCTATGCAATTAGCACTAATCCTCAAGAAAGATGACTTAAAGACAAAGGGTAGAACTCAGTAATCAGCTTTTGTTCCTACTTTTTGAAGGATATAAACCCTTAGATTTCAGTGCTCAGGCCAGCCTCTAATTGGTGTATGTTAGGAAGAAGCTTTCCCTATAGGAAAACAGTTCTAATTATCCACTGGTGACTCCCTCCTCTCTAGCACCTGGAGCCATTTATTGTGGGAGGTAGATACCGCTCTGGTAGACCGATGGCTTGATCCTCTAAGGCTATTTCTCTGGGAAAATAGCCAGGCTTGAATACCAATTATCTCATTAGAAATCTGGAATAACTCCATTGACTTTAATGGGAATGGTTAAATCTGGAATAGCTTTGTACAGTAGGTTCATCCAGCCTGAAACATGCATTGAGGACAATATATTTCATTCTAAACTAGAAGGACCTCTAACGCAACACCACTGGGAACAGCACGACAGAGCAGGGAGCACTTTGAATGCTGTTTTGAGGTAGTGCGACAAGAACATTCCTGCCAAAAAAACCAATCGCGAATTAGTTGTATAAATCTCTGCATTTGCTGGTATCATTAAAGATTTGTGGATGTGGAAGGGGAAGAGAAAGGACAATTGGATTTATTACTTTGGAAATAAGAGCAAGGCATCCACCAAAAGTAGAAATGTTTTGGGATGGATTAAGTTTGACCTTTAGGCTAATGCTACTATAACACACTTGGTTAATATTATCCTTTGAAAACACTGGAGCAAAGTTGTATGTAGGCCTTTATTTCCAATACATAAGCACCTATAAGTCTGATAGCTTACTGTTAGCTGATCTGTGGCCATAGGTCACTATCAAATCTTCATTTATGTCAGGTAATACCATGCATCATTGATTTCAATTGAGGAGATGCTTATTAACAAGATTTACTGTACTGGATTGTAAGACCAGCAGAAAGACCATCTATGTCATCACAGTGATCCAGAAAGCTGGAATAACTCATTGCATCGCTACATAATTTTCATTAGATGATTGCCTTGCCATAGTTTTCAATGTTAACTGCTTGCTTAGGACATCGGGGCTCTATTGCAGGTGTGAGGATCTAAAACCCATATTGAAAATGACATGAAGATTGCAAAGGCTTCTGTATTAGAAAAGATAAAAAATACTATGACTAGATTAGTTTGGGGAGGAGATGAATAAAAGGTGACATGAGAGAGGCATGTAAGGTAATAAATGGCACAGAGAAGGTCAGCTGGAGGCTCCTGGTTTTACTTTTCATAAAATAGGAATCCAATTAAATTAAAAGGCTATTCATTTAAAACTGACAAAAGGAAATACTTTTTTCACATGCAGTGCAATTAGGCAGTGGAACTCATGAGTATGAGGTATTACAGATGCAGAGAATTTAGGATTGCCTGAAAAGAGAGAGCGTTCACAGAGGCATAATATGCATCTTTAGCTCTTTAGGATAAAAGGTTTAAAGGGGATATAGACTCATACCTTAGGCTATACATTAAGCACAGGAGACTTGGTACTAAGCGCAGAAAAGCTGGCCCGAAGACTCACTTTCATTTCAGAGGGCCTTGCTCCTGTCCATAGCAGCTTGTTGACAGAAGGGAATGCCTTCATATAATTTCATTGCTGGCCTTACTGGGAATGATACACCTTCTGTTCTCAGAAACCGCAGCACTGGGTTTTGCTGTTGCAAGTCCCAGACTAAAGTAGCTATCAATCTGAGTCTGGTGACAGTGACAGGAAAAAATATCCCTAACTCTATTCTTGACTGAAAAAATTCTGCCTTACAGTTAAGTGATACAACCTTATCTATCTTGCTGTCAGAAAAATGAGTAATTATAATAAATTAAAGACCCTTTTTTAAAGCAAACCTTTAGGATGCACCTTCTTCAAGTTAAGTGACGGTGAGAAGACCCAGTTGATGTCTAATGCCTCTTGTCTTGGGATATCAGATGAGCAGTCACAAACACATCCACTACCACAATGATGCAATATTATTTCACCATTGTCATTATTTATTAGCATGCCAGAAAATGCTATCCAGATTAGGCTCCTATTATGCTAGCAATTGTGTATACACATGGCAAGATAAATGCTGCTAAAAAGCACTTGTGATCTCAATTTAAATTAAGCACAACAGGAATAAGTAACAAACAAATGCAGGCAATGAAAGAAAATGGATAAAAGCTCTACAGATAAGAAGTACCCAAAGGCTCTTCATGTTTGGGTTTTTTTGAAGAATCATAGTAAATGAATTGCCAGGAAAAAGTGTCTTTGGACGCCGTGTTTTAAGCGGATCTATTGCTGAAAAACAAATTCTTAGTTTCATAATCGTGAACATTTATACAGGAAATCTGATGCTGTGATTTATGCTTATCCAATCAGGGATTTAAGATATGCCATGTAACCGCAGACAAGAGTCAAAGTTGCTCCAAATACACTTCCCAGACACTCATAACTGACAAGCTTGAGGCCAAGATTTATCAGCAGAAACTATTTTTTTAATATCATGTTGCTAATAAACATGTTTCAGAAAGTTGCAATTATAGAGGATTCATAGAAAGCAAAGTGGATGAAACTGCCATGAAAAATTTATTTCAAATAAAATGAATGAGGACTGAAATGGAACTGTTTTCCATTTGAAAATGTCATTCTTTCAAAATCAAAATATGTTGTGAAATTGTGCTGATTTTGACCGGGGGTATAAAAAAATATTGAAAATTATGAGATATCTTGGTTTGGCAGTTTTAGAAGAATAGTCTCTGATGTTTCTTTGTGAGAGGATTTAAATTCCAATTTTTCACCTGCTAAAATAAAATACAAATATCAACACTGAAGCAAACCATTTCGATTTTGAAAGCTGACAAAGTTCCACCTAAAACCAGGTTTGTTTTTTTAATCCATTCCTCACTGCTTATAAAAACCTTCTCATGTCTGAGCTAAATGTATTCAGGAACCCATCTGTTAGGTCCTTTTTTAGCTTAAACAACAAGACATGGGCTGAGACCTACAAAAAGTCATCTGCAGAACAAATAGTACCTCACTAGAGCTGGCTACAGGATGGAATCCATCCTGTGATAGTTTTTCAAACTGATTTTGCTTATAAAATTCAAAGACCTTGAAATGTATCTCCCTTCTTCCACTCCATTTTGAAACGCTGAAACAAAATTAAAGTGATTCTTTGCATGTCTGGGTTGCATGCTTGCTTTGCTTGTGCTGGACCGTTCCTAACTGTCCAGAGCCTTTTACCCACTTATTCAAGACATGCACTACAAAAATCTGATCTTTTCTGCAACTGGATAGCCCATGTTGCCCAAGTGCTTTGGTGCCCTTCAGTATAACAGAAAGAAACTAATTTGGCTCAATCTCTAGAGTTAAATAGCTGTGGCTGGGGAATCCCACTCTCCCACTTTTCTTTTTTTTACCCTATTTCTGAGCTTCTCCCTCCATTGCTTCTGGCAATTACCTGCCACTGTACATGATCTGTGGGTCCCCAGTCCCCTAGAGACTATGGTGGGAGGTTTTGACAAAGGTCTCTGAGACAAGCCACTCTAAAAGTGACAGAAATGTAAAACCCCTGCTGAGCTAAATGCAATATGAAAAGGGCAAAGCTAAAGTCAGCTCAGCAGAACCAGGCCCCCCTTTGCTCAGAATATACTGCCTCAGCAGAGACCAGGGCCTGCCTGCTGTTACCTCTCAGGTGTGAACAACAGGACTTTTAATTTAGCACCCAGGGGGGAGAAGGAAAAGGTCTGTGCCTGATGACATTTCTTGTCTCTGATCCCCTCTGTGGCCACCAAAAGCTCATCTAGCATCTTTGAACATGATGTCTGTCTGGAAGGTGTCACACTGCCAGCAAACATTCTTAAGTGGCTTAGCCACACCACAAACTCAGAAGAGAAAACACCTCTGTTAGCCTTACCCTGAACATCTAAATTAAAAGGTAGGGCTGAAGGTGCTCAGAACAGATGTGTCTGGTACCGTATGTACCTCCGTTTATTACACAAGCAACCTACTGCTTTAACCCCATGCAGAGATAAGAAGGGTACACCGTCATTTCTAGCAAAGGGAGAAAAAAAGTCTCAGTTTTATTGGGAGGGGAGGTCTCTGTGAAGATGTGGCTTCAGCATTAGCACTTTGGGATCATGGCAAAACCCAAGGGAGACTGACCAACGTATGTGGTCAGAGTGTTGATAGAACAAGAGCATCTGTGAAATGCTGGTCTGCATGTTTTAGCTTCTCCTGTCATGAAGTAAGTCAGAGAGGGCTCTATTGAATTAAGCCTGCTAAGCTTGGGGTACAGAAAGGTAGTGTGGGGAGCAAACCAGCTGACCTGCATTCACACCGCAGCCTTTGCCACTGCTCTCCTGGGCAGGTAAACTGTTTCCTCCCCCTCTGCCTCTATTCTACAACTCACAGCGCACAGTGAGATTTGGAGAGCAACAAAACAAAGTAATGGAGCTAAATATTGCAAGAGTAAAGCAAAACTTTGGCACTCATCAAGCAAAGCATCCACTGAGGGGTGTGTGGTGTGCATGCGTGTCTGACTGGGGATTCTTAGAGTCGGTGAGGGATTGGGATGATTGACAGCAGCCACTTGAAGGCTGAAAGCCAGGCACAGCAAAGAGACGCTGCTGAAAAGAGGGTCATTTGGCAGTGGCTGGTGCACTGCACTACCTGAAGAAACAGCAGCAAAGACAAAGGTGTGAATTCAACCCACAGGGCCCTGGAGAAGTCCTGCTCATTTCCTCACAAAATAGGCTCTAAATACTGTGAATCACCCAATTCCCAATTTAATTCTGAAAGTCATTCAAGAGAGGGAGAACAACAGAGGAACATCTGTGCTGGTAAGATATAGTGGGACCCAGATACTGAACGTTATTTTAGTGCAAATTAAACTTTTTCCCCTTCCTCGTTCTTGCAGTTGACAAGAATCTTCAAACAATTAAGGGGAAGGAAATAAAAGCATTTAGCAACACCTCAGTGGTTGCCTTTTCCCAGACAGCTGCTTGAGCAAGGTTTTTATCTGCCCAGAGTTTACAGTTGACTACTTATGCTAATGTCATCAACAAATAACATAAGAGCAGCTCTTCTGGAAAGGACAAACATCCATCTATCCCACTCCTGGTCTCTAATGGTGGTCACTGGCAGATGTCTGTGGGAAGAGTGTAAAAACAGGACAAAGACTGTACTTCCTTCCCCACCTTTCCAGACTCCCAGACTGTGACTGTAGGATTTGACTACACTTCTAGACAAGGGATCCAGGGGTGTTTTCTAATTTCGGACTGTAGTGTGCAGTCCAAGCATGTACCACCCACCTCCATGGGCTGGCAGGGAGGTACGCGACCTCCGTTTCCCATGGCCTGATCTCCATGGCAAATAATCTGCAGCGTGGGCCAGACAAGAGCTGCAATTGTTTCAACAGAACACCAGTTAGGATGACAAGGGACTGAGGATGCATGGGCTGCACGCTCCAACAGGGAAGGCTAGCTGCAGCTTTAGGGACTTCGCTTGTACAACCTCCGGATTTCAAATTACATTCTGGTGGCTCCTTAGGCTTAGAATAATAGTCTGCTTTCATGCCAGCACATGAGGATCTCTATGCTAACTGATGGTTTTGTATCAAGTATGTCTTGAAAAACACTCAAACAAAAGAGAGAGAGAAGAATTCACATCGAATAACTGGATTTCAAGAGAGTTTCATGGGACTTGACAGACTCAGACAAAATGCTAGGGAGGGCACTTTAACTTGCTGCTTCTCTGTATGCGCTCATTAATTAAGGACTCATATGAAAGCATCCTATAGTTCTCTCCTGAGGTGGCCAGGCTGTTCAGAGAGATGCTACTGCTGTTCTTCAGGGCTGTTAGTGCAACACACAGACACAAGTTCTGAACTAGCAGAGAGGCAGGAGTAGCTGCTCCCACGGGAAGCAGAATCTGGAAGAGCGGTTCCAGCACATCCATGCTGCTGAACAGCTCATGGACCTGCCATAAATTCTCTTTCTCTAATGACGTTACTCTCCTTTGATCGATCATAAAGCACTACCTCTTTGCATTTGCAACATGTCTTGTTGAAAGGTGTGGTTCATACAGTGAGACTTGGTCATGCAAGGACTGCTGGGCAGAGAGAATCAATTCTGTTACTGTGGTCAAAGAAGTGTTTACTGCGGGATGACAGACCTCTCCAACAACCCAGGAGACCCTGTTCTCATTGCTGCTGGGGGTGGGGGGAGCAACACCCTAGGAATACCTCTACCTGTGCTGCAAGATCAGTGTCTTGCCATCTCTGTAATGGCAGAGGGAGATGATGTCTCCTCCAGGACAATACAGGCTGAGCCTGCTTCGTCTTTCTTAAAAACTGGCAGTTAATGTACTTAAAACTGGCTTCTGCATCCTTTTAAGTGAATGCAAACAGCTGTGGCTTTAAACTGAGACCCTGCCCCACAGGGAATTCTTGGTTAAGACAGTGGAGTTATTCCCCAGAACATCTTCATCCAGCTATTGCCCTTTTAAGATGAAGCTGGCCAGCTTTTACTGGACTCTCAAAGCTGTCATTTCTAGCTTGCCCTAACTTGGCCTGCATCCTATTTCTTCCATGCCAGGAGAAGTATGAGGAGAAATGAAAAGGTAAGGTAAGGTAAGGCAAGATCTGGTTCAGTCTTAGTCTGCCTGGGTTTCTACACAGTGTTATGAGAAATTCTCACTCTTGCTTCTCCTTGGAACCTGGGCTTAGCTCTTTGAATTTACCCACAAAACTGTATTGCTGCTGCCTGGTGTATGAAGCAGCTAGCAATAGGACAGCAAAGCACTTGCCTCCACTATAAGATTTCTCACCTGAGAACATAATTTTTCTCAATTCCCTTTGCTCTGCTCCAAATCCTGCCCACTTCATTGCATGCAGATCCAGAACACTGCCCATTCAATCCATGAGAAAAAAAGAAAAAGTGTTGCATTCAGCCTAAAATGACCAAACAAGGAAGCAGGGTGTGTGTGTGTATATGTGTGGGTGTGTATATGTATATAAAAAAATCACAAACTACACACAGTTGGTAACTGTGATCAAAATGCAAAATAATTTCAAACAAGCATATCTATACGTAAGTGGGAATAAGTAGATACAAGGTTTCCATGAATATATTTAGGTTGAGAATGAGCAGGTTTCTATCCAGAGTGATGAAGCTTTGAACGGGGAGGGAGGCAGGCAGTGAGGGCAACAAAAACAACCTGGCTAGTTTCAAGGTGAAGTCTGAACAGGACACTACGTTGTACTTTTGCGAGGACCCCGGAAAATGAGTAAGAACTGCAGACAGGAGGTGGGGGAGAAATAGAAGGGAGACAGAAAAATACCCTTTAAAAGAGCATTTCAGATGAAAGGCATCATCTGCCATGGTCATACTACACTTAAGATTATATACTAAGGTACAAAAACATACCTAAATATCAGGCTGGGGCATTTACAGTCCTGGTTTAGAGATACACAGATCCCAAGAGCAAGACAAATCTTGATCTGTCAGTAGTCCAAGCAGAGGGAAAGTCTAGACACTCCTAGATTTTCCTCTTGGTTTTGCTCTGTTTTTCTCCTAAGCCCTCTCATGCCACAAAAATCAGTCCTGGAAAGGGACCTTTTTGATGAAACTTTGGAATAGCCAGTGATCCTTCCCTTCCTTCCTGCAATGGGAGAAGAGGAAAGGGGATCTCTAAAACTAAATGGGTCTGCAGAATGCTTTGAAGACCTGGGATGTGATGAGTTGTGCATGACAAAATGCAAAGTCCCATCATTTTACTTGGGGTTTTAAAGTAGCTGGGCATGAACATCATCATCCCCATGCCAGCCAGCCAGTGAACTGAACCTGCAATCCACCCCAACACCAAGGAAAACAGCAGCTGTGACCTCTCCAACCTCCCATGGCTCATTTGAGTCCACAGGGGCTGCAGGACCTGGCTGCTGCTTTCCCACCCTATCTGTAGTAAAACTGGCTGCAAACTCAAAAGCAGCCCTGTCACTCCGGTGGGAATTTCAGGCATGAGGGGCTTTGACACTGTTGGTTCCAACTTCTTTCTTTCCTGTCCTTAGCAAGCAATTTCCAACTGTCCAGCATTTCTCACCTCTCTCTTTTCCTCTCTCCCTTCTAAACCTATCAGACACATCCTGCTGGTAGTGAATTCCTTTTGCTAGAAAAAAAATCAGCTCATTCCTTCCTTTTTCTGAACCTCTGAGGTTAATTAGGCTCATTCTGCACCTATCTTGATGACACGTGAAGAAAATTAATGGAACCAGCAGCCATTTCAGACTTCCATGTGGCCCGTGGGAGCCTCCAGTTACTTCCACTATAGGGCTATGTCAGTGATAAGAATAAAGGACTTTAATTATTGACCCTGTGCTGGGGAATGGCAAGAAGATGGATATTTGGCTGCATCACATGATCAGCACAGGATCCTGACAGCAGCATTTGGAAGGGAATACAGCAAAGGTTGTCAGGAGCGAATAAATCCTGAGTGCAGAGCCTTCCAGCAGCCTACAAAAATCACAAGTCTGCCTGTGCTGGCAAATGATCCAAGGCAGCATGATGAACAGTGCTACTGAAATTCATGGGACAACTAGTGATGCATGCATGTTTCTGACCGCTTGTACAACCCAGTCCTAAAACAGAGCACCTGAACATTCACAGACACACCTCTCCATGCAAAACTTCTGACTTCACTCCCCTTTGCTTTAATCCTACATAACTCCACTAACTTTAGTGAATGCAAGCTATCGCACAACCTTGAGGGTGAGAGAGAAAAGAGATTATGTGCAAGGAGGAACATGGAAGTCAGTATATTTTTAATAAAAAGATACTTTCCTGGAATAAAATACTTTTTCATCAACACAGAGAAAAGAACGAGGTAAAAAATAAGAGAAAGGGGTTTCTTACATCTTGGGGGAGTGAAAGACTGGTAACATACAAGAAAACTTTTACAACAGAAATTATTTTTAACAGCAAAAATTCTTTAAAACCATGTTTTTACATGTTCTAAAAATGGCTGTGAGCACACCTAATCTCATGTATGTGCACACTCACTTGCAGAACAATTTCAACAAAGCCATTTAAAAAAAAAAATTTCTCACAGAAGTAGCAGAAAGGCAAACAAAGAAAAAAAACACTTCAAAGCACCCCCTCCACCATCCATTTCTAGACACAGAGGTTAAAATTCACTTTCCTGCAAGTTCTAGCACTGAATCCTTAAGTCGTGGAGCTGCCAAGGTTCCTGCACTACTTTAGCTCCCATTAGTCCATGGCCATGACCTGTACACAGGCCCTATTCTAATATTTGGCACAAACCTAGCTCATGCCTAATGCCGCTCTTTTCAAATGAAAACTCTGAAATGCTTAGGACAGATGAGCTAACTATGTCATGAGGTTTTAAATAGAGCCAGCTTTCAAGTCATCGTTTCCAGTAAATAATTCATGATTTCATGTAAAAGAGGTGACATTTATTACCTATATTTTTATGGAGTATCCAATGAAATTTTATAGAAAGTGTTTGGCTTCTGATGAATCAAACCCAAAAAAGAGAGGATTTGTCGTATCTCCATTAATACAGGTCTATATTCCCATCAAACAGGTTCACTGTAGCCAAGCTAGCTATTCCCCAGCAACGGCAGCATTACATTCTGCTGCAAACCAATGAAACTAGGTCTTTGTGGACCCGTATCATATACCTGCTGCTGTCGTGTTTCACATTTCCCAGCAATGCGTCACACCCAGTTAGCATAGAAAGTGCGTGGGCTGAATACCATATGGAGAAACACGAGCCATTTAGGGAGATACGAAACATCTATTTAGAAACAAATTTAGCTAGGAGTCAACTTTTTCTGTTTTTCTTTTTCTAGGAAGGATTTTCAACTTATATATCAGAGAAAGTAAAGGGTAAAGAAACCTCACATTCTGCTTTGCCCTCCCTATACCATCTTATTTCCTTCTGTAAGCTCATATCAGATCCAGCAGCCAGTTTCTCCACAGCTCTCAAAGTGCAGGGCAGTTAAAAGACCCACAGCTAAGGCTCTGTAGTTACGAACTATCTACACCAGGAAGGCAACTTCATCCTGCATAGCCAAAGCTTCACAGGCCATAGCCTTTTCTCTTTAATGTATTGTCACCCATCTCCAAATCTGGCCACCGCCTTCTCTTAGAGCTCTGAAGGAAGGTGGGAACAAGATGGGTGCCCGTTTTCCCAAATACCTCATTGCAAGAAAAATGGATGCCATTTCTGTGTGTCTCAGATCCCAGAGACAGTCACTCTCTTCTTTCCCTTCTTGAATGGATACAAGATATCTCTTAACATTTTTAAGACACATAAAAACAATGAAGCCTGAAATGATATGTAGGTGTATATGACGTATGAAGGACAACTTCACTCAATCCTACAGCTGAATAATGGCTCTTTGGGTAATTAGTATCAGATATTTTTAAACAGATGGGTCCCTCTGGCTGAGGGCAACTATAAGGCTGAAATCAATCCTGTACAAGTATTATATTAATTCCAGAGATCTTTGTCTCTGTGGACAAAACCCCGCTGTCTTCCTATGAACATTATAATGATGAGAACATTAATATTAGATAATTATGACTTTGAAAGATTAAATGAAAAATGGTGATGATGAGGAAAAGGCATTATGTTAAATAAAACTCTTGCCCGTGTAGGCTGTTAACACTTGTCTGTTGACAGATTCAGACTGAAATAATAAAAGCAAGAGGAAGGGAGAGATGGTTTCTGTCTCTCCAAAGTGGCAGAGGTGCAACTCTGAGGCAGGGACTCCCAGGGAAACAGAGTTATTCACACAGAAAAGGCGTCTTCATTGATCTGTAGTAGCAATACTTAGCCCCTTTTTATCATGTTTTTCATCCTCAGAGCTTTTCATCTTTTCAGTGCATGCTCACGGTTTTGATTTGGACAATTATCCTCCTAACAATAAAAACACAGAACACTTAAAATCTTTGTTTGAGAGATCTCAGAATGTCAGGGAGAACATCTGCCTAACCTGCGATATGGACAACTCTTCTTATCTATCATCAGAGATGCAGTTGCACAGGACAGGTGTGCAGGTGGGCAAGCCTTGAAGTTAGAGCCCAACATCTGAAGTCAAGATAAAGACTGAGCATCTGAAATTACGAACAAGAATCAAGGTAGCTACCGAAGATGTGGGGATGAAGAAATGATCAGTGAGGGAAGGATCAGGAGATGGCACTGGAGCAGGCTAAGAGGTAGGAAAGAGACAGACTATAGCCATCAGATGCCCCAGCTGTCCTCCCAGAAAGCAGCTCTTGCCTCTCCATTGTCTTAAACAAATCTGCTGCTCTCAGTGGTCCATTACCTACACCAAGGAACAGGAGCACAGTCCTGCTCGTCCACCAGGCTGATGGCTGGAACTGGGCAAAGCTCCGGTCCAGACCCACTAGCCTTGGGAAGGAGATATCAGAGCTCAAAACAAAAAAAGCAAACCAGCAATTCCCTAGATCATTCCAGGAGCATTCCTTCCTCACATTAGCTATCACACTCTGTACTCTCCTAGCCAACCAGGTACCACTACCTTGGATGGCTGCCAACCCTGAGGGGCACGGCTAGCCCCCAGTACCCCAAACACTGCAGCCACACGTATCCCTGACACTGTCATATTCTGTTCTAACAATTTCAGATTTTTTGCCTCTCACCCCCTGGATATGCCCAAACTAGGTAGAAACAGTACCTGTTCACACCTGTGTCCTTTGCTGAAGGCTAGCACAGGACAGAATTTTAATTGCTTGCCCAGCCCCATTCCTGGGCATGAAAGAGGCATGTTTTCTTCCTACCTCTTTTTATTCTGCTTGCTCCGAAGGAATTTTATGAATATAAAAACCTTACCACTGTGTAATAAGCACAATCCTCTTAGAGCAAATCTGACAGGCACTGAAGGTATCTTAATGGATGTATTATTTCAAATGTTCTCTTCTGTTTGATATCTGGCAAGTAGAGGGAAATGTGATTAGAAGATGCTGGGGACACTGTAAAGCTGGCCTTCCTTCCCACCTCTCCTATTCAGATTATTTCCCCCCTGTTGGTGACCTTTTGAATCTGGCTCTGATCTGGACCTGAAGTAAAATTTATGACCCTTTGATGAGAAAGGTAAAAGAGTTTGTGTGTGCTAAATTCCTTTTCTTCTCCTTTAAAAAAAAAAGTTCTTAAATAAGGCTCAATAAAATCCTTTAAGCCAGTTGCTTTTATCTATTTTTATATGGAATTTAAGGATTTATGTCTTTTTCGCCCACCTCCCTATTGGCTCCTTTTTGATTGAATTACATCAGGAGCCGAGAGTCACAATGTTCATTGTACCCATAGTAAAGCTCCCATTAAACTCTAAAAATCACAGAAATTGTATCACGTATCAGCAATTATTTCAATGGTGATACCTCTGGGTAGGGACACAAGCATCTCCTTCACCCTCATCATCAAGATTTTAATGCAGATGTGGTTTGCAAGCTGGTGAGATGCTGCATTTTTTCCAGCTGTAACCAGCTGTAACTGATGTCCAGACATACCAGGCTATCATCACTCATGCCTTTATTTTTGCCCTGCCCTACTTGATACAGGAAACATTGTGTTTGTAGCAGACCACTTAGTAGCTTCATGGCTTGGGCAAACCTCCTAACTACTCTCCCTTGAGGAACATTATGTCAACAGATCTCATCAAATCACTAATTATAATAATTAGGAGAGGATGATCTAGGAATTAACAAGCATGGTGCCTGCATTTGAGAAGCAGTCAACTTCCCTACCCTTCATTATCCCTCACTCCCCAGCCTGCAGTCAGGTCTAAAGACAGATCTGCCCCACCTCATCTCCCCAGCAGGCTCATGGGATTCAGGCAGCCAGGATGCTCTGGTAACCAAGAGGAGGGAGATTCCCGAGCTATTCCAGCTTCTACAGTGGTTAATCAAAACAAATTAGGATATGTCTGAAAAAATTTAGAAGCTACAAAATGCAACACAAGAAAACCTCTTGAACTTGGATACTTTGAAAACTTGATTGAATGTGTTCTGGACTTGAAATTTCACGGCCCTGAAAAACTCCTATCAATTTTAATAGCATAGATCAGATCCTGACACACATTGATTTCCATTATATTTCTCTCTCCTTCTGTTCTGCTGCTAACGCCCATTCTCTTGGGATGCGACAATCCTGTTTCAACATACTGCTTTCTCTGCAGGGGATATTGCTTCATTAGCGGTCTCAAAAGGTGGGAGGGAGGCAAGTTAGCTCTGGGACATATGGCTGAGACAGATCTATCCCTGGTGTAAATTCTGGTAACTCAATGAGTTCACGTGTTCTAGAAGCAAATCTGGATTTGACCTATTTCCACACAGGGTATATGCTTTCAAGTGCATTGCTGGGTTCTGAGCAAAGCAGAGCCCTATTCTGGATATGCCATTAGCCTGCAACGAGGCTGAGACCAAGGATCAGTCATCCACAGGCAGAAATATAGGGAGATGAAGGGACAGATCAAGAAACACCTGCTCATCCTTATTCTCAAGATTTCTATCAGGAAGTGGCAAGACAGGTAAAATAATGATAATTTACCTTCTCTCCTTTAGTTGTCTCCCCCACGACCCAAAAAAATAGTTTCAAAGAAAGTAATGAAAAATCTCAAAGCCAAAAAAGCACATTTTCTCCGTTAAGCTTATTGATGGTCTCAGCAGACCACAGCAAGATCAAAGAGAAAGAGGGAAAAACTGCAGCTAATTAGAGAAACAACTGAGTACAAGTATCAGAAAGCAAGACAAAAGCCTGACATAGACAGGGATGAAGCCACAGCCAGACCACACCGGTGCAAAGCCTTGAGTATTCAGGAGACTGCAGGAAGCAAACAGCTAGCCTTTGCCACAACAGGGTGACAACAGACTAAGCTCAATTTAAATCCCTGTCCCAGACATGATATCCCCGCAGTGTGGATCTAGCAGTGAACCTGACAAATTCCTGTACGGCTCCCATTTGCCAAATCTAAAGAGGCTGATCCAACACTCACCAGTATCACCCACTCAACCTCTCCTAACCTCAGTGCTACTTAACCAGCCACTGATTCCTAGCTCAGTCATCAAGCTTTTAGGGAAATTTGGACCTCCAGGGCCCTAGATGCCCCAGCAGCATCCTCAGTCTATGCCCACTGTACACTGCCAGGAGAATCTCATTGCAACGATGTTGTGCAACTGTCTTGCTTTTATGGTCGTTGGAGCATTTGTTTAAGGCTTGATTTTCAGAGGTGCTAAGCAACCTGTGGAGCTTAACAGGAACTGCTGTCACATTTGAAAAATCAGAACAAGAAACATTCTGTCACACCAGTATGCTGGCTGCTGTACGAGTCAATAGGAGAATCAACTGAACAAGATTAGTAGGGGGCATAGGTGTACCAACTTGTTCGTAACTCCTGGCTATTGGTAAACACTCGCACATCCCACTTGAAATAAATACATCTCACATGCAGATGCACATGGATAAACCTGCACAAATGCTCATATAAATTCAAATTAGGAAAATACTTTATTGACAGGCACTATAAGCACTGCCAAAATGTAAGACGAGAAACCTGTCAGAGGGAGATAGTATTCAGCAGCCAGGTTGAACGTACACTGCCTCACCTGGCATAGGAAGTGGAGAAATACAGCATAAAGAGTGGGGAAAGCAGTCCTGCATCACCAGCTATGCCAAGGTGATCTGGGGCAGAGTCCGGGTCTCCTCAGCCAACGCAGTCTCACTCCCCAACATGTCCCTGGCATCCACTAGCTGCCTCAATGAATCTGCTGTGCCAGAAACTCCTTTTCTTATTGCCAGCATGCTTTCTGAAACGCTCTTTCTTCCATCCAACACAGGCTGTTCCCTCCCTTCCCTGAAGTAAGTTTCCTTCTCAATTATCACACATTCCTGTCTCCTCTTGTTGCCTCATACCTTTACAGCTTTTCGGACAGCAATGAATGGGTGGGAGCGAGCCTGAGCCTCCCAAGACCTTTGGCAGGGCTGATGACAACAAGGCATTGGTGGGTTCTGCATCCACTGAAAGGTCTGCAACCAGTTGAGACCACATTTGTGAGAATTAAGGTGCAAAGCTACAGGTTAGAAGAGATGTGGGTGTAAACAGCTGGGAAGAGTCCAATGCCTCATAAATGAATCATGCAGAAATCTGAAGTTGGAATGAAATTTCCCTCCAGGTTACGAGGGTGCAGCTGATGGAGACAGTTGCGGTTGGGAAGGAATTTTCCCCAAGGGACCTCGGCAAGGATTGAGGTTGGGGAAGGAGGACAAAAAACATATTTTCCTCTTGAGCACAAAGCAAGAATCCAGTGAATGTGCTGCTCACCTTTATGGAAACATTCCTCCGTAACAGTCCTCAAGTCCCTACAAAACACCAGTGTTGAGTACTCCCTGTGGCTGTCTCAGTGTTTTGAGGTCCAGGAGATCTAGGATTCCACTCTCTCTCTCACACACGGATGTGCAGGGGAACCCTGAACTAATGCCTTTCCTCAGTGTGCTTTAGTCGACCCCCCCCCCCCCCCCCAGTCCCATAACAACATGAAAACGATTGGGTTAGGTCAGACTGTGGGTCCATCTAGCCCCTTGCTCATCGCAAAAAGGGATGCTAGCAAATACTGAAGGAGAGAACAGAAGATGTAAACAATTCTACGGATTATGGAGAGCAGGGAGCAAAGATGCCAAAAGACTTAATTTTATGCATCTCCAGATAAAAGCCAAAGCGTAGAAGATCAAAGTTAAATATTGCTCTCTGCTGCATGCACACTGACCTGTTGTTCTGCACCACTAAGAGATCTTTCTGCTTACAGGAAAATGCAAGTTTAAAAAAAAATGTTTTTGATAAACCATTAAAACAAAAGCCACTTTTCTATTCCAAATGTTCACAGTAGCTGCCTCCACAGGTGACTGCTAAGTAGACCTCTAGCAAGAGAGCACATTTTGTTTGCATAAAATCATCAGCTGTGCAAGTAAAACTAGATATTTATGACTTCTGAGATTTCCCCTCCTCCCCAAGTTTGCTGTGAATCTTCTCCAGCTACCGATTCAACTGTGAATTACGGTCTCAGTCCCTGGGTCAGACAGTCAATGTTTCTCATGTGGCTGCCTTCATGCTCCTTCTCTTCCAGAGCACTCAACGACGTTGTGGCAGCCAGTACGCGGTGCTGGCATTGTGCTCTGTGGAGACAAGGCACCTTTAAAAATAGCACCCCTGTGGCATGGAGACCTGAGCTGAAGGCAGAGGCACTGCTGTAGAGGTGACATTACCAACCACTCCCAGAGGGAGACATAGCTGCTGAGAGTCATGGGCTGCCAGAGCGGGAGAGAGAAACCTGTGCTTTCATAGCAGTCATCGCAGTTCTTTGCATTCAGCCCTCATGAACTTCTATCTAGCTGCTGCCTGTGGACGGTAACTGTGTCCCTCACCACTAAATCCACTCTTCAGGCAGTATATAAACATATATACACACCTAGCTCACATCATCTATCCATTTTCCCAGGGTGGAGCATGGCAGCTGGTTAAAACAGCACACAAGGACAAGATATAAAGGGGTTAGGCCAAGAAATGAAGGAGAATACAACATTCATTTGAAAGCACTGACAAAATTTTAATTAGATGGCAAGATGCAATTACTCATGTTGGAGTTTTGCCAGCTAATATCCATGCAAAATACCACAGGTCTGAATGGACAAAAGGTTTCGAGACCTCTGCTTTCTACCAGTGAGGACACACAGCTATCCTGCTCAAGGACAAAGTAAAAAAATCTAGGGGGACTGCAGGGCAGCCAGGTAGGCTGACATCCCACCCTGCAGAACAAAAGTGCTATCAGAACAATATAAGGACAAATGAAAGAGCAGCTCTGATAGAGCAAGCACAGGGAACCACTGCTTTCTATACTCCGTGGTTCAGCATGGTGGAAAGAATCAAGGGACAGAGTGCAAAACCTATTCCTTCCCCAAGCACGAAATGCTAAAATACATTTCAGGCCAAATTCTGGACTTCAGCGTGCAGCAAACCTGGCTCTCACTAAGCATCTTCCATCTGCCTCTGCTCCCTCACTCTAGCCCTATACAACAACAGATACCTGTCTGCTTTTCCACATGTAGCACCTCTATAGAGCGTCAGAGTACTGGAAGAGCTTTCCTTAAGTGCAACATCCCAATTTAGTCAGATCAGCATGGCAGTAGAAGAGGGTATGATGTTGCAGGGAACAACATCCACTTCTGTTTGCCCTATAAAGGTAGAAGTGAAATGAAATGGAGGAAAAAACAGAATCCAGACAGGCAGCCCACCTCCTGCCCCATGGGAAGGTTTGTGTTAGAGGAGCTTACGTTGCGTTGGCTGATTGAAATTACACCATCCGCTGTCTGGCTGGAAATAAAATGAAATTGCAACAGAGTTCCAGCTTTAATTGAAATTTCCTGGGATCTGTTATTACACGGCAGTGATTGTGCTGCAGCACTAATGAGCCTTTGCTCAGATGATTATCCAAGTGTCTCTCCAGTTGCTATTTCATTATTGTATTATTAATGATCAGATAGGATTGTCACAGCTGAGATGAAACTTGAACATCAGACAACAGACAGAGCAGTACGCGGATCAGAGCACAGAAGCATGACTGCTTTGACACACATCCCCCTCCCACGATGGCTGTAGCATCAGTGCTGGTACATGAAACGCAAAGTGCATGCCAATTTTATTGGGGAGCAGGTGGGACCTTTTGTATTTTTTTAGTCTGTATGAACTCTGTCATCCAGATGACCTTTTGTGTCCAGTTGTGTGTGGACTATTGGGAAGGCTGGTGCTCACCAGACTTTGCCTTCCAAGAAAGACTTTTGTTCTTTCTTGGTTTGCTCATTTTGTAATGATGAGGCTAAAGCTTTTTTTTTTTTTTTTTTTTTTTGTCATTCAGTGAAATGAGGACTGTAGCTTTTCTCCTTCCTGATTGGTATGAAGGGCCTCCAAGATTACTCTGAGTGTCTATCTGGGTTGTCATGGCCTAAATTATTCACTGAAATTGTTTTAACATTTAGGAGCTGCTTACCCAGCCACATTCTGTTGCTTGGAAGTAATTCAGACCCCCCTCTCATTCGACAGATTGCCCTGTGCCGAGTCCTGCATGAAATCAGGCAGGATCCTGCAAGCTATCCACTTGGCATGAGGCCAGGCCAAGACTGGAAGCTGTTAATTTTGGCAAGAGGAGATTTGCAAGATTTGGCAGTGCAGAGAAAGACCTGGCTCACTGCAGACCTAACTGCTTTGGGAAGCAGCTTTCCCCTGCCTCCAGGAATGGGGTTATAAAGGTAGTGTTGTTGAAAGGACATAGATACATCTGTGCAGTTATGTGCATCAAATTTACTACTCTCCCATTGCTGGTTCTCTGATGGATACATAAGCAAATGAGTGACACACTTCCTCTGTCAGCTGTAGGATCTCCCCTTCTCAAAACCATAAGTCAAAAAGCTATCATTCATAGAAAAGCCCTGTAACAGTGTTAGATTAACTTATGATCTCAATTTTGCAAAGACTCACAAAAAATATTTTCATATACCTGAAAGGCCTATTTCACTTTCTAAATAAGCAATAAATCCCACATCTCTGCTTTTAACGGCACAATGTAGCCCACCACTAATGACAGACCAGCCCATCCAAACCTCACTGCTCATCATCATCTCTTGACTAACTGGCAAGAATATTTCAAACAGGCAGAAGCATTTCTCAAACAACTTCCAGCAACATTATATGTGTCCCTAGGCTAATACAAATCCTTGAAATACACAATTCTTTTCAGTTTTGACCAGAATCCAGGAGTTCTGGTTTTGCTTGGTTGGTTTGGTTCCCCTCCCCCCCAATTTCACATGCTCCTTTTTGTGTGATGTCAGGCAAATCACTTCTCCATTTCAGTTACTTCAGATGTAAAATGGGGCAAAAAGTTCAATCCCAAAGCTGGGCGCCATTTCAGTTTTCTTGTGAAATGTAGCCAGGAACAGAAAAGGAACAGTTTTCAAACAGCAGGAAGTAACTGCAAAATCAGGGTGAGTTAAGGCAACAGTTCCAGTCAACAGAAGTATCTGTAAAAAATTCAGAACTGCCAAACCTTTATTTTTGTCCCTACAATTACTTCTGGGTTTTTTTCCTAAAATTATATTTTTTTCTTGCTGTTCCTAGTTAAGCAAAATGTATTGTTAACCTATGAATGAAAGATAATGGCTCCTTTGGGGCTGGATGAGTGCTTCAGCTGCTATTAAGTTTTTTACTGGGCCTTTGTTGCCCAAGATCCTAAGCATGTATTGGTAATTGGACAAAAAAGTTTATTTCCCTAATAGTTGGGTTTACCATGAAAGAAATATTCCAATATTTGAATAATCTTCTTCACCCAGGATGGCAAAAAGTTTTACAATCTTCATGGAGCAAAATACACTGGATACATGCTACATATTGTTCTTAATGCTGATAAAAGACAATCTACACGTCCATGAATCATTTTCTTAAAATCCTAGCATAGATGCTTGTTCTTTTTATTCTTTCTCAGAAACACACCACACACGATTAGATCATTATGGTCTATCAATTTGTCATATTTCAGCAACTTTTTTCTTTAAGGATCCAAGATGAGAAATCTCTAAAAAGGTCTAAAACTAGAGAAAAATCATTTTACAAAAACAATTGCTCCATTTTGATGTCAAAACACACAATATTCTTCTCCTGTCAAAGAATGTTTTAAAAAAATCACATCCCCCTTAGCAGCAATCATTTCCCCATGATTTTTGCACATTGTGGTTGCAGGTATCTTTCTCAGAAATGATAGTGAAGCCTTAATTTACACGGCAGTTGCTTTCCTGTTGAGAGGCTCCACCTTAAATCAAACACCCATTTCCAAGTATTGCCATCTTGTATATTTGTTTAATCTGCATACACACATACATACACACATACTACTGTGAGCATGGCTGAGATTAGAGAGTAGGCGAGACTGAAGAAGTTCCATATTAGCAAGGAGCTCGGCACAAGCAAATGAGACCATTGCTTTCCCAACTTCTCAGGCAAGCCTGGATACTGCAGGCAGTTTCTGAGCCAGCTGACTCAAAGCTAGTTGGATATGGCTATCCAAGCATCTCCCCTGCTCAGCTGTAAAGTATCCTGGTTGCGATGTACAAGAGCTGTGGGATTAGTTCAGTGTGAAATAAAGATATGACGATGAAACAACACTGCATTAAATTGCTGGCCCAGACTGACTCCCAGGGGAGGAAAGCAGCCCTGATCCATGACTTCATCTAAATGTGCTTCTGCAACTTCTCCAGTGGTACTATTCCTGCTATTTCCTGCATCCCCAGGCCATTAGCATGCCACACTAGCAGGTCAAGGAAAACAAAAATACCCTGTAGGTCCCATCTGCCCCACTACAAAGGATGAGCTGATTATGTTCTACATTCAATCACAAGAAATAATCAATCTGTAATTAAGAGACTTCTCTCCCACCCCTCTGTCAGGTCTTTGCCTCTTCTACCCTCCCATCCTCCACCAAACCTTCCAGCATGAAGTCAATTTAATGAGATTTCTCAGTAACAAATGACCAGTTTGTAATAATTATATTTTCTTCTGCAATTGCTGTAAAAATGATTTAAAGCAGAGAAGCCTCCAATTTATTAAGCATCAAATTTTCTGTGGTGAACTTTTAACTATGAAAAGAGCCTTGAGACTGAGGGAACTCTCCTCCCCCACTCTGGGCTTTGCCATTGCCCTGAGATATTGATGGTTTGTAGATGAAAATTTGACTCCTTTATGGAAATAAATGAATCCTGTGGCAGGCAGAGCCCAGCTGCATTTTCTACCCTTTCATCAAGCCTTACAGCAGCAAGGCAAGGGAAGTGGGGAAAGAAGTCATACAGAGAATAACCACCCCATCCTCAACCAGTTCCAGTCCCATATTTTTCTAGCTAATATTAGCAGAGAAAGGTCCAACTGCTGTGCACCTTTCAAGGCTACCAGGTGAAAGTCCAAAGCCAAAGGGAGTTCAGGTTCTCAGCTGTTGTACATCCGGGCTTGGGGAGTTTACAGAGATGATGAGAACACAGTAGTCATCCTGAATAACATCAACCTCGTGGCTCCTACCCTTACAGTACCAAAAACCTGCTTCAACTGTGCTCCTACCTGTTTGCAGCTCAGTGACTAACTTTAGGGAAAAGCCTTGAAGGTGGGGATTTACTTCTCTCAAGACACAGCTTTCCCCCACAAGGTTAACCTCCGCATCGACAACACACCCTATCCACTGGTGTTTCTTGATCTTTGACAGTCTTGGCTTTTCCTCAGGCCTTCCACCCTACCATTAAAATAAAACTCTCTTATATGTCCATAGTCACCTCAAATGTGTGTTGTGGGTCTTTTTTTCTTCCCCAACAAGCCATCAGGACTTCAAAAGCAGTTGAGACAGAGCATCAGGAGAAGGCCTAGAAATGATGTTCCGCCTTTAATGCTTCATTTGAAAGGCATTTTACTGGCTTTGATAAATCACAACATTCAAGTTCTGCAATTGTTTCTACTTTAGAGAGAGACCATAGTTAAATTAGTTATTTAAAGTCATGCAGAAAGTTCGGGAAGAAGTGAGAGTCCAAAATTTTTTATTGTACTGCCTCAGCAGCTCACTGTCTGCCAGAGCTGGGAAGAGAACCCAGGAGTCCTCGTTCTCCAACCTGTTCAAACACAGAGCTCCTTCTTACATTTCCCTGATTGTTCCTGTCCATTAAACTTCTATGTAGTTTGCATTCTAAGGCTTTTCCCAGAAAATCTGGCTTGCTTTTTTCTTTATTGTGGCAGATTATTTATATCACAAAGGCAGAGCCACCCAGCTGTGAGGTGATACAGAAACGTCACTAATGCTAAAGAAATTGATCCCACATCATTAGTTTTCCCGTGGCTCTCATTTTGAGTCAGTGTGTCCTGCATTTTTGGAGCTTTGATATGTGAGATGGGCAGAGAAGATCATGGAGATTTTAGTATAATCAGCAAGCACCATGCAGGCATGAGAAAGCAGCCATAGTAGTTCTGTCTGTTGCTTATCAGGGATGCATAGTGTAAGAAGATCGGAATATAACACCGGACTTGATGCAGACTGGCAGTGTACTGAGACACAAATTCCTGGTGTCTTGGTATCCTTACTGCTATAGTGTACCCGAACACCTGTCTGAGAAAAAGAGTGCGCTGAAACTGCTAAGTGTCTGATGGCTGGATATTAAACATGCTGAGTTGGGATACCAAAATTCAAGATTCAATCCTCAGTCTGCCACACATTCCCTAATTAATGGAAGTTTCAGCCCATTGTGCACCTGGAGAGTGACAACAATCAAGCAGATAAGATCCTGCCCTCAAATTTTTCTTGTTAGCTGGTAAAGTCTTGAAGACCATATTTTATTAGGACCATTATTTTTTAGGAGTTCCCACAAATTTCCTGTGCAGTCAGGCCCTGTTTGTCTTAAGGACCTCTTGGGACTGCTGAAATCCCTTAATAATACAGGAAGAATAGAAAACAGGTAGCTGAACTTTGAGATCCCTGTGGAAAGGATGCTAGACAGGAGAAAAATAGGAAGGTGATTATGAAAACCAATGAAACCAGAACTTAAGGACAAGCTCTGGACAGGTGCACCTTTTTTCCCAATTCATTTTGTAATGCCAGCGATGATTTGCTATTTGGGGGATAAGTAATGTCTCAGAACAAAAACCAAAAACCAAAAAAACCCAACAAAAAACCCTGAAAGCCTGCAGCATCCTGATACCTTCCAGTATAGTCACAGCCAGACTGCAAAGTTCGAACCCTGGCTCTCCTATAATCTGGAGTCAGTCAGTTCTAGTACATATTTGAACCCTTTTCACAGCAGAAGCCCACATTACATGCTAAAAATTGCTCAAGTTACTCCGCAGCTGACTTGGCCCTACCTAGGACCCATTCCAGTTTAGACAGCTGGGACAAGCAGGTAGTCATGACTCCCCAGTGGAGCTGGTCAATGGCTAAAAACTACCAAGTCCCAGTCAGCTGCTGCTGTTCTCTGAATAATACCATAATCCTCTTGTTTAGGCTGTGAGCCTGAGTGCAGGCAACCCAAAATAGAAGTGGTAGGAGAATGAGAGAATCAAGTTCATGCCATGAGATAAGCGTATTTCTTCATCCATAATTACGGTAAAAAGAAAAATGCAATATTACTTCCTTTTTTTGCCCACTTTGGTCACTCAGAGGAATGAAGGTGAATTAAAAGAAAATCCACCCTCATGCAGCACCACAAGTAGCTCCCCAAAACTCCAAAGCAAAGGTTTGCCTGAAGTTTCCCCTAGTGTCACCGGAGGTTTTCACAAAGTCCTAATTTTATTCTATCTGGTTTTGCCCATATGCACCTCACGACAACTCTGAGAATGAAAAAGGCAGTTTTCTGTAGCACAGTAGCAATTGCTGAAACAGCTCTCAGCATGGAGTTCATTGAAATGCAGACCAGCTCACACACTTCCTTTTACCTTCAGCTGAACAGAAAAGGAAATAGCTTCTACTAGCTGATTGACCTTTCTGCTGAATAGGTTGTCTTGCTCCAAAGCTATGATCCATGACCCTGAGTGGAGTGGCATGGAAGGCCATGGATAATTATAACCCAACAGGGCCATCATTGCTAAAACAAGAAGGTATTCAGTTAGTTGGTGCCCGTTTCCTATTTAAAGTGGCAGGCAATATTCACAGCAACCGATCCTTTCCGTCTTTCTCCTCCTCCTTGTCATCCAAGGAGGAGGGAATGGATGCAAATGGCAGATTTATTTAATTAGAACAAGGGGCAAATTGGGGAGACAGCAGGAGACTGAACAAGTCTGGCTCATGGGGGAAGAGATTATTTTAATGAGACCTAATTCTATTATATGAAAGATGATGAACAATCAATGTGCAATCATGTTGACAGGGAGTGGTTAAAGATTTTCGTCTTTGGTATGCATGAAAAAACAGATTTTCTACACCTAGCAGAGAGACCAAATATGAAAGAGAAGAAGAAAGATAAAAGGAGCTGGGTCCTTGCATAGGGCAAATGGCACTATTTGACTATTTTCTGATAAATACAAGTGAAAGATGTGGCCAAGAGTTTTAACCTGCACATTGTTTACCAACAGCTGTTGAAATCCAGCATCTTGTTTCAAAGCACACTCATTATATGAACCTCCAGCACACCTACAAAAGGCTGTTAATTTAATTAATTACCTCTGATAAATGGACCCCTAAGGGCTTCCAGAGGTAACATGCATCTTGGCAAGGAAACAACACAACTGACAGGAGCATCTGCCTTGCAGAAAATTACAGTGCCCACCTGGTGACATCAAGCAACAGAGAACCAGCCAAGTCTCCTTGCTCCTTCCTCAAGAGGGGAAAGGCATCAGTCACTGACCCCTGCCTCATCTCTGGACCTCTCTGAGAAGTTATACCAATGTCTGAGGTCAGAGAGAGACTTTGTTCAGCTGGGGGTATTTACTGGCCTGGAAATAAGAACAGTATTAAATATTTCACTCCTTTTTCCTGACACAGTATGTTACTACAGGAGTAGTTAGAGCACTGGACAGGACTGGGTTCTGGAGCAAGTTTTGCAGGCCCCGAGACTCAGGATCAGGTTTTCAGCTAGCACAGGCAAATCGCACTCTGGTAGTGGCTCCAACGAATCTTACTTGTGTTTTTGTCGCAATCTCCTTTCATTCTGCCACGGGCCAGATATTTCTAGTCAAGTGTGTACAATGGCACACATAGCTGCATAGCCTTATATTACATGCCTAGGCAACTATTTATGAAAGCACATCCACTACTTGTGCACACCTACTAGCTCTGTGTATGCTCGTGTGGGTGCACACACTCAAGAACAAGGTTTTCACGCATCTAGCTTGAAAATTTCTGTGCACAACCTCCTGCTCTATCAGGTTAGCGCTCAGACAATCAATTTTTGCTTTAGAAGCTAATGAGGCCATTTTTAACAGGATGAACTCAATCACACCCACGGAAAGGGACTTAGCTGCCTGATGATTTCCACCAAATTGACTAAAACAAGGCATAGCTTTTTCCTCAGCTATTTACAATTGCTGGATGAGCTCTAAGTGGAGTAAATCAAATGAATCCTAGCCTCTTCAGTGAAGCTTTACCAATATTTGGAAGCCAAAGATTACGCTCAGACGACCTTGGGAAGGTCATTCTACACATTATCTGCAAAGATCTTGTGTCCTTTATCAGGAGAAAGGTCTCATATATTCCCTGACGGGCCTATTTTATTATTGCTCTTCTTCCTTATGTGTCATCTACACACTTCCCACAATTTGTTTAAATTTTTTTTTTACATCTGATGTTAGTGGGTGTAAAACAGTACAAGTCTGTCTTGCCAATATTTTAACACTTTGTTATTCTCCATTACTACATAAAAGCCAAAGAAGCAAGTTCCCCTGATCTCAGTGTTACTATAATTTGAGCTTTTTTCATTAATTGTTTCATATTAGTTAGTACATTCATTTTAGATAAACGCGCACACAAGCCTCTCTACAACTCCATGGCTGCAGTGGGACTTTCACTCTAATAACAAGAAGCCCAACTCCAAATGACTGATTATTTTTAGAGTAACAAGCAAGAGGACAAACAATAAAAGAGCAGGGATAATGCATCATGAAATGTACTTTGTTCATTTATTTGACAACTGCAGTTTAGTTGTAATTAATTATGATAATACTTTATGGCATACCAGTTAATGTTCTGTAGTATAATTTGTTAAAGTCTCAGTAACACGAGGCCTCCCCTCCAGCCTTATGCTGCTAAATCTTTACTAGGTAGTAGGGAAAAGTCTGACATTTGGGGAGTGAATATTATGGAGGACACTGTGGAAGGAGAGCACAAATTAAAAATTCACTTTGGGAAATCTGTCAGGGTTACGCGCGCAGAGACAGGTGTATGGCAGCTTTGCACTTGACTTCTAAGACAGATATGAGGGCCTGCACAAATCACTGACACCATACAGAAAGAGCCTTCTGTTGCCGTTTCTCATGTCTATGACATTCAGTCGTAGTTCAAGATCTCTGCAATTAGCACCCACATCTGACTCCCCAGCTAAGCCTGAGGTCTCAGGCCAACAGCTGGTTGCAGAATTTTGCTCTCTGGTACACATCCCCTCCATCCCCATCACTGACCGTTATTGTGGCAATAGCCTCCTCTGAGTTTCCCCTGCGTGCAGAGCGAGAGCTGGGCTGCAGACCTGGGTGCAGCGTGCTCTGCCTGCCCTCACGAACACCGACTGCATCCCTGTTGAAACATCAAGTGCCAGAAGTCCTCCCCAGGCGGCATCCCTGCCCAAGCGCTGTGGACAGGGACCACGTGCCAGGCTGGGGGCAGCTCAAGCCTCCTTTGTGGCTGGCAGCCTCGGAGTCTGCCGGGGAGAGCTGGGCTGCGCCAGGTCTCAGGTCCCCAACAGCATCCTCAGCCACTGCCAGCCCCCTTTGTTGGGCAGACAATAAATTTTTCACGACAGTACTTCTCCCCGCAGAAGGGCCCGGATCTCAGTGGAAGCCTCTAGGTACTAGTATAAGACAAACAATAAATAATTGTGTCTGTCAGAGCATGAGCAGCACGTACAATGCTGTAGACAGCTGTAATAGTTTTACACATTTATCCTTCAGGCCTCAATAGGTTGGGTGTCTCTTTCATAGGCTGAAATTATATTAGTTTCACACTACGTATTGCTTTTCTTATTAAATCTGGCCAGACCAGTTCTTGTCTAGAAACCCATAGCTGTCACATTAGTTTTATCTAAACACATACAGTGCTCTGGACAGGTTCCAGCCTAAAAACAGATCCATTCCTTCCTGCCTGTGTTAGGACTGACTTGCTTTCTTCTTCCTCCCCGCACAACAGCCTCCTCCATATGGAGGGAGTCAACCACCTCTTTTCTCCTCCATCCCCTCCCCACGCGTCTTTCTGAACTTTGCTGCCAGGCTCCATGCATTGCTCAAGGAGATGCAGAAGCAGCCAAGGAAAAGGCACCCAACGGCTGTTTCCCCTTGTAACAACTTCACCTCATGGATGAGCAGAGAGCTATCAGTTAGAGATTGCCAATTATCCTGAATACCTTAACATAGTCAGTCCTTGATAAAGGGGGAAGAATAACCCTTGAAGAACAGTGAGATCACCTCTCAGGATTGCTCCAGACAAGTCAGGAAACTCTCCATTGTAAAATTCTACAGCAGGGTTAAAAACTTTCTTGTAAAAAAATAAATCATCTTCCTCTAGGGGATTTTATAATGTTTCAGGAGCCCCCTCACTCCCCATTCGTGGTTTGTTCAGCATCAAATCAGGTGAGCTAAACCACTGGCTGGTACAGGCTAACTTAGTTCCAGGTATTTAGTTGAATCTAGGGCAATTTGCACTCATTTAGTAGTGGTTTGCCAGGTTGCACTCATTCAAAATTTGGCCTTGGAGACATCTGCAGCATAAGGAGTTGCTCCCTCTCTCTGCCTGGCCTTGTGTCCTTGACTGACAACTGTGACCCTCTAACATCAGTTCTCCTGACAGCATCCTTCATCTGCTGATGTCATTTTTAAGATGAGGGTTGCTTTTCGGGTACCTAAGCCAGGCCCACAGAGAAACTGATTCATGTTACACAGGGGTAAGAAAGCTTCCCTGGAGCATTCATATTTTGCCCTGATAGTTTTTTGGCTAGCAGCTCAGCAGGGAGGCAAAGCACACAACAGGCCACAGTGAGATCGAACCCTCTCCATCTTCCAGAGGAGCTGGCAAGTGATTAACCGCTTCCCGGAGAGAAGTGACACAGAGACATGAATAAAGAGACACTGGCTGTTAGACTATAAGAGCAAGTGGAAATTGCTGATAAGCCATGGGATTCAGAGAAATCTGTGATCGGTAACTGAGCATATAATAACTGTATCACCAGAGGAGCTCCCCGCGTACCCATCTCTCCTCCTCCTCGCACCACTGCAGACACCCACGGTGCCTGTCAGCTGCTGGGCTGAATCTGAGGGAAAGCAAGTCTATTGTCTTTATTAGGATCTGGATGGAGATTTACATCTCCCCTTTTTTGGGTGCTCTACATTATTTTACTTCATTGGTTCTGCATAAGTCTCGGCCAGTCTCTACATACAGTGCCTGTCCACATCCAGGGAAACAAATCTCCTGAATCACTCAGAAGCAGCAAGACAGGAGGGGAAAATATAACCTAATATTGTCTTGTCTACCAATATATTATTTTTAACTTCTGCTAAACGCAACGGCTGTTGCATTTCATAGAGTCACATAGAGTTGGAAAAGACCTCCAGATATCACCTAATCCATCCTGTTGCTCAGAGCAGGACAATCACCATCAAGTGAGCAAGGTCAGCTGTGTCACTGTCTTCCCCTCACAAACCTCCAGAAGAGTATGTCTTGAGGTAGCACTTTTCAATCTTGCCCTGCCCTACTAGCAAAGTTTTCTCTAATGCTCAGTCTGACCCTACCCATTCACAAACTATGGCTGTTTCCTCTTGTTATTGCAGACAATTTTCACCCTAAAATCTGTTTATCCAGAGCCCACTTTCTCAGTTTCCAAATAAGACAGTCTCGGGAGACATTGTCAAAAGCTGTACTAATATCATGGCAGACTATATCACCTCATCCACATAGCCAACCACTTCTTGTAGAGGGCTGTACGGTTGATAAAGAATGACCTATCCTTGGTAAATCTCTCCTGGCTGTTCAGAACTTTCCCAACTAGATTTTATCCTTGCATCACTCATGAAAGGCATTATCCAAAGGGAAAGAAAAAAAATTCCAAGGCAGGGCTGTCTTCAGAAAATTTGAATTCCCTGCATCTGGTCAATAGACAAAGCTACAGTACTCTGAAAAGTAATCAACAGGTCCAAGTAAGATCTCGCATGAAAAGCCAGGCAAGAAGAAAAACTGCTGGCCACAAGGCTATAGAACACAGCAGATTATTTCAGGACAGCCTTTATGCTTTAGGCAAAGCTACATATATAGGTGGCATGTTGAATGATGAGTTACGCACAAACCTTTTAGCTCCAGCACCTTGTCCTCTGCATTATGCCTCCTGCTTTCTGTCCTGAGACCCTGGCCATAAACACTAAGCATTATCATGATTATTCTTGGAGAGGTGGTCATGGTAATGAGCCACCCAACCTTCCCTGGACATGCACATCAGTAATTATGTTTATGTAGGACTCACTGTTACTTTCAAGGATCCCAGGAGAAACCGTTCCTGAAGCCTTAGCTGCAATACAAAGAGATATGGGAGGGATTTGCTGAACGACCAGCTCAGTGTCCTTCTGTTTAATTACCAGGTTCTTTAACAACCCCTCTAATGAGCTGCAAAAGCCTGGATGTATCTTTCAGAGAGCCACCATTAACTACACAGCAACCTGAGGAGAAATTCTCTCCTCATCAGGTTGTGGAAAGCCCAGGACAGATTCACATGTGAAGTGACAAAAATCCAAACCGAACGTGCTGCGTAGTGCTTACTATGAAAACACTAGCTATCATTTTTAGGATTGCAGCAGGAGCAGGGTCCTCTCTCAGACTCTGCTTGAGTTTTAGAGTGGCCTTGTAAGACACTCTGATGTTCTTCCTCCTCAACACACACCGCACCTCCCTTCTCTTGCCCAAGTTTTTTTATGGAGCGCCAGCAACAGTAGTCATTAATGAGGACCTGATCTCACTCTCAGCCTTAAGCCTTGTCCCATAGCACAAGTAATAATAAATACAGGCAAATTTCAGTGTAGAAGAATTATCAGGTTTCACTAGCTGTAACAATACCCAAATTATCAGGTGAAAGCCTTATGGAAAAGCAATTAGGTAATAACAGACTTCTATCAGAGTCATCAGAGACTTTTCATACTGTGCTAGAAAATCAGGACCCAGAATGAGTTTGATTGGATTAAATAAAGAACCCATCTAACCTCTTCATGATCTCCTACACGGAACTGAAGCTTTATGGGGCTTTGAAAAAGCAATCGCAACATTTTGTTTCAAGATTTCCTTCATTCCTTCCCAGTCTTGCAATAAGAACATGAAATAGGATTCACCTCTGTCCACCTTCTCTCCCACATGCTTTCTGCTTTATTGCATTTTTCAGGAATTTATCAGAAAATTGTCCAGACGCCCATCCCAAAATCCCACTGATAAATGCAACAAGGTGAAAAAACAGACCTTACTGATGTTTCAGAATGCAAAAGTGGAGGAATTTGTGTCTCTCGTCCATTCCCAGAGTGCCTGGAGCTGTACAGATGAAACTGTTGTTTGAGGATATATTCTGTGCCAAGCAATCTGAATAAAGCAATCAGCAACCTAGGAGAGCCACCTAATTTAGGCTTTAGCACAGCTGTAAAACAGACACCATCTACAGCCATAGAGAAGAAGCAGTCCCATAACAGAGTAGTGCTGAATACTTCATTTAGGACCATATTTTCTGCTTCTTTTCCTTTGTAGAATGTTTTTTATTTATCTCCCTAAATCTTCAAGACGGTCCCATCACCTCCTGGAAAACAATTATAAGGAAGAGCTGGTTAAAAAAAAGGCAGAAAGGTAGTAGAGACAGTCAAGAGGACTTTCCTATGAAAAGCAGTTGGATGAAGGCATGGAAAAAGAGTCATACAGAACAAAGTTAGTTGTGCAGGCTGGGGAAAGATGAGAGAGCAAGGGTTAACAGGAGAGAAATTGTACGAGGCCTTGAAGACAAGGACAAACCCATCAATACTCAAGAGACTGTCCAGGGATCCTGAAAATACGCAATCATGTTAAGAAAGAACATAAAAAAAAAAAACCCAGAGACAAGAAAGTTCCCTCCCTTTCTGTGCCACCTGTACCTATTCTGATCCTTCCTCTGCCTCCCTCCCCTCACATCAGCTGAGTAATCTAACAATTGATTTGGGTTAAAAACAACTTTCTCTGTTGTTTCGGGGGAAGGGATGCATGGTGCACACAAGGCTGGTCTCTAAGTGGCCCCTGGGCAGACTGGGAGGGGTGGGCAGCTCTCCTGCTTATCTTACACCCTGCAGAGTTACTCCTTCCTGACTTACCTGGAAGTAGACTCATGGACAGAAAGGGCCGCTGTAGCACAGCAACCAGCTATAATGGACCTGGGCTTTTTACAACTTAACTTGTGCAGAATTTGTAACCAATATGCAGACAGGACCAAATCCTGAGACATATCAAATGCATCCAGAACTAAAGAAGTCACTTATGTCTCTACCATGGCTTTCACCAGTACCTGCCTATCCCAGTGACAAGCAAATTCTCTGGTATCCTTTAAATGCAGCCTAAAGGCTGTTACTTTCTACCTTTAGCTGCAGTGAATTCCAATGATATTATTTCCAGAGCAGACCAATGAGTTAGGAAATAATAAATATTTGTCTGATACAGTTCCTCCTCTACAAAATGTTTATAACCCAAACAAAAAGCTGTGGAAAACCTCTCTGTCCTAAGGTCCATTTAATTAGTATTTTCTGTTTCATTCAGATGGTATATTAAAGGTTCACAGGCTCTCTATCTAAACCTATATACAATATTACATGGCCTGGCCTCAGTTTTTCCAGTAAAGGGCCAACTGATGGTCTTTCATTGCCATAAAAACATGCCTTTGCACAGTTTTGCAGCTGCAATGCCCTCTAACAATTGCCTGTTGAGATCTGTTCTAAGACCTTTGAGTCAGGAACCCCCAAACAAACTGCAGGGATTGCAAACCTCTGCAAATAAAAAAAATACGCGAACACTGGTACGTTTGCAAACTGCAAAGGCCCTAGAAGTTGCACTGCTGCTCTTTGTTTGAACAGAGACAAGGGGAAATTGAGGGAAATAGAGAAAATGTACAAAAGAAAATATGGATCTGAATGTTGTGCAAGAAAGGGGAAAGCCACTAGAAAGCAGGTTTTGCTTCTTAGTTTTAAGTAAACAGTTGTCAACAGGGCACTGTGAAATGCAATTACGAACACTGCTCCTGCTCCACCCTTCCCAAAGGGCGGGAGTGCAAGTGAAAGAATATCAATTAAAGTGCAGCAGTGAACACACAAATCCAGAACACAATTTCCCGGTGAAGGCAGGAACGCTTGAAGGCAGTGGAAAGTAGGTTAAGATTTGCATGAAGATAACATGCAGGACAGGACTAGAGGTTAGACCTAATAACCTTAGACAAGCCAAAATGTGTGCAAACTTAGTTTGCATTTTTATTTTACTCTGATGCCTTCCCTCTGTTTCCCATGTACCTGTGATGATTAATACCAAAGGGTATTATTGCACTACTGACATTCAAACCAAGCAATTTCAGTGCTTGGAAAAAGCACTGAAAAAGAGGAAGGGCAGGTGGTGAGGTCAGCTCTCTCCCAGATCTAAGCTCGTTTTCTATTTACATTAATACAAGGAATAGCTGAACATGCAGAGAACACACAGGAAATGTCATCTCTGTTCATAGACTTTTGTATTAAAGGTAAGACCTGAATATATATCTTTCCTTCCAGCCACTGAACTCCACAGATCCATTAGCTCAGGGGCAGTCATGTTTGACTGTGGAGCATAACTGCTGTGGTTTTGGGATCCCAAACATCTACCAAGCCCTTTCAGGTACATCTCTCTCCTCCCTTAACTAAAAGGGTTAACACACTCCAGAACTGAGAATCAAAGGTAAGAAAAAAGAACCAATGTTTTTTCTTCAAGCTTAAGAGAAAAAACAAGTAATTTAACAAACATTACTTAAAATAAGTGTTTCATAAAATGACTTGTGCTCTGCTTTTCTTTTTTTCCTTTTTGTTTTTTATTGTTTCTTATTCCCTCTCCCCCTTACTTTTCTGCCACTGATTGACAGCTCCCTGACAGTAAATTCTCTCAAGTGGCAGGCATTTTTTATAATGTTTCATTCGTGGTACTGCAAACTGGATGGTCCCTTTATACCTCCTACAGTTTCTCTCCCTTTCTAATTGCTTCTAGGAATGATGGCAGCAAAGATTGCAGAAATCAGAGAGTGTCTCTACACACACACTGTTTTCCTGTAGTGGCACTAACATACATCAATTTCCTAACCTGTAAACCCTCCAATAAATGCTCCCACAATGACAGAAAAAAGAGCAGAAAACTCAGGTTAATGCAGAAGACAAATGACTATTTTGCTCTAAGTATGAGATGTGTTTCTCAACCCAGCCTGGGTCACTCTCAGTGGGGGCATACTGGGCACCGCCAGCCCCACAGTACCCCAACATGGATCTGCAGTTCCAGAACAGTGGCAGCTCATGTTAAAAGCTTAGTGTATCATTTCTGAGGCAACCCAGGGGATTTGAACACTCAAGTGACAGATTAATTCAAATCAAAACTGATAGGAGATGAGAAGATAACCATACCATTTATTTTGTGGGCAAACAGCAATTCCTTTTCAGCCTTGATCTCAATAAAATACTTTCCCTTTGTTGTGCAATCACAGCCCAAGACACAAATTCAAAAGAGGCTCAAAATAAGTCCATATTTTCTGTAAGAGCAATTTGCACAAACACTGTGTTTTCCATGTTTACTTTGTTTGCCAAAATTAGAAGTGAAAGCCAGAGCAGCAGGATGGGAGACACTCCCCTGGTTAGAATTACTTCCACTTTTCCTTGGGGTTTCTTACTGACAGTGTAAATTTGGGGCTTGTTAACACGTTACACGACATCAAGCATCACACAGCTTTTCTTTTCAATCTGTTTGTTTCTGTTGCTTAGTTGTGGTGACAGTTTAAATC
Organism: Astur gentilis; assembly: GCF_929443795.1. Lineage (NCBI taxonomy): Eukaryota > Metazoa > Chordata > Aves > Accipitriformes > Accipitridae > Astur > Astur gentilis. Next base: position 5,341,302 of record NC_064884.1, read on the forward strand.
TGAGCAGGAGGGGGAAAGCCTTTGTAGTGGCAATGCTGGCGGCCTGTCTGTGCTGGTTTTGCTTTCAGTTTCTAAGAAGCAGAAAGAAAAGTCCTTTCTAAATAACTGAAAGTCACCAGGACCAGCAGGCTTGGAAGCTGCGATTGCAGAGAGGCTGGTCTTTTGATTTAGGGAAATAATCTAGTAATGGAAAGGAGGGAGAAAGAGAGAGGGGGCTGCATTTAGCCTGCTAACCCTGACTTCCAGGCTCAGCTCCCTGCTTTGATACAGAACCCAATGGGATATTTCAGCTAGCCACTTTGAACCACCTCTTTAAAGGATTAAGCTTCTAAATGCCTCAGTAGAAATTAGGCACCTAAATGTCTTCAAGGATCAGAGCCTGTGTCTATAGCCAGACGAGATTTGCAGAGAGATTTCTGTGCCCCAGGCTGTGGACGGTGTCTGACGAGACTTGCAGCGTGCACATTGCAAGCTGCCCAAACCCAGCTTGGCACTCTAGCTTCCCATCACGAAAACTGGAGATAATAGTACTCTCTTGTCTTACTAGGGTGGAGGGAGGAGAAAGTCATTAAAGATTGTGTGATGCTCACCTAATACAGCCCTAGGGAGCAGATAAGTGAGACTTTTCTCAAGTATTTTAACAGAGAATAACTCTACTGACTTTGGTGGCAAAACGGAGCCAATTTGCACAGCCCAAGGATCTAGCTCTTGATGCTTATCTAAAGCTTCTAGGACTACAAATGAAGGCTGCAGGTATCACTGGCACATCCTGCTGTTTGCTGCTATAAAGTGCAGCACATAAGCAGTTGTAATAGCAATGTGAAGTTTCTGGTGACCCTGCCCTCAAGGTAGGTAGCGCATCGTGTGCATTTCCTTGCTGGCAATGGGTAACATAATGAGTAATAATTCTTCTGCTCATCGTCCTGGGGAGAACTGCAAAGTGCAGAAGCCCTTGGCAGGGTGGGAGGAGACAGAGAACTTGCTCTGGAAGTAGGTTCAAATCCAGCCTCCCTTATGTTGTCAGGGCCGTTTTTCCTCCACATGGTCTCCTGGCCTATCCCAGTGCCAAGAGAACTGTGCGAGACCTTGGAGTTTGCCGTGCATCTCAAATGCAATCAAATTCCAGACTTCCCCCTGCCCTGCCTTTGATCAGAATCTGCAGCCTCTCCATGGTCCCCAATCAAGGCAAATGTTCTCTTTTCAATGTCTCACAACAGGTTGAGTCATTTTTCATCACCTTCCCCCTCTACAAAGCCCGAGGCTGCTGTTTCCAGACAGTCAGGTTTCCCCCCAGCTGTGTATTTGCCAGTATCTTGGTAACCTAAGCCCGATCTGATCTTTCTCTTCCCAGTGCTTCCTACTTCCACAGATGCTACCAAGATCTCCTAGCACCTGCAAGAGATTAGTTCCTGAAGGACACACAACTACCAAAGAAGTCATGCCCATCCCTTAATGCCAGCCTCATTCCCAGACTTTAATCACTCCAGTATGATCTGCGGGTATGACCAGCACTTCCCTCTGCACAAGGAATAATCTTTCTTGGCCATTTCCAGTAAAACTCTTACTGCCCACCAAGCCTTTATACAATCAGCAGTTAGGTTTTTTTAATGGTGAGTATAGTTAAATATTCAAGAGGAGAAAACAAGAACAACTCTCAAGTCTTGCAGTTCAAAACGAGCATGGGAAAACTGACTTCCAGCTATTTTCACATTCAGAAAGATTTGACACTAAATCCCACATGTTACAATGAAAAACCTTAATCCCCAAGCTGCACAAGGGAAAACGGAAGACAGGGAGATATAGATAGGTTGAAATGCTGGACTTCATAAAGTTTGGACTGAACAGAGCATTTCTGCAGAAAGTTACTGCCAATTGGCGCGCATAGCCAACTGTGGGGCATTAAATTGATGCCTGATTCAGGACTGAATGGAAAGGAAATGGAATATCCATTCAAAGCTGGGACCAGGAGGGGACATATTTTGCAGGTGGAAAAGAGCAGGTTGCTCTGGCTAATTAGTAGGTAATCAGGTCCAGTAATAGTAGTTTTCTGAGTGGTAACCAATTTACCCTACATAGAAGGTTTCCCCTGAGGTATCTCCTGCTCATATTGGATATTTCTTGATTGGAGGTTTTTCAGTTTAGCAAAGTAAAAGCAGCTACTGTTTCAACTTATAAAAAAAGTCTGAAATAGCATCAAGGGCCCAGCATGTGGTTGCTGGTTGCAGGGGAAAAAAAGGAAGTCCATTCAGGCTCAACTACAAGGTTGGAATGGACTTCAGAGGGATCACTGAAAGCTTAACTGTCTAAAACCCACTCTGTCACCTTTCTGGCAAAGCCCATTGTGACAGCTGTAACTCCAGAGTAGTTTTCCATGCCCATAGAGGTATGGCTTAAAATAATCCATATTTTATATGCAAAAACATTTTTAAAAATGCACAAAATAAACCACTGCAAAAACGACAGCTGGGGGGAAAGAAAACAAATAATTTGATTCGTTTCCAGACAGTGTTGGAAAGTTCTTCCCCACTAAGAGGAACTTCATACCACTGTCTGAATAGGACAACAAAAGAAGAACTGTAGCAAGCCTGAAAAAAATGCTTCCTAAAAGCTGTCAATCTGCAGGATGTATATTACAGCTGAAATGCTGATGTTAGCCTCATATCAAAGAGATAGGGCTCCTGGAATAGTAATTTTTAGTGCCAAGCAGATATTCAAACATGACAGGGCAGGTAGTCTTCCTCGAGAGGATCCCTGGAGGGACAGAAAGGAGCTGAACTCCAGGAACCCAGTAATTTCTCTGGGAAATGGGGGTAGATGAAGAACAAAGGGCAGGGGACCGATCCCCATCTTTATTCTGAAACTGCTGTGGACTTGACAGAAATATGAAGGGGATATAGTTTAAGCATTGTGCAAGTCTTGGAAGAGTTTAATACAGAACTAGAATGAATTCAGTTAATAAATATAGGAGATAGTAGGAAGGACCAGTTGGTACATATGCTGTTTTACATGACAGGCCTTGAATGAGATTCACTGCATTTACTAATACTTCTGCTCTGAATGGTCAAGTGCCCCATCCAGTTAAACTTAGCCTCTTCTTCAGCCTTAAGACATAGTTCTGTAAAGCATATGAGAGGCATACCATGATAAATGTGTATGTTTCGTCTCTGCAGCAGCCTGGAGCTGCCCCAATCAGTGTACAGAGAAAAACTCAGAGACGTATCAAGTGGCTCAGCTCCAAGTTGGCACCACACAAGGTAACAGAATTTCTCAGACAAGAACACAAGGGCTGGGGAATTTTAATATCTTCTTCTCCTACAAGTAATTTCCAGTGTTTATGCTCTGTGGAGCTCCTTACGAGTGTCAGAGCAGAACAAATGTCATTTTTAATGGACTTGCTAAATCATAAAAACCGTTTGCAAAATTGCATCTGATTAAAACATGAAAATGTTCCATTATTCACAGAAGGATCCCAGGCAGCTTGCAACAGCGGCAGTAGTGGGCTGTCTGAAGAGAAATCTTGGCCTGCAGGACTTTACCTCAGTAACAAAAAGTAATCTTATAATGTACTCTAGCCAAATACAGACACATTTTCCTGGAGCGACGGAACAAAGCTTAGCCTTCATCATCACATCATTAATTCTTGTAGCAACATATAAAAATGCATGACAATATGCATTACAATGTACAACTCGACAGCATGCATTGTCATTGGTAATATTCAAATACTTCCGAGATGTAGATCACAGTTCCCTTTGGGAGAAGGCCAGCTCTGGAACAGGCCAGAATATTTCATTTCTAGGGTGGTTGTCACTAAAAGAGTTTCCAATTATTTATACCCATTCTAACCTGCCCACATTCACCAAAAAAATGCCTCTTACTCCATATGGAAGGGGAGTAAAAATTGAAAGTTCTTTCCCATATGGACAAAGCAGATGTGTCGATACAGCATGTATTATAAATAGGGGCTGCTTTAGAGAGTAAATAGCACTAAAACCAGAAAGGATACCCATCAAAATTATGATGTTATACCATTTACTGGCAAGAATGTAGAGGCTTAGTTCTAACTATGCTCTCTAGATGGTGATGCAGAGTAATTATGCTTTAGTTTACCGAGCATGTAACCTTTGGTAACAGTATATTCTGAAAAGTGACAGCAAATGATTTAGCCAAACACGCCACATCTAGGTAGCTGCCTACATCCTAGATGTCAAACAATACATCAATCAACCTTTTACTGTTAAGCTGTTATTTAATTTTCAGGGGATTCGGGAAGCATGTTCCTTCCCAAAAGCGTATTTTTTATTTTATTTAACTAAATAATGCATCTTCAGGGGAAGAGGTAGGAAGGGAACCAACATTATTTTTGGAAAGGCAAAAACATATCACTTAAATACATCCAAAGCCAAAACATTTCAAAAGGATCCAAACTTTACATTGTGCATGTCTCAAAATAGCCGATTAAGTTCTGGTTTCATAATGGCATTTCCATAACAGAAAACATGTATGCATTGCTTTCTAAAAGGATAGAAGAGCATGAATAATTCCAGCATTGAAATGGTTTGTTACGAGGTTACCAAAGCTGCTTATTTCCCTTGCGAGTGCAAATACACCCTGATCTGACCATGTTAGCATGTCTAGTTTTAGGATTGTGACAGGAGATGAGGACTACTTGCTGCACTGGCTGATGCTGATGAGAAGGCAGAGGGGATATGTTCTTCCAGTGCCTCCAGATATTCCATATGTATGATAGGAAACAGAGACTCTGATACAGCAGCATTTACATACTGGAAACATCTACTGCAATCTTTGCTGTACAGAGAAATTCACCTGTAACACATCACCTGGTAAAGATTTGACCAGTGTTGTTGCATGGATAAATTCATTAAGGCAAAGGTGCTTTGAAATAGTTGGATGAAACTGTCAAGTAAGAATAAAAAGCAGACTATCAGTGGTGCTGCAGTATTTTCCCCATATGCCAGTGTCAGAGAGATGCTGAAGTTCAGCTTAGGCAAATTTCCTACCATCATGCAGTACTGTTTTCATGCAAAGGTTAATAACTCCTGATATGTTCTGTGAACTCAGCATTTCTCCTGAATTTCAGCTTGATGTACTGCCCTTTTCACCATGAGCACATTTCTTCCTCCCTGCCTTCCTTTTGCTAATCAGTTTTATCAACACAGCCTCAGGTGAAGAATGGCTTTCAAGATATGTAGACTACTGGACAGAAATTCTTACTTAATGCAAATGATAACAGTCAATAGAAGCCTATTAATAAGCTACAAAAATCCAGCCATGGCCCAGAATCACAGCTGACTTAAACTGAAATAGCAATGTCAATTTACACCAGAGAGCCTGGCCTTGCAAGTTTATAAATCTCAATGCTCTTTAAAAAACAAAACACTAAATCATTTTGCCTGAGATGAGAATATCAATTATATTGCTCTATATCCTTCACCATAACCATTGATTTGTGCTTCCCTATTTCATCCTAGGATTTTCAAACACAAGTAGAAAATTTATGGCTCCATTCTGTAGAGAGGAAAACTGAGAATCTTGTGAATTGCTGGTGGTCAGTCGGCTGTGGGAATCCAACCTCCCGTGTTCATCCCAAAGGAGTGCAAATGCCACTCTCACCATCCTGAAAAACTAATCCCTTGTAGCCCGAGAGCTCAGTCAGCAGTGTTGAAGGTGCTCGTTTTCACAATCAAACTGTTTTACAATGTCTTAGCAAGCCTGTAAAGAGACCCCTGTGTCTCCTGAGAAGTTTGGAAGATGCCGGCATAACGTCTAATCTTCTGGATTCCTGGCAATTAATAGCTCCAAGAGACTAAGACACATTATATTATCATACAATTCTGCAGGCACTATACTTAATCCTTCACGCCTACCCAGTGAACAGTTTCTTCTGAATTGTATGCAGTTTGGTGTTGGGCCAGAGAAAAAGAAGCTGGGCAGTTCATGCTCATTGAAAGACCTTTCTTCCCCTACTAGCCTGGGACACGGATACCCCAAATGCTGTCAAGCTTGTTCTCCAAAAGGTCACTGAAGAGCTCCTGCTTCATGGCAGACATATGTCGATTTCTCTGAGATTAATATGTGTACATTTCAAGCTTAAGTCTGTTGGTGCCAGGGATTCATCCGATTTCAGGCATTACAAGAGTAATGTATTTGTATTCCCTCCCCGAGCAGCATTCGGCTGCCTGCCGAGGACAGGCCCTTCGTTATCCTGGGCAGGCAGGAGTGAAGGGGGATGGAGCACAGAGCAGGTTTCCCTGCCAAGGGACCCTGGCAAAGGGATGGACTGGTACTACAAAGGTTGCAGTAAAGCATCCGTGGCTGCATTCGATTAAAAGTTATATTAATGCTTAACTCTCACATAGCATTTCTCATCCTGAGACTTAAAGTGATCAACATAATCAAACCTGGTTTAGAGCACGAAAAAGTGATTGGCTTAAAGTCATGTAGAGCCTCAGAGGAGAACAAGGATTAGACCTAGGTCTTTGACTGAAAATAGCACTGAAAAATATTCTGCTGCCTCCCTACTTAAGTTTTTCCTTTTAATCCTGCTTCTCTGGATCTGGAATTGGAAGCACACTCTTTTCTGTGCAACAATCCCCAATGTAATCATGGTGATGAATGCCTTTCTGGATCTTTCTTTCTGATCTGAGAGGTAGATCCACTATGCAGACACCCCCAAGCCTTAGACAGCAGGTGACTGACAGGGACAGACAATTCTCCCAGATCTCGAAGCATGTCAGGAGCAAGTTTAACTGGACAAGACTGGGGTAAGTATTGTTCCTTCCATGCAGCACAATGACTTGAAATAGTCAAACCAAAAAATTAACCCCATCCTACCATCAAGAAGAAACTATATGGAAAGGCTTATGTTCATCAACTTCTCCAGCTCTTAATTAAGGACAGGGGGTACTCAACTGTTTCTTTACACTACCACACACCTTTTCCCAAGGAAGGATGGGCAGCCAACACTCCCTTGTCTGCCAACACTTCCTCTGCAAGGTGCTGTTAGAAGTCACACTTCTCTTTGTGATGGGGACACCCCAGAGTGACCCCTTGCTCCCCAGGGAGCACAGCCAAAGCAGCACCTGACCACAGTGAGGGGCTAGAGTCACATCATTGAAGCACAATATTGGCTAAAAAGAATAGGACAACAAGCACCAACCCTTCCCCTGTATTATCTGTTGTAGAGCTGCAGGTCTCATCTTTGGTTGACAGTGAACTTGGGACAGAGCAAAAAACACAATCCTTTCCCTGCTGAGATGAGCCATTAGTAACTCTTGGCTCACTTCTTGACCCCATGTTACTCAGATGGGATCACATTCCCTAGAAACTGAAGTACTTCTACTTGAATGTCTTTTGATAAAAAGATGTTCTCAGCTATTGCAAAAAAAATGTTATTCTTGTGACCCTAGTGTGTTGCCAGCTTACCCCAGCCAAGAAGTTGGTCTATTGCAGGCGTTATTTACAAAATACTTGTTCTGTGGTTTACAAGCACCGAGACAGTTCATGAGCAAATGAAAGTGAATCACTGTATTAGATAGTTTTGTTGTTTTCCCTACACTCTGCCTTCTCTATGAAAGGTTTACAGCAACATTAATTTAAAACCTCTCTATTAAGATCACTCACTGCCATGACTAGAGAGCAGAATGTTGTGAGGTACATAGAGTAATATGTTGCACAAGGAAAAAGTACAACCCCTAAAGACAATAAGAGCAAAAATTGCTTTCTCTTTAAGGTCTACGGAGGTATGTAGCAAGATACGGAAAACCACTTCTAGTATGGAAACTCCTCAGCCCTAGGTAGCAAATAGCATCTTGTATTCTTGCTATAGGTTTAAATTAGAATTGGAAACCAGAAAGAAAACAAAAAAGCAAGCAAAGATGAGGTTTTCCTGCTGATTCTTCTGACATCCTTGCTGGTGTATGGTGTGACAGGAGCTTCTCAGTGGATGCTACAGGCTCTTGTCACAGGATGGCTCATTACTGCTTTTGTAAACCCACTAATTCCTGATATTTCAGCACAAACCTTGGAGGCAGGAACATCTCCATGCAGGAGATATCAGGAATTACTTCAGTGAGCTAGACCTGAGAGCCAGGTCATAGCATAGGCACTGCTTACATCCCAGCTAATGACTGCAGGGGATGTGCCAATAAACCTTCTGCAAAAGAAGCTAGATAACCTCCATGAATATCTCGAGGGTAACAGTCAGTCAAGGACATACCTACTGCAGCTTTGAAAGACTGCAGCCAGAGGCAACAACAGAACCAAGTGGACAATCATCATAATTTCTATATCCATTCCGTAAAATTTACAAGCCAATGGCTTTTCAGCTCAAACTGCAGAGCTAGTTCATGAACTAGAGATCAACTTTGACCAAAATGGAAAAAAAATGAAGGGCTTGTAAAGATGCAAGACATTAATTATATGACTACACCGTAGTAGGCATCAGCAATTTTCCTTTCAACTTCCTGCCCTCAGTTCCCCAGAACTTTGGTTAATTTTGAGCCAAAGCATTTCAAAGCTCAATTCTTCTGCAGAAAAGCCTGATGGAAACTAATTGATGTGAGAGAAATTCAAGCATGAAACAGAAAATGCCTTTCTCCCTATCTATTATTCACACTTCGTGGTGAAAGAACCTCAAAATGTAGTAGTGGGGACTTCTAGTTCATCTTGTTAGCATAGATTTGCCAAATTCTAATGCTCAAGCCATATATTTTTTTCCCCTAAACGGCCAACAGCCACAGGAAAAAAAAAAAAAGAGGCATAGAAAGTCTCAAAGGTTTCCAATAGTAACAGACCAAAAGGAATAGATCTGGAAGTTACAGAGAAGGAGAATCTTTTATCCAGTGGCCCAGCTACAAAAAGTGTTTTCTAGAATTCACCATCCAAGTTGATGTAGCTAGCTGATGGCACCGAAGGTTCTGACCTTTTCCTCCTCCACCGCTCAGCAAGTGCTGTTGGGTGGGAGGAACTGACATTATGGAGCTCAGGGAGAAATGCTGAGCAATAGCTCTGTGCCTTCTGCCAGGCAATCGTGATCAGACTGCAGTCTGCCCATTTGCTTTCCTCCAAATGAGGAAGCTCTGTTTTGTTTTGTTTTTTCTCTTTAGACTACAGCATAAAAACAAGCCAAGAAAACAGATATAAATGTCCACAACATGACAAGATTATGCTGCAGAGCTGAGATGTGGGAAAGTGAGAGAGGAGAAGATGTACTGGTAACTCTTAATAGAAACCACAGCCGATAAACAGTAAGGAACAGGGAAATCTGTGCTTACTTCTCACAGCCTTGTTTATGATAACAAAGGTTTGGTAATGAATTACTGGTAAGTGGCCTCCTTTCGTGGGAAATTATTCAAGCAAGCAGGTGCGGCTTAACAAATATTCATATTGTTCTGGCTACAAGGCACTCCAGGAGATGTGCTAAAGGGACCATAAAGCACCAGCTACCTGTACAGACACCCACAGTGGGGTGTTGAGAGGTGGCAACACACACAGGCAAGAGACTGCTGGGTATACGGGGGGAGAGAAGGTTGCATCTGCTCGGGCATCTGTCCCACTCGATGCAGGCGCCAGCCCTAAATTCAGCATCCCAAACAGTGTAGCCCCTGAAATCTTGTTGGCCACCATGAAGCTTATTTTATCATTGAGAAGCCCATTCCGAGATTGCTTGAAGAACATGAGGAGGAGGGTTTGAAGCCCTAAGCTAGGATTCAGGGATCTGAGTTCTGGGTGCCACTGGCTTTGCACGTGACTTCTGGAAAGCCGCATGGGATAGCTTTGCAAACACATCTTTCCAGGGCTCTCACGCCACCTCAGTTCCTCTGCTTTGCCCATGCTGGCAGCTAAATCCCGTTTTTGCTTGCAAAAGGCTCAGGCACTAATACAGCACTCATCATTTCAGTTCCTAGATGGATAAATACTCTCACTGCCACTCTAAGCTGTCACAAGGATTTGTATCTGCCTTCATTACATCCCTTCCAGTCACAGTATAATTAAATCCAATGTTGCTTTAAGTCTCAGTGAGCAAAGGAAAATTCAAGAGATTAATCAGAAAATTTCTCAAAAAGAGTTCTAAAAATATTCTAAATAGACCAGAAAACCAGATGAGTGGCATTCTCATTTATTACTGAGCCAAGCTCTGGATACAACAATCAACTTGATAGATAACACAGATCTTCTGCCTCTCCTATTTCATTCTAGAAGCTCTCATTCAGAGCCAGATCAAGATGCAATTCTCTCTATTATTGTCTGTCTCACTCACTGGAGTTTATTTTTGGATGTGTGTTTTCAGCATTCTCTCAAGGGGTGTGCTGTTGTCATGATTTTGAATTAGGTTTTTCCTTTATCATTGTCCCCATCCTGTAATACTTTTCTTGGAGCACATGTGTCCTAAGATACTGTTCAATTCTGTCCTTCCAAAAGCCTATGAGAATTTCGGTGTTGCTTTCAGGGCAGTCATGATGTAATTTGCAGACATGCAATAGAAATTTCCCATATTATGGTTCTCAAGGCTTTTTTACACAAGCCTGGACCAGCTTTCCATGATACATAATCTGATGTTTACAGAGCAGTTATAGCTGTTTAAGCCCCTCCGCTGTTTCCTCCTGGCCACCTCAGCCCCAATATAACTGATCACCTTTCTGCATCAAGTAGAACAGGTTCACCTATACCATCTTTAAGAGTAACTTCACAAGCTTCTTAGTAAGCTAATGTTCTGACTGTATCCTTGCATGCTTTTGTCACAGTGGCTTATGTCTACTGACTGGGCAAAACTTAACAGCTGATTTACATCAAGAGCACAAGAACAAAAGCAGATGCTCATCATTTGCAGCTGGGCCAACTGAGTTGTACAGAGGGGTTGTAAATATTCCCACTGGAGCAACCAGAGAGATCTGATCCAGGAAAATTTCAGCACTTAGATCAGTGTCACTTTAGCTGCTACCAAGAACATTTATTGCAAATATATAACGCCATAAAATAAGGCACTCGCTTTTCATGGTGTAAATGACCTTGCAAAGGCATGAAGGGATGATGGAAGAGGGCAGTCAGTCTCTGTGCCTTGCCTGTGAATTCCTGCTCTGATTCAAAAACATTAACTCCTGAGAAACACCAGATGCCATTTGCTGACCTTAGGGCAGCAGTTCTGCACAGCCCAGGCTGCCAGAGCTGGTGCCACCTCAGCATCCTCTCCATACCTGCTCGTGCATTCCCATTCCACAGAGAGGCCTTGGGTCTGACAAGCACCAGCAGTAGTCAGCTCACACCTAGAGAGGAATTCAAAACTCCCCATGTACCCGGCTGCTCATGTGGCTGGAACACAGCCCCCAGGAGCAGTAACTCATTCAGAAATTAAGAAATGAACAAACCAGTGTAAGTTCCAGAGGAAGCCAGCCTGCAAGAGATTGCCTGAATACACTATGAGCAAGGGGAATGCAAGATAGGCAATGTGCCTGCAGGATGGAAATTACACGGGGAAAGAGGTAGGTAGCACTAGAGTAAGGAAAGGATATTAAAAACAGAGCATCATGATTCAATGCCAAAATTATTAGGAAACCAAAGGAAATATGCTAGAAAGCAGCATAATCCATATCAGTCACTGGACGCTGTTCCACTGGGGAAGACTGGAGGTGTCAAGGTTGAAAAGCCTGCCATTCATTATTTTTGATTTAGTGCTGCACAGACAAGAAGAGCTTACATGATGCATTGGTTGTATATTCTTCTATTGATCTCTCAGACTTAGTTTTCTAAACTTACCATCCATCACCCCCACCAGTGCCGCTCAAATTCCCCTTGAGAGGAGGCTAAAGAGAAGCAACTGTCCTGTCTCTCAGGGCCATGGTGCAAATGGTTTATGAGAGCCAAGGACATATGGGAACTTGGGTTGATCCACTACCTTTATGATGGATTGGCAGCATTTGTGGATATTACTTTCTCCCTACTAGGATGGCTCCTCTGAAAGGCAAAAGCCTTGAGGAAGCTGTGTGCCCAATCCCACTTAGGTGAGACAAACCGATCATGAGGCAGGGAGAGTTCATCTCTAGCTCATGCACAACTCACTCCACTAAGACTTTATTCCACCTCCATGGAAACTAACTCTGAAAAACTACCTCCTCCCAGAGTACAGATCTGAGCACTCTCTTTCTAGCTTGGCCACAGCCTTGGCACTAGGTTTTGTAAGGACACATTGCTTTGCAAACTCTATAATTCCTCTTCCCTGTTCAGCCCATACCCAGTCATTTACCAAGGAGTAGGTATGTCCAAGTGAGGGTACACAAGGAATGAGAAAACAGCTTGTGAAACAAATGCAAAACCCCATATACACCTACATATCTGCTTTCTCGTGTATTGTTCTTGCCAGCAAGTACTATTTATGGCCTGTGTTGGCCTGACTGGGGAGGGCTAGGTGGGCAGAGGAAGACCCGTGGTATAGCGGCAATATAATCTAAAACTATGGTTAAGCTAGTGCAAATTGAGCTAGGAAGTCATATTTTTGTGATTGTAAAATAATTTCTTAACTCTCAGATATTGGGATAAGACTTAATATGTGGGACAGATTAGTGTTCATATTTTCACACTTTCACCAGAACAACTTGAAACTAGCCTTTACTAGAGAAAATATGGCAGCTCCCACAACTCAGCATTTATTACCGCCTTCTCATCTAGTCTATGGAAAGAGGAAGACTTTTTTTAGAGCATCAGTGGCAAAATGGGGTGGTGTGAATATCCTCTACATACCCAATAGTTATTTCTCTGTTTCCCCAGACCAGCAAGAACAACCCCTAAAGTCAGTACCAGACAAAACTCGTGAAAAGCAGTGGCGGTGTTGCCCCAAGCAAGGAGTAAGAAAGAAAACATCAAATGGATTGTATCAGGATTCATCTTCCACATGTCCTGCTATCATTTTCTTTTGCTGTGCTCTGCAAAATGTCTCACAAAAGCATTGATGGATCTGACAGTCTTGAATCCATCATCTTAATTCTTACAGAAACTCTGGAAGAATCTTTACAAAAATTCTCACAAAGCTTCTCCCTCGCCCCTTTCTTGTAAAAAGATGCAGATGTTAAGAACACAAAGCATTATTCATTTCCTCCCTTTCTGACATTTCAGGTATAAAAAAGGAAGCCAGGTATGAAGGTTAAGAGCAATCTGTCTGTGCTCAATAAGAGATGGGAAAAAAAGAGAGTTGAAATTGCACATTATTAGATGATCTTCCGTTGCCCTCTCAATGCAAAGAAGAGCAGCGTTACAAGACAGGGAGAGTTTTAAAACCTGTAAATGCCTCCAAGGGAGAAGTGCTCACTGGGGAGGGAGAAGTGGTACTAACAGGTTACATACCAGGAAATCTCAAAGTTTAGAAGAAAGCTGAAGAAGGTTTTTCAGAAAAAGGTCTTTAGACAACTACACAAAATAGGTCTGTGTTCTGGTTTCTCTGTACGTGGGTTAGTTAACTAACCTATAGTAAACCCTCCCATGTCAACATGGCACGCACACAGCAAGAGTCCCAAACGCACACTTTGGAGTTACTGCAAGCACTACAAGGAGAAAAGAAAGCAGATGCTAACTGCGTCTTAGGTTGCATTGGCCCAGGAACACATCACGGGTTCAAGGTAAAAGTGCATCCAGAACACAGCCAGAAATAACCTTGCCTGGAGGAACAGCCATGATATAAGCTTTAGGTTTAGAAAAAAAAAAAAAAAAAGATCTGTTTACCTTTTACCAAACAGCTCTACTATTAACCAATTACTGAGAGGTAGCTCAGAGCAGCAGTGCTTGCTGGCTTTATTATAGTTGAACATTTCAGGGTCTGCTAATGGGAGATAAATTCAAGTACGGGAAATTGGATGCAATTAGAGTCATTTTAGCAATAGTTCAGAATGGAACTGACCTTTGCTTTCACATGCAGGGATCCAACAGAGAGATTATGTTTAATATTATTTTGTTGTTGAAGAAAGCTTTTGTGTTTGCAAGTACCAAAACAATTTACCTAAGCAAAGAAAAACATTATATGAACTAGGGTTTAGAGAATGGTCTAGGATTTAAACCTCCTAAATTCATCTCGTCTTTGCCATCAACTCAGTGTGACAGTAATTTTGCCTTGCTATGACTCATTTTACACATCTTTAAGGCTTGGCTGACTCAACAATGCCTTGTAGCTCCTGAATATACCCTTCTTTCTAGTTGACACTTCCCTTATTTGGTGTTGACATCTTCAGAGCACTTACAGGCAATTATCAGTTTCCACTGCGAATCCACCTTGCCAAGTCAGCTGAGCAGTCTGGTGGGAAATCAAATCATTCCGATGGGGAAGTTCCTTTATTAGGATAAATATTAAGGGTCTTTTCCAAGCCTGCTTTCTACAGCTGATGCGCAAAGCAGTCCTTAGATAGTATCTGAAAGGCTTACACTAGTCATAAACAGCACTACTATTACAGGGGTGACTTTAACCAACACTGCCACAAATGAATACTGCTGTCTGCAGTGAGTCAGAACCGGATGGACATCAAAAACAGCTCTCGTATTTTCATATATATATCTTCTTCCCTTTTCCTCTGCTGTTTTGTGCACCCAGCAGTGCTCCCCAGTCATCTGTCTAACCTCAAGGTCTGCAGCTACCAGTCAAAACTCTTGGAAGTCTGGCATCGTGGGCTCAATATACAAAGTGCTTATTTTTAACACAGACTGATGGCTTTTCTCCTAGATAATGATGATTGATTCTGTTTTCCATCCTTTGTCAAGGCTTGGCACATGCCTAGAATTTTAACTAGTCCTTCTTCTGATACTTCCATGCGTCCATCTGTTCCTCTGGATCTCTCTCATTCTCCTGCTTTAAATAATGAACTTTGCTACGCTCAGAACAATCTATTAATAAATAACAATCTCAGAGATTTCACAAGCCAATTAATAGTAAAGCGGCATTAGAAACTGAAGTGATAGATGCCGCTGAATGGGAGAGGTGTGGGAGGGTGGTGAAGCTGCCAGTCCTTGTACACACAGGATTAGCAGAACTCTCTACAATAGCTGGGGGGCAAAGTTGTGCAAACAGTGCCATAAACAAACTCATAGTAATTAAGCATGCACACACTTCTGTGCAAATTATGCCTGAGCAACACAAAGGAAGGAGTAGAACTGCATTAATTCTAACATTCTCTAACACACAAAATGAAGATGTTATTTGCAGCTACAGTTCAGGCACATCAAAGAGAAAGTCCAGCTAATTGAGCACTGGGAATACAATAGCATTGAGGAGTTTTTCTGCTTTAACTTGTTGTTTGAATGTAGCACAACTGACCTGGTAAAAGACATCGATGATCTCCTAAATCTGCTCTGTCCTTTGTCCTATCAATCCCTGCATTTCTGCTCCCATTTGCACTGACTGGCATGGCACCGTTCAAGGTCCCAGTTAAGGCTTGTTCCCTTTCTTTGCCTCCCAGCCTGATGACAAATGAAGCAAACAGTGAGAAATAAGAGTAGCAGAAGATGAAGACAACACATAGTATACTCGCTGCCCCAACTTCAGCTAGTTGACTCAATGGACATAACTGAGTTACTTATTTCCACTGAAAAGGGACAGAAGCCTCCATGGACTAACTGAGCCCATCTGTGGTCTGGAAGTGCCTACCCCTTTGGCAAAGCATCAACCATTGACAGCTCTGTTAGATCAAAGGATGGCTCTGCAGGGCTATACCTCTCTCTGTAACTGTAAGAGTTGGACAGTACTGTTCCCTACACTGGTTGGGCATTTAGGAATTGTCTAAACCTTTGACTCGGCTACATTTTTGCTTCACTTCATGTTAAACACGTGCTTGAATGTTTAGCTGAATGATTTGCCAATATTCTAGTCCACTGTGCTTGCCATCTCAGTTTGTTCCTTTTATTTTTGGTCTTCATTCTTCTGTCCTCTCCTCCTTTCCCTTTAATTTCTCAGTCTAACTCCTGTGGGTTTTTTTCCTCATTTCTCCCTCTCTGCCCTTCATAATGACTTAATCTGGCAGGCAGTGTGACAAGCGAATGAATCGAACACGGAGTTTCCTGCACTCCAGATTCATTTGAAGATTTCTCCCAGATGCAGCTCTAAAGCCCCAGATTCAATTTTCCTTTGACATAATAACAGAATTAGTCTTATATTGTCATACATAAATTACTCACAAGCCCGGTGCCAGGAAAGAAAGAAAGAGGGGGGGGAAAGAGAAGAATACGATTCAAAGGAAGGTGTGAGTGTGACAAGTAACAACAGAACAACAATAGGCAACCGGTGGGTGACATCTATCATATCTGACAAACAAGGAGAAAGCCATCTCTATATCAAAAGTAAAAATTATTTACCTCTTCTTCTCTTAGCCCTTGAGCCATTAAACCTTATACTGAGGATTTCTGTGTCTTGCAAAGGACACACAAAGTCTAAATAACTCTCAGATTGAAAAATATTGTATCTGACTTTTAGTTTAGTGGAGTGGGTTTTTTCTTCCTCACAAGACACTATTCACAGAAATAACCCTACTGCCCTTAGCTGCAAGAAAGACACTGCTCCTGCAAAAGTCATTAAGGTAAGAGCTGGACGATACCCTTCCTATCCTCCTGAGGTGGTTTAAAGACCTCAGGTGCTCCCAGACAGCAGCTCACCCAGGCTTCTTTTTCTGGGGGGCTGTTGGCTGGGAGACAGGACCCTGCAGGTGACCATTGCTCCTCAGTGCAAGCCCTAAGCCTCCTGCTCTCAAACCCTTACCCCAGCTGCCTGGGGGGTTCACAGCACTGGAAAGGGTGGCTCAGCCTGTGCCATATTGGTTTAGTTCCAACCCATCCACCACCTCGCAGCTTGAGAAGGGAAGAGACGAGCAGAGCCAAGCCAGCCAACACTGGAAATGCCCCCCATTCTGTCTGGCCTGGACAGGCAGCATCAAACGGGTGTGCAATATTTGTCTCTTCCTGCTTCACTCAATGCTGCCTTTAAAGGACTCTCCTCTTCCCAAAAGCCAAAGAGCTGGTTTTTGTGGGGTTTGTGATTCGGATTTTTTTATATGTGGGTTGTGTGGTTTTTTGGGAGCAGGGGTTATGGGAGTGGTTTTTATTTTTCTTAAAAAAAAAAAAAAAAAAAAAAAAAGCAAGCAGCAAATGTCATGGTTTAACTCCAGCCAGCAACTAAGCACCACGCAGCCGCTCAATCTACTCCCCATCTCCCCCCCCCCCCCCCAATAGGATGGGGAGACAATTGGGGAAAAAAAGTAAACTTTGTGGGTTGAGATAAGAACAGTTTAATAGAACAGAAAGGAAGAAAATAATAATGATAATAGTAACAATAATGGCAATAATTGGAATAATAAAAGAATTGGAATACACAAAACAAGTGATGCACAAGGCAGTTGCTCACCACTCCCCGACCGATGCCCAGTCAGTTCCTGAGCAGTGATCCACTCTCCCAGCCCCACTCCCCACTCTTATATAGTGGGCGTGACATCACGTGGTCTGGAATACCCCTTTGGCCAGTTTGGGTCAGCTGTCCTGGCTGTGTCCTCTCCGAACTTCTTGTGCCCCTCCAGCCTTCTCGCTGGCTGGGCACCAGAAGCTGAAAAGTCCTTGACTTAGTATAAACACTATGTAGCAACAACTGAAAACATCAGTGTGTTACCAACATTCTTCCCATACTAAATCCAAAACATGACACTATACCAGCTACTAAAAAGAAGATTAACTCTATCCCAGCCAAAAACCAGGACAACAAAAAACAAACTAAAACAAAACCCAAACCAAAACTGATCCTTCTGACTTTCCTTAACAGGCTGTCAGCTTGGCTTCATGGTGTACTTGTACTGCAGAGCAGAAGGGGCTTAACCCTTTGCATATTGTATTACAGCTTCCCCATCACCATAATATTAAAGAGCCCTTCTATCACTTTTCCCTTCCCTGCCAACAAAAATAACTTCTGGTCAAAGTAGTCTTAATACATACAAATAAACTGAAGCTCTTATATTAGAGAGATCTGCCTAGACAATCTGCAATGAATCAAATACAAATGTTATCCTTGCTCCTTTGTCCGTGTGAAGAGAGAGCACCCCCCACCCCACCCCAACCCCCAGCACTGCAGCTGGGGAAAAGGCTGCCAAGCCAGCAGAGCTGACAAGCTATCACAACCTCGCTGACAGGGCAGGGAAGTTACCACATTGTAATAGCCATTGCTCCACTTCACTTGCCCAACCTGCAAGATTCGACAGCTCTTTGGCTGCTGAATTAGTGCTGAAGGGACATAGTCACGCTGTTCCATTACTTGCGTTTTGTCTAGGGAGCAAGACAAGGGAGCCGATAGACTGAAAAAGAATCCATCTAGTCCAGTATTCTGCTTTAGGCTGAAATCCCAGAAAGTTACTACCCACCACATAAAAAATGCTTTGCTTTTATCTGCTTTAAACTGTTCTGTTTCAATGAGTGCCCCACTAGTTCTAGTACAGTGGGAATTGATGAATAACAGCTCACCTTATCTACTATCCTCATGATTTTGTAAACCTATATCATAACTCCCCTCAGCTTTCTCCTTGCCTCTGTATCACATGGAAAACAGTGCATTTAGAAAGGGTACAAGGAAGGGCAGCTGGAATAACTGATATATGACTGAAATGGCAGAGTTTTTTTGGTGTACGGGTAGAGAAAGTTAACAGAAAGGAGATTCAGAGTTCTTGTACTTTAGTTCAGTGCTGGAATGAAGCATCCAATGGTGAAAAACATTTGGAAAATGAGTCTTTATATGCTTTTCCCCCCAGTTATGATTGCAACTATGTTCCAGTGAAGTTCCAGCCTGTAGATTTTAAGAGGCTGGCAGAAAGATACAACCACTGAGACTATACAATCTGCGGAGAGGAGAGCTAGTTGGTTCAAATGCAGGCTGATTTATAGACTTTGGCTTTGAGGCTAATTTGAATGCAGCCCAGATGTTCTACTGTGCAATGGATCCTTGATAGCATTTGCTGCATAATTTTGTTGGGTTAGGCTAGTCCTCAGTGGGCAAGTGCACTCATGTGGAAAGCCTACCTCTACCACAGATGACATTAGGGGATATGCCAAGGACTGGCAGGTGTGGTGTGGGACACAACACCCTCATCCGTTCCGTAAGGCTTCTTCTCATGGCAGAGTTGGTTTTATGGGTGGGCCAGAACACACCGATAGCATGCCTAGCTTGTGAGCAGTCAGGAGATGGCAATCTCTCAGGCTAGCAGTAAAATTGACAGCATTCATATAAAAAGAAAAGTAGCAAACCAACAAGAACTCATCTGTCTACCCGTCCTGTCCTTTAATTCTTCTGTCTGCCTCCTGCACGAAGAGCTAATGGCTGGGTCTATAGGTCTAAGACAGTAGTGAAACAGCCCTGTAAGGTCTTCCTTGCCCTAGCTAGAATGCCCCAGCCATTTACAAGAGTTTCCTCACCAAAACAGACAGGAGAATTGATGCTGAAAGGCTCATTCATCAGCTCAGCATTCCCCATAGCAGAGGACAAGGCCCAGCAGTGCTCCAGGTGAGAGAGTAATGTCAGCCATTGACGCAGCTCCTTGTCACACAAAGAAATACAGAGCATAAAATATGAGCAGTTACTATCTCCATTTTGTAACACAAGGGAGGCAGGCAGACACCAACTGCTGCCTGCAGGGTCTGGGTGGCTAGTGACTCTGTCAGAGGACATGCTGTCAGCACAAAGTGGATTAAATCTGTCAGACCCACCTGCCAGAAAGATATTGCTTAGGATGGAGCATACCAGCTTCTGTATCACATCAGGCTGGCTGGCCAGGTACCCCTGGGAAATGCCTGCCTAGCATGGATGGCACAGGAGGACATCCAGAGCACATGCAGTGACACAGCCCTTCTTTCCATTCATTTGAAAGGCTGTCTCTACTGTATCTTGATGAGGAGGAACTAGCCACTCCTCATTTTTAATGGGCATTATCTGAATTTTCAGGTACATGTATAAAATTATTGAAATACAGTGGGGAAGGAGGGAAGAAATAGAGAGAAGAAAATAATTTAATTGCCATCCAAACACAGGCATTCAGGATGAGAAGCGACAGTGTTTTCAAAAAACAGTCAAACTGTCTGAAAAAAACCATGAAGTTTGATACAATTTGATTGACTTCCTTAATAAAAGTCAATATATTAGAGAATAAACAGATATCTGAGAGTTGATTACAGTTCTGGTCTTTTCCCAGTATTCTTCAACTTTTATTTCATCTCTTTCTTTTGGGGTCAGAAACCAGGAGCTACACCTATCCATAACTTAACTGAGGAAATCATGAATGCTTAAGCCTTTTGCTCTCCCTAACACTACTGCACACAATGCTGTCGAGGACTTAAAACAAATTTGGGATATAGGCATCAGCCAGATTCTGAAGCTGACGTGAGCCTGAGCACTCAAAGAAAGTCAGGTAAGAAGATCTGGGGAGGTTCTCCTTGGTAAAAGTATTTGCAAAAAACGCCACATAATTTTTTTCTTTGTCAGTTGAAAGTCCAGGGTAGTTTTGAGGCAATGCACTAAATAAGGGAGCAAGCAGAAGACAAGCAACAGAGCAAACATGGCAAGTTAAAATAACTCCTTGCTAGAGGACTTGCAAGCCAGACAATTCCTAAAGATTGTACACAACACTTAAGGCATAGGTGCTGTTTTCAGGGTTGATACAACAAACACTTGCAACAACACAATGCTGACCCCGAAGCACCCAATATTTGCAACTGAACACTGTATTTCACCCTGATTTTTTTCTGCCTGCCTCACTGCTCTGATGTATGATCATACAACAGTGATGTATGTCAGACAGTGCACGTCACTGCTGATTGTCATTTGGATGCCACTGTGCCACGTGAAGGCACACTCAATGGTAGAAGTCTGAATTCTCCTGAAGAGCAGTCATCTGAAACTTCAGACCACGTCTCATTCTTCAGCTACCAAACCGCTCCTAGTACTAAAACAAGCTGCTCTAAACAGAGACAGCTTTGAATATTTAAGGAATCTCAACAACCTTGTGCCCTTGATTAGGTGGCTTCTGCCCTTCTCTTTTGGTCTTTCAGCAAGCAGCAAACTGGCAGTTCGGAATTAAATATAGAAGGTGAAATGTGGAAGATGTCAGCAAAAGGCACCTGAGTGAGCAATTCATAGCAAAGCTGTGAAACCTGTAGGCTGTACCAGGTCAAAAAAATGGTACTATCTATTATACTCCAGCTGTCAGTCTACTTTGAAGCCCTCCAATCAACTTTCTGGGGATAAGCAACTGACAGGATGTTCACAAACACCCAAAATCCCAACACTTGAGCATCACTTCTCACAGATGCTTCTATCTAGAGGGGCAGAGGGCAGTGAAAAAGGCCCGTTTTCCCCTTTTGACCCACCCTTTTGTTAGCTGTATAAATCCTGGCTGCTGAATGGCACCACTACCCCCCACAAAAAAAAAAAGAAAGAAAAAAAAAAAAAAAGGTACAGAGAGCCCCCAAGTTTATAAACACCCAGGGCAGGGTGGGAAGGGAAGTCCAGACCACAGTCATCCACAGAGCAATAGGTATCAGTCTCAGGGATGCTGAACTTCAAATCAAACCCAGGTTTTATTTGCCTGTTGACAGAGCAAATGGGTTTGTTGGTCTTTCTAACCCACCTCTGAAACAGCAAAGGTCTCTTTAATCTAGCAAAGGCATAACAAAAAAAACCAGTGGCTTAAACTGAAGCTAAAGAAATTCAGGCTGTAAGTAGGACATACTTTATTTTTTTCCAGCAGAAAATGTAATAAGCCATTGGAGCAGCTGGCCTAGGGAATGGAGTGGATTGCATGGAGTGTCTTCAGTCAAAACGGCCCATCTCTATGTTAAACACAAAAAATGAATAAAAACAAACCCAAAGCTCTCTTACTCAAGGAAAAATTACAAGCTAGATGGGGATTATCAATATATGTTTCCTGCCATAGCTATACAGAAGGCTAGAATACCTGACCCTAATGTCCTTTTTGCTTTTAAAAATCTGCAGAAAATTTAACTGATCTTTGGATCACCCACTATTTTGGCTTAAGACCAGCTTGGAAAAAATAAAGGTTAGCAAATCTGAGCTATCAAACAAACAGCATTTGCTGTTAGTCCCATAACCTGCACAGCCCGGGGAAGTCTGAGTGGTTATTAAGACTCATGATGTTCCTTGGCTGAAATCACAGCATACGCTTGGGCTGATTTCAGGTCTGACTCTTCTGCTACCTCCCAATTCAACACAACCAGAGTGCACATGGGCTGCCCATCTGGATGTGGTGCCTGCAGCATCTTGATGATTTATTCCCTTGGCACAAAAAGAGACAGCTGCAGGTCTCTTTCTGGCCTCATCCAGTAAAAAGCTTTTATACCCCAAGCCTGTCTCAACACACTGCAGGTGGTGGGGCATCTCCCTGAGCAATCACAGAACGGTTCGCATTGGAAGGGACCCTAAAGATCACCTAGTTCCAACCCCCCTGCCATGGGCAGGGACACCTTCCACTAGACCAGGTTGCTCCAAGCCCCATCCGACCTGGCCTTGAACACTGCCAGGGATGGGGCAGCCACAACCTCTCAGGGCAACTTGTCCCAGTGCCTCACCACGCTCACAGTGAAGAACTTCTTCCTTACAGCTAATCTAAATCTACCCTCTTTCAGGTTAAAGCCATTACCTCTTGTCCTATCACTACACGCCCTTGTATAAAGTCCATGGCCCACCCCGACAGCCCTGGTGGCTGCTGGGACAGGCACAGCCAGCTGACAAGGTGCTTTAGTACTGGAGTTAGGCCACATTTGCTTACAGCTGATTTGATGCTCTGACAGGCAAAATCCAGTCCTCAGCATCTTCCTCTTTAAAAGGAAACTGAGGGACTTAGTTGTATACTCTGCCATGAAAAATTACACAAGTTTTTCAGAAATAGTACTGAGGTAAATTGGCAAGGAGAAGTCATTTCAATGTAAACGCACATTTTTTTCTTCTTCTTCTTCTTCTTCCAGAACAGCCCTGATACTAGGCAGTCATTCTTTCACCATCTCTGCTGATGGACCCAACATTCCTGGGCAAATCCTTTCTTTTCACTTTTGCCTGGCTTGCAGCCACTGGAACTAACAAGGCTGTACAGGGATGGTCACACTGCCTGTGTCCTCAGTACAGCTCAAGTGGTCTTAAAGAGCAACAAGACTGATTTAGGTTGGGTGTTAGGTAGCGTTATATAGTAGGAGAGATAAGCACTGGAAAAAATTGTCAAGAGCAGGAGTGAAATCCATCAGGGAACTGTTTTCCATACAGTTTAGGCAGTCGAGAGCAGTTCAGCCTGCAGAACCTTGCAAATCCAAACACATGGGAAGCCGTTGGAAATTCAGAAGATGCTCTCAAGGGAAGAGGCTAGGCTACCTTTGAAATCACCCTTTCCCGAGTAGCTGGCATTACATGAAAACCCTACTCCCCTGTTTCCTTCCAGAAGGTGCCAAAGCCCCTCAACAGAATTGAAGGAACTTCCCAAAGCAAGAGGCTGGAAGATCTCTCTCCCTCCTCCTCCTTCCCCCTTCCATGAATAGCATCAACCATTGACCTTTTCAAACACGGTGCTTGCTGTAAAATATTACGTTAGAGTTATCACCAGTACCAGTGGAGGAAGGGGCTGGGAGAATTCTCAAGCCTGCTAGCATGCCAGATAAAGGGCTCTATGGTTGTAACAACCTACAAGGAAATTTTATGACTATATCTCTGGCATTTAAAATTAATATAGTTATTAAGAGAGATATTGTTTTACAGCATAATGGCTTTTTAACAAGGTGAATGCCATGAACCCCTGCCTCAAAGGATAAAAAGAAAAAAGGGGTATGGAGGGTCTCTCTTGAAAGAGATCACCAGTGACAAAGGAACTTTAAGGACCAGTTGCACCCCTCAATGAGACTAGATTTTAATTTGTGTCACTTCTGTGTTATTAACCCTCTGACTGTGCACAGAGGTCCCTGAAGAGCAGAGAAACAAGACAGATTTTAGCCCAAAGATGCTTCCATCACAGTTGATGACAGGCTGGTGATGGACTACTCCAGGGCCAATAAGCTGTAGTTTCATCTGTGCTTTCAGTCCTCCTCTCCTGCCTTTGTTTCCTTGGCTATTCAAAAGGTATCTCAGCACAAAATGGTACATGCTTGTCTGAACAGTTTCTGCCTAGGACCCCAAAAAGCATCCCTGGAGCTAGGGCAGAGAAGAGGAGCTCACACTGATTTTAATTCACGGAACGTTATTGCTCCATTTAACCAGATTTTTTTTTTTTTTTTAAATAGAATTAACCAATGAATCAAGAAGTGAGAGATACTAATTTTGCCACTGGCTGGATGGCTGGTAAAATATTCTTTGCAAAGCCACCAGATTAAATTCTGCTAACCCAGGCATGGTCTATTCAGTGTCCCTAAAAAATGCCACTGACTGTGTTGCTTCTTCCAGAGGCTGCAGAGGTGCTAATATTGTGAATTGCCGGCCACAGTAACGGTCTGCGTTTTGAAGACATCTCATTCAGGGGGCTGGTCTCTCTCCTTGCTTAAAGGGGTTTGGATTGGGATTAATTTTGCTACAAACAGGATACTTTCAAACCAGAGTGTAATGACCTTCCTTGATACGTAGAAAGGCTTTGACACCAGAGTATTGGGCAATGTTTATTTGGTAGAAGCAGCGCTGCAGAGTAGCTAAACCACTGTCCAGCAGGGCAGGAAGGTCTATCTCTGGCAAACTAGAGAGCTCCCAAACTCTGGAATCTTAGTTCCGAGATGTATTCGATGCTTTTAGCTGCTACAGCAGTTTGTTGGACTGCAACCATTCAACCAGGCACTTTGCCTCATGCTATAACAATAACTATGTTATTTGCAACATCACAAATCTTTACCTCATCTGCAATCTAGACCAGCAAATGACATGGATCATCAGCTAAATCATTAATAAAAGTATTGAATAGCTGTGGACCAAAATAATCCATCCCTGGGGAACCTGCATGAAACAACCTTCTTCATCGATATTGGTCCTTGAACAACTGCATTGTGAGCTCTGTTGCCGAGCCACACTCTCATCCATCTAGCATGTGTCCTATTAATTCCACCTCATGAAGGTTTTTCTTAATCAAAGTGTCAGGTGATACCAAGTCAAATGCCTTAGAGGAAACTAAGGATTGCTACCAACACTGTTGCCCGTATCAGCCAGATCCATACACCTGTCAAAAAAGACAACAGGTTTGTTTGAGGAGACATACCTTGGAGGACACTATGCTGACTCACATGAATTTTATTTTTATCCTCTGATTTGTTCTTGCTGAAATACCAGATAAGGCATTCCTCTGTGTAACACAGGTTTGACCTCAGACTGCTGCTTCTCTCACCATCTGGCTTGCCTCTTTTTACCCTTATTTAAATCTTGCAAATCCCAGAAGGATTTGGCAGAATGTTTCAGAGCAAGGACTGCAAAGGATTTTCATCTCCAGCTAGGCTAGAAGCTGTATAACCACGTAGACATGTGCCATGCTCAAACATACATACCTCATCTTTCAAAAGGCCTTATTAGCTAATGTAGCTATATAGCTTCTAGACACCAGGGCTGGCTTGCATCCAGCCAGATCAGAACAAGGGCAGAATGAGCTCATGTCTGTCTGTATCCATCCATGTAGATGTTCCCGTAAAGGGGGAAGAATTTAAATTAACACCTTAGTTCCTAAGTAGGTTTCAGTGCCTCCATTTTGCACATCTCTGGGAGCAGAGTAGAGCCATGTGTACAAAACAGCTAGATATCAGGCACGCCTTCAGATGGACAGGAAAGTCTTCTTTTTTGGATCATTTATGTATTCTGACACACAAAACCATATACAAAAATGTCAGCATTGAGACAGTATAAAGCTGGTGACACAAACTACCTTTCAATTAGGAGAACCAAACTGTTTTGATTCTTTTTGTCCCTGCATTGCATATCCAGAACATTTGTGGAAGCAGCCAAATCTAACCTCAGCTTAGCTGTGTAAATGAGGAGGAAGAAGATGCCTTCATTCCAGACTTCTGAAGTCTCCTGTGTTGCTGTTGCTCCCTCCTAAAATTGAAGGTGCACCCCTAAAGGTCACAGAAAAGCAGCCACCCAGACAAAATCTTGAGAATCTGGAAAGAAATGTTATTTCCAGGCTATACCTTGTGAGGAGATAGCTTCCCTTTTACGAGTGTGATCCAGCAGAGCAGGTAAACAAGTGGTTAAATTTCAGCATAAGCCTTCAGAAGAAAGTGGGACTGTTCACCTCTCTGAATAGGCAGCTGCTAGCACTTCAGGATTTGAGATGCCAATGGTTCTCCATTTTCTTCATCCTGCCCTACCAGAGCAATGTCTCCTGCAGCCTAAATGCTGCTGAGGCATTGAAGCATGCAAGACTGGCAGTGCTGCACTAGCCCAGAACAGCAAAGCAATGTACCTCTTTGCTTTACAGGCAGCAGGCACTCCAAAAGTCTTTGCAAGGAGAGGGTATAAATAAGCTCTGAGTGACACAGTTTTTAACAACAAAATCATTCTATGGACAGAGTGTGTAATGAGTTCCAGTCAGAGCAAGTTATGGAGGAATAATTTCCTAGTACCTGGAGCTCACGACTGCTTCGTGGATGCTTTTTATTCCTAGGTTGTAAATTGATTTTATACATCATTTATCAGTGGAGGCCTGGCTATATAATAGGTATATTTTAATATTTATGCCTCTCCACCCTCATGCTCAGCAAACAAATGGGAACAATAGGACATGGTTGGTGTTACAAGTCACTGGGATATCTCCCCCTGCTCCTAGGTAAGGGTGATGAAGGTCTGCAAGTGACAGATAAACTCAGAGAAATCTGATTATGTGATGCATAAAGAATGACTCCTGTGTTACTGAAGAGGATTAAAGCAGTGCTGAGGGCCTAAGTTTTGTGCTACATTTCCATATACTGCCTTTAAAAGCCAAAGGCACCAGCATCCACAGACAGCCCCCCTCCCGCTGTGTCCATGAGGCTGCAGATCCACACCACAGAGCCAGTGAGCATGGCATTTCCCCAAGACCCTGCTGTCTTGACGCACTGAGGGGATGTGCTTGGACAACTTGGGCTGTTGCATTATAATGTTTTCTCCAGATCATGCTAAACAAAAGCAGCTGAATGCAGACAGCAGGAAAGGTATATCCCTGCTTTGGGCAAAGGGCATGGCTTCTGCTCTGTGGGCAAAATTTGGCTTTTCTGCAGATGTGGAAGGATAGGTAGCAAACTGTCCTTGCACCTCCTCAAAACACTGACCTGTCCTTCCCTTAGTACTCAGCATCTATAGCTTTCAGTTTCAGTGGTTTACCTACTGGGAAACATCTATTCTGATTGTTTTCCAAAACATTTCATGCCTCTGTTTATTTTCAACAAAACTGTAAGTAAAACCTCTGATGATTTTCTTCATTCATGCTTGGGCTATCATCTGTATTATAGTATACTCAAATAGGACTCCTGCAGAAAGATCTTGTGCTAAACCCCACTGCTCCAGGGATGAAACATTAATATTCAGCAGAGAAACTAGGAAAATACATTTACTCCCTACTCACAGCTAAAGCTGTTCTTGAGGCAGCTACTTAATCTGTGGACACTGTGCTATTTTACTTCCAGAAAGGAGATGAATACTCACAGCTCTCACACTGGTTCTGCTTCAGAAAGCGAGACTTAAATCATGGTCACGTAAGCCAGAACCACATTCACAGGCTGCTGACAAAACCTGTGCTCTATCTTTTAGCATGACGACATATCCCTCCAGAGCCATAAACCGGGGGAGTTACACTCCACAGCTTTCAACTGCAATAATTATCTCCCCATCACTGATGTTGATTAGATGAGATATACTCTCTGTGTTAAATAACATATTTGTTTATAGGTACAGGTACAATCAGAAAGTATCAGAACCCCAGCCAACAATCACAAAGCAGAAGCAAGTAAAATACACACCTCTTTTCCTTCCCACACACTCATAAAGTATCACAGTTAATAACAATATCTTGTTAAAATTTTGCAGCCTCACTTAGCTGTGTACCTGAAAGTTCCTTTCTAGCTCCCCAGTGGCAGTTTGCCTTGGGAAGATGAAGAAACAGAAGAGACATGACTTGACCAAAAACCTGTACAGCAGAGCACACTTATGGAACCCTTCTTGCTTTTGCTTTAACCAGGAACCCAAGTGCCCTTTTTCAAGGGCATGCAGGAGATCAGAAGCTGTGCCTTGCAGGCCAAAATGTAGAGCTGAAAATTGTAGTTACATCGCTACAGCTTAACGTATTACTGTGTGTCAGTCACGCATGCTCTTTGCTTGCAGCAAATACAGCCAACAGAGGCTTAACATCACACGCATTCCTTAAAAGATTAGCCACCAATTTAACTGCCTTTACAACTGGCGATTGTGAAAGTTGTTGGTTCAGTACGGGGTGGAGTGAAGGCTGGAGAGTGGAGGACAGCAATGGTTAACCAGGAAAGTAAACAACCTCAGTTTGACAGCATACCATAACTTCATTGTCTATTGCCAATAAAGGAGAGCATTAGAGAAAATTCAATTGAGAGGACAAGGCATAATGTAGGTAATGTGATGTGCTCATCACAATCTCACACTCCAGGTAATGAGTATCTGACAAATGCTCTGGAGAACGGGAGCACTAAGCACTACAAGCAGGAGGCAGAAATAAACCCACGGAATAGTTCTCCTTAGTAGTGGGAGGAGGTCATAAGGATCGTGAAGCTCTGCCTGTTTAGGACAGCCTGAAAGTGCCTCATGCTCTCTTTTTCTCATTTTCTCTTTTAGCTGGTGCTCTCCCCCTGCTATTTCTCCAAATTTTAGTGAAAGTTTCCCAATTTCTATGAATCTGAAGGCCTTTGGATAACAACATAGCTTTACTCAATCTCTTACCTTCTCATCTTAATATCCCATCTCCTGATGGATGCAAACTTAGCAATGGCTAAGTGGGTGGAACCCGTTTATTGCTTTTTTAAATGAGATAGATTTGAAGTTATTGGCTAATTAGACGACAGATAAATTCAACAGCGCTTGCCTGGAATCATCAGCAGTATTAAAACAGTAAGAGACTAGATATGACAGATGGAGTTTATTCAAGATTATACTTCAAAAATCAAGATTATAGCTTAAAAATTTCTTTTACTTGTGATGGTCCTCTCTGAAGATTTCAGAGGCACGCAATTAAATAACTACTCAGAACTGGAAGTCTCCTTGCCTGGTTACAGAAGTTGATGGTGGAAGTAGAGACCTGCCTTTCAGTGCAATGGCAAGCTATAATTTCCAGGCCATAAGCTATTCCACACAGTCCTGTTGCCACCTCCCAAAGGAAACCAACCGTCAGAGACATGAGCTCTGAATCCTTTACCTTCCACACAATTCCTGCAGCAGGATGTATTAACAAGAAAAATCCAGTGACGAAGACCACAGCTGAAAGAAGGGGTACTTGGAAATCCTGCCTATTCCTTCTCCATTTAGCACTCTCAATCGATATGCTGCTTTTTCAGGTTATGATATGAACAGAAAAGTTAGCGTGATTCAATCTATCAAGGCAATAATTAAATATACAAATACATCACTGCAAAGAGGGTTACAAAGGAGAAGCACAGGAGAAGGCAGTGTAAAGTCAGTAATCGTGAATATCTACAGTTGTCTTTGTACATTCAACTTGCTGAGGAGCATTTGGGGGGGGGGGGGGGGGAGAGTGTTTTCAGCCTAAAAAACTTGCTTTGTCAGGCAGGAATGACTTCCTGCACCCCTTCGCCTTCCCCACAGTGGCTTCCAAGGTCACTCCACAGAGTTACTCAGCATGAGGGTCTCTGAACTTATTTGGCTTGACATGTCAATTTTGTTCTACCAGGCCACAGGCCAATGTCTTGGAGGAGAAGCAGCATCCCCTGGCAGCATTGGGAGACTAACCAGAAAAGGAGTGTTGGAGTCACAGCTATGCCCTGAGCGACACCGGTCTGACAAATGTCACTGCAATGTAGCTAGAATGCTGCAAAGCCAGAAAGGGGGGCTAAACTGCCACAGCCCTGTCCCTCCCAGGAGCCCGGAGAGTTTATATAGAAAGACGCATTTAACCATTCCATTTAGAGAAAAGCTACAGCGTCGGCAGAGGAAGCTGGACTTAAAAACTGATCCTTTTCCTACCATCCCTTTCAGCAACAAGGCTGACATGTGAATTGAGGTCAAATTTGTTTTCAAACACAAGGAGGAATTTGATAGGCTTGGGTTTGTGCCTGCACCAGTACAGCTGCATGACAGGATGCTCTGTGACTGATGTCTCACCAGGTCAGTCTGTGCACTTGACTCTCATACTTTCTCAGAAAGACTGAGAGATGGACATGCCAGAGAGAAAGCGGGAGGTCTAGGCTTAGTTCCCAGCTCTACCATAAAGTCCTGCAAGATCCCAGGTAAATCACTTAATCCCCCTTAACCCATGTGCTACTTCTGCAAGAAAAATCAGCACTGCTCTTGCCTATGCTGCCCCTCAGCCAGGAGGTGTTGGAGCCTGTTTGGATACAGTGCTAGCATGATGGAGAGCTGGTGTCCACAGGAGCCTGGGGCACTGGTAGAACATAAGTAACCCTAGTAATCCAGGCTAGAGCACGTGTAAAGGAAAAAGCATCCAAAAGGTCCCACTGCTGGCTCTGCCCACTCCCCAGCCGTCTCATTAAAAGCCAGAGTCTCAAAACTGCATCTCAGTGACTAGTGTGAAGGCCAGATATTAAACCACACATGACTCAAGAGCAGTGGCGGCTGTCTCTTTCCTGCAGAGGTCCCCATTCCTCCTGCTTTGGTTTATCTCAACACAAGCAGAAAGGGACAGGGGAGGTACAAGCTTCACAGGCCCTTTCTCCATCCTCTCCCTTCCTTATTGTTCCCTCCCCATGACCCCAGGCAACACATCTCAGTTCTGGGACCAAATCCATCCCTCCACTCCTCTGGCCAAACACATAGCCTCATGTCATTGAAATAACTCTGCAACACAGGGCCCAGCCTAGCACCAAAACGCTGGTGATTAACATCGAATCTCCCAGCCCTCACTGTCCCTTTTTAATCCCTCAATTCACACTAAACTCCTATTTATCCTTAACCACAGCTTTAGCCTGCGGGCTCTGTGGTTCCCTGGCAGCACCGAAGTCCCTTCTGTTGTGAATGAACTCTTATTTGGAGACTAAGTCATTGAATCATTCAGTTAACATCACAACCACAAAGAAATGTTCTGGTATATAAGTGTATAGCGGTACTGAATACCCTAGAGAAAGAAGTATAGATAGGTAGCAGATCCCTGCACAGCCTTTTAGCCCCTAACACTTTCTAGTAGCTCAGTTTCTTTTTTGCCACCACTTTTCTATTTTCGCACTGGTGTTTGCAAGGATGTACAAAGCTAAATAGGTCCCGATAACTCCTAGCTTGTAGGGCAGGGGATCGTTCCTCTCTTTGCTTGCCTGTCTTTTATGACACACTTGTCCGTAGAAACAATTTTGTTCCTGGATGGTTCCTTTGCCTTGAAAGATCAACCCAGCTTCCTACCAATGCATTTGTAATCTGTCACTCCATCCTCTGAATGTGTCAGTCTGTCAGTAGAAGTGTCACCTGCCTCCTGTTGCTTGGGCACAAGAATGGTGTGAAAAGGAGATCCCAGCACCCTTCTGCACAGATTAGATTCGAGATGTTGTTATGAGGGAGACCACCACCGCTAGAAAAAGAACAGATTCTTTCCTCCTGTGGCGCAGTACCCATGTTGCAGGCTTCAGCTCGGTAATCTAATTTTTGACAGAAATAACAACAATAAATCGTGCATAATGCTTCCTGATACTAATTTGCTAGTTTTAACCACCAAGATCCTTTTCAAAGTGTAGAGAACATAAGAACGTGAAGTGGCTCCAGCTGTTCACCTGACATCAGCATTACACATCCATGGTATATATTGTTATACAGGCATACTTTGTACAAAGCAATTAAAGAAAAAAAATAGTCCCTGCTCCACAACACCAACAATCTAAGCAGGAGTTTTATCTACCACCCAATATAAAAGCACTTCTCTCCTCCGCCAATGACTTCAGAGACAGGGGGGCTTTTTAGGGGACTCTGTTTCCCTTGTGAAATTGTGAGAATAGTGTTCTGCATATTAGCCCTTACTGTCTCTGCTCCCCAACCTCTTTCCAAGTAAAAAAAAGTGATTGGTATTAAAAACACTTGCTTCCACATTTGGTGGCCTTTGTTGCCATCCCAGTAGGCTGACGGGTGGGTGGATACAGAAGCCAAATTAGAAACACTGCCTCTGTAGCAGAAATTGGCCTGCAGGGCAGTGCATTACAGAATCCTAAATATCTTTAAGCTGCTGATTGAAGGAATCACCTCTTCTGCCACAGGAACACCACTATTTCTGGGGTGGGACCTGGCAACGGGCTAGCAAAGGGACACTGTGTAGAGCCATGTCTCCTTTTGATACTATACTGAATGTCAGCAAAGAAGCTTTTGTAAAACACTGAAACCTCACAGCACATGGCTGGGGAGAAAGACACTTGCTACTTCTTGATTGCAGGGCAGAACCTCTGCATCTGTAAGCTACAGGAGGAATCCCTGATAGCCTCATTCAACAAGCCCTCAGGAAAGAAATGAGGTTGAATTTTGTATTCATTGATTACGGTTGCTCCAGACCTTCAAGTAACACCAAATACTCACTTTTCACCCAATCCCTTTATCTCTGTCTTTATTTTTTTCCTTGAACTGGGCTGCCAGAAATAATTTTTCTCAGCTCATAAACACATTTCCATTTAGGAAAAGAAAGTAACCTTTGCTGCAGAATTGCTTCACCCTTCATAGCTGTGAGAGCTCGTATTCTTCTGTTTCCACAGATAAGAATTTCTCAAGGGAGGTGGAAGCTGCAGGCAGGGAAAGGGCATTTAGAGTGCACTGCAGATTCTTCCTCCTCCCCAAAATACATCCTGGTTTGTCACCCCATTCAGTGTTAATAAAAGAGCCTCAACAACATGCAGTCTGAGTGACTGTTTATTGTAAAATCGTTACTAAGAAATGGTAGATGTTGGGAATGCATATAAGGACATGTAGTATTATTAAATACCATGCAGTATTTCTGTTTTGCAGATGGGGAGCAGCAGCACAGAGGGATTAAGAAACTCCTCTATCGTGAAATCAGGGAATTTGTGTCAAAGCTATGCCCACTTTCCCTCTCTGAACCTGCCTCTTTTCTAGTCTCTGGTACATGTTCTGATAACCTAATTGGTTATCAAGACAGCACTTTTTGGATCTTGAAGTATTTATTTACATATTTAGCATCCTCTATATTGCTGTGAAATCTCAAAGGCATTTTTTCACTGCATCCCATTTTTGATGGAGAACAATATAGCATGGACCAGTTTTAGTTATTCTCAAAAGACATTCTCTTCTATTGGGTGGAAGGTTAGGATTGCCATGTACATCTTCCCTACAACAGCCAGACTCTGGGAATGGAAGATGCCTGCCCCTATTCCAATGCTGCTTCCATCTATGAAAACCTAAAGCTTTAGAACCTTGATTCTTTGTCTTCCCTTGAGAGACAGTGATAAAATGCATTCATTACCTATACTTCAGTGGATGGAAAATGAGGGGAAAGTGGTTGTTTATTAGATGTCAAGAAATACCAAACCCTTTTAACTTGTACTCTAAAAAAAAGGGAAAAAGGTAAAAAGGTAATTTTCCAGGAAGCTCCTGTCACTATTTGAAAAGAGAGAGCAAAAAAGACTGCTTTTATTATCTGCTTTATTTATGGTTACTTCATAACGACACAGACAAGTACATTAGTTGCTCAGCCACTTCCCTGCTGCTGCCTTTGTAAAGACAAAGGAGCAATCAAATGTATGCCTTTTCGCTAAAAGCTGAACTCAATAGTCAATGAACAGTGGTTTTTCATGTGTCTGACTTGGAAAATGGAGGTGTAGTGCAGAGAATTAATGAAGATTTACATGATCCTGGACCTTAGGGCAGCAGGGTTTAGGGAGAAAGGTCAACTAAGGAAGGAAAAGGGAAAGCGAGAAGTGAGTTTTATGGATTTCCTACCTCTTTCTGGGCTATCATTCATTTGAAACTGTTAAAGGAGAACGTGTTGCCACAATAGGAAGCAGAGATGGGTCTGCAGCACTGTCACCCACAAAAAAAGGGAGCTGCAGCATTAGCCACCCTGCCTGTGCCTTAGTTCAGGCTTGAATTCTCTAGACCCAAGTGGATTCAGCAGCAGCATGGTTACAGAAGAGTTGTTCCCAAATGTGATTGACAGCCTCATTTCTCAACATAGCAGAGGATCAAGGGTCAAGGCCAGCCAAGTACCAGAGACAGTAGGGGAAAAAAAATAAGAGAAAAAAAAATTAAAAAGAGGACTTTGGATTTGGGTACAGAGCATTATGGTAGGCTTGTTTCGGTATACTTCAGCATCAGTTTAAGAGGTCAGTTCCCAGACCAGAACAAAAAGCTGAAGAATTGCAGCCTTTCCTACAGGAGATCAGCTGTGGGGCTGAGAAACTTGGAAGGATTTGGGGGATCCAAGGGAGCCGGTTTAGATTTAATGTCCCAGTCTCTGATATTTGCTCCAACTGAAACTAGTACTTAGCTTCAATGTGAGCAAATGCTGGAGGACAAGACTTAAAAGAAAGGAACAGCAACTCTGCCTCTTCCTCAGTCCTCCTTGAGTACACTTTCCTCTTTTTTTCCATATTTAAAAATAAACAGGAACTTAAATGTTATACAGTCTGTCTAGCTAGTGCCAGAAGAGCCTCCTCCTCCTAAGCTGATACTGCAGATACATTTGTCCAGCCAAGTGCATAACATTGCATGGGAAGAGCAAAAGATGGGGATAGGAAGGGAGCGGCATGGAAGGACAAGATAATATTCCTTCCTGACCTTCTTGAGAAGACTGAGCCACAGCATGTGACATGGAGACTACATCCACTTAAATGCAGAGGGATTTTTTTTTTGGTGTTTGATATAGATTTTTTGGTCACCCTGTACACACTCTGATACAGCACAAAGCTTTCTTGCTACCAGGAACAGACAGTTCTTAATTAAGTGGCTTAACTGTGTGGTTATTTATACTGCACACAATGATCTCTGGATCCAGTTCCGTATTGCTAGAGTACTGCTGACTTTAAACAGCAAGTAAAGAGAGTGGAAGTCTTTTATACACAGCTGTTTAAGGTGAATGAACAATACATCCTACGAACATTAGAGCAGCCAAGAGAAGCGATGTGGCTATTAAAATCTTTTTCTAATAATTCAGAATGGACTCAGAGCTATCCCAAATGTCCTGCTATGAGGCAGAGTGTTAATATGCTATTAACCCATAGAGCAAGTAAAGTGGGGTTCTACAGCTATGAAGGGAGTTGGAAGCAAAGCAATATGTTTGGGGAAAGGAAAGATGGGAATATGAAGATCTCTGACACTGGGGCAAGATCCTGTCCAGAAGGTAAGAGCTAAAGTTTATGTTACCACCTGCTTGCTTTTTCCCTTCAGCAATTTTTGCAAGCATTCTCCAGCAACAAACTTGTAGCTGTCCTGCACACACCTCAAAAGAAAATGCAGGTTTGTGTAGCAGGTAGTATATGCTGAGAGGAGTGCAACAGGTTGCTGCTGCGTGGGTCACCTGG
Source organism: Astur gentilis (assembly GCF_929443795.1). Taxonomy (NCBI): domain Eukaryota; kingdom Metazoa; phylum Chordata; class Aves; order Accipitriformes; family Accipitridae; genus Astur; species Astur gentilis. The sequence goes on from NC_064884.1 coordinate 5,376,969, forward strand.
TTAATGTATCACTTCCCACCGCAAGCTGTTTGACACTTGTTTACTCAAGCACTGTAAGAGCCAAGCTGTTTGCTCCCTTGCACACATTGCATCTGGCCTGACAGCTTCAGACATGAGGTTTGGGGAAAGGAAAGAAACATCCTCTAACAACATGTGGGAAGGCATAGGGCATGGTGAACTTCCTTTGACAGGAGGGATAGATGCAGGGGAAGCTGGAGGAGGAGGACAGAAATAGTGTGGAGGTGTGTATTTGCACAGGGGTCTCTTCACAGAGGAAAAAACCAAAGCCACAAAACAGAACAAAAACAAAGCCCAAAATGCTGTCCAATATGTTTATTAGCAGATAGATAGCTCTTGGTATAGATTCTCCAATACTGTTAACTAGGAAGGTTAATGGACTTTGGTCTGACTTCAGAATAAACTTAATCCGTTGTGTTATTTATGAAGTAACAGTCCTGACTTTCCCCTAAGAAACAGCTGCTCTGCTGACTCAGGCAGACTTGGAACACCTAAGAGCAGGATATTATTTGCCCCCTCCAGGACAAAGATGTGGTCTTTGCATCTGTGTTCATACAAAGTCCAGCACAGTTGGGTAAAGAATGAAGCTCCAGGTACCATCCTAAGGAAAACCAGGACTAGACCATTTTGTCCTGAGTAAGATTCCTTTCTCCGATTTGGTTTTGTATTGTTCTCACACTGCTTGCTCTCATTACGGTGTCTGAATGCAGTGCCTGGCAGAGTGGCATCCTGACCTCTGGTAGGGACTGTCAGTGCTGCTAGAATACAAATGCACAGAAACTGTGGCAGGACCATGGTTTCTCCCAATCGCTATGCCATTACCCACAATGTGACGGCTGCCACAGCAGGAGCTTTTTCCCCGAGATGATGCATTGAAGAAAGGTTGCACAGGGAGAGAGGTAATATTACCTACAAGATGTTACATCATTTCTCTGTTTCGTGACAATTGTACATCATGGCATTCAATACATGAGACTGTAGTGGTTGTTACAGATGAAAGAATATACAGGTGCCCAGCCAAGAAGTTATGTCAGTACAGGAAAGAGTCGCAAATAGGAGCAAGGCAACAAGGCAGCAGTCCTTCTGAGTAGGAGTGCCTAGAAGTTTCTACAAATGTAAAAGTACTTCTGTGCTAGGCACTGCACATACCTGGAGACAGAGACAGCCTCCACATACAGAGCCTCCTGCCTAAAGGTAGGAGGAGACAAGCACAGAGTAGGTGAAGGGACTTTGGGGAAATGAGTTTAAGAGCAATAAGGCACCATTCCCTGCCTTAAACGCGGCCCAGCAGCCCACACGCACACTTGCCAACACCTGGCAGCAGCAGGCTACACGGACACACAAGTGTCACACCACGCAGCAGAAGATTCTCACCTGTGGTGTCCCACCACAGGTCTTCCCTGAGGCATCCTGCCAGATGATAATGTTGCCAAAACACATAAGGCAAATCCACTTGGGCTCCCTGAGCACCTTCCTCAGAGGCCCTGAGTCAGAGCTCCCAGCCAAGCAACACGCTCCAGACACAGCACAAAGATACACATACTCCCCATCGCACAGCACACAGGTCTCCCTCTGCTGCACAGCCCTGCCTCTCATCTAGGGCATGGACTGGCTTAGAGTAGAGTAGACAAGTGCAGGGCAAGGGGAAGAAAGGCGAGCCACCAGGCCGGGATGAACCAAGCATGCTGCCTTGATGAGAAAAGCTCTGATAAAGGGTTTAGGGAGAATGGGAGAGAAAAAAAATGCCCCACAAAGCACTGCAGCCCCATCTGTCTCTGACATGAGCAGGTACATTGGGCACTAAGGAGTCTGCTGTTAGATGTTTTTCCTCTGCTGATTGATAGCATTTCCAGAGTGTTACTAACTGCAGTGGACTTTAACACTTTGGGGTGATCTATGGAACAGTAGCAGCTTTAAAGTATTTGGCACTCCAGCCATGGATTATAGAAGAGTAAAAATTTAAGCAGTTCATCAGAGCATCGCCATCTGTCAAGGTGTGTGTGTGCAAGCATGTGCATGTAATACAAGGAAGCAGCTGAGGAAGGGCAGCTGGCTGGTGCAATGCATCACTTCTCTAAAAAATGAAGACACTTCAATTTGTTTCCAGGAGCCCCAGCTGCTCACAGGAGTGAGCAATTGGGTGACCACACTCAGAAAACCAAAAGAGGAGGGAAGAGACTTGATGGAAGGGGACACAGATATTTTCAGAATAGAAACATCAAAGGAGGAGCCTGCTCAGGACACACTATCTTAGATACTGAGCACAGATGAGAACCTTGGTGTGAAGGCAGGCAATCCCCATCTCTCACTGCATATGAAAGCCAAATATGGCTAATCCTCTCTTTTTTGGAAGTTAAGTGGCTGTGGAGCTTGAACCATCTTATCCAGCATTTCCAAAAAGGCAGGAGAAGACACAGGGTGGCTTCCACTCCCAGTTACTAGACCTTTCATTTGCAGCGAGCTGGTATGTGGACAGCACAATGACTGGCTGGAGAAGATGCTCACAGAACGAGGTTGAAATATTTCCCAAGCAGTGCCCGACCTGCCACTTAGCTCTGTTCTGAAAACAGAGTTATGACCTGTAATCACAACAGTAATTTTGAAGATTAATCTTATTTTAAGCGGTTCTCACTTCTGGGTAATGATCTACAATACAGTCACATTTTCAAGATTGTCTTCTGCTGCACCCTAAATTTACCATGGCATAAAGGAACAGAGAGTCAGCCCCACAGAGCTGGGTATTGGTACTGCTCAACCAGTTGCAAAGGCCTGGATCCACACACCATCAAGTTCCCTCCCTTTCTTTCCCCAGCTGAAGCAATTTGCCAAACTTAGCACTAACATACCAATCATTTCAGTCAACCTGAAACTGGCTTCTGTAATATTTATTTGTCAAATAGTCATCCATTAAGAAACACTGCCTTGTTCTGGTTTTAGAGGCCTAATTAAATCATGGCGTGAATTGGAAAAAGTCATTCTTGTAGCAAGACTGAGCTGACCTCCTCAACTCATTTATTCACTGATAACCATCATACAGAAGCACTCAACACCCCTGAGGGAAAAGATCCTGCACATCCCATTGATCCCAAGCTTTTTCCTGGCTTCTCAAGCAGCTCTTATTTTTGTTGTATGACTGCATTCACAGATCAGAAATTACTTGACCAGCTACAAAAATCCTCTCCCTCACCCACCTCTCCCAAGGAGCCAAAGCTGCAAGAAATCACAAGCATGGGCTCAATCATTAGAGGAGACACGGGCAAGCCACAGAGCAATGCAATGGGAGCCCAAAGTGGTGTTATGAAAGGCGACAGTTATTGCTGTTGGACAGCATTTGAAAATGTGAGTAATCATCAAGGTGTCATTTGTATTCTTTCTCTGATCAAAGCAGGAAAGCAGTGGACAGCAAAACATCAGCTTCTGCAGGGGAAATACGCAGAGGTGCTGAAGAACCCACAGCTCTGACTGCTAGACATCCAAAGCACTCCCCAGCTGTCAAGAGAAGTTTAACTGTTTATGGCCTCCTGTTCCTGTGAGCCATTAAAAAACAAACAAACAACAGCTGCTTCCTTCTCCTCAGTATCTAGCAGGACTGGGTTTGTTCATTATTAATTCTGTTTGGCATTTATATCATAGGGGTACAAAAGCCTGATCCCAGACCTTGTGTTAGATGCTTAACACTCCTAGAACAAACACATGCTTGCTAACCCAGTGCACTTAGAGCCTCACAGTGGCTAACTATGGCATGATGCAATTAATCTAGAAATCTTAACACATCCAAAAGGAATCAATGCAAAGGGAAATTCATCATCCCTGTGCAGGTGGGGAAAGTGAGCACAGCAAAAGCCAGGCAAGGTTCCCACTCCCACAACTCTACTTCCTAGGTTCCCTGGGTCCTCCTGTCCCCATGAGACCACAGGCAGGTAATAGCACAATGCCATCAACACTCAAAAGTCATGCATTCTCATAACATAGGACAACAGATCCCAAAAGCCCCTGTAACAGTGCAATCAAAGGGTTGAGGATGTAAGGATAGGGTAGAAGAGCACTGAGGCTCTTGACAGCTGCAGTTATACATGGGGAGAGACACAGAAAGCCAATAGCTCATTAAAGTGTTATCTCTGAGCCAAGGTCCACCTCCCATTGGGATGTGGCCACCTGATTTCCATAGGCTGCTTTGAAAATGTCATCCTCAGCCACTGTGAAATGAAAAGGCCAAAGGAGAATTTCAGAAGCCTAAGGCTCAACATGAGCAAAGGGAGTTGTTGCTGCCTGTGCTTGCAGAGGATTTTGCCCTAAGAGGAGTAGTATAATCTGTCCCACAGGAGCAATGAGTCTCTTGCAGGGTTCTGCTGTCTGCTTACCCATTCATTCCTCCTCCTCCTTCAGAGGAAAATGGGACGATTTCTGTGTTCTGCCCAGACACATATGCCCTGTTCCCCTCTGCTCTGCTCAGTCAGAAGCATGAAATATTTAATCAGGGGATTAGCTGAGGCTGCTACATCAACCCTGTCCCTAGGAAAGGGAACACTTGCTAGGCAAGAGTGATGAAGAAATTAGACAAATAATGTGGCAGGGCAAAAAAATCACAGGTGCTGCTCAGTTGAAAGAATATGGCTCCCATGCACAAAAGCTCATTAGTATGTCTCTGCCTGGCTGGGATCCATTCTTATGGGACAGCCTCAGAGACTAATTCCCCCCTACCCATAACACTCCAGTTATGTCCCTGCCTGAGCCTCCTGAACAGCCCAAAAGAGGACAGCCCTTGAGAGTCTCTCCCAATTTTCTTGCCAAGCCAGTGAATGTAGGCAAAGGACATTGGAGTCGAGCTTCTGCTGGCATGAATGTCCATGCAGGGACAAGGGAAAGACCAGAGCCATCTCTGCATTTTTATTCATGCAACAGTGCTGCCTACAGGACAGTGCAGCATCCTGCTGTGCATGGACACATACCAGCCATGCCACAGGCAGACACGGGCCAGAGCATACCTCACCCTGAAGTCACACCTGGGATGCCCACAAAGGTAAGGATCCAGAATGAATGCTGCCATTCATGCAACAAGCTGAAAAATAAGCTGAACTGCAGGATACCACCTTTTTGCCATGATCAGTTAAATGTTTATAGATCCAGCTGTTCCCACTTAATTCCAGTTATCACACTGATGTGGGGTGGGAGAAGGAAGATTGTTTACTGGATGGCTACAAGTGTGGCCAAGGGTGGCTCAGCAACACATCTCCCTCCTTTAAAATCATGCCACTGACACACAGGCATCCCTCCAATGTAACAAATGTCCCTTTGGAAGGAGTAGACCAAAAAAAAGCTTTTATTGAAACTCCCTCTCTTTGGTTACCTCCCTCCCCACAGTGAAGTCAATCTTTGTCTAAGTGTTCCTGCACTATCTTCTCCTCTCCTTGACCCATGGCCATGCCTGGGGGAGTTTCTCCACTACTTTCTTCTGAGTCAGTTAAAAAAGTCTTGGGAATATTCATCATTCTGACATACCCCTTAGCCAGAGCCTCTGCATAAAGTCACCATCCATCTTCCTCGCTCTGAGCTGCCCTGTTCTGCAGACTGGGGGGTCTGGACACATACCACTTTAGGGGAAAAAAGTAGGGCCCACTCTCAATTTATTATTTGAGAAGGAGGACCAAGAGGGGAGATGAGCTCCCCTCATTCCCTTGGGATGGGTACATAGAGAGCTGCAGGCATTAGACAAGAGGCTGGCTCTGCTTTCGACCAATAAGTCTGTTCAGTTCTCTCAGTCCAGATAGAAGCAGATTAATGTCTCCTTTTCTTCCTCCTGTCTTTTAAAGTGCACTCTATTACCTGTCTAGCTACACTACCACATTTATTACCTCTCTTCTGCTCCGCCTAATCCTTTGTCACCTGTGCTCTCCCACCTCTTTGGAGATAAGGAGCTATAAAATGGCATTTTTACCCAAATGGGAGACTATTAGGGGATTAAGCACAGCAGATGCTAGAGGCCTTCACACTGCTCAGCAAATTTAACCCATGGAAGCAGAAATACTTGGAAATATATGGATGTTAAAAAAAAAAAATCACTTCAGCAAGGAATTTTCCTTACATCGAAAGGGGTATCTTCATTATGCCCTTTTGGCATCTGTGTGCCCTTTCCCCCCACTAGGTGTGAAATTCAGAACTCCTGCTCAGCAAAGAACAGACTCCTTGCTTCTTAGAGATTAAAGTGCCACCAACTGAGCAGGGTAACATCCTCACTTCTGACCAGAGATTGAGGGTGTGGGCTGGTTCACCTGAGCATGAGGCAAACAGATGCCCTTTCTGAAATAGCATCAGGGTTTTCATAGTCTTTCCTGTGATCCAGTGCCCCAGTGAAACCAGCTCCACCCTCTGGAGTCCCCTTAGGACAAAGGAACCACACATCCATCATCTCAGTGCCACAGGATGCCTAACTGAGCACACAAATTCATACTCCCAGCCCAAGGCAGCCAACATCATAACACACCCATGCAGCCTATTCAATGCAAGATGCACATAGAATTGACATCAGCCCAGTTTTCAACCAGAATACTTACACTGCAGTGCAAAGATTGAATTACTTTTGTTCAACTGTCAGCTTTTATCTAAACTACAGAATAATTTCTGCACATAAGCCAACCTTTGGGTGTAGCCAGAGAGGGCAGCTCATCAGGGATCACAGCAAAGCCCTCTGACAACCCCACAAAAAAAAAAAGTAAAGAAAGAAAATCTTCTCCATCACATGTAGCAATCAAGAGCAAGAGCAGATGAGTCCCTGCAGTGCCTGCCTCCTCTGCTCAGTACTCTTGACTTCTTTAATTTCCATCCTCCCTGTTTTACCTCTCCCTCCCCTGCTCGCTCCCTGCCATCAGCACTAGCTGTTCTACAGCACACAGATTCCTGGGGCCAGTACCAGAGCCTGCTAAATTTGGTGGGTGTAGATAAGATTTGTTGTCACAGCAGTTGCATAGGATGTACTAACTGACATTTTGGACAAAAAGTCCCAAAAGACATGCTGTACCTTTGCTCCCAATGCAAGGGGCAGTCCCATTCAGAAGTTCCTGAAACCAAAGCCATTAAAAACTTCCCAGATTTTGCTAAACCTCAAAGTTTTGCATGTCCTGGACCACTTACTTATACTTGATTCTTTACATTACATTATTCCAAGAGCTTATAGCTGAGATCAGGTTCAATAAGCCAGGTGAAATGAGGCCTAGGACAAGTCATTCCTCTGTCCTAGAGAGTACACAAAGCTGAGCAGATGAGGCAACCCTAGGACAGAAGGGGAAATGGGGGCAAAGAAAGCGACTGATCTGATTAGCAGAACTCTATCCAGTGGAGAATTATCTGCTAGGGTAATACTCTTCAGTTTCTTGTACCGTGGTTAGAGTCTCACATCAATGCCTAAATGCTCTTTCTGTACACCAGTGATCCTTGCATCCAATAACATGCAGTAAAATGTCTTCCCACACAAGGCCTCAGCAAGAAAGCCAACAGGGAAGAAAGAGGATCCATTCTTCCCTGCTGCACCCTGAAGTGCTAGCCAATAACTGGGATGTAAAACCTTACAAATGCAAAACCTATTTATAGACATAAGTAGTATTTGTATTATACACAACTCAGCAGAGGGGTCACAGCAGGATCAGGCATGGATCATGCTGTTGGGACAAAAAAAAAAATCCACCTGTGAGACAGACACAGGAGAATAGAGGCGTAGCAAGAACTGAAAGTCTGGTTACATACTGTACCAAAAGGCAAGAAGAAAAAGCAGCTAAGCTACTTCCTGACACTGGGCAACATGGTTTCTCATATTACAGAGGAAGGAACAGAAAATAAATTGTGGAGAAAGTTACCCAGTGAAAGAAGAAAATTTTTTCTCCTCCTTTCTCTAAGCCTTTGCAGGGTTATACAATTTGACTTTATCTATAGCAAATCCTCCTTTCAATTGTCAGCATTTGGAAAGTTAAAGTCCTTAATTCTCCTATACACACTATAGGCTAGATTGGGTAATATGTGTTTTATCCTTCCTACAAAGGATCCCATCTCCTCCTCCCAGGGCTGCCATGGCTATTGATTCCAGCCTAACACCTTGGCTTGTTTTCTGTCAGCTCAGACATTTGCCCCTCATCTGGCTAGGCAGGTTTTTTAATCTGTAATTTTCTTTCTTGTAACTTCTGGATTCGCTTACTTTTGCCACATACTGAAATGACATTGGGGTTTTGCATCAGCCCTGTGGTGCTCCTTCACCAGCCTCTCCCTGACAGGATTCCTTCGCAGGAATCTACTAGGGATGCTAGAGTAGGTCGCTGGCAGCAGCCAGCAACAGGGTAATGCTGGAGAGGAGGGTGGAGGACATTCAATTCTTTTCCTCTTTATGCACTTTGCTCTGTAGAGCATAGCAGATGTCTTTGCTCTGCAAACTTACCACAGCTGCTAATTCCCTTGGGCACTGCTCCTTGCTTGCAGCTTGTAGCTGGTATCATGCTGAGGTTCGGCTATGCTGCACAGCTCAGGCTCACTCTGTTAACCGGTACAAGGACATATTTGCACAAGATTGAACTGTAGGCTTCCAGCTCACAGCAGGAGTGCGCCTGCAGGGTTTAGGTGTTTCAAGAACAAAGCTGAAGGGCACTGGCATCATAAGAACTTTATCTATCTAATGGCTGTACAGTGCAGACTGGGAAAATCTTATACACCAGCATGGTACAGCTGAACTTTCCCACTGTTAGGGCTGTACCTTGCATAGAGCAATGCATTGCAAGCCACCAGCTCTTAGAGAGAGCACATTCATTGCCAGCTGAATGCAGCAAGTCACAGACTGACAAGGCAGTATCCTCTATTTGAAGGAACAGTACTTTTCCCAGGTACAGTTTAACTTCCTTGTAGTGGACCAAGCAGCACTAAGTATGGTGGGGCAGCTCACAACTCACTTTGTTAGCAAACTAATGCCTGAAAGGCAAGGACACCCCACTTCAAAAACACCAAGAGAGCCCCAAGTGACAAAGTGATGCTGCAGGCCATCCGCAGCTCTGCAGGTACATCTTAACATGGCTCTTGCCCGTGGCATCTGTGTTAGTGATGGGCACTGAGGGGAGAGAGCTGCACACTACGGCTCCCAGGCTCCTTTAGGTGCCAAGAGGGAGAGAGGGGTCAGGCATGGGAAGAAGGAGCAGCAGGGGGAAGTGCTGAAATGAAAGGCTTTCTATAGTTGTCTGTGGGTGTATGTCTGTGGCTGTGTAACAGCCTGAGTGTCTTCGAAGTTCCCTGGCTATGTCTGACCCCAGAGGATAAGTTTTCATGTTGACATCTGCAGGGCCTGCCTTTAGCTTGCATCATAACAGCTCATGCTTTTAGCTCTGGAGGTCACAGCTCCTCTTCCAGCAACTGAACTGGAAGTTTAAGTAAAGTGAGCATGAAGAAAACAGCAGGAACAACAGGCCCTACCATTAAACTCAGCATGGTGCTGATCGTGTCAGGGAAACCAGACTGACTACTGCCCCGATTACCCCATGCACTTGTGCAGGATTTCAGTGGATAAATAGCAGCCATTGGAAAAAATGCTAGGTCAGTGATTATCATCAAATCCAGGCCCATGGAGCTTATGCAGACACATATCCACTCTGAGCTCTCTGCATTATGTCTGGACCCCTCCCCTGCACGGTTCTTTTGTGAACTATCTCAATCTCATCCATGACAGATCCCTGTTTTGGAGGTAAAACCTCTCTTAAGCAGCCCTAGACTAAACAATAGAATCTATCAACCTTTCCAGATTCTGAAAATCTCCTCCAATGAACTTATCTGAATCTCCTCTCCCAGCATCTCAAACAGCCGCCTTCTTTCCACTGCTTGCTTTGTTTGCCTTTCAAAGGTTTAGCTGCAGAAGAGCTGAACCCGATTCTGATCCCAGTCATGTGGTGATGACTAGGTGGCCTGATGCACATGCTTAGATGCAGAACTGAAGCTGGCAATAAATTTCAGACATTGCCCTTGGAAGCACTAAGTCTACAGCTAAAGGAAGGAACAGCAGCCATTAAACATCACCCTGATGGCTACAGGGAAACAGCAGGATAGGAACATTTTTTTGAGGGTCTTAAAGCCTTGCAGAGACCCCATCAGAAGCTGGCATTCACTGCAGACATTTTCCCCTCCAGCAGCTGTGGCACCTGTGGCCCCCAATGCCTGAGCTCCCATGCACTGAGCCCTGACCAGCATCGGGTGGTTAGAGGTGGGACCAGGTGCTTGTTCAGCACCCAGCCAGGTATCCAAGCAGGTTTGTGCCCCTTCCAGTGCCAAGGAGCTCCCTCCTGATCCAAAGCATGTCCCCAGCACAAAAAAAAAAAAAAAGAAAGCGAGTCTTATGGTGCAGGCACTGAGCCCAGAGAGCTTATTCCCTGCACTGCTATACACTGCAAATGATCTCCAGCAAAATCACTTCCATCTCATCCAGCTGCATATTTTGCATGTCATGTGTTTGCAGTCAGAGGCACAGTCACACAGCAGAAAGCCCCTTTACCAATTCTCAGGAGACAGCCCTCACCTCAGAGACCTTGAGGGTTGGCTGAGGACAGGACACAACTGGTGGAACTGGCCAACTCCCTCACTCTGTCCTACCACCAGCTCACCTTGCAGCTATTTATAGATGTAGTATTTAAAGTTTTAAGTCTCTAATAATACATCATTTATTTCTGTGCTGCAAGTGGATATACACTTAACCCCGTCAGCTTCTACCTTTGTCCTCAAAATGCAGAGTGGGGAACACAGCCAGGTTAAGATGCAGTGACAGATGCTGCTCTGACTCACAGTGGGGCTGGTGGTACAGGGAGACAGTTTGCTCCCACTTCAGAGGGGCCAGCATGTTGCTCCTTTATCAGTCAATTTGTGCAAAAAGCTGAGAATTGACAAGGGAGATGAGTGCCTCATGCTTCAGTTCCTACAGCCACTTCTGGAGTCATTTTACAGCACATGTGCCCCCCCACCCCCCTTTTTTTTTAATTGCAATATAAGGCTTAGAAGGCCAGCTCTTTCTCTGCAAGAATAAATTAGAATCATTATCCGTTAAAATGTCTGACTTGGAAAGAAAACATGAATTTTCCAAGGAAAAAATAAAAACAGTAATGAGATCCAAGAAATATTAACAATTCTGGAAACTAGACAAAGAGAATGTAGGAGTGTTAATTAAAAATAACAGCCTGCAACACAGGAAGTAGGGACATTCCAGTGTTACTCAGAGGGGAATAATGTTCATGGGTTGGGTTTTCCTGAGGTTTTAAAACTGGGGGAGGATTTGTCCAATTCTTTACCTACACTTGTGAGTGTGTGTGGATATGCAGTGCTGATGCTCATTTGCCAAAGTTGCTGTGGGGCAGTTTCATGCACTAGGGCACAAGAGGACTGTGAAGGGAGACATGCTAATATTGGGGTCCGAATAGGAAGAAGAGAATGCACAACTATGCCATATTACTCTCAACTGACCTATTCAGGCCTGTTTTACTTCCCTGGGGCCTTTCATAGCCTAGAACAGCAGACTGATAACTTAGGCTCCCCTCACCAGTAGGGAAACACGCAGATTGACTGGAGCTGAGTGGGAAAGAAACAGACAACACCTTTCCCAAACCAGATAGAAATTCCAGGCCCAGAAGGAATGTTCTATATTCGCCTAGCCCAAATTAATGCAGACATCCACAAGGACGCTGCTGAAACCCTCTGCTGTTGTCAGAGGGCTGTCTCCAGCAACTTTCTCCCAAGAGCTGCATCAGAGCTGGAGACAGGCTTTCTTTTCCCTACCTGCCTCCCATGCCCCCTCCCCTCCCATCACCAGTAAATCTGAGTGGACTGCAGCATTAAACAAAAAAAATGTTACCTTAAACCCTCCTATGATTAAAGGACAGGCAGTGTAATTCCATAGCTGTTTGAAGTGAAATCCATAAAGGTTAAGTTTAATATCAGGGAGATGAGATTTAACCTCACTGTAGCTGTCAGTCAAACCTGGACTAGGGAAGCTCTTACAGGAAATCTTCAGTGGTCTTTCCCTTGCCAGGACCCAGGGCACGCTCCATAGCCTGTCTCTACACCTAATCAGGTACTGGCAGTTGATGGAAAACTGCTGGCTGAAGACCCCAGTAAGCAGGCACAGAAAGTGTTCCTTACTCAGGAATAGAAGATAAATGCATCTGCTCATTTCAGGTTGTTAGCTTGCACTGCCTTTGCTGACTGCTGTGTTTAAAAAGTGCTTCATGTTTTCTAATACTAGCTCTCCATTTGTTCATCCACCTCACCTTGTGGCTCCCATATCCCCTCCATCCCAAAGCCCTGCAACATCTGTCCACCCTGACCCAGCCCATCCTCTGTTGGAAATCACTCTGCACACAGCTATTCAGAAAGTCTGAATACACTCGCCTTTGAATTCTGAATTGCTGCAGCTTCACTACTGCTGCATCACTAACACAATGTGAATCTGTCCAAGTCAATAAAAAAAAAAAGCCCAACAGGAGACATTGCTGTATCTGAAACTGTGCACCAATGAGAAAGAGAGAACAAAGAGAAAAAGCAATGCTTGCCCCCCAAAGACAACAACAGTATCAGCATCAGCTGGCTGAAGCTGCTGCTGCTGTCTCTGGCTGTTAGAATCCACAAGGGGAGGGAGGAAGGGAAATCAGTGGATCAGGCAGAGGGTGCAATGGAGGCCAGCTTCATGCTGGAGTCCTAAATGATCTGACACTTCACTAATGCAGAACTTTGAGCAGTTGCTGTTTGAGGAGAAACCAGCAGCTTCCATTAAAATTCCTTTTCAAGTTTCTGCCGGCCTCTAACTCCAAACAAGCTGCTCCTTGGTAAAGTCTTCGAAGGATAAGTTTGTCTTGGGATTATTTCCAGGCAGCTGAAAGAGCCCTTGAAATACCCTGTCCTCAGTACTGTGGGGGTGTAGGACACGAGAGCAGCTTTTTGAAAACTTGAGCTCCCTGCTTAGGAATCTGACAGAGGAAACCTTTACTGTCCCTTGAGATTAGAAAGGACAGGTTGAGGGAAGTCATCTGTCATCAGGTGCTAAGGAGTAACATGCATTTTTTTCTACTAACAGAAATGACTGTAGAGCTAAAGCACTCCATGGGGACACCGGAGATATGTGCTCTTGTCACAAATTCCCTCTCTGTGACTATGACAGGTCACTTCATTGTTCTGTAAAACAAGCAGAATAACCCTTCTTTTCTCTCTGTTTGCCCACCTCACTGAGATTCTCAAACCAGAAAATGTCCATCTCCAATGTCAATCTCCTGCCAATGTGCAGATGGCACCTGAAATTAAGAGGCCGTTGGTATCAATGGGAGCACTGTCTTCAGACCCCTATGAGTACAGTTGCTCAGCTGAGGGTCTCGAGCTGCTGTGCAGTGCTCAGCCCAGCACCCCGTGCCCCAGATAGGAGCAAAGTGTTGCTATAGCCCTCTAAGATGTGGGTAAATTGAACATGGGGCTACCTACAAAGTGGGAGGCAACAGCAGACTATCTCAGCCCTTACCCTCTACAGGATAAAACCTAAGCCTGCTGTCTTTATGCCATGGCCCTCAGATACTGCTGGTGACCATCACCAGTGTGTAGATTAGAACCAGACCCATCCCTGAGGATGCAGACAGTCATCTTCCCTAATCCTGCTTGCATCTGGGGTGCTATTATTGGAAAGCACAGGCTAAGACTACTACTAAAGTCAGGTTAACTGCAAACCAGCTTGACTCTCGGCCCTCACTCTCTATGGGATAAAATTCTGCTACCCCTTAGCAGAGACTCCCTCAGAGCTTCACTGGCAAGTTATTTTCCCAAAAGCTAATATTTCAAAGAAGATCAGAGCTGACCCTAATGCATTTGTAGTTAGTTCAGAAGAAGCAGTGAAAGCCACAAGTGTCCATGAGCTATTGGGAGGCATTCAAGTCCTGACATTTTCAAGGTGGTTTAGACATGAGCCCCATTTACTCTAGTATACTCTCTCTGTCCAAAGCTAGTACCAGCAGCTCTGCTAGAAGCCTCACAAAGTATAGCAGCAGGTAGATACAAAATAACCTTTCCCCAGGGAAATTTCCTTCCTGACCCTGATTAATTAGAAGCTGGCTGATGCCCTGAAGCATGGAGATGAACGCTACAGGAAGAAACCAAAAGGTAGACAAAAGGTTGCCCAGGGGAAGCAGCAGCTACCTGCCAACTGACAAGCTACAACTTGAACTGTAAACCAGTCTGCGAGGGAATCTAAAGACATTTTAAAGTGCATTTTCCTGCCATAAAGCAAGATGCTTTTCTCCTTGGGAACCAAAGGGGGTCTCCTGGGCTGAATTTCATTTCCTCTGTAATGAAAATTAATAGTAATGGTAAAGACTGAGGCAAGGAGAAACTAAAGCTTCCTCCCACTCCACGGCTATATGCCTGCCACTCTAGTGCAAACCTGCTCCACTCTCAGAAAAAGCAGGCAGTCGCTACATTTTCATTATGTCAGTAATACATTTGCAGCCAATATCCCCCTCAGAATCAGCACAATAACCATTTAAACACAAGGTCAATTTGCTTGCTGTAGCATAGACTGCAACGCTCTAAGGTTACTTATTTTCACAATGTGTTCTCTTCCAGATAGACAGCTTTTCTCCCCTGTGTGTCCGGCTCCTCTCTACTGTTACCCCTCTAACAGGCAGGCAAAGATTTCTGGCAAAAGCCAAAAAATTAAAAAGGGGAAAATGCAGTTTTTCCATAAAGGTAATCAAAGATACTTCTCCAGGAGAAGCCAGGACTTCACAGAGGGAGAAGCCAGGACTTCACAGAGAAAATCTTTGGCTTCAGGCTCAAAAGGGTGAACAGTTGTATCAGTCCTAGCATTTTTTGTGGATTAGGACACAAGGTTAGAAGAGGAGAAAAAGAGAAAGGGGATTGGTAGTTAAAGCATGTGAATGTCAGATATATGAAAGGACCTTTGTAACAGACACATCAGGCAAGGGCAGCAATGAAGGCTCCTGTGACCCAACATTAAGGAGTCCTTATAAGAATGAACATAGTTTTCATTGTTTGGGGCCTAAAAGTTTATTAAAAAAATCATGCAATTAATAGCACTGATATGAAGAGGATCAAACAGTGGAGCTAAACCAACATGGGCATAAGGAAAACGTAGTTTCCAAAGAGCAACAGTGAAATAGGTAAAGCCAAATGGCGATTTAGAGAACGTAGATCAAATTTTAAGTTTTTGCCCCAAAAGGCCTGGAGCAGAAGGAAATGCTGAATTATTTGCAATCCAGAATTGTTGTGGAAGAGGCATGTAGTTTAATGTCCCAAGTCAGCTGCCTGCTTACAAGAAAGGTATTCCTCCCAGCTTTCTCATCCCCCCTGCTCATTGTCCATGCTGGGAATTGCCTACTTGCAGAAGAGGCAGTGCCAGGCATAGCCTTGGCTTTCTGGAACTTGTTTGCCAGCCACTGCTGTAAGTCTATTGTTTTGAAATAGGCTTCAGATCCACACTTAACCTCCATCCTAAAACCCGCAGCATGCCAGGCTCACTGTGCAAGCAATAGATGTCCACCTCTGGCTGCAGAATCCAAGCCCTGTCAATGCAAGAGACCTGATAGCAAAGTAAACAGCTACTATTTTGTCCCTCCCCCACCTCAATTTTCCTGCATTCAATAAATCTACCTTCACATATGTTCAGTACTTTTTGTCACTCCAGAATATCCACAAATGCTACATTTTCTGGCATGTTTCCAGGATGAAGGAATAGAAACAACCCTAAGTTTATATATATTTCTATAAAGACAGAAACCGTCAGAGACCCCAGCAAATCACAGACTTTTCCCTTCCAAGATGCATGACTTTCCTTTCCAAGGCTGACAGCACTGGGGGAGTCTCCACAGAGGAATGCTCTCTCTGGGTACCACCACACTGGTACTGCAGAAGCAGGTAAGGATGCACTTGGTCCTGCAAGAGGCTGTGTGCAGTGCCAGCTTGTGCTGCCATTTCATCCTGCCAAAGTGTTGGATTGTTTTTTTGAGGGGGGGAGGGGTGCTTCTCTGCAGTTTCGATAGGCATCCTCCACAGGGTAACAACCATCAGAAGCAGACTCTGAAGACAGAGGAACTAGAGACAACCTGAGGGCCGATTCTAACTCTGTCTTTATTTAATTTAATATTCATGGGTGATCCCTGCAGGGGAGCTAAAAACCTTCCACTCCAAAGTCAAAATGCTGTATAAAAGCCTATTTAAGTTATTTGGTAGAAATAAAGTGACCTTCAGAACTGTAGTTACGTGACATGGCACATTCCAGAAAGCTCCCGGGAATAACTCCCCCAGACCTACAAACCTCATGGCTCTTCCTTGCACAGCCTTATAGGCAGGAAATACTCCTGGGACAAAGTGTCTGGTGCAGTAGAGTATCACACGAATGCTAATCCAAACCCTGACAACTACCTGAAGAGTATGTTTGAACATTTGTTGTCTGAGAAAGAGGTAGAATCCAGGTAGAGTTGGGGCTACAGATCAGCATTAACTGAAGAACTAGAAGAGTTCATCTGAAGTAAGGTCCTGAACCCCTAGAACTTAAGTGAAGGAGAAACTTTCTACAAAGGACCATTTTATACCCAAGACAAGGCCTGCAACGTACACAAGTAGATCAGCTTAGCTGAGAAGACTGCACTTTCTAGAATTATGCATCTTGAGGTATAACATAAGACATCAAATTTGCAGGTTTCTGAAGAAATTATTTGGTGTAGGCTTGCTTTTGACCAGTTTTCAGTCAGAAAATTCTGTAGTGCTGCTGATTTTTTCAAGACCTGTCACAGGCTGGGCTTAGACATTCAGACTGTAGCAGTTCCTGCTAGAGAAGCAATTTTTTCAAGTGGAAGACTCTGATATTGAGCTTGCAGTTGTGTTGAAGCTAGCCACAGATGCCAGCCATGAGATTTAGAGCATGACATAGCCTCTATATTCAAAGGCTGTTCAAGAGTTGCTTGGATTTTCTTGTCAAGGAAAAGAGAGGGCATCTGCTGAAGAGGCCTGACATACAACTGCGTACCTGGCTGGCTCTCCTCAAAGTATCAGATGCTGCACGCTGGTTGCAGGAGACAGGGAAGGGTCATATCTATCTGGAATGCTGAGTCACACCCAGATGCTTCTGTAGTGGGTTACATTTCCAGCAAAGGGCAAGCTGACCTAACTGATAGTGACCTTCATGTCCCAAATAATCTCATCTTGCTGGAAATGACAGCAGAAGGAAATCTGCAAGTCTACACACTAAAAGCAGATCCTGGGACAGCAGGGGCTGGATCTGCTCATTCAGCAATGTAATAACCCGTTCTATATGATTCTAGGGAACAAAGTCAATTAAGTACTTGGGAAACGATTCTGTAATATCACTGAAAACAGTATAGTCTGTTTCATTGTTTCCAGCCAAAGAATCTCTTCTGCTGAAGTGAATTCAGCACTGCTGGTAGAGGCTGGATTGAAAACAGCTATCCTCCAAATACAGGGAAGAAAGTTGTCACCTCTGGCCAATATGCCTCTAGTCTTTTAACAAAAATACTTGCCAATCCCTTCTCCAAAGCTGCTCTCTGCTGAAACAGGGCAAGTATTGCATAGCAAGAGTTAGTCTGGGAGAATCCTATTCATATGTAGCCACTGTTTGAAAGATGCTGATGGGCTAGGGGGATTTCAGTCGGGCAAAATGCACCAGCTCTTACTTTGCAGGAAACTGATACCAAATGCACTGAATGAATGTTCCATTTAGAGGCAATACAGATCATAAAGAACTCGGGGACATGCCAGTAGAATGTGGACAGCCAGTACAGGCTAACCCACAGCAAGTCTGTTTCCAATATCCATATCTCCATGATGAGGCATGTACAACATGGCCCATGCTACTTTTGTAACATAAAGAGTTATCACATTTGGAACACCTCTAAGTACTATGGTTTGAAAAGCAACAGGGATGAGCTCAGTCTGCCTTGATTGTTTCCCATCTCCTTTCTCCCCCTCCCAGTTGTCCGTTTTTCTCTGTTAACCCTGCAGTATGGTAATACCTCTTCTAACCTGGCCTGGCCTGTCTCAAAGGCTTCAAATAAAACACCTATTTCAATTTCTCTATACCTTTCTTTTGCAAAGCTCCTGCCTATTCTTGCAGGTTGCAGCAATTTCCCCTCCTTCCTTGAGAAAAAAAATATGCTGAATTAAATTAATTATATCTTCATGCACAGCTTTTTTCCTTTTTCCCAGCTGCTACAGATATACTGGTGCTCACTGTGATCCTGTCAGTCCTAGGATACAATGCAGGAAGGTCAGTCCAGGTTATAGCCACAGTGGGGAAGGAGCAGTGCTACCAAGATGAAGAGCTCCCAGCTCAGCAGGTGGTGCTCTACTCTTTGAATCAAGACTGGCCCACATGGTGGACTAAACAGAGAAGGGCTTGCTACTGGAAAGATGCTGGTTTTATGGATGGTAAGTTTAAAAAAAAAAAAAGACTCCCTTGCAGACTCCTTGTGCATTTCTATTAAAGATCCAAAGGTAATTTGTCCAGATATTAACTTTGATGCTATAAGCCAGCTCCTAGAATGGGTAATTGCATTGTGTCCCCACTGTCACTGAAGGTTGCCTGCCTCCCTTTCATTACCCAAGTCTAAAACACTTGAACAAGTGTATTCTGGATGTCAGGATGCATTACCATGCTTTGTCCAACACAAGAGAAATTAAGGCACAAAAAGATAAAGTGATTAAGAGTTTATGCAGATCCAAGAGTCAGACCTAGGGCATCCTACACTCCCAAGGCAGCTGTGGGGTTTGGGTGAGAGGCAGCAAACTGAATGATGCAGACCCTGCAAATGTTGTGCTTCCTATTGCTTCTTCCTAGCTTCTGAGGGCTTTTCAGGCTGGGGATTGTATTCCCTTGAACTGCAGTCAGTGTCCCATTGAAACTGCACATAACCATTTTACTTCATGGGAGAACACTCCAAATTCTTCTCATCTTCCTGTGTTTCAGGCCATTAATTCCTAACCACAGCTGGTCACTTCCCTTTCAGTGACACTCTCCCATGTCCCATGGGGACTACTCAGTGCTGCTGGCTCTTCCAGGATCAGGTTCCCACTCCATTCCCCAGCTTTCCACACCTATGGGGCTTCTGCCTCACAGGCAGCCATGACAGGCCCCACCAGCACCAGGCATTGTAAGAGTTAAGCTAATCAACACTAGAGGAAGAGATTAAGGGGACTGGTTTGCAGCCATCAATCAGTACCATTTACACAAGAACTGTCAGACTGCAAATAGAAAAAAAGAGGTGATGTGAAACAATGCTGTCTGAAGGGGTTTAGCACTCTTTACAAATTGCTGTGGTGAATAACTTGTTGCCTGTATTTATCCTTTTTCAAATTGTCTCTTAGCTACAGTCATCCATCTTCATTCCTCTCCACTTGCTCCAGACACTCTCAGCTGCTACCTCATTATTTTACATTTGTACACCGCCACTTGGCTGTGCCTTGCTCAGATACATAGAGCAATCTCAAGAGGACAGATTCACCCCTGGGGCAATGCCACTGGCTTCAGTATGAATCCAGCATGGCCTTCCACACATTTCCCTACATCTCTCCAATTGAGACAGCATGTTTGCAAGATTTCAAAGCATTACACCAGGACACCTAGGTCCCAGCCAGGACAGTGCTACTATCAGCCTTGGAAAGCAAAGCACCTACTCTGTAAAAAGGTGGGTTTACAGGGCATGTGGTGGGGCTTCATGAAACACTTTTACCGTGATGAGCTCTAAGATGTTTGAATCACATCAGATCTTAGCAAGCCTGAGTTCACTCTTGCACAAGAGAGCCAGCTCAGCATGTCACAGCAGTGACAATTCCTGTGCTTGAAGCCCAGATCTCCTTCACTTTTCAACTACCAGCAGTACAAGGCACATGACAATTATTCAAACACTCCTTTGAGACAGGAATGGCATACACAGTCCATTTTAGAAGGAAATTGCAAAACCAAGATGTCACTAAGGAACAGACACCACCCTTAAACAGGCTTCAGCACTACTGTGCTCCAACGCACTCTAGAAAAGCACCAGACATGCAGCCAGTAAAAGTCTACCCTTCTTCAGCAGACTGCCTTACACCAACTCAGACATTGTTTCTACTCCAGTTTTCTCATTACTACTCCCTATTAGAGGGTTGTTATCTTCCATTCTTAAAGCCCTTCCACCCAGCTGCAGGCACACCCCTTCACCTGCTCTTCAGAGCAGTCACTCACATCCCATCATGCCTCCTTAGCTGCCCTGCTCATTTTAAAAACCTCATCTTCAAAATTAAAGGTACTGGTTTTCCCATGCTTCAGATATTCTGTCTCCATTTTCCAGTCTCAAGTGTATTCACTGGCCAGCAGCTCAAACCACTGTTTCCCCCAATTTGTACTCTGTACTGCCTCATTTTTATTTGCTTCTGAAAAGTGTTCAGGGGAGAGTGTTTGTATGAAAGATGCTATACAAAATAAACTTGTGTTGTACTATAAATCTCGGCCAAAGTACAACTAAGATAGGTACAAAATCATAGGCTACAAGTAGGTGGTTTGAGAGTGCATACTTATGTAGGAGGGAAGAATTATTCCCTTCACAACAACCATCACTGGGCAGAAGTGTAGCTTGTATTAGTCAAGCAGTCAGGGTATAGAGAGGGCTTGTCTCTTCAAATCCATAACACAAAAGGTCAGGTTTTGTTAAAAGAACATTGACAAGATCAAGCCCCCAAAAGCCCCGGAGACTCTGTATATCTACCTCTGGAAAGGACCTTGCCACTTAAGACAAAACAGCAGAGAGAAATGCCTTGGTCAAGGGCAGTGTATGAGTCAGGGGCAGGAGTGGGACAGACCCAGGAACTCAAATTTCTGTGCTATGCTATCCAGAGAAAGAAAAACAAGAAGAATTTGAAGCAGGTCCTGTTTAGGTACAAATGGGAAGGAGGCAACCACACAGAAGCAGAGCAATGTTTTGCAAGGGGAATGGATCTGGGGGAGAGGAACTAAATCAAAGGTGAGAGGAGAAAGGAACCTTAAGGGCTTTGTTGTGCATTTCTCAGCAAGGGGACATGTCAAGGCTCCATCTCTCAGCCTCCTGAGCTACGCAGTCCGTCTCCCCTGCAGCAACCCCCATGAGGCCACACCACGCTTCTGGTCCCCCCTCTCAGCTTACTGAATAATCACAGGTGCTCAGCCTTCCTCCCTGCCTTCCTCTTCGGCTTTATGGAGAAGCAGAATCCAGTCAGATATCAGCATTGTGGGCAGCATCCCTCACCCTCAGTTTCTCCTCAAACTTATTCTCATTTCTTCTTGCTGAGACAATCTTGACTTCCCAAGTGTCGGGGGGTTGAATGCCTGACCCTGGAGCCCAGAGTGGCCCTGTGATCTCTGTGATGCCACTGGGCCCAGTTTATTCAGCATCAATGCTACCAGCCCACTAACAGACAACCCTAAGAGCTCTCCTTCCTAAACCAGGGCCTGCCTCTTGCATTATGTAACATCTCTCCACCTAGAATATTCCCCAAGCTGAAAAGCTATTCACATAATAGATGAATGCTCTGGCTGGACACTTACTTTTATTATGTTTAATTCACTTTATCCATTGCTAATTTCCCTTTTGCTGTGTGCCTGTCAGGAATCCATGTCTCAGCAGTTCACTGAGCACAGCAGCCTAAGCATATATCAGACTTCATAAATAGCACCCCAGTGGCTCAGGCTTGCTGACAGAGCTACCAAGCAATACTGATCTACTGTGATCTGCCTCTAGAGGCACAGTCCTCTGCTGTCAGACTGTCTTCCAGCTATACTTCCCTGTTTGGTCCCCACTATCTACCCCTACAAGTCTTTCTCCCCCATGCCTTCCCTTTCTGGTATTATTACCATTATATAGTAGCCACAACAGACCCCTGGCAAAAGTCTGAAAATCCTATTTGAGCTAAGTGCTGG
Organism: Astur gentilis; assembly: GCF_929443795.1. Classification (NCBI taxonomy): domain Eukaryota; kingdom Metazoa; phylum Chordata; class Aves; order Accipitriformes; family Accipitridae; genus Astur; species Astur gentilis. The sequence goes on from NC_064884.1 coordinate 5,398,930, forward strand.
GCAAGGATTTGCTCCAAGAGCCTCTGAAAATAGATGGCAATAGGGAAGGGTAAAAAGGGGTTGCGACCTGCTGCTTCACAGAAAGGGGAGAGAAGCACAAAAGGATGAAGGGACTTGCCCATTGGCACCCAGGGAGTTTACAGTCAAGTCAGTTGCCAGCTGATTCCCAGGCTCAGGCTTTATGAACACAACAATCCTTCTTGCCAGCAGGGGAAGCAGGAGCATCAACATTATACACGCCTTCAGAGGCAGGCTGGCAGCACCACACTGAATAATCCCACGGAGGTTACACAGAAGGTCACGATAAGAACTTCCCAGCAGGAGCCAGAGATAGGCAGAGCTTATCTGCCATCCTGATGCCTAGGACTGTCACTTGCAAGGATTGCTGTTCACCTCACAGCTAGTTTAAAGTCTGAATTCCCCCAAACAGAAGCTAAAATAGGTTATCATATGGAAGCAAAGAGCACTAGAATTTGAGCTCTGTGCAAAGTAATTTTTTTAATATGCTAGCCAAAACTGAAACATCTAAAAAATGTTCTTTTCATGCCTATGGAAGATAAATATATCATTGTTTCTCGTGGAAATAATCCCCTCCTCATCATGTTTCAACCTCTGCATATGTAATCATATCATTTGGGGTTGAGCAAAATGTTTATCTTTCTGCTGAAAACTATTAGTCCAATGTGGCATGAGCTCATGAATAGTTCCAGTCAACACAAATTGTATTTTCCAGCAGAGGAAAATATTCAGCCTCCCCCACTCCTTAAATCAGTTCTAATTATGAGAGTAGAAGAATCAGATGCCCTCAGAGATGGCAGAATAAGTGTTACTCTCAATACAGAAAGAGAATAGGCAGAAATAAACCAAAAAGTCTTCCTGAATAGGGAGGCAAAGGAGATGTCTGGGGTCGATTTAGCTTCATAATATCTCAAGGCAAAGTTATTTATGCCCTTTTGTGAGGGTCATGTGTAAAACAATGATTGCCCCTCCCGGCCACATCCTTCCTATTTCCTCCAGCAGTCTGTGAAAGAGTCGTCTCCATCTCTGTAAATGCCAGGAAAGCCAAACACACCTATGTGAAAACAGAAACCTCTACTTTCTCCAACCACAACATAGCACCACTGCCTGCTGAATTGCCCCCAAGAGCATTTGCAGCCAATGCAGCCATACCCACCAATTATAAACTAGAGGAGATTGCAACAGCAGCTTAGCCAACAAGAGGTGATCATTACCTCTCCCCTGATTACATACCTATAGGTCTGGCAGGTCTTGTAGCCCTTCTGCATCCCATGATGCAGCATATGTACAGCTACTTCAGATAATTCTACTCAAGGCTCTGTTGCTGAACAGTTATCTTAACTGAGGGCAGCAAGAAGGAGAACTAGCTGACAGGATAAAGCATTGCTCTCAAACTCACTATTAAACCAGAACCATCACCAATTCAGACTACATGCTTTGGACCAAAGACTGAAGTTTACTGTTGGGCTTTTTAGTAACTGGTATAACTTGGCTCTTATCTTCCCATAATTACTTTCAATTTAATAAGTTTTCCCTTGACAAAGCAAGGATACCCTGTCTCACTGTTTCTGCTAAAAAGGAAACTCCAATTAAATAAAGAGAAAAAAAACCAACAAGGACATCAAAATATGGAAGTGATTAAAATTTACAGCCATTAGATAAGCAGTCACTATGTGCTGCTGATTTATTTTGTCTTTCCCAAATCAATTTCCAAATTATCATAAACATGAACTCACATCTGGCATTAATAGCTTCATAGATCCACATCAGACATTTGGAAAAGAAGTCTGTTATCCCAAAGCATTCACAACAAAACACACTCACCAATAAAGTTGAATACTGAACCATCACAGAACATAAAAATCTAACCAGGTAGGTGGATTTTTTTTTTTCCTACACTGACACATAAACAAAGCTTACAATTAAAATTTAATATTTTCTTTCCTTTTAAACTAACCATGAATGAGCTTTTAGATGGCTGAGCCTTTTTGCATTTATTAGAACCCTTAGCGAGGTGGTTGTAAAGCCTGACTTACTTTCCAAATCTTCTGCTTTCAGAGAGCAGAAGAGAGGATGGGTTGTCCCCAGCTTTATTAATTATTTATTGTTGTCATCCATATTGAAGTGGTGCATTCAGACCCCAGCTGGGAGCAGTCACTGTGCTCAGCTTTGCACACACATACAACAAACTAGACTGCTCCTCGGGGTGCAGGTCCTGCCTGCAGCAGCAGGGGAAAAGGTTAGACAGAGCCTGGGGAGGACAGCACAAGACACCCCTGATCTCACAGATCAGTGGTAGCAGAGGTAAGAGCATGGGAGTACCCTGGCTTTGCAAGCCTTTTATAAAATCTGTATTTCTGGTCAGGGAGACTGCTACTTGGCTGGGCTCAAGCTGGATGCAAGCCATATAACATCCATTAAATGTGCTACTAGCCATAAAATACAGACCCATCTCCCCCAAACTTGGGCACAGCAGCTGGCGAGAGATGGGTGGAAGACAGAGGAACATAAATACTGCACATGTGGATGTCCCTTCTTTAGGTATGTTTTTTGGGGGGAAATGCACTACAAGAGAAAACCCAGAGCAGGTTTGGAGAGTCACATTTTGTTTCTCTGTTCAGTGTGGAGCTGGAACATAACAGAATCGCAATCCTTCCCCTGCCCCAAGTAATCTCTTCCTCCCAGTAAACATGGGACATGCCAGCTACACAGGATGGCACAGCGGAAGGTAGAGGTTTTCTGAGAGAGAAAATACAACTTCTTTTGCAGAATCTTACTAGAAAATAAATTATATCAGGACAACCAGCAAACTTTTACCTCCAAGGAAAGGAATTATTGAATTGTATTTTTAAAACCGGAAGAAATATTTTGAACTATACGTAAGAGAAAATACAGTATACTGGTGGTTGCACAGGGAGAAAAAAGTTACTTCCTTGTTCCTTAGCAGCTTAAAAACTGGCAATTAGCAAATCAGTATGCAAATGCGATTAAACTTGACAGGCAGAGCTACAATACAGTAATAACACCAGTGGAAAAATACAAGAACAATAATATTTACAGAAAGCAGAAAGAGCAGGTAAATATTTTTATACAGTATAAGCTGTATACATCTTAAGTGTTTTCAGTGTTACTCTCAATATAGTTATTTGCATTGAGCAGAAAATAATGGGTCTTGGAAAAAAGCATTGTGCAAACAATAAATATGCTACCCACTACAAAAAGGTTTAAAGTGAAAGTTGTAAGACAACAGACTGTCAGACAGAAGTGTGTTGAGTCACTGAGATGGTACTGCTCCGAGCATTCAGAGGCAGTTTTAGCTTGCCCTTTAGCAAAAGTTTGTATATATCAACATTTTATGATATTATGGTCACTTCTCAAAGCACTAAATCAAAGTTTGGGTGTTATTATCCCCAGCACATTGCTAACACAGCAAAGAGCTCATCTCCAGCCAAATGGCATAAGCAGACAGATGGGCAGAGGGGGAAGATTCTGCAGGGAAGCAAATCAAAAAGGAACAGTTTGGTGCTCACTTACAGACTGCAAAGCTTGTGGTTTGGTTTATTGTCTTTTTAAATTGTTGGCCTCAGAAGCAAGAATGGGAAAGAAGGGAACTAGCAAAGTCTCCTGGCTGGCACAAAGTTTGGTGGGAAACTTGCCCAAAGCAGGCCTTAAAAAAAAAAGCAGCAGCAGAGGAAAATATCTTGTGGTCAACATAAGCAGGTATTCCCTGAAAGTCATGCTGACACCTTCAACTTATTGGGCACTTCCCACAGGGCTGCACTTTTCCATATGGCACTGTATTTTGCCACTATTCTTTATGGCTTCAGTCAAGCAATGCAGGAAGCTGTACAGAGAGCAGAGTTGATGCAATTACATCAGAGTTGTCTGAAATAATTAACATGACACTTCATGAACATAGGGATGCCCCAATACAAGAGGTTTACTGCCATATGATTTTTTTTAGTGCAAGACAAATTGTGCCATGTCATGACCTAAGCAGTCTTGAAGATGTCTCACTCTGCACTTGAGACAAAGCTGCTGAAATATGGTCATTTGATTAGCTGTCTTTCACTGAGCTCTTCCAAAATTCAGTCCTAGGGAAGAATGAAGCTAGAACAGGCAGTGAAATATCACAGCAACACGATTCCCTTAGTAACTATTACAACAGCAAAAACAACATTGCCTGAGTAACTGGATCATTGAATCCACTTTCAGATAGCATAACAGGTTCATCTTGAGAAAATACTCCTTTCCTTTAGGTAGTTTTTGTTGTTGTTTCATTTTTTTATAAGAGCAAGAGGAAAATTTGATGAAAAGCTATCCTTGATATTAAAATATTTTGATTTCCTCTTTATTTGCTGTTGAAGTAGAAGAGGATTTAGTTCAGCATTTTTTTTAACAAGGCCATGACCAGACACAATTGGTATTATATGTTTCTATAGGCAATGTGTCACAAAAGCTTTGCTGCTGATTCAGTAATGTTATCCATGAGCACGCTAATAAAAGCATGAACGTGTATGCACACAGAGGCACCCAAAAACAACAGAGCAAAGCAATTCTCTGGGAGCAGCAATACAAGACAGAATCAATCTCCTTTCACCTTATGCCTCATTAGAGGAGAGGTTCTTCTGTGCCTGAACTAGGATTTGATATTAGCTTTCAATTACCTAGTGTACATTTTAAACACTTCCCCAATTACTTTTGCCACCTCTTTCCCATTACAGTCCCACAACTGATATATGGGCTATAGTCCTTTCCCAAACTCCAGTGGAATATAAAAAGCAATCTAGGTAATAACACTAGCCTGCCTATAATCCTAGGGAAAGGAGACATGTTTTCTTACCCTCTAATATAATGTCACCCCCTTCCCAAGCTGAGCTTTCTTTGGTTGCTGGATTTCAATTCAGCTCACTAATGATTATTATCTCCTCTAGCAATAAATAGAAAGACTCCAGCCTGATTCTGCAAGGATATTTATTACCCAGGGTGCCCTTTGATCCTGTTTAGTCTAATTGAGCATGGCACACAGCTCCAGGTTGCTAATGTATTTCCACCATAAACTATATTTGCAGACAGATGGAAGTTACACGATTGCCTCCTTTCACTTCTATTAGTGAAGCAGTCGGCTCCTTACTTCTACTTACAATTTAATTATGAGGCATATGGAAACATCGAGAGCACGGAAGCCAAGGCCTTTGCACAGATTTCAGTGCTCATTCTTTCGTCTTCAAGCCACCCCTCTCTCCTTTTCAAAGACTCAACAAAGTCCTAAAACAGAGCCTCTTAACAGCATTCAGAAACAAAAAGAGATGTTTTTGCAAGCCATGCTGGGGTGGGCCACTGCCTTGGGGAAGCTCCTCTAAGTTTGTGTGAATTCAGCATGGTGGAAGAAGCAGCTAGCAAAACCCCTCCTGCATTTCCACTACTACAGGGCAAGGAACAGAGGCTTTTCTAGTGATAGCTGATCCCCATCCCTAGAAGATCACTAGCACTGCCTTGCTAAGACAAGCAGCTCAGACACACATGCCCCAGCTGTCATTAGACTAGTTAGCTTGGGCAATGATCTTAGCATAGCTGGAGGTACTTAAACCTCACCAGCTAATCACCTGAGCATTTGTTCAGCAACAGCTCTCTGAAATGTCAGAGAACTAGTAAAAATTGAGATGCTTCAACTCATGCCTGTTTTAAAATATCAAGATGCCATTAGCTATGCTTATTGCCCTCTAGGAAGTAAATGGAGGGAACAACAGCAATTCCTGGGCTCTTTGCATCTCCCTTTCATCTCCTTCCTCTCCAGGTGCCCATGGAGAGAAAGACACTGCTCTGCAGGGCCCCAATCTGTAAAGGAGGCAGACAAAGGCTTCAAGGTACACTGGACCAGGAAGGGCTGGATGAAGGATGCCTTCTAGCTGTTGTATTTCTCAATGTGCTTTTCATCCCAAAGCAAGCTGCACATTAGCTATGGCCAAGATACAAATAGCTTCCGGCTGTTTTAGGTGCTCCTGGTGCACTGAAGATGTGAGTGTCAAAGACCTCCTTTCCTGGTATTGACAGCATCTTCCAGTGATCCTACAGAAAAGACCCAGAAGAGAATGACATGGCCCCAGTCTGAGGGCTCAGAGTACAGCTCAGACAACAGTAGTCCTTGCTAAAGGGAGTCCATTAAAATAAGCTGCACTACAGCTCAGCCTTTCCTGTTGTCTCGTTATCTGAAGTTCCCTTGTTTTATTTTACTGTTTTCAAATTAAATCCACAATAAAACAAACCTGAGAGTGGAAACAAACCAAAGGGAATGGGGGAGGGGGAAGATGGAAGCATGACATTCATTTCCCTCCCCAAAAAGACACCTGACAATTTCTGCTGCTGAGTGACAGTCATATTCAGAGAGATAATTGAATCCCTGTCAAGTAGAGAGAAAACTCAGATCAACCATACAATAAGATCCCTGTAAAAAATACAAAAAAATAAAAGGAACGGACAATGAAAGCAAATAAATTGTAGAGTGGTCTAAAGCACTCTTGGCCTGACCTATCCTGAGTTGTATCCTACTGTGTGAAAGCATAGACATGAACCTTCTGGATAGCAATAGGAACATCAGTTTCCTCTGGCTTGGAATCACTTCTGTGGTGCCATAGACCTTATGCACCTCACACAGGGCCCTGTAGAATGTGTATCACACATGAAAGAAGGTCAAGAGAGGTGCCTAAATACCTGGTGACACAGCATACAAAATCTGGATAGAAAGGGTGGTCTCATTTCACTGTTTGCTCAGGACATGAGAAAATTGTCACCTGCCACCATGCCCCTTTCCCCCTTTCTCATGAAGGCTGAAAACCAGCAAGGTGGTGCTCCATGTCCATACTGGTGAACTGGGAAATTCCACGCTATAATTTTACTGTGAAATTCAAAAGCAAAACTGCCATTGCCTTTGACAGAAACACAGACGGGACTTGTGTTCCCAACAGCATCATCATGTCTGTGTATGCTATTCTAAACACTGATCGCAGCATGCTGGATTCTCAATTGCTGTGAGTCACTGCTAACATTTCCCCACTTTTGAATTTTTGTCTCTCCTCCTTGATTTTTTTTCATCTTTTTCTCTACTTCAGAAAAATATATCTCTCCCTAGCTTGCACACTTTCTCCTTTGCTTTCCTCCCCCCACCAACATAGAAGCCTACACTTCTCTTTTCCCTTTCTCAATTTGCATTATCTGTTTCACTGAGTTCAATTCAATTTAAACCAAATTGCTTTATAGGTGCCACTGAAAGACAAGGATTGCAAAATCCATTATAAACGTGTACAATACACATTATGTAAAAAATATTTAAGGAAGGAATACTCCAGCAAATGGAATCAATATATTCCACATAAAGCATTACCAGGAATGGAAAAAAAGGAGTGAAGTCAAACTCTTGTTAAGTGCACCACAAGCCTACTCAAAATTCAGAGCTGATAACATGTTAGCACATAATCAGCAGCATTCCAGTTCCCACTGCTGTGCTTGCCCTCGCTCCCGTGCCCTAACTCTAGCAGCAGCCTTTCACAAATCAATGATCTCTTGCTATTGCAAGTATTCTGGGCTGAAAACTAGAGCTGTTGCCTTTGGACCTCTTCTCACTGCACTGCTGCTGATAAAACTATAGATCTCCATCTCTGCCACTTCTAAATCACATTTCAGAGATGTAGCAGGCAGGCACTGAGGGTGGGGAGAAGGCATTTACATAGTAATTTTAGACCCGAAGATGGAATAAGCCTATGGCCATTTTTAGAAGGCAGCTTTGTATCAGATCTGCTTCCAAACACGTTGCCTTGTTTGCCTTTGAGTCTTCTCTAAAAGTAATTATTAGATGCCTAGGAACATTGGTGGTAAGGAAGACTCACACCCAGAAGAGGAAACAGATCCCTAATTAGAGTGAAGGAACTGTGCAATTCCACCCTTCCTGAAGGAGTCATGCATATTTCACTCCTCAAACTAATTTTAGCAAAACTCTTCTTTTTACGTTATCACACAGCCAGCTAGAAAACCTTTGCCTGGTGCACTTCAGAGAGTCATCCTGAAGCAAACAGTACACTGTGTGAAATGTGGCAGCACTCAGCAAAAGTAAAGCTTAGAACCCAGTCATCAGTGACCAAGGACAAGGTTTCAAAAGCAAAAAGCATCTGAAGTCACTGTAAATGGACAGAAATTTTCAGAAGCTACAAGCATTCTGGAGGTGAGATTAGTTAACACAGGGCACAGCAGCTTCTCTGGAATGAACCTAAGGGGGACAGAGCCAGCTACCCTCATTACTGGGCATTTCCACCTCTTCCTAATCTTCTCCTTTCCTAATCCACTTTCCCCATTTCCCCACACCTGTGCACTCCAAGCAGCAAAGCATACCGCAGTGCTAATGGTCCCTCCTTGCTCCATTTCCCCACCAGGCTGGAGACCATCTTGCTTTGAGATGCAAGAGAGTTCATTTTTTTCACCTCTCCCTTGTGACTGTTGGATTATCAGCTCATTTTTCTGACAACTCCTGGATGCCCCAAGAATCCCAATACAGACCAAATACTCTCACCTAAGAGGAAATTAAGTTTTCTCTGAGGAAGCAATCAGTCAGAGTGCGTTCCACTTACTGCAGAGATTAAGAGGCCTCTGCTAACAGTTTGCTTTCTAGAACAGAACATGTCAGTGCTGCCTCCCTGCCACTGCACTGCCTTGCTCAGCCTAACAGCACTTCTGGGACTGCCTGGAAATTGCACAGCTTTTAAAGGCACCTGCAATTTCAGATCATGAGAAACACATGAGCACCTGGATTTCCTGCCTCACCTCCATCCCCTATATACCCTTTCTTAAATAGTTTTGGGGACAAGTGATAATCCAAGTGAAGAGATGATGCGGAGGCCCCATCCCTGGAAGTTCAAGGCCAAGTTGCATGGGGCTTTGAGCAACCTGGTCTAGTGGGAGGTGTCACTGTCCATGACAGGTGGGTTGGAACTAGGTGATCTTTAAGGTATCTTCCAACCCAAACTATTCTACGATTCTATGAATGGCTAGTCATCCAGAAACATTTTGGATTCTCATCTAAAAACAAGCAGGAGTTTTTGACTTAAAGGACACACAGCCCTATCTTACACACCACCTCTCATGGGAAGTCTTCACAGAGTGACAAGAAAAGGGGAGGAAGAGTTTTGCCAAGTCTTGTGAAAGATGCCCATGAAAGAGAGAACAAAACCTTTCTATAGGACAAGTCCTTTGGTATTCTTTGGGATACAGCAGTGCAAGGCTCAGAGTAGACCATTTAATTAACTGTCCAGATGCATTCAGATATAGCCCTAACAAACATCTTTTATTCTTTAATTATCAGCTAATCACTGTTTCCTGGCTTTTTCCATCTGCTAACTGAAGTGAAAAAATGCTTACTCCCTTCCCTCCCCATTCAGTTTGCTATGTGTACAATTTACTCAAGGGTGGGAAAGATAAAGCTCCAACAAGCAGCCGTTCATACAGCAAAGCTACGAAGCAACCTGCTCACAAAAATAGCTCAACCTCTAACCCCGCACCTGGCCAGCTCCTGCAAAGCACTACATGTGGTTTAGTCAGCAATGCTGCAACTGAGCAGGAAACTACAGAGGAAAAGCTTTCATGAAGCAATAAAAATATTAATAATTTGTCAAAACAAAGTTAAAGCAACAAAATAATGGTGATAAATACTAATAGCTGTTAAATTCTGAATGGGAAAGAAGTACACATCCAGTGTCTGGTTTAAGCAGGTATCTAAGTATATGGCTGTCTAACATGAACCATTTATCTGACCCCAGAATGCATGGGGGGAGAGGATCTATGGTAGGTAAAGAACAACAGCTGCACTTTTGAACATCTGATGTACAGTACATCCTGTATAACACTGCTACTCTGCCAGCTATGCCTCTGCCACCTCCATCTGGAGTACCCTGGATCTGACTGATGTCCCCAGGGTGCATCTTGCCAGGTGAGGGACATGGCAGCATGACAATCTGCTGCCCTGTCCTGCCCCCCATCCTTGCCCCCCCATCAGGGAACCAGCCTAGAACACAGGAGAATGCCTGTGATTTTAATTTAGTTTTGCCACTCATCACTGGAAAGAGGGCTCTCTGGCCAAAACAACACCTGCTTAAACTTTTTCTGACAGCTCCTGGCCTCATTTCCAGCAAGTCTTCCACAAGAGCGAATCTGTTCTCCCCCTTACCCTTGCCAGAGCTGTCCTTGCAACATTCCCCTTCCTTCCTCCCCAATATCTAACATGACCAGGTAATTCAGGGGAAGGAGAAAAGCTGTGGTTGCTCACCAAAGACCAATTGGCACCCCCTGCATCATACACCACCTCCCAGGTGGACCTAAGCTGTCTCCATTACTGTAATTTGTGCCTGATATATTAATCACTCCACATACAGTGACAGAGGTCCCTTACGCATCTGTGCTTCTCTTGGGTTTGGTCCTTAACTGTCTCATCTTCTGTTTCAACATCCTTGGGTTATAGACACCACCATCCACTACCCCCCTCATGATGTTACTATCAAGCATGTGTCCTATTACACCTGCAGTAATATTTTGGGGGTTTCAAGGTAGCATTAATGGAAGCCAACAGCACACTAGCTGCACTTCTGGGTTGCAAAGCTAATGAGAAGATTAGAAAACATTACTGATAAACAACCTGTTTTAAGCTGGAAAACAAGACTGGAACAGACTGGGATTCCTCATCTCCCCACAGGCTGCTGGCCATGTGTCAATACTGTTCTGCTTCACAGTCCAACCAAAAGCAAGCAAGGGGAGCTGAGAGGGGACAGACCTCTTCCCCAGCAACACTTTCCTCATCCCAGGATTTAGAAATATGCTGCGACACAATGATGCATGTTAGCCAAAAATTCCCTGAAAGAACCCCAGTACATGCCCATGTCCAAAAGCCCCTAATACATTAAGGTTTATATCATCCTTAAAACATCCCAGATATTTCCATCAGATTCCATGATCTGGGAATGAAACTCTAATTTCTGGGAGGACCAGGAGTGTCTTTTGAGCTTGTGATTCCTTTGTGAGTGCCTTGAGTCCCAATGAAGTTACAGCCTCTGGTTCATGAAAAACCACCTGGCTGTGAAGAAACGCAATCAGAAATTATGCAGATGCATCACAAAAGCGGGAAGAACACCAAAGACTCTCACATTTAGAGATTATTTGCCAAAACTCCATCCCAGGCATATCCTTGCAATTTGTTTTCAGCTAGACCTCCGAGTTTTATTATAAATTACCACTTGCCAAATGCAACCTGGTACTTACAGATGCAATGATTTCAGGACAGAAATCTCTCCTTTGGGGAAATGAGCACCACAAACTATAATAATTTTTTCAGATCTAGAGTGTACTAATCATTATTAATAGGGATAGTTATCTCCTCCTCTGGTTTATGTATCCTTAACAGCAGATAAAATGCTTGTAAAATAGTTTCCTATTCAGTATATACCAATTGCATTCTTCCAAAACATACTATTTCTCAGAGCTATCAATGAGTGGGACTCCTTGCCCAGAAGGTTTTGGTCATTGACAAATATGGTAGACCCTGCACTGCCTTGAACAAAGGTTTGTAATGTAGCTTTTGTCTGCACTTTTCTATAGCTCCGTTTCTTACTGTTCTCCCCCTAGAAGCCTCCAAATAAAAATTAATTTCACAGCATAATGCAAGGAAAGCATGCCCTAGAAAGGCCTCAAATGAAATTATGGATGATGCTGTTAGTTTAAACAGCATCTTCATGGCTGCTTTTAACAGACTGATTTCTCAGCATCTGGCTGGGTACTACAGAACACTGCTCTGAAAGGGAGAGAAGTCACAGACAACTGACCCAGCACTTGGGCTCTTTTATTAGTCTAAGCTTTCCTAAGACTGTCTGCTTCCCCCCCACAAATACTCATACCTTACCTTCATAGACAATAGTCACCTCCACCATTTAATCTTCGAGGTGAAGGCAGAGACATTACCGTTTCTCAGTTGTTCATTGAGGTGCAGACAGATCCACCCACTGGCATCCACGAGGGACCCAGCAGACGGCTGCCATAGCACCCCTTCCAGGGGAGTGAGAGCACAGCTGGGTGGGCACCCACCACAGCCCTCAACAGTTACGAGGTAGAGCAGCAAACCACTAGCACACTAAAGCAAGTAAAGTCCATAATTTCAACAGCCTCCTCAGGTGGAAGAGGAACACATAGTTCGCTGGTTAGATGCACAGTCCTTCTGTGTTCTGATTAAGCGATTGTAAAAGCAGATACTTTACAATATAAATGCTGAACAGGTCACTGTGCCCTGTAGGTAAGTCTATTCAGACTGACATGTAAATTATAGTCCTGCTTGCTCCTTGCTTTGTCCTTAAATGGGCTAAGGAGCACCCTGCAGTTGTTCTGACACCCATCTGACACACCACAGTAAGAGTAGGTTCTTGAGAAAGGGATAATTGAAATATCTTTGAGGAGGAAAGCAGAGGTGGGTTGTAGCTAGGAAAAGAGCCATCCTTGAATTTGAAGATCCATGCTTTCCCTTTAATCAGAACATCATTGAAAATTGTTCTGTGCCTGTAAGGACTGGGATTTAGAAGGCAGCTGGAACAATCCAACTGTTTTATTACTGCTACTGTATAATAGCACTAAGATTCTTTCCCCTCCAGTGTTTACAGACTGGGATTATTGAGAAGAAAAATACTGACCCCTGAAACAGTAGATCTAGACAAATTCTTATATTTGCCCTTCCTCCACTTCCTGCTGTTAACTGTAACACAGCCCAACGAGGTATGGACAGTTTCTCCACAAGAAGGTATGTCTGAAGGAGAGGCACACCTTGCCGGTGTCTTGGGCAGTCATATGTGCAGAAAGACCACCTGAGGGCTGCCATCAGAGACACACTGGGGACCACAGGCTCACTGGGCTGCACGCATCACTGACTACCGTCGTGATGCCTGTGTGCTATATGACAAATCTCAGCACAGTTTGTGTGTATCATCCAAGACAGAAGCAGGATAAGTATGCAGGCAGGCTGAAATACAGCAGGAGAATAAAGGTGACACCCTTACATCATTTCTTTTCAGAGTAGAGTCCCATGGAGGCAGGATACTCGCACAGAGCAGGGTACACCAGCAGAACAGGTCACCCTGCTAAAGAGCAAAAAGCCAGCAAGGTGCCTGTTACTTTCAGAAAAACCTTTTCCTTTCCACTTGTCAGTCTTCTGCTGTCTGAAATAACTCCCCTATTCTTTCACGCAACTGTTTACTAGAGCTTACTTGCTTTATTTTCTGGTTTGTGGCCTCAGGAGAACAGGATCTTTCTTTCTATATACAAAGCAGGGACTAGGTCTCTCCTTCCCTCTAACCAGCCTACAACACAGATAGCTCCTAGACTACCTTGCAGCAGGAGGTACCCACAATTTGTCAAGCACTGTCTGTCAAGAGCACTTAGATGAAAGGCCAAAGCAGCAAGTTTCCTTAACTCCAGTGGAGAGAGACAGCTGCATATCATACCATTAATGCCATCATCTGAGATTTGTTTGCTGTCTGGCCAGAGACAAGCAGAACAACTGGTAGCAACAAATGCACTTTGGTGCTCCAGCACAGAGCCCTGTAATTTACCAGCTACGTTCATCTCTTCTTCCAGCAGGGAAACCAGAGCAAAAGGTAATAGCTCCAGAGAGCATGCTGTGAGCTAGTCTGAATTCATAAGAAAACAGAATGAACAAGCTAGAAGATGTTTCCTCCCTTCTCATTTCACCTACACCATGAACTTCCTAGCAAGCCCCTCCACTACTGAAAGCAAAGATGGAAGTAGCTTGATTCCCAGGAGACAGGACAGTGATAGGCGAGTTTTGTGACACAGGATTTCTACACCTCAAGTCAAGTCCCACATGTGATCTGTAACTTCTGCAGAGATACCGAATTTTAAGAACCACACCAGAAGACAAGTCTCATAGAGGGTGATTCTAAGTACCTTGTTGAAATGTGCAGAAAAATCTTCCCTTCTAAAATGAAAATGTAGGATAGTGTCTTCTGTCACCTGGGAGTGTGCGAAATGCAACCTTTCCGGAGATTAAGTTACTATATAGTAACTGAAACAGGAAAAAATACTAGGTCTGCTGTATACATGAAGAGAAATCCCTGCTAAGAATACTTCCACTAAAACAGCCAATCTAGTTTCTCTCACTAGGACTGTGCTTTAAAGACAAAACTCCTGCTCTAAGACAAAGCTCCAACCCTAGAAAATAAGAAAGAGATACACCCTCTGATGTTATCAACTGCCTTTCATTTGTACATCATTTTTCATTTGGCTTCTTTAGAACACCTGGTACCCCACTAACTTAAGATCATTTTGAATCCTAAACATTATTAACTGCATTGTGTTTATCACCTCTTTCCCTCCCTGGCCTTCGAAATCTCCAAACTGTTTAATTAGCAGACCTAAGAACCTAGTAAGAACAAGTTAAAGGCAATCAAGCATACAATTTCTGCTGAGATCAGATAACCACAATATCTTCACAAATCTGGCCTCAAACCTTGTTTCAGAGATAGAAAATGGAGAAGTCCTCTACCAGGGAAAATGCTGTAATACCAAAGAACCCCAAAATAGAAACTACGTCCCTGCTATCCAAACAAATAACCTAAGACTAGGCAACAAAATGAAGCAATTGTAGATAGACTCAGCATTTATCCTTTTCACTGAAGCCCACTGAAATGAGCAGCATTATGACGAAGGTATATTTAGCTTTCAGAGGGGCAGAGCAGGAAAGAGATTGGTTATTTCCCAATTATCTTTCCTCCTAGGTACTGAAAGGAGTTCTTTGGTGGAGACACACATAAAGTGAACAGACAGTGAAGGAAAAGCAGCAAATGAAAGCATTGTATATCCATCCTGTCCTAAGTCTGGATTCTTGGTCTCTCAAGATGCTTTTATTGTCTGCAGGTTCCTACCACAATAGGCATGGTAAGAGGCAATCTACCCCTAAACAAAAAGCAAAATGATTGTCACAAAACTAAAGGAAAAATAAGCATCCTGTCCTGGCCATACAACTGCTCATCTGGGGAACAGACCCTCCCAAGTCCCACGTGTTTGGAGATACCCGTGTGCTCAGCCACCCTATTGACTCAGGGACCAGTTCAAGATAAACACAGCAAGAGGAGACTGCCAAGAATAATGACAACTATTGACCCTTTCCGTAAACTCAGTGAACTAAATGGCATTCTACAGAGGTGCTTTTAGTTCATGGATCCATAAGGTTTTGCTTTTCTTCTGTTCCAAATTTATACTTACCAGTATAACTTGTAGCAATCTGGAAGGAATAAGACTTCTCAGGGATATTTTGCAACTTCCACTTAAGCTTAGTCTGTCTTTATATTCACTGTCATCTAAACTGTGAATATATTATACTTTTTCCCCCAACTTTCCAATTTTATCATCTACCATCAGTGTGTCATTTATGTGCAATACTGCCTAGATGGGAGTCTACGATTTTTTTATTTATTTATTTCTTATTCAGGAACTTCACCTTAATGTGTTATAATACAAAACATAACAGCCATTACTGGGTTGGATAGGAAAGTTAATATTTCATTTTCTGTGTTTTATGTCCTGATGGCTTCCTACTAACATCAGAGGTAATTCTCACATATTTCACTGGGAAATGTAATGGGGTGGAAAGACATTCCCTAGCTCTGCAATCACTATTCTAGCCGAGACACAGATGGAATAGACACTTGCAGAAATGCATTGGTGGTGTCTATTCTGGACAGACTTTCAGCAATTTATATAAGATACTAATACTTTTGTCAGGGAGACAACATCACACATTTTCTTTTTCTTTTGTTTGTTCACAACACAAATGATAGAAAATGAATGGATGCATTTACTAAGATACAATCTTTAAGTTAGTGGCGTGGAAAATTGCATTGATACTTCCCTGAGTAAAATGATCAACTTTATTGAACAGCAGCAAAAGCTGAACATTTGCATGAGGCTTTTAAAAAGAAATCTTCATCTTCTATGACAAGTAAAGCAGGAAGTAGAGCAATTTTCTCTGGATGTTTTCCAAGGCATAAGAACTTAATTGGAGACCAATTTATTTTGGGAGCAGAGGAAAATATATTGATCAAGGGCTACATAGAAATAAGAGATGTAAAATTGGAGACAAATTGACCTGAACATGCTTTGAAGGAGGGAATTTGATAGTTTACAGGTCTGGAGTATGTAGTATGGTCCTTCCAGCTCTAAGTTGCCAGACTGAATCTAATTCACATTGACCAGGAAGCACAAGACTATACCAGGTGGGAGCAATTCAAATGACTTTGATGATGTCATTTTGTGGCAATCTACAGGTAGTCTCCCTATAACCAACAATGGTACCTGCAATTTCAAATTAATAAAGAAAAATAAATAGAATCTAGAAAATGAATCAAGTAATGTAGTCCCACAAAGATAGACCAGCTAAACAGTCTGGAAGCAGCTGAAGAATTATTGCCAATATAATTTCTTCACTACAAGCAGAAGAAGATCTCATCCCCCATCACAGACAATCTTGCCTTTTTAGATCAAGTCCAAACAAGCTCCTTCTAGACAGCAATAAAACCTATCTCTTGTTCTTCTGCACATGGAGAACACGTGTGCATTTATTACATGTTACCTAGTAGGGTTTGTACAGACAGACTTCTGCTCTGTTCAGCCCTCTCCATTAATGCTGTACATTAAGGTTTAAAGAGTTATTTATTTACAAACAACCCTACCTTCCCATCCTATAAGCTTTAAACCCTGTTGTCTTGATTGATTAAAAAAACCCTTAACAATGGATGACTCCCTTTGCCCTTAATTTTTAGATTTCATAGCAAAATTCCTGAATGACTCCAGAAGAACACTCTCTTCTGTGGTACCCCACAGGGATCTCACTTGCATAACCCTGTCTCTAAAAAAATCATGTGGCCTTGCCAATGCCTGAGCCCAAAAGTTCCCTTTCTTTCCATGAACATCACAGGCTCAAAAAGATCTCTTCGGTGAACGTGTGTATGCAAGTCTATCCACACTTCAGAAAGTCTTGCTGTTGGGCATCTTAAGTTTGTCAGACTGATTTCCAGAAGCCCTGGGACCATATGGACCTCACATTCCCTGTTAGATCTCATCTGCCTGGAACATTGTGGACAGAGATAAGTCCTCTTTATTTAAAGAGAAAAGTAAAAGCATGTAGAAAGCCACAGCACTCCCAGGACTTTCATTATGATGCAAAAGAGCAGCTCCCTGCAACGTGTGGCTGGCATTCTGAGCAAGCCTCCAACACCAGTTAAAAAGAAGCTCAGCTGAAGGAGGGCGACACATAAATAATCCAGTGGTCACAACTTGCACCAGTCAGCTGAAGTCTCTGTTTCCTGGTTCCCTCCCTCAGATCAGAAGCAGCTACATCGCACACTGAAACATAAAAGCTGGTGCAAGGGTCCTTCTTTTGAGCTTGAAAGACTTTGTCCCATTTCCCACTCCTTCCCCCTTCTCTACCCTTGCTTCTCACTTGCACTCCAAGCCCCTCCCCTGCTCATTGATTTAATTATTTACAAAGTGGAGTTCTAGTAGTCTAGTTAATCTCTTGCATTCTTTTCTTACCAGCTAAAGTGAGTGACAAAGCCACAGTGATGCACGCAATGTCGATTAAAGTATTGATCAGTCTACAAGCATTCACCATCTCAAATGGGAACAGTCAGTGCTAGTCAGTCCCCACTACGTCCCAGGGCATCCAAGCTGCAGAGATGCTTTCGTCTGCCTGACAGCATTGCTCTACCTGCAGAGATGCAACTCCACTCAGTGCTAGGGCACATGCAGCAAAGAGGTTTTTAACATTTGCAGCAAAGACTCTTGCAGCCTGGTCCTTCCAGTGGTTCCATCCCTCTTTGATCCTTTCAAAATGCAGCATGTGCAGAAAGATGCACTTTGACAGCCTGTCATCCCTTCCTCATGCTCAGAGCCCTCATACCAGTTGCCTCCTGGCTAATGGGCTTTCAGCAAGTGCTGAGCAAAGGAATAAATTCTTCTCAGCACATTCACGCCTTGGTTTGTCCTGGGTCTGCCTACTTGGGGTACTCAGCAAGCAGCAAGCCTTCCCCAGCTGCAGAATCCCTTTGGTGTTTGCAGGGCTGCAACTCCCATGCCAGAGCTTGAAACAGATGGAAGAGTGGATCGGTTTTTGTAGAGACGGTGCAGTACAGCACCATTTGCTGACAGATACTCACATGCCGCCTGCAGTGATGCTGAGGGCACGAAATAGTATCAGGGTCTGCCACAGAGCACCCACGCTATGTTTGCAGGGGCAGCTATCGAGGTGGTTAGTGAAACAAAGAAATCCTCAGGCTCAGAATCCCGCTTTGGGAATTGGGATCAATGTTAAGTATTCACCAAAAGCACACAAGAAGGTAAGGCAAGTAACATTGCCCTGTATCATCTCCCCATTGCACAGCCACATACCTATGCTATCCCAGGATCTGGGCCGCTCTGTGCAAGTCAGCATGAACAGACTTGTGCAAAGCCCCAAAAGAAAGTTGAAGCCCGTCTCAGCACCTGAGTCTCCTTGCAAACCCAGCTTTTTATTCATGTTCTGTAAGGAAGAGACATAACATGATCAAGTCTGGACAGAACTTCCCCTGAAGATTTAAATGGGTATGCAAGAAGGGAAAGCAAGGGAGAGATGCACTCAGCCCTAGTTTAAAGGCAACCACCAGCTATGCTCTAAACCAGTCCAGTGACCAAATAAAGCCAACGAGCTTCCTTTGTGGCAGGAACTACTCAGCTCCACTAGTGAGAGGCTCAGCTGGGCAGCTGTACACCTCGAACTTCTCCCCTTTCCTTCATCAGCAGTGACCCCTATACTCCCTCCTCCCCCACTGCCTCCCTGCTGTAAGGCAGCTTTTTAAAGACACATAAGGCTGTGACTAATGAAGCCACTGGTTTCACATTCATTAAAGGGGTGTTTGATCTGTCAGCCCTGGACTCCCCAGCCATGGCACTTGCTGTCTGGGATAGCTGACATGAGGAAGGGATCAGGCCCTGAAGCTAGCAAGGGCTGGGAGGAGCTGTGGAGGGAAGGACACTGTATTGTAAAATTAGAGGACAGCAACTTATGATCATAATTTAGCTTAAAGCAGCAGGAGGAAAGATTTCTCAGGCTGCTATTTCTGACACCAAGGATGCTATAATCTCTTGCCCTTCTGTGCTGCCTTTTTGTCTGTTCTGTTCTCTAAGGAGAACTTAAAGGTGAGCTATAAAACAAGGTGAAAGGGGAAAAAAGAAACGAAACATGGTTTCAGATCCCAAGTTAGTATCCAGAAGTACGCGTTGGCCTAAAAAGCTCCAATAAGTGTCAGTGATGAGGGCAGGCTGAGTGCCTGCTTCCCACCTGGGGAATGGCCTGTATTTTCAGTTTGCTGAGGTGCCAGTGAATACTTTTGAGACCATATCTCAGGAGGCACTTGTTGAGCATCTTGGATTCACATGCCAAGGGCAGCAAAGGGGTTGAGGCTGTAACATCTCCAGCTGTTAAGACAATTCTAGTGTTACACTGCCCTGAAAAGCTTCAAGTCCCAGCAGCATTCCTGATCCTCAAGGGCCACAAACCAGAGCTGAGTGCCTCTAACACACATCCCCAGACATTTTGGTCAGTGTGATGAGGTGTGCTCAATACCAGAAAGCAGGAGAACCCGAAATCCTGGCTCCCACTTTCAGGTTACCCTCAGCCTACTTTTTATACTTGTCTAAAAGAAATAATACCTCCATTTTGTCAGACAGAGCATGAGCTTCTTTCCCAATATTTGCTTCTAATTCACAGCACAAACATACGTTCCCATAGAACCTGACCCTGAGGGGTAATGAACAATTGCAACACCCATTGACTCCAGATGAGAGGCAGAGGTTTGTGGTACCCTGCTTCCAGAGATGCTCCACTCATCAGCTGACAGCATAACTGTTTACTTTTCAACACAACACTAAATGGGGGTTTCCTCAGGAAGACCAGCAAGGCTGAACATGAAGCACGTAAACACTTCAGTTAGCTTTCAAATCTGGAGCCACAGGGCTCTTTTAGGAGAGGTATTCCTTCTGATATCATGAAATACCAGCTTTCAGATACCACAGGAGACAAGAACACATGAACCTGCAGAGGCTTCCACATGGCAAATCCTCTCTTTTGCCAGATACAGCCTGTATTCTTGTCTTCAAAGTGATTTCAATACAATATATTAAAAAATTGTCATCAAGTAAAGGAAAACCCTCAAACCTAGGGGCACAGTGAATTCATAACATCAGTGACAATTTTTTATTTCTTCAGTTTCTCATCTAAGACTATGTTGCCTACAGGGTTGAGATCAGGTCTCTGTGTGCGTGTGTGTATATATATATTCATCTAATCACTACTGAAAAACAGCAAGGCTTTTCACACACTTCAGCAAAACAACTCATTCTGTTGGCCAGCCACACAGTATCCTTTTTATCTCCTCTTGTTTTCAAGGGCAGGGGAGTCCACCAGCATGGGCTACAGCCAGAATTCTGGAGTACCTTTGAGCCAGTCATTTGCACACTCTGCCTTCTCATATGTTAAAGACTACTGATAACACCTTCATCCCAAGACAGGCTGCCTCCATGCCCCAAGGGCATCACAAGCCCTCAAAAAAATCAAAACCCTATGGGGAGAAAGTCTGCTCCAGAGGAACAGCTAGAGAGCTTGAGAAATGCACCCATGCTCCCAAGATGTAGTTGGATAGAGAAGCATATACTTCAATGATGTTTACAGGGACTCTCAGCAGTATATATCTGAAACGAAGCATACTTGCAATGCTAGCTCTGCCAACTGACACTACAAAATGAGAGCTTATGTTTAGACATTCTTTCCAGGTCTATTTGTGCCTCACCTCTCAGGACAGGACATAATCTCTGCACTTCTCCGGACATCTCAATAGTTTTCTATAGCCTGATGCCTGTTGAATTTCACATTAGAGTTTGAAGCCTGTAGCATATTCAGCTCATGCCTCGTAAGTCAGAGCTGATTCCCATTTCAATTCTCCAGGCACATACAAGTGAATGTTTCATTTAATCATCCCATATTCTCCAAGGACTCCGCCTCTCTCACCACTGTCTGAGGAGGGTTCCTGTGCATGCAAACACACTTTATATAGTAAAATCACCTTCAGTAAAAGCACAGAGGTAAACATATGCCAGAGCATGTCTCCTATCACAAAGACACTACCATATATGTACAGTGCACAGAGCCCCATTCGCATCATGAACAACCAGGTTCAAAGCATCCTGAACACAAGGGAAACACCCTAGGGTCTCATGTCAAATTTGTACAGACAGAACAACTTACTGCCTTGCTGCAGCATCCTCAAGATCCTTACCCCAGGAGACAATTCCACTACACAGAGCTTGGTGAATCCAAACACCTGGCCCTGCAGGGAGTTTTCTGGGCACAAAATCCTTAGACTACTAAGGCTCTGCTCTTTATCTTTCAGGAAGGAGTAGGAAGAGAAGGATATACACCCATGCCAGAAAAGAAACAAAGTGAAGAGCCTCAGTATTTGTATTGGTTTAGCACCTAAGTTGCCTACCTGTAACTGAAGCCTGGCTGCACTGGGTGGAATAAATACCCAGATAAACAGCTCCTCTGAAGTGTTTCATAACTAAACAGACACAAGAATAATTGCATTTGTTTTGTATATAGAAGGGAATGATACAGATGTCATACAGGAAGTTTTGTGGCAGGGATGGGATTTTAATCATCTCAATGTAGCTAAAAGCATTAACTGAGGAGCCTTTTTAGAGCCTCCTGTGCTCTAGTGGAGTTCTGGCCTTTGGAAAGACAGGGTGGAGATGTGTACCTTTTAGGAAACAAGATTTCATGTCAAAACATTGATCCAAGTCAGCAATTCCTCTCTGGAAGTGCAAGGAAGAAACACTTAGGTAACCAGACAAGTGTATTTCACTACATTAGGTAATTCTTCAAGGGTACAGTGAAGTTCCCTCAAGCAGGCAGGCTCCAAGCCACTGTTCAAAAACAATTCCTTAAGCTTCAGCTGTCTGAAAACAAGCATGGAAGAACAGCTATGAAGCAAGAACAAACATAGGTATTCACATCATCTAATCAGGGACACTGCAGACTAATGGTTCTAGCCTCCCTTGTTGGTGGTCAGGGAAGAAAAACTCTCTCCAAGGGTGATTTACAAAACCTGTCAGATGGATGAAGAAGGACCAGAAATGAGAGCTATAAAGCAAATAAGGGAGATTGGGAAGTGAAATTGGAGCACTTGAAAAGGAAAATGAAGGCCCTTGAGCCTGACAACGATGAGGCTAAATCCATAAATCCAGGCTCCCACCAAAGGATTTGCCAGCTGTGCAGCCCAGGGACTCAGGGAACATCAGGACACCAGTGACTGTGGCTGTGCTACCCTTGTCAGAGTCACTCCCAGCCCTCCTTGTCCCCTGCCAGGGAGCCAAGGCCCTGCAGATCCTTGTGTCCCAGCTCTCCCAGCTGGCACCAGTGAACCCAAGACAGGGAGCAAGGCTTTCCCTGTCATATGCTTCCACACCCATTTTGCCCAGAGCACTCATATTTGTGTGTCACTGCCACAATGGAGTTGGATAGAGGAGCATGGACGTGTGGAAGATGCAAGAGAGATTGTTGCAGTCTCGTCCCTGCTGGCAGTCAGGAAAAATAAACCTCAATTCTTTTACTCCTAGCATTTTAAATTTAAGTCTGTCTTCTTGAGAGAACAGGCTGTGAAGCAAAGAATTTCTTTCCTTCCTCCTCCTGCATCCATTTCAAATGCCAAGCAAATTGAGGCCAGCTCTGAAGCGCTAAAAAACCAGGCCTCTTGCAGCTCCAGAGTGCTGACTTGCATCACATTAGATCTTAGCTCCTTGTTTTGTAAATAAGTCGAAGGCAGCTGGAATAATACACCTGTCAAACAACAGCGAGCTTCCCATTTCCCTTGACAGCATCAGCTCACATTTGCTGCCCGCCTTTTACAAGACTCTGCAGGAGGAATCAATTCTTTAAACATATGTTGATGTATAAACACGTACTTTGTTGCTTTGGTATGTTCTAGCCATTGACCATGGACCTGAGAGAGGCTTCACCTCCAATCTTCATTCTTCATTTGTGGTTTCAGGCCTCATTTTGGTTCCAGCCTTCCACTGCAAGATTTACTATAGGCAATGCAGGTGAGGCATGCAGGTGGGTTGCCCAGCACTTTGTTTTGTAACCCTGTCTTCATTTAAGACTTTGTCACATGCTAACCAGTTCAGCTAAAAGTCTCCATGCCAAGGGCCTGTCTGCTAGACAAAGTCTCTGACAAGGCAAGTTTCTTTTGGGATAAGTTTGCTGCTTCTGAGAAGGTAGGGGTTTTTAAGATGAAAAAACATGAACCTTATCTATAGTAAGAAATAAACAATATTTTGGCTGAATTTTTGCAGTGGTCTCCATACTGATACGTAGAGACTCATTAGAAAATTGCAATTCATTAAAGAAGAATATTTAAAGAATAGATATAGGGATTTGTAAATAGAAATTCATTAAAGTTTGCAGAGCACTCATATTTTGACAGCTGTGTCATGGTGAAGATCCTGTGGAAATTCAGTGTTGTAATCAGTGCAGGCATTAGAGACTGCATCACAAATAATGCATGCAGACAGTTTGTGATGAGAGCAAAATAGTGCTTAAGAATAGCCATGCTGTTACTGCCACCGGTTCTTGCATATGGAGACAGGCACAGGTCTTGCAGAGCAAATTGTAGGTGCTTAAAGATATAAGACACAGGCATAAGCAGGAAGAACTCAAGTTATTTATAGCAATCTCTGTTCTGATGTTCCCAGCCTCTTGGAGATCTGGCTGTTGCCTCAACGTTCTTCTCTCAGAGAAGAGAGTATAATATTATACAGCTTGTGTTTATTTGCTTCAACTGCTATCCAGGCTCTCAAAGCAGGCTATGAGCTTCAATTAATTAGGCTGAACCCTATGCTCTGGCAGGTGTAGGGGGATCCAGACATCCCATGCAGGGATGGAGAAACTGAAACTCAGGGAAGTAAATGTTTGCTCAAGGTCAAAAGATGCCTATGTTAAAAGTAGAAATAGAAGAGATAGCATGATTCACAAAACATGGGACAAATCTTTGGTGCTATAAACTGGAACAAGTCTCTGCATGTCTGTAGAGGAAAGGCAGTAGGTGCTTGATTTCACCCACAAGATTAGCCCTTCATCTTTACAAACCAGCCTTTTTGTCTTGTTACTGACATACCACAAAGATGCAAAAAAATGACAGAACATCAGCAGAACATTTGACAAAAAAAGGTAGCAAAGCACCTGGGCAACAAAGTTCAAACACCAACTGTTCTTCTGGTTACTGAGAGGTACTGCTTAATACAGCAAGGAAGCAACTCTGACCTCTCTCACACTGCTGGGAATGAAGCAGTTGAAACAAGCATAGTAGCAATCGTAGAAAGTTACAGAAAACTAGGCTTGATTGCTTTAAGGACAAAACAAGGCATTTCTATTTATCAACCCAGTAAGCGACAGAAAGGGTGAATTCAATGTCTTAAGGCTTAACAGACTATGCTGGGTCAGACCCATGTTCCCTCTAATCTACTGTCCTGTTTTATACAGTGGCCAGATGCAGAGACAAGAAAAAAGAAGAGAGCAAACATATCCAAGTCTTCCCTGATCTCTGCTTTGAGCATTGATTTATCAGACCATAATACTGAGGGTAATTGCATTAAAATTATTAAGACTCAAACTAAGACTTGGACCATTGAGCATAAGCTTAGCCAAATTATTTTTACTTCTGTTCAACTGAGTGCACTATCATCTCATTTACTAAGCTAAATGATCAGAAGTTCAGCAACTCTCTGCAGAAGGTTTTTATATTCCCTCTACCAAAGAATGACCCTTTGCTGCTTGAGCTAGCAAAACAGCTCCTGTAAGTAGAATGCTGATACCCCCCACTCAGAGTAGGGGCTGCGACAAACATTTTACAACTTCATTAGGTGTGAGTGCCAAACACCCAAACAACTAGAAAAGCCAGGAACATCATTGCAAGTGACACCGCAGTCTTGAGTAAGAACACTAGCCAAGACACTGACCAAACGTTTCTACTTTGTGTCGGGAAACAAAAATAAGCATTGAAAAATAAAACCACAAGAGCTGGGCTGGGCAAGAGATTCTTCAGTATTTCCCCGTGTCTGGCTTTTGCTTTCTAATGTTGACACAAGCAAAAAGTCCCTGCTGTGCCCAGATCTAGGAACACATCCCAGAGCCCATGGAAGGTGCCAGTCCTTCCAGCAGGCGCTTGCGTGTCACCAGTCACTAGCAGAAACCAGGGCACACAGAAGGGACGAGGCAGCGGGCTCTGCAGTCACATGCAACTTCACTTTAGGCACCTGAAACAGCCCTTTCCCATTGCCCACCTGGCATGGCCCAAGGGGGGTCAGCTGCTCTGCTCGTGCTGGAGTCAGGGATACCTAGCTGGGACTTTGGGGGATCGGGTACTCTGCACCGAGTCCGACTGCTGTAGCACAGCTCAAGAGCAGAGGAGTTGCTCTGCCCTCACCAGGAGGAAGGCACCTGACAACAAAAGCAGATCTCTTGCCTGCCTTCATTGTTACCTCCCATCCACAACCTCTCCCAGCACTGCCTGAGCTGTGGTGATTTCTCATCACTGCTCAGATGATCCAAGGGAGCATGATGGGACACAAAAAGCAGGCCCTTTTCCTAAAACCACTCCACTCTGGGGCCATATGAGGCAGAGGACTGGCCCCCATGCCCTAGCAATTCACCAGATTATAGCCCGCCTGCTGTATCACTTAGCAGATGGCTGTGGCACCCTCCTGGCATGGTCTATTTTCCCACATCCCAGGAAATCAAGTACCTTACCCCATTATGTATTCTGCAGAGTCACTGCATAAGGATCCATATTCTGCTCAGAGACAACTCACTAGGAAGCCCCAGAGTGTTCAAAATCCAGGAATGTATCTGCCTTCAGCCTGTCCCATCTGAGGGCTCCATATGGACACCATATCCCCCCTCAGCAGATGCAGTTACAGGCATCTACATAGAGGGGTAATTTTGAGCTGCCTTTCTCAGCTTTTTTTGTTTTGGTTTTTGTTTTTTTTTTTAATCTTCTAAGGTTTCCCAGACCTGGGTTTCCCTGAAGCATTTCACCCTTCTCAATGGATTATCAGCTCCATCTACCCCAGAGAAGTTGCATTTTAATGTTTGTCACTCATTGTTGAAGTCACCTCACCACACTGAGGACTTAGTGTGGTTGAACAAAGCTGCAGAGAGAGGGGGATCTGTTTGTCCAACTATAGACACTGATCAGGAGATAAGGTCTTCAATTTGAGCACATGATCCAGACTAACTCTTCAGAGAGTTAGACAAGTGGGTGCTTCTAAGGAGCAATGCATCCTATCCATGTCCTAAAGTAGACTCCTGATATCAGGCAGGAGAACCTACCTCATCTGTTCCTTAGTCAATGAAGAGAAAAAGATAATACAGATGAACAGATCAGATGTAGTCATGGGTGCTGCCTTTCTCAGTGCAGTGGTGTAAACAAAATTAGTCTCAACCAAAAGGTTTGGTTTAGCAAGGGGAAGCAGGGCCCTGCAAAAAAAGACTTGCCCCCACCTTTCATTCTACACTGCAGCTGTGCAGACCTGAGGGGGAAGGATTTAGATTACACTGTCTAGCAAGGCCTTCTAGTGAGATTGCTTTTGGCTGCAAGCACAGCAAAACATTTGCAAAACCACTACACCACCCTGAGATGCCATCTGACTCCATTTAGGGAGGTTTGCTGCCGAGTTCCCCCTTTGCAGATAAATGAGAAAGCAATCCAAAGCGGGAAGACTGCAAGGAAAATATCCTGGCTCACTGGATTGTGAGTCAGGCTGGGACAACAAAATAGAAAGAAAAGAGAATAAAAAATGAGCATCACCTCTTCCTTCCCAGAGCTGGCTACATTTCAGTATTACAGAGAACAGTTTGTGAAGCTTAGGGAGCAGCAGAAGATTTAAACCACCTAATAACAAGAA
Source organism: Astur gentilis (assembly GCF_929443795.1). Lineage (NCBI taxonomy): Eukaryota > Metazoa > Chordata > Aves > Accipitriformes > Accipitridae > Astur > Astur gentilis. The sequence goes on from NC_064884.1 coordinate 5,426,032, forward strand.
TAAAAGTCTTTACAAACACAAGAAATCAGTCCTGCGGATCTGGTGTTTATGGGCTTTGCCATTTGGGGAGGTGTTAGCCTCCAGTGAAGAGCTTTTCTTTTGATGGGGAAAAGGTTTGCCCATTCCAGTATGCAGCTGCTTTGATGTTTTTATCAGGACAGTGGCATGCTGCAGCCTCTCCCTCAGTGGAGATGCCATAGGATCTCTCTCTTGCTGAGCCCCCAAACTTGAAGCAATCTAACACTTGAAGCCTCCTATCCTCTGCTAAATGTGGCTGAAATGAGCTAATGGTGCAGAAGTTATGGGAAGCATGTATACAGACACTGATTATGTAAGCCTCATTTCTTTAAGAAACTAAGCTAAAAAGTGGTAATTAAAAGCTATATCATCTTCCACACATTCTAAGGTTAAATAAGCCCCGCATTATGAGCATCACAGAAATCTGCTTAGATCCTTTTTCCTCAAATCTTGCACAAGTTCAGCACCAGAATAGTCAGCTGTCTTTTCAGACTATTTCCCTCATCTACAAGAAGAAAATATCTAGAGTACTGACTGCTAGAGAAATTATTCCATCATGCCTCCCAAAGGACATCATGACAGCAGGTTTTTATTCCAGAATAAAAAACCACTCCAAAGTAATTAGCATCCTTCCAAAGTGAAGTAATTATGCTACAGTAAAGTCACTTATGTTCCAGAAGAGTGTGTCCATGCAGGCAACTATTCCGGAAGGCTTCCGGCTGAACAGCTTATTCTGCAATAGCTGTTCAGTCAATCCCTCAGTGTAGGCAAACCCAGCGAATGACAATGATCTCTCATTTCCCCTCCTGTAGGGAGGGAAACCAGATTAGGAAAGCTAGTGTTCTTCAGGAGATGTTTGAAGCAATTTCAGGCAATTTGACAGATCCACCAGTTGAAGGGAAATTAATTTTTTCGCAAGTTTTATAACCACTGGCAGGAATTAGAGGAGAAAGGTAAAATTCTTTCCCTGTCCCTAAAGAAAAGGCAACAACTACACTCAGCTATGTTATCAGCTATCAGAGTATCCACAGGAAAGAGTGGTTTTATGAACTCTCCAACCATGCACAAAGCTTCAGAAGCGCACATTTTATTAGACACCAGAGACTCCAACATAAATCACAAGTCTGAAGGAAAGCTGGCTGTGTTACTTTTGCAGCTCCTGGAACTGCTTGTTCAGCAATAAAAAGGACATGAAAGACAACCAATATTTGAATACAAAACTATGCGTAACCATGGGCAAAGCACTGTGCCCTGTTGCCTGGCTCACAGTGCAGAACAGTACTGCTGACGCCAGCAACGTTCATCTGCGTACAGTGGTACAGAAGGTGGAGAGTACCTCCCAGTACTGTCTACTTGCCATACAGACTCTAAACTGAAGAAGGCAGAAGGGTTATTTGAGACCAGAATAGCCTGGGATGATTTTACTGTGGGCTGGCATGTACTTAAGTGTACAGATCTATCTTTGGAGCTCCTTAGCATATTTGCTCAGCTTATTTGCATACACAAATATAAACTGTGCTCTCCAAAAATTGCTCAAGCAGAGTCTGGAGCAAATTAAACACTCAAGCTGAGGAGAGAGTGAAAAAAAATTGTAGCTATTGCGTGTTCTGGGCCTGTAGCCGACATGGCTTAAAGCAAAGAGACTTGCAAGCATCAAGTACTAGGAGAAAACACAGAAAACATGACAGGAAAGTCATGCTAGTCTAAGAGAAGGAGATGCATGAGTAGTTTATTTCTGCATATTTTTTCAGCTAATATAGAAAGCTGTAGCTGCCAGCAGTGATAGGGATTATACCTAACTGGAGAAAGACTTGGGGAAAGATCAAGGCAGAGGACATGACCCAGAGCTTCTTGGCACAAGGGATGCTACCAATTTCCATGGCCTTCAATCAAACTTTGACTGACAAGAAGACTAAATTGCATTGATCCTCCAGGTGCCAGCTTCAACACAGGGCCAGGAGCTGGCCAGGCTGTGCGAGCAGATCCCATCCCCATAGCTTTAGTCAAACTGGGAAACACATTTTGTGTCAAAAGCAAGATGGGGAAAAGGCTGCCTACACTGGCTGGTCCATTCCCCTGCCAAAGCAAGCTGCTCTGCAGTGAAACACAGCTGGGTTTATGGCTCAGTGACATAGGAACAGACTATCGTGACTTCTACTACAAGGTTGTAAGTACTTGTGATTTGTACTATCCTGCCCCAGGGGATGTAAATAGCTTAGATTCTGGTGGGCAAAAGCTCACATCAGGCTCTGTATCAACAACTCGCACATCTTGCTTACACAGGAGACTGATGGGAGGCTTAGAAGATACGAGCCTTGAAGAAAGGTCAAATGAAATAGGCTTGCTCAGCCCAGGTAAGAGTTTTCTGAACTGGGGATCCAAGAGACTTCTGATATTTAAAAGGTTGTTCTGAAAAGGGAAGTGAGCAATGATCCTTCAGGCCACTAGAGGCAGGACAGGGGAAAATAGGGTGAATCTGCAGGGGAGGAAATAGAAAAAGGTAGATTTGGGTTTCTTGTTAGGACAAACTTTTTAATACTGAGGATAAATAAGCACAGAACAAGCTACTCAGTACATTGTGTCCTTGTTAGAGGGGGATTTTAAGGACATAGTCAGGGTTGGTATGATATAGTCAGTTGTATAGAGAATACAGGGATGGATTAGATGACCTCTGAGTACCACCAGCCCCATATTTCTATGGCTATACGTCTCTTTTGCATATGCAGAAGTGCCAAGAGTTGAATGTGTTGCCAAGAATAAACCTAGAAGAAATTGAGGGGTTTATCCATGTCCTAAAGAACACATTACATGAAACTCAGCATATTATCCTAGGGCAGGGCTGTGCCTTGTGTTAGAGGAAAAAACCCTCTAGTAGCTCCTGTTCAGGTTGGGGCATATTCCTTCCTGACCCCATTGCTAGTGGTCAATCAGTCTTCGAGATGTGAGCAAGAGTCACCAAACTCCAGAGTATTTTCTCAGTGTCCCTGGGAAAACCTGTACATCCCACCTGGTGTCCTGTCTCTAGCTGGGACCAATCTCTGATAATCTAAAAGAGGCAAAAAGCAGCAATTCAGAAGTTAAAGATGGGGAAAAAAGTAGAAAGACTGTTGGTGCAGATTCTTCCTGCCTGCTGTGGGCCAATACCAGAAGCCCTGAAGAGGGGAGTCATTTAGTACAGTGCAAGAAAGCCAAATTAATTCGCTTTTCTTCTTCACTCCCCCACCTTGAAGGTGCAAGGACCCCTCCATCAATCAGCACTGCAAAACATATCCTCATTCCCCATTCCTCTCCAAAGCAGCTGACAATACCCCAGTTCAGCATTGCCTTAAAACCTGCTCAGCCCAGCAATTCTACTTTGCATTTAGGTTACAAGAGTAAAGAAGGATTTTCTTTGAATGAGCTCTTACTTTCAGGGCAGAAATGAAGAGTAATCAGCTCTCAGGAGCAATGTTTCCCTCCAACACCCACTCCCCCAGCAAGACACCGCTGGGGACTTGAATTAATTTCTTGCCTCCTTTCCCCCATGACAGGCAGGCTCTGAGCCCCGAAACAGTGCTGACTTGCAGTATGATTCTCCAGATGCATTGCACCATGTAAGGACTGGAGGGAATATAGTCACACAGGAGATGAAGGGGGAACTAACAGGAAGACAGGGAAGAAAAGAGGTTTCGGCTTGCTTTCTAGCAAAAAGTCAAGTCTGTACTGGGAATGATGGATTTCTCTCATGGGGACAGGAAAGTGCTGGAGTTTACCTAGACTGGCAGCTTATGCTGTGTCTCAAGAGGAAGGGGTAAAAAAGACAAAGGAGGCTCTCTTGTCAGTCATAGTGCCCCTCTCAACCACTGGCTGCTTGAGCTCCCAGGTGGAAGTCAACTTGGGTAGGTGAGGCAGAAAGAAATGCAAAGGGACCTACCGCACTACCACATCAAACAGTTACAAAAATCAGCCCAAACTAGAAAAGCTTTGTCAAGTTTTTTTCCCCCTGGCCTCTGAAGATAAATTAGGTTTGACTCAAAACAACCTTCAGGATGATACTGCGCAAAAAATGTCTCTCTGCCCTTTACAAGGGTTGAAGATTGTGTGACCAAGGCCTCCCATACACTTGCTCTGATCAAGCATTTCCAAAACCATTTCTGGAACAGACACAGACCCAACCTCTATCTCTATTCAATGAGCTTTTCATTGGGAGATTTCAGTCTACATATCTGTGGAAGCTTTGTCAATGAAAGCAGAGGTGGCACTACAGCAAGGAGACAACCCAGGACCTCCATGGCTCGTTATATTTTGACCTTGCTTTGCAGCTTCCCCTTAAACATGTTGCCCCAGGGCTGAAGTGACATCCCCACCAGCATCTGACAGTCTCCGCAATCTCATCACCAGGAAAACTGTCTCCATCTGCTGAACTGTGAAGCACAAACCAAGATTTTGCCCCTGGATTTACAGCTCCTAACTATACATGCTTGACTGAGTGGAGATGGTTGTGACCTTCAAATGCACTTGCAAGCATATCTGAACTTGGGAAAAATTTTAATTAGATTGAAACTTCATTAGGGTGGCAGATGCTTAGCCTACTTTAATCAGCAGAAGAATTTCTCCCCAACAGGGATTTTTCCTAAAGTTTTGAATCTTGACCATTCCCACTCAAAGTTGCCTCTATTCTTGCCATGCAACAAGGAAAGAAACTGAGGCAAAAAAAGAATTCATGTGCCTGGGGGAACTTGGGCATATTCAGTAACAAAGATGGGAAAAAGATCCAAACAATTCATCGCTGCTTGCCTTTGATCTGCTGAATAAGTCTTTCAAGGCCAAGAAGCATCTTGGGCACATTTCTAAAGGAATTACTGGGGAATCCTGGAGCTGAGGTTCCCAGTGAATAGCGCAGTTACACACAAAGGATTCTCAAACATTTACAGAGGAGCAGAGTGAGGAATCCTTTTTGTTCTGGGCATGTAACATTAGAGAACCTGTCAGCTCCCATTTCACTTGATGACTTGGGTAAATCTCTCCTTCTCTTTGTCTTTTTCTGCTTTTCTTTCTTTCTTTTATTGTTTTTCCGAGGAACAGTTGACATGAAAAATGAGAAACAAGAATTGCATTGTCAGTTAGAAAAGCATACATGTAATGAATTGTAAGCTGGTTGACCCTTCTTGGGTATTGATTCTGTTTTTTAACTAGGAGGGGAAGCATGGACTGCTTTGCAGAAGCTGATAAAAGAAAAGAGAAACCTGCCAAATAAAAATTGAACTCAGGATTTTCTTATTTCAAGCTTAAGCTTGTCACTTACAGGGCTGGCTAGAGCATTATAATACAATGCAATTCTTTCACTGAAAAGAGGCTCCCCCAAAATACCACTTTCTGTGTGCATAAGAAACTTGCCTATTTTAATTTATCAGAGTTTTTATCATAAAGAAAATGTAAATAATTGAGATGAGCAAAGCCAGTGTTCTAAAAAAGAAAGCTCAAAATGTTTTGCTTTCAGGGATTCTATCTCCCATCAAAACCTTAAAGATGCTCATGAAATATTTTCACTCACTGAAGGAGCATTTTTTTATGAAAAAACATATTTCCTGAAAAAATTTGCATTTTTCAAACAGCTGCAGTAAATCCTTATCTCACAGGAATGCTGAAAGAGGAATGCTAAGCTTTAAACAGTTTTAGAAACAGATCTTAAGCTGGCATAAATCAGCCTAGTTCCACTGAAACAATAGACTTTGAAGCACAAATATGCGTACTACAACTCCAGAGAAGCTATCCCAACTTGCAGCAGGTAATCATTTGGCCCTCTAATATCCCCCCCCCCCCCCCCCCCCCGCCCCGAACAATAGAAGCCATTAGAAGTGACACATTCCTAACAAAGCAGCAAACACATTTTTAATCATCCGAGCAGAACACCTGGGTAAACCTACACTGCTTACACTTAAACCCTTAAGCATATTCATCAGCATCACAGCTATTACTGTGTATTGCAAATGATTGGGAACAGGTAACAGAGTGTTCCCGTAACTTCCTCTGTCACATGATAGATGTTGTTTGCATTGCAGAGAGCAGCACCACAATGATTGACTGCATACAGCAGCACAGACTAAAGGACAGGTGCTTAAAGAAAAGACTTTCAAATGAGAGCAGAAACACCAAGTGAATTTCCAATACACACATATATTCAGAAGATATTTCTCCCCACGACCCATCAGGGCCAGCAAAAAAATGCTTTTTAAATCTTCTTTAGCACAGATGCAAAACAATGAACCTTCGATCTTGGCAACGAGCTCCAGCAGAAAAAGGTAGATAACTCGGGAGTGTGTGCCGCTTCAAAGCGGGTATTCAGCCTGCTGCTTTTCATCACCGTTGCCTGCATTAGTTATGTGTGCTGCAGTTTCCCCCCTCTTTCTTTGTAAAGGCAGTTTGTAAATAACTTTTACCAATCTCTCTTCAATCAGCATAACCCAGGGTGTGCAGAGCTATGAAACACTGCAAGCTTTCTCTGCAGCCCAGGGGAGCGGACATGTGGAGGAGGCTGTGGCAACCACAGAGCAAGCAGGCAGCAACAGCAAGCCTTGCAGAGGCCCATCTGTATCCATTCAAACGCAGGTATCTAGAGATGCAGAGGGCTCCTTGCCAACTCACATTCACCTACCAAAGCCAGTGTCCCTTTACGAACCTTTACAGAAGGTGATTGCAAATGGCCTCACATGAAGACAAAGTTCCTGTTTTTAGTAAAACCACCCGGACTTCAGAGTGGGATGTGGGTTCTCTCACAGGGGACTAGGGCCACTGCCTAAGTTCCTCTGCTGGTTGCCCCACACCAATGCAATGGGAGCTGGGTAGCTCAGGGGGCATGAGGTGCTAGTGGAGATCTCTGGCACAGGCAAGCTTAGAGCCCAGCAGGTGCAAAAACGCAGGATACTGGGATTTGGCTAGGCATTAGGAATGCTATAGGGTTAAGTAGAGTGGCTCAGAAGCATATTTGGTGGTCTCAAACACCAGAACTCCCCTTCCATATTTTACATCCAGTGAAAGCCACTGACTTACTCCCTACCTCATCCAGCCCTTTCCTGGCTGCTGCTTGCAGCTTGCAACAACACCCCCCCACACACCCCAAAGGATCCTGAGCCATACTCTGGGGCACCCTCAGCACCCTGCAATCCAGCTGACCTTACTGAGGGGCAGAGAGGGAGGAACAGAGGCACAGACTGTAAATGCAAAGCCAACAGATGGGTATTTTTGGATGAATTTTTAGCTATTCCCCTTCATACTCTTTATAACAATGCAAGACCCCCTGAGGCACAGCCTTAGTAAACTTCCACTCATTCATCACTGCACACTGAAGAGAAAAGTCTGGGGAGGGGTTTGGGGCTGGACTACACAGCAGAGCTTTCTCTAGTTTTCTTTGTCCTTTCCTCAATATAGCCCCTAGATGCACTGAAAGCAGTAGAAAAAAACCTCAAGAAACAACCCGAGAGAGAAAAATGCTGTGTCAACATTTCTGGGGCAGATGAGGAGGCAGAGATGGAAATGAATTACTGTGCAGCTGCTGTCTCATTGACAGATATCACTGCTCTTTAAAACGCACTTATCTCACTGACAGATCTGCTGCATTTTTGCACTACCTCACCTAGGACTCCAGGCCAGAGGAAGGTATACAAGACCAAAAACCAGAAGTGGCAGAAAGTTTTCCTACCTTATCAATGCAGCTCTGAGGTTGAGGGAGACAGAGTAGAGCAGGTAGGAAAATCACTTTTCACCTACAGCCACAGTGAGGTTTAAGCACAAAATAAAAAACCAGCTAAAAGCTCTAGCTCAAGCAGGACATGGGACAAGAAGCAGCACCACATTTGCAATACAAAAGCTGGGGAAGGGGCTGTGCTGCTCAATAAATACTTTTCCTGCGAAGGCGGTGCCCCCAGGTGCTGGTGCTGCTTAAGGCATCACGGCCTTAACAGAAACAGCAGGGTAAAGAATGCTTAAACCATGATTTGTTTACGGTCATAACAGCTGACTCCAATGCCATGCATATATCACAGGTGGAAGGCAGCTTCTTTAGGTGATATTTAATAGACTGAAGAAAGTGATACATGAATATTGGAGAAAATATTTTCCCAAGGAGAAGTCTGAAGAGAAAACTTTATTGTCCCAATTAACTGAATCAGCCACATGCCCAAGTGAGGCTTAGGGCTGCTCATACCACTTCTCCGTGAAACAATCATGCTGTCTGTGTTTCTGCTGGTTTGCTGTTTTATCCTGCAGAACTCCTGAAATCCCTGTCTAGTTTTACACCATGTACAGGAGACAAGACAGTGTGCACGAGTGAAGTTCTGACAGATTTCGGCATCTTAGGGCTGGGGGGAGAAACTGTTCGTAGCACCGTCTGTACTCAAGGAAAAGCTGCAGCATGAGTCCATTAGATAGTGAAGCAGCTATGCAAATGCTCATCCTTTGGAACTCTTGAGTCCATAGGTTCCCCAGTGCAAGGACCTGTTTAATAATGCATTTAGGTTTGCAAAGTGGATAAGGTTTCCTTGCTCTTGTTCCTTGCTTGGATGAGTGGAAAAGATCCCCCTATGCCAAGATGATTCTCAGACATCCCTAGGGAATAGCTGTAAATATTCTCAAAATTGCACCATGCTGCAAATTATGACTGTGCATTTGAAATTTTCCATCTGTTAATACTCATTGAAAAGACTTGAAATTCCTCGATTCCAACAAAAATACCTGGGAAAATATTGGCTTGAGCAAAAAGTCTCTCCCACACTGCATTGCACTGTCTGAATTCCTGAACTACAGCTGTAAAACTGGCATCTAGACCCAAGCCTCAAATGAGCTTCAGTTCATGCCCATCTTTTGATCAAGCTTTGGAGAGAAGGAAAGAAGAGCCACAAGGTCTAAATAATATTCAGAGTGATAGGGGTAGCAAGAGAAATGCTTTATGCTGATCACATGGAAAATAACATCAAAGCCTGAACAATAAAGTGAATTTATTAAATTGGTCAAAAAAAGTTTATTTTTAAATCAATTTATATTGAACCTCCATAACAAAGAAATCATAAACTCCTTGCAGTGTAATGAACTTGAATTGACCTCAGCCACTCATCCTGAAACATGTGAAGTCACTAGTCAACACGGCCCCCTCACCTGCTTAATCCATACCCTGCACAATTCATAAAAGCAGTAGCTCTATAATTTAGAACACAATCTCTCCAATCTAGAAGTAAACTGCCCTCTAAGCAATCAAATTCAGAAACCACTAAACCAGTCCATTCCCCATTCTAAGTACATCACCGGTTTAGAACATAGTGACTGTTTTATCTATAAAGTAGTAAATGGCATAAATCTAATAGTCAGTAAAATACTCTTTCAGAGAAAGGATGCTGTGCTATCAATTTGTACAGTCTACCAACTAGCACCTAGAGACTCTCTCTCCAGCCTGGAGTTTATTATCTGTGGACATTAGAATCAACAGATCTACACTGGATCCAAACTAAAATCACAACCCACTCTAAAACTTAATGTCTGACCTAGATAACAAAATGGATCAGTCTGGAAGAGCAATTTTCCTTTTTCTTTTTCTTTTTTTTTTTTTTTAATTCCTGTTTGCTGAATCCTTAGAATTTTCTCATGGAATTGCAAATCATTGTATAGCAAATTTAAGTTTACTGTCGATGAGTTCGTTTTCACCAAACGATCAAAAATTGTCACTGGGCGGCCTGGAATCCATGGACTGCAGCTTGAAAGTCAGCGCAGATTTAAACTGATATGGAACACAGCAAAACATCTCCTGGCGTTATCTGCTGACCTACCAGTCCTGAAAGCTCCTTGCTCAGGAATAAAAGGCACTGCTGGATTTGGAATACAGGATCAAACCAGACTTTTTTCCAAGTGGCCAGTGACTTGGGAGCCTGTCTAAATACCATATTCAAAATGGTGCCAGGACCTCTAAAGGTTTAAAAACATGACCCCAGATTTAAGATATCCAGCTGCCAAAAAAGAAGTGTTCTTGTGAGCTGTGCAGGTAACAAAGCTTTGGTTGTTTTCTGAGGCCCAGTGCCACACAGATTTCCTGTAACAAATGAGTTGCAGGTTCTGACGGGAGCTTTTCTCAGGGCTAAGCAATCAGCAAGTCCCTGGCCCGTGTGGATTCTCTGGTGCCTATTGCTGCTGCTCTGCTCACAGCACAGCTCTTCCTTTAGCTGGGGAAGTAATTTTGGTCTCATTCTCCCAGCTAGCAAAACCCATTAGAACTTCACCAGGGATCTGCTGAAATCAGCTGATAGTTCAAACTGATTAAGAACAGGACTGGCAGAGAGAGAGAGAGGTAGAGGGAGTTGGGCTGAGAAATGCTGCCGAGTTTGACTGTAGTAAAGAACAAATAGAACATGTAACAAATATCTGTATGCATTTCTATAAAAAGTGTTATCCCCCCTTATATTCATTAAAGTCTTTACTAAGCAAACTTCCCAGACTGAAACCCCATAACCTATGTTTGGCTCTGGAGCACCCCTGGGCCGGGGAGTACCACGTCAATACCAATTACAAGTGAAGGGACAGAGGCTTGCCCTGTCAGCACTTTTGCGTGTGCAATTAGTCTCCCTAACTGTCTTGTGAATAGGTGAGGCAGCCTGCAGCTCTCAGTGATAGGAGAGGGATGCTGTGCGCATTACAAAAAGGCCGGACCTTGCTCTGGGCTCCAGCCATTCATGGAGTCAAGTGGCTGCTCAAAATCACATTACCTCCTCAGAAAAGTGCTATAGCAAGGGAAAACTGGAGAAAAGAAATTGGCGTTGCTCTTCCCCTTGCCTCTGTGTTCCCGCAATGACTGCAATCACTCTTGGCTCTTTGAAGGCACTCTGGCTTGGCTTGAGAGAGGGCCATCAGAAAGGGAATCACAAAAAGGAACAGACTGCCTCACATCGCCACTGTGTGAGAGTGTACGTGAGCAGGTGAGCACTTGTGCACTGGGGTTCCTTGCAGGTGAAAATAGATGGAGTCAGCTCTTCAGGCTTGTACATGAGTGTGCTGGTGTCATTTCACAGCAACAGTTATCAGGAGGGATTCCTCCAACCATTGAGTACCATTTCCTCTCATGTGTCCCCCACTGCCACAGGGGACTGCAGGTCTCCTCTCCATGCAGGTCATGCAGTGGTGAGCAGGGACCATGTGCTGGGGTGCTGGCTGCAGCTGTTACAGATGCTCACGTCCTTCAGGCCAGTAGCTCTGATTCTCAGCCTCCCACAGGGCTGTGTGCTTCCTCAGCTCAGTTTGCCAGTTGAGCCCAGCATGTCTATGGCCTAAGGAGTCCATGGAGCATACAAGCAAAGCCCTCAGCTAGATGCTTAAAATAAAAGGGGGAGGGGGGGGAATATCTGGTAAGTGCAGATGGGAAGGACATCTTTATCCACCTGCTTCTAACATTATGTTTCTTTCCATATGCTTCTCCCAAGGCTTCGGGAAATGATAGGAGACTTCGATCCAATGCCAACTGAGCACATCCCAGATGTGTGACCCTTGCTCCCAAGACTGACCTTTCCGCAGCCTTGCAGGTTATCCCAGTGAGCATTCCCTTGCTCCGCAGAGGTGAATGGCAGCACACTGACAACCTAAGTGAGGGATTTGCAGTGATCTCTAGAGAAGCAGGTGCTTATGGATGCTGAAAGGTTTCACCAAATCACCAGCAAAACTCTGTGTGCAGAAAAATGCTGGAAACAAAAAATCCACCCACATGCCCAGAACAAGTGTTTAGGGCATGATAGAGCTGTCTTTTTCCTAGACGTCTGCCAGACTTGGCTGGCTCTGCTTCCCAGGAAGTTGCTAAGAGTGGCAGTGAAAGTGGAATTTGATGAAACAGCTTGAAATTAAGCACTAGACTTTTCTCCTCCACCTTCCACCTAGCCATCACAGATCCACCAGCATTGTTCCTTTCTGTGGCGGCCAAAACCCTTGGGAAGTGCTTCTCTGTGGCCAAGTGGTTGATAGCTGCACGTCACCAGGGCCTGATTTATTTTGCTGTGTCTCAGACACTGGAACAAAACCAGTGCGCTTGGATAGACGGGATTTTCTGAAACTTATGGGAACTTCACACCTCAAAGACATGTCTCTTTCTGTGAGAATCAGAGGAAAGAGGCCAATGACAGCAGAAGTTATTAGTGGAGCGTACCAGACACACAAGCACACAGACAGCAGGTTGCATACACCTGGCTTAACTTTTTAAAAGAAGTAACCAGTAGCACAATATTTTCCCTACAAGCCCCATCTTTATATTTAGAGCTGTAATGAGAAGAACATTTTGTCTCCCAGTCAGATCAGAATGTCTGGAAATGTACAAGGGGCAGCTCTGCTCCTCTTTTCTTTTCTTTTTGTATAAGTGGAAGAGTGGAAGCAGTGAAAAGAGTGGGAGGAAGGAGGCAAACGTGCACCTCAGTGCTGAAATGGCCCAGCGAGGCAATTGCGCTGTTATCAGCACTGTTGTGCTTTCTGTGAGCGCGCGTGGAAGAATGGAGAGGCACGCAAGGCAGAAGAAAAGCATAATTTAGAAATGCATTTCATTTACATTTTTATAACAAAACTTCAAAGTTCTGATTGATCATAAGGGCTTCGCTTAGTACAAAGCGCAGAATGATTAAAGCTCACATAAGCAATGATTGTGAGCCAGAAGTGAAGTCATTCTCCCTTACTGATGGAAGTATGTTTATCCTGCAAAGGTTTACACCTTCTCCTCAAATAAGAAAGGAGCGTCTCAGCACTCTGTATTTATATTGAAACCACATGTGTGCAGGCAGGGTCTCCAAGACCAAGGAGAGAAGATGCAGCCTCATTGCCAACTGTGTGTTTAATAAACACTCTGCAACCAGAAGCGTAGATGAACATATGAAGGAAAAGTTCCCGTACATGTTAAGAGATGAACACTAATCCATGCTAAGAAACAAGGGCCAAAGGACCACAGAGACAGTGGGTATGAGCAAGCATTGCCCACTGGTGCTGTGCAGATTTATGCCTGCTGAAGACCTAATCCCTTATCTGACTGGGACAAGGAAAACCCAGAGGGCCCTGCAGGGCTCCCAGCATGAAAAAGAAGTACTGGACAGCAGGACTGTGGGCAGAGCACTTAATCCTGCTGTGCCTCAGAGCCCCCAGCTGTACAACAGGGGGAATAACACTCATTTCTGCACATCTTTTGCCTCCCTCCTTCTCTGAGGTTCCGCAAGGCACCCCTGGGTGCCTGTACAGCACCCCATACAATGAGTCCTGGGTTGCAATTTAGGCAAGAAACCCCAATGTTATGCAGAGCAGCCGCATTCTGAGCTAGATCCACCACACTGGTAGAGCCATCAAAATACCAGTATAGTGTTCGCAATGCTCACCACAGACCAACACACAAATGTAATTTGAAGTGGTCATCACCCAAATGCACAGACTCTCTTGCTTGTAAATCTGGCCTCTTCAGCATCAAGAGAAAGTAGTATCACACTAAACCCCATCTCATAAGCCTTATCAGGCAAATGGATCAAAATTTGGATAACAGCTCTCTTCAGACTCAGGATTCAGATATTTTAGAGAACTGGATTGGCAATGTCCAAATGATATAATTAAGGGATCAAGATCAAGTTAAGCTACACTTAAATAGCTCTGAAACAGTATCAGATACATTCAAGCACAAAATAGTTCTGTATTGCCGCACCATTTTGAGGTTCTGGCAAAGAGGTCCAGGTTCTGTCATGATGTTTGTCTATATATTAAGATAGGGCTTAAATTCCCCAAGTCAGACATATGTCTGTTATTCTACATGCTGTCCAGACATCTACTGAGATGCAGTTGCTGCCACAGTGACTTTAGTGTCTGTGTAGCTTTCACCTTCCATTTGCAGACCCCTACAAATTTACCAGTAGAAGTATGGACACAGCATAGCAAATTTACGCCTGGTAATAGTGGGCTTTGCTTTCCCTAATCACTTTGGTAGGTCTAGACTTGCAGAACACAGTTTTAAACCAGCAGATTAAAAAAACGAGGTGGATTGCATGTATGAGAAAGGAGGTATCATTTTTAGATTAAGTTTTGATGTTTAGGATAAACCTTCTTTTTGTTGGGAAATGGTCATTTTGTCAGAAAACCAACCTGCAGTTGGAAACTGCAGCCCAATCTGCATACTAACCTGGAATAATAAGGGGTAAAAGGACCGATAATCCAGAATTCAGGACCTCAGTCATGAAATTCTTGGCTTACGCCCATCCTTGAAATTTTCAGCCTACATCAGGCAGAGTAAGAGTTAAATCATCCAATAAAGATATAATTTTATGCGTGGGGAACAGCTTAAAATGGTTTAAAAGCAATAAGCAATATTGACTACCTTCACTGGTGTGATACTGGTATTTAAGAAAGCTGGGGTTCAGTCTCAGAATTTGAGGCATTCCGAATTACTTATCCCACTTAACAATCTTAGCTTGTTCCTAAAGCTTCTCCCCTAAACATCAGTTGAAGAACTAGCATTTGGAGACCTGAATGATTTAGAAATTGTCTGGATTTTTATCTGTTTGATTCCTGAACATAAGTCACATCTTGATTTAGAGTGTATCAGATCTCGAATTATATATATATTTTTCCTGATTGAGAATACATTTGTGGTGAAAGGAGCACCATGTATTTTATTTGCAATGCCGTGACTGGGTTTAAGATTGGCTAAATACAGTGATATATGCCTGCTTTGTTCTCCTCGTAGCATTTTTCTGGCTCTTTAGTGGGAGGTTTATGGCTTTTTTGTGCAATATGAATTCGGCAGCCTGTATGGTTTTTTTTAAATAATAAATACAATGTTTACAAGAATAAAACCTCAATTCCAGATAGAAATATGCACCCGCATATATATGTCAGTGCCAGAGGCTCCGATCTCTTCCCATTGGTAAGTACCAGGAGTAAACTCACAGATGCGCACAATCCTCGGCTGGCTTAAACAGCTGGTCTTCGCTCTCAGGGAGCTTCACAGACGTGTTCCTGGTACGGCTCACCCCGGCACAGTAATATTGTGCAAGACCTGCGTAAGAAGGAGGGAGGCTCCTGCTTCCCTGAGGGATCTGTCAAGTCATGGGCACTGCACGGCACATGGGGGTCACAGGCCTGGGGGGCCAACAGCTGTCCTGTGCCACTTGCCACGGTGCTCCTTGAAAGAAGGGTCCTATGAGGTGACGCTCAGGCTCGCGGCAGTGTCGCGCAGCTGCTTCTCCCCCTGGTCTGTGACCCTGGCACCCAGCATGGCTGCTCAGCAAGATGACAGGCCAGCCCAGCCCACGTGAAGGCGACGGTGCTGGAAACAGGCAAGCCAACAGCCCCAGGAGGGATGCAAGCTGGAAGATGACTGCTAGCACTAAACCTGCCCTTTGGAGCTCAGCCGGGAGTGAGGTATCCCTTACGACACGGCCCAGGAGGAGTAGGATGGCACAGAGGCAATGTTCTTGCAGCATGAGTAGGTCCTGATCCCGTAGATGCGCTCTGGTGCCATGCACCAAAACCAGCCATAGCTCTACAGGCACAGAAAAGGGATTCAGAGCAGGACTCAAGTCCCCATGGCTTCACGAGTTACCACAGCCCAGCTGAAACACGGCAACCAGCTGGACATGTCTCAAGTGTGATGTTGGATGCATTACAGCTTTCACCGAGCTCTGAGCTAACACATCTTTCCCAATTGTGGTGCCAGTATTGTATCATCACTGTGAAGGACACAGCCTGCTTGTGAAAGTTTTGTGCTTAGATCACCTGGTACTCAGCCACCCAGGAACCAGGAAAGTACAGGTTTTAATACACTTGTTACTGCTAGGCGCAGTCCTAACCCAGCCATCATGAGTACAATTACCAAAACCACACTTAAACCAAAACTGCAGATGGATTCTCCTACTGCCACATCTCCTTAATAAATGTATTTAGAATAGCAAAGACAAATATATGACGCTGTAGAAAATGACACCGGAGAGGCTACAGAAAGGCTGTAGCCAATGATCAGAACTAATGGATCACTATTTAATAACAATACTTAGCACTTAAATAGGTTTGAAGCTTCAAAGAGCTGTGCAAACGGTAGCTAATTAATCCACACAAAATCCCAGCCAGGTATTACCGGATTCTTCCCCTCCTTGCACAATGCGCCGAAGATTACAGCCACTAATTGTC
This sequence comes from Astur gentilis, assembly GCF_929443795.1. Lineage (NCBI taxonomy): Eukaryota > Metazoa > Chordata > Aves > Accipitriformes > Accipitridae > Astur > Astur gentilis. The sequence continues at coordinate 5,442,196 of NC_064884.1, forward strand.
CCCACAGTCACAGTGGGGGAGCGTGGAGATTGCCAAGATAGGAGGAAGCACGTTCATTCTGACGTGAACCCCACAACACACAAAATGAGAGGGTTAGGCCCTCGGGAACATTATTGGAGCTAATGATTCATCCCCTTCCAGTGGTCCTAAGGGCTACTATTATTACTGCTCTAATTTTCACAGGGAGGAGAGAAAGGAGCATCAGAAGATGAAGAGCCCATGTAGGAATTTGTTAGAGGAGCAGTGTTAAAAAGCAGACCTCAGGGGTCATTCCTCTGCTGGCGAGCAGCAGCACGGATGGCTCCACTGAGCAGCAGAGACAGCGGTGTGAGTGCAGCTGAAATTGTACACTGGGGTCTGGCTGGGGAGAGGGCACTCCATGTGCCGTATTCCCCAGCTGCTCTGCTTGACAGTAAATATTTAGCCACTCTGGGTCCGGAACACCAGCTGTCCAGGTGATAATAGAGCTAAATCCCTCCTCAAACATCCAGGCACCTCCTCCCTCTGGAAAGGCCATTTGGCTAATGCAATGTTTGCACATGTTAATCTGGAGCAGGCTGACGAAGAGCCACCGTCTCCAGGGCAAGGGCTGCGCAGACAGAGAACGGGCGCGCAGGAGCTGCGATTCACCCAGGAGCAGCGCTTGTGGGCCCTGCCAAGACCTGTCTGGAGGAATAAAGCAGAAAGCAGGAGCACAACCCTCCATCCCCGGGGGCCTGGCAGCGCGGGGAGCGGCAAAGACCCCGGAGAAGAGGCTCCCGGCTCCTGGCACTGACGGTACAGCTGCTCTCCTTGCAGGGCTCCCAGGCGCAGGGCAGGCTCTGGGGCACGGGGCTCTCTGTGGGGTGAGGGGGCAGGAGGCTGCCCCAGCCTGGCCATGGCCTCGCCACTAAACACCTGGGAAGGACCAGGGAGGACAAAGCAATGGGTCTTCACTTGCTTCGCTTGGGCAGCGTTTAGGGTGTCTGGCTTGTCCTTTAGTGACCAGGCAGAGTTTGCGTCTGTTCTGCCACTGGCACACTGGGGGATTGTTTCACCATTTTGCTACTGTTCTCACCTGCTTTGTATTTATGGTATAAACTCTGGAAGGTAGAGGATGTCTCCTGTTACGGCTATGTGTAGCAGCTTCACTGTGGTCCGTTACTGATGGGCTCACATCTGTCTCTCTACTGGTATCATATGTGGCTGTGGAGTCACCGTAAGGGGCAGAGGAAAATGTCCCAGCCAGGAGATTACAGACCTGAGAGCTGAAGTGGTTTGTTCCCTGTGCTGCAACCCAGACTAGCTGCTGTGTCCTGCAATTAGAAAACCCAGAGGAGACAAAACTGCGAATATTTCTGTCACACAGAGACACTTTCAGCTCATCCCCTTCCCTGGCTGCTCTTCAGGACCAGCCCAGACCGTTTCCATCTTCAGTCACGAAATACCAGGCTTGATAGATCTGAGCTCTCCTGAGTCATCACAGATTTCTCCAGATCCCTCACTGTGCAGTTCTGTAGATCAAAAAATAGTGTGCCTTTCCCTTTTTGCATGTGGTTTGTGATCATTCAGTTGGGGGTCACAGTACAACTAACTAATCTTCAGGCTTACGGGGCATTTTGCCATCAGCAATTCAGCACAGGGGAGGGGAACACAATTTCTTTTCGTTGTCACTGGCCCTCACACTAATATCACAGTACTAAATGGGATCAATGAGAATGTGCTGCTACACTTCCTTACAGGCACCAGGGTCCTGCTAAACAGCATAATAAAATATCAATAAATAGACTGTTTGCTGTAAAGGCTCCTTCTGCTTCTGCAATTTCTCCACCTCAAGCACGGTTTCTGCAGCTCAGTATGTTTCAGCATAGCCAGAGTCTACTCTGGTATGCGGGGAGAGATGGGAATGGATAGATGGATGAATGAATGGATGGACTGGTAGCAGGTACAGGGGTGTCAGTTTTCAGAGGCTGGAAAGAAACAAGAACATCACCAGAGAAACAGTGAAGCCCGCTAAAATTGTTCTGCTTTCAGCTTCCTACAGACAACAGAACCCCAATTTGTTCATGAAAAAAGCAAGGCTGATTCCCCTCACTTAATAACAATCCCAGAGAAAAAGAAACACAGCAGTGTTTTTCTTCCAGTTTTTAAACCAAAATTTTGGGGACTGTTGATATGAAGGGACATTTCATTGGAAAGGTAGTTAATACACATACAGAAGTAGGGAAAAAATAATATGAAAAGGCCTACATGAATCATTGTGATTAAACCCAGACAAAAATGAGTTTCGATGATTGATGAAAAACACCAAGATTTTCATTTGGGGAAAGAAGGCTTTGACCTTCCCCCAGAGCAGAAAATCCTCTATCCATCCTGCTCTTCTAACCTGCTCCATTTTTTGATATAATCTTTTCTTTAGTGCCTCTGCCTAGAATATCTCTGCAAAGCTCCTCTGCTGAGAGACAGCTGGGTCTGTGATGCAGCGTGGTATAACACAGACCTCCTTTTTTATTAATAGCTAGCGGTCTACCCAAGCCTTTGGGTTCGCAAGGGCTCCATGCAGCCTGACTCTGAATCTCAGCCAGTCTGTGCCTGAAAAATCTCTGCTGACCAACGTCTGTCCTACAGCTTCCCCCTGGGGGCTTTGGCAAACTACCTGATAAAGATGTCTTCAGCGTGTCTGACATCAAGCTATCATGCTGTTTACAAGAGATCTGTCACAGACAAGTGCCTTCTGTACAGAAGCCGTTTCCTCCCCAGGCAGAGAGCAGAGGACGTCCTAAATTAGCTCCTGAGGATGGAGTTATTCCAACACACCCAGACACAATTTAAGCCATGCTTCAAGCTGCATGGAGCTGCGTCCTATTATGAGTTTGGCTTATGACCTGTAAACTCTCTCTCATTTCTGATCTCCTTCCTTCTTTGTTTGGCTTACTGATCTTGCAGTTTATCCAGAAGTTCAGGTGGAGAGAGGGCAAAATTTGGAGGGGAGGGACAGGAGATGGTGAGGCTGAGAAATGCCTGCTGGGAATGCTTTGGAAACCACCCAAAAGTAGGAATACATAGCTGTGAAGAGGACTGTTAATATGAAACAAATTAGTCAGGAGCCCTGCCTCATGGGCTGCAACCCACTCCTCCTCTCAGACATGCATGCAAAACCCAGGAGCCCAGCTTACAAGAGTGGCTGTAGTGCCAGCTTGCAGATCTACGGGCAGAGCCCAGGAACTCTGGATGCCCAGAACCCTGTTGAACCCTTTCCCTGATGCCTTCATTTCTGACTGCGGCCAGGGAAGCAGATAGCCTCCATGAACTAGGGTCTTCCGTGGCCTCTCTTCCCCTTCCGTCACTGTACTGCGGAGCTGCGGAGCAGAGTGAGGTGCTTGCGCATGCGTGCATGTGTGTACAGAAGGCGGGGAGCAGCATGGAGTGGTAAAGGGTTCATTTCTCTAATCATAAATTCAGCCTCCCATAAATTCAATTCTGTGATGCTGCGCCTGTGACGTCAGTAAATCACAGCCATAAAGAAGGGAATGCAACAGCAGCATGCAAAAGAAATGTAAATGCATCTGGGAAGCCGGGGCCATCACTCACACCAGGTTGCTGCTGAGCTCAGCCAGGAGAGGCCGGTCTGGAAGCTGCACAGGTAGAGATGTCCATGCTGGCTCCTACCCTGTGAGAGCGGCAGCACCCTGCATTCCCATCAGCTGCTGGCTTCACCCAGCCCAGGCAGCATCATGCAGAAGGAGATGGGAAGCATCTCCTTGGAAGCTGACTCAGCTGAATGGATGCTTGGGTTCAGTGGAGGATACCTTGCATCTCTGGCAGGCTTTTAGCAGCCAGGTCTCATCATCTCTGTCTCTCTCCATAAAAGCTGATATTCCTCTTGTTTTACTGACCAAATTTTCCCCAGAGGAACAGCATTTACTGCACATTTGACACCTGCTGTACAGAGCTGGGTGCGTAGCTGTACAAAAGATGGTGGATTGTTCCTTTTCATAACAGGTGAGTTTCTGCCTCCAGCAGCATCCTGATGCTCCCACTGAAGGTGCTCCTGCCCCATGTATTGCAACACACAAAATCCCTTCAGATCCCACCAAGTGGGAAGGGACTGCAGTTATTCTTGGGGGTAAAGAATGAGGCATTTGTGGCCTGATGTCTATGCAAGATCCCCAAAGACTCTGGAAGACACTGAGAGGTCTGCCTCCCCCTGTGCACTGAAAACATCCTTATCTGTTATCATGGCTGAATTCACCCTGCACGGCTCTGCCCAAACCACTCGCTTCTTCAAAAGCAGATCCCAACTGGCTTTCACATCCAGGTGACCTTCTTCAGGGATGCATCCCCCTCGCCACCCCGCTGCCTGGCCATCACATGCGTGGCTCTTGGCAGCCCAACGTGATGCTGACCTGAGCTTCCCTGCCGCACAGACTGCTGCTCCACAAAGCAGAGGCCAATCCAACAGCGGCTTGCTGACAGCCCCGCGGGTAATCATGATGAGCAGGGAGAGCCTGCCATGCCCTATGCGCGTACAGCTCTCCAGCCTCCTCCACCCCCTTCCCAGTACCCCCTCTTTGAATCCCCTGCTACGCCAGCACAACCTGTTTGGGATTTGCCCCCCCCCCCACACCCCGCTTTGCTGTGTTGCTCCCTTGCCCCCCCTCCTTGCAGGGTGGCTCTGTGAGCCCCTGAGCTGTCACGGCGTGACTGCCGTCCGCCTCCGCCCCACGGAAAGTGAAGCTAATGCTGTGTGACATCTCAGTCCCAGCACATCACACACCGAAGACGAGACCAGCTGAGGCTGCTCCCTGCTTCCTGTCCTGGAAACTTCCAGCACCAGACACCTAGGTCTCCCTGCAAAGAGCTTTTCCAGGGTGACGGAGGGTTTTTTTAATGCATCTGAAATCAGCCTGTCACAGACTTTGCTGCCTCCTTTCTCCTCAGAGTAGGGTGACTAACTCAGCAGCAGCAGATTGGGTCACAGGCTGATTCCTACTCTGATCCAACCGAACCAGGAGAGGCAACGTTAGAGGAGATTCAGAACTGCCAGGAGCAGACAGTCTCAACAGCTTCTCCATACTAGAGGCTGGCTGTATCGCCCTGGGCTGTGCATGGCAAAAGCTATCAATGAGATCTGCTAGCTAGGAAGCTGGGTGAAAGTTTCTGTCCTCCCCTCCTGCTTCTGTAGAAAAAGCTCATCTCAGCCATGCAGGCTTCTTTTAGATGCCTCCACCCCTTCTCTGTAGAGAGACTTTAAACAGGAGTCACAGACTGGCAGGGGCCATTTCTGTATGCAGCCATCCCAGTGCCTGTGCTTCATCCACTTGCTGATAAAATGCCCCTCACCACAGAAACAAAGAGCAGCTTCTAAAAAAAACCTACCCGCCCTCTACCTCCAAACCACGCTTCACTTCTGACTGACAGCTTGGGAAAGTTCCTAATTATGTCCCCTGGACACTTTGGAGGCCACCCACCCCAGAGCGTGATTTGATGGCTCAGCGAACGGATGGCCTCGTTTGTACTGATTTATATTACAGAGCCAGATCTAGCCTCATCAGCCTGGCTTGACCTAGTTTTTCTCTTGCACAGGTCAATAAAAACACAGCAAATGGAGCTAATCAGACACTGAGGATGCACAGTTAATTTGAGCTGGTCCAAATTTACAGGAACACTGCAAACTCTGCTGTCATGAGGAAGAAGAGAATAAATCTTTTCCTAAAGAGTCAAAGGGAATTGTACAAAGAACATGCCATTTCCAGGATAGATAATGCATGAGGCTTTTTTTTTTTTTTTCTTTTCCTTGCTTCCCTTTTGGTCTGTCTGCATCTGGAGGATGCTGCACGATTCTCCTTCCCCTAAAAACAGAGAGCATTGGTCCCTTCTCTGCACGGGGGCTATAAGCAATCACCAAAAGGGCATGAAGTCAGACAAAAAAACAAACAAACAAAAATGTGTGCAGCTGGCTCTAGAAAGTCCAAATAAATCCTGGGTAAATGCCAGGCTGCCTTAGTCACCAGCTCTAGCGGGACAAGGACGACCTCCTTTAAACTGCCTCTGTAGTGAGAGGAACAGTAGCCACATTAGAGGGCTGGCTGTGTCGTGGCATTGTGCCATTGCTGTGGGCATACAGCTGGCAGGACTTCAGGCAGGGCTGGGCCAACAGCAAACAGACACACGGGAACATGCACGCTGCAGAACGTGCCTTACAAAACAAACACGTGTTAGGCACACACAGCAGGGTAACCCACACACATAGTCAGGGACATCTTAACCAAATGCTTAGGTTTTGTGCAAACACTGACTCACACGTGACATATCAGAGATCTGCAGAAAAACACGTCTGCCGACCAGGGTGCAGAGAGACGTAATGCCTTACAGCCACACACATGCCATCCCTCCTCAGCACATCACACCACGTGGACATGACGTCTGAATTCAGACATCGGCATAAATATGTCCAAGGCAGAATGCTTACATATATCACCCACACATGGAGGTGGCGTGCAGGGACCCAGCCATTTTCTGTACTCGTATGGCCACTGCGTCCCTCTCTGATCCCCACTGCAAATAGAACAAAAAATGTGCAAATGTATTTCCCCATGTAGTCACACTGGAGCATCAGTCACAGTAGGTACACAGCTGCATGAAAGAAAATAACAGGTGCATGTTATACAGACCATAAAGATGCATATAGTACAATATGTATGCACACAGCACACCCCTATCCCACAAAGACCCAGTCTACAATATACTTAACAGCTCTCGCATAGCAACCTGCATGCCTCCAGCACCTCCACTAGCCCTTTTCCTCCCAAAAGCAGCCAAGAACTACCAGCAGCCCTGACGGCAGCACTAACGAAGGACCATACCTGTTAAGGTGCTCCAGCCCTTTGCCCTCCTGGGGTTGCATGCCAGCCTGTGCTCTTGCCCCTTCTTTCTCCTGGCTCTTTCCTCATGTGGAGATAGATATTCATGCCTCAAGTGAGCAAGCCCAGGCCTGAGCAATAACGAAACACAGGCATCTCACATCCACCTGCTGACTATTGCTACACACAGCGGCTGGCAAGTGGAGCCCGCCAGAGTTTGGGGCTGGCTTGATCTAGTGCTGAGGTCAAGAGTGTTCATTTCCCTGGGAAAATTGATAGTTTCTCCCATAGCTTTGCTATGGGAAAGCTCTGCTTTGTCCCATCGCAGACACGTGCAAGCCTGCTTTGCTAAGGGGGCAGGAGCCGGTGCCTTTCCCAGGGAACACTCCCCTGCAGGCAGCTGTGGAAGAGTCTGCCTCCCTGTCTGCAGCCGCTGCTGCCGTTTCCACTCAGGGACTGAGGCTTCAGCGCTGCAGGCACTTGGAAGCAGCCTCATAAGGGCAGGCAAAGGGGCCAAGGTCACCCGTACCAACACTTGCACTCAAGTGAGAGCAGTCAGCATGGCACTCCCATGAGGATAAAAGCTGGCACCGACATGCCAGTAGTGATGAGGTCTCCACTTCTGGATGGAGCTGCGATGCTCAAACTGGCCTCAAACCACCCTGGGAAAGAACATCAGTCCCTGCAGGCACTGAGCAGCTGAATCCCCAAAAAGGAAATGGCAGGGCTGTCTCCATGGGGGGAGAAGCAGGAGAAAAGCAGGACTAGCGTGGAGTGGACAGAGGCTGAACTGCCCCACGAAGGACTGCAGGGCAGCGTGGCTGACTCCTCTGTTAAGCAAGTCGTAGAGGGCTACAGGGCAGAGCAGACAGGGAAGGAAGGCCTCCCAGCCCACTACAGGGTATGCAAAGCCCACCTGCATGCTCCCCTGAGCCTGGACATGTGGGGACCAGGCTCCATTCACCACCGTGGGGAGAGGGTTTACCTGCCACCAGAACTGCACCAAATACCTTCACTGGAAAGAGGGGGACAAGCAGCAGCCTCCAGTTCCATCTGCCCGTGTGCCGGCTGCTCTCTCCAGAGATGCTCGCATGTTTGCAGTGAGGGAGAAATGGCAGCTGACAAAAGCTATTCCCAGGCAATTAGCCCCAAGAGACCGGTGAAGGCTGCAATTGCTGTGCTACGTTGCATCCATGTTTTACTGTACCATTGCCAGGGCAGGGGAAAGGAGCAGGAGCTGAATGCACAGAAATATGCCTGTGTTTGTGTAGGAGCCCCCAGTGCTCTCATTGCAATGCACGAGGGTATTTCTGCATGGGGATCCAGGCTGCCTCCTGCTGCACAGGGAAACTGCAGCTCTGAGACCTGGCCCTTGGCTTCAGCTTTCTACGTCTTGGCCCACTCATTGCAGCAAATCGAAAGAGCTTGGTACATTCAGAGACTCGTTCTTTCGGGAGGGAGTTGTGCAATCCCAGGTGCTTGCAGTGACACAGCCTAGCTTTCTCTAAAAAAAAAACGTTTATTCAAAAGATTACAGCATTTAATGTTAGCTTGGTAAGGGATGATCTATCAGCAAGGTTAAGCTCCTAGGCCAACGTCCTCGTGCTGACGCAAAAGCGAGTGGGATATGTTCATCCAGAAAATAAAAAATAGACCAGTGTTTAAGGACATCAGAGATATCTGGATTTTATTTCCCCCATTTTACCACCATACACCCTAGCTCTACTGTCCCTTGGAAAGCAGAGCAGGGCCAGGCACAGGAACGCAAGAGCCAAGTGACACCACCAGCTGATGCTAGCACCCATGCGTGGCTTGACCTCCCACCCGCCTCAAGGAAAACCCTGCTTTGGTATGCCATGCTGCCAGGACTCCAGCAAAGAAGCAATATTTGCAGACCAAAATCATCTTACTGCCTGCTGGCCCTCACCACATCCCACTCCGCAGCATTGTCCCTGTGTCTCTGGTGCCAGAGCATCAGCGTAATGTGATGTGACACCTTCCCCCACACTTTGTTATAAATATCATGTTTCACTATAACTGTGTCTGACACCCCCTTGGAGGCATTTTCTCATGCTCCCAGCCAAGATGTGGGCACGTGCAGATCCCCCCAGCGTGCACTGCCTCTGATGGCAGGGGGCTGCCCTCCATACCCTTGCCTTCCCCACCCACAGCAGCAGAGATATTAGTGGCAGTGGGACAGGGTTGTGTAGGGTGAGCCATCTGCAGTGATTCATTTGCATTCAGGCTGACTCTCCAAGAAATAACGCCGCTAGATCACAGATCTCTCCCTTTCTTCTTCCCTAAGATGGATGCCAGTGCAAGGGATGGGGGCTTATATTTCCCTGTGACCAATGTCTGTTATTTATTTGGAGAGCAGAACCATCTCCTTACAACTATGCCCCACCACTTCCCCAGGCACCCCCTTCTTAGCCATGTGTGCTTGTAGTTATTGTAAAATGCCACTAGATGTCTGTCAGGGTCCTACACATTGCCTGCCAGCGATAGCACTGGTAAACAAGGGAGACAAGGTTGGGGTGCAAGCTGTGCAGAAAGCTGTGTCTCTCACTTCATTATTCCAGTCAGGATTTCTGATATTTTTGGACCCGTGGAAAAATCTCGATTTTCCATTTATTTCCTTCTAAGAAAGGTAGGGAAGCTGAGTATTATCTCAGTGTACCATAAGCTCTTCTCTGGTTTCATTGCAGCCGTTTTTAGACAAGTTTTGAAAAGTTTCCATTCAGGATGTGACCTCTAGGTAGGTACCTCCATCAGGGCTGCTTAGAAAGACCTTCACCTATACCCTACCATGGAGGCATGGACAACAAAAAGATGCTGTTCCAGTACCAGCCAAGAGCAAAATCAGCCGTGCGACCACTGAATAAACCCTTCCTTGTAGCAGGACTGTTCACTGAAGGAGGGGGACTGCCGAGGCTGTGTCAGCCTGGGAGCAGGAGCTGTAAGGTGCAGCAGTCCTGGCCGGGATGGGGCAGTGACTGCAGCTGCCTCAGCTCATGGAGTCACCCTTGGTGCTGGGAGCAGAGGTCAAGTCACGGAGCTGCTGCCCAAGAGCCATCGCTGAGCCTTCTTCCAGAGAAAGGGCAGCTGTGGCTTTATGATTTCACCTCTTGAGTAACTCTCTGCAGCAGATGCAATGCAATTACCATCACTGATGTAAGCGCAATTACTGCTCGAGCTGCTTGAGAAATGCTGGTTATTTTTCAGAGGAAATCTGGGAAGGAAATCAGCTCTTTTTGTGTTTGGGGGAATTTTAAATTTCTACTGGCTTCTTTTTCTCTCAAAAGAAAAGTGTGAGAAACATGCTTTTCTTAATACTGTTGATGTAAAAACATATTAAGGAAACAAGAAAAAAAAAGAGAAATTTGTAAGAGGGAAGCTATTTTTGAGTGGAAAAGAGAGCATTTTACATATTTTACTTTCTTTTTTTGAAATCAGTAACAAAAAATTTTTATTTTTCTATTCCAAGGGTATTTCTCTTTCTACGTAATAAAGTTAGTTTGAAAAAATATTAACCAGCTTTACGTCCAGGTCTATCCTGTAGAGGTCAGAATAGCATAGGAGCCTCTGCATTCAGAGCTGTCCCTCCCCATGGCTGCACAGCTCAACTCCAGGACAAGGAGATTGTGACAGTCATGGAGAAGAAAGAAAAGCAAATTTCCTTCCCTTTTGCTTCACAGCTGACAGCCCAGTATGGGACCAAAGGGGACACCCTGTTAAAATCCCCCAGAAAGGCAGCTGGCTGAGCACTGGTTGGGAGAAAAAGGTGAAAGGCAGTCAAAAAATAACTGAGAGGACATAAGAGACAGAGATAGGTACTTGGCTCCCAAGATCTGGGGACCTAACGAGCACAAAGCATTTGGAAATGTTCAGAAGTTGCGTCTGAAAAGCTCCCCTAGCTGATGTGTCAAGGAACTTCCAATCGCCTTTCAAAAGCTTCCCTTCTCTCTGCTGCTGCTCGCTCCCTTTGTAATGGGTGGCTGTTTCTAATTATCTGTAAATGTTAAATGTTCCCTAATTCAATCAGAACAACTTGTTCACAGATGGCAAACCCTTCATCTGCTCAGCTTTCAGCAGAGTCTCTGACTCAAGAGCCATTGAACCCTTCCTTCCCAGAGAGGCTGGCTTGAGACATGCAAGGGGTGTGGAGAGAAAAGGAGTGTGTAGTGTACAGGACCAGTTCCAGGTCTTTCCCTTTTCCCTTGACAGCCCTTATGTCATCCTCTGCTCCCATGTAATCCAGTACTCTCTCCTGGGCAGGACACTGCAGTCATGATGCTGGCAGATGCACGGCTTGGGTTCAGGCTCACCTTCTCTCCCCGCTGCCATATTACTTCTCCTTGCCTCGTGTGAGCAAGCAGTCCTGGTCAGAGCCACCTCATCCCACCTTGCAATAGGTACACAGTATTCTATCTTGGATCCTGATGCAGTTATGTCATGGGCCTGTGGTTCATCTCATCCTGCATCCCAGCTCCTGTCACCACTACGCTAGTTCATGTCAAGCTCATGCCCGGCTGATGCTGATGCCGTTGGACTCTGCATTTCGTATCTCATTGCCTGCTGGTGAATGGCACATGCTGACACTCTGTGTCCTTTCTCATTTCCTGCTCCTAGCACATGCGCTCACTCACATCCATCCCCCTCAGCTATAGCACTTTTTCCCTTGCTGCTGTCCAGACTTGTTGGTTAGGGCAGAAAACTACTGCCCAATGCCCAAGAACAGCTGCAGCAGGGATCCTAAATCAGGTATCCCCATCCATGTCACTAAAATTTGCAATTTACACTACACAAGCCAGGGGGCATGGGGGACAAAGGAGGGGGGTGGTGAGGTTTTCTTGTTAAACCCAAGGGAAACTCTTTACTGCCGATTCCTAATGATTTATTGAAGCATCTCGTCTTCCGCTCAGACCTAGAAAAGGGTCTTGCCTTTGATCAACCAGTGACTCACCATCTGCAGCCGAGGTGATTTACGACAAGTGCAAGCTATTTCTGCACATGGAAGGGGAGAAAAATAGGCCTCATCATCACTGAGAGGGTGGGAAGGATGAAAAACAAGCCACCCACAGGATAATGCTGGCTAGGCTGCTCCTCACAGTTTTGCTGCTCCCCCAGCACCTCAGCGGAGTGCCTGGCTCCCCACGGCAAAAATGCTGCAGCAAAGGGTTGTGTGGGGGAGACTCTTATGTCTCAAACAAATGGCTCCACGCCAGGATAGGAATAGAACAGTTTAAATTATACTCTTCACGTTGCATCGCAAGGCTGGGCGCGGGTCTCCGACAGCCATGCTGACAGAGTGGGGCTGCAAGCACAACCCACAGGGCGGAGAACATCGACAGCCATTGCTGAGCTTCCAGGTCTGAACCTGCTCTTTTCAATACCCATCTTTCCCTTCCTCATGGCGTAGCCAAAATCTAGTCACTTCCAGATCAGGAAGCTATTTCCTGGAAGCTTTTTTTTTGCAAAAAACTCCAGCCGAATCCTGGCACAAAAATTATATCCTTAAAGACCCCTAAACTCTTCCCATGGCATGCCTAAAACCTGAAGTATCACCACCACCACCATCCCCCTACCTTTCACTTTTTGACTCTGGAAAAATGCCTTTAGCTAAAAGACTGTCCCCTGTTCAGAGAAGGAAAATGTTTCACCGTTCAGGACGTGAGCAGATTCACAGCTAACATCCAGCCACCCATGAGAGACTCCCGGCACAGTGAACTTTGCAGAATCACTGCTCCATATCCTCCAACAACTGGCTAAGGAGAAGCAAAGTCATTAAAGTGTGCATTATACTCACTGGAACAATCCTTGGGCAGAAGCTTCATGCAGAGCCCCACTGGGCAAAGTGCTCCACTGCTCAGGAGCAGTGATTAGGGAGAGTTTGTTAATGAAGCAGATTTTAGTGACTAAAGGCAATTGGAGAGAGAAGAGAGAGAGCAGACTCTTCATCAAATGGTATAATGTGGGCTTGCTGCAGCTGATCTTCGGTGGACATAAATCAGTTCAGTTCTCCCAGCTTTTATCAGCTGAGGATCTGACCCACGGGATGTGCGAATCGTTGAAGGGCATAGCACCAATCACATCATAATAAAACTGCTCATCTTTGGCAACTGGCTGCTGCAGATCTCAAAGCATTTTGCAGACGTCCAAAGCTGCTTCAGAGCCACAAAGGTTCTGCTCACATTTCCAAACTTGCCTTTTTCATACATTCCCTGAAGGTTCAGCTGCTTTAAATCAGGGCGATCCCCCTGAAGCAGAGGAGGGGGGTGTAAAGGGACCTTGAGTAACAGCATAGTCAGCCCTGCTGTTCTGATCTCACTGGGCCATCCACCACTGTAATGAAAATCGGCATCACCCTGTGGATACTAGCAGAACATGACCAATTTACTCTGTCTGAGGCTCTGTTCCCAGCTCTACGGTACATGTTTTGCCCTGCGTGAGAGATGAAAGGGCGGATGAGTGCTCCTAAAAGACCCAACATGGTTTTACCAGTCCACAGATGGTGCGTACAGGGGGATTGCACACACAACAGCCCCAAATGCAGAAAACTGCTTCCTATTCCCTTCTTTCCTCTTCTAATTTGTCATCCCCCTCCCCACCTTCATACGTCTCCCCTCAAGCAGGAGCAATAGGTCTCCACAGCCACACAGATAATTCCCATTTCCTGCAGCAGATTGCCAAGTAGCCAGGTATGATCTTCTGCCCCTTACATCCTTCCCTCAGTGATGTAACTCTACCACTCCAGCTACCCTTGGAGTTGCGAGTCCCTGCTCATAGGCAAGCTCAGCACAAGGTAGGGGAACCTGTGTCCTGTTGCAGTGCAGAAAGGCCACAGAGGAAAGGAATGAGCTGGAGGTGAAGGGACTTAGCAAATGGCAGAGAGGCAAGTGTTCCAGAGTCACTGGAAATGGAGTTCACGGGAGTTTGCTAGCCCAAGTGAAGGCAAGATCAGGACAAGCTCTTTCCCAAAGTAACTCCTGTTAGATGCAGGACAGATGTTCCAAACTGCTCCAGAGCACTTCCCAGAGAACCCAGGCGCCTGGTGCATGGCTTTCCAATTGCTTTCTGGTAGTGCCAGCCTTTATCCTCTGTTATTATCCATAGTGTCAGCGATTCCAGGAGCTCTAGTCTCCCTCCCCACTCCGAATGATTTGTGACAGGAGGAAATTAGGTTTGATGGGAGCCGGGATGGGTGGGTTTGGAGAGCCATCTCTCCTTCCCAGAGGGAAACTGGAAAGGGAAGGGAAGGAAAGGAAAGAAGACCCCCCATGGTGCTAGGTGGTGTACAAGCATGGAAGAGAGAAGTAGAGAGATTGCAGTCAGATCTTACACAGGCTTTCCACGTGTCCTTCAGGCACAAGTACCTCAGTTTGGCAAGCCCTTCTAAATCTCTGCAGTTAGCAGTAAAAATGAGGCATTTTCCCAGCCACCATCTGATCTTCTTCATCAGTCACTGCTCTGCATTGCCTACCCACCCACCCATCCCTACTCATCCTGAGGATAAAACCCACTTAGCCAAGCCCCTTCCCATCCAGCCCTTCATCACTGGGGATCAATTTCCTATATTGACTGAGCAGGCCCCAGCCATTAACGAGTTCATTTTCCGTCACTTAGATGCAGATGGATTCCCTCAGGAGCCCCAGGGTCACCGAAGTTTCATTAACAGATGCTGTAAAAGTATTTAAATACATTTTAAAAAATCACTTGACAAATGGAGTAAGCCCATAGTCCTACTCCTCTCAGGTTATCTTAAAAGATAAAAGAAACCTTTGCTGCCTGCAGAAGGACAGAAAGCCCTTAACAGCTTGTCCCTGTTACTATCCATCTCACAACACGTCACCTCTAAAGAGGTCCAATTTCCCATAATGCTCCAGATAGAAACCATCTATTCATTTATTCAAGCTCTGGCTAAGCATGTTCCAGCCACTAAGGGCTTTTGGCCTCTGAACTTCCCTGTTAGCTGTGACATGCTTTCTGGTGGTAAACTGAGGCACGAAATGATGAAGACTCAGACCCAGATCTGGATGCTCAGACACACTAGCAGAATAGGTATCATAGACAGATAGACAGGCATTGGTAGCTCTGCTGCAAAGGCAATTCTTGCCCCAGTTGTTTATATCAGGGGAAAAAAAAAAATATAACTGAGTCCTGTCTGGCCTTGAACACCACACAGAAGATTACATGGGAAAATATGTGTCAGAAATACAGGCTGAACTCAGGAGTCTGCTTCTGCTGCTAAAAGATTTCTGTCTTCTTGCCACAGATCTTTAGAAGACAGGCTGAATTTTACTACCATGAAACTCCATGTAGATGCTGGCTTAGCAGTTACTCCATGAGAGGGGGGTTTGGAACCTGGAAACATCACCAAATCTCCACCAAAAACATGGCCATGGAAAATTCAGCCCTGCACACAGTTTCCACTGTGAGCTCATTTATGTCGAGAATTCAAGCTACACATTTGAAAAATTTGCAAACAAAAATTTAATGTGACATTTTTCTCCCCACTTGGAAAGAGATGACTCATTAAGTCAGTCTACAACTCTTATTGGGTGTCCAGGATGGCAGGGTCTCACAGCACTTTGAAATATAGTCACATTATCCCCAAACATGAGGAGGTAGACCAAATAAACCTGGCTCCCCCAAGTCCCAGGCCTGCATGAATCCTTTCTCCTCATGGGAAGACTGTAAAGTACCATAGATCTACCAAATTTTTCCTAGGATCTTTTTCCATCACAAAAAAGCCCTAACCAAATGGCTAGTAGGAATTAGCAGGCAGACACTGGCTCTTTGGCTGGTTGAGTGAAAGTCTGGGTAGACTTGCCGTGGGGACAGATGCTTGTCCCCGGCACCAGGCCAGCAGCTCTCCCAGGGAGATGGGCAAAGCCTCCCTGTCCAGTGTCTTTGGAAAAGTCTTGTGATCTCCTAGGAACTCAGCATAAGGAAGGTGACCTCCTCCCTCCAGCATCTGCAGAAGAAAGCAGAAGCTCATGGACGGAGGAGACTGATTGCTCCCACAGTTACACAGGAGGAGGGAACTGGCCCATGAGGAGAGCTTTGTCCTCTGAGAGAGAACAGTAACGTCATTTCAATGGCCCCTCTGCAGTTACTCCAGGCTGACAGAAACATTTCCCTTGGAGTCCCTCCAAATTCACATTGCTCACTCCTCAGACTGCAGCAAAATTCCTCCGAATAGACATCAGCCAGGCCCAGTTGGCATTTACAAAACAGGCTGCAAGGGGGTGTACTCTAGGTTCACAAAAGCACTGTTTGGAGTGAAACCCCTTGCCTTCCCTGGGGTGGCGGAGGAGCACGCACAGGAGACCTCCACTGCATGCACAGCCTGGCAATAGTCTCCTCCTGCTCACCAACAAGAGATTCATTAATGCCAACAAGGTAAACTCAGCCTGTATTATTCATATCTGTATTTATCAAGTATTTATGCTGACAACCTAGAGGGCGATAAATCAGCATCACCGGGATGTGTTGATTCCCGTGGCCGATTCTGATGCTGACAAGGCTGATGCCTGCCTCGCCTGGCGCAGGCGGGGCAGAGGGCCCTGCTCGCAGAGAAACAGCTCGTTTGTGACAGCCGGAAATTAACAGCCTGGCTGGAAGCGGGGAAGAGAGAGAGAACAGTCTCTGCTGGATGTGCCTCAGAAGCAAATGGCAAGGATTGAACGGGGAAGCTGCTTGTGCTGCAGAAATCTTTCCCTACCTGGATGTGGATTTTAACAAGGCTTGCAACGGCGTAGTGGCGCAGGAACGGGTCTTGGGCTGCCTTCTGCATCCAGCCACGCCAGCACAGACAGGGAGTGCGCTGGCTCATTACAGGTTTACACCACAAATATAGCCATGTCTAGCCTGGATTTGCTGCAGATTTGCTAAAGTTAATGATTGGAGTTGCTCCAGAGGTACACCTTGACAGGGGGGAGTTGACCTGGGGTCCATCTCCAGGGATTCCAGCAGGGTGACAGTGGAGTTACCCTGCCGATGGCAATGTGCCCTCCAGACTCACTGTGGTGGCTGCAGGGGCTATTGCTCCCTGTTCACAGCAGCAGCTCTACTGCCATAGCATCGAATTTACAGTCTCGTGCTATTGACTTGACAGCCTGCAAATGAGACAGGCCTGCAAACCTCTTGACTTCTCGCCCTGTGATCCAGAGATCAAGTCCCAGAAGAGCTTATGCAAGAAAAGAAGCCTATTTGTCCAGCTACTAGAAGCAAAGGCCTTATTTCCACTTGTAAATTTACAGCAAGTTCTGATCCCGATTCAAATCCGAAGCAGAGTGTGTCACTGAATTTCCAGTTCAGAAGAAATCCTCTCTGTGGCTTTTCCCTCATGGATGACTGCATAGCGGCTTCTAAAATGCTCAGTCAGAAGGCTATTCTGGGTATTGGTTTGGGACTCAGCGTCCTGCCTTCCCTGCCATGCACGGGCACTGCCAAGGCGCTCGGGAAGGCAGGGCTACAGCGCTGTTCAATAATGCATGTTATTTCCTAATACGATAACCGCTGAGGCTTGTGCCTGCTCTGAATGAGCTGTGCCAGTGCCAGAGAGCGTATCGGTTCAGATGTTGGAGCCGAGAGACAAGTCTTGAAGAGGAGACAGAGAATTCCCCTTGCCGGACCTCATTAGCAACACCGGGAACACATGCCCTTTGAAATATTTCTGCTGATTTCATTTTCTATTTCTATATTTTCTTCCTCTGTGCCATCGTATCTCTGTGAACGCTGCGTCTAATCTTCTGCCTGGCACAGGCCCTCGGTGCGCGCATACGCACACGCGCGATCCCAAGTGCAAGCCGGCACGTTTGTGTGCATGTTAAGACAGACCTTCTCATTCCTCCTTAGATGTCAGCTCTGTCAAGAAAGGCGATAGCTCCTTCTAGCAAGCATTTAAGCAGCTTCGCCGAAGCAACTGTTCTTTGCCGCCACGGAACCCGGTCACGTACCCACGGACCCCAACGCGAAGCAGGCAGACACCTGCTGTCCCGGAGCCGGCGCTCCCCCAGCCCGCCCGGGCCGGGGAAAGGCTGCGGCCCTGGGAGGGACACGGGGGGACGGGGGGCGGCGACGGCTCGTTCCGGACTCGGCTCCGGAGCGGCTGTAAGGCAGCATCGGCCGCGGCCCCCTCGTCGCCGTGCCTTCACGGCGGCGGGACCGGCGGCTGCCCGCCCGGGCCGTGGCCTCTCCCGGGGGCAGAGCCGGCCCTGCCGACACTAGATGGTGCTCGGCCGTTGTGCTTGGTGCGGCGGTGTCTGGGGCCGGCTCCCGGGCTCCCGTGAGGGGATTGCAGAGAGGCACCGGCCGGTTGGGCCCGCCTTTTTCTCCGCGAGGCCTTCGGCCCCTCCGCTCCCCCAGAAACGCTCCTCCCGCCCCAGTGGTCCCTGTCCCGGGAAGGGTGGGATCAGCCGCAGGCCCTCCTGCTCCGGCACCGCCTGCGCGGGAGACGTGACCCCCGGTTCCTGCAACTGTAAGCCAGGAGACACCTCAAGGGCGCTTAAAAAAGTTAGGCGCCCTCTTCCTAACCTATCAAGACTCCATCCCTTCCTCTGCTTAACGCAGAGCGGACCCAAAATTAAAAACGTCTCCCGGCGGTAACTTTACTGTTGATGGCCGGAGTGGAAGGTGTGTGTCGGCCCAGAAAGCCAAGAAGAAAAGAGTGGACCAAACAGCTGCATGGTGCAGTGGTTTGAGCTAGATATGGATGCTGCTTGCAGCAGCCTTACTCGTGCACGAGTACTCCGGCCCAAATTCACCCCCAGTTTGTGGCTGGTTGGATTGAAAAGCACTCAGATCAGCCGTTGTTGGGCATCCCCAAAATGTGGGTCCTCCCAAGGCCACCAGCCTTGCACTTCAAGCCACTTTCCACCAAACGCCTGTAGCAGGAGTCGTACTGCTTTCTGCAAGGCCGGGGTTCCTAATCTCCCTGCGCTTCTTTTCTCCATGTATAATGAGGATTATGGTTTAATTTCTGCCTCACAAGGGGGTGCTGTGGGGATCGAGAGGGTTAAGGCACTCAGGTAGCATTGCAGCAAGGCTATTACAAGCCCTTCAAGAGAGGGGGACAGAAAAACCCCACTGCTGTTTGCAGACTGCTTACAGCTTGCATCAGCTTCCATTAACTGGGAGGCAATTTTCTCACCAGTTCAGATTTAATTTCTTCTCCAACTGCTGGCCCTATCCAGAGAACAGCAGGACAGGAGTGACTATCAGCACTGAATTGCCTTTTGAAAGGATGGTGCTTTCACATCTGAAGGAGTGTCTGCTGTCTGTACAGCGTATACGTGTGCGTATGTATGTGTGTTCATGTAAGCATGTAGGAGGCTGTATCAGGAGAGCTCAGAAGTGAAGCCAAGCAGAGAATCAGCTCAGGAAGCCCTTTGCACTTCTGATCCCTCATTGTTGACTGTGCTACAGACACATTATGTGTGTTTACAGATGAAAAAGCAAAAATAAAACTGATGCCGGCTTTAAAATTCTGTTCAGCACAGCCTTCTGCACTGATTCAAAATGTTTATAAACAGAGAAGTTAATGTAATCAGCACTGCAGCAAATACACACCAGGTACACGGCAGAGACAGGAGTGTCAAATGCGCTCCCAGCTCAGAATGACAGGCCTCTGCTGTGGGCTCTTCATCAAACAAAGGCAGCTGAAAAAACCCACTGAGGAATGTTTTAAAGAGCAATTCCTCCCCCCCTTCTTCCCTCCTTCCAACCCCCTCTGGTAATCGTAATTGTAAAATATAATGTAAGATGTCCATTCCCACTGAGCCTTTCAAGTCGCAGGGCCTTGCCAGACTCTGTGTGCGCAGGGAGCCCCTGGAAAGTGGCCGCTGCTCTGGAAGGGGGGTGGGGGCACAGCCCCAGACATCAGTGGAGGAACTGGAGTTCACCAGTGTGGGGGAATTCCTGGGTGACATTTCTTCCTCCCTGGCAGGCAGCAGCCCCTTTGGAAACACAGTGGTCCCCTGAGGGCTATCCATCAGCCCAGCTCCATTGTTCCTGAGCATGTGCTGCACTCATCCCAGAGCAGATAGGAGATGCATTTACAAAGATTTGGATGAGCCATTTTCCCCTGACTTCAGCCCAGCAAGTGTTCAGCCCTGGGGAAGGATATGTACAAGCTTGCCAGGGAAGACCCCATCCAAAGGAGCTGCGTCATTGCAGAACCCGTACCAAACCCATCCCGTGTCCTCCTGCACATTGCCAAAAGACCATGCTCAACCACGTTAGCCAGTGGGAAGGATTTTGGGAGGTGCACGTGAAACGTCCTATTACAGCAGGTTGCTGCAGAGACGTTACCTCACATGTCAGCATCAGCAGAAAACTCTTGTGCTGGCTGAACAGCCAAAATGCTGGGCGGACAAAACAGTGCTTGAATACAAGCAAGCCTTTTTTTTTTTTTTTTTTTTTTTTCCCCCAGCCAAATGTTGTTTCATGCTTTAATTGCAATTTTCAAGACCTATATTAGCATGACAACTTATGTAAGTGTCGGCCAAATTACTACACCATTTCTAGTATCTGTGCCTAAAACAGATTTCACAGGGGTGTAGAGGAAGGGGCTTGTATAAATTTTGGATCTCTGTTCTGATGGCTAGTTGCCATCTAAAATGAGACTTCTACCATCCCTAAAAATTGAAAGGGGGTAAATATGACTTCTGTACGGTATTAGGAATGGTTTTCCTTGGGGAAGGGAGAATTCCTCACAGCCCAGTCCTTTGGACTATCTGAAGCACCAGGTGGGCTGTTTTTTTCTCTCTTTGTTTCTACTGGAATATGTTTATAGATTTATGAAGGGGATTTCTGAGCCTCAGAGTGGTTCATATGTTCCTATACTAGGACTGGAAAGGATGGGCAACCTTTGAAACCCCTGTCCTATTATTGCAGGCAGCATGGTATATAAAGTAGTTAGGGCTCCTCCTCCACGTCTCTGGCTGGGATGCGCTTTAGAAACCTACTGCTGTGAGGGTTGGAAACAAGGAAAGAAACAATTGGCTAAACCAGCTGATGTAGCAAAGCAGAAGGCAGCCCCATCAGCGCCACAGAGGACATGCACACAGAGACCTCCCCCAATCAAAAAAATAAGCATGATGCAAATAAATATGTTACATATTATGATCTTCCTCCTCTAGAAATAACAAAAAAACTGCCAAACCAAAGTATTCTACTCCTGCCTTTCCTGCTCATGCAGAAGTCCCCTTGGGCTTCACGGAAATTTTGGACTCACAAAAAGCTGCAGAACAGGGGCCCCATGGCACTGTGTAATAAATCTTAGAAGTTAACAGCCAGAACTGTGCCAAATGTGATGGGTTTTGCTTTGCGCAGGATCATGAAAATAATACATTCTGGCTCAATAAGTTAGGCCTGATGCACCAGGGCTAATGGTCTACTGCTGCTGCTGCTAATGGATTTACATTTTTGTCTCAAATGTTTGAGGTCTGTGATCTGGGAGGCCAAGGCCCGAGGCTCTATCAAATCTCCCCATATTCTTGAAAGGAAATCTTAATCGTACCCCTGACGTAGCACTGAAATGTCACCTTGCTTAGATCAAGATATGATCAATCCCGAGTTTTTCTTTCTGTGATTGATTTCAGATTTGCATTTGCAACAAACCAGGGGGGAATTTCACATCTTTGCCATGTCTGTTCTGTGTCACCCACAAGCCCTCAGGAACAGCGTTCCCCTTCCTAGCCCTCACAGTGAATGACGTGGGCAACTTCAGGGTTTGCCAAACCGTCACTGCTCCCCGTGGCCAAGCAGTGCACCAAAGGGCTGCCAAGGGTGAGAACAGACCTGCCCGGTGTACTGCATAATCACTGCTTTGGCTAGGCTCTTTCCTTTCGCAGAGGAAAACCACTGGCTGCTGGGCCTGTGAAGGAAACCCTGAACGTGTGGAGCGAGGGTAACCAACCCAAGATGTCTTTGCCTGGGTTTGCAGAAAGCTTAAAACAATAGTGCTGAGGTCTGGCCTGCCCTATGCATCTCAGCAGAGGCTAGCTCAGGTGCCAGTTGCAGTACAGTAAAAGGGAGAGGGGAGAGTGTAACACTGGGAAAAATGTAAGTTGGAACATCGTGTAATGTGGGGGACTCGATCGCAACTTAGAGAGACCTGCCCAGGGAAGTAACATCTCATCAGAGGTATCTCTTTAATAGAGTCAGGAAAAGAAATAATGAGATTTTATGGATTAAAGGTGAAACTAGGCAGATAAACACTCCAAGGACAGGAAAACCAGCCACTGAAATGGTTGAAAATAACAACTGTTGCAAGGATGCCAGGAGCTTTCCATAGCTTGCCTGTCCACAAGGACAGGGGGTTACGCTCCTAAACTCAGGCCTGCAGCTTTACAGAAGAGGTGGGAGGCAGAAATCATCAGAGCAAGTTCAGCAGCCTCCGCTCCACAAGCAGGATGTCCAGAGGAGTCCCAGTGGCCTTAAAGTCTGTGAATCTATTAGCTAAACCTCATTACTACGTAATAACTTTTGTTATTTTGGAACAAACCTTGTATCTGGCTAATCCGCTTTGTTACAGAGCTGTCCATCCTTCCCTCCAACAGGAATTAACTTCTAAAGGAATTAAAAGGAGGAGGAGACTGCTGAAGGGGTCCTTAGAGGTATCTTTTTATAGCTGCTGGCTGCCCCCCCCCCCTTCCTTTTCCACTATGTGTGGCATCCTTCCCCACCGATTCTGTCCTTTTCTGCTTGCCAGGCATTGATTTGTTCCTGTGTTATTCTAATGGAGCTTGAAATCAACATGACTTTGTTGTCGGTTGTTGTCATTGTTGTTCACATCTTTGTTTGGGGTTCAGCATCCTTGTGGAGGCCAGGGCAGTTCAGGAGCTGGCATTAGCAGGCTAAATACCTCCTTAGCAAAAGATCCACGAAGGCTGTATCTGTGCCCACATAATAAGGGCTGTTACGAAGCCCAGCGAACCAGTGCCTCCCTCCTTCAGTGCATCAGCCCTTGTGCCGGTTCTGAATCCCCTCGCTTATCAAAGCGCACAGAACGTGTCCAGAGCAAGCTCCTTCTTTCAGCAGGCCCCACGAAAACGCCGTGTATTACTTGGGATCTACGTCCAAAGCACCGTATGAGTGCAATTCTAGGTTCCATATGATAGCTATGTCTATTTCACACGCGGTTTACGTAAGGTATTTTTACACGTCGTCGTACCGCTGGCCAGACAGGTAGGCTGCTGTCACTGCCGGCAGCCGTGGCCCAGGCGTTCCACCATCCATCCGTAAGGGAATTCAGAAAACAAGCCCCAAAGTCCACAAAACCCGGGTGCCGAGGCACAGCCGAGGAGCACCTTAGGAAACCCACCGAGAGCCGCCCCGGGTTCCGAGATTATCCCCCTGCAAGCACGCCGGACACCCGCCGAACAAAAGGCGGCTGCCAACAGCAGCCAGCTGGCGGGGAGAAGGGGCGAGGCTGGGGAGCTCCGACCACCACCCCCCGCCCCTCAAGCCGACGCGGGCAGGCGCCGGAGCCGGGGGGGGGGCAGCCCCGGGGGAGCTCCCCCCCCCCCCCCACCCCCGCCCCCAGCGGCAGCGGGGCGGCCGCCGGAGAGCGGCTTGCCGGAGAGCGACCGGCGTCGTCCCGGGCTGCGGGGCAGGCAAAGAGTTAACGCTGCGCCCTCCTTCCGCTGTGCACTGACATCACGCAGGAGAGGGCGAGCGCCGCCGCCGCCCCGCCCGGGAGTGTGTGCGTGTGCGTGTGCGAGTGCGAGCGGGCGGCCGTGCCTCGCAGCCCGGGCAGCCCGCGCCGCCCTCCCTCCCTCCCTTCCTCCTTCCCCCCCCCCCCCGTCCCTCTCCGCCCCGCGGCCGGCCCGGACCCGCGCCCCCCGCCCGGCCATGGAGCGCCGCAGCCGGCCCACCGTCACCGCCACCGCCGCCGCCGCCGCCTGAGAGCCGCCGGGCTCCCGGCGCCCCGCGCCCCGGGAAGCGGAGGGCGGGCAGCGGGCGGGGGCTGCCGAGCCCCGCCGCCGGAGCCACGGGACCGCCGCGCTGCGACCGGCGGCAGCAGCCCGCGAAGGGCTCTCCCTCGCTTTTCTTTATTTGTTCCCCCCCTTCTTTTTTTTTCTTTCTTTCCCCTTTTTCCTTTTTTTTTTTTTTTTTTTTAATTGCATTCCCTCCCCCCCCCCCCCCCCCCCTTCCTCACTCGCCCGGCTCTGCGGACGTGCTCGCTCCCGGAGGAAGGCACCCGCGCTGCCCCGGCGCCCGCAGCCGGCCGGAGCGCCCGGAGCCCGCGGAGAGGGGCCCCCCGCGCCCCGCCGAGCCCCAGGGCCCCTGCGGATGTGCGAAGCTCTCCTCCGGCCGCCCGTCCTCCCGCCGGCTTGCCTGCTGGGCGCACCGCCTCTTTGTCCTCCTGCACCTACATTTATTTTTTTTTTAATTTTTTATTTTTATTTTTTATTTTTTTAAGCAGACCTGAACATCACCGGGGGCGGGGAGGGTGGGGGGCCCAGCGACGCTGCCAGACCGACCCTTGCCCATTTCTCCTAAGGAACTCTCATGGCTTCACAGCTGCAGACAAGTTGCCGTGCATCTTGGTGGACTATCGGAGTTTGCATCCTGGCGGCCGCGCTCCTACCAGGTGAGCCGCTGCCGGCCGGTGTCCCCCCCAGGGAGGCGGTGGGCTCTGCCTGCTCTGCGGGGGTCGCGGCAGCCCCGGAGGAGGGCTGCGGGGTGCCGATGGAGGGAAGGGGGTGCGGGAAGTGCTGCGGAGCGGCGGGGAAGGATGGGATCGGCTTTTTTGGGGTGCGCGCCCGGGGCTGGAGCAGGTGTGGAAGCATCTGCGTGAGGGTGGGAGAGAGTCGGGGCCGGTTTCATCTCCGGCTTGGAGAGGAACAACACGATCGTTTGTTTCGGAAGCAGCTGCAGGCTGTGGGCTCCGGAGTCCTGGGAGCTGAGGCCGTTTGTTTGCTCTTTGGATCGAGCAACGTCTAGCGAGGCATGGCAGCCAGGCTTCCCGGGAAAGGGAGCCACAAGGCTGGGTAACGAGCACAGATGTTTCGGAAGGAGAGATGGAAGGTTTCAGCTGTCCAGCGTCCCCGAAATCCCCGCTCCCCTCAGCACACACACTTCCCGTGGGCTGTTTTGCGGAGGGGCTCCACTGCTCCCAGGTTTCAGCCCTTCCTTTCACCGCTTTTGCACTTGGGTGCCTGATGGCATCTGATCCATCCCTTTGGTGCCGATCCATCCCTGGAAAGGAGGACATGGGGAAAGATTCGGATCGACTTCTCCGCAGCCCGTTCGACCTACCCTGGCGCTTGCAGAACAGCCCGTTTGTCCCCTCCCCAGGGCTCGGTCCTGCCCTGGGCTCCAGCACTGATCTTAGAAGCGGGAGAGTGACCCACTTTGCGAAGTGCCCTGGGGCAGGACTCTTTTATTCTGCTCCAGTGCAGAATGGGTTAATGCCATCCTGGAGGGCTTTCCGGAGTCGGCTGTGGGAGTCGTGGAAGGGGGACCAGCAGTCTGGGTTTACAGTGCTTGTGAATGAACTGGGAAATGCAAATAGAACCAATGTTTGCCTTTTTGAGGCTAGGCTCCTGGTGGCTGGGTCTGGAGCGCATGGCAGCGGGCACATGTGCCACCCCCGGGTCGGTATGCAGCCTTCTGCAGGGGTAAGAGGCAGGCTGTGCCTGCAGAAGGAGTGGGATCTGCAGCTGGAGAGAAGTTGCGCTGGAGGCAGGGTGGGGGCCAGCATCCTAGAAGAGCAGCCAGGCTGCCTGGGCTGTGACTCTTGAGATGTGGCTGCAGTTTGCAAAGTCTGGGCCAAAGGATCGGCCGTCAGAGCAAATGCCAGGGCCCAGGGTTCCCTGGTGCTAGCAGAGACAGAGGTGATAACATCCAGGGCATGGGAGATCAACAGAGCACAGTGACTGGATGGTCCAGCTAAAATGGATGAGGACAAAGGTGAAATGGAAGGGGATGATGGTCAAGAAACCAGGGAGACAGAGGGAAAAGCTTAACAGAGTGATGAGAAACCAGGTCTGGGTATACCTCTGTATGCCTAGGACAAAGAGATCTGCGATGCATTGCAAAAAGAGGTGATGGAAGGGACAGCCCCGGGCTCCCTGCACTCCTCTCTGCTTCCAGGCAAGTGCCTGGCTGAGCTCTGGCTCCTCACAAGGAGTCTCAGAACTTTCCATGCCATTCTTCACCTGGTCTTCCCTCCTTCTCATCCCTCCACTGGGCAGCTCCATGCAGGAAACCCTCCCTGCAACCCCCGGGAAAGGCACTGGAGGTGGAATAATGCTGTGGTGACTGTGCTGGGTGAACCAAAAGGGGTTTATGCTCCCACAGTTGCTCTAGGAATTGCTTTCACCAAGGAGACACACAGACAGTGACCCTGGGGCAGGCTGGCATCTCACCTTGTCCTGCCCAGAGAGACTTTTTTTCTCCGAATTATCCTATTTTTGGCTGTTCTCGAGGCTTTGCTGCCAGCAGTCAGGCAATCTCGTCTCCTGCCACTCTGCAGTAGCATGGCAGTTTATCTTGCACTGTCCCGCTGACAGCTCTGCCAGGATAAGCCAGTGGTGCATCTAGTGGTGCCTTGCCAAGCAAAGGGTACAGCCAGCTCTGCAATGCTCCAGGAAGATAATCCTTCCCAACCTCTGTCCGTGATCACCAAGTACCCTGCAGCCTGTGTGGGCGAGACTCTCAGCTGGACCAGTTTAGTGGTGGATCCACCACATTTGCAGGAATGACTGATCCTATATTACTTATTCATTCATTCCTTTCATTCATTTGTGCACTTCTTTGTACTGTGGATGCATCCCAGGGCTGCAGGGAAGGACCAGCACAATACTGTGCTAGGTGCTGCACAAAGCCACAGCAGACTGACAGTCCTTACTAAACCACAGGTCTGAATGCCATACTGAGGCAGGTAGTTTCTCAAGTTCGCAATGCATTGTGCCAAAATCAGCTGAGGGTTTATATATAACAAGCCATATGTAAGCTTTGAATGCAGACAAGCTTGCTTATCAAGGAGAAGGGGAGAGGGGAACTTAGGATCCTCTGTTATAAGTGAATTAGTAGCTGTGGGCTTTGTTGGAAAATGTGGTTTGGTACCTAGCACCCAAGAAAGATGAGACAAAGGCAAGAGACACTACCTGCTTTCTGGAAAACCTTTCATGCTCATCTGATCAATGCCATTTCTTTTTGTTCCCATCCATGTATACTACCTCCCCCTTCTGACAATGTTAGCTTTTCTTCCGATAAGGAAATAAAAAGTTCCCTGCCGTAAAAGCTGTAAGGAGTCCCTTATAAAAATCTGCTTTACAAATTATCTTTAATGTGATCGGCTCAATCGTCCAGAACGGATTCAATTCAGGGTTCCTGCAGCCTTCCACGCAAATCTGCCTGCCTGTCCATTTGGAACCATTAACCAGTTATCAACTCAGGCTACGGCATTGGGGCTTCAAGATATTGACATAAATAGGGCTTATTGAAAAGCCGTGGGCTACCAGGGAGGAGAGATCCTAGGTGGCTGATCTTCAGAGGTTAGGAACACTTGCGGTTAAATTGATGCTTTACAAGTCTTAACAATCTGTCTGTTTATCCCTGCCATGAAGCTCGGTACAGTTTGAGATGCAACCACGCAGAGCAGAGGCATTCATCTTGTGCTTGGTCCTGCATTTGCAGATCTGGGCCTCTATTTCCAAACGCTCCCCTCTGTCTGGGGACAAATTCCTGTCTGCTATCACTGGGCTACCTCTTGGGCTCCGAGAGGGGCCTGGGAGCCTTTCTTTGCGAAGTGCTTTGAGATGCTCAGCAAGGGCGAGCTGGAGAGGTGTCTGAAGCTTTGACACAGGGTTTTTCCATCACGGCACTTGAAAGCCGCATTGACTAAGCTGTAGTGACCTGGAGGCTTTAGGTCAAGCTTGGCTGCAGCTGGCGGGAGGGTTCATTTTTGGGGAGGTACGACAGCTCTCTGGAGTGCTGGGAATAGTCAAAGTGTGTCGCTGCAGGATCTGGTCCATCTTGTAGTCTACAGAGCTGCGTTAATATCCCAAAGCAGCTCCCCAAAGGCAAAAAGTTGCTAGAGTTTTGTTCAGCTTTTGGTTTGAGTTCTTAGTAGTTATTTCTCTTTCCCCCATCTATCTCGTCCCAAAACTCAGAAACAACAACATCAGGCTATTTCAGGAAGTAAAAGTGTGTCTTTTGCTGATATTTTCTCGTTAAACCTCGCTTGTTGTGGTGGAACCGACCCATCGAGTTTTAACCCGGCGTGAATTGATGAGCTCATGTATGTGTCAGTGTGGGTGAGGCGACAGGCTGTACTGAGAGCCAGCTCAGCCCACAAGCAGGAGGGTGTCTGCCCCATGGCCAGAGCCAGGGGACGACCGTGGTTAATGCTATTTGCTCTCTGAACCGGCAGCGTTAATCAAGCAAGAGCTCCCAGCCCAGTGCACAT
The DNA here is from genome assembly GCF_929443795.1 of Astur gentilis. Classification (NCBI taxonomy): domain Eukaryota; kingdom Metazoa; phylum Chordata; class Aves; order Accipitriformes; family Accipitridae; genus Astur; species Astur gentilis. Next base: position 5,470,465 of record NC_064884.1, read on the forward strand.
GGATCCATTTGCAAAGAGACAGACAGAAAAGCAGGGGCATTACCGCATCCAGCAACACATCTAGCACGAGGCAAATGCTCGCGATTAACTGGTGGCTGACAAGATGCCGATGCTGGCGGAGCCTGGCACGTCTCTCCTTGCATCGCCCCTCCTCTGGGCTGCAGCTGTACCAGCCACAAAGCCAAGTTTACAGGGAGGTGCCAGAAGGATCCTGTGGACACTGTTCACACCTCAGCTGAATCACGAAGGGAACCAGAAGAGCCGGTTGTCGTGACCTGCTTCCCAGGCCTGCGTTTCCACTGGCACCCCTTGCCCTCTGCTAGCACCACTAAGGCTGGGGACAGTGGGGACAGCCCATCATAAGGCAGGGGGAGAGCAGCGAGAGGCCACCACTAGCCAGGGGAAGGCTCTTTCCCACCTCCAGCGCCCTGGGGAGTTACACAGCACCGCCAGCAGACAGGCATGTGGGGGAGATGGTGGGGCAGCGCCAGGGGAAAAAGATTTTTTGGAAGAGCAGAGTCTCTGTGAATGCTGCAGGGATGAGTTGGTTAAGTCCTCAGATGGATGGCCACAATCCTCAGGGCCTCTGAGAAAAAGCTCGCGTCTTGCAATGTTGTTGCTCGAGGTCTTGATGGCTCTTGCTCAGTCCTTTTCACAGGCCAGCAAGGCGTATCGGTGCAAAAAGCAGAAACAAATGAGAGAGGGACAAAGGTATTCCAATCTGAGCAACCCCTAGAGATCTTCTTGCTTTTTCAAATACGTCAGATTAAATCAGGGCAGCTCTGATGCAGGGTGAGTTGATGCCGCCAGCCACTGGAGCTGGGACCCAGTTTGCATTTGAGACACCTATTGTGTTAATTACCAGAGCACAGCCATCCCAGCACGGAGAATTCAGAGCTCTGCAGTGAGGGTTCCCTAACCCAGATTACTGTTTCAGGTGAAAATTTGTTTAACTAAGGAATGAAACCTCTCATGATACATCCCCTCGTTTTCCTCCTGGCTGCTGTTGAGCTGCAGATGTTCTCCTGGCCTTACAGTTTTCTTCGCTTCTCCCAGTGAAGGTTTACTCCAGGCTAGATTGACGCACATACCCTCCCGGTGCACATGCACGTACCCTCCCAGCTTGGTTTTCAAGCAGAACGCCTCTGCTCCATACCAGCAGAAGAACTCCTGCCCAAGCTGCTCAGATGTGAACTATCATCCATGGGTGGAAGGACAGTTTCCCCTCAGTCTGCGCGTGAGAGCCTGTAGCAGCCAGACAGGCACCTCCCTGTCCTTCCACTGTGCCACCATGCTAGGTTTAAAGTCCTGCGTTGACAATCTTGTCTCCGTCACACACAGAAACGGGAAGTGAAATTCGCAGGCTCAAGGGCTACCTTCCCAGCACTGTGTTATTTTATATGCCCCGTGCTGTTATTTCTGTGTGTCCCTGCCTCCATGGGCACCCCAGAAAGCGTGGGGAGTTTAATGCCTTGCTGTCCATTCACTGTTTCTCCCCATCTCTGGGGCTGATGCAGTTGTTCACGCAGGCTGGCATCATAAAAGCTGCGGCAGCTCTCGGCTCTGCAGCAATCCCAAGGCAGACAAACAGCAGCTACTGGGCATGAGAGGGGGAGAGAGAGCTTCAGTCCCTTGCTGTTTGCCCAGCCCAGGAGGACAGGGGGTCCCAGGCTAGGGAGGCTGCTTGTGCCCTGTATGGCCCAGGTCTGCAGCAGCTGGGGCCAGGGGGAATCTGGCCAGCGGTCTCTTGTCCCTTCGGAATCTCTGTGGGGTGCTGGGGATGGATAGGAGGAACTGACCCAACTTGATGAACCGTCTCTTCTCCATTCCCCCACGATAAAGCTGTCCCTGCAGGAGGTTTATAATCCTCCTTTGACATTATTTGGTGTGATGCAGGAGGAAAGGCTTTCTAGGCACTATCCACCCAACTCTGCCTCTCTCCCTCGCTCTGCTCCAGGCCTGCCCTCCCTGGCTCTGAGCCAGTCCAGTTGGAAATTGGTGTACAGCACTACTTTCCCTCTTCATTAGACCTACAGGTAGGCAGGGGGAAAGAGCTTAAGGAGAAGCAAGATCTGTGTGACTCTCCTCCCTGAAAGAAAAACACAGGGATGGGGTTTTCTGTTCCCCATCCCAGCCTATTTACCTTTCTAACTGCAGGAAATGGCAAAGTGCCTCCATCTGCTCCCGACCATGCAGGGATGCTACAGAAGGACCTGCAAATCACATCACTGCCTTGAAGCAGCGGCAGGTACCAGATGGACCACCTGGCTATGAGACAGCAGGTGCTCCCAAGCCTGGTTAGTCAAGAGGACTCTGCCTCCATCTCTCTTAGGAGTTTGCTCTCTACCTGGGAAAACCCCGTAATCAGACTGATTTTGAGTCTATTTTTCCTTTCCCATGGAAGATCCATTCCTCCCCCCATGCTAGAGTGAGGCATCCAGAGGCATGGCCAGGAGTGACAGAGGGTCCATGCAGCTCGCAGCGAGTGGCTAACATCCAGCATTTCTGCTCTGGTGACAGGCGAGAGCCGTTCCCAGCACAAAGGCCTGTCTGTGCGGAGACGAGGGGGCTGGAGCGGTGTGCCATGTGGCCACCTGAGACCAAAACCAGCCTTGTTCTCTGTGTGAGGCTAAAGACATAGTATCAGAACAGGCTGCTGCAGAGGAGGGTCTGTAGCCACATCATGCAAATCCAGGAGGGGGGACGCTGGATTTCAGCTGGCCTTATCTTTTGCACTGAGGATCCCACGCTTGGCCAAATCAGGTTTCATTTCTTAATCCCTGGCAAGATACCCTCTGGACCAAGGGCGGTACTGCTTGAGAAGCTTTTCACTGACCATTTTCACTGTCCCTAGGAAGAACAGCCCAAGGGGGCAGTCTGGGGGCAGAGTTCTGGCTATGGACTCAGGTTCTAATGCTAATGTGTAGAAGAGGCTGCTGGAACTTAAGAGCTCAAGGAGAGGCTGGTGGAACTCGAGCTCAAGCAGAGGCCTACAATTAGAGGCTGTTGTGCTGAGTGTCCTAGCAAAGCCAGGGGTTACAAACGGTCCAGGTCCATGATGGGCAGAAGTCATAGACCTAGGGGAGAGTTTAATATGATGAACAAGGTTTGCTCAGAGGCACATACAGAGAGCTGGATAGTTCAGGAGAAAGGTCAGGGTTTCCGTCAGTGTCTTGTCCAGGTTTCTGTGTAGAGCAGCTTGATACATGATAGTTATGCTGGCCTGCGTGAGGCACTCTGACACTCAGGGCAGGGGAGAGCAGCAAGGGAGGAATGAACCATGCCCCGTCCTTGAACAGCCCAAACAAATGAGCTAGCTAAGCTCAGAGTCTGGGGCCGGGTGAGTTATCAGCACACTGTAGAGTTATAACTCACCCCTCACCCAAACCCATGGCCGTGACAGAGGTTCCCCCTGCCTTGAAACATTTCCTCACCCTCCCACTGCTTTGGGACTAGAAATAAAGAGACCATCTCAGTGTGCTACAGACCCAGCTTTCCTAACTACCTGCCAGAGCTATAGCTGCTGCGCCAGAGACTGATGAGTGCTATATGCCCAATAAAATGAATGCTGGGGTGGGCAGGAGAAGGGTGCACATTGCTGCCGGCACGCTAAACATCAACACAAAGCCTGCAGTCAGGAGTACCCTGGTTTCACTGGAGAATTCAGCTGCACCAAGCTATGGCTACTTTTTTCTTAGGGAGAGGCATCCAATGGGCTTTACTCTTTGACTTTTCCTGGGCTGGATAATCAGCACTGAGACCCATTGTAGGCAAGCCCAGTCACATTCCTACCAGAGTAGCTGTGCCAATGGCCTTCCTAGCTTGGGGGGGGGAGGGAGGGGGGGGGCAAAACTAGAGGAAATGTTAAGGATGGATAATTAAAGTCGGTTTAGGGGCTGTAAGTACACACAAGAACAAGATCACCCCTGTTCCAAAGAGGTTGCAGCATGCAGTATTTCCTTGCTGCTCTTGCCTGTGTCACCTTAGTCACTTAGCCAAGGCCCATGCCATTTGAGCAGTGTTGTTTTAAGGGCTGGAACAGAAGGCAGCAGCTAGTGGTTTGGTGGTGTACAGCGGCAACAACTGCACAAGCTGTTCATTCCTGGGCCCGTTCATGCTCTTCCCCTTGTCAGCTGCACTGGCATGGTGGCTAGGAACTGAGCTGCAGGAAGGGGTATCTTCTGGGTGCAGGGGAGAACCAAGGCTGTGCCCATTCATGGTCATTAGGGATCAGGGATGTGTTGCATAGCAGCATCCTTGCCATGCTGTAATTTATATCAGCTGCCACAGTTTCCATTGGATACAGGATCCCTCTTGGCTCTCTAGGCAGTGCTGCTGGGTGATGTTGGTCTGTGCATTGCACCCCACAGCTGGACATGCTGTAGCTCTGTATATTTTAGTCGGGGAGGATGAGTTCATTTTTGTATACCAAGGGGCTAAGACCTAGGTGGTAGATGCTGAAGAAAGTGCAGTCTCAGACCAGCCCAGGATCCAAAACTACAGGACACCTATCGTCGCGACTTCAAAGCCAAGTACTGTGCTGCTTGTGTCGTATTGGTAAAGCACATGGTGTCTTACGAAAGGCTTTCGAAAAGGCTTCTTGCTTTTCTCTTCAAGGCCATGGTTATGAAAGACAGTCATGTGCACCAACATGTGAATCAACACACATGTACCAGAGTGCCACTGCTGTCCTGGTGTTTGCCCCTGTGCAGGCATGGCCACCTGCTGCCAGCACTCCCCTCTCCCCAGGCTTGCATCGGTTTTCTGCTCTCTCTCCAGGCAGAAGCAGGGAGAGGAGGACGGCAAGGGGACAGGACCTGCTGCTCTTGCTTGTGGCATCTGCAGCAGCCCCTCTTGCTGCCCAGCCCAGGTGGTGCTCTCCAGCTGCAGGTGGGGATGTGAGACCCAGACCTTCAGGGCAGCAGCAGTGCCCTCCTTACTGCAGGGTTCAGGGGCTGGGGCAGCCTCTGAACATCTGCTGTGTGCTGAAATGGGGGAGAGGGCTTGCAGGGGAGCAGACAGAGGCCAGGAGCTCTGTGTGTGCAAGTTTTATGAAGAGACTTTTACTAGTGATGGTGCTGAGCTTGCCAAACATATCTCATGTGCTTGGGTTTAGCAAGAACCCAGAGAAAGTGGGGGAGGGCTTATTGGGATCTCCTTGCAGAGGGAGTGATTACAGTATGCTCTGATCTTTAGAGGCGGCTTGTTTGGGGATTTGCTTGATGCTCTGATGCCTAATGGGTGTGCTCATGTATCCCTTTGATACAAGCTGAATAGGATCCTTTTGGGAGGATGACAGCAGTCCTGGTAAGGGGTGGGAGGGATGGCAGGGAGAGAGGCTTGCACAGAGCACGGGCTTGTAAAAGGGGGAATGTTCTCAGTGCCTGAGGACCCGGGAGGGAATTAGGAGCAGGGCCGAGTTTGGCAGGAGTAGAGCTGCAGTGGTTGCAGAGGAAGGCAGTGCTCTGGCAGTTTATCTTTGGGTCCTCTAGGACCCCCCTGAGACCAAGGCTGAGAACTCTCACATGTACACCTCCTGTGGCAGACAGTTGCCGCGCAGCATCATTCAACCTGTGATCAGTCAACCTGTGATCAGTCAGCCGTTGACAAGATTTCTTAGATGACTGCCAGAAACGGAGCCCACCCCACTCCCCACGCTGTGCAGGGAAGGAAACACTAACCAACTGGAGGAACAGTAAAGCATCAGAAATTAAAACTGGCCTGGCGATCCTGTGCAAGCCGATGCCTGGATTTTCCTGCCCCAAAGCTCAGGTGGCCTTGCTACTCACAACGGCTGGGACACACTGCTCCAGCGGGCAAAGCACCACGTGAGGCTCTGCCCTGGCGCCAACTCCAGGGCCATATCCTTCAGTTGACATCCACGAGCAGGTCCCTGTGCCCTGGTGTCCCATTCCCGCTGTGTCTGGTTACATGCTCAGGCTCCTGGCCCAGAAAACCAGACTGCTGTTCCCGTGAGGGTGCTGCTGTGTAGAGCCGTGTTGTCTCATCTCCTGTGGGACATTATCCCAGACACCAAGTAAGCAGGGACAGTGCAGAAGTCACCCCTCAGGATTCAGAGGAGCTGATTCGTGTTTGCTACTGATTCAGCTGGGAACTGAACTAGCAATTTGCCAGTGAAAGAACCTTTATCCCCTGACTCCCCCCAGTCCTTCTGGGAGTTTGATTTCTCAGCTTACAGCAGAAGGATGGTGGTAGGAATGAATTCTCTGGGGCTGATATATCCAGCTATCACACTATAGAAATAAAATTCTTTCTTTCTTTCTTGGCATGGCAGGAACAGACTTCCAAAATTGTACCCTGATTTTTAAATACCCTTTTTGCCTGTGGTGTAAATACTAAAACGTGTTTTTTTCCTCTCCCCTCTCTCCCGGAGTTTAAAAATATCGCTAGCCTGGGGAGGTGCATCTTTCAGTGAGATTTATAATGGCTGCTCTCAAGTGATGTGGAAAATGAGCCTCCCTCTGCCCCATCCAGCCTGGCACCTTCCAAGAATTTATTTCCTTTATTTGCGTGAGCCTAAGAATACTTAGAGGCTGCATCTCTGCCCAAGCACTCTAATTATTTAGGTTTTGTTTATGGCCAGTCTCTGGGGAGGTGAGTAGGTCCGGGCTGCCGATCCTTCCCTCATCTGGGTAATTCAGCCCTACATTACTGCCGTTTGATAATGATCAACAAATCACAGATGCTGTATCTATTGCCCGCTATGTATCACCCCGGCTCCGCAAATTGGCCGAGCCTTCGGAGCCTGTGTGAGCGAGACATCCATGGCCTCTTGCTGGCAGGGCTGCTGCACATAGGCGGGGAGCAGTGAGCAAGATGTGGGCAGGGGTTTGTGAGTCAGCGTAGTGGGGAGCTTGCTGGGGCAGGGACTTTTGCACAGCGCCTAGTGTGGCAAGGATCCTGACTTAGCTGAAGCCTTTAGATGCTATCTACCTCAGCTTTGCTTGTACTAGGGCTAAGCAAGAAGCAGGCATCTTCCCATGCAAGCACAAAGCTTTGGCTTGTTGCTGTCCAGCCACTCGAGTCCTGGTGAGTGGCCCCGTGCCATGCCCACGCCAAGCTGCTGCATTGCTTATCCTGTGATCCCCCACTTACTGTTGTCTCTGGCAGCGGGTGGGAACCCCCTGCCATGGGGGTGGCTGAGCACACTGCTGGGGAGGCAGGAGCCAGGGATGTCAGGAGGCAGTGAGGAGGAGGCACCCTCCCCGTGCCCCCGCGCTTGGTCAGCGCAGGCACTGCTTGACTGAGGAGGGAGGCTCCTTCCTCGGCACAGCCAGGTGGGGGTTTGGGGTCTGCTGCCGGCCAGTGTCTAGCTCCACAATCAAGCTGTGGCTGCCTCTGGTCTTAGCTCGACTCTTCACCTCCTTCCGCCAGCACCCCTCAGTCCCCATCTCTGTCTCCCTGCTGTGCCCAGCCAGGTCCCTGACCAGCTGGGGGGCTGAGGCTGTCTCTGCCATTAACCTGCTTGGCCAAAGGCAGGTCGGAGAGTTTTGGCAGTGAGGGGCTTTTTTCCCCAGCCCTGTGCCGAAGCTTCCCAGCCCCAGCCTGATCCACAGGAATCTGTAGTCTCTGGAGGCCGCGTGGTTGCCAGCGCCTCTGCTCCCGTCACGCTCCATGATAAAGAGAGAGCGAGAGAGATTTTGATTACATTATGACAAGCAACAGAGAGATGGAGTGAAAGCTGCAGTCTGCCTATTGTAATTCCAATTAGCAGGGGTAATGTGGCCAAAGCCTGACAGCTGTATTGATCCAAACTTTGTATGGGGAGAACCTATAATGCAGTTTTCAAAGGTCCCTGGGGCATGGGGCCGAGCACATGTACAGCAGTGGGGCAGGAGAGGAGAAGAAAGGCCTGTTTATAATGGAGCACATGAACAGGCAACTGCATCTCACCATCTGAAATGCCAGAGCCAGCCTGGTAGCTAAGCTCTCTCTAGGGCTGGATTTGCCTCAAAATCTGTGCTGCAGAATCCCCTTGAACCCCTTAGGACTTCTTTCTACCCGCATGATGAAGCAGGTCTTCTTAGTGTGGATGTGGGATGAGTTTGTCGAGACTCAGTTTCTTCTCTAGACAGAAAGTACCCAAGTAAAATAAACCAGCAGTGATCTCCATGCTGGGGAACAAAAGCCCAGGGCTGCATGGGAAGGGGGGAGGAAGGAGGAGGGGGGAGTTTCCCTCTTGCACTTCAAGGCAACTCCTCAAGGTCAGAGCTGAGGCACGCTGGCAGAGACTGTGGGCAGGCTGTTTGTGCAGATGCTGTCTCAGCTGTACCCTTTCTGTGGCTAAGGGGAGGACTCCAATTTGCAGTTTTGCTGGTATTGATCTGAGACCTTTCACTGCCTCTAAACTCGCTTTGGAAATAAAAGGCTAAAATAATTCTTTTTAGGTACATATATTTTTTTGTATTCTTGACATTCCAATTGCTGCCATGCCTGTGGAGTACCTTACGGTACCTCACTGGAAATGGGAATATCTGCTGCCTCATACTGACTTCTACCAAGCGTGATTCAGCTTTTACTTAAAGGGAAAGAATGGCCTGGAGGTGATGGCAAAGGCAGGCTGAGCTCAGAAGGGCTGGCATCATTTCTTGGCTTTGCCACAAGCTCCCTGGAATATCCTTGGCTAGCTCACTTCACCTCTGTGTGCCTTTCCTTGTCAAAAGCTGCCAGTAGCAGTCCTTCTCTTCTCTGCTCATATTGCCCTGTGTCTGCAGGGCACCTTGCACAACAGATCTTGCCGACATTACTCTATACAACCAGGAGACCATTTGCAAAGCACAGGGAAAGGTGACTCCCCTTTATTTTATCATTTTTCATAGTAGCCAGGACCCCATAGCTCCTTGCTCTATGCTAAACAAGAAATTGTTTAGCATAGACCAATGTGCAAATACTCAGTCAGTGCAAACACTGGACCCAGTTTCTTACTGCTCTGAGTGTGTGATGTGTGGGTTGAAATAATGGAAGTGGGTGAACATGGTCCATTGGCTTCCCTGCCTGGTTTAATTCAAAGGCCTCTTGATTTCTCGTTCCACTAGTTTTGCATTTGGGTCACTTCTGGTTTCCATTCACTATCTGGGGGGAGTTGCAGGTGGGTGAGAGGTGTGGGCTGGACAGCCTGCACACCCCTGCTGCCCCACCAGCCCAGGGCAGCTCCCACCCACACCCTGGCTCTTTGCTGGCAGGGCAGGTGACAGGGGTTCCCGCTGTGCCCTGTCCTTGGTGGATTTGCTGTGAATGCTGAGACAGGAAGGATGGCTGCATGCTGGGGACAGTAACGTTAAGTCTCCAGATACCTGCAATGTGTTTTGCTTTTGCCACTGATTTCCTAGGTGGCTGCGAGCAAGTTTCATAACACCTGAGTTGCCCCATTGTAGGATGCAGATAACAGAAATGCCCTGCCTGTTGCATGAACAAGCACTTCAAAAATTACTCCCCCATAAGAGGGGGCAGGTAGCAACTGAAACCCAGGCCCTATGGGCCATCCAACTTGGTTCACGTGCGAGCCATCACACGGTACTGATTATAGTTGCCTCAGACAGCAGATGGATCTAAACAAGTGTCTTTATGCTATAAAAGCTTCCGAGTCTATCTCCTGGGTAGATTATGATTTTAGCCATATGCAAGAGTCTATGATATTCCAAGGCTGGGGGAAACTTCCCTAGGAAGACGTGTACCACAAGAAGCCATTTCTTTTTGTAGCCAAAGCAGCTGCAAGATGCATTGAAGGAGGGAAAGGAGGTTCATATCCAGGCTCCCTTGAAGCTTGGAGCTGGGACACTGCAGCTCAGTGTAGAAGCAAGGAAGCAGCAGGCTCAGCAACTGCCTCCTGCCTGCCCCAAAGTCTCTCTGCATCCCCCTCCTTAACCCTCCTGCCCCAGTGTGCCCCAGCAAACCAGGCTGGGAGTGTTTCCAACTGGATGAGTTATTACAAAATCCTGGTCAGGACAAAGAGAGAGATGGAGGGTTTAAAGTTCGATAATTGTTAATTATTACCCAAGCTTCCCATGGGACTTTCTGGGGAAAGAGACATGCCTCTCTTTTGCAAAGGTGTTTCGTGGAACATTAGTCTCTGTCCTGGCCACGCTGAGTCCTTTCTCTCTGCCTTCTTTCTGCCTCCAGTGGGATTAATAAAGAGCTGCTGGAGAGCTTCTTATCTAGCAGCTGAATAATGTTTGTAATACAGGGAGAGGAGGCAGCTTTGATCCGGGAAAGACAGCAGAGGGAAAAAAAAAGATGGACTATTGGGGCAGGGGGAGGGTGTGGGCCAGGCTGGGCTGTGCTGGTGCGTGGGAAGCGGGCACGGCCGCTCCTGCACCCAACCTGTTCTGCAGAGAAAAGATGTGGGTTTCCAGGGCTTGTCGGGCTGGGGAAGAAAGGGCTGTACCCAGACGCCAGCAGAAAAAAAACCTGGGAACCCCCTCTGAAGGAGAGGAAGCACAGAAAAGGGGAGCTGCGGCCAACGCCGTCCGCACCAGGAGGCTTTGCAGCCTCCCACGAGCAGCTGCCCTGGCACAGACCTCCGTGGCAGGGTGTTGCTGCCCGTCAGCTCCTGCTCCCCTTCTCTCACCAGCAAAAGTGGCCGCATCCAAGCTGGCACCAGTGCTCTCGCCGGGCGGGAGCCCGGAGGCGAAGGGCCACACCTGAGAGGCAGGACGGGCTCTCGCTCTTCTCACGGGTGTGGGCTGGGAGCCGGTTGGGCTGGGCTGGGCCCCCGAGGCCAGCATCTCTGTGAGCGTGCCAGGGCCACGGGAAAGGGAGCAGCTTGGTGCATGAACGGGTGGTGTAGGGAGAAGTGATTGCTATTAGTCAGGAGGGGGTTTATCTCCCACCTCCCTGCAGCGCTCTGTGCAGCCTCCCAGCACGCTCATTTCTCACCCTGGGACTGCCTGCTTTCTGTCCCCAGCCTCTTCTGGCCCTCAAGCCCTGAAAAAACACTGCTTCCCAAGCGGGACGAAAGCTCCCTGAGACTCCATGGGCAACAGAAGCAGCTGTCTGGCCCCTGTGGATCTGTGGACAGGGCTGCAAAGCTCAGCCATCTTCCACTGAGACTGAACTTGTCTGGAGCTAAGGAAGTTGTGATAATGGTGGTTAACGGCTCCAAAATTGGCTCTGGAGAGCGAGTGTTGCTTTGGGTTTTTCAGGTTGAGAAAAATGGGCCTGAGCAGTTGAGACAGCCTGTGCTAGGAGCTAAGGTTCCTAAAGGAAAAGCCACTTCTTTTATTTTTTCTTTCTTGCAACAATGTTCCTTGGCATCTTTAGCCTATGTTTCCCCATAGAGAGTCCTTCCCCTTGGCAGGTCCAGACAGCTTTGTCGGCTTTGAAGTGTAGTTTCACACCTGCTGCTTTCCCCTAAAATGCAACCAGTTGTGGGGCTGACCACACCAAGCTGTGTTGGGTTTGCAGCTCACCCTGCGAATCTGAAGAGCAGAGGTCTGCACCCCTGAGAAACACCCTCGTCTCTCAGGGTGCCTGGGGCATGCTTCTTTCAAATACTCCAGAGGAGTCGTGGGTATCTCCAGGAGGGCTTAGATGTTGTTTGTCTGCTCCAAAGCCCCACACCATGGCTCCACGTGGACAGGCTAATCCACAAGGAGATTAGTGGCCGAGTTTTATCTTCACCCAACCCAGTCCTCATCCCCGGTCTGCTCAGATGAATCCGTCTGGGAGACCTGGCAAGGCTGTGCCAGCTGAGCCCTGTGCCTGCTCACTTCACAGATGAAAAAGTCTGGCCCCCACAGCCACGTGCTGTGCAGTCCCCCATCGTAGGGGGTGAGGTTTGCTAAAGGCGGGCAGGGAGATGCTGGAGATGTCTGAGAAGACGCGGCTCTTCCCGTGGCCAGGGAAGTCCAGCTCACGGGATGGTGGGTCTCCGAGGGTTCATGCCCCTTGGGAGGGGAGCGCGCGTGTCCCTCCCTCCTGCGAGGCCGCCCCGAGGTGGCACCAAGCCTACGAACGCCTTGCCACGGCTGAAGGACGAGGCAGAGGAGCGTGAGGGAGGAGACCTCCCTGTCCCCCCTCAGGCGTGTGGCCAGGGCCTGCTCCTGCCCTGCCCGCACCCCTGCGCTGCTCCCCCTCGAATTGGGATTTGGCTCGCCAGGACCATCTGTTCCTTTCGGCCCGTTGCCATGGCGACAGGGTGGCTTGAGATGGGGTTTCACCGGCAGCGGCCGGGGACGCTGGGAAAAAAAATCCAGGCAGGGAAAAGTCTTCCTTTTTTTTTTCCTAGAGGGAAAAGACAGGGAGAGGGAGGGATCCTCCCGGCAGAGGCTGCGTCCCTTCCTTCCTTCCTCCCCATGCCCCCGTCCTGTCCCCAGGCTCCTCCTGCTTGCCTCCCTCTCCCATCCCATCTGTCCCTTGCCCTCCAGTTTGAGTCTCCCCCGCGTGTATGCAGCGGAGCGAGATGGGCTGTGGCTGTGCCAGGTGTGTGCTGCGAGGTGTCCTGCCTCCCCCAGCACGGCGGCAGGCAGCGAGCCCGTGGGGTGCTGCGAGGAGGGGCTGCGGTGCCTCCCCGAGCAGCCGCACTGGGCTCTCTGCCTCTCCCCCAGCCCTGGTGCTGTTCCCATCTAGCACCTACTGCCAGCACGGGCGCCACTGGAGCACGCTTACTGAGCTGGGGGAGAAGCCGTTGTAGTCCCCTACAAGCTACGGCGGTGTCTGTGTCCCACCACCTTCCCTGGAGACCCCGTGCGGTGCTGAGCACAAGGACGTTCAGAACGTCTGCTGGTGGGTGGCTGGGTTTGTGCTCAATGCTCAGCCCAGACAGTGGGAGCAAGATTTTGGGTTCCTGCTTGCTGGGCCGTGGTTGGGCCCCTCCTCTCCCAATGCAAAACTTGTGGTTGCATGGGAACATGTTGGCTGGTGGGCAAGTGTGGACTGGCAAATGGGCTGGGATTTGCTGCAGGCAACGTAGACGTGACCTAGCCTCCGGCTCTGCCTCCGCACCAGCTGAGCCCAGGCTGCACAAGGAAGCTGGGCAGATCCCCTCGCCCAGCCTGTGTATGCAACCAAGGGAGGCTGTGGCAGTTTGCCTGTTCGTTTTAATGCAAAGAGTCACCTATCAGAGCGTGTTACTCCCAGTCTTTCTCACTAAATAAGCCTGCAATAGAGAGTAAGCCTGGTGAAACTGGTGCCCTGCTGGTTGTGTACGTATGCCTGTGTCTGCGTGTGTGTTGGTATATTTCCAGAGGAAATGGCTTTTAAAAAGAAGACAAAAGAGGAAACAATAACTATCTGCTTGTAAACAGTAAGATCTGGGCTAATGTGTGACAGATGAAAATGAAATGAACGCAAAGTGACAGGTTGACAGAAAGACAGACATGTTTTTGTGCTACTTTAGCATCCTGATAGAAACAGAAGATAACTCAGGTTGGAAAGGACCGCAGGAGGTCATCTACCTACCTGCTGAAGCAGATGGGTGTGCTAAACGCCTCTGTCAGGAGCTCAATACCCCTTCACCTTGCAGCAGACATGCTAGAAGGCCGCTCATGGTGGCAGGGCTTTGCAGGGCCATGGCAGACAGGAGCTGCAAGGCTGAACCCAGGGTGGTTCCTGCACGCTGATTGCAAACTGATGGTAATGAGGTTATGAGCAGTGTGGGCCCTGAGAGAGGCAGGGGGTCAACAGGCAGTGAGTACAACAGTAGCAAGCCAGGGGAAGCCTAAACACAGAGCTCCTTTTGGGTACGATACTTGCTGGAAAGGCAGTCTAGGGTTTTCGATGACGAGGCTTTTTGTTTGTTTCTACTAAATCTAGGGAAACGGGATCAATGAAGAGAGTTACCGCTGTATACCTTTGTGTTGGAGTCCTGCTGTGCTGGCTGCAGTCCCAGCCGGGAGATTTTCCGATCTCTGGCTTCACCCCTGCACCGGACATGTCTGTGGACATGTCTGCTCCCAGGGCAGTAAGGCAATAGGAGGCATTTGGGGCCAGGGCCAAGTCTGCTGCCTTGAAGATAAGTCTTGGTTTCGCAGTGAGCGCTGTGGGAAATGGAGTATGAGACCTGAGGATTCACTGACCTGTTCTGGGACCTGAGACGAGAAACCAGGGGCTCCTGTGGCCCCTGTGAGTGCAGAGCTGGCTTAAAGTCACCTTTATCTTCCCGTTGTATCCCAGATCTGAGTGCAGCAGGACTGAATGTCACCTGTTCCCTTGTGACTAGCGATTTACAAGCGCTCATCCTGCTTCTTGTTTGCAGAGCAAATGCCCTTTTCCTGTTGGCTCTGCCCTCCCTGCAGTGGGAAATCAGCATATTCTGGTCTTGAAGCTTCTCCCAGATTTATGAGCTTGCTCTTCACCTTGAGAGTAAGGCTGCCTTGCCCTGAGAAAGCTTTGAAACCCAAAACACCAATTGCTGACTTAAGCAAACACCATTGATCCTCCAGCAAGTAAAATTTCTTTCTTTTTCCTTTTTAGGACATGGGTTGTTGAGATTTTGTTCTTGTCCTCTCTGTATTTCTCTTTTTCTCTGGAGACATAAGTCCCAAATGGTTCTGAGCAAAATCAATGTGATTTGAAAAGAACTCATCGATAACACTTGTGGGGGATATTGCCTCCTTGCCAGAGACCAACAAAACCCCCACAAAAAACTCCTCTCAGTTTCCTCTCCCCTTGAAAAGCAAGGTTCTTTAATTGGCTTTTAATCTGGGGAAGACGAGAGCTGTTTGCATTGAATTGGTAATAGGGGATAATATCTTACCCTGAGTGATGGGTTATTTGATCTCTGTGCACCAGAAACCTGAGCATATGTCTATGAAATCAGGCGGTGGAGGGCGGGGGGAGGATACCAGGGCTGGCTCAGGGCCCAAATAGGAGCACAGCTGCTTTTTTATTTCCAATAATAATTAGAAATAAGATGGGGAACAATCACCTTTTGTCCTGTTGCTCCAGGGCATCAAATGATACTGGGAAGCCCCGGGGAAAAGCCTTCAAAGACATGCATGGGGCATACGAGACTTGTTAACACTACCTAGCCACTTAATGGGACAAAGCTGAGACAGTGCTGTAGGCTGCCCCACCTCAGCCTGGCTTTAGCGAGGTCTCTAGTCATCGAAGGCTGCAAATACCTGCCCGAGCAGATGCGGAGCAAGGAGGGCAGCTCTGCCGCCTGCAGCCCTTCAGCACTTGCTTAACTCTAAGCACGTGAGGAGCCCTAAGGAGAGGCAGCTGCATGAGCGCTTCACGTCATGGGACAGCGCAGGGCACCTGCCGGCAGCACAGCGGTGAGCAGACCTGCACACCCCACTGCCCACCATCATGCTGCTGGTCAGTGCATGCCGGACAGTTTGGAAACAACTCTCATGCCTATGCTATGGCCCTTCTGCCTGGGAGGAGGAGGAGGAAGGGCAAAGGCTGTACAGTCCAGAGAAATGTGCGACTGTTTTTTTAAAACTGACAAATCTCTGTCATGGTGTGATCAGGTGTTTAACAGGGCTGCAAGAAATGGGCAAGTTTGGCGTGGGGACATTGTTTTGACCTTGGTTCCTACCAGTGTCCTACACTTGTGCCCTAGCTGTCACTGCACAGGGCCAAACATTGCAGCAATGGCAGCCTCACTGACCTCTGCAGCCTGCAGGCTCACGGTGCTGGCCGAGCACAGCTCAGAGCTGCAGTCCTGCCATGGGGTCTGTGCCTCTTGCACACGCTTACCTCCTTCTGTGTCTCTAAATGTCATGGTCGGGCCTCTGCTGGTCCCAAACTGGGCTTTGAAAAGGGGATGAAAGGGGGATAAATCAGGCAGTCACCAGTTTACCCTCCCAAAGCGGTATTAGCTCTGCAGGCATCAGAGACATTTTGTAGCGAGATCCAAAGTGAAGATCATTGACGTCATTAGCCTATGGATTGGGCCTGTAGTCGGTTCACTCATGCAGTGCAGGGAGGAGCGGTAGGTGCTGGGAGGCATGTGGGCCTAGGAGACCAATGCACCGACAGCACCGGGTCCCTGAGTGCTGAGCCCACTGAAACGTACTCTTAAATGCCTCCTGGCTTCAAGCTGACTCAAGCACACATGGGAAACTTGTTGATGTGGATGACACCGTTCATTCCTGGCTGGTTTTGTTTGTTTTGTTTCTTGCTGCAGCTGCCTTTGGAGCAATAAATAGCTGTGGCTCTTGCTTGTGGTCTGTGCAAAGTAGTTAATATTTAATCAGAGGTCTGAAGCTGGATTTGTTTGGTTGGCAAAACATAAAAATTGCTTTTTGTGTTTTTAAAGCTAGGCAGATAGGCCCAGACTTTCAAAAAAGCTCGGGGTCAGCTTTTAATTAATAAATATTTTTAAGATTGTAGCACACTGGTCAGTGACAGGTTTTCTAAACACCTCAGCTCCCTGCAAACCACCCTAATAAATGCTAACGTATCTGAAATGACTGACACCCAGCATGCCCCTGGTGTGAAATATTATCTATAGAAAAAGTCCTGCTGACACATGCTAGCGAAGTATTATCTGCATCCACTCCCCCTTCTCCTGTTCCTTCTTGGGCTTTTCCTCCAGGTCTGTTCACATGGTTGGATTCCGCTCCCCAGGATACAGGTAGGAGGCGAGAGGGCTGTCCTTCCTGCAACAGGATCTAGCTTTCTTAGGAGGTCTTCCCTCTGGCTTTGTTGGTATCGGGGATCCAGGTCCTTTACAACTGCTAGTGTAGAAACTCTGCTGTAAACTCCTAAGGGAGAAAGGTTGAGCTTTGGTTCTCCCATTAGCAATTTTTGCCGCCTACAGAAATGTTTCCAGCAGGTGTCTACAGTTGGATGCCATGGCCAGGCTGTATCTGGAGCATTGCTCCACTTTTCTTCTTCTGACTCCTTCATGCCAAGGTCAGAAAACAGAAGAGGCGCACAGCCTTTTGAGGGGGCTGTTGCCAAACTGGAAGGTGGCACCTGTAACATTTAGAGAGAAGCATCCAGGAATGCTCCTTGTCCCAAGCCCTGAACCTACTGGAGTACCAGAGGCAGGATACCGCTCGCCAGCTGGTCTGCAGCATCTTGCCTCTCCTGTGGAGTTTTTATTGCCCCTTGTATTGCCCCTTTTGTCTTTCATTTGCAAAAGACACTGGCACACCAGCCTTAGAAATTTGCTGTTCCTCCTGCTCACCTCAAAGTACCCGGTCTCTTTCCGGGGAGATATGAGTGAACCCTGGTTGTACTCCGAGCCAGCCAGACCCCACAGCACTGTGTTAGCAGAGAGCTCAATCCCTGCTTGATGGATCCTGTCCCTCTGCAGGAGCGCAGCTCCCAGGTTGGATCCCAATTGCTCTCATTTGCAACATTTCCACATTGACTTCGGATTGCTTGTAGGAATTCGGCAATCCATAGGGTTCTCCAGTATACTTTGCAGTGCCAGGTCTGTGGATTATTATTTCTTGAGACTAAGCAGTAGGATGGCCAAGACTTAGCCAGCTGGTGTTTTCATTGTGTAGGAGGGCATGGTTTATTTGTGAGAAGGACCAAGCACCAGCATGCCAGCTCTGTTGCCTTATGATCAGAAAGAACATCATGCCTGCTAAAAATCAGCGATTGTATTAGGTCATGGAGTCCAGCAGTCCACCTCCAGGGGCCAGTGCCTTGTCAGGTCTTGTTTCTGAGGGTGCAGGGGTTTGTGTGCTGGCCTGTCAGTGGACAGTTATGCAAAGGATAGAGACCTTGTTTCTGACCCCGTTGATCAAAACGCTCCCTGCCGGGGCTGTAGCACAGGGCTGACTGATGCGTAGCTGCCTTTGTGAGCTGCCTGTGGGACAGGTCTTCTCCAACCTCACCTTCTTGCACTGCCTCATTGGTCAGTGTACAGCTGCTGCTCAGTGCAGGATCCTGCCCGCAGCCCTTTCTGCACAAGCGCAAGGGGATGCGAGGCTTGCAGGATGGGGTTAATGCTCCGCCGAGGCATCCTTTGTTCTGGGCAGGCTGCTGAGGTTTGGAAATGGAGTGCTGAGAAGCGAACACCACAAAATATATACGTCCGCACTTTATGATGCTGATTTTCAGTTTCAGCAGCTGTTCCATTTGGAACGGATGAACGTGTACTCCGGCTTAGTAGGAGTCAATTAAAAATAAACGGAGGGAGAAGGATCGGTGTTGGAGCCAGCGACGCTCATCGGACATAAAAGTTGCATCCTTTCAAGCCCGGATTTTCACTCCAGTTTGCCACAGGCGGCAGGATCTAACCGGGAGCTCTCATTAGCATAGAAATGCTGTTGCTTGCTCTGGAGTCCTGGCCCCATCGCTTTGTTTGCCCGCCGATGGCAGGAGCGGCGATGAAGCCGCCTCCCCAGCCTGGCCCTCCCCTCCGCCTGCAGACCGGGGCACGGCCGCTCGGCGCACGGCCGGGCCGGGAACAGCCGGGCCGGCAGCGGCTGGGCCGGCCGCCCCGCTCCCCTTCCCCCCGGGGCTCTTTGTGCGAGAGGCCGGGGCCGGGGCCGGCGGATTGCCTTTCGCCTCCCGCGGCGTGACACTGCTGACCGGAGCGGGGAGGGAGGCTTTGGTGCCTGGCTACCCGGGCGGATTAGACAGCAGACAGCAGACATCTGCGGGGAGGGGGGCAGGGAAGGGCTGCTGTCTTTTGTTGTTGCTTTGTTACCTTCTGCGGCCGGAATATGGCCATCGGTTGCCGTCGTCCTTGGGGTTTTTTTCCCTTCTGCTTCCCGACAGCGACGGGGAAGGAAAACTTTGGCTTAGCCCTGCATCTGCGCAGGTGAACGGCCTGCTGTCTCGGGTGCGCAGGAGAGGAACGCTTTGAGCGGGAGAGTTTGCGTATAGATAGGACTCCTGCGACGTCCCTGCTCTTATTCCTGGTCTGACCACGTCTTTTTTTGGCAAGAAACCCCGCATCTTTCTGTCTGTGTTTTTGCCAGCAAGAAATTGCAAGCGAGGTAGGGAAGTACAGGGTCACCCAGGGGATGCGGGATGCGGTGTGTGCCTTCCTAAGGGAAAAGACCTGATGGCCCACATTAGGATCTTTACGTTTCCTCCCCTTCCTATTGCTGCTAAATGGATGCTCCCCTTGAGCCTCTCTCTCTGCCGAGATGTGCAACATCGACAGGTCCTTGCAGCATCAGACTGTCAGTGCCTCTTCCCCTGCAACAAATACATCTGGGTTACCACCGCCTCAGTCTTATAGACTGCCCATTCAGGAGGGCAGGAGGGGGTGGGAGGGAGAAGAGGCCAAGCATCGTTTTACAGAGGCTGGATTGAGCATCGGGCCAAAATGCATCATCTTTAAGTGATGAGTCAGAAATCTGATCCACAGGCAGTGTCAGTTTTCACAGAGGAGTAGTTTGCAAAGGGAGAAGAAACGAGGCAAGTGCTTTGCTTAGAAATTTGGGCAAGAACTAGTACTGCCAAGGAGGCTGTGGAGGAGGAGATAGGTTCAGCTGACATTCCCCTTGTGGCTTGTGATTTGGGCTGTCGAGGTTAAGACCCGCTAAGGAGGCCAGCACTTTGTAAGTCCTTTCTGAAAAGAACAGGCTCTCATGAAATGGGGTCTCCAGCTAGGCAGCCCCTTTAGAAAATGCAGGCCAAGGTCTCCTGAACAAGTGTTTTGAGCAGTTGTTGGGTAAGTCGCTGAATGAGCAGAGCCTTCTCTCTAGTCCAGGTCAGTGAGAAAGGCTTGATTTCACTGGGGCTAGGTTCCTGCAAGACCCTGCTTTGACATCGAATGGGAATATGGAGCTAATCCTCCAGACTCCTTCATGTCCAAGGAAATAAATAGGCACTTTCAGGCTAAGATTCATCCAGCCCAAGGTAGATTTCTTATGCACACTGGGTGAATTATGCGGTAGAAATTTCTCTTCATTGACTCCACAGTTAGTGCAGACAGCCAGCTAAGATGAAGATGTCTGCACTGTGCAGCGTGAGCTGTGTTTTTCCACAAGGGGGGCTGCTTGTTGTGCAGGCAGAGTTTCTACTCCTCTCACCTTTCTGCCACTGCAACTTTAGGAGCCATTTCGGTAGCTTGGCATCATTTTCTGGAGATGCTGAAGAGCTCTACAGAGTGGAAGATGGCCCCTTGCTTGGAGCCTCCTTCTCCCTTTCCCTGCTTCTCTCAATCATTCCTTGTGCCTTCCAACATCTTTAGTAGTGTGTTTCTGTGACAGGAAGAGAAAACAGGGATGGGAAATTATATCTGGAGAATAAATGAGGGTCTCATTAATTTATTAATATGACAGAACTAATTACCATCTCTCCAAGATTCATCTCCTTGCCTGGGTTCCCCCATGCCAGTGACTCGGTCCCAAGAGTTGCATTACCGTGACAGCGAGGCTGAGAAGAGCCTCCTGAGGGGAATGAACAGCAAAACACACGGCCTGGGCAGATAGGGCATCCCGGCACGGTAGCATCCTGGCACTCAGGCTAGGTGTTCACAGAAAGCTAAGGATAAGACAGAGCAGGAATGACTGGACAGAAGCTAAGCCATCGCCTCCCTTTCAGCTGCTTGTGCTCACTGGGGTAATTCCCAGTTCAGTGCTTCCTCTGGGACAGAAGCAGTAGTTTTGCAGAGGCCAACCCAAGCCAAGTGATCTGGCTGCAAACCGTTGTCTGCGCTGCAGGAGTTACTCTCCATTCATCTCAAGGAGTTGACTCTGAAAGCTCATCTTCTGAGTGCATCTGGCAACAGCTTATGTGGTACTTTTCAGGTGCTGGGAGACCTTGCACTCCTGCCTGCACTTCTGCTCCTGTTAACGTGTTATTTAACGCTAGTATGGGCAGAATCCTACAGTCCCGTGGGATGCCAAAACATGCTGATGAATCCCCTGGCTTCAGCCGCTGGCATTATCAATGAAAAAGCCATTTGTCCTCAATGTGTGCATTGAAAAATTCTTGGTTCATTTTATTCTTCATCACCTTCAGCGTATCAAGGCCTGGGACTCTACTTAAAATATATTTGCACAATGGTTCAAAGGTTTCACAATGTCTTGCTGAGGTTTTGTAGGCTGTGTATTCAGTCAGGGACTTCTCTGCATCCCTCAAGATCTTTTGCTGTATTTCCACCTCTTTGTAAAAAAACAAAGGCATCGGATCAAGATCAGTTTTCAAACAAGCTCTCTGCATACTGCAAGGACCCTTGGGCCTGGTCCTTCCTCAGCAGGCAGTAGCAAGCAAGGACAGTATGGGCTCTTTGCTGAGTAGTGGCTAGAAACTACCATTGTGGTGCTTCCAGTTGCTGGATGTCTTTGCATTCATGTTTATTAAGTGCAGATGTTTCAAGGCGGGGTCGGCAGGGAAAAGTTTCTGCACTGAGACGGGGTCAAGTGAGCCTCCTCAGCTCTCCTCTTCCTACACACCCGGCTCCCTGTATGCCATTGCTGAGTTTTACTGCTCTGAATTTGTCAGCTTGCTCTTTCTGGTGGAGAAGGATAATGCTGTCATGTGCAGAGGTGCCAGAAGGGCAGAGCAAAAGACACTGTGGAGGGTAGGAGAAAGGGAAAAAAAAAAGTCTAAGTCAGGTGCATTTGTGCGCATTTGTGCATGTTTTGGAGCCTGCCACTCTGTGTCCCCTTCCTCCCAGGAAGGCAGAGCTGGGAGATGGAGGGGGAGCTTTGCAGCCAGCTCTTTGCTGGCTGCCCTTGACACGCGAGAGGGAAATCACCGTGCTGGCAGGGACCCCAAGGCAAGCAGTTCCAGCACAGCTTGCCTCCCCCGCATGCCATCCCCCAGGAGAAGGCATGGATGCTGCCAGCAGGCCCTGGCACCACAGCTACACTGAGCAGCTCCAAAGAGAGCCCTGGGCTTTCCTTGGTGCAATACAGCCCTGGCTGAGCTTGCACTGAAGCTCGGGACCCTGCCTCTGGAAGGCCAGCCCTGGCTCCCAGAAACAGCTGAAGGGGAGCTGGAGCTCTGCTTCTTGGTACACCAGAGCTAATCTGCAACACAAGTTGAAGTTAGCAAACAGAGGTGCCCAGCGCCTCCTCCTTTTGTGTCAGGATCTCCCAGCTCTGCGGATGCTGATATTACCCAGCACCTCCTTCATAGCCTACATCTGTTTGCAGGAGGCAGTGACCTGGTGACAATGGGACAATTTTAAATGCCTGTGTGTGATCGCAGCTATGGTTGTCAGTGGGGGTTACTCACCAAGTCACCCTGCACAGCAGTCTACATCCCAACAGGATGGTGTGAGCTGTAGGAGCTTTATGAAGTCTCTTCTTCATGGGATATAAAATAACGTAGTTGCTAGCAGGCAGCAGGATTTGAGCCCCACTTCTGCAGATAGTGGCTTTGGACCTAGGTCCTGCCTTTCAACCAAGAGACAGTGGTTGGTATTGGCAGTAGGAAAGAATGGAGAGTAAGTAACTTGCCTTGAAGGGGCAGTCCCTCCCTGGCACGGCAAGCCATGATCAGCTCCTGCCCTGAAGCACAAGGGCTGAAATGCTGTCTATGTCCTTCTCCTGAGCTGTGGCTAAGGGCCTCACAGGTGGTCTGCCTTGAGGGACAGGAGGAGAGGGAGGGCACCCGAGAAAAGAGGCTGAGGCACAGTTGTTATGGCAGAAGCTATTCCCAGCCTCACTCTTCCCTCCTTCGCCAGGCTGGGAAGGGAGCAGGAGGGCAGAGCAGGCTGCGGGAGGAGGACCCTAAGACCTGCCAGAGGAGCACCCCTGGGGATGGCAGCTCTTAGTTTGTGGGGGTGCAGGGGATGAGCTGGACATGGCCAGTGGGAGCAATGTGCTATTTGCTGTCTGCCCAGAGTGAAAGGGGAGGCCTATCTGTGACTGTAACATGGCTGTGATGGTTACAGTGTTGGCCAGCTCTCCCCGCATCTGCCAAATCACCCCCTTGCTTGGTTGAGGGGTGCCTCCTGTGGAGACGGTCCTCTCCACATGTGGTCAGCATGGGTCCTGTGGGGGAAGACAGGCCCACCAGGCACCCCGGGGGCTTCGCCACCAGGGCAGTTGGTACAGATGAAGGTGTCGTGCCTCCTGCTGTGCTTCAGCCCAAAGCAGCTCCTGCACAAATGAGGTCAGGCCGGGAAGCATCGGCCCTGCTCTCCTCCTGCTCTGCCCAGCTGCTCCGTGCTGAGCTGTGTCTCTGGGAAGGTTTCTCATTTATGGGTTGGGTTTTTCTTTTGGCTGCTTTGTTTACAGAGGAATAAATGACACAATCAGGCGGCCTGATCTTATGTGTTGGGAGGGAGGAGAGGATTGATCCAGATCTTCATTGCTGCTGCAATCAGCTTAGCTGTTCCCAGGATCAGGGTCTGTAGAGATCAGCTTTGGTAGGGAGACCGAGACCCTGCTCTGCCTGCAGGGAGGTGTTTTAGTGGGAGCATGACTGACCCCAGTGTCACGCTGCTGCTGTAGCCAGCTCGCATTCCCAGTCTTCTAGCCCTCTCCTTTCTCCCCGCTGCAGTGCCATGCTTTTCAAAGCCGATTGCTGTGGACAATTACAAGCCAGCCTGTAGCTTCCTCTCCTCCTGTTCTCTGTGCGTTTGTGCTGACTTGCTCCTCGTCCCATGTTTCTGGGTGACACCACTTCCTATGCAGCTCCTGGTGCTCTGCCTGTCCCCATCTCTCACATCTAGTGTTCCTATTTGCTCAGTTGTGCTATGGTTGGAGGGATAAAGGAGAGGGAACAGGCACACTACCTGCCCACTTGCCCCTGCCAGGCACCTGAACACGCACGGTTGACAAGCTGCTGTGGTAGCCATAGCTGAACGTGGGACAGAGAAGGCGGGTAGGGAGCGAGCGTGGGAGAAAACAGCCTGTGTATGAAATATTCCAAGTGGGGAAAATTGACATGGTTGTTAATGCTATAAAGAAGGAGGCAGCCTTTTCTCAAGCCCTGGGGCAGATAGGTAGGCAATAAAGGAGAAAAAACCACTAGAAATGAGATCCGCCAAGCTGACAGCCCAAGCAAGTTGAAACCTGCCTGGTGAGGAGGCTTGTTCCAGAGTGGGAAGGGGCAGATTCCCAGTCAGGACTGGCTCTGCGCAGTCCCTTTCTCATGGTAATGGAGCCCAAGGTTTCCAGGAAAAACTGGGCTTTCAATATCTGGAGGGAAACTGCCCCCAACCCTTAACCTTGACTTCAGGCTGCTCCAACCTTGAGGAAGGCTGTGAACCCAGTTTATGGCCAGTTTGAAATTCAAGCCCAGCCCAACAATTTCTCTCTGCAAGTCACAACTTGCAGAGCTTATCTGGATCCCATCTGAAGCCATGCTAGGGTGAATTTACAATGACAGAATAAAAGCAGGCTCATTGTAGCACCATGCCAGGACCTTTCACTTGTGCTCAGCCATGGAGAGCCCACCAGAATAGGAATGAGAGAGGAATCCTCATTGGTGGATCCTGCTGTGACAGCTGGATTTTTCCTTTACAGAGGACTCATGCGGTCCTGAATATCACCCCGCTACCAGGCTGCACTGGTCCTTCCCCTGGTTCGTTTGCAATATTTGCAACTGTCCTTGATTCTTGCACCAGAGCAGCTGCATTTAGCCTGCCCACCCTTGCTGAGGCTGGAGGAGGGGAGGGCAATGGTTTTTCTGCACTAAACCATCCCTTGTCATTAGGGCTGGGAGCCAGAGTACATTCCTCAACAAGCCAGCACAGACCCCTGCTCCCAACATGCACACTTCTCCCTGCTTTGCATATCCCTGTGTTTATGATGGCCCTTGTCCGATAGGTCCCAAGCAATGGGGCCTGATTCCATGGCCCTTCTGCTTTCCCGCTGACGTTTCTAACTAAAGTTGCATTTCTGGGGCAAGCCAGAGCAGGCAGCCCAGTTTCTGGTTGGACAGGCTTTGTTTGTGCTCTGGGAGAAATGGAGAGGTTGGCTGCAGGCCTCAGCTGGGATGGGAGTTGCACGGTTGTGGCCTGGGAGAGAGGGGACGTGTTGCAACTTGCTGCCCATTGCTCCCCCTCTCCCCAGTTCCTTCTCAGGGTTTTGAACTTTGGAAATGTCTTCCGGCAAAAAGGGGTGTGAAGTGGTGCCAGAGGGAAGCACAGAAGGAAAAAGGGGAACAGCAGAAGCAGGTGATTCTGTCTTACGGGAGTAAACTTGCTGGAGTCTGAGGGCTGAGCGCCTGTTGAGGCTGTGCAGTTTGGAGGCGTAGGGAAGACCAGCCATCCCGCATGAGCTAATGCTCGAGGTTCTGGAATTAAATGGCTTGTAGTCTCCTGTCTCCTTGGGCAATGACACCCCAGTGGCTTACCACTCTGGTAGCTCAGGCAGGGCCATGTGAATCTGGGAAGGTCCTCTGAGTTCCCAGGGCCCGCACACAGCTGGATCTTTGTCTTTGGGGTCTAGACTCCGGTGGTGGAAGCCAGCCTCCCCCTTGCCTTGTTGCTGTACCCACTGAGAACTCTGTGCAACTTCAAGCTATTTCATAGATAGCTGGACATTTGAAGGATAGCTTGCAAGAAAGGCAGGGAAGCATCATGGGGCACCTTAAACATGTGGCTGAGGGACCTGGTTTCCCTCCATCACATGAATCAGCCATGAGACAGGGCAGTGGTCACATATGATGAGAAGGAATAGCATTGTTTCCCTTTCCCCACTTCCCTCTCTTCTATTCAGCTCCTTCTCGATTTTAAATGTTGGGTTTTTTTTCCCCAACCCTTTTTCTTTCCGTCCTTGTCCTCTCTCTACTATCCTTTTGTGTTTCTCTGTTTCAACCCCCTTCCTACGTGTCTGCAGAATGCCTCTGCCCAGACACAACAGACGCTGAAGGGCAAGACTGGAACTACTCTAGATGCAATCTCCATTTTCCTCAAGGATCATTAATTACCTTGATGATTAAATACAATTAAGGATCCGTAAGACCTTTCTGATATCAGAGCCTTTAGCAAGGGCAGCTTTTAGGAACCTTCACCAACAGTAAAACAAAAGGAGGAGATAGACCAGTAAATCAGGGAATCCCAATTAAAATCCATGCTTAGCTCATTAACCTAATTACACATTGTGTCGTGCTAGCCGCAGCTCCACTGAGGGGGAAGAGAGGCAGCAGCGGGGGCAGGCTGGTTACCCATGTGCTGACCGTACTAGGTTGTTTATGTTAGATCTCTATTGTCTCTTTGGCTGAGAAAATGGCCTCTGTGGGGGATTTCTAGCTGGGCTGTGGAAGTTGAGAAGCATTTGTGCCAAGCCCTGAAAGGTGGCATGCGTGCATGTAATACAGCCTGTATTTCCTCTTCCCAAAATGTCCTTTCTACACACACTCTGCTCTGTACCCTGCTTGTCAGATGGTACCTCCAGTGCTGGGCAGGAACCTTCCCACACACCATTCACCCTCATCCCTTACCCTTGGAGAGGCACCGGCAGAGCTGGTAGGAGGAGAGCACCTGAATGGGATGATAATGGAGATGAGGAGAGGGGTCTCTGAGAAAGGGGAAGAGGGAGGGGGTCGGTGCTGAGCATGGAGAATCCTTCAGCCGAGGCAGGCTTCTTTGCTGCGGAGTTCAGGCTGAAGCACGTCAGGCCTCCGTGACTTACGGCTTGCTCTGCAGGGAGCCGCCTGCTTTAGTTATCTGCTGTGGCACCAGACATCCCTGTCCTTTCTTTCCTTGCCCTTTCTCACAGCAGGGACCCCAGGTTGCATGAAGGCTTCCCCTTCGCCCGTCCGGAGGTCTGGGTCCGAGATCCTGCTCCCAAAGCCTGGCACAGCCTAGCAGGCAGAAGTCTGTCCCCCTGCAAGGAGCTTATGCCAGTTATTTGGGAGGGAGAAGGAAGGCATGGTGTCTTGGGAGCATGTCTGTCCCACCAAGAAAGGGAAGAGAACAGGAACATTTGCAGGCCCTGTCCCTGCTGAATCCAGGTGACTCATGGATTTGTGGTTTTTCCACACGAAAGTCTGAGGGCTGGATCCTGCGGTGTGCAGCTGCATTCAGCGTGCTTTGCTGCCTACGTGTCTGTGTTCAAAGGGACGGGGAGGAGGCGGCAGGCCCCAGCATGTCCTACCCATAACCAGTCGAATTTGGAAAAGCAAGTCAGAGCTCGAAGAGGTCAGGGTGCGGCTTCCCACATGGCAGGGCAAGGGAAGAGGGAGCATATTGGAGACCCTGGGTCCCATGGGACCAAGCTGTGACTTTCCTAGTACCTGCAAACATAGAGAGAGAAGGGAAGGAGGCAGGGAGCCAAAAAGGCATGCTCCCCTCAGCAGAGCAGCTCCATGTGGGTTCTATGCAGCAGACCCATTGCCAGCTGGAAGGGGACAGGTTTACCCTGGGGAGCATCACTGAATTCCCTGGATGGGCAGGGCTTGAACTGCCCTTGAGAGTGCTTGGGAAGGAGGCAGGGGAAGAGCAGAGAGGGGACTTAGGCACATGCAGGAGTTTCGATAGAGGCACAGCACAGCTTGCCGAGCAATATGCCACGTATGGGCTATTTGAGCTCCTGATGGGGAACACTGCCATAGCCTCAGGTGACTTCACACGTGGCCAGGACGACGCAGCTGGCAGGCAAATGGCCATCCCTGCATTGGGAAGAGCTGCTGTTCAGCACTGCTTCCCATCTTAGTCTCTTGGGAAAGATCTGTTCCTTCTCTTCCCTCTGCCCACATATAAACACACCCAAACATCGTCTTCTTTCACATGGGTATGCTGCGGGCATGTGAGGAAGGCGGCAGGGATATGAGGGAACCAGAAGCCATGCGAAGCTACTGGGAGTTGCGTAGGGCTAGGTAGGTTGGGGACAGATGGACTCAGATAGGCAGATGGAGCCCAGAGGTGGAAGCAACCTGCTGAGTGGGAGAGAGAGAATCATGACAGAGCGAGTCCCCTTGCACAGCTCAGTTCCACGTTCCTGTTTAGTCCTAGGCTCAGCCATAGTGAGGGTGTTTGGCCTGGCACCAGTTTACTTGAGGACAGTGTGTATGAGCACAGCTGTTCAGAAACTTCCACAGCACATGCCAACGTGAACTTAGACTGCAGAGGCAGCCAAGGGGGCATAAAGGTGATCAGAATCCTTTCAACTTCAAGAAAAAAACAAATAGAAAACAGGTTGGGAAGTTCAGGATGCGGCTTTTTTTTTTTCTTTTTTTTTTCTTCTGATTAATTTGCCCTTGCTTTGGAAAGAAAAAAAACCCTACTCTCTTAACAAGCTGTGTGTCGGTTTTATGGAGTTACTGTGCTGTCCACTGCATCTGGCCCAGCAATGGCTGTTTCTGGGGATGACACATCCTGGAAGACACTCTGATCTCCTGAAGCTCTATGGCTCTGAGAAAGTAGGATCTGCCTCTCTGCAATGATAGGAATGGAAAAAGCCACAACTTCAAACCCTTATGAAGTCACGGTTCCCGGGATTTTGCAGGGCATGTTGTAATGCAGATGGGAGTTTTGCAGTTGCACTGCTCTGGGATCACAGGCATTGCCCCAAACCAAACAATGGACTCTAGGGTGCAGGAAAGAAGTTATCCCCATTGCCATAAAACTGTAGGCCAGCTCTCACAGAAGAATTTAATCTAGCAGAAGATCAGCAGGCAGCCTTCCTGAGACATCCCAGCCCCACTGGGACAGCAGGGCTTGCTTTACACATTGACCATTCTTTGACTGGTGCTCTGCTTCCAGGTAATTAAAATGGCTTAACCCTGCAGTCCAAACAGCTGCCTGCAGATAACTTGTCTTTATGCCCAAGGGACCCTTAGCTCATTGTCTGCTCTTGAGAACCCCTTAACTGCAAGGCATGTTTAGAGGATACAAGGATTTCATTACACAGTGAGAGAGTGAAGGTAGAAACTCAAATACCTTTTTCTGGGATAAGGGCAATGGAAAGAAAGAGGGCATGAGAGAAGAGAAAAGACAGATCCTAGGGATGTGAAAGAGCAGAGGATTTGTAGATCCTACAATGGGAGAGTTTGGAGTCTATTTCTCAGTTATGCCGAGTATATCTGGAGTATTCCCAGAGCAAACAATGCAATTACTTTAGATTCACACTATGCCAGCGAGTTGTCAGGCCTGAGGTTGAGACTCCCAAAGGGTCCTGTGCAGACTTGCATATAAGCTGTTAGGCTTTCCTAAGGGATATGGAAGCTCTGAGAGAAAAGGCCACATTCACTTTTCTGAAGACAACTGTAAACTTCCTCTTTCTCTTGGGCTTCCTGTTGCTTCCTTGTCTGAGTCCTTCACTTGAGGAGATCTGCAGCAAAAAATCCCAGTCCTTTTCTCAGTGCTTGTTGAGCTTGTATAGCCCACAGGGTTGAAAATAGGCTTGGGGATAAGATTGGGCTGTCCTTTCAGGTTGCCTTCAGCCTTGCAAAGAGGCAGTTATATTCCATTTCAGGGGTGTTATTTCCTTCTGATGGGATCTCTTCTGAGGAAGGTGTGTCTCTCCCCTAAAGGAAGTCTCTTAATTTCCCTTTGGGGCACATCATTCTTATCCTCTTGTGCTCTGTTTCCTGCCTCTCACTGCCCATGTGTTTTGCTGGGCCTGGGCACAGGGTGACTTCAGAGGCAGAACCCATTACCTTTGCATTCTTGTATGGGTGATTCCAGTGTGGACTGATCTGCTTGCCACGCTATTGATCTGTTAAGAGTTCCAAGTCCAAAGACCTATTTCCTATGAGTGTCATAGATTTGGTGCTGTGACAGCATCAGAAACAGGAGATTCTGAAGGCTGGTGCCTTTCCAGAACTAGGAAGAAATTTAGCTTTTGATTTAATTAATGATTCTTTCATTTCATCCAACTTGTGGCTGGCAAGGCACCGGTCTGTGTCTTCCAGCAGTATTTCCCTTGCTTGGATCAACCAGGCTGCTTAGCACAAGTAGAGTCCTTTACCAGAATGGCTATACCATTTTCCAGTGCCTGAGCTTACTTTTAATGAACAAGTTAATCTATTTCTGCATGGCACTGTGCTGTGCCGGGAGGACATGTCCCGCTTTGCACTGTGTTCACACAATGCGACAACATGCCTTAAAACTGGTATTTCTTTCTGCCCACCTTTGCCTCCTCTCAGAGTTTCTACAGACAAACCTCTGTTGCCAGACACAGCCCTTGAGACCTCTACCCTTAACTGAAGATTGACCCTTTGAACTCTCTAACCCCCACACTAATAGGAGTTAATGACATTTATCTACATACTTATCTTTCTTTTCCACTGCCTACTCCTTACTCCTCACACTGAAGTATCGGGGTACCTTACCGCCAGTAATGGTTTGTGGCATCCGGGTGGCATTAACTCATTTTCCATGATGGGAGAATTACTGTTGGAACAAATTAAGAAGGTCCCTTTAATCTCTTTTCCCTGGTTTCTTTTTTCCTTCTTTCTTCTTTTTTTTTCCATTCATTTAATACCCATGTGGTTATTTCTGGAAGTCTTTCTCCACTACTATTCTGGTCATTTTTTTTACAAAATTGGAGATGGGACTTTTTGTCCTCTTTTCTCTTGCTGTTAGCCATTTATATCTTTCCATCCATCTTCTTAGGTAGTCAAGCATCCAGCTGTGTTATATCTGTCACCTTGGTACCTAAGCAACAAGTAAAGATGTTTCTTAACAGCTGTTAGCTCAAGCAATGGCTGCGCTAGAGCAGGGGTGGCAAACAAGTGACACTCGAGCTGCTGTGCAGCTTGTGAGCAATTCAAGCCCAGCTGCCGTGCCCAGAGGTGGTGAGGCACCAAGGGGAGCCCTGGTCAAGGCTTGTCCCATCCTTCTGTGGAGCACTGGGACCCCAGGGGAGGTGTTCTTGTCTCCTAGGGATTCATTCTGCATAGCTCCTCCTTCCCTTGCCCCCTCACTTGTGTGACAGTCCTCAGCTGTTCTGGGGCCTGGCATGGTAGGTCAAGAAAGTCCATCACAGTCTCCCGGCGTCTGCCTCTGGTGTTTTGGCTCCAGAGCCATTTCCCGCATTCTTGGGTGCTTCCGTGATGGGGGACAGGGCCGCTTCTGCAGGAGCACTGGCTGTGCAGTGCTGTCGTATTGGGGAGCGTCCATCCTCGCTCCAGCCCTCGGGGGACGTGGAATACAAGGCCTGCTGCTGTGTGAAGTGGCGGGGCACTGTCGCGAGGAAGGTCGGGGAGCTGGGATGCTGGCTGACATTGGGGCACTGCTGTGCGGGAGCTCGCACTTGGCGAGCGAGAGGGTCTCCGCAGTGTGTCGAAGAGCAGCTGCTGTGTGCAGTAGGCAAGCACTCGGCCTCCTGACTATGCAGCCAGGTGCTGAGAGATCTTGCCCAGTTGTTTTCAGCTTTTCAAGGGGAAAATATAAAAGTTCTGCTGGAAACCTGAAGGACCCTTTCTTTTCTTCATTTTTCCTCCCACCAGGGGAGCTGGCTGACATTTTGGGGTAAAGTTTGTCTTTAAAAATGTACAACGTTCTGCAGGAACTGTGTCCATATTGTCATGTCTGCTAAAAAATGTAATAGTCTGGTTTGTGTTATCTCTCCTTTTTTCCCCCCCAGTCTGAAAAGAACACGAGTTCTCTTAAATAGCCTCCCATGTAGTTGTTAGCAAGTGGGAAGACACAAACAGCAGACGGAGGAGGAGGTGGGCACACCAGGCAGGTGGAGGGTGGGAGCAAATCCGTCTGTCGGGAAGGAGGAAAAGACACGGAGTCCAAAGGGACAGGCACTGGAATGGTCCCATCCTGGGCTACGTCACACGGCTGTGTGGGTTGGCCCGAGGCCCCAGAGAACTCCTAACCCGGGGACGGGGTGGGATGAGACTCTTACAGAATTAATCCAGATGGACTGGAGCTTAGAGTGGGCTGTGGAAAATGAAGGTGGAGAGATTCACAGGCAGGCGGGATGTGCTTTCTCTTTGGGTGTGAGAGCTGTTGGAAAGGTCATCTGTGGAGATGACTAAAACGCAGAATGGTCTTGCAAGTGGGGATGTTGGGCGTTTCAGAATGAGTTTTCCTTCTGCTTTGAAACAAACTGGCTTTTGAAAATTTCCACAGAAATGAAATTTCAGAAAAAAACTTTGGCCTGGCTTAATCCAAAATGTCCCATTGCATTGCAACCAAAGCATTTTATTCTGGTTGCAGTTCTGGTCAGTGTTTTACCATGTACCATTTAAAAGAAATGAGAGTCCAAAAGGAGAAGTTGTTTTACAATAAATTTAATAAGTCTTAAAATGGGAAAACCCTTTTTTTTAAAATGGGAAAACCGCAAAAAAAAGGGAAACATTCAGTTCCAAGGTTAGCACAGAGCATTTCAACCTTATCAAAAGGCTTTTTATTTTTTTAATTTAATTTTGTCACAATCAGCACGTTCCAGTGGATAGTTTTGGCTTGGACTAAATGGCTCTTTCCATCAGAAAAACATGCCGTGTTGGAAAATTTTCTAGTAGCTCTAGGTTTTTTTTCACATGCTTTCCATTTTTGTGGCAACTTTGGCAGTCCCCATTTTCAGCTAGGATGAAGCATGCAGAAGTCCCAAGAGAGCAGTTGACCTCCTGGTTTTTGAAGACCAGGATGACTCACTGGAGCTCTCCCCAGTGGCATGGAGAAAAATACGAAAACATGTCTGCCCCGCTGAGCAGCCTGCTGTTCCCATCCACATAGCCAGCCTTTTGAACATGGCTTATTACTACATAAGAAGGAAACGGAGAGCCTAGTGCTGATGCAGTTTCAACAGAAGTCAATGAAATAACTATGGAAGTCAATGAAATATGTCAATTAAGGCCAACTGAGCTATTTAACCCTCAGTCTCTGGACCTAGTTTCTCCAGCATGAGGCTGGAAATGGGATGTTGACTCTCAGCTTGCTCCATCCTGTCAACTGTTAATAGATCTTTATGGGGAACTGATTGGGTTTTGGTTCTGGCTTGTCTCTCGTGAATCTAGACTTTGAGAACAGTTAGGTTTAGAGCAAATATGTGATTCAAACCTGCCATAGGGATTCAGGCCTTGTAGCTACCCACAGCTCCTGTCATAGTTGTTGGTATCCCAGCCTTCCTGCTCAGGCATCCCCAGATTGGGGAAAAAAGTGAAACATGGTGAGAGAGAGTGAAACATGGTGAGAGAGGCCCCCAAAACCAGCCCAAACAGCAGCAAGCCCGTGTAGATGCTTGCTGATGCATCCATCAGGCTCTGGGTGATGCATAGCTGAAATGCCTCCAGGGATGCGTATGAAGGTACATCTTTGTACCTGGGCATAAGAGGCCCGATGAGTCATTTAGCACACCATGTCATTCCACCTCCTGAGTGACATTTGTCACCGAATTCCCGTGAGTGTTATGTCACAACCCAGCTCCTCCCTGGGGCTACCTGGAAGCACAAAGCCACCTTGTTTGAGGAGGGGATAATAAGGCATGAAGAAGCCCTTAGTTTCTCTTCCTGGAAGTTTGCTTGCCTCCCCCATTGCGCGACAATCACTAAGTATATATAACTCGTCATTCTAAGCTCCCAGTTATCCCTGTCTGTGCCACCAGAAAGCCTTGCTCCCATTGAGAGGTGTCCAAAGGGAAATGGGATGTGGTCCCTATTTTGTAAACTCCTCTCTGCAAGACAAATCACCTCTTTCTGCAGAAGTCCCTTTGAACTCCTGCTCCTCCTGACTTGCCCTCTGCTCTGGGCCCAATGCTGTCTGTCTTTACAGTGCAGTGAGCGCTGGCTGACTGCCCTCACCTTTCTGGGCAGGTAAGAGTAGAGATAACCATGTTGGTCTCCCTTACCATCCCCAGAAAAGCAAAGCCACCACCCCATGCATCCCAGAGCTGTGTACCAGGCAGGGTGAGGCAGGGAGCGTGACCCCCTGTGGGAGGCCTCCCCGCTGGGCTCTGACCCTCACTCATTGCTTACCTCCCCCACCTCAGATATTCATGACTGAGGCCAGCACAGGCTGCCTTTAATGGGTGGTCTTGTCACTTGTTTACAGTCCTGAGTCTTACAAGCTCAGCAGGCCCCTCTAAGCCCCGACCTGTGCAGCCATTTTGAGGCTCCGCTATCATTCTCGAGACAGCCTGGATGGAGGCTGTGACCTTAATAGATAGGAGAGCTGCATCTCCATGCAGCATGGAGTCGATCTCTCTGCCAGCCGGCCTCTGCTCAACCCCACCAGCTGCTGTGCGGTCTGGAGTCAAAGGGACGCCCGTGCACCCACATCTGCCCTGTTCAGATCTCTTTCCTTGCTGAGGTGGCATTCCTGCTGAGCTGTAGTGGGCCATGACAGATCTAAACGCAGGCTAGAAGGATCACAGCAGCCACTGATCTGGCAAGTGAGAGAGATGAGGCAAACCTGGAGTGCATGTCAGCTCCTCGGGGCAGTGGGGACTGGAATTGTGGAGCTGGCTTTGCTCGGAGGTTGAATGGGACACTCACCATCGCAGCCAGTTTGCTCGTTATTGAGAAAATTGTGAGCCACATTTTGGGAACCTTTAGTCTAGCTGTTGACATGGATAATGTTTAGGTTTGCTTCCAGGCTCCTGTCAATAGAATAGGTTTTCCACTTCATCTCCCTGTGCCTCGGTTTCCTCAGCCATAAAAATGAGCGTGACCTTTTCTATTTGCCTCAGTGGTGGGTGGGACTGTGAGGCCTTACCACAAATGCCTCCATAGCTGCTTCCTTAGGTGAGAATTGTCACCATAATATGCAGATACCCACATCTAAACCGACCCATTCAAGTGAGATTGCCAACGATTGCCTGGGTGGCCTTGGGCACATCTCTTTGTCATTCAGCACCTCTGATTTCCCCATCCCTGAAAGCAGGGGTAATAATACTTTCCTGCCTCTACAGGTGTTGGAGGATTAATTAGTTACTGTTTGAAAAGCCTTTTGAAGATGCAGAGCTTTCCATAAATATGCAGACTTATTCCTACAGATGGGGCCCAGGTAGGACTGAAGTGTTGTGTGGAGGTCATAAATCTGGGAAGAGGTGAAATTTGTAAAATTAGTTCCCTGCACAGGGACTTCATGATAAGAAAGCTGAGCCACAGCAGGCTGGAAATCAGGCAGGGCACTGAGTTTTGGTTTATACGTACACACTGTTCTTTACGGCCTGTTGTTCATGAGCAGGAATCCTTAAACAACCCAAAGTTGGGAGGTCTGAGTGTCTTCCACTTTCCTGCAGAAATATCTCTAGGGCAAGCTAAAACACATTACGAGAAAAATCACAGGCAGTCAGCTGGCAAAGGGTGTCTGTCCACTGTATCTGTTGGGTGCCATGTTTGCATTCATGTTGTTTGCAAAAATTTTTCCTAGTTGTCAGCTCTGACAGGTCATGAGCTGCCAGAACATAGATCACATTTTTCTGGTCACAAAAAAAGTTTGTTGTTTCTATCTTCGAACAAATTATGGTAGAACAGAACATGGTGTTCCCGCTTGCAATAGTAGAAAACATTTATCCCTAACTTAAGGAGATAGTGAAATATCAGCAATACATTATATACTAAAAAGATAATGGCAGGAAAGAGAAGAGGAAAGCAAGACCACAGTCAGAAAGCTGTGACTGGTTAGTATGCATTTCAAGTATAGGAAAGTAGGAGTTTTGATCTTCACCAAAATTGCAGGCCTGGCCAATACCAGCGTGGCTTGGCGGGGGTGCATTTTCCACCATGTCTTGGACAGAAGACCAGAGAGTTGTATGCTTTTGTAATTTCCTGTGACCTGGCATCTATCCCTCTGATAAAAAAGGCTTGATTTCAGCGAGGACAGAGAGAATCAGGGGGTGGTGAGGCTGGTGGGGGCAGTCAAATTAGGGCTGCCAGCTATTAACTCTGGCGCTGAAGTCACGCCTGAGTCAGCAGTTTCGGGGTTGTCGCGTTCCCATTGTGGAGGTGAGTGAGTCATCACCGGGCTGAGTCCTGAGAGCTCCCTAGTGTCGTGCTCCAGCTCTGAGCTGTCAGCCCAGGGATGGAAGGAAAGATCTGATGTTCTCTCTTTCTGTACCATCGAGTATATTTTTGTTTTTATTGAATCTCTTCAGTCTCAAGTTCCTTCATTTTGGAAATGAGACTCTCTATGCGTTACTCTCCTGATCCCCTCTTCACAGCTCTTCATTAAATCCCTCCTCCTTAGCACCTGGAGAGCTCTAATAGTGAGAATATTTAGCCCTGGACAAGAGTTCCTTGAACAACATCCAAGGCAACGCGGAAGTCCAAGAAAGAGGCAGGGCAGAGAAAATGTTCGCGTACATTTGGGGACTCGGCCCATCAAGATAAGGTCTCAGGACAGTCTCAGCTTAATTAGCTTCCCCCTGTTCAATGCTTCAGCTTTCTTTCCCCTCCTCCACACTTGATTTTCCAGCTGTACTGTTTTTTCTGCCCTAACCCAACCACAAAATAAGCATTGGCTCTGAATGTGGTCCCCTTTCTCAGTCTTCCTTCTTGTTTACAGGTCAGAGTTGGTAAGCAAGAAGACCCTGGCTTTTTGCTTTCTGGCAAGCAATGAGAAGACTCTTGAGAGAAGGGTCTTTGATTTTTTTTTTCTTTGTCCACCCTTGTCTTTGCCTGGCTAGCTGCCTGCTTTCCCTAGTGCAGAATTATGATCCTGGCCATATTCACTGGTGCCCCTCCAGAGGACATAGTGTCTAGGGATGAGAAGAGGCGAGTGGCCTGGGGTGTGGTGATGATGTTGGAGAGATGCAAGAGGGGTGGGAAAATTTGTAGGACTAAAATGGAGGGGGGCAAGTCAAAGCAATAAGCATTGTAGACCAGGCTGAGAGGCAATCCTCTCCTGGCTTATGCAGACAGGTAGCAGGGGCAGAAAGGAGATGCGAGTTAGCTGTAAGAAGCTGCACAAGGCCACAGGGGAAAGGAGATGAGAGTCATCTGAATCCAGGCACTGGACAGGTATGAGTAAGAGTTCGCAGTGTGAAAAGAGCTGAGGAAGGAGCTGGAGTAAAGTCCAGTCCAAAAGGCCTGGAGGGACAGGCTGCATGGATGGGAAAGTGGGCCAAGTACTGAGCACCGGTGCATGTCAGGTAGAGGCAAGGGGCAGTCTGGTTCGCTGCTCAGGTGTGTGGGAACTGGCAGCTCTTGCCGAAGGATTAGCTGACATGCTTGCGGGGTGGGGCAGGCAACAGGAGCTGGCTCCTCCGCGGTGACTGAGGAGCCTTTGTGCTTTGTTGCTGAGCGTGGGGTTTCATGGCTTTATTGCAGGAAGGCCTTTCCCAGTGCTGTGTCAGCTCTTTCAGCAGGAGCCCTGCTCTGCCAGCCTTCCTGCTTTTGCCATGGGGCATGTTCCCCTCCCCTTGACTTGGGGAGCGAAGCAAAGCAGCTGTGTGAAAGCCGGGAAAGGTACAGCAAAGAGGGAAAGCCATGAGCAAAGGCAGGCATGGTTGTTCCCTTCCCACTCCTCTGGTTTGCGGCCCTTTTCCTAGAGAACTAGAAGGTTGGCCACAACTGAGGCTGTTTGCAAGGCTGTTTGCACAGACAGCAAGAACTAGTGGTCTAGTCTGGTGTTCATCTCTGCTTTTCGCTGCCTGTTTGATCTGTGACTGGTCTCACCCTGATGTATGCTTTTCTTCCATCTATTTCTGTGAAGAACACCTAGGACAAACATGGCCTTGGTCTTGTTTAGGGCCTTTCTGTGGATCTCAGTGGTGGCTCAATGAATAGACTTCCGAAACCTTAACAGAGAACAAGTGGAGCATCAGTGGATCAGGCCCTTTGGGAAAGATCTTTCATTCAACTGGATCCTGAGGCTGCTTTGTGCTCTGTTTATCCAGAGGAAATACTGCATAGGCAGGAGAAGGCAACCCTGCTTTTTCCCAAAGGCATCTCCACTGTCTTGTCCCAGCAGACAGCCAATGAAGGGCTGGTTAGACACATCACTCAATACAAGACATTGACTGGTCCTCAGATAATAACATCTCTGCTGTCGCTACAAAGTGCTGGTTCTGGATGTGAACCAGTGACCTAGAGTAAAAGGCCCTGTGTTTCCCATTTGCAAGCCAAAGCCAAGCCCGTTCTTTCTTTTTTGAGAGGGATTTGGATGAGAGCCAGATGGGCCATTGTACCCGCTGTCAGCTCCCATAAAGCTCCCAGCTCTCAGCTGGGGGAAGGGATGCTTGGGTTTGCAGTTTCTCTTGGTGTGCCCCCACCCGATCACAATGTTATCTCAGGCCTTTCACTTTCATGTGCAGCCATGTCACCTGGAGCTATAATCTTGCCACATCTCTTACTCTCTCATCTTCTTTCCAAGGCCCCCTCCCCTTGCGTTGGAAACTCAGTCTTCCTCTTCTAATCCCTTTGGTGTTCAAGCTCCACACTTAAGTGGGGCAGAACTGAACCAGTGCATGACAGAGAGACCTCCAGTGATAGTCTGCCTCTGCAGAAAGTGCATGTTGGTGAGTCACTGGAGACCACTCCTTCAGTGCAATCGGCTGCAAGCCATTGACTAAGCAGGGTGAGGCAGGCACTGTGCTCTTTTGGAAGAGCAGCAGAGTACTGATTTGAATGCCTGGCAATCAATACAAAGTCTCTCTGGCAAGAGGAAAGGTATTAACCCCAACATCTTGGCCAAGAGCCAGCTCAAACGTTTGCTTCCTGCCACCTGAAATTCCCTTGCTGGGATTTAGGATCTTCTTTCCCATTTCCCACCCTGCCTAACACACCTGTGGCGTTCCTTTGGGCTGTTGGAGGCTGGTTGTGTTCTGCCCCACAAGGGGTAAGTGCCACCAGCTGGAAAGTTTTGAGCTCCTGTTCCATCCTGTTTTTCCCCTCATGGAAAGTTTTTGTAGCTCTGTTTGAAGTCTCTGTAAGGCATATGGGAGCATGTACAAGACATCATTGCCCATAGTCAAGGTGCAGTGCAAGGGCCTGTCTCAAAATCAGGGGCTTCATGTAGGGTCTTCTGTAGGTTGAAGCGTGATGCATTGTTTTGTCCTTTGTAAAGTCTGGCTACTCTGACCCTTCAGTTTAGTTCTAAGCGATGCAAAGACTAGTAGGACTGAGTCCTCTGACATTTGCATCAGCCATGATGTTGCCACACCAAAGGGTGGCTCATCACACTGCCAAGGGCTGTTTCAATGCCCTTGGGCTGAGATGAGTATCAAGGAACAGGAGGGAGAGAAATTGGTGAGAGGCTCAGCAGAGGCAAGGTTGTGCAAAGCAGTGTGGAGTTCACATGATTCTTAACAAAGAGGCATTGATTGGAGTCTTGCTGTTGTGACAGAGCTCACTAGTGCTTGGAGATTATTTCCAGAGCTTTCTATATGGGGGAGCAAGAACCAGATTTGCAAGTGTGGGAGCCTCAATGTAACAGCACCTCCCGGGCTTTTAGGAGGAAGGGTTGTCAGGTGCAAGAGCCACCAGCTGCCACTTAGTCCGCTCCCTCCCCAGCACCCGTCACACACGAGGAGTCCAGACCTTCCCAGCCCACTGCCTGTGCTGCAGGGCACCATGAGTTCTGCACGGTGCCCCCAAGGCCTTGCATGACCTAGTAAATATCTGGGTTTGGGATCGTGGGGAAAGGCATCAACACAAACCACTTCAGAGGCCAAGGTGGAGGAGTAGGATCTCAGAGGTCTCCACTAATGAGGTCTTGGCACCAACATGTCTTTGGCACTCAGCTGGGCCTTTTTTACTGCTTTTGGTCCTTAACAAAAAATTAACACCAAAAACCTAATGAGTAAAACACATCTCGGCAAGCTTCAACCTATATAGCTAATCCTTCCTCGTGTGCTGGCTGCCCTCTGGGAGGTGTCAGAGTGGATTGGTGGGCACTGGAAGATCTGGCATAGGAACCGATGATGGCAGGATGTATCCCAAGCCTTTTCTCTGCCGTACCGACCACACACATCATTCAGCAAAGAAAAAGCAAGGCGAACCCCAGCGCTGCACATGCACACACACATCCCGCTTAATATGTTCAAGCCTCTCCAGAGGCTGATTAGTGATTTTATTTTCTCCTCCTCTCCCGGCCTTGCACACTCATTGCCATCAATTATCTATGCATTTGCTGTGATGAATTATTGAGTGTATAACGGGGAGAGGGAAGACCCGCCATCCCAGCTCAGTCACCTTGCAAACAAAAGCTCCCCAGAGCATGATGGCCGCTAGTTTGCCCTCTGGCTTCTGATTTAGGATGGGGAGCATGGGATCCAGTGACTTGCAAAACCCCTTTACTCCCTCTGTTCCCCTTCCTCATCATTGCTGTTGAGGTGTGGGTGTTATTGCCATGGTATGGAGCAGAGCAATGGGTGCATTATTTCCCTGATGAGAGGCTTGGAGGAGCGGAATGCGAAGAGTTTACCCTGTCTTGCAAAAGAGCCACGAGTTACTCAGTCACCTGGAAAGGAAACACGATTTCCGCAGAGTGTTTGGGGTTTTTGGGGGTATTTTTTGTTTGTTTTGTTTTGTTATTTCTTCTGCTGGTTTTTTTTTTTCCCCTTTTCCCCTGAAGCCTCTAGAAAGTTTGGAATGTGTTTTTGTTAAAGCTGCTACATGCAGGGGCCTGAATTCCAGCTTTAGCAGCGTTTTGTTGTTGGCAAACAGTCCTCAGCTGGCATCAGCTTTTTCCCTAGACGAAAGTCTGACTCTTTACACCTGGGCAGAGGTGGGTTCTGCAGGACCATTCTGGGGTCTGGTTCAGGGTCAAATTCATCAGCACCAAAGTCTGCTGTTTCTCCAATTTGTGTCCAAGTACAGTCTGCACTGATGCATAACTCTCATGGCAGGGGTCGGGTAGAAGGGGGAGCGTAGGACTGGGAATTGTTACTACTACTTAATGTCAAGAAAAATAACTTGATTTTTAAAAAGGTCATTCATTAATTTGCAGAGAAATCATAGCATAAAGAAAGGGCATAGTAATGATGAAGTGAGGGATTGGGTTGATCTCTCTCGTGATATATATCACATTCTCTGCCAGGTTAGCTGGCAATATCTTTATTTAAGGGGCACATCTTAGGTGCCCATCCCTGGGCAGTGGTGGCCTTCAGCCTGGTGTAGCCTCCTGCGTGCAGTGCTCCTCGTCCGCACACCCTGCTAGGAAGACACCGTCCTGTCCTCCCAGCTGCCCTGCAAGAGCAACTCCGAGGAGAAGCTGGTGGCTTTCCGTCCTCTCCTCTCTGGGGTTTGGCTCATCTCTTGCTTTTCTGGCGCTGTAAGGAGGTGCTGGGCCACGACTTCCTGCTGTCGCGAACAGGGCCTCTTTTACTGGGATGTTGAAAGCCTGGTTCAAAGGGAACCGCTGAGGCCTGTGGGGGGTCAGGGAGCTTGTTTTAGGAGTGGAGCCAGCTGTGCCATCGCCCCAGCC
Source organism: Astur gentilis (assembly GCF_929443795.1). Taxonomy (NCBI): domain Eukaryota; kingdom Metazoa; phylum Chordata; class Aves; order Accipitriformes; family Accipitridae; genus Astur; species Astur gentilis. The sequence continues at coordinate 5,511,527 of NC_064884.1, forward strand.
CCAGGCAGGCTCTGCTCGGGGGCATGGACCCTTCATGAAAGAGGTGGGGACCGGTGCTGATGAATCCGCTCTCCTCCAGCCTTGGGAGAAAGAGGGAGTGCTGAGCACACCTACAGCCAGGCAGCCGTGAGATGGGCGGCAGGTTGTTCCCAGGGCCTTTGCTACGTGATTGCTTTTGCTCTCTGGCAAGCTCCCACATGCTTTGCAAGGCTCTAAAGACTTCAGAGCCAGACTGCTTGGCAAAGCTGTTGCTCACCTCCGCGGGTGTGGGCAATTCTGCAAGAGGCTCTCTCACCTCCGGGGTAGAAGGAGCAGCATATGTTGCAAAGCATGTTGGAGACATCTCCCCCCTCCCCATCCACCCGTTCTTTCCTCAAATCCCAGCATAGCGTTATCTAAACCCAGCCCTGCTCTGCACCCAGCGCTCTCATTTCATCAGGAAGGCTGTTGTGGGCCATGGGGTCCCACAGGGCACAGGCCAGGCCGGTGTCAGAAAAGTCTTTTCACTGTGTCTTACTGCCTGGACATTCTTCTCCAGTAGGCCAGTGCCTCCGGGTGGCATGGAAAGACATGGTCCAGCTGTGACTTTATCAGAGCAGAAACATTCCTTCCCTCTGGTTTCTGGAGGGACATGCATGGCAAAAATGGCCCTGGCTACACTGGGAGGGGGAACGTGCAACCCTGCCAGCTCAGCTGACAGCCTCTGAGGACTTGATGGCTTCATGCGTGCAGGCACATGAGGGCACCGGTGCTTTCTGTGGCTGTAAGCAGTGCTGAAAAACATTTTTCAGCACCCAGCTGCAATGCTAGGGTGTGGGGCAAACCAGCGCTTGACTCAGGGAAGGGGGCAAGTTCACACAAAGCTCTAGAGACCGAGTTTCGGTCTTAACTGCTGACGACTGTGGTCAGCTGATGGCGTCTCATGGCCGGGCTAGATTGTTGAGGCTTGTCCTCAGGGTCACAGGCTTGGCACAGAGGGAAGGAGAAGGGGAGAAAGAAGAGGCTTAGATGAGATGTGGGGACTGAGATCAGTCTGAGTACAGCAGGCATGGAGTGAGGGGACAACATGGGAGCGTGCCGAGAGGACGGTAAAGGTGGTGTTTGTGGGTGAGAAGACTTTTGTATGCCTGCACTTGTGTGTGTGTGAAACTGCAGGAAGGAGTCTTTTGCTCAGGTTCACATGTAGAAGTCATAGGGCACATCTACTGAGGACTGTGGGGGTTAAGACCAAGTTCATTTTGGCCTTGCACAGGGAGCCCGTTCTTCCCCTGGAAGGACAGGGTGGGGGTGACATTTCAGAAATGCTCTGTCCCCTCAGTTAGACGATGCTGTCCTGTTTCTCTTGCTATGCATTTTTTCTTTCCCCAGCTTCTCTGTCTTTCATTACCCTTTCATGTTCCTCACTCTTTGTACATCTTTCTTTTTTTATTACCCCTTTCTTTCCTTTACTCTCAGGCTCCCAGAATACATCCAGTTTCAGATTCTGCCAGAAGCAGTGAGCAAAACCTGCTTTTCTTGTTCTTACCACCTTGCTTCTCTGTTGTATTTATCATATAAATACTGGCTGTATAATTACCAGAGCATTATCTTTAAACATACAGATTAGGGAAAGACACAGTGGCAGCCAAAGATGAATTTCAGGGTCGGTCTGGTGGGAGACATTTTTCTCCAGCTGTAAGGGGAGGAATCGACTGAGACAGAATAGCAGTCATGAACACCAGCCACCACTTTTCCCAAGCATGTTTCATCTTTACTCCACAGAATCAAGATGGAAGGTTCCTAAATGCAGCCACTTCTGGGGTTAAAAAAAGGCCACAGAAATGATCTAGATCATGCAGGTAGATCATGCAAGGTATATAGGCGCTGCTGTAAATCTATTCTTATATGGGAACTATTCATAGAATCATAGAATCATGGAATGGTTTGGGTTGGAAGGGACCTTAAAGATCACCTAGTTCCAACCCCCCTGCCATGGGCAGGGACACCTTCCACTAGACCAGGTTGCTCCAAGCCCCATCCGACCTGGCCTTGAACACTGCCAGGGATGGGGCATCCACAACTTCTCTGAGCAACCTGTTCCAGTGCCTCACCACGCTCACAGTGAAGAACTTCTTCCTTACAGCTAATCTAAATCTACCCTCTTTCAGTTTAAAGCCATTACCTCTTGTCCTATCCCCTTGTAAAAGATCCCTCTCCAGCTTTCTTGTAGGCCCCCTTTTGGTACCAAAAGGCTGCTATAAGGTCTCCCTGCAGCCTTCTTTTCTCCAGACTGAACAACCCCAACTCTTTCAGCCTGTCTTCATAGGAGAGATGCTGCAGCTATTGCTACTCTGAAATCAGGGCTGAGTCTTTGCAGCTCATTTAATTACTGATGCATTTCCAATAGGATTAAATGGATATCTGAGTGTGTGTTAGCATATGTTAGGACATGCTATGGTGATAAATATCAGTGTTTTCATATGCCTCCAGATACGCATGCTCTGTATATTTACAATAACTGATTTACTGTCATCCAAAGTTGAAGACAAAAAGAAGGGAAGTATTATTGATCCAACCTAGTGCCTTTTGGTGATCGTGAGTCCTAGGCTGGCTGCAGAGCATTAGGGCTGGTCGTAGTGAAGTGTGAACCCCAGTTGTGGGAAGGAAGGTGTTTATGAACAGGAATGGAGCTGCAGGTGAGTGCAGGTAGTTGCAGAAGGTACTGAGTGCCTGTAGCCATAGACTGCTCTTGTATCAGCCATGCCAAGAAGCAGCAAATGGAATAAATAAAGGAGTTCATGGGCCTGATGTCCAAGAACCATTCTTTTTCTCTCTTCCTCTGAGAAGTACACGTATATTCATGTCTTTCCATTTTATTGCAGGGCTGCAAGCTCAGACTGTCTTAGTCAATGACACAGTCTCGGGGTTTATCGGGACAGATGTGGTCCTGCACTGCAGCTTCACCAATCCGCTCCCCAATGTGAAGATAACGCAGGTCACGTGGCAGAAAGCTACCAATGGCTCCAAGCAGAATGTGGCCATCTATAACCCTGCCATGGGGGTCTCCATCCTCTCTCCCTACAAAGAGCGAGTGACTTTCCGGAATCCTTCCTTCAAAGATGGCACCATTCAGCTCTCTCGGCTAGAGCTGGAGGATGAGGGAGTTTACATCTGTGAGTTTGCTACCTTCCCAACTGGCAACCGGGAAAGTCAACTCAACCTCACTGTGCTGGGTAAGATACTGGACAAGCTTTGTAGTGTGAACCATTGCCTCCAGTTAAACAGATCTCGAGGAACCTGACAGTCATGTCCTGGGAGCTCAGGGCAAAAGTGAATCTCAGATGTAAATTTTACCTATGATGATCTTTCAAGTTGACTGTAAAGAGGTGAAGAGCAGAGAACCCAGGGTAGGTGGTTCACTGAGCTAGCACAGGAATGCCTCTTCCTCTTTCAAAGCCTCAGTTCCGCTATCGCTTAATGCAGATGCAATAACAGTGACCTGTTCCGTAAGGGAGTGGTGACTTTTAATGAGCTGGTGGCTGTCAAGTGAACAGAGAGAAAAGACAACAGAGAGATCCTAAGCACAAGTAGAGCTTGTCCGTGGAGCTTAGGGTTGTGAGCGAATATACCCCACCTAAGGTCTGCACGATTCATTTGCTCTCCAATTTTGGCTTCTCATTCTCACATAGGGCTGAAAACCTATTGCAGGAAAGGATTGACTTTCCATCATTTATCTGTACATCTAGGGCACCTCCACCATTCTTTCCCCAGAGTAGGTTGCTGGCAATTTGCGGCAGCTCTGGATTCACCACAAGGTCTGTCACAGGCTCAGTGGTGCTAGATGGCTCTAGGGTTGTAGTAGAGAGGGTAGCATTGCTTTTCTAACCAACCCTTTGTACCCTTTTCTCCTCCTCCTCCTTTTTGCGCTTCCTTGCAGCCAAGCCCACAAATCGGATGGAGGGCACCAAGCGGCCACTTATTGCTAAGTCTGGCAGGACAGAAAAGATCTTGGTAGCTACCTGCACCTCCTCTAATGGGAAGCCCCCCAGCACTGTCACCTGGGACACCAAGCTCAAAGGGGAAGCGGAGTTTCAGGAGATCCGGAATAGCAATGGCACCATCACAGTGATCAGCCGGTACCGGCTGGTGCCGAGCCGGGAAGCCCACCGGCAGCAGCTAATGTGCGTGGTCAATTACCAGCTGGACCGCTTCACCGATAGCATGACCCTCAACGTGCAGTGTAAGTGAGCATGGGTAGGGCTGGAGAGCAGTGCTCCATGGTCAGTCCCAGGGGTGGGTGATAAAGTTTGGCAAAAGAGGAGTTTTCTGAAGGGAATACGTTGGTCTGGTGGAGGCACTGAAGTAGGGGGCTGCTCTGTTTTTCTGGAGAGTGAAAACTGAAGTGATCATGGAATAATCATATGCTTTCTCTTTTCCACACCTTCTTTCTCTCTGCCTCTGCCACATCCCTTTGTTCCTGCCCTTCTTTCTCTCCTTCATTCACCCTCTCTCACATCCCTTGTCCCACCATCTTTCCCATGTTGCAATCTCTCTCCTTCTCCCACCCCTGCCCCCTCATCTCTTCCTATTTCATTTTCTCCCTCTTGCTTTTCCATAACTCTTTCCTCTCCTTTTCCATCGTGCTTTTCTATCTTTTTCATCCCCTGCAGATGAGCCAGAAGTCACTATTGAGGGCTTTGATGGCAACTGGTTTCTCAACCGGAAGGATGTGAAGCTGATATGCAAATCTGATGCCAACCCCCCAGCTCACACCTATGAATGGAAGCTGTAAGTGCCTACAGTGCTTCTGCTCTCAGCAGCACATATGATCTTCGAACAGGGCCAAGGAGTCTCTGTAGAAACCTCAGTCACCCTCTGGTCAATTAGGGCCCAGTCCCATTACTGTCAGTGGTGTCACTCCAAGGTAAAACCTGTGCATGTGAGGGGAGAGCTGGACACTTGTAGTTGCTGGAGCTGTGCACCTGCAGAATGCTCAGAGCCGATTCTGGTTCCCTGGCACAGCTCTGCCAGGAGGCCCTCGTTGCACAGGGACCAGAACTAATTTCTTTATTTGCGAACCAGGGAAGGTGCTGTCTTCAGCCTTTGCCTTTCTTGCTCACCCCCTCCTGTGCTGGCCATCCTCTGAAGCTGAGCTCGTCAGATCCAAAACAAGGCCTACTGCCCTGCCAGCCCTGTCTAGAGGGCAGCCTGTGCTTTAGAGGCAGGCAATGCAGTGTTTGAAGCAACTAGGGCGATGGACTTGTTTTGGGTGGGTGGGCTTTATCTGAAGTTTCCCATGGCCCGTGGCCCCAGCTGACAGAGCTGGGGCTAGCATTTTAGTTGAGCCACACAGAGCCACCTCACCTTGCGATGGACAGAGGTTATCCCTTGTCTTTCAGCTGGGTCTTCCTCTAGTGTCTTCCAGTTGAGTCTCAGGAGGGAAGGGCAGTGGGTAAGGATCATACACCCCCCGGCTCTACCACGCTGGGATGGAGCTTGCCACCAGCGCAGTGCAGCCTCAATACCCACGATAACTTCCTGTTCTCGCTTCGCTGGAATAATATTCTGCCCTGGTGATGTGAAGCGGCTGAGATATGACAAGGTGAATAATTTGCCCAGCACCACTAAGTGCTTCAGTAACAGAGCTGGAAAAGAACCCAGGATTTCCCTTCCTTCAAGGGGCACAAATAGCACAAAATTTGTCTGTGTGTAAGAAAACCTTTCACTGGAATCAGCCCCAGCTGTAAGCAGGAGCTCCCCTTTGGAGCACTCATCCCCACATGACTGACATTAAACAGAAGCAATTCCTCGTCCTCCAGGGTTTCAGCTTTTGGCTGAACACACTAAAGGGACTGAAAAGTGAGCAAGGGGTGTCTGGGGAGTCGGATGGGAATTGATGCAACCTGATGTGGTTCTCTCTCCCTCTCTATTCTATAAGCACTCACGTAGCTTTAAAAAAGAAAGATCAAATGGATCCTTTCTTCTTTTCAGCTGGCATTTGTCATGAGGAAAGAGGCTCTCAAAATGGCTTTGCAAAGAGCTAGGCATATTCTCTCTCATTTTGCTTCCTACATCAAACTGTTCACAGTGAAAGTCTGAAGAGGATTGTTTTTCTTGCCTTTTTTCTAGTTCTCATCCCCAGCTCTCTCCCTCTGTTGGTTCTGCCAGCTCGACTTAAACTCCGAGGGGACTCTCTGGGTTCCTCACAACATTGCCAGGAATGTGTTAGAGGCAAAGATACCCCTTGTGGCACCCAAGGCAGAAGAGATCCCAGTTTAGGCTATCTCTGTGTAGCAGAGCTGACGAATTGAGCTAAGCGAGCCTTTTGAGATGAAGCTGGGGACAGGAGGCAGGTTTTCTCTCTGCTTTTGGGCAAGTCATTTCAGCCCTTTGTTCTGGTATTGCTCACATGCGGGGCTGGAGGCTGAGCGCTTTCTGAGCTCCTGGGCATCAGGTTCTCCATGGCAGGAGCTCTGTTGCTGTGTATAGACACAGCCAGCAGCACAAGCGTCCCCTGATCTCTGTTGGGGCAATCTGCTCCTGCTGTGATAGTAATGCTGAAGGCAGGCTGAGAGCTGAAGCACGGGGTAACCAGGTGCCAAACGTCTCAGCCAGGTGATGTTTCTCTAGCCCAGGACAGGAAAGAGGGTTAGTTACCAACGAGGCTCAAACACAACAGGGAATGCAGGTGTCAGGGCTAAGCATGGCGCTGCATGACCGAGTCTGAGTATTATGTGTCATTTGCACACCTGCTTTACACACTGCGCTGGTAATAAATTCATCTCTGGCAGAAACGGTTCTTGAGAACAGCACATCTTTAAGCCAGGCATTGAGTTGGTCCCTCTGTGCTTGTGTGATTGATGATTATTTTTTTTTTTAACACTAGAAAGAGTTGTTTTCCTATGGATTCTCTGTGAGCTGAGTATATGCCTATTTGTCTGTCTTTAGCCTGCAAGTGCTTCTTGACTTACAGCTAAGAGTCTGGGAGCATCAATACTTTGCTTTGAGAAGGAACTGTGGGGAGAAAAATGGAGAGAGAGAAAGCATGGAATTAAAGAGTACAGGTTTCTAAGCCCGATAGCGCTTCAGTCCAATTCCCCAGCCTCTCCCTTTTTGCACACTTTGTGGGTCATTTAGGACCGAGTATAGGATTATTGACCTGAGCAGATGGAAAGGAAAGATGGAGTGCAGCTGAAAGTAAGGAGAATGGAATCAGAAGAAGAGGGAAGTAGAGAGTGAGAGAGAGCAAGTGAGACTGGGGGAAATAGAAGCAGAAAGGGAGGAGGAAGAAAAAGCTGGGGTACAGAGTTGCCCCCTGGCTCTTTCAGCCCAGTCTCCTGCTCTCCCGTTCTTAGTCCCAGGCTGCCTATGAGTGGGGCCCTGCAAGAAAGAGGCAAACCAAGCAAGTGGGATGAAAGCCTGATAAATAACTGTACTGCAGCCAGCCACCTAGGCATGTGGCGCATAGGCGTGTAGGGAGGTAAGAAATGGGAATCAGATCCATGGCCATCCCCTTCCTTCCCACAGTGCCACTTTGGTAAAATTAAACTGATTCCTCATTTCTTTGGCTGGGTAGCCAGAGAAATAGCCACCAGCATCTTTGGTTTATCCATGTGCTTGTATGTGCCTCTTCCCCTTCCTGGGGCTCAGGAAGCAATTACTGCTGATGATGTTTTGCTCCTGCCTGGAATGTAAAAACCAGCCATGCTTTCCTCTCCTCTCATTTGGATCATGATGAGCAACAGTCAGGGGAGCTGTTAGAGGAAGCAATAGCCTTTTTTAGCATCCCACACCACAGTCTTTGGATGTGCCCTTGTGTTTGTAGATTCAGGGCCCTATAGGCAGAGGACCAACGTTAGGCTATTCTATTCTTCCATCAGCTTTGGGATCATTGGCTTGATATGACTGGGAAGGTCTAATGAGTTTGCTATACATATGTGCCTATGTCTATATGTAGACATGAAAAATATGTGCGTGTGCATTTAGGCACTTCTTTACAAGTCTAATTATACCCCCATTATTCCCTTTTGTTTCTTACAAATTGCTGACAATATGTGCACATTTTTGTTGGGAGGAGGGGAAAGAACTCCTTGAGTAATTTTTAATTGCCTAAGAGAAGTAATTACTTTACTTTGCTTCAGTAATTAAGAATAACCAGGCCATGTGTGTCTTTTCCTAACACACAGGGGTTTTTTTTATTTTTTATCTGCCTTTGTTCATTTATTCTGTGTATCTCTAGACTTAGTTTAGCATTATTGCAGTTTCACACTTATCTGACTATAATGACATAGGCAAGTCATAGATGGCAGGGCTCTAAATCAGCACTGCTTTACTCCAGCTTGAGTTGCAATTAACACTGGCTGATCAGCTGCACAGGAGAGTTACATGGGCAGGAAACAGGAGTAAAGCAAGGTCAAGCTGGTGTCCCATTCCTGTGTTTTCCATCAAATGGAAAGTCAGGGATGGAGGAACACCCTGAAGATGAGCCCGCTAAAGGCGAGACACCTGAAACAAGAGTGACCTGGCCATCTTAACCTAAGCTTGTACCTACTTGGGGATTGTGCTGGAAAATGAACCGCTTTAAGGCTTTGAGTCTGTTTTCTGGATAGGGGAGAACATAGAGTGAAAGTGTTCCACATCCTGTTAGCCAAATCCAGGGGGCTGTATGTGACCCAAATATGTCCAATCTCCCTTGTGATCACAGAGAAGGGGAAAAAAACCACAATCCATGTAAAGAACCTGATTCTCATCATGCAGTGGATTTACCCTGGAGACACTCTACTGACTTTTTTCTGTAATGCTGCTGTCTGAGGGTTTGGTTTCAAGGCTGACTACATTAATGGGTATTTTCCAGCCAGCACCACTAGGTTCTGGACCTGCCCAATGGCAAGTGCAGAACCAGCATGTCAGTGTCACCTCTGCAATACTGCTTGACCCTACTGAGTATCATCTCTGGGGTCAACCATGATCTTTGTTTCCCCTAGGCCAAACGGGACTCTTCCAGGGAGCGTGGAAATCCAGAACAATACCATCTACTTTAAAGGGCCTGTCTCCTACAGCGTGGCTGGCACCTACATCTGTGAGGCCTCCAACGCCATTGGTACACGGTCGGGCTTGGTGGAAGTCAATGTCACAGGTAGGAAAACACTCGGTGTGCTTTGAAAGACCGAAGAGGAGGAGGAGGTGGGGAGAGGACAGTGTGAGCGGCTGACAAATACCAGTCATCTGTCTGAGTCACCAGTGTCTCCTAGGGGTGGGGAGTTTCATGATGCAAAGGGAGCAGTAAAGTTCCTTGGTTTGCACCAGTTTTGCACTGGTTTGCCTTGGATTTTTTTCTCCTTTCCTCTTGTTGTCTTTTCCTTTCTTACACCAAGATACGTTCCGTTTGTTTCCCCCTTGTCTTCTGCTTTGGATTCAGAGAGATCATTGGACATGTTAAAAGTGAAGACATGTCAAGGAGATATTTGTTAGAGGGTAGAAGAAGGAGTAGGATGAGGATATAGACTGCCACTGAGGCAGTAAAGCATGAGATGGATGAGTCATTTGTTCAGGATGATGTTTGGTGTTTCTGATGTTAGGCAGTTCTCGTGATTTTTCATTTGTGCTCCTTCCAATGCCACGTTGGTCTGTGCACTTGCTCACCTGGCTGCCACAGATTACTGAGAGGCTGTGAGCACTTGAGTAGCTTTGTCTGGATTCCAGAAAGGAATAACATCACAGGACGCAGGCAATGGGAAGTGATGCTGTGTGATGTCATATGAGACAGAAGGAATTTGATGACTTGCAAATCAGTGTAGCCACAGGAGTGAGGAGAAGACGTGGATATGCCTAGGTAGTGTCAGGGAGAGAGAGTGATGTCAAGAAGTAGGTTAAAGAGAAGAAATAACATATGGCAATAGCCTGATTTCAGAGACACAAAGTTATATCGCAAGGCATCACCAAAGGGGAAAAGTGGCTTTTGGTGCTTTGAGAGCGGGGAAAGCAAGTTTACCCCATTTCTTTGGGGTAAAAGGAGCGATTTGTTTTATCAGTGGGTTAATGACAGGCAGTGACCAGCATTTGTGGGTCTCATAAGAGAGATGGAAGTACCTCTTGCAGTAGTGAGTTGGAGCACTGCCACCCTGCAATAAGCTCCGGGTTCTCAGGGGACAGAGGAGGGAGTGACCATCTGATGAAGCAGCACTGCCTGCCTGGGAGATATGCCTGGCAGCTGGGACTACCTGCCAAGGCTCTCCTCTGGCCCCCCAGGTGGCCAGCAGCACTGTGGGGGCTCAGCGCTGGTCTCCTTTCGGTGCTCCCCCTATACCCCAGCATAGGACCATTGCCAGGTGGGCAGGCAGCACAAACCACGGCATATGGCCACTTTTCCAGCTGGGCTCACAGCAGGGACCGTGGGGTGTTGTAGATCCAGACCTTCTCTCTCTGGGGAGAGCAGCAGGACTGTGACTGCAGCCAGGTGAGCGGGAGAGCAGCAGGCTGCCTGCATCCTGGAAATACCTCAGACAGCACAGGTGCATACAAGCTGGATGGGCAATGAGGCACACTGGGGGTTCCCAAGGTGTGGGAAATAAAGGACAAGTCCCCCAGGATTGTTAGCCCTTCCTGCTGTCCAGACTGAGGCAAATCAGAGCGCCCGCTGTTCTGATAGCAGGCCACCTCTCTGAGCCACCCCAGTCCTTGAAGAGTTGTCTAACCTGAGAGTGATGAAATGGGCTTCTCAGAGGGGCTGAGCTCCAGCCCCCTCCACCTGCCCTCTACAGTGCTGAGCAAGTGTAAAGAGGAGGCCCGGGCAGCTGACCTCCTGAAATTAGCAATAACACTATGTTTGGCACCCTCACCACCTCAGCTCCCCTCTTCTGTAACATGGGTAAACCAGGCTAATCTTCCTCTATCCAAGTGCTTGGAGGTCAATGGATGGGATGTGCTAATTAGATGCTAATTACCAACTATTTATTTATGATCATTATCACTGTAGCAGGCCTTTAATTCACACCTCCTGTCCTGGATCCCTGCCCGCTGAGTTGTTCCCAGTATATGCTTTTCTCTGGGGGATTTTTCATTTGCCAGTGAAAGGCACCACAATAACAAAGCTCTTTGTTCAGGACAGACGTGGAGCAGCACCCGCCCTGCCCAGCCCTGCCCAACCGCCCGAAGCTGGGGGAAGGTCGTGGCCAAAATCTGTTCAGCCGCTGGCCATTTTATGGGAGTTGCCACCGAAGGCACTGTGTTTCTGGGACAGTGCAGGCAACTGCCTGGTACAAACTGAGCAGACTCCCTTCCCATTAGCAATAGAAAACCATCCTACTTAGTAACAAGCACCTTGGGTCACATTTGAAAGGCTGATCAGAGGGAAAAAGCCTACAAACTCAGTCCCCAGTCGCAGAGAAAGAGGTGGGATAGGTATTGCAGAAGACAACTTAGAGAGGAGCAGGCTCTCTTCACCATGTCTCATTTTCCAATTCTGCATAGCCTGTATGTCCATTTCTTGGTGTTGCTCTGTCTACCCAACCACCCAGTATCTCTTGAGGTGTCAGGACACATGTTCCCAAACACCAGATACAGCCCTCTCTTCATATTTCCTGCTGCCACCTGCCAGGGTTTTATCTATCTCAGCATCACAATAGCATTGCAGCCCGGGTGGGCTGCACCGACTCGCCTGCGTGGGCATGGGCTCCTCTAGGGACAAGGATCTGTGGGTTCCACCTCCGAGGTTTGGTTAATGTCTCCCTTCCTGATGGTTTTTTCAGGGGACTGGTAGAGCATTGTTCGCATGCTCGATCAGCGCAGTGCTGGCAAGGGAAGCGGGGACTGGCAGGATTTCTGGGGAATGACTTTGGGTTGATGTCTGCCTGCCTGCAATCTCAATTTATTCCCAAAGGTCCGAATTGTGGGGTTGAGGTTAAATGAGAGGGAAGGAAGGGCACACCCACAGCTGTCCTGTTAGGAGGGATTAGCAGCCAACCCGTTAGGCCAGGCCTCCGCCACATAAAAAATCCATTTTTAATAATTCATGGAATCTGAATATGTTTATCCAGTTCTCCCTAAGGACCGATTAGGTCAGTGCTGGGGAGGGCTCAGCCGTCTTCGCTCAGCTATTACAGGTACATTTGTTTGGGTCTCGCAGGCAATTTAGGGATTGTCAGTGGACCACGAAACCTCTTTCAAGAGCTGCATGCAATAAATGGAGTTCAATCTAGTGAGCAGCCAGCCTTGGGAGAAAAAAAAACACAGAAGGCTGATGCAGAGAAAGCCCTGCAGTGGCTTTTCCCCCTCCTGTCTCCCTGCGTACAGGCATCCCTCCTCCTGCTACCCAGCATCCTTCCTCCCAGCCCCAGCCCCAGAGAGGAGGAGTGCAGGGCTAGTTCAGCCCCCTCATGGGGAGGGTGATTTGTTCAGGGGGAGAAGGCTGAACGCTTCTATTAGAGTTATAGCGCATTAAAGAGATTGATAAGTGGAGATTTAATATTTTATTCCAGCAATCTGTTCCTGTAATAGCTTCTCCTGCCTTGCAGGACCTTTGTCAGTCGCAGCCAAGCCATGTAGTGTGGCATGTAACTATTTATTACAGGCAGTTGGGTGACATAATAAAAGGCTGTGGTTATGGACTGCATGCGTGTCCCTGCGTGCCTGCACACGGGTGTGGTGGTCCTGCACAGAGAGCTGGTCATGTACACAAACACATAATGTGTGATCCCAGTCTGCATCCTGGCATGCAAATGGGCCTCCCAAACCTGCATGCCTGCACAGGGATGTCCTGCTGCGCAGTCATGTGTGCATGCAGGATGCGAGAGCATCAGTGCATTGGCATATGTGAATATGCATGTATTTATGAACATGTGCTTAGCTGTATGGGCTGGTGTGCAGCAGTGCATGTACATACCCTGGCCCTTGTGCATGTGTGTACATATGCATTTGTGTGGGTATGCAGGGGGACATTCATGCACTTGTGTACTGGCTTCAGCCAGAGGAAACACAAGGAGAAAGATGTCGTTAAAACATCTCTTCTCCCCGTGGGCCTTCAAGCACCAGGCAAACATCAAAACCGAAGGAGGTTCACAGTGCTGGAGCTGGGAGAGCAGAGCCTGTGCTGAGGCAGGGACTGCTATCAGCCTCTCTGCTGCAGGGCTCCCACCTGTTTCCCGAGGCCGGGAAGGGGTCTTATCCTTCAGGATTCTGCAAGCTCCCCCGGATTTCCCGGAGACAGGACATGATATGCAGGTGCCCCAGGGACGGGCTGTGAGGACAGGAGGCTCTGTGCAGTTCCCTGCCCAGGGCTGTGCCAGCCTTTGGGCAGGCAGCTTTGCAGCCCTGGCCTTGGATGTGCTACAGGCTGTGGGGGAAGGAAAGGTTGGCAGGGGCTGACGGCCCCCCCCCCGCCCCCGTTTGCATGGCTTGCAGCAGGGAGTTATTTACACACCACCAGCAATCTTGTCCCAGCAAGGTCACTGCAAACAGCCTGTGGGGCTCACTGGAGCCCTCTGCCATGCGACAGCAGGCCTTTGCTACGGGCTTAGAGCGCAAGAGAAAGCCCTTTCCGGGAAGCGTTAAATCCCAAGCCCAGAGCAGGTGCACCCAAAGCCCAGCTGCCGGCCAGGGTCATGCCATGCTGCACCAGCAAGCGCTTGTGGCTGCTTTAGGTGGGAAGACAGGGCCAGGGACTAAAGAGGAGCAAGCCGGGGGTTGGGGGGGGGGTGTCCGTCTGATGCTAATCTTCCGGATGGCGGGTAGGAGCGTCTGCTGCATCCTGTCTGACGGCATCTGTGCCAGCCGCCCCTGCGGGAGCAGCGCTTGATTGACAAGCGATAGGTGACCTGACAGAGAGATTAAAACCTAAGACACGTTTGGCATCTGGCCTAAAAGCCATCACACTCTGAAATGCCAGTGGCAGCTGCTAAACTTCTGGATTAGTTGCCAGTGGTTTTTCCACCCCCACCGCCTCCTCTCCCCCCTGCCCCCTCTGCACGAGGAGAGCAGAAAGCCCTGGTAGGGAGAGGAAAGGCAGGATCCGTTGAAGCGAGAGATAGGCATGCATAGGTGCAAGGGCTGTTGTGAAGGAAAAAGGACAGCAGTGCTACGGGCTTCTCAAATTGCAGCCCTCTCCGGCCTGAGGCAGGTCCAGAGGTATCTCCATATCTTCACTCATGCACACGTCTGTAACACAGCAGCTCAAAGTCCTGGGATAATTTGGTGTGGACTGTACTGGCAGGGAAAGTTTGCCATCAGCAATCTGCCTCTTAAAAAACCCCACACGATCACCGCTCTATTTGCTGAGGTCATCTGGGAACTGAGAAGCTCCATGAACCCACTGGAATTAAGGTTCCTGCTCCTCGCCCTGGCTAGAGCCTGCCAAAGGCCCCCCTGCTTCCCGTTGCAGCAGGTGTTTGCTTTTGCAAGGCTGAAGGAAATCCAGGGCCTTCCTCTGGAGGAGCTTCGTGCAAGGAGCAGCTTGGGCTGACGCATGTCCAGAAGGTAATTTCTCATGGAGTTTGACATTTTCCTCAATGCCCACGGCCACAGTGAGAATCTCGGCTGGTGCTGGGTTTTTCCTTGGCCCTTACGATTGAAGGGAAAAGGATGGAAATGTGACTTCAAGAAAAAATGTGTCCACAGGAAGTAGTATCTTTTAAAATATCTAAGCAGTGTGGTGAGCAGAACGGCTTTTGAAAGCTGGTTTCCTGTGGATCTGCGTATTGTAGAAGAATTATTTGGTGTCTGAAAATATGCCTTTTCTGATCTGGGCCCTTCCTGCCCTTGGGAGCAGCCTCTTGTCCCTCTGGGTTCTCTGATGTCTAAGGAGGTTTAGCTCCCACCTCTGCCAGGGATCCCACTCCAGCTCTCCCCAAGAGCTTTATGATAGGGATAATTTTGGCTCATTCTTCTTCTGTCAGATAGCACTGAAATTGACCAGCAGGTTCAAAAAGCATTAGATAAGGGATTGATGGACAGGCAAGATGATTTGCATACGTCTCATTTTTATTGGAAAGCAGCCATTAAAAGAAAGATGTGATTTTTAAAACATGAGTTTTTGAAGCCACTCTTGCGATGGGGAAGGCCTGGTTTGTCTCTGGGGTGGCAGCACTGCTATGCCCTGGGGTGCTGCCGGGAGAAGGCAGGAGCTGAGGCAGGGAGGTGTCTCGGAGCCCTCCGCCTTGCATGGACGGATCAAAGAGAACCTGTGGGCTCGGCCAGGTGCCAGAGCGAAGCCCAGGGCGAACCCCCGTCTCCCTGCGCTCCCAGCTGCCGCCCCAGAGGTCTGGCTCCTGGCACAGGGACAGGAAGCTGGGCTGAATGCAACAGCTGGCAGAGCCGGGCAGTGGGCAGATAGTGTTGCTGCTTTAATTCCTATTCATACAGTACTCCCTCTTTTTATGAGGGCTGGGGGGGGTAGCAGGAGGGGGGGGAGGCTTTTTATGCTGGCATTAAAGCCTAGCTTGTTCCCCCTCCCTCCACTCTGCTGTCTCCTGTTTCTCCAGTCCGCTTTTCACAGCGGCTTTAATTCTCTCCAGACTCTTCCTAATGGATTTTTCACATGGGGCCCCCAGCACACTCGGGCATGGCACCAGTTTCCAGAAATTTCACGCACCCCTCGAACACAAAAAGGGGATCCTTTTCCCACACTTTCCCCTCTCTCCCCAGGCTGCAGTTCCGCTCTCTTCTGCACCCCAGACACGAAACTCGGTGGGCAGGGGGGGTAAACCCCGCTTTGTGGGGCTGACAGCAGTGGATGCATGCGGAGCGACACCCGCTGAGAACCGGACCTGTCCCGAGTCATTAATTAACCTGGCCCTTGAACACCAGGGCACCGTGGCGGAGGGCTGCAGGCATGCCAGGCTGTGCCGGGTGCCCGCCAGGGCCTGGCTCCGGGGCAGGGCTGGAGGAGGCCGACAGCAAAGGGAGCCGGGGCAGGGCGGGGGGAATCCGGCCTGGGGCGCAGGGTGGGCTGCTGCTCCCTGGTCACCAGCTGGCTTTACGAAGGGGACCTCGTCGCAAGGCAGAGGCACGCCAGGGCAGAGCCCGGGCCGGGACCCGCCGCTCCCTTCCCGGCTCGGCTCGCTGCAGCCCAGCGGCCACGGTGAGGGGCTCCGGCAGCGCCCACCCAGCTGCTCCGGAGGCATCGGCGGTCTGTACCGCCATCCAGCGGCGGTGTGAGGCCTGTGCCCTCCCCCTGCTCCGGAGCGGCCCGTCCCCCTCCGTTCTGGGGTCGCTCACGCCTCGTTTTTACCCGTCGTGTCCGTCCCCTCCCGCCTCGAACCGGGGCTTAGCCACGTTCCCCCGCCGCATCCCCAGAGCCACTTCGCTTATCCAGGCTCCGGGGGAGTGCGGTGGGTGGACGAGGCGGGGGGGGGGAGGAAACTGTGTGGGGAGGGAGGGGACGAATTCGGCTGCTGGCTTGCGATCTTCCCATCTTTCTTCTCCCTCTCTTCCCACAGTTTGGTTTTGTTTTCTCTGGCATGGGAACTGGGCCACGGCGAGGAGGATGGGGATGGGATCTGAGCAGAAAATAGTTCCTTCCCCGAACAACGTGTGAAATCCAACACAGCGGCGTGTTAGTTTTTGTGTCCGCGGCGTTGGCAGTGGCAGGGGGGGAGGCATGTAGGCGAGTGCTATCTCGGGGCGGACAGCACAAAGGGCAGGAAAAAAAGAAATATCTATGAGAAAGGTAGAAAAACATTCCCCTTTTCACTTCATGCGTCCAACCTGGGCGGCTAATGAGGCTTTTAATAGAAAAGTGGGCCAAGCTCCTTTTGAAATTGTGCACAGACTTCCCTTCTCAGATGTGTCTGTTTTCCAGAGCTGGGAGGCAGAGGGGATCAGTACGGCTTTAGGGATCCTGTGCCCAGCATACGCACCGTATCTGGGTCTTTTGAGGGTGGCGTATTGGTCCTATGCACAACATCAGCCTTGCTGCGGGGAAAAGGTAGGAAGAGGCTTCAGATCAGAGCTGTGGGGTAGGGGAAGATAAAAGATACAGCCCCTGGGATCTGAGCCAGCTTGCTGGTCTTTCCCTGCACCCACTTAAGCTCCAGGTGGACCCCTGCTTTATACACAGTTTTGGGAATTGGGCACCACGGGGCTGCAGAAGCTGTGATGGCAAGGAGCGGTCCTGGGGAGATGGCATGGGCAGGGGTAGAAAGAGCTGTGTGGATGCTTGTGTGGTTGAAGCTGAGCCCTCAGCAGCGAGGATTACCAGGGGGTGGATACCAGGGGCTGGACGTGACATTTCTTGCTGTGTCTGCAGAGAGGTTTTGCATTAACCAGCTGGCTATGACAAGTCTTCTGTTGATGCAACATGTGGTTTTGGCTTTCCAGAACCCAGTCCCAGCTCCCTATGCTGAAATATATGCCCTCGCTCCTGCTCTGAAGGCTGTCTTTGGAAAGAGATGCTGGCTCCTGCCTGCACAGCGTCTTGCTCCTCATTCTGGCTGCAGCAGGGAGGCCCTCCATCTGCCTGTCCCCCAGCCTGTGCTGCCCAGTCTGCTGCTCTGCTCTGTGTGTGGTTTCAGGCTCCTGAGGCTTTGCTCAAGGCAAGTCAGTACTGCAGAAACCAAGATGCTGTTGTTGGGCTGATGTCTCAGGACAGGCAGGAATGAAACAGCTCTCAGGCACAGGCAAAACATTTATGCTGCAGGGATCAGGCCAGAAATTGCTTGATTTCAGTACCCTTATCCAAAATCCGCAGCTGTTTCAGGAACTGCCTCTACGCAGGGGAAGCTCTTTTCTCACCTCTTCCTTAGCAGCTGGGCTAAGCTGTGCTGGAGGGAAACCCACTCCCTGCCCAGCTCCTGCTTGTTCAGGGCTTCCTGGCCTGATGCAGAAACGTGGCTGCCAGCAGCAGGCAGTCCTGCAGGCACATGAAGAGGGGGCAGGAAGCAGACTCTTGCCTCATATCCCTTTTGAATTTGCGGCCTTTGAGCCCCTCCTTCCCCACTGCCCCATCCCGGCTGCTCTTCTGGGAGGGCGTGCTGAGATTGCTAGTCAGTCTGAGCCTGTCCTTGGCTGCCAGAGTAAAGAGTGAGGGCCAGGAGGCTCCAGAGCAGCAATGAAGGCTTGCAGCTATGAGCAGGGCTGGCAGACAGGCCTTGGGGGTGGAAAAAGCAGTCTGAGGGGTCTGAGCATGGAGTGCAAGGGCAAGGCAGCCAGAGGACATTAACCAGGCGCCTGCTGTCTGAAGTCAGAGGCAAGGTGAAGGACTGAGACAGCCATGTGGTGCTTAATGCCTCATGGGCACAGGTGCTCAACAGGCAGTGTGTGAAAGCTGAGTTTGGCCAGGGGCTGTAACTGTTCCCAGGGAGTGCTAGGAAGGTTGATTTAAGTCCTGGATCAAACTTTATCTGCGCCGAAGTGTAGGCGTTGGACTGCATGAAAGAGAAGAGAGCTTCTTTCTCATCTCTTTTCTTTTTCTCTTTTGAGTTATTTACTTTTTTTTAAATAGGTCAGGGTAACTGCAGGAACAAGATGAGCATGAGTAGTGGCACTATGCTGGCCACGGTGATAGCAGAAGAGAAAGGAACAGTGGGAGGTCTGTGTCCCCATGCTGCAGAGCACAGCCGGGTCAGCAAGTGGGTTCAGGAGCCAGCCGTGACTCTGAGCAGCACTGTGCAGCCGCAGATCACTTGTGGGGTGGGTGGGAGGAGAGATCACAAAGTGCCACTGCCTTCTGGCCCAGCCTAGACTGGTTGGAGCCAGGCTGGGCTGGGCTGCCGAGGCGGGGGATACAAAGCTGGTGGGTCTAGTGTGGCATATACAGGAGCAGTTGTGGAGCTCGGTGCCCACTGTTGGATGGGATTTGGGTCTTGCTCCCCGGCAGGAGCATCCAGGGGCTGTCAGTATGCTCTGGTAAACCGGACCTGAAATGTCACCCAATAAAATGGGAAGTGTCTGCACTCAAGGCACTGAGCTTGTGGGATCTAAGCCCATCTGGAGAAATCAGGTGGTGTGGGGAGGGAACCACTGCTTCCAGCCTGCTGGGCTCCTGCATGAGGCTTGGCGAGCTTGGCACGGCACGCTGCGTTCCCCTTGCTGAGGCAGAGCTCCTGTGCGCTGACCCCTGTGAGGATGCACCCTTTTCCCCTTTCCCTAGTTTTTCCCTTCCCTGTTCCTTACCCTCATCTTCCCACCCCCCCACCCCCCAAAAATGGCAATGAAAGCATGGAGGGAGGGCGCGTTTCCGCATGGTTTGACACTGTTCCCCCTTCCATCTGTCTTTTCCTACCCAGAATTTCCCTACACCCCGTCTCCAATCGATGATCGCAAATCCATGGTGCAGCCGAACATCCCCACACCGGTGATTGGGGGCATAGTGGGAGGAGTCTCGCTGGTCCTGGTGGTGGCCGTGGTGCTCTTTGTGGTACTCCGGCGTCGGCGTCACACCTTCAAGGGTGATTACAGCACAAAGAAGCACGTGTACGGCAATGGCTACAGCAAGGCCGGCATCCCGCAGCATCACCCCCCCATGGCCCAAAACCTCCAGTACCCTGACGACTCGGATGACGAGAAGAAGCCGGGCCCGCTGGGCGGCAGCACCTACGAAGATGAGGACGAGGATGCGGGAGGTGAGCGCAAGCTGGGTGGCCCCAACAAATACGAGGAGGATGCTAAGCGGCCTTACTTCACCGTAGACGAGGGGGAGGCGCACCCCGAACCTTACGATGAAAGGACACTCGGCTTCCAGTACGACCCCGAGCAGCTCGACATAGCGGAGAACATGGTCTCACAGAACGACGGATCTTTTATTTCCAAAAAGGAGTGGTACGTGTAGCTCGGCACCCCATTGCTACACACACACACACACATACACACACATGCGAGTGATGCCCTCCCACTCCCCCTGCATCCCTGCCGAGCGGAGCCGAGCGGAGCCAAGCGTGCCGCAGCCGCTTGCACACACACTGCACGCACGCTCACCCCCCGCACACGCACGCACGCCCCCGGCCAGCCCCCGGCGCTCAGCAGAGACTTTGGACGCTTCCAGCACTGGCAGGAAGGGCGGGCTGGGGCGAGCGGGGAGGGAGGGCAGCTTTGCTTACAGATCATTTTGGGGGCGTACGGGAGGTGGGAGGTTGGGTAATTATTTTCTCGGTTTTGGTTTTGCTTTTTAATTTCTCTTGACGACTTTCGTCCCCTTCTGTGGTGTTTGTATTGGTCGGTGGCTTAGGTGTTACTATTTGCTTTAACGACTGTTGCCCAGCCTGTATATTACACTCTGTTTGTGTCTTCATGTCTCAGAGTGCCCTTTGGCCCCACTTCCCTCCCCAAGGTTCCTCCTCCCACTTCCGCACCCCTGAAACACTGGAATTTGTTTGTATGTTGTCTTCTTTGGGTTTTTTTTTAACCTTGGGAGGGGATCAAGTGGGCTGTCCGTAGAAGGACAGAGGCCAGGAAAGCTTATGGCAGTGGAAACATAGGTGCCATTATCAGGTGAACTGATTTTTTTTTTCCTAATCACTTTCTTTACAGTGGGGTCTGGGTAGCATTCCCATCACCCGCTGCAGGCCTGGGGAGATCCACTCCCAGTTTTTAATGACTCAATAAAAGGAAAATGAGGAGAAAGGGGGGAGAAAAAGCCCTAGAACAAACGCCAGGTGCATGGGCTGATAGCAGGGCAGGGAAACAGAGCTGCCATTTTCCTCCTACAATTTATTATTTCTTGGCTTTTCATTTTCTGTCTTTGTTTGAGTGTTCTTTTAAAAGAAAGAAAATGAGTATTTATTGCTGACTTTTTCCCCCCTGTGATGGCTCAGAGAAATGCTGCCTCTTTTTGTTCTTGTTGCTGTTGTTGTTGCTAGTACCAGCCACAGAGCAGTTAACTCTGGCACAACGATTGTGCATGGTGTGGCGTGGCGTGGCGTGCACACACCTTGCTGCCATTGCCTGGGGAAGGGGACCAACCACTTTGCTTCTCCCACAAACTCACTGCCTTCAGCTCTGGTCTGCAGACCCTGGCAGGGCAAATCTCCCAGGGTACCATCCAGTGTCTTTGAGGGCTTCGGTACAGCATCAGGCCCCTAGTTTTATTATACCACTAAGACTTAATTGTCATGTGTTTACACTTTTTTTCTTTTGCGTGTGTCAGAGCATGGGGGTGCTTCTCTCTAACTCTCCTAGCAACAACCCCAGCCCTTAGATATATTGCTTAGTCTGCATTGATTGCCACTTTTTCAATATCACATCCCTCTTCTAAGCAAAGGCTTGGTAGACAGGGCAGGAGTGAGTGAGCTTGGGGTATTGATCTTGTCCTCCTTCCCTTGAGCCACTGTGTTGTGATGGGGAGGCTTGGATTGCTGCTATCTCTGCTCTGTGGATAAATGGGATTCCAGACTTCAGGGCCCTCTGTCTGACACTGATCATATCCAAATTAGATTCACTGGGTTGGGGCTTATTTTTCTTCTTGTGGGTTGGTGGTTTGGTTTTTTGTTTTTTGTTTTGTGTTTTTTTTTTTTTTTTTAATTTGATGTATAAATAAATCTTTTGTTTGAAAAGAAATCCCCAGTTTTCTGAGCTGTATTATCATGCACATCTAAAAATAGCAGGACTAATTCTCCTCCTGCCTTACCCGCTGGGTTTTGTTCCATAACATCCAGGGGTTATCCTTCTACAAAAGGGAGGGTGGCGAGTCAGAACCACACAGATGAGTCAAGGTCAGATCTCTGATCCAGGCAACCTCCAATGCTTTCCTTTAGCGTGTGGTGCTTGGTCCAGACAACGTGAAGCTCAGCCTGAGCCATCCACAGTTTGTAGCTTGTTCTTACTGCCTTAGTGGTGTAGGGGAGTGGGAAATCCAATTGTTACACTCTAATCTTTCTGCTGTTCCTGCCAGCCCTCCAGGCTTCCTGGCTTCTGGCAAAACAGCCAAATGCCACAGGAAGGCTGCTTTATATCCACTCAAGGCAGGGCAGAGATTCCCTTGGGATCTCTCAGGCTGAACCTTAAAAAATACGGCTAAACTTTCCCAAGTCCGTCCACTGCCACCAGGAGCACCCTGCTACCAAGCAAGCCCCCAGTAAAGGAAATGAAATCTCTAACATCTCTCGATATCTCTGATTACTAGTAGGGGCTGACTGTTAGGGGTGGTTGTAAACCTGCAGAGGGAATGACTTCCATCCAGTGCCTTGGGATAACAGCATACACAGGGCTTTAATTCCCCAAAGTGTGAACCCTGTAATCTGGATCAGGACAGAGCAGCATTGCTGAGCACTGTACCTTAGCCACAGCTTACTCTAAGGTAACATGGGATACACGGCAGAGCCTGCAGAGTTTGTGGTTCTCAGCAAAGTCCATCTCTCAAGTGAATAATCCTTTAGATCTGAATTTCACAACTAGGCTCTAAAAAGGGTTGTGATGCCATCTCCAACACCAAACTCTGGGTGGTCCGTGGCCAAGCGCAGAGTGGAAATCGGTGGCACAGACCCTCCTCTGCAAATTTCCCCCAGTGCAGATACATACTGTGGGGAGATGGATTTGGAAGAAAACTACCTTCTATAAAATCTGCAGGGTCCAGCAGCGATTTTTTCATGTTCTGCGTTAGTCACAGGCAGGGGCCACTGATCTGACCTGGCAAATTCTCATTGCACTGACTCCACAGCACTGCGGGGCCCTAGCCCACAGTGAAGCTGTGTCCTAAAGACCAAAGGTACAAAGCGTTGCAGACGGGCCTGGGAGAGAGCGGGACAGTATAACTGTTCCTGAGTTAAGGTATGGCTTGCAGGAAATATGAACAAGGAGTCCTAAGATATATGCTTTGGTAGTTATTAGCTGTGCACTTAGAGGTGTCATTTTTTGAGATGTAGCCTCCTTGGCTTATTCATTGCCTGTTCACACACTGTCCACATAGTTAGCTGAATGGGGGCTCAAAAAACAGCAGGACTCGGAGATAGCAGAGCAATATGGTATTTCCAAGCTAGAGCCTATATACAATTCCCTTTCTGCTACATCACAGTTTTTGCACCCCGATACTGTGCCAGCACAAGTCTAGGAAAGCGCTCAGCCACTTAGCTCATCAGAGCAGTTCAGAAGAGGGGACAAATGACTATTTTTCATCCAGAACCTGGGCAAGCCTGGAGTGGAAGATCCTTAGACAGTATTACCTGACACAGCAGTGAGGTACCCTGCAAGTTCAAGGTTCAGTAGTGCATTCTTCTCATGCTTGGGCCCTGCAGCATTACTCCATTGGTGCAATTATTCCCACAGCCATAGAGATATGCCACCTCTATGCAGTGATTTGCTTCTTGCTGTCCCTTGCAAGGTCAGCTAATTGGCCAAGAGATTTTTGGGGTGGTAATTAGCCAAGTGATTAGCCATTAATCCATAGCAAGGTAGAACGAAAAAGAAGCGAGGGCAGGGGGAATCAGATTGATGTTTCATCTGAGAGCCGTCTTGATCCAGTAATAATAGCTTCACTCCCTTCTCTGGGTTAAATTGCTCTGAGGGGGCCCTTGAGGGCAATTCAGTCGGGTTTTCCACCAGCATCGGGGGAAAGTGGTACCTGTCTCTACCCAAATGTAGGGCTGAGCTCAGTAGAGGTGCCAAATTGAAGACCATGTGCATCCTGCCTCCTGGGAGGTTCTGCAGGGGAGTGAAGGTGCTGGCGACCATGCAGTACTCACCCCACAGGGGCAATCTGCCTGGTGGCCCCAAGGGCCTCCTGGTGCCTGGGCTGCGAGGGCAGGCAGAGGGGCAATCTGTTCTTTCCTTGGGGGACGGTGTCATTTGTCCCTTTGTACCTCAGTTTCTCGCAACGGGCCAGATTCTGGCAGGCTGGGGTCAAGCTGCCAATTTTAAGTGGTGACGCACTTTTCACAGCTGTGCACAGGAGCTTGCAGGCTGGGCCACCTCTCCGAGGGACCCTCAGGCTGCCTCGAGTGAAAAATCCCCTGCTTCTCTGTCCCCCTTTCATCAGAGGTGCTAAGGAGGCGTAAAACATCCCTGTGGGACCCGGCAAAGAGCAAGCTTCCAGTTGGGAGATGGAAGCTGTTTGTTGTGGTGTCCCAGCATCGCAACCAGCAGCAGAAGATGGGCTGGGAACCTCCTGGCTACCCCTCCGGTCAGCGTGGAGCACGTCCCCATCCTCTCTTAGTTCCCAACGCCTGCTGCAGGCAGTGTTGGCCGCCTCTCTGCCTAGGTGCTAGGGAGCTGCTGCTCTCCAGGAAATGCCCCATTTATGCTGAACCTGAACTGGTGTGTCCCGTTAGTTATACCCGAGTTGGCTTTCTGCCTGGGAAGTGCCATTGCACTGCTTGGGGACTGAGTATCGGCAAAGTGCCTCGGAGACACGGCCGGTTGCCGTACCTCCATTTGAAGGGATCATTGTCCAGATCCCTTTGCTGGGTTCTTGCCAGTGAACAGACATATCAGCGTGGTGCTTTTCCCTTCCCAAGCCCTGATCCTGGATAGCAACTTGAAGCAAAACTTGGGGTACCTCAAGGTTGAGATGCGCTGATGGAAAAGCTGAACAGGCAGATGAGAGGGAGGTCAGCCTGAGCCCTGTGGTACATTGCTCTGGGTCTCGCCACCATCTCAGCAAAGAAAATGCAGGTGAATTTGGGCCGAGCACCCAGATCCTTCCTTGCGTGTAATCGGGGAGCTCTACTGAAGCAGACACATCTGTGTCACAACCCAAAACGAGCCTGTAGTTTATGTACAAAGACAACCCAGCTGTTTTCCTGCTGGGGCTTATCTCTAGGATTATTCATTGCAATTCACCCTAGTAATGTTATTTTCCCTTATTTAATTACCAGATTTTTTTTCCCCTGTTGTTAAATCATTTTCATTCAGCCAGGGGAAAAAAAATTAAAAAAAAAACCCTGAAGATTTCTTGGTTAAAAAAAATCAAACAAACTGAAATGGTAGCACCAAATTGATTGCAAAGACATAAGGGACAAAGGGAGCCATTTTCCTGATGTTGAGTCAAAAAAGAAACACGGCAACTGTTCAGCAGAAATCACTGAGGGTTCGAGAGAGAGAGAGATTCAAAAGATTGATCTTCAAGCAATTAGAGAAGGGAATGCAATTAGAACGGGAGGTGCTGCTCTCCTTTGCTGGTTTTCTTTCCCATGCACAAGCACACACACGCACACATGCGCACACACGGGTTTTTGGAGTTTGAGGCACTGGTCGTCATGCTCAGAGTGGAGGTGAAAACCCCATTGCCCAGCTCAGCGCAGGAGTCAGGCGAATGTGTCGTGCCTGCAGGCTGCACAAAGCTCGGAGGTTTCATACCGTGGAAATGGGGGGGGTACCCCAGGCCCATTTTGTTCAAAGAGGAAAAGCAGTGGGGCAGGTTGTAGCCTTTTGCCAGCAGGTTAAAATTCACTGTAAGGTTCCCACGTTCACAACCGCTCCCTGTTGTAGCCCCGACATTTTCGGGTCTGTTTGCTCTTCTGGACTGTGGGCAGTGGGCCCTGGTGGGGAGAGGAAACGCTGCCAGCATCGTGTGCACTGATGCCTGTTCTTTATTCTGCGGGGCTTATGATAGCACTTTACCCTCCCCTAGCCTGCAGTCCCCCCGCCCTTTCCCTCCCCTTCGTATTTGATGCAATTTGCTGTCAATTCGAGCAACTCCTCGAGAGAGGCAGGGGAGAGTGTGAAGGTCTGGGGTCCAACCGCTGCCTCACCATCGCTCCTAAAACTCGCCGGCCTCTCCCCAGGGGCTGCTGCTCTGCAGCAGGGAGTTGGGGGGGCCAAGGGCTGGACCTGGCAGAGGGGCCAGGGCAGAGCACAGCCAGGGCTGAGGTGCCAGAGCGGGGGGTGCTGCCTTCTGCAATGGGGCGAAAGGGAGGAGTCAGTCCACCAGTACGGGAAGGAAACCCAAGCCTTAGTGAGGCGGGGCAGTTTGTACTTCGGACCAGTGTGACTTTCCATATGTAATTTACCTGGGGGTGAATGTAACAAGCATATGGAGTCAGACCCTTTGCTAGCATGAACTGGTATTGGTGGAGGTACTCTCAGTGAGGATCTGTTTTTTCTTTTCTTTTGCCTTTTTTTTTTTTTTTTTAACCATGATTCCCTAACTCCAGTGATTTTTATCTCTCTTTTTCTTCTTCCTCTTGCTGTAATTATCATTGTGGAATAAAGACTACAGACAGACAAACAAACAACCCCAACCCCACTTTTTTTTTTGTAATCTGTGTTGTAAGTGCTTTTGTAAAAAATAAAAAATAAAAATAATAATAATGTAATGGACTTTTATGATTTTTGTTTGGTTTTTTTTGTTTTCCATCCTTTGTAATTTGTTTGGGTCCGGGGGGGGGGCATTTTCATGGTTATAATTTGTGTGGATGGGGTGTTGCATCACCCTTCCTTTTACTTGTATAAAAACCAATAGTGGCTCAGCTGTGGAAAAAAAATGTACTTTTTTATAAATAAAGAATTTTAAAAAAAGAGACATTCTCCTTTTTTTTTTGGTGCATCTGTGACTGCGTCGTTCTGCAACCTGTGACTGGTAGCTGTAAGGAGACTTACAGTAGCAGAAATGGCATCTACTTTCCAACGACCTCGGTCTGTTCCCATGATATGCAGTATTTTGTAATGAGAGTTGCTTGCAGATAAAGGCTGAAGGCTGAGGGTTAAGAGATCTCCAAAACAGCAGGTGGCCTGGAGAAGGTGTACAGGGAATGACTGTTTTTGCCACTGACGTAAGTGGTATTGTGTGAAATTCTTGGACAGCAGATTCAAGATAGACAAAAGAAGGTGGGAACGTTTCCCCTTATCAGTGTAAACAGTGAAATTCCTTGTCAGAGCATGCTGCTGATGCCAAAAGTGCTGATGCTAAAAAAGTGGCTAGAAAAACATAGGGAAGAAAAACCCACCAAAAGCTATTAAAAATTATGATACTCGCTCTAGCTTAGGAAGTTCTTAAGTTGCTGTTAGCTATAGCAGGTGGGACAGGCTATTGGAAAAATGGCAATACACACTTGCACTCTTCTATTTTCTCTAGGCATGTGTAATTAGCTGCCGTCAGGGCCAGGATACTGGCTAGGCCAACCTTTGATTTGACACAGTAGGGTGTTCCCATAGTGCAACACTGACGATTGTGCATCAAAACCATCTAAATGCTATAGGGATGCTAAGGGTCCATTGGGAGGCAAGATCAGTCAGACTGCATCCCTGCATCTCCGTTACTGATCTCTGCATTGGGAAGAACAGTTTGCCTTTCCCCTTTCCTCCAGGTTCCTGACTGTGAATGTATGCTACAAAGAAAGCCTTGTTCCCAAAGATCAAGGCAGACGACTCTGCAAGACGCAGACTTTTGCAAGGGAGGGAGAGACAAAGCAAGCAAGAGATCAGAGAAAATGTGCATGCTCTTCCTTGCACTGATATCAACAGGCACTTTGCCATGCCTCTGGCCTAGAGAGTGGAATACTCCCTGGGAAGGGATTTTTGCACCCAACTTCAGCACATGGATGATCTGCTGGAGATCTGAACCAAAACCCAGCACTCCCCGTCACAGAGAGAGAGGGAGAGGGGTCCTGACCCAAATCTGAACTTGAACTTGAACTGGTGTCTATTGAGAAGAGATGAGCTGGACGGAGGGGGAAGTGCTCAGGATTAGGCTGGAAAGGTGTAGTTTGGTGCAGACTGTACATTCCCTGTCAGCAGAAAAGCAGGTGTGGAGCGTGCACCAGAGCAGCAGGAGGCTTTTTGATACCACGCTGGATGATCAGTGCATTGTATGCTGCTTGGCACACAGGCTCCCTCCAAACCACATGCTGCTAACGGAGCCAGTTCTCGGTCATTCTGCTGAAAAAGGAGTGTGCTGGGCGCCTCACTTTGGAAGGGGTTAAAGATAGCCTTGGGGAGGCTTTCCTCCGATGCAAAGGGAGGAAAAGCCAGAAACACTCTTGTTATCAGGCTTCAATGTGGCCAAGGGAGTTGTGACCACTATCCGGGCTGTAACTATATGTCCACATATTTTACTCCTCTCATTTTCCCCTATCTGCCAGCTCCTCTTAGTAATGACAGATGTTGGAAACATAGCTTTGCTTCAGCTGCAGCCGTTCAGGTCAGTAGCCCTAGGAGCAACCATGACAGTGATGCGGAGGGGCAGCATCTTACAGAACTGGATCCCCAGCAGCTGGCTCAGCCACATCAGCCAAGTTTGGGGGTGGGGAGAAAGGGGAGAAAGAAAAGGAGCACTGGGGAGCTGGGATGGGAGTCTAAGATGGATAGAAGCATAAGAGGGGCTATCTTTGCCCATGGTCCTGCTGGGATGAGCCCCTGGGAAATGCTGCACTGATTTCCCAGGCCATGTCTTACAGTTAAGCGATGATGGATAAAACCCACTGCATGGGGCCTCTTCTCAGCAGCTCAGGTTGCAGAGAGCTCAACACAGCAGGAACTGACTTCCAGGCAGTGCCCCTAAGTATTGTGTTTCTCTGGAACAAAACAGAAACATGTTGGGGGCGGGAATGCCAGCAATGCATGTAGCCCATGGAAAAATGGCAGCATGGCTTGGATCTCTTCTCAAAGCCATATCTCTGCAGGTGAGCACTGCTGGCCCCCAAAAACAAGTTCAGAGCTCTGATGATCAGCAGAGGTGCCAGCAGAGAGTCAGGGGAGGAGCTGGATCAGGGCAGGAGGAGATGAACAAGAGGCTTGTGTTTGCTCTTAGACTGTATGTCCACTGCTGAGCATGGTCCAGCAGCAGAGAGCTAGTCTAGACCAGAGCAGACACCATGAGATTTACCTCTCTGGAACTGGGAGATGCATGCAGAGTTCAGGGCTGAAATGTCCATGATGAAGATAGAGAGCCAGGTTCCCAGTTGATGCAAGCACATCCAACTTTTCTGACTACAATGGAGTTATGCTTATTTCCACCCATACGAATGCATGTGGCCTAAGGAGGATTTGTACTGAGTGAAATTGAGATATAGTCCAGTGTAATCAGGGAATTATCAGCCAACCTGCCCGATATCCCTGGGCACAGGCACCTGGGAAGATGTCCCTCCCATGGTGGGATTAATGCCTTGCACAACACTCAAAACCAGATGGATGTCCCAGGGATCCACATTCATAGCAGACTCAGAACTGGAAGTGCAAGAGCCAAAGGGCTCCAACAGACAGAGAAAAAGGCAGTGTAACAGGGAGATGTTAAAGCAGGCTGGCTGTGAAGGGGTGGGAGCTCGAGGGGCACTGGAGGCAGATCAGGTCACAGAGCATCAGCCCAGAAATGCGTGACCTTCAATCCAAAATTCATTGTGAAGTAAGAGGCAATTCGTGCTCAGGTTCAAGTCGGAGCACGCAAGGTCACAGCATTAAGTCTCCTAGAGCTAGGGCTGGAAAAATTGAACTGAGAGAAACTTGCTGTTTCCACAGTGCTGGGTGAATTACTTGTAGTAACAAATATGTTTGATTAGGTTTTTTTCATGGTTTCAGATTATTTGCAATCTTGAGTTTGATTTGTATGAACACATTTGTTAAAGAAAATTGCTTTATGCAAATGTATTCCAGCTGGAGGACCTGTGACACCGAGAAGTGTTGTTGAGCCTCAAATGCCCTCAGTGGTGCCTGGCAGAAGGCAAGGGGGGCTGGTTCACTCCTCCTCCAAACAAGGCATTTCACAGCCTTCCCAGACGTGTTTGGGAGATGCAGGCTCTCTCTTATACCGTATTTGCAGAACAAAGATCAGCCCGTTAAAAAAAACTGGATGTGTGTTGCACTCCTAAAATTTTACATACTAGCTAGAAGAAATCAGAGACTCAGGCATGGCCATGCAGGCAAAGCAGG
This sequence comes from Astur gentilis, assembly GCF_929443795.1. NCBI lineage: Eukaryota > Metazoa > Chordata > Aves > Accipitriformes > Accipitridae > Astur > Astur gentilis. The sequence continues at coordinate 5,541,227 of NC_064884.1, forward strand.
GACACAGCAAGATAAATGTGCACATGATTAAAATGTAGGTTAAAAATGTTGCATCACCCCTAGGGGCTGAGTTATTGAAAGGTAGTAATTTATGGATACCAGCCATTGGAGTTGCTCCCTTAGCCTCAGCAGCTGAGGTAAATGTTGTGGCCTCGTCTGACTAAGCCCAGCGCAAGGTGAGTTAGGGACACTCCGTAGATTTCACAACTGCTGAACCAAACTCAAATCCTCATAGGAAACAGGCAGAGGTTTTTCTCTGAACTGTGTGGAACTTGGGAAAGAAAATGGTTTGCATGCAAAGAGGCACTAAATGCTCTTTCTGCCTCTTTGCAGAAAACACTGTCCTGTAGTTTGCCGGTGAGCTCAGGAGGAGCAGTTCAGTGCTGGCTAAATCCCAGGAGATGAATATGGATCAAATCTTAAGAGATCAAAGGGAGCACCCTTTGAGGAGCTGTGAGAGGAAGGGGTTTCTCTTTTTCATTAGTGCCTTTTTCTAGCCTCACACCTGAGTCCCTGGTATGTCTGGGGCTTTGAAAGCAAATGCTTTTCTCCACCCATCTGCCTGTGAGCCACCCCTAGCCACATGGCGAGAAGGTACCTGAATGTTTCAATTTCTCCCTTATCTCTCTGTTCCTCTCAAACTCCCGCCAGCCTGTTTATCTCACAGTTTTGAAAAGAAAATTGCCAACTTCACACCTGTCAGGTTTAACTGATTGCCTGTCGCTTGGAGGGAGGGAGTCTGTCCGTATGGCCCTGGCTGCACAGGCTCTGCTCACCAGGGGAAATGTCTCCATCCCTCGAGGAACAAATCACTTCATTTTCCATCTCCCGGCCTCATCTCATTGTCCTGCTGTAGCTCCCAGCCCTTTCAATTACTGCTTTACAATAATAATGAACAGTAGCTTTCTGCTGGCACACAGTTTTGTCCGCCCAAGGAGCTGAACCCATCATGAAACACTCATCCCCTGAGGTCCCTAATTTCCCTGCCGTGCAAAAGAGTGCCCTTCCATGGGAGGGTGATACAGAGAAGTGAAATGACATCAGCGAAGGTGTGCGGGGAGCCAGGGAGAAGGCTCAAGGGTGGACTCAGGAAACCTAAATCCTTATCTTGCTCATTGGAGCACACTTCTGCCTACGGGATATGTACAAACACATGCTCGCTGTCGCCATTCCCAGTGTGTGCCTTTCCACGGGTCCAGTGCATACTCACCTCTACCCACCCTGAATCTGCAGAATCTGGAGGAGGCAATTCTGGCTGTGACCTTCCTAGCAGCTTAGCCAAGGAGGAGGTAGGAGAAAGAGCAACAAGTAAGAAGGGTACCCAGTCCAGCTGCTGCCAGCTGTGCAAGGTCCACGGCTGTTGATAAGAATGCTGCAGCTGTCTGGTATTATGAATGGATACCAGAGTGGGAATGCCAAGTCTGAATGACTCGAGTAAACACTGAAGAGCAGTCCAGAAATAATGGCATGGGGGCTTTATAATAGGAAGGAATCATAATTAAATAGAAATTAGTTACTTAAATGGTCACTTCCTGGGGTTTCATTGATGTCCGATTAACTTAACTTTTAATTTGCATAAGCAATAAATGTTTAATTATGTTATTAATATATTTGAGTTGAGGAGCTTATGGGGTTTTATAATTGGCATTTAACTAGATAGTTCCAGCATATTAACTGATGTTTTATAGCTCCATGCAAGGCTTCCCAATTATAACTGACCTAAAAATTTGCTTGGAGGACCTGCCTTGAAAGTGTTACCTGAGCAACAGAATAGAGGGAGGAGGATGTGTGGAGCCCATCCCTGCACAGAGGAACGTGCGCAGGCAGCTCTGTACTGTCCCCACAGGCTTTGAGCCCCCTCTCCCTTCCCTAGGATGCTCTTTCTTTAAGGCCCACAACCTTCCCTGTGTCAGAGACAGGAGTCACTTCCCCTCTCTCAGCATTCAGCTGACTGCTGAGCCAAAAAGGCTGACACATAGCAGGGATTAGGGTGGGGAGAAAGAGATTTAGACATGGGGAAGGGTTGTCTGTGTTACAGCATGACCTTGTGACTGCTCGGGCAGCCTCTGGGAAGCTGTGTTCAACTCCCAGCCCTTGCTTTTTCCCTGTTCCTCTCCTGCAGGTCGGCACCAGTTTCATTCTCACCAGGGAGGTGTTAAGGAACATCCTTTAAGGTCCAGTTTCAATCAACTTACTGAAAAGCTATACTCAGGCATCTTCTGCATTCTTCCCTTCTGGGTCCTCTTCCTTTTAAAAATACAGGTGCTTCAGCAGGGATGGAGAGTATTGCAATGGCTGAATTACAACATCTTGAGTCTATTAATGGGCTTCTTTACAAATCCACCGACCTCTGCCTCATCCAGGGATTGCTAAGGCACTGAGGTGGTCATTGTTTCCACACACCCTATGAAAACATTGAGTAGCATCAGGCCCATCACCCCTCCTTACGGACTCTGCAGAAATGTGCCCACTGACAGTGATTGCCTCTTGACAACTCCTTCTGAGACCTGTCAGTTAGCCACTCTTAATCTATTTTCTATTCCATCTCTATGCTTACTTTGATGAGATGACTGGTTTAGTAGGCAAAAAATGACATTGTATTTGACTGACAAGACCCATTTCCCACTAACCATGTAGACTGGCATCAATTGTATTCCTGCCTTTTAATTCTTTATTAACTGGAACCTGTGTTAGCTTTTTCTTTGGTGCCAGCAACTCACCCTATAGTATTCAAGTCATTCTCCGTGTCCTCTTCCATTCTGCTAGAATTTAACCTTCTAGAATTTAGCTATTTTAACAAATAGTAAAAACTATCAGCAGTGAGTTAGGGAACTCCTCAGCTAAGTCTTTCAACCTATCTGTTTGCTTATAATAAGTGGAGTACCCAAGGAGATTGTGTCCACCAAGCTCCTCAGTCTTGTCATCCTCAAACATGCGGAAATTGTTTTGTCATCTCAGAAGCCACAAACAAATGTCTGTTGGTCTCCAGAGACAGATCATGAATAGTTATTCAAATCTTCTGCCTTTTCTGAATCATTACTGTCCTCTTGACCATATCTATCTGGTTAAGTGCCTATAGAGCATTGCAGAGATTTTGTTCCTGTTGTATTCCCCAGGGTAACCCTAGTTTTTGTATCAATTGCCTGTCCTTCACAGCTTCTCTTTCAAACTGACTGATCGCTCTCTTTCCAGCATTTCCATTTGATCTATATTGGAGGTGGGGGAAGCTACCTGTGTGCAAGCTAACAAATACCCAGCTGAATAAGTTTACATGGCTAAATATTGGTGGTTACATGCTAAGGCAGAGACTGTCCCACAGAGCTTGCAAGATGTTTGAGAAGTTAGAAGGGAAGGTGTGTTAGGAGTCTTTCATTGCCATTAACAGGAAGGAGAAATCTGGAAAACGGTCAGGAACATAAAGTCTGAGTTGCCCTCTGCATCATTGTCCCTCTCCTGGAGCAGGATTGAATGGGGGCAGCCAGGGACATGCTGCAGCTGCTTTTGCCAAGTCAGTGCAGGCACAGTGACCGTCCTGGCTTGGGAGAAGCGGATCTCACCCTTGGCGCTGTCAGTCAGGAAGATGCGTGTGATGAGCAGGAGAGGAGGCAGTGGCACTAGAGTCCAGGTCAGAGCCACATGAGCATCCACCAGCTTCATTCTCGCACATCACTCCAGAACAGCCAGCAGCTCCCTCCCTGCTCCAGGAGGCTGAAGAGTCATTGTTTTGTCTGGACTGCAGCAGGTCTCAAGGGTATTTGGGAAGCTGTGGGAGAGGAGAGAAGGGAAGGGGGTGCGTGAAGAGGCACAGCAGCCTCCAGCCCTCCCCGCTGCTGCAGCTACCAGGGGAGATAAGAGAACTGTAGCCCTGTCCACCTTTCCATTTGCACAACTGTTCGTGAACTTTTGGCCAGATGACAGAGAAGCAGAGCAGTTCCTCCTCACCCTGCCGCACATACCCTGTGTCTGCACCTAGCTCCCAGCAGTGTTTCTGCGTAGATGCAAACAGGGAGCTGATCTCACTCATCCTTTGGGGACATCCAAGATACAGCTGCCCCATGCTGTAAGAACCCCAGAGGCAACAGGAGACAAATACAGCCCAGGGCACATGGGCAAGCAGAGTGAGATGTTCCCAGGAGTGCTGCTGAAGATTGTTGAGCAAATTAACTCTATTAACACAAATGATAAGAGTCTGAGCTGCAGTCCCTGTACCTTCTATCTGACAGAATTCATCTGGTGGCTGCTTGTAATAGCATGACCTTAATGGACTCATCAAGGGAGCAAGGCTGTATCTCTGGCTAAACATGGATTTGGGACCACGCTGTGCATTGGGCAGCTGTAGCAGGCTGCTAAGATCAAGAGAGACACTCTCTGGTGTAATGGGGTTCAGGATCTGACCCCTTCATCCCTCCAGGAGAGGCAATTTTAAGTGTCATCACCTCCTCAAAACTGTACAGCAGAAGAAATAAATTACTAAAGGGATTTGATTGTTCATTACTCTGCTGAGCTGCAAGGAAATGAAGCAGAACTAAAATTAAGGGCTGGGAGGCAGAGGAAACGTCAGATAACATTTCGCATCTTCTCCAGGTCCCATCTTCTCCCCCAAAACAGGCTGGAGCACTCACCATACTGCCGCACTTAGCTGTGAAGCCCCTGGTTCTGGGAAGGCAGGGAGGTCTGTGGAGTTGGCCAAGCGGGGTGGAGAGAGGGCAGGGTGAGTTTTGTGCTGCATTTAGATAGATGGGTTACAGACAACAAGGTCATGTCTGGCCCCTCTTTGCTAGAGCCACTGAGTGGCAGAGAGAGGCCGGGACATCCCAGAATCTGGAGTTAATGCAGGCATTTCTTGGCTGAGTGGAAAGTGCCGGGATGTAGCATGCATGTGCACATTGGGGCTCAGTTGCTATGGGTGGACGCTGCTGCAAATGACTGCGTGCTGTTGCACCCTCTGAACCACTGGCTCTTGATGTTGCACTGTAATGACTTTGCTAAGCTGTGTCCTTTCACACAGAGAAAAGGCTTCCTTCCTAAGCTCTCAAACCATGTCTCCACATGCTATTCAACAACTGCTACACTTTGCTCCAGGAGTGGAAGAAAACCCAGCCCAGTAAAGGTATCTGCAGCGGAGCTCCCGCTACAACAGCTACTCTGCAGAAGTCTGTCCTCTTTGCTGGATCTGATGGGGTTAACACACTGCTCCTAGTGCTGCTACCCAAACCCCATCCTTGTTATCAGCCACTGGGAAGCATTGCAAGGGAAGGTCATCAGGGGTTAAAGCCACATTCCAGACATGCTTTTGCAGCCAGCAGCTACTTAACCAGATGCTACTTAAGCAAGGATGTCTCTGCTGCTTCCCCTGCAGGAGAGGAAAGGGAGAAAGCTGGTCATTACTGGAGAGCCGCGATGCCTCCACCCTCGGTGACTGGCAAAGCAATTGCCTTTGCTGAAATGCGTGTGAAATCTCCACTAATACCAAGCACATCCATGTGTCCATTTGCAGTTGGGCATGCTTTTCAAAGCAGGCACCCAGGGAGGGCCAGATCTGCACACCACACTGCCAAGCTCTCCCGAAACCTCATCAGAGACAGGCAAGTGGTTTGCAAGGTCTTTAAGTGCCAGTTGGGCTAGTAAAAATTACAGAGGAAAGCGAAGTGGGCAGGGATCTTAAAGGGACATTGTGATTAGTACCTAGACAGTGGGATACCCATGCTCCAAATGTGCTCAGGACCCAAAGGGTATCCAGTCGTCTGGTCTTCAGCAGAGAGAATTAGGGGATATATCAGGTCACTCATAGAGGGGCTTGGCAGTTGTGAGAGTCTCCCATTTGTGGGAGGGAGAGGAAGGAGAACGCAGAAAGCAGTCAGGAGCATTTGTTTGCTTAACCACCCTTGGCAACAGTGGCTTTTGGCCCCACTCAAAATACACACTATAACTGAGACCCTCCCAGCACCCATTTGTTTGGACCAGATGCAGGGAGGTGCAGCAGCAAGCAGAGAAGCCCCATGTGGGAGGCGAGCTCCCCCGCCTTGCCGGGGCCCTGGGGACCCAGCCTGTGCAGTGTGGGATTTCCAGGGGAATGAGGCTGAAGCCCCGTGCCGTGGCAGCGTCAGGATTGCAGCCATGGCTTGGCACTCGCATGTGTGGCAGCTAATTGTGTGAATGAGCATTACATCAACAAACACCCTGGTGGGAGAGGCTGCGACGGCTTTTTAAATTCCTTCTATCAGGGCATAGAGGCAGAAGAGCAGCTCTGCCTTCATTTTGGTGTTTAACCTTTGTTTGGCTGGCTGAATCGCCAGCTCCTGAGGTGACGCAAAACCAGAAGCACCTTCTCTTGCTAGCAAGAGAAGTCCTGAGGTCTTTCTGTATCTGGAGGAGTCTCTGGGAGGCAGGGATGGGGAGACCTGCTGGATCAGCTCTGCTTTTGCTATGCTTTTGTCACCAAGTGAAGTGCAGACACTCCTTCGGCTCAGAAAACCCTGCCAGCCACCTTTGCTAACCAAATTGCTCCTCTTCCCCATGCTAAGGTCTAACTCCCCCTTTTTCTCTCACCATATGTCACCAAAAGAACAGCACTCCTAACAGAGCTGGTTCTGGATACTGCAGGGGTTAAGTGGTGCTGCAAACCGCAAATTGACCATGGAACATTGATTTGTGTTTGCACAGGGACAGATTTTCCTCACTGTGAAGTGTTTTCACTGATGTTTCTTGCAGCCTGGTCACCTCCAGCCGCAGTTAGGCAAGGATCTGAGCTGAAGCAAGGTCTGAGAGGGGCTTAGGTGGGAGGAGACTGAGATACTGTGTTCCCCTTCTCCTCTCCACTTCAGGCCAGGACAAAAGGAAAGGGCATGAAGATTTTGGAGCCAGCTCTGACAGATGAAGGAAATGCTGCTGCTGAGGGGGCAGGATGGCACTTCAGCCTCACACACTAATGGTCCAGTGCCAGTGGCTCAGCTTTCCAAGCAGTGTTTTTCCCTTCTTAATCCCTTTTATCCTCTGGATGCTTAGCTGTCCCTGCATGGGATTCACTTAATACACACAGTGAAGGGAACTGCCCCCCAAGAGACCTAACCCACCTCTCCTCCTTCAGACTTAAGATCCCTTTAAAATCTCCAGTGACTTGCAAGCCCCGCTGTTTATCCTACCCTTTGGCCCATCAGCTTTACCAGCTCGTGTCTCTGGCTCTCCTGGGAACAGCATTTCATTAACCCTTTGCAAACACAAGGCTTCATGAGGCTCTGAACCAGCTTGTGCCTGGGGGTGTGTATGCTATTGGAGCGTGTCTCAAATTAGCCAATCCTGCTCTTGTCTTTAAAACCAAACTGAAGATGTATTTGTTCTGCCAAGCTTTTCAACTCAGTTTAATTTAGCTCTGTGAACTTGCCGTGTCTCAGGCTCCCTGGAATGTGTCAGGTGGGGTGTATTATAAATATGCATCATCTGATCTCATTGTCTTGCTCAAAGGTTCAGCAGGCAGAAGGAGTCCAGCAAGTGCTAACTCCTTGCACTGAATCAGGGTGACAATCCAGGTCACAGACAGGCTTACTTTGAGCTGGCACTGTACCGGGACAGGCTGCTTTAAACATGCAGGCTGTATATGCCTGTGAACAGGGATGCAGTTGAGCACCAAGGTAACATTAACTCTAGCAAGGCTGGCAGCAAGAAGAGCTTCAAAACTGCCAGCATAAAGAAAGGAGAAGAATCACAATTCCGTCCCATTGATTTGTAATGTGTCTGAGCAAGGCAGCACATTGCTGAGTGCCTTGGCTAGCCAGCCATGAAATAGATGGGGATTTGTTTTGTGTGGAGAGGTGATAAATGGAAAGGGAACCCTACTTTGCAATTGGTTACAGATGCAGGCAGATCTTTGAGCAAATGGCTTATCAGAGGTGTTGTATGTTGTTATGCTGGTTTTCTGCAAAACACTGAGGAGTCAGGTTGAAGTTAGGGGGAGGCAAAGACAGAAGTGTGTGCAGCTCGCTCTGAGCAAACTAGCTTCACTCAGAGCTGCAGTAAACTGGGCCCAGAGACTGACGCAGCTTCCAGATTTACCTGGGGGATGCAGGTTAGTGCATCAGCAATTGGATTGGGCTCAGGCTCTCCCTGGGGTAACTGAATACATGGCAGACAATCAGGATAGAAAGAAGACAGTACTGGTGTGAGACCCAGCCCTCTCATCCAAATGAAGCCTTCCTGCCTGCCAGCACCTCCATCCCACCCACACCTGTCTTTCAATTCATGCAGGACTCCATTCCACAGATCTGCTCCTCCCCACCTGCTCAGGCTGGATGTCACTGTGCATATACTGCAGCAAGTGCAGAATTATCTGGCTGATCCCAGCTTTACATAAAAAAATCAAACCCAGACAGGCATAGACCCTTGGTGGGGATGTTAACTTATCCCACTCTCAAGTCTTGATCCCAAGAGCAGCGAGGCTGCTTCATGATGCAAATGTCCCAGCCACACAGGTAGCTTTAAGGGAAGAGACCTTATTTCCAAAAGTGTGACAGACGCTGTCTCTTCTTTCCTTTTGCAAAGTCCTCCACATCACTCCCCCCATACCAAGAGCAAGTGAGTCATTTCCTCCGCTCTGGCATACCCTTCTCTGGAAGCTTTCCATTTTATCCATCTTTGCCTCACTTCAAATTCCCTTTGGGAACATCTCTCTTGCTCTCCTGCAAGCTGGTTCTCCAAAGCCTTCATTGTTCCTCTATTGTTATTTACTATTGCGCTCTGCAGCTGCACTATTTCACCCTGTGGGCATAGCGCGTGTGGACAGCTCTGTCCGTTTGTCTCTCTGCTTTGAAATGCTACCATGACTGTCTGCAGTAAATCTGAGCCACGGCTCTGTCCATACGGACAGAGCCATCAGCCCTGTGGCTGTTTGGACGAGGGTTTTTTCATAGCCAGTGCTATGAAACTATGTTGTGCATCAGTTGTGCACTGTGATTGTGCCTGACGCATTTCTCCAGGATGGACATTCTTGTCTAGTGGACATTCTTCACTTGTTTGGGAGATGTGAACGACTGGCAGCATTGGACTGCTGGATGTGATTTAACTGAGCATTGGGCCTGGTGAATTACACTATCAGCACCTCACAAAATGTTTTAATTTATCTGGTTGGTAGAAAGATCTTCGTCTGTTACTGGTTACTTTTGGAAACCCAGACACACACACCATCAGGTGACTGGGAAGGATGATTTATGGATAGATAACCACTTTTCTTCCTTCCCTGTGTCTGCTTCCATCTCCAGAAGAGCTGCAGGAGAACAAAGTAACGAACGAAACTGCTCTGAAAGAGACTGGGGGTGGGGTGTCCTTCTTTTCTCCTTAATTGTAATACTGTGAATTAATTCAGTTTCTAGCAGGAACGAGGAGTTCCCAGCAGCCCTTAGACATCCAGATAAGACTGAGCTGTTCATTCAGCCCCTTTGGGTTCTCTGGTACCTGCCTCACTGCCAACTGCTTCACACAAACTTTTTGGAGAGTCTTAAATTATTCGAGCGTGACACAGAGCAAGGGTTTTTGCATTCTTAATTGGCAAAGCCTTTTCCCACTCCACTCTGGAGGCCCCTGAGCTGTCCTGCCAATTTATTCTGATCCTGATTCACAAGCCTTGCAAACATCTTCCCAGGGCTGCCCAAAAGCCCTGTCAATGTAACTGAATCCTCATCTGCCAGTTCTTATCATCTTCTCCTGAGGCTTTCCCAGTATCCTTCTGTTTGACTTACAACACCCCTTCTTGCAGCCACCCTGCCCTCCAAAAAAGCCCTGTTGGTGTCTCTGACTTTACCTGTTAAAGAGGCAATGCACACAGAGGAGAGAAGGAAATGGGCTGGGTTGCAGGTGAACCCTCCAAACTGTACTAGCCACAGCTCTTCCCCAGGAAAGGGGAGATGGAGGAAATAAGCAGCTGGGGATACAGATGAAATGAAAGAAGGTTTTAAAGCATGTGTGTGTGTGTGTGTGTTAAAGAAGGAAGATGCAGCAGAAAGGAAGGTCTCTCTCTTCCTCTTCCCATTTTCTTCTCCTCCCATCTGCACTTTCTTGCTCTCTCAGGACCTTCATCTCTCATTTATCTTCCTTGTCTCCTGGTGTTTCCTCTTATTGTCAGCAATTATCCCTGTTGCCTTTCACAGCTTCCTAGCTGGACTCCTGCAAGGATGTGGCCAACACTTTTGTAGGATAGCTCAGCCTGTCCTCGGGAAAGAGACCTGCAGATGTAGGGGCAGGGCTTGTTTTCATAGGATTGTATCATTGTTTGGTACTTGCCATTCTGTGGAAGCACTGCATTAACACAGCCCAGTCTTAGGTAGCTGGGATGGGTACCAACATTGGGATGTTCACACCATAGTATTGAGAGCTCGGAAAGAAGGAAGTACTCTGATAGACACCCCAAAGCATCTGCATTTCTCCTTGTGCTCCTTCATTCTTTCCCTCTTCTCCTTACTGTCTTTACCCAGTGCCCTGTAGTTACCTCTCTCTCTTCTGCTAACTGATGGCTGCATTTTCCCCTCTTTAAAGTTTCCTGGCCCCTTTCCATTATTATACAGCCCTGTTCAAGTTCCTGGAGATTAATTTTTGCTTTATTTATTTATTTTCCTTTCCCTCTTTCTCCTTCTGCACCCCTTCCCCACACACATATACACACCTACTGATTTACAGCGGTAGCAGGAGGCTGATGTTCTCTGCTCGCTACCTGCCATCCAGAGAGCCATTAGGGGCCAATTCATCACGGAAATGCCCCAGCCAAAGTGACTGGAAGATTCTTTACAGTCGCCGTCCCTGCCACAATCTCTAATGCTGTCCGGGGGTTTGGATTGCAACATGTCAGCTGTCTGCCTAGGCATGGCTGTAAGTGAGCTGTCTCAAGGCAGAAATATTATTTACAAGATAATGTGGCTTATGGAGAAGGGAAGAGAAAGAAAAGTGACTGCCACTGCCGAGGACAGTGGGGAGCAGAGCCTCACGTTCTGATGACTACGGCATCCTGCCACTGGAAGACACACAGCTCTGAGCTCTTAATTAAGGAACAGGGGAAGGCGGGGTGCGGGATGCTGACTGGTGGAGGCTCTGAGGTGTCCTTGCGAGGCAAGAGAAAACCAGGCTTGCATGGAAAGGGGTGGGGGATCAGCATCAAGACAATTCCCAGGACAAATTCTTCATTGGTAGCAACATCTTAGCATGGTGCAGGGAGTTCAAGTGTTTTGTACTGATACAGTAAATATGCCACTTCTCTGCTGTGCAATTTGTTGGTATTGACCAGAGAGGGGATTTCCCTGGGAAATGTTTATACACCTCAGTTCACTCCTGGATGACAGCAGCAAATTTGAAAGGTGAAGAAGGCTGGCTGTGAGGTGAGATCTGGGAATAGGCTGTTGGCAATGATTCAGCGCAGTCAGTTCTGCAATTGTACCTGGTACGCGGGATTTCAGGGAGCCCAGCCTTCGAGCTGAGCAAGTGCTGAATCCATGGATGTAAGGTGGGAGTAAGTGGCAGATTTTCACCCTGAAAAGTCCTGTGGAAGTTGTCCTATGTGGTTTGGGAATGTGTGCAGACATTTCGTAACCATGCACACATGTAAAGTGGGTATAATTTTGAGGCCTTGGGGATGGGTAGTTTAGTGGAGATACTGGCTACCACTGTGATACCCAAACCCATAATTGTTGCAGAATAAGGTCCATATAGTCCAGTATCTGGTCTCCATGAGCAGCCAGTAGCCGGAGCATTAAGAAAAGTACAAAAATTAGGTGTGACAGACAAGTTCTACAAAGCACCTTGTTCCCTCATTCCTGTCTCGCTCCCCTCCCCTGAATTTCTTTTCCTTCTCCTCCTCCTCCTTCTTCCTCCATTCCAATTATCTCCTTCTTTCATCACTGCCGGAGCTGTAAGTACAAAGTACCAATTAGCTAGTTTTCAAGTTTAATTAGGTTGGAAGGTAGAGCAAATTAAATCCTTTTATCATACGTTTCAAAGCGCTTTCCTATCAGGCCCGTGGGATAGGTTTCCTTTGAATGAGGTCCGCGTTAGTCACCGAGGAGCTGGCCCAGGTCACATAGCTCTCCAGCCATGGAGCAAACAGGAGATGAAATGCAAGATATGATATATCTCCCCCTCACCCCTAAATCCTACACTAAGGGCATCTTTTTTGTAAGGTTTAGGGCTGCAAATAGCTCTGCTCCACCTCAATAAATTGAGCACTGGTCCTTGGCTCTTCTAAGACCTACGTTAATAGCAAAGCTGTCCTTAATTTCAACAGCACCAGGAATTCAGTGAAGACACTGTGACAAAGCTCTGCAGAAGGCTTTCCAGATAGTTAAATAATATCAAGTAGCAGGTCCGCGTGAGTCCCTCTGCACCACATGGGGTGACTGCTTGGAGGCACCTTTATTCCCTAAACCCTTCTTTCTTTGAGGACAGAACAAAGGCAGAAAAACGGATCCAGGAATATCCACCTGATTGAAGGGGAAATTGCAGAACAGTGTAAGAAAGCGGTTAGCTCTTGAAGACACACTGGGCTGCAATTGTAGCCACAGATTCCTGTTCCTCTTGAGTTCTGACTACTATGTTTCAGTATGACCTGTCCCCCCCCATGAAGATGCCTGCACATGGTTACCTGAGGCAATTTCAGAGCACGTTGGCATCTTTGCTCCTGGAGTCCCTGGTTCTACTGGCCTTTGTGCCTTACCAGTTGTGTTGTCTGATGCTCTAACCCTCCCTCCTGTGCTTCCCTGTGTGTTGCAGATAAGCCACTACCTCAGGGTGCCCCAGGAGGCATTATTGGGATCGTGGGAGGAGTCATTGCAGCAGCTCTCATCATCGGCGTGGCTGTCACCGTAATTATTGTCTACAGGCGGCAACAAAAGAACCGCACTGAAACGGACAATGACCTGTAAGTAGCCCCATGCTTGCAGAAGTACAGCACACTGATGGTACAGGTGCTATTGGATGGGGCAGCAGACAGAGAGCACTGCTGGCCTTTCTGCTATCTGCACACAAGAAAAGTTTGGCAGCAAACCATTTTTCCTGCCATTTCGTCCTGTCTGCCTCCCTCTGGCTCACTCGTCTGACTTTCTTCCCTTCCTTGGGGCCCCTAGTGCTTTCCATCCTGCTGTCTCCTATTTTTGAACTCTTATCACAAGCCTTAAGTGGAAACTGAAGCACAATGATGCTCACCCAGATGCTGCTTTTGCTGTAGCATATCCTTGGACATGGTGCAGCTGCTCAGTGCCCCTCACCTCCAGTGGTTGGAGAGGATCCTATTCTTCCTTTTTCAGAGAAATGCCTTCAGGTTCCTGATTTAGACTGAATCACATTCTGTCACCAGAGAAGGGTCTCTGGTAGATCCTGAGCACCTCTGAATGTATCCCAAAGAGTCCAGAAAGGTTTCACATCCACTCAGCATTCCAGTTTTGTACATACGGTGCCAGCCTGAAGACATGAACTCTGGCAATACGAGAGTAGGGAGAGGGGACCCCTGAGGGGCTTCTCTTTGACAGGTACTTGCTTTGCTCTGCCCTACACCGTGCAGCACAGACCCCAGGCAGGGAATTTGGTGGTGTGGAGTTCAGCCTGTGCAGCATGAACAGAACCCTCTGCAGAAATATTTACCCTGGCCTCTTCCTGAAAAGCTCTATCTTGTCACTGCCTTTTCACAAGAGCACACCCCCCCCCCCTCTTCCTTCCTACCTCAAAGGGGACACATGAAAAGCCCAAAGGCTAGAAGTTGCTTTTATCTTCCACAACCCCCCACCTCATTGTTGTTACATCTTGGCCACATTTTGTGCTCCATTTAATCCCATTTGAGAGAGGGCATTGGAGGATAGCGGGAGAGGGAGGGAGAAGAACCAGAGAAAGTAGGAGGAGAGACAGAAAGGCACACAAACAAAAAAATAGCACCACAAGGTGAAATTGCATCAACAGCATTGGCCCTATGATACAGATGCATTCAGACAATCCACTTCCCACAATGGCCCTCCATGCAGGCAGAGGAAAGAGCCACTTTAGCTGAGAATAGAAACACAATGGTGCCCTAGTCTGCAGAGGTGCTGCCTCTATTGTGGAGCCTGCTCCAATGCCTCCAGAAGTTAATAGCACTTCTTTTCTTTGGAGCCATAAAGTCAATGTTTTGCAGAGCCTCGGGGACCCATTTTACTCTCCCCCTTACCCATAGACTCTGGCCCCACGCTGGAATCCATTGAATTGCCAAGGAAAGTTGCCCATCTCTATCAGAAGATCTGGTGAAGTTTGTACAGAGAGCAGGGAGGGGGACCCAGCTAATTAGTGGATCAGGGTTTTAATAAGTTTTGTAAAAGGATTAGACACATCTGTGCATATGAACAGAATGTGCAGAGACAGTCTCTAGGCTAGGATTATAATGGCTGCCAATCCTTATGCTCTGGGGCAAAAGCTGATCCCCTGACTGGGGTCAGGGATGAATGTCCCTGCATGGTATAGCGTGTCTATGAGGAAGATTCAAACTTCTACTGGGAAGCCTGTGGCAGGGGTACACTTCCAGATAAGCTACCAAATTGAGGCTGACATTACATTGTTGATTTGCAGTGACCACTGCCAGACACTTTCTGGTACCCTACAGCCATAAAATAAGCCGCCTCCCATGGGATGATTTGGAGCCATTCCAAAACAGTGCTGGGAGACAGGTATCCCAGCTATACCCTCGGGATCTGCAATCCGACATGGGGATTTGCTTGGAATTATGAACAGAATGCTAGGAGGGAGTTTATTTCTATTAACAATTCTAATTGGGGTGAGAAAGAGGGCATGGGGGGGGGTACTGAGTATAATCTATATGATTATATTGGCAGCGCAGTGACAAACACAATCAAATCTTTGGCGCATGCAGGATCTGGCTTGTTACGACACATCAAAGCAAGCAGACCCCTTTCTCTTGCTCTCTAATCAGCAACCACTTCTTTATCTGCAGAATTGACTTGCCTCCATCCCACAAACCTGCCCCTCCACCGAAGAGGAAACAGGAGATGAAAAGCCACCTGACTGCAGAAGACATCCAGGTATGCCTCCCCAGCCCAGCTGCAAGTTCCTTCCTCTGGCAAGGAAAACTGATTCCAAGCAGTGTCCACAGTGCCTAAATGTTGGAAAACAAGGTTTGCAAGAGCAAAGAATTCTGTGGCCTAAGTTTGAGGGGCAGAAAATAAGGACTTGTCTGCCCAGAATTCCCAAAGACTGGCACTAATTGAAAGCTATAATTTGGAACTTGCTTACTCCCTTTCATGGGGATTGAATTCCAAATGAGATGGTGTTCAGCTGGGCTCTTAGGTGTGAGGACTTTTCAGCATCCTCACCATCTTGAATGTCATGAGTGGTGTGAGAAAGACAGACAGAGAACAGGAGGCAAGAAATATGGCAGGAGCAAGGGAGAAGGTAAGATGCACTGCCCTTCATGGTGTTATCTTATGGTGGTGTCACCTGAAGTCGATGTTGCCCCAAACTGTGACAAAGGATAGTACTTGCTCTTCTCATCCCTCTTCTCTCTCCTCTATTACAGGTTGTTCACTTAGACAACATGAAACACGAGGAAGAAATCCAGAAAATCCCTTTGCAGACTCCGTACTATGACATGGCAGCCACCGAGCCCACTCCCTACACTGACAAACTGGTAAGGAGATCAGGGTTCTAATAATGCTGTCTGACCTCATCTTCACCCCCAGCCTCACTGCCTTTCACACAGGTTCTCTCACCCTGGGGGGGAACAAGCAGCCTTCACAGTCCAGGAGCATCCTCTCCTGGAGGAAGGCAACCTCCACACTCTGATCTCAGCCCACCTCTCAAATGCTACTGACCCTAATTCAGCACTTGCCCCCTTTGCCCTTTGTTTCCATAGGTCCCAGAGCTGTGCCTTTATGGGTCATTGGACTGCCGCAACCTGTGGTAGTCTCATCTTTACATACATATGAGACCTAAGCCTACAAGCCAGCTATCCCACCCTGGTCACTCTTCACCTTCTGCAGTTGAGCCCCTGTTAGATTTTGCAGCTGAACAAAGCAGCTCTCGAAGAGCACTGTGCGCTGCAGCGAGAGCTCCACAAAGCAATTTTCTGCAGGGCAGAGCATGCCAGTATTTGGCTCTCTATTGACAACAAGGTCTTTAAACCCCCGTTTTTTGTGAGGATTTGTTCAGCCTCAGATAGGGAGATGCTAATGTGAGGCAGCAGCAGAGAGATTAAGGGTCAGGGAGAGATGTTAACAGCCATGAAGGAAAGGCTGGTTTTCAAGGACTGAGGCTGAAGGAAGAAATGTTAGATTCAAGGGGCAAAGGCATAGGAAACAGAGAACAGGTAGGATTAGCGTCCTCCCTTGTTAAGAAAACAGAAAACCTTCCTCCTCTCATGCCTTGGACAATATCCTTTCCCTCCCTCACCCCGTGGCATGGGGCTGCTCCCCCCATCCTCCATGGGAGACGTAGGATCCCCATGTAAACGCTGCAGGTCTCTCTCAAACTCTTCCTCCATGAGAGGTGGTTCAGAACACTAAACACCAAGCCTGGTGCTTCCAGATCTCAGCAATGTGAACCCAGCCTTTTGAGAAAGCAATGTAAATATGAGCCCATACTAGAGTAATATTTTATGAACATAACTAATTATAACCCTCCCTCCAGTTCATCCTGGTATGACCCTTTAATGTATATTTCTGTGCAGATAATAGAAGGACAGGGCCCAGTGACCTTTAGCTAGCAGAAGTCTACAGCAATACAGATGCCGAGGGCATTGAAAATAAAAAGACACAGCTCCCTGCCGAGCTGTGTTGGTGTGATCCTATTTACCTCATCTTAGCTGAACATGGCTGATGTTCCTAAAGAAAAACTTCCCTTTGGAGCTGACCCTCAGTCCCGGGGCTTGTCTCCAGCTCTTTCTAATCCTTGCTGAGTGATAGGTGAGTTTTAAATGAAACACAGGATGCTAGAGCCAGATGGGCTGCTCTGTGGAAAGCATCTGAGAGCCGAATTTCAGGCAAGCAGGAGGATGGAGGAGTTCATTTCAGGAAATAACGAGCAGCCAGTTAATTAAGTGGCAGAGTTAGTGATGTGAGATGGGGCCTGATGGGTAGCTGGTCCGTAACCATGGGAACCGAGTTTGCTGCTCTCAATCCTGGTCTGAGAAGATGTATTTCTATGTCCCGTGCTTGGCACTCACTGCTCCTTACCTTGGTTTTAGCCAAGAGGTGAGGCACTATGGAGCCCTTATTTCATTTGGCCCATGAAGAAACTCCCTTAGCAGTCAGGATGTGGTGTCTGGGCGACTCAGCCACTGCTGCCACAGCTCTGCCCGCTCTTGGCACAAGTCTAGCACAGCTGTGAATTGGACCTGTCCTCTGGTCAGCTTGGCTGGCAGTCCCTGTAAATGGTATCAG
This sequence comes from Astur gentilis, assembly GCF_929443795.1. Classification (NCBI taxonomy): domain Eukaryota; kingdom Metazoa; phylum Chordata; class Aves; order Accipitriformes; family Accipitridae; genus Astur; species Astur gentilis. The sequence goes on from NC_064884.1 coordinate 5,558,611, forward strand.
GCTCCCCCATCATGCAAACACACCATGCTTTGGCTTTTTGCCCCAGGAGTGAGATGAGGCTTGCTCCCATTTCTTGCTAAATCACTGTATCCTTTGGGCAGGCAGCAACCTATTCAAGTTTGTGACTGGCAAGGGGAAGAAGGGTGTCACTTTGCTGCCTACGAGTGCTGGTTTTGCTGGATTCTTCCCAGATAACAGAGGCAGCACGTACTGCCACAGCCAGGGCCAGGTGTGCATCACGTTGCCCAGCCACGCTTTGCAAAGAAACCAGCTCTTGCCCTCCTCCCTTCAGGACCACTCACAGGCGTTGCAGAGGCCTCCCATTCATGTCGCACACAGGCACTTCCCTGCAGAGGGGATGCTGAAGAGTGTCTGGGATAGCACTCACACGGAAACCTTCAGGGAACCACAGCAGGGATAGTGGTAGTTACCAAAACCAACACACTCAGCTCAGGCCCAGTAACCGCACTCCAACAGCGTGCTGAGGGACTGACCAAGGCAAGCTAGACCTGAGAGATGGGTCAGTTGGAGGATGAGGAGGGAAGCACATTCCCCTTCAGCTTCATTGGGTCACTTTGATACAGCCCCCCTGCCACTGTATTCAGACACAGATGTAGGCAGCTGCTCTGTTGTATATATGGTTCTGGGATCCTTTAAAGGGGAAGGCACAAAAGAAAGGCAGGATATTCTTGTTCTGCTTGTACTTCATCTGGAGATTTGACTTGGGAGTGTAGTGAAGAAGATGAGAGTTGAAGGGAATGGATTCTGCAGAAAAATGGGGCGGGTGCATTCAGCTTTAAATGAATTGTGCAAAACCTCGTAATTTGGGATAAACTAGATTTATCACAAGACGGCATGAAAGCCACTGCCTGGGGTTGACAATTTCACAGCACTAGAATGGGAGTCAGAAAGTGATTAGAGATGGCAAAGAGCGAGGGAGGGGGAAATGGGAGAGGTGCCAGGAGAAAATAAAAGAGGCAGGTGGAGGAGGAATCCACAAAGAGGGTGTGCAGGTATGTGTGTGTGGATGTGTGCAGATGAGTGCTGGCAGGGGACCAGGGGAAGGGGAGAGGCTGGGGCATGTCTGCAGGGACAAGATACCTGCAGAAGGGAGCAGGGTTGGGCCCTGCGTTAGAGGCTACAAATGAATATGTATGTTTATGTGTTGCAAACTGTGGGAAAGATAACATGAAGCTGACAGCACAGAAATATACAGGGACAGTGTAGTGGACAATTAAGGGTACAGAAGTGAGCATAGGGGTGATGGGATTGCCTGCAGCATTTGTTTCTGAGCTCTTGTGTGGTTTATGTGAGGATATCTAAGCAGGAGTGAATGGGATGGAAAGGTGTGTTTCAGATAACACCTACAAAGGCTATACATGTCTGAGAGTGCCCGTACCCATGCGTGTCAGTGCGCAGAGTAACGTGTGTGGGTAGAAGCAGAGGTGTGCTCTGCATGCGTGTGGCAGTGCCTATGTGTGATGTAGAAGCTGTGTGTTTGTGTGTGAGAGAGGTGGAGGTACAAGTGCATGTAGGAGCAGAAGTATGATTAGTATATATGTCAGCAATACCCATTTGCACAGGTAGAAGAGAAAATTTTGTTGCTGCAGACAGCAAAATAATTCCTTTCGGTTTACAGGGCAATTACCAGGGTGCCGATGCTGATGATTTACACAGAGCGCTTGCATGTGGCAGTGCTAGACCTTGTATACAAGTCACATTATTGATATTGTAATAAATTCTACTCCAAACAAGCAGCAGGGAGCAGGAGCAAGCCCAAGAGTGGCAGAAAGCAGGGGAGCTCCGTGGAGAAAACACCTCCAGTGGGAAGGAAGTACTATTTTGTAGAGGAGTGACGCAAAGTAGACAGGACAGGAATGAGGAGGTAAAGACAGTCTGCCTTTCTCTGGGACTAGAGGAGGTACTGAGATACAAAGTTCAGGGGGAAAGAGTTCTGCAGAGCATAGGTTTGGGTTTGAGACTGGAGCTGGCATTACTAATTTTCTTAAATATCCATAGACACTCAGTCTGGGTCCAGACACGAAGCAGAGAGGCCATAGGACACACAGCTTTCATGCCAATAACTTGCCACTGCCACCTGGTCACCCCCCCGCCAAGGGCAGGACAGAGGGCAACCTCAAACCTCCTGGTCCTCCAGTGTCTAGCTTCGCTGAGCACCACAGGGGAACTGGACACTGGAAATGCCTCTGCAGCCATGTTTCCCTTTCCCTTCACCCCTGTGGCCGAGGGGCACCATCAGAGAGCCAAACCCTGCTACAGAACAGTGCAGCAGTCAGAGATAATTACTCACTGAATAACCCCTTCCAGCAACAGGCACTAAACCAGCTCATTACAGGGCTATAAACTTCTGAAAATGGCTCTGCCACAGCTGGTACATGGCTGAGGACACTTCCAAACAAAGAGAAGAGAAACATTTTCAAATTAAACACCTTTTGCATAATTGCCATGTGATGGAGTCATTTTGGAAAAGGGATAGAAATTGGAAAGCTCTTTCAGTTGGAAGAGACAACTCTCTCCTCTCAGAGAGGCTTAGCAGATGCTTGGCTAATGCTGACACAGAAAACAGGCCCAAAAGCAAGTACTAAAGAAACTCCACAGGGCAAGTAGCCAGGGTATCCCCTCATACCTTGGCTACTGACACCAGGGCTCCTCCTGGTGACTCATTTTCCCGACTGAGGAGTGAGGTTTCCATGCAATCCTGCCTTCCAGGGTTCTCTGACCATTATTATTTGCAAAGCATGAAAGACGTCTGGGTAGGAATGATCAGACAAATTGGATAATATTCCATTCATGCAGTTCTTGCTGATAAGCCCGCTTAGTAAGGGAATACCCATAAATATTTTCATGCCAAAGAAGGATGCTTTTAGCATCTATTAGATGTTATTACAATGACAAAATCATGCTGCATAGTTAATCTGCAGTAGCGTACTGTGCAGTCAGCCTGGTGTTAAAATGTAGCACTAAAGAACTCTGCAGCCCCCATGCTAGGGCAAAACAACAGTATTGGCTAAGCAGTGTCATTTGCCTGTGATAATGTGTCTGCTGCAAACCTGCCCTTGGAGCTATGGCTTTGAAGCCATTCTCTCCAGGCATCTCCTTCCCAATACCCCAAATTCAAGCCTTCCGCATGATTTTCACTCATGCCCCCAACCCTGCGTTTGCCTCCAGTGTGCTGCGATGAACCCCAAATTCCTGGGTCAGAACTGACAGGTCAGGTATCCAATAAGGCTTGAATTCACTGAACCACCCCTGGCTAAGGAAAATGCTGATCCCAGAGGGGCTGATGGGAAGAACAGGGCAGCAAGATGCTGCTGGGAGCAGCCCCAGTAAAAGGGGCAGATGGGGCAGTTGCTGGGAGTGCTGCCAACCCGGGCTGAGTCACTCAGCTCAGTGGTGGATATGGGGAGCAGTGCCATTGGGACCTGTGCTTTGATTTGGAATTTTACCTGACTGATTGTTCATTACCTCCCTCCCTCCCTCTTCTTAACTGTTTTTTCTCCCCCCCCCCCCCCCTTTCTTCTTTCTCCCTCCACCCTTCACACACTCCCTTCTCCTGTCTCATTCACTCACTCCCCCACCTTCTGCATGGTTCCTGTGTTCTCACTCCCCCCACCTCCCCACTTCAACCCCAATTCCTCCCTCCTGTGTCCCCACCGCCTTGCTGCTCTCTTCTCTCCAGAACTCTGGCAACAAGGACTGTGATGTCCACTATGCAGAGCTGGACACTTCCGCTCTGGCCTCGTCACCCAGTCCTCGGACCTCCATCCATGCTGGCGGAGACCTAGTCGAGTATGCAACCATCCAGCCCAACTTACGCTAGCGCATGTCACTCTAGGCCCTTTCCCCTCAGATTCTGGCCTCAAGGTACATGATCACACTCTGCCTTCCTCACTGCACCCCTCTGAAGTCAGTGCTCCCCCTCTGCATCTCCTCCCCTTCTTGTGGAGTGGCCCCTATGCATCCAGTCTGTCCTTCTCCCCACTCCCTCCACCTCCTGCATGCTGCCCACGATGGCTGCTCTCTTTGCTACCCTTAGTTCTGGGGGTGCTGACAGGAATGTCTCTGCCTTGTCTTGCCTTCTGTGCATGCTCTTTGCAGTGTTTTCCTTTGCTTTCTACAGTGAGGTGAGGCATGTGGGAGGGGGAAAGGGTTAATGGCTTTGTTTCAGAACAGGGGTCTGCCCCCTCTGCAGTCAGTGTGGCTGGAGACACAGGGAGAAATGAGGTGGGTTTGAAGGGTACAGCTCTTGGTGTGGGATTTGGTTTGGAGAATTTTTGTAAGGCTCGGCAGCATGAAGCAGAGCAGCAATACTAGGATGTGCAGAAGCTGAAGCCAAAAACCTCATGGAGATGTTAAGAGGGCCTTTCCAATCTACTCAGTACAAGAAGGGGAAGGAAAGAGAAGGGGACTGACAGAAAGAAAAAAAAAAAAAAAAAAAAAAAGAAGAGTTTTCGTGCATGGAAGCAACTATAGTTAAGATGAAGCATATGTGCATGTGTGAAAGAACAAGGTGGGAGAGTATGTGGGAGAACACAGGAACACATAAAGGTTCCTGCACCTGAAAGAGTCAGTGAATAAGAGACAGTCAGAGAGAGACCGCATATGCAAAAATAAAAGAGCTTGCCTTGCGTGAGGCTGGTGCAGACAGCATGTTTGAGAGAGACGGAGAAAGATTATTTTCTTTGGTGCTCTCCTTCTCAGATGAGAGACCAGACCTGACTGTTTCCCTGTCCTGATGTTTTTCTGACCACTTTAAGGGTCACCAAGCTCCTTTAAGCTCAGGGCCTGTGGTAGGGGCTGATTAGAACTCATCTTGCATTTAAACCTACAAGTGGTTCTGGACCATCTCTAGCTACCAGTGTCCCTTTGAAATGAAATGGTGTTTGCAGGAGAAAGAGGTGTCTTCAGCTCCTCTTATATTCCCTTACCCTATAATCATACCCTTTTCTCAGGTATTAAAGCCACCAGGTCCCTGTCTGAAAGGGAGGCAACTCTCCCTTCCCATCCCACAGGGTGACGCCAAGAGTCGTTGGCCAAGGAGATGCTGCTGGCAGCCCCCTCCTTGCCTGTAACTCTCCCTCAGTCTTGTGTATTCCCCCCAAGTTGTGGTGACTGCAGCTTCTGCCTTAGAATCATAGAATCATTTAGGTTGGAAAAGACCTTTAAGCCTTGCTCCTTCCCCTTTATTTTGCTGCCTTTTATACTGGAGGAAGGGGCTGTTGGTTTAATGGGGCTACAGGCCCACAGGGGTACTCAACAAAGAGGTGCAGAGAAGGGTGTGGAGACAGGGAAGAAAGCAAAGGGAGACATGAGGTGCTTTGCAGCTCACTGAATCCCTCCCAGGTCACCCAGGATAGATCAGAGGTGGCACACAGAGAAGCAGCAACCTGGGGATGGAGAGGGGTAGTTTGCAGAAGAAGATAAAGGACAAGGGCATTGGATCCTTGGGAAGGAGGGGAATAGCTCTTTGCAGGAGGATAAACAGGAGAAAAATGGCATTTTCAAAAAGTCCCACTGGACTGTCCCATTGATTAGTGCCTCCTTGAACATCTGTGCTAATAGGTGGGTGAAGGTGGAGCAGAAACACCGGGGTAGAAGGTGTGCAATGGGTTAGTTCAGTTTGCCTTTATCCCCATGGTCCCTGGTTTTCCTGTGTTGGAAGCAGCCCTGTAGTTCCCTTGCTGTAGCAAAAGCCTTCCTAGGTAAGTGTCTGCAGCAAGCCTGGCCCGGACCAGAATGGTAACCTCTCTCTCTTGCGGTGTCTCACCCACCCCTGCTCCCAGAATGAGGATCAAGGTCTTCGTAGACGTAACGAGCGAGAGTGGACAGTAAGTTTTGGATTGGTTTGGTTTTTCTTTTCTCCATTTGGTTGTGGGGTCTGTTTGTCACTGGAGAGAGAAGCTGATCAGCTCCCAGGCACCTGCCTGCCTGTCACCAACAGGCAGCAGCACTGCCAGCCTCTTGCACGCAGAGAGAGGATGAAAATGCCAACCTAGAGGAAGATGTGGTTGAAAGCAGCCACCATCCCTTATGCCTTCACCTCCAGTTCCCAACAGTTTCTTGGGCTGCACTGGAGGACACTCCTCCTGCTACAAACAAGGCAAGCACTCCCTAATCCATCTTGGGAGGTCTTGCCTTCTCCTCCCTGGGGTGGGGGATTTTATTGTGAGCAAAAGGACAGTAATCCTCCAAATCCAAATTTGGAAATCCTCCCAGTTTCTCTGAAGTAAAAATAAAGCCAGTCATACGGTGCTTTGAAGGTGTAATCTCACCACCACAAATTCTCCCTTCTAAGAGACACCACAGATCAGGACAATTTTTTTTTAAAATGCTTTTTTAATTATTTCCTCCCCCTTCACATCCCCACACTCCTGCTCTCCGTTTTGTTTGGGAATTTCTCATCCCTGTTACAGCAAGAATAGATCAAAATCATGAGACTTGCACCAAGATCCCAGAAAATTAGTGACCAGGGTTCAAGTTCCCAGCTCTGCTTTCTGCATGTCCCTGTAAAACAATTACACCTGCACCAGTTACAGATTTGGTGCAGACTAAGCTGGGGGTGTTGGAGAACCATCAAATGTAGCAGCCTTGACTCAGTTCCCAGTTGCCACATTTCCTTCCTCTCAACACCAAGGTTGCCTGAATACCCCCTCAGGTCAATAGCCCCATTTCCAGTTTTGAGGAGAAATACAGCAAAGAACTAAGGCGTCTCCTTATTAGTTTCCCATTTGTAAATGAGGATAACAGCCCTGCCCTGAGTCCAAAAGGGTAGAGAGAAAGACTCAGGAGGGAAACAGCAAGGAGGGCAATGTTTAAGATTATTGATGGTCTAAGATGCTATAGGAATGCAGAACAGGTACGTACTATAGACAGCAAGAGTTAAAAGCATGCTATAAGAAGGAATGCAACTTTATGAGCAAGTTTTCTGCATAAGTAATACTTGCATGTGTCTGTGGGTGCATCGATCATCATAGGTGTTTGCCCTGTATTTCAGAAATTTCAGTGTTCCTCATGCTCAAGCTTTTCTTTTTCTGAACCCAGGGGCAAGTCCCTCTGTCCCACTTGCCCTCAGTTTTGTCCTCACAGCATTCCACCACTCCTAAGAGCAAGCTCAGGACCACTGGTATCTGCTCATGCCTGATACGTTAATGTTTGATCTTTACTCAGGACAGTGATTATTCTGGGAGCTCCCTCATAGATAAGCTGTCAAACAGAGCAGGAGCATGCCAGAAGATACCTAAAGTTGCAGCCATACTTGGAGGATGAAAAGCAGCCCAAAAACGCTGAGTAGGGAGTTTAAAAACAGGGAGGAGAAGATGTGAGGCTCCCAAGACCATGATTAAATGCTTCTTATTTTTGGTTCCTGTTATATTTTCTATCTTCCAACACCTACATCCTCTCCACTGACTGGTCTGCAGTATGACAACAGTCTTCTGTTGCTGTCACTCAACAAAATTACTTCTTACTGTCCATGAGCCTGTGTTGCATCCCAAAATTCAAAACCAACTGATGGAGAGGGTCAGGGTAGTGGCAGCCCAAAGTCTGAATAGTTTTGAACAGCAGGGACTTTTACCGGCCAGGGAAGAGGTTAACACATCTGTTAAGTGCATGAATGTGCACTGTGTTTGCTTTCAGTTTGGTCAAGCAGAGAAAACCAACCTACTTGTGTTTGTGAGCCATGCTGCAAGACTGAAGATAAGTTTAAGCTGCATGAGAGGTTATTAATTGGTTCTTGAGCTTTTGAGCAGTAGCAGAAACCACAGTCCTCCATAGCGGTATCTGTCCAACTCTCATGTAAGAGAGTCTTCAGATTTTCCAGAGACTATAGCAGAGAAATCCTAAGGACCCTGAGACGGAGTTTTTCACTTTTAGACCAGTAAGAACTCATTATTTCAGGGTGATTAGAAGTATAGGATATGGTCAGATTGGAGGCAAAGCTGCCTGCAGCACACCTAGTTTTACCAAAGAGATGATCTGCAAATAGAAGAAAAGCTGGAGACAGGTGTATAGGGGATGGAGAAGGGTTGAGGGGAAGTCATGGCAGAAATGAAAGCTCTCTAATTCAATCAAATACAGGCTGTTTAAAGGTAATCTGCCAGGCTGTCTGAAACAGATAGATTGCTGACATCCCCTTTAATCAAGCTCTTGAAAATAAAAGTGAGAGGGGAGGATGTAACCCAGATAATGAAGAATTGCATGGAGTCATGCTGGAAACAAAGGCAAGTGGGAGAAGTCAGGTGGGGGAAAGTGGCAGAATTGTGTGCCAGTTCAATTTAATTAGTTCATTATCCCTAATTTAATTTCAAAGTTTGTTAAAGATAAATTAGATTTGGGAAAAGTCACAATGGGACTGGGGAAGGAAGTCAAAGGGCACTGGCTGCTAAATATGTTAAAAAACATCAGGCTGATCTTGTTCTCTTCCCTTTTGCTACTTGGAAATGAGATCAGGGAACAAAGCCAGAGCAATGTGACTCCTGGCTTCACATACTGAAGAAAGGTGAAAGGAGACAGGGAAGTCTCTTCCTTTGACCCTGATGCTGGCATTCTCCTGCTGCCCTGCTCTGGCCCCACTCCCACCTGTGAGAAGTGAGCACTTCCCAGAAAGAAGAGAAGAACTTGTTCATACTCACCTGGCCAAATAGAAGTGCTGACAAACTCACACTTATTTTCTCTAGCTCTACTTCATGGATGCTTGTTTCATGCCCACATTAACTGATAGATAAACAGAAAGAAATATGCTTTGCTGACCCAGTATATTGTCAATAGGCAGCCCATAAAATAGTATCCCATGACCCTTTCTCCTTCTTTCAGTGTTAGATGCTAACACCCAGCTCAATTTACATAAGATGTCTACTATGTTAACTGAGAATCTCTTTCCTATTAGACCTTTCTGTCTATTAGGCGTTTTGAGGGCACATATTAATATGAAGTCCTATACTTTTCCATTGCATGCTCAAAAAGCATATAAACCTACCCTCTCATTTAATTGATAATAGATTGCTAGTCTTGCTAAGAGACCTTCTTGCCTACTACATCTTACTAAATTTCAATCATTGAGATATCTTCCCTGTCAGGTTAGCTTTATCCAGAAAGTTGAGCTATCAATTAATGACTTACCTTTATAAAGCAGGAGGAGAGCACGGCTAATACTTTTTCCCCCCTTGCAAGTGTGGAAAGGAGTTCTGTTTTGTTTGAGATTTCTTGAGAGTAGATTATACAGGGAGGGAACCTGTGCACATTCTGTGCTGGCTAACACTCTCCCTAGCTGTTAGCCCTTCTTTATCCCTTTTTATCAGCTGGTGCAATCAGAAGAATAGCAAACAGTTGCTCTTTGTTCCCTGCTTCCCTTATGGTACGGATCCCTGTTTATGCTATAGAATTTATATGAAGATAACTGTTTCCAGGCTTAAAGTATGTGTTGCCACAGCCTGCCTAGTTTTCCAGCCACAGAGTTGTGTGTGGTACAGTGTAAATCTTGAACTCTGTAGAGGCCTAAACTTTCCAGGTAAATATAGCTCCCACCTGGGGATGGGAGTGCTGTGAGTCAGAGCTGCCTAAAGCAGCTAGGAGGAGATTGTAGGGGTTAAGATAGAGTTAGTGAAGTTTCCTCATGTCCCCTGGTTTGGGTTCTTCCAGTCAAACAGCTACAATGCTGCATAGCACCTCTCCACCTTTTCACTTTGCAATTAAATGCCAGAAGTGGACGAAAACCTCATGAGGTAGCTGTGGGAATGGCCCACCTGAATTTCAGGTACCAGTGAAGCAATTCTAAATAGAAGGTGCCTAGACCCTACTATTCTTTGCTATCTGGCCAGTCAAGATCACTGACTTTTAAAAGCTTGAGCAGTGGGATATACAGTTTTGCCAAGGAAAGGGAAATGAAAATCAAATTGACCTTAGTATTGCTGCTGTTTTCCTGGTGCTAAGACAAACGTTCCATCCTCTAGCACCCTTTGTTGCTCTTAGCAAGACTGTTCCTGAAATTGCCTTAAGACGGTGCAGCCCTTCAACTTGCTTGTTACCTCTTCTAGCAGTCTGAACCATCAATAAATTATTGTCGACACTTTGTTTTCTATATGATTTTTTTAAGCGTCCTGGTGAAATATTTATCCAGGAGCTGGCAGCAGATGAGCAGAGTAGATTGTTCTGTTCCTTCAGGCATTTTCTCCTGAGGATCAAATCCTTGTCCTTTCCACTAAACCGACTGTTTCTGGTATTTTGAAAGAGAACAAGGAAGGACTCAAGGGCAAGTTACTTGCTTCAACCAGCCCCAGTTCAAACCACAGGCATAGAAGGTGATTGCCAGTGCATTCGCTCTCTCTTAGAGAAGAGATTAGCCCATGAATGGGGGTTGACTTTAAAGACCAAAAGCACGGTCCTCGCTAGATGTCCCTCCTGCTTGGGTCATCTTGCGGGGCTTCAAACTGGAGGAAAGAGCTTGTGTGCAGGGAGGAATCCTTCCCATCTGCTGCCACCCTCTGGGGAGCCAGAGTCCTGGGCTGTGGGAAAGCTCTGCACTCCTCTGAGCTTGCACAGCCGTGCCCCGCAGGAGCACCAGGAGAGCGGGGGGGGGTGTGGATCTCTGTTTTCTTGTTGCTGCTGTTTGCGTGGAGCTTTGTGGGAGAAAAAAGGTCTCTGCGATTTTTGCACTCGAACAAGCAGTGTTTCTTCAGTATTGCTTGCCACACCTCTGCAAAATTATCTCAATAGAAATCAAAGCACTTTGGACTCCGAGGGGTTTTCATTCAATTCGGCACTTAAAGAGGAAGAATCAGATTTTGCAAAGCATCCATGAGAATACACTCCATCAGAGGGAAGATCGTGGGACCACAGAGCAGTCTCAATCTTGCGAGTGCTTTATATTCTCTGTAGTTGATTTGACTTACAAAACTGGCCCCAAGGCTTTCAGTGGAACTGCTCGCATAGGTAAAGCTTAGCACATGCACTTCTATCTACTAGGTAAACATTAGACACAATAACCTATTTTGCCTCCAAAGTCCCTGGTCAGACACATGTGCCCTTTAAATAATAGAGCATGAGCCTGGGTTAGATTAATGATGCATACAAGCATTGCTTTTTCAAAACTCAGGTGTGGAAGAGTTAGGAAGATTGAAAATAAACTGTCCTTTCTTGGCCAGCTGCTTATTTTATCCAGAGAGGCAGAGCATTTACAAGCAAGGGGCAAACCATGCGAAATCTATACATATTCATCAACAATACGGGTATTTCAGGAAATGAGACAAAAATTTTGAAATGTGAGGATTTATCACCTGGGTTTCTACTTTTCTGTAGCAGTAAGGAGAACTATATAATTTTCCATCCTACCTGTTATATGTATGTCTCAGCAAGGAACTGAAGAGTTGTACATTTTATGGCCAATGATCCCAGAGTTTTCACCCATTGACTTTTGTCTCTACTTACAGAACTTTGGAAAGTGTCACTCAGAGATATCGAATGCGAGTGATTACCTGACCCGCTGTTACTCACATGAAGATCGATATCTGGAGAAGATCCCTCATGTCTATACCCCCTTGTCAGACCTCCCACGAGATCTTTATCCTCATCATTCTGACATCTCCTTCTGCTGCCCACCTCCCGGTTCCCGGGCTCCTTACATCTGTCCTAAGGAACAGTATGTTTAAAGTGTCAACACAGCAAAATGAAGAAGCTAATGTTTTTCACTTCTCCTGACCCTGTCGCTCAAGAACCAAGGCCTTTTAGATCCCCCCTTTGCCATTGCTTATTTTATTTATTGATTTTTAAATTTTGGTGCAATTGTAATTGACATGATTAGGTTAAGTATCTGCCTGGCTTGCTAATGCTCAAGGGAACACTCTGCCTTTGCCCACGTCTCATTCAGTACTTGCATCTTTCTTTTCTCATCCTGGCCCTCCTGTATCAAGCTGGCTATCTGTGTGCATGCATATGTGGGTGACGGCTGCCCTGTGTTGGATGGGATGTGCCCAACCTGATTAAATGTCCGTAGGTTCCCTTGTGTCAATCTCTACACTGTTTGCACCAGACTAGCTGGGTGTGGATTCTTCACCACCCTTGTTACAGCTTGTGTGAAGTTTTACAGCACAGCCAGTGCTCAAATCTGAGGCTGTAGTGGGGGTTTTATTCCCTTCTTTGGAGAAATTTGTTTGCCCCTTGGCAGGGGGGATAGGAAATCCCTGTTGTAAAGAGCTAAACAGCCAAGATTGCAGAACCAAATAATAAGATGCTTATAATGAAAGATGCTCAAAACCAACCCAAGAATCAAGGAAAGGGTTTGGTTTAGGGGTTTAGTTTCTGTCCTTTTTCCCCCCTGCTCCCACTCCCAGTCTTTTGGATTGACTCTTTTAAATCCAGATGGTATGGGGACATATTTTGAAGCCAACACATTTGGAGAAAGCATCCTTTAAATAACCATCTTATAACCTGAAACCCAGAGGGGAAAAAAATTAGAAAGGAAAACATTCTCTCTAATTTTCCTTTTCAAAGCCTAACATGACCCCCCACTAGCTTTCCCCCCCTCTCTTCCTTGCATCTGTTGATTGGAATTTTAAAATGAACTCAGGCAGCATATAAAGAATAAATCATTACTTCAGGTAATCTTTTTGCTCTTAATGAAGGATAAAAGCCAATAGAGGAATCTGGCCTTTTAACTTTTTTTAAAGCATCTTAGTTTTGGGACTACAAATTTTTTGATATTGGAATGTGTGTGGGTGTGTAAATCCAAACGTGTACATTCCTGTGACCACAAAGTGTTTTAGAGAAGGGAATTTATTTCCACATCACATTTGTGTTCACTTGTATTAGAGGAAAAATAAATATAGATATACACTTAAATGTATATAAAAGCAAAGAAGAGGAAGAGGAGAAAGAGGAATGAACATCCTGTATAAGAGCTTGGTTTCAAGGATAACTTTCATCTGTTTCACCCAGGTATGGCATAGAAGAGATGACGGCTGGGACAGTTCTGAACAAGGGGATATGCCTTCCTGGCGAATGGGCATTTACTTTCCTTTGTCTCGGGTTGGGTGTTTGGCATTCTGCAGACATTGCACACTTAACATCACTCAGGAAACCACGAGGATGTTTGAGCAAAGTGCATGTGGGAGGGAGAGATGGGGACCACACCATTATCTTGCTGCCCGGATACCAAACAACGTTTCAGTGTGACTTGTACAAATCAGAAGTGAAGCTACCATCAAGATGAAAGCCTCCCTGTAGGAGGAGGTATGAATACTGCATTGGATGCTACCAGCCCAGCTCCTGCCATGCCACACAGACTAAGGCACCATTTTATTTTTGTATATCTGAATTTAAACAGCTATAGTTGTTCTATGCACTTTCTGTGTTCCCATCACCTAGACTAGCCTCAAGACTCACCCTGCTTGTCCCTCTTCCTCCACAGAGAAGCACATCTGTGTTCACACTACCTCGTGGATTCCCTGCAGGCTAATAAATAGATCTGTATATAAGAGAGAAGTTTATACTTCAGTTAGTTAAGCAATATAGCACTGTGTGAGGATGATGCCACATGCATGGATCCCCCTGGGCCCTTGCACGGCATACAACACACCCTTGTAGAACCAACTCTTCCCACCCCTCTTCCCCTGCTTCTCCAGTACATGTTGCCACTTCATGCTTTGTGGAGACACCACGGTAGCTGGTCACAAGGACAAGATTTTGTCTCTGTGGTGGGAAATCGCTGCGCAATGTGGGGAGGTGGTTTCCTGCTGGGAAGTGGTTTCCCACTAGATTGACAGGTTGTTTATCAGCTAGGTGACCTGGCTCTGCTTGGCTGGGTGTGGTGTGGATAAAAGGGCACCGATGCATTTCTTGGCCAAGCTGAAATGGCCAGTATCTCTAACAGGCATAGCAGCTATCATATGTGCTAGAGCATGGAGTGCTCTCATTCCCAGAGGATCAAGGGACTATACAGATGTAGCCTTAGAGCATTAAACACAACTTTTCCGATGCCATCCTTTTGGTCTTGACTGATGGAACCCTTTTTGGAGTCATTTGGATTCACATTTCTTCTGCCAGTCTCCAAAGAACTCAGCCAGTCATTTCCTTACAAAAACGGACTCAAGTGCTATGTGTCTTGATGCAGATAATTTTTTTCTCTCTCTTGTTTTCTTCTCAACATACCTTGGGGTACTTTCTGGTTACCACAGAGCTGGAAACTGGGTGTGCTCTGAACTGAAGCCACAGCCAACACATTCACCCCAGCAAGGGAACCATGCTTTGGAGTCTGCCAAATCTGCCTTTGGGTCACTCTGTTTGGAAAGGTGATCAGGTGCTGGAGAACCCAGGGGTCTCTGAGATCCTGGAATCAACCCAGCATCACTTACCATGGAGGAAAAGCAAGCAAAAGTCTGGTACACGCTTCCTTATTTGCATGCCTGTAATAGCAGGATGCTGCCTGCACAGTGGCAATTAAAGTAAATTTGATTTGGAGCCTTCACCTGATGCAGTTTCAGACAGATCTAAGAATTTAAATAAGTGGAATACGGTCAGGTCTTCAGATACATAAGGAAACAAGCTAGACAAAATGGTTGTTTGCCAGAGGAGGCAGAGAACATGTTGCAGGTGGTTTTCTCTGCTGCCCGTGGCTGGAGGGATGATGCTTTGATGAGGAAGGGGAAGGCAGAGATACAGACTGCAGCATTACAGAGAAACTCTAGTTGCCTTGTGCAGCTTTGCAATTGAGCCACAGAAGACTGCCACAAAGGGTTTTACTGTGCTTTTCAGCAAAGGGAAAGGATTTTCAATCCTCCTTAGAAAGGGAAAAAGCAAGAAAAGCCTAAATTCAAAGCAGTAGTTCAACTTAGGCCAGCACATATACTAAGCTTAGCAATGCCTTGGTTCTGTTTGCCTCTTAACAGTCTCTCTTCTCTTTAAAAACTGGCTTGGTCTCAAAAAAATAGCAGAAGAGAGTCTCCACACACCACCAAATTCCCTTGTACCCTAGGAAGAGGAGCAAAACCCCCGAAGAAAAACCCTGAAGAAAGAGATAGGGAGGTTCAAGTCCATTTTTTCGGTTTTACAAAGCTGCATTTAGAAATGGTTCTGATCCAGGGCTCTTATTCCTCCCTCCCCTTCTGTACAGTTGCACGATGTTTGCATAATGGCTATTTCCAAACTTTGCTGCACCTGTTGCCACGGGCGTAACACTAGCTTTGCTTCATGATAAGGCTACCCATGTCTGCAGTGACCTCACAGGTGCAGAAATCCTGCTGCAGCAATGCTAATGAGAGGTGTTTCCCTCCTGCCATGGTGCAAAATGATTTTAAAAGATCCCTTCTCTGGGAACAGAGCTATCCAGTAACATTGTTGGGGGTAGATTGCTGAACGAGTTGAACAGGAAACTGGTCGATGGTGATCATGTGTCCAGTGGGCTAGCAGTATATGGGAGGAACTGGTGTTTTATTTCTGTCTCTTACTGGTGTGAGACATGAAGCCATTCTTCCTGTTACTGGGGTGAAATGTTGTAATTTCTGTTCCATATGTTGGTGGCACTGACACAAGAGCTCTTGCAGATGGAAAAGACTGATCACAGAACTTAAATAAAAGTGAACTGAAGAGTTATAACAACTTCTCTCCTAGCTGTGAAACTTGTGTGAGGTGCTTGATCTCTTCCTTTCTCCCAGTGCTGACTGCTTCCTGAGTTGTTCACTACATCTATCACCCCTTGCACATTCAGACCCAAAATGTACATATGTGCACATGCACTCCTGCTTTTGCACTGAGCCCCAGGAGTTACTGGCTAAATTCTGCCTGCTTGCAAACGCTGTCCTCAGGACTAGATAAACCCTCCTTTCATGTTGCATCCTTCCCTGTCTGCAGCAGTGATGGGGACATGAGACTTAAACAGAGGAGCAGTGTTCAGGTGACCTGCAAGGCAATGCCTGGTGTGCTTTACTACTACAGCTCTGCCCTCAGAGCAACACAGATGTAGTTATGATGCCCAAGTGTTCTATGAGAGATGCCTCTTTCAGTTAATTCATTTTACATTTTAGCTTTCTGGGAAGCGTCCTCCCAGTTTCCCTGTGCAAGTGGGTGGAACAGATTCAGAGCCACAAACAGCCAGCCCTCTGGGCCAGCAGCTATTTAGGGAAGGTATAGGTGAAGTCATCCCCAGGGGCCCCCTCCTCTCTAGCCCACTCCTCTTGCCAGCACCTTGATTTCCTTCTGCAGGCAAGCAGCACTTCTTGTTCCATATCCAGGTATACACTGAATGTTTTAAGGCAACAAATGCATTGCACCCGCTTTTGCTGCAAGGGACTGCTTGACAGCCCCTGCTGCTCTCTGGTGCACTGCATGGGAGCTGTCAGAGAGGGATGGGAAGCTCAGAGACCCCTCCTCTGCCCCATCCATAATGCAGGGGAAAGGAGACTACTCCATCTCTGCTCCTGCTTAATTACATGCTCCGCTAGCACCCATGAATCACGGCGCAGTGAGCGGGCAAACATTGGTGTCCCGGATATTTCCTCACCAGCAGCACATGGCGATCAAACGTACCTCGGTCAGGGGCAAAACCGGGCCCTGCACCAGCTGGCAGGAAGCACTCCCTGGTTGATCGGGATTAGCAATAGCTGCATTCATACGAGAAACAGGCGACAGAATAAACCCCCATCTTTATAGGGGGTCCTCTGCTTAAAAAAGAGTGAAGCAAGCGGTCCAGTGAGAAGGCTGGGGGCAAGCATGGGAAAGCACTCCTGCCTGTGGGGATTTCCTCTGCGGCCCCATGGCTGTGTACCATGCCCCGGGGACAAGTGACCACGGTGCTGGTAGCACAGCCCCAGCCCAGCCGCACACCTCCACAGCCCCAGCAGCCCGGGAGGGAGCAGGATCAGGGCTTCCCAGCCAGGTTCCTGCCTTTCCTCCTTCCAGGCGCTGCTCCATCCCGCGGGGGGGCGGAGGAGTTATAGATGGACAGACAGACACATTGGCCTGTGCGTGTGTGAGCATGCACGCACTCCTGGGGGAACGGGGCATCAGTCCAGTCCAGCTGAACATGAAGCTCGCGCTTACTTAGGAGGTGCCCTATCAGACACATTTGATCAATACACCATTAGAGAATTTTTAGCACAAGCCACTAACTCTGAGAATGAAAAATCCCCAGGATATTTTTTAATAAAAAAGCTCCACTGCACAAGGATGGAGCCTCTGCATCTGGATAAAGACCTTTTGGAACAATTTAGTCACAGATCTGGGCTGGCAAATGGCAGAGGGCTGGGGGGGGTGTCACGAAGGGAGGGTAAAAGGGTCTCTGTCTTCCAGCCAGTGGGCTGAATACAGCCTGCGTTAGCAGCAGCCAAAGCTGGTTATTACTGGGTAGGCATTTATTGGATTGCATGAGATAAGCTCTCATGACCATGGCACATTTTGCTGAGAACTCCAGCATTTCTCTTGGTTGTTTCTCAGAATGGTTCAAGGAGAGCCACAAGTTATCCTCAGGGACAATGTGGCCCAGGGCAGCGTGCAGATCCAAGCCCTAGAGCAGGATGGTGAAAGCAGACTGCTGGCAATGTTATCCTCACCTTGCACAAAGACAGACAAGTTCATCCTGTATTTCTAGAACCTGGCGTCTCCCCCCAAGACTGTATTTACTTTCTGAACAGGGGAAAAGAATCTGGATTTACCTCCTGCATGGCAGTTTAGAACAGAGATGCCATTTGCATGGAGACTCCCACCATATGCTCATATGAGTTGAAAAGGCACACAAACACCCAGGCTAGTATCAGAGACACTTTGCACAGATAAGGTGGAAAAGATGCCTGCTCAAACAGAGGTGCTGTGAAACACATCCATTTCTGCTTTTTTTTTATTTCCCCACCACTATCAGATGTGCAGGCAGGGTCAGCACTTAGGATGAGTGTTGAGGTCTCTTTCTCCAGTGCTGAATATACTATGATCAGTGCCTCACTCAGAACAAAGTACCTCCTGCTGGGCCACTTTATGTGTATATAGAAATTTATGTATCAATCTATATGTATAAAACTAAAATATCGGTATTACTGCCTCTTGGACTACATTAAATATATAAAACGTATCAAAATACTTATATAGCTAAAGAGCTGGTTTTTTACCCTTGGAGGTAGTCACCTTTATAAAGAGCTTTTCATATAGAAGCAAAAAATAGGCACCATAGAGGGCAGACGACATACTGCAAATACGGAGTGGAGTGGGGGAGCTGCAAATTAAAGGACAGCACAGGAAAGAGCTGCATTAAAGATTCCACATCTCTGCTGCAGCCAGGGATGGCTGATCTCTTTTTTGCTACACTGTCATGCTCTATTTTCTTTCCCTTTATGGCGGATGGGAGGTGAGGTTTTAAAGCCTGCCAAGAATGCATCCAGCCCTGTTCCTCTGGGTGAACAGCACCATAGATGGAATGAACTTCCTCCAAGCTTCCTCCCACCCCCAGATCCTCCCTTCCCCCTTGTAATCCAGGCTCGAGTACCATCATTTTCATATCAGTACTAATTACATTAATTATTCTCCTCAGTATAAAACTCATTAAGCTGGAATTTATGGTTCATTAACTCAGAGCCAGAGTTCTTCCTTGGTGCAGTGGTGTGGGGCCAGGATTATTTCTGTCCTGGCTGGGGGAAGGTTCTAATCTGTGTCCCTTGGCCACGCTCAGCATCGCCTATTGAAGTGCAAACAAAGTTGCGTGTGCTCGTGCAGGGGTATCACACCAGGCAGGGAAGGTGTTTGTGAACCTCAGGAGGACTGGAAAGGTCAGCATCCCTGGTGCAGGCCCAGCCTGAAATGCATTTTGTTACAGTTCAGGGAAGATCAGGTGTGACTAGCAGAGTGAGAGCAGCCGAGGGAATACTTGCAGGTGGGCTATGTGCCAGGGTGGATCAGGACTAAAAAGGACATGTTTGGTGGTGTGGGAAAAGGTTTGTACTGGTGCTCGGGAGATCCGGCTCCAAGTCCGGTACAGAGCTGCTGTGAGCCTGCAGAGGCCACTCATAGCACAGGACAGAGGGGATTTGCGCTGCCTGACCTAAGGCAACCTGCTTAGGTGGCTGGACATAGTCAGGAGTGAGATGCTTCTCCAGAAAGACATCACACCTGCTTTAAGTGCAAGCTCTAATCACTCCCTTAACATGCCATGGCCACCCTGGGTTACGTGTCTGGGGTGAGAGTAATGGTATGCCAATGTTCTCTCCTCCCTGCCAGTTCTCCATATGCCTTTTCTTGGGATGGAGGGCTAAGCCAGCTGTAGAGTCCCACCTAGACTCCCTGTGACCCAGTGGTAAAGCTATGACGAGCACTTCCACTCTCATGGAGGGTGATGGTAAGAGAGGAGCCCTCGCTGTCACTATCTCTCCCAGGGACACCTGTCTAACAAACACTGTCCTTGTCTTCTTCTAAAGAGTAGCCTGGAGTGGTCTTTCACTGGGCCTGATCTTGGAGTGCTAAGAGCAGTCCTGGGAATGGGAGGGAAGGAAGAAAGATGAGAAGCTGCACGACCCCTGCCTAGGACACGGGATCCAGCCCAGCACGTTTCAGACAGGCCTCCCAAGCTCCCAGACTTGAGCACCGTCTGCCACAGGAGATGGAAGTGACAGGCAGGCTGACCTCCTAATGGACCCAACTGACAGAGAATCCATTTCCTGAGTGCAGTGCCTCCTTCACACTGCGCGGGTTTCTACCACGCTCCCTAATTACTGTAATTAAGCAGTCATGCTGAGTGATGTTAGACAGAGTTCAGAGTCATTACAGGCCTGCAGAAGATTAAACCAGCCCCGGCTTCAGTGTCTGAGATCTTCTTCGTGATGGTGATGATGAAGATTGCAGTAGGAGATAGAGCTTTATGACACAGACTCATGTCATTTGTCATGGCTCTTGGGTCTGCCCTTGTCAAATATGGCCAGCACAGGAGGGGACACAGCACTGGTATCCTCCCCATTCCGACAGACCTCTGCATCCCTCTTTCTCCCAGAGCTGGACAACTGTCCTGAATGGTAGTTTTGAAGCTCTGGAAGGGAAAGGTCATTGTGAATGGCACAGAGATGACAGTGATGCTCGATGCCTACACATCTATTTTTTCATTTGTCAAGCATGAGAAAAAATATGCAGTTGGATTTGTGCAAGTGAAAAGTCCTGTGGAGCAGAGAGGAGTCCAGTTTCACATTATTGACTTGGTATCCACCATTTTCTCTCTCTTCTGGTCCCCTTTAGCTAGGAGGTCTGAGGTTAGTCTGTAACCATGTACATCAACACCATGGTGATCATGGAGTTTAAATCTGTTTCCCTATGGTTTTATACAGCAGCCGAAATAGTTGAGAAATGGCCTTCCCTAAGGTGCTTGCTGACAATAGTAGAGGACTAAACTGGAGACAACCTTTTTAATCCTGCAGCTGTACTCCCTCCCTCCTCAACCTTTTTTTCCCTTGAGGGCACCCAGCGTTTTGCAGAGCTACTTCTATTCACACAGGTAGTGAGACACACTGTGTACAAGAGGCAACGGCTCAGTTCATATACAATTGGCATCTAATTCATTTCTTTGTGAATGTGAAAATCAATACTGTTTATAGTATCCACAAAGGCTCTTCAATCGGTCAGTGTCCTTGTTAAGTTCATTTCTGGCTGCCAAAAGATCCTTTCAGGAGGTGATTCTGTGAGCTGAAGAAGGAAAATAATGATCCCTATTTCTCTAATGAACCCTGAGAAGTCTCTAGGCTTGTCCTCCTGCCCCCAGTAGAAGGAAAGTGCTTCTTGGTAATCCACTTTATGGGATGGACTGGCTTTTCTTGGAATTTTGCCTGGTTAGTCAAATTCTGGTGCTTGGGTTTGCTCCAATTGAGGTCAAAGTGTCTTCTTACACATGCAAGAACATGTATTTCTTCAGCAGATGTTAAATGATTTCAGGTCTACTTGTGCTTGCAAATTTTGTGGGACGAACAATAAAAGCCAAGTTTGGTCTGTCCCAGAGCATCAGAGCTCTACAGTTTTTTGCAGTTTCCTATGCCTCTAATTTTATCTCTAGCAAGTATCTTCAAAACAGTGTTAGATCTCTGCGTCCTGCTCATTCTGCCTGTGCTAGGAACAATTCCGGCCCTGTGGTCAGCTGGTCCAGTGATAGCTTCTTTCCATCTGGGGATGTTCCAGGGGCTTGTACAGCTGTTGACTGCTTTCCCATTTCCATCTGTTTATCTACTCAATGAGTCATCAGTTCAGTCCGCAATTTCCAGTATGGCTCTTGTGATGTAGTTACATGGCAACACCACCTGGAGCTGTTGAACAAGTGAGTTTAGCAGACCAGGAAATCCAGGCTGAGGTCTCCAATTTGCAGCTGCTCTTTTTTCAGTGTTCACCTTCTAAAACCTACAGAATTGTTACTAATATTCCATCCGTGCTTATTGATGATAAACCAGCTGGAGTGTGATTGCTTGTTATATCTCAGGGTCTACTGATAAATATCGCTGTTAAGCTGGCCATTTGCCAGTTGTCAGGGCCTCAGTACCAGAAAACCTTTCTTTTTCTTTTCCTTAAAAAAAAAAGTAAAAGAGCCCAAGACTTAAAAATTAAGAACACCTTTACCTTTTTCTCTCTTTTCTCTAGGAAATACCAAGTGTGGCTAGGGCAAATACAAGCCACACTTTTGACAACTGTTTCTGTTGTTCTGTTGGTTTTCTACCCCATGGCTTAAACTGATGTATAGTGCAAGCCTCTGGATTTACACCCATTCCGAATTGGCTCATTATGTTCTGCGAGGGCATTCAGTTACACAAAAAGAGCTCAGCTGCACCTTGCCGGGCATTTCAGGGCTTTTCTGAATACTTTCAGCTCCTCCAGAGCTGTATGGAAAAGAAATGCTTCCTGGGCATAAAGCCACTCCATCCCTCTCTGAGAGGGTAACAGCCTCCTGGATTAGGCATAGCCCCGGGGCAAGGAGCCCAAACCCGGCTTCACATTCCCTCTTCAGGAGCAGTAGGTGAAAAGAGGCAGCTGATCCTCCTCTGTGCTAGTTTGAAAGACCTGACTTGTCTTTTCATCACCAGGAACGACAGACCCTCAGGACCACTCGCTTTTCACCTGCTGTTCCCCAGGGAAAAGCAGGGCAGCCAGCATAACCTGTAAGCATTGCTCCGAGTCAAGCCCAAGGGTAGGACAAACCAAAAGGAACGGGACTCTGTCTGTGGCATTTACATTCAAGTGTCTCATGGGGATGAATTTATTTCTCTGCAGGTTATAAAAGACAGCAGAGAAACTTATTGGTAAATCCAGAGTTCAAATTAATTCTTTCTCTGTTTGGGTTTTTTTCCTCCCTCTTTGGAGAGCAACTTTCTTTTTTTTTTTACAAAATGCTATGAATACAGTCACAGAACTCCACAGACTTTCTAGATTTTTTTGAGCATTGGATTCTCCTGTTCCTATTCGCTCTGCTAATTACCCTTTTAGCTTGCTTTTGCTCTATTTTCACAGATCTTTTGGTTTATTTATATCTACCTATCTATAATGATTTCAGAACCATTACTCACAGCAGCACCAGGAAACATTACATTTCCCAATTTACAATTGCAATTATGATATCCGTCAGAAACAAATGCAGCTGCCTTTAATTTTAAGCAATATTTTGATCATCATAATTAAAAAAAGAACTTATGGCATTGCACACATTAGAGAAATTAATATAATTTCCTGGCTGCCTTAAAAGGCATGCTAAGTATTGGTCGCTGGATGAGAGATTTAGGGGGAGAATTAACCCTTTTGGCTGCTTTTACCACTCTTCAAGGCACATTGAAAGCCTTAATGATATTCTTTTTAAGAGTTAACTTCACTGTAGAATTTAATATGTGAGTTCTTTGTCCTTCAACTTTTTTCTCTCCTACTTTTCTCTTTCTCAAATTGCTAGTTATTGAAGTATTTGTGTGCAAACAAGAACATTTTCCTGTCACTGTTCATTTCAGCTTGCATGTTTGAATGTGCGGGGACAGACAAAATCCAGTTGGTGATATTATAATCATTCCCACAATTGCATATTACAAACTCAGTAACAAACTGTGGCAGATCCTGGGTCTTGTGTGTCTCATTGTGCTTTACAAGAAAGAGTATCTGCAATGCAAGTTTGGATTAATGACACAAAAGCATCTTGGAGGGAAACAAGGATTCAGATGAGCAGCCATAGAACAACTTTTTCATGAAAGTTGGGGCTCATTCAATTAATTTTAATGTGCTGTCTTAGTCGTGAAAGATGAAAGTCTGACTTCTTGTCTTAGCAGCAGGAGACTCATCTATGCATGACTTTTGTATTATTTGCTTGCTACTTTGAACTCCCCTCTCAGGACTCACCTTGAGTTACTGCTCAGCCCAATGCAGTGACATGCCATAGACTCCTGAACCTTTGAAAAATGCCGGTCAGCTTGACTTCTTCCCTTGGAGTATTGACCAGCAGACTAACACCAGGGGCTCAAGCTCTGGATGGGCAGAGGAAGGAGCAGATTCAGGCAGCTTCCCTCCTTACACAGCCCACAGCTCAGCCAGTCCTACCGCTCACAGCCACCTTCCCCTCTGCCAGGTGGAAAAGCTGCACAGTTTGACCTCACCATTGCACAGGCTGAGACCTTGTCTTCCCTCCAGCCCCTGCAGAAGTACCGAACTGGAGTACACAGTCAAGCTGCAGCCCAGCACTCCATCTCAAAGGCATTGGCACTGAACACACTGGGTCTAACTCTCTGCTCCTGCTCATTGGCTTCTAGGGAATGACTCTAGATTTACATTTACACTGAAGGAAGATGCAGCCAGGCTTAGCTCTTTCTCCACAAGATGCAGGCTGATGCACATGATGTATCACATAGCATGCAAACTTCTAGAGAAGGATGAAACCTGAGCTTCCCTCCTCACTGACTACCCCTGCTCTGGAGACCTCCTGCTACTTGTAATTTGCTTGTGTCTCATTCTGTCGAGCTGTGCCTCTACCATGCTTCTTTAACCACTGCATGCCTTTCTCAGCAAGGAACTTGTTCTCCAGTAGTGAAATGTTAATAATAGGCACATAGGAATTGCCAAATCTGATCAAGTCTGGGGTTCATCCAATTTACTGTCCTTTCTGAGACGATGCCTATGTCATGCCGGAAAAAAAAAAAAAGTTAGCCTTAATGTACAAAGTTGCAGTTACAGCCTCATATTAACTGCAACTCTAGCCTGACACTGAATAGATTGACCCATTGCATTAGGCTCAAGGGACGGAGGAGAGGAGGTGTGCCCACAGCTCTGTTGTTAGTGGACGGAATTTAGTTGTTGCATTTGATTGTTGTTCGTACTGTGATAGTCTCTGTAGGTTCTGTCCAACTGGGTGCTGTACCAGATAGGAAGTGTCCCTGTTCTGAAACTCAGATGGCCTAACCAGACAAAAAGTTGGGAGAAGGGAAGAGTTTTGAGCCTGGCCAAATGGGCTGATTGATGATCCCATGTGATCGCATTATAGTAGCATGGAACAGGACCTGACTGCATCTCCCGTGTTCCAGCCTAAACCTCCAGTGCCAGAGCATTTGATTATGGTGTCTTTTGTGAGGCTGAAAAGCATGAATGTGTTCAT
The DNA here is from genome assembly GCF_929443795.1 of Astur gentilis. Classification (NCBI taxonomy): domain Eukaryota; kingdom Metazoa; phylum Chordata; class Aves; order Accipitriformes; family Accipitridae; genus Astur; species Astur gentilis. Next base: position 5,583,182 of record NC_064884.1, read on the forward strand.
AAGCACCAGCAGTACAGTCAGAGCAAAACAAAGCAAAGAGCATGAAGTGCTGCCCAGGGAAACGGAGCTAACGACCAGAGGGGTATAACAGAGCAGATGGCATTGAGCAGATGTCCGTTGGTGTCTGCTGAGGTTTATATCCTCTCCGAAGGACCTGTGCGGCTGAGCAAGGCTGGCCAGAAGGACAAGTACTCTTTACGTGTTCCCAGCCAGTGGACATAGCACTAACGGGCCTTGTGCCTTGCCTGCAAATGCATCCCCTGGCATGCTCTTCTGCTCCCAAATCACTCATAGCAGACTGCCTTTTGTTCTGTGTGAACAACTCTTCTCCTGCATTGGCAAAACAAACACACACAAACTGCGACTGCATGGGAGATGAAGGGTGCTTGAATATCGCGTCAGATAAGCTGGGGGAGAGCAGACTGATACTAAACTAGATGATCTCATCATAATTCCCTCCACTCTGCTTCCTATTTCTGCCAGGGTCTGAAATCTGATATCTCATCTGACCACAGATTTTCATCAGGTGCAAGATGATTTTGAGATAATTTGATATCTGTCAGTAACAGGTCGGGAAGACAAGACCCATATTTTTTTTTCCTTTAAGCAAAAGCACATATAGCTACAATGCGGGAAGAGGCAATCCCATTTCAAACAGAAAATGTAAGTGTGAGAGAGGAAGGACTGACTTCTTTTATGAATTTTCCTTCAGGTTGTTACCTCATCTTACCAGCCAGTGTGATCACATTCTTAATTTCAACCTCAAAAGGTCAGTTCAGTTAAAGAAAATCAAGCTGTAGTCAGTTGTCTGCACACCAGCGCTTGGAGCAGGGAGCAATAATCACTCCCTGATCAGAACTTGTTTGCCATTATCTGCTTGGTGTTGGTCTATGATATATGAAGCAATTTTGGCTGCGACAGTTCTGTTCTGTGTGCATGCAGCTCCTTACTGGTAAAAACTGTACAGGATTGTTTTTTTTTTCTTTGTGCTTTCTTTTTTTCTTACCGAGGAGCAATATTTTAAACTAAAAGGAGTTTTCAAACTGTAGTCACCACCATTCATCTTTACAGTCTCCGGATAAGAACAATCTCTTCATTAGACACTGAATTTTTCTCCATTACAGCACTATCTGAATGTATTTATTCAGTCATTTATTAGAAGTCACTTGATGGGGTGCAGGGAAGGAGAGAACTAAATTAAAGCAAAAGGGTCATGTGTGTATGCACACTTGTATATTGTAAGTGGAGAAGTCTATAAAAATATCCAAACTTAATAACAACCATAACTCTGTAACTAACTCAGACAAATGTGCAGTAGTAACATTTCACTTGCTGCAATTATAGGGAGGGAGGTATGGGGAAAACAGGGGCTGTCATCGAACCTCCTTTGCCAGCGGTGAGAGCCGGTGGACTAGAGCTAGGGCTGGGGAAGAGTGATTTCTCTTTAAATGCTGCAATCAGCATCAAATGCTTTGTTCGCAGATAGCACCGGTGGCTGCTTTGTCTGTCTAAGGACATGATTGTCTTGTTGGCTGTACTTTGTTTTGAAAGATCTGCAGGAAGACAGGATTGAAATGTAACAGGGACAGACAGGCTTGATCATGCCGAGCCTGTGCTTTTAGGATTCCCTAGGCCTGTCCTGTGCTTTATGTTTTAGTAATGCCTGAGGGCCATCTGATCAGAGGCTGATTGTATAAATTCAACACCCATTCACGGCACACACCAAGATCATATGCATTATGTAATGGGCAGACTAAACACCTCATCTGGCCTTTCACCAAGTCATGATGCATGTGCAGGTTAAATCCCCGCTCTGAATCTAAGGGAGAAGAAGTGGCTCACTAATGCAAGAAAATAAAACACAGGAGATTCTGCATGGCAATGTGAGGCACTATCAAGTTAATGTTGGGAATTCCAGACTGGTCCTTTATGGACAGGTCTTGGTTTTGTCTTTTTTTCAGAAGCCATCAGCAGAGCAATCCTCTTGGCTCGCTTTACAAATCAGAATGTGGTAAAGATCAAAACCAAGATCTTGTTCTCTCACAGCACAGACACAGGCAATATGCCAAATATGCATTCTTGCTTCTGCACCATATACATCTCCTCCAAGCCTAGTTTTCACCCATACTTCCTTCCCAGCCCTTTTGCTCCTTATATTTCTTCTCTTGGATATAGCCTCACGCCAATGAAGCCCATTTCCCCCCATTGCATAAATTCAGCACTTCGCACTGTGTTGATAGTGCTGTACTCTAAAAAAGAGATCACTCCAGGGGCTGTGTGACTAGAGTAAGACCACCGACTTTCTACCCAGCATTGTCCTCGGAGCATGTCTGATGAGATAAAAAGACTCTCCCCCATTTCTGTGCACGTCACACCATCATTCCCAAGTTAGTTCTACTAGGATGCCTGTGACACTGCTAACTGCAGAGATATATAGCTGTTTCTGGGTTTATTTTGTTTCCCCCTTCTCACTTTTATTTAAAAAGACAAGTCTTTCCTGCCTATTCCAGAAGGCTGCTATGGATCCTCAGAGGAGATTTGTAAAAACTAAACCAAAAAAGGGTCTATTTCCATCCAAATACTCTTAAAAATTTAACAGCACAACACAACAGCTCATAGCTCAACAGGAGCATTTAGTCTTTTGTGCTTAATTTCCACTGTGAATCTTTCCCTCAGAAGCGTGCTTATGTAGCAATTGCAACGGTGAAAATGCCAGACTGAAAAACAAATGCATGCAGGCATTTGGCCTATCCAAAAGATACCAGGACATAAAGCAGGATTATGATCCCAGAATGCAATAAAAAGAGATAAAAAATTCAGAAGAGATCAAAGTAATTTCGGAAGCAAATGAAACATTTACATGGGAATCATGCCTTATAAATGGAAATACAGCAAATGGTATTAGCCTGTATTATTGAGAAGTGGTCTAAGGTCAGATATGTCTCTGAAACTTATTTAGGTGTTAGGTGCATCCTGAGAGCTAAAGCAGGGCCAGGAAGAATAGGAAAACTGAGCTGTGTAGTTCCCCTCATGTCCCCAGTGAATTGTGAATGGGCTGAATAGTTGGGAAGTGGCATGTTGCAACTGAATCTGTATTTGTAGTTATTTGCCTAGCTGGTCTTTAGGTGAACAGTCATGAGAAGGCCCTTTGTGGCTTCAAACCTGACAGAAGCCGGGTCAGGGAGATTTTTAGCTCTTCCTGGCTTGAAATCCTTTGTGTGATAACCACCCCAATTGGGGAATTGCCTAAGAGCTAAAGCGACACTTCTCTGCTGGGACTCACAGGTGCCACACTGGAGAGAGGGAGCCACAGTCTGGACTAGGAGAAAACAACATGATTTGTGGTATAAATTAAGGAAACAGCTGTTCAAATTACATGGGTGAATAAAGCATAAGCATTTGGAGATGAAAATATTAATATAGCTGTCTTCCAGCCCTTCCTTCAGGATCTCCAAGCAAATGGAAAGGTAGGCATTCTCCATTTTAGAGGTGACAAACTAATGCACAGAGGGAAAGAAATAGCTTGGCACTGAATCAAGAACCAAAGTAAAGGAGGAACCTGGAGTCGTGCCTCTGTGTGGAAAGAGGAAAGGAAAGCAAAATGAACACAGAGGAAAGAAACCAGGCACCCAAGTTAGAAGAAACAAAAGTCCTTGGAGGAACTTTCCCAAAAGCAGCTCTGTGCTGAGGTTGCTGCTAGTCTAATGAGAGCAGAAGAGCTGAGGGCCAGTTGCTGGGGGTTTAAGAGGTCCTCAGCACATTGCTCACTTTGAGCTGCAGCATCTGTGCATAGAAAGGGCCTGCTTAAATTGATGGATGTGGGGTCTTTTGTCAGTCAGAGCTGAGCCTCTGAAACAAAGCCCTTTGACAAAGTCTTTAATTAGATTCAGTGCTTTATCACCAGCATGGACTCTCGATATATTTCCCCACCTGAGTTAGAATCAGGCCCAGATGAGAGACAAAGGGAAAAAAAAAAAATCTTAATCCCAAACCAAGCTGCAATCAATTCTAATTTGCCTGGGACGTGATACATTTTTTGTCTCACCTGACACAGGCTCAGAGAAGCAATTTTTTAATGTCACAGCTCATGACCTCCGCCTCTCCTGTCTGGTTTCAGGATTCTTCCCTGCCCAGGCCAGGAAATGAGGCTGCCAATGAGGAAAGTGTAGCAGCCCCTGGGAGATGGTTTCAGTTTAATGCCCAGCATGTTCAGCTTTGGATATTCTATTGAAATAGAGGGAATTTGTTAAGCTGATGAAGGAAGGTTGCAGTAGAGAAACACAATAGCAGAGTGGGATTAGGCCTGGAGTAAGTGTCTGTACTTTGGAGGATTAATGAGAAAACTGCAATGGATTTTACATGGTGAAAAGGATTCACTGAATGCTTTAGGTGAAATGAAATTAGTCCTACTCACGCTTTCTGAGCCCTCAAGCAGGAGAAGAGACTGGAACCTGCCCATCACATGCAATAACCAGATCCCCTCCAGCTGCTCTCCTTTATGGAAAATTCCAGTGCAATACTGCTAACCATTTATTTCCATTTACTATGGCAACCCATACTCTCTCTCTGGGCAGCTTCTCTCCTAATGGGCCATGGGACACTGCCACGAGGTATCTCTGGCCCAGCCAGCTATTGATATCTCTGCTGACCCTGTCAGCTGGGCTCCTCTTTTTTGCTCAGGCCAGCAGAACTGGTGTAGATAGGGCCCTGGAGCCAGCAAAAGAACAAGGGCCTTCAGCAGCACTGGCCTGATCCACACTAGGAGAAGAATCCCAGGGGTGAAAGGCTCTTCTCCCCATCTCTATTGGCTGCCCATGGACTATGAGTTCCCTTGAGCAGTTTGGCTTTCCTGCCAGCATGGGGCAAGTCTAACGAAGCCAACTCTGTGTCTTCACAGGAGGCCAGGGACTCAGGGGTCCCCTGAGGTGGATTAAGGAGAAATATTTGCCTTGGAAATTCCAGACGTTCAAAATACTTGCAGGAGAAAATGCTAGGAAGGACAGACAATGAAATGAAGAGGGAAAGAGAAGAAGGAACAAGAGTTCTTTAAACATCAATTTTTCAGGGGAAACGTAGGTGGAGTAAATAAGCATGTGGATGGATGAAGTCTTCCCAGGGTTGCACTGACAAACAGGAGTTACTAGAGAACGGCTTCCCAGCTCCCTGACTGAAGGGACAGACCAGAAGAAAAAGGGGACTCACTGATGCTAGAGCATTTATGTTGCATATAGCTGATGCTCCTGGATACACAGAAGAGGCCGTTAAAAGCAGCTTGGGCTGGCTCATGCCTTCTGTGTGTTGCCTTCCAGTCCATCATTCTTTCTAATTAGGCACCTCTGACACACAATTAATCCTATTTGCCTTCAGGCTTTTTTATCTTTCCTTCTGCTTTTATCAGACAGGGAATTAGACTCTGTTAGCATGTAAAGTGCATTGCATAGACCTGGCTTTTCATGGGGATTTGGAGACTTTTAAGAAGGCAGTGTCTAACCCATGATCTTAAAAGTTTCTTATGAGTAATTAATTTTGTTCTCTTCTCTTCTTTTTCTAATCACAGTGCTCATTTCGCCTATGCTCATTCAAGCAGAAAGGCAAAGATGTGAGAGTGGGACAGAACTCAATTCAACGCTGCAATGTCCAGTTAATCCCAACTTTCAGTCTGCTCCCCTCAGCTCTCATCAGCCACGATCAGCAGCTCAGTCCCACTGTCCCCATCCTAAGTCTGCCCCCCAACCCAGGCTGTACTGGCAAAGTCCATAGACCTGCTAGTGCCGTCCCAGCCTCTGGGACAATCCCACAGCAGGTCTGGCTTTGGCTCTGCTTCTCCCGATAAATACTCTCTTGCTTTATCTTCCCCACTCTCTCCTCCAGCACTGACGTCCCATCCAAACTGACTCTTCCGAGGCCCACCCTTGCTGTCCGGGGTGTGTGCCAGTGAAGGCAGCTCAGAAGATCCACCTTGTGAACCTTCAGCTGTGTCTCATGCTTGTCTGGTACTCTCTCTAGTCAAAATGCAACATGATGACTGATGCCTTTCATCTGCGGGAAGTTAATAAAATAATGTTAATGAAATACCCACTCCACTCAATGAGTTGTGAGTGCAGGCAGCAGTGGCCGCCATGCCAACTATTTATCACTGTCAAGGTCCCCTGCAGCCTAAAACCAATTCCAGACCCAAATGAAGAAGGTTTGGCTCTACCCAGAGTGTAATCTGCCTGTCATTTCTAATACATATTCCTTTGTGTTAAGTGATGAATTGCAGGGGCTGCCAGGGCTGAAGGGTTATGAACCACTGAGAAATGAAGTGCTCCATATCCTGCACAGCTCACTTCAGTCAGTGATGGTCCCCATAACATACTACTCCTCTCTTGACTCTTGCTCTGCTTAGAGACGACAGAGCTGCACTTTCAGGTCACAACTTCTCTACTGGGAAAGGAGGTGGGGACTGAGACTTTTGGTTGCCTCAGGCTTTTCTGCCCTTTTTCACACCCTGGAAAGGATTAAACCTCACCAACCTCCAAGCAAGAGAAGGAAAAAAGGAAAAAAACAGTGCTGGTCTTGAACTCATGGCATGTGCTTTTTGGCAATCTTAGAGGGGTTAAATCTCACTCCTTCCTGGGATTCCCCAAGAGGTGCCTTCCTTATAACTGAGAAAGAAGGAAAGTCTTTCTGCAGTAAGGCAAGGTAAAGATGGACTGCAGATAAGCTCTAGCGACCCCTGAACTCAATACTTGTCCTTCCCATGGACTAGGTCAGAGGCAGAATACAGCCTCAACACAGCCCAGTGCCCTTATTCTGGGAATAAGGAATAGGGATACTTTCCTTTCTCTTAGTAAGTTCCCTCCCAAACTAATGCGTCCTTCTTGGCCCTTCTCTCCACCAGCCTAATATATCTTCAAATACACTTGCAGCCACACCTTCAGCCATGGTTTTTGTTGTTGTTGTTGGGAACGGGGATGAGAAAATTGCATACAGGGCATTAACAAGTGTTATACACTTATTTAGGAAATGGAGAAGCAGGAAAAGGTAATACTGCTCACCCTCCCTGTTACCCGTTCAGCAAGAGCTGTCTTCCCCAATCAGCCCTGTTTCCAGCCCTCCTCACAGCCACCCTGGAGATCAGGCCTGTTATTCCCCCTTTGTACCAATGTTTGTCTGATTCCTGTAAAACAATGATTAACAAGACACTTCTGACTTAGCAGGTACTGCAGAAAGCTGCACCTTCTTCACAAGCTTCCTGTGCTGCCTTTTATATATCAAACTGAAATGTAATTATCTTCACGGTGCAGGGTGTAAATCAGGGTGCATGTCAAGACGTTTTCCTTCAGGGTTTTATTTTACTGCGTAATAATATTTGACACAGGGCTTAAAGGTGCTGTTACCTGCCTAATCGCGTGAAACAATTTCATGTGCAAACAGCTGGTAAGTGTGAAAACTACCATAAACGAGCTCCTGGGAATGTTCTGCTTCCCTTCTCTAGAAATCCTTCCTGTAAAATACCCCCTGGCACTGAAGTTTCCCCATCAGAGAAACGAGGCTGGGAGAAACTGCTTTGCCCTCCCAGTGCCATGCTCACACAGAGAGAAACCAGCCTGTCTTCAAATGGTGGGTGCCTGTGTGCTCCATGCTTCTCCCCCTTCTCTCCCCCTGATGTGCAGGGGGATTCAGGACATCAGGGTCTCCATCTGTGTTAAACCCCTCAGGCCGGAAGGGATGAAGTTAATTTAGAAGCAGGGATGACTGGGTGTTTTATCTAAGAAAGGGAACCATCTGTAACTGGGGATGTTTCTCCAGCCTAATCTCTCAGAGTCAAATAATCTGGGAAGGGGCATTGAGGGTGAATACACCAAATTCTCCCTCTGAGTTGGCTCTCAAGTCATCTGTCTTCAAAGCATCCCACAAAACAGGGTCTCCCCTTAGAGAAGAAAGCAAGCTGTTTTGAGCAGGAGTCTGCAACTGGCCCATAGCTGGCTCCCTGGAGTCATGCCCACTGCCCACCAGCAGCCCGAGCAGGACTGACGGCAGCAAGAATTTCAGGGCATGCTTTGGATGGCATTACATTGATACCTAACGCTTTTGGCTCTCACCCTGCTCAGGTGCAGATTTTTGTGTTCGATCTCTCTTGACATTCAGCTTCTGGGTTTGGTGTTTTGAGTCCTTGCACTACACACAGACACAGAGGTACCCTTTGTCCTGCAAAGGCACTGCACAGCCTAGCATGGGGATACAAAGCTCCTGCGGACTGCAGGGACACATGCAGGCAGTCCATGGGGGTGCATGCAAACCTCTGGGTGCTGGGAGTCCAGCTGGGCTGAGCTGCTCCAGCCACATCTGAGGTCCTGTGGAGCTGAGGCTCTCAGTCATTTACAAACCCTGCTTGGGTGCATGCTTCCCTGAATGGTAAAATATTTCTTCACTTAGGGATGTTCAGGAACACGGAGATAAGTCAAATCCAGATGTGAAACCAAAATGCATAAATTAAAAGGGGTAGCTGTTCTTATGGAGGAGTGAAGTGGGCAAAGATACGCAAAGCTGAGCTCCCCCTTGCCTTTTGCGCAAGGTGCACTTTGGAAGCAGAGGGAGCACAGCTTTTTGTCTCTGCTGCAGCAAAGCCATGTGTACTGGGAGAAAACCAAATGGACTGCAGAGCAGAAAGGGAAGATTTGAGCAGCCCTCCTCTGCTTTTCCTTAGCACAAATGGAGGCCTCAGAATCTGCCTTAGGGAGAGGGTGAAGGAGTGAGAGGCAGAGATGGCAATCTTGGAACAACAGTGGTTATTTATAAGGCTTTTTTTTTTTTTGCATTGCAGTTCATAGCTAAGAGGCATCTGCCTGAGGTCTGAATTAGTCAGAATGGGGTTGGGAGGGGAGGTGGGCAGCTGCCTGAAATCACCAGTCTCCAAGTCACTACTTTTTCTCCTCAGGGTAGCTGGCATTGTCAATGATGGTTTAACCTACTTATGATAATAATCCCTGTAATAAAGGCATTTTTTTAAATCTCATAGCCCGAATGACTGTGTGGAGGGGTATGAGAGCTGCTGTGCGGGAAGGTTCTCTGTGTGGCTTGCCAGTAAAGAGTGGTGAGCCAGCTCTGTGCTGTAATTTCTTTAATACACTCCCAGACCACTACCCCCTACAAGGCAAGAGAATTCCTTTCCAGGAAGGGAGTTGGCAGGGTCTGTCCCTTCCCCCCAGAAAAGATCTCCTCCCTGTGGATTAAGGCATTTCACATCTGGAGCAATATTAGATCATCTAGGTTTCTGATGCATTCTGAAAAATCAAATGCCTCTAATCCTGCCCACCATCTGGCCCAAACCCCTCGCCAGCTGGTAGGTTCCCTTTTGCACACCCAGCAGTCTCTGTGCCAGGATGAGTGCCCCCGTGTCACAGGGACTATAGCTGTGCAGAACAATGTGTCCGAGGCAGGAGCTGTTGCTTCAGGTGCCGATGCAGGCAGATGCAGGTGGCAAAGATGTTGCAATGGGCCTCAGGAGCCCTGGGACCAGCTGCTCTGCAGGTTCATCAGCCCGACCCTGAGGAAAGTCCCTGAGGTCATCAGAGATTCCTGACCAAGCAGAAACCATTCTGGCACTGGGACCAGGAGCAGTAAAGTTGCATCAACACAGCAGCAGTACTAAGACCTCTGGGACAGCTACACTGCTTTGGGACCAAGCTGTACCAACGGCTGAGGACCTTGAGCAGGTTTGTGCCAATGCCATCCTGAGTAGAAAGAGCAAAGCCTGACAATCTCCCAGCTGTCTGAATTGCACAGAGATCCTTTACAGGCGATGGATAGAGCTGGCCTTGCTATTTATCTGTGTTTTGTTTCTACTCCTCAATACAAAGCCCTTCTCTTTCCCCTTCTGCTGCTTTCAAGACTGTTCCTTCTGCAGAACATGAATGTCCAGCAGCCTGTAGCTCACCGTCACACTTCCTAACTCCACTTAATGAGGTGCAGACCTCACTGTTTCTCTGACTCCAGCTTTGATAGGGTCTTGGCTAAATCCTTCCCTGCTCACCCAGTTGAGAACATGTGGTTGCTGAACCCTGCTCGGCACGGTGGCCTGCACATTGGCTGGCCAGGCAGTGTCAGAACAAGTAAGCTGGAACCTGCTCTCCCAAAGCTTTTCCCCAGGCTCTGGGTAACATGGGGAGACAAGAGCTTTTTGTGTATTTACCAGATATCTGCTTACTGAGTCACTGAGAACAGCATGACACGAGTTGTACTGGACGTGCACTGAACAGCAGGATAGAAAGACAGGACTGGCAGTGGATGGCAAAGAGAGATAGCAAGTTCGTGCACGGCTGTAGGTAGGTAGGTAGGGGAAGGACTGCGGTCTGTATTATTTCCTCCATCTGCGTGCTTACATGAGATCCCTATGCCTCAGCACACCATTAATAGGGGTTTGCATAGTGCTTCCTGGGTCTCACCTATAGGCTTCTCCCTGGGGTTGCCTCAGTTGGCAGGAAGACCCTAAAGCACGAAGGTGGAGTTGCCATTTCCTGTAAGTGATACTGTTGCTGAATAGATTTGTCCCTTTATGCCTAGGTACACGGTGCTGGGGACTTTGCACACAGTGAGTTGGGAAGGACAGGGCTTGCACAGAAGCCAGGAGGCTGTGGGGAAAATTTCCCTTATCCCTGTATGCTGGGTGAAACTTTTGCGTACAAAACCATCTTCAAGGCAACAGGCTTTAGGCTGGGGCACCAGGCGAATGAGATCCCGTCACCCAAGAGACAACAATGACAGCCCAGGGGCTCTGCCTGGTCTCCTGCCCAGACAGATCATTTCCATACTGAGTAGTGTTATTCATGAGGGTGCCTGGGGGCCCCAGTGGTGCTCAGAGACTTTTATAGTGCTGCAAATCCCAGCTGCTCCAACCAGGGAATAAACAGCTGTGTGAGAGATTTACCAGTGCCGGGGCTGTGGAGCAGCACTTTGCAGAGGTTCTATGGGATTAGCGGAAAGTAAGGTGACTGCATCTGCACGGATGAGTCCTGGGAGGGAATGACAGCCTGCCTTTAACATCCTGTGGCTTGTCGTGATTATTTGTTCTTCCACCATGGAGAGAGTCAGGAAGGAGGGCTGAGGTGCAGGCTGGAAAATACTCAGAGGTGTGAGTGATGATTTAGAGCTCATGCCCTCAGCTGGAGGTACTCTACCTGGCAGCATGCTTTGTTGCAGAGCTGAGCTAGATTTAGCCTACTGCTGCCTTTTCTCAAAGCAAGTATGGCTTCCAGACAAATGGCTGGACGCCTGTCACAGACACTGCCCTAACTGTGGCACAGGACAGTCTAGAAGATAGCACAGGACCTGGCAGACAGGGTCTTGGTGTGTGGTACCCATGTGGGATGGAAGATGACCTACTGGTTCGGGCAAGACAGGAGGAGCCTTCATCTCCATCACTGGTGAGGGATGCTGAAGTACAAAGCAAGTGTTTTCTTACTCTGGAGGGCCACTGAGAAAGAGGTCTGTTTGCAAGCTATGTGGGTGGGAAACAGTAGCTCTGGGCCAGTCCAGCTAATGGTGTCAGTCCTATAAGCAGGGGAGAGAAGAGAGGGCAGAGTGCCGTATGTGTGCACGATAAGCAGTTGCTTTTGTGAATGCTATGGAGCCTGCTCAGGCTAATGCAAGGGGTTTTATTCTAAACTGTCTATGAAATGTAGCTTGAAAATCGCAGTTGCTATTGCTACCTCAGCCACTACAATCAAAGCTGAAGAAATATGCGGCTCAGAGAGCTGTGAGAAGCAGCTAAAAATAAGGCAGGTCAAAAGGGAAAATGAGGGAAAGCAGAGCTGACCAGCACAGTGACTATTCTGGCAATAGAGCAGGGCAGCATGTCCCTGCTGCCAGGGAGAGGGCAAGGAGGTGGAAAGTGGCTTCCCAGGTCTGGGGAGCTGGAGAGGGCTAATCCCCTCCCTGCGGCATCATCTGAGCATCAAAGGGAAGGAGAGTTATAATCAAGTCCAAAATAAGAGGCAAGACCACATATGCCTTTACTTGCATAGTGGGAGAACAATTTGGGGGATCCTGTTAATCTTGTGTAGATCATATTAACACCAATAAAATACTTAGTTTTTTCTGTAAAAATGTCAACATTTATTAAGTGCTGTAGTACAAGCAGCTGGATCTCATAATTGTCTTTTTGCCTGGGATTTTGAAGGGGAGAGAAGCAGTATTTGCTTTTAACATTATTTCACAGAGACATGATTGTATCAAAAAAGGGTGAGATATGGTGACCCTAGGAATGCCTAGACCAGTAATGGGATCTTCCACATGCTGTTGTCACCTGAATTTCTTGCAGCTAGGAGGTTTTATATCCAGACTGTGCTCTCAGCTTTGCCATGTGTCTCTCCTCACTCCCTTTCTTTTCATCCCAGTCAGTATAGCTGTTGTGTGCATTGCTGAGCTACTGTGAGCTGCAGCTGCTCTCCATGGAGCCAGCGTGCAGGGTCTGTCTCCTCTCTTGGTCTATCTAGGGACCAAGGAGTTCATACCTTTGCCTCCTGAATGCACCATGCCAAATCCAGTGTCTGTGAGAAGGGCCTTAGAGAACAAACTCTCTGGCCCTGCATCTGCAGGGAGGGTTGTCAGATTCGGATCTGAAGCCAGCTGCTGGAAGACGGTTGCAGGATGAATTACTCTCAGCTCTGCCCTCAGTCTGGAGAGAGAGATAACAGACTGGTTTTATGTCACAGACCACATGGCCTGCCTTTCCATCCTCTGTATCCCTAGATTTCTTCTATTTATACAACCTCATTGGCTGCCAGGCAGATCTGAGGTATTAAAAAGAGAGTACCCGAAAGAAATCCGGCAAAGACTTTGCTATCTCAGATTCACAGCAGAACAAGATATGAAGCTGAAGGAGCACCTATCACCTCACGCAGGAGCCAAAGCATCCCCCTGAAGAGCAGTGCACTACTGAGCATCTGACAAGCAGCAGCCGTGGTCATAGCCACCCTCTACTGAGACTTATCTAAGGTGAGGTAAAACATCTGTGGCAAAGCAAGAATGTTGCGTGTCTTTCACTCACTTTCCACATGGTGGGCTACAGCTTTCTCTTCATAGGATGGCGCAACTAAGAGCGTGCAACTACAAGGACTTCTGAAAAATACAGCTGAAGTAGATACGGTGGTCATATATCCCAGCACCTGTGGGGTACAGGCATGATGGATGTTGTTGATCTTCCTGTGCAACACTGAATTGCCTTTTTAGATGGGAGTTATCAATTTTGCTGCCATAGCAACCCCAAAAGTCACCTAGAGGACAGCCTGTCTGGGAGAGCAGAGACGGTTTATGTATAAGATTAGGGGGAGTCAGGGTTTCTGGGACTCTGGGCCCAGGCTGGAGGGTGTGTGACCCCAGGGACCATAATAGGGGCAGGCTGCATTTCCCCAGGCAATGGGGACTACCTGTGCCACTGACCCCAAGGCTCTTTCCTCATCAGAACAGAGTAATCAGCCCTGAGAATGGGTGCTGGTGTTTCATGTCACAACCCAGCTGTTTCCCCAACATCTTTTCTACATGAGCTCCCTCTTGCACAAACCTGTGTAGAGTTTAATAACACTAAGACCTACTATCCCATTGTCAAATTTGGTTGAAGCCTGTCAAAGGGTTCAAGAGTTGTAGGAGGGGACAGAAAAGCAATTGCCTTTTCTCACGCATACCATATGTGGTGTGATCTCATAAGCTCCCTTTCCTTGGAAATCCAGGCTAAAACTGGTATACTTCAACCATTTCAATTCTTTTCTGTAAATGTTTTCAAAACCAGAAGTTTAGCAAAACTGCACTTCTCAATGCAAAGGGCTTCAATTTAGCTAAATTGTTATTTTCCAACCAAAGATTTTACTGAAAAATTCCCAGATAGCTGTATTCAGCAGCTCAGAGCAACCAGGGTTCCCCTCCTTCATTCTAACATTCATAGGCAATACTGTACATTTTAAGCATGTTTCTGTCTGTCCCTAAGCTGATGTTGTTTTTTTTGTTCCTACTAAGTGTTTTAAGTGTATTAATTATACTGAAAGACCTTGTCAAACCTGCATCTGTGTTTGCATCTAGAATGCTAGCTCTGAAAAGCACATTTTATTTTCAGTCTGACCCATTGAACACTGATTGCAAGCAACGATTTCTTCTGCTTTCCCATCATCTCTGCAACGCCCTTCTTTTTGTTTGGAGTTTATGGTCACTGACTCTGGATTGTGTCATTATTTGTCTTTGGTCCATGTTTTAACCTTTGTTACAGACTCAGCCATTGTGCAATTTCTGTTCAGTGACCTATAGTACCCTAATTTAGTTGGCATTTTGATCTTGGATTCCTGGTGAACAATCCATCATATGCAGTCCTTCTTTCCCTTTCTGTTTTCATCACTTCCCCTCTCTTTCACTCCCTCCTACCTTTAAAAAGGTCTCCCGTGTGTTTCCTTACCCTCGTCACACTCCACTGTCCCTCTCCTTAGGTTGTCTTTTACCCATTCTTTCTCTTTCTTTCTTCCAACTCAGCTTCCCCTTTCACTCCTGCTTCTCTCTCAAGCCCTGCACCATGTCACATCACCAAGAGGTACTGCAATGAAAGAAGGCATCTGTTCATCCTCTCAGGATAAGTCTGATAAGGAAACTGCTCTTCTGCTGAGGCTGGAAATTTTGCCAGAGCAAGAAATACTGGTAGATGAGATAATGACCATAAAAACAAGCTCTGGGGAGTAAAGCGCATCCACCTCCTGAGGACCAGCAGCAAGTGCCTGCATATGGTCTTCACCATCACAAGAGGGAGTTGCTACTGCTCGTTCGGATTTTGTTACCGGAGCCTGAGTCAAAGAAGATGGACTAAGCAGCATTCTGGCCAGCTCCTGGCACTAGAGCCCTTCTCTGGATTGCCACTTGATAGCAGTAAAGGGAGGAACCGGTATAGTACATCACATCTTTCCAACCACATTTGAGGATTCTCTCCCAGCGGAGTCTGAAGGGAGCAAACTCAGCCATGCTGTGCTCAGCTAGTGCTCCACCACAGAGTGCCCCTAAGGACAAAGAGCTGGAGTTCTTAATTTCCTTGCCTGCCTTTCCCAGGATCCCCGGTGGCTGAGATCAGCTGTGATGTTCGACAGCCATGACAGCATCAGGGCAGTGTTGTTTTGGAGTTTGAATGCTCAGAGCAGAATTTCTGCTAGTTCGCCTCCCCCTGTCCCCATTGGCTTTGACGCTCTCTCCTATGTATTCCTCTGTCAGGAGACCCCAGCTGGTTGCTGCTCACAGGGGAACTTGCTCACATTTCCTCTGGCTGTGGGGACATGAATATTGCAAGGCCTGGGAGACAGCAGCTGAACCAGGAGGGCTGTCTATGCTAATTTCCCTCTGTAACACAATGCCTAACAACATGTCGCTGGTGCAGACAAGTCACAAGATGCTGGTCTTGCTCAGGCAGCATGGAAAACACCTTAACCACAGGACAGCATCAGGCCAAAATGGGGAGATGGACAGAAACTCAGTGCCTTACTTTTTCAATCTGACAAAAGCAAGAGGAACCAGTGTTGTTCCTCTTCTGCAACATGGCCTGAGATCTGCAGTGCAATTGCTCAAGATAATTAGTTTAGGGAGGAGGTAAAACAGGTAAATAATTTAGAAATGGGTGGACTCCTGTAATTATGATAGTGGTCTGCTTGTGGTTAGGGCCACGTTCACCAATCCTAACTGGACAGCAGCCCTGTATGTGCCCATGCAGGGTTTGCCGTGTGTCAGCTGGTTGTGAGCCCTCCATCAGTGCAGCCCTCTTGTTCCTCCCCTACTTGCATCCAGGCCGTCAGTTAAAATAACAAGCCTGGGGAGTCACACTGAGCAATGGTGCAAGCCTGGGAATGCTCCAGTTCCGTGGGAGCCACATTTTGTCCAGCATGCACACACCCAGGGGGAAGGACGCATGCAGAAAAATACCCGGTGGCTCTTTTGGCAGCTTCTGAATCTCTCCTTTTCTATCACCATGGTGGCATTGTAATGAGAACATGAAAGAGGAAGATAACACTGAAGGGAGGAAAATAAGGCCTGTTTTTTTTTCTCTCTCTCTCCTGTTAGAACGAAAGGCAAACCGTGGCACACAGGCCTATCAGATCTGTCAGCACGACAACTGGCAATGGGAGGGAATGGGGAAATGCTATTGTACGTACCATTCTGCTTGGCGGACTCCTCTCGCTGGCTCGGGGAAGGAGAGAGAGAAAACAGAGGGAAAACAAGATGCGTGTGTTCAACGAGGAGCCAGAGACATTTGTTATCAAAATGGAAATGCGCCTCTTTGTTGATGAAGGTGTATCTTCTTCCCATTGTCTCTCATGCCAGCCCAGTGAAAGGCTCCTTTGATGGCTCCGTGTTTGTGCACCGGCTATGAAATTGCTTTAGAAGACAAAGGGAGTGCGTGCTTATTGGTAATGAAAAGGAGGTGAGGGCTACGTTTCTCTAAGCCCGGCTCACCACGAGTGCAATTTCCCCAGGAGCAGCTGTCAAAGGTTTGCAGAGAAAATTGGAAGGCTGAGGCTGGATGGGGGGCCAGTGATGAACAGGGAGAGTTGCTGCTCTTTTGCAGGGCTAATGTGGCCATCTGCTCTGATTTAACGGGCCTGCTCCAGTTCAACTGTTTTGAAGCCCTCCGGGTCACTCATTCCCTCCTCCCCACTACACTGGCTTCCATTAACAGTGGGGACAGGGCCGGGGGCACACCACTGCCTGCCACATAGTACCATGTTAGGCCACCGTCCAGGCACTGAGATGGGACCTTCCCTGGCTGGGGAAAGGAGAGGAGGGATCCATAGCTGGAAGAGCCCAAGGGCTGTACAGCTCTCCCCTTTCTACTTGCCCTGCTGATCACCAGTGATCTTAGCTGGGAAGTGCACCTGGGATAGAGATGCACGTAAAGCAGCATCAAAAGTGCAGGGATAACACCCTCAGGAAACATGCCAGGCAGTGTAACACCACCCAGCAAAGCTGTCAAAGTCTCAGTACCCAAAGCACAGAACCCTCACAGCCGAGCTCAGACGGCCACTCCATCACACAGGCAGCACCAGCACTGCGCTGTTATCCAGCCGCTGCATGGTCCGCCCCTCTGGCATTGCCGCACGCCCGTCCTCACAAACGCAGCTGAATGTGCCAAAATATGGTTTGCACCTCAACTGTTCCCTATTTACCTGCCTCTCACGCTCAGTTTCTTGCACAAATCTCCAAGCCCACCTGTGCTGCACGATACTCACACCGCCCCTACTCCCTCCACTGCCCGTCCTGCCTTTCCACCTCTATTCTGCTCTGCTCTCACACACAACCTGGGACCAGGTGTGTCTGTGTGTGTGCAAATATTGTATCATCGCACACACGCACACTTGCTCATTAACTAATAGCGGCCTTAATAGGAATGTGTTTCTTTCTTCACCTCTCCTTCTTCAGATGGAAAGTTTAATCGCACAGTCATGCTCAGCCAGCCTTGTTCCTTTATCTGTGCAATAAAGAAATGGTTTATGGCAGATAGACGCCTCAGACCGCGCTGTCAATTTCACACAGGGCCTTATCAGCACTCACACATGGTGTAAGGCCGTCGGAAATTAGACGCGGGATTCGCATGTCTAACAAGCAGGGTTAAATGCTTTTTTTCCCCCCCTGCTTTTCCCCTCGACTGCTCTTTCTTCTCCCCTCCCTCCTTCTTCTCACCGGTTACAACACTGACAATGGCTTTAAAAGGATAGTCTTGCCTGGCTCCTGGTAAAAGATGTTAATTTATTGTAGCCTGTTCTTTATTTGATTATTGGTTTATTAAAACTGCCTGAGGTGATAACATTTCTTCTAGAACAAATTCTCTGCTCTCTCCTTTAATCTGTTACCCACTCTATCGGCAAGACAAAGGCAAGGGGTTGCGGCTTGTTTGGGGGATCATGCCCCCTTTCAGCAGGAGGAGAGGCAGGAGGACATGGGAACACAGCTGGGTTTCAGCGGTGTAGCCAAGCCACAGTCCCATGCCCTCCAACACAAAGGAGCTGTCTGGCAGGAAGGGGTGTCTCTGAAAGCAGATGTAGTTGTCAGATTTTCTTCTGTCTTGGACATTTGTTGAGCTCACCTGCACCTTGAAGAGCAATTCTGTAGTGTGGACCGAGTCCCTGGGGACGCACTCTGTTGCAGCCCAGACTCTCAGCCCTGACTAGCAGGGACCCTCCGCTTTCTGCACAACAAAGGGCCATTGCTTCCCCATTGCGCTCTCCTTTTCTCTAGCTCTTTCAGTCCAATCTTGATGCACCCCCAGCACCACCACCCTGCTCCAACAGGCCTCTCCTGTCCTGTGAGTCCCCTAGAACGGGAGTCCTTCTCAACCCTGCTCCCTCCTGCCCTGCAGCAGCATTTCTTCAGTCCTCAAAATCAAGTGCACAGCACCCAGTTACACTCCCTAATCCAGAATTTTGCTGGAATTCACCACAGGTATACTATTGCTGTCCAACTGCAGGAATAGATGTGACTGATTTTTCCCAGGCCATCCACACAGCAACAAAGTCCATTTGTATTCAGAGAGCCAACTCTCCTGTGTTTGCACTAAGGGATGGAGTTATTGCAGCAAACTGTAACTCCCGCTGGAAGCACTGCCTGGTGCAGCCCCAGCCCTACTAAGCTGCATCCAGCCTTGCCTCTTCCCCATACCTCTGCCAACCCCTACAAAGCATCAGCCCCCTTCATCCCTCTCAGCAGCTGCAAATGCTTATTCCCCTTCTCCTGATCTGCCCTCCAGCTCAGCCACAAATGTACAGGAATAATTTTACAGTGACAGTAGCTTGTTATAGACTGCAGTGCCTGCCACATAAAAGTCAGCAGCAACATAGAGGAGCGATTAATGATAATGGTTGACATTTTATACAGTGCCTTCTAAGTGTTGCACGGTACTTAGCAGGTTGCATCAAAATACAGCCCCTTGTTTCCTCCAGAGGCAGAAAAATAACCCCCTGGGGAGTGCAAAATGAAAGGTGGGTTAATGGCCTGTGGCAAGCATTGTCCAGGAACCTGGGTGGGTAGGCAGAGGGGAAGGTTGACTCCCTTCCTTCTGAACAGGAACAGGGCGCCCAAATCTTTCAAACAGCTTTAAAAATCCTCACTTGCATGCCTAACAATGACCCAATTTCTGTGTTTTATTTAAGACATTGCTATTGTAATTCCTGGAGGCTTTGGGGCAAGGCTTGGGGCAGATTTACATTTGGCTGGGGGGAGAAGTAGCCCCCTAGACTCTTGCTGGACCTGCAACTTGGACTCTAGGGGACAGGACAGAAGAGAGGTAGAAGCATTCCAAGACTTGCTGAAGTTCTTCCTCTTCTCTCCTTGTTGCTTACAAGCCTTTCAAAAGACAGCTGCCTTCAGCACTGATGATTGTTGCAGGATAAGACATCTGTGACTTGAATTAAGGCAGGTTTCAACCATCCTGGGGAATCTGCATATTGCCAAGGCTAATGTCTCCCACACTCAGTGATGTTTCTGAAACATCTTCCTCACAACTGAGGCCTGTCTCAACTGACACATAATTTAATTTTCTTTCTTTCTGTCTTAGACATGTACAGCTGGGAGGACCTCAGGAGCAAATCACACCCCTCCCTCTTTCATTGAAGCAGAATCACATATATCCAAAATGTCCTTGCCAGATGCTGGTGAAGCCCACCTTTATAAGCCTCTGAGGAAGGAGATTCAATGACTCTCCTGGATAACTTGTTCCCATGCCTCACTCTTCTCATAATTGGAAAGCTTTTCCTTATACCTCACCTGAATTGTCTTGTTGCATTTTTTCCTCTCCCATTCATTACAAATACATAAGTAATGAACCAAGCAGTTTTCCTGTCTCCCTTGCTCAGTAAGAACTTTTGACATGAGCCATAGGGAATAAGCCCAACCCAGAACTTAATCTTTTGTTCCCAAGCAGGAGGCACTTGAGATTAAGGCCTGAGACCTAGAGAAAATTGATTTGCGCAAGTAAGAGGCATTTGTGCAATATGTTGATTATAAACCAGCACTCCAGGATTCGTACTCCCACAATGAATGTGATGCCTCAGGGCATTAAGCTCCTGACTCACATGTCAGTGTTACAGGCAGAGATGGCTGAATAATTCATCAATAATCCTACAAATTTGGCTTCCATTCCTGCCTGTGAGCTCTCTGCATGAAGATGTCTCTCCCAGAACCTATTCATTAGGTGAGGTTACTCATAAAAATGGCAGATGGACTCTGGGTGTGAAACCCTGGTCCTACTGGAAGTTTTGAATGTGCGTTGCTTTGCAGCAGGAATTAGTTGCAAAAATTCAGGACTGAAATTAGAGCTGTTTCGGATTCGCTATGCTGCTCACATGGTTTTGTGTCTGTCTCCTGAGTAGCTGAACTCAACCCCTGGAATGAGTTTCCAGGGTGAATAAGAATATCACATTTGATTTCCATTAATGTGCTATAACATCGCTTAAAATTCACTCCTCTCAGTCACACTGATCTATCTCTATCTATCTATCTATCTATCTAATTTTATTTCTAGAGCACCCATCACTGCACCATCTAATTATTAATTCGTCCACTAGAATGTTTGCTGCAAGCTCACATCAAAGGCACGTAGATACAACTAGAGTAAATCAGTAGAAAAATGCAAACAGATATTGTCTGAAATATGCTGGCCAAGACATCTCCCTATATCTAACCGCAGTTTTTCAGGCCCTTTTAAACTGCTGAACAACATTCACAAATCCGGAAAGGGGTGGGGGAAAGGGGGATGAAAATGATTGAAAGTTTAAATTTGCTCAGGGGTGACAAAGTTCCACTGGAAACGGCAAAATCTGATGTCAGGAAGAAGAGTATGATTATTATTTGTATTGCAGGAGAGTCTGGGAGACCCCAGCCAAGTGTCAGGACACCGTGCCTACAAGCAGCCAGTGAAAAGACTAGAATGGCTCAACAGCAGCTTTCCAGCAGGCAGGAGGCAGTGATAATACCTTGAGACAAGGCACAAAGAAAGGATAGATCACATCTTGAGAAACATAAAAGAAATCAGTACAGAGAAGGGATTACTGGGATCATTTAGGGAATGACAAACCTCGCAGAGAAGGGGCTGGCATTTTTGTCTAACAAAAGTGGAAGCTGAAAGGGCATCTGATGTCTGTGGCTAAAAACAGCGGAGGAAAAAGGAGGAGGGAACTTCAGTCCTCCAGCTAAACAGTAACAAAGAAGGGGGGCAAACAGAGAAAAACGTTTGTGGCTACAGTTAGCCCAGAAAGAAGAAGGAGGTTCTTTGCCATCAGGGCAACCAGACCCACTGGTATTCTTGAGGACAAACAATAACCAAACTGCAGATGCTCTCCACACTGGAGAAGGTCACGGCCCACGGAGAGGACCAAACTGGTCGCACCTGCCGTAGGCCAGTGCTGCCCGGGCTGCCTGGCCACTCGTTTCCCAGATGTGCCAGAGCACTTCTCATCTGCATCGGGCTGATGCTGGCCAGGCAAGCTCTGGCTGCCCCCCACATCACGCTTCACCCGCCAAGCTGCAGGATCACTGACCTCTAGTAGAGGGGCAGTAACAGACAGACAGACAGCATCCAGTACCGGCCTCCTTTACCTCACCAGCACTTAACCACAGCCTGTGCTCTGCTTTGGCATGCAGACTTTCACAGAAGCGGAAGAAAGAAGTGCAGGTTTCACCATCAATTTTCCCATGGACCTTAAGCCTTCCCCAGCTCGGAGGGAAGGAAAGCAAACCACATTGCTGTCGGCAAACGTTGCATGAATGAGTCACTCTCCCTTCACCCTGGTTCCCCGCCATCCCCACCAGGTGACAGTTCATGTGGGAGGATAAATATAAATAAAGAGAAGGAAGCTGAAGCATTTTGATGACTCATGTAATATTCATTTTGAATTAATTTGTACATGATTCTATAAAAAAGATACGTTCCATAAGATTATTTTTGTGAGCTCTAATTTGCTGCTGGCAAGGAGCAGCTTTTGGGTCTTTTATGGGTATTAGTTCCATAGTGTATAGCAGGAGGCAGAGGAAGTTTAATTATGATTCACTGAGCCACATTGTGGGTATGTTTTAAAGCCACTTAATTAGTGTAGAAATATACAGCTGTAATTATCCTGAAATATGGCCTAATTAACCTATGGAAAACCCATACATGCGGCTCAGGAAACTTGGAAGCATTAATAGTCTATTAATATACCGGAGCTGACAGCCCATCATGCTCACATTTGGGAACAGGAAGGCAGAACCTCCTTAAGCATGATCTCCATTGAGAATAGCTACCTGTGGAAGGTAAGTTCTGACCTTTCCCCGTGCTGGGAAGGACTGTGGCAGGTCCGGTGCACCTGCCGCCACAATCTGTGTATTTAAGTGGGAGCGAAGTTGCTGTGGTCCAACTCTTCTACTGATCGCCCCAGCCCCTTTCTTCTGTTCTGTCCTTCTCTTCAATCCTGAAATGCATCTCCCTACATCTCCTGTCCTACCCCCTTCCCACTCGCTGCAGCCCTCACTAGACATTCGTGGAGGCTCGGGAAACACGCAGGGTGTCCTCAGCCACTTCAGCCATGCTCTATTTCCCCCCTCTCTGGAACTAGAAATGATTAAATGCTGCAATGGACCGTTCTCTCATGGATGAATTGCCAGCCCTGGAGCAGAAAGTAGATGATCAGGGAGATAGCTAAAGCATAGCTAAAGCAAAAAGGTGATGGCAAAAGGTCTTGTGTTTATTCCTGGGTGTTAAAGCTGATAAAAACAGGAGGAACCAATTATCATTTCAAAGACACCTTGATGTCATAGGGTTTCCCAAACCATCTTGCAGACCCAAGACATCAGGCTTGCATTTTGCCCTTGGAACGCTGCACATAGGAACCTTTACAAAGCAGAAGAGCAAATTAATGCCCTTTCCCTTGTCCTCATCACTTTATAGATGAGGAAACTGAGGCACACACCTAGAAATTAAATTCGCTGACTGTGCTGTCCTTGTACCCTGCTCTAACAATCAGATCATGCTGCCTCTTAGCTGGGAAAACATTCTGATTTTCATAGAGCTTCATCTTTTGGGATGGGGCATTTACTCCCACTTGAGCTAAAGAAGCAGCAGAAAGACAATCTCAGAATTGGTGAGGAGGGGTGATGGGGGCTGAAAGGAGCGAGGTGGAGAGAGTAGACAGGAAGGCAGCAGCTGGTGTGAGGTTCTTCTTTAGGCAGAGCACATAACCAAATATTCAAGCAGCGTCTTCGTCCTTTGGTGATCAAAGCAACAGAAATTGAATCCGGCTGTAATCATCCACAGGGTAGTTTACTTAAAATTCCCCTAATTATGGAAGTGCAGAAAATTACTGCTTCATGATGAACTGAATAGGAAATTGAAGGCTCCCACAACCCACCTACTGCCACTGCAGCTTAAAGAGAAAAGACAAGGGAGGTTCAGAGAAAAGGAGAGACAAAGAAATACATGTGAAAGTGGCAGGATGTGTGAGAAGGTGGCCAGGGAGGGGAGGGGAAGACCAAGAAAGAAAGGTAATTGTCTCTCTTCCACTGTCTGGGAGGCCTTTTCAGAGAGCTGTGAGCTAAAGAGAGCACTGAGAGAGATATAGGCCTTGCTAAGCTGGCCCTTTCACTTTGCCAGCAATTCTGCTGTGACACAGTTGACACTGTACCACAAGCAATATTTTATCCAGAGCTTCTCATTGAAACTCAGAGGACTCTTCTGAGTACTGTTCTGTCTGATACGTGAAGGTGGGGGATCTCTCTATATAAATACGCTGAATTATTGCATCCCAGAGTGTCCTTCTAGTGGCAGTTTCTCATGACAGATGACAGCAGATACCATAGATGGCTCAGCCACATGGCTGAATCACTTAGGGACAAGGGGCTGGAAGAGGGTATTTTGTGTTAAGAAGAGATTTTCTCTTTTAAAGATACCTGTCTCTTAGGGTGGTTCTCACATCTGCTCAGAGAAACCATCCCCCTCATCCTCTTCAGACAAGCTGCTGTGACGGGTGGATCCCAGCTCAGCCCTCCCCTGCTACCAGTCTGAGTAAAGCTGGCTCGAACTGGGCCCATGGGTAGCTTTCTCCATCTGCTGTGGCTGAGTCTGTCCAAGGCTCCTGATACCAAATGACATCTCAAGGGGGCATTCTGTTTTCTGTGGTTCTTTTGTCCTGTTTAAGCAGGCAGCATCCTTCAGTGTCTCTGGGGTCCCTCCTCTGGACAAACATTTGCTGCACTGTGGTTCCCTAAGAGGGATTCAGAGCACACTTATCTTGCTCCGGATGTTTCATGTTGGGTGTGAGAGAAAAGCTGGCTCCATCTCTCTCAGGAGCACACACAGTCTGTGATTAAGCAGAACACTTTGCTTACTTAATATCAGTGTCACTTCAAAGGCCCTATATTCACTTAGAACGAATGAGATCAACAGTGCAGTGCAGAGCGTGTGCTTTCCACAATCACAGGTGGCTGGTTTTGCTCCAGCTTCCCTCTCCCACAACTGTGTGCTACAGTACATCAAAAGCTGCTAACCGGAGTCAAATAATCCTCCAGGGAATACCACCCCCATTAGAAACCAGAGCTGGGGCGGGAAAACACCACAGGTAACTGTAATTCATCCTACCAGTATGTTTCTACTCAAATAAATCCTCCAGCTCTTTTGACATAAACAACAACAGAAAATAACCAGTGACCTAAAAACATGTGTTTTTGCAACTCTTCATCTGCAGAGGCCTTAGCAACTGTGTGTGGTGCCCAGAAGCAATCTTCAGCAGAGGGCTTAGTACCTGTGATCATAGGGGAGTTCAGATGGGAAGGTACCCGAGGGGCTTTCTAGCCCAACCTCCTGCTCAAAGCAGGGCTACCCGCGAGTTCAGAGCAGGTCACTCAGCACTTGATCCAGTTTGGTCCTGAAAAATTCCAAGGATGGAGACTGCACAGCCTGGGCAATGTCTCAGGAAAATGATGATAATGAGTGGTTTATGGGCTTAGCAGACATCAGCAGAAGAGGAGAAAACTGAGACGTGGAGAGCAACGTGGCAGAGCAACAGAGGGGCTTCACAGGAGAGTGTTTTGTTCTCCTTCAGCCATAACACCGGCTCCCCTTTGCTGTCACAGTTGCTAACTCCAGCAATAACATGAGACAGTTGTCTGCCTTCCCAAGGTACCCCCAGAGCCAAGCCAGCTTGCCAGCCAGCCGTAGGTCTCAGGCCTGACTTCGCACACATCCTGGCTTCTGTTTGAATTGAGGTGTCTGCAGTTCCTGGTAATAACATGGGACATTAGTCTGCTGATGACTTCGCATAACAAGAGGATTGCAATTAACATGATGATCCTTTCTTGTGTTTGAGCACGTTGGCATGGGTCATGAAGTCAGTGTAGCAAAATGATCCAAAGGGAGTTATTTATCTAGTTGTAAAGGAGCTGCGTTCCTGTGGAAGCAAGAACTCCAGTATAAGGTAGCTGCTTATGTCCACGTGTCAGTCACTGCTTGTCTCTGCTCTGGTGGCACCAAGGGGACACCGCATGCTTATGGGTGCCTGCTGGCTATGGTACGATAGCAATCCTGTGCCCAGGGTAGGGCTGGCCTCCCCAGCTTGAAACACACCTTGAGGCCTGCGAATACTCTCATGTCCTGAATTTTCTGCCTGAAAAATCCAGATCTCTGCCTTTTGCAGAAATGGCTGGCCCTGCCAGTTGAGTTCAAGGGATAGATCTATTTCAATGCCTCAGGTTACATAGAGAGGAGAGAAACCCAGGTGAGTAAAAAGACCATGCATTAGGCTCTTGGCTGTGCTCCAGCAGGAGCCAGCCCTTCTGCTAACCAGCTCCAAAGACCATGTCCTGGGCCACCGAACAACAAACACCCATATCAGGCTCTCACCCATAGAGGCATTCCCCTTCCTTCCCTTCTCTCTGCAAGTGCCACTATTTATTTCCCAAGGCAGAGCATCCTGTGAGAGCCTCTCAAGCCTATGTCTGAACAAATCAACATTTGCTCCAGTCATTATCTGTGCACAGACTTGTATGCCCAGGCACACAACCAGCAGGCTGCGTTTGATAATCTGCCATCTTCCTGTGATGGGAATCGATGTCTCTCCACTCCCTTTGCCTCCACCTCTCCTGCTGCCGCTGAATCACTGGCCAGTAACAAATGAGAGGGATTTATGATTACTATGTGGTTAACCAGCTCATTGTAATTAAAGGAGATGCACCTGAAAGTTTGTCGGCAAGTCCCCAGGGATCCCACTGCATTGGAGGAGAAGTGAGGGCCTGTAAGAGAGAGAGCGCCTCTCTCACCTGGACAACTTCATGAGAGATGCATCTCTCCCTGGTTAAATTAATTTTCTCTGATGAACTGATAGGCTGATGAAGTGATGAAGCGATCAGGAGGGTTCTTTCATTAGAGATGTGTGGCAGGGAGCTTGCGTGGATGAAAGTGGACTTCCACTTTCCCTCCACTCCCTGTACAAGTGCTACAGGGTCCCAATCCCTCATCAGTCTCCAGGGGTTGGCATGGCAGCCCTGTTCTGGGGCACATGCAGGTGGGAGGGACAGACTGTCCCTATGGGATTCAAGCTTTGCTGATAGGGCCTCCCTGTTCTGTCCTACCTTGACAAAGTGCCTGTCACAGTGCTCTTTATCTAAGCGATTCCAGGACATGAGTTTTCAGCCTGTTTCCCACCACATTTCCTAAGGCTTCTCCACATTGTCCCACAGAGAAATGCCTCCAGAACCAAATCCCCTTCTCCCCTGCCAGCACCAACCAGCACTCAAGCTTGCTCCACTCCTCCAGCTGGCTGGTTCCCAGCATGAACGCGCAGCAGCCCATCTGAAGAGCCGTGCATATGTGGGAGAAGGGCAGCACCTCTGGAAACCTGCCCACCAGCGGACACACAGCTGATTGATTCTGGTACATTCAGGCCGATCTCTCGCAATCCCATTTGGATGCGGAACAACATGGTGCCATCTGTACGTAATGAGGGTTGATTTCAGCCAGGAGGAGTCTCAGCCTGTTACGGACGGCCATGTGAGCTGCAACACCGGGCTTTCCCCTTCCACTGAGAGGCAATAATTGTCCGTCCAGGCTGTGCATCTCCCACCCTGCAAGCTACACTAGAGTAAGTCCAAAGGGCGGAGCGGACCAGTTGCACACACACTTCTGCTAGGAACAGGCTGAAATGGGACCGGTCCTATCCTTCCTCTTTGCATCCCTGCACTGTCGTGCTGGGAGACAGACCAGCAGCCAGTATGGACAAGGGAGGCACACGGGGAGTTTGGTTGGGGTCCAGAGAGGGTGCCCTGGGTGTTGCTTTGGAGGGCAGAAACCATGAGGACTGGATTCCATGAATGCAGAGCCTAAAGCCCAGACTCAGGGAGGTGACAGGTCAGGAGCTTGCAAGCATTTCACACCAATTTGTTTCCTATCAGACTTCACCCACTTTTCAGATCACATGAAGTCTTCCATTCTCTCTCCACCTCTCCCTTTGGAGCTTTATTAAAGTCCTGTGTCATTCCTGTCACCTGAAAAGACCATCCTTCCCATTCCCTTTCCCCTGCAAGCATTACTAACAATTCTAAGCAAGCTTTCCCAAAAATGAAGTTTCAATCTCTGCAGCATCTTTTGGGGGTCCTTAAACACTTACAAAAAGTAAGTAAAGTATTAACCATGTGAGAACTGCTCTTTCTCAAAGAGGAACAGTGGTTTACCAGGATGAAAAGCTCTGCAAAGGAACAGAGTCTGGATGTCCAAATTAGCGATCTTCCCTTCTTGCACTTCAGATGTAACATGCACGATCAATGTCTCTTTTGTATGTATCTCCTTGTAAAGCCAGATGAATACAGGGTTTTAAAGACTCTTATCACATGCTGTTGCACAGTACTATCTTTCTGTTTCTTTAGCCTGGGTTCCCCCCCCCCCCCCCCAAGCTGTGTATTTCATAGTCAACTTCCAATGCTGTTTGTACCTTGTTTTGCATAACTCCAGATCATTTCATTAATGAAAAAAACAAGCCATTATAAAACAAATATACAAAATATGAACAGCTAATCTTTTCCTTATATTGCAAGGATTAAATAAACAGAAATATCAGCAGAAAGTATTCTAGACACGTTGGGCTGCCATAAAATTTAGTAGGTGAACTGTTAATTTACATATTCCCAAAATGCAATAGGGTGACACTTTTGAAATTAAAAACTGATGATACAAATGGCATTTAAAGTTCATTTAATATTATTTGTTAAAATTCCACTGACAAAACTGTCATATGTATAACAGATCCTATTACTAGAAGAAGAAAAAAGAAGCAATTGAAATCAAAACCCACCCCAACAGTGAAGGGTCTATTAAGGCAGTAGATGAGAATTTGCATTATCAAATAATCCTAACAGGAGATTTTATAAATGGAAATGTGAACTGTAGAGGGTTTAAAATGTTAATTTATACCAATAAGTAGTTTTATAAACAGACTTGACTATGTTTCTCCTAGAGACAATAAGAAAATGTTTCCCTAGGGGATTGGGAGTACCCAAACAGCAGCAGTTGTATTTCTGAATAACAAAACTGCAACCACCTGGGATTAGGTTGAAGAAGTGCAGTCAAATGGATAGTGCAGTGCATGCTCTGTCAGTACAGTGGGTCTGTCACTGGCCCTGCTTTTTGCACCATCTGTGACTCCGAGGATGGCCCTTTCCCATTTGTAGGCCTTGCTTCCCATAGGTCTCTATGGCACCACTCACAGAAAAAGCCCAGCCTCGGGCTCTCTTGCCCCTATAATAATACTCTCAACCCTTTGATGCTGCAGCAGCAGCAAATTCTCTTTCTTTCTGATTTAATACCTGGCATGAGATCTCATCCATTGTAAGGAGCCCTATCCTGCAGGGACTGCTGTTGGCTCTCCCCAAAAATCCCCCTGGGTCTCTGAATCCTAAAAACCAGGCAAATCCTGAATCGCTACTGCCAGGTAGCAATACGGAACTAGTAAACCCCAAGGTGACATAGGAGAAGGCTGCAGAACACTGAAAGGGAAGCTACCCCTTGGCCTGAAGCTTGGAAAATGATTCCCACTGACCAAAAAGACTCTTTCTGCACAAAGCAAAGCATCCTGATTTAAATGACAGATGGCTCATACACCGTCTAAAAGAAGCTAGATATTTGGATTTCTTTTTGTTTGTTTATTTATTTCCCCCTTACATAAATATGGAAGAAAAGCATTGCAGGTGAAATGGTGCATGGAAATTAATCTGGTTCATAGTCCTCATAAATATTAACAGGCTGGTAAATATGTAACCTTATTTCTTTTTCCCTCTGCTCTCATCTCTCCCAAGTTATTTTCACCAGGGAAGGTTAAGTTGGCATGGTTGTGTTGGTAAATGAGACCATGGCAAAAGGGAAGGTTTTCATCCAGACCCAGTACCGGCAGTGGTGTGATCAAAGTAGTGCTATGTACGTGAAAAGTGATTCTGCACCATGATGGGGCTCTTCAGTGTGTGGCTGCAGAGCGTGCTCTGAGGAAGTTTCTGCCCCACTGGCTCCACTGGCCACAGGAGTAAACTGAGGCACCAAGAAGTGATGCAGCTCACCCCCAAGTCTGGTGGTGACAAATCCTGGTGCTCTGACCTTACCAGCAGCCAGGGCACACTCTGGATCTGCTCTAAGGCATCTCAGAAATAAACTCCCCGGGGCCAGTCCACTACTGGTCTGCTAAAAGAACTTCTCCCATCCCGTGCCCCAAAAGGCATCCACCTTCCTGCTCCTCCCTCCGTGTCCCACCTTGTGCCTGGAGCTGCATAGAAAGGAGGGCTCACAGTTAGCCCACCTGCACGTCCCACACAGTATTTTACTGAGGAAAGCAAGTTCAAATGCCTGGTTTTCTCCTCCCCTCCAACCACAGCTCATACCGTCAGCCTTCAGTCCCTTGCTGCCAGAAAAAAATTACCAACAGGCTTGCTTGCTTTCTTTCTTTCTTTCATTCAAAAGAGCATCTATCTGTTCGCTCCCCTTCCAACAATTTCACCAGATAAACAACAGAGTAAGAAATTAATAGACACTTTCATTTGCACTGTGCACTGTAATAAAGTGGGTGCATGTCAGGGGGAAACAGTGGAGGAAAACTTCATCTACAGATTAAAGCAACAGGCCTTGTCTCTAACGAATTCAGTCAGGGCCTTGGAGGATAGTGATACATGCCTTGAGCTAGACGAGAGCTTTGTGCCAGAGGAGTGACTTAAGTGAAAAGGGTTCTGTGGCATGAAATGCAGAAGTGGGTTTATAGCACTAGGATTTATCTGTGACTCTGAGCACTCACAATATTACTAATATGACTATTAGAAAAGCAAATGGATGGAACCATTAGGCCATATAATCCCTCAGAGTCTGGCTGCAGCTATAAAAAATGAGTATTTATGGGCAGGGCTCCTAAGTGAACTCAGGCAATGGATGCCCTGAGTGCGACCAAAGAGAGATGGGGACAGGGAAGGGTCAGTGCTCCTCCCTGAGCAGCAAAGGAGGGGAGAGAAGAGGGACATTCTCCTCGATGAGGAAAGGGTCTGCTGAGTCCCTCTGACCTGCAGGGGCTTAGGGGTGAGCGGCTGCGCACAGCACCCTGTAACATGCTGCTGCTTCTGCTTAACCATGCTCCCTGCAGAGCATGCACGTGTCACTTTGAACCTCTGCTGCAAAAAGCTGCTGAGGCTGGAGAAACTTGCAGGGTTTCCATTTCATACTAAGCTTCTGGGTCATGGGGGGACGTTCTCCTCACGTGGTCCCAGTCGTGACCAGGCCGGGGGATCCTGCAGCACCCCACCGCCAGCACACCAGTCTCACGCAGCTCCTTGGGGAGAAGTGTCTGTACTACTGCTGTGCTAGGTGCTCCCCTTTGGCAACTACTGGTGTCAGGGGAAGCAAATCAGCATGACAGAAAGCTTGTTCTCACTTGTCCCTGGGCCACAGCTGTCCCAAGCTGAGCCAGTGCTTTCCTCAAGGCTAAATCTATGCCTCAAACTGCAAGCTGTTCGGAGTTCCCCTTGCTCTGCACACCTCTCCGCTCGTGCCCATCTGTGCCACTCTGCAACATGAAGCAAAAAAACCTGCATTTCAAGAAGAGGAATGTCTTTTCCAAGGCACCCTGCCTCCTCAGATAGCCCAGGGCTGATGCAGTCAGAGAGCTGGCAGCTGGGCTTGCTTATTTAACAAAGCAAACCCTCTGCCAGGGAGCCTGAGTTGCCTCCTGTCACATGTAAACCAGCACAGAAAGATCTCTAAAATCAGCGCATAGGATTTCACTGTCAGATCTCCAGATACGGGCGAGGTCCTTCCCCACCAGTCTGGTCCTCTTGCAGCAGAGATTAAACACCATGGAGGTACAAACTGCAGAACCCCTTCCCCTAAGCTCCTCAGCCCCCACCCTGCCTTGCTATTTGCACAATAACTCCTTCTATTGCCTCTAAAGACATCTGTCCCTCCAGCAGTGACACCGAGGCCGTGCAGTGTCTTGTGATGCTGACAAGTAGTATGGGACTAGCAAAAAGATCTGAAGCAGCAGGCTTGATTGTATCTCTTCTTTCCAATTCCTGCAGGTCTAGGCCAGGCCATGAGCTGGTATCCTCCACACCGAGCACCAGCAGAAAAACACCTTTGTGGTTCATGAGCCCGAAGAAAGAGCAAGAGAGGTAGAGAAAGCCCTACATACAGAGACACACACTTTTTAGGAAAGGACTGTTTCTCTAGTTATACACTTGTGTCCTGCTCGTTTTATTCCATGTGTCCATGTTTTTCCATGCAACAGTGCAAATGATGTAGGTTTCAGAGCAATCATGCCATTTTCTGTTAGCTGATCTTTTAATGCCTGGATTTAGGAGAGATAGCACCCTATATTTTTGTGTTTACATGGATCATTGCTGAATTGGAACTTATCCTATTTTCATGAAAGGATTCCTCCTTTTTTTGGCAGAGACAATGAGTTTGTTTTCAAATCTAGCCTATGTGAAAGATCACATGACCGTGAACAAAATCTTGAATCGATTCCAAATGGTGAATATCATGAAGGCAGATTTGTACCAAAACCTCTAACACTTGCAGTTTCAGATATTTTTCAGCAGGGAAAACCCTCGGCTTGGCGACATTTCACAGAGAAGACATATTTCACAGAGAAGACATATTTCACTGGCATAGTTTTCCTGAAAGACAAAATTGTGAATCATACACAAAAGAAGAAGAAGGAAAAGAAGCTGCGGAGACTTTATACAACATTGTCATATTTATATCGTTGTGCAGCTTCCCTGAAAAGCAACCATCACTGGAGAGGAGCAGAGCAGAGAGCCAAAAGTCTGCAGAAATATATCAGGTGAGGATGCAGATGGGTACTTGGAAAATTATTCAAAATGAGGGAAGTAGAGGAGGCAGATGAAAATGGTGGCAGAATTGGACCATGGCCCTAGTTTTAGTCCAAGCTACCAGAAGTAATCAGATATTGGAGATAACATCTCTCTGAAATCAAACCACCCGTATTCCTTGGTGGAGATTGATTCCACAACCCAGCAGCTGTCCTCTGCCCCCGCCGTGCAACACAACCTCGATTCAGTCCCTTTATGCCCCCATATTTCCTTTAATCACTCTTGGGCAATCCATTCCCTTTCTGTGCTGAAGCCATTGGGCCTCTTCAGAAGTGTGCTTGGGTAGTAATTGTTCTGTCGCAGACTGACATCTCCAGAGAGGCAGCTTGGGTCTTAGCAACAGAAAATCCAGAGGCAAAGCTGGAAAGCTATTAATGTTTAACACACAGGGAAGCTGCTGTCTGTCAGATGCTCCAATCACCCTGAACTTGGCAGGCAGAACGTGTTAGCACATCTGAAGCTGCTGAAGGATTTTATCAGCCTGACAGGACAAGGCATACTCGTCTCCCCTTCTGCTGCATATCTAGCATAGACATAAAGAAGGGGACCCTATGGAATGAACACAACCAAGCTCACATGTAGCTTTGACACATCAGCTCCCAGCAGCCTCAGGGGAGGACTGAGTTTGCATGGAAAGTTTGAGAGGCAGCGAGATCCTTTGGCCAGGCCCAGCTGGGGCTGCACCATGTGGTGAAGCACAAGACAAATACTCCTTGCTGTTCTCAGTGATGCCGTTCCCAGCAGAGACAGGCTGGGACCAGCCCTGAAGAGAGAGAAGGGGACTTATGGCCCAAGACTGAGACGGTGGCAGAGGAAGGTTTCCCAACTCAAATGAATTAAATTTGCTTTGTTAATGTGGGCAAAACTGTGGCTTTGAGCCTGGGGCAAACGGCTCCTGCTTCTGAAAGAGCCATGGGACAACTGGAGGAGTCTGAAGGGGCACCTGGTCCCTTTCTCCGTGCACAATCTGGACAGCAGGAGCTGCAGCGTTGAATGACCAACTGCTTCCAGCAGACCTGCTATTTTCAGGAGTAGCTCAGGGCTACTTTGCCTGGCTCAGAAGGAGGTCTGGCATGGGACACAAAGCCTGGGCCTCTTGAGGAGAACCCAGCCTGGAAGAAATATAAAAAAGTTAAAATTAAACAGACTAAAAGGCACAGCTGCATTATCCTTGTGTTTGAGTACTTAGCCTCAGTCACATACTGAGTTTTCAGACTTTTCCAACCCCTGACTGGTAGTTTTTCTGACTCCTGAACACCTCGGTTAAGCCTGCTGACAAGATGGGTTTTCTTAGTTTCTTCTTGCAGGTCCTTAGATAGAATCTGTTGACCCCCAACAGTCTTCAAAGTGCAGGTTGAAAACCACTGACCTGTAGCATTTTGTTGTCTGCCACCTCAGCACCTAGCTTAAAACTGCTTCCTGACACCAAGTGACTGAAAAATGTGTTATGGATCCAGATTCCTGTATGGTATTACCCAGCCATGTGTGAAAGTGATTCAGACAAAAAACAGGGAGTCAGGAGGATGAGACCTGGATTTGGTGGTGCTGATGGCTCTCTGATGACTGTCTAAATGGCCCCATTTAGCTGTGGAGATGCTGGCTGTGTCTGCATCTGAGGAAGATCATGCTGCTCTACCTCAGTAAAGTGTTTTATGAGCTCTGCTGGAAGATAGGTTAGTGCTAGGCTAGTGCAGAGTGATATTGTTTTGATAGCACCCTGTCTTGATGGAAAACCTTGTGGGTTTCCATGTAGAAGGAAATATTTCTCTAGTAGCCCACAAAATAGCACATTACTTCACGTTACTACTCTGACTTTTGATGCCCATCAAACAAAGTGCCCTGGCAGAGATACAATCAACATCAGCTCCTGCAAAGTGTTTACTGCATTAGGCAGGCTCTCACAGGACTCGCTGCCGATGCTCCGGGATGTCCCCTTCCCCTCAGCATGCCTGGCTCCTGCCACCTCCCATCCCTACCCGGAGCAGAGGGAAGCAGACAGCTGGAGAGGCTGGTAGCTGGGTGACAGGTTGGGGCTGTTGGAGCACAGTGGGGTGTGAGAGCAGTGTAGGGTACGAGATGTGTACCTAACCTCTGCTCTTTTGGCTCCACTCCAGGCCACCCCTTTGCTATGCCCACCAGCACCCGTTACGCACAGCAAGGAAAGGCCCCCTTGCCTTTCTCCAGATCCTGCTCCCTCCCCCACCTCTGCTGCTTTTGATCCTCCTTGCTTTCAATTTGGAAATCTTCCTGTGTTCTTTTTGCCTCCTGCCAGGAAAGCCTGAAACCTTTGAATCTAAGGTAGATTGTGTCCAGCCAGTCTGTACTCGAGTCCCCCTTACCTTGTGGAATCACTATTACAGCTGCAAATGAGCTCCCTGCTCTGCTGCACCTGGGAAAGTTTTCCAGTGGTGTTCAGGGTCTAGCAGGTGTCAGCAGATCCATTCTGGCATGCTAACATCCATTGCCCTCTGGTCCCCCTTGGGCAATGCCCAGCTCTCCTCACCTCTCCGCCTGGACCAGCAAGCTCTCCAACTCTTCACCCCTAAAGCAGCTTTTTTGATGCATCTTCTGACAATGGAAACACTAAACAGAGTGCACAGGGTGGTTAGGATCAAGTCTTTGCTTCAACCACTAACTCCTTTTGTGAGCCTGGAGACATACCTACTCATAAACTCAGGTGAATGTGCCTTTCCATCTCTGTAGCAGGCAAGGAGGAATTGTATTTTGTTGTACCTGGTGCAGCTGGAAACATGTAGTTTTTAATTGCTCTGGTGACTGCTTTCAGGCATTGCTAGCTCAGGAGGGAATCCAGGAGATGAAGTTAAAGGTTAAGACATCACTATGGAGACAGAAGCTGTGAATACTCTGTTATCAGCCAGGGGATCCCTAAAAGTGCTACAGAAATGGGGTTACATATTGCACAAGCCCCTTGCAGGCCGTCTTCTAGAGCATCTGAAACACTGCTCAAACAACACTTGGAGCCAGGATTTCTCAGGACCGAAGCTGCATGATGCCTCTGGTATAGCTTTTCCAGATAATGTGGGCCAGGCCATTCTGGGAGACATGAATGTAGCAGAGCTATCCTGCCTCTGTAAATTTTTAAGCATCCAAATTTCTGGCAAGAAAGGGTGCAAAATAGAAGGGGTTGGGCAGGGGTTGTGAAGTGCACAGACCTTCCCCCAGACTGTGCCTCCTCTCTTGGCTCCGCCAACACAGATGCCCAGCCAGAAGGAACCATTGATCGGCATGACTAATGGGGACTTTAAGGAGGAAAGTGTGCCAGATCAATATGCAATCCACAGTACATGAATCACTCCGGCTTTTCCAATTTATTCAGCTCCAAATCAAATGAACGAACAAAAGATAAATATATAGCCATGGGGAGGCTGGGGGTGGGGGGGGGGGGTGAGGAAGGCAGGTGGGGAGGCAGAGTCTCATAAGGGATATAATTAACTAGCTTTTATCATTCTAACAAAGCATTAAGCCAGTAAATCTATAAAAATGGGAATACTCCAGAGAGTCGTTACTGGCATAAAGCAGAGACTCCGGAGTCCTGCTCCTCTTCTCCAAGGCGCTTGGGTTGAGGAGGGGAAGGCAGAGCTGCCCATGGGGCCTGACACAGCCCCTACAGCCAGCCAGGACTGCAGCATCCCTGTCTTTCCAGCAGTTGGTTATGCTGAAGCTTCAGCCTCCCTGCTGCACTCTCAGACCTCCTGCGGGCTGAGGGAAAGCATCTCTCTGGCTACAGGTGCATAAAAACTGCGTTAATTTAATTCAATAGAGGAGAAACAGGAGAAAACTTATATTCTGGGACTGAGACAGTGAAACCGATTATTTCCCTTTGGGGTGAACTTGGAAGTTACTTATATTCAAGTCAGAATATTTAGGTTGGCTTTGGGGATTACCCTGTGGATGGTCCACCCTTTTGCTTTGCTGCTTTCTTTGGGGTGAAGGCTATTATTAGATGAAAAAATGTGGGTTTAAAATGTGAGATAGTAAAGTTCTGTCTGATACAAGTAAATGCCGGTTCAGCCTTTTACAAAAGAAAATATTTAATGCTTAAGTATGTAGACATGCCACATGGTTTCATTACCCCTCAGACCTTTATTTTAGGGATTCATCTGCTATTTCCTCAAAAAGGATAAAATTGCTGAGAGATCACATGCCCCTGAAAGTTCTTTTCCAGCTTGTCCCTCTCCAAGTGCTTCCTTCTTGCCTTTCTCTTGACTTGGCCAGGGCTGAGGTTCAGCTTCCTTCCCACCTCTTCTCTAGCTGCAGTGCCGGGCCAGGGAGGTTCATAGAAACAGAAACCCACTCTTGTCACAGCCAGGCTGTGGTGGGACTTTCCCAGAAAAGCAGCAGGACAACATGGCTCAAAACTCCCAGCAGCTGAAATTAGCTGCCTCTGTGCAACAGTCTCTCTTTGCCGTCGCCTCCACTTATCTCTCTTTGCAGCAGCCCCTCTCTCTTTTTGCCTTATATCCCCCCTCAAAATGCCACAGTACCTGAGCCTCCCCTCATTTTCAGTCTCAGAGCAGTGGTCAGGAGGTTTGTCCAACGCATGTTCCCCGTAAATAGGGGCCAGTCCCAGGAAACTCAGCTGAACATCCCTTGTCTGAGCCATCTGCTTCTCACTGTCCATCACCAATCATCCAGACAGGTGACTGCACTTCCTTGCCTCATAGCACCCTCCCCAGGCCAACCCATCCCCCTGTGTTGTGGGGTTTCTCAGCAAAGAGCTCTCTGGCTTTGCAAAAATGAATGCTATTCCACTGCTCCACTCTCCTGTTTAATTACTTATCCAACAGGATTTGCTCTGCCTATTAACAACTTCATTAACATGATACTGATGGGGCGGGGGAGGCCTTTGAGAAGGGGAGCCAAGCATCTCAAGCAATAAATTTTATTTTTTTAGTATGGAAACATTTGGACAAAGCCCATGTTAGCTTCTTTCAGGCTCTGCCAATGTCTTCTGTTCCTTCTCCTCTATTTCTGTTTTGGCTTCAGGTAGTCCCTCCACTCATGGCTCCTGTGGCACTGCTTCACTCAGACCTGGTGGTAACCCCACACCTTCTGCAGCTGTACCTTCATTCCATGGCTCCCACTACCTCTCACACATTCTGCTCTTCCCTCATGCAACCTCAGCCTCACGGCAGCTCTCTGCAATCCATTGTAAGTCTCCTGCCCCTGCTACATGCAGTTTTCACACACCTGTGATGAGATGTCCTGCTCAGGAGTACAAGTATCTCCTGCAGAAGAAAGAAATGAGGTTGCAAAGGAGACGGGGGAGGGAAGAGAAAGAACAGGAAAAAACCCACAGGTTCTGAAAAATATCAGGTTTTGATTCTGAGCACTTTCTATCCCCCAGGCCCACACAGGCAGAAAAGAAAGTTTAATTAAAACTGCATTAATTCTTCTCATATTGAGCCGATGGGCCTCCTGAAGCCATCTGTCTCTGACAAAACCATGTGTGTGATGCGGTGTTCCTTCTGTTCCAACCAACAACCAGTACTAGAGTGCTTTGAATTATGTTTTTTTCTCATCACAAGGTAGGAAGGGAGCCCCACCCTGCACAGCAGAAATGGTGCCCAGCCTGGTATGGCCAGCATGGCAAAAGAGACTCCTCCTAGAGATGTGCATTGGGCACAGATACTGTAGGGTCCCGCATAGCCAAGCACTGTGGACATACTCCTCAGTGTGCTCATGACACACCATACAGAGAGAAAAAAGGATGGGACAGAAAATGTTTTTTTTTTTAACTGACAGAAATCCATCTCAAATTGAGGTAAGAAGTCAACATATTGCCAATTTTCCCAAGATGACCAGTAGAAATACAGTGTAGATTGGTCACTCCACACTTCACTCCAATAACTTTAGATTGTTCCATTTTGATTTTGAGCTTTGGGGTATTTTAAAGCATACAAGTTTAAACTTCAAGTGAAATGGTGTACTTCAGCTAAGACTCTCCCAGACTTTGTGCCTTGATTATATAAGACTGGGGTGCCTTGATAATTTTTAAACTATGTTTTTCTAACCTGGAAAATTAATCATGAATGCTTTCAAATCTTGAATAGTTCTATTGCAACAAATCAGCACTTTTCAGTGAAGGACAAAAATGCATCTCAGTGAAAAAATTGCCATTGTGTCTGCCTGTCAGAGGCAATCTCATGCTCACCGTTCTCCTTCCAGTTCTCTTGTTGCCTCTTAATCACCCCTCACTCCTGACCATAGCACATGGCAGCATCCCACCTGCCATACAAACACATACTTTGCTGTGTGGCCAGCTAAAGAGAGAGTGTATTTTAGAGAGCTGGCACGGGGAGAGCAGAAAAGCCATTGGTTGCTTTAACGGCTCAGTCTAAATTTACAGGGACAATCTCAGGTGCAACTTCAACTTCCCTAGTGCCTGTGAGATCCAGTTGGTTTTTTTAGGCTCCTCTCCTGTACAGAAGGAATTCCTCCCTTTTCCACAGCCTCAGGGTGTCCCTCAATGGCATATTCCCTCTAGCTTGCTATCCTCTTTACTATTCCTGCTGGAAACTTCTGTGCTGCCCAGCGACGTGCTGAGGTGGGAAGAGGGGATTTGTTGCCATGTTAAGATTTTTAATTTCCCCATGTGGCGATGGTATCATGGCCCTGACAGTGTACTAAACACATGTCTTATCTCTCTGCCCGTGGAAAAGCAATATCAATTTTGTGGTGTTAAAGGCTGGAGCGAGAACAATGCGCTGTGCATTGTTAAACAAGCCACCAGCCCTGTGCTGTACAAGCGGAACAAGTGTAATCGGTGATACAGACTTTCAACATAATTACAGCTCACTAGCAAGCACAAAAACGTTCCCTGTCCTCCCTTCCTCGCCTTGAGTATCCTATATTGCAACAGCCCTTGAGATTAGCCTCACACCTTCTTCCTAGAGGAAGACTCCCCCTTTGCCACCTCTGCACTTCAGTCAACCACACATCCAAGTGAAGCCCATGCAAAATTGCAGATGTAGTTTGTTCGTGAGTCCCCCCCGTGATGTCCTGCCCTGCAGAATGTTTGCTAGCGAGCCAGCAACCCTAATCCTGTCAGTATGCTTTGGCATCTATGGAAAGATCCATGTGAAACAGGTCGCCTGTCTCCAGTTCCACTAGCCAGGATGCATAGCCTGGGAAAGGCACGGGGCCCTTCAGCTATCAGTTTTCCTCTCCATCTTCTTCATCTTCACACTGTGGTGCTGCACCCTCCAGGCCTCCAGGCAGTCACTCTGCCTGCATGCATGTCAGCAAAGCCTGTGATCTGGTTCTGGCAGCAGAGTGTTTTAAACGGAGGCCTTGAAAACTGACCTCTGCTCTGATAAATAGCATCAGGCATGAATTTATTAAATCTGTGCTGCTGGTGCTGCCCCCATCACCTGTTTGATGCACGAAGGCCCCCAGCAGAGCAAAGCCCTTAAGCATGCGTTGAGCTTCAAACACTCAAGTTGTCCTACTGAGTTCATTGGGAATGAGGTAGGTGGGAGCAGGGCCCCAGTGAGGACTCCTGGGTTGTCAGTCTGAGCCTCTTGTTTGAGCACTGCATTTACTTAATGCTGGTATTAAAGAGTCTAAAGGGATAAACTTTTGCCAGGCAAAAGCCCAGCATGAATCAGATTTTATCATTTAACAGCCCTGCAGCAGAAACATACGGCTTTTGCTACATCAGAGCCCCTCCAGTAGCCTCAGATTGTGCTGGGGATACACCACTCTTGCACAGGTTGCAAACTGCCCTCACAATAGGAAGCCCTAAAGAAGCCATGGTCCTGTCTGTCTCTGCCTTGGAGCCAAGCAGTCCTTCATATACCCTCGCAGTGAGGTGATGAGATCTGGCGTATGATGAAGCCAATGAACAGGAGGAAATTACCATGGCCATTAGTTAAACCATGCTACCATAGCTTTAACGTCCCCTAGCATGGAGCTATGTGCAGCAGGCTGAGGGAACATGTTGAGGGAACCAAGGATGTTAGTAAGGAGGGCTTGGAAGAGTCTATAGCATTTGTTCTAGTGTTTAACCCCTCACTGACTTGTCTCAGCATTGGAGATTGCCACTGCAATCCCCCACCCTACTGAGCAACCCATAGAACCACATTGTCACCCTGTCTTCAGCTGGTTTGAAGTGGGGAAGGATCATTGCCTGGACCCTTAATGACAGCACAAGGCACCCTGTCTGTTCCCCCAGAGCTCTCCCACCAGCTAAGACAGAGAGGGAACTGCACCCATCCTCCCACCTGTATGTGCCCTTTTTTTTTAAAGGCAGATCGTAATGCTCTGAAGTCTAATTGCTTCTCTTAGCAGACAGATTCACATAATGACTATAGTGTTTTGAAATGTTGAATAGCAGCTGTGTATCGGTAATATCTCTGGAGCAAGGTCAACTGCTCTGCAGTAAAACCCTATCCTGCCTTTCATATCCCATCAGCACAATCAGTGAATTGGTCTCCTCTCCGAATACTAAATGCAGCAGCAAACTCTACAATGAGCTTCCTTTGAGACTGACGGGCTCTGCTTTGTGAGCCAAGACTGGATGCATGTTCTGGATGCTGTGTTGCTGCTGCTATCTTCCCTGGTCCCTGCTCAGGGCTGTTTCCAGCCCCCATTATAGCCTGGTCAGGCAACATGCTTAATAGCAGCATTGATCAATACCGCCAGGCAAGCAGAAAGGTCACAGTGACCCAAAGATGTATAGGAATTGATGGCAAAGCCCATCTCCCCACAGCTCTTCACCCTGGTCTCCCAAAACCACACTCCCCGTCCATCCATGACCCCTCCAAGCGTTGGGTCTGTCACCACCTTCCCAGACAGCAGCAGCAGCCATGGCCCAACTGAATCAGCCTTTTTTTGTCACCTTCCATTGTGGAGAGAGTCCCTTTGTCCCCTGCTTGCGCTCACCATGGCAGACAGGTGAATGAACACTGTGAGGTCTGGAAGACAGACACGAAAAACTGCACCTTTTCACAAGGTGAAGATTAATGGAGCAGGCAGGGGAGGGTACACAAATGAAGCTAGAGGAAAGCTCAGCTTTGCTGCTAGAGCTGTGTGCGTGATACAACACTTCCAGTACAGGCACTCATAGTGCTTGACAGGAAAAATACTCCTAGGAGAGAGTCTGACCCAGGCTAGCAAACTTCTTTCCCTGTTCACCACAGCAGAGGCCAGATGTGGCCAGATGAAGTGTGCCTACTCTGCCTGTGCCTGCCAAACTAATCTTTTCCTTGACATGGATACCTTTAGTTTGTTTCTGCTTTCATGTCTCTTTAAAAAAGGAAAGGAAGAACGGGGGAAAAATTAGTTTCAACAGGTTTTAATGTCCTCCTCCCCCCTTCTTAAACAGATATTCATAAAACCCGTGTCTGTTTTCCCATGGCTAATTAGCAGTGCAGATAATAAGCTGGTTTCATGGAGTTAGCATGCATCAATGTCTCTGTTAACTGGGTTAATTACACAGTGGATGGGCATTTGTTTCCTGTGAAGACAGACTGATGATGAGAACGTGTCTTGGTTTCCCAGCAGACAGCGCACTGCTTGGGAACCTGCAGCACTGAATAGACTGACCGTGTCTGATGGGAGCATCTGTGGACTTCACCGGTGGTGTTCCTGGGACTTGGTGCATGGTGGGGGGTTGTTAATCACTCTGCCTAAGAAAATCTTGTTCCATCTTTCACTCATGATCTGGAAAATGGGCTCCGAACACTGACAACTTGTTCATGCTTCCTGCCAGTACCCATAGGCAAGGAGAGAGAGGGGATGAGAGAAAGGGAAGGACAGATCTGCTCAGTGGCATTGAACCACCAGGATCCCAGCAAGCAGAGAACTTGTTCAGCAGAGCCAGGAGACTACACTTTCTCCCCTTTCTGTGCCAGTATTTTGTCACACATGCTTCTATAGATATGCAGCAAACCACTGATCTGCAGCCAACAAGCTGAACACCATCTCAGCTTGCTCCATTCAGCCTGTCCTGCTAGGTCTCAGAGTTGCTCTCTGGGGCAGTGAATGGTGCAACGGGACAAGGAGAGGAGCAAAGAAGTGTGAA
Organism: Astur gentilis; assembly: GCF_929443795.1. Lineage (NCBI taxonomy): Eukaryota > Metazoa > Chordata > Aves > Accipitriformes > Accipitridae > Astur > Astur gentilis. Next base: position 5,625,600 of record NC_064884.1, read on the forward strand.
TATAATTGCTCTCTTGAGTGGGAGCACCCTGAGCAAGATACCTCTCACTGGGGAGTGAGACCTGCAGGTCTGCATGAGCATTTTGCCAGGAGAGCTCCCATTGCAAGTCCCTCTCCTACAGGAGACACCCACCAGCTCCGGGCATGCGGAGCACACGGCTGTCAGCATGGGCTCCAGCAGCCGAGCAGACGGTCAGAGCTGGGCCCGCAGGGTTGGTGCAGGCAGCACCTGCATGGCACAAGCCACCTCCAGGTCAGGCGCTGGGTTTTTGCAGAGTTCGAGCAAGTAGCTGGAGGCACCATCACCGAAATCAAACCCCAGCGTTCCCAGCCACAGCTCACCCACCGTCCCTGCTGCACCCTGCAGTATTTTAGCATTCAGCCTTGCTTTTCCCATTCCCTATTATCTCTGACAGCTGGGTAAAGCGTGGGACCCCCAGCACCATCACAGCGAGGCAGTGTGCTGCTCCTCCTCATGGGCCAGTACTGGGGGGCAAGAGGGGGCCGGGGAGCACACCAGCGCTGTGCTGTTGCCATGCCAACCCCATCCCCACTCTGCTGCATCCTGTGGGGTGTCCTGCCTCCCCGACTTGCTCTGGCAGGTTTTCCTCCCTTTCCAGGAGCTGGAGAAAGGTTACAGCAATAACCTCTCTGATGGGCAGTGGGGAGGGAAGGCGGAACGGCCTGCATTTTCCCTTCAGAGGATTCATGTAGTTAATTCAGCTGGGGAAGAAAATTCCCCCCCTGGGCCCCAGAGGCAAGCTCTAGGTGTGAGCTAGGGGATGGAGCTGCAGAGGGACGGGTCTTCAAGTGGGTAGAAATCCAGCACCTATCGCAAGGCAGTGCGGTGTGCCTGGGTCCTGGCTGCACTCGCTCCCCGATTGCGGACTGACCTCCAGCAAGAGGAACTGATACAAATAAAACTGAAAAGCATTTCTATATGTCGTGTGGCTGGCTAACTACATGGGAGGAAAATCTAGGTTCTCTCAGTTTTCGTTCTTAAAATGCCCCGGGAGGTTGTGTGTGTACATGCTTGGGTTTACCTGCACATACCTACAGAAGACACTACAGTGCACGCATACATGGAGAGAGACCGAAAGAAAGTGTGAATACATGGATAGCCTTTAAAGGGTTAAGAAAAACATCTCTGTTGGCAGAGGAGAGAAAGGAGAGATGAATTCACAGGCTCAAGAGCAATTTCAGAATCCACTCAAGCTTCATGCCACTCTGTGAAATCTCAGTGCACCTCAACTAGATCAGAAATTGGTTTACATTCCCTTCTATGTGTTTATGAGTTTGTAAAAGCTGATTTATTTTATTCCATTGCTACTCCAGGATATTATAGCAAAGGCATCTATTGGGAGAAAAACTAGGATTCATTATAAAGTTGCTTAAACAAAGTCACCACTATCAGAATTGCTGGATCGGATAGTATTTTATTTTTATTGCACTGCAAGGAAATATCTTGGCAACAGTGCTAACTTTGGCCCAGCATCTGATGGGGGATGGTGGAACTGTGGTCAGATGCAATCAGTAGAAAAATTACTTTTCACTTCTCAGAGGACACAATTTCACCTGGAGGGTTTCATTTCTTACTAGGTTCCATATTTGCTTGCACGATGGCTGTGATTCCCCTCTTTCTATCCCTGCTGGAGAAAAGACACCAGGCTAAATGGATGCTGGGTCTGTCCCAAAGAACTAGACTTATTTTAACCATAATGTGTGGGCAGGTGTTATAGGCATAAAGATATTGGCCTTCCTGTAGCACTTCACATCCTCTCTAACCATGTGCCAGGCCCTGCATGTGCTAGGCTCTGCACAGACATAGGGCAGCAGCAACACTCGCATGCTCAGCACACGAACTGCTTCTCACTCTGAAAGGCTAAGGAACCGGTCCCTTCTGCTGTGACCCATGAGCTTCTGTTGAAAACAGCATCTTTCATCCCGCTTTCATCTCTTCAGTCTCCCCAGTCTCAACCTCTCGGCCTCCTTTCTGCTCCCTCCTTACCAAATGCTTTTCTCATGTCAGTCTTGCCTTGCTCAATCAAGAGGTTCACAAGCAAAACCCAATTGTAAAACAATTTGACAGGAATTTTGCAGCTGCCTCATGACGAGAGGCATAGCTAGTATCAGAGATGTTCACTTTAGAACTACGATGCACAGAAATAATTATCTCAGCTCATGAATAAAGAGAGAGAGGGAGAGAGAGAAAAAACTTAAGTAGCACATGCCCAGATGGTCTGGCTGGCTCCTGCCTGGATTTCTGAGTTGCCATCAAATCATCTTGGCTGCTGGTGTTTTTCCCAAAACATCTGGAGAAAGTTTTCCCTTAAGAAACAGATGCTGTATACTACCCCATGCACAAGTTCACTGCACTGATTTGCCCACTGCACAGATGTGGCCCAATAACTTCTTTGACACCACACCAGCTTCAGTCAGCTGATCTGAGTGGTGTATTTACACTCTCAGATCAGAAGGAGGTGAATTAGAAGATAATGGTATTACATATGTCCACTGTGATTCATTACTCATTGGTTAATTTCCTCAGTTATTCTTTATGTTTGTTAGGATATCTGAGCTCTCTGGGGAGGGACTGTGTTTGCTTCATGCCTGTGCAGTGCATAGCACAACTAGTCTCTGGTCTCAGCTAGCTTCAGCTGATGCTACAATAATAGAACTGAGTCATTAAAAATTGCCATGACATATTGAAAACTCCTATCTTTTCTCCAAAACTAGAATAAAAATAACACTATTCTCCCCCAAAGCTAAACCCAAAGGCAGCCACTTCTAAAACTTTCACTATAACTTCCTGATCCAGATCTGAAAATTGCCTGTCAAATCAAGCCAACAAATCACAGCACTGCCCTTCCTCCGCTAATTCTGTGCCAAGATCAGCATTCCTGTCTGAGCTGCAGAAGGAACTAAATGAATAAACACCGTTTGCCATCAAGCTTCCCACCTTTTCCTCCAAAGATGACAGCAGATAATCGCACACACTCTTGATTTAATAGCTGATTCTAGAGAAGATTAGAGCTGAAAGGAATAGGCCACATATGAGGAACTTTTGTCCGTAGGTGGGAGGGATTTCCTAGGCAGCCTTACAAGGGCAGCCACAGTGTCTGAAAGAGTGGACAGAGGCTTCCTCTGTCACCTGAGGAAAAGCGGTTTCTTATAGGAGGTATGTCTCAAAACCCTAGGGAAGCAAAAGAAGAAGAAATTCCCTGGACCAGAGGGCAGAGGCCAGCAAAGGACCGAGCCCTTTAAGTCCCCATAACACAGCAGTCTTCAGCATAAGGCATGCCCCAAATGCCTGGACGCACAGCTCCAGAGATATTGTCATGCCTTAACACATCCCACTTCAGAAGTACTTGCAGATCAACTTTCAGATCAGAAATGTGCAAGTGGTACACAGCCCATGCCAGGGAGTAGCTTTCTGCCACAAAAACCCAACACAAAGGCTGTGTTCTCCTTTTTCTTCTGAATCTGAATTCCACGGGCATTCCCAATTACGCAGTATTTACTTGTGCCTGGTCACTGCCCAATTACTTTCAATGATCTAAAAGGCCTTCTCCCAGTGTGCAAGGCAGAGCTCTCTACAAAAAGAGGATGTGGTGTAGAATGCACTTAAGGATGAAATGCAACCCAGACACCAGTAGCATAGTCCCTTAAAAATCAGTGGGGTGGTATCATGACACTTGCATTAGAAATTTTGCCCTTCATAAGGATAAGTGATTGAAATCTTAGAAATAATAAAATTGGATTGGATAGATGGAATTACTAATAGAATCTCAGCAGTCAGGAAAGAACTATGAGCTGTTCCTCACACAGCTCCCTCAAAAACTCTTCCCCAGGATCTGACTGGGGAATGTGCCACCTTCATTTGTATGCAGTCCAAGGACTTCAGTCAAATACCTTGCGCGGTCTTTTATTATTGCTGTTATACTCAGGCATGAATTCAAACAACTCCTGTTGGCAATTGTGAGCAGAAAGCCAGACAGAAAAGGAAAAGCACATACCTGTCTAGGGACTTACCTCCTCCACCCCCAAGCTGTCTTGACACTGGAAGTGGCCCAGACAGAGGAACATCCTGCACCAAGCCCCAGTTACAGGCAGGGCCATCAAATTACCTGCACATCTTTGCGGGATAACAACAGCCCTGACAGTGCCCTGCGGTGTTGCAAACTGACCCAAAGGAGAGAGTAATCCAGACGCATTCAAGATTCCTGAAATAAAAAATGTGGCCCTACTTGTAATAACTCCAGAAATTATCACTGATATTTCAGAGCTGGTACTAAATCTGGACTTTTCTTTAGAAATGAGACGTTTTGCCTGCCTTAAATCATGGCTTGCCAAAGGTCATCCTCAGATGGGGGATATTATTCAGATTCCTTCTTCAGGCAAAATCCTGATTTAAGGAGTCCTGACCCTTGACTGGCAAATGAAGTCTGAATGAAAACAGATGTCAGTGCTCTGTTAGTGGCATCCTGAGTGGGGCCCCGTGTTGGGTTTGGGTTGGGTGGGCCCTGCATCTGGGTACCCCTGCCACCTCCCTGATCCTCTTGTTGGTTCAAATGAGTTCTGCAGCTTTTTGAAACTCCAAATCCCTAGAAACAAATCCTCCTGAAGAGACAGAATATGCCTAAACTCACTATCCAAGTGCCTGTTCCAAGCCCTGAGCTGTAATACAAAGAAGAAAAACTGTGCACCTATTAGCACCACATCAATATCATTTAAAGCCCCATTCTGGAGGCCCTGGCAGCCCTATTAATGCACTTAATTTCCCTGTGTCTCTGAATGGACATAAATAATTGTGCAGTGCTGGCTCTTCCCCCTTCATCCTCTCCAGCCAGATGGATTATCTCTTGTTCTTTCCCTAGATTTGGCTTCAGGATGCAAACACCATTTATGGTCACTGATTGTTCAAAAGGCCAAGTGTATAATGTACCATAAAATGAGATTTTAATACTCAGTGGGAGATTAGAGCAGCTCTGTTTTCTTAAAGCAGCCTGTGTTCCCACACTTCAATGATCCCCAGCTCCTATACCTTACCACTGGATTCAGGAGAACCTGGTGTGGGGAGAACACACACTGACCCAGCATGGACTTAGCTTAAATGATCCTGGCTTCTGCTATTGTTTTTACCACTTTGTCTTCAGATTTTTGCCTTGCAAGGCAGCTCTTGATCCTAATGCTTTGGAGATAGAAGAGTTACAGGGGAGGATTCAGGAGCAGCCAGCAGGTTGGGTCCCAGCTCAGTAGAAGAGGAGGGTGTGTGGTTAATCACTGCAGTGTGGTACTTTGGTGCCTGGAGAGCAAGGCTCCAAGGAGCACAGGCAGAGCTCAAGACCATTGCTTTAGCCCTGCATGCCGCTTGTATGGGATTGCCCACGGGTGAGAGGTGGTTCGGTGACCTCCAGCAGAGATGTGCCAACAGAGGGCCTGTCCTGGACAGGCCAGCTTTCTCCTGGCCATCTCTGTGGAGGAGAGGCCCTGGTGGAAAACACAAGAGGAGGGGAAGCTCTACAAATATGGATGGCAGGCTTGGCACCTCACAGCTCTGGAACGTCGTTCCCATGAAGCAAAGCTGAAGGATCAGTATTATTCTCCATGTAACCCAAAGGTCGGGAAATTAGCAAAGCCGAGTCTGGGGAGCAGACTGCAAGCAAGGGAGAGAAAATCTATCATGAATTAATCACAATAGGGCATCTTTCCTCAGACTTCTATAAAACTCCAGTGTGATAATTTAGTGGTGAGAATATCCTCTAATGAGCTTTGAGGAAACTGCAGTCGTCTTAATGGGCTTCTTAATGAAGAATCATTTAGGTTTTTATTAACACTGAGGAAAAACACATGGTGTTTGGTAGCTATTCGGAGCTGGATGAACATGAATAATTGCTTCAAATGTTCATACACGAGTGCTCTAATGGGCCCCTCTTTGGTGCTTGAAGGGATATCACAATTTTGGTCTTTGGGAAGTGTATCCAGAAAGAAGATTTTATTTTGGTTCCTAAACAGAATTTTCAGCACATCAACCTCTGTGGCAAGTGCCATTGTTACCATATGGTTCCCAGATGTTCTCACAATGAAAGACAGTTTGAAGATCTAGTGGAAACTACCAGTGGATCTCAGCTTTGAATCTTGTACTGGGTTTGCTCTGGGTTCGGTCAATGCTCACTGACAGCAGTGTTTGCCAAGTCATTCCAATTTCTCATTCTGTTCCTACCTGTTATTTTCTATTTTAATCCTTTTTAAATCCTGACACAATGTCCAGTCAAATGGAGGAAAGTCTCCCATTGGCTTCAAAGGACTGTGGCCCAGCTTCATAGTCAACAGAGACTGTGATGTCGCTGTGATTTTTGTCATTCCTGATTCGACTCTGGATTCTAAAACCTTATGTCTGATGTAAGCTGCCTGTTGACAAAAAGGGAAAAAGCAAGATCACCACACACCAGTTGAGAAGGACTGGGAGAGCTGAGAGAGGAGGAGGGAATTTGTTGTCATTTCCTATTACAATTTACCTCGCTAATGGGCAATCTGTTCTGTTTGAGTTAATAAAGCCAAGAGTTTCATGCTCTGCGCAGCCATGGGGGGTTTGTTCATTGTATCACGCAGTTGCAGCCCCCAGAAAAACTTGTGGCTGATCTTGCCTGTAGACCTCAGTTTCGAATGTCGTCAACTTATGGGAAATCTATCTTTATAGTTCTGAGAATGGCTTCAGATAGAGATAATTACATCCAAGGGTATAGCCATCAGGTGGTTATACAAACAAGGATACCGCAAGAGGCAAAAGAGGTGCTAAGACAGGGAGTAGAAGAGGTTATTTTTCTCTCCCTTGGCCTAGATTTGCTGCAGGAGTTTTCTCTCAACTTTCTCTGATCACCTTCTTCTAGCCCCATTCTCTGTGTTCCCTACAACTGGTGTGAGCACCAGGCATCTTTCTGCCTCTGCACAGCCTAACGCCTTCACCTCCATCAGCAAGGATGACTGGTGAGCATTGCTATGAGGGGCACTGAAGACACCCTTTGAACTCTGCTCTTTCTCCTGTAACACTGCCGCATCAACATGGTCCTGGACAGGGAAAGGCTGCCTGGGCTCCCACCCCTCTGACCTGAGCACCACGCTGATGAGGCAGGGCAGCACAGTAAGTCCAGCAGCTGTTTCCTGACTCCCATGCCACCTCTGGGTAGATGGAGCAGAGCTCAGGAGAAATCAGAGCTGCCTTCCCCCTCACCCTGATCATTCACGCAGTCAATCTCTCTCTCTCCGTGAAGGCCATTCAGCTCTGTAAGTGGGCCGAATCATCCTCAGGAGGTGTTTAGTCTTTCCTTCGTATTGCAGAGTAAGTAAGGGGACAACAATCCTAACGTGGCACCTGATAAGTGAATCGGACCTCTCCTCACCATCTGCCTCTGTTTTGCCAGCCCAGCTGTTCATATCACAAGCAAGAGACGGGGATCCTCTCTGTTCGTGTGGCCCTTGGCACTGCTGAGTCCTGAGCGGGCAGCTCCAGCTCCCTTTGCTACACCATTAACAACTGGGTCAATAGCCACGTGCAGAGGTTCTGGCCTTGGCCTCCTGTGTACACCAATCTCTCCCTGGCCTGAGTGAGAGGCTTTGCCTAATTATAAGCTTCACAAGGGATATCCAAATTCATCCCTAAGAGACCAGCAGTCAGGAAGGACAGAAATAACCATGAAATTAGTCTCTTAATCTATCTGCTCCTTACTGTGCAATCAGAAGGCCAGCAGTTACCATACAATTATGGAGTTAATTAAATGGGTATCTGTGCCCTTAAACCTAAAACACTACCAGGAGGTACCTGCTGTGTGTTGGATTTCAGAGAAATAAACAAGATAAAAGAAGGGGGAATGGAAACAATCTCTTTTAGATTAAGGGGGAGGAAGGAAAGGGTGTTCATCATTTTCTTTTCTGATGTTCCAGTTTGCTAGATGCCAGGAGTTGAACTCTTGTTTAAACAAGATCTTGTTTTTCTGAGATCTGTGCCTCAGTGCAGTGGAAGCAGCAAGGGAGGGCTTTTGCCAAATTCAATAGAATTAGTCAATAATATTTCATTAATACAGAGGCAGTATCACAAGCTTTTAAGTGTGGACACAGTAATCAGAATTTATTTTCAAGCTAGATTTATTCTCCCTGTACAGCTGGCAGTAAAATAAATAGTAATATTACCATTATAATTAATCTCTAACCTTAAAATTTTAGTAATGGCTGAGAAAAGGAAGTTATCTTTAAGGAGGAATGTTCTGGGGAGGTATTATAGGCAGGTGGATTTATTCCACTTTCAATTAAAAGACTAACACTTCTGTTACTATACCAGCTTTGATTTGCCAACACCTTTCTCTAGTTTTACTGCAAGCAGAAATCAGGTTCCTCTGTTTCTAATGGACTCAACACCAGATTAAAAGTGTATTTACCCAAATAGTTCATGAGTGCTTTGGGCTTCATTTGAATGGCTCCTAATTTACACCAATTTGAGGATAGCATTTCCTGAAGTTTGTTTGGATTCTCCTCTGGGATAGCCCAACATGACCAGCTCCCATCCCTTTGTGATCTTATCCACTCAGTTTATGTACAAATCATCTTGGGGTCATCAGTCAAATTTCTCCTTAAAAGTGATGAATTAAGGACTTTCTGATCTGGGGTCCCAAAGTCTTCACCCTTGAACCTTCCTTGAACCTGAATAAAAGACTGCAACTTTCTGGTGGCCTCTGAGCATTTTTTAACCAAGCTGTGCAGGTCTCAGCCCAGCAAGTGACTGTCCATACTTTAGGATCTGCTACCTCTGTGGAATAAATTGACCAATTTCTCAGTCAAGCAGAGACTGAGCATGTGAGGGACTGAATTCCCTCTTACTAACAAATCAAAGCTGCAGTGAAAAGGAGGAAGCTTCCTACCCTCACTGCTTGGTGATTCTGCCTGTTTCTCTACTTCCATTGCTCTCACACCTCCCCAGTGCTGTATCAGGCTCTTCCTTCCTCCCAGCAGTTCCTTGGGCTTCTCCATAAACCTACATGTGATTCTTGCCAGTGCTTGCAGAAGTTATTCCCAAAGGACAAGCAAATTACTTGCAATTTCTCTCTTTTATACAACATTTCTTCCCCTCACTTGTGATAAGGAGTCTGTAAGCTAGCACTTTCCAGCATTCAAGTATACCATCTCCAAACATACTGTAAGTCAATATGCAAGTCTAAAACTTGCAGGTTCCTACCACAGAGGAGCTGTGGATCTTACATGGCTGAATACCACCCCTTTTGTCTGCTTCAAGGGCCCTCCTCCACTTCCCTGGCTTCCCCTCAACAAATTAACAATTACCATCTAGCAAAGGTAAGCTCAGGAGATTTTCCAGCCACAGGAGATCCATCTATTGCACTACAGCCTGTGTCTACCACACAGAGAGGTCCAACAGGCTGAGATTAGCATAGGTTAAAGAAATTTTTTTTAGAAATCATACCTAATCTCCTGTAAAAACAGGGTGAAAAAAATCATCAGCTGTCCAAGGCACATGGTAAGGTTTGAATGACACTCTACACTGGAAAGAGAACCTGGAGTCTTGAGAGTGATAGAGACAGTTTTTAGATTAGGCAACTAGACATTATTCAAATTTCCACTCTCTCTATTGCTAATTAATCTGGACTCCCACTCCTATACTGAGATTCACTGTAGAATTTCCTCTCTGACTGCTCCTGCTTGGCTTTCCAAGGGAGATTCCCCCATCCATTGGGGTGTGATAGCTTGATTCATTTTTGGCTCACTTCCCTGTCATGCCTAAGTGATGAACAACGTGTCTGGAAGCCAGTATAGAATAATAACATTAACTCTGTGTCTAGCAAACAGACTGAACCTAAGAGAATGCTGCCAAAGAAACCCTGAGGAAGACAAAGTGGTGAAAATATAAATGATTAGAAAGGAATAAAAGACAAAAAGTCTAAACCTATCCAAACAGAGAGTAAATGAAAGTGGGAAAGTGGTATTCAGTGAGTTTAAATCAACTCACTGATTACCACAGATTGACACCAGCTGAAGATCTGCTTCCCTGGATGCTGCTGAGAGGAGCTCAGCCATAACACTTTGCAGGCTGAATTGTACAAGCTTTTTGCAGCATTAAGATTGTGGAGTCTAAGTTTGTTGTCTTACACTCTTGCATCAGCTTGTGTTGATCTCTAATGCAGTCCCTTTGTATCCCCTCTTCAGATGCAGGCAAGAGGAAGGAACAGAATTTGGAAAGGGCTGGATGATTTTTGGTCCTGTGCCCTCCCAGCTTACAGGATGTAGTGCCAGTTTACATCTGAGACACAAACTCTTCCCTCTTCCCCAAATGAACACACATGGTACAACATAATCAGTGCAGACCAGAGTGCTCAGTTTGCTTCACTCTGGCATTTTAATGTCTTCTATCAAAGCTCTTCCTCAGGATGATCCAACTTGCAGCCCTCATTCCTGGGCTCACCATTGCCTCCCCTGCATCTAGGACCCCAACACTAAGTATCCCCTCTTTCTTAGTGTGGTCTCTTTGCTCAGTTTGATCAGTCCATCCTGGAGGATGGCTCACACATGAATATGATCAGATGTGCGAACATATGCGTGTACTTGTGTAGTTAAAAGTTTCTCTTAGAAGCACGTTCCTTAGACATGAACAGGTTCCCCCATCCTAGAAGGAAGAATTTATGGAAGCGGAGAAAGTTGTTTTAAATTATTCAATATAAATGTAAATATGAGAAAGGGTTCCTTTGAATAAATTGTGTTATTTATGCTCAGCCCTGGAAAAATGGGCAGCAGGTTAGGATCTGCTTGCAAATCGAAGGCATTTGTTTTCCTGGTAGTTGATGCAAATAATGTAAATATGCTTTACATTTTAGAAGGAAGCTTATGAAATATTAAAGCCAAATTCCCAGGTCCCATCTCCTATTGAAATGGAGTGCTCTTGAGGGAGACTCGAGGAGATTGTGGTGGTAAAGCACAAGAAGGCTGAGGTGTGTGTGCAAGACAGAGAGAAGAAAGCAAAGTATAGAAAGGGATGGCTGGGAAGACAGTTGTGTTTATACAGAGGAAGAGATGGCTAGAGGGAGGGAGGGAGGGATGGATGAAAAGAGAAAGGAGTATGTGTAACATTTGTGTCTCTCAGGAGGGTCCCCCCCTCTCCCATTCTCAGTGTGTGTCATGGTGGGGACTATGTGTATGTGTTGGGGGGTGGATTCTCCCAAGGGACAATAACAAAAAAGGAGTAGGGCATGAAGTCCCTTGAATTATTCAGTACTCATAAATTACCACTCTCTGTTGCTTCTTTGTCTGGAGGACATGTTTTCACTTCAGGGGAGAGTTGAAGAGATGTCATACGACCATGAGCCCTGACAGTGAGCATGTCATTCAGGCACGATACTGAAAACTGGGAAGGGAGAGAGAAGAGAGAACAGAGAACACAACTTTTCAGATTTTACCATGTTTCCATAGCATGAGACTTATTTCTTCTCGTCTAGAGTATTCAATTCACCACAAACAAGTAAAAAGTAAAGGGCAACTTTCTAGCAAAGGGTAGGAAAACAGATGTTCTTGTTTCTCTCAGAGCTCCACATACCCTTCACACCCTGCACATCTCTTCCTTCACACTGTGAAGTCCCACAGTCCCAGGGATCTCCTGCAATATTTCAGACTCCTTATCCCATACCAGGAGTAAAGCAGTTCAAGCAGCTATTTTCCTATCCCATAACCAGGAACAGCCCTCCTGGCAGTCTGAAGCCACAGGATATTCCATGTCAGTTTGTGCTTGGAACAAAGGAAGCACTGGGAAAGGTGTTTTTCAGTGGGAGTGGGGAGGTGTTAGGACCAAGTCATAGCAGCTCTTGGACCCAAGCTTGCCTTTACCTAGAGCAACAGCAAGTGCCCGCACACCAAGAAACAGATGATAGCTCTGCACTGCACTGGTGAAAGGGGCTATTAGCCCTAAGGCACTGCTTTTTGTTTTGTATTTGTGACTGCTCCATCTTTCTCAGATTGGAATTAAAAAATCCAGGCTCTGGGAGTGACTGGTGAGAGACGAGGAAGTAACACAAGGAGTGAAGTGTCTGCAGCACTGGTTCATTACAGCAAAGGCACATTCCTGGGTGCTACACAATGCTTTGTCTCATCTTTAACAGATGAGCTCTGAGAAGCCCCAGACCACATGCCAATAGATGCAGGAGCCATGTCTCTACACTGTGCTGCCGGGGAGAGGTTTCTGCAGTTCCTGAACTGGCTGGCCAGGAACAAGGCCAAGAGACTCCTGTGAGCACCACTGCCTGCGCTTTAGCAATCCTGCCATGCCTTCGGGCTCTCCCGTAACTCCAGGGCAGAGCTGTGGTTCTTAAGAGTCCCCCAGGGCAGGTTTCTGCAGAGCTCTGCCCAGGCCCTGAGGAAATAATGCAACACTCCCTACATGGCTAACTGCACACAGTCTCCTACCTTCCTCCTTGCAAAGGCATCTATCATTACCTACTGGCAAGCCAAACACGGCACGGAGGAAGAGCAGTACCTTTTGGCAGACCTTTTACCCAGGAGCCTTTTGCAGCACTTGGAGCACTGGCTTGAGAGCCAGAAACTGCCCGACCTCATTCTTCCTGCTGACTGTTAAGAACTCCACTCTAAGGAAAGCGGGATTGCTACCTCAGTGCTTTCAAGATTGAGGCCTTCAAATGAAGGGGACTATTTCACACAGCAGACTCTTGCTGGGCTGTTTTAAGAGAACAACCCTTCCACCCTTTTATATTTCTCCACCTTGCATGGTCCTCTCGCAGAGCAGAGATGGTAAGATGAGGGTTTTGCCTTACTATCATGGCCACCACCCCCGGCTGAACTGCTGGAAGAGCTCAGGATGGAAGAGGCAGAGTTTATTACCACAGGATGAGTAACACCATCGGTGGTTGGGTCCCAGCCATACACCACAGCCTGTTTCCTTCCCTCCCTTGCTCAAAGGCGGACAGGGCACCGTCCACCTTCTCCTAACACTTAATCAGAGAGCCTGCGTGAGCAGAGGTAATAGACCACCTGCCAATTAAATCTGTGGCTAGTGACCGACAGGGTGGCAGTTGTCAGGGCTTGTTACAGGGAAAGGAGGGTAATTGTCAGCTGTAGTAGGGAGCAGAAGCAATTGGCTGGGTTGGTGCTGTTTGATTAGCAGGCTGCACTGCCTCTGGAGAGCAGACCCATGAAAAATGCAGGAGAGTGGATGTGTGTGCAACTCAATAAACATCATTATGGCAACAGGAGAGGGGAAAGGCCTGGTTGTGCAAGACACTGCAAGCTGCCCTGACAGAGCAAAGTAACCAGCAGTGATTCAGAGAGCAGTGACACCAAGGAGCACAGGGGAAAGGCTCTGGGAAACAAGCAGCCCTGGCTGTTTGAAGCATCCCATTGCATTGCTCCAGCATGTTCCCATAATGGAGGGTTGGATTATACAGGACAGCCAGACGTATACAATGGGAGATATAGCTATATATGCTTAGTACACATGTACGTGCTGCACACCGGCGGACACCAGGGCATGCGTAGACTTCTTCTATACAGAAGTCAGCCAGTGAGTCTGCAAGTGAAATGCGTATGATGCAGGTCTCTGTCTTTAGTGGCCCCAGACAGTGCAAGCTGGCTATCCCCAACAGGCATCTGACACACAGGAGCAAGGAATAGATATTAGCCATGGCACTGCCCTGCAGCTGAGGCAGAAGGCCATGCACACACTTCTTTAACATGCTTTAAGCAAACAACCCAGCTTCTATTTTGTCTGATTTATTTTCTTCCTTCCCTCTTGAGATAGGCAGCATGGCCACTTCAGATATTTCTGGGGCTAAATGAGGAATACAGTAAGAGGCAAGCAAAATCAGGGTTTAAACATCTGCCTTCCTAGGCTGGATAGGTCCAGGGAATCTGAAAAACTCCAGGCATTCCTCTGAAAGACAGTTAATTGATCAGTTCCACCATTGCAGTAAGAGCAGGATGTCCCTTAGCAGGTCACCTTTCTGCCAGGAGATACGAGTTCCAAAGTTTTTACATTTCTGAAACACTTCCTTTTTTTTCCATAGAATGCACTTCTCATCTATAGTACTGCCAGTGCCAAACCTGAAGACAGCAGAAAGGTGGGAAAGGAAAAAGGTCATTATTTAACTTCTGATTAGGGAGCCTGTCAGTCTAAATTGGGACCTGCAACTTGTTTTGAACATTTTTGTAACATACAGCACTTCTGTAGCATTTTAAGTAGGTCCCCCCAAAAAGACATCAGTTTGAACTCCTTGGCTTGATGACTGATTGGGTCATTGCCTATGTCTGGAAGCTGTATTTGTATTTACCAACAGAGTTTGAGATTCCAGCACTGCAATCATTTGCTTGAGCTCCCCAGGCAATGGTGTATAATACGTGACTGTAAATGGTCATGGATATAGAAGTATTAGTGTAGAGTCTAACTGGCAGAGAAAACACACAGCAACCGGTGGAGCTCCAGGAAGGGCAGTGAAACCCAGCAGGATGTGCTGCTTACTTGCAGAGGAGCGGGAAGGGGACAGCTCACCAGGAACTGTTGGCTGCCCTCTGCCAGAACACCACAGTTGGGCATGTACTTACGTGCAGGCTCTCTGGCCAATGCTAGCCTGATGCCAGCTCAGTGGGAGACAGGCAAGAGTTCCACCAAGGTTCAGGAGCACTGTCTGCAGAGACCAAATACGTTTGCCTCACCGGCCGGACACATGCCAGTGCTGTGCTGGCTGAGCAGTGAGTACTGGCGCAACCAGAGGCACGTCCTGCATTATGGAAAAGCAAACAGACTTGTGAACCAGAAGCGCCACAATGAAACCAATCCCCCAACATGCACCCACTTTAGAGCCTGCCTAACCAGGCTCCTTCCCCAGCACACAGGATGGCAAAAAATTCATCCACCCAGCTCTCATTTCCATGCTCCTCTCCTCCCCGGTTGTGATCCAGTGCTAGAGAAAAGGTTGTCCAGAATTTGCCTGGCCCTCAGGCATGAGGTCTTTGCCTTATTCCTGTAGAACAGCTTGCGTCTTTTGCCATCCTCCATCCTTGCAGTGTGCAGCCACAGTTCCCTACCATAAGCACATTCTGTAAATGCTGGGTTAATCTTAGTGAAAACAAAAGACCTGATAAAATGAAATAGGAAACCTCAGAGAAATTGCAGTGGCTTCTTGCACCCTGCACTGATAGCAGGAAAGAACGTATTTCCACCTGGCGGGAAAGGGCTTTTTCCCTCCTCTCCCTTTTTTCTCTAGGGTGGAGCAGCACCCTAAGTCATGCCGTCCTGTCTGCAGTCCTGGGATATGCTGCAACAGCCCCAGTGCACGGCTGGATGCTAGAAATGGATCATGCGGGCTCCTCCTGCCAGCTGGATGCTGGTGTTGCCACCAGCTCAGCACCATTATTTATGAAAGGAAATAGAAACAAAACCGCTTGACATTTGAAAAGAAATCATTACCACGCACTTGTGGCAAATCAGAGCTGGAGTGCTTTAAAGTTCCATAGTCCCAGCGCTTAATTAGAGACCAGGCAGCTTATGTTTAGCTCTCTCAAAAAATTTAACCCCCACATGCTTTGCCTGATTCCAGCCAAACCCTGCTTCTGGCCCATCCCCTTCCACTTCAGCAGGGTGCTGGGCTCATCCCCCCTGCCCAGAGACATCAACCCCAGCTGGAAGCAGCCTTGGGACTGCTCAGGGTACATGTTTCAGCCGAGCTCCTGATGCCACAAGGGATGGTTTGGCAGTTGAATCCATTAGGACAGGACCTTGGCGCAGTCTCTGGGAATCTCAGTGAAGCCATCAGAGCTTTTCCCTTTCTCCCTGTGCCATGAAAAGACTTGGTGCACTGGCTCTGTGGGGTCACCGTCCTCCCCAGGGCAGGATCATCTTTGGCTAAATCTGGCCTGTTTTCTTCCTTGTTTTTAGAAAACATACCTCCATGGGTGGCTGAGCTGTAGAGATGCTGTTTTTTCCTCTCCCTGAAAGGCCTTGGTGGCTGCATGGGGTAGTAATTAAAGCCTGCTCCCCATTTCGGGGGTGTAGTCTCAGCTGCTCTACTCCCTCTGGCTGACACTGCTCACCTCCATCCCTCATCTATAAAATGGGTGTAGCAGGTGTAGTATGAAGATAAATAGACTGATTAGCACAAACTGCTCAGATAATGGGATCTATGTAAGCTTCCACAGTAAATGATCATTGTAGCTACAGCTGAATTTCCCTAATCTAGACAAGCCCCTGCTCTCCTGTCCTTCAACTAGCAGTTTAATTTGCATTAAAAAAATCCTTCTAAGATGATGTGGATTGCACTTTTTTTTTTCCCCCAGCCATGCTTTACAAGATATAAACATTGCATCTTCTTTTAAAATGTAGCCTCTGGGTAGGGATTCCGGTGAAATTGAGAAGCAGGCCATTTTTCAGATAAATGATTTATACCGAAGATGCTATGGATGACCTGATGCTGACCTGTTTGAATTAATTCCAGCATTTGCGCTTCCATTTCTATTAAAACTCCATTTACCAGGGAAGTGAAAAGGTAATTATCGTCCCCAGCTTTAAATCACTCTGCTGCTGAATTATTAAAGGGAAGAATTAAAAATAATCAGGCTTTTTCATTATACTTCATAGAGAGGAAATTAAAGGTGTAAGAATGTATTTTTTGCTTGAATTTAAGTATTCATTTCTGAGATTTATGTAGAAATTGAAATTATTCTCTCTGCGTGCCCAGCTCATTCTCTTTATGAAAGACACACAGACACAAGCATGGGGGGAAGGAAAAAAGTAAAAACCCTCTTGTAGAATTAAAAGAAGAATAGAAGGAAAAAGGGATTTAACATGAAAAAGTATAGGAGAGTGTTTTGCATTTTAATACCCTTTTTTCTGCACAATTACACCTCTGAGTGATCCAGCAGAGGGAGATTAAGCTGCTACTAATTTCAGACATACAGTTGTAAAATGCTAGGTTAGTTCTTATCAGGAGAGGTAAGAAAAATCTAACACTGTCAGGCAGTAGGAGATAGCTGATTGCTTCTGATGTCTGGAAACTCACAGGAGAAGTGCTACAGCAGGGACTGACACTGGATCAGAGCATTCCAGTAACGTGCCTCCTTCCAGGGAAAGGTACCAGCTACTTTATACAAAACCACAGAATTCTCCTCACTTAATAAAACCTAGACCTCTCACCAAGTAGGCAAAAGTTTGTACCTTTGCAAAATGAAACCAGGATGGAGATAGGTGATCAGGCGGATCGATAAACACAGTAAGATCTAACATACCTGCGGAAGCGCTCAGTATCTCCAAAACCTGGTAGCTTTGCATGAGTCTTGGTCAGTATTTCACCTCATTTCGTATCTTGAGGCAGTGAGCTCCAAAGGATAGATCATGCCTACAAGCTCGCCATGCTACAGGGTGGTTGTAGCTACTCCTTCATGCCTGTTTAATAGCACTTTGCCATGCCCTGAAGCAGAAAGGCCCTTCTTAAAGAATTTTTCTCCTGTGAATTCAGTGGGAACAAGCCTAGCAGCTGATAAATCTGGCGTCAAAGCATGAACAAGCATCTTTGGGGCTGGCATAATCTTTGGGGAGATGCATTCATCTGTGTGGAAATAGGAAAAGAAAAGTTGCAGCCCAGAAGGGAAAACCCCTTTGCTCCATTCCAGCCAAAACCAAGTCCCAAAACACTAGGCTCCTTGTGTGATTGCCTGGCCCGCCGCCTTCTCCTGCTGGAGGAGGGCAGGTAGAGACACCCCCACCCCCAGCCTCACACTGTCTCTCCTGCGATGCATGAAGGCAATGCCAGCACTTAGCTCCATGCTGCCCAGTCCAGAGGGGGCAATATGGGACACCAGGCCAAACAGGTGCAACATCAAGGTCACGGGAATATTTATTTAATGCTGGCTACAATCTCCACTACAGCCAGTCACTGGCCATCAGAGGCAGCAAGAAAAGGCAAGCTACAACCTTTTGTACAGTCTGCCAGCGGGGTCACTGGGTGTAAGTGCGTTATTGGGCCTGTGTCAGAGGCTGTGAAAGACACACAGTAGTAGTGAGGTACATTTGGGTCAGAAGAATCTTTGTGCAAAGTCATTTGCAAGCAGGTCAAAGGCCCTGTCCAATGCACATGCCAGGAGTCTTTGCAGTGGGTCCTTGGGTGCTTCCATTACACAGAAGAGGTGGGCTTCCCAACCTAAACGGGGCCAACCAGCTGAACATGGTCCTGCATCAGTTGCCACTTCAGGTATTTTCCTTCTTCAGGGACTAGTCTTGCCAAGATCACCATTACAGATGCACTAAACTGCAAGCATATGCCCTGGATAAGATATCCCAGCTACAGTGTAAAAAAGGCAAGGGGACGTCAACAGCAAATAGCCAAAGCAGGAGGTATGTTGTTTCCCCTGCCTCTTAACCACTATCTGTTCTCCCCCAGCCACAGTCTCCTGTACATTAGAGCTCACACCTATCCAGTTCCCTGAAAAAGGAAGGAAAGCGCAGGATGAAAATGTAAACATGGTGCCTGTATTTCTCAACTGCCACAAGACTGAACCAGGGAATCTAGGCCAGTCAACTTAACATCTGTCCCTGGCAAAGTAATCAGAAAAGTTGATATATGATTCAATTGATAAAGAATTAAAGGAGAGAAATATAATTAAGATCAGTCAACATGGTTTTATGGAAAATAGGCCTTGTCAGACAAATCTGATTTCATTCTTTGATGAGATTACAAGTTTGGTTGATAAGGGTAACTGCAAAGATGTAATATATTTAGCTGCTGTAAGATGTTTGACTTTGTATCTCACAACCTTCTGATTAAAAAATTAGCGCTATATGATATCAGTAAAGCATGTGTTAAATAGATTAAGAATCAGCTTTCCGGCGGTTCCTCGGAAAAGGGTTGTCAATGGAGGAGTATCACTGAAGAAGGGAAAGAGGCACAAGTGGTATTTCTAACACATTTCTAGGCTTGGACTCAATTTCCCTCAATAATCTTGATATGAAGAATTAAATTAATACTAATTAAATTTGCAGAAAGCCCGAAGATCTAAGGAGAGGTATATGACAATAAAGGGGGAAAATAGCTCAGGAAGAGATCTGGATCACTCAGGAAGCTGGGCCTATTCCAGCTTCACAGGACAAGGAACGGTGTGTCTGTAGCTCCAGAGTGAGCAGGGGCGGGAGGCCGATGAATAACTCAGCAGCTGGTGCCAACAGTTCCTGGCTGCACAAACAGCAGTAGAGCAGAGAGGCAATTCTTCCACTGGATACAGCTCCAATGAGCAATTAAACGCTGCTTCCCACCCTGCTCTCCAAAGGATGCTGCAAATCTGGAGCCTCGCAAATGACCTGCCTGGGAAAACGTGCAGGCTAGCAAGCATCCATATAGCGGGAATTCACTGAAGCTGGACTGGTGTCTGGCCACCTGCTTTCCATGGTGAAGACCAAAGGCAGATGCAGAGCATGCTGAGAGCACTGATCCATTGCTCTCTGGAGGATGACATAAAGAGCTCTATCTGTTTAAGTTTATCAAAAGGAGATTGAGAAGTGACTTGACTAGAACAGATAAAAACCTTTGTGGGGAGACAATAGTAGGTACTAAAGGCCTCATTAATCCGCAAAAAAAAAAAACCCACATAAGAACAACCCAATGACTACAAGATGAAGCCAAAGAAATTCAAATGAGAAATTAGGCCCAAATATCTGACTACAATGTACTTAAATACTAAAAAACTGCTAGGGGAATAGCACATTCTGAAGCTTCAGACACATTTAGTGTTTTATGAGAGGGTTTCTTTGACCAACAAGAAGTTGGTGAGCTCATGTTCATTCCCTTTTGTTGGAAAGGAAACAGAGAATTAGAAAAAGGTTCTTCAAGTGCTCCCTTCCTTTAATGCTGCCTAGGGAAAAATTGCTGAACATGGCTCTGTTATCAAGCAAGATAAACAAGTGCCCCACATAATTGTTCCTGGATGTGCATGCACCTATCTGTCCCCTTTCCAAGCTGCACAACCCCATCCTTGGGACGGGAATTGAGAGACAAACTCTAGGGCTAACATACAGCACAGGCCATCCCAAAGACAGGCACGCACACACTGGCCCTTCTCAGGCTCTTTTTCAATCGCACTGACTTTAACTCAGAACCAAGATAACCCTCAACTTGATAACCCCAGCTATATTGCCCTTCTGCTCAGCATCAATCTTTAAAAGCTCCAAAGGATGGAGCTGGTCTCCAGCAGTCTTACCTTTTTACCGTATTCTGCACAGAACTTATACTACCAGATCTCCTGGGCAATGAATTTATTATCCCTTTAACTGCCTGAAAAGAACTTACAGCCCTTATAATAATGCTTTACATCTCTCCAGGGTTTTCCCTTTAAGGATCTCAAAGAGCTGTGCAAATAACTATTATTCCTTGTGTTCCTGCACGTGGTATTCCCTTCCATCATACAGATATGGAAATAGAGCCTGAGATGACATGATTTGCTCTGTGTCATACATGGTGTCAGGGAAAAGAGTGCAGGAGGGTTAGCTGCCAGCAGTCTTCATCAGATTGCAGGGCCTCTCCAAGAAGCTGCAACAAACTTGCAAAAACCTGCTGTTGGCTGAGACCTTCAAGGCAGACCACAAGAAGGATGGGGGTCTATGGGAGATACTAGTTACAGGGCTGAAGAGTAAGCTTAGTTTAACCAAGTTGTTTCTGCATTAACAGAAAAAACAGGACACAACTGCCCTTTGAAGAGTCCTCTAACTCCACTGACTATAGCAGGAACTTAGTCTCTACTGTGCCTGAAGTCAGCTAATGCAAATAGTCACACAGCAGCACCTTGCATTACTAATTTGACAAATGCACTGTCACTGCTGCCACCAACTCAAACTCTTTGCCATGGCTTATCTCGCTTACCCTCTGTGAAACCCAAAACATGTAGACATGCCATGTACTGTCCCATGTGGCACTTATCTGGAGTGGCATTTTAGGCTGGACACATCAGCATCCACACACACATCTTCACACCAAAATGTAAGCTGTACACACACCTTTGCTTTTTGATACTAGGCTGCGTCATGCAGATGAGGACATGGAGACATTTTCCATGCTTGCACTCCTGCTTTTTCCTCCAACACTTGTATCATCCATCAATTGGGAAGAAATTTTGGTTAAATATAGGTAGATATGCCTTTCGATAAAGCAGAAACATAGTTTTGACACTGTTAGAAAAGAACACCTTCATTTTTCATTTTAAGACCTGCCACGTCAGAACATGGCTTTTATACTATTATCTTTCCAAGACACAATTGAAAAGAAATATTGCAGTTGGCCGAAAACAATGTTTCTTTCAAAAAACTGCATTTCACAGGAAAGAGTAACATTGGATTCTAATTCGGAACAGAAAATAGACATCCTCATCCCCTGTTTGGATGGATATTGCAGACCAAGGAGTAGACAGACAAGTTAGCAAATAGGTGAGTAAGTAAACATGAGATGGATGGATATTGTAAACAGATGAATAGATAAATATGTAACTAGAAGAAACAGAGGTAAGTGGGTGGATGCTCAGATGAACATACAGCAATTGTGAGTGGAAGGCTGGACACACAGGTAGTTTGAACAGGTAGTTTCTTGGGGATGCTCACTTGAGCTTTAGGTCACCAAGCGTAGCAGTTGCGTTGGCACCAACCGCCCTTGTGGAACCAGCACAAGCTCTTGCACTGCTGCAGCAGCTCTGCGTTCCCTGTCTGTCTGGTTACTGTATCCACCAGCTGTTTTACATTTCCCTGCTGTGTGCATTGGGTTGATTTTGCCTCTTCTCTCTCAGGGTTCCAGGAAACCATTCTCACTAGCATTTCTTTTGTGCTCCTGCTCCTTCCACTCCCGCTACTACCTCCTGTTCTCCAGTCACTTCACACCACAGCCTGATTAGCGTAAATATTGCCACCAAACAGAAACTGTCTGAACAGATACCTTTCCATTTATCTCCCCTCCCTTCCCCCCATGTAAGTCTGTAATGAATTAGGAAAAAATGCTGCTGAGAGGTGTCAGAACAATTTCTATTAAACATAATTTTCTAATGAAAAGGTTATAAGCGACTGTGTCACAGCTAATCAAAATTCAATCCCCCAGCCACTGCACAGCACAATCCTCTTCCAGCAAGTCTAACTTGGATGGTTGCAAGCCCTGTACAGTATGTCAAAGTGGGGTCCCGTGCCAGAGCTTGCTTTTGCAACGCCATCCTTTCTAGGAGTTAAACACATCCAGCTCTGGGGAGGGAGAAACTAGTGAAATATTTGCAGGTTCCAGTGACTTGAAAACTGATCCTCTCCTGGCTCGTCACCAGAGCACAGCCTGCTCTCCAGCCCAGGGACTAGGAATAGAGTTTGCTCCTTAGCTAGCCAGCAAACCATCTTCTCTCAGGGATGACTTTTTCCTTGCCTCCAGCACTTCCTTTAATTTATCCCTCTCATTTCTTACTGTCTCTCCTTCCCTCCCACCCTTCCTCTCTTGTCTGCCTTTCCCAAGCCACTAGAGAGGATTGGAAACAGGATTACTTATTGATAGCAACAGCCACCATCCTAAATCCAGTCAGGGACGGTGGCTAATCCCTTTAATGAGTTGCTTTAGCTCTGGCAGCTGAGCTAACCTGCATGCTAACTCACCAGCTCTCCTCTCCTTCCCCACAAGCTCTCGCCTTCACCTCCTTCCAGAGAGACATAGCTACTGATCAGAGGCTGCAGACCAAGAGATTGCCCTCAGCACTGAGGAAGAAGCCCTAAGGTATTTTGTTACTCCTTCAGCACTGTGGAAACAGTCTCAGAGAGGCCCAAGCATGCTACACGTATCAGGCAATCTGTCTAGCACCCAAAGCTGGAATAGCGGACAGGGTCCGTCAGTCCTGTGACGGTTACATGTATGATGGGGCAGGGGTAAAGAAATGCCTTCCACCAGCAAAACAGGGGAGACACTTGTAAAATTCAAAATACTCACCACCAAAACAGAAGCATCAAAACACAGGGCACAGCTTGACCTGAAGCTTCCTTCAGTACTGAGCGGATCTGCTGGGCTCCCCTCCAGGTGTCTCGGGGCCCAGTCTCAGATCACACACAGCACGGACTGTGCTCACAGGCAGGGAGACTTCTTTGGCAAGCACAAGGCAGTGTCTTCCCTGCAGCAAACAGAGATAGGGGTGGAATGACCCTGGGCTATTCATGCACATTAGGCTGAACTGAACTGCTCTCTCTAAATTAGGCTTTGTGCAAGGGCTAAAACCTCTCATTGATTCAGTCTCAGTCATTCATTCCCAGGGCTCACTGGAGTTAATGACACTTCCTTCGCTACAAGACAAGCACCTGCTGGGCTGGGAATGGCTTTTGGCTGGTCTAAGAGAGCAGAGCACCCCAGCCCCACAGCTCTGTGAACAGCACCCTCGGGGAGGCAAGGTACCACTTCTGCTGCCTCTGAAAGTGGATGCTTTCACTGAGTCCTCATTGATCTGCTTATTAGTCACTGTTCAGAGTCATTCACTACTGCACAAACAGAAAACCCATCTCCCCCCACCTTATTAAGATAGTACAGGAGAGGTGGGAAGACCCACTTCCCTCACCATTGAGTACAACTTGGGAAATGCTATTACAGCATCGAAGGAGACAGTCTGGAAAGGTGCTGCCTGTTTCCTACCCAGCTTGCGTTTCCCTGCTAGCAAGGATGATGGGAATACATTCGTCCCTCAGTCTCAAGGCAAAACTTCTCTGCATGGATAATGCGTGGCAGACAGTATTAAAGTGGCCTCACCCAGCCTTTAAGGCTGGCTTTTCATTATTTTGCACTGGTGCTACATTTTGCGCTGATGCAAAGGAACAGTGTAAATCAGGCATGAATGAGGGAGGATTACTGCTTCAGGAGCCTCTGACTGTCCCGCATTGGCAGGTTTAATTGCTTTCACAGGGACCAGGCCAAATCAGACTCAAATTCTGAGAATCAAGGCGTACAACCAGCCACACTGATTAAACCTTTTTCCCCTTTCCTCTGGTCATAGCACTGCTACAATGTCTGTGAGCAGGAAGCCTACCTACCACGTCTGATGCTTCGTTTCTCCCCCTCTGGTTTCTAGAGGGAGTCCTCACTCCAGTAGAAAGGCACTAGTCAAACTTGACTAAAAGCATCACAATGCAATCCTACCTGCTTCCCTTTTGCTCCGCAAGAACGGCCCTGTGGCTGTCAGCACATCCCTCTTGTCCTTCACAGGTGTTTATGTTCCCAGCCACAGCTTGGAATAACACTGCTGCCAGTGTTGCACTGCCTTTCCTTCTAATGAGGCCTTCCTTCTCTGCAGAACACGTGCCGGCTGGGTTTTTCCCTCTGTTTCCTTATTAAGATAAAGCTGTCATCAGCTTCCCCATTCCACTGGTTTGTTGGGACTTTCAAAGCCTGGAACTGTATTAAATATTCAGTCTATTCCTTTGGGCTACATTTCAGAGTCTGTATCCCTCCCTTTAATTGCTCTGTCAAGAACAGATGAAAGTTTGATACTGAGGCTTTGACTGGGACCGACTCAAACACTTTGGGCTCTGCTGATTTATTTATTTAAAGAGAAAATATCTGGATTATTCTGTTTAAATTAGGCCCTATGCAATTGCTAAAGGCCTCTTTTTCATTTGTTCTTTCACTCGTTCATGCATCCTTCCATTAATTCACTCTTTTCCCTGCTATTTTTGGTTATGCTGCATTATATGCATTCACTTTCCTTTATCCCTTTCTTTCTATCTCTCTTCTGTCACCAAGCGTACATCTCCTCAAACACCTTTTCTAGAACAGCACTGTGCCTTGTACTCTCATGGGAAGGCAGATGGAGATTTCCATGGAAGGAGATACCTCCCTGGGGCATTGCTCCACCAGCAAGGTAGCAGAAATCAGAATTTGGAGAGAACATGGCTGGCAAAGAAAAAAGAACCACAGCATCTTCTGCATAGCTTCAAAAGCTGGCTCTGTTTTATATGCATCCAGCAGAACCTCATTAATCTGCACCCCATCAATTCACTACCTGGCCAACCTCGCCTAACAGGCTGAGCTCTCAGCCATGTCTCCAGGGCCCTTCCCCTCTTTTTGCCTCTCCTGAGCATCTTTGTTCTCGCTCTGAATACTGCTTACTTCCCTCACAGGCAGGCGGAGGCCAGCTTCGCCCATCTCCCCAGCACAAGGAGGCAGTTTGCTGTGCACAAATTCAGCTCCTTCCTATTGCAGGCTGCAGCTGGAAGGAGACTTTTTGTTTGTTTGGGGCTTTTTCCTTTGCTTTGTCCTTATCTACCCATAGCTACATCTCAGCTGCTTTTCACTGAGGTCTGGAGTCTGTGCGTGAGCACATATGTGTCAGGATCAGGGGGACAAGGTCAGCCCCAATCACAAGGTGGCGAACAGCAGCCACTCCAGCTGCACTGGCCTCCTGGTTCCTTTGATGTAATTAACATCCCTTTGTTATTGTCTGCAATCACATCTGTCTCTGCTTTGATTATCATCTCCCAGCAATGAGCATTCCTTTTCATTA
The DNA here is from genome assembly GCF_929443795.1 of Astur gentilis. Taxonomy (NCBI): domain Eukaryota; kingdom Metazoa; phylum Chordata; class Aves; order Accipitriformes; family Accipitridae; genus Astur; species Astur gentilis. Next base: position 5,651,132 of record NC_064884.1, read on the forward strand.
GGGTCTTAAAAACCTCGATTATAAACACGTAAATGGGATGCAGTGTGAAGGGAAACATTTTACTACTCCAATTTCCTGTTGTGCCACTGCCAGTAAGTTGTGATATCATTACTAAACATCTCCCATCAGCACCAGCATTCGCAGGACCAAACCTACATTGCGCTTGCAACCAGCACCTAACAATACACTAGTGCCAAGTGGTATCAAGGTTTCCAGCCTTCAAAGGAGAATGGAGATTTTTCCTTTGAGGAAAAGTGGAGATGAGACAATAGACTCTGAAAACAAAGGAGAATCTGATCCACTCTCCCAAGATCCAGATTTCAGCTGGCAGGTAAAACCAGCAAACTGCTCCATCTTTATAATACAGAAAGCAAAATCTCAGTCTCTCTGGCAGCATCATTTAAGGCTTTTGACATCTTCAGACTTTTCTACATTGATACCAGCTGAGCTCTGGCCCAGCAGGTCTCCTAATCTGCTGATATACCCAGACTAACCACAGGCACTCATTGCATTGCATGGACCTGTTTGATTCTGCCAACTTCCTTCTCAGCTAACTGCAGAGCTGCTCGTGAGTCCCCCTTCTCCCTTTCAGCAGCAACAGAAAGCAAGAGTCTCCTAAGCACCAGCTTTGCAAGAAGAGGTCTGTCCAAGCATTTTCTCCCTTTCTTTCAGAAAGGGCAAGGTCTTGTATTTAGAGGGATACTGACTCCTCCTTCCCCTCTTCACACATTCCTGACCAGCAGGCATTTCACGCGAGACCCGCCTCCCCAGAAGCACTTCAGCAGCAGCATGCTAGCCAGGTACTACCCAGGCCCCTTTCAAATAGAAATTGTTCAAGCCAATAACATTTACAATGCAAATATCAGTTCTGTCTGCAAGCATACGAGGCTTAGCCAGAAGCGCACAGGAGAACTTGCCATCCATCTCCAAAAAGATGCTGGGAAGCACGTCAAGCCAGATGCTGTTCACAGAGGTGAAAGGCTCTGTTGCCCTCTACAGCAGTTCTCACAGAAGCAGATCTGTGAGTAAACCTCTTCTGCTCTTTAAAAAAGGCCTTTTGCCAGGCAGCCACTGTTTGGGCAACACGAGGAGAATGCAGCAGCTGTGACACCTCTTGCACCACTGTAACCTCTAGGCTGTCTGGCCCTGCTCTCTTCTCAGGGGGTCGGTCAAGGCCTGCCTACCACAGCAGTAGGTCACCTCTCCATCACTCAAGGCCCAGACACCACAGCCTGTTGCACAGATGCCTTATAGGTTTTACACATAGCTGTCTAGCTTGCTCCTCTGGCAAAACTTCTGTGCTCTCCCGGAACAGGCCCTCCCAGTTCTCTCTAAGAGCATCCATAAGCAGTTTAAGCTTCAGGATTCAACCGTCCTATGTCTGAAGCCCATGTTAAATTTTTTTGTCCTTTCCCCTCTTCTGTTTTTGTTTGTGGTAAGGTACAAGGGACACTTGATCTGATCTCTCCAGACAGGTTTTCTGCCTTATGCATACTAAGGCCTTTGCAAGCAGAACCCACTGAATACATAGGAAATATTTCTCACCCAAGGTGCCTAACAAACCCCTAAAGGCAGAAATTGCAGCCAAGGTGCAGAGAAGAGATAGCAAATCAGGCACTGCAGTGCTTTCAACTCCTATCTCCTTGTCCTACCTCCTGATAAAATGTTGCTGAGGCTTCTTCCATCTCTCAGTTCCTCTCTAGCACGTGGGTTTGGCACCCATGAACTTTTTAATTTCATAAACCACCAGTGCTTTGCCTTCCCTTTTGCACCCCTGTGGCTTCTTGGAGCTCTCTAAGCCAGGTGCAACCACCTGATAATTCCCTGTAATGTGATCACATCTGCTGGAGCAGGGCCTCTGTGCCAGAACTGAGCTGTGCTGAACTACAGCCTCGACTCAAGAAGACCACTGCTAGTAAAAAAGCAGGACAACTGGGAACTCACAGTCACCTCAGGCTTGAACTGCATCATACAAACCACCTTATTTCACTGAGGCCCAACACTGCTCTTCACATTAACATCCACAGCCTCCCTCTTTATAACAAAACTCAGCAAGGCTGTTTGTCTCCATTTCCCAGGCCCCACACATCTCATCTCTAAGAGTAATAACACAAAATTTAAAAAAACTTGGCTTTCTGATGAGTGGTTTATATCCTCTGTGCACCTGAGGAACAGGCACACACTATTGGTGCCTCAGTTAAAAAAATCCCACACACCTTTTTGCACTCAAGTCATCAAGACAAGAACAAGGCGATTGCACTCACTCAGTTAAAGGGGTAAAGGCAGGAAAGTTAAAAGAGGTTAAACAGGCATATAAACACTCTCAGCCTTTTGTGCAAGACCCTGTGCTTAGGGGCAACCCCATCAGATTTAATCCTCTTGAAGAAACACACTGGCTTTGCTCCTGAACCTTTCCGTGTGTTCCCTTGGAGACAAGCCCTGAAAGCTTCTCTAACAGCCCTGACTGAGTGCTCGTGTTTACTGCGTTAGCTGATGTCTACTCTGACCAGGCCTTAGCTTTCCCTTGGCCAAGCTGTGGATGGACAGGACAGGATAAAACAAGGCAATTGCCATCTGCAGCAGAAATACTCCTGTACTAGCAGTTTGCACCTACGTGCAGATGCACAAATTGTGCTTCATGTGCTCACTCCCACTCATCCTTGTGCCAAGCCACTGCCATGGCTGGTCAGAGCATCTCTGTCGAGAGCAAAAGCATGACCTGGATGTGCACTAACTGCTCAGGAGCCAGATACTGGACCCACTTGCAGGGAATGGTTTGTAGTGAAGTGGAATTTATAGGAAAACACATCCACCTGCGCAGAGACCTGCTGCAAAACTGTCTCATCCATCCCCTTCCAAACGCCACTCAGCCAGAATTTAATACTTACACTTTCCTATTTATGTCCCCATCCTGTGGCCTTAAAGTATAACCAGCTTTTTCACAATGAGTTGCCGTTGACTGCAGGGGAAAATCCATGTCTGCTTTTAAACACAGGAATGCCCTTCCTAGCTGTCTTCCACAAATAACTTTCTTTTCTCCTCAGTCAGGAATTGAAGCTCTATGCAACATCATCAAGTACATGTCATTCCTCCTTGATGCTCACGGGTCTGCTAAAAGGTTAATTTAAAAGCAATAGAGGCTCAGTGTGTGGTGCTGGCAGAGTAGCAACTGTCTCTTCCTCTGGGCTCAGCTCAGGCTAGGGCAGGGGTTATGAGTTATGATCTAGCATTAGGAATATTTAATAACAGGAGGAAGATTTGAACCAGTTGTAGAGATAAGGCATCAAAATTACAGTACTAATAAGGGTTTTAAGGGAGGCTTGCTCTTAAATGGTCATGGATGAATGGGGAGTGAATGTGGGCGGAGTGGATAGATGCATAAATGAGTGGGAATTAATAGTTGTAAAGATGAAATTTGGCTTTCTGTTGTGGTTAGGACTGGGATATGACAAGACTACCGTCAAAGTCTGGATGATTTCAGCCTTTACTCTGTATGACTGGCCAATATTCTAAATTCCCCTTTGTTTCACTTATTTGGGAGAAGACACATCTACGGATGCAGAGATTAAAATGGCTTTTTTGCTTGTCAGTTTGGGTGCTGATTTTAATCAGGGTGGGGTTTTTTTCCCTTTCACAGCTCCATTTCTAAAGAAAAAGAACAGCTCAAGAGAAATTGGAGCTGCTCCCAGGACAAATGGGCCTGACTGGCAGTGCATAAAATTACCGCTGTCTCTTCACCTTGCTTTCTGCAATCCCTTTATTAACTAACTGAATCTGCAGTCATTCTCTCTTTCGTAGCTCATTCATTCTCTTTCTTTCTCCCTCTCTCTACTTCCAGCTAAAAGGTTCATTATCACATGCTTGTGGACTAGTAATGCACTCATATCATGGGGGAGTGCAATTACATGTCCTACAAACACCACTAACCCAAACTGGCGGCAGAAGGCCAGTCTGGCCCTGCGGGAAATGCTGGGTCTGGACCTGGGAGCTGCTTTCTCCAGTGCTGCAGGCACTAGCATGGCAGAGAGGTGCTGCAACTCCCTGTGCATGGGGTTATGCATCTGCCCGGGTCTAAGGGCAATTTATTTTGAGGATAAAGAGGAATCCTGCCAGCCTATGGCTCTGGCAATGGGAAGCAGAAAGAGGAAATGAATGCAAGTATGACAAAAGACTCAGCTAGCCCGGGATTTTGCCTCTAGCTGGGCTGCAAGCCAATGAGAAAGCCCACAAGCTGCTGGTAGGGTTTAGCAAGCTCCTTACTCCTGTCCTTTGCAGCTACCAATGAACTCACCTTCTGTGAACTGTTGTCTCACCCCTTCTCAGAGCCCTTCACAGAGCCCTGCCATCACCTGTCCTCATGACTGAAGATGCCACAATTAATAGCCAACCTCCATAACTGTAAATGGACCGGTGTGACTTTGGCCTTGGCATCATTTTTTCTGGGGCAGAGCTGAGGCATATCAGAAACCATGCTGGGGTGATTACACCCAGCAAGCTGTCGGACTCTGCTCTGCGGTGCTGTCAAGCCTGTTCTCACTTCAGCCCCTAAAAAAAGGATTCAGACACAACCTCCAGCTGTCAATCAAAGCACACATCCAGGTTGAAGTTCCAGGAGGATAATTAATTTCCAGCCAAAGACTGGAGGAGAAGTGTATTTGTTTAACGAACGCGTTAACAATTTGTTCTTCTGCTCAGTATGTGTTCTGGCATTTTATTAAGACTTTTTTTTACTGGGGGTGGGGAGCAAAGACTAATAAAATGTGTTAATGACAAATACCAACTGCGTGAAGAGAAGACATAAAAGGGACAAGATGATTTGTGGGCTGGATTGAAAGAGACTCTGAACACCCAGTCCACAAACTGGGATGAGGAAGAGCTGACATCATGCTCACTTGAAAAAGGTTGTGGGTTTCTGGCACTTTAAAATCTTGCTTATTAGTGCCTATCTGTGGTGTGATTGCATCTGAAGGAGTCCAGCCTTCTCCCAGCAGGTGCTGTCTGCCACTTTACCTGTTCTGCAAGACCTCTTCTTCCTTGCGCTCATGCCACCTCCAGATCCCTACAAACCTCACTGAAGTGACCATGACCCTCAAGAGTGCCATTATCCCACCTGTGGGTAGCTGGGACTCCCCAGGTTACCAGCACTGTGGCTTCGTCCTTGGCACAGGTACCAGGACGATAAAGGAAAGACTGCACAGGGCTCCTCACCCCACTGCCCTGCAAGCCTCGCTGGCAGCAGGAGGGTACGCAGTGCCCAGGCTCCTTAGAGCCAGAGGGGACGAGTGCTGCCCAGGTGCTGAAAAGCGCCACCGGACAGGCCTGTGGCTCCCAAAACTGCTTTGGCAAACCTTCCCCGACCTCCTCATCGCCTTCCTGGAGCTCTTCCTGGCTCCCACACCCTCTTGCTGTCAGGGAAAGTTCCCAGCGCCTCTAACTACGCCCAGCCACGTTGCTCCTTGACTACTGTGACCAATGCCAGAGGGGAATCCCACGTCTGGAAAGCTGCTGGCAAATTGCTCTCTGCCTTGTTATGAAGACCCTCTCTTCATTGGTCCAGCTTGCTGCTAAGCCATGTTTCCCTGTCCTGATCATCCTGGTGGATGGGGTCTAACACTAAAAGTGCTGATGGGGATCCCATCTTGGACATTTCATCTGATTGTTTCCAAGACATGACAAGAAGGGCTAAGCTCAAGAACTCCTGACCAAAGCCCAACTAAGGTGGGAGGAAATGTTTCTGCCTCTTTCCAGCTCAACAGCCTCTTAATTGTGCTTCCAAAAAGCCAAGTGAGTTATGCAAAACTGGCATTGCTCCCTCTGGCCATCTGCAGCACTACTCACAGCTTGTGTATCCTCTTTGTCTGATGAGGTGTTGCGGCTTCTTGCACAGGGTGCCCAATTGCTCGCTGTGCCTAGCAGTTTGCAGGGTGGGCAAGGCACACCACAGCTGTCTTTTCCATCCTCGTCTTTGCAAGACACCTGATGCCACCGGTTGCATGGTAACACATAACAAAAGGCTGAAATTAGCCACAAGGACACCCTGTCTCAGAACAAGTGGGGAAAACAAGTGGAAGCAATTAGCAAAGAGCTGGGGTAAACTGAAAAATTTTATTTTCATTTTCTAAAGAAATCAATTTCCTCATTTGGCCCTGGCACCTTTCTGTTCTCCCTGGGCCAGCTTCAAGTGGAGAGAAAGGACCAGCCCCACTTTTCTATTTGGAGGCTCTTTTCATCAGAACTTGTCCTGGACTTAGCTGCTTGCTTTCTGCACAGGACTGTGCAGGGAAGCATGTAGCCATGGGTTGGAGGCAAAGGAATGGGTAGCCAGGTTTGCCCACCTCCTTCCCATCCCATCCCTTGTGTCACAAGCCTTTTCTTTCCACGTGACTCTATCCAGCAATGACTCCTTTCAGTAAGTGGCTGGTTTTCTAAGCCGTTTGCTCTCCTCATCCCTGCTTGCTTGTGCATTCAGGTATGATGCTCCAGGGCAGTCTTGTTCTCTGGGCCACTAGACTATATCCAGGGTAAATTATAATTTTTTCTTAATATTTTGTACCTGCCAGGACAATAAATAACTAAAATATCCATGCTTTGGTTGCAGCAACTATTGTTTTATAGGAGATGAAGGCAGATATGACCCTCAATATACTGCCCTTCATTGTAGTTATTTTCTCTTCTCTCTATTTTTTGGTACAGTTTTCGAGAACCATTTATACTTTTTCATATGTCATGTTAAAATCAGAAAAAGCTTTAAAAAGAAAATTGCATTTTTCTCTCGTCACAGAGTCTTAGCTTCTCTTTGATTTTTCTTTTTCCTAAAGTAAATAAACAACAAAAAAATTTTACAGCACTCTCAAGAGGTTATATTCTGGTCATTTCTCCTGGGTTTTTTTCAATGTTCAGTGACAATTATTGCAAAAAAAGAACCATTTTTTCCAGCCAAGACCTAGAATGGGAGTAGTCATGTAAACCACAATTTCTAAGGATGAAGCAAGCTGGTTGGATCCACCTGTTACAGAAATCCTGGCACTCCAGTGACTTTGGGTGCACTAAGATTTGCTCTAGCTGAAGAGGTCTTGTTTTTTTAACTTCTGCATCCCCTCACACCCCCTGCACTTTCTTAACTTGTACCTGATACACACAGAAGCTACTAAGAAAGACTGTGCACATAACACTTATATTTCTAGCACTTCTCACTGTTCAGAGGTGTTACCAACTTCCTCAGTGTTCATTCAGTCAGATACTTGTCCATATCATCAGTGGAATGTTGCTGCAGGTTACTGAGCAAAGAGATCAGCCTCAGAAAAAGGAGGGCTCGGGGGTCGCTGCCCCTGTGCTCAGTTGCCTCAGCTGGCAGGACACCTGGGGAGCAAGCCAGTGTTTCTCCTGCTGATCCTGCAGAAAAGCTGGTCACAGCTGCAGGCAACCTGTCGTTTTCTCAGCATAATCCAAAGCAGGATGAGATCGAGAGTAGCTCATCTTTCCTGTCTGGAGGCAGCCCAAAGTCCTGGCTAAGGGAAAGATTGTCCCTTTGGTATCTCCTCCCCCCCTCCCCCATTTACCCTAAGTTGCTCCTTGCATTTGTTCACACATACAGGGGGATTATTTTAACTGGAAGTTCTTCACTGTTAAAGGAAAGAGTCTGCTCCGTGATAGACACAGCATGGCCCAGGCAACACCTCTGCTTTGATTAATGGCTCCTGAAGGTTCTAAGTGTGTCCCCATCTGTATCAGCTCCATCTCTTCACAATGAAAACAGACCACCAGTCTGCATTTAATCACTCAGAACAAAAACAAGCTGTGCAAAGCAGAAAGGCTAGTCAGAAGGCAAAGCACTGCTCAGCAGCATTCTCCCACTGTGCTTTGTGCCTTGGGATCCACTGAGAACATGGACAGAAGGGCCTCAGGGGCAAAATACCCTTCAATGAGCTTTTTGCTGCCTAATCTAAAGAATGCCAAACAGGGGAAAGCAGGGGGTGGAATAGCAACAGGTCAGGGCACAGTTTGTCCACTTAAAAATCACTTGATTTTCAAAGGAAGAAGCATCAAAAAATCTCCTGCCCACTTCGCAATGTCAGTTCCCAAAGGAGACAGGAGAAAGTGCCATCTTAGATGACTACAGGTGTCCACATTGTGAAATCAGATGAAAACAAAGTGTGGTCATAAAGGACAGTGGCTGTTCATGCGTGGACACTTCTGTCCTCTCCCAGTACAAGAGGAAGGTGTTCCTTTCAAAGTGGGAGAAGGTGGCCAGCAAATGGGTGCTCTTGCTTCTGTGCTGAAGGGTGGCCAAAGATTGTCAAAAGCAGTTCACCAGGAATCGCGCTATGAAGAGAAGCTCTGATGTCTTTCTTGCTTTCTCTTGGTCTGGTCTAAGTTTCTAACGATCGCCCCATTACTGCTGGTGACAGGCTTGTGATAACATTGCCATTTCATTAGCTGAGTATTGTTCAGGAGATTGATGGCTGGCAAGCTACGAAAAATTGCATCTCCCTCTGCAGCTGCCTGTCCCATAGACAGCATTCATCACAGAGAGAAGGGGATTGAATAAAAAGATACAGGAGTAGGAACCAGATGCACTGGCAACCCACCGAAGTCAAATGTCTATCTGCAAGCATGTGTGAGGATCCTGGAGTCCAGGCATTTTCCCTTCACTGCTCCAACTCCAGGAGAATGTCTTCCAGAGAAAGTAGAGAAAACATGAGTGCCAGGACCACCCTCCCCAGCCTGAGCTCACAGGGCTGGTCCCAGAGGCCTCACCTCTCCTCTGTGCTAGAGAATTATTATTAAACAGACAGTTCCAAAGGAAAGCAAATATTGACATTAAGCAAGAAAGTAAATGCCATTTTGCTCCTGGGTGCTTGAAGAGAGTAGAGAGGAGAGACAATGTAGAGCAGAAAGAAATGAGGCTCTCGAAAGTTTTAGAGAGACTTAGGCTTGCTCCTCAGCCCCTCTCAGCATCTACACCCTCTGCTTTTGCTGGGAGGAAGAGTAACTTGGGGCTTTCTGAGGGACACAGCAAGACCGCAAATACAAAGGAAGGTGGCAAAGGTAGAAAGCAGGCAAAGAAAAGGATAAAAGTAATACCAAAACACCATTTGTGTACTTGTGTCTAATGCTCCATTTTTCTTGACTGGCTTTCGCAAGTTTCTTCCAATATTGCTGACTCAGGCTGGATGAAGGCAATTGTCCAATTCCCAGTAGAATCTCTCCTATGCTGAGCAACTCCTTCCATGCTTTCAACACCTCTACTGAGCTGAGAAGGGGTCTACGTGGTTTCCTACCAGTACCTGCATGGTGTGTGATCTCAGGAATCTTGCATCATTTTGGCACTATTGCTGAGGACAAGTTTTCCTAAGTCACTCGTCCAGCAGTATGTTGTTCTGCAACCAGGACATTTCCTAGGTGCTAGGAGGGGCACACTCTAGTGTCATGTGTTTGTGACAAATAACCCCAGCTCATATTAAAGCCGTAACCCATCCTGCCACTTCTGGAATATCATCCCAGTTTTGTCTGGCCCTTTCCATCCTTTTGGAGGCAGTTTCTGATGTGGGAGGCCTCAGAGAGCTCCTGATGCGATGAATAAAAACCACCTCGCAACTGTACACAAAAAATTAAAACCTCATTCATGTCTGCTGAGCGAACAAACCACAGCTAATTAAATCCCATAACAATAGGACATTATACAAATGAGTACCGCCTCCTTAAAAGCACAGCTGGGGACAAGTACAGTTATTCGCGCTGTGCCCCTCCACAGTCATGGGGTGACAAGTCTTTCGCTGTGCAGTAAAGACAGGAGCTCCCTCATGCCCTGACAGATGAGCCAAGAAAGATTTTTTTTTTTTTTTTTTTTTTTTTTTTTTTTTTTTTTTTTTTTTTGCCAGGGAAAAAACACACATAGACACACACAGACAAACAGCATGAATGCTCTCCCGCTGCCTCCCTGGGGAGCACTTGAGTTCTCAGCAGTGCTCCTGCTGAGGGATGGGGGAGTTCCCTTCATGCTCACAACAGGCTCTGTTTGCAGCACCTCACGCCATGGCAGCACAGCAAGGCTGGAGCCCTGGCTGCCTGGGGAGCAGAGGCACAGCCAGGCCGCAGGCGCGCTGCCGAGCACGGCCGTGGGCTCTCTCCTGCCGTCTGTCTTGTATGAAGCGCAGAAGCCTGATGTGGAGAATTTATTATTGTCTAATATCTGTGCCAGTGAAACCATATCCGTCTCTAAGGCTTAAATAACCCCTTTTGCTATTGTATAGGATGTCCTCACTAGCTTCACACATCCTTATCACAAGCCTAGCAGAGGGGGTCATGAGTTGCTTTTCTCCCTTTTTTCCAGACAGGGAGCTGAGAAGCACAGAGAAATCTAAATGACAAAACTAGGGCCAAGAAACAAGTCTGCCATCAGTGCCAACATCTGCATCCAAATCTGATGCTCCATGACTGCCCCCTGCCAGTCTTCTTCCTTTGCGCCCCGTATGCCATCAGCCCGGCTGATGCTCTGCCCCTAGCTAAAGGCATCTGCTTGAGCAGAGCAGTGCCACACAAAGGGAAAGGTCCCCATCCTGCTGGGGACCAGATTACTAGGTGTCTCACAATTGAGGCCCCACTTCCCATACTGTTTATTTTTCAACCTATTATCTGGTGTAATGTGCAAAATGTGTAATGCGCCTGCTCACAGCACTGGCTTTGTAGTGAAGGGTATTTAAAAGTCTAAGGGTGGACTGGAAAAAGACCTGCTTTGTATTAAAAAGATGAAGTTCATTCAGCTGAGCTCAGTCTGAACTCCTTGAGCAGGAGGAGGACAAGGGCTCCTTCACTATCTACACCCATACAAGCTCAGCCTTTGTGATCTCTTTTGTAATATTAGTTAACTTTCATTTCTGAACAAAATGGTGTTTTCTAATGTAAAGTGGCAATTTTTTTCCATTTTGAAAATGCTGAAATGTGATGATTTGCCTGTATCTTTCATTCTTTCCCACAGACAAATCTGTTATCACGTTTCTTGTAAAAATTGACTTATTTATGAAAGCACTTTCTGCAAAGAATTCCAGTTTCATTAAAGCAGTTTTCTGATGAGGAAGCAGATAATCAGAGAATACCTGACCTTACCTAGTTATACGTCATCTTCCCTCATTAGTACCAAAGAGCTTTTCTGACATAGTCTGCCAGTTGCAGAAGTGGAAGGGCTGGATTTTTGTGTTAACCAAGATCCTGGACTAGGCATATCAGGGAGTCAAGGAGTAATCAGGGAGAGAGAACCCCAGCCTAGAACAGGTGGGAAGCAATTGAGAAATTTAGCTCCTTTCACCCTGACTCTCCTCTGCTGGCAGTGTTGGTAGCATCACTTCTTTCATTTTGCAGTGGCTTGCATGAGACTTTTTGATCCTTGGGGGAATAAATGTCACTCCTTTCAAGCCTGTGGTGTGAAAGAGCCTAGAAGCACAAAGAGAAAATTAAAACAGAGTACAAGACTTCACCTGGTTCTGATGCAAAGTCAAACCAAGCCACTAATGCGTTGTAGTTTCTACCAGCAACCATGACTTTGGCCGTAGCCAAGTGGAACACAATCCACAAGCACTGAAACAGGGGTGAGTGTCCTACCAGTGTGCTTTCTCCATAGAAGTCCTGGAATATGCTGAGGCACAAACGCTCTGCCTTCTAATACTGCCCTTGAGTATCCACAATGATGCCTTCTCTTAGTGCTTTCCCTAGGACCATTACTAAAGCCAGAAGTCTGGCAGAAAAGGAAAGAAACAAAACTGAGAAAGCAAGTGAATGCAGAAGACAACCAGTGAATGGCTGTGAGGGAGGCAAAGGCTCAGAAGTCTGAATTTACTCTCGGTGCCGAAGCCTGCTCTGCATTGGCTCAGGTTGGAAGGAACTGTTCTGTGTAGTTTTGTATTGAGGACTCAGGGAGTGTTGGTGGGATTTTAAGCTTTTCATCCTGATTTTACACCAGTTCTGCAGTTTCCAGACTGGCCGATTTGTGGCAGAATCCCCAGTGGCCCTGCAGAACTGTCTCTCCTCCCCCACCTTCTCTTGCTCCTGAGGGCAGCTTAACTAACTCACCTGAAAGATTATTTATTTGGCAGTAAAAGCTACAAATAAAACACAGCTGCCTAATGAAGACAGCTTGGTAAGTCTGGCCCATTTTTAATTTTAATGTTGCATGTAATCTCTATTCTGGTCTATGGACTTGTCAGTAGTTTTACAACTTCTGATTATATGAGTGCAGTAGGCAGAGACAGCTCAGTGGAAGAGCTGGGAGAGCAGCATTAACGACTGCCTCTGGGGAATCCAGCCAAAGCAGCCAAGGATTTGTCTACACCATCATTGCAATGACAGAAAGCAGAGGCTGAGCAAGCACTCTGTTGTGGTATCCCTTTCACAACCTACCTGTCTACTTATTTATAGATAGTCGAGTAGCCCTGAGCCTTAAACATTAGGGAAGAGGAGACTTCTGCTTCCCCATCCATGGAGAGAGAGGGACACTTCACTGTGTTTTACAGAAGGACAACTGTTACGGAGGTAAAGCGGATACTGGGGATTTGCCCATGGGTGCAGTGCAGAGGGGCAGTGGCAGACATTAAGGTCAAGCCTATAGCCAAGCTTGCAATCTTGGGCTATCCACCACTGCCCGACTCCCCATCCTCAAGCCTATCTCTGCCAGTGGAGGGTCCCATTAATACCAAGCAAGCCAGCCTCCTCTCCAGAGCACTGTCCTGCCAATAAAGCCCTCCAGACTCATTCACCTCCTTCCATTAGACAGGCTTGGTGCTACACAGCTTACAGATCGGAGAGTAAATCCATTTGGAGGCTAAGGATTTTCTGACAGAAAGATGGATACAGAGAAAGCAGTTTCCTTCCTGGCATGAATAGAGGCAAGCATAAAAGGGCATGTGCATAAAAGCTCAACGCTGTTCCCGTTCGGAGCTCCATGACCTCATCCGTCCTGCATGGCTTGCTCTCCTGCCTGCAGAAGCCCTAGGCTCACTGCTTCCGTTGTGCCATGAAGGATGCTCTCCTCCACTGCTCAACGAGCACGCCGGCCTTTCTGCTGCCCTGCTGCAGTGGGCAGCTGTCGTTCCTCCTGGCAGGGAAGAGAACACACTCAGGAATGAATGCCTGGAGAGCACAGAGGCTGTCAGTGTTAACACCACCGCAGGCTGAGGGAGTTGGATGCTGTCTCACAGATGGAGTCTTGGAAAGGAAATGTCAGCTTTGCTCCATGGGCAGTTTTGCCAACCCAGGATCAGGGTTGAAGCAGTCAGCAAAGCAGCATGTGGAACTCTCTTACTCTCCTGGGTGTTGTGATGGTCAGCAGGAGCAGTCTCAGCCCTGAAAATTTTGCATTCCTCATAGCCAAGGCAGGAGCTACCCCAGCTTTTATGGATAGGAGAATTGGGACTGGGGGAATTATACAACTGACTTACAGCGAGTCTATGGCACATCTCAGAGTTTTATCCCAGTCCTCCATCACTTTGCCCCTCCCAGGACTTAGAACAAGGTTCAATCAAAGCTGCATCCTTTCTCTTTACAATGGTGTAAATCAGGAGCGACTCCCTTGGAAGTACGCTGTCCTTACCTGCCTAGCAGCCTGCTATAAGGTGGTGAGCTGTGGGGCCGCACTTAAAGCCTGGCCTCAGAGGCAGGCATGAGTTGGGAAGGTGGCCAGAGAAGATGCTTCTGACCCTTCAGTCCCCCAGCCCTGGGCCTGCAGGCTCTTTCCTGATGCTGGGCCCCTTTTCTTCCTGGGCAAATGGTACTGCAGTGCAAAGAGTGCTTGGATAAGGTCCACAGGCATCAACCCCCAGTGAGAAAGGAGTGGTCTCATTCCCCTGGCTCCCCTCCAGGGACCAGCATGTCAGCCACACAAGATGCTTCTTGCATGAAGTGCAGAAACTGCCACCAGCTGTGGAGCTGGTGAAAACTAGTCCAGCCGTTGACAAATCTTTCTCTGGAGACGACTGACTCAGAGGCTGCTCTGCCTCCCAGGCGTCTCCTGTCGTGTAGGCCCTGTCACTTCTGTGTCTCAGAATTAGCCAGGAGGGTTTTCTGCCATCTGAGTTTGACCTTCTAAGGATGTTCAGCATCTTTCAGCATCTGGCCCATTAGGGATATGACATGCTTCACAGATGTGCTGAACAGCAGGCACAGGCTTTGCAGAGCAATAGAGACTTCATTCCTCCTTCTTGCTCGCCTTCTCTTTCCAGGGACTGAAGACACACAGTCTGCCTGACTCCTTCGGGTCGCAGCAGACACTCTGGGAGGACACACAACAGCATACCCAGGTGACTACGATTCTTTTCCTGCAGGAAGAAACATTGTCTCACCGTTCTTGCCAAATGATGCTCTCTAATCTTCATGCTAATCCTTCATGAGTCTCCAGTCTGGTTCTGCCTGAGGAGGGGTGGTGAAGAGGATAGCTTTTGCTCCGCTCCTGCTACCTTGCAGGACAGAAGCACCTGCAGTCAGTCCTGCTTTTAGCTACTCGGTTATCAGCATGCTGTTAGGAAGCATCTTGCTGCTGCTGCCACCCACCACTCTGCAACCAGACCCCTGGCAGCAGCCACTGTGGGCTTATAGGCATTCAACTACAAAGCCCAGTAAACCTCCCACTGCCTGCAAAAGGGGATCTGCCTCTCTCAGGTGCTGTATCACTGATTTGAGTGCCGCTTAGTTCAGTCCCTTGACACGTTTATCTGTCTCCATCCATAGTGGACATTCCTGTGCACTTCAGGGGCTCACCAACCCGGGCTGCAGTTTGGCTTCGCACCAATACCTGAAGCTACCCTGCTGGCTGGGCTTCCCAAGGGGCAAGGAAAAGGCTTGTTGGTCTTTACAGGTAATTAAATCCGGATTAAAACAAGATCTTACTGGAATCCAGCCTGGGGGAAATTGTAAAAGGCTTCCTGGAAGTGAAGCTCTACAACCAGAGCCCAGGCAGTCCGGTGCCTTTTCTCTGTCTCCTGAAAGCAAGGGGGTAGTGAAAAACCCACAGAGGCTAGTTTGGGAACCTGTCCATAGCCAAAGACCAGCTTGGACGCTCCATCACAACACTGCCCATCACATGCAGCTCTCTGTTCCACCTACAGGAATGGAGGCAGTCATAAGAGAGCCCTGACATGTAAAACAAAGCTTAGTCCCTAATTATCCCTAAAATTTTGCATGCTTGGCTTTGTGGGGCTCCCAGGAGCGAGGTAGCCATCTCTTCTCTCCTGCACAGCTTTGGAGAGGAGCCAGCCCTGGCCTTTCAGCCAGGATGAGAACAAGTGGAGCACTGCACGGTACTCACTCCTGTCGGGCAGCTTCAGATCTTGCTCAGCTGCCTCTCAGCATGGCCACGTCTTCAGCACTCCCACTTGCAGAGGGGTGGTCAGGCTGCATCCCTCTCTGGAGGAAGGAATGACTGGCTCACTGAACCTCAGATTTTTCAAGGAAGGGACCAGGCTGGATTGAGGTGGTCTTCAACTGGAAGGACTGGTTTGCAGAGGTGCTGGGCACCCTGCAGTTTGCTCTTATCAGAACAACTGGCAGGCATGTCCTGTGCCGCATCCCCAGAAAGGCTTTGCTAGGTGAATCTGTCACCTCCTTTCCCTGTGCCTCAGTTTTCCCAACTATAAAATGAGGCATCTATGGGCAAAGCAGTCTGGGCCCATGCCCTCAGTAAATTGCTTTGAAATGCACTAGTGAGGAGTACAGGCTGCTCCCCCTGCAAAGTATAACCCCCAGCCCACCGCTGTCTTGCACACACTTCTGTCACTGACTCCTCCTCCTGCAGCCTGCTGGGCATTTTCCATGGTGTGTCCTTGTGACCAAACAGACATCAGGGCTCACGTTCCTTGCTGGATCCCCATAGCACACACACACACCCCCCCACCCATGCGCTTCCTCCCGGCTGCTGCATAATGGGCCTGAAAACACAGAACCGATATGCAAATCTGACATTTAATTTGGACATGAGAGTTTAATGAGGCTGTGGAGATTCTGCCACTCGCAGCCTCCACATCCTGCAACCTGCAGTCACATTCCCTTAATTGAACACGTCCCCTCTACACATATATGAATGCACACTCACGTGCATGTGCTCTCCAACACAATCCACCCTTTGCAGAACCATTACTCCCAACTGCCCTCTCTGTCCGTGCCTCCTCCCAGACTCCTGGGGCCTTAGGGCAAATGTGGGGACTGTGGTTCTCCAGTAGTCACACCTGGTCTTTCCAAAAGCATCTCAGTTTGGAGCAGACAAACATTTTCCCACCCCAGTTTTGGGACTTCTTTTAAGATAGTGCTTTGGTTTGGTGACTCCTACAGCACTTGGCTATGCTGCATGGCAGGCGGGGCCTCTTTACTCTGAGCCAGAGGGCTGGGGGCATACGGTTTATGAGCTACTGTGTTATCTTGCTCATGAACAGATGGACAATGTACCAGGAACTGGGTCTGCTGAGAGCTGGGGTGAAGAGGGAAGGGCACAGATCACACCTTGCAAGGCCTCTCCTCCCATCCCACAAGACCTGCAAAGCGTTTCCTGCTACAACAAGCACTTCAGTCAGGGAGAATGTATCCCATCTAGCCCCAGTACCAAAGATACCTTTCTATTGGGAACAGAATCAATTCTTCACTTTAACAGCTCCATACCAGCCTCCTCCCTGAGCATCTGTCTGAGCAAAGGCAGCATGGGCATCCCTAGAGTCCCCTTTTTGCCACCCTGCCCTCCTCTGCAAGGTGGGAAAGGAGGAAAAACACATCCTCTCCAATCCACAGGCTCACTCTGACATGAAAGGCACCCCTGGAAACTAGAGCTGAACAGTAACAAATGGAACCACAATTATCTGCCTCAAGGACTGCAACAGCTTGAGACCTCTGTATTGCTGAGAGCCCCAAATACAATGTGCATAGGATACATTGGTCCTGAAGACGGCAACCCGGAATGAGCTATCAGGCCCTCTGAAGAATCCTTAAAACTCCCTGTGAAGACGAAAACAAATAATAAAACAACAAAGCCCAAGTAAAACCCAGGAGCTCCTACATCCAGCAAGGAGATACTCCTTTGTGCCACCTGCCTGAATACAAAGGTTTCCACCAGCTCCCAGCACAGAAACTTCACAGTCCTTTTATTTGAAGAGGATTATGGAGCTGCCATTCAGTAAATGAAGTGCCACTCCAAACGGCTGCACTGTGGCCTGCCCTTGTTCAGACAGAGCGCCTTGCTGGGGCCACAGAAGCTGCAAGCAAAGGCTGCTCCTGGCCTTGGAGCTCTGCAGAGCTAAGTAATGCCTGAGAGTGCATGCACGGGAGCCAGGAGAGGGGTGAAGAAGCAGGAGGAGAGCTTCTTTTTGTCATTTCTACTGCTCCTCTGACAGGTACAGCCAGGGTTTTCTTCTTCAGCAGCCTTCTTTCCTCCCAGGTTGCAGCCACAGCTGCAACTGGCAACTGAAATATAGGTCCTGCTTTCCTGGGAGGGGGCAGAAGGACAGAAGAATACAGGTCACTCCCCTTCCCTGCTGCTTCATATCAAAACAAGTTGCTCCCAGAACCCATTATTGCCACAGTAATCACGGCACCCTCAACACAGCACTGATTACCCAGCATCGCAGAAGACAAACAAGTGAGCTGCAAGCCCCAGCTCTAAGTGTGCCACATTTAATTGCCAGGCTATATGAGCTGGGGAGAGGTCGTACAGCTGGTGAAGAGACAGGGACACCCAGTCGGGGGCTGGAAGGGGGGAATGTGAGCTGGGCCAGGGCAGGAGATCAGCAGGAAGAGGCAGGTACATGGGACCTGAGCTCTCTTCAGCACAAGCAGGCTCTGGGATGAAATATTAATGCCAGCATCCTGAGAAGGCAGCAAGCAGCGGTGTCTGCACCACTTGGCTATGAATAAAAGATGGTCTTGAAAATGGGGAAGAGCAGCAAATTAATTAATCGAAGCAAAAGTCTCTCCACTCCTATTAACGAACAAGCCTGAAATCCTCCCACATGCAGCTCAGCTTGGGGAACATGCAGGGGCACAGAGGGGAGAAGGACAGCAGAGGCAGGGTCTTCTCTCAGTGACCTGGAGTCTCCTACTGTCCAGGGGTGCCTTTAAGCTCAAGTTCAGGTCCTGATTCAGCTCTCCATCATGTCTAGCATGCCAGCTTTGAGAGTTCAGCCTCTGCAAGCTTGGACTCCTCACCTATGCCCTGGCTCCCTCAGGTTTTAACTCCAAGCCCATGCAGGCTCCTTCTCAGATTGCTGTCTCTGCAGTGACCCTGAAAAATGGCCGTCATTTCCTCTTCACTCACCTCCTTCCTTTCCCTGGGCCAAAGTCCCCAGGACCAAGGTCAGGGGGTCCCTCTGGACACAGGATTCCTGGGCCCCAACACCCTCCCAAGGATGCAGGGCTGGTGAAGGAGGAAGAGGAAGGAGCAGCTGCAGCTGAAACAGTGCCAAGTAGGGGGTGAGGTGGGAGCTGCAGCCAGGGTCCCAGCCCGAACACCAAAAGTGGCTGGCAGGAGAAGGTCGAGGTGCTGTAAAGCTGCTGTATCACGCCAAGCAGGAGCCAATACATTGCACCAAGAGGGGCTGAAGGAAAGCTGCAGATTCCTAACCCTGCACTCCAAGAGCTGCGTCGGCTGAAATAGCCCAGCACCGAGCCAAACCCCGGGGGCCCAGCCAGCTACTCCCAGGCGAGCCAGCAGGAGGACAGGGCTCTCTCCTGGGGGTCAGGTGCTGCGGGAGGGCTCAGAGTTGCTCCTACCTACAAGAGAAGACAATCCAGTTTCCCTTCAATCAGAGCTGGGAATTTTCTGGGTGCTGCTCGGTGGCTGCCCTGCCCAAGGCTAATCCCTTATGCTGTGCCAGCTGACTGGAAACAGAGCAGTGGGGGCTGCTGCAGATGGAGAGCCACCCTCAGCACCAAGAGACGACTGATCTCCTCTACTGAAGCTTCGCCCATAAATTATAGATTTTAAGCAGTGTTTGTTTAAAATATTCAGCTTGCCACTTAAAAAAGAATACTCATACACACCAGGAATGGGGAGAAGGATGAGGGGTGGGGGCTGCAATCCCAGTTGGAGGAGCGGGAGGGAAGCAGACAGGAGAGAGGTGTTTCCTCGACCCGGTGGATGTGCTGTCCAACACGTGAGCCACCTGCACTGCAGCTTTGCCTGCCTCTCCCTCTGGCACACAGCTCAGGCCCAGCAAAGGTCTGCAGGAGCAACAGCCCCTGCTTTTTCCATCCTGCATCCCAGTGTGCAGGTAATCCCACAGGCTTCCCTTCGAGCCTGCAGGACAGCATTGTGTTTGCAAAGTCAGAGCAAAGACAGCTCAGGTGCTCTGAGGGCAGGAAGGAGGTGAGGAGGTAGGAAAACATCCCTCTCCACGCACACACCCCCTTACCTAAAAGCACAACCATGTCTTTGATTAAAAACTCAGCTCTTCAGCTGACATGGCCAAGAGGCAAGTCTGTAGAAGGTGAGATGCAGGGAGCAGCAGCCGAGATATTTCTCATCAATGAAAAACGTTCCTCTTCATCTCTGCTCTGGGCGCATCCCAACCCTGCCAGAGCCTGTATTGCCGCCTGATGGTGAAGAAGAGGCAGGGCCCTGCTGCAGTATAAAGGGATTTCTCCTCTAGGTTGCAGCACTTCCCAGGCTAAGGCAGGCTCTCACTATCTTCTGGGGTGGATTTCACATGGAAGAGACTGCCGATAGCTTTGGTGAAGAGACACGACCTTATAGAAGACGACTAACGGCATACTTCAGCTTTTCCTGCCCCAGGAGGCTCACTTATATACTCAGGTACATCTTGCAGTGGGGCATAGGTAGCAGCAGTCCAACTGCAGAGAGATGTTCAGGAAGGCACAGATCTCCTCCCAACAAACCCAGACACACCAAAGGGCTGCTGCTATGCACACATGCTGCCCAGCTCCTTATGTAAAGGTGTTGGAGGAATTCTCAGAAAGACAAAAGGCTTTCACTGTTGTGTGCTCCGTGCTTGCTGTTTATCGAGGCCTCTGCCAGGAAAACTGAAGTGGCTGGAGGAAAACAAAGCAGTTACAGCCAGGGTACCTAGACATGCCATTACCTGTATTGTGTTGTAGCAGCACCTGAGGGGAGCCTGACCCACAGCCTTGGCCTTGCTGCACGAGGTGCTGCGGAGAGCTTTAGGAAAACGCAGCCTAGCTGAGGTCAGTGGAAGGTGAGCAGCCATGCAGGGTCTCGACCTTGCCCAGAGGAGACAAACAAAGTTCACCTTTAATAAAAGGAACCCAGCCCAGGGTCAGACAGAGCTAGCTTCAAATCCTGGCTACCCCACATCTTCTGTGGTTTTATCAGGCTCACACCCAGCTGGGAGCTGTCTGTCCCGAGCCTCAAGTCCGTAGCTCTGTGGGATGGATCTCCCTGTGATCTGACAAGGGCTGGCTGCCAGGACCACCAGCCCAGGGGCACTCTGCCTTTCCTTCCTGCCACCTGGGTGATGTTCCACACCCAGCTCTCCTCCTGGCACCTCATGTGCGTGCATGTGCCTGGACTGCAGAGACATCTTTAAGCAAAGATACCTCCTTCTAAAGGGCCCTCCCAGGCTCACCCTAGCATGTAGGTAACCTAGGACATGCCCTGTGGCTCATCCTGTCCAGGGAATATTAAGTGCCTGCCTGGGAAAGCACGCAAGAGGTTATCCAGGATGATCCTAGTTCCAGCAAGAGGCAGCTGGGTGTTTCAGTCAGTAGGCTCTGGGAGTCTGCAGCTGAACCAGCCTCACCAGCAGCTTAAGCACACTTCAGGCTGGCTTCACCTCACTCCCTCCTTAGCTGCAGGGGGGGGGGGGGGGGGAACACCCTGTGCCCCCAATAGGCAGAGAAAAGCTTGGTGCCTTGTCATGTTTCCCATGTGGCAGAGACAGAGGAAGGGAGCACAGCAAGCCCTGGAAAAAAACAGGCAAAACTTCTCCACATACCTGCTGCCTCCAAGGGTGCTTCTGGGCTGAACCTCCCACAGTCCCTCCTCCAGCAGCACTCTGAGCATCCTGCAGGGCTTGAGATCTTTGCTCACCTGGTCTGTTCACCAGCATGTTCCTTCTGGCCCTAGCATTTTGATCTAGCAGGAAACAACCAAATAAAACTCACCAGGCCCAGCCTGGAGCTCAGCAACATGGCAACTGTGGAGACTGAGGGTCCCCTTGAGTTTCCATACAGCTCAGAGGTTTTCCCAGCCCACAGAGACTTGAATTTGGCTCCCCTCCTGCCTGTCCCCCAGCCAGGCAGCATCATCCCCTGGCCAGCCACAACCCATTTGCCAGCAGATGGCAAAGAGCCATGGTTGGCTGGGGTCTCCCAGCTGGAACCAGGGGTGTTCTGGCTGGAACATTTTTGCCAGTAGCCAGCTCTGGCCTGCTCAGTTCCAAAACAGGGAGTCAGGGCTCCTAGTTTCCCCACAAGCAATTAAAATGCACCAATAAGGCCAGGGAAGGACTGATGCTGAATGAAAAGTCTACTAGTCTACCAGAGATTCAGAGGAAAGGCATGAAAAAAAGCCCAGAAGATCAAAGACTCAACAAGCACCTGCTGATCATTTTAACTAGACTGTCCACTCCTTGCGGCAAAGTCTGTCTTCAGGTATGCCCAACGCCTAGACCAGGCCAGGGCTACTTGCATTGCCAATACACCCAAGGAATGGGAACACTAGCCCTGCTGCTGCAGCCCCTGTGGACATCGGCGGAGGGTGGGGTCCGTACCCCACAGTGCAGAAAGACCTAACACCCCCTGGCCACGCCTGAGCCCAGCTCCCATCTGTGACCCTGGCAAGGCTGTGTTTCTTGCTATCCCTCCGAGGAGACACTGACCGTTCTGGCAAGCTCTGCACTCTATTTTTAATAAATTAGCCCCGAACTCCATTTGCGTGGATAAATATAGCATCAACCACTCTGCCAAGCCGTTTTTCTCTTGGTTAACACATTCATCCAAGCTGTTCTATTTGTCTTTCCTCCACAGACTCATATTCTTCTGGATTCATTTTGTCAAACAAATTGCACAAGCTGGACTGCCCATTTACCCAGTGCTGTTTGATTACAGGGGTTATTTATGAAACAGCAAGACATATGGCATTAAGCTTCTTAATAATAATAATAATGAGAGAAGGGAAAGGGGAAAGCACTAGAAGAGAGGAGGGGGAAAATGTTTTTTATTACACACAAAAGCTCCTGCCACGGGTGATAAATTCCAGACACTTTTTCCAGTTGCTCTTGTGCTGCTGGCATGATGAATGTCTTGGGCACCAGCATGCAGCTCGGCTGCAAGAGCGTGGCCACAGGCTGCGAGGCAAGGAGGGAAATGCCAGAGCATACACACACATGGTGAGGCTGGCTCAGGTGTGCAGGGGCCGCTGGCTGGCTGTCACCAGGCTGTTCACTTCCCAGGAGGGCTCATGCTGTTTGCAGTGATACAGACTGCACCCAGCCCTGCCTGCCATCAGCACCATGCCTGGAATCCCTCATATAGAAGGCTCAGAGGGCGGGCAGGTCAGACAGCCATCCAGCATCTTGCTAGTCCCCTGCCAGCATTGCTCCTCCCAAAGCCCAGCTGCTACAATCGAGCAATCCTGTGTTTGGGGAGCAAGTTATCTTCTCACTCTGTGTTTGCAAATCACAGCCTGACAAAAGAACATAGCACAGAGAAGAGAAAGCCTCAAACTACTTACTACTGAGCACTCAAATCTTGTAAAAACTGCATCTATAGCCCAGTGAGAATCTAGGCCAGGTCCTCTCCTTCTCCTACATTGTTCCCATGCTGAATAGCCTCCATATATGCATCTAGTTTTTCTACTGCAACCTGTATAATTTCCAGGTGGTACTCAGACTGCCCAAGATATTTAATTTCTGCATAGCTAAACTGCTTTTGCAGCTGTTTCCCCCTCTTCTTTCTATTCAGTCACTTACTCCTGAGAAGTTTGGGACCACTCCATTCACCACAGGCAGAGCTCAGCTAGGTCTCTGAACTCATCTCCCTCTGACCTACCCATCCTGGCTCTAATGATGGCTTACTGCAATTCAATCAAAACTTCTTCCAAAGGAAGATGCTTGATTAAGGGCCTGGGAGACCTTGAAAGTAGAGTCATTCCTACAAGAGGAAGGTAATTAACTTTTTTAATCAGTGGGCACTGATCTCAAGGTCTAGAGAACAGAGTGAGCAGCAAACTCGCTCCCACAGATACCTAGCGGAGCCCTGCCACATTACTGGAGACCCCAGGGAGAGTGCTGGGAACTGGACTTGGTACACACCAACCTGCAGAGCCGCTGCATCATCTCATCCTTCTCCCTGGTGGGAGCAGTCTGGGCCATTCCCCTGGGGCAGAGGCATCTTGTGTTTTCCCCCTCAGCTCCGATGTGAGCAAAGCTCCTGGTCTTCCCTTCTCACGCTGTCCCAAAAAAAGAAAACACACCAAGAGACAGCACCAGTCTCTGGAGATCATTCCTTAGCAGCCCAGACTCCCCTCACTGTCTTACAGGGAAGACCCTGGCAATGGGATAAACAAGCTCAAACACCGAGACTAAAGGCTTTCCCCTGGTAGATGCAAATGTTTCTGCAGTACTAGCCTCAGCTCCTGCTTTCTTGTTCATCAGCTGGCACAGACCTGGGGATGCGGGGCAGGCAGAGTTAATCAGGCCTCGTTTGTGATTACAATGAACTCTTGCATTTCATGGCCTGCATCCTAAACCTGCTTTCTAATTCCCCAAGGGAGAGGGATTTACACTTTCAATTTTATGTCTAGTTAGTTAATGGTCCATTACTGTCAAAAGGATCAGTAGCTAGAAGTTAAATCCTACAGGATTTACAATAAGGAAGAACCAAAGGCTGCAGAAGAAAACGTGCCAGACAGAGGGCACAGGGAACATAGAGGGGTATTTGCAGGTCCTCAGTGCTATGACACTAGTGACTGGACACTGGCCCAGTGACAGCTCTAGAACAAGGTTCACCAAATCACTCCCTGTTGGCTGCTTCTCCATTATATACTGTACCAAGTTTCTGCCTCGAGTATCTCGGTGGAGAAAGTTTACAAGCAGGCTGCCAGGAGCAAGGGAATTCAGGCAGAGTAAATTCCTCAGCTTCCAGCAAGCAGGGATCTGAATTGCCAGCCACAGAGAAAGGTCCCGCTCTCCATATTGAGCCAGGTACCAGACCCCCATCCTCCAGCAGGATTCACCACTGAGACTGAATTCAGCTGGGGCAAATAGGCACTGTGCTGGCTCTGCATATCTCCTGCCTGCCCCCATCTTGCAAACTCTAGACAACCCCAAGTCTGCAGAAGACAGTGTGACCTTACTTGAGCATGGTCTGTTAGGGTCTCTGCTTCCCTACCACTAAAACTGAAGTAATGGTACTCCAACACTGCTGGAAACTAGAAGGACTGAGAAAGGCAATGCATTAGCACACACAGTACAAAATAGATCTTGATGGGACTCCAGAGTCCAAGCTACCTCTGCTTGTTCCCAACATCATCCCTCCTTAGTCTCGCTCATAGAAAAATACAGAACTTGAGCATGGCATACTGCAGCCCTCACCTTCCCAAAATGATTCTCCAGAGCCTCTCCAGGGGGAAGTCAGGTCCTGTTTCCCCAACCCCAGGGCCACTGGCCAGTATTGCTGAGTCACCTTGAAAGCTACGGTATTTCCACAATGCCTCAAGTAGGAGGCAAAATGAGAAGGTGTTCACCACACCTCAGCAATACTTAGGTGAAGGTAGGCTACTGCATCCTATTAAATTGCATGGGAAATCAGGTGTCCAACACTTCGTTAAGCTCTAGCCTATGTACCATTAATGCCACTCACAGAAAGATCCCAGCTCTGCTGTAGGTAGAAAATTATGCAGCTACCTCTGAAGCAGGACACTGTGACTATCCCATAGCACAGAGCAGCAGTCCTTGCTACAGGCAACAGAGACTTAGAGCAAAACGATAGCTTTGGCAGGACTGGAATGGGTTTGCCTTGTTCGAGTTGAATTCCTCCCCTCTCCCCATCAAGATGCCCTGAAAGGTCTCCACTTGCTTAGCAAGACAAATGCTTCTGTGAAGTATACACAAGTCTGCCAATAGCCGCAAATGTCCATCTGCTTCCGATCCCATCCCCTGAGATGCATGGTGTTG
This sequence comes from Astur gentilis, assembly GCF_929443795.1. NCBI lineage: Eukaryota > Metazoa > Chordata > Aves > Accipitriformes > Accipitridae > Astur > Astur gentilis. The sequence goes on from NC_064884.1 coordinate 5,676,250, forward strand.
CTGCTGACAGAGCAGAGGCATTAAAGCAGCTACACTGAATGGTCTGTCAACATCACAGAGCTTGCTGTGCAGGGGTTTATAACCTGCCCATAAGAACACGCTCCAGGCTGAAGCACGGCAAACAAGGTGCCCATACCCTTTGAGCAGGGAAGTGTTACTTCCTTTTTATTTTGCAAACAAGGAAACATTTTTTTTCTGCTGCCTGAATTTTTTCTTAGTTGTAAATGGTGCCAAAGAGACAGAGCTTGGCTAGATGGGGGACAGGAAAATATTTAAGTGATCAAAGAACAGTTACTGATTGTGTTTAGCAAGAGACTGGAAATGATTTTATAGGTCAAGGTAGCTTGAGCTGCAGCCAGCACTGTGCAGTTCCGAGATCTACAGCCATCAAGGCAGGTTCAGAGTCCTTCCTCAGCCTGGTCCATACCTGCAGAAGAAGGGCACATCAGGCCTGGAAAGACAATCCAGGAGAGCTCCCAATCTAAGCTCCTAGCTCCCTTACCACCAAACACAGGTATGCCAGCAATGTTGCTGGCCCTGGAAAGCCTGGGACAGAGAAGTAGACTTTGACACTGTTTAAAGACACTACCAGTCTGGCTTTCCAGCAATGCTATAATTCTCTCCCTGCCAGTACTCCCCACCAAAGTCTGCCTTGCCTCTTTGATCCAACTGTACAGCTTTTGTGGAACCCATTACAGACACCATATACATCATTGCCAGCATTCAGAAGTTGTACTGCTATTACTTTTAAACATTTCTTCTAGTAAGCATCTAAGAGATCAGCATTTTTTAATTTCTTCCCACTCCCCGTTTTCTGTACAGCTAGGAGCACTCCTCCGCACTGAAATCTCTGCTTCTCCAGTAAAGCCCTGCCTCAGTAACTCAGGCCTGCTAGCATACACACGAAATAGACCTGTACAACTCATGACAAGATGAGTCTGTAAAGCTCACTTTCATCCCTCCTGTCTACCCTACGAGGGAAGACAAAGCTAAAGCCTGAAAACCCAAAGATCGTTTAAAAAAAAAAAAAAAAGTCATCAAAACCCACTCGATCAATGGACTACAGTTCATAAACAAAACATAAGACTTTTGGCTTCTACAATGCCTTTCTCTTTACACATAAGAACAGACCACCACAAGAACTTAGCATCCAGCCTGCTCCACCCCAAGAAGCCTCACAACAGTTAGGGAAAACAGCAGCACTACACTGGTTCCCACAAGCACACTGCAGCAAAAGGCAATGCTACCCTCTGGTGCTTCCTAGCAAAATAACCAGCCTGCCCACTACACACGAGAGCTAATGAAGGGGCTGCAAGCCAGGGATGCTAACATCACACTGCTTCTCCCGCATCCCTCCATACAGGCCAACCTACCTGTATCAGCCAGCTTTATCACCGAGAAAGCCATTGCATCCTAAACTCCCTAAGATACTACACTAGAAAGAGATGACCAACCATGCTGACTGGCCCACCCCCTTACCCCAATAACACAGACCACCCTCACCATGGAAAGTGATTAAACACACGCAGCAAGGTGCAAGGGACTGTGCTCACGCTCACCTGTGCAGGCCAGGGAGCTGTTTTCTTCCCCTCCCCCTGTTAAAGCTGTTTCTGACTCGGCTGGTTTCAGTGGAAATTCCCTCATGTATCTCCACAGCAAAAGCAATTAATGTAGTATCAAGGGGAATGGAGGGAGAAGCTAGGTCTATCAAGTCATTGCTTTGCATGAGGAGGGCACATGGAGACTTCAGGGCAATCTTTGTTGGCCCTTCGCACTCGATTAGTTCATATTTACAAAGCTTTGCTTCATTTGGATGGAGCTTTTTGTGATTTATTTCTAATATATTTTCAGAAATGTAGCCCTGGCCTGCCAGTACAGACAGGAATTACATAAAAATAGGCTGTGGTTTGGTTCCTAGACTTTATTTACTATTCTTATAGTAAACAGCAGATTACATTGTTTGTGATACTTAATAAACCCCCTTTAAATTAAGTGTGTAGTAGAGCCTTCTGTAGTAGAGTTAAGTGAAAGTAGAGCCTTCCCCTGTGTCTGTGTGCATGCATGATTATAGTAGCAATGTTTTCCTCTGACAATACGTGTTTTTCATCTAATTCTTTCCCTATCTTTCTCATTTTGCCCATCTCTCTGTCCCTGCTTCTGATTTTCACCAGCAGAACTTTGTGGTTTTCCTTTGGTTGCAAATAACATGTTCTTTGGGGTTTTTTGAGTTAACTAATGTGTGGCCTCAGAAATACCTGTGAGTACTTCCTTCAAGTTAAGAAATAGCAAGACAAGAAAAGGAATCTTATTGAGTAAGATGCATAGAAACACACATATTTCCCCTGCATAACAGCTGCATAGATTCCAATGACATGTATTTTGAGGAATATATTTTCTCTAATATTTCCTAGCCTTTGCCTAGATTGTGGTCAGGATCCTAAACATTGCTTTTGGGGGTATCTTGCCCAACACATGTTTTGACTGAAACCTGAATCTCTTCAAAACAGAGATTCACAACATTAAAAAAAATCACAACATAAAAATGTTAATCTATAGCATGGAAAGAGTAAAATGACGTGTTATGTTATGACTGACTCATCACAAACACCCTCCACTGCTCTCATAGTAAAGAACTGTGCAAATAAACATAGTAAATAAAGTGTGTAAATAAACATAGTTAATGAAATCAAATGATTGACTTTACCCTTGCAATAAAAACCTGAGAAACATACTTTTTCAAAAGGTTTCTAAGTCAGCGTACAAACATAAATAGCAATTTTTTTTTAATAATCTCATGTTTATAAGTTTGTTTTATAAGCTTTATAATCTCATGTTTTATAATCTTATTTCAGGATTTTGAACATGTCAGAAGGCTCAGTTTCAGCAATCTAGGAGAATATTGCAATACTCAGACAGGCCAGTGCTTTGTATCCAGAAACTTCAAAGCAATGAAAATTACAAATTCAGTTGCAGGGAGAGGAAGGATGCAGCCTTGAAAAGCAGAACTAGAAAGAGATAGCATAAATCTTTTTTTTCCACATTTTTTCCTACCATTGTACAGGAAGGGTGGAGAAGGGGGGCTTCTTGATAAGTTGTTTTTTAAAAAATACCAAGGAGACCACTGAAAAATAGCAATAACTTCCTGGTCATATACTATACAGTGATAGTATTTTTGTCTGTAAAGGGTCTAAAATATTTTGTTTAGAATTCAAGTCCAGAACGATATAAATGCAAGGGTGAATGGATTTGCTCAAGAAATGAGGCTGGGCTGCACCTGTGTGCTGTTAATTGCCCCTCAGGTCCTGCCAATGAGGGCTCCTGCCCCCAGCACTCCAGGAATGCAGCTGGGATCTCTATAAGTAGCTTCCCAGCAGCAGGTAAAAGTTTCTGTTTGTGCTGCAGCCTGGTGTGAGGGAGCTGAGAGGTGCTGGAAGGGTCTTAAATGCATTCAGGATTAAGGCTTCAGAAAAAAACAGCCATACACAGGTATTTGGCTGGAGGTTGGATGTAAATGTTTTCAGAAACAGAGTTCCTAAAATATCTTTTGGTGTTGTGGACTTAATAACGAGCTTACATTTTACTTAAGTGGTTACTGGGGGGGGGGGGGGTGGGGTGGTATTCATCAAGTTTTTTCTAGCTCTGAGTTAACCATTATAATGCTGAGGGAGGGTCAGTGAGGCTGGGCGGTCCTGGAAGTGTTGTAATGCAAGTGGGAGCTGTGTCTGAGCAGGAAAATTGAGTAGCTCATGGAAGGGGGTACAAGGGGTGGTGCTTTAGCCTTAGCTTAGCCTGGGTGTTGTGGTGCCTGCTGTTGAAAAACAGATGGTTTGGTGCCTGGGAAAATGTGGGTACTTGAAAAAGATAGTAGATGATCACTGTTCAGGAATGGCTTTGGGACCTTTTCGTAGAGCCTTGTTCCCACTTTCTGGCTAGAGAGATCTTTGGGGGCCTTGGGGAAGTCTAGAGGACTGCTGAAGGGAGGCTGGTTTGCCCCATACTTTAACATAGCAACAGACAATGATGATAAATCTTCCCTGTGCTTGGTAAGACTGGGGGAGCAGCTGCTCTGAGTCTGTGGAGTATGCTGGTGGCCTGTTCTCTAGATCAGATTTGTCAGGCAATATAAATGGTCTCGGGGGATGCAGAGTCTAATCTGGGGGTAGGGGGGACGCACTTTGCAGCACTGAGATGCCCCTTGGGGTTAAGCCTGTGTTAGCAGCTTGCTTTGGCTTTGTTTAGGCCAATTTTCAGTGTGCTTACTCTGGGATAAATGTGTGCAACCTTCTGCAGTGGTTTGACCCTGGAGGCTTGAGTGGGTGTGGGGGAGCTGAGCCCCTGCCTTCCTGGGAACATTCTGCTGGGTGTCAGGTCTCTGCTGCATGTGCTGCCTCTTCTCCTTCCTGAGCAGCACTGGAGCCATAAGGGGTGGGAGGCTGGTCCTGGGCTGCCCTAGAGTGCGGGCTGGGAACTTTCCAGGCAGCCTGCCTGGCTAAAGGCCTTTTCAACTGCTGCGGGCACAGGCATCTCTTGTGGGGCTCACTGGGTACAAAATAATGCCTTGAAAAGCCTAGAAAAACTACTGGAGAGAGACAGCTGCTCTGCCAGACCTGGCATTGCATGTCACTGCTGGTATTTGTGTATTGTCTGCTATAAAGCTGTCCCCTGCCTTGAGACTATTCCCTTTCAACACAATTTCTAGTACTTTTTTAGAGTATACCTGTAGCAGACTGCTGTTTTGTATTCATTTGTACTGTATCCACATGTTGATGGATCACCTGGCAATGAAGGCATTGCCCAGACCAATGGACAAACAGATCTTAGTCCCATTTGCTGGCACGTGCAGAGCTGTTTGTGTTTGCTGTGTCAGTTCTGGGAGCACAGATGATAGCCTATCTGGCATAAACCTGCTGGGACAAAGCTTCCTTCAAAAAAAACCCAACAAAACACTGGAACACACCTGAAGCAACAGAGTGAACTTACTGTGCCAACATGAAATGCTGAATCAGTGTATCTCCAACCTGGTAGCAGGCACCCAAGGCCTGGATGTGAGCTTGCAGTGCCACTAAACATCAGCCCTTTAACTTGTAAGAATGCCAAGACTCTAGAGAAGATAATTCATGAATCGGCTATGGGGGCCCTGCTTTGTTTTGCTCAGGGGTTCTTTTTGAGGCTTGGAAACAGAAGTCTCAGCTGAACTAGATAGCTCACCACCTCACCTGTGAGGCTGCAATATAATCCTGGCCTGCCCTTTGCCTATTGCCTTCAGTCTGGTCTTCAAAGCTTCTGTGCAATCCCTTTTCCCACCTGCTGTGCTGAGAAATGTGATGGAGTAGGGGGACTTGAATGCCACCCTGATATTCCAAGTACACCGACTCAATGCTCAGAGCTTTCCCTTCTGTAGCTGCCTGAGTAAGCTGAAGGGTATGGCCAGCAGGAAGCCCTGTGGTGTTAGAGAGTCCTGAGTAAGTTTTATAGGTGGAAATCACTTAGCCCTGGTGCCTCTGCTGACTCAAGGTTGCTGGCATTTATCTTGGGCAGTTTTCCCCACCCCTTAAAAATGACTGCAGTAGTTGCCTGGTCAGATAGGATCCCTGGGAGATTACCAACAGGGTTGCAATCTGATCCAGGACTTTGTCTAAAGGAAAATGTACATTTTCCTGCTAACCATGAGAACCCCTGTGCAGGTGGAAAGATCAGAGAGATCTGTAACAGAAATGCTTAAAAATACATAGGGAGCCAGCCTTATTTCCTTAACTTTTATAGCTCTTTCTGAGCATGCGTTCCAGTGCAAAGTAGCATACTCCCTTTGGAATTATTACTGGCAGAGGAATGATGCTGCCAAGATGTTTGTTCTGAGAAAACAGCAGTACAAATGTGGAAAAGATTAAAATGGATATGTTTATGTAAAAATCATCTTAATCGGGTGCATGTGGCTGAAAACTTGGGGAAATCACATCAGAGCACGTAATGTTTGTTTTGATTTACTAAATAAATAAAGGAAATGAGAGAGCCTCTTGTGCTAAACCCAGCTCTAGAATAGCCTGTTGCCTGGCTGGAGCAAAAAGGACGGACTCCACTGGGGTCTAGCTAGGAAGGACAGGTGGAGAGGAGAGGTGCAGGGGCCGGGACGCTGGTGGGGAAAGAGGTCGTGCAGGTGTGGCGGCAGCGGGGGGTCGGAGCGGGGACAGATGCTGTACCACGACGCGGGGGGGACGACACAGCTGGTGGGCAGAACAGAGGGGGCTCCGGGGGTCACGGGTGCCCCGCGTGTCCCTGCGAGGGTCCCGAGGGTCGCTGCTGTGCCGCCGCGGGCTGCGCGCATGCGTCGCTCCTCCGCGCCGCTGGGGAGGGGGGTGCCCGCCCGCTCTCCCTCGCTCCCGCTGAGAGGCGGGCGACCCGCTTTCCTCAGCCGCTGGTGGCGCGGGTTTTAAAACCGCGATGGCTGACCCTCTCCGCCGTTCGGCGAGACGGACGCAGCCACAGCGGCTGAAAGGCCGGGGTGCGCTTTGCGCGGTTTGCTAACGGGTCTTGGGAGTCGCCCTGGGGCGGACTTCGGGCTGTTGAAGGAGGAGGGAGTACTGGGCAGCTGCCTCGGAAGTCCGGTCGGTGTTTCGGTGGAATTTCTGAGGGAAAAGCTAAGGTAGTTCAGAGGGGACAGAGTGAGCTTCACAGGGGGAAAGCTGAAGTCACTTAGGAGGGACAGAAAGGGGACATTGTGGGGGTAAAATCTGAGGTAGTCTGTAGGGGGCAGAATGACCATTTTGGAGGGAAAAGCTGAGGTAAATTAAGGGGGACAGAGGTGATATTTTTGACAGAAAACCCCAGGTGATTTAGAGGCAACAAAATGACCTTTTTTGGAGGGGAGGATCTAGGGCACTTTGTGGGGAAAATGAGCATTTCTGAGGGAAAGTCAGCCATAACTCACAGAAGACAGAGGCATCATTTTTGATAGAAAATGTGGGATAGTTCAGGGGGGCAGAGGTGACATTTTTAGCTGAAAATCTGGGGTAATTTAGACGGGATTAAAGAAACCTTTTTTGTGGGAAAATCTGAGGTAATCTAGAGGGTACAGAGGGATTTTGGAGGGAATAGCTGGGGTGATTTAGAGGCAACCCACCAGACTATTATTATGGAAAATCTGAGGCACCTCAGAATGGACAGGGTAAGCATTATCAAGGGAAAGGCTTAGGTTTTTTAAGGGGGAACAGAAACAGTATTTTTGACAGGCAAAGTTAGGGTAACTGAGAGGATAGGGAGCTATAGGGGAGAGCTCCATTGTTTATCAGAGTAATATGAGGATAGCAGGGGGTAAGCACATTTGAGAACAACATCTGAAGTACCTTGGGAAGACATTCGCAGCAGTTTTGTGGGAGAAGCTCTGATGTTGCACTATGGTGAAAGTAGTAGAAAGGATGAAGGCCATGCTGAATGAGCATTTTTTATTTGTGTAGTTGTTCTGCCACTAGGCAATAAGGTGCAGGACAGATGAAAAGATGGTCATGGAGAGGGATTTTCTTAAAAAAAACTCATCCAGTTAGGGATTGACTCAAAATAATACCTTAACAATGGTATTTCCCATTATGTGGAGTTCTGAAGCCATGATCCAACAGAAATTCATAGACGTAAACTTCCTGGAGGAAGGGAGCAGAAGGATCAACCAATACCTGATGGTAAGTTCAGCAAGAGGTATACCTGCAGTGAATGGACTGGGCAACTGGAGAGAGAATGTGGCTGGGAAAGAAAGGAGAACTGGATGCATGAAGCAAAAATTGCACTTGATATTGGTTGAACAGGGAACACAAAAATAAAAGGCTATTACTCTAAGAGTCAGTACTTTCTCAGGTGTAGCAGTTAAGAGTTGGTGCTTTTCAGGCCTAACTGTGCCCTCCTTTTGCTGTCTTACTCCTTTTGCTGCCCAGAGAGAGTGGCAACCCTGTAAGGAGGGTGAGAGCCACCATCTCCGCACCCAAGGGGGAAATGGAGCTCTCTGGACCCCAAGCCCGCCCTGTAAGCAGGGGAGGGCTTTTTCCCCACGCTCCCCTTCTGGCCCTGGTGGCTTTCTGCCTGCTGACAGCCTGGCCAGCGTGACCCCCCCGGAGTTGGGGCGTGCCATGGCATTTGTCTTTTGGCCACCCGTGAAGCCCCTTGGCATGTTGAGGCTCCTCTGGCCTCCATGCAGCCCAGGGGGCAGGTCTGAGGCTCTCCTTTCCTGCTCGGGGGGTAGGGATGGCTCCCCAGAGCTTGACTGCACAGAGCTCGCTCTTTCTTCTGGGAAGTTCTTTTTGTGTCTTTGTCAGTGTGAGTAAGCGAGCAAGCTTGTCCTTTAGGCCCCCATTAAAATTGCTGCAGTTTAGCTTAGCTTAGTTTAGCTTAGCTTAAACTTCCCAGAAGGGAAAGAAGGGCTCTGTGCAGCAGCGGGGGGTCCCCTCTGAGCCTGTGAGTGGAGGGAGAGTCCGGGCTTGCCCCTTCTTTCTAAGGATGGGGCAAAGCCACCTTGTCGTAGCGCGGGCAGCACAACCTGCCTGTAGTCTGGGCCTGGGTCTCTGCCTGCCTGGCTGCCTGTCCTGCTGGTGACCTGCCAGCGTGACAGCCCTGTACTCGGGGCATGCATCACAAGCTGTGGAGCCCTCTGTCCCCAGGAGCAGCCCACCTTCCCTGTAAGCAGGGCTGGGGAGGCTGCCCTAGCCAGGTACCAGGAGCGAGCCCTCCCTCACCCTTTAGAGGGTGCAGGTTGAGGAAGCGCTGTGCCGGAGGACGCAGTCCCGCCTTTGGCGCTGCCTTTGGCTGGGGCGACCTCCCTGCTAGTTGGGGTCGAGGTCACTCCTTGGGCTCCTGAAGACGTGGTGTTGTGCTGCAGCCAGGATGGCCAGCCAATAACTGGGGTGCAGGTCGGAGCCTCGGGCTCCATGGGGCTTGTTGGGAGTGTGTGCCAAGCCGCAGGGGACTGCCCTGTAAGTAGGGCTGTGCGTGCCCCCTGCGCTTGGTGGGAGGTGCTTGGAGGGACCCCCTGTAATCAGGCGAGTATCTCTGGCCCCAGCCTTTCGAGGCGTGGGGCCGGGCGTGTGCTCTCCCTGTCCTCCCCCCCCCCGCAGCCTTTGCCCATGAACCTCCACTGCCTGGCTGTTGAGTCTCATTTCTATTGCTGCGGGGGAAGGCCAAGCTCTCTGGCTGCCTGGGTGTCAACCTGCCTGTAATCAGGGTGCGAGTCTGGGAGCCTTTGTGCTCAGCTGGCAGCCTGTGTGGGGTGACTGCCCCGTTAGCGGGGTGCGGGTCAGGGTGCCCCTGAATTGGAGAGAAGGAGCCTCTGTGGGCCTTTGGGACCAGGGCTGCCCTGTAAGTGAGGGCCTGGCCAGTGCCCTGGAGTCCCGGGTGATTTGCAGTCCAGGCAGTGGCTTGAGCACCCTGTAAGCAGGGGTGCAGCCTCTTTGGCCGCTGCTTTGCATGCCCAGCTGGATTTGCCCAAGGTGCCCGCCTCTGAGCCCAGCTCCAGCACTGGCAGGAACTCTGCTGTGCATCACTTTGGTGAGACAAGCTGAAGTAGGAGGGTTTTGCGGAGGTGGGGGCTCTGCGGGTGGACGGGTGCTGGCCAGGTGGTGCCTTGGGGAGTTCCCTCGGCGGGTGTAGGGATCCCTGTTTCTTTCAGGTGGAGGAGTTGGTGCTTTTCAGGCCTAACTGTGTCCTCCTTCCTTGGCAGCAGCTGGCGGAGAAGAAAGAGGCAGCGACGTGTGGAGCAGCGAGGCAAGAGTGAGTGAAAAAAGGAGCGGTGTTGGGCTGAAGAGGGGATACAAGAAGTTTTTCTCATGTGGTGCGATTGTCATTAGTTACTCCAGTGCAGGGAGTTTCTCTTGAGAGCTTCCTTTGCAGGTTGTTTCTGCACACATACGCAGCTGTGGGGAATGGAGTGTCGCAGTGTAATGGTGGGGTTTTCCTCTGGCAGAACTATTCTTTTAGGTTATTTGCCATCCTTTAGATTAGAGATTTTGCGGTGATTTTGTTTCTCAATATGTTTGCTTTTATTGCATTATCTTCCCAGGGGAGGAAGCGTTTGGATCTCAGCATCTGGAAAAACATTGTCCTTCTCTCCATTAACAGCATTTGTGACTTCCCTTTTTGCCGTTACTCAGTGTTCTGGGTCCTCAATGAAATGCTTTATCAAACTCTGTGTTATACCTCTAGCAATTTTTGTACTGAATGTTTGTGTTACTGATGGTCATAAGTTTGTATTAAATGTTCTTGGGGGTTTTTTTACATTTGTAATAGTGGTTGCAGTTATTGTTGTCATGAGGTTGTTGTGTATTTGTCCTAGGTGCTTCTTTGTGGGATCTCTGGTATCATGAAGTGGTGTTCAATTAAGTGGCATTGCAGTACTACAGTTGACATTTTATTTGGCAGAGTTCTGGGACAGCTGGTGGGTGGCCAGAGGCACAGCAGTCCCTCTCCAACTCGTGTGCTGGGCCTGGCCCCCTCGCCAAGCTGCTGGGCAGCTTGTCTGTTCTGGAAGTGGTTCTCCCTGTGGGGGGAGTTCCTGTCCCCAGTGTAGCAGAGGTTTTGCTTGAACAAGAGGATGCACAAATTCCTTTCAACATAAAAAAAAAAGGTAGCGCTGCTCCACTTTGGGTTATGTATTTATGTATGTGTTTTATTCTGCACTTGCTTGTAGATAGCTCTCAAAGCCTATTCTCACAGAAATACTAGAGCAGAGAAGCGGGCAGTGAAGCGATGGGGAGTTTGTGGGGCTGCACAGTGGTACTGCAGTATTTTGGGTGTTTGGAGCGGTGGCTTGCAAGAGCTTGGCTGAACACACTAAAAGGCAGGTGAGGTTCTGCAACTTTGACAGTGTCGCAGCCTGTTGCCAGGTGGTTTGTTTACAGAAAAATATGAAGGCGTGCATTTAACATACCAGATATTGTTAAATTGTTAGAAGTAATGCACAGATTAATAAACCATGTACGTTATCTTAAAAGAACAGGAGAGTAAGTTAATTGTAATCAAATGCTGGCTGGTGAGATCCTGAACTCTGTTAGGAATAAATGTTTAGCTAAAGTGGTTTGTAGCTTCTGATTCTGAACATGCTCAAGCTATCTGAAGCCACACAGAGAGATTTCTTCAGTAAATATAGGTGGAGGGAAATTTACTTTTTTCTAATAAAGACATTTAAAAGTTGCAGAGGTTTATTCATGCATTGCCTCATTTATTTCTAGTAATGGTACACGGCTATACAGTTCTTCATCTGTCAGTACCAGAGAAAAGGGCCTCTAAACAGAGCAGCTATGCTTGTCCCAAGCATCCGGTGTCCCTGCCTTGCCCTGGAAAATACGAAGGGTTTGGAATAAACCCACTGTTCTGAGAGAGTGATAGCTTTGATGCGATCCTCCTGGAGAGAGGTTTTGGTGTCACTTAAAGGAGTAAATTGGCAGCTATTGCAATATTGAAGTGGGATCTCAGAAAGAGCAGTTGGTGCAGAACAGACAGCGCTGCCCAGCGTGGCTGTGGTACCACTTGTACTTTTCTCCATAGGGGTCTCACCAGTGATGTCTTCCTTTCAAGCTGGTTTTTTTTTCGATGCTTGTGGTTACAGAGCAGACAGTAATTACCACCTGTGCTCTTGTCCCTTGAAGTCCTCGAAGTGAGAAGGGTGCTCTTCTGTTTCTCATTATGCACGTTGTGCTACTAGGCCAAACTTCAAATGTACCAGAAATGGAACGGCCTCAGCTTGTTCAGTTACCGATCTTTTAGATAAAGCAGTAACACCTCTGAAAGACGACAAGATCATGATGGGGACCTAATCTTTCCAACATGCAAACCAAAACTGCATTTAAGGTTTATCTTCCTAGGGAAATGGTGGTGATCAGGTGAAACTTAAGAAAGATTTTGCTGTCAACTTATGCTTGTAAATGACTAAGTGCACTCAATACAAAAGGCGGTCCTCAGATTTGACTATGGAGGAAATACCTTTTATTGACATTTTTCAGAAGAATTCAAAGTTCATCTTGGAGTTGGTTTCCTAAGTTTAAGGTTACTAACAGCATTATATGAATTATGCTTATGAGAAATCCCCAACTAAACTTTCCCCAAAACTGTCTGCTATTGATAATTCAGCTCCAGAGACTTGAGCTCTTTCAGTACAGGCAATGTTCTCAAAAGGATACTTTGTGAGGACAACTGAGGCCCATTTAACATTGTTTGTCACAACATGAGAGTTCTAGCCTCTGATAAAAGGCAGGCCCTTTAGACACAGACTCCTTTAGTCTGCTTTACCACTTTACACATGAAGCAAGCCTGTAGCTGGGCAAAATCCCATCATGTCTTGTACCTCCTTCCAATTCTCTCTCTTTGGTTAAGCGCTGAATTACAAAGGCTGTGCTGTTCCTGGCCTGCAGGGCCAGAGCCCTGGCTGAGTGTTGCTTTGCCCTGGCAGAAGCCCACTTTTGAGCAAACTTTGGCTTCCTGCAAGTGCCTGTTGTTGGTGCTCCAAAGGTGTAGAAACGCCTGGGGAGGATCTCAATAGGAGCTGTTGTATTACAGGGCAAGAGACTCATGCTGGGCTAAGGCTGGGTCCTCTTGCCTGCCTTGAGTGACAGTAGGACGGAAACAGCCCAAGGCAACAGCATTTTCAGACATTTGATGTTGTACCACTGTTAGAAACAATCTTCTGTGCTATAGCATAAATGAAGTGATTACTGACTGCTGTCTTGTTGCTTGTAGTAACTCAGTGAGTATATTGAAAAGCACTCACACCAGCATAGTTCTTTAGTGGGTACCTGGGTAACTCCTCCAGTGGTACAATCAAGATTTTTTCTTTCCTTTTCATTTCTAACGCTTACCCCTGGCTTTGGGTTTCTCTTTACAAAAGCTCAGTGATTTATTTTTTTTGATTGTGCTGTCTTTATCTGCAATCTGTCTCCTAGAGACTAGTATTTCAAATCAGAGGGTTGGCCTGGACAAAAAAAAGAAGGAAGGAATTTCTTCATGAGATGTTTTTCTATGGCAAAACTGATGCACAGACGTAGGCAGTTGACCCACTTCCTGTTCCTGAAGGAGACTGTAGAAGAGATGGGGACTCCGGCTTCCTAGCTCTGCTGCAAGAGCCCAGAAACACAAGGTTCTCCAGCCTCCTAAGCAAGCAGAAGCAGACAACAATGGGTAAAAAGCTGCCTGGGAAGCCCTTGAAAAATCCCACTCTGCTCCAAACAATTTGTCATTATGGACTGGGAGGAATCGCTGAGTGACTAAGTACAGCACAAGTCTGGTTGCGCAACCAGATGTGGCTGGAGGGATGCTGGTGTTTGTGGCTCAGTGCTGAGAAGGGTAATGCAGAGAGCAGGGCTTGCCAAGTGCCTCTGAGGAGAGCTGGCATCAGGCTCTGGGCTGGCAGTGCTGTCTCCCCCTTTGCCCAGGTGCTTGGGTGTCCTTGGGGCTGGAGGACTAAGGAGGGGCACTGGCTGCGCAGGGGGAAGCCCTTCCTCACTCAGTCTGAGTACATGCTCCCATTGTCCCCGCTAACAATGGGGGAGATGAGCAAGTGCTGGAGCTGATGACACAAACCCAAGTGCAGGGAGCAGCTGGCTGGCTGCTAAAGGGAAGCACTGTGTGTGCTGTAGCCACAGCCCCTGCCCTTCCAGTGCTGCCAGGGTGAGAGCCAGGCCTCCTGGCAGTCTCCAGCCTCAATGTAGGACTGAGCTCTGTTCTGTGCCTGAAAGGGGCAAACCTGCCTGCCTTTATTTAACCTGTTTCTCTCCAGCATGAGGAGCTTCCTCACTGGCTTGGAGCACAGGGGCGACCCTGCAGCCACCTGCTTCCAGCAGCTCTTCTTCTGGAGAACTATCCGCAGGAACCCATGTGGTGAGAGTTAACCACCCTGTCCTGATGGTTTCTTCCTAAATAAGGAATGCTAATAAACAGTTTCCGCTCCTTAAGGCCCAGGAGGTAGGAGGAGAAAATTCAGGGAAGCTATTTCCATTTTCTGTAGCTTGCATTATTCATCTCTCCTGAGAAAGAGGAGAAAGCTAGGCTGGGGGTGGGGAGCAGAAGCAGTGCTGTGCTCTACGCCCCTTTGTCTGTCCAGCATCTTCCTAGGAGGCCCCTAGGAGCTTCTCCTTTCCAACACAGGTAAATTTTTCCAAAACTAAGGGGTTTAAAGTTGCTCTGGCAATCGGCCACCTGCCTGGGGCTTCTAATGCTGCACAACCTGGCATCAGCCCCCATAGGTACTCCCCTTGATTGCTACCTTAAGGGGGGTGGGGGGCGGTAGTGTGTCACTGGGTAAGGTGTTTAGCAGGTGGAGGAGGAGAGTTTTGCCATCTGAAGTGGTATCTTTTCCCAGTTCTAACTCTCTGTCCATGTTAACTCTCATATGAAGAGCCCATGGGATGTGGCAGTATTGCAAACAGGTTGAATACAAGTCCCCTGGCTACTCACCCTGCAGGTAAGAGACATAGATTTGCAAACTCTGAGCTAGGAGCTGAGTTATTTGCCAAACCTGCTTAGTTTAGTTGGCAGCGATGTTTCTCCTTCCCCCAGGGACAAGTCTCCCTCTAAGCTCAAGCAGAGATCATGGTGCAGAAAGCAGCTTTCCCATCTCAGTAGCTGTGTGGGAAAAAAACTAGCCCCTGCCAAGCACCATCAGGCTGCCTCGCTGGCTGCAATGGGAGGCAGTGAGGAGGAGGCTGGAGCAGGCAGCCAAGCACCACTCCCACTCAGTCTGGGGAGCAGATGGAGCAAGCTGATAGCTCCGTGCCTTGGTCAACCCCCTCTTCCAGGCTGAGTTGGCTCCTAGAGTCCTGGCTGGCTCCCACAAGGATTTCCAAGCCTCCTGCGGGAAGATTTTAGTGGCCCTGGGCAGGAAGGGCTAGAGGCAGACGGAGATGGTCATCCACTCTTTCAGATGGACACCAGACTGCAAGAATTGCTCTGCTCTGGTTGGTCAAGAGAGCTGCACTGCTGGGATCTTGCCTGGTGGCTCCTGGATCTCAATAGGGTGGAAAGGCAGCAGCATCAGATGAAGCAGGGATTTACTATGGGGGAATCCTACACTCCAGAGAATGTTCACTGCTGGCAGCCTCCCTGAGAAGCGTCCCTTCAAAGCAAGCTACCACAACAAGCAAGAGGGCATAACATCACCATTCTGGGGCACTCTTGCATGACTGGGTGTGAGCACAGAGCCAGGACTTCCTGCTAGCCAGAGCGTGCAGACACACAGAGAGGAACAGAGGGAAAGGAGGGATGTTCCTGCAGATGCATCAGTGCAGGGAATGGACCTTACTCCTCACGGGCACTTCCTAGCCCTGGATCACTCACTGTTAGACTGTTAGAAGTCTGAGGTCTCTGGGGCTTCTCTGTACCCAGGACACAGGCATAAAACAGGTAGAAGCTACCACAGAGGAGCCCTGCACACTGCAGGCAAACCACCCTGGCAGACCTGGGGCTTTGTGCCAGCCAGCCATCTCCTCTGCTAGGCTAACATGGCTGCTTGAAGCACAGCAGACCCCAGGCCAGTGCGGCAGCAGGAGCCCTGCCTGCCCCTGTTTTCCGTGGCTGTGTGCTGCATGCAGGAAGGAGGGGAGCAGAGTCTCCTCCACCCCAGCTCTGTGGAGCGGTGCCACAAAGCCCAGGGGCTTCATATCTGGGCCATGCTACATATAGCATCCGTGGGGCCTCGCTGGGCTCCCAGGGGCCATTTTGTCTCTTCAATCAAGGGCAAAGCTTTTCTGCAGCCTCCCTTTCTTGTCCCTCAAAGATGGGGTGGGAAGGGCCTGGGTTTGGCTTAGTGCAGTGAGAAGCATGAATCCTCTGCAGCCCTCCTGTCAGCTGGAGCTCTGGGGCCTGGCCAGCCTGCCAGGCAGAGTGGGGATGTGCAGGGGCAGGTGCTGCGCTACAAGGCAGGTGAGCATTTCTGTCAGTCAAGCCTAGAGCTGCGATCTTTGCCAGATCGATAATACTGATTCTCGGATGCCCTCCCTTACTCCTCCATCCCGTAACTCCCCAGCTCTAATAGCCTTGAAGAGGATGCCAGGGGTCTCTCCCCAGGAGTGCTGCTCCCAGCTCCTCTTGGCCACGATCTCATGTCTCTTCTCCCCAACAATTAGCAGTGGGGGACCAAATGGTTGCTGGTAGGGACCGGCTGCTGCGTGGGCATCCTGCTGTCACGTTTTGAGCAGGACCCAGACTGTACTGCTGTGCAGTGATTCATGAGCAGGAGAGAGGAGGAGACACTCTCTCTTCTTCCCGTGTTTGGGGGTAGGCTGAGGGCAGGGGAGAGATGTTGTTCTTGGGAAGAATGTGTACCCACCTTTCTCTTACAAGAAGGGCATCCCCTGCAGCAAGATGTCCTTGGGGCAAGGCCAGGTTTTAATTGCTGCAGCAGCACCAGACACCGGAGTCATGGTCCCCCTCAGTGCCTCTGCTCCCAGGCTGCCTCCTGCAGTTACTGGGGACGGTCCTTGAGCTACCAGGAATAGTGATGCCTCTGACACACTCCAGTAGAGCAGAAGACTCCCCACATGCCCTGGCTTTCTCTCCAGACAGGAGCTAGGGGCAGTTCAGCAGATCTGAGCTGCTAGCAGAGCTGTCTGTGCCCTGCCTCTGCCTGCTTGTCCGTCTGTCCTGCTACATCGACCCACGTCTGCTGGTATCTGCTCTGCTGTGCTGCACTATGACTGGCTACCTCCTTGCCCCTGTTTATGCCTGGCTGTCTGTCTCTCTGTCTGACACCTGCCACTGTAAACGCTGCCTGTCCCCCCTCTCCATTTGTCTGTCTGTCACTGTTAGATTTTCTCTTCCCCGCCCTTTTCCTTTGGCTGCTATCTGGAGGCCTCTGCATTAGGTACAACTTGGGGACTGATTTTCTCTGGTTTATGGATAGCAGCCAGACTGCAATCTGCAGTGACGGGACTATCCAGCTGGAGAACCTCTGCAAGGAGCCTCCTGCAAATACCTAGGCAAGACGCTCGCTGCTAGCACTGCCCAGAAACTGCACAATCATGCCTGCCTCCACAGCACCACCAGCCAGAGATTTAAAGGGAGCTGAAATCTCTTGCAATGGGACTTGGGCATCTGCATGCCTCCAAAAGCTAGTCCTTCAAGCTTGAATTCCCTGGTTGCCTATGCTCACATAGCTGGGGGTGAGGGTGGGGACGTGGGGGAGACACAGCTTGTGGAGATGTGGAGCTAGATGTACAAGGGACCCGCGCGCGCGTGTGTGTGTGTATGTGTGTGCACATGGTTGTGTGTGCTGCCCCACATCACAGCTGTGTTTGGATGCAGACCTCATGCTTGCATTCATTTTTTTGCACCCTGACAACGTGGCAACACACCTCTTGTGTTTGTCCGTTTGCCTTGCATCGATCTGCTTCCAGTCATCTTAGTGGTTGCTTTCTGTGTCAGTCTGCCATGTCTTTAATCCCATCCTTAGCCAGCACAGTCAGTCTGTACCATCCTGGGTCACCGCTGTAGTTGTGTTGATGTGCACATGCAGCTGTGTATTGACCCCACAGCCTGTCTTCATTCGATACCCAGCTGCCATAACAGATAGGGTCAGGCCTTTCCGCTCCTCATGACAGCACACTGGGAACCCTTCTGCACACTCCCTGGGCGCCATGGGCCCCCCGCCAGCCTGGATGTCTGTCCCGGTTTGGGGGGGGTCATGTAGTGAGCAAGCAGGCAGAGCCAAGGTTTTGTAGAATTAGCAAAACCCCTCTGCACAGCCAGCTTGCAAAACCTCAGCACTCGAATGTCACCTGGGATCAGGTTCTGCTGGAGCAAATAGGACTTTTTGTATCAACTTTCACAGCGCCAGCCCTTTTTGCAGAGCCCAGCCAGGGCATGTGGGAGGAGGTGAGGACAGGGCAGGCTATCCTGCATGCCTCTGCGCCTTCCTAGGGAGCCTTGGGACCCAAACTGCCAGGGAGAGCATCTCCCTGATGCTGCCCTCCTCTCCCGTTATCTCCACCTTGCCTAAAAGCAGGGAAGAGGCCTTTCGCCAGGCTGCTTTCTGGGTCCAAAGATATTTTGCCTATGCAGAGGCAGCTCTGCTTAGCCCCTTGCCAGCCACGTGGCGATGGGAGCTTGTGGGGAGCAAGCCCTTCTCTGTTGTCCTCACTGCCACCAGCCCTGGGCCTAAAACTTAAGGCTTGTGGCCAGTGGCACCACAGATGGAGCTTCAGTTGTGTCCCCTGCCATTCCCGCCACCATTTCCCATGCAGAAGAGACTTGCGTTCCATGGGTCTTTGGTGACTTGGTGCGGGCTGGCCTCGTCGGGCACCTGAGTCTTACTCGTTTGGGCAGGGGGAATACCTCCCCCCTCCTCAACAAAGCCCAAGCTAAGTTCTTTCCACTTCCGAAGCACCATCCTCTTCCAGCAAAACAACTCCCACATTGCCGAGGAGGATGAGGCTTGGCAGTTCTTCTACAAAATGTGATGTTCCCATAGCAATGGGGATCTGTTGCCCTTTCTAGCCTGCAGAAAGAGGGGAACCGGGGGGTGCGGTGCTGGGGGGGGGGTGTGTGTGTGTCCGAACGGGGCCCCCTGCACCCGTGCGTGTCCCGGCCGGGCCACGCTGAGGGGCCGCCCCGGCGGTACCCCCCTGCCCCCCCCCCGCAAGGGGGCTTCCTTACTCCCCAACCCCCCCCTCACGCCACCTGGCGCCCCGGCCTTGGCCCGAGTCCCCCGGGGCCCGGGGCGGCCGCAGCCCGGGGCGGGGGCGGGAGCGGGAGCAGGCCCGCAGAGGCAGGGTCCCCCTCCCCCCCTCCGCGCCCCCCCCCCCCCCCCGGCGCCGCAGGGCCGGGGGCCGAGCCTGCGTGACGCCGCCCGGCCCTGATTTGCTGGGGCCGCCCGCCCGGCCCTTCCCAAACTGCGGGAGCGCCGCGCCGCCCACAGCCCCGCCGGGCAGCAGCGCGGGCAGCACCGGACAGCGCCGGCAGCCCCGCGGGCGGCAGCGCGGGCAGCACCGGACAGCGCCGGGCAGGTAGGTAGGCACGGCCTGGCCCCCCCCCCCCCCACCCGCCTGCTCCGGTCCGGGCAGCTCCGCCGCCCCGCTCGGTTCTGCCGTGCCGCGGACCGGGCGGCCCCGCGGGAAGGACCCCGCCGGCGGGGCATCGGTGGCCGGGAGGGGCGGCGGCGGGGTGGGGGTGGGGGGAGAGCGCGGCACGTCGCTGGCGCCGCCGCCCGGGGAAGGCGGAGGGGGGGGGGGGGGGACGACGACGCGGGGAGGGTCGGCAGCCCTCGGGCGTGGCGGCGTACGGGGCCGAGGGAGCTTCTCGCCCCTGCTCGGGATGCTCTGCCCGCCGGGGAGAGGCTGGTTCCGGAGGGCGGCGGTCACCGAGGGAGACGCTCTGCGGGTTTTTTTTCGCATTGATGCTGGTGCCCCCCAACACACACACACACACACACACACACCCCACCCCACCCCGAGGATCGGGACTGCGGCATTCCTCCCTGGGCACGCCTGTGCGCGCGCCCGCCAGCCTCGCCCCGCGCCGCCGGCTCCCACGCGCTGCCACACGCGTGCCTGCTCCCTGCAAGGTGGGCGGGGGGGCGGACGAGACGGACAGGCAGCTCGCGCCCCGACCCCTCCCGCCCCCCTCGCAGGGCCCGGGCAGAGGCGTCGCCCGTCTCGCTCTTCCTTGCACGGACGGCGCAGCCGGCAGCCCCCGTGCACCCCCGTTTTGCTGGCAGCCCCCCCACCCCACCCCCGAGCGCAGCCAGGTTCCTGGGGCTCTCGGTTTCTCCCAGCCCATCGGTCCGGCTTTCTTCTTCCCCGACGCTCCCCCCCGCCCCCGCCTCCATCCCCGCAGCCTGTTTGTCACCCTTAGCTTGTCACGGTGACGGGCACAGGGGTACCAACATGGCGTGGCCCCGAGCAGGTGGTAGAGACGGCGCCGGAAAGCTTTGCTCTGCAAAAGCCGGAATCGCTCTGATGGTGCCCTCCTCGAGAGTCCTCTCCCTACACAAAGCCCCTGGGATCACGCCGGAGCGAGAGTTACCTGGCTAGCTCTGCTCCTGGCACCGCTGTCAGGAGGAGAGGGGTACAAGGGAGCCAAGGGCTCCCAAACCCAGAGCCTAGATGATCTGAGTGCTTTTGCACAGAGACAGGAGGAATTCCCCCTTTCTGGGAGCTTACTTGCACTGATTTTCTGGAGAAAAGCCTGGCTGTGACCTAGATAGCATCCCAGGACATTCAGAGGGGTGGGTCAGAGCTGAGAAATGACAAAGCAAGGGACGGGGGCCAGTTTCTAGGAACCCAAAGGAGACTTCCTCCATCGTGCCCCTGCCCCCACTTGCAACCTCTTGGTTGGCAAGACTAAACAGAAGGGATTTTTTCTTCTTAGCCAGGGTTCGGGGCTGCAGATACAGAGATCTTTCACAGCTTCAGAGTGAGCAAATGGTTTTGGTATTTCCTCCTAGAATGTTATATGAAAGACCAAAAAAATGCTAAAAACAAAAATCCAGCTGGCTGCGGTGCAGGCAGTTCCTAGCTTTTCCCTGAATTCTTAGCCAGCCTTAGAGGGAGCAAACTGGGGGTCTGCTGTCCCCTCTGCCAGCCTGGAGTCCCAAAGGGGTGATAATTTACCTCCCCCTCCTGGACCTGGCCCCACATCCCCAGCCTGGAGGACTGACTGCAGGGCGCTCAGTGTGTCCTTCAGCCCCGGTGTCTGCTTTGCTGCTCCCCCACCCTCTCCCTCCATTCCGCATATCTGCGGCTGGATTCCCTATGCGGCTGCTTGGCTGAGCTGCAAACCTGTAATTGATTCCTTTCAGCTGGATTGGACTGTCAGCAGCCTTGGGGTTTTGATGGCACATCTGCAGGCCCCTTACCCACACAGACCAGGAGGCAGCCTGAAGAGAGACAGGCACCGGGCCAGGGACCCAGAGGGTGTACTCTGCCACCCCAAACCCTTTCCACCCTGTGGCCGGGCAGGCTCAGCTCAGCCCCTGGAGACTTGGTGCCATCCTTTGGTAGTCTTGGCTCCCTGTCCAGCTGCCGTGTCCCTCCTTCTCGCTGCTCTTGGCCCCTTTCCCTCACTGCATCGCAATGAGTCATCTTTGCTGAGCTCACCCGCTGGAGCCGCAAGGGAGCTGGCAGGCCTGGCGCCTGCCGGCGCTGAGGGAGGGTCCTGAGACACAGCCCTCTGGCCATGATGTGCAGACACCAGGGCGCATCCTGATTTCTCCTGCCCATCCTTTGACTGGGCAGCCAGTCTGGGCACAGGGTAGAAGCAGGGGAAGGCAGTGCACGCAAGGCTTCGCTGCAGGCAACTGCAGGTCTGTGCCATGCTCATTTCATGTCTGGCGTGGGGGAGCCAGACAGGGAAAAGAGAGCTTGGCTGGCATTGCCTGGGGATACGGAAAGGTGATGCTGGCCAGACACGCAGTGCCCGATTCTCTAGCTGGTTCCTGGGCCAGCCGG
This sequence comes from Astur gentilis, assembly GCF_929443795.1. Taxonomy (NCBI): domain Eukaryota; kingdom Metazoa; phylum Chordata; class Aves; order Accipitriformes; family Accipitridae; genus Astur; species Astur gentilis. The sequence continues at coordinate 5,697,654 of NC_064884.1, forward strand.
TCCCTGTGCAGTGAATCATGATCAGGAGCGGGCTATAAAGCATCATTTGTGTGAGAAGAGGCAGCCTGCCCACCTGTGCCACATGTGCCCATGTCTGCACCACCGAGTGCCTGCATCTGTGCGCTGGGGTAATGGCCTGGCTAACTGCCTCTCTCTCTCCCTGCCCAGGCTCCCCTCTCAGTGACAGCCACCGCTGGGCACCTCAGCAGAGACATGAACCCCACCGTCGGCATCGCTGTCATCCTGACAGGTACAGCTGGCCGACGTGCATCCCCTCCCTTCTCTCCAGTGAGCTCAGCCCAGAGCAGCCAGGCAAGGGCCAGGAGGCTGCATGGGCATCCCCAGTGCCTGCTGTTCCCTGTCCAACCCCTGCTTGCCTCTCCCAGTCCTCCAGGCTGCCCACTGCCAGATGATCAAGGACCTGAGTGCCTGCTTGCTGGGCCAGAGCCTCCGGGTGGACTGCCGTTATGAGAACAAAACCAGCAACCCCTTGACCTATGAGTTCAGCATCACCAAGGACAACAGGAAGCACGTTATCCACAGCACCATCAGTGTTTCCGAGAACATCTACCGGAGCCGAGCCAATGTCACCATGCACAAGAACCTGGTGTGCCTCTACCTGCAGAGCTTCACCACTAGCGATGAGGGTGTCTACATGTGCGAGCTGAAGGCCACCAACGACTACACCGGCAACCAGATAAAGAACATCACTGTCATCAAAGGTGAGATGGGCAGCGGCACCTGGTCTCTCTCCCTCCTTCTCAGATGCTCCTTGGCTTGGCAGGGCCAGCAGAGAAATCCACAACCCCCTATGGCATCCCCAAACCCTCCCTGAGTCCCGTAAATGTTTCCCAACCCTTACATGCCCTTCCTACTGCAAGCAGAGCAGTCAGCCCCACAGATGGCCTCGCTCTGCTCCATCTCAGACTGCTTAGCCCTGCCTCTCTCGGGCCCTGCCTCGGGTGCATTGCCCAGGTGTCCTCCCATAGGTGATGCTTCACAGTCAGTCCCAGCAGAGGGAACAAGTCTGCTGGTGAAGGACTGAAGGGGTATGTGGTCCGGAGCAGGAGCGCAGTGGAGATTTTCCATGCATCCCACAGGAGTAGTCCTCCAGTTGCAGAGCCTTTCGTCTTACCTGGTGCCCATCCCCTTGTCACCTCAATCAGGCACAGACAGGGTTATGCGTTCCAGGGTCTCTGTGCCCCCAAAAGTTTTACCGCTACGTGGGCACAAGGTGAGGGGAGAAGCAAGCAAGGGGCCAGGATAAGACTTGCTGCATTTCTGTGGCAGAGAAAAGGCAAGAAGCTGAGTCCCAGCACCCCTTATAACACCCAGCCTGATCTCCGTTCCTGAGGGATTTCATTGCGGCTCTTCTCTCCCTCCCTGTTCCCTCTCCCCACAGACAAACTGGAGAAATGTGCTGGCTTCAGCCTCTTGATCCAGAACACTTCGTGGCTCCTGCTGCTTCTTCTTTCCCTGCCTCTCCTGCAAGCCGTGGACTTCGTGTCCCTGTGAAAGGAAAAGCACACACACGCACACACACGCACACACTCACGCACGCACACACCGACTACCCCAGCAAACCTGCCTCCCCCGCCAGAACGCAGCCCTTGGAAAGAGAAGCTGAACCGTTTGGAACAAGTGAAACCTCTCTGTGTTATCTCTATATAGCCGTATATCTAACGCTAACCACCGTCCTGTGCCAAGACCCACCATCACATGCACACATGCCCTGCTCCGAAGCATGGTGGCTCCGCTAGGCAGCATTGCTTCTCCCATCGCACCTCCCCGCTCGGTAGGCTGACTGGTTTGCGCATGCTGGGAGCACTGGAGCCTCAGCCCCGCACAGCCCGCTTCTCCCATCCCTTTAACTTTTGGGGTTTGCCTGTTCTCAACTGGGGAAAGACAGCTGGATTAGCAGGTAAGAGAGAGAAATGATGCGAGACCGTGCGGAGGGGTCCCTGTGCTGGGTGCTGTGCCTCCAGCCCTTGGAGGAGAGGGGGCTGCCAGCGTCCCCGACCCGCCCTGCCCACTAGCCAGGTGCCTTCCTGATTTCTCAGCCTGCTCCTCTCATCCTGAGTCACCCCAAGTTGCCGTCATTGGGAGGGGGCACGAGGCAAGTCGTGTCTCGGAGCAAGCAGGAAAGACAGAGGGAGCAGGGAAGGCATGGGATGATGCTGAGCCTGGCCAGGCTGGGAGGAGAGAGGGAAGCAGGTCTAGGAGACACCCATCAAATGCCCCTGCCTCCTTTGGGCTCTTTTGGGGCCCTGGGAGGGGGCTCACTGCAAATGTGCTTTGGCAACAAGTTTTTCCTGATCTGTTTTTTACAGCTGAGGTGGAAGGGAGGCCTCCTCCAGACATCATCCGGTACCTTTGGGCTGCCCGAGCCCGAGACACCACTTGCTCTCCCTGGGGACCAGCCCTTAGCTGTGACGAGAGAATTGCTGCCAACACCCACTCACAGTGGAGGCAAGCAGAGCCTCTCTGAGCTAGCCACAGCCCGGCCTTGGCCCCTTCTCCCCTCCCTGAGATGCCTGGACCTGAATCTGGGCAGGCTGGTGGGGAGGGGGCTCCCCTATGGGAGTGTGACCCCAAGGTCTCTGCAGGGACTTCTCTGCACTGTCACCCTGTCTTCCCCAAGGAAACATCTGGGGGCCCCGATCTTTCCTCATGGCATACCTCCCAGTACCTGGCCCTGCTTAGGCTCAGCGGCCTTCCTCCAGCACAGTCTTCCTCCAGTCCCACCATGCCGCTGGGAAGAGCCCATGTGCCCCCTCCCTTCTCCCTCCTCCCTTTCAGCATTTCCTCGTCTCCATTTAAGAGCAGAAAAGGGCCTAAGGGCAGCCCAGCTCTTGGCCACCACCTCAGTAAGGCCAGGACCTTCCCAGGGGTCAGCAAGAGTGGGGAGAGGGACGCCGAGCACAGCCCACATCCACCAGCCCAGGCCTGCCCTGATGCTCCGTGGGACCTGGAGGAGCCCCTTCCCCCCCAAAAACCAAGGAGCAGCCCAGACGGCCCGTGGGGAGAGAGACCAGAGGGCTGGCCCTGCTGCACCCTTGCTCAGGGGAGGGCACGGGGGCAGAGGAAGATGCAGGCAGGAGCATCTGGGTCCATGGGGTGAGCCCCAGCCCCGATGAGCTACTCGTGCAGCCTGGGCTGTGCCGCCATGGCTGAGAGCAGTTCACAGCAGCTGCTCCCCACTCCTTGCTCTTCTCCAGACACCGCAAGCTGCCTCCTACCCCCATGCCGGTTCCCTGCCCATCCCTGCCTGCTTGCTTGCTGTCTAGTGCTGCTGAGGCCGTGTATAGCTGAGGTCTGGCTGCGCCCAGCTCCCTGGGCTTGCTGGTGAGCGCTGGGGCAGGCGCAGAGCCCAGCCGGCAGAGCGCGGATGCGTCTCGAGTCTCATTTTTTTGTGAACATTTGTAGTTGTTTCCACAGCTTGTCGTAAAAAAAATTCTGTTAAGGGGGAAAAAAAAAGAACCCTACGAAAAGCAACAACAAAAAAACCTATCCTCGGGAGTGTTCCTCCGTCTGCACAATAAAACCCTAGGTTGTGTGTTGGAGCCACGGCCACCCGTGTGTGCGGCGGTGGGGCGAGGGGCTGTGGCGGGGCTGGGCTCCAGCCTGCGGTGAGGGCTGGGACAGCCTGTGCCCTCAGCCTCCCTGCTGGGGGGGACATCCTTCCCGAGCAGCCCCCACCTTGTGTCCCCCAGGGCCTCCAGCAGCCCAAGCCCTGTCGGGGAGAAGCAGGCAGGGACAAGACTTGCCTTCCCTGGGGAGGATGACCCCCTCCTGCCCACCTGGAGCATGGACCCCTGCGCCCAGGCCCTTTGCCCCTATCCCCATCCCATCCCTGTCCCTATCCCCCCTGCTCCGTCTCGGAGGCCCCCCACCCCCCACCACATTGTGAGCTCAGGGCCAGGGGCTGCCCACCGTGCCGGCAGGGAGGCAAAGCGGGGTAGGTATGAGCGGGCACCCTGGAGCTGGTCCTGGCCCCGCCATCCTCTGGGGAGGGAATTGCCAGGGCCGGGAGCACATGCGGGAGTGGGTCTGGGTGTGTGCATGTGTCCTGAACCTCCTGGCCCCGGGGTGGTGTGCCTGTCATGCTAGGGTCCTTCCTGCGCACCCGTGTCTGCACGCTGCCTGTGGGGCGGCCCAGGGCCCCCACATCCTCTAGAGCTGCCGGAGCAGCCATGTACGGCTCCCTGCCTGGGGTCAAGAGGGAGCCCTGGGAGCTGGGGACCATGGGGCATGCTCACCCTTAGGTTTGGGAGCAGGGCCCTGCCGCCACCCCCCTAACACTGCTGGTGACCCCATAGCAGCCTCCCAGAGTGACACCCAGACGCAGTCCTCGTGTGGCCCTCCCTGTTTAAGGGCTGGAGCCAGGCAGGAGGGAGGAAAATGCCACCATAATTGCATCCCTCCTAATTATGCTCAGCAGGTGCTCGCTGAGTCACAGCCACCCAGGTGCCAGCATACCATGAGGCCCCACTGGGTGGGTCAGGCGTCCGGGAGCGGTGCCGGGTGGGTGCCCCGGTATGCCCGTGGAGCCATGAGGGGCGGGTGCTCCTGTGGCCACACAGCCACGCCGGCTGCCCCGTACACACCTTTGCTGCAGGCTTAGGGGGCTCTTCTGCCTATGGCGTGCCCCCAGGGGGGCAAAACCCAGAGCACCCATTCCCTTCACCTTGATGCTCTGCTCCAGACCTTGCTGGCAGCCACGGGCACCCCCTCTTTCTGCCACCTTGACCCCCACGCCAATTTGTGTCCCACCTCGCTCCCTCTCTTAACTCCTTCCTTTCCCTCGTGGACCTCCATCTCCCTCCCTGAATCTCTCCCCTCCCCACACTTACCCTCAGTCATCCATCCATCTTCATTCCCACAGCCCCCGCTGCTTCCGCAGCCTCCCCTCCCAGCACCCCCTTGCTGTGGGCCACCAGCCCCCTCAGGTTCACGTCCCCTTTAAGCCTCCCGAAGCTGGAATGCGAGAGGAGCATTTCATCGCCCTGTGAGGTCAGATAAAGACACTATATTTATCTAGCCGGTAACCTGAGCCCTGAATTTCTGCGGTGGCGTTTTTACGTGGCCCCACAGCCCTCCGGCTCAGCCCCCTCTGGCCATTGCGTCCGCTCCCTGCAGGGTGGAGGATCTGAGCCGTGGGGTGGCCTGTCCCCTGCAAAGGGCTCAGGTGCTGCCGGCCCCTTCGCATCGCTCACTCTCCTCTGGCCCCAGGGGAAGCGCCCCGAGGAGGCAGGATCGGCTCCCCGCGCTCAGCCCTGCCGGCATCACCCCATGACCGGCCACTCGCCCCTCACCATGCCAGTCTCGTGCCCCTGACCAGCCGCCGGTCACCTGTCCTGCTGACCAACACACAGGTGAGTGGAAGGGGTGCCGCGGGGACGCCAGCCCCAGGAAAGGGGACTGCGGCGTCACAGACTCAGAGGTGGCGGCAAAGCTGCCCCCCTCTTCCTTTGGCTGGGTAAAACCATGAGGGAGAGGTTTGTAGTGTCTACGTCTCCAGAGAGCAGGTTCAGAGTTCACGCACGAAAACTTGGTAGCTCTCCGCCAGCGAGATGCACTCCCCGGCACCCTCCTCATCCCCCAGCATGGGCAGAGCTGCATACCCAGGCACTTCCCCAGGGTCCCTTCTTTTTTTCCACCCGCAGACCTCAAAGCAATAACATGCCCTGGGTCTTACGTCAAGGTTCCCTGTGGGTTTGCGGTTTAACTGCCTGGGGGGTGGCCCGGGAGCAACGAGTAGCAGGCTCTGCAGCCGGGTGGGTATGTGTCAGCAGCACAGAGCAAGTCCAGGATGATGACTCCCAGCCAGCACGCATGGCATGAGTTTGGAGGGTTCTCAGGCCCAGTGGCTGGTAGGGGAAGGGCCCTGGCCAGGCTGGCCCCAGCTGCACGCGTAACCTCGGGCAGGTCCTGTCACTCTGGGTGTGCGAGATTGGGGGGGGGGGAGGGGGGGGCAGTGCTGGAGCCAGGGCAGCTTCTCCCCAGTGCTGGAGCAGGGCTTTGAAAAGGGCTGCCAGCAGTGCCCCGGGGGCACTGGGGTCTCTATCTGCTGACCGAGGACACCCCTTGGTGACTCTGGCCCCTTGCAGGGAGCAAACACTGTAGCACATGCCTCCCAGGGCTGCTCGGGGCCACCCTTCCTAGAGGGAAATGCAGATACCCAGAGGGTTCCCCTCGGGGAATGGGCAGGAGACCATCCCACACACCCACAGCACTGTCTGCTGGACGTGGAGCCCCTCCACCCCAAACCACTTGAAAGCTGGAGCAGGCAAGGTACTTTACACAGGCTCCCTCCTCTGCCTCCACCATTGCGGAGGGCTGGGAACTCCCATGTAACCTCCAGGCTGGGACATTGTGTCTCAGAGGACAGGGGACACAGCTCCAAGCCTGCGTAAGCAAGAAGCAGCTGTGTCGTAACACCTTGGATGGAGCCAGTGCTGTGTAAGCTGAGCCCGCTCTGGGGCTCCACGGCTGCCGAGGGGGACAGCTGCCACCGGGCCACAGGCAGGAGGGCTCCGGCAGAGGACAGCGGCTGGAGAAGGAGCAGGGCCTCTGCTCCTCTGCCTCCAGGGTCAAGGGTTTGCCTCCCAGCTTTGGGCTGAGCTTTCCATTGGGAAGGCTGCCGGAGCTGGCGGCCAGGGCGGGATTCCCGAGCAGCCCCACAGTGTCCCGGCTCCTGGGTCTCTGGTTCTGGCTGCTGCCTGGCCACGTGATGGTGGACCGGACATTCCTGTGCCTCAGCTTCCCCTGACACCCCGCGAGGATGATGAGGGTGCAGGAGGCCTGACTCAGCCATGCCAGCCCCAGGGTTTTGCCAGGCAGCAGGAAAGCTCAGCACTATTACGGGCAGGGAGGGGCCAGGAAGCGATGGGAGGAACCGGGGTTTTCTCACACCCCCTCAGCTCCTCTGGCTCCTGGCACGCTCCGCTCTCCCGCAGCCCTTGGGTCCGCTCTGATGTGACATGGGGATTCCGCAGCGCAGGCGGTCCTAGCAGATGCAGCAGTCCTCCGTGGTAAGACCTCTCTTCCCGCAATGCCAACGGGTTAGCCGGTGTGTCTGGGGCAGGTTCCCCTTCCTGGGCCCCACATCCCTCCATCAGCTCCCCCGCATCCCCAGGGCACGTGCTGCCCTGTGGAGACCTGTCCTGCTGCCAGAAAGCACCTGCTGCCCTCCCACTCCCGAGCCAGCGGCTCTCCTGGGGGCAGAGGCACCCTGCGCACACCCACGGGGAGCCGCCGCTTGTGCCGGCGGTGGCACGGCACAGCGGCAGGGCACGGGCATCGCTGGCAGTGGGCAATGGCACAGGGTGCCGTTGGAGAGCACAGGCACCGCTGGCAGTGGGTGATGGCATGGGGCTGTCCCGGCACTGAGGCACCTGTCCCAAGCCCAAATCGCCTCTCTTGGCTAGGGGGATGGGGAGCAGGAGCAGCCCAGGGAGGGTCCCTGTACCAGGCTGCTCCGTGTCCCAGCAAGGCAGGCAGCCAGGCACGTGCTCCCTGAGAGCCGAGGGGCTCCATCGCTCTCACTCTGGTGCCCATAGCGGGTGCCAGTCCCTTGGCTGGGGTCCCATGTCCCTCTGAGCAAAATTCCCCACCGTGCATGTCAAATCCCGGCTGGCAGAACCACTCCTGGGATCTCCCAGTGCTGGCAAGGGTGACCGCAGCCTGGCCAGGAAGAGCTGGGTGTTTCGTGGAGTCCTTGCCTAGGAGCAGATTATTCACCCTTCAGCCTCCATTCCCAAACAGGTCTGTGCACTCCACCTTGCTCTTGCTTGTAAATAGTTTCCTCTCCATTGTGGGATGGTTGTTCCCTGGGCAATAACAACAGCAACCAGGATACAGCCGGCTGGCCAGAAAGCCAGGCTGCTGGCCAGGAGGCCATGGTGGCTGGATGGTGCTTCTCACCACCATCTCCCAAAAGCAGTCCCAGGGCATTTCCGTGCCAGGGTTAGATGGGCAGGGACGGCTGGGGGAGCTGACACTGCAGCCACCTCACCCCTTGCCTCAGTGTCTGTGGAGCCAAGGTGGCCTGTCCCCTCAATGCATGGCTCCCTTCTGCCACTCCAGTTTCATGGGGATCACTTTAGGCTGCCTGCCATGGAAAATGCAGGGCACACGTGCTGTGGCCACAGCAGGGAGACTCGGGGTGGCTTCTGTCCCTGGGGTAACACTTGCAGAGGCATGCTGCCGGCTCCCCTGGGCAGGGGGTCTCACTGGGGCAGGCATGCCTGGGGACTCCTGGGCTCTGAGCAGGAGCATGGGTCCCCACCCAGGGTCAGGCAGGGAGTGACGCTGCGGTGGCTCCTCTTGCCCGGGATCCAGTGCCTGTCCCCAAGCCTGGATGTGCTCTGCGTGCTGCTGGGGCTGCGCAAGGGCCGAGGGCCGGGCCAGGCACCATCTCCGTCACCTCCTGGCTTGGAGACGGGCCAGAGCCCGCCCCGGCTGGGCTGGGAAAAGCCTTTGAATCAGGGTCATCTCCCGGGTGACTGGAGACTCTCGGAGCCACATGAGCCACTGTCCTGCCAGGGAAGGGACGCCAGGCACCCGGGGAGTGAAGCGCCAGCAACACTAGGACAGAGGAGCTCGGCTGGGGTCCTGCCCGCCCCAGTGCCAGCCACAGCCCCAGGACAGGTAGGGGACCAGCCATCAGCCTGCCAGCATGCATGCCAAGAGCAAACTTTCCCCCGGCTCCAGACAGCCTGCATTTGCAGGCACTGGAGGGTGCTGCCTGCCACGCTGCCCTGTCCCAGCTCCAGGCTGGCTCTGCGTGTGCTCTGGACGCCTCTGTCCCTGGCCCCGCATGCTCCTTTCCAGCCCTGTGCAGGTGCCATGGGGCAGAAGCCACCCACCAGCTCCCTGTGGGGACTGAGTGCTGGTCTGTCGCCCACCCCTACAGGCTGGCTCTGCCTGACTGGCAAGGGCACAGCAGCCGCCTGACTGGGAGGACTCGCATCGGCTTGAATAACTGATGGGAGGCTAGCAGGGGGCAGCCGCAGCAGGGAGACGGGCAGGCTGCTTGGGTGGTCAGGCCTCTGCAATGAGGGGATCTTTGGCTGTCCACACAGTACCCCAAGGCCCCTGGGTGGTTGTGGCTGCACCAAGATCTTCACCCACTGCCTGGTGCTGGGCACCAAGTGATGAGCAGGGATGAACAGCTAGGACTCCTGTGCTGACTTCCTGACCTTGCCTCCGTTTCCCTCTCAGCCCAATGGTGAGGGTTTGCAGCAAGCTGGAAATGCCAGCCCCTTGCCAAGCCCCAGCGCTCACTCTGAATAACCAGGGGAAGGTGCTGGGCTGGCTGGGTCGGTCCATCCTGCCTGCCTATCTCAGCCAGAGTTGGGCCTAAGCATCATGACTATGACCAGGCAACTGCTTCCCACCTGGAGGAGCAATGGGGACATCTCTCCAGCCTCAAGAGTGGGACAGCCTCGGGACGGTGTGGCAGGGACGCCAGGGCCAGGGCAGAGGTGTCCGCTGCAGTCCTTTGGCTTCGGTGACTGTGGGTGCCAGGATGCTGGGTGCCTCTGGCTGTGCCCCGGGGTTCACTTCTGTGGTAGAAGGTGCCCGAAGGCACATGGGTGGCAGTGCCAGCTGGGCTCTGCTGTCCCAGGCTCTCCAGGAGGGCTGGGAGGTGGCAGGAGCCATGGCCACACTGTACCCACAGCCCCCCTGCACCCTTCATCCCCTGGGTTCCCACTGTTGCCTGCCCGCCCCTCCCAGGGTCTCCAGGCAAGGCAGGAGCCAGCAAGCTACTGGGTGAATGCTGGTGCTGACCATGGCCCCATGGAAGCTGACCCCCAGGCTCTTCTCTTGCAGTCGATGCCTCCAGGAGAGCCCGCTGAGCCCCAGCCTCCAGCATGTCCCAGCTCTCCTCCACCCTGAAGAGGTACGTCGACTCGTCCCGCTATGCCGAGACCACGTACGGCAAGGTGCCCAGCGGCTACAGCTCGTACACCTCCTATGGATCCACCGTGGCCACGTCCTTTGCAGACAGCAACAAAATCGGCTTCAAAACCAGCTACCTGGGCTCCCCCCGCTACCACCACACAGGGCTGTCCCCAACCAGTGGCTATGACAGTAGCCGGCTGCCCCTGTACCCTGACTCCAACATCTGCCTGAGCCCCACATACATTCGCACCCGGCCGCCCGGCAGCGGGCTGAGCGGGGGTGCATGCTACACCTTCGCAGGGGCCCCCAGCAGCCCCCTGGGCTACCTGCCCACCACAGCACCTCTCAGCCGTCGCAAATCCATCAGCCACTCGGACCTGGCACGGGAGTTTTCCGGTCTGCACACCTCGGACAGTGCCTACTCGCCCACCCTCAGCCCCCTCAGCACCCGGGGCCGCCAGGAACTCGGCACCCTGCAGGGTCTCTACCAGGCTGCCACACGCTCCGACTACGTCCGCGGCTACCTGGAGAGCTACGGGAGGAAAAGCAGCCATGGCAGCCTCCCCACGGGCCCCCTCAGCCCCTCACAGGCCTCCTTCAGCTCTGCCCTGCCTCCCTCAGGCACACACTGCACCAGCCAGCCCTGCGAGAGGAACGATGGCTACTGCGACATGCCCGCCCGGGACCCCACGGTACGTGGCGCCTGCTGGGGATGGGGGTCAAAGCTGCGCTGCAGTGGCATATGTGGACCATGCCTGCTTGCACTGAGCCGGGGAGACCGAGGCACCTTGCACACTCTCCCTGGGAATCTCGGTGCATTGCTCCGTGCCTCAGTTTCTGCATTTGTGCCATGCAGGGCTGCTGCTGACCTTTCAAGCCGCCCTTGCTGGCACAGCAGTCCTGGGCCAGAGCTGCTGAGACAGCCGTGTGCGGGCAGGCAGGTGTCCTCTGAGGGGCTGTGCTCCTCACTGCCTGCACTGCTGGGAGCACAGCTCCCAGGGCTCCCCACGGGTGCTTTGTGGCTAAGGGTGCCCATGTGCTGGCAGGAGCGCGTGCGCCGCACCTTTCTGCATGCGTGCGTGACAGCGGGTGATGGCACACGCGGGCAAACTCACACCCCCATGCGTGCAAACCTGCACGGGTGCACACAGTGAGCTGTGTCCCCACACAGCTGGCTGTGCCCACAACTCCTGCCCTCTGCTCCCTCCCAGCCCCGGTCCAGCGTGGAGGGTTTCCTGCTGCCTCATCCCAGATGGAGAAGGTGACATGACCGGGCTGGGCACTCACCCTGCTGGAGACACCCAGCTGGGAAGGCTGGTTTGGCTGGTGCTGGCTCTGGCACAGTGACTCAGTGCCCAGCTGTCAGTCAGGTTTTTCACCAGTGCCCTGTGATGCCTGATCCCTGGCACGGTCTATTGCTGCCATCTTGGGGCCCTGTGCCCCAGCCCCCAGCATGGGTCGTGGCAGCCAGGGAAGCAGCAGTTTCTCCATGGCAGTGGCTGCTCCGTACAGCATCACACGGTGGCAGGCACTCCGTGCCCCAGGTATCAATCAAGTGCTGCACCATCCCCAGAGCCTCAGCCCGGGCCGGGAGCAGGCATCACACACACAGCCCGGCTCAGGCGCGCAGGGGAGCAGCCTGGTAATTTTCCACTCAGGTTTTCTTCCAAGATCTGGTCAGGCTCTGCCCGCGTTGTCTCCCGCTCCGTTTCCATTCAGCCTTCATTCACCCATGGTGGAGGCCAGTCTGCCCTGGCGCAGGGTGTGACCTGCCCTTTGCTTCTCTGCGGCTCTGTCCCACCATCGCCCAACAAACAGGGAGGATAAGGGCTGGGGGATTCTTTTCTGCTTCCCTGCAAGCTGGAGAGGAAGCCCTTTCCCTTTTCAGCCAGTGCTCCCACATCCCTCCCTGTGCCCAAGGGCCTGGGAAAAGGGCTGTGGGAGCAGCCTGGAGTTCTGGCCCATGCCCTTGGACTGGGGAGGTACAGCCGGAGGCATGGGGTAGGGAGGAGAGGTGGCCGCTCCTGCCCGCCATATGCCCACAGCTGGGGCTCAATGGGGAAGGTCTCCCCCCTGTCCCTCCAGAACCACCCGTCCCATTTCTGGCAGGTCTGGCTCCCCGCTTCCCTCTCCCTGGCGCTCATCCGGGTTTTAAACACCCACCTCAGCCCCTAGGCGTGAGAGCGGGGGCAATGGAGGGGGTGCGGCATCACAGCCCACTGACAGCATCTTGCCTGCCCCTTCCTCCACACCTTCCACCCCAGAACCAGCTGCACCACATGCGGCATCAGCAGTACCCTGCCCTGGTGTGGGACCCCCTGTGCCCAATCTACCTGGTCCCTGGCCCCCAGCCCTGGGGCGAGGGAGCAAGCTGGGGGGCCTGGGTGAGTGGAGGAGCCCTGCTGTGGAACGGAATTCCTGCCTCCCCCTCCCACACCAGGCCCTGGTAGGGGGGACCAAGGGAGGACCCAGCGGCCACGGGCACTCACTGAAGCCCTTGCCACCACTGCTAGGGCAGGGGTCCCCACACACCACTCCGATGTGGGTGCCAGCCTGCTGCCATGGGATGGCCATGGGGCAGCAGGAGCTGCACGACTCCCAAACTGCAGCCTTGTGGTCTGCATGCAAAGGCAGACAGGGATTTTCCAGCCAGGGCTGATGGGTGGCAAAGGTAAGCAGGACTTGGCAGCTGGAACAGGGTGCTGGGGCAGGCACCCGTGCCCAGGCAGGTAGGGAGGCTGGATCAGTGACACTGGCTTAGGTTTCCTTGGTGCTTTGATGAGCACACCTGCTATTTTCCACTCCTGTGCTTTTTTTCCTCCCTTTCCCAAGCCTGGAAGCAAATGTACCGATCGTAAAACAGACTTGGGTGCCTGCAGTCATGCCAGGTGCCGGAAACAAATGCATGTTGCAGCCCCAGCACTGCCATCGGTTCTGCTCCGTTACCCAGCCCTGAGGGCAGTGCCAGCAGCACCCACTCCCACCCGAGCCAGGGCATGGCAGGGCTGGCTCAGTGCATCCTCCCATCCCTTCTTCCCCAGCCACCTCCTGCCTTTGCCCCACACGAACCATCATCCACAGGAGTTTGCAGCCGGGAGGCGAGGGTGCCCACATTTGTTCCTACCCACACCATCACTTTGCGCCTCGGTTTACCGTCCCGCAGGGCAAAGGGAGGCGCGTGCAGCTGCAGTGAGTGGCCGTGCCTGCCAAGCCGCTGGCTTCGCGCAGGGCCGTGCTGGCTCCCGGGAAGGGCAGGCTGGTGGGGGGCAGGACTGGGGCTGTGCCGCCCCATTAACCACCCTGGGTGAACATAGGGTCAGAAGGCCAGAGCCACCCACAAAATCGCCGGCAGCTCTCCGCAGTCCCATCCTGAGCAGCTGACGTCTCTGGCCTGCAGCCAGTCCTGGTCCTGCCTGCCTTCACGGTGCCAACCGGGCCTGTGGCAACCTCTGCCCGTGGCAGAAGGTCACCGCTGCAGAGGGGACAGCTGAGGGCAGGGAGCTGGCTCTGAGTGATGCCATCCCACCGGGGCTCCCCTTCTCTCTCCTGCTCCAGCCTTGCCCTGAGAGCCTGCATGCCGCTCTGGCTGGAGGCAAATTTGGTCCTCGGCCCAGGGCACCCAATGTCACGGGGGCACAAGGTTCAGCAGGGGATGTGGCTGAATGCCACCTCTTGCCATGCAACCGGCTTTGCTGGCATGGTTGCATCCTCATGGAGAGTGCTGCACTAGCACCCTGCACAGCGCTTGGGGCAGGCTGTGCACTGGGGTACACCCTGCCCTGCCCCCGGGCCACCCGCCAGGCTGCAGGACAGGGTGGCGGGAGCCCTGGCTGGCATGTGCAGCACTGGTATGGTGGTACACGCACTGGGGAGCTGTGCCATGGCCCCAGGGCCCAGGATGTGACCTGCAGGGGCTGTGGGAGCGCAGTGCAGGGCATCCACACCGTCTGCGCGAGGCTGGTGGGGTGCGCACCCCCGTGCGCGCACTGCGTCCCTGTGTGTGTAGGGTGTACACACCGCGGGGTGTGTATATATATACACATGTGCGCACACGCAAGCGGGGATTACGACGAGCATCCTGTTGTGATGCAAAAAGCCCTGGCCCTGCAGATGAGTAACGCTGCAAGATGCCTCCTCAGATATTTTTGCTGGTGCCAAAAATAGTCTCCCTCCCTCCCCCCCCCCAGTCAGCCCCTCCACTGACTGTGCAGAGCTTGTGCCGCGGACAGGGGAGTCTGTATCTGCAGCAGTTAGGATTCAAACAGCAGCCACCGGCTCTGGCTGGGGGTGTATTGGTGGGGGCTAGCATGGGAGGAAAGCAGCCTCTGCTCGGTGCCTCCAGCCCCCTCAGTGAGGCTGGAGGCTCTGGCTGTCTTCAGAGCAGCGTGAGCGCACTGCACTCCCTGCCTCGGTCGCCCATGGAAATTTCCCTGAGCGGGCGGGTAAGACACCTGGACACGCAGAGCAGTCGCAAGCCTCCGTCGCTCGCCCTGCTGCGGTCAGAGGGGTGAAGCAGAGGGAGACGCAGGACTAGGACGCAGGACGCCCGGGCTCCCTGCCAGCCTCCGCATCTGCCCTTGCTGCAGGAGAAGAGCCAGAGCCTTTCCCGCTCCATGCCTCGGTTTACCCAGCGCTCGGAGGGGAGACACCAGATGGGGTCTTTGCTCCACACAGGATTTGGGGGGAGTTTTCCCCCAGCGAAGGAAGCAAGGCACTGAAATACCCTCTGAGCTCAGTACCAATGCATCCCCCGAAGAGGGGGCTATGCACGGTCTGCTGTCGCTCAGTTCCCCCAGAATGGCACTGCCCGGGGGCCCGGCATCGGCCCTGCAGGGAACGCACACGCCCAGGAGCCCCACAACCCTCTGAGACAGCCCTCCGTCCCTCTCCAGGTACAGGCACCCCCTGCACCCACACGCTGTGGCAGTGCCCCAGTTTTACCCAGCCCGTTTCGGCGAGCGACCCCCAGCCGGGGCAGACCCCCTCTCTGCCGAGCACCCACCCACCTCAGTCCTGGCAGCGAGCGTGCCCAGGGCAGGGGAGCCGGTCCCATCAGCCTTGGTCCCCAGGAGCGGGTCGGGGGACCCCCGGGGGACCAGGCGCCCCTCCGGCTGCCACCTCGCACCCAGTGCCCCGTTGCCCCCGTGACGCCGGTGCCGGGGTGTTGGGGGCCGGGCACCCCGAGGCGCGGGGAGCACTGCTGCCGAGAGCTGCCGACAGGGTCGGGGGATGCGGGGGGGGGTGGGTGGGGGGGTAGGGGGCTGGAGCGGGGCTGCCGCCCGCACCCTCCCCAGAGGCCCCGCCGTGCTGGGGCCCTGCCGCTGCCGGGGGCTCGGCGTGCCGGCAGCGCGGCCCACGGGCGCAGCCGCCCCTCGCGGGCCCCCTTGGCTCCCAGCTCGGCTGTACCACGCGGTGCGGCGGGGGCTGGCCGTCACGGAGCCCGGCTGCCGCCTCTCCCTCCACCCATTTGATGTCAGAGCCGCTCAGGTGCCGTCAGCCCCAGAGCCGGCACCGGCTCCGGGCACCGCACGCTCTGAGCGCGGCGGGGCTCCGGCGAGGCCGGGCACCTGACCCCGGGCCCCAGGCCGCTGCTGGCCCGAGGCGAGGGGCGCCCACCCGGCACCCCCCTCCCCGCCGCTGGCCCTCGCCCTCCGGCCGTGCCCGCCAGGGCCGTCATGAGGGACTCCTACACGGTGACGCTGCCCGAGGAGCCCCCCGCACTCCCCGACCTTCACAAGGACCTGCGTCCCCGCACCTCCATGCCAGGGTCCCTGCTGGTCTCCACCTTCGTCGGGCTCGTCCTCAACAAGACCAAGGTACGAGCCCTGCGGGCTGCCTGCAGCCCCTGCCCTCTGGCTTGGGGGGCAGAGAAAGGGGCGCGGGGAGGGGGCGGCCCCTGCCCTCGCCGGGGAGCGTGGGGTACCCCACGGCATCCCCCTTGCTAGAGGATGGGGTGCCCGGGGGGGGGGCTGCCCGTCCCGGCTGGCCATGGGGGTGAGGTGCTGCGGTGTCCCGCGGGAGGGGCAGGGAGCAGGTGAAAGCACGTGTCAGGACACCTGGGTCCCTCTCCCAGCCCTGCCCCCGCGGTGACCTTGGCCAGGTACCCGTGCCCCAGCCTACCCACCGCAGGAAGGGGGCTCCTGGCCATGCCAGCCCCTTGGCAGTGTCGCTGGACTGAGCGTGGCTGTCCCCGGAGCCACAGCGCTGGGGCAGATCTTCCCCTGCGGGGACAGGAGAGGCGAGCGGCAGGGAGGACGGGGTCTGGGCGCTTATGTAAGTCTGGCTGCTCGGGCTCTCCTGCTGCCCCAAAAGGCACTTGGCATGCAGACCCGGATGGGGCAGGACAGTCCAGATCTTGTCCCTTGTCCCCATCCCTTGTCCCTCGTTCCCCTCCTGCAGTGCAGCCTCGGGGACTCCCCAGCCGCCACCGCGTGAGCCAGCTCTCCTTCACCGCCTCTGAGCAGCAAGCGCCGTGTCCTAGATAAAGCCCTGGATGGGCAAGGGAGATTAGCTGGAGTTGAGTCACCCAGGGGAGGGAAAACTGGGGGGGGGGGATGGGGAATAAGACCTCAGTGCACACAGGCTTGTGCCATTGTATGGGAACACCTGTCCCCCCCTGCCCCTCCACCAGCCCTGGCCCTCCCCTGGGTTGCTCCAGGCTCTGCGAGGGCAGCCTAGGTAGCACGCAAATGCCAGGTCCATGGGGAGCTTTGCACCCACATTGGCGGGACACTCCGGTACCTCCTGGCACACAGTGGGAGCTACCCGAATAGGGCAACTGGATGAGCAGCATCCTGGTGGGGGTGGCTGGGGCACATTGGGGCAGCTTCCAGAAGTTGCTGCTACTCTCTGGCACCGTGACCTTCCCTGCGATAGGCATGGAGACATGAGCAGCAAGCCCTTGGGGGGGGGGGGGGGGGGGGAGGTTGGGGGGGGGGGGGTGGCCCCTTCAAGGGATGTAGGCTGTTGGGACACAGACCCACATCTGCTGCTGCCTGCTCGGCCCCATCTGCTCAGGAACCAGAGCCAGGCCAGCTCCTCCAGCCATGGTGTGCCACTGACCCGCCACGGCCTGCTGGCACCCCTTGCCTAGCTGAGCCTGCTCCACGGCCTGGGTGTCCCTGCCAGGGGATAAGTGGTGGGCTTGCCTGGCACTTTTGCAGTGGCACCCCCTGGGCACTAAGCGCCGCAGCCAGCCATGGATGGAGACAGCCCTGGTGCACTGGGCTGCGCAGGGGCACTCACATGGCACACAGGGTACCCGGTCGGTCCGGCAGAGCCACGTGTGCCCACACAGGGTGGCCGAGTCCCCGCTGGTGCTGGTCCCCCCTGCAGTGGGTGATGCCTGCACCGTCGCTAAGGAGCACGTGTAACTGGATCTGGGTTATTTTGGGCTGCTGTCAGGGCTGGGTGCTCAGCACCTCCCACACACGCACCAGCTGCTGCTATTTCAGAGCTGCTGGGCCCCCTCCCCTCCTCTCCTCCTCCCCCTCCTCAGGCCTGGGGTGGGCAGCTGGGGCGTTTGCTTGAAGATCCTTAAAACCTGGACAGCTGGGGGGGGCACGATCAGCAGTCTGATCCTGCAAGCCCTGTTGCCCTCCCCCAGCTTGCTCCAGGCACAGCTCCAGGGCCGTTCACCCCACCACTACTCTCTGTGCTGAGCTCATATGGAAGGCTGGGAGCAGGACCCCTGGGCTCCCACCACTCATCCCCACCAAAACCCAGTCCCCCATGCTGCAAGAGGGGTAAGCAACCCTGTGGCTCCCCAGACCCCTCTGCATTCTTGGTGTCTCCAGCAAAGAGTGGCGATGCCTCCTTGCCCCAGTGCCCAGCTGCCTGTGCCCGTCTCTGCTTGGCGTAAGCCTGCCTGGCTCAGGAAGTAGCTGGGGACCTCAAAGAGCCCCATGGCACAGGCGCAGCCCAGCCAGGCCAGCAAGCGGTTGGGAGGGCACCGTTGGGCATGCAGCCCCGTTCCCTGGGCTGACTGCCGCAGGGCTGGGCTTGCACTTTCCCAGGTGGACTTTATCCCATAAAACAGCTGTGCCAAAGTCTGTGCTGCACTTGTGCTGGGTGTCCTGGAGAGGACACCCGGTGTGGACAAGGTGGGCAGCAGTGGGGCACCATGCACCTCCTGCGGCAGGCACGGAGCACTGCAACCCCCCGGCTTCCCGGGACACAGGGCTGGCAAGGGGAGATAGCAGGAGCGACTGGCCTGGCCTGCAGCCCAGGGCATGGGGCAGCAGTGTCGCCAGGCAGGGAGAACTTTGAGCCCTGTGTTGCCCTGGGCCAGCGAGCCAAGCAGCAGCAGCAGCCAGGCAAGCAGGATGGGGCAGGCCAGCCGTGGCTTCCCGCTGGCTCCTTGGCCACAGTCCTGCATACAACTGGTGCAGAAAGCAGCCATGGTGCTGGCTCTGCCCATGGTGCTCACAGGGGGATGGCGCCTCTGCTTGCACTTGAGGGTCTGTTCCACACGGACGTCTGTGGCCCGTGGCCTCACTGGGATACCGACAGGCACAGCCAGCTTGTGCCAGGCACTGTCTCAGACCTGTTCCCTCTCTCTGCAGAGCTCCAAGGCGGTGCAGGGACTGACCGGCTTGCGAAACCTCGGCAATACGGTGAGTGCTTACCCGGGCACTTGGCTGTGCGGCCCCAGCTTGCACCGTGCTCTTCTGCAGGCACATCTGTGGGGCAGTGGGAAGCCCTGTCCCTTCACCTCGCCCCCAGCACCCACACTTTCACCCTGGCGGCTCCCTGCACCCCACTCCCAACAGTGCTGGCTGAGGAAAAGGTTCCCGTGCTCTGCACTGCTTCGTCCCTATCCTCTGCCCACCCGCCCCAGGTGTCCCCCTGCCACCGCCTGCCTCCCTCTGCCTCCCGTTGCCATGGTTTTCTCTTCTGCCTCCTCCAGTGCTTCATGAACTCCATCCTGCAGTGCCTGAGCAACACCAAGGAGCTGCGGGATTACTGCCTGCAGAACCAGTACCTGCGGGACCTCAACAACAACAGCCGCATGCGCACTGCACTCATGTCAGGTAACCCTCAGTCACCAGCCCCTGGCTCCACACCCTGTGGGGCTTCCTTGCAGCACATCCCTTCAGCACATCCTTGCCCCCCTGGGCCACCCCATGTCCTGGGGGATGCCCACCCAGAGGTCAGTGCTTCTCCCCAGCCTTGCTGGGGCAGGCGCTGTGCTGTGGGTGCCCAGCCAGTGGAAGGATTGGGTCCCGTCTCCAGAGGACACAGGGCTGGCCACAGGGACCCCAGGGTGGGGTGCTGAGCTCTCTCCTGGAGGGCACAGTAATGCCATGCCACCAGAGCTGGCCAGGGCCAGCTGTGCTGCTGACCTGCCTCTCTGCCCACAGAGTTTGCAAAGCTGATTCAGCTGCTCTGGACCTCGTCCCCCAATGACAGCGTGAGCCCCTCCGAGTTCAAGACACAGATCCAGAGATATGCTCCCCGCTTTGTTGGCTACAAGTAAGGGGTATTGGTGCAGGGGTGGCAGAGGGAAGCTGACCCCTGCCACTGCTCACTGGCCATGCCCCGTGTCTTGCAGCCAGCAGGATGCACAGGAGTTCCTGCGGTTCCTCCTTGATGGGCTGCACAGTGAGGTGAACCGTGTGCTGGTGCGGCCACGGGCCAGCACGGACACCCTGGACCACCTCCCGTAAGTGCTGGCTGGGGCAGGGGCAATGGACGAGCCCCACAGACGAGCTCGTTGCCTGCAAGCCCAGCCCAAGGACAATGATGACGCGGGTCCCTCTGGGCTGGGTCACCAGAGCTGGTGTCCCCCAGGCCACACTCAGCACCGCTCTGTCTCCCCATCTCTTGCAGTGACGATGAGAAGAGCCGCCAGATGTGGAGGAGGTACCAGGAGAGGGAGGACAGCCGCATTGGCGGTGAGCAGGGCCGTGGGGAGAGGAGGGCAGGGCTGGACTGGTAGCGGGGCTGTGAACTGCGGGTCTCACCCTGCTTTGTCCCATCCCCACCAGACCTCTTTGTTGGGCAGCTGAAGAGTTCGCTGACCTGCAGTGAGTGCGGCTACTGCTCCACAGCCTTTGACCCCTTCTGGGACCTGTCCCTGCCCATCCCCAAGGTAAGAGGTCCCCACTAACCCCCAACTCCCTCCCCCGCACACCCTGTCCCTGACCCATGCTGTGCTCCCACAGAAAGGCTACGGGGAGGTCACCCTCATGGACTGCCTACGGCTCTTCACCAAAGAGGATGTGCTGGATGGAGACGAGAAACCGGTATGGGGCATGGGGCACGGGGGCAGGTGGGCTTGCCTTGGTGCAGGCTGGGCCCCTTTCCTTCCCATGCCTGTGTTGCCAGGACTGATGGCTCGGTGTCCAGTGGGGCTGGCCTGGCCTCACTCTCTTGCTTGTGCTGTTTGTCTCCCACAGACATGTTGTCGGTGCAAAGCCAGGACAAGGTGCACAAAGAAATTCAGCATCCAGAAGTTCCCCAAGATCCTGGTGCTTCGTATCCTTCAGGCAGAGGGACAGGGCCAGGGGGTGCTGGTGGGGGGGCAGGTGGTTCCTCACGGGCTCCTCTTTGTCCCTTGGCTCCTTGACATGACCCCCCAGACCTGAAGCGATTCTCAGAGGCCAGGATACGAACAAGCAAGCTCACCACCTTCGTCAACTTCCAGCTGAAGGACCTGGACCTTCGGGAGTTTGCCTCGCAGAGCTGCAGTGAGTGCCAGGCCCTGCATGGCTCCAGCCCAGCCCTGGGCTCCCGGAGGCTCCTGGCTGGGTCCTTCGTGCCCCCCCAGGGTGCTGCAGCCTGTGGCAGGGGGCAGAGGCACGGGGGGTGGGAGCCACAGACATCTAGGGTGCTGGTCCCTTCTGGTCCCAGCTCCATGCTGGCATGTTGGGGGGCAGCAGGGCGGCAGCTGGCACGGCTGAGCACCACCCTTGCTCCCCACAGACCACGCCGTTTACAACCTCTACGCCGTCTCCAACCACTCGGGCACCACCATGGGGGGACACTACACTGCCTACTGCAAGAGCCCTGTCTCCAGCGAGTGGCACAGTTTCAACGACTCCCGGTAAGGCTGCGTGTGGGACAGGGGCGTCTGCGGGGTTGGGGCGAGCAGGGACTCCCTGCCCAGGGCATCCTGGTGCCTCATCCCCATCGATCACAGCACATCTCCCCATCTCCACAGTGTTACCCCAATGTCATCCAGCCACGTCCGCAGCAGCGATGCCTACCTGCTCTTCTACGAGCTGGCCAGCCCGTCCTCCCGCATGTAGCCAGCCCTGCCTCCCTGGGGACCCCCTGCACCACCCCTCAGAGCCGGCCCCTCCAGGTTTTGGCCATTTGCCCCCCAGGTGCAAGAGGGAGGTGAAGAGGAGAGACCCTGAGGTGGCTGCAGCGGGAGGCTGAAGGCAGCCAGGAACAGATCCCATGCAAGGACACCCCAGGTCTGAATTGAGGAGGGCAGCCCATGGCAGGGCAGGGCCCAGGCAGCTCAGGCACCTCCTGGTCGCTGGCATTTGGTTTTTACCTTGGGGTACGTTTTAGTTTCTTTCTTTTTTTTTTTCTTTTTTTTTTTTTTTTTGTTGGCGTGTAATAAAAATACTGAGCAGGGGACTCTGCGGGCATGGGACTGCCTGCCCCATTGACTCAGCCAGGACCTCTGCTCCCCTGGGGGAGCACCCAGAGCTGGGAACCCAGGAGAGCCTCCCGCATCCCTCCTGGCCTCTTGGCACTCCCATTCTGCTTGGCTGTCCCAGAGGATTCGTGAACTGCTCCCAGCCTCCTCCCAGCACTCCTGAACCTCCTGGCAAAGGACCCCGGCCCTTCAGTTGCCTCCGTCCCATCTCAGGCAGCACATTCCCACCAGCTGCCCCATGCACACTCCTCAAAGCAGCCTGAGTTCAGGCCCGGACTCATGGACAGGAGAGAAGAAAACATTTTGTGGAATTTATATGTATTTATAATGGACTTTGCTTAACCTGGAGCACCCCACCGCTTCCTGGCTCTCCAGGGACTTGTGCGGGGGGATGCTTTGGGTAGGTTTTTACCTGCCTCCTCATACGACGGTGCCTTAAACCATTTAGGGGAGCGGGACGCCATTGGGGTTGCACAGGAATGTCCATCCTGTGGAGCAGAGGGAGGGGAGGACAGTGGCTTTCCGGGACCATCTGCAATTGGGGCTTTTTTCTTCCTGCAATCAGGAGCCCCCCCTGGGTGCCCGGGGATGCGCGTCCCCATCCGCCCTGCTGCTCTATCCTCCAGCTAGCAAATGCCAGTGGCCTTTTTAGCCTTTTCTCTAATTTATTCTCCTCCCCATCCTGCCTTGCCTGAGGTGCAGTGGGAGGAGAGATGGGCCTGACCCAGCACAATCCCAGCCCCAGCCCGCAAGGCAGCTACATCCCACCCAGCAAGCCGTTCTGCTTCGCCCTCACTGGCCCTGCGGGCACAGGCTGAGCACTCTCACACCATGAGCATCCCGCCCAGCCTGGGGCATCCCGGCGGGGCTCAGGGGAGGGCAGGCCAGGATGGAGGGGCTGCCCGCGGCAGGTACCGGACTGGGGCAGCGTTGCTGCTTGGCAGGTGGCTTGTTTACTGTGTAAGCAAGATGGGTGGGAAGTGTCTCGTACAAGGGAGACTTGTGCAGGAATAAATTTTAGCTTGAACAGAGCGCTGTGTACATGTGCTTGTCTCTGGGTGGGCAGACGAAGGACTGTGGCTCCAGCAGCGAGAGGGAAACCGCCACTAGTGCTGGAGCAGCCTGCCTGTGTGTGGCTCCAGAGGCCCAGGAGCACCAGTGCCCTGGGGCTTGCCAGGAGCAAGGGAGACATGAGTGCAGGCAGCAGTCCCTCTCCTCCAGCAACCTGCGGGGTCAGGAGGCGGAGGGAGCCTTTCCTCCTACTCCAGCCCTGCGGAGCTCCCCAGTGCCCATGCTCTCCCCGCAAAGCCCCTGAACAATGGCCCCTTTCTCCCCTGCTTAGGGATGGAGACGGGCAGTGAGGCATTAAGGGGCAGCAGGAGTGCAGGTGGTGGGGCTCAGATGCCCAGTGCTGGGGAGGCACAAGGGAAGGAAGGACATGTTCAGCCCGGGCTCCCCAGCGCAGCCCCTTCAGTGCTGCCCTGTGCCAGCAGGGAGCCCAGAGGAAGCAGGCAAACCAGCGGTGCCGCCATGCACCCAAAAGCAGGGTCCCTGGCGGGACGGGCTCCCAGCGGGACGGGTGCAAGCACACCTTCCCCTTTAAGACGTTGGTTCCCTGTGCCAGAGCCTGACCTCGGCATCCTCAGCTGAGCTGGATTAACAGGCGAGGGGGAAGGGGCCTGCAGAAGGGACTGGGGCCGCAGGTTTCCTGGGGCTCCCCGCATTCACGGTGCCGCAGGCATGGCCCTCGGGGCTCCTGGGGGTCCGGTGCTGGGGTGGCACGTGTAGGCACAGCTAGCGCTGCCACTGCCTCTGCCCCAGTGCCTGGAGCGGGGGTCCCCACGCCACCCCGGCACCAATGGGGGCAGCTGGGGAGGGGCAGGTGGTGGGGCAGGCGGCTGTGCTGGGGGGCAGAGCACGCTGGGGAGGCTTTTAGCCAGGCTGCGCTGGGAATTGCCTGCTGCCATGAAAGACTTCACCGAAATCACGGTTTGCCCTGAGGCTCTGGACCACAGCAAGGTAGGGCTGGGGGTGTGGGTGCCACTTAGGGGTCCCCGCCTAGCCACCCACGGGTCCCCACAGCGTACTTCCCGTGGTGCCAGCCACGCTCGCTCTCCTGCAGACTGAGTTCTGCAACCCTGTCTTTGAGGGCGAGGAGCCCCAGGCAGCGCCAAGCACCGAGCACCTGCCAGATGGGGACGGGACCAGCTCTGCATCACCCCGGGACGGCCTCGGTACCAGCTTGGGGGTTTGTACACACGCCCCTGTCCATGGGGCCGCCAGGAGCAGCTGTGGGTCTGGGAGTGGGGGTGGTGGGGCAAGTTCCCTGCTGGGGTCTGGGGCCGCTTAGGAGACCCACTAACACCCTGGGGACAAGAGGTCAGGATGTGCCCAGCCAGGGGTCAGCCAGCTGTGCAGGGAGGTGGCAGGGTAGGGGTATGGCTAGCAGCATCCTAGCTCTGCCCGCTTTCCTCGCCTTCCCGCAGGCCGGCAGCTCTGGGGCCAGGCGGGCTGGCGGTACCGCACCGACTGCAAGTTCACCTGGCTCTGCGTGGCTCTGATGAGTGCCATCCTCCTCTTCCTCATCGCCCTCCTGCTGGGCATTGTCATCCACCGTGAGTGCTCAAGCAGGGAGGGATGGGGGATGGGATGGGCTGTGACCATGGGGTGGGGGACACAGAACCAGCTCAGAGGAGGGGGGCACAGTGAGGGCATCCATCCTACACAGGACCTCCCAGGGTCTGCCCATCATGGGGAGAGAGTGCCCCCATGCACAGGAGCAAGGGGGATCTCCACCTCCCTGGGATGTGGCAAGATCACTGGGCCCTCTGAGAGCTATGTGGGATCCCCCTGGGACCTGCACACGTATGGGGTAGGGTGGGAGCGCAGGACGTGGGGCTGGCTGGGCTTCCTAAACCCCTTCCCTGCACTGCAGCCGTTTCTCCCTGCTGGGGCTGAGCTGTCCCTGCTCTTCCCTGGGCACAGAGCTGACATCCCCGCAGCCACCCGGTGCTCCAGCCGCAGCCCTGCCTGCCCATGGCGCTGCCGCCATCACTACAGCACCCATCCGAAGGGACCCCCCGGCCCCCAAGACTGCTGCCACTCCAACCCAGAGCTGGCTGCCTACAGCTGGCACGGCAGCACCGGGTAAGTCCCAAGTGGAGTAGTGTGCCCGGACAGTGGTGCCCTGCAGTACTAGCTCATGCCCACACTGTTGCCCCGTGCAGCCTGCGGCGGGACCTTGCGGGGCCCCGAGGGCTCCTTCAGCTCTCCCAACTACCCTGGCCCCTACCCACCCGACGCACTCTGCATCTGGCGCATCGAGGTGGGCCCTGGCCTCGCCATCCAGCTGAAGATGGAGACGTTCAGCGTGGAGGGCACTGCCTCCTGCCTGTTTGACCGTGTGGAGCTCTACGAAGAGCAGGGGGCCGGTGGCACGGATCCTGCCCCGGCTCGGGGGGGCCCATCCAGGTAGGCCCCCTTGCACCCAGGCTTTGTGGTGGTGCAGTAGGGAGGGGGCACCATCTCCGGGAGTGAGCACTGTCGCCCCCTTCTTGTGCCCCCAGATTTTGCGGCAATGTGGCCCCTCCGACCTTCAACACCAACTCCAACCACCTGCGTGTCACCTTTGTCTCCGACAGCAGCGTGGGTGCCCCAGGCTTCAGCGCCCGCTACCGCGCCGTGGCTCCCAGTGAGAGTGAGTACCCCTGCCCCCGGGCACGGCCAGGACTCCTCGCTGCAGGCAGGCAGTGGGTAGTGCCAGGGTGGTCTCCCATAACGCCCAGGGCACTGGGGCAGGGGAGGGTGCCTGGTGGGACACCACCGCCAGCCTGGCCATCTCTGCCTGCGCTGCAGAGAGCTGTGCCTGGGATGAGCACTTTTGTGACCAGGGGCTCTGCCTCCACCTGGGCTTCGTCTGCGACGGCTTCCACGACTGCACGGACAAGAGCGATGAGGCCAACTGCAGCCTGAAACACAAAGGTGGGCCAGTCCCGCCGCCTGCAGCCCCCGTGGCACCTGGCCAGAGGGCACGGTGACGGGCAGCGGGAGGCAGGGGCGGGGGAGCAGGGAGATGGGGTGAAGGGAAAGGGACAGGGTGTAAAGCCACATGTGTGTGTGTCCCTGCAGAGTGCGGGGGGCCGCTGACCACCTTGGAGGGGCACTTCTCCACCCCGAGCCATCCCCAGCCATACCCACACCAGCAGGTGAGAGAAGGGATGCCAGCGAGACGGAGGTGGGAGCAGGGCGAGGGTGAGGACGGGCAGGGAGGAAGGCAACACCCCCACCAGGGAGAGCTGGGGGTGCCCCTGCCCAGCTTCATAGGTGTTGCTGGCTGCCCCCTGCCCTGCAGCTGTGCCTCTGGCAGATCTCGGTGCCCGTGGGCCACGTCATCGACCTACACTTCCACAACTTCAGCCTGGAGTCACACGAGGACTGCAGCTTCGACTTCGTGGAGGTGCACGACAGCGCAGGCACGGGGGCTGCCAGCCTCATGGGCAGGTACAGGCACACCCCTGATATCTCTGGCCCTGCTGCACCAGTCTGGGTGCACTGGGATCCCGTGGCTCAGCTGGGGAAACTGAGGCACGGGGCAGGCTGGTGAGGAGGAGCCACCGGAGGAGAGGGTTTGGGGAGGTGCTGTTCGGCCCCACTGCCCACCTTAACGCCATCCTGCTCCCCACAACCCCGGCAGGTTCTGCGGCCACCAGCTGCCACCCACCCTGACCTCCTCACGCCATGTCATGACTGTCCTCTTCGTGGCGGACGAGGGAGTAGCAGACAACGGGTTCTTCGCCACCTACCAAGCCCACAATGCCACAGAGAGTAGGTAGCCAAGCAAGGGCACAGGCTGCCCAGAGGGGCTGTGTAGTAACTATCCTTGGGGGTTTTCAAGGCCAGACTGGATAAAGCCCTAGAAAAAACCACTCTCGCTCCATAGCTGACCCTGCCTGGAGCAGTAGGTTGGACCACAGGACCCTGGGGTCCCTTCTCACCTGAATTACCCTATAACCCTATTGATCCCAGCCATGGGGATGTGCCCTGGAAGGGCTCACCTGCACCCTGGTACAATCCATCACCTGAGGGCTGCCCCAAAAAAACTCAGGGAATTTGGGATCTCCCTAAGCTGGGCCAGCGATGGTCACGTATCAGCTGTGTCTGCCAGGTGGCAGTGCTCTGCAACCCCTCATGTGGATGTCCCCCGGCCAGTGACCAAGAAGAGCAGAGACAGGAGTGGCCAGCATGGAAACAGGCTGACTCCCGGCAGGGAGGCCACCCACCATCGGCACGACCGAGGCCATGGCCAGCCTGCTCTCTGCCTGTGCCCATGCTCGAGCCCATGCCTTGCCACGCTGGCCCCTCTTGTTTTACAGAGACCTGTAGCCCCGCAGAGTTCTCCTGTGGAAATGGCGAGTGCCAGGCGCTGGAGTCTGTGTGTGATGGCTGGCATGACTGCCCTGATGGCACCGATGAGCTGAACTGCACTGGTGTCTCCTACCCAGCCTTTGGTGAGTGCCACCCTCAGGTGCTCCACTCAGCACTCAACCCCCCCCCCCCGCCCCCTCGAGCCCACCTGACATGGGAGACATGCTGGCAGCTGCCCCATGGCCAACATCTGCCTGAGGCACACCTGTTGGGCATCACTCCTGCTATAAGTGAAGCACCACACCCTGTGGTAGGGTCTGTCTGTGAGCCTGTGGACGTGGAGATGTGCCTGGGGCTAGGCTACAATGCCACCTCCTTCCCCAACATCTGGCTGGCCATCCCGGACCAGGAGGGAGCCGCCGAGGTGCTGCAGGACTACCAGGTGAGCTGCCTGGGGGCTGCACGTGGGTCTGCCCGCACCACACCACACCACACGGTGCCATGCTCACTGCCACTCTCCCACAGACACTGATGGAGCTCGCCTGCTACCAGCACCTCCGCCTCCTCATCTGCAGCCTCTTCGTGCCCAAGTGCACCCCAGATGGGGGTGTCCTGCAGCCCTGCCGAGCCGTGTGCCTGGCTGCCGAGCTGCGGTGCCAGCAGTCCCTTGGCCTCCTCGGCATCCTCTGGCCCATCAACTGCAACATCCTGCCCGACTCCAACGACCCCGTAGAGTGCTTCCAGCCCTGACCCAGCAAGAGAAGAGGAGCAGGGGCTGAAGCAGCCTGCCCAGAGCTGCTCCTCCACCCCAAATGTCCGTCCCATCCTCCTCCTGTTGCAAATACCCAGCTGCTGGGGAGGCCCCCATCAGCAAGCACCCCATTGCCTGGCTCCTCGCCTGCCCCTCTGCTCAGCGCTCAGCTCAGTGCCCAGATGCCAGGGGCTTGCCCACAGGACCAAGTTCTTAGGGAGCAGGTGCCCCTTCCCAGCCTTGCTACAGGGAAAGGCTTGCGCTGGAGAGACTGTGCCCACAGGTTGGACCTGTGCTGGGAATACCACGCAAAGTCCCCCCGCCAAGCAGCAGGACGGTGGCAAAAGGGTTGAGTGCTGCCTCCCCATCCTTAGCCAACCCTGGGCGTGCTGGCCAGAGCTGTGCATGGTTCCCAGCCCACTTCTCTCAGCCTCTCCAGGCTGTGCATCGCCTCTTTCTCACAGCCCTCAGGCAGTTGCTAGCCTAGCAGGGGAAGGGTTAATGCTCCCCAAATGGAGCAAGGCTGGGCCAAGGTGAACCGGGCTGCAGGCAGAAGAGCCCAGGGCTGCCCATGCCCCGCAGCCCTGAAGCCAGCAGAATAAACAGCGTGAGCAGCTGACAAACCTGATGGAGCAGGTGGCTTATTTGAGGAGGGTCTGTGTGGGTCCTGCCAGATCCCAGTGGAAAATGAGGCATGGGCCAAAGGAGGGAAGCCAGGGCTGGGGTGGGGAGTCTGAGCAGGAATGGAGGGGCACTGTTGAGACTGCCCGTCTGCAGGGGGGAACGGGCTGCTGGCTGTACCCCCGATGGGCTGGGGGGCTTGAAGGGCCCCGGTGAGATAGATGGGTCTTGGAGGGGGTGAGGCTTACAGTCCTATGGTGCAGGGAGGGGATCCTGCCCCAGCAAAGGCTGTGGCCCTGCTCCTGAGCTGGCTGTGCTGGCTTCAGGCCACCCTGATGGCCACAGGCCTGGCAACATCCCGCGGCCACAAACCAGCTCACAGCTGGCCAAAAATAACAGCCCCTTCACACCTTGGGAGAGAGAAGCCAGGCAGCTCCCTGCCAGCATGCAGGCTGGCCCTGGTCATCCGGGCCAGGAATGCTCAGCCGGCAATGTCACCCATGCGGTCACCGGCACAGGGAGGAGAAAGCCAGCAGTGCTGCCATGCTTCCCACTGCCCTCACCCGCCCTGAGCGCATGGGAAAGGCCCCTGCCTGGCTGGGGTTACTGGGAGCAGGACCCACTCAGGTCAGCACCACTCTGCCCTCGCAGCTCAAGCCCACCCGGCTCCTTTGCTCCAAGTATGTCCCAGCTGCTGCAAGCTGGCTGCGGGACACGGGGACTGCCCCGCAGCCACAGGACCGCCCCACCGCCCAGCATCTGACTGTGTCCCTTGGATGCACTCGATGCTGGAACGAGTTAAAGGCAAGCTAGGAGCACCTTCGAAAGCCCGGCACAGTCCCAGCTTTGCCGCGTGCCCCGCAGTCACCTAGGGCTAGCCCTGCTTCCTGGCATGGCCACAGTGCTGCTCTGCCTGCGCTTCCACCTGCCTGCTGCTGCCTGGCACATCCCTGCCCGCTCAGCCCCACACACTGCACCTGGGCCCTACATCAGCACCCGCCGGCTGGCTCCTGCAGCTCCCGGTGGGTGCTCCTGGGGCTGGCACTGCTAGCCTGGGTGCGCCCCGCTGTTACCCCTTGCCTCAGCCCTGCTGCCAGGGATAGCCCTGAGGCTGCCAGTCAAGGCACCTGCGTGCCCCGAGGGCTCCCTCTCCCTTCTGCTTCTCCAACCCTGCCTGCCTTTGCCGGGTTTCCCTCCCTTGGCCTTTCTCTTGTTCCGCTTTCACTCTGCTGCCTGTTTCCTCCCATTTCCCTTCCCTCCGTCCTGCTGCCCGGGTGCCCAGACGTGTTCAGCCGAGGTGGCTTGCAGCCCATGCCTCCTCTCCCTTTGCCAGGCTGTTTGTCTCGCTCTCCCTTCCCCCTGCTTACAGCACTTCTGACACCATGGGATTATTTTTCTTTTTCCCCTTGTCTTGTAGCTTTTGGCTCCCAAGGCCCTTGATTTCCTTTGGAGTTTGGGAGGAGAGACGTGAGGAGGAGGGGGGGGGGGGGGTGGAGAGGCTGCCTTTCCTAGGGCCTTCGTCAGAGCGAAGTGGTCAGGAAGAGCCGCAGCCCTTCCACGCCGGAGAGCAGCGAGGCACCGGGGCAGGAGCCGCAGGATCGCAGTGAGTGGGGCTACCCCGCTCTGTCTGCCCCACGCTGGGGGGAGCTGGGACTCGCCGGGGTCCTGGCTCCAGCGTCTGGGCGGAGGAGAGACACTTCTCTCCTCCTTTTCCTCTTTGTTGCAGCCGTCGCGTCCAGGAGGGGGAAGAGAGCGGCTTTGCTGGGGCAAGGCCACGGGGAGGGGGCCAGCGCCAGCCGCGGGGCTCCGCTCTCGCTGTGCTGATGTGGGAAGGGCTGGGGGCAGCCCGGGCAGCAGGGTGGTCCCCAGCACCGGGGTGGTCCGGCACTGCTGAGGATGCTGCAGCCCCAGACAGCTGTGCCCCAGGGAGTCGGCCGGGCGTAGAGCAGAGCCGCCAGCAGCAAGGATGCTGCCAAGGGCTGGGCCGCGACCAGCCCCACGCTCCCCAAGCTGCCACCCGGCCACGCACTGCCTGGACGCAACAATCCCACCCCACGCCTGGCTTGCAGCTCACCCACTGCCCTTTAGCTGACACCCCAACAGTCCCCTTCCAGCACCCCCATGCGCACCCATAGCCGGGCACGCTGCCAATGTGGCAGCTCCCACCCCAAACAGCCCCCAACCACACGCACAGAGCTACTGCCTCCCACACGTGCCACAGCTCCCCCCCAGCTGCCCAGCCCCAGCGCTCCCACGAACCGTCCTGCCGCGGGACGCGCCGGTGGGCTGCAGGACGATGCGGCAGCACAGCCGGCAATGGGGATGCTGTGGCAGGTGCAGCCAGCGGTCAGGCCTTGCTGTAGAGAGCAACCGAAAAGGCAAAGGGGGAAAGAAGGGAGGAACAGTCCTCCACTGACCCCTCGCACCCACTCCCTGCTGAGCACTGCAAGCATGTTTCCCAGCCCTCTTTGCTGAGGTCCCCAGAGCCGTTACCCTTCTCTGCCCCCTTCCAGCTCCTCCACGGCAGACGAGATGAAGCAGTTCTTCCTCCTCTTCCTCCTCGGGTTCATCACCAGCTCATTGCAGATCGAAGACAACAAGATCCCTGGGCTGTGCTCAGGGCAGCCGGGCATCCCAGGGACCCCGGGCCTGCATGGGGCCCAGGGTTTGCCAGGCAGAGATGGACGAGACGGCCGGGACGGGCCGATGGGGATGCCAGGAGAGAAGGGCGAGATGGGCCCTCCTGGTAAGAAAGGAGACATCCTGGCTGGGGAGGGGAACCTGCTCTTCCCTGCCTGTGGGGAATGCCCTCATGTCAGGGGGTGAGCCCTGGATGCTGGCACAGGCCCACATTGCCAAACCAAAAGCGAATCGTCCAAAAGTGCCCCTTTCACGCCACCACTGCCCCTCCGGTCCTGCCTGTGGTGACCCTGTGCTCCTGTAACAGGCGGCGGCTCCCCGCCACTGGCAAAGCTGCATTTCTGTCCATCCCCACTGCCATCCTTCTCTTCCACCCCCCACTTTAGGAGGGCCCACCAAGCTGTCCCTGGAATATGGCTGCATCGTCCCCATCCTGGCTCCTGGGCTGGGGTTTCTCCCAGCCTGTGGGGATTTCTCTTGTCACTGTGCCCACTTATCACGTGCACCTAGCCTTCCCCACTTGTCCTGCTTCCCCAGGCAGAGCACTGGCCATGGTGGGTATTCACCACCTGCGTCCTGTGGAAGGCTTGTAATCCTGGTGGGATTGGGGCTGGGCAGAGGGCCTGGGGGAGGCTTGGATGGCAGCGGGCTGTGGTGGTGGCGATGGCTTAGACGTAACCCTGTCCCCCTCCCGCCTGCCCCAGGAGCGCCCGGTCCCCGTGGGGAGGTGGGCAGCCCCGGCGTGGACGGCCTGCATGGTGAGAAGGGGGCGCAGGGCG
This sequence comes from Astur gentilis, assembly GCF_929443795.1. Classification (NCBI taxonomy): domain Eukaryota; kingdom Metazoa; phylum Chordata; class Aves; order Accipitriformes; family Accipitridae; genus Astur; species Astur gentilis. The sequence goes on from NC_064884.1 coordinate 5,729,332, forward strand.
AGTGCGCAGTGGCCCCCCGCTCAGCCTTCAGCGCCAAGCGCTCCGAGTCTCGCAGCCCACCGCTGGCTGATCAGCCCATCCGCTTCGACGTCGTGCTCATCAACGAGCAGGGCCACTACGACCCCACCACAGGCAAGTTCACCTGCGAGGTGCCCGGCCTCTACTACTTCGCCGTCCACGCCACCGTCTACCGCGCCAGCCTCCAGTTCGACATCATGAAGAACGGCCAGTCCGTCGCCTCCTTCTTCCAGTACTACGGGAACTGGCCCAAGCCCACCTCGCTCTCGGGGGGCGCCTTGGTCCGCCTGGAGCCCGAGGACGAGGTGTGGGTGCAGGTGGGCGTGGGGGACTACATCGGCTTCTACGCCAGCGTCAAGACAGACAGCACCTTCACCGGCTTCCTTGTCTACTCCTACTGGCAAAACTCCGCCGTCTTCGCCTGAGGCTGCCCTCGGCTGCGGCCGGGGCCAGGGCGCGTGCCCCTTCCCAGCCGCCGGCGCCCCAGGGAGAGCGGTGCCAGGGTCCGGCCGCGTGGGACCTGGGCCACCGGCACCCCCGCCCTGCTCCGCCGCTGCCGCCCAGCGCAGGGCAGGAGCACGGCCCCTCTGCCACCCCAGGAGTGGCGGGGAGCGTCCCTTCAGCAGCGCTGCGTAAGAGCGAAGTATTATCTCGGGCACCCGGCTCTGGGGCAAGACGCCCGCGCCAGGGAGCCGCAATCACCTGGCTGTCGTATGTTACTCGCCATGGCCGCCTCGGCACGCAGCGTAGCCCTGCGGGCACGGGCACGGAGCCCCGGCCCGTGCTGCCAGCTTCTTCCCACGCGCAGGGCGAGCCCGGGCTACCTGGCCGCTGGCACGGCAAGGGGCCCGTCCCGCCGCGGCCCTGGCATGCCCCAGGGCTACCAGCTGCCTTTCCCGTCAGCCCCGCTTCCCTGCCCTCCGGCCGCCCCGCCGCCTCCCCCTCCTCCTTCACCCTCACTGAAGGGGTCCTCGACCGTACCCTCAATAAAGGGCTCCTCAGCCACGCGTGTGCCTGCTGCGTGTGTGCCAGGTCCCGCCGGCTCCTCGGGGCGGCGGGGGTGGGGAGCCCGGACCCGTGCCGGGCTCGCTGGGGTGCCGGCACCCCTCTGGGGAGGCTGCTGCCGGCGGAGCAGGGCTGCGCGGGTGCTGGGGACCCGCGGGAGCAGCGAAGGGGGCCGGCAGGGCTGTGCCTGGGGGGGGTCCCGGGCCGGGGGAGGGGAGGGGACGGTCCCGAGTCTCCGCCGCGGCGGCAGGGCCAGCGGGAGCCACTAGATGGAGGCATCGGCGTCCCTTAGCGAGGGCACACGCCGCTGCGACAGTCCCCCCCCACCCATACGCACACGGACAGGACCGACGCTTTGCTGGGCGTGAGGGTCCCGTGGCCGCTAGGTCCACCCCGGTGGGAGTGGGCTTGCCCGGGGCGAGGCGGGGACCCCGGCCCGGGCGTGGGGAGCGAAGGCGGAGGAGGGGGGGGGGGGGGTATGTGTGTGTGTGCTGGCCCCGCGCTCCCGGGACGGGGCTTGCGGGAACCCCTTCCTGCCTGACACCGCCCCCCCCCCCCCCCCCCGCTCCAGTGTGAATGCGGTGACCCGCCCCTGAGAAAGGTCCCTATTTTTAGAAGGGGAATGAAGAGCTTCCTCATTCCTGCCCAAAATAGGTCCCTGCGGGAACCAGCCAGGGAGGGGGCTTTTGGCCAGGGGCCGAGCTCCTTAATGGGCCCTGCTGCTGGAGCGGGCTGCTCTGCCCGGCCGTGGGGTGGCAGCTGGGCTGGGCTCTTCTCCTGGCCATGCCCGCGGGACCTCGCAGGCCATCACCAGACCAGGACCCCCCTTACACAGTCGGCCAGCCACCTCTCCGCTGCCCCGGCTCCCCTGCTGCCCCCAAGCAGTGCTGTGTGGAGCCCCCAGGACCATAGCCAAGCCCATCTGCGATGAACAAATCCTGTGGCCCTGCTCACCTGCCTTGGCTGGGAGCTGGGGCACCCTGGCAGCAGCCTTGGGGGCTGCCCACAGACAGCTCCACAGCTCCCCACCCTAGGACTGGGGACCATGCAGGGACCTGAGGCCAAGGGCATGTCACTCTGCAACCTGCCTGGCTGTGTGGATCTGGGGGGGGGGGGGGGGGGATGCACAGTCCAGCAGCACCAAGAGCCACCCCCCAACCCATAGGGCCTGTGGAGGTGCTGGGACCAGGAGTGAAGCCTCGCTCCCCCCTGGGGTGCTGAGGGGCTCTGCTAGCCACCTTGCAGGCTCCTCTTCCCAGCCCCAGCTGCAGGATTGGGTTACAGCGGAAGCGTCTGTTTGGGTTGACGATGGCCCTTTCTGTAAGTGGAGCTGGCCGGGAGCAAACAATGCCGCAGAGCAGATCGATGGCTGGTGCTGTCTATTCTGGGAGGAGGAAAATTACTTTTCTTGAGATAAGGCTAGGAGAGGTGGGGGGGGGGGGGGGGCAGGCTGGGAGCATCCTCTGGTCCCTATCATGATGTGGGGGAGCACAGCTAACAGAGGCAGCCACAGACATAGCACTTGGCACAGCAGTTTCTGGGCTCTACTTTCTTTGAGATGCTCTTGGTCTTCTGGACACTTTGTCAGGGACCATTGGGGGACTGCTGGGAACCCTCTGGGGAACATGGGGGTGTGCCTGCTGCCATCTGGGGAGGACGAGGAAGAGGATAAGGAAATGACAAGGATAAGGGAAGGAGAGCCACAGGAGACCTTGACTTCTGGCAAGTTTCTAGTAAGCTCCAGCTGATTCTGATGAGGTCTGCCAGCTGCCTCTGAGGAAGGAGTGCTTGAAGCCCCTGCTCCAGCTGAGCCCAGGTTAGGGAGGGGCCAGCATCCCTTAGACAGGGTAAAGCAGAAGGCTATATAAGAGCCAGGCTTAGCTCACAGGTACTGTAGTGCAGCTGATGGAGGCAGCAGTTTGTGCAGAAAGGTAAGCTGTTTTGGGGGGGGTTTTGTGGGTTTGGTGGTGTTTTTTTTTTAAAAAAAAAGTGCCAGCACCTCTTCTCAGAGCAGCAGACATGTTCTTGGCACATGAAGGTCACGGTTCCCAGCAGCCACTGGAGCAACAATTCCTGCAATGCTGGAGGACACAGCCTGGCCAGCCCTGAGCTGCAGAGGGTGCTTGGGGGCCTCTTGCTGGGCCTGGTGCACCTGGCTGACAGCCCACAAGAAGTGTGCAGTTGTACACATCTCGGAGCTGTGCTGCCAAGTGGAGGAGCTGCTGGAGGAGGTCAGCAGGAGATGCGTGGCATTGGAGATGGCATGAAAGAGATCAACTGGATCATCTCTGAGACCCTGTAAGAGCCCAAACTTTCCACTATGGTGGCAGAGCACGTACCTGACAGGTTCAAAAGTGGAAACACCCTCAATGGTGAAAGTTGTCCTGGTGACTTCTGGCAGCAGGAGGATGGCTTCTGCTCCACCCAAAAGCTTGCTGTTATGGCGTATATTCAGTGCCCTCATTGCTGATGAGAGGTGTAGGGAGGACCCTCCAGTCATCTTCAGGTGACCTCTGCCAGCAGGCCAGCTGACCTGGTAAGGAGAGCTTTAAACTTGGAACGGCAAAGGAGGGGAAAATCCTCACTCAAGTGGGGATGGGGTGGGCAAACAAAGGGCTCGGGGCATGTGAACAGCAGGAACTCTGTTACCAACAAAACAGGACTGAAGTGGGGTCACTTCATCACAGGGGCACAGATAGGGCAGTGCCTCCAGGACAGCATTGTGGACAAGCTCCCATGGCCCGCTGGGAAGCAGGCAAGTGTGGGGGGCCACTAATGCAAGCAGCATGGGGTGCAGACAGGAGGAACTAGTGGGCTGTGAGCACTTACAGGGTTGCAGCTTCTTGGAGATGATGGCTGATGTGGCAGCTGAGGGGTGGATGATGGGTCAGGGTTAGCAGGCAGCCATGTGGGTGTCTGCTACATGCCACCAGATCAGCACACAGCTTGCCTTCTTCAGGCATCTGGAAGAAACCCCATGTCAGCAGGCCCTGGTTCTTACGGGCTGCTGGAGGGACAGCCTAGCAGAGCACAAGCAGCCCAGGAGGCTTCTGGAGCATGTTGACAACACCTTGTTGGCATGGGTGATTGAGGAGAGCTGCTCTGCTGGGCCTCACAGTCGAGGAAGGACTAGCCAGGGAAGCTCAGGATTCTGAGAGAAGAAGGAAAGACAAAAAGCAGGACCACAACCCTGGATTTCAGGAGTGCAGACACTGGCCTCTTCAGGGATCTGCTTAGGACAATCCCATGTCCTGGTGAGAAGGGATATCTAAGAGGACCAAAGATCAGCTCTTCCAAACTCAAGCGGTTCATCCCAACAAGCAGGAATTGGAGGTGGCGGGTTATCTGTGTTGACCTAGGAGGAATAAGGAGCCTGTCTGAGCATGCAGGGATGGGGCTAGGGCCAGTTCAGCAAAAGGAAATGCCAAGTCCTGCACCTGGAAAAGAATAACCCTACCCACCGGCACACACTGGTGGCTAACTGACTGGAAAGCGGCTTCCCAGAGAAGGTCCTGGGGATCCTGGCAGGCAGCAAGGCTACTACAAGCCAGCAGTGTGCCCTCATGGCAAGGAAGGCCACCAGCCTCCTTAGGAGGAGCATTGCCAGCAGCTCAAGGGAGGTGATCCTTCCCCTCTGTTCAGCACCTATCAGGCACAGCTGCAGTGCTAGGTCCAGTGTTGGGCTCCTCAGTATTAGACACGGACATACTGGAGAGAGTCCAGCAAAGGGCTGTCCACCTTCTACTGTGAGGATGATCAAACCCTGGCACCGGCTGCTCAGAGAAGTAGTAGAGTCTCCACCCATGGAGATATTCAGAACCTGACTGGCCACAGTCCTGCACAACCTGCTTTAGCTGCCCCTGCCTGAGCAGGGGACTGGATGATCTCGAGGTCCCTGCCAGCCTCAGCCACTCTGCGTCCCTGAGGCCTTGCCATGCTCAGCACTGTGCCTCTGAGGTGCTGGGATTGTTGCTGTGTTCAGGGAGCCAGTGTGGCTCCCTGTGCCAAGCTGCTAATGAGGGAGCAAAGCTGGTGCCCAGGAGCAGCCCAAAGGCCCCCCGCGGTTCGGCTGCTGATCATCACCTGCTCCCTCCCTGACGGCCTGGTATCATTAGCTGCTCATGCTGCTGCGCATCTGCAGCGAGTGTCTGTCATGCCAGCTCCCTGCTGTCTGGCAGACGATGGCTGTTGTCCCCAGGCTGGGACTAGCAGCTCGTTAGGGCTGGGGTGTTGCAGCTGGGCTGACAAAGGGATCCCGGGGATTTTCCCAGGGCATGGGGGTCCCTGGTTTCAGCAAGCTGTCAGCCCCAACCACCCCAGTGCTCCTAAACTGGAGTAACCTAGCAGCCTCATGATCCTCCCTCCTCTGGAAAGGGAGAAGTGTCTTGGCATTGTGATGGGCTGAGACCAGCCCACTCGGCTCATGCGTGAGGCTCCAAAGCAAGCTCTGGAGCAGGGAGTACCCCTGGGGACGCCAGATCTCATGCCCTGGGCTGGTCTGTGAGCATTGCTGCTGCTGGACAACCTCCCCAGGCAGTGCAGCCCTGCACCAAAAGCCACAGTGCCAGAGCAGGCACGTCTGGCATGGCTGACCATCGGTCTTGAGGACCCTATGCATTGCCCATTAGCTAGGAGGTGGTTGCATTTTCCTCCCGCAATTGCTGGCTGCTTGGCCAGCGAGTGAGCCAAGTGTGTGCAGGATGGCTCCCGGGGGAAGGCTGTGTCCTTCACATCCTGTCCTCTCTTGGCAGGCTCGGCCGTAGTGGCCTGAGATGGCTGAATACCCTCTCAGTCCCCCACTGGGTCTGGCTGAGGGGGTGGTGGCTGGGAGCACCCTGCCTGGGCAGAGGTAATGGCAGACGTTCCCCTGCTGGCCCAGACCCAGGGCAGTTCTGCAGCCTCCCCCAGGGTGTCCAGCCTGCCTTGGCTTACCCTGGGAGAGAGAGAGAGAGAGGAAGGCTGAGGAGTGCCTCAGTTTCCCCAGTTGTCACCCATCTGCAGCCAGACTCCCACGGGGCTTGGGTGGGCTGCCAGCATGGCCCTCCTTCCCGTGCCTGCACTGTGCCTGGCAGAGCTGTGCTCCTGCAGCAGATGTCTGTCTCTTTCTGGCCTCCTAGCAGCCCCTCCTCTCCCCACTGTGGTTTTCATCCTGGTTAAAATTAGCTAGTTTGTTGGCATGGCCCTGCCAAGGCAGGTGAGTTCAGGGCACGGTGAGCCAGAACTCCTGGGGTCTCTGCCCATCAGGGTCCCAAAACATTTTTCCACACAATTTACAAGGATGCTAGAGAAGCAGAGGGTGTTTAAAACCATGCAGCAAGCTGCCAGGAGCTCAGATCATGGCCAGGGAGTAACTCATTGTGCAGCAAATGCATCTGCTCACCAGTAGCCCAGCACGGCTGAGACTGCCACAACCTTTCTGCAAGGCAAGACAGAGCCCTGTGCTGCCTGCTGCTCCACAACTCCTAGTGCTTTGGGTGCTGCCTCCCTACCTGGGACAGTCAGGCTTGCCAACACCCTCCATCGCGAGCAGCAGGACATCAAGGTGCCGAGGTCATGTGGGAGCAGGGATTACATGTCCTTGTGCATGTTCCTGCCAGCCTGGGAAATACTAATCCCTCTGCTTTGGGCTGCTCAGGCCCTGGAGAGCTCCAGCTCTGGAGAACCTGAGAATGAATCCCTTTGCTCCAGTACAGAGAGGAATGGCTCTTGAAAAGAGGTGAAGCTATATGTACAAGCCCTTCTGCAAAGCAGCTGTTGCTTCTCTCCTTGCTGAACAGCTCAAAGTGACCTGAGTTAGGAGTAGAGAGAAGATGCCTACCAGTCCTGAGCCCTTTCCAGCAAGAGCTACCCCAGCTGCTCTGCCTGCTCCTGGGTCCAGAAGAGGCTGTGGCACCAAACGCATCTCCAGGCAAGATGTGGACATTAGCACCGGTGCCTTGCAAGCTGCACTCTCTGCCCCCATGCATCAGCATATCCACAACCACCTCTTCTCTTGCTGGGGGTTAGCAGAGCAGGGGCTGGGGGGATGCCAGCCCTGGAAAGCCCACCCACTGTGTCTTCAGGTGTAGATTCATCTCCTGGGTGCCAGGCTTTTCTTGTGCAGCAGCCTAGCTCCAGGATATTCCACAGCACTGCTTTTCTGGGTGCAAGCACCTGCAGACAAGTACCCCTTAGCTTGCTGGTGATGTTGGCCTTCCAGCTGTGACCCTTGGTGGGGAGTGATGGGCTGGCTTCCTCTGGAGCCCAGGGGCAGAGGAGACCCCATCCCTCCAGAGAAAACCCTTCCCAAAAATGAGGCAGCAGGCAGCTTTTGGTAAAGGAAATTTTAATCTGCTCAGTATCTAGTCCATAGTGCAAAGAGTTAAACTTAAGGCAAAGCTTTCTCTTTTTTTTACAAACAGGCAGCAAACAAACAGTCCCTAAAACAATAAGCATGACTGCTATAATAGAAAAAGGGTTTGAGGGAAGAAACTACGGTCCTGGGGAGGTGTCCTTCCCCCTTGTAATTCATGTAGGAACCATTGCACCCCAAGATCCATGAGCTGGTCCCGACCAAACACAGCCTGCAGCATGGCCATGCTCCTGCTCCCAGGTGTCTCCAGAGGCACACCCAGGGAAGGGTGCAGCTCCCTGACTCCTCTTGCAGGAGGATCTCTGCAAGTGCCTGCAACAAGCTGGACCCTGGGGAACACAGCCTGTGGGGCCACGCTTGCTGCTCTGGCAAAGGTTTGGCTACTCAACTGCAAGTGTCGCTGGCTGCAGCCACAGGAGAGGTGGTTGGAAAGAAAACATTAACATGGGTGGTGTGTGTCTGGGGAGGCACAGGGACAAGAGGCTGAGCAACAGGGCTTGGGCATGGAGCTTTGCATCCCTGCAAAGTGAGATGGAAGCAGCTGACAGCCCTGGGGCCAGGCCCTTCTAACACCCATTAGTGCTCAGGAGCCCAGCTTGACCCAGGGAGTCCCTCCAGCCCCCAGCAAACATGGGGGCAACCAGCCCCTGCAGTGCCTCCCAGAGCAAAGCCACTCTCCAGCAAGATAGTATCTTGCCACAGCTCAGGTTTCCAGTGCAGAGGCGTCTCCCAGCACTGCCTGGCCTCTCTGCTGCCTCTGTTTTGGCTTAAATCACTAATCAAGAAGGAGAATAGAGAAGGAAGACCATGCCAGCCACCCTCAGGCTCTTGGCTTGCAGTCCAGGAGTCAAGACTCTTTCCAGTCTGGCTCCAGCCAAAATTGGCTGTGGCGCATGGCTGACCTCAGGCAAGCAGCTGGAAAAGGAAAAGCTGTTTAGTGTAAGGCCCTCTCACAGCCCAGTAATTTCTTGGAATGGTGCTGGTTGACCAAGCTGGGAAGAGCCACCTCTGGCCTCCCCAGCCAGGAACGAATGCCCTCCTTAGACTTCAGAGGACACTTTTTAAATAAAACTAGCTACATTTCTGACACAGTAAGATACAACAGCAGTGTAACCCTGCCCTAATCAAATATAGCGGTGGTCCTGGCACTGCTCCATGCACACAACTGCAGATCAGCAGCACAGATATGCAGAACTTGTGCCTGGAGCTGGAATGTCTTAGTGGGCTCCCAGGAGCTTTGGGGTGTCCCCTCTCTTCCTGAAGAGTTACTCCCTCTTGCCAGCCCAGCCTGGGAAGCAGCAAGCAAGCACTAGTGTGAACCACCCAGTTCCATGGCACACTGAGCCTGAAGAAAATGTGTATTGCCTAGAGAGGATTCTCCAGCATTGGCTCAGATATGTGCTGCTGCTGCCAGGGCTGTGAGCGCTGGCTGGCCAGCCACCCCTTAGGTTCCCCAAGCAGCACCACCGCCCCTGCAGAAAGAGTACCTCTCTCCAGCCTCCCCATGCGAGAAACCTGATGTGTGCTTGCTAGTCTTGCATAGATGATGCGTGGAAGCGGCAGCAGCACTGAGCTCTGCAGTCAGCTGGCCTGCAGGGAGCCCACGTTCATCTCAGCTCCTCTTTGTCCTGGGAAGGGGAATAGGAAGCTCAAAAACCAAAGCCACAGTGGCTGAGATACTGAGGTACCCCAGAAACCCTGCTCTTCTCCAGCTGAGAGGCAGGCTCAGCCCTCTGGAAGCACAGTCTGAAAAGCTCAAGTGTGCTCATTGGTCTCCTAGGGCCTTGCAAAAGGGGCACACTTCTCCCTTCCCAGGGAGCTCCCCCACTTAGGTGGTGGGAGGAGGAAACAGGCCTGAATGCAGTATGCCAGGTAGTTTTCTGGTCAGACCTTGGGAAAAACCCTCCCTTGCCTTGCACCAGCCCGTGATTCCCAAGAGGGCACAGCCTTTCACCTTTCCATCAGCTTTGGCTAGGAGGGACGAGAGCATCTTTCTGCACTCCACTTTGGATCTCAGACTGCTGCAGGCTAGAGGCAACAGGCCCTGAAACAGCAGAAGTTGTCAACGAAAAAAAGGTAACTCTTTCAGCCTGCTGCAGAGATCGGTTATTGTGCTTGCTAGCAAGAGCTACAATCTAGTTACGTAGCAAATGCGGCTAGCAGACACCCCCCAACAGCCTTTTGCCCTTTCAGCACCATCCTTAGTTCTTTGGAAGCTGCTCAAGGCAGCTCTGGGAAGTTCTGCTTCCCGGCAAGAGGCAGACAGGGGTGCCCTTGACCTCCTGGGAAAATGACCCAAGCCACCCACGCCTTGGGCTCACAAGTACACATTGAGCGTCTGGAGGATCATCTGGCGGCACAGTGGGCAGTTGCGCTGGTAGATGGCCTGCTGCAGGAGAACTTCTGTGCACTCCTGACACAGGCACAGGTGCCTGCAGGGCAGAAGCAGGACTGTCTTGGTTTGGTCTTGACAGATGACACATTTCTTACGTTCCTCTTGTTCTTTCAGGAGCATCCAGGGGTCATCATCCAGAGTGCCCTGACCATCTGCAGCTGCTGCATTCAGCTGCTGCCTCCTTGGAGCTTTGCCCCAGGAGGTGCTCGGTTCCTCCCTGGGCGGCTGGAGACGCTGTCCTGCCACAGCACTTCGACTCAGAGCAGGACGCGCCTGTGGTACCTGCTCCACATTCAGCTGGCCCTCGTGCTCGGCTGGCAGCTGGCCGACCCCTGGCAGCACCAGCCTGCTGGGGACTGTGGGTCTTGGGGCCGGCGCAGCTGCCCCTCGCTGGTTGCTTTCCCGGTTCATCATTCTGCCTCCTCGGCTCCAGTTGGTCACCTGCAGGCTCCAGTCCACCAACCTGCGCCAGGCCTGAGAGGTCATGGCCATACCCAGCGTCAGGACCGCCACCTGATAGAGCCGCCACACATCCCGCTGCAGGCGGTGGTAGGAAGGCAGCGTGTTGAAGTAGCCCAGCACGTAGCCTGTCAGCGTCCACAGCAGCCCGGGGTTGAAGACAAAGGCGCTGACAACAATAATGAGGAGGAGCAAGCCCAGGCCATAAATATTCACAAAGAAGATGTTGATGAAGAGCTCGGTGATGGAGGCCAGGAGCTCAAAGGCCAGCTGGCAGGGCGACCACAGCAGGATGGACACGGCGATGGCTCCGCTGGAGATGTGCGCGAGGAAAGCGGCCAGCAGGTCCGTGACTCGGAGGAAGGGGCCGGCGATGGAGTCCCACAGGGCTGCGAGCAGGGTGAAGAGGTTCTGCATGCCGATGAGGCACACGTTGATGAGGCTGTTGACGAGGTAGGCCAGCAGGCTGGTGCCGATGGCCAGGCCCTCGCAGACCTGCCTGGCCAGGGCCTGCCCGCAGCCCAGCAGGCCGCAGAGCCCGCGGTGCAGCAGCTCCTTGCCCCGCAGCGTCAGGTGCGAGAGGAGGTGCCCCGCCACCTTCAGCCCCTCCAGGCCGCAGCAGCAGCCCCGCAGCAGGCCGGCCAGCCCCTGCAGGGCGCCCACCGCCAGGCAGCAGGCCGCCCGGGCCAGGGAGGCCAGCGAGAGGAGCAGCCCGTCCCAGCAGGCCAGCGCCGCGGCGGCCGCGGCGGCGGGGAGGCTGCAGGCCGCGGCCAGCAGCCAGAGCAGAGCCGACACCAGCGAGGACACCAGGAAGAAGTTCACGTCCAGCACCAGGACCAGCAGGTCCAGGGCCATCCGCAGGCCGCGGAGCAACACAAACAGCAGGTCCATGGCGGCCGGCGGGCCCGGGCTGCGGGCCAGGCACCCCGCCGGGGCCCGTACGCCGCCGTCAGCCGCGGCCCGCTGGAGGCCCCCCGGCGCTGGGCGCCGCCATCTTCGCTCGGGCTGCCGCGCGACGCCGGCCCAATCGGCGGCGAGGGCCGCGCCTCTCCCCGCCGCCCATTGGGCGCTTCGGAGGACGCGGCGGGGGCGCGGCCGCTAGGGGCGTGACTGCTGCTGGGCGGGGCGCCTGCGGCTGGGGAGGTGCCCCGCCCACTACCGCGCATTTAAAGGGCCAGCGGCGCTCGTTTAACCGTGGCGGCGCCGCGGAGGTCAGGGCAGCCCGGACCCGCTCCCAGCGGGGGGCGGCCGGGACACGGTACGCACGGGCACGGCCGGGGCATGAGAGCGGCCGCTTCGTCCTGGTTCCGAGCATTAGCGCGGGGGGCACCCACCACCCGGGGGTCCCTGGGGCCACACGTGTGATGAGAGGGCGACAGCCTCAGCCTTGGCACGGGGAAGGTTTGCGCTTGCTAGCGGGGTCCCTGGGGCAGGAGTGTTTGGGACAGGGTCAGTTCAGGGCAGCACTGCTCTTACCCCACGAAGCGGTTTCCTGCAGGATGTCCCAGAATAAACTCACGGCCGGGGCCTGGCCCGAGCTTACAGCCCCAGAGCAGCTCCTGCCAGCTCCTGGGCAGGGCGCGGGGCTGCCAGTGTCTCTGGCCTTCACTCCACTGTGCCCCAGGAGGTAGTCCAGCCCCGCCGCCCTGACGGTGATGACAAGCTCAGGAAAATCCAGCCCTGGAGCCCAAGGCTTTTTAAGGAAGGGGAGAGCGAGCGGAGTAGATGACCCATGGGAAAGACATCTGCAGCCCCGAGAGGCACCAGCCAGCGCGGGGCCAAGGAGGGAAGCACTGCACCCCTGGGCAGCAAGGGAGGAGCCCCGAGGGAGCAGGATGCTGGGGTCCCCTTCGTGCAGCTGCCTGCCCCTTCCCCTATGTTTTCTCCCCGTAACACCCTGAGCCGGAGCAGGAGCTGGGGCTGGAGCCGGGACAGAGGGCATGTCCCGGCACACTCTGCATGCACTTATGCTGCTTGATGCCATCCAGCTCTTCTCAAGCTGCAGCACTGGCTGGGCTGACAGGATGGCAGTTCTGTGCGTGTCTGTCTGTCTGTCTGTCTGTACCTGCCTGGGGTCTCTCCTGCTGGCTGGCTCCCTGCTAGCCCCATCCCCTCCCTGCCTGGTCGGTTTTGGCTATGGGCTCCCTTGCATCGGGTGCCTGGATCCCCCCCCCGGTGGCGTGTGCACCCATGCCCACGTGACAGAGACAGGATGCTTTCAGCATTTATGGTAATGTTTGGATTTCTCATTGCTTTACCAAACAGGAGAAGGAAAAAAAGAGCCAAGCCAAGGGCTGGACATGCTCCACTCATTCCCTGCCTCCGGCCACGCACCTGCCTCCCCCTCCCTGCTCCTGGTGCCTGCCTGGGCCTCTGCCATGAGCAGGGCGCTGTGCCCCGGCAGGCTCCCCACTGCAAGGCTGGAGAGCTGTAGGCGCTGCAGGGTTTAGAGGTTGTGGCTCCATAGCAGGGCTTCTCTGTCATTCCTCCATGCTCTGGGAGGCAGAGGGGAGCCTGCGCCTGCTCTCGTCTGCTGTAGGGTGTCTGGCTCTGCAGCATCCAGACCTGCTGGAGAGAGGTGCAGGGCTCAGGCACCCTGGCATTGGGTGAGGAGGGCTGCAGGGGGCTTGGGAGCACCCAGGAGTTGGGTTCAGGTTGGAACACCGATTTGGCTGGAGCAGAGTAGAGCGGGACTCCTGGTGGAGGAGCTGTGAGGCTGTGGTGCAGGGACAGAAAATGCCTTCCAGGGGCACTGACAGGGTGCCTGGCAGCTGGGCTATGGCCAGGACCCCTCCTTGCGAGAAGAGTCCCTCCAGCTGTCCCTGCACTTGCTGGAGGTCTGGGCACAATGCCACCGCGCTCCCAGCTGTGCTGGGGGCAGCTGTCAGCAGCAGGACAGGATGGGCCCCTCTTGTGAGCCCTCTCCCCTCATCAGCATCTCCGTGCTCATTAGGCACAGGGTAGACAGGGCTCTGCCATAAACCAGGCTGCACTGGTGCTAACCGGGGCCACCACAGCCCACCCTGAGGGCGCAGGAGCCCGGGATGTGTGTGCACCCCTGCCTGCCTGCCCTGCAGGCAGCCCTGCCTACAGACCCAGGGCCGGCCAGGGGCTGTGCAGTGCACCGGCTGTGCTGGCACAGAGCCCGGCCACGGGGCTCCTGCTGCATCATGCCTCTGAGCTGCCTTCCCGGTGCTGAGCTCACTGCAGCCAGGCAGCTAGCTGCCCCGCATTTCGGGAAAACAGAGCAGCCAGAGGAAACCAGCCATAGGGCTGCCTCAGCCCTTGGACCCGCTGTGTCCTTGTGGCTTTTAGCTGGAAGCAGAGGGAGGGAGGGAACAACCCTGGAGCTGGGTGTCACGGTGCTTGGGGGGGGGATTAGGACCCTGTGCTCTGGGATCCAGGCTGTGTGGAGCCTGGGGCCAGGGTAGCAGCCCTAAGGGTGCCTTGCATCACACCCTGGGCAGGTCCCAGCAGACTGGCTGGGAACAGGCTGCGGGTGGCAGTGGAATGGGAAAATTGAGGCAGACAAAGGGCTGGAAGTACAGCCTGTGGCCATGGAGTTGGGAGATGGTGCTGGGGACCGACATGGCTCCCTCCGGGCCTTCCTCTGCAGGGGGACATGCAGCTTCCCCAGCCCCAGCATCTTCCCCTGCCTCCCTAGGCTCTTGCTGCATGGGCAAGTCCTGCCCTGCCACTGCCCTCAGGCAGGAAGAGTGTTTCTGGGGTGCGGGTCCTGCTGGCATCACGTCAGCACTCCCAGCACACTCACGGCTGGCCCGGGGAAGCTGGGACCATCCCCAGGGTGCCCTCGCCTGCAGACTCCCGGCAGCCCTGGTGCCTGGGAGAAGCCAGTCAGTACGGTCCTCCTGAGTGCTGCCAGCAGCCTTACCTCGGGTCCCCTCAAGATGCCCTTGTCGAGGGCCGGGCAGGTGCCTCAGCGTGGCAGCGGGTGCCTGCAGCCCCTATGCTTGCAGGCCAGGCTGGAACAAGAGCTTATTCCGGTGCATCCGCTCCAGGAAAGTCCCCTGTCTCCACTCAGGCTCAGCTCCAGGATGGCATGGCTTGCTCTTCCTCCGGCCTTTGCCTAACCTTGGAGGTGTAGGTGATGGTATCCCCCACCGCACACATCCCTGCTGGCAGGGAACAACTGCCGTCATCCGCCCTGTGTGCCACATGACCGGGGCTGCCGGGGAGAGCCCATGAGAAGGCTTGGGAGCCGGAGGGCACCCCATGTCCCCCAGTGTCCCTGGCAGTGGGCACCTTCCCTGCCTTTGTTCGCCCTGCAGACCAGTGGAAGAGTGGGAGCACAAGGGCTGCCCGCCGTGTTTCTGGAGGTCTGTGTGGTTCCCCACGAACGGAGCTGGGATATCTCTCTTCTCCTGGAGCCCAGCCAGATGGCCCTGGGAAAAGCAAGTCCTCTTCCATGGGAAAGTCCTGCAAGGAGAAATCCCTGCTCAGCCTGGCCAGCCCCACATTTCCCCTGGGCCCTGGTGTTCTGGTGTGTCCCTGATGCTGTGGGGCCGAGCAGGGTGCAGGGCCAGTGGTGTGGGGAGGTAGCACGGGGACTGCACTCTGCTTGCTGCCTTCTCCCAGGCAGCCCTTGTCTGCTCTCCTACTCCCTGTGCCCTCACAGCAGCAGGGAGCCTTCCCCAAAGCCCTCCAAAGGGATCCTCCACAGCTCATGGGTGCGAGAGGGGCTCCCCCAAAGCTGGGGCTGGCCTCACCACCTGCCTGGGACTAATCTCTCATTATGGTTTCTTGCAGTTGCTCCTAATGAGCTGTCCCAGGGAAGCCCGAAGACCTGCAGACAAAGCTGGGATGAAGACTTCACCACCTGGGGCCACAGGCAAGCGCTGGGGGTGATGCTGGGCCCCTGTGCTGGCTTCTCCTCCCTTCCTTGGCCATGAGGAGCGCGCCGCTCAGCGACACCACAGCGAGCCAGGAAAGCTAGGTAACATGGAGTGCAGGGCTGGGGCGTTCCTCCCGCCTGTTCCTCCAGGGACCCATGGGACGAGAGCCATGGTGTTAGCAGAGGTGACAAATGAGTGCGGCCGGGACCCCCGCCTGCCTCCCTCTCGGCCCAGCAGCCCATGCCGCGGGACAGCCCATGCCGCAGGGCTGCTGCACGGGTGCCGGCGGCAGCTGCTCCTCCTGGGCATCCTGCTGCCGGACCCCCACCGGCCGGGCGCATAATCCGCCCCATTGTGTGGGCGAGTGCCTGGCCCTGGCCCATCTGGCGCCAAGACAATGGGGCCTTTTTCCGGCTGGTGCTGGGGGGGAGATGAACTCGGAAGTCTTCCGAAGGAAAAGGCTGGTTTATAAATAGTTGTCCCCGGGCTCCCAGCTTCCCCCTGCTGCCCCATCAGCCCCCATCCCAACCAGCCCCAGCGCCTGCCCTCGCACCGAGGCTGCACAGCACCAGGGCTGGGACACATATGTGACCAGCCCAGCCCGGCTCCCTGCATGCGAGTGAGAGGGCAGTACGTGGCTGTTTGCATGCTGTCCCAGGGCTGCACCTGCTCTGGGTCGTGGGGAGCCTGTACCCCTGGGATGTCGAGTGACAGGCCAGTCCTGGGTGGAGGACTCCCTCCCCCTGCGCCTTGGCGGTGGCCGTCAGCTGGCTAAGGTTTCCCCAGGCATGCTAGCTCCCCCAGCTATCCTTGTCCGTCCACCCCACACACAGCGAGGGTCCGGCCCCCAGGGCAGGGCTCAAGGGAAGGGCCACACGGTTCCACAGCCTTCCTTGACACCCCTGAGCTGCTCCCTGCGGAGCGAGCGTGACCAAGCCCCTATCACTTGCACGCCACAAGCCAGCCCTCGCAGGGGAGCTGTAGCCCTGGGGCTTTTGGGTCCGTCCTCTGACAGCGGCATCATCACCGGGACAGATGCCTGTGCTTTGCATGACGTGGGGCTGGGTGACCCTCGCCAGCTTGGCTCCTCTTTGGGGCTTTGCCACTGCTCTGGATCCGCTGAGCACCCCGCCATCTCTGCACAGCTGCCCCGGGAGATCGCGCTGTTCTGACACAGAAATCCAGATGTCACCTTCCTTCCCCCATCTGCTCACATCCTTCCTTCTTCCACCCGCCCAGGCCCTCACCCGGCTCCCGCCCCTAAACAAAGGCCCCGTAGCCATGGTTAATAATCCCCACATAAAGGCTTTGCAGAAGAGGAGAGGAAGGAGAGGAGAGACACAAAGAAGCCGCTGGGAGCCCAGCCGAGGAAGGAGGGGTAGAAGAAGGCTTTTTCCTGAGCTGTATGACAGAGGCATCCAAGAGGGCTCCCAGAGGTGGACAGAGATGGGGTGGAGGTACCCCAAGGCAGCTTTGCCCTCATGGCACATCTGATACCCCACCCCTCGTGGTCTTCCACCCAGGGAATGGGGAGCCAGAGGTCAGACAGCCCAGGCAGGTCCCTGTACTTACCCCAGACTGCAATGCATTGCATGAGCTCTAAAGCACCCCAAAATGCAGCACCAGGGACCAGTGGGAAGGTGCCCTGGGGGGTTTCTGCCCAGAGGTAGTGAGCCTCAGCACTGCTGTGCCCCAGCAGCGGGGAAGCGGCTGGCCGTTCCCGGGCGGTGTGGGAAAGCACGGCCCTGGCTTGCATCCCGTCCCTTCCCTGGGGAGCAGGGCCCCTCTCAGCCTTGACGGTGTTGTGTGAAGAGGTGCAGGCCTGGGCGGACGCGGCAGCCATCTTCCGCCCTGCACGGCTGCCTTTCATCCACCCTGGAGCTGCGCAGGAAGCCAGCACCAGCCGACAGCTCATTGCTCACCGGCACAGGCGGGAAGCGTACTGGAAGACAGCTGGCACACAGGGCACCCCAGGTATCCCGCAGACCCCTCCTGAGCCACCCGGGCTGCTCTGGGCCCCATCGGCATGGTTGGGGGCTGCAGAGGCTGGGGAAGGGACAGGGTGCCCATCCCCACCTGGGGCATGCTGAGCAGCATGTCAGGGCGTGCACAGGCAGCAGAGCAGAGTGCTGTCTGCCGGCACGGCCCACACTGGCGCCAGCTCCCTCCAGCAGCTTCGGCCGAGCCCCAGGGGTCTCACTAGGAAAGCAGGGAAAGGTGGAAGGGGCTGAGATGTGTGCTGGGATGCAGCCTGTGCTCAGCCCCAGGCCCCATGCCTCCTCTGCACGCTGGCCATTGCTCCCCTCTGGCTGCGGAGAGCCAGGCTCGGCGGGAGCCAGAGAAAGGCAAATGCAATTACACACTCACAGATTGTGCCTGCAACCTGCGATGCTCAGATAACACCAGGGTAATCAGCCCTGCCCCGGGCAGGCTGTGCCCGCAAGCTGTCCTGCAGTCCCCAGGTTTCCAGCAGAGAGGAGCGGCTGTCCGGCAGCTCTGCCAGGGGCCGGCAAGCCCCACTGCTCCCTGGGGCAGAGCCACCTGCCTGGGCACAGCCTCTCACCTGAGACATGGCAGCAGGGTGGAAGGAGGAGAGCGCTGGGAGCCGTGGGGGCCCCGGACACTTGTATTCCTTCGGCTATCAGAGTGAGAGCGGCTCCGTGTCTCGGCTGGGGGGGGGGACATGGGAGCCCTGACCTTCCCACCCTGGCTGTGTGCGTGGGACCAGGACACGGGAGCCTAATCCACACTGTTTGTTTGCATAGCAGTGAATGGGGGCCGAAGCCAAATCCATTAAGCAAGCAAATAAATAAGGCGGCGTGAGATAAGGCAGCAGAGAGGGAAGATGAAGGTGGCCAGCCCGCTGCGCTCCCCACACAGAGACCCCAAGCCCCCTGGGTGCCGCACACAGCGCCGCGGGGCGATTTCACGCCAGCTGTGAGGGCAGCAGGGCCTTGCTTTCAAATCCTGCCTGTCTTCCCCAGAACCATTAGTTCAGTAGGAGAGAAAAAAGATTTTTTTTCAAAGTTAAACGGTCTGAAAAGTAGAACTGGAGGCATGGCTGCTGCAGTAACAGCGGGAGGCTGTTTCAGGGTGGCATGTTCCCCACCACAGCGGTTGGCTAGCCTGTTTTCTCTAGGGAGGGGCATTGCCCTTTCCAACTGCTGGGAATTTTCTGCGGAGGTTTTATTAGCAGCATTTTGCTTTATTTTTAACACAGAATAAAAGTTAGCACCAGAACAAAATGCACCAGCAGTGTGTCATCTAGGTTCTCCCGCTTGGTTTTTTTGACTTGGTGGCTGCTTTCCCGCGGGAAAGTGGGACCCTCGGGCCCTCTTCCCTTGCAGGGTGGCAATTGCAGGGCTTAAATCACGGGTTTTTCGTGCAAAATGGAACATCCCTTTGCCTCCTCTAAGGGGAGCAGGGCCTGAGGCTCCTCAAGTGTTGCATCCTGCCCTTTGGAGGGAAAGTGTGGTGAGGACGTGGTCAAGGGGTCCCCAAGACCTGGGCACCCTCTCAGGGGGTGGCTGTTCCCACTGCAGACAGGGAGCTCCGGCCACCTTTGTCTGCAAGAGCATCCCACACTGCAGCCGTGGGGCTGGAGAGCAGCTTTCAAGCAGCCTGTGCGTGATGGCACAGCTCCCTTGCACTTGATCCTTCCAGCAAACGCGGCGCCTGGGAGGAGGCCTCCCCTTCTGCACCGGCAATGCGAGGACTACAAGCCTTATCACTCAGCATTGCCATTTTAAGCAGCCAATCTCATGGGGAAAAAATTTAATCATTTCTGGTGAATCATCAAGTCTATCTGGCTGGGAAAATGTTGGGGGGGTGGGGGGGTGGGGGGGTGGCAGACCAGGCACGCAGACAAGGCAGGAGAAGGGCATGGGAAGGGCTGCTGCATGGCACCAGCAGGGGAGTGGGCCTGGGGCTGGGGGCCAGCACAGGATTGTTGGGGCTGGAGGGGCTGGTGGTACGGGAGGAGCTTGGGGATGCCTGAGAGGAATGCTGTGGCTCAGGAAAACCTGCAACCTCACCCCAGAGCGGCTTAGGTTGGTTGGAGAGATACAGCCCATGCTGCCTGGGGCCTGGAGGGCAGCTCACACTGCAGGAAAAGCAAGCGAAGGGGAGAAGAGAATATGCAAAGGTTCAGAGCCCCTGGGCCGAGAGCTGGAGGAGAGCGCTCTTGCTGCTCCTGGGAGACGTTGGGGCAGCCGTGGGCCTGTCCTCAGGTGGGGTGAACGCGAGTCAGCGAGCTTCAGGAGTCCTGTGCGAACGGAGAGCCAAGAGTATGGGAGGCAGAAGGGCTTTGAAGGAGAAAAAAACCCCCAGTGCTTTGTCCTCCAACACAGCCCCTCTGGCTCTGATTGACCCAGGGGGAAAATGAGGTGCAGAGCCAGGCTGCGACGGGGCAGGGCACTGGACTCAGGTGTCCTGCATGGTTGGCCGTGGGCAACTCGCACCACCTGGGGAGGTTTGTTGTGCTCCCCCAGGCCTGTGCGGGGGCCTGCCTAGGGGCTGGGCTGTTTGGGCTGGGTGATTACCCCTGGATAATAGCAGCCTTGTGCAGCCCTGAGAGCCCCTCCGCCCCCGGGCCGGCGCCTGGCCGGCCACCGCAACTAACGGCTTTTCCACAGCCGCCCCATTCAACAGCTGCGCGGGGGTTCGGGCCGCGGCTTGCTGCGCACCACAGAGCGGGGGGGGGGGGGGCCACACGACACACATGCCCTGGGGCCCCGCCTCGGGGACAGGGACGGGGCTTTGCAGAGAGCCTCCCCGCGGGGCTGGGGCCACCGCATGCGGGGAGACTGAGGCGGAGCAGGGCCCGGGGCGCAAACCCCGCGGACTTGGGGGACCTGCCTGGGACGGCACCACCTTCGCGTCCCTGGGGCTCCCCGAGGACCCCGCAGTCCCCTCCCCAGGTGCCTCTCAGAGCCCAGGCAATGACAAAGAGAGGTCTCGTCCCCTGATTTTTGAGTCCGCGTGTGTGGGTTCAAAGGCAACCCAGAAGCTGTGGCTGGGCTTTGGGGCGGTGCGGGGCTGAGCAGGGGAGCGGGTCAGAAAATCCTGCCCCAAAGCACCGCCAGCCGGATCCAGTGACCCCTGGAAGTGGGATTCTCAGGGACTGTCCCGCCTTCCCGGCATTCCCCAAGCCCCTGTGGAATCCGGCCCGACCCTACACCTCTGCCCCCCTCCGCCGGGTCTGCTAGCGATTCCCCCCCTCCAGCGCCCTGCAGTCTGCTCCGATCAGCCTGTGCAAGCCCAGGCAGGCAGGACCTGGCAGACTGCAGGTCGGCGAGCAAACCTGGAACGAGCCCCTCCAGCAAAGCTGGAAATGCCTGAAAACGGCCCGTGCCGGGGCGGTGTGTGCGTAGGTGGGGTGGGTGTTGGGGAGGTCGGGGGGCGGGCCGGCCGGCTGCCGCTGGGGGGTGATAAGCGGCCGCGGGCGGTGGGCAGGCCCCGCTCCTTCCTCCTCCTCCTCCTCCTCCGCCGCCGCCTGACGTCAGCCCACGGTCCCGCTCAGTCGCGGGCGACCAGCGGCGGGCATGGCTGGGGGGCGGCGGGCGGCCGGGCTCGCCCTGGGCTGGGGCTGCTGCCTCCTGCTCTGCTGTGGTGAGTAGCGCCGGGCCGGGACCGGCCGGTCAGTGCCGGGGGGCGGGCGGGGTCCGCGGGTGCAAGCGCCTGCGGGACGGGACGCGGGGCTCCGCCGTCCCTGGGCGGGGGGGTGCCCTTTCGCCCCGTGCTGCTGCCGGCCCCTCTCTCGCCGCTGCCCGGGAGGCGCCGGGCTGCAGCGGGGTGGTGGGCGTGCCGTGCCGTGCTGGGGTCTGCCGGCCTCTGCCCGCGGCGCGGCCCCTGCCCTTGCCCGGTCCCTTCCCGGCGCCGGGCTGCGCGCTCCGAGGGGGCGAGGGGCGGCAGCCGGCGGGGTCTTCCCTGCAGAGCCGCTCTGGGGCCAGGGCAGGCAGCCAGCAGAGCTGACGCCCTTCGGACGCTGCCTGGCTTGGGGCCAGGAATGCTAAAATTGTGGTGCCGGGGGAGCCTAGGTGGGAGCAGCCCTCTCGAGCTTCTGTCCTCGCCTGCACGTCCCCGGGGCTCCGCGACGGCGGCGGGGATGGGGCTGGGTGTGGGGCAGCCGGGAGTGCCCCATTCTGCTCTCGGGAGCATTTTGCAGGCCCCCTCCAAGCCGGGGGAGGGCGAGGGCTAGCCTCCGCGTCCCCGGGGAGGCTGGCCCTGTGGCCAGGTAGGGTGGCGGGTGCAAGGCAGGCTCCTGGGGCCGTGCTCCGTGGGGCAAGAGGCGAGGGCGTGAGGGGCAGGGCGCAGGGATGCCCGCACGTGTGTTCAGTGTGCAGCAGGGTGAATTGGTCGCGCTCTTAGGAAGCATCCACCCCTTTCCTTCTAAGGAGTTTTTTCCCCGAGCGCTGTGTTTCTCTTGGCTTTTTTCACGCTTTCTTTTTTTATCCTCTTTCCAGTCCATTTGTACCCTCGGGGAGGGGGGGGCTGCATTTCCTGCCCTGCCCCGCTCCCGGCAGCGCGCCCTCCCCTCGCCGGGGGCCAGGGAGCGGCCCCGGTGCGCTGGCTGCTCCCTGCCGCCTTCTCGCCTTGTCCCTGCCCAGCCGTGCTGTGGAGGTGGCCCCCGGCGCTGGGGAAGCTGATCTGGCCAAGGCGTTGGCTCCGCGGGAGAGCCGAGTGCCTGAGCCAAAGGCAGGCTGCTTCCACCCCCGGCCGGTGCTGGGATCCCCTTCCTCACAGCACATGTGCCGAGCGGCGAGTTTATTGGTTGGCGGCATTGGTGTGTTTGCAAGCCCAGCCACGGCGAAAGGCTTGATGCTTCCCAGAAGCACGAGGGGCCACAGCCAAGCCATTCCCAGGTGGAGCGGGGGGCTCACCGTGCTGCCGGGGCAGGGGGCTGAGCCCACACTGGGGCCACAGGTGCCACCCTGGCCCCTCCTGCACTGCAGTCTCTGGGTGTTGGAGAGGTCTTCGTGGATGTTGTCACCTGGCTGCAGGGCTGGGGTTGTGAGCCTTTTCTCTCCTGGTGCATGTGGCTGGGTCCTGACAGGGTGGCGGGATTGGTTTGGGGGTGCAAGGTGCCGGTCCCTGCTGCAGCAGAGTCTTGGAGCTCTCTCCATCCCCAGCACGGCAAGGGCTGGGCAGGGGCGGAGGCTGTTGGGCGCTGGCAGCGGTGGTCCTGCTTGCTGCAGGGCTGGGGCTCTGCATCCTGTTTCTCCTCTCTGTGAGGAAGAAGGGGTGCAGGTGATCCTGCTCCGGAGGAGCTGGGGCACCCCGGCTCAGGGATCTGCGCGGGAAGAGTGGCTTTGCCAAGGCAGAGGAGGGCAGTGTGTGTGTGTGCTGGGAGCAGGCGGGATCTGGCTGCAGCTGGTTTCCCTGAGAGGGGAACAGAAGCCTGCGGAAACCTCTAGCATCCCACGTGCAGCTCCAGACCCCTGTGGTACCCCTCCTCTCGCTGCTCTGTGCTGGGGGCTCAGTGCTGGGGGCTCTGCGCCGCCAACACAGCCGCACTCCTTGCTGGCTCCCCACACACCTCGGCTCTGCAGGAGGCTGGCGGAGGGGCTGTGCTACTCTCCACCCCCTTCCCCGGCTCTAAAAGCAAATCTTTGTTCTTGTGGAGCTCTGGCTGGCGGCCGGCTGTCCGCCAGCCAGATGGAAAGGCACGGGGGCTCTCCTCCTTTCCCTGCTTGCTTGCTGCAGACGTTCTCTCCAGATCTCTAGGTCTCCCACTGGAGCTGTGCCAGGCAGTTGGGGTGCACAGTGCAGGCTGGAGCTCAGCTCTGCAGCTGGGCTGCTCCACATGGCCGATGGGTGTCCAGCTCTGCCCAGGTTCCCCCACCAAACCGGGGTCTGCAGCTGTGCTGGGTGCAAGAGAGGATTGCCATGTCCCCGGAGCCTGCTATGCCAGGGTGCCTGCACCCAGTGCCTCTCTAGCCTGCCTGCTCACCTGGCAGGCTTGTGGGGTCTTGGAGCTGCAGGAGGAAGCCTTGTGTCCCCAGGGTTGTGGGGGGCCTTGTGCCCCCAGCTAGCTGCACTTGCGGTGTCGCTGGGTGCTCCTTCCAGCCTGAGGGAGGACTAGTATCCAGCCTGCCCCAGAGGAGGTGGGGAGCAGTGAGCCCTTATTGCAGGCAGCATGGGGGCTGCAGCATCCATGTCCACCTCCTCAAGGGCAGTGGATGGGTGGGAGGGATGTGCGCCTCATGCCAGCCCCAGATGCCAACCATTCTCCAGCTCTGAGCTCATGGTTTCGGCTGCTTAGCTGCCTGGATGAGAGCTCTCATGCCAAGGGGGTCAGCGGGGCGGGCCAGCAGCTCTCCCTCTCCCAGGGGCTGGCTCTGCCTGGGGCCCATGCTGAAGGTCTAAAAGTGTTGGGGAGGGCAAAGCCTGGCTTGGCTGCCTGCAGCCCAGAAGTGTCAGGGCTCAGGGTAGGGTGCAGGGGGGGCAGTTGGGGTGCACCCCAGCCTTGCCCAAGTCTGCAGATGCTCAGCTGCACCAGGCAGCCAAGTTGTGGCCGTGCAGGTGGGCAGGTGCCTCCGGTGCCAAGTAATCTGTTCCTGTGTGTGCTCAGTCCAGTTTCCTGACCCCAGTGCATGCTTATCTCTGGGGCTTTCACCTGTTTTTCTAGCACCTCCTTTCCTGTGCAGCGCTTTGCTTATCCACCTTTGCTTAGTGTCAACTGTGTTGTGCCGCTGGGATGGGTGAGGGCCAAAAGCTGGCTGTTGGGGTGCCCTGAGGTGGCTAGTCTTGTGAGCCGGGGCTTTTGCTGTGGCACAAGGGCTCCTGGCTGCATGGTGAGGCTTTGCCACTATGTACCCACTCCAGACAAAGAGTATTTTGTGGGCACGGCATTGCCCTTTGAAGTTGCCTCATTTGCGAGGCTCTGTGACTGTTACCAAGCTCTACTATCAAGGGAGCTTGTTGACACAGCTGGCTTCCTCCAGCCTCTTGTCCCCAGCTCCCATACCTGGGCTGGGCCGTGGGTGCCCAGCCGGCTGGCCCTGTTGCTGGGGGACAGACTGCCATCCCCTCCTGCAGGGCTGCCTTCCAGCCCAGGGCATGCAGACCCCCCCTGCTTTGGCACCTGCAGGGCTGGCGGCGATGGTACTACCAGCGTTGCTGTGACGCAGCCCTTGTCTCTGCCATGCCTGGCTGGGGCTGTTCTACCCCCAGCCCCTTGGGAAGCTGCTCTGTTCCCTGTCCTGGATCGATAGCCATTACCTTCCCCTGCTGCTCTGGAGTGTGGCCAGGAGCTCCATTACTGCTGCAGGCGAGTGGGTAGCTGGGCTGGGAGGGAAGGTGGGGTGCCGGGGTGGATAGGCTCTGCTCAGCGGGGATGCAGATCCCTGGTGCCACCCATGCTATGGGCAGGCAGTGCTGGGCTTGCTTTATGGGCAGGGAGCAGAGGAGCAGCGAGGGGCTTGCCTTGGGTACGCTGCAGGGGTGGATGCTCCGACTGCTGGATTCTGGGTTGCTGTCCAGGTGGCAGGGTCAGAGTTTGGAGAGGGACCTGGGAGTCCCAGCTGCACCATGGCCATGGTGGTTGGGGGCATGCTGCTTCCCCAAAGGGCTCTGTTGCCTTGAAGGGAGAAGGGAGCAGCAGGCAGCTGCAGCTGGCTGGGGCACCCCTCCTGAGCTGCTGCCCTGTGTGCCCCATCCCACTGCGGAGGAACACAGCGCCTCATTCATGTACCAGCTCCCGGAGCTGCTGCAGGGCCACACAGGCTGACGTCAGGGCTCTTGTCCCGGGCCACGGGAAGGTGCAGCCTTTGTGCTGCCAGCTTCAGTCTCTAGCATGCGGTCCCTTCCCCTGCTAACCCCCTGACATATCCTTGCCTGGCCCTTGGGGCCAGTAAGGTGTGGTAGGTGCTGGTCTGGGATGCTGGCTTGGACTGGAGGTGTGGATGTGTGCTCTGGACTGTGAGGAGGATCAGCGCTACCCTGGGCTCAGATTAAGGCAGCCAGCAAGGCGATCTGTTTGCTTGTGGGCTGTGGAGACACAGCCTCTTCCCTTACCCATCCCCGGGAAGGGTGCAGCTGCTCCCCACCTCGGTGGTGTGCAGAGGGATTTGGGGGCTTACAGGCCCTCCTGCTCATTTCAGCAAGGCTGGGATGCCGTGGGGAGGGCAGGTCTGGCGGGGACTGCAATAGCAGTGGGGTGGGTGGTTGTCTGCTGGTGTCCTGGGAAGACTGGTGGTGTGAGCACGGCTTGCCTCTCTGGGAACAGGGTTGGTGGCCTGAGCCCACGGGCTCTCTGTGGATGCAGAAGGCAGTGTGGTGGCGGGAGTGGGGCTGTGCTCCTGGCTGGCAGTCCCACTGGGCTGGAACGTGGTGCCTGGGGCATGCTGGCACAGGACACAGCTCTGCCCCGTGCCCTTTGGGGGATGGAGGGGGGACAGGCCTGGGCTCAGCTCTCGCTGGCTCAGACATCAGGGCTTCTCTGTGCTTCCCACCTCTGATGGGCTCTGTCCCACAGCTGCAGCCAGCAAGCTGGAAGTCTCCATGCCAGCAGTGGTTGAAGTGGAGAGCGGGGGCACAGCCAGGATCGAGTGCAACTTCTACATCCCTGGAAATGGTTCCTACACCTACATTAACTGGTCTTACGTGAGTGCTGGCCTGGGAGAGGAGTGGTGGGTGGTGGACTGGGGTGGCAGCTAGCCTGGGGCTTTCTCCTGGGCTCCCCATCAGCCTGGCCTTGACCCTTTGCCTTGCAGATCGACCGCAACAACCGGGTGAGGCTGTGCCGCATCACAGGCAGCGAGATTCTGGAGGAGAACGTCGACTACAAGGGGCGGCTGTCAGTGGGGGAGGACAACACCCTCTCCATCAGCAGGGTGACGATGCAGGACGCCAGGACCTTTGTGTGCCAGGTCGGGGCGGGCAGCCACGGTGTGGGCGAGAACCGCACTGAGCTCCGTGTCTACAGTGAGTGATGGGGCAGGAGGGCACCGCGACTGTGCATCCGCTCTGTGGGTCCAGCGGGGGATCCTGTCCCATCCCTCCTAATATGGGTGGGGCGGCTTCTCTTTCCAGAGGTCCCCGAGGCCCCTGAGATTGTGGCCAACCCGGCAGGCATCTCTGTGCAGAGCAGTGACATCCCACAGGTGAGGAGAGACCCCACACGGTGGGGAGGGAGGCTCCCAGCTGTGCTAGGCTCCCCTCTCCCCATGGGGGCACCCTGTGCTCAAGGCTCTCTCTGCTGCCACAGATTGCCCACTGCGTGAGCAAGAACGGCTTCCCACCCCCCAACATCACGTGGCACAAGAATGGGGAGCAGCTGCAGCCAGAGGAGAAGAGTGAGTTGGATGGGGATGGGGAACCTCACCTGGCTGCTTGGGAGAGGAGCCGGGGCACTCGTGCTATCCAGGGCCTTGTCGGCTGGGGACTGGCAGCCTGTGTCAGCCCAAAGGAGCTGTGTCCTCCCAAGGGAGCCCTCCTCTCTCCTGCGGGCTGGGAACAGCAGCTGTGTCCCCTGTAGTGGTGAAGATTCCGGCCACGCTGACCCGCGAGTCGAGCGGGCTGTACACGGTGAGCAGCACCCTCTTTGCCCACGTCACCCGGGAGGACCGCAATTCCCTCTACCACTGTACTGTGCACTATTGGCTGCGGGGACAGAGGCATGCTATGGAGTCGCGGCGAGTCAATGTCACTGTCTTCTGTGAGTCGGGGGCTGGGGGCTGTGCCTGGCACCCAGTGCTCCGTGGTGGGACTCCGCACTGACCCTTCGCACTCCCTCCTCCCCCAGACCCTGCAGAACACGTGAAGCTGCAGGTCATGCCGTCCTCGGCACTGGTGAAGGAAGGGGATGATGTGAAGCTGGTCTGCGAGGCTGACGGGAACCCAGCACCGGTCTTCAGCTTCTATAAGAGAGGGGTGAGGCCAGAGGGGACCTGGGCACCTTTCCCTTGGCAGACATCTCATGTCCTGGTCTGTTCCTTGTCCTTTGCCTGGAGGGCCCTGGGGAGTGGGGTGCAGATGCTGGGATGGAGGGTGCCTGTGTGGGACTAAGGGCTTTGCTTTTTCCCCACTTCCTGCAGCTGGAGGACAGCTGGCAGGACTTGTCATCGCTGGCAGACACCAACAGTGGTGTGCTGAACCTGCATGATGTGAAGAAGAGCAGCAGCGGCCTGTACAGATGCCAGACCCTGGACTTGGATGATATGAGACAGCTAGAGAAGGATGTGGAGCTTGTTGTGAACTGTAAGGCAGGGAGACGGGCCTTGTGGACTTTGTGGTGAGTGCTCGTCCCTCCTGCTCATCCTGCCCTGATCTCCATCCCTCTTCTAGACATTGAAGGGGTCCATGTGAAGATGGAGCCGTCTTCACCCCTTCAGGAAGGGGATAGTGTAAGGCTGAGCTGTGATGCCCACAGCCCTGTGGCCCTGGACTACCAGTGGAGGGATGAGAAGGTGAGCAGGTATTCAGGTACTGTTGTGCTCAGGCTCAGTGAGCCTGGGCTTTGCAGCAAACTGAGCAGAGCCGGGAGCTTGCTCTGCCTTTCCTGAGAGGGGATAGGGGTAGGATGCCCCCTTCCATGGACCTGCATTGTCCATCTCTACCTCTTCACCTCCTGTTCAGTACCGCAGGGAGGTCCTGTGCTTGCAGGATCCCTTGCTGTGCATAGGAGGGAGGGCTTGGGCCCCTTTGGGACAGCTGCAGACCCTGGGGAGCTGGGTGCAGAAAGGCCTGGTGCTTGGGGCTCATTGCTGGGGGGTATCCCTTCCCAACAGGGCAGGAAGGTTGGAGAAGGGAACCAGCTCTTCCTGAGCAACCTCACCTTTGAAACCTCCAGCAACTTCAGCTGCAAGGTGATTGCACCAAGTGTGCCGGGGCTGGAGCAGAGCAAGCAGGTGGCTGTGGCTGTTCATGGTAAGAACTGGCGTGTGTGCGGACGCGCTGCCCTGCCAGAGTGATGAGCCTTGTCCTGCCCAGCATCAGCCCTGTTCCCCTTCCCGAGAGCCACAGGTCCTTGATGTGCCCTCCCCACAGGGAAGCCGCGGATTGTCGCCATCAGCTCGCCGCTGTACGTGCGGCAGGACGAGGTGGTGAACCTGACCTGCAAGGCCATTGCTTTCCCCAGGCCTTCTGTCCACTGGAATGTCAATGGGACGGTGAGAGCTGGGGAGGGTGCTGGGTCCACGCCATGGTCTCTCAGAAGGGCTGTGCATTGCCTCGAGCACTGAGTCCCTTGCTGCCTCCTTGCCTTGCAGGCTCATGAATACATTGAAAATCAGCACATCGCCAGCAACCTCACGGTGCGTGTGAACCATGACCTGCTGCGGGCGGGAGCCATGTGCAGGGTCTCCAACGCGCTGGGTATCAGTGAGAAGCACATCCAGCTACTGGGTGAGTCTCGGGCACTGCCCTCTGCCCTGGGAACCCAGAGAAGTGTTAGTTCCCCTCGCACAGGCACTGTGTGTGCCGTGCTGCCGTGGCGTGGCTGAGCTCTGTCTCTTTCCCTCCCTTCCTGCTCTGCCAGTGGAGTCCATCAGAAAAGGTAAGTCTTTGCACCGTGCTGGGTGCGTGCATCCATCAGCCCAGGGTCTGGTGGGAGCATGCCGCCAATGGGAGTTACACTCACTTCTGGCCTGGGGAGGGAGCTTTGGCTGCTGGCTCTTGCACTGCATCTCTTACTGCTCCCCTCTCCCTGCCAAGCTGCAGGGGCCAAGCTGCAGCTCTGTCTCCACCTATTTCTGCAGCAATGTGAAAGCTGCCTGCTTGTCCTCAGCCTGTAGCCTAGTAAGGCCATCAAGGGCAGCTTCCTGAAGCTCAGGACCACTGAGCAAGGAAGCAAAGGGGTGGCCTGATGTCTTTCAGGAAACCCTGGAAGCCATCTTCCTATGGTGCTCAGGGGCATGGCAGCTGAGAGCAGAATGCAAAGTTTCTTCATACAGAAACTGCCCTAACAGAGCGTTTTTGTACTGACATCTGCATCCTGCAGGGGACTGGAGAAGCACTGGAAATTGGAATCCCCCTGGCGCTCTCTTGGGGGAAGGGGTGCTTTCCTTGCCCCCAGGGGGGTGCAGTAATGCAGAAGTTGGAGAGCATCAGGGTGGAACAGGCATTAACTTCTTTCTCTCCCATTGTGTTTAGATCAAAAGACACCAGAGAGCAAAGGGGTGATCATTGTGGCGATCATCGTCTGCATTCTCGTGGTGGCTGTACTGGGGTCTGTCATCTACTTCCTCCACAAGAAAGGCAAGATCCCATGTGGCCGCGCTGGGAAACAGGACATGTAAGCACTGCCGCCTGCCCTCCCAGGGAGCCCTTGGGGCCAGAGGTGCTTGCCATCACTCATGCTTCCCATCTCATTGCACCAGCCGCTCCCTGCCCAACATGGAGAGAGGCAATAGTGCGGCCTCAGGGGGCAGTGTGCTGGGGTCTCAGCAGTGCTTCCAGCTTCCCACAGCCTGGGGTCTGCACTGCTAACCCTGCCCATGCAGCGAGGTGATGAGGAGGACAGCAGAGTGGTAGAGCAGCCAAGGGACCCCTACCCAGGGAGGGGCTGGGCAGCCCAAAGCTTTCACTGAGCCAGAGCGTCCCCTGAGATGGAGCCCCAGGGCTTGGCCTCGTTCATCCGGCCACGTGCCCTCTTTGGTATCGCAAACATGTCTCAAAATTGTCACCTCCCTCCCCTAGCACAAAGCCAGAGGCACGTAAAGACAAGATTGTAGTTGAAGTTAAGTCAGATAAACTTTCCGAAGAGGCGGGGCTCCTGCAGGGTGCCAACGGCGAGAAGAGACCTGCCGCTGACCAGGTAGGACAGAGCGTCGTGCACTGCCATTCCCCAGAGAAGGGCTGTTCCCGGGGCTGGGAGCAGAGGTGAGGAATGTAGGGGGGTGCATCAAGGTAATGCTTTTCTCCTCTCTGCAAGCTCCTCCCCCAGCACTCCCCACCCTGCATGGGCATCCATCATCCATCATCAGCGCTCAAGGAGGGCTGTGGGAGAGAGGGGAGGTGACAAAGCCATGGCTCTCTGCTCCAAGGCTGTAGGAGCAGCCCTCCCCTGCACATATGCAGCTCTGCTCTGTGCCAGCCCCTGGCCCAGCCTGCTTGGCTCTGCCTCCTTCTGTGCTCCCTGGAACAGGAGCCGGGCTCCCTGGGGGCTCTGGGAGAAGGAACTATGTAAACATCTCTGGCCAGGAGTCAGAGTGGAGGCTGTAGGAACGGGCCCTGCTCTGGCATCTCTGAGCCAAAGCTCTCAGTGCAGGATGAGATGAGTCTCCTGGGCTGTGTGCTTCTCTCTCACCTGGGGTTAATAAAACCTGTAGGCTTGAGCAAGTATTCGCAATATTGGTGCTGGACTGTCACTGTACTAAGGCAGGGCTTGTGTGTCTTGTGGAGCCATAGGATGCAGCACCTGAACACACTGCAGTTTTTTATTTGCCTTAGGCCAAGAGATAACCCTACCCTAGTCCTGCTGCCCTTGCAGCTTGCACTCAACCCTTGTCCTGTGTGGATGCTCAGCCACTGCAGGGTGGCCTGGGCCAGTGGCTCTCCCCAATCACATTGCTGTCTGTCACACAGACACCTGAAGTGGAGGACCTGGTTTGATTTTCGCTTCTAACTATACTTTTTTTTTTTTCCCCCCCTCCTTTCTGTTTTGGTGGTCTGAAGAGCGAGAAATACATCGATCTGAGAAAATAGAGAGGGAATCTACTAAGTGCTTTCTTCCTTCAAACCTTTCCTGCTCTTGAATTGCCTTGTCCCACCCCTGCTCCAGTACCTGGGGAGCACGGCCAGAGACGATTACTGCATCGCAGTGCTGAGCCCCAACATGCGGAGGACACCCCCTGACTCACCTGTCCGTTACCTCAACCGTGGGCTTGCAGGTTGTTGACTTAGCAGCAGCAAAGCTGGACTTGCTTACTACTATAGAGAAGCCAACAGCAATATTAAAAGAGATATCCCATTAAGCTACCTGGTGGAAGGTTTTGAGGCTTTTTCAGGAGATTTGTCCTGTATGGGTGTGGGAAGGTTTTGATGTGTTTTACCCTAAACTTGCTCAGAAAAGCTGGTGAAATGTTACTTTTACTTTTGGGATGTCCCAGGCACCTTAGATGTAGCGGTGTGCAGGTTAGATGAGCGAAGAATGGAAGTGGTGTGTTAGAGCAGCGTTTGCCAGCTGCTGGGGAGGTGTTAGTGCTTTGCTTTTTCTTTGAACTGTTTTGTCTCGTTGGTTTAGCCCAGCAGGTTGTGGTGGTGCTGTGCAGGTAGGGAGCTCCACGATGGGTAGCTGTGATCCTGCTGGAGGCGAGTACCTGGCAGAGCAAGAACAGGGGCACCTATCTCTCAGGCATATGACGGACCAAGGGCTTAGGTTCTCTGGTTTGTAGCGTAGCCTTGCTGATGTGAGGGGGAGGCTTTCCCTCTCCCCACTCCCCAGGGAATTGGATTGCTTTTGGGGGGGCTGCACAGCTGCTGGCAACAGCTGGTCCTGAAGCCTCCCCCAAATGTAAAACTAAGGAGTATTAGGCCAGGGCCAGTTGGTGATGTCTCAGGGTTTTTTTTTGTGCTGAACAATTACCAGCCCCAGGTAAAACCGATTTACTGCTGTGCTTTGGTGGCACCCCTGGCCCTACAGCCAGGCTGGTGCTACAGCAGGTGAGTGGTGGGGAGGGAAGATGGCCAAGCAGCCTGCCTTTAGCTTCTGGTGCTGTGGCCTGTTCCAGCCCTCTGCAAACGTGGTTTGCTCTCCTGCCTTCTAGAGAGATCAGCCCCCTGCAGCCTCTCTTTTCCCCAAAGTCACTACTCTCAGTGCTATGGTATCCACAAGCCTATGTCCCCCCAGCCCTTGGGCAAGGGGCTGAGGCTAACCCCAGGTGACAGGAGAGGTGTCCCTTCACGCACCCCCAGCATCCTCTGCCGGTAGCAGGGAGCTGTGCAGCAGCCCAGCGGCCAGTGCCTAACAAGCAGTGAGCTATACTCATGAGCTACAAGTGTTGTCGAAGCAAAAGCTTTGGTTTATATATATTTTTGTTGGATTGTGTGTAAATTTCCAGAAGTTTTGTCTGATACTCGCAAGGGTTTTTTTTATATATGTGAAAATAAAGTACAAAGTTCAAAGCCTGGTTTTGAGTTTGTTCCTGCTAGCAGCTGCCCTGTGAGGAAGGTAAGGGCAGTGTGTCTCCCCTGTCCTTGCTTGATTTCAAGGCTCCCTTCCCCAGGAGTGGGCTACCAAGGCCAGCACAGTGGCACTGCACCCTCCCACCTTTAGGTTTGCTTCCACAACAGTGGGACTTTCAGCTAGGAAATGGGCTTAAATCGCAGATGAGTGTCAGCTCAAGCCTCTGGCACTTGGGACACCACTGAAGGTCGCAGAGAGCCTGGTGGCTGCTGCCCCAGGGTCTCAGCCCGGCTGCTCTCAACAAGGCACCTGCCAGAAATGGCCCTTTGTTTCCCAGATGAAGCCAGCAGAACAGTGGTGGCTTACCCTGCCTTTGCACTGCGGCTAGGGCAGGAAAATGTGTTCTGTTCACTGGTAATAGAGAGTGCTGTTAACAGGTGGTGGACAAGTCATTCCAAATACTAAGAGGTAGCAGCAGGTAATGGCTAATGAGTTGCAGATAGCTATTAGTCAATAATCCTGTTGAGGTTCTAACAGATGACACGTTTATAGCCCCTGTAGCTGGTAACAGATAATTCTATAGATTCTAATAGGTGATTTCATTAACAGCTAATATGGACACTAATAACTACCACTTATAAATCTACTAATAGATTCTAAGAGATAGTTGTAGTATCAGATTGTAATATATAATTATATTACTAGTGATGGTAGATACTAAAAGGTAATACTGTCAATAGACTTCAGTAGAACCTAACAGTAGAATCTATTAGATATTTGTATTAATAGCTTAATAAAGATACTAATAACTACTTAATAGATTCTAATAGGTAACAAGACATTATAGTAGATAATTGATAGCTATTGTAGATACTAATAGATATTAATGGATTTTCCCCTTAAAGAATTCTAATAGATTATAACTGTTACTCATATATTAGGTACTCTAGATCCTAACAGATAATTCTTGTTGATATAGTCTAATACATTTTAATAATTGTATTAATAACTACTATAGATACTAAATACAAATAGGTAGTTAAATTATTAGATGCTAATAGTAATAGCTTTTAATAGATAATTACAATAGTACTAATACAGATATGAATAGATAATTCTGTTAAAAGATTCTGATAAATTGAGACAAAATTGTATGGCTAGCTATTAAGTGTACTAATAAGACATTCCATTAATGAATTCTAATCAGTCTAATAGATAATTGCATTAATAACTACTATTGATAATTCTATAAGTAGATTCTGTTATAAATTCTACTAGACTATTTTATTTCTAGCTAATATAGATACTAATAACTACTTAATGCATAATAGTATTACTAGATACTGGTAGATTATCAAAGAAAATCTTATTGCCAGCTGTTGTAGATACTAATAAACCAACAAATCTACAACTACATTCTGATAGAGTCTGATAGATAATTTTAGGACCAGCTACTGTAACTGCTACTCATAGATAACTATTGTTAGAATCTAATAGGACTATGTATTGGTATCTATAGTAGGGAGTAGTAAGTATCTATTATTAGAATCTAC
Source organism: Astur gentilis (assembly GCF_929443795.1). Lineage (NCBI taxonomy): Eukaryota > Metazoa > Chordata > Aves > Accipitriformes > Accipitridae > Astur > Astur gentilis. Next base: position 5,763,035 of record NC_064884.1, read on the forward strand.
AAGAAAACTTTCCTACTTGCTGCTGTACATGCTTGTAATTACTAATAGACCATTGTTTTAATAGAATCAATTCTAAAAATTGAAATACTATTAGTAACTATTAGTGTCTACAGTAGCTGATAGCCATAATATTCTTGTCTATTATAATCAATAAACAGAACTGTCTGTTAAAGATAGCTACTATAAACACTAATAATAATAAAATCAACTCTGTTAGTCAATTCCAGTTGATACCGATAACTAATGAATAACCCTATTACTAGCTTCTGTAGATACTAATACTCATTGATAATTGCAGTATTAGAATCTATCAAGTTCTAACAGAATTGTTTTACTAGCTATGATAGATACTCATAACCCCCTAATAAATAAATCCAATGCTGTTGCACTGTTATCTGAACATCTATAACATAGCTATGTGAACAGCTAGGGTCAATGATAATAAACACTAACAGACAACTGTGTCAATACACTGACTTGTTAGAATCCATCAGACAGCACTATCTAACTGTACTAACACCTCCAATAGGTCGTAATAACCATGGATCAGATACTAAGACATAGTTCACATTATGGATGACACAACGTGACCCATCTGATTCCTCTATAGCACTTGATACCAGAAACCCCATGTGCCCCCCCCATTTGACCCCAGTTCATATTATTTAACCCCTGTTATGCTCCTCTGATCCCCGCGTCTTCATTTGACCCTGATTAACCAGACTTACCCCATGGTGACTTCCTTGAGGGGTTCACTCAACCTCAGTTGACCCCCATGTCCTCATTTGACCCCAACTAATCCACAGTGAGTCTTTGAGGTGTTCACTCAATCTTGATTGACTTGTGTCCTCATTTGACCCCAATTAACCTCATTTAACCCCACAGTGACATCTTTGAGGGGTTCACTTGACCTCAGTTGATGCCCATGTCCTTATTTGACCCCAGTTAACCTGCAGTGACTTCTCTGAGGGGTTCACTTGACATCAGTTGACCCCCATGTCCTCATCTGACCCCAACATGACTTGTCTGAGGCGTTCCCTTAACCTCATGTGACCTGTGTGTCCTTATTTGGCCCCAAGTAACATCAGTTAACCCCAAATATCCAGGGGGGTGGGGGAGCAGGTCAGGGCTGGTCAGCTTGTCCTCAAGCCTATTTCATTCATTTAATAGAGCCTCCAGGCTCTGAAGTCCAGAACCTGCCACACTCTGCTGGATGCTATAGGCTCACCAGACTCCACCAGTGTCTATGCAACATGATTCAAGGCTGACAGATTCTGTTAGAGCCTCACAGGGTCTTGTCCTCTGTCATATACTTGCACAGGCCCCCCCAGAGTCTCACAACCTCTGGCAGGGTATATTGGACTCCAACACCATCTAACAGATGAACCATCCATATTCAGCAAACAGTAATGTTATCTATGTATGAAGGATATATATAATAAATCAAAAATTACATATATGTAACATATAATTGCATTCCACAATTGTGTAATATATGTAATTACAGAAATGCTATGCAGTTATTAGAAAAGTAATTTAGAGTCCATAGTAATGTATTAACAGACTCTGTGAGAGGCAAGTGGTGCCTAACAGAGTAGCAGAGTGGGACTGACTCTTCAGGATCTGCTAGACCTCAACAGACACTGCAGAACCCATCAGACTTTACTAGATTCCTATGGACTCCCTTAGACTCTGTTCATGGATGTTAACAAACCCATTAATGTCATTCTCAGACTCTACTATGTCCTGATGGATTATAGACTCTATTAATCAATTCTATTAGAATACGTTAACTCTATAAATAGACTTATTAGTATAAACTTTCTATAAATCTTTCCTGCCCTCTGTTTGTTAGTATCCATGATACGAATTTCAATTTAACAGATAATTGTGGTAAGAGTTAAAATAGCGACAAAGTCAGTCAAAGTCTGTAAGAGATCCAGGAGCCTAACTGAACATCTCAGACTTGGGCACCCTGAACAAGATGACTGAGACAAGCTTAAGCAGGATATTCTTTTTCCAGGGCTCACAGAACCAACACAACACAGACAATATGCTACAACAAAGGAAATTTTATTTAAAAATAAAACTTTGTTTTGTTTTCTTTTTACTGACACAGGTGAATGAAATCCCAAACAAAGAAGCTCTTAGTGGGCAGCATACGAGAATGAAAACAATTAATAAATAACATTAGTATAACCTCTAAACATTAACAATGCATTTGCAACAAAATGAGGACTTTAAACCAAGTGAACCTTAAAGCTCAGCTACTCTCTGTAAGAATATTTACCTTCTGTTTTTCCTTATTCTTTACAGATCTGAAAGGATTAAATACTGCTATTATATTTTTATATTAATGACACTATTATATTTTTTTAAAATATTTTGTGAAAATCTCAACATTTTTAACACTGATATTATACAAATTGGTATTTGTCATTCAAGAGAAAGAACAACTGTTCCTCCCCCACTGGGAATTTCAAAAAAGATTTCTATTAGGAACTTTAAAAATAAGTGTCCTTATTCCCCACTAATTTTTAAAGTGGCACCTTTAAGAAAGTGCGCGGGGAGTTGCATTTTTTCTTGCTCACTGAAAAAAACATTTACAGTAATGACCCTGCCTCAGGATTAGCTACAGTAATGTAATCAGTCTAGTGCAGGAAGCAACATGCTGTACTCTGAGCCTATCTGGCTCCCCCAAGGTAAGGGCTCAGTAAAGGGCATGCAGAAAAGCTGTTTATAGTGAAAGCAAGTCCGCTGGATCCCAGCAGAGACACTCCATGCCTCAAGTTGCAGCACTTGCAGAGACAGACAGGCAAGGGCAGTGCAGCAGACAAGTTTTACCACTCCCCTGGCAGGATATGTCTCATTTCAGATTCCCATTCAGCTACAGTGGCATTGAACATACTAAGTCAGCTGGAAACCCTGTTCAGAACAGATGATACTTGCCTGCTTTCCACAGCTACCTGCTGCTCGCTGCGCAGAGACACATACTGGTCCCACACATTTTGTGCCCAACTCTTACTGTGCAAAGTGTTTTCTGCTTGCTTTGTGTCCAGGGTTGACAGGTAGGGGGAAAACCAGCATTTTTTATGAGCAGAACTCGTATTTTGTTACAAGCAAAGCCAATCCTGTCCTACAGTTCTACTGTCTTCACACCAGGCTTACTACAGCACCAGTCCAGACAAGTCACTGTTAGTAACAGGTAAAGTAGGAAACCTCCACAGTTGAAATGCTACAAAACACAGTGTCAAAGTTGAAGTGACAATTGCCCATCTTTCTTGCCCCTTCTTTTCACCCCTTTCAAAGCAGTCTCACGCTCAAAGGCATCTTTACAGCTTGTCTAGTTCGGGCTCTTCATTTTCACAGAGGGATGGATACTCAAATCTAGCCTAGCGATGCAGCATTCCCTTAAGAAAGGCACTAGACATTTGGGTTGTTTGTTTTTTTTTTCTCTTTTTTTTAAAGTAGCGTCATAAAGTTAACTTCTTAAGAATAAAGATCAAGGAGGTGAAGGGAAAAAAAGAGAAATCAATCTTAGGCTTACCTTTCTGAAAGAACAAGAAAAATACACTGTACAGTGCCTGGATTGACTTCACAGAGCACAGCCATAAGACATGGTCAGGACTCTGCTGCACTTCAGTGGTACTAGCAAAGGCTTACATTTCTAAGGAAGAAAAGCCAAGACTTAAGTTTTTAAAATCAGTTTGAGACAAACAGTGCACAGAAAGGACACATGCAGAAAAATTAGTGATACATGCCACAAAGACTGCTCTCTCTAATCTCTAATACCTGGAACAATACCCATAGAAACGTCTCTCAGCACATAAACCCCAAAGACTGGCTTGTAATAGCTCTGCTAGGCAGGATTTAATTTAACATTACAACAAGCCTGTAATAAAGGGCTTGTATGGGACAGGGTATCACTAGTCTGATCACACACACCGTGCAAGACAAGAGTTAAGGCTTTCTAGCTAGCTGGACTTGGCTCTTACACAGCCTTGGCAGTGGCAAGAGTCACATGCCACACAAACACACTTGCACTGAGTTTACACAGCAAGTCAGAAATGAAGTGGCTCCAAACCCAACACGGAGCTAGCGGCACCACTGGAGAGAATACAAAAGAGGGAAATAAAACCGTAGTGCTCCCTCACAAAAGGGTTTTTACCTGGTTCTCCAGGACAAAGCCAGGAAATAACTCTCATACACTAGGACTGGTTGCTCAGGCTCACAAGTGTAACATGCAGAGCTACTGAGAGAACAACCAGAGCTGCCCCATGTTCCTGCCTCAGCAGCATCAGTGCTGGGCTTGCTTCTCTAGAAGCTCCTACAGACACACTGACCAAGGCTGCCATGTGTAACTGGCAGAGCGCTTCACACAGAAAAAGCAGGACTGGTTCATGATACTGCTGACTGTTGCACACGTGGGCAGAGGAAAAACAACAGTTCTTCTTCCCCAAGTACAATATGCACTGACATCACCTTCTTTGCAACTCAGCACTTTCACCAAGGCCAGACCCTGCTCCTGGCTGCACCTGACCTCTCTCTGCACCATTGCACAGCACCATGCCCACTGACATAAATCTCATCAGTGTGCTGCATTTGCAAGTTTCAGCCCTGGCCCCAAAATAGCAACAGTGGTGACAGCCTGCAAAGGTTGCAGAAGATCTTCTTACAGTTTCAGAGAACATTTTCTTTACTACAGAAAGGAGGGGAGTAAAGAAGGACAGTTCATGCTTTTAAACTGCCTGGAACTCACTGCATCAATTTATAAAGGTGTAGATCTAGAGAGAAACCTATACTCTACATAAACCAAACATTTTAAGCTTAGTTCCCTTTGATAATACTTGTTAAGTTCTCTCTGCCAATTGCAAGTTTCTCTGAGATCTAGGCCCAGCTACTGGATTCTTTAAAAGGCTAAGCTGCATCCAACTGCCATAATCACTCCAACATTTCAAGCTGCAACCCTTTGCCTAGTGACTACTGCTGCCCTTAGAGAGATGCAAATAATACTAGACATGCTTCAAAAGTCTAATAGCCTCTCAGTGTACACAGAGCACTTGTTCGTTTGTCAGGCTGTGATCTGTGTACCCTACTTGATTTACATCCTCTCAAAAAGAGCCATACACTTCTCGCACGTCAAGCATATATGAACAGAGTTAAGTAGCTGAGTATTCAAGTCAGGTTTTTTCAAAGTAACAGCTGAGTACTGACTTTTAAAGCTGTGCGATCATTTTACAAACACAGAAGTTTCCCAGATCTGTTTCAAGATAAGCTCTGGCAATACCTTAGAGTAATGGAAATGGAAAGAAGAGCCCCCACGTTGTTTTGATAGTCATGCAGAGAACTGCTGCATTTCTTTTACTGGTAAAGCAGGTAAGATACAAATGAATACATCAGCTGCATCTACCAATTCCACAAAACAGCCTGGCACAAAGACAGCTGGCCTCCGCAAAAGTTCTCTGAAGGAGATGATGGAATGGGCATGAAGGCCAGTACTCTGCGACAGCCACCATGCAATTAAGATAAATAAAACATCATATTTACCAGGTGCAACATTCCTAGAGAAAGAGCGCATGGGAGTGTCCAGTGACGGCTGCTCAAGCCCAGCAGGGCCACAATCAAGTTTGAGCATTGAAGCACAAAATGCTCAGGGCTAAAAAGAGAAGCAGCAGCCAGTTCTTTGCTCTGACTCAAATTCTTCCCACCCTCTCCCACCCCTCAAAAACACACAAAACTTTCAGTACATCTAGCTGCCTGGAATCTGGTGCTGCCAGTGCTGCTGGCAAGAGGACACATGAGAGAAATCCAACTCCCAGCACTGTCAAGATCAAAATGCCTGACAGAAGCTAGTCACGCTATCTCCAGGCAAAAAGGGAGGACTTGAATCATAAGCAGTAAATGGTATTATTACAGGCAAGGGGGAAAAACACCATGGCAAACAGGAAGCAATCAGAAGATTCTTCCAAGGTCTCCTACTTATTCCCAGCAGAAAGTGACCTCCCAGCTGCTCTAAAAAGCCTGAGCCAGACACACAGCAGCTAACAGATCCAAACCTAGTACCATGAACCACAGGACACACCACACCGACCTTGAGACTTTGTTTCTCAGAGCATTCACTTAGAATTCACAGCACAAAACACTCCCCCCCAGCCTCCAGGGCATCAGCTTGGGGATCCCTTGTTGCGATGCCTTTCTCTACCAACACCCTGGAAATAAATCTGTTCTCTCAAACAAGAGGTAGGGGTAAAGGACTCCAAGACATACACTGTATAAAACACCATTCTGCTCCATTTCATTCCACTGCTTTGAAATCTGGAACCACAAAAACCTGATAACTGATTCTTTTAAGAGGCAGGACTGACCTCAGCATGAAGTCTCTATAGGAACCCCCTTCCCCTTTGGTGCGTAGCTGGGCTACGGCTGCCCAGGCAGTTGGTCCACAGAAGTTGCAGGTGTGGAGGTAATGTGCTATGTGGCCACATGCGCAGGGGAGGAAATGGAAACAAACTCCCGGAGAATATTCTTGGCCATTTCAATATTGTTATGTGCAATGACCAGTGCTTTCTGAATGTCCTGATATGAGTAACCTTGGCTCATTAGATTCTCAATCTCACTGGAGAGTTGCAGTGACGCACTGGTCCCACTGCTGGCTCCGCCTGCTTGGCAGCTCCCTGCTTTCCGCTCCGAATTTATTCTCCGTGGTAGCGGCTTTGGTGGCCTTTCTGGAACTTGAGAGCCATCTGTAAAACCTGGAAGGAGAAACAAACACATCACTTCAAAAAAGGACATGTGATTCTTGCTTGGAACAAAGCAGAAATGCCACTAGACTGATAAATGGCACTTAAAAAACATGACACTGAAAGCTACGCCACTTTCTCTAACCAGCCTAACCTCTCACAATGGTATGGATTAGCTCAGCTTCCCCTCTTGTGTGCAAAAATGGTTATGGAGATTTTCTTTAATTAGGAGGCCACATCAGGCTCATTTATTAAGATAAAACCACATAAATAGAAAAAATTGACAAGGGATGTATATGTGCCTGTGAGCAGAGCTCAGGTATCAGCCTTAGAACAAGAAACAAAGACCTGCTGGGAAAAAAAAGACACCAAGAATATGCAACTTTACCAAACATCATATTTCCTTCTAGAATCAGACAGCAACCCCCAGTCTAACTATCCAGATGCTGACCTCTCCTCACAAAACTGTTGTCCACATTGCAGCATGAGGGAGAGTATGCACAAAACCAGATCTATCAGTTATAACTCATCCACCACAACTGCTCAAGCAACTGAATTACGTTCTCTGAAGGTTCTGCTCCTCTCCCAGCCCATCAGCAGGCCAGGGCCATCTACAAGAGCTCCTGCTGAAGCTCACCCTACCTAATGGCTGACAGCTATGGCAGATCATTAAGCTCAGCCTGTTCTGCCTTTTCTCTTAAGTCGATCAGATGTGTTACTTGTCCATAGCCACATCATGCACTACTCTTGGGGAGAAAAAAGAATAGTCAATAAACCAAACAAGACACCAAACACTCCGACACATTGCTTTATGTGTTAATCCAACATCTGATAATTTTTGAGTTCTAATCTCCTGGATCATTGCAGAAAGCATTTTTGCCTACTTTGCAAATCACAAATACTCGCTCTGCATGAGTATTTGACATCACCTTAAAGAAAGTTTTATTTGTCTTCTGGAGAAACTCCTCAAGGCACTCAAGATAGAGTTTTCTAGCAGTAGAACTGGTGTACAACAGACAATTCTGTAAGACTAAGAATGTCCAAACAATCCCTTTTTAAGAGTGGACACTGCAGCACTGGTCAGAAAAGAAGCAGTCATTGTGGAGCCTTTCTGAAAAACTTGTACCAAAAGCACTAAGATAGAGAAGGCTCTTCAGGAAACAAATTCATTGAAGCTTCCTCATCAACCACAATGCAGTTCAACTCCCTCATCTTCAAAGTACAAGCTTCTTATACATAAAAGACTTTTTGTACATTTGAGAAAAAGGACTACCCACTTCTCTCCCCCCAATTGTCTTTTGAAAAAGCTGTTTCAGCTTGAACTGGATCAAATTTCAGAGACCATGGGTCAATTTGAAAGGGCAACTACTAGCACAGCTTTTTTTTGGTAAATGATTAAGAAACTAAACTGTAGGGCACAATGCATGAGAACATAAATCTGCCAAAATGCATCCCATACTAGTCAAGCTTGCTTAACACCATGCTTCAGCAGTAGCTAATATCCTATGTTTCAGAAAACTGCATATGCTTCCCAGAGCAGTAACAATCAGCATTTTCACAGCATTTTTCATTAGCGGATCTCCTAACACTACAAAGCAGGACAACAGCACTGTTATTTCAGGGCTGTAGAAACAAAGAATGGTCAGTGATGAAGCTCAGCACTTCATCTGGGAGCAAGCAGGATGTGAGCTCTCTTTGCCCCTTCCTACCCCTGGTCAACCACATCCTGCAGACACAGTGACAGACTGAAAAAGTAAGGCAGGGAGCAGGGAGGAGCGGCAAAAGCTAATAAACTTCTCTGCTCTAGTAAGTTCTTCTCAGCGCTGAAGAAGGGCAAGCTCAGGGAAGGGGAAGTGGTGAAGCAGGTGAATAGAATACTCACTGGGGCAAGTGGTCCTGGCTATAGGAGGCTCTGCCTCCTGTCTGCCTCCAGAAGGAACAAGAAACTCATTCCTCTCACTTGGCAAATCACCAGGGTGTTCAGACATGCTGAAAGTCCCCAACAAGAAGAGTTTCAGAGCTTCCTTTAGAGCTGCTGGGCAGTTGCAGGGAATAAGTCAAGCATTATGCAGAAAGGCTCTTGGAGAGGCGAGGCTTTAGTTTCTCCCTCAGAGAATGTGCCTTGCAGCCAGGAGGATAAGATGTCCTCTACTCCCCAGGGACAAAAAGCTGACCTTGTTGAGCCACTAGGTCCCTGCTCAAAGGAACTGACAGCATCAAGCAGTACACTTATGCCATCTGCTGGCAATAACTGCAGCCAAAACTGAGCCAGACATAAGCTGTGCAAGGTCAGTCATGTCATCTTTTACTTGGAACACTGATAAACAGCAACATTCTGAAGTTGTTTCATGCCCTGGTACGCCCTGGTACAAAAGGCATGCCCTATAGGAAACAGTGGCTTAAGGAGTATCCTTTAAGCTGAGGAAAGGTTTTCCTAACTGTGATTTTAAATGTGATTTGCTAGCTCAGTGATTAAATGACCAAGGCAGCGCATTCCAAGTTGTAAACCAAACTGGACACCTAAGAAACAGTGTAATTCTGCCTTATAAACCTGATTTTACAGCTTACATAAAAAACCTTGAGTGAGTGACCTAAGTTTCAAACATGCATAGCAAGTCATTAGTACCCACTACAACACGAAGAGTTCAGGTGTTCTCTAACCTGTTAGAGGGTCATTTTCCAAAGACATTCGGCTGAAGGCAGGTGTGGCATTGGAGATATCAGACAGTGTGCGACGAGCAATAGCAACCGGTAGTGGTGGTTTGGGGATATCATAGCCATCTTCTTCATTTTCTGACTCTTCAGGGCCATTGCTGGCAGTGGCTGCTGCCTGATCCACTTCATCTAGAATAAGAGGCACATTCTGAGCTCTGGGACTAAACAGAACTCTGGGACTGAACAGAGCTTCTGTCTCTCAAGGCAGACTCTGTTCCCCTGTAGTCCACAAACATTGACAGGACACAGAACTAAGGTTTTGTTGCTAAAACCCTGCATTCAATGGAAGCTCTTTCCAGAAGGTAGTATTACATTAAAAATACTTATGATAGATGTGGGCTGACAACTGCTGCCCAGGGAAAAAAAAAATAATACAAAAATCTTCAAAACCAGCATTTTTTTTAGCAACTCTTGAGTATTTTTACAGTGCATTCCATCCAGGGTTCTCAACAGCATCCCCACGTGCAGTCTGCAGTACACATATCCAGATGTTTCCACATACATCCTAGCTGTTTTAACAGTGAAAGGAAGTAACATCTAATTTAGACTAGAAGTAACATTTAATTTAGCCTAAAACGCTGTTCCAGCTGGGACTGGGACCAGTTCATTGTACCCCAGTTTCTCAGTTGTTTTTTTAGCACACCCACTCACCAGAAGTGTTGACAGTCTCGAAAGCAGAGGATGCTGCTTGGGAGTGAATGTTGTACATTGCTTCATACATACAGGCATCCGTCTGCTGGTTGCAGTCTAAAACGCTGAGGGAGAGAACACATATTTCCCTTCAGACAAGTGACAGTGGTCAACCACCACCACCTAGTCTCTGTGACTGAGACTCTGCACAGATCCCCACTTCAAAGTGAAATCACCACTGTTCTGTGAAAGAATATATGTTCCAGAAAAAGCTTTAGTAATGTATATTGCAGTACTGCATATCAGCTTAAAATAATTTAATTGATACCACCAGAACACAACCTTTTAATAGAATTTTGAATTTCAGTTGCTGCTGCTCTCAAAAGGTTACTGGCAGAAAGAGGGAGGAGTGGTTATCTAACTCCTTTAATACTTGAAAAGGATTCTGCAAAAGAGCAGTAGTCACCTTTCATTTACAGTTAGCTATGCTAGCCTAGATCTGGTGAATATCACTGGGGGAATTCAGCAAACCCAGCAAGCAAAATCTCCACCCTAATAAACAAATATGCTTTCCCAGAGCTGTGAGGAGGAAGCACAGTATGTACAAACAGAATCTCACCGTAAACTCTGAGTCATTTCCAAAGGCATTTTGATATCTGGTTTTTGTACAGCAGGACCTGGAGGCACCACAGGCAGAGAGGATGGCGACATGTATTCAGTGTCTTCATCGCTTTCAGACTGTTCCCCAGGAGGCAGTTTTGGTACAGGCAGTGGTCTGGAGGCAGAAGAAACAAGATATAAACATCAGAAAAACATCTAAGCCAAATCTAATTAATATCAAAGTGGCCTTTAAAATCCACAGTGGAAGTAGCAAGCAGCCATCTTATAGTGATTCTGTCTAAAGAAATAACCTGGCTCTTAGGACTCTCAGCAGCCCAGATACGAGGTCACGCTGGCACAAAGTCACTACGCAAAAGGAAGCTGACAATACCATACACATTATACATCACCTACTTCACATAAAGACCAACTCAGAAGTGAATTCATAAAAGAGCTAGTGGCAACTGTAGCCTGTTTCCTATTGCCACAGCCAAGGGTAACTACCAGCACTATCTGCAGATCTTTGGGATGCTAATTTAATCTAATTTCTCTAGATTGTGTATTGGGATGCTGATTACATCCACTTTCTCTAGATTGTTTATTTTGAATCTGTCAGAGATTGAAACTAAAGCTGACAGAGTTGTGTCAAATTCTGTCCCTGGCACCAGCATGGAGAGAGCCCTGCAATTACTATTCTCTAAGTTAGAAAAGAGCACTTTTGCTAGAAAACAACAGACCTGGCAGCTAAGGAGTAGATCGCATTGGCAGATGAGGAGGGTTTAATTTTGGGGTGTTCACACTCTGAGGTTGTTGTTGGACCACTGTTCAAGCTCTGAAAGAAAAAATTCCAAACCAGGAATCAGAAACACCACATATACCAGTGTAGTTGCAAAGCTGTCAGCCAGTCATTCAACACACCCTCTGGGGGAATAAAGAATCTTCATTTATTCCTAAGCATTTACTGACATCTTAGAAATCCAATAGTTCTGTGACAGTTTTCCCTCAGTGAGGGCACAAGCAGGGTTTTTCTCCTGTAGCCAACTGCCTGTTTACACAAAACCTGCAGGAACTTCGTATCTTTTGAGACTCCAATGGCTTTGGCAAATTCAGCTGAAATAGGCCAAAAGGCCAAAATAGAATACAAGAGGAAAAGGATATAGACAAGTACACACACACACAGACAGAATGACAACTGTGCGAGTGTCATTTTCTTAGACAACTTGGCTAAAAACATACTTGCTGTCAATTTTAGAAAGCTGGAGGTTTTAAAAGGAAAAATTAGGGGAATGGAATCAAAGAAAGCAAAACTGCCTGGGATTTCTTTCAGAGAACAATATGTTGGACTAAGTTACACAGCATGACACTGGTAATAGTAACAGATCCAAATTTAGCTCAGATTTTACTGTGTTAAACTAATCATAGCTACTGTGTATACATTTTATAGGACTGAAAACTGAGAGGAGTAAATTACACTTTTTCAGCATACCAGCTCCCAATACAAAACATTCAGGTTTTCAAAACTGAAAGGTGAACAGTGATCATGAAATTTTTGCGGCTCATGACTGCTCCAACTAGGATCTCAGCCTTGCTCCCAAGAGGCACGAAAGCACTTCCCTAAGAAGTCTTCTCATTATTCCCCCTTGCTGGGCACTCACCAGTTCCTTTCCATCTCTCCCTTGGCACAAGATTGCCCTATTCAGATGTAAACTATTAGAAGAGGGCACCTTGGAAGATTTAATTCCTGACAGACTATCTTCACCTCCAATAGGCCTACTCACCACTGGGTTGTCCAGGCTGAGCGTGCTCCCAAGCCGATGGCTGTCAGCCCTGGAGTCCATCTGAGAGGGCAAGGAAAAGGGCAGCGAGTGCCTGTTTGACAGTTCTCTCCCAGCCCAAGGGTCACCTGGGCTGAGAGCTACAGATGGGGCTTTTGGAATTGGCCTGGATGGCCACAGGTCCGCCTGACGGTTGGAGGGCACAGGGGGTGGTTTGTCTCTCGAAGGACAGTCTCCTGGTGTGCAGGGCAGGGGACGTCTCTGAGGTCGACCTTCAGTCCCAATAGAATGTGGCCTGTCTGGAGGTGGTGGCGGTGGGAGATCTCTGAGCGTGGGTGGGATTGGCAAAGGTTTATCCTTGTGAAGAGTACCAGGTGCAGCCTGGAAGGCAGAAGAATGTAAAATATTGCTTAACAAAGGTAGTCTAGCCACAAAATGTAAAAAAGAGGAAGGCAGGTGGCAAAAGGGTGAGTTTTGGGTTTTATCTATTTTTACAAGAAATTATCTCAAAGGATGTAGAGATCATCTCCACATGTTAACCCTCCAAAGACACCTCTTCTACTAGCTTGAAGAGATAACATAGTAACTGTGTGCAGCTACAGCCAGGCACTAAACACCCCAGATTGTTTTTCTTGAAGGAAAAAAAAAAAAGCTTATAGCAGCATTAGATTGGATTCCAAACAAGGGATACCCATCATTCAAGAAAAAGATTCAATTGTGGGTTATTTATACAAATTATCATTCATCAGTCAGCAATGAATATTCATAGAAATGGATATTTTCTTCTGCCTGAACTTTCAAGCATTATTTCATTACTTCATCCAAACCAGCTGAAGAACCACTGCCATATCTCAACAGCCAATGACCAAACACCACCGAGATCACACTACTGCCTTCTGCTAGCCAATCAGAAAACCAGTTAATCTCCCAGTCACACATATTTCATTCCTTCCTTAGTTTTCTATCTGAAAAAAAATGCTTGATGGAAAAATCTGTTTAGAAAAGTTGGGACAGGAATATGACCTTCCCACATCTAGCCTCCTAGCTAGAACAAAACACAAGCCCATAAATGCAGCTCCAAAGGGCACAGGCAGCAGTGGCTGAGGTTGAAAAAACAGTGACGATACTAGTAACAATAACTTGGTAGCTCAACAGGAGGACACCAGTCACCCTAAGGGAGCAAGTACTTCAGCATAGGACCAGCTTCTTTCTAGCAATTGCATGGATGAATGTGAAGAGAAGACAGGCCCTTTAAACAGCAAAAAGGGACTCTCCTACCACAGATTCCAGAAAGAAGCATTTGCTTTCAGGACAGACTGGGCCCTCTTAGGGAATGAAAGGTAAGTGGCCTAAGAGGACTACAGAAAAGGAAGGAAAAAAAAGCCTTGTGTGAAGTACTTAGGGATATCACAGAGAACACATAGTGTTCGCCAACAATGCTGCTCTTACTGCCTGCCCCATCAAAATCATAGCTGGAAGGGCAAACAGTGTGTTTGACCTTTGAAGTGGTCCCAGGACTGGAAGCCCCAGGCGGATTGGACACTCGCTGCTGCAAAAGATCCAGTCGTGGTGGCACGGGAGGAAGGGTGGCTTGTGGAGCTACTGAGAACGGAGAAGGAGGACGCTCGACCTGGAAAAGAAAAGAATGGGAAAATCAACAAATGACAAAATCCAGCAGAACTCCTTTTCTCTAGGGAGGCTTTCATGCTCTGTGACTTGTACTGGCTTCAATATCACTATTAGTAACAAATGACTATATTGGTAACAAACATACACCAGTAAATGAAGGCAATTACACAGCTCAACTGCATTTACTTGCAGCAAGCCTTGAAGGTCACCAATGAGCTTAGCTGTGGCACACAACTAAAAATGCACACTTAGCAATGGCACAATAAAAGACAAGCTGTTTTGCTGGAGTAACAAACCTGCCTTACTGGGCCCTGAGCAGAAGAAAGCTTCATTTCTTTTCAACGCAAGAGGGCATAATCTGCTGCAAAACCTACTTATCACTGCAGGCACCACAGTGCAAACTACTGACTACAGTGTCATGGGTGTAAACAGCATTCACTAGTGTACACCAACACCTCCATTTTTGTCCCTGGAAAGCTGTTTTTCCAGCTCACAAATCAGAACAGCGCCTGTTTTTCTCTTTTTCATGAAGTTTCTTTTACAAGCAAGGCTAGTGCTTTCTAACTTTGAAAAGCTTTACACAGTTTTGAACTCACTAATGTCAACTAATACAGAGTACTAGCCTACTGCAAACCACAACAGGATGTCATGCTAAGGAAATTGCTTTGCTTCCCCAAGCTATGTATACAAAAACTACCTCCAGGAATACGGTTTACTGTTAAGTACACTATTTCACAGGGTGGAAGCTAAAGAGAAATACGATCATAGGCAAATCAGTATAGAGGATTCCTTCTGACCAGGAAAGGCAGCTTATTTCAGTGAATTCAACTATTAAAAATGAGCCAAATTCAAACCCACTTCCCTATGCAGTAAAACAATTCTAAGTGCAGATATGCAAGAGCAGCAACAAGCTTTTAGAAAAAACATCTATAAAGAATCCCCGTCTTGTACACATCTCTGGGCAGGAAGTAGCACTAACGGCAGAGAGTTATCACACCTTTATTATACAAATTTATCAGACACCATATAAAAAGATGACAGTCAAACTGACTTCCTCAGCAAAACAGCCTGCCCTCTACCCAATTAGTCATCAGGACCTTGGGAAGACCGTATCTGGTTGGTTGTATTCATCACTGGGGAAAATGGATGAATTTTTGCTGATATGGGTGAACTATGGCTAATAAATCAAAAGCATCATTGCTAAGCATGTAGAGAAGTGTTATAAACCTAGATCTTACATTCCAATAGGTCAAGCCAGCCTTTTCACCCTTCTATGGAACCTTTCAAGACAACCCACAAAAGATCAAAGATTTTAAAGTGTGATCACCATTGCTTAATAGAACTGACAGTGTAAACTGAACTGACAAAACTGAACCTAAATCCACATTTTCCATACTGAGTAAACTCTTTCCTGTGATAAAGTCTGACAACCCTCACACACACAAATCACTCAAGATCACAAAAAACTGACAGAGAACATGCAGTCTTTGTACATACTGCCACATCTACTAGCACACACTCTGGTGACCTTACTTTGGTACCAGCGAGTTCTTTCATCATGAAGAGGGAATCATCAGCTCTGTCGTCATCATCATCATCATAATTGGGTGAGGGAGTTCCTTCTGCCCCTTGCCGTGATAATCCTCCCCCTCCTCTGGGGTCAAATGGGTCTACTACAATTGGCTCCGTGCCCTTGATTTCACAGCGGCAAAAAGGACAACCCTGGCCTTCTGATTCCTTCAGGGAAGAGAAGAAATCTGTTAGAACAGCCACTACATGCAGAAATTCAACACATAGTATACAAAGAGATTTAAACCTGCTTTTTGGCAGGTACCTTTCAACTGAGAGGAAGACAAAGGCAAACTGTGCTACAATTACGAGGACTATTTTCCCTCTGAAGTAGAGAAACAGCTTTTTAGCAAGTCCTCACACTCCTGCCTATTCCTATATTAAGAGATCAGGCATCTAACCAGCTTCTCCCTGTGCTGGTGAAGCTGGCACAGATGCACTGGTATTATTGAACTATGAGCTTATGTCCTTAGTTATGCTATCTATCTCCATACCTGAAGGAAACTGAACAGTTTTGAGAAGAGAATATACCCCTTCTGTAAAAGAGCAACTAGCTTCACTCAGATAGATTAACAAGAGGCAACGCCTCACCTGCCATGCAGTGAGACAGGACGTGCACATCAGATGGCCACATGGTTCAATCTTCACATCCTTGTCGTTTTCAGCACATATTTTACACAGCTGAAATGTGGAGCCCATCTCGCAATACAATTCATATTGTTCCTTGGGGAAAGAGACAGACAGACATGGTTGATACTGTCAAATAACAAGCATGATTAGTCATAGCTACAAGAAACCCAACACAATATCTGCAGAAAAAAAAATTCCAAACACAAGAACACAGTGCAAAGAAGAACAGAAGTCTGCAAAGATTTCACTACAATTTTATGTATTAGATACATCTGTTAAGCTCTGAAAAAAGTGCGCTTCAAGTTATCCCAGATTTTCGTTTAGGTGTCCCAAGAACAGCCTAGGAAATCAGGGCTCAAGACATGCTGGATGGCACAAGAGAAACAATATTTGGCAGAACATTCTTAAAAAAAAAATAATCTTAAAAATCTGTCAGCCCTGCATAAAGCTTTACCTAATCTTTGCAATCTCCTCTGCCCATTCCTACCATTCAAAGATTTCTGCAAGTCCTGTAAAACACAATACATCAGCCTTAAAAACAAGCCTGGGGGACACCAAGTATGACAGAATTGTATAAACAGCTGAGGAGGCTAGAAATTAGGAAGAAAGCAAGTGAATTTCATGGGATAGAATACTTTGCTCACCTGTGTAACTTTAATGTGGTCCTGAGGTGTGGGCTCACACAGGCCAGTCAAGTCAGGATTCTGATTCCGGCCATCAGGAAATAAATAACTGTAAGCAGTTGGGGAAAAAAGAAGATATCTCTCTCTATATGTGCATATACACACACGCATACACATACAGAGGCACACGCGCGTGAACACAAATATAATGTTTCTTTTAGGGATGGTGGAGGTAAGAAAGAATGAGGGTGAGAAGCAAGGGGTGGGAATTGAAGGTATTCTGAATTCAAAAGAAGTTTTGGAAGAATTTTACTGTCGGACAAAACCCAAACATGTCATTCTTAAAAATAAAAAGAAGCTTGTCTTCCTTCCTGGCATCAATTTTTATTTTAAACAGGATGTTATGGCCCCAGACTACTCTTCTTAAATCATCCTATAGTGAAACTGTAATATCCAGAGTAAGAAAACTGATGCCATAAGCAGTTGCCGTGGCTCAAATTAAGGACTGGACTAGAAAAGAATCTATAACAAGGGAAACACTGATGCACCCTTATCGTTTGCTATTGCAAGGGACAGTACAGCTCTACAGTGCAAAGATAGCTGTCTGAGCATTCTCGAGTGCCAAAACAGTTAAGCATATGAATTATTCCACTGACATCAATGGGACTATTCACATGACTGAACTGTTTTGCTGAATCAAGGTCTAAATAAAAAGGAAGAGCTGAGAGATGTCCAAAAGGGGCTCAGTGATGTCAACAGTGATTGCTTGACCTCTGCAACATGCTGCCTCTCCTGTGAAGTAGATAATGTGTGATGAACCCAGAGGGTACGTTTTACCATTCAACTGACTAAGTCCTCACCACAGGATTAAGTTTTATAAAACAAATTCACAGTGAAAAAGGGCAAAAGGGCAAAAAAACTTCATTTTGATAAAGTTACTTACAAGCCTTCCCTGAAGCCATCAATCAGTGCTTGAAAAAGAGGTTTGTTGTGGGGGATTGTCTGAAGAATGTTCCCATCTGCAGTGACATAGCCAATGGCCCACTGACCGAGTCGTGTACAACTCAATCGGAAAATATAACTAAAAACACACAAAGGAAAAGCAACTTCAGTTTGGACTGGAACAGACAGAAAAGATTAAATGCCCAGTAGGCAGTCTTTGTCTGGCTATCTCAAGTCAGCAAATAAAAAATAGTAGGAATAACTTGATGATTTATACCAGCTTTCCTCAATTTACCCCCAGGCAGATCAAAGGAGAACCTTGCAATCTGGTACTAAGTGAGAAAAGCATTCAAGCACTGGCCTCCAGGTGAAATTAAACCCAGAATCCAGAGCAAGAACAGTCAGCATCATTAAAATCACTTGTTTCAAATTAACTTTAAAAAAACCCAACAAACAACAGAACCAACAGACTACACAAGGTTTTCATTTTTAAAACCAGCACAGAACTAACAGCATAACAACAACCTCCAGAAATGAACACTTGGCCCTTCCGGCATAAAGAAAAATCCGTTAGCCCTGTTGCTTTGGGCCAAGTTCTACCCAGGACATTAGGTAGCCCAAAACTGCTCAGGTCCATAACGCCCACAGAAGCATGTGTTGCCCCCAGAGCCTCTGAAGTCCACCCAGGCTGCAGCATTACCTTGCAGCCAGCCTGCTCTGCCTGCCACACTGCTTTCTGCCAGAGCAAATACTGGTCAGCTGCCTTGTCTGTCTGAAGTTGGCTTCAGACGTACACACTGCTTCTGGGGGCTGCAATCTGCTCAGCTCTCCTGGTTTTATGCATATACACCATAAAATTATGGGACCTACAGACACATTCCCTTATTCATGGTCCTAAACAGGCCACTGTTTAGGCTTACTCTGGCAGTGTCTGCCTCTGTGCTCAGGCCTGAGGGAGCTGTTGTGACAATTGTGGGGGTGGGCAGGAGGTAAGTCACCACACAGAGGATAATCTCCAAATACAGGGCAAGCTAGGGTTTTTCACAGTTTAAATTTCTGAGGAAGGAGGACAAAGACAAAATAAAACCAATCTCCTCAGTCAGCACAGTAATCAGCGATGTTAGCAAGAATGATAAAAAAGCCAGTGCTGCCAAGCACTAACCTGCCAGGTTTGTGAATGAATTTCTGAAGCCGGGCTTTCACCTCATCATACGTTAGGAATGCCATATAACCAGGATGAGTCACCGCTAGGCTATTCCAGTTCCTGAGCAAAGAGGACCATGGCTATAGAAACAACAAAGAAACACATTAACCATGCACTTCTAAAAAGTATCAATACATACAATATTCCTTAATCAAAGGGATCAGTCCTTCAGTTAAAGAAGCAGGTTTCTTATCCCAGCATAAATCCAGTAGAGGAACCAAAACCTACATTCTCATGCAGCAGCCTTAGCATTTGAGTTTCTCTCTTGTCAGTGATAAAAACATCACCTAAGACAGACCTTAATCAAAACTCCTTTAATAAATGCCAAGGGAGAAGTCAGTGAGGTCACAAAAAGACTGCTCAAGAATAGCTACCAATTTGTGTTGCTTCTGCAGAGAAAATGACTCATTCCTGAGACAGGGATAAAGACAGGAGTTTAAAAAGATTATGCACAGGACCAGAAACCATGACTAGTCTGATCTCTTAACACCGACTTCCTATACGGCCTCAGGAAAGTGACCTCCCCTCTCTGTCTCAGTTTCACTGTGTGCAAGATGCTTGTGACTACTCCTTAACCAACTAACCTCACATGGGTGTGGCAAGGATTAGTGGCTAGTCTAAGATTTGAATAAATAAACCAGCACATGCATGTTAAATATTCCTTAAAACGATGTACAAAAAGTCATAACAACCATTCGGAAGCTCTCAATCCTGAGAAGGGCTTTGGTGTCTAAATCTCATCCATTTTTCCCAAATTTCTCAACTTGTCTAAAAGATGATATTATCTCTCCCTAAGAACTGTGCATCTCTTAGAAACTGCAGCAACTCTTAACTTGCTCTTTATGTACTATAGTTGGAAAAAGTAATGAATGAGATCAGCTACATTGCAAAACCAAACATGGGAATTTTTCATCTAGGCATATCTTAATTACAACCCACCCTATCACATGGGAAAAGGCAAGTCAGAGCCAAAGAAGTAAGTGTTTGTTCTTGTAAATACCCAATTGCACCATCAGAAGCTGTGTTTTTGAGTTTAGCACTATTAAAGACTGTGGGTTGGAATTTTACCTACTATTAATATCACTTCAGTAATACAGATATTTCTCGTGCACAGAACACAGACATGTCCACAACATCCTGGCTGTGTCAGTTCAAAAGCTAGGAAGCCCAAATTTCTTTCCATGCTTGTGCTCCATTCTGAGCAAACCCCCCCATGGAAAAATAAAACTGACAAGAAAGGATGGACAAGGAAAGACAAATTGATAAAACTAAGCTTCACATTTCCTGGCTTACAGGAGTTCTATCAGAACTTCAGTCTAAAAGTGACCTTTGAAAGGGAAAAACTGATTCATGGGAGGATAGTGAATGTGCCTTAGAGTTGCAGTATATATTTAGACAATTTTTTTTTTCTACAACCAGAAGTATCACACACTTTTACTGCAATATAGGGTCCTAAGTATTACTAGAGCTGTTTAGGGGATGAAGGGCAAGATGACCAAATCCCTTACAGCCTAAGTAATGTCAGTTTAGTGTGTAAAATACAGTTTTTGTCCTGGGAAAAGAGTCTAACTTGAAGCACTGAGACACATTTCAAGTGATTCATGTTCCTCAATTCTTACCTGAAAAAGTCGTGTGAAGATATCAAATTCAAATACTGAAATGTAGTCATTGCACGTCAAGTCAATCGTTGACTTCAGGGCCATGGCTTCCAGGCCTGAACTGATTGGATGCACTTCATGCAAGGCCTGACGGAAGCTCTTCCAAGGAACGATAGTCCTGGGGAAAACCAAGCCATCTGTAAATGTGATATGCTGAAGACCAGCACCTTACATATATTTTTTGATAATGGAAGAGAAGAAAATCAAAAATCAAAATCAAAATTATCCACAAGAGATGTATTCATGTTACGCAAGGACAGGATTTCTTGATACTGCAGGAAATTAGCAGCCAAATGAACTTCAATTTTCTCTGCATATGCAAAATTTTGGAATCTGAAGTCTAGCTCTGCTTTCTCCTTTCCTTTCTTCTGCAGTCCTATCATGTTAATACTTGTATGTACCCTGGGCTGTACACAACACTATCACTTGATAAGAATTTAATAACGTTGCAGCTGGTAGAGGAGTTAACAGTAAGCCTTTATTAGAGGTCTAGATAGTTTTAAAAAAAAAAAAACCACCAACAAAACCCCCCTGCAACAATTCTCTAAAGAGCGATTAACTGGAGAAGTAAGATAATCAGAAGCCAAAACAGAGGCTCCTGTTTAAAGGAATATTTTCCTTCTTTTAAAACATCAAGCGGAATAGAAACATAGAAAGAACATGCTTAGCTTCAGACAACTGTGTTATTCATGAGCAAATATATTATTGCTTTTTGTTCGGACAGCTCTTTATGTGAAGTACCTCAGTTACCTCAGTTAGAAAACAGTACCCAATTCCATTAACTTTCATCCTGTAATGTTGCTGCGGACACCTCTACAGTTCATTTAGTCAGCGTTTTATTCGATACAAAAATTAAAACTGACATTTCAACAGTTTGCACGAAAATATACATTGCACTTCACTTTCTCCTTCATTCTATCTTAACAAAGCCATTATGCAAATTGACAAAAGTTCAGAGAAGCCAGAAAAAAGGTGAGTAAGTGATTGGAAAGACTAATTGGAGGGAAGATGAAAAGAATTTAATATAATGGCTTAGCTAAAGGACAAGTAATATTGGGGGCACGGTAACCTTTGGAAGAAGAAAGCAGGTTTTTTTGCATAGTTCATGGAGCTTTCTTACAATTTAAGGAATTAAATTAAGGAGAGGAAAATTTAAGCTGAATAATCAAGGGAAACTCTGTGACAATACAAGAGTCTCCTAGGGCAAGACCCATCACTTGACACATTTAAAACAAGACAGGACAAAGAACTGGGAAATATAATAAAGGAACAAACTTGTACCTCACCCCAGAGAGTGGACCAAATGACTAGTAGGTCTCTCCCATCATTCATTTTAATCTGACAAAGACCTTTCTGAACAACAAAACAGAATTTTTAAAAATACATAATGCTTTGTGCAGTTTGTTCCCACATCTCTATTTTTAAGCACAGTTAGAAACTTACTTTTCACCAAAAGCCTTTCTCCAAAATTCTGCAGCATCTGCCTTGGTGATCCGGAACGTGTCTCCCTGGAAAAGGCCGCTTGGGAAAATACCTTTAAGTTCTGCCAGCATATGGCTGAATATCAGGGATAACTTTGTCAGGTTACGCCTACAAAGGAACACAAAAGCAAACGTTTCTTTCAGAAAAGACAGACATGGTTTAGCACTCTGAACAAAACAGATATAGTACCTATTGCAATTCAAGAATTATCCCAGACTAGAAAACTTCTCTTATTTGGGACCACCTTTCAAGTATTTACCCAGCATTCAGAACACATCTATCATAGGGTACTTATCAGCATGGGCTGTGTTTGTCAAGACATTTTCCACAATGACTAACTTTGCATAACCTCTTTGAGGTGGGCAGGTTATGGCCAAGGCGCAGCCCCCCCGCCCCAATGAAATACATTCACAGAAAACATTCAAAACCAATATTCAGACCTCACCTATTAAGTAACAGCAGAATCTGAGCCAAAACCTCATCAGACTCCTCTGGTCTTGGGTCTGAACATTCCTTATGAGAGCACATAAAACTACTGCTGCCTTGGACCGTCCAAACTGAATGTCCTTCCAAGTCTCCAGAAGGTCCCGATACAGTAGATCTGCTCAGAGCACATCTAACTGATAATAACAGGCCCAGCCCCCAAGGGAAGGTCAAAACACCTGCAGTTTTTTCCTAAAATGGTAATAACTTACATACAAAAGCTTGATGGTCAGGGCATTCAACCATATTGTGTTGAATAATTATCCAATTTGAATTACAAATTGGTACCTCTCTGCCTGATGACATTCATATATCAGGAGTGCTCTAGTCCATCAGGGTATGCCCTTTTCTAAACTGGAGAGGGAAAGCTGGAGAGGAAAAGAGATATTCTATATTCTCTGCTTCAGATTTAGTGAATGCACAAAAGAATTCCAGAAATAGAAGACAGGAGGACTACTGCCTAGCAGAGAGGACACAGCACCATTGGGAGCATTTTGGGTTATATGCTTCACAAGAAACTAGCATTGGATTGGCATCAATTTCCAGTACAAACCGCAGCCCAGGACTGCTTCTTCCCTCTTTGTAGTCTTAGTGACTATGTTAAGGAGGTAAGCTCTATGTTGTTAACTGTGCTATGCAGAAATAGAGCTTGCTTGGGTACCTCAAAGCATCAATGCCTGTAGCAGCACAGGAATACCAAAATAACAGTCTTCCTACTTAGGAGTCAAACAATAGTACCATTACACACTAGGGAGGTCATCCTTCACTCATGGATGGAAAAAAAAAAAATAAAAAAAATCTATTCACTAGTGGCACCTCTTTCTCTCATTCCTTTATCCAAATAAAGGATGACTCTCTTCTCTTCCACTCCATTACATTCTCCAGATGCTAGGAAAATGGAGTTCCTGAAAAGAGACAGGGATATTTCTAGGCTAGAGGCTTTCTTTCACCCCCATGTCACATGCTTAAAGGTAAAAGAAGGAATGAGTATTATGTGGGAAAGGACAATCTCCAAGTTATGTCTAACAGACCTGAGCTGGTCTTAACCACCTGCATTAACCATCAAAGGCATCGCACAGACTCAGTTATGACAATGAGCAACAAGTTATTTTGCAGACTGCAAAATACTGAACCATTTAGAGAGGGACTAGAAGCATCCCCAGTCACATAGTGTTTTCTTAATGTCTTGTTTTCCAAGCACTCTCACTAAGTATGCTACTATTGTAGTGTGCCATGTCCCTGAAGACAGCTGTGTTTGGCAGCAAACTACGCTCCCCCCCAGGTTTCAGCCTTTCACTAATTTCTAGTATTCTGGTTGGACTGGTTCCAATTTATTACTTCATGTTGGACATTTTTCAGATACCACTTGCTCCAGATATGCTACTCCTAGTTGAAGTACTTATCCTATTCATCAGCCTGATTGCAGAACTGACCTCCAGCTAAAGGAGATAGGTAACTATCTCCAGCCTTTCTGCAAAAATTCTCTGGATGTTTGGGCTTAGGTCTTTTAGCTCCATGTCATACTCATAGAGTCTAAACTCAATTAGAATTTACCTAATTTGCTTGACATATATTCTACCATTTACTCAGATCCACAAGAGCCCTTTCTCCATACTATGATATGGTCTGGGTAGACTAGAAGGTATACAGGACTCAAACCGATAAATCTTTGACAGTAGTTCTCCTCTGTTCCCCTTATTTATTCAACTACATTTTAATTTGTGTCTCAGCAATGAAAGCTGCTCAAAGTGTTTATAGAAGGTGCCAGCTATACAGCAAGGGATGCTGGGTTTTGTCATTTCGTACATGTGCGATAACAACAGGTGCTCAAGATTAACGTAAGTAAAACCACCCAGATGCTCTTCTGTAGGCTGCTTCATTCAGCAGCTCTCTACTAGATACGTTACACATTCAAACTGTGTTTATTTTAAAGCAGCTATACGATTTGGTTGTTTGATTCTATGAACACAGACTGAAAAGCTTTGCTGTTCACCACTCTTTGTCAGTTAACTGGTGTCCACAGAGAGGGGCTGTCAGAAAGTCCCCTTGCCTTACTAGTGTATCACAATTACCAGTCATCTTGCTTTTGCAGTTTTGTTATACTTTTGGAGTGCTACTGTAATTCCTCACCTTCTGATTTTAAGAAGGTTTATGCAGTATGTCTTAAGAAAAATTATACAGGATCCTGTGTGTAGGAAAAACTAAGCTGTATCAGAACAGCAAAGTAACAGCTTCCTGTGTGATCACAATCACATTTATCGGTGGCTCAGGACCTAGATGTATGGATACACAAAGAAGCTGCAGCAGCACAAACCGAGGCTGTTACCTTATCAGTATTATCTGTGCATCTCCCCACCCTGGTGCAATGTTAAGTAATCCAAAGTTGCACATTCCTCTTTCCAGTAGCACATAAGCAACTTCACATTTGCCAGGGGAAGGCTCAGATTCTGAGGCACAGCCACTGGCTAATCCTACAGAAAAGGTGATTTAACTGTAAACACACCCGAGCTCCCTCCCTCCCTCCAGAGGGTAGGCTCCCACCATGTCCCTGCAATGCCTTTAGCTGACAAACACTAGAAAAATTGCAAATCAGGGGTTCTAGCTACAGAGCTTGTTCCCCGAGCTGTATTCTGAAAGTCCCCACTTCCATAAAATGACAGAAAATATGACAGTTTATGGCAGTGCAAGAAAAAAAGAAAACACCATGCTATTATGAATCATTTAATCCATCTACAACTCAAGCAAAAAAAGAGATGGTATTTGTTTTTACTAAGTTTATGAAAACGATGCTTGAGCAAAACCTGCTAACTATTTTATTACACTAACATGCAAGTAATTGGTAAGAATTAAATTCTGAATCATTTCCTTGAGGGTTAGCATGCGATATTTGTGTGCAATCTGAACAGGTAAAGTGGCATCTCACAGCAGTGCATTAATACCAAATGACTAAAAAGTTAGCAATCCTAAAGCTGTTTTGATATATGGCACAAGTTAGCACTGACTTGCTAGCACACTTGAAAACTCATGTCCTAGCTGTGAAAAAATTCTAAGCATGCTTGAAACTAATGTATGCAATATTCATAGATGGAAGGAAAGTAATTTCAGGGAGACACTCTCCTATTGCTGCCCAGCACAGTGTGAAAATTTGGGTATGATCAGGCAAGCACAAATGCATTTCTGACCCTCGAACAAGAAGCTAAGTGAACAAGTGCACGGTTTAAACAACGCAACAGTTAACACTGCAAGACGACAAGGTATATTCCTGTGTCCATTTGCTTACCACTTCTGCCTAAGAGCCTCCTCTCTTAGCTGAGTTTCAGGAAGTGCTTGCACTCAGCTGAGCACATCATTTCAGCAAGAGAACGAAGAACTTCCGCAGGCTTAAGGATGGATAAACAAATGATTTTACAAAAACACACACTGAAGGCCTTTGTTTCCAAAAAAGTTTCTAATAACTGAACATTTTCATTTCTTAAGGTTATTATTTTTTACAAGTATTCAGCTGTATCTTAAGTAAATAACAGGAAAAACACAGGATGTTAACATAAAAAGCAGCAAATTGCAAAGTGTTTTATGTTAGTAACTAGCTTTTACATACAGCAACTAGTTACCAATCCTGTGCTAAAAGGACAGACATTTTCTTTCAAGAGTGAACTCCTTCATTTTAACAAACCAAGTTACAAATTTGTAAATTACTACAGGCCAAATAAATGCTTGCAATTACAGCGAACATTTTTTATTGACATATTGAAGTTTAGTGATTATGACTGTATTTTGGTTTTAGTAACATCAGAAACTGTCCTCATCTCCATTGCTTCAACTAAACAAAAGTGTTCTCCCAGAAAAAGGGTAATATTTTCAAAGAATACTCAAGTGACTTAAGACCAGAGATTCCCAAATATTTTTGGCCACAGACTTCCAGCAATCTTCCATGTTTCTTATAGACGATGATGGCCCTCTTTCAAACTTTTAGCTAAACATAGTAATGAATACAAATACTGTTACCAGAAGCTGCACCAGGTGTATGCCAGCCACAGTTTGGGAATCACTGACTTGGGCACCTAAATGCCATTGACAGTCAGTGGAATTTAAACACCTGTCACATAGGCACTTTTGAAAACATTACCCAGGGACCACAGGCCACATCAGTTGGCTCGTCTCACTGTTTGCAACTGAGCTGAAGGCAACACCTGTGTCAGCTTCAAACAAAGAACTACAGCATGCTTCTGTTCAGTGGTTACATGCAAAGACAGAGCAACAGATACAGTTTAGGTAGGATTTCATGTTCCTGCAAGTGCTTTAATACATACATGCAAAGTATTCAGCTTGTTATCGTTAGATAGTGAATCAACGACATAAAAAGTGAAAGCTTAGAAAGCCAAATATTTTTCCACTCTATAGAGTAACCAAGTATTTTACTACAAAACATTTGCAGTTCTAGTGTGGAGGCATTATTCCTTCTGTACACACAACGTTAACAGAGAACCATTTCTTTAACAACCCAGAAACATCACCAGAGCCTGTTTAGCTGCAATCACACTTGCCTGTAAAACTGCGCTACCTTGACACTGACAGGGGTCTAAAGATGCAGGTCTCAAGCAATCGTTTTGGGGAACAAAAACCAGCATGCAGCAAGACTGTTTCTTCAGATACCCAGTGCTTATTAATCAGCTGGCTCCCCAAGGCCAGGCCAGGCCTGCCGGCAGCTCTGCAGGCTGAACAGGCATGTTCCTTCGTCCTCCCTCCTCCGTGCCCCCTCCACTGTGGTTGTGCTACTTCCTTCCTGCTTCATAACTGGTTTTGCTCCACACATCTTAGCAGAAGTCAAAAGGTCGAGCAGGCACTTCCATTTGCACCACAGTTCTTTGCTGCAGCCCCTCCGAGGGCCAGCCCCCAGCTGGGTTTTCTGGTGCTGTTGCCTCCCCCAGACCTATAGCAGATTTTTCTTTTCCAGTTTCCTGTTTGCTGGACAAAAGCATTTTTCCACCGTATAGGCTCAGTCTTGCAAAACCATTAATGGCAGAGGACGGTTTTAATCAGAGCTTTGTTTCTTTCACCTACGTCAGCATGATTAATTAAATTAATTCATGTTACAAAGTAATACAGCACCTAATGCACTTCATGACTAAAATGCCTTTCTTACCTCAAGGCAATGTTAATGTACTACCATTTCTAGTACTACCATTTCTGCCACTGTCAGCTAGGATTTTTTCATTTTCTTCCAATATTTCTAAACTACTTCACAGCTAACCAACTGACACAGTATAATTTTGTTCTGCACACATAGCAAGAAGACTGCTCCACTGGATGATTTAGTCACAATGTTGTGCTCACATGCCATAATTTGACATGCAGATACTGTCATGTCTGTAAAGCTCATTCTGTTGAAAGCATGCTACAAACACTGTTGTGCAGAGGAATTAAGAGCTGTAACACAAGACAACCAACTACAAAATGCTTCACATCTCTTAAGTTATTGTGCATATTTCTTATATACAACTGAATTTTCAAAGGGATTTTTGTATTTGCGCTCCTGCTGACTGTAGTTACACTTGGAACACCAGGTTTTCACAAAAAACATTCAGCCTCTCTAAGAATAGGCTTCATTTAACAAAGACTCTTCCCAGGAAGTTAACACAAACACAGCTACACCTCCACCTTGTCCCCGAAGCAAAATTAAGCTGCACACGACTCAACTGACTTCAACACACTTTTGAGAAAATGCTTTATTTCATAAAATCAGCACCAAACGGGCTAAAACTACATATCAACAATGAAGATTCAAGAGGGCAAAAAGAATTCAAATCTGAGGACCTAAGTTACTGTAAAACCAACCTATTCAAAACTCAAGAGAAGGTGCTCTCTACATTGCAACTGGCTGTTTAAAGGGGCATGACCCAAAAATGCAGATCACAACAAGAAATACTATCTCAGTAAACTGGAGGAATGACTACAGAGCATTTTTTAAAAAGTATACCTATTTATTCTAATGGAAGATTAAGGGGAAAAAGCATTACAGAGGATGTGGGAGTGTCTGACACATTAGCACTAAACTCATTGGCTGAAAGGTCCTAGAACAGATGACGCAGTTTCTAATTGCTTCTGTCCTCACAGAATTGCAGAATTAACTAACACGTTCAACCAGGGCAACGCAGCTGCACCACTTCCTTTCTTCAGAAATTCTACATTTATTTGGTAAGAGAATTACAAATTGGTGGCTTGGAAATGAGACGATTGCTCAGTTAAACTGAGGGAAACACATTCTAATTGTTGTACTATTATTCATGCTACTGCTGAAAACTTGTATTTTTTTTAAGCAACTCACAGTCCAAAATGGCTTCTGTGGTATCACAGTCTTATCTCTCCAGTGGCCCTCCATTTAAGTTTATGACATGCAGAGCTACAAGCACACTATAAGTATTTCACTAGTTGAGCAATTAATGCTTGCTTTTCTGCAAATCACACTCAACAACCCTACTGATGGATAAAGCTTCCTTCAGGACTTTGACATTCTTCTGAATATGAGATCATATTAAATTTTCTGAGGAAAAGAAAAAAAAAGTGGTTTACCTCATTTTACAGGTGAGGCAGCTGAAGGACAGAAAGAAAAACTGCTGGAAGCTAGAATTACAGCTAGGGGATTTCTAATTCCTTATCACGTGCTCATTATTGCAGAATACTATCCACTAACTAAGCACTACTGCAGGAAATTATAACTAAGGAAATACTAGTTTCCTACCTTCTCACTTCTGGGGTTATTTTGGAATTACACACTTGCCTCCAGATGATGTTTAGGTGACAGGGTTAGCACCCGCTACAGGTAAATGCAAGCTCCAGTACTTAAGGAAAAAAAACCCCAAACCCACAGTTCTTGGTCCTGCAAACAGGCAAACATTCTTTTTTCCTGTAACTACTTTACATCTTACGATTTGATGTTTTGAAGATTTAAGAACTAAAAAAACCCACCAAAACCCCAGCTTTCTTAACAAGTAAAACACACCTTTCAGCAACCACAAAGGTGTGAGGTTATCATATAACACATGCTTTTCAGATGTTACAAACTACGCAACAGACATGAGCAGTTAGACCCAATTTCAGCAGATAGGTGGCTGTGCCTTGTTTCAGAAAGAACTCTATCTTCTATCTTAATACCACATCAGCAAGACATTTTCTGCATGCTCTTCATGTTAACATAAAACTCCAGCGAGGGCATACGAGCAGTAAGTGGAAATGCTTGAGGTGATCCCAAGATGTCTTTTATAACTCTGAGACAGCTTCAGAGTCCTCTACACACAGTAATCAGTTTTAAAAATAGAAACAGCGGAACTACTTTCAACAAAACTTGCAACACAGGAAGTGAATGAAATTCCATTTAACTATTACTGGCTCAACAGAAGTCACCTTACAAAGTCATGCTCGGCCACTGCTCTGTAACATTTACAGTATTTCCACAGGACAACTAATATAGCAGACTAACAGCAAATCAAACTTTTTAGAATCAGCAAATTAATTTTGTACTATAGAATTTTACAGCGTCAGCTAATGCTACATTGATTTTGTAGACTAGCTC
Organism: Astur gentilis; assembly: GCF_929443795.1. Lineage (NCBI taxonomy): Eukaryota > Metazoa > Chordata > Aves > Accipitriformes > Accipitridae > Astur > Astur gentilis. The sequence continues at coordinate 5,793,285 of NC_064884.1, forward strand.
ATCCTGACACCCTTTGGAAAAAAGGAAACAAACACATAACATGTTTATCACCTCTTGCTACCATGAGGTTCAGCTCCAAACACACTTTTCCATTTAAAGAACTACAGGCTTCACTGTTTCATTCTTTGCAGAGCTATAAAACCCCTGGTTAATTCTGCAACTTCAAGACTTCGCTTCTTAAAACAGCAAAATGGGAATGGGAACGCATAAACCACAGGACTAGATACTTCTGTCCATTCTTGGTCTGATCCCAGTTCCATTACATACTCTCAACAGCAGGATCAAAGCATGCAGGGTAGCACTACTTGTTGCCTTCTCTGTGGAAGAGCTGGTCTGCATCAGTGGATGCCGTGAGCACCAGCATGCCTGGCTAAGGATGTCAGCTCATGCATAGAACACACATCTATCTGCATCTGGAAGCTAAACTGCCACTTAAAACACTGCACCTAAGCTAGCCCCCACAAAGCCAACTCAAAATTGACTGCAATCACTACATTAGACTCTTACCCTAATATCTGCAACAAATCTGTGTACAACAGTTGCGACTGCTGTGAAGCTTCCCCTCTACTCCCTCTCTCCTCTTTTTTACCAAATAATTATGTCTACGGCCAAAAATGCAATAGTTAGCTAGTGAAAGGCATTCTCCGCATGCAGTATTTATCTCCATTTTAAATTTTTTTAATGGTACCAGTTGTAGCTTTAAAGAAGCAAGAAATTATATAGGCTAAATCCTTTATCAGTGCTTTAGATATTACAGGACAGAAACATTATACGAAACATACGTGTTTCCTTACAGTCTTCTGAATCCTGGCACTTTTCAACTAACATATATATATTTAAATACCTTCAGTTCTGCAAGCAAAGCTTGCCAATCAGTTTAAAGTGTCACGCAAAATATACTGCAGGCCACAAATGACCACAAAACTTCAGCATACTCATATTGTTATGCAAATGGATGCGACTGAGCTGAAGCAGAAAGGACAACAGTCCAGTGTGCTGACCAGAAGCACCAACCTACTGACCTTTAAAGGATCTGGACTTATTATTCTAGGCACAAATGCTAGTGTTATATTTTTAACAATCTATATTTCTTTTAATGTTAAGAGGCTAAAAATCCACTTATTTTTCTGCATTTAAATATTATAGAAAGCACTTTAAAGAGAATAATTCATTTGATACAATTACTAGTCTTTAAAGAGCTCAACATACAGGATATACAAGATAAAGGATAATCTCTCACCTAGGTAACATATTAATTCTTTTACCAGATTCAAGGGACTAAACAGCAAAACTTACTACTCAGAACAATACTACTCATTAAACTTATATTTGGGCTCTCTGCACTGGATTCAAAATTTATATTTCAGGGGCTACTTGCTACAGTTAAAGCGAAAAACAAAGCACAAAAGCCCTGTTTCCAAATCAAGGAAGACTCCATATTTCACACTCAATCTTCAGCTACCCCAAACTATCTTGGACATCATGACACCACTGGGGGATTCCTTGGCAGAAGGGTCTGTCAGCTGTATCGCTTCATTCCCAACTCGCATCCTGTCAAAATACTAAACGCAAGATATTTTGCAACATACATAGTCCAGTGCAACATACAACTTCAACATATGTTTGCTTTTCAAGCTTCAGACTCTGGGATTGCAGCTAATGGCAGTATTTGCCCAGCTCACAGCTGATCTATGAGTAGCTTGGCAACAGATCTCCCTTTTTCCCCTCACAACATACTCACCATGACCAACTTATCCTCCAATTTTACAGTCCTTTCTACAGGTGGGTAGCAGTCAGCAAGTTACATTACCTGAGCCAGCTGTGGATGGCACATAACCGAGTGCCACCTGATTCATCTTCCAGAGATGGAAAGGGTAAAGCCAGCAAGTTCACAAACAACACAGAAGGTATTGCTTCAAACTGTTGTGAAGCAGCTGGCTTAATTTTGTTCAGTACCTTCTAGCAAAATGAGGTTTTGTTCAACGTTGTCTTATAGTTCAGAAAAACTGAACACACCACCAAAACACTATCTGTTTTCTGGCTGCAAGGGCTGTGACTGCAGACTTCTTCAAATCAACCGAAATCCAAAACATGACATCTTGGCCCTTAATACACAAGCCAAGCACCCAAGAAACACGATATCATTGCCAAGTAGCAGTAACACATTTTTGCCAGCAGAGAAATCTATCCACATTTCAAATTATAATTACTACAAACTAAATAATACACGCTTCCATCCACAACATCAAGTCCACAGTTAGTCTTCCATAAAACTACAGTTTTATAGGCTCAGAGCAAGGAAGAATAAAAATCTTACTTCTTTATTATGTAATAATTTGAAAGCTTACATTTGTAAGCCATTACATATGTAAACCATAAATTGGTTTTCAAGAGAGTGGTCCAATTTTCGATGGAAAGAAAACTAAAATAAATGCAATCTTATGCCAATTACACTAAGTGTTACTTAAGTTCCACAACTACCACCTAAACTAGCAATTTAAAGCCAAATGGGGAAAAAAAATTCACATTCCTCTCTCCAACAACATTTAAATGATAATGAATTTCTTCTTGGGTAATAAGCAGTTAGTGTTCATATGCTGGAGACTGGCAAGGAAACCTTTCTTGTGGGCAGCTTTGGAGCTTGTTCTTTTCTTTAAGATGTTCTAATTTAAATGCAGATGTAGACTTCACACTAGTGGGTTTTGTTAAAAAAAAAAAGTCTTAGCTGTATTAGAAGGAAGTGTAAGAAAGAGGACTCACACATACCATGCACCATTTGAGTTCCACATTTTGTACTACTATTTCTTTTTCACTGGAAAGGAGTGTGTGCAAGCACTCTAAAATATGAGATTAGAGCATTAACCCCTCCCCCCAGAGGGCTTTTCTGGTTCATGGCTTAGCACAAGTGTTTTCCAACATTTTCCTCTTTAAAATCCAGCTTCCCCCCCAAGTCATTCTTCATGCACTTCCTTCCCCTTCAGAGATATGCATGGTCATTTCCAGTAGACATTAAATATTGGTAGCTTTTTCCTGTGTAAATTAATAAGTGTTCACTTTGGAGCAAGAGAAGAATATGAAATCCTGCTGAGCCAGCATCCCATAAGGCTACAGTCAGAAAGACAACAGTTAAATAGGGACTAGCCTCCCAAACTTTTTTTGCAACTCCATGTTATATGGTGAGGGTTCATGAAATTCCCTGCCTAACCACGTTTTCTCTACAGATATGTTAGTTTTGTTAACCAGGTTTGTTAACAGTTTGTTTTCCAAAGTATGCAAGCTGAACTAGTAAAATAACTTGTGCTATTTCTTAAACATCCAGTCCACATCCTGAGTAATTACTTCTCAGCCTTTCACCTAACCCCTACCCTCCAGCTTACATAACTGCATTCTAGTGTGGAAACATTTGCAGTGGTCTGATTTTATTTCGTAAATAAATTTTCTGAATTTTCCCTCATAAAACTGTTTTAACATAAACAGTAAATTTGATTCATTGGTGAAAAATGGACTCTTCAGCCTAATTAATCCTTTTCCAAGTAACAGACAATTCCTATCCCTGTCTACTGATCAGAAAGCTATTTCTGTCCTGCCATATGAAGTATAATCTATTTACACAACTGCAAAGAAGCTGTTGCGATAAGTAATTTATGTAGTGAGGAAAGCTGACAAATGACAGCTCCTCTATGCAAGTAAAAGCTTTCTGCAATAGAGACAAAAAATATTCCAACATAACCACGGAGCCTCTAAATTAAACTGTAATCAAGAGCTTAGGCAAGTTCAGCATGTTTGGAACAGTTGTGGCATTAGCATTAATGGCACTATCAATCAATTAAACCATCACATTACAGGAAAAAAGTATGTATGTTTAACCAGTTTTTGTTATCACTAGTGAAAAATTAAACTCAAGAAATTCACCATATTTACAGGGTCAGAGAAGTCACGTATTTACCACTATAAGCAGCAGAGCAAGTCGCTCAGTGCTCAACAGGTGTACCTTTCTCCGTTGCATATAGACTTGCTAAGCACCCTCTACAGACTTTCTTTTACTGCACTGTTTCAGCTATATAGGCTGCAAACTTCACCATTGAGTCTTTTTTTTGTTTTGTTTTTAAAACTTCAAGTGACAAGTCTGAAAATACCTTTTGCATTAGAAAGCACTGTGGATCTATAAAGAATAGGAACCAACAGCTTTGGAAATATGTATAGCCTCAAGAATATGTGCTAATTACTGCAGCACAGCTAACCAATTATTGAATGACTTACCTTTACCTTACTGCAAGCATATGACAAAATATCCAGAATTATTAACTCTTGAAATACTATTTGATTCCAACAGCAAAGCCTGCAGATGTTACCATTTTATTTTACCAATCCCCAAATACATAATTTGTTTTTAGAGGCCAACCTACCTATTAGTATGGACAACCCAAATAAGCTCCTAAGCTGTCAAAACTCAGAGGAGCAATATAGTATCTCCACTAAAAACCCCACACCTACTCAGAAGTCACCACGTTGAATCCAATCTACTTGTTAAATCTCAGTCTTTAAACACTAACTAGAAGTTACTGCATGTACTTACTAGTCAGGAAGTGCATACATAGCTTTAAAAGCACCCTCAACAGCATTAATTTTTAAACAGATATGGAAGTGAGCTAAAGCAGAATTTAAATAGCATCTTTAAAGCTCTCCTAATAAAATAAGTGAGTTCTCTTCACAAAAATCGCAGTATGAGTTTATGCAAGAGTAACAATTTCATCTGAGTGACTATATATCAAACCCACAGGGTTACAGAGACAGAACGGTCATTACAGTCCTAAGAAAAGAAAGGAAGCCATTGAGCGCTCATAGCATTGGATGTCATGCTAACTGTGGCGTTAGCCACAACAGGAGGATGCTTTCAGCATGCTGACAGTTAAGGTATGACGCAGGAGAGCTGCATTCATTTTTAACAGCTCTATGACTGCAACTAGTTTAAAACTGAAGGAACAAACACTCACCCACATCCGTAAGCACAGTGAGTGTTCACACAAGCCCTTTCTAATCCTGTTCCCAGCACCTCTGTTCCTCTACTGTAGTTTGAAAGTTGGAGAATACATCATAACATGTGTTCTCTCCACAAACATACCTTTAAATGTTCAATATGCAACTGCAATCTTATTTTGTACTACTGGATTTTAAACTGCCTGCCTTACAGCAAACACCAAATAGCATCCATATTATACTCCCACACAGTCTACTCTAAACACATACACTACGAAACCACTCAATGCTAAATGACACACATCTTGTAGCTATTATGAACTCTCAAAGCAGCACAAGCAGCTACAAGACATGGTGCTCTCCGCAGCTGTGCTCCAATTCTGCCTTAGTCCACCTTGGATGAAAACACTGGAGAATCTCTAAAATGTTTGAGAGGAAATACACAAAGAGCAATTTAGAAATAATAAAAATAGGAGGTTGGTGCTCAAGTGATCAAGACAATTCTGATTCTACAATCTAAGAGAGACTTCAGTCATTTCTGATTTTTGGTTTGTTTGCTAGTAGCAAACACCTGCACAGCTTTCACGCTAGTTATGCAAATGTCAAAATAGTGCATTTGCTCTACATCGAGAGACATTTGGGGGGAGGAAAATAAGAGCATACACAACAGGAAACAAAATGAATGCTAAATCTGGAAGACAGGAAGAAAGAAACTTCAAGGACAACAGGGAAAAAAAGTCAGAAAAAGTCAAGACAAAACGATTATTCAGTACACCAGATTAGATTTTTAAAGGCATGTTTTCAAAAAAACTGCAGACTAACATTAGCCACAAGCTTGCATGATATCAAGAGCAAACCAGGTTTTTTTAATATACACATATACACAAACACTGCCATGAGTACATTTCCAGTGAATACCAGATTTAGTTTATATTTGTTTGTTTTACAGGCTGCTGACAATCTTTTAGAAAGCTTCTCCCACACTTTGAATATTTGAATTCATTAATTCTTACAAAAGGAAAAAATTAATATTTTTCTTCAACTCCTAACAAGGTGAGAAAATTTCTTAAGTTTATTCACCTTAAATTATTATACAAATTTTAAATTTAAAAGTGCATTTATAGCAAAAAATTAATTTAATTAAATTTCAGGTTAAACAAATAGCACTTAAAGTGATCAGGTTCCAAAAGCTCACACAACCACAAAGTCTGATGCTGGAAGTACAGCATTGAACAGAATCCCTAGCTGAACCAAAACTGCCATTCTTTGCGCAGGTATCTCTTGAACTGGTATACGAATCACATGCACTGACTACTCTAACCTCTTTCTTTTCTGTGACAAATTAGAGAATTGAGAAAGTTATCATGCTCATTACCAGCACCAGGAAAAGGGTGTCTTGATATTTCCCCTTTATGACAAAACAGTAACTGCTGCTTCCTGGGCTGAGTGAAAAGCAAAGGAAGATAATGAGACTAGCTGGGATGCGATTTTGCTTTTATGCTTATGTTTACAAGTCTCACCACAGTTGCTTCCTTGGTAAGCTGTTTATTCATAAATGGTACAACAAGCCATTCCCCAAAGACTCCCATCACTGCTGTGAGAAAGCAAGCCTCTACTGGAATCCTGTTTCTGAAGTTCACACCTATTGATTTGGATTTCCCCCGCCCCCTTTTGTCAATTAGTTTGACTACAAACTGACTAGGATGATTAACTCTCTGGAATTATTTCTCTTTGCTTCTCTGAAAAAACAAGGGACTGGAGGTGAGATGTTGGACTTATGATTGACATAGGTATCATTAACTCATCAGATGTTCCATATTCATGATAGACAGATCACAATACACGCACAGTTAACCAGAACAAACATCACAGATAAATTCTAAAGGGTTTTATATACCCTTTTAGCCTACTTCTGGAGGCAAAAGTGTTCTAGAAAATAACATTGACTGTATTACATGGGAGAAACACACAAAACCATTTTCAAGATAAATGCTACTTAAAGTATTTGAAGAGCAACCTGCTGCACTGCAAAAATCTTGAATGATAGTCCATATTGTTAATCTCAAAGGATGGTACAAGAAAATGACCAGTTTCAGCAGAAGATCCAGAGATTATTTTTAATCAGTTTAATCAATTTATTCACAGTAAAAAGTGATTTTCATACTGTGGCTCATTTTGATCTGAGTGAAGGCTAAAAAAAAAAAAACAGTAATGCAATTTTTCATTAAGTATTGCCTCATCTGCAAAACGTACCGGGCTAATGAACTCTTTTCTCCCCATACTGGTTACATCTATTACTTTCTCTAACACTTTGAGAATTCCAGCTAGCAGCATCTCCCAAAACCCACTTCTCACTTGCAATGAGCCAATTCTGCCTATAGTAACCACATCCTCCCAAGGTGGGCTGGTGGGGAGAGAGGGCACTGATATAATATTACATCTATCTTTTGCATTCGCACATTATATTGAACCCAATTCCTGAAGGCTTCATACAGATAACTAAACTTTTAAAAGAAGCAAGTGTACCACATAAAGATGACATATTTACACTCCCCAAACCCTGTCTCAAATGAACTCTAAGAGTAAGTCTTATCATCTCACAAAGAAATGATGCTAAACAACAATCCAGAAAGAAACTTCCATTTCTTAATTCATTCTTCAACACTGTCGGTGAAAAAAAACCCCAGCAGCATTAACAATGCCTTCTGGAGCCACTATCATAGTCTTTTGTTGGAGTTCAATATTACGGAATATGCTATATAGAGTTCAATATTATACCAGAAACATGTGCCAGCACCTCTGCACACCCCCCTGCCCCCTGCCAAGTAATTCAAGCAAGTAGTTGCCAGGGCGTTAACCACATATTCTCCCCAGAGCAATTACGTTCAGCCGCTGGGTGGTTTTTGCTTTTTTCCACTGGTTGGGTTTGGGGTTTTTTTTGTGTGTGTGTGTTTTGTTTTTTAAGTTCAGCACCTACTCCAAAATCCTGAAATGAGTTTAAAGTTACAAATATATGCTTTGTATATCTCTGTCCATTAGACCTGCTGCCAACAGTTAGACAAATACTTACGATTAACCTTTTTCAGAGCTTTATTCTACTCTTAAATCACCTTGGCTCTCCTTTCCTTAAAGCTAGATAAAGGAAAGCACCACCTTTTCAGGTACAGTACAGTGCTCATCAAATTCATGCTATTTTGTTCCAAAGAGCCTTATATTCAGATACAATTGCAGTTTCTACCTCCACCGATCCTTTTTAGTAAGTGCTGTTCACCTTGAAGATGTCCCTTGATCTCAGCTATGCCTTCTGAACAAAATGAAAGAAGAGTTTACAAGTGTGACACCCTGATCTACCTTAAATATGGAGTTTCCAATGTATGACAGTTATGGGGTTTTAGTAATATGTTTTATTCTCACAAAACAAGGTTACACCCCCCCCGCCCCCCCCAAAATACTGGACAGCTTCTGTTTCCAGAAAAAGGAAAAGTTCTGTAAAGCCTTAAGATTAATTACAACAACTTTTAGTCTGCATAACTCTTTTGCTATGTAACATTAAGTATTCTACTGTTTCCTAAAATTGCCAGAAACGTCATTCTGAACCTTATCATCCTCTCTCACAAGGCATTCTCTATGTGAGAATGCAAAGGACTGCAAAACCTTTTCACAGCAGACTTTATTGTTTCTATTAACCTATCATACCTAAACTACACAACAACTAAGTCTATGCAGGCTCCGAACACTTACTGTGCTCTCAGATTTCAATATACCCAAATATAGTTTACTTAAAACTCTACACTTAGACTTAAATGTCTTCAAAGTCTGTTTTCACATACAGACAACAAATCAACCAACAGACATTTGTTCAAGCTCTTGTTCACTAAAGCAAACTTACATCATAAATATTTGAAAACATTTCTCCCCATTACCTAGGCTGAGAGTTCTCCTCATACATCCGCTCTTTCCCTTCCTTGAAAAGGCTGATTGTCTGCTTGGTTTTCTTCATGAGGTTCTCCATGAACACGCGGAAATACTCGTTTTCTCCTAGGGTCTCCATCTTCCCCTCATAGCGTGATAGAATGGTTCGCAGATGCTGGTAGGTATCAGGTAGCAGATCTAGGATATAGGGTGGGCTGTTCTTCAATGCCAGTTTTGGGTTCTGACACAAACGCACCACCTATGGTTAATGAAGAAAATGCCATTTTGAAAACTTAAAAATAGCAAGTAGTGATCAGTTACTTAAACACAACTAAGTGTTACTTACAAACACAATACACTGAAATGTTCACTGTCAACAAACCACATTTGTTGCTCAAGTACAGATAGGGAGCCCAGCCACCATAAAAGAATCGAGTTTATGAAATGAAGGGCATATGAACTGACAAAACTCCCAACATACATAGGATTATATTTCACCCCAAGTGCATTTTCAAAAACAAAATTCAAGAAAATTCAATATGGAGTTTGTAAATGGCAAGGATGTAACTTACCACATATGTTGTCTAGTACTTCCTGCCACATTTCAGACTCTGAACATGCTCATAGGCAGAACTTTACCTGTCTAGCTACCCTCATTTGGGCTGCAGAAGTGACTTTTTATACCAACCCATATATTCAGGACAAATATGCCCACAGAGGAAGTTCCACTGCTACAGATATCACCAATGCCAGTAAGTGTTCCCAGGCTGAAAGTCTTTTGAGGGCAAGAGTGCTAGAAGAACGTCCTTTTCTTCCTCCTTCAATAGATACAAGGACTAAGAGGAACAATAGTTTTTATGGATAATGATCACCATCAAGAAAGAATGAATGCAAAGGAACTTTTCTATGCAAGAATGAGAAATAAGCTGTAGCATAGTAGATATGGTAAAAGAAGGCTGGGTAAAAGTTTAGCTCATAAGAACTTGTATCCCCAGTTATGCATCAACTTTGCTTCTATTAGATGAATCTCATAGCACAACTAGATTCTTCACAGCAATTTCCATGGGTTTGCTTTTCTTGTTTTAATAACAACACATCCATAGTGATACTAGTAATTAAAGGGTGGTTAGAGGACCTCAATCTGTCTTCCGTTTGGCATACAACTAAACATCTAATTTTTCTTCCTTCCAAGCCACATGTTCTCTATTTATATTTTTAGCAGCAAGATCACATATTCTCAAAGTTAAGAACTTTAATCTATCAACCCAAATTTTTGCCATCTACAGTGAATATGTTGGATCATCAATGAAATATTTTTAGGCACTTACTTTTGCATTATGTAGTTAAGGCACAAGTAAGTAGAATATTCCTATTCAGAACTCACAAGCAATAGAACCATTATACCTGTACACAAACAAATCAGGATGCAAGCTGAACTTAATATAGGTCTTTAACATACAAGAATGTAAAGCTTACATGCCAAAAGCTCATGATAAGAAGTTTATGTGATAGGGGAGGATAAAGGAAGCCACTTCACCATCCACCATAGCCAAAAATTTTCCATTATCTAGACTGAGAGAATGATAGGGAGAGATAATGGCAAAGCAGCAATCTGAAAAAATTAGTGCTGCATTTTCAGTTATAAAAAGGGCTGAAAATCTAGAGTTGCAAAGCCAGTTTCAGATGAAGTTTACAAGCTAAAAACCAGCAGCTGGTATAGTCTTACTGCTGTCTTGCTGGCTAACAGCTTCCATTTTCTGCAATTTACATAAAACTTGAGAGGAAAGCCAGTACAAAATGTAGATACAGTTTCCTAAAGTTCTTCACTACAATGAATGTTATCTGACTGCTTAATACCAAGCGCACAAATGAGGTCTGAACTAAGGACGCTGCCAGGTATAACAGTATTACAGGTTCAAACAATGTAGTGTTGCAGAATGAAAAGCTTAAGGGAAGCGGATAAGAAAACGTAAAAGAACAATCTAACATCTTTTTGCAGTACATAATTTCCAAAAAACCTTGTGAAACCTTCAAGAGGAATTGACTAGTTCCCTACAATGTTTACTGAAATACCTACTTCCCTTAAACACTTAAATGCTGATGGTAAGCAAAGGAATTTATTCTGAAACAACACTTTAGCTTTGAACTTTGCCATTCAGGGTATATGCAAAAAGTAACCTTGTCGAGTTAAGTGACATCTCCAATTATATCTGACTTACAGCAGTGCCCCTAACAAGAGTTGACGGAGAAAGACTAAATTTCAGTGAAGAGAAAGGCACCCACAGTGTATCAAAACTCAAACAGAAAAATCTGACTGCCATTAAAAGAATTACATACCTAAAAAACCTCTGCAAGAATACATAGAAAAGAACTACCAAAATTTTCCCTCCATTTTGAAGACGCTTCCAAGTATTAGGAGGTCTAGATGAGGAGATGGATGGTCAGACAACTGACTTATCCAATTGATTCTGATGCCTCAACTGTTGCTTCCTTGGAGCCTGTGAACATTGTACAATGAACCATATCAACAAAATGAGTCAACACATTTGTCCCTGCGTAAAACTAGTTTCACTATGCAGCATGAATAGGTTCTAAATAAGCTCCTCAGACATAGCTGAACCCTGCTATGGATAGCAAAATCTTTTCAACAGAAATTGTTTATTACACAGTGGGTTTAAAACCTTAATAAGAACACAGTCAGCTCTTATGAGGAAGCCACATTAAGCAAGCATACAAGTCAGAGTATGCACTTCTCTGTCATCTGTAATAGAAAACAGTTTGGCTGTTACCCCTTGAAAATATCCACCTATAGAAGAAGCAGGCCTACTGCGTTTCAGTAATGTAACAAACTTCAATATCAATTAGAAGAATTTCCCCACAGCAGAAGCAAGTTCTGCAAACCACTCATTCTCATAACCTCTATAAAATGTTTCCCAAGAAGTGACTTGCAAAGATACCTCAAATAGTTAACAGAAAGGCCAAAACTGCTGTGATTTTATTATCAAATAAGCTTCTCTATTTACCAAGTAGACAAAAGTTAGCTAAGATAAGCATTTAAACGAAACTACATAACTAGGAACTGCCTCTTGAGCAAACTTGGTCGTTTTATAACACAGCATCAACAAAACCAGTTGCATTTTGCTTGTTTCTCTACATGTGCACTTGCAGCATCGTGACAACATCAAAAGGAATGTTCCCAGCCCTGGGAACAGCCGCCCCTCAGCAAGCTACCCTGCCTTCCACAGCGACCAGCAATGTGGAAGTAAATTGAGCAAAAAGCAGCAAATATTTTCGATTAGGTGTGATGGCAACAAACACAAGCAATCCATGTTTTTAAACTACCATCCAAACTCATCCAAGTTTGCCTGGCTTATGCTTTGCTCTCTCAGGAATAAGCCTTATACAGAGACATTTTTGGGTTTTTAGAAATACCAATAAAGCATTTCAAGCTTAGCACCAAGATTCTAAGAAGCTGGCCTGTAAAGAACCCTAAAATTGACTTCACTGATTTTCATTTTCCAATCTCAAGAGAAAATACTCAAAAGACAGTTTCCCCTCTCAGTTTTGAAGAAATAATGTGTTATCTACTCAAAGAAAAAAAAAAAACCTAGGCCTGAAACTGAATCTTTCCCCTCAAGATTCTGCAGCTTGCCTTGACTGATCTCTTGATTTAACATATTTCTCTTCAGTACTACTTCATTAGACTTGCACAAATAAAGGAACTGGGTGTAGGAAAGCAGTGACACTACGTACAGAGTGCTGTCACAGGCACAATGTACAGATAACCTGAGAAACAGAGCAAGAACCATGAGGTTTTTTTAAATACTGCAGTCAGGTTATGTAGTTGGATTAGGTACATGTTAGAAGCAAGGAAGAGAGATTCAGGAAAAACAAGATACCTAAGCAAATGCACGCATTTGACAATACACAGTATTTGTTAGGACAGAGTGCTGCTTAGCAGAGGACACAAACCTATACAAATTCTGGCCCTTCAAGGCAGACTCACCAGCTGCAACACTAGCAGGCTGTGTCCTCCAACACACTCCAAATCCCCCTCTCTCAGCTTCCAGTCTACCTGCCCCATCCTCTTGGTTCATTACTTTCCCCATTTTGCTCATCCCCAGCCCTACCCACAAAAAAAACTAGTGCTAGCCTGTTTGCTGCAGCCATTGATAAGACACTCCCCAGCAGAAAGTCCCCAGCACAGACACCACCTGCTTGCCTCAGATGGGGGGGGGACAGTGTCACAGAGTTCCAGGCCTGACAAGCCCCCAGGTGCTACTGTACCAGATAACAGTTTTTCCCTTCCAGCTCAGATCCCTTCAGCGTGGTTCTGAAAAGTGATAGTCCTTTCCTTCCTTTAAGAGCTAAATAGCTAACTTCTTTATTGATATCACATCTCATTTCACCTTAAACCAACAGCAAAAGAAAACCTACTCAAACTTCTCTTATCTCCTACTGAATTTGTATTTGGCCTCTCTTCTACTTACAATGAAGGTGACCTACAGTGGCATTTCTCTATATCAGTTTTAGAAACCAAATGGCATCAGTACGCTGTTTAGAGCGGCTTTATCTCAAAGCTCATCTTCCACCTCCATGTCTTACTACATGTACTCTACCATTCTTCTGCTACATCCCGTATACCTCATCCCAAGCGGTTCATGACTACACCACCTATTCTTCAAATACCATCCACAGCAATGAACTCAAGTGGTCTGCATTATCTGCTGCCCAGATCACATCTGCAAGAACTGATTCGTAATCTCATCCTTTTCTGTAAAAAATACAAATTGTTTTCACCAGCCAATACATCACATTTTCTTATACTAAGCACTGCTTTATTTGCTAAAGACAGTGATAAGAGGAGCAAGCATGATAAAACCAAATTAACAGCAGTTCCTCCCACCTGAACCAATCTATACACTTTACTAGCCTCAAGACACTGCAAGGAAATTGCTGTGTTGCTTACTGTGCTATTCGTCACTGCAAGCTTGCAGGCTCACAAGACATCTGGCAACACATTCAGCTTCCAAAGACACATTTAACCTCTATTCCGAAGATAAAACGCATAAACGCCACCTAATTCAGCTGAAGGTGAACATCCTGCTGCACAGTGATGAAAAAGGCTATTTTATGTCCATGCTATATGTGACCACATGCAACTGTAGGAGGAACAGTTAATACCGATGAAAATTAGAACTTCAAGCAAAAGAATCTGAAAGACAGTAATACATCAGGCAGCTTATGGAGAACATTATGGGGAAAATATTTGGACAAGAATCAACTTGCGTAGGAAATTCATCAGTCACGTCCAAAACCAGAGATGCACAAATGCTTTGACAATACCAGCTAATTACGCAGACTAAGGAATCAGGTCATGAATGTACTGTATGCACACAGATACAGCACACGTTTCTGAAAGGCAAACACATCATCTATTAAACATGCACACAAGTATTTTTTTTATTTGCACCTGTAATTTCATTTACTCAGCCCATAAAACTAGCCCATTTTCAACACCTCCCATTCATTTAGCCCTTCTCACCACTAGTTTCACGAGCACTGTGTTTGCCTGGCAATTTGCTACACTAATAAAAAGATTTTTAATTCAGATGTACTTACACACGCTTATGAGAACACAACTAAAGTCTAACTGAAATCTGAAAGGCTTTTCACAGCTGAATCTTTCCTCCTGTATAAATCAGACTGAACAACTAACTCTTTAAGATGTTAACAATTAAGCCTACACCTAAGAGCTTTCAGAGGCTGCCTACGAGCACAACTGTTTAGACAGTGCATGTTTAAAAGAGGTTACTTTAACCTGTGACAAATACAGCAGTAGCCTCGGCTTTTCTGTCAGCAGTATCATGATGGAGAGGGTATACAGCCAAGGACTGGCTATGCAGATCTGAAACTGTGCAAGTATCCCCCACCCAAAATATCATCCCACTGCAATTCAAAATGCCAGGATAATCGAAGTTTTTTTTTTCAGGCCAACCTTTTTCTTTGAACAGACCAGGTTATGAGGTCAAACACAGGTTAACATTCACATCTATATCACATGCACAAGAATGAAGACGTGCATTCTTCCAAGGTGTATCTGTGAGTTAAACTTATTTCTAAGAGGATCACGTTTCCATGCTCAAACTACCTCTTCCACATTGCATTTATCTTGCCCTCAATACTTGTAAGAAAGCCACTGGCACTTCTCAAAAGACTTTTTTCTTTATCCCAATCTCTCTCTGTAGAAGGTGATCAAAGCTCATCACAAGCACAGCAAGGCACAACTATAAACCATGTCTTTTGTTGAGCCAGCCAACACAAAGTGATTTCTTGGCATGAACATAATTGAATATGCCTTTAAAAAAGTCATCTACTCTGCCTGCTTTAGCATTTACTGCAGGAGACTCAGACACTGCATGCATAAACAATGCAGGGAAAGAGAAAGAAAAGTTGAAATGCATAAGCTTGCAGGGCAATTGGATGAGGTATGCCCATCAGCCCTGCTTGCTCTGCTCCCAGCGGGGAAGAAGGTGGGGAGGTGACACTCCCCAAGGTCTGCAGGCAACTTTGGTGATGCTCTTACTCTGCACTACTTTTAGGGCCCTGAACCCAGCAATATAAAATGCACTGCACATTTTAGACTCCCATGTCAAGCCTAGTCTCAGTTCTCAGGGCTGAACAGTAATAACATCAGAGGATCAATCAAAATCTCAGGAAAAACGTTAGAAAAGTTTTATTTTATGCCCGCTTCTGGATGCCTATGCTCACTTCTGTAAATAACGCTAGCATTCACTAACAACTCACCAGCATTTCTTAAAGCGACGCATTTACCAACACACCTAGCCGGGCTAGTAAATCAGCTGCCATACCCCATCACACCATCAGGCCAAAAGGTGTCCCGCCCCCGGCAATAGCCATTTCCTGGCATTTTAAAAGGTGGAGGAGGGGAGAGCCCTAATGACCCCAGAGCGCAGTGCCCCTGCCTTTCCAATTCCCGCACCACAGGTTTTTGTTGTTTAACATTAGATTTCATATTCCTCATCTTTGTGTAACTACATGCATTTATTGGAGAGGGTTTTATTCAGACTTTTACAGTTTTTACCAGGCTCCCAGTTTTAAGGAAAAGGCTTTGTACCGAGCTCAGTAACATGCCCCTATTCGCTCAGAAAAGAATAATCTGAACTGCCACAAAGCAGATGCTCAGCCTCACCATCCAGTACCCACACACCAGGCTC
The DNA here is from genome assembly GCF_929443795.1 of Astur gentilis. Classification (NCBI taxonomy): domain Eukaryota; kingdom Metazoa; phylum Chordata; class Aves; order Accipitriformes; family Accipitridae; genus Astur; species Astur gentilis. The sequence goes on from NC_064884.1 coordinate 5,809,412, forward strand.
TATCACAGGCCAAGGCTCATCTTCAGGCAAACAAGTCCTAGATTTCTCCCTCGTGCAGTTATACACAGGTAGGACCTCCTGCTGACACCACCAGGATGCACCTGCAGCTCCCCACCAGGCCCTACCCATACACAGCCTCTCCCCCCACCAGCACCACCAGTGCCCACCCCAGCGCCTAGAAGGATATGACGGTACAAATCCCAGATCCTCTTGAGGAGGATCCTTCCTTCCTTCTCCACCCCAGATCTTCCCCTTTCTCCAACCTGTTCCCTCCACAGCCCTGCGTGCAGCTCATCCCTTGCAGAGCTGCTCTTCTCCCTCCACACCTTCCACTCTTTACATCCCACTCTCCTTCCGCCTCTGGCCTCTCCTGCACCTCACGCCTCTCCACCAGCTCCCACATCTCCCCCCTCAAAGCGCTGCACTCTATCCTGCACCCGCACAGCCGTCGTGTGTGTCCCCCCCTAAATATTTCACCCCAGCCCCACCCCGAGCCATACCGCTCTCTCCCCCAGCCAAACCTGCAGCTCCAGGCTTACCCTACCCCACAGAGCCCCCTCCGCCCCCAGAGCCACCCCATCGCCCCGAACTCCTCAGCCCAGCCCTACCCCAACCCCCACCTCACCTCCCCAAGCGCTTCAGCCCAGGCCCCCCCCCGCCCCGCTTCCGCCCCAGCCCGACCCCCGCAGCCGCCCCACAGCCCTCCCCGCCTGCCCAGGGCGGCCCGACGCCCCCGCCGGGCCCACCTTGTCCATGAGCTTCCAGCACTTCTCCACCATCTTCTTGTCCACGGCGCCGGGCTGGTGCGGGCCGAGGTGGTGGTGGTGCGGCTGGAAGGCGTCCTTCATGAGCCCGATCAGCCCCCCGGGGCCCTTCTTCAGCGGCGCCGACATGAGGGCGGCGCGGGGGCGGGGGGCGGCCGCGAGCGAGCCAGCCCACACCCGCGCCCGGCCCGTCGCCCCCGTCCGGCACCGGGCCGCAGCCCTTCAGGGCAACCGGGCGTAGGGGCGCTCCCGCGGGCCGGGCCGGGCCGGGCCGGACAGGGCAGGGCAGGCGGCGGCAGCAGCAGCGGGAGCCGCGGGCGGTGGCGGCGGCAGCGGCGGGGGCGCCCGGCTCCAGCGCCGCTCCGCCCTCCGCCCCGGCCACGCCGAGCGCCGATTGGCGGGCCGCCCCCCCGCGCGGCCGGGACCGCCCCCTCCACCGGGGAGGAGCCGGCGCCGATTGGCCGGAGCCCGCGCCCGCGGCACGGGGGGGGGTGGAGGGGGGAGAGGGGCGAGCGGCGGCCCGTCCGCGAGGCCCCGCCCCGCCGCCGTGAGGCAGGCGCACGGCGGCGGCGAGGGCGGTACGGCGGCCATGTTTGGTGCGGGCGAGCGGGCGGGCGGAGCGCGGGGCGGGGTCGCCATGGGAACGGCGAGGGCCACGCCCGCCGCCCGGACCGCGCGGTCCCGGTCCCGGTCCCGGTCCCGGTCCCGGGGCGCGGAGGGCGGCGGGACAGAGGCGGGCCCGGCGGCCGAGAGCTCGCCCGCCGTTGCCTGCCCCGGGCCCGCTGCGCCGGTTTCGGAGGCTGCAAAACAGGATCGTTTCCCCTTTCCGGCAGCCGGGTTCCCTTTTCTTCGAATGGCGGACGTCCAGCCCGAAAACGGGGAAGCGGCCCCGGCAACAGCGCTGCGCCTCTGCCGGGCGGCCTCCTCCCTCGCGGGAGCGGCCTCTCCCCGCGGTGGGCAGCGGGCGGGAAGGGGAACCGAGCCCGGCCCGGGGCGAGGCGGGGACAGCAGCCCAAAGTGAGCCCTCGGCAGCGGGGCTGCCCGCCGCCGCTGCAGAGCAAACGACCCCAACCCACCCCCGGCGCGACGGGACCGCACCCCCGGGACCGCTGGGGCCGCGCTCGGCGGCGGGCGGGAGCAAAGCCAGCCGGAGGGAAGCTGAACCAGCATCTTCTTCGCAGGGGTGGAACTGGGAGCAGCTCGTAGCGCTGCGGTGCCGTTGGAAGGCACTTGCCTGCTGTCGGTGTCTTTGGGCGTCTCCCTCTGCAAGGGCAGGGGAAGGAAAAGCCCACTGGAGCTGCTCCCCCCGTTACCGGCAGCCCGGCTCCAACAGGTCCCTGGGGGCGGGAGCACGCACGGACCGGGGCGGCGGGGGTAGAGCAGACGGAAGAACAGGGAGGGAAAAGGGGAGTAGGTCAATCTTTTGGCAGAGCTGACAGCACCAAACCTTCAGAAATTACAGCATGGGCTCGAAAGTAAGTTCACTTCTGTTTCTTCACTGCCTTCAGATCCTCTTTTCGGCCTCCTTTCCCAGGCAGAACAACACTTGCTTTGCAAAAAAACAGCTGAGGCTGGTATAGCACAGCATCAGTCTCACAGCACAGGCTTCAGGGAGGAAAGAAGACAAAACAAAACAGCAAATGCTGCACTTTGGCCAGCCTCACTTTGGGGAGCGCGAGCACCCAGAGACTGGGGTCAGGCCTGGAGGTTGGACGGCGCAGCCTCAGCCTCGCGGGAGCTAGGGTCCGCACTGGAGATGAACCCCACAACAGAGCTTACCCCTTTGCTTCCCCTGTGGCACCCACTCTCACAGGGGAGCCGGGACCTCTGGAGTGCCAGGTGTGCAAAGCCACAGCAGCACTGAAAACCCACTGCCTTGGTCCACCATCTGCCACGGGAGGGACGAACTGTGCTCTGCTGTGGCTGCTAAGCCCCTGCCAGCCCGGGGCATGACCACAGGACCCTGTGCTCAGGCTGCGGTGCTGCTAACAGGGAAGCTGTGCATGCCATCCCTCTCCTCCCATCCCTGCCCTGGCTGCACATGCACGTCATACATCAGCCTGCTTGTGTCATGGCAAAGGACTGTGCTGCCCCATGCCATCCCGGCTCCAGTGCTGCTCCACGAGTCTCTGCCCGGGACCAGGGCTGTGTGTTGGCCGATGGCTCATGATGAGTTCCTGCATAGCACATGGCTTGCTGAGGTGTCAGGCGGGACAGCGGGAAGCAGCATGCAGCACTAGATATGGCAAGGGAGCCCTGTGTAGACTGGTTATAAAACTCTCTGTCTTGATTTTCCTGCCTTTGGTAAAGCTTGGTAAATATTTCTGGGACAGGCAGCTCCTTGTCTGGCTTTAATTACCTGGGCAAATTTTCCTAAGGATTATATTGACCTCAAATATGTCAACATTTATTGAGGCCGTGTTCCTGAGGCTTTTCCCATTAGATGCTAATGGATTCTGGCTAATAGTCAAGCCGGATTGACCACCGGAGGGTGCCCTGGCCAGCTCTGGGATACCACAAGTACCTGGGGAGAGGGCTGGGGAGGGTTACACCAGCTTTGTGGAGCCAAATATAAAAATCACCATGGCCCCAATCCAAAGAGATCAGGGAACATGCTTGAGCAATTGCATTCCTAACTATCTGCTTCTCTGGGCATGATTCACTCCAAGTCGTGGCTGTATTTACATGTGAGACTTCAAGCAAAGGTTGCTTTTGTTTGGGACTGTTCCCTCCCTTCAGGAAAGAGGACTCCAGCACCCTTCTGCAGGGGTCCCATTTGCTTCTGTCCATCAGGCCCCTGCCAGGGCTGGGGCCATACTCAGCACAGCGGTCACTTGCCACCACTGAGCCGGAAAGCCATGTCACGTTGGTTGTTTTGAAATTGCTTCCCTCCAGCCGGGTGGCTGGCAGCTGAGAGTGCGTCTGGGTGCCTGGGTGCCTCTGGCCGCCTGTGTGCATTTCATGCGTGGTTGTGGGCGACAGCAGTGTCTAGGTCCCTTGCTGGTTGTGCCACCCAAGGCTGGGTGTAAGTGTGTGCTCCCCTTCCCTTCTGCATGCCCCACACTGCCTGCCAGCTAGCTGCCAGGCCTGTGCACACACTGATGCCCCTCTAATTGCTCAGCTCTGCATGGCTGGGCAGTGGTTTCAGAAGCGTGTGCATGGGTGTACACAAAGTGCATGGCATCTTCTGTGCCTGCACACGTGCACAGGGCCCCCACCATCATCCCTGGCCCAGGCCCAGCTCCCCTGTCTCTCCACACCCAGCCTGCCACCCTGCTAGCTCCTCTGCAGGACAGTGTGTCCCTGCTGGGCGTCCCCATGTTGCCCTGGCAGTGGATAGCCCTGCAGCCTCTTCACGCACCAGCTCCCTGCTCCTGCTGCCTACCTGGCTCCTGCTGCCCTGACCACACAACAAGGTCTGCATCATGCTGAAGAACTGCAGTGCACCCAGGAATCACCGGCTCACTCCCAGGTATTTGGGGTTAATTGCATCCTGAGCAGAAACAGCAGTTTGAAATCCTCTCCTTTCCTTCTTCTGTTAGTGTATAAAGAAGATCCAAATCCAACCACAGTCCCCAGGGCAAAACTTGCAGCACTGAGCAGTAGGGTGTGCCGGAGGGTAGAGCCAGGGCAGGAAGGGAGGAAGATGCCACGCTTGTTTTAGGCTGTGACCTGGGAAAGTCATCCTCCCCACCATGTCCCCATTGCCCCACAGCTCAGCTGGACCCGTGCTGGGGCTGCTCTGGGACTGCCACTCTGGGATGTGAGTGGGATGAGGTCCAGCATACCTGATCGGAGCTGTGTTCCACAATCCTGCAGCCAAACATGACCAGTTTGGTGCTGGGGAGCGGGGCCAGCTTCAGACCATACTGGTGCTCTGCTGGGCACAGAGCGCGTTCTATCCACACCTCTGTCATGGGAATGAGATGTTCAGCTGCTGCAAGGCAGAGGCGGGTTTTGGGCCAGAAAACAACCTGCCTTCATTGCAGGTAGTTGCTACAACAGCAGCGATTACCTCAAAGGCAGTTGGTGTATCTTGAGGCACTGAGGTCTGTGCTAGCAGCCAGGACAGGTACTGGCAGGAGAGCTATCCTGGTGGAGACATGGCAGCTCCATGTTTCTGAGTCTCGCTTCCTGGGAAAGGAGAGGCCTCTTCCTCCATGTGCTGGGGGGCCCACTGCATCCCCTTTCTCCCCCAAAAGTCCAGTGTGTGATCACCAGTTGCTGAGAGTGCACTGGTATCATTTTGCAGGAGGATGCCTCCAAAGAGCAAAGGGAAAGGGAGAAAAGGAGTGAGGCAACAGCAGAAGAGACACAGGAGGTGAGTCTGGGGCCTTGTGTCCCTCCAGGCAGCAGGAATGTGCCTCTCATGTCCCTCCCTTGCTGCTTCCCAGCACCAGTGGGGACTCCTGGAAGCAGGAGCTGGGAGCACTGGGATGAAGACTTGCACTGCGGCCCCATAGGACAGCTGGCTGCGGCTCTTGCATCTCCCCCAGCCTGGCTCACCCTGTGCCAGGGCAGCAGCACAGTTATGCCTGATGAGATACAGGAGACAGAGGGGTCCAGTCCCCTGCCCAAAGCACCCTGCACCCCACTGCACCCTCCAGCCCAGCAGGATCTGGGGGGGAGGTCAAAGAGAGTGGCTCTGTCAGGCCCCTTCTCTCTTACATGTCTCCGAAAGTGCAAGCATGTACCAGGCTGGAAAAGCATCTGGGATGGGGTTTTGGAAGGGGTCTCCAAGCCTTTATGCACCATGGCTAGTGCCCCATCTTCACTGCAAAATCCCAGCCCTCAGTACCAAATGAGTGCACATCTCTCCAGGGCAGCTGCTTCAGGTAAAACCGGCTACACCTTGACTCTGTGTCTGACAGGTGTCTGCACAAACACTGCCCTGGTGCTGGTGTTTGAGCTGGAGGTGTGACCCAGCCAAGTTTTCCTGGGGCAAACATCCCAAGGCACGCTTCCCCTGGGCCATTTACAGCCCTTGGTGTCCCTTGGCCAAGCCCCTTTAAAGAGCTGCTCTTGACTCTGTCTCTTCCTTCTTCCCTCTGGCTGCAGAAAGCCAAGCTGAAGAGAAGCACAGGAAAACAGTGCTGGAGGTTGGCATGCAAAAAGAGCATCTGGGTAAGGTCAGGAGGAGCCAGGGGCTGGGTCAACAAGGGATGCCCACTACCTTGCATGTACTTCCTGGGAACTAGCCCTTCCTGGAAGCAAGTCATGCCAGAGGATGGCACATGGCCTCCCTTGCGTGTGGGCTTCAGCCCCAGGGGCTGCCTGTGCTGTCCCAAGAGTCCCTGGTGTGCAATGCAGCAGCTGCTTACAGAGGCCAGCAATGCTGCAGAGGTGGCAGAGAAAGAGAGGAGCAATGATGCAAGCAGATGGGAGGTGGTAGGGATGCTGCAGTGGGGCATCCCCCTGGAAATGCTTCCCTAGCACGGTGCTGGGCCGAAGCGAAGGGAAGGTTTCTTGCTATGAGTTTCACTCTGGTTCAGGCAGGGCTTGGGGCCAGGCATGGGCTGAGGAGGTGTCCACATCCCCCTGGCTTTGGGAGCAGAGAAAGGCTAGGAATAAGTCACTGCTGGGCAAAGGTACTGAGAAGGTACTGGGCAGGGAATAGCCACCCAGTGTGGGTTGGATGGTGCCCTTTGACTGCCCGTGCTCTGGCCAGGGTCATGGTGTGGGTCACCTGTCAGGAAGCACGTTGTCCCCATGGCAGCCCTCTGCGTCTCTGGCTCACAGTTCCCTGGAGGGACATGACCTGGCAGGCAAAAGCTGACAATGAAAGGCTCAAGTGGAGGCTGTAGGACCTGGAGAAGGCGCTGGAGCAGGCACGGGAAGACAAGCGAGACATTCATGAAGGTGAGGGCAGAGGTGGGAAGGGGCAGTGGAACAGATGCAGGGACTCCACACCTTGGTGCTTCTGGGGGAAGCCAGACAAGCTTACCCCACCTCTCCCTTTGGCCTTCCTCTTGCTCAGCCCCAAATCACCCTGTTCTTGGCTAGCCTAGCTCCCTCCCATGCAAAGGCTCTGGACATGGACTCGTTGCACCCCGGATGCCTGTACTTAGCACAGGCAGAAGAGACCACAGAGGCAGAGGCTTCCCTGCCTGCAAAAGTCATTGCCTTGCCATTTCCGTTAGTGCTCAAGAACAGACTGATTTTAGCAGAGGTAAAACCTCAGCCAGAGGTTTGCGGTCTTTGCCACATGCAAAACTCCGTGCTCATTTTCACTCTCCCACGCTCAACAGAGAGGTAAAACTTTCCCTCCAGGGCTCCCTCCTGCCCCCCCTCCAGCTTTATCACAGCCCTGCCAGGCGGGGAGAGGGTGCATGCACAGCTGCTTCTGATGCGTCACCCTGCAAGGGGAACTCTCATGTCAGGCCTTGCTGGAGCCCCTGCTGTGATCCCAGCACAAGGACCACCTGCTTGTCCCTCCTATAGTGACCACATTTGTCCCCTTCTCCCTTCCCTGGCTCCCACAAACAACCCGGCAATACCAAGAGCTGCAGAAGCAGACAGCAGCCCACAGCCAGCACTTGGAGGCAAAGGTGAAGAGCCCGCAGGAGCAGCTCAGTATGGCTCCCTGACATGCCTGCCCCTTGCTCATGGATGGGGATGGGGTTCGCTCCAGGGCAGCAAGGTGCAGTTGGGGGAAGTCAGGGGAGATGGGAGTCATTCACCCTGTGCTGTCAGCATGGCAGCAGCTGAAGGCAAAGCCTAACCCTGTTCCCACCACATCCCCGACCTTGGGAGATGCTGACTGCAAAGGGAATGCTGTGATCCCACCCCTGTCCCAGAGCCCTCTACCACTCTGGGGATAAAGGGGATTGGGCAGGGGCTGTGCCACACACTGCCTGCACCCTCCTGTACGCTGGTCATGCAGTGCTCAGTGTCCCCTGCCTCTGTCCCCATACCCCACAGCCACTGGGCTCAGGGAGAGCCCACACACCCAGGAGACTGCCGTCCGGGCACTAGCAGAGAGGGACAGGACCATCGCCCAGCTGCAGAGCAGGCTTGATGCCATGGAAAGGGAGTATGAGAAGAACCTCCACGTGAGTGGCCTCCACAGATGTGGCTGTGGGTGGCTCCCCCAGCAGCACGGTCCACCCTCCTCACCATCCTCTTTCCCACCAGGGTAGCCTGGACCTTGTGCTGGCCAAGATGGCAGAGGCCAGCCAGCACTGGGAGGAGGTAGGAATGACCATTGCCATGGAGCACAAGGAGTGCCTACAGGAGTTTGGCCTCAACCCCCTGGAGTTATAGCACCCTGGGGCTTCTGGGACCAGACAGGATCTCAGCCCCTACCTCCCTATCTGCACAGTTGGAGAGCTTCCCACATCCACTGCCCAATACCTCAGCTGCCCCGGGCTAGGTAAGAGAAGATGAGTCCTGTCTGGCCCTGAGATGCAGTGCTGAGTCACAGTCCTCATAACATTACTCACACGAACAGCAGTGTGGATTTGTCCTTTAATCACACCCCAAATGGATGACGCAGGAACAGTGCTGTGATGGGTGGCAGACACTCACTGCCCACAGCTTCACAGGGAGGGTGAGAGGAGGAGCACAAGAGAGATGTCCATGCAGGGGCAGACCTCAGCCAACAGGCTGAAAGATGGGGGGTTCCTCCAGTGCCCCATTAGCCTCCGCTGCTCCTTTCCCCTTCACACAGTGGCCCAAAGACCAGCCCTGGGCTGAGCCAAGCCTCAGGCTCCCCAGTCCCTTGGGTCATGGTGTGGAGGGCAATGCCTCAGCTCTCCTGGGAGCTCCCGGAGCCTGGAGGTGGGCAAGGGCTTCAGTGCAATGTCCCTAGATAACCCTGGAGGCAGCTGCACAGGCAAAGACACAGGTCTGTCTTCAGGTTACAAGAAGTCACCACCTCAGTTAATAAAAGCTTGGAGCCAGCCTCGGTCAGTGAAGATGTCTCTGGGAGGTGTGATGCTTCGAGGTGTGTGTGCGATGGCCATGCCCTCTCCAGGGAGCCAGGTGGAGGGCACCGACGGGCTGGACATGGCCTGGGTCAAGGTGCTGTGGGGGTGGAGCCTGGCTGGTGGCAGAGTGCTCCTGGGCTGCTAGAACGCCTGGTGCAGCCTCCTCTGCTCCTCCTGGCATGGGCTCTGCGGGGACACAGTGGGGGCATTGTGGGCAGCACACATCCACCCACCCCACCACATTCCACCCTTGCCCCATGGGCAGGTTGAAGAGGTCTTTCTGCCAGGGGACCAGGCAGCCCCCTCCTGCCAGCATCACAGGTGCCAGGGAAATATTAGGACAGGCAGGGCAGGAGGGTGCCAGGACTCAGAGCAGTGCCAGGCTGTGAGCAGCACTGCCACAAAGGCCTGGCAAGAGGGGTTACCTGTGTGAACCCTATACTGCTGCTAGTAGCCACCAGCCAGGAGCCAGGTCCCTTTGGTCCCACCTCAATGTGACAGAGTCCAGGGGAGCCACTGGGAGAGGGCAAGGAGGGCATGCAGGAGCCTGAGGCAGGGTCACTGTCCTCAAAGAACAGCAGAGGGGACAGCCCGATCTGAAAGAGCAGAAGAGGGATAGCCGTACAGCTTCTAGCACTCCACAGCAAGCCAGGTCCCCGGGGGAGGACCTCATTGTGCAGGCTTGGGGGCAAGACACCCATCCCACCATCCAGCTTCACAGCACCCCCGGGCTCCCCAGCCAGGGCGGGACCACACTGGGTCCCCAAAACTTACTGACTGATAGAACTCATCACCAGCAGGGTCGATGACCAGCAGCGTCACCTGGTCATCACGGGCGCGGATCCTGAGCACCGTCTGCTGGTGGTCCAAACCCTCAATGCTCTCACCATTCACAGCCAGGAGACGGTCCCCTTCCTTCATCCCTGCCTGCTCAGCCGGCAGTCCTGCATCCACGTCCCACAGGAACTGGCCTGCCACAGCGGGACAGAGGGAGGGTGGGGAGATGCTTACAGAGGCATTCAGCCAGAGGAGAACTGGCACTGCTGACCCCCAAGTGCAGATGGGGACGGGGTTCTGCTGCGGGCACAGGGCTTGCAGCTATTCCTGACCCTCAGACATGCCTTGCTTGGGTAGAGATTGCTTCCCTCAGCCCCCTCACCTGTGGCCCCTGAGCTGCAGTCGTCCTCCTTGAGCAGAAATCCATAGCCAGCTGGACCCTTCACCATGTGCAGCTCCCGGACCTTGAAGGGGAGCCAGGAGGTATCTGCCAATGCAGCTGTGATCCGCAGGCCCCGCAGGCGGTAAAACTCCTCCACAGCACTGGACGCCACCAGCAGCGTCACCTTGCTGCTGCTCTGCTTAATCTGGATGGGAAATGCAGGGTGCTCAGCGATGTTGCCACCCCCGATCCCCCACCCAGCCATGCTGGGAGCATGTACCTTTTTGGTGAGCTGCGCGTGTGAGTAGCTCCTCACGCTGGCCCCATTCACCTCCAGGAGCCAGGAGCCTGGTGGCACCCCTGCTTTTTCTGCTGGCCCACCCTGCCTCACCGACAGCTGGAAGGTGCCCTTTATGCCTACAGGGAGGAGAAGAGACAGTCCAGGGCGAGAGGGACACTGCATCGGGGAGGCTCACGGCACAGGCATGTTGGCTACCTTACCTTCTGGACCTGACACACTGAAGCCAAAACCGCTTTTGTCCCGCGTGATGTGGCAGAGGCGTGGGCGGATGTCAGGTGGCAGCATCTGTGACAGGTCCCTGCCCAGGGCTTTGGCTGCTTCATAGGAGTTGCTGTCCAGCACCGCCAGTAGGACCTGGTTGCCACTGGCCTTGATCTTCTGCACCACCTGGAAGGACCCAGGCTGTGAACCCTGGGCAGGGTGCCCCTCCAACCACGGCCTGCAGGATCAGGGCCCCGGGGGACAGTGGGGTCCGGCACCCTCTGTGCCCCTGGCCAGGGAGGACCTGGGTATTCCCACAGCCCCAGAGTGCTCCCAGCTTACCCTGCGGTGGTCCATGTGATCCACAAAGTGGCCGTTAACCTGGAGGAGCCGGTCCCCATCCTGCAGCCCCCTGCGCTGGGCCAGACCCCCCAGCTCGACCTGCCGGATGACGTGGCCCTGGCAGCCCAGCTCCTCGTGGAGGCAGAAGCCGAAGGTCTCTGCGCTGCCCTTGCTCAGGAGGTAGAAGCGGGGCTCCCCCACACCCTTGCCATCTGTGTGGGGGCACAGCCCGTGAGCAGGGTCCCGCAGGGATCCTAACACAAGTTCTCTACCCCACCCTGGGCTAGGGTCTCCCCATCCCCACTGCCTTACGTGTTCACCTCCCCACAGCTGAGAGAGTCCAGGACCCCAACGATGCCCAGCTGCCAGAACCCTGTGCTGACATAGGGATGCCCTGGGGAGATAAGGGTATTTACCCGTGTCCTCAGTCAGCGACAAGGCAGGGTTGTCAATCCCATCTTTGGGGTTAAATTCAAATTTTCTGAAATGATAAAGGGCAGGAGAGGCCACATTAGTGCAGCAGCATGGCCTTCCCCCCGCCCTCCCTGGCCCTACCATGGGGAGCCCCATTCCTCCCAGAAAGGGCCAGCTGGAGCCACAGCTCCAGTGCCTGCCTCTTCCTTGGGGAAAGCCACAAGAGGATCTCCCTATTGGACTGTCCCCCACATCTCTCCTGAGTTAACAACTCAGGGAAGACCCTCCTGGGGCAGGCAGCTGGGATTGGCAGCCGTGACCCACACCACTTCAGCTGAGGCTGTGCCCCGGCACAGCCCTGTTGTGGGGCCATGAGCCCCAGGAAGCCCCCAGCCAGCACTTACATGATGGACTTCTTGTCACCCTCGAGCCCTGCAGAGGGAGAGGAGAGGTCAGTGCAGGAGGTGGCTGGCCGGGAGCAGACCCCATGCTCTCGAGCATTCAGGGCTTGTCCATTCGCAGGCTGAGCATGCCACGCCAGGTGAGGTAGGTTTGCCGAGTCCACGCAGCCCCCCCAGCCACTCTGCCCCCCGGCTACAGCCTGTTCCCAGGCAGAGCTTGGCCCTTGGCCCCACCTCTAGTGTCCTTTTGCATTTCAAAGCAGCAGGACACCTGCTGCTTTTGTCCAATGCGCACCCACTGCCCAGCCCAGCGGGGTCCTGCAGCACCAGGGGCAAAGTAGGGCCAGGTGGCAGTATGCAGATGGAGGTCAGTCCTGAGGGTTTACAGGGCTTTTGAGTGCGGGATGGGAAGGGTCATCAGGGCCCCAGAGATCTGGCTGGAGCCAGGAGATGGAGACAGAGGCTTTTCCCTGCGTACCTCCCCATAAAACCCCTCCCCACCTTTTCCAGCAGAAGGACCCCCAAACCCGAGGAGGGGAGATTCCTGCCAAGCGCTCCCACAATGTCCATCTGCATTTTCCTGGATGCCTCTAGCTCCTTTCCATGGCCTGCCTGGGCTCTGATGTTGCCTTGCTCCGTGTGGAAGCAGGACCTGGAGACACGCGTGTCTCATGGGGAAGGGTCTCTGCAGGACAAAGCCCCACTGCCCCGGCACATACCTTTTGTTTGCTTCATGGCTGTAGGGAATGTGAGAGGGAGCAAGGTACAGGGTGAAGTGGCAGGGAAGCCAGTGTCCCCGCCTCTTCCAAGACGCCCCAGGTTTAATGGTTAAACAGCCCTGATGTCTCCCCTGCCCTCCCAGCCCTGGGACACTGCTAGCCCTCACCCAGCAGAGCTGGGAGCAGGGACCAGCACCTTGGGACACCCAGCTTGGGAACAGATCCTGGTGTCCCAGCTTCCAGCTGCCCCCAATGGTGGCCCACAGTGGGGAAGACCAACTGGTTCAGCATGGGCTGGAGCAGAAGTGGGCTGCCCCATCCTAGCCCCATGAGATGGGGAAGGGCCAGAGCCCTCCACTCCAACTGCTGGAAGGATGGTTGCACCAGTACCTCTGCATTCCTCCCCCAGGAAAGGCCTGGAGAGGAGACCGAGTCTTGGCACTAGAGTGCTTCAGTGGAAACAAAACGGTGCACTTTAATGCTACCAAAGGTTTCACAAGCAAGCCTGAGTCCTGCCCCTCTGCCACTGCTGCGGCTCGTGGCCGGGTCAGCAGTGGCTGGGGTGCAGGGGCTGGGTCTCTACAAGCCCAGAAGAACAAGTTCCATTTGTTCCTGGCCTGGTTTCTGTACCGTTCTCCCATAATTCAGCCCAGCCTGCAGATGAGGGCTGAGCCCCACATACCCAGCACCTTTGATAGCCTTGGTAGCACCCAACCACTAGGCATCTCCACGTGGATAAGGCTGCAGGGGATGTGTTGCTGGGCCGCACTGCAGTGTTTCCTTCCCAGCAGCACTGCTCCCTTCCTGGCCAGGTGGATGGACAGCAGGTTAGAGGGTCCCATGCTGCAGTTTCCCCAGCATCTTCTTGACCTCACTCTCAACTCGTAGGAACTTGGCTTTCCTCCAGGGGTTGGCAGTCTGTCTCCGGCTGCTCTCCAGGTCCTGCAGGATGAGGGCAAGGTGCTGCTGAACCCGCTCGCGGTCCCAGAAAGGCAGGTTCCTCTGCACCACATTCAGGATGTTGGACCAGTAGTCGGAGACATCGGTGCCTGCTGTTAAGAAGACCAGCGCTCTGACGCCGTCCCGGTCCATGCGCAGGCTGTGAAGTACCTGCTTGCCGTCCTCACTGATGTCGTTGAAGTACAGACTGCAGGGTGAAAGAAAAGGAGCAGAAGACACTGTGAGGGCTGGGAGGCAGGACACAGAGGCAAAGGGAGGCTCCCCGCTCACTGCCATGGGGAGGGACACAGGGTTGGAGGCATTGCCTGCAAGAGAGAAGAGATGGGGCAGAGAGAACTCACTGCACTTTGTCCAGTGTTGCGTGCTTTTTGGCCACCTCCACCACGTGCAGGGCTGCTGTGTCCGTCAAGGAGTTGTAGCCCAGGTTGAGCTCCTGGAGGTGCTGGTTCGCGGCCAGGTGCTGAGCAATGACCTCGGCACCCTGGTCCCCCAGTGCGGTGTGCAGCAGGGACAAATGGGTCAGCGAGCGGTTGCCTGCCAGTGCCTCGGCCAGGTATTGTGCCCCCTGCTTGCCCAGGGGGTTATTTGCCAGCCTGTGGACACAGAAGCTCAGGGCAATGCCAAGGCTGGGCAGGGAGCTCAGGGCCAGGGCAGCCGGTGGGCAGCAGAGACAGTTTCATGCAAGGACAGAGATAGTACTCACCGCAGGTTGCTCACCACACACTTGTCATGCAGGAGCAGGTCGCGGATTTCCTTGCAGGCATCAGAGCCCAGGCTGTTGAGCTGCAGACTGATGCAGAGCAAGACATGGAGGTGGCAGGACTGAAAGAGCTGTTACCTGTGGGGCTGACAACCCTGCTCTCTCCATTTCCCTGGCCCTCCCTATCAAGATCCTACCTGGGCTCCCCAGACAAGGCCGTGCAAGGCTTCCTCTCCAAAAGGGAGCACGGTGAAACCGCACCAGAGCTTGGGTGGCATCAGCCAGAAGAGGCAGTGCCAGCAGGAGCGAGGGAGGGGAAGGGGGTGCAGGGTCCGCAGGGGGTGCGTGAAGGTCTGAGGAGGGGTTAGGACCCCACCAAGCCCTCCTGAGCATCTGGTGGAAGGAAGTGCTGCACAGCGCCGCTGCACAGCCGAGTCCATCTCTGCTGAGCACGGCTCGCCACCCCCTGGGCGACAGGAAGACTGCAGTTCCACAAATGGAGGGAACGGAACGCATCCCTTTGTGCAGACCAGACTCCCACCTTTGGTTGTGTATCTCCAGCCCAGGGTTAGTAATAGCAGAGGGATGCTGGGTGGCTCCGAGAGACCAAGCAATGGGAGGGACCTGGGTCTGCCAGGGGAGCTGGCAGCCCAGCCTGTGGTACCGGATGCAGAAAGCTGCACAGAGTCCTACAAGAGGGTGTGTTGGGACTGCAAATCCCAGCATGCAGTGCCCTAGCAAGGCTGCTCAAGGAGTGTTGCATGTTGGAAGCTGTAGTCTTCTAGGTCGGCACTGAGGATAAACAAGGGCATGCATATCCTCCCCTACTTTTGCCATGCTTGGGCTCCTAGTGTATCCCTGTGATGGGTAGAGGTGAGGGAGAGCCCGATTTTTGAGCACTGCCCAAGGGCAGAAGAAGGTGGTACTCACTGGAGAGCTTTGCATCGCAGCAGGACAGGGAAGAGGATCCTCAAGCTGCTGGTGTCAAGGTTGCAGGAGGTCAGGTTCAGCTCCTCCACCTCGTGGCATGTGGTGCCCATGACAGACGCCAGGACAGAGCACTTGAGAGGGGTCATCTTGACGGATGAGAGGTTGACAGTCCGGAGGGAGCGGATGGCCTCAGCTGTGAAGCGCTCGTTCTGGAACTCATGCAGGAAGAAGAGGTAGTCCATCAGCTCGGAGGGGGGCAGGCCTTTGCGGCTCTTCCTGATGACCGTCTTCTTCATGGCCTTGGCGATCTCAAAGGCTGCCAGGTTCTTGATGGAGCAGCCCAGCTGCTCAAGGATGGCGCGGTTACGGCGGGACAGTATCCCACCCATGAAGATGGGGAAGAGCTCAAAGACCTCATCATCAGGGGCTTCATCAGGGTGGCGCATGGGGCCCTCCACACCCAGGATGCTGGAATTGATCTGGTCCAAGACATCATCGTTGTAGTAGTCCTCCTCTTTGAACAGCTCCTCTGCCATGGTGTGGGCAATAGCATCCCGGTCCTTACCACTCAGCCGGGAGAAGTAGCGAGGGAAGATTTTGAGCAGATTGAAGAGCACTGGCAGGAAGCGCAAGGGCAGCACCTTGGAGATGATATTCAGAACGACAGCAACATCTTCACTCACCTTCCCAATGACCTCTGACAGCTCCTTCCCCACTCTCTGTGCCAGGGTCTTCTTCTCACCCAGCACCACATACAGGGCTGCCAGGTACTCCTGCATAGCAGGGATGGTGAAGACAAAGGTGTGCTCTTTGCCTGGCTGCACACACGGAGTGAGGAAGAAGCGGAAGACGTCACTGCGGAAAACCTCCAGGAGGTTGAGCTCACTTTCAGTCTTCATCTCCACCTCAAAGCACTGCTGCAGGTCATCCTCTGAGAAGCAGGTCTTGCGGGACATCACCCCTTCGTAGGCCAGCTTACCCACCGTCTTGGCCACGTACTTCATCATGGAGATGTTGGTGGGGTCGGTGCTGTCCAGCACCTCCCCGCTGAAGTTGAGCCTCAGGAAGCTGGTGTAGATGCCAGTCAGGGTCTGGCTGGGAGGCACTGTCCTGGTGAAGTAGAGGAAGTGCAGCGTGGTGCACACCAGCCAGCAGTAAGAGGGCAAGAAGCAGGCAGCGGCTATTTGATTGTGGCGCTCCAAGTTCCTTGACAACATCTCCACCAAGTTTTCCTGCTCACCTGAGCTGCTACCTGCACTGTTCTCTCCACTGCAGCCAGGCTGGCTGAGACGCATCTGGAAGTACAGCTTCTGCAGGTTGGTGTCGGAGAAGCCACAGATCTCGGCATAGCGGCCCACATACTTGCCAGGGATCCGGCGCACCGCTGACGGGCGTGTGGTGACAATGATGCTGGCCTGGAAGCAGAGGGCTGGGTGAGTTTGGAGGTGCTCCCTTTGCGGCTTTAATTTAAGCTCAGCAGGGTCCCAAGTGCATAACCCACATATAGGTGCACAAGGATCACACCACCCGGTGGCTGGGGTTCAAGAAGCTGCTGCCCAAAGGGTGTTGGTTCAAATCTGGCTCAGGCAGAGGGGACAGAAGAGCTTTCCCCATCCCCTGCTAGACATATATCAAGTCTGGAAGACCACAGCCCAGCAAACTGCCTTCTTTGCCTTACCAGGCCTCCCCAAAGATCCCACAGAGACAAACCAGTAACAGTGACATGACGCCACCTTGGCGAGTCCCTCCAGGAATGGAGGCTGCCTGTTCTCTTACAGTCAAGCTGAACTACAAGCAATTAGCACAGTGGCCATGCCTGCAAGGCCCCAGGGCTCACCCCCAGCCTTTCTCCAGCATAAAGGATCTGGAGGGAGACACTGACCTCTGGCAGGAGGTATTTTCGCAGCAGGTTGACCACGATGGTAGAGGGAGGCACAGGCTCATTAGGGTCACAGCACAGCTCTGTGCCAGCCAGCCGGAAGTCCAAGTTGAGGCGCTCCAGGCCATTGAGGATGAAAAGAACCTTGAGGTTGGAAGCACCTAGCATCGGCACCACATCCCGGAGGTGCTGGTACTTCTTGGTTATGAGGCGCCGCAGGGAGATGGGGGCATGACTATGGGACAGGTCCTCGCAGGAGAAGGGGATGACCAACTCAAAGCGGGGTAGGCGACCATGGCACCAGTCCACCACCATCTTCTTGATGAGGGTGCTCTTCCCTGTGCCCACGGTGCCATACAGCACCACATTCTTCACCTGCCGCCCACAGGCATCCACATCGAAAAGGTTCTGGAGGCTGATAACTTGGCTGCAGGGCTGCTGGAGCTGGTTCTGGATGGTTAGGTCAGGCGAGGGCTTCAGGATCTCTTCCAGGGAGCTCTCCCGGATCACTGGGTCCACGTGGACTGCATCCAGTGAGAAGGAAGGACCGAACTGCCTCTCTTCATTGGGCTGGTGGCTGAACCATGCAGACAGGCTCTTCTGGTGTTTCTTGATGGCATCTGAGAAGAGGAAGGTGCTTGATAATACAAGGGCTTCTCACTGGCTGGGGACTGGGGAAGTTGCCTGCTCCAAGCCACTGCAGTGAGCTGGCTGCAGAGAGGAGGACAGAACCCAGTTCTTGCTAACGCACACACTCCCCAGGACAGTAGCTGCCCCCAGCCCCCTGTGTAGGACCCTCCACCCTCTTCAGTGCAGGACTGCAAGCTTACCAGAAGAGGCCACGTTCCTCAGCTGGGACAGGCCGTGGCGAGAGGAGCTGGGCTGGACAGAGTGCTCCTGGGACCCTCCCTGGTAGCGAACACAGCCCCTGCAAGAGGAAGGAGAGTGTCATGAGGAGGGCAGGGGCCAGCAACTCTAAGTCCTGCCTGGGGCAGGGTAGGCAGATCACAAGTGAGTGCCATGGGAAGTGCTGAGTAGAGCCAGCTCACCCCTTCCTTCCCCTGCACTAAGGGAGAGTACAGGGCCAGGGCAAGGGCACAGCTGAGAACCTGAAGGCAGGTCAGCAAGCCATGCACTATACATCCCCAGCAAACCTGTGGTGAGGCAGAGAATTTGGGCTGAATTCAGAGCAGGCAGGGAGTTGGGTCTGGGTTGTTTTCTAGGTGGAGGCAAAGCAGTGTCTCTGCCCACAGAGCACTGATGGTCCCAAGGCAGCCAGCTCAGCCACCCAGGTCCCATGGTGAACAGCCACAGGGCAGAACATGCCAGGCCCCAGCTGTGTGGCACTGTACCTGGGGAGAGAGATGTCACTTGTGCGAGGGACCTTCCTGAGGAAGTAGCTGCCTGCAGCGCCTGGGGGGGGAAAAGAACACACAGGGTCAGGGATAGCCTTCTCCAGCCCAGCAGAGCTAACACCACAAAGCTCACTGGCTTCACGTCTTGCTGGGGTGACCCACAGACTGCACAGGCTCCACTGTGCAGCTGGGGAGAGATGTCTACCAGGGACGTGGTTCCCTGGGGGCAGGACAGATTCAGGGTCGCAGTCCCACAGGCACAGAGCCCAGCTCACCTGGCATTGAAGCAGCGCACAGATACACACTCCGGGTCCCACTGCTCCCTGACAGGGATCGACGCAGCTGTGTCCAGCTGCCCCAGGGCAGGTAGCTCTGGCATTGCATGGCCCACGACATCCTCTGCCTGAAAGAGAGGGCACAGCTCATGGGCAAGCTGGGTGCCTTAACCTGCCAGTTCCCTGCCCCAGCCCAGCTTTGCAGCCTGAAGCTGTACCTACCCTGACCCCAGCTCAGGGATGCCTGGATCAGGAATGACCCACTCCCACATCTGACTCCACAAACCCACCAGCCATGGGGAGCAGCAGTGGGCTGGGCGGCAGGGCAGCAGTACCAAAGCTGAGCTGGCAGAAGCACGTCCTGCCTCAGACTCCCCATCCAGCACCCTTCACAGACCAACCTGGGCATCACCTCAGCTGGGTTGCAGCCAAGAGGGCAGCAAAGCAGGGCCCCAAGGAGGAGGTACTCACCCTGCCTGCGCCCTAATCCCAGCCTCCAGGGCCTCAGTTGGGACCGACGACCTAATTCACTGGGGGCACCAGGGGCAGGGGATGATCTCCTCCCTGTCAGCAGCCAAGTCACTGGCCTAGACTTGGCTGTAACAGTACAGCGATAACAACTATCATAACCGAGAGAACAAAAGTGCTGGGGAGAGGGCAGGCTTCCTCCTCCCAGACTTGAGGCCTTTTTTTTTAGGGCTTTACATTAAAACAAACCAACCGTCCTCCCCAAACTGCCATGAAATCCTGTAAAACCAGGGGCTGAGGCTGGGAGAGAGGAAACAGCAGGGAGGGGCTTAGGAAGGGCAGAAAATAAAGGTGATTCCATATCCACATACATGGTGGCTTCCCCCACTCCAGCAGTGTCCCGGAGCTGCCCTGTGGTGGCTGGCCCTGCTGGAGAGGTGCTGTGCCCCGGCGGGCAGCCCTTGCCGTGTCCTTGCAGCCGCTGAGCCCTCTCACCGGGCCTGCCCGGCCGAGGCGGCTGCAGCACGTAGGGATGCTGAGCATAGTCTCCTCCCATTTAAAGCAGTCGGGGAGGCTGCAACCAGCAGTAGCCGGGGCACAGGCTGGCAGGGGGCTGCGGGGGCTCAGCTGGTCCCTCAGGGCTGCACTGGGTCCAGCCCGGCACGGGGTGATTTTTTTCCCAGGCAAAGTGCCCGTCTCCAGGGGTGGACGAGGGGCTCCGCAGCTCCGGGGTGCTCAGGCAGCTGTCCCGCATAGGCTCAGCTCTGTGGGGCAGAGCGGGACAGGGTTGGCAGCTCCGCTGCCAGGGACGTGGCGGAGCAGCGCCCTGCCCAGCCTTACCTGCCCCGATATAGTCTGGTCTGGCAGAACCGGCTGCGCTGGTGCTGACTCAGGCTCCCGCCCCAGCTCAGCGGGGTGATCCTTCAGCAGCATGGGTTGCGCTCACAGCCCGCAACATCCTGAGAAACTGAGGCACGGGGTGCGGTGGGGAGGATGTAAGCAAACCCCGGTGGATATGAAGGGACAGCGTGCAAATCTCTTGCGCGTTTGACCTCCCCCAGGACAGGACGAGCAGGGGGACGGCATGCTCACACTTCCCACAGCCCAGGCTTTTTGCAGTCCCTTGTCACGTTACCCAGATGGAGAAACTGAGGCATGGGGGTGGGGGCAGCGGAGCTGACCTTGAACCTGGGTGTGCTGGCCTCAAGGCCTTTGCAACAAGCAAACCCCGATGCGTCCCGTGCCTGTCTCCCGGCCCTTTCCTGGCACCCTCTGCCACCCAGGGCACGCCACCGAGCGGAGGGCCCAGCGCCACCCACCTGCTACAGTCCCCCTTCAGGGACCCCTGGTGCATGTATGCCCTTGCTTTCTGGTCACCGTGGCCTCCCACCTCCCTGCTTCCCTGTCTGGAGGGACACAGAAGCCGAGGTCCTGGCAGTGTAGGGACCCTGGAGTGCAGGGCAATGGCAAGGCTGGTGCCAAGCAAGGTGAAAGCGACGGCCGCGCCTAAAGCCATGGGGTTACCTCCAACAGGACTCCTTGCCAGGGCTGAGCCTACGATTCCCTGTGCTCGTGCTGCCAGACACTGAGCCCGTAGGGCCTGTGGAGGAGAGCCTGGTGCTGCTCAGCTGCCTCTTTCCATCCTTGTCCCGGGAAGAGGCTCCTCTCCGGAGGCGGCTGTTTTGCAACTGTAACTTCCTGCAACGCCGTCCTGTCCCATCTTGCCCCGCGCACAGCGGCCGCCAGCTCCGCCAAGCAGGGTGGGGAGAGCGGCCATGGCTCCGCTTCAGGGATGCAGCAGAGGGGCCAGCAGGCACAACAGCAAGGAAGACCACCTGTACCACCAAATACAGGGACACACAGAGTAGGGGAGGGGGGAAGCTCTTGGGGTCTTACAAACAGTCCTGCAAGTGCGGGGGGGGGGGGGGGCGGTCCTCCGGACACATCTAGTGGCTCTGCATCCCCAGCTGGTGCCTGGCTGTACAACCAGAGCCTGCAAGGACAAGTCCTGCTCCAGAGTGAAATCCTGCCATGCTTAGCTGCTGCCATCTCACACAGAGCGCAGTGTAGGGAGCGGGACATCAGCAGCCCCACAGGGAAAAAAGCCCAGAGAAAGCTGTGCTGGCAGGGCAGCCCAGCACCACCTGGTTTTGCCTGGCTGTGTAACACACATGCATGGACATGCACACAAACACACAGACATATATACCTACCCTCTTGCTGCTTGCAGATCTGCTCTGGCAACCCAGTAAGGCGGTGCTGAGATCAGAGTCAGTGGTGTCTGTGGGGCCCTGTGCACCCTCTTCAGTCCCAGGGTGCTGTCCCGGGAAGCGCCAGCCCACCCCAGCCAGCCACAGGCAGTGCTGAGCCAGGGGTGCTGCGGCCGAGGGTCCACACCCCTATAACTCCGGAGGCCATTCTCACACCCCAAAGGCCTGCACATAGCCCACAGGGACACACATGTCCCTGCATGCCTTTGTACACACTCAGTGCCTGTCCCCAGCAACGTGTGCAGCCACCTGCCCACCGGCTGCTCCCCCAGCACCCACCTCCACACCCTGACACAGGGACACCCATTGACGTACCCAGCATGCACATCTCCCCTCACATGCATGCCCTCTGGCCACTCAAGGAGGAGAAGCATCCAGGCAGTACACTATAAATATAAGTTTTATTGATGTGTGAAATCCAACAAGTACAGCTGGCATCTCAGAAAGGCTGAAATAAGCTGCAACATCTCCGCCTGCTCAACAGCTCCTGGGGCCCTCCGGACACTGGTGAGCACCAGCAACAAGCTGGGACCCAGGCACCCTGTCCCTGCGGGGCACTTACCTGAGTGTGTGGCACAGCGTGGAGAGCCAGCAGAGCCCTTCCAGCAGCCCCGTGCTCCCCCCAGAGCCCAGGGGCTCACCTTCCACCCTGCCTGGTTCCTGCCAGGCTGCAGATGTGGGCAGCGGTGCCCTAGCCCTGCTTCACAGCCTCCTCCCAGCAAGGCAGAAGGACCTGGGCAAATGCCACCAGCACACAGCTACTACAGCAGAGCTACGGCTGTGTGAGCAGACTCCTTTGAGCTGTTATCTGCATCTTATTTTGGCAAACGGTCCCAGGAAAAAAGCAGCTCACCTGTGGTCACGTTGAAGCATTGGTTTCAACAGCTGCACCTCTCTGCATGGTCCACCCCCGCCCTCTATCACACATGCACCCCATTGTACAGCCTCCTCTGCACATGTGGACACGGCGAAGGCTGGAAAACCACAGGGTCCAGCATGGCAGGGACACATGCAGAGATTCCAGGCAGCTGTAGGCTGCCTGTGGGACCAGGAGCTCCTGTGGCAGAGGGTCAGGACAAACGGTGTCCACACACAGTGAGAAGGAAACACTGTTTTATTGCCTGATTTGAGAGAGGGGTGAAACCCTAGGAGAAGCCGCATTCCCTCCTTGTTCTAGCCCAGTCTCCCCTCCAGCAAACCCTAGCACCAGCTGGGTGATGATGCATTTGCTTTTCTTGTGCGTGTGACAAAGGTGGCCTGGACGAGCGTGGAAGTGAGAGGCCACACCCCTGCCTGCCTGCCTGCATTCACAGCACCCATGAGGGAGAGGCAGTACCTCATACAACCGAGCCTATGGTCTGAAGGAGCCAGGCTAAGGGTCTGAAGCAGTTTTAGGTGGGTTGAGGTGCTCCCAGGGATCTGGAGCCAAAGCTTGAATCACATCCTCATCCGTTCAAAGTGCATTGCAAGGGAAGGCAGGGGGCAGGAGGGGAGAGGAGGTGTGGGGGAAGAAGCCTGCTCTCCTCCATCACACTCCTCATGATTATCCAGACGCATTCCCTGGTGGGATTCCTGCAGCCAGAAGCACCCACGGCCCCACTCCCCTGCTCTGATAAAGTGCATCCTCGCTGCTGCGTGCCAGCCCAGCACGCGGGTGCTCTCCCCCCACTCAGGACAAGGCAAGACCCAGCCTGGGCACCCGTGGCCCCACACCACAAAATGACCAGTGTTATTGCCAAGGGGTGCCACCACAGCCCGGCTCAGTGCCTATCTTGCCCTGAAGAGACTGTCCTGGAGAGATGCCCGCTAGCCAGTGGGTTGGAGCAGCTGAGCCTTGCTCCACTAAGGGCCCCCTGGAGCAGGGCAGCTGCACCCCATCCCTCTGCTGTGTGAGGGCAGAGACAACCCCTCTCGCCCTGCTCCTGCAGGGCAGGGGGCCACCTGGGCAGCAGAGGGGCAATAAACCCCAAGTGCTCAACCCAGCCATGCCAGTCTGCAGGGCTCAGTGCAAATGTGCTCGGTCCCTTTGAATTTCTCTGTGCCTTCCACCATCTCTGGGATTGTCCTTGCTGAGAGGGAAGGGGCAGTGGACGGCCCCGTTCTGGCACTTTGGCTCAGGTCACTCCTCAGCCACCATTTCCCCGTGGGCACCACCAAGGGTGACTTTGCCCGGGGCAGGGTCTGCCAGACCCAGGCCCTCTGTGCCATGGGGTGCCCAGATCCCTCACTCATCATGGTCCCTTCATACCAACACATTCACTTGCCAGCTCTGCTGGGAGTGCTGGTGCCCTTCTCCAGGGTGCCTCAGGCCTCCTGCTACCCTGGCCACGAGGACAAGGAGCACCTGCCCTAAAAATCTCACTCCCCAGCGCCCTTGCCCAGCTCGGGGACACGGCCATCCTCCACCTCCAGGGCTTGCCCTGGCCCTCTGCCCCGCAGTGGCCGCATACCTGGTCAGCTGGGACTCTGCAAACTGCACACTCACTGGTGCAGGAGGCCCAGGCTCTGCTGAACTGTCCTGGAGATCCTGGGGGTGTTGCCAACTGCCCCATCCTGGAGAGGCTGGTCCGAGCAGCCACCTGTGGGGCTACCTGCCCCAGCAGTGTCCCTCCAGCCACACTGAGCTCAGGCAGCCTGTCCCATGGGGTTTCTCTGCAAGGAGCAGTGGCTGACCAGCAAAGGCTTCGGTTGCAGCATCCCTGCACGTGGGGGATGTGGGCAGTGGCAGTCATGGGTACCTTGTGGTAGCCCCCTCTGCTTCACACATGGGCCATCACTAGTCCGTCTCGTCCTGGTCCTGCTGGGAGTGGCGGTGGCGCTGGCTGCCGTGTCACAGGGGTGTCCCAGGAGGCACCGTGTGCTGAGTGCAGACAGCAGCAGGACGTAGTGCTGGGGACAACAGTGCCTCTGGTGTGAGGGAAGCAGGACCCACCACGAAAGCCGCCACTGCCAGTGAGCAGGCAGGAGGCAGGAGCTGTGCAATGCTGCAGCATTGGCACCTCCTGCCATCTTGGTATCCACCCAGGGGAAAACCCTCAGCCCCACAGTGCACACTCTCTGCTGGGCAAGGCTTAACTAGCCACAGCCCAAGAGCAGGACTGAAGTGGGGCATTGGTCCCATCAGTCCCACAGATAGTGAGATGCAGAAGGGTGACAGCCCGCAGCTCCACCATCCCCCTGGCTCCCTGCCCATCCATCCACCTCGTGACAGAGCAGATGTGGGGATGATTCCCCACTTGACCGTGCTCCTGCAGCTGCAGTTGGCAGCGTTTTGCCCAGGAGACTGCAGGCCCCCCAAGCTGGCATGTCTCCATTGCAGAGTATGGTACGGGGCTGGCAGTGAAGTAAGATCCAAGAGCAGAGGGGAATTTTGTGATGGACAGTGGTACATCAGACAAGAGCCCCTGGGGAAAACCCCAACGCTCAGCATAGAAAGGGCATCAGGGCATGTCCTGTTTCCAGACTCTGTGCAGGAGAGCCCCATGGCTACAAGCTCTTCGCAGCAATGCTGTCCAGGCAGGGGAAACCCGACCTTGCTGAGTTCCCAACATCAGTGCTGCCACACATCTGCCATCCACCTGCAGGCCAGCCAGACCCTGCTGTGCAGAGGGGTCCCAACATGAGCCAGTAAAAGCACAGAACAGTCTCAAGGATTTTGCTGATATCTGGCATTTGCCCTGCAATCCCCTGCTGCTCAGAGTGCCAGCAGCATCATCTCACAGAATGCGCTTGAACCAGGGCCCGGCATGCCAGGATGGGACAGAGCTGCCTTCCCCATGTCTGTGCTCACTAAAAAGCAGTGGGTTCCCATGTGCGTGGGTGACCAGTGCAGCCCTGTGACACCAATGCCAGCACACCCACAGAGACAGGCCTGTGCTATGTAGCTAAGCAGCATGCTGTGTTCCCAGCACAGCAGCATGTGCAGATGCCCCGCCAGCTCTGGTCTCAGCTCTGTTCCTTTGGAGAGCCAGCGAGGTGTCAAAATGCCCTCCCTCTGCAAGGGGTGTGAAGGCAGGTGACTTTGGAGGAGCCACCAGAGACACTTGCCAAAAGGGACCTTTTTCTGATACCAGTCTCAAAGTGCAAAGCCCTTCCCAGTGTCAGGGTCACCCAATGCAAACAAACCGCTCCGAGATCTCACCTGCTTTCCAGTTCTGGCACTGCTGGGACCCCCTTCTGCACAGTGTTACCCTGGGAGGTTTGCACTGTGTTGAGGCCAGGCGTCCCTGGGGCCGGCAGCGCCTCCTTGCACAGCCGGTGCTGAGCAAGGGCTCATCCTCCCTGTTCTGCTGAGACAGCCACAGTTGTGCCAGGGGAAGAGGGGTGAGAAGTGAGATGGTGCAAGGGAAGGGCTCAGGGCCAGCTCTTCTCCTGCAGTAGAGGCTCCAGCTTTCAGCCGCCTGGTACTGGCAGGTTGTGGGAACCTAAATCCTCCCTGCTCCATGCAGCACTTGAAGGAACCAGTCACTTCCCTCCATGTTGGTTGATTTTATCCTCTTGGCTCAGACCCCAAAGACAACAGGGACT
This sequence comes from Astur gentilis, assembly GCF_929443795.1. NCBI lineage: Eukaryota > Metazoa > Chordata > Aves > Accipitriformes > Accipitridae > Astur > Astur gentilis. Next base: position 5,835,005 of record NC_064884.1, read on the forward strand.
GAACGTGAGACTCCCCAGGGTCTGAGAATACCGTCCGATTCCCACAGAACCTGTTACATCCCCAGGTTTGAAGATCCCATCTCTGAGGATGGCATCCGAGCAGAAGTCTGAGACAGAGCCCCAAGTCTTTCTCTGCCTGCTGGCTCCCTTTCCCCTCCATGCAGACTGGGAAGCAGTGGGGTTTATAAAAAAAAGGAAGAAAAGAAAAAAGGAAAAAAAAAAAAAAAAAAGAGGGAGGACTTGTGCAGAAAGAAAAAGGGGATGCAGCGATTTCTGTGGCTATGGCAACAGGAAACACTAAAGCCTTGTGCAACTTGGCCTATTGCATCTTTGGGCTCTTCTTAGCACTGACACACATGCTGCTGGCCAGGGGGAGCAACGGGGCTCTGTGCTGCACTACTGATCCATGCTCTGCAGGTGTCTCCTCCTGGCTTCAGCCCCAGGCTCAGGCAGCACCAGGGCACCGAATCCCTCCTGCCCGGAGCAGCCAGCTCCTCTCGGCCTTGCTTGGCAGGCAGCCTCCTTTGCGGGACTGCCCCTGGTGTCCCAATGTGTTTGGCAGAGAAGGGCAGTGCCGTGCAGGGGCAAGAGGGGACCCAAGCGCCATGGGGTTTGGTAGTCCTGGGGGAGAGGGTGGCACATGCCAGGGCTGTACAAAACTTTTGCAATGAAGAGTGTGTGGAAAGGTTAAAACAGTTCCGAGATGTCTCAAAACCCTTCTCGACTGAGCCAGACCTGGCTGGCACCTACCAACGCCTCCGCCGCGGTCCGTGACCTGCTAGGAGCACTGTGTCCATCTGCAGAACGTCTCTCACAGCAGGCCAGGCCCGGGAACACCACTGGGGCCCCATGGCCCCTTTATCTCTCTGATTTGACTTTGTACCTGAGGACCAGGTAAGCCAGGAGCCGCAGGATGACGAAGAAGATGCCCAAGATGAGGAAGTCCAGGTAGAGCTTGGCCTCTTCCACGTCCAGCTCCTGCAGGATCTTGATGGGTTTTTGGAAAGGGCAGAAGTCCTCGAGGCACTCCAGGTCCTCGCGCTCCATGGCATAGATGGTAAGAATGACGCCCTCAAAGCCATACCTAAGGCAGAGCACACCATGAGAATCACCGCATGCCCCAGGCAGCCCCGTTCTCTCCCCAGCCCATGGCAGCCCAGGGCAGGGAGCTTTTGACCAGAGCGTGGGGTCCCACCTGACATAGGAGACGTAGGAGCTCCACTGCAGGTAGGTGGGGATGGTCTTGAAGCTGACGAAGAAGCCCGAGAAGAGCAGGACGGGGATGGCAGTGACGGGTCCCACGAAGGTGGCCACCTGGGGAGCAGAGGCAACTGGGTGTCATGTCCCTGTCCACAGGTGCACCGCTTGTGACACTCATGCCTGCCTATGGGCAACACTTCCTTCCACCCCTCCTTGTCATGGCAACTCTTGCGACTCTACTCCCGTCTCCACATAACAGGCAAAGCTGGGGCCCCATCTGACCTGCAGGGAAGTGGAAGCAGCTCCGATGAGAAGCCCGAGGGACTGGGCCACCAGAGCCGTGGCGGTGGCCAAGGCAGAGAAGAGGAGGAAGCGCGTGGCTTCAGGTGGCTGGCCTGTCATCCAGTACACGATGCTGCAGTATGCGATGGGGCAGATCACCTGGAGAGGGCCAAGGAAAGAGACCGCTCTGCTGGACCCATGGCCATCCTCACCCCTCAGACACTCCCCAGGGGATGGAGGGCCGCAGGGACCCCTCCAAGGCCAGCCCGGGCTATTGGGGCAGCCAGGCAGTTGGCTTTGCCAAGGAAAGCACATCAGCATCGGCACCACACTTTAGTCCAGCCAAAAGCTCACCTGGAAGGGCACATCTGCCATGGTCTTTGCCAGATAATAGGCTTTCAGGCTGTACCAGTAGTTCAAGTGCTCTCGCAGGAATACAGACATCTCCTGGGGGACTGCATGGAAACAAGGAGTTAGCAGCCAGCAGTGCCCTGGCCTGGGCTGCTCCAGCCCCCACTCCCACCTGCCCTGGTGCAGGCAGATGTGATACGGCCCTGGCACAGAGCACCAGGCAGCCTCCTGCCTGTTCCATGAGTGGGTGCTCCAATCTTCACCAGGGAAAAGAGTCAGTGACCAATGTGGGAACTTTCTGCATAGAAAAGTCAGCTTGGCTGGGGGCTTTTAGGCAAACTTTTTGAGGAAGTGAAAGAGGTGAAGCAGCTGAAAATACAGCTTTACAGACATTTTCTCAGCAATAAAAAATTCCAGTATTCTGCTTTGAGCCAGCAAGTACATTATAGCCAAACATTAAATAAAGGGTAAAACTGCAATACACCCAAACAGAAGTTTTCCCCCTCTTCTTTGTTTCAACTTTTTTCCTTTCCTCTTTTTATTTCCCCCCTTTTGTCCAATTTGTCTGGCTCCACCATACACTGCCCAGCAGACATACTCCCACACAGATGGAGCACACCTCTCTGCCCCAAGGGTTGGGAGCAGTGAATGGGTGTTGGGGGAAGGAGCTCCTTACAGGTGAGGATGGTGGGCATCAGCGCAGCAAACATGAGGAATAGCATGGAGAAGAAGAGAAAGCCAGTGTTGTTGAAGACTTTGCCTGCGTCGTTGCCAATGTGCAGGTAGAGCAGCCCAATCAGCACCCCGATGCAGACGTGGGACATGAACCGCAGGTGGGTCAGCACCTGCAGGCAGAGAGGGTACAGTAGCTCGGTGAGGCAGGGCTTCATCCCATCAACATCCCAGGAGAGCAGAAGACAGACTGCCTGCTCCTCAAGGGTGAGGTCCACTCCAGCCCCCATTCAACTCCTGTCTCTGCCTGCCTCCAGTGACCGACAGGCCCCATTCCCTCAGCCCTGGCCCAGCCTCCCCTGCCCTCACCGTGTCCCTTAGGATGCAGATAAAGGTTCTCTTGAAGAGGATGCAGAACTGAGTTGAAGTGCTGGTGGCAAACGTGTGGCTCTCGATGTGGTCCACGTCCTGCAAGACCATGGGCAAGTCAGGGGACATGGGTCAAGTTCACAACATGTCTCCCTACTAGGAAGGCACCCAAATGCTCCCAGGGTGCCCCTTGCGAGCACCCCTGGTGAGAATAGGCACTGCCAGCTGCAAGCACAGAGCTGTTGCTCAAGACAAGCGGAGGCTGGCTGAACACCTCCATGCTCCCCACCGCGTCCAAGGGGCTCTAGGCATCACAAGATATCCATGCACTGTGGGGCAGGGAGGACTGATGTGTCACTGAGTGGGGACCCTGTTACCTGCCGCTTCCTGCCACCGCAGGAAGCTCTTCTCATCCCCACTCACCGTCACACAGTGTGCTGGGCACGATGGATCTGCCTTGTCGGGGCTGCTCTTCTTCTCAGCCATGGTGCACATGCCATTCTGGACGGCGCGGAACAGGACAGGGTTGAGGTCCCCATACTCTCCTGAGGCCACCTCGATAACTGTGGAGGAGGATAGGACCCCTGAGAGATTCTGAGCCCTTCCTTGCCATCACTTTGCTTGGCCTGCCCAGACCATGACCCCATGGGAACCCAGCACAACTCCCACCCTGTGGTGATGTATCACATGGCAGCCCCTCTCCCTGGGCAATCCAGGGGAACATCAGGTAGCCCTTAGGGCTCGGGCACTGGGTTTGGACCTTGCCACCCTCAGCTTCCCACCACAGCCCCAGCTGGGGCAGGGGCACTCACTGAAGTCAGCAGGGTTGTGGTACGTGGGGCAGTGGAGACCAAGACCCTTCAGGTAGGGGATGAGGTTGGTCACGATGCCTTTGAAGATGCACTGGCCCTGGCTCAGGATGTACAGCTGCAAGAAAAAGCTAGGATATGGCAGGTGCAGAGCAGCCAGGAGCACTGTCACCTGCTCCTACCCACCTCCCAGTCCTAGGGTGACACAGGGCACCCTTTCCAGACCCCGGCCATCAGGCCTGTGCACCACACAAGCCCCAGGTCTAATGCCTGCAGCCCATCTCTCCCATGGCCTCTTTGCTGGGTCCTGAGGCCAGAGGGACCCCACACCCCTGAAGAATCCTGTGTCCTAGCCCAACCCAAACCTTGTCGAACATCTCAAAGAGCTTGGCGCTGGGCTGGTGGATGGTGCAGATGATGGTGCGCCCACCCTGAGCCAGGGACCGCATCAGGGAAACCACCTGGAAGCAGGAGGCACTGTCCAGACCGCTGTAGCCACGCAGGATGGGGTGGAAGAGAAAGAGACAGCAGAGAGAGAAGGCAAGAGTTGAGAGGGGGAGAAGTACATCCTAAAGATGCCCCCACTTGCCTCCCCTTGTGGGTACCCTCCTCTCAGATCGATGGAGAAGAGCACCCCTTTGCAGCCCCAGACCTGCCATGCCCCAGCCTTCTTGGAGCCCTGGTGGGCACAGTCACATCCCACCCTCAGGTCTTGCAGCCCTGCTGTGCTCTGGAGGGTGCTGGGTACCCCGGTGTCCCCCAGCAGTGCAGGCAGTGCTGGGGAGCCCTGGACCCTGTGACCTCACCTCGTGGGCTCATCGAAGAACATGACCGGAGGATTGTTCACCAGCTCCAGGGCGATGGCCAGGCGCTTGCGCTGGCCCCCTGACAGCGAGATGGTGCGGGTGTAGGAGCACTCCAGCAGCCCCAGAGCCGTCAGGATCTCGTTCACCTGTGAGACAGCCTCATTCACCATGGGCTCCCATGGACCCTCACCCCATCCCTGCCACCTCCCTTCAGACCTCCATTGCTGGGAGCCCCTCAGCATCCTCTGGTCCCCTCAGGGCCCTCCCTTCCCTATTGGCCCTGTCTTGGGGAGAGATGAGGGGGCCTAGGCCCACCTTCCTCTGCACTTACTAGCTCCTTCTTCACCTCCTGCTTCTCACTCAGCTTCAGGTTAGCAGAGACCTGCAAGGGAGAGGATGGGCAGGGAGACACGACTGTTAGGTGTAGGGAACAGAATCAGCTGCACCATGGGCCCCATCCCTGCCCGGCCGAGGGCGGGGAACAGTGGCTCAGGATGAAGGGAGCAAGAACAGCAGGATTTTGTTCCCATGTCCTAGAGCCCTTGGAAATGCCTGATGTCAGTGTGGGCTCAGTGCCCAAGGACACAGTCCACAGGATGCCCCACAGAGCCCAGCCAGCAGGCTGCCTGGCTCCTGAGTCACTCACCATCATAGCCTCCAGCACGGTGAGGTGTGGCAGGAGCATGTCATCCTGCATTATGTAGCAGGACATCTTGCGGAAGGTACGCAGGTCCCGTGGCCGGCCATTCACCAGGATCTGGCCCTTCATGCCAGTCTCCCTGTGGGAAAGCAGCATGGGGAAATGTAGCACAGGACCCCCAGCCCTGCACCCCCCAGATCCCCTGGCTTCTCCCCAGCCTCACCTGTAGCCAGCCAGGATGTTCATGAGTGTGGACTTCCCGGCACCCGAGGGCCCCATGATCCCAATGAGCTCCCGCTGGCAGAACTTCCCAGACAGGCATTTGAGGAGAGTCTTGTACCCTGGAGGGACAGAGCAGCACAGGTTCGGCTTTCCAGAGCAGTGCTACAGGGACTGTGATGCCATCCTGGCACCTGGGGGAACATCAGGACCTCCATGTGTTGTGCCAGAGGCTGCGTGTGCCTGGAGCCTGTCTCCATCAGCATCCCCAGGGCTATAGCCACAGCACCTGTCCTTTCCAGCAGGATCCCTGACCCTGGTCCTTGGCTGACCCCACCAGTTTCCAGTGCCAAAAAGGCACGTGCCCTGGATCATGGCAAAGATCAGAGAAGTCCTGGGTCAGGGCACGTAGCTGCTGAGGAAGATTACCAGGCTGTGACATTGGTCCTGGTCATGTTGTCAGATCCTAGTCCCTATGGCCGATGGAGAAGGGCAGCAAGAAGCAGGGTAGCATGGGGCAGGCAGAGTCCCCAAGACCGCTGGATGCCCAGCTGTTGCCTTCATTGACATTCATGCTGTGACACCCGGCAGCAGCCACTGTTAATCAGACCTGGAATTATCTCTGCTTTAAACGCAGCCGATTAGCATTTTCTGGCAGAAGGAACATGATGTGTCGGGAGTAGGGAACAGGCACAGCCTCGGGCTCTCAGGAGCTGCCCCCAAAACACAGCCCTGGCAAGATAGCAATGGTATACAGGGTGCTAGGACCATGCTGAACCACGGACCAAGTCTGAGCATCTGCCTACTGGAAATAGGCACCCCCCCTGCACCCCATGGTGGCAGCTGATGTCGGGCGAGAGCAACGCATCCATTGCCTGCTCACAGGCTGGGGTGAGACTCAGGGCCAGACCAGCTCATGGTCCTAGTACCACACTAGAGGGGCAGCCGCTCTGGTTTGTCCATACCCAGGACAGGGGGTCCAGCGTCCAGCACCACAAGCTCCCTCTGTACCCCTCAGAGTCAGGAGCCCTGCTTCCAGGAGCGGGCCCCGCTGGCGAGGGGCAGCGAGGGCCGGGAGGGGAGGGCAGAGGGCTGTGCATGATGACAGCAGAGCAAGCATGCCCGGCAGCCCCCGTGGCGCATGCCGGCACCGTGCACTCGGCTCCGGCACCGTGCATGCTGCTCACGTCGGCGCCACTGCAGCTTGCGCAGCGGTTACTCGCGTTCATTGACTGCCAGTAACCTCCTGCTTCAGCAGAGCGGGGCAGCCCAGCCGGATCCTGCGGGCTGTGGCCAAAGGCACCAGGAGCTCCCAGCCAGCTCATCCACCTGTTCCTGGCCTGGGGGAGAGGAGAGTCCCTCCCACCGCCACCCCGCAATCCCAGCACCCTTTGGCATGCTCCTATCCCAGTCCAGCTGCCCAAGCCTTTCCCCCTCCCTCCCTGCGGGGCACTGGCCCGCTGGCAAGCATCCAGTCCCCAAAACTCCTGGGTGCTACAGCACACTGTGCCCTGGGGAACCCACAGTTGTGCCGTGGCTCCTCCTGGGATGCTTCCTCAGCACCCCAGGCAAACAGGCAGACCTCATCCTGGGGGATGTCAGGGCTGGTTCCGCTGTCTTTCAGTGCCTCAGTTTCCCTAGCTGCAGAGCCTGGCTGGGACAGGGTCAGAGGCCTCATCCGGCACTCCTGGCTGGCAGGGCACCCCGCTGAGCAGCCCTGTGCCCTTGGTCTGCTCACCCCAGGCCCCCACTCATCTCTGCCTGCCTTCAGCTTCTGCAGATCAGCTCCCCCTCCATCTCATGGGGCTGCCTGATTGGCATCCCATTAACCGAGAGAGCTAATTAAAGCAGACTACCACCCACCATCTGCCATCTGCCTCCCCTCTCCCCTCCCTGAGCTCTTGGCCAGAGCTGCACACAAGAAAGGGGGCCGTGGCCTCAGCTGCACAGAGAGCCACTGGAGAGGAAATCCCCTGCAAACCGCGCATATTCTCCTTGCTAGGCTCTGGGCTGGGGCACCCCTTGGGGTCTCCTGCTGTCAGCACATCACACACAGCCATCATACCCCAAACAACAGTGCTGGGTAAACTCATCCATCCTGGCTGCCCCTGAACCAGGAAATCTGCCCCACGTTCCCCATGCAGCCCTGGCCAAAGGCTTCCCTAGGAAGTGATCTGCTTTCCTCTGGCATTACACAGCAGAGGCATGCAGCAACTGCTGTGGGACACGAGCCTGCCCTCCACCCATGGGTGCCTAGCAAGGACAGCCAGCCACAGCATGGCTGCAAACAGCACCTGGCACACAGACAGACTATGGGGCCAGACAGCCTGACCACCCAGCCAGGCCTACTGCTGCAGGGGATGGCAGGGCGAGCAGCTCCAATATCTCCCACTGTGGCTCCCTGTGTGCAGCCCTGCTGCCATGCACTGAGGCAAGCTCCTGCTGGCAGGCAGAGAGCCGAGGCACTCTGTGCTTGCAGAGGCTGGGGCTGCCTGGAGCAGGAATTGGCAGAGAAGCGATGAATCCAGCACAGAGGCAGATGCTGAGGGCCTGGGTGAGATCAAGGCATACAGAATGGGAAAGGGGTGTGATAGCTCCACACGTCCCCTCCTATGCCCTTCTGCAGCCAGCAGCTCCTACCTCTCTTCCTCCACCAGGAGCCTTCACGAACAGAGTAGGACAGGTCAATGAACTCAATGTTGACAGCCGAACGCTTCGGGAGGTGGGAAAACCTCTGGGCCTCTGTGATGTGGTTCTCCACCTTCTTCAAGTGGGTGGTGAGGAGCGGGGCATCTGGGGGGCTGGCGTGGCACACCGTGTCCTCCAGGGCAATGGAGACACATGCAGGATCCATTCCCTTCTCTGCCATCCTGCTGCTCTGTGGGAAACACACAGGGATCGACTCACAGTGGGCCCTTCTCTCAGGGCCAGAAAACGCAGGGGCCAGGGACCAGCCCATAGCAAGTCCTCTCACACGCTTTCCTGCTGACTCCAGGCCCCACTTCCCCCCCTCCATCCTGTGATACACTGCCCAGCTGTGGTCTGGCACCCACAGCTGGATGGAAGGATGGACCTGGCCAGGGCAGCCAAGACTGCACCGAGGGGCTCACAGCAAGGAGGCGCTGATCAGCTCCACAGTCAATAATTCATGCACCTCCTGAGCTGGGTCCAGCTCTGACAGCAGAGCTGGCCCGCTGTTGAGCTCCCCCAGCCCCACTGCTGCTGGGCTCCCTGCCTTGCTCCCGTCTGCCACGGTGGGTGCAGGATGGGAGGTGGGAGAGCTGAGGTTCTGCCCTCAACAGGGGACACCCAGCTGTGCCTGGATGTCCCTAAGGGCTCAGCAGGAACTACCCCTGCCTGGCCTGGCTAGGGCTCTGGGGACACAGGTATGAGGTCCCAAGGAAGCAGACTGTTCCAGCCAGTTGCTTGGACAAAGCATGCCGTGCCTTAACCAGGCTCCTGGGGCAGAGGAGCCCTGGCTGGATTAGACGCCCAGCTAGCACCCAGGGTCCCCATGGGCTTGCTGGGACAGACTGTATAGAACAGGGAGGGGGCCCTGCTAGTGCCAGTCCTTATCTGCCTCCCTTGGCCCATTACACCTTTCCAGCTCTCACCAGCACAGCCTCAGAGACTAGGCCAGTACTTAACTGGGGCCATTGCATGATGCTAATACACACACCTGCCCAAATGCTCTCCTGCTGGGCAGGAGCATCTTCTGCCTGCAGTCCTCCCCACAGCCGGCTGCAGCACTCCTCACATCTCTGCTTGGCTTGAGGACTCTCTGCGGTGCTGGGGGTGATGTTAAGCCAAGCAGGGTGGGGAGCACAGTTCCCACTGCATCACCAAAGACTGGGAGGGGGTTGGGGATCCCCACAGCACCGGCAAAAGGAGCCTGAGCTGTGCCTGAGCAGGCTGGGCCCAGCACCCTTGTCGTCTCCAAGGCTGGGGTCCTAATGCTTCGCTAACCTACATTTTGCTGAGGCGCAGGCTGCAGGCAGCTCCTCGCTACAGCTGCAATGAACACACACGATCCCTTGAAAGGGGAAGCCGGCCTCGCGAGGAGCTGCGCCGAGATCTTCCCAGCCCTCTCCCCGTTGCAGACAGATGCCTTTCAGGGCTGGAAGAAAGCCAGCCGCAGCCCCAGCCCCAGGGAAGAAGAGGTGGGAACGAGGGCTGCGGGATCCCAGCGCTCAGGTTCCCCTCTCAGCAGCCGCGAGCTCTGGGACGCGCTTGGCGCAGCGGCTCCGCCGTGACTCGCCGCCCCGGGGTGCGGGCCGGCGGCGACGGGGGGCTCAGGGGGGGCACCGGGCAGAGACCGCCCTCGGGCTCACCTTGACTCCTTCGGCTGGGCCTCACAAGGAGCGCTAAATCCCGCAAGCCGCTCTCCGCGGCTTAGCCCGTCCCCGAGGCGAGAGGTGGGGAAGGCAGCTTTGCCGAGGATGCTCGCTCTTCCTTCATCCCGGCTCCCCGCCGGCCCCCCTCCACCCCCGGCCGCCGCCGAGCGCCCCCAGCCCCCCCACCCGGCCAGGGGAGCGGGGAGGGGGGCTCCTCCGGGGAAGGGGTGCCCGCAGGCTCTCCCCGCAGGCTCACCTGGCAGGCTACGGGCGCGGCGGCTCCTCTCCCCGCCGCCAGCGGCTGCGTCCCCGCCGCCGCTCCGCGCCCAGCGCCCGGCCGTACCTCCGCCGCAGCGCCCTCCGCCTCTCCCTCCTCCGCAGACAAAGGGGCGATGCCCGCGGCGGGGGCTGGAGGTGGGCGGGGGGGGGGAGAAGGACGGCGCCGGGCGCCCCGGCCGGGCAGGGAGCGGCTCGGCGGCAGCCCGCCGGTGCTCAGCGCCGGGACCCAGGCTGGGCGCTGTCCCCGCGGGTCCCCAGCCGGGGTCTCCTCGCCATCCCTCCGCAGGGCTGGGCTGGGCTGCGCGGTGGGCGGGCAGGGCGGGAGGGGGCCTCTCTCACCCCAGCCCAGCGGTGGCTAGCAGCCCCCCGGGGGGCCCGGCTGCTCGGCCGTGCCCCTCTCCGCCAGCTTTGTCCCCGCTGCTGCTGCTGCTGCTGCTGCCTGTCGGGGCGACAGGATGGGCTGCCCAGGCAGGCAGCACTGCAAGGCAGCGAAAAATCTTCTTAAAGGGACCGGCCCTATTTCCTCTCCCCGTTAGCCAGAAGGCCCTGAGCATCCCCAACGCACAAGTCTGGGTTTTGCCAGCCCTGTGTCCACACAACTTCCCCCCCCCCCCCCAAGCACCCTCCCAGCTGCCTGCTCCTGATCACATATGAGGCAGAACCCACCGCAGCTCCTTCCGTTGCCACTTCAGCCCAAAACCCTGTGAGCCCAACGCTCCTGCCTAGGGTGCTTCTGCCCCAGCTCAGCCCTGCACTGACCTGGGACAGGGGCCGCACCACCGTGTAGCCACCCCAATGGGGGCACAAGCTGGGTGAAACCGGGGCTGCAACGCAGAGCACTGCCTGGGAAGCCCACACCAGGCGCCGAGAACCAGGGCTGGTGGGGTTACACCTGGCTGCAAATGGCCTTGATAGGAGGGTGCCCCCCGCAGGGCTTTACCCCCAGCACACACTCCCCTCTGTGGCTCATCATGCAGGACCTGCCATCCCCCTGCACCTCCATCCTCCACAGCACCGCGCCTGGCTCCATCCTCACTGTTACTCACACCTCTCACCCACCACAGCACTTAAACGTGAAAGACATATGGAAATGAGTGGCACTAACAAGAGTATTAATTAAAAAACCATCTGTTGAGCCAAGGAAAGCTTTCCCCTCCCACAGCCAGCCTCGGGCAGTGATTTGGCTCCTTGGTGGAGCAGGATCTAGCCAGAGGAGAGACTGCGGGCCAGGGCAGCCCACAGGCTGGGCAGGGAGAGGGCACAAGGAGGTAGCCATCGAGCCAAGCTCCACCTGGAGGTCCTAAGTCATCTCCTCATGGAGCAAAAGGCACGCTGGACATACCCAGTTTGCTCTGCATTCAGTACACTGGCTCCCATTCCCAGGGCACTCACTGTTAGCAGGTCTCAGCCCAGGCCCCCTCTGCGCAGTGCAAAACAGCCCTGCTTCCCTGCAGATGGGCACAAGCAGGGCCTGGGAGTGACCCCCCTTGATGCTAAAGCCCCTTCCTTCTCAACTGCTCAAGGCTGGGTCAGGAGCTCCTGAGGCCAAGCTGGTGGCAATACAGAAACCAGCAGCTGCTGCAGCATCCTGCTCTAGTCATTTCAAGGTGGAAGGCCAGCAGGGATGGGAGGCCAGTGCCCAGAAAGGCTTGGCGGTCTGTGTCATGGGCACATTCAGCATCCATCTGGTACCCAGCTAGGACCTTCCTACAGTGGCCTTGACCAGAGCTGTGTCCCCATGGTGGTTCACATGTTCAGGGCAGTATCAGTGGCAGAGGGAGCCTGTCCTGGCTCTGTCACCTAAGTCCAAGGCTCCAGGGCAGAGCCAGCAGAATTTCTTTGCATGACTGAAAAACCTGTGTGATTTCCTGTAAACATATTTTTAATTACCCATGGTGGTGCTGCTGGTCCTCCAGCTCCCCTGGCAATCCCATCACATGTGTTCCAGACCACCTTCTCCTTCCCTGGGCAAATAAAAATTTTAGCTTTTCTATTGCTGCTTCAGAGGGAGCCAGGGCGGTCCCCAAGGAGCACAGGGCTGTTCCTGGCTGGAGGCAGGTACCACCATCAGCATGAGTGCAACCCACTGAGCATTGCCCCGGTGAGAAGTGAAGGGCCAGTGGGGAGAAGAAATAGTTTAGGGAAAGGAGCGTGGTCAGAAACCCACTCCTGAGAAGAGAGGTGGCATAGCACAGGGTTACACTCTACCTGACAGCTGCAGCAAGCACAGAGGGCAGATCTACCTCTCAGCCCAGGGCCTGGCCCGTGTGCAGGAAATACCTGGCAGGGAGAAATCACAACCTGCAGCACAGATGGGATAGATACTCCTGCAACAGGCACAGGCACACATGCTACCTCCCCGCTAAAAGGGGATATAAGCCTCCCCTAGGAAGCAGCCAAGCAAATGGAGGCCAAGACACCAACATTCCCAAGCCCAGCTGCAGGAAACACATGCAGCTCTCCAGTGCCTGCTGCTCAGAGAGCATCTCCTGCTGCTGGAGACTCAAGGGATGGGGCCAGGCAGGAAGGCAGCCCTGAAAGACAGTGAGTCCAAAACACCTCCTCTCAGATGAAAGCCTTGGGACAGACGGAGCTTATGGAAGGAGCACAGCAATGGAGACACATGGCGAAGGGAAGCAGACATCCAGGGTGGAAGCCTCCCTTGGCGTGGGGCCAGCGGCCACAGCCCCAGACAGCCCAGCTCTACCCGGAGGAAGCTGTAAGGAGAGCAAGAGCAGCAGATTTTGAGCTGTTTGGCAGTCCCCAGCTCTCACTGCCAACTCTTCCCACAAAACAGTGAGACAGGTGCTTACCAAAGGTGGGCAGCCACTACCAGGACTTACCGCATGGGACGTGGCAGTCACACTCACAGATGTCGCAGCGCAGGAACCAGCGGGCCCAGCCTGAGTACTTGGTGACACAGGCTGAGATCTTGATGCAGCCACGGTTGAGGAATGCCCCCAGGTGGGCCTGGGTGCTGCAAGATGAAGAGCACCTCCCGGTAATGTCCCGCTCACTGATCTCGATCCGACCTCGCAGGCAGATCCCTGCAAGAGCAGGGCCAGAGCACGTCACAGCGTGCCCACCAGCCCTACAGCCCTCTCGCAGAGGGCTGGGGTAAAAGAGGGATTGGAGACATGCCTGTAGCCCTCCCACCTGCTCCCCATGCAGACAGTGTCACTGTCAGCGTGACACCCAGTGGTACTCACGGAGGCAGGTGGGCTTGGGGGTCCAGCGGCCATTGGACTGGCAGGCGCTGGCTGGGTCCCCCAGCAACAGGAATCCAGGCCGGCAGCTGTACCGCACCACTGAGCCGACCCACCAGTCGTTGCCATACACCACCGAGTTGAAGTCCGCTTCGGGTCGCCCACAGTTCACTGGGGACAGGGAGGTTCCCAGGGGCATTGCAGGACTAGCAGCCTGTGCTGCCTGCTTGGCAGAAAGGCAGCCCAAGGGGTTGCACCCAGACAAGGTTGCAAGTCCTGGGCGCGGACCAGGGTGCTGGCTGGGATCTGTGGGTGCCCCAAGCTGCGTCCCCTTGTGGCCCAAGGACTGGGCTGCTGGAGAAACTCCACATGTGTGTGCATGGCACAAAACCTGCCCTCCCCAGGCTGGCTCTGCCAAGCCCTGCAGCCTTCCCCAGGCCCCCGCCCCCCTCCCCGGGTTTCTGTCCTCTGGCTGTACCTCGGCAGAAGGACTTGTAGCCCAGCCAGCAGCAGCTGCCATTCCCACACTGGCTCCTCTTCAGCTCCTTGTGCTTCCCCTTGCAGCCCCCCACGCAGATGGGTGCTGTGCCAGACCAGTAAGTATCCAGGTCTCCTGGGGCCACAGGGAGCAAGGCAGAGCTGGGCTGGGGCAGACACTCAAGGACCATCCTTCCTGCCAGCTGCCCAGCCCGCAGAAACCCGCTGGGAGGTGGTACCAGCCCAGCGAAGGCTCGTCTTGGCCTACCCCCAGACCCCTGCTGTGGTGAGGCATGCATCTGCTAGCAGCCCCCAGCTCTCCTGCAAACCAGCTCCCGCTTCCTCTGTGCCAAGCCTCAGCACAGGGGTGTGACAAAGGTCTTGCTCCCTGCTGGGGAAGACCAGTCCAGCCAGGTGCTCTAGGGCACCCCGTAAGCCCCTCTTCCCCCAAACACCCTGTTACCTTCTGGGTCCTCGCAGGAGACCAGCATGGCCAGCACGGTGAGGAAGAGGAGGCCCAGTCCCATAGTGCACACTCTGCCCTCCTCCCCTTGCCCCTCGAATCAAAGGCCCCTCTCTGCTTGCCCAGGAGAAAGTGATCTTGGTTTCCATACACACAGGACAGGGGATGCTGTAGGACATGGGGGAAGGGAGGAGACATTCCCTTTAATGCCAATCCTCTCCCCAGCAGATAATCTCTGGCAGATTACCCTCCCTGGACCCAGTGTTTAAAGGGACAACTCCTCCCAGTCACCACAGCCTCACCTCTGCTCCCAACACTTAGCACTTACATTGTGCAGGAGCACTATAGTCCAAGATAATGCAGGCACAGCCATGGCTTTGGCAGCAGAGCCCCAAGGCCCATGTGTTGGAAAGGGGGCCAAGCTGGAAGTGCTGTGAAGGCAAACCTGGCAGGAGGCCCTTCTCTCGAAGGCATCCTTGGCCCAGCTCTGCCAAGTACCAGGGAGCAAGGGCAGGGAAGGCTGGACAAGGTCTGGCCGCATCGCATGCTGGCAGCCCAGGAATGCTCTCCCCAGAGCTAGCAGCATCCTCCTACACTGCATGCTTCAGGGCTGCTGGGAGAGCCAGCTGCCTCCCACCCTGCTTCACCCCAAGCACAAGGTGCCCATCATGTGGCCCTAGCTCCATTTCACTGGCCCATGGGAGGCACTCTGCATGCACGCCCCTGGAGAGAGCAGTATTGGGGTGCAGAGGTGTGCACTGCCCTTCACACATAGATCCAGCCCCAGGAAACCTTCCCACACAGCCTGCAGTAGGCAGCTCTGCCCACTTCATCCCTGCTCCTTACCCAGCCCCTGAGTATGGCAACTGCAGAGCATGCTAGCCCTCACCCAGGGTGCAGGCCTAAGGGGCTGCTCTCATCGCCCCATTCCAAGGGCACAGCCACAAATCACACCCACAGCGTAATTAGAAAGTGAGCAGATGGCCAAGGGTTTAGTATAAAGTGATTTCCTCCATTAACCTGGAATTCCAACAGCTTTTGCTGAACTGCTTGAAAAAGGAGATGGGAAGAAGTCAGCGTCCAGCCGAGGAGATCAGCAGGGTGCCTCCCTGACTCCATGTGAGCTCACCACCTCTACACACAGGGCAGTGAGGGCCCGAGTGTCACCACAGTGACACCAGCCTCACATTGTTCTCATCCAAATCACTCCACAAAGGGCAAGTTGGCTCTGCTCACAATCCCAAGCTACTCTCTATATTCAAACAATGACATTGCAGGCAGCTGACATTCACATCCTGAAGGAGGCAGCAAAAATCAAGCCTGCATCAGGACAGCAGAGAACAAGAGTGCCAGAGTTAAACCTGGCCTTCCAGTGCCACCTCTGGGGATGTGGAACAACACGCTTTTCAAGGCAGTAGCCAGCTGCACCAAGTGGCAACACATAGGATGTGTCCAGAGATCCTGGCAGCTCTTCAGTGCCCACCTCCCACACTCCAGGGTCTAGGCAACTTGGTTTCATTCTATCACAACAACATGCCACAGCTGGCAGGGATGGGGCTGAAACAGACATCAGACACTGGTTGGCCTGGCAGTCTGACTTTTATTTGTCTTGCCAAAGTACACTTTGCCCAGAAGCCCAAACCCCAATGTGGGGAGGAAACCCAGGGAAGGACAAAAGCAGCAAGAAGCTCCCAAATCCCCCAGCGCTGCAGGGAACAGTAGCCTGCAAACGACAGCACCTCCACCCTCTCCCACCAGAGATCAGTGCAGTGTAAGGGGATCAGTGGTGCAAAGACCACCAACAGCACCAGCTGAATGACCCAGGAAAGATGATGTGCAGGGAACTGCTGATGAAGGAAGAAGCAGAGCCATCCCTTGGAGAACAAAGTATGGATGGGGGAGAACAGGCCTGCTAAGGGCTACACATCTCTCCAGGGAAGAGGCTTTAGCCGCAGTGTCTGCTCAGCACATCATCCTGCCTGGGGAGATCCTAGCTGAGGACCAGGCTCAGCAAAGGCTGACAACTTAGCTGCACAGCAGCAGGGCCCATACCACCAGTGAGTGACCCAGAGGGGAAGGCCTGTGTCAGGCAAAGGCCAACCCTCCTGGAAGGGTGGGAGAGGCTTGCTAGTCCCTAATCCCCAAAAGGAGGAGACAGACAGTGCTTTCCAGCTCAGATCACTTGACCCACAACTGAGAGAGACCTGTCCTTCCTCTCTCCCCATGCTGACCAGAACCAGCAGCCAGAAAGGCTGGGGCAGCAGAAGGGGAATTTAGCCAGCTGCAGATAGGTGAAGACAAGCTCAGCCCTCTCCCGCAAGCACTTCCCAACCTCCCCCACAGGCACATCTCATGGATGCCCAAGTTTTCCTCGTGCAGAGAGGCAGGTGAGCACCTCACACAATCTGGATGCCCAGCTCCTCAGCCGTCTTCTGCAGACGGTCCATGACATTCTCCTCCAGCTCCACAGCCAGCCCGCCAGGTGCTGACACCTGCTCCTCTGAGGATGTGCTGGCCATGACATAATACACAGTCTCACTCTCTCCGTGCTCATTGGTCCGGTTCACCACACGGATAATGGGGTTGGCCAGGGTGCCAGGTTCTTGCTCGGACGACGGCACTGATCCCAGAAAGGCACTCGGCCGTGCTGGCTCAGGGTTGTCAGCAGAGCAAGGGGCTGGGCGCAGTGGGGCCACTTGCAGCTCAGCAATACCATTCTCCACCAGGGAAGCCTCTGCTGGGGCCTCCAGAATGATGCCCTGCAGGTTGCCCTCACCCTCAGACAGCACCACACACTCAGTTGAGCCATCCAGTGCCTCCCCCTGCTTCTCTCCGTCCTTCAGTAGCTGCTCTGTCAGCTCCACGCTCTCGTAACGCACCAGCTGCAGCCTCATGTAGCCATCCTCATGTTCCTTGTACCTGAGCAGAGATAGGCATGGGTGATGGAGCCAGTCACACTACAGCCCCTTCCCAAGAGACAGGTAGTAGCCTGAAGCAGCAGCCCAGGAAGGGGCACTATATTCTAGGTTTCAATGCCCAGTGCTACATAGATGATACCGGGCAAGTAAGGTAAAAACCCTTCAACTCCTATCCCTAAAAGCACATCCATGTGGCAGCTTCCGAGCCTTCTGCCAGGCTTCTATCACCTCCCAAGCTCATCTCCTTCCACCACTCTGTTTCACTGGGAGCATTTGAAGTCCATCCTCTTCCCCTCCCAGCTTTTAGGCTCTGGTAACTCTATGGAGTTTCCTAGAGAAAATTCAGCAGAGGCATCTGTCAAGAGATTGATCTACAGCAGCTTTTCCTGGAGTGGGACACCTGGACCTGGCCCCTGCCAAGCTCAGAAACATCCCACCAGATGCAGCTGTGATGGCACCATTGCTAATCTTGCCCCTAATCTCAGACCCACTGCTGGAGCTGCCACCCAGCACTGCTCTGTCACTGTGCCAGATTCCATCGAATGCTTCCTGCCCAGTGTCTCCCAGCCACTGGGAAATGGGTCTTGAGCATATTACAGGCAAACATCAGAACCCAAGCGCTGGGTTCTGATGCCAGGTCTTCCTCCAGCAAGACACAGGATGCAGCTCCAGCGCTCTCTTGCACTAGAGAGGAGATAGGGAGGAGCTAAGGATGGGCAGTACCTGAAGCGAGGATGTCCCGAGGGCCATTTGAACTGGTGTTTCTTCCTGAGGTGGACAGTGAGGTTGTTTCCACGTGTGAAGCACTTGTCACAGACATGGCACTTGTACCGGGGCTCTGAGTCACCCTGAAGGGCAGAGAGAGGGATGTGAATACCCCATGAGCCTGATCAGAGGGCCTGGTACCCATGCATGTGCATGGAAGGAGGAATCAGGTTCTCTCAGAAGACTGACATGACACATCATTGCAGCAGTAAGAGAGGAATGCAACCTGACCTCACATTCCTACAGCCCTGGTCAGCCTGGGACACTTGACATGACTTTAGCTTTTTTCCTCATGCTTCTGTACAGCATGTTGCACTTAGCAGTTCTCAGCCTCATTGGGAGAGAGTACACAGCAGAACAGCCCTCTGCTCCCTTCCCACCTCATGGACTTTCCGGTAGTGCAGTTTGATGGAGCAGAGGGAACGTGCAGTGAAGCTGCAAGCCTCAAACTCGCAGCGATAGGCTGGCTCTTTGCTGTGCGTCTCCAGATGTTTCCTCAAGTCAATGAGATTCTTGCAGCTAAAAGGAAATTATAAGGGAACAAGGCTGAACACTGTGTAGCATGCAGACACACACATGCCTCTGGGTGCTTCTCCGTCAGCAGTCTGGGAAGATGGAAAGCCCTGGTCCTCACCTGTAGTCACAGTAGTCACACTTGAACGGCCGTTCCTCGCTGTGCCTAAAACGAATGTGATTTCGCAGGGAGGAGGGCAGCGGGCAGGTCATGTCACACAGAGGGCACTTGTAATGGTTCACTGTGCAAAACAATGGGTGGAAAACATTACCACAAAGCAGGGGAAAGCACACACTCTTCAGAGCCTCAGTTGGGAGAAGGGGCCTTTACTCACCATGGTTCCTCATATGGTCACGGAGCAGCCTCTCTGTGGCAAACCTCTTGGAGCAGTGAGAACACTGAAACCTCTGCTCTGCAGCATGAAGGCCAGGGAGAAAGGGGAGGGGGTGGTGAGAAAAGAGATCAAAGCAGAGACAACAGCACAAAAAGAGGGAAAAAGAGGTAGTTACAGTAGAGCTGGGAACCCTTCTCTCCAGGCAGACACAGCAGACACTGACTACAAAGCCAAACAAAACAAACAAATAAAAAGCCACTTGCAAAGACCAATCTGCCTCCCCTTCACGCAGCCTCCTTGGGCTGCCAGTGCAGGAACTGGGGAGCAACCATCACACACACATCACCAGCACAGCACAAGGGAACTCAGCAAGCAAATCCCAATGCTGCTGCAAGTGCCCGGCTGCTGCCTTTGACTTCAGTCCTGGGTCCCTGCAAGAGGAAAGTTCTGGCTGCCGCAGTGCGAGACCTGTGCAGCCTTGTCAGCCTCCAAACCTCCTGCCTCTGCAAGAGACACTTCTCAGAGATTCATCAGTGTCTGAGCTCCCAGTCGTCAAAGAAGCCAGACTGTTTCCAACCACACCCATGCCCTTTGCTTGCAGAGAACAGGCAGCTCTAGCAAACCAAATGGCCCAGTCAGAAGACCGCTCACAAGCCACTCCTTCCCCACCCGTGGGAGCTTACGGTCCAGTGCAGTCTGACGGCGGATGTGGTCAAAGAACTTGGTGTTGTTGGCAAACATCCCCCCACAGGTAGGACAGGCCACCACCTTCTCCTGCGTGTGGCTGCGCAAGTGCTCCCGCAGTTTGCAGCGCCCCTTGAAGGTGCAATCACAGTCTAAACAGAAACAACACAATGCCATTAAGATCCTTCGCACATGGGCCACGATACACAAACTGACTGAATGGCAGGCTTCTTGCTTGTGTTTTGGCTAACAAGGTTCAACTCCCTGCTCCAAAAAGCCCACAAAGCAAGGTCACAGCAGGATGAGATCTCTAATGTACAACTGGTGTGGCCCCCCCACCCCTCCACCGCAAGCAGCTATGGCAACTGCACAAACACAGGAGAGAGAAATTATTGGAAAAAAAAAATGAACTGGAGTCTTTTCTTCTAGGTACTAATTAAATATAAATGAAAAGTTCAATATTAAGCACTCAACTGGATCCCCTGAAGGAGATTCTACAGAAACATTTCACTGTTATGACCATGCACACATATTTTTGAAGTTCAAGAGGCTCTCTGAAACCCTGCCAAGGAGTGCAGAGTTCTCCCGTACAATGTTTGCAATTCAGCCCTGTGCAAAGCACTCTAGAGAGGCCTTGCATGCACCCACTAACCTTTCCAACCACAGAGGATCACATGGTTCTCCTTTCCTGATGCCTTGTACTCCGAACAGAAGCTGTGATCCTCCACATGCCGATAGAACCACTCGGGATTATCAAACGATTTCTGTTGGGGAGCAAGGACAGGCAGAATAGGGTGAAGAGATCAGCACAAGCTGGCCTCAGCCAGAACACAGGCACTTTCACACAGGTACAAACACAGCCAACAGGCAGGCATGCAGGTGAGCTGCAGAACAAAAGCAGCTCTCTTTCCCTTGGCTGCCACATCACAGATAACCCATAGGAAAGTGAAATGGTGTCCCCTGTTCTCACCTCACAGTACTCCCACAGACAGAGAAAGTTCTCCTGGATCTCAGGGATGATATTGCGGCTCTGGAAGTCCAGCTGGCAATGGCTCACATCTGTCTGGCTCTGCAGGGCCTGCAGCCCCCACTGCTTCAGCTTGGTGTGGTAACAGTGGAAATAGACATGGCGAATGAGGTCAGCTGAGCTCTCTGGGGAAAAGAAACCGCATTCCTGCCACAAACACGTGTATTCCTCTGCAACACAAACAGGAGATATACAGGCCATAATTGTCGGATGGAAACTCTCCAAGTAAAGCTCAGGTTCCCGCAAAGAGAGAAACACCACGGCTTTTTTCACGAGATTCCAGTCCTGCAACAGGCAGCGCTGCTCTCCTCCAGGAGAGGAAGATTCTCGCACAATGAAATATCTCAGAGGAGAGGGCGGGCTCGCGAGCCGCAGCGGGTCGAAGCTGCCAGCTCCTTACCGAGAGGGTCCATCTCGTCCCGGTGTTCCCCGGGAAGATGCTGCTGCAGGTGCTGGGCCACATGCTCGCAAAACTCCTCCATCTTTGAGGCCACGTAGGTGCACGCCTCCCACTCACACTGCAGCACCAAGGCCCCCTTACCGCCGGCCTTGGGGGGCGGCATGGCCGGGGCCGCCGGCCCCGAAGGGCAGAGCGGAAACACCGAGGGCTCCCCCTCACCGTCGCCGTCACCCCGCTGCCCGAAACCGGCCCGGGCGCTGCGTCCGGCAGGCCTCGGCAAGGGCAGGGGCGGCCCCGCGCTCCCGCAGCAGCGGCGGCCGGAGTCGGGGCTAAGCCATCACGGCCGGCAGACGCCTAGAGGCACCGAACCGGCGGCGGAGGGGGAACCGGGAAGCCCCGGGGCTCGGGGGGGCTCGGGAGACCGCCCCGCTCACCCTCCGTCCGCCCCTGCCCCGCCGGGGGGCGCCGGAGCCCAACGGACCGCGCCCGCCCAATAGCAGCCGCCCCCCGGCGAACCGCCGACCAATCGCCGCGGAGGAGCCGGCGGCGGGCGTGCAGCGGCCGAGCGGGCCCGCCGGGAAACGGCGCCGGCTCACAAAGGTTCCTGGGCCTCTTGGGGCTGAGCCCCGAGCCGAAATCCTTGCAGACAGCCGCGGGACCGACTGGCGTTTGGCTTTTGGGAAGCCGGGACCACTTTCGTTGTTTTAAGATTTGGCACGGGACCAGGCTTTGCGGTGGTGGAGCGCGAAGAGCAGCACAGGCCACATAAGTTCATTTCAGGTGCCTCCAGAAACATTCCGTGCCTAAACAAGAGAGTCCTCACAGTGCAAAGGCTGCAGTCAAAATCCACACAGCTGGGCACCCCGGCCAAGTGCCGAATACAAAATCCCTCAGTTCTGCAGTTCCTGCTGCGAGATAACGCAACGTATTCTCTTTACTCGGTAACGAGAGGACAGATTGAAATGACAGCTTGGCTTAAACAAATATACATTGACTATGGCATCTGCTGTTCCAGGCCTTTGTAACACAAAATGGTGACACAATTCTCAGAAAGTTTGCTTCAGCGCAGGTAAATGCCATGCTAAAACCAAATGGGATTGTATAAAATGTGCCACAAAGCGTGCCTTGCCAATACGCAATTGCTTCTATAACTCCTGTCATACACACCGGGTCTTCTCCTCTGATGTGAATGGAAAGTACATGCCCAAATTCACTAAATTATATAGAAAATCTGAGTATGATGCTTTTTCAAATGAAAATGTAAGGTAAGAGATTGATCTCATCTAAAAGAAGGCTGGCTGAGTTTCTATTTTATCTCTGTTTATTTGTTTTCTGCAGGACTTCTTGTTTTCAATGTAATTATTTTGTAACCAGTACAGAAAACACCTGGACTGGCTAGGCAGTGCAAAGCTATTAGCTTGAATGGGGCTGGGATTTAACTTGTATATCTGAACCAAAGTATATAAATATCTGGCACAGGAGACAAAACTATCTGGGAAGCCTGCCAGTAGGCAGGTGGCAAACTAAGCCTATTGCTGACAAAGCAAAGACAGCCCTCTTCTGCTGTGACTTTACATCTGCCCACACTTCCCCAACCCACCTGGTGCTTCCTGCCCATTCTATTACCTGTCAACCAAATCTAAGACACCTGTGGGTAGCAGGAGGGGGTGGCCAAGAATGGACAGGCCAAAGTAAGACTTGTCTTATATAAGAGGGCATATATACACAGTGAAAGACTCTGTACACAGGAGCTTGAGTCTTCCATTGGCTTGATCGTGTGATGTCCTCTTGGTCCTGAGCTCCATGTCTGAGCAGACAGAATACCTGACTTGTTCTGCAAGTTAAGAATATTGGGAATTATTCAGGGTGTTATTTCAGCTCTGCATTCCCCACTTGCCTCTATGGCGTGCGCAGATGCAGCCTTTGCCAGCTGCTGCTCTTTGTATTTTATTTTTCTTCTGAAGGAAAAGAATAATTACACTTAAAAAAACCAATAACCTTCCCCAGGAAGGCAGTTCACATGACAGGCCAAATTCATCTCCTGCCCAATGCTGGGGAAAGCGCATGGAATTACAAACAGGGATGGATCTTACCTAATAGACCCGCAAGCTGGCAGCAGACTCCACAAGAGAAGAAATATTTAATTATAAGGAACGTATTGGCGCCAGTCTTGTCCTGATCATGTAAGATGAGCACAGCAATGCTGTGCACCAGCCCATGCTGCTTGTACACAAAGCACTCCAGAGATCATCTGCCTCACCACAGCCTGCCCTCACTGTATTGATAGGTTGTGCTAGCCATGTTGCAGGGAAAACGGCTCTCTTGCAGCAAATGCAGATATGTTTCAGAACCAGGATATAAGCTATGATGTTTAAAGAAGAATTTAAAGGCTTAACTCTGTTTTTTGGTTCAGATATTTTTTGGTTCAGAAACAGACTTGCTACCATTTGGAGGCTGGGAACTGAGGAATGACTATAGCAGGCCTGGCCAAAGGTCCCTTTAACCCAAGTCCAGCAGCAGTATAAGAACAGGTCCTTTCCTGGCTGCTGTTCCCCCTCCTGGCACCTCACTGGGGACTAACCTCAGACCTTCAGAAAGGGGACCCCTCACTTGATAACAGAAAGCCAAACCCTGTCTTCCCCCCCAGGAGCATGTGAGTTTGCTAAAGGATGTTTCTTCCCGTCTCATGAGCATGTTGTCCCTGGCTGAGTGCTACCCCTTCTCCCCGCAGGTGCTAGCAGATGCCATGCAAAGCCTCCTGGGTTCAGTGTCCAAAGATCCAGTTTTAATTGTGTAACGCACAAGCTAGCCTGTGGGGTCCCAGAGAAACAGTACTACTCCCCAAGCAAGGCCTGCTGTGTGCATCTTCAACAGCACATGGGCATCTCACACTTACTCACGATAAGATGCTCTTGTCCCAGGCCTTGTTTTTCCAGCCAGGTTGCTCACCTGTAAGGAGATGGCTCATCACTGCAAGACTTATCAGCCTTTCACTTTAACCCAAGATTTTTCCATCAGTAAACCTCACCTCAGTTTTCATCCATGAAATGTTGGCTCAGACAGGAAAGAGACTCTTTGGGAATGATCCACCACTGGCCATGCAAATTGGAGTGAAACACACATCAAGAGATTTGCATTTAAGCAAATCCCAAACAAGGTATCACGGAGACATCACTAAATTGTGGAAAGCATATTTCTGTCAGGATCAGCTGGAACTTTACCAGTGGAATATGAGCACTGGCTTCAGTCTGCTCTGGGAAGCTCATGACGGTCAGCCTTTCTCCAAAGTCCTGCAGAATCTGAGAGCTGGGACCTGTCAGCAGTGACGACAATGGAAACAGGTGAGTTTCAGCACCTTGACTTTTCACAAGCGTAAAGATACATCTTCATAGAAATATCAGGGAAAGAACATACCGTGCCATCCTTGGGCTCATATTTAAAAAAAAAAACAAAAAAACCCAAAAAACCAAACCAAAACAAACAGGAGGAATAATTGTCTAAAATCCACATGTGGCATCTTTAATGTCCCAAGAATTCAATAGTACCTATTAGCATGTTCTGCCTTCTCTAGGCTGAATTTATATTCCCTCACAATGCAATATTTTTCCAAAGGCAGTTAGATCAAAGTGATGTGAAATACAATTCAATTTGCTTGAAAATTATATAAACTCAGGCCTAAATTAGCATTCCGTTCCCCAGTGCTGCCAATAGCAGAGTTATCTGGAGTGTTAATAGCTGGCATCAGATCCTGCTGAATAACTCACTGAAAACAACAGGTTTATTTATGTGAGGTTGGACTGCTAAGTTAAAAACAGTGTTAAAGGACAGAGCCATTACATTGCTTACTTATAAGAATTTGAGCAGAGGAAAAACTGTGAGTATATGAGTGAAGTAACTTCAATAGTACAGCATCCGTGTGTAAAAGTAAGGAGGTGTGGAAGCATTTTTCTAATGTCTTTAGACCATAGTAAAGATCTTAGGCAAACAGGACTACAGAAGTGCAGATCATCAGACACTTGCTAGAAATGGTCACAGACAAGCAAGGTCAGTTAACACAAAGAGGTTGTAGGGTTTGGCAATATCAGACTGCAGAATAAAAGAATAAAAGCTGCTCACAGCTTTTCCAGTGATGCTATTTCAGAAATATCCCCATTCTGAAAATTAAATATAAGACTGTCTCCTTGGCTTTGGTCCTCCTCCGAAAGTTCTGTGCTGAATCTTCAACTGGATGCAGCTAGTAAAGTCTGCATGAGTTATCGCAAGTATCAGACCATGATGGAGCTGAATGAACTGTGCTATACATTTCAGGCTTCTCTATCAAATTGCAATGCTGTATCTTTAAAGGAACTCTCATGCAAAGATTCCAATGCAGAAAGTATAGCTGTTTCTGCCAGTTATACCTGCTCTGCCACAGCTTTTCGGCTCCAGATACATGTCCGCACCAGGTACCCATGCTTCCAACTGCTCTCAGTAAAAACAGCCCTGAAAAGGGGCTACAGGAGGGAGTTTTCTTCCTTGGGCCATGGAAAAGAGCTGGCCCCAGTCTCAGCTGCAAGAGTTGATATCCATTTCTGGCTGTGTCCTGGCTCGTCCACCGATACTCACTGGTTGATATACAGACTCAGTGTTTACCTCTATTTTGACTGTTTTGATCATAAGCTTTCTGGCGCACTGTCTCTTGCAATGTGTTTGCCTTGTGCCTGGTCTTGGCTGAAGTCTCTCTGGTTAGTACTCAAACACCCAGTTGCCCAAAATTGCAATTTCTATGGCCCAACAGAAAACATTTGGGGTAACCTCAAGCCAGCACTGAGATTCTGTGTTGTTTAAACCCTCTACTCTTCCCTTTCTAAGCTCTCCACGTGCATGTGCACCTGGGGACACAATGCGACATGAATGAAAGTGATAAATGGAGCCAAATGACACAACCTGAAAAGCAGAAGGGCAAAATGGTATATCACAATTTTAGAGATCAAACACATCAGCTGTGGAATGGCTGGTTTTGTTCCCTCAGGAGAACATGGCTGTGTGTTTTCCAATAGATTAGCTTCAAAGTTAAGTTCTTCTCTGGAAGATTTCAATAAAAGCCCATGTGGACACTCCTCCCTGGTTCCACAGGTGCGAGCTCCCTGTTCAGGCACAGCTGGCTAGCCAGGATAAAAGAGCTGTCCCTGGTATGGTACCTCATACCTCTCTCTCCTCACTCGTGCCAAAACACCTGTACACAAGGCAGATCTCGCAAAGCTCTATCCAGGCAGAGGAAGAGGACAGAGGCCTCACACCAAAAGTCACACAGACCCTAGGGACAGGTTGTGCTGTATTCCAGGCAGGTCAAGAAAACAGAGCCAGGCCTGCCGTCAGCCTCTTGGGTGACATCCCGAGACACTGAACCCCTCTTTGTGCCTTCCTTGACAACCTTGATAAAACAACGGAGTCCCCAAGTCCCTGTCTGTATTTGCTGTGGATATAAAGCAGACTCAGCAGTCAGCTTCTTTTCCTTTCCCGAGATCTGCACTGTGATTCACATCACTGTTCAGAGCAGCGACTTCAACTGTCCAGGGTATTTCCACCTTTGCTGCACTGAGGTCAAAGCTCACAGAGCAATGTGCTGAAAGCCAGCAACTCCAGAAGGGCAAGGAGGGGCTAAACCATAGCATCTCTGCTGAAAGCAATAAGGGCTGTAGAGTTAAATCAAATGTTGCTGACCCAAAGGGGAAATGTAGGATCCCCCAGAGCTCTCTTTGGAAAATAAAAGCCTAAAACCATCAGCCAGCCATATCTGGCAGAGGGAGCTGCATGGAAACCACATGGCACCCATGCTGAAATACAGGGTAGGGCACCTCAGACTTTGTTCTCTGCAAATGAGCAGCCCTCACTGTTGGGCTCCTAAGGGATGATTTTGTATTAATAATAGCAGCCTTGTATACTTCCTTCCCAACTTGGTATACAGAGGCGATGAATTTGCTTCTTCTGTAACAACCTCTTCCAGCTGCTACATGCTTTCATTGAACTCCTCTAATGCTCGTTTCATTCCCTCAGTCCCTACAGATTTTGGAAAACGGGTGTATCAGGGAGTGCGAGTGAAGCACACAGTCAAAGATCTTCTTGCTGAAAAACGATCCAGGCAGAGCAGTGGCTCCTGCTTCAGTGTAAGTCACTTCTTCCCCCCCCCGCCCTCCCCCCCTTTTTTTAAACCAGAAAAGTCATGTCATGTAATCCTCTGGTTTAAAGAGCATTTATGTTGAGTTCAGGGCACTGCCAATATTGGCAGGGAATAGCAAAAACATTTGCAACACTAGTGTTTGCCCCCAAAGATCACAGATGGCTCCTTGATTTTTTACATTACTGAACCTTTGAGGGATTAAAGTCCTTCCCTCCCGCCCCCCATTCCTTCCACATCCTGCATATGACACCTTTCCAAGTCAACTTCCTTTTTTCCTAGCTACAATTGAACAGCTCAGTGCCACAAAAATAGATGTTCTTCCTTGAATGTTGTGCTCCTTCCAGCTCCTCTCTGGCATACTGGAGTGCCAGGGGAGATGCAGTGATGTTATGGTCTGGAAAGAGGCCAAGCATCAGTTTGTGAAAGATGTTTTCTTCTTGTAGTGGTTCTATGGCAACAGGAAACCTAAGTCAAATTATAGTATGCTACATTGTTTTTCTCAATTACTAGCAAGAAAAGCGATGCTGTCCCCAGAAGAAGACACAACATTGCAGGTGCCTGCATGTGGAATCCAGTGGCACAGTAAGCCATTCCCTGTGCGTTGTCAAGGCTCACCTTTACCAAGCAGCAGCACTTCACTTCCAGGCTGATTGGCAGCAATGGGGTCACTGACAGATAAGGAGATGCAGTCAAGCTGCTGAAACTGTGTCCTGGAAGGAAAGGGTGGGAGCAGAGACCCGAATTACTGGCAGCAGAGGACACATATTAGGAGCTTTGATGCTCTTTTCCCCTCAGACTTTTTGCCTTTAGCAAAACAAAGAGACCTCAAAAGGACTTGCAAGTATTTTTGTCACTGTTACTTTCATGCATGTTAACTCTGTGTACCAAAACAGGCAGAAAACCAGCATGGGCATTACCAACCAAAGCAAGATCTAGCCATAGATATCTTCACAGCCTTCAGCTAATGCAGAAAGGCGGAAGAGCCCCTGAGCCACAGACAGTCACTGGGAAACACATGCTCCCACCAGGCAGGCATTTAGGAATACTGCTTTGGGGAGCAGCAGGAAGCAACTGCTGTGTTTGCTCTCCCTGAGAAAACAGATCCTGCTTGATGACTATCATGCTTTACCTGCTCTCTTTCTAGAGGCAGCAGCTTCAACGGCTGCAATCAAAAGCCCTAGGAACTGTAAAACACTTGCTGCTTGCCTTATTGCCCTTTGCTTTGTATTCAAAAGCTTAGCAGTTGTGTGTCTATCTAATGCAAAATCAGGTCTGTTGCTAATTCCCTATGAGAGACGAAAAATTATTGTGCAGGGCAAACATCCGTATTTGCTTGAATATATCATGAAAAGAACAGCTGTAAGTGCAGCTCTGTTTATCTGACATAATATAATCCAGAATCAAAGCAAACGGCAGATAACTGAACACCCCTTTGTATATTTATGATGCAGTGTAATTTAGCTGCATCTTTTGTTTGAACATGATCTTTGCTCCGAAACCAGTAAGCCTTTGTTATGCAAGGGGAGGCCTATGGAGGAGATCTGCTGCTGAGGAAAGGTCATTGCTCATCAGAGGTGAGCTGCTGGCCTGTTTACTGAAGCAGTAGAACAGCAACAATTTCATGACAGCCAGGCCCTGCACACATCAAATGATAGGAAACCAGTGTGTACTGTGATGAAAACCACACAATTTGGGCTTCTGAGTCCCACCAACTGCAGGGCAGAAGGCCTTTAGGGAGGGTCTGACTTTTTTCCTTTAGCTCATCTACTGTGTAGGCATGAACCAGCAGTTACCCTCTACATAAAAGGATTACCTTCTTTTCTCAGGTGGGAAAACTGGTAGGTACACAGATGAAGTACTATGCCCAGCAGCACTCAGAGGCCAGGGTCAGATCATTCAGCAAACTTGCTGTTAGTAAGCCAGTGAGGTGCCCTGCCCAGACTAAGCTTTGCTTTTCTTAATTTTTATTACTTCAGCTGCTGTTCTACAGATTGGGCCCAGAGAAGAGATATACTGAAGCCAAAATATGGTCAAAGGGCACCATAGGACCCTGTTGCAGGAACATGTCATTATTATGACCTGGATCCTTGCATTTAGTCCCCCAAGGCAGCCTTGTAGCTGAACAATGCTCCTGGATTACCAAGGCAGCGAAGCAACACGTCTCTCTAGAGTACGTACCCCCAGCCAGTATCTCTGCCCTGTCATGTGCAAGGGAGGCTGAGACCAAGCTTACCAACAGCTGACATGCTGTGAGCTCAAGTGATGCTAAACAGACACACTGTGTTGCAGAAGATCCAGCTACCTCAGTCCCAGGGCACTGAAAGGAAGTAATGCAGAGAGGAAATGAACTAATGGGCTTCAATTAAGCCAAGCCATTCATCACCCGGATAAGGAGCCAGGAAGCAAGTGAAAAGTAGGTCTCTGCAAGTATGTGGGTACCTGCTAAGATGAAGGCCAAAGATGGGCTGCTACAGAGGTTCTTGCAATTGAATTACAGGAGGTAAAGGCCTTGCAGCTAATGTCAGCTCTGTGGCTATCCATCATAAGTGCGCGCAAGAGGACCTGCTGCCTGTGACACAGTCAGATAGTTTCAGTGGCTGTTGAACAGGCAGAATCAAAGATGAACTTAGATGCACTGGTAATTTGAAATGCTTCATACTAGAGGCTGACAGCTATGCCC
The DNA here is from genome assembly GCF_929443795.1 of Astur gentilis. Classification (NCBI taxonomy): domain Eukaryota; kingdom Metazoa; phylum Chordata; class Aves; order Accipitriformes; family Accipitridae; genus Astur; species Astur gentilis. The sequence continues at coordinate 5,864,594 of NC_064884.1, forward strand.
AAGGACCTTCCTGTCCCTCCAGCAAAGCATCCCAGACCTCATCACTGCAGCCCTTTGACCCGTAGGCAGCATCTGTGCTACCTGCACCTCCTAACTCAACTTTTTCCTCAAACACAGTATTATGGGTGCCAGATGACAGTACTAGATTACTTCTCAGTGGGGTGTTAAGACTGCGATCTAAACACTAGTGCAGAGGCCTGCACCATTACTTTCAAAGAGATTCCTCCTCCTCGGTGAATGCAGACACAAGCTGGCTGCAGGATACAATAGCCATGGGCAGGCAGAGGAGGTGGTGGGGAAAAACCCTGAAGCAGGAGAAGGTGTTACTTAAGTGACATGGATGCCGAGAGAGGTGTCTGCTGAGAGCAAATTTGCATGGGGAGGCTTTAGCTTTGCAGGGCAGCATGCATTACCAGCTATGATCCTCACTGAGGTCTGTGGCTGAAAATGGTCCAGCTGGAGACAGGTGCAAGCCCCAGCGCTGACCCTGCAATGTGAACATTCTCATCTGCCCGCAAGCCAAAGGGCTCCTTCCTGACACCTCCTATCACTCCCACAGCCCGTGTGACTTGTGTGGTCTCAGAGCTCATTTTCATGACGGAGCAGGGAGCAGCTGCAAGCCTCCCTCAGCAGTAAAAGGAAGTCCTAGCACTGGCAAATTTAATTCAAATTTAAACCTCTAAATTTGGTTGCTTGCTGTGGCAGGAACCTCCTGTTTGCACTATGCAAACTGAAAATAACATGCCACCATCACTGCCCAGGGCAACAGCACAGCTAAAGTAAATGCAGACATGGGCACTGTATTTCTGCTCTAAGGGTTTGGAGGTCTGGAGACAGAACTCAGTGAAAATCCATGTATGAGCTCTGCTCCAGAGGAGCAGATGCTTTTGCCACAGTGCTTTGTAAGGAATTAGCCACCATGAGCACCGGGGTCGCTCAGGGCTAATTCTTCCATGCCTAGGGACCAAGAGGAGAGTATTATCAGTATTGCTGTAGCACCCAAACAGGAGCTAGAAACAACTGCCTTCTGCACACAGCCTGCTTGTTCTGCTAGGACGGGCCAGCTAAAGCAGCTCTGCGGCAGGTAGATGCAGCACAGGAGAGCTGGGCTAGAACATGGGCCATGCAGAATCTGCCTATTTTGATCAGCCAAGAGCTTAGATACCAGCTTGTTGAGACCTGGTTTGCGCCAACACCAAAATGACTGCTCAGAGTTATGCCTGCATTAAGGGACCCTGCAGTACATGAGAAAAGCCAGATATCTTGATATTTCTACTGTTATCAACTCTACACAAGACCTTCAAAATCTCTTCTTGGCCTACATCTGCTAATACCTCAGAGGCCACAGGCTTGAAAACTTGTAGTTAAGCTCTTCATACTTATACCACCAAGGCTCAAATAGTGCATCTGAATTATGCCAACACCTTCCCAAACTACATGCTTAGAGAGCTGCCTAGCTTTGATAGGACACTTTTTAACATATCTTTATCTTTTGCAGGGCAACACCAGCACACCGCAGTTACCATTTGTCCAAATGCCAGGTGAAGTTTTCCTCCACCAATAAATACCTTCTATGCAGGTTGGACAGTTGACACTGCCCCTGTCTCTTCTCCTCCAAAGGACACAAAGTGAGCAAAGGAGCACTGGAGCAGGGCCACCCCTCAGAGGGAGCCCAGCAGGAAAGCAATTCAAAGAGTCAAAACAGGACAGCAATAATAAAAGAAAGGCCCCTGTAATCTTGTATGAAATTCCCAAAGAGGGGAAAGAGAGGTAATTAAAGCAGTTCCCACCTCTTTTGAAAGACGTGCCCTGCAGATCCCCTTCTTTTCCCTCTGTATCTCCCAGTTTTCCATGGAGCTAGAGAGAAAGCACAAAACCAGGAGCTGACCTGTTTGTCCCTTGAGCTCCTGGGCAGGGAAAGGGGTGTGAGGCTGGAACAGAGGCAGGTACTTTTGCAGCTGTAACCCCATCCTCCTCCCAAGGGCTGTAGCAGAGCAAAGAAAAAGCAAAGGCTGGTAAAGCTAACCTTAGCCCCCCAGCCTCATACTTGAAGCTTCCCAAAACATATTTGGTTTGCTGCAGATGGAGGTCATCAGCTAGATCAGGGCAGTCTGAGGTGCTAAAAGTACTTGGACTGACACACCTGCTTCAAGACAGGATTGACTCCTGCCCTGGGTGATGCTGGAGAGAAAAAGGTTTTCATTTGCACCTGCAGAGGTTCCATTAGCTCTGTGGTTCCCAGGTGCTGCTGTTACAGTTTCTCTTTAGCCAACCCTTTTTTCTGACCACCACAGGCTCACCTTCTACGGCTGCTTACTACGGCGTCAGGAGATCCTTCACAACGGAGTTGGATTTCCACAACACAAAGCAGTTTGTCAGTGATGTCTACTCATGCCCTCTAGGGTCCAAGCCCTTCTCGTGCAATTCCTCTGCCACTCAGGGCTACTCAGCACTCCTGGACCCATATCTCACCGACCAATATGGGGATTACCGTGCTACTTCCCTCACAGCTGGTACCAGCTCCTTCTTCAGCCCTTCTTCTGTGCCCCCTCTCCTGCCATCCTTCCCTAATGACACAGCGCACTTCCTACTAGTGAGTGAGTCTGTGGTTCTCAGTCACCCAATGAAGGATTACCTGATTTAAAGCTGGGGGTTAAGTCAGGGGGACTCATATGGGAAGGATGTGGCTGTTACAGGAGGCAGCCACAGCAGAGTGCACAGCAGATGGGTCAGGGCTGAGGGGGAACGTTTTTTCTCTTTGTTGTGGTCCTCCATCTAATTGTCCCCTCTTCCTGTTGGAGACCAGCTTCTAAATTAACAACCTTCTCTGCTCCCCAAAATAACTACTCTGTTAAGCTCCTTAAGTTTCTAGAAACATCCTTGTTTGGCTCCAGGCTGTTGCCTATCCCCATCCCTGCCACTTCCCAGGAGCCAGCTCCATTCACACATCCAGGGCAGAGCTCCTGGGCCCTGCAGGGTCAGGGCTGGTCAGTCCCACTGGGAGCCTGTTCCAGGCCTCACCCACTATTGACAGCATGGATGTTTCCTTTCAACAGTTTTAACACCACATACTGCCCCAGAGCAACAGAAATCATTGTGAGTGTTCCCAGTTAGGCTTTGGGGATAGCTTGGCTTGGTGAAGCCAAGTTAGATACACCATTACCTCCAGGATAAGCTTTTATTCTTAAGGGTCTTTCTTGCCTTCTCTCCCCACTTCCATGCAGAGAGAGCCCTGGGAGCAGACCTCACCTGACAGTCTCAGCCAGTCAGATAGTGCATGCTCAGACCCTCTGCAAGCACTGCCTGCCAGCACCAGCTGCCTCTCCTCACAAGAGTCCGGAGGTGTTACCCCATACCGAAGCTCAAGTTGGACCCCAGCCATCCCTGGAGCCCAGCCCTACCCTCTGCATCCTCTTGAAGATGTCCACTACTCCCCCAGCTATGCTGCCACCTCATCCTACTCTTTCTCACCATTCCTGACTGTGGCAAATGAGCTTACCTCCAGGATGAGCCACCTCTCACCAGAGCAGTCCTTGGAGATGCCGCCCCTTCACGATAACTCTGCCTGGGCAAAAGAGGATGGAAGTCCCATCTGGGGGACTTATGAAGGCCGGAGAACTTACTGATGAGACATAAGATCTGGAGGAAAAGAAAAATGGACCATTATTGAAGCAGATTAATTATTTGTATGCTTTTTCCTAAAGCTGGTCCTTCAAACAGAGGATGCTAACAACATGCAATGCTTTATGCTCTGTTTAGAAATACAATCACTTGGATCTACCACATTTAGCTTATAGTAGTGCCTTCTAGCACCTTATGAAAGTCATTGCTCACAATCCTGCTGTGCCACAAGTAAAATACACAGCCTGAAAAATATCTGCACTCTATGGGCCTTTCCTACAAACAAGGATCTCAGGTACTTCTTTTCAGATGCTGAGAGAACAGGTTGCTCTGAACCTTAAACTACAAATACAGAGCAATGTTACCAGAAGAGATTTGGGAAGGCTGGGGAGCAAGGCAGGGGGTGGGGGAAGCCCTCCTTAATAGCACAGAGTGTGTGTAATGGTATCTGGTTAGCATAAATGTATGTCCCTAATGCTTGCACGCTGCAAACGAACATGGCATTGTCTTGGGCAACAGTTAAGGCCAGAGTAGTAAAGACATGGCGCATTTGAGCCTACAGCACAGAAGGCTACAACCGAATAAAGCTCACCATTATACACCAGGGCCTGGCAGACAGCTTAGGGTGTTGGCAGGGACTGTTGGGGCACCATCCTGCCTGCTGATCTGCATGCAAGGAACCCTCTCCATCCTTCCCACCTGCAACGCACAAAACACATGCTCCCGTTTCCCTCTTGCCCTGAGGAAAACACCGAGCTGTTCCCCCTCTTGCCTACGCCAGATCAATACAAGTGATGTGAGTCGAAGCCTTGTATCAGTGGGCATGAGGCAGACTGCTCCCAGCCCCTTGCCAAGAGACACCCACCTGGGGCTGTCACTGGCTTCAAGGCTGATCTGAAGTCCCAGTGCCAGACCGGGACCCATGGCCACTAGAGGTAGCTCTGCACACACAAACGCACAGAGGAGTCCTGTGCAACCCTCACAGATGCAGCCAATCCCGCCTGCTGCCTCCGTACCCGATGGAGGCTACCCGCTTTGCCTCATCTCGTCCCCCAGCCTGGCATCCACAGAAGCAGCAACAAAAGCCTTGCTGAGGAAGAATGGGAGCTTTCCAGGGCCTGAGAGTGTGTAGTGATGAGATGCTTTAAGGCCCTCCTTGCCTTTTCTCCTCAGATCCTGGGGCTGATGGGGCATTTGGAGCCTCCTCAGCATCCTCCCAGGGATCATAAATGGCACCAGGGTCACAGGATCGGGCCCAGAGCATCGGTTCGCGTCATGCTACCTGCAGGCACCTCTCTATGGGGGCATGTGGACTGGGAGATGCAGCACTGCACCTAGAAATGGGCAGCAATAGCAGGCCCCTGTAAGCAACACTGCAGAGAGCTGCCAAGCAGGCCAGGCCAGTCCTCTACACAAAGGCCTTTCTTTTACAGGCATACCACCTAGCACCATCCCTGGCACCCCTCATCCTGTAGCCCAGGAATGTCCCTGCACCTCGGTGCACATGCAGCAACTGTACAAGCCCCTTGCCCAGCCCACACCTGGCAGACAACACCTCCCTGGCTGTTCAGGCACCCGCAGACCATCCAGAGTATGTTCTGGCATCAAAGGATGGACTGAGTGCTCCCAGGGATCTCGGCACCTGCCCCAAAAGGGAAGGCTCTGTGCAGGCTGCCCCAGGACAGATGTCTCACCCTGACCCCACACAGCACGGCTGAGAAGCAGCTGCGAGAGCCGGAGCACCAGCAGCCCTGGTGCAACGTGCCCAGAGGAGCCCATTTATGTCTTCAGGGGCTCAGCACAGCCCCTGCTTCTACCCCGCCAGTGTCGATGTGCTCCCGGGGCAGAGGGTCAGTGCCGTCCTGGGGTCACAACCATGGGTCAGCCCCAGCCACTGGGTGAAGCTCGCCCCTGCAGCCCTGCCCAGCCACTGGCCTGCGCCCAGGCTTCCCCAGGGGCGTCTCGGGCAGAGGCCCACGGCCGGCCAGGAGCGCCCGGCTCTGGTCCTGGCTGGGCTGGATTCCCTCCCAATGCTTCCTGATTCCCCAGACTTGTTCAGACCTGCTCAGAAAAGCAAACTCCGGCGGCTCTCCGTGCCTCAAATCTCTCCTCTGCCCACCCCGTGGGCTTCGCCCTTCTTTTTGCTAGTCGGGCCCTGGAGAGACAGGGAAAGCTCAGCCCGGGGAAAGAGCCAGTGGCCAGGGCTCCTCCACATGTGTGCTAAGCTGAGCTAGGCTGCCTCCCTGTTTGGTCCGTGGGCACCACAGGCTCCTGTGAGCAGCAGGTGTGGAGCATCCTGGGGTGACGCCTGCTCAACCAGAGCTGCTCCCCTGACCATGAGCCAGGACAAAGCCAGGAGCCCCAGAGCATCTCCGGGTGTGTGCTGGTCTCCTTGCCCCGCACCCAGCCCCTGCACCCCCAAACCGGAGGCCTGCACAAGCCCGCAGCCTTGTTCCACACCACCACAGACAACACCGCCAGGCTGAATTGCTGTCCGTAGCTGCTGTTTGACAAAGTGGCGAAGCAGTCACCATCAGTTCTCTCAGCTGTACCTTCTTCAAGGGACTTGCATGGATGGGGACACCAGGGTCAGTCTGGCTGTATTTCTGTCAGGCTCTGAGGGGGAAGCAGGGACAGAAAGTTTTGAGCTGTCTTGGAAGTGTTTGACCCACTCTGGCATTTGGCTCTTAACCAAGGCAGGGTGTCTGTGAGCCTGGAAATGCTCTGAAACCCAGGAAATGCAGGAATGCCCCAAACACGGGTGCTTCATGTTTCCTTAAGGCATACAGCTCAGTCATGACTGGAGCCGAGCAGCCTGCATGCTCTGCTCTGTGGTCTCTGATTACAGAGGTAAACATTACCCCGGCTCCCGGGAGTGCCAGCTCCCCTGCACAGCACCCGCAGTCTCACTGGGCTCTACCGATGAAGCACCACCGATGCTTCAGCAGGAAGCAGCCCCAGCAACGCAAGGGCTTCAGGTCCCAAACCGCTTAGCATGGGCAGGTCTGTGTACTCCCCTGTGACGCCCCCCGCCCTGCAACTTTCCCAGCACAGCATGCTCCTTTTTGCTGCATCGCGGGGAGGGGGAGAGGGCTCATCTCCAGTGGAGCTTGTGGGAAGCATCCTTGCAGAGCCACCCTGAGCAAGGCTTGGCCTACCAGGAGCTGCAGAGGCACTCCCTCTGCACCAGGGATGGCATCACCACTGCGACCACTCCCCACAGAAATCAAGTGTATTTGTTCAACTTAAAGGAAAAGAAAAGATTCAGCTGCAACAATAGCCAAACTGAACTGCTAGTAGATTATTAACAGCCTGGCCTGCTTTCTCCTTCAGCCAGCTATTCCCAGGGCATGGCAGAGACTGCATTACCCAACGAGAAGTTTAAACGCAACCTAAAAAACCCGACTACTTCAGTATTGTATAGTGATGAAGGGCCATCCAAAAAGTGTGGCATCCTACCACACGCTGCAGCCCCACCACTTGCAGCACACAGGGCAGGCCAGCACTGAAGCAGGTAAGAAGAGAGGGGCCGATTTGTGCAGCAAGAGCAAATAGTCTGAATTAGGGGAAAACGCAGATAAACTCCAACGTAAGCCCAGCATCTGGACGGAGGGAAGGGAGTGCTGTAGAAGGAAGTGGGGTTTGGGTAGCTTCAGCTACCTGGGTGCCCAGGGCAGCCTCTTTGTTATGCCACACCCTCCCACTGCCATTTAGGCCCTAAAACCTTAGTATTTAGCCTTAAAACATGAAAAAATGTGCAAAACGCAACTCAGTCCCTTGCAGAGTCCTCTCTGCAGGTAGCAGATGAAATATGAGAGGGCTGGAGCGCAGCCTGTGTGTCTGAGGGGAAAATACTGAGCCGATTTCAAGGCATCTGCTTCGTTCAGGGAAAGATGGATAAAACCCTGCAAATGTCCCAAAAGCAAAGGGTGGGGAGGGTGGCCTCGCCAAATCTTGTTCCCCCAGACCCTCTGCTAGATGGGGATGTGCTCACTTTCACAAAAAGATAGCCCATTTTGTGGAGCCTTTGAATATTCAAATTGAAAGTATCGCGCAATCATTGATTGTCAAATCATTGGTTTCTAGAGGTTTTAAATACTTGGCATTAGGAGAGAAAAACTCAAACTTATACCCGTAGGGATAAAACAATAATATTGTCGGGATCCACCTGGCATTGCCACCGGGCAAGCAGGTCCCTTGGCCCCCAAATTTCAAGCCTGTTTCCTCTTGCCCCCTTCACCTGCTCTGGGGCCGGGGCCAGGGCCACTGCTCCCGCCGCACCGGGCGCCCGGCAAGGTGCTGCCCGCTCCTGCTCAGGATGTCCGGTAAGCCCTGCCGCGACCCCCACCCCCTCACCCCCCCGCCACCCCGTTTTGGGTCTGTTTCGGGGTTCGCCGGCGTCATTTCGCGAGTGAGGCAATCTCGCCTCCCAAGCGAGGAGGAACCGGGGAGGGCGGGGAGGAGGGAAGGAGGAGGCAGGGAAGGGATCCTGCCCGCCAAGTGCCAGCCCCGGCCGGGCGCGGGGCCGCCGCGGGGCCGGGGCGCAGCGGAGCGCAGCGGGCAGGGCCGGCCCGGCCGGGCGGCAGCGGCCGGCGGGGGGAGCCGGGGCGCCGCAGCACCGGCCCCGGGCCGGCCCGGAGCCGCTCGCCCTCCGGCGCCCGACCCCGTGGCTCCCGGCGGGGAAGCGCTGCCTTCCCGAGCCCCTGCGGCGGGGTGGGAGATGCGGCCCCCGCACCCTTGCCCCCCTCCTCTTTGTGCCCCCCCCCGCACGGTCTGCCCTCACCGCGCTGCTCTTGACCCCCCGCCCGCCCTGAGCGCCCTGCTCCCCGACCCCGAGTCCGCCCTGACCCCCAGCCTGCCCTTGTCACCCCGCTCCCGATCCCCAGCCTGCCCTGACCGCCCCGTTGCCTGACCCCCAGCCCGCCCTCACCACCCTGCTCCTTGACCCCCAGCCCCAGCTTCATCACCCTGCCCCTTCCACCCACAGCCCGGCCAGTTCGGGAGAGCTGGCCATGGTAGACCTGCTCTCAACGCTTTAGCTGCACGCAGACCACGTTGGGGCCTCGGGGTGCTAGAAAAGCAGGATCCTTGGGGCACAATGCTCTGCCACGGGAGCTGGGGGTGGGGGCTGCCTGACAGCCAGCCCCTGGGTTATAGATGTGTCCATACCTCCATACCTAGTTTAAGTAAGTTGCTTGTAGTGTAGTCCCTAGCCCTGTCCGGCTACCTGCGCAGACTAGAGCTAAGAGGCTGCACGCAGCATGAACCCAAACTTGCAGAAGGGGCTGCTAGCTCAGGGCCCTTCCTGGCTATAGGGAGGCCAGGTAACAGGGAGTTTTCATTAAATTCAGCCCTTTCCTCCCCTCATTTTCCCCACCTTCAATTTGTTGAACAGAAACAAAACATAAAAATATGAGATGAATAATCCCCAGCTGCTGAGAGCACAGCTCAGCAAACTCCCCTCGAGGCAGACCCGGCTCAGCCTGCCACCTTTGTGGAGGGACCTGTATGCCTGTTACAGCATGTCCTCAACCAGAGCACCAAGGGGGCAGCAGGATGGCAGGTGGGCAGACAGGAGGGTGAAGATGCTGTACAGCCATCAGCAATGGGGAAGAGGTTATAGCAGAAGAGGACAGTGCCTACAGTGTAGGATTCCTTGGGTATGCGGGCAGGGAACCTGCAACCAGCTGCCTCCACTGTGGGATGAGATGACAATAGGGTTCATAGGATCTGCTACTAGATGAAAATAACAGCAGAAAGTTAGGACAGAAACAGAACTGCCAGAGGCTTTAAGTATTTTACCATGAGAACAGCAAGTAAAAGTGGTTTTTCAGGCTAGGTAAATTCTTTACCATTTCCTGTACTAAAAATCCCTCATCAGGTAGTGACTGATGATTGCTGATTGGTTTTGGCTGGATGAAAGACATTCTAAATGCTTCTTTGAAATAAAGGGGAGTTGTACAAAATGAGCAAAATAAAGAGATCATCTAGGCTTTGCAAGAAGTGATTCATGAAAGCAGTCATTTTATTTGTGTTTTGTTTAGCGCTCTGAATAACTGCCCACATATTTTCATTGCTTTATTCCTGGTCTTCATCTGCCAGATGAAGCGCTTCCCACATTTATTTTCAGGTCCTAATAGTGGCAAATATGATAGGAATTTAAATAAATTCAACAGTAGCACCAGATGGAGCTTGGTATTAGGACACCTGGGGGGGGGGGGGGGGGGGAAGAAGGAGATAGAAAAGAATAAAACATGTATGACTGCTAAATATAATCAACACCAACTTTTTTATAAATGTCTGCTTGTCACAGCTTGAACAGCAGGTATTAAAGAGGGCTATAAACTGTGATTACAAGTGACTTAATGGTGACCAGTTAATCATGTTAACTCTAAGTCGACTCCTCATAGAGCAAGCCTGAAAACACGCTGGATTTGCCGTATGCTCTGAAAGTCTCCCATCTTGTAAAGTGTTTTCCCACAAATTCTTTCAGGAAAGCCCAAGGTGTATCAAGGTGTTAGAGTAAAGATTACAGTTAAGGAGTTACTGCAGCAGAGAAGAGCACAACAAGCAGCAAGCGGTGCAGCAGTAAGTAAAAATCTTTTGGTGTCTGCTTCTTTTGGTGTCTCTTAATCTTTTTCACCAAGACTGTAATCTCTGGGCCAAGGAGACTGCCAAAGTCTGAGTGTAGCAGGCTGGTCAGGATGGGGGAGAAGAACCTTCAGCCAGGGTAACTGCAGCAGTGATCTACACAAGTGATGGTTCTGAGCCATTAGTGCAGGGAGAAAACAGCTGGTGCTTCAGAAATGCAACTCACTCTGGGATAGAAGGTCCACATGGACAAATTTCAGTTCCACTTACAGTTACCACTCCAGTATCATTATGCTGGATGAGCAAGGCAGGCCATGGTCCCTGCCCCCCCTTTAAAATGTGGCCTGGCCGGGCTGAAGCACGGACCAAACTGTTCTGCAGCATCAGGTGAAGCGTATGCCCAGGGCATGCCTTCAACCTGACGCGTGCAGCTTTGAGGATCAACCAGTGCAAAGCTCTGCCACACTAAAGCTCCCCTAAGCCCCTCCTTTTCCACAAGTCTCAGCCCACCAGGAAGCTGCTTTCAACTACCCCTTAGCCCTGGAGGCTTTCTCTTGTCCCGGCAGGAAATGAAGGCACCAGAGAGGTACAGTGCCTCCAGCAGCTCCCAGGCAGTGGAGAGAGTTTGGGAATTTGGGACTTAGCAACAGCCCCAGATTTTGGTTAGCAGAAAGGTAGAAAACAAGGCATGGGCAAAGACCTCTTAAGCAGGGCTCCCTCTTGCTCCGTTAGGGCTCCTTAGCGTAATAATCAAGTGTGCTTGACTGAACTCAGGTCTCCAATGTTTTTCAGTACTCCTAGCCCCATCCCTTCTAAAGGAGGGGATGGAGATCTGTATGTGTGCTCACACACTTGTACACCCCCTCTCTCACTGGCTCTTCCAGTCTTTGTAGGAGTCCTCTAGCTCCAGCCACTCTAGGGATTTGCATAAAGAGGTTGGTAAATCATTACTTCTTCCTGGTTCACGACATTACAGCTTTGGATGGTTTTCAGATTTCATCTCCCACCTCCTGTACCTCGTTGCAGCTGATTGCACAAAAAGCTGATCAGCCTGCAAGCCACAGGCAGAGAGGCCTGGGTGAAGAGTGCACAAAACTGCTGGGCTTTGGAAATGCTGGGTCATTCCTCCCCTCCAGCCCTAATGGTAGCTGCCTCTTCATCGCAGCCAGGCATCACAGGGCTGCGTGGAACTGGTTTTCGCTTCCCACAGTGAGTTTACACAGCGCTTGTTTTGCCCACACAGGAAAAAGTTAAAAGTGGCAGTGCAGGAGGTTACCTTTGTGATCTGCAAAAGTTACATGTTGTCCTGGGCAGCCCCCAGAGGTTTAGGCTGGCAGGATAAGCTGCCTCTGTGCACTGAAAAAAGCCGAACCCGAAAACTTCTGCTGCCAGTGGTATGGCTCTGTCTGCCTTGTTACACATCTGCAGCCAAAGAGAAGAGGGGTAGTCCTACAGGCACTTTCAGCCTGAGAGGAGTTTGAATAAAGGAAGTGGAAGTCTGTATGAATTAAAACAGAGGAAAAACCCCCAGTATTTGTATTTGCAGAGCAAAATCCTGGCCCCAAACAACAAGCATCAAAACTTCCATTGCTTTTGGGCTGGATTTCTCACCTCCAGCAGGTCAGGTTTCTAGAACAGATTGATCTGTCCACTTCAGCTTCCAACATCCCTTAGAAAATGAGACTGTCTATTTTCATAGAGGCACGTAGCTGTGTTAGAGCAGGGAGCAATGTCAGAGCCGGTTCTCAAGTGACATCAACACCAAGCTCAGCGACCCAGTCTGATGCCCAGCCACTGGGATACCTGCAATTGTCTTTAGTCCTTTAGTTTCAAGAGTTATCGCTACAATTTGTTAATTACTCATGCTCAATCATAATTATCCCTACAAATTCTTTGGAATCCCTCCACTGTGGAATTCATGGTCCTAGAAATTAAAACATTCATTTCAAAAGCAGTCACAACTCTGCGGAATTAACAGTAATAATGCAGTAGGAAAAGCACACTAGCAAGGTGCTGTATCAAGCAAGGGCTTTACACCAGGTTGGTGTTTTGCTCCTCCAGTGCCATTATAGGCTCAGGGAAAAATCACGTTTTGCACATGAATCTCGTTCTGTCAATGCTAGGGAACTTTTCACGTCACAGCCATGAGGTAAATAAGGTTTACATAAATAGATTGAAGCGAAATCCTGGCTTACCTCAGCATGTAGAAAAACACTCCCCTGTGTTACAGTATCTACAATTCCTTTTCTCTCCTTCTCTTTGGTCAGGTTTCTTGGGGCAGCAGCAGCATCCAGTTTTCAGATTCTGTGTCTCCTCCTCAGCCAGGTTGGTACAAAGCCCATCCCCATGTCCCTTCCTACCCCTTTCCCAATTTTTCCCTTAGCCCAGAGTCTTTCCAGCCCTTGGTTGAGGCAGGCACTACCAGATAACGGGCAATGCAGCTAATCAGCACTTGAAAGGAGTCCACAAAATGTGGATGAGGATGCTGTGAGGCCAGCAGGCTACATATTACCCCTTTCAGGAGCACGCTCACATGCTCTTATTTGTGCAGTTTATTTTTTCCACAGCAAGGAGCAAGATCCCCTTCAGGAAGGGATGTTCATCCCCTAGGGGATAACACTGCTGGCAGCACCTTCTCCAGGCTACAGTCTGTGGGTCCAATTGGAGCTCGAGGGTCAGATTGCCCTGAAGCACTTTGTTGTGTTCTCACTCTCCTGGCAGCACCCATAGGAGTGAGAGTACTGTCAGGTTTTCAGCAACACAAAGAGTTTCTTCCTCCTGTATGTGAATATCCAAGGAAAGGGGGAAGGGGTTGGGGTAATAGCACTTTGGGCTCACAGATCCTTCAATTATTCTCCAGCCAAAGCAGAGAGACCTAAAAGGTTGGGCAGGTGTGAATATATACATTGTATGGACAAGGAAATTATTAAATTGTCAATATTTGGGAATCAATTTGCTTATGTTAATACAGAAATGTGAGACATACCAGAGCTTTTTCAGGCTGGGAAGTCTCCATCTGTTTATGTAATTTGGGTGCTTTTCTCTTCCTCCCCACATCCAGCTAAACACTGCCACCTTGAACCTGCAAACGGTTATGACTCTGAGTGACTCTCTACCCACATGCAGTTCCACTGTCTTCAGACCTGTGCTCCTCCATGGGCCAGGGCTTTGATTTTAACCATATTTGAACCCAGCATGAGAAGATAATAATTCTGAAAAGTCAGATCTGCTGTGAGCTTTCATACCCCCAGAAAGCATGTTGCGGTACAGTGAGAGTCTGGCCCTACAGCTTTCTAGGAGCTCACACTTTTGCCAGTAACACTACGTGGGCGCGATGCCATGCTATCGCTGACTTGCTCTATTTTGTCTGTTCAGAAGTTTGTCTCCTGTCTGACTGTTTGGAGGATTAAAGAGCAAATTATTCTTCTGTTATCCCCTTCTTCCTGCAGATATAGCTACCCTGCATCTGGAGACTAGGTGAGGCAATGGCACAAGCCATCTGCCAAGATGTGAAGCATAAATCAAGTAAACAGTTGACATTTGAAGGGAGGCCAGAGGGTCAAGAGTCTGAGGGGGTTTCCAGCTAGATCCCTGTCCAAAATGGCTGGAGCCAGAAGAGTTTCCAGCCATATTTAAAGAGCTTTGGAGCTTTCCAAGGCGATTAAAGTTCCCCGAGTTATTTGCATGCTTTTGAGCATCTTCCTCCTGGTGTCTGCTTCCCTAGAAAATTCACTCTGAACTTGAAGGACTTTTTTCCTTGTCTAAATCCATAGGGCTACTGAACATATGAGAGTACTGAAACCTGACCTGGGCCAACATCTGCCCTTTGTGAAGACAGATACTGAATAATCTGCTACTGTCTGGTTTACCTTTTCTCCTAGATCCCATCTCTTCTGTTCCCAACTATTGTCCATCATGGCAGTTCTCAAATTGCCTCTCCTGTGAAGAAAGCCCTAGCTATTTGGAGCAGCTGGTAGATTCCTGTCTTCAGACAGATGTTCCATTAGACCCAGCCTTCAGCGCTTTCCAGCCATCCTCGCTCTACACTTCAGACACCTTCCAGCCAGTCCCCTTCTGCTTTAACCAGGGCCTGGTAAGCTTTGTGTCCCAGGGGACCAGCCACAGGTGCACTCAGAGGGAAGATGGGGAAGGGAGTCACATCCTGGGGCAGAATGGCAGCAAACTGATTTGGAAATGTGGCTGCTTTTAGGGGTATGGGGTACAGCCGCAGCAATGCAGGCTGCTTGTGTGGACTTCTGCACGGTTTCCCATTGGGAGCAGAGGACAGGGAGGCCCAGCCAAACCTAGAAGGAAGCTGCAGAATAGGGAATGTCCCTTCTACAGATCCTGTAGATTTTCTGCAAAGAATAGCCCAGTTCCCACTACTGGTTGTCTAACTTGCAGAGAAGCTCCCTATTAACACTAATGGCACAGGAACTGTCTCTTGGGTTTAGGCCCCCAAGGGCCAAACTATCTCCCTGAGTAGCCAGACCCTCCTGAGAAAGGCAATGGCATGGAAATTCTGGCTTCTGTCCACATTTCCCCAAATGACACCCTGAAAAATCCTGTTGGGTTTTTTTTTTCTCTCAAACTCTAGGCTGCCGGATCCCCCAGTTCAGCTGATCTGCCCAGTCCATTAAACTATAGCTGCTCTCCTCCTCAGCTATCTCCTTTCACCCCGCTGACCCACAGCCCACCCTCTGCTCTGGACACCAAGACCTACACCTACCCTGCGGAGGAGTGGTCCTGCCATACTCCCTCCCCATACACCACCTCAGCCTGCTGCTGCACAGCCTGTGGCTCCCAGCATGAGGACAACAGGGTCCCACAGTACTTCCCCTGCCCCAGCACGGACTGCATGGACTACCTACCACCCATGGGCATGGCCGATGACTTCTTCAGAAGGGATAGGAACTGTGACATCTGCTATAGCTAATGGGGACTGTGGTTTTACACATCCACTGTATACAAATCAGATTAATTGCCCATGAACTATGCAAAGTTGTGCTGCCTCACACAGTCCAGTTTATTCTTCACTACTCACACATTTTCTACGTGATGCTGTCACTACATTATTCCTCTTGTCTTGTATGGTCAAGGGTGTTTTGTTGTTGTGGTGGTGGTTTGATTTTTGGTGTGGTTTTTTTTTCCTGTTTGTTTTTTGTTGTTGTTGTTTTTAAAAGAAATCCCAAGCTGCCTTATCAAACACATGTCATTAAGCCAGTTCTTTTTGATACAAATAAATAATTTGGTATGCATGCTGAAGCCTGTTTATTATTCATGTGCTAAATGTCAGTGCTTTTCCCTTCTGCTAATGATCCAGGATCCTGGCCCTGTTCTCACAAAGGTAAGGAAGAGACGCTCTCAGCAACCTACACAAGAAGCAATTACCCAGCAGTATGAAAGGTCTCACTTAACCCTTCCAGCAGATAAAAAATCTATACAAATTTCAGCACTCAACCCAGTATCCACAGAGAAAGCTGTGCAGCACCCTGCTCTGAGATGGATCTGAAACTTCTTAGCCACTGCTTCTGCTCAGGCTGCTGTGATGATACTCTCTAGTGGTTCTTGCAGCAAAGGAAAAGCACTGTTTTCCATACAAGCTCAGGGCTTAGCCCATGGGTCATGTACTAGGAATGCCCCTCAGGCCTGCACAGAGGTTGAATCCAGTGCCAAACTTCTCAACACCAGCTTCTCTGTGAAGGCAGTGTTTCAGTGACAGGCTGATGTAGTTTGGCAGCCCTTTGTATAGTTTGGTCTGTTGATGTCAGGTTTTCTGCACCTTTCAGCATAATCAACTGAACAGGACCTAAATGATTTTTTTTTTCATTAGATAATGGGAAAGTTATCATACGTGAGGATTCCCTGTTTCCTGCATAAACCCAGACCTTTCTAAGACTGTGTCTCACCTCCTTTTAATAGCACTTGGTGAGGCAGACTGCCAAGCCACCAGTTTCTCAGCTGAGCACCCAGACTGGAAAGAAAGAAGCACCTCTCCATATTAAATCCAACATAGATGAAAAACACTAACTACACCCCTGTGAAGACAATACATACTAGCTGTATGCTCACCTTCTCCTCCAGACACTTCTACAGTTAACCAAAAAAGCTTTCCTCTCCCAGAGCTGAAATTACCCATGTGGCTGAGGATGCAACAGACGCACATATCTGGCTGGCAAATAAGGAGGTTTCCTTCGTTCTACCAAAAGAACCAAACCAATATTCCTCACCCTGTGATATCTATGAAGAACTAAGAGTTAAATTTTTTTTTAATGAGACTTAAAAAAAAAAATTATATAATGTCAGTTATTTCAACCTCCTATCCCTGCCTTCATCAGAAAACAGAGCTTTTACCTCCCATGCAGCTTCCAGGGTTCTCTTCACTTTAAGTTCTATACGAGTTTAAAATGGCATTTTTTCCATGTCCAGTCCAGGTCCCTGGACGGGATATTTCGTTTTTGCCATGCTAGACAAGGAAATTACACAGAGATAATTGTACCTTTCCAACATCCGGTTCCTTTACCTTACATAAGGTAGCAGCTTTTTTTCCAAAACTTGCTTTAAAATCCTTTGACAACTTTAAATAATATCTTCCTCTCTCCCCTGTTGTTACCTGATGAATCTCAGAGTTGGCCTAAGTGATAAATGCATTTGGTCACAGAAAGCTTATAAATAGGAGTTAACAGCTGTATCTTTGCTGCAGTTAAAGGTATGATTACCCCTGTGCAGAGCCACTCTATTAGGTGTCATTTTAGTAGTGCTGGCAGGTGCTTCAGCCCCTGAGTGTTGTCTCGGGACACTGGAGGGTTACACTTCTACTGCCCCAGCCTGCTCCACAGCTTGCTTACTGCTGGCTACTCCTGCCTCCTGCTTAAGGAGTGGGTACACCTTTAGCCACATGTCAAAGCCCCTTATCACCAACATGAAAGAGCCACAAGAAGGTACGGTTGAGGCAAGATATTTGAGACTTCTAGTGGAAATGGGGTGACCACATCCTACCAATGGGTTGGCAACATTGGCCTGAGCTTAACAGAGCTGATATGAGGTGTTCTCATATAGAAAAGGAAAGAGCATGTGAAAATGGTAATTAAGCATTCAACAAGGAGAGTGCTCATATTAACACATCTTACAGCAAGGTTAATAGTATCCCAGCCTACACAACAGTGCCAGCAAGGAAGTCAAGTGTTACAGTCTAACAACACATCTCTCACCTCCACATCAGGCAGATATCTAAATCTGATACATTATCAGCAGGGTGCACATTTATCAGTATGTTGTGGCAGAGATGTGTACAGCTATCAGTGGTTACACTGCATCTCCAGAAAGGACTGCTCTGTACAAAGACTGTGGTGTGCAGTGGAGAGGTTGTGCCCATCATTGAACCTGTGTCTGCTGTTTAAGCATGACCCCTTAGGAATGGCAGTGTGAGTATGAGTACTACAAACCACCCTACATCCCATTCTTATTCCTGCTGCTCAGATGTTGCCTGACCCAGGCAAAAAAAGCACTCCTCTAGTGGGGGGAGCTGTCTCTTGAAGGGCTGGCCTGGTCTTACCACTAAGCTTCCATACTTCCAGGGCTCACAGGTGGCTGAGGTCCTGAGAGCGTAGCATGCAGTGTGTTCATAAAGATAGCAGATATTTAACAGCTATTGGTCTGATGCTGCATGGGACCAGCTGCTCTGATATTATCAGCTGCTCTGGTGGGACAAGGATATTTCCAGCAAAATGTTTCTATGCACCAGGGTCTCTGGACCCTAACAGCTTCCATTAAGTAAGTAGCACTGTCCTCCATCCCTTGCAGCCTCTTTGTATTTCTCTGCTGCCCTTTCTCCAGTTGTTTTGCAATCCCCCATGCCAGGGACAGGAAACATGTTTTAGACACCGTTCCCCATCTCCATGTCTCCAACTCCAGGTGACATCTGCAGTGCAAGTAAAAGGTTGCTGACTGTTGACACAAGACAGGAAAAAAAAAAAAAAACAACAGAGGGGACTATTCAAAGGTTGATTGTGCATTTTCTGGCTATGAGGAACTCATTCTTTCCCCCCTTTATCTCTCCCCCCCTTCCCCCCCCAAAAAAAGGCGGAGCGCTTAAAGAAAAGTAGCTTGGGTCATATCTCCAACAGAGCTGGCATAGCACTACTGAAACGCTGGCATTTGATCGGTCCCTGCCAGGTGAAGCTCTGCCAGCCTATATAAATATGTGTCTACACAAAAGTGAGGATCACCCCATTCTTACAAAAGACATGAATAACTCCAGAAGTAAACTGTAGTTATAGAGAAAATAAAAGGTTCTTATTTTCAGGTTCTTTACCAGTTGCACAGAGTATTTGATCAAAAAGTTTTCCTTGCCAACCGACTGGTGACTTTTCTATGGTGCCACTTCAGAACATTTGTTTGGTGATAACAAGCCTTTGTTATTGGCAACTTATCCAAAGCCACAGGTAGGAAGAGATAAACTGTGCAAATAAAGGGGTATCACACACTGCCAGTACTGCTGTTATAAAAGGTACATTTCCCCCGAAACAGTCATAAAAAAATCAGGGCTTAACTGTGAACTAAGATACTGCTTAAATCATTGAAATTCACCCCAGAAGACTTAACACTCAGGCCATCTTTGAGCCTTAAAAGGGATTTTCTTGATACATAGGCCAGGAACTGTCTGCCTTGACAGGGAAAAGGGAAGGTGCTTTACATGCGTGGGGAAGCAGCAGCCTCCAACTCTCTCTGTCTTGGATCCAGTCCAAGACAATATGAACAGCTTGTTGATTGTGGCTGGCTTCAGAGCAGGCCTCTTATGTATGAGCTTTGGGAAGCTGAACACAGATGAGCCTCTAGAGAGAACGAATCCTTCCTGGATTGGTCACAGGTTCTTCCCTCTCCAAATCTCAACTATCAACTCTGAGTAACACAGGCTGCAAGAGTGATGCTTTGAATGAAGCCACAGCCATCCCTTCCCAAACCGATATTTTCCCTGATATTCTGGAGATGGTGATGTTTACAGATGGCAAGTCACTGATGACATTTCTCTGTACTAAACATCCAACAGCAGGCAGATGAAACAATAAAGAGATAAGCCACTCCAGAAAACAGCTCATGTATTTTTTTCACTTGCTGCAAAAGAACTTCTGTCGTCTCATACACATTTCTAGATGGCAAAAAACTTTTTACATTCTCCCTAATGCATCGCATATTGGTCACAGTTTTACAGTTTTGTTGCTAACAAGTTAAAGAAACAGATATTTTATTGACCATTTTGTCTTGACACACCATACTAACTCACCAATGCAGTTATCACTCAATTCAGGGCTTGTTATAACATCCCTTCAAAGTAAGAAAGCACATGCTTTTGCTGGCCTGTGCCCAGATATATGCAAATTTATGCAAACATATGCAAATACATGTCTGCTTTTTTGTCAGCAGATGTTGACAGGTTTGTAGATATGATGTAGTGAGAAGCAATAGCAAAACAGCAGAGAGGAAGGCTGAGAAAGTCGAGAAGATCTCTGCATTTCTTAAGAGCTTTTGTTCAAGTCTGCTAAACAGTTGTTTAAACAGTCCAGGTCTGCAAGGCTGACAAGTGCTTTAGAAAACCCCATCCCATTTGAGTTAGTCAGTGAGTGATCAAGGAAGTTACTGTGGTGATTTAAGATATTTGCCCTTCATCTTATTGTTCAGTCCTGTTAGAAAAAATAACTTGTGCAACATTAAGAAATCAGCAAACTCTAATTCAGAATGTATACCAAGATGAGACACCCTCTGTGAAAGGGTTGTCAAAACATGGCTTTCACTCCCTTCAGGCATCTACCTTCAATCCTATTGACCTGGCAGAGACACTGTTGCCAGCTGATTGCACAGCAATTCACAAATCATTTCACAGAAAGAATAAGAAGAATCTATCAAAATGCCCCCTTAGATTAAGAACGGGAACAGGAGAGCATGTACCACATTGCACTCTGACCCTGCTGTGTGCAGGCCTACACGGCTCAAAGGTTTTCTACCCTGTCTGTGTAAAAGCTGTTGAAGACCCAAAGGAAGCCTCTGTCTCCTACACAGGCATTAGCTCAGGTAGAGGGTTGAGCTCCCCACTCTGGGGTGCTTCCAGAGCTATTCTTTGCCATCAGAGCTGGAAACTTGGATTGGATCAGATGTCTCGAAGAGGAATCCCTTCACTGGGAAGTACTCAGGAGCCACAGGAACCCGTGCTGCTGAGAACCTGCCCCATGTACTTGCTCTTACAAGCATCTGTTTTCTTTTCTTGGGGTGGGGTGAGAGACTGTGGCAATGGACAGCTGCTTCAGCTTTCTTCCGCAAAGTGCTAAGAAATGGGGTAGCAGTAGCTTGCAGGAACTCTCACTTGGACCTCTTGAGTTCGGATGTCCGTTCACTCGGATGAAATACAGCCATGGATGACTCCTCAGGCTGACTTGACCTCTTCCATCCAGTCTTTTCCCTCCCCTCAGGTTGCTGCATTCCCAGGCTAGCAGGAACAATGGAGGTAATTGTCCATCACAAAGGCTTCAGCATTTCAACCAGTACCTCTGTACAGGATCTAATAAGAGGCACAGTTTGAGCAAGTCTTCAAGCAGTATTTCTCAACCTTTTATAACCAAACTACCATCTTGTGTTCCGTCACCACCGTGGGTTTCAGTGGCCACCAAATCAAAGGTTGGCTGTACTTCAAACATTCGCTTATTTATGCAACAGCCATTTGTTTTGCTGGCTTCCTTGCTTGTAAGCAATGCTTGAGGTTTATTAGTATTCTTTGTTAACAAAAGAAAGTTTTCAACCATTTGAAAGCTCATCTTCTGATATCTTACATGCTACACATGGTCCACAGCTTGAGAATCACTGCATCCCACCCTGGTTTAAGGACTCAAGGAGCAGGGACGTGTGGCTTAACCATCCTCACAGTTTTGCTAAGAGGCCTTGTGCAATCAGCAAGCTGAAGTTGAAGCCATTCCAGAAATTGCGGGCAACCTAGGATCTGGCATTTCGGTGACAGGAAATGAATGCAGATGCAACTTTCCCTTTCTTCAGCAGATGCCTAACCTGCCAAAAAATGTAGAAGTTCATAATGTACCACCTGAAACTGTGCATGCAGACACCCCAATACATACATACACACACTTGTATACATGTATACGTGTAACTAAATACACATAAAAACATACCAGAGACTACAATGAGCTCCAGGAGCCTTTTCATACCTGTAGGCATGAAACTTGATCATTTCTTGAGATTTGCTGTCATTATGAAAGAACTACACATTGATACCTCCCCAGATATATTTGGAGTACCAGCTAATGCCTGCTTTGTGCTCCTCAATTACAGATTTACTGAAGTGAGGAACCCCCAAGCCTACACCACTGCTACGTCAGACCCATGTCATATGACTTGTCCTCATTGTTCCCCTGGTAAGGACAAGACAGCTGTGGTGTGCACAGATGTGTTAGGAAGCAGCAGCAATGCAGATCATGTACCTGATCCCCAGCTTTTCCAGAAGGAGCCATGTGGATTGGCTGATCGTTGTCTAAGTTTCGGATGCTTGGGTCTGCCCCATGGTCAAGGAGCAACTGGATGATTTCTTTCTGGTTCTTGTCACAAGGCAATGCAGCTGCCATATGCAAAGCTGTGTTGCCATGTGCCTAATTCAGTGGAAGAAAAAGAAAAAGAAGAAGAAGAAAATGAAAAAAAAAGAAAGAAAGAAAAAGAGAAACCTCCTGATAAGCTGTGCCACCTACTCAGAATTGTCCTAGAAATGGAGACTTGTGAAACGAGAGCTAAAGAAGGCTCACATGATTACTTACCAGGAGGTAAGGGAGTATCCCTGCTCTATTTCTCTCAGGTATGGTTACTCATGCAGGAAATTTGTGGATTTCGATTTTTTTCTCTCTGGTAGAGCACTACAAATTGAGGGGCTTTGATGCTTTGCGTACAGCTAACAAATAGTCCTGTATCGGCAACATTCCTAATCACTCTGCAAACCCCTGCTAAATTGTACCTTCATGTAAGCAGAGACCTGATGAGTTATTTGAAAAAGAGAAGGATAGAGGCCATATAACATGCATACTTATCCAGGAGAAACAGTAGGAACTATTTCACTGTGATACATTTAAGTCAGTCTAGGGGACACAAAACACATTATACCATGTTACCTATCACACATGGGCTATGCAAAGATCGACAATAGCAAACCCATTTGTACTCCACACATCTCCACTACTCGCTTTTACAATCACTTGCAAGTGCCAGAAGGTTGCAAAGAGACCTTGACACAAGTGAAAGCCAGACCCAATAGTGTGTAGGCTATACATGAAGCTCAGACTGATCTCTTGGATACCAGGCATCTTTGACTGTGCAAGTCCTCCCACGTCACCAAATTCATGGCATTAAAAGGAGGTGCTTTGAAAGACACCAAGCCGTCCTGGTGGTCCAGCCAAGCCAGAGGTCTAGGAGGCCCTGTCCCTCAATGACTTTGTGTACCATGGACCAAACAGGGCTGCAGGTGGCTTGCCTCTGCAGCAGACAAAACAAATCATGCCGGGCTCCAAACCTTCTCCTGGTTCCTTCCCAGAGTGCTGAAGGTAGTGTTTGGCTTTGTTTTCATGGTGCTGACATTAAGCAGAGTCCTGAGGTCAAGGGCCTACTTAAGCATATATTGACTCTAGCTTTTTCAGTAACAGGATTTGCACAGAAACAATAGACAAAATTTGTTGTGAAGCCACGGGGGGGCGCAGGACGGAGCATGCTGCAATTTGTCGCAGAAAAGCTCTGGTATTACCAGACCGCGTAGAAATCTGTGCCCCTGCCTAGTCAGGTATGACTGGTAACGGTTTTAAATGAGAAAAACCTAATAAGCAGATGCATAAGGCAAAGCATTTTTAATCTGCAAGAAGTCTCACTTAGGCAGCTGTATATTTTTTCTCTTGGAAATGATCATACATTTGTCATGAATTTGGAATGGTTGGACACAAACTGCAATGTGTATTACTACTCCAGTTGTTAAATGGAATATATATGATTTTCAGGTCTTATTTCCCACTGAGACATAAGGGACATTGAAGCACAAAACAAAATAACAAAATCTTAACAGCTATTCTCAGACAAGACATTTTTTTACAAGCCCTGAACATGCAGATCCTTGTCAATTTTATCATCCCATACAGTCAAGGGATAGTTACAGGCTCTTTATAGAACTTCTTGTTAAAATGGAAACATCTGCATTTGTTTGCTGCACCTTTGTGGCAGGAGCACTTGATAGCTTCCAAATCCAGGCATGGGGCTAAGAAAACAAGGCAATCTGACAATGCCTGATCTTGAAGCCTCCCATTGAATTTAGTAGGGCTTGTGGAGACAATGGTCCAGAGCACCGAAACATGGGCTCTAGGAATCCTTCAGGTGAAAAATACCGCAAAGGCCTCAATGCTTTTCTCATTGTGAAATCCACAGGGAAATGGATTTGGAATGAAACAACCACAGTAAGCAGTGGGTGAGACAGGGAAGCCAAAAGATGAACTCCAGCATACCCATCTTTTTGTCTTCTTCACACTTGGAAGAACTAAAAAAACGGAATGGGTATCAGACAACCTTGCCATCATATCTGTAACTGTCCCAGACAGCTCACTAACAAGACTGAAGACTCCCAGTGATCCTATCACAGTAGGAAGCTCTCACAGGATTGTGATCAAGAGACAACAGCAGACTCCCATGGACAAGCTAGCACCTGCCTAATGGGTCTTAAAAGATACAGAAAGAATGTAATGAAAAGGCAGTGTAAAGCCCTTTACTGTACAGAAAGACAGAAACTCAGTGTTGTTACCCACATACACAAAGCAAAACGCATTTCCTCCAATACAACAGAAATCTGTAGGGGAAAAAAAACTGTGAAACTGTCCAGTATCTGCTTCCCAAGTGAGCAACTGAGTTGATAGAAAACAGTCAATTCCTTTCTGATGGACACAAGCATGCTCTAGGGAGTACAAACAAGGCTAAAAGACTGAAATGATGAAATGAAAAGCTAATGCACTGACCCTCTCAAAACAGGGAGCCCTAACCTTGTCCTCCCCTCCCTCTGTCCTTTACTGCTCAAGGGTACCCTTCTGCAGAAGGACCCAGAGTCACCCACTTAGTCCTGCTGAGAGAGGACAGCTAGTCAAGAGCCAAAGCTCTGGCTGATGGTGCAGAGTGATGTCTCAGCTAAGGCACAGGAATGTCAGGATTTTTGCTTAGGAGGATGGGTGAAGCTGATACATCTGCAAGATAGTGTCACTGCTTGGCATCTGCTCAGAGGTGAAGTATGGGGCAGAAAGGGGATGGGTGACACAACAGCAGCACTGGAAAGTTTTCTAGCTTGCTTTATTCAACCTAGGAATGGCTCTGCCTCTAGAAACCCTGCACTGAGGAACCAATGTTAGCAAAACTTCAGCTCAGGAAGCAGGGTTGCATAGAGTGCCTAAAGCAGGGTCTCGAGCACCCAGAGTCAGAGGTGGTCTACTTGCCACAGTGCCTAGGTTCCAGCATGCTCAGCAAGGATGCTGCCTCACTTCAAAGAGCTGGTTTCCCCATGCTTCACCTGCCTGGCAATGTCAGCCACTGGTTCACTGCCTGTAGCATTCGTTTGTCTTCTGTTATTGCTCCTGGCAGCTGTTAAGACTTGGAGGGCCTTGTGAATATTTTGATTCTCCAGGCTCAAACTTGCAGGCAGTCATCACAATAACCAGTTTGTGGCCAGGCACAAACAGAGCCAGAAGACTTGCAAATAAAGTTAAGGCAGAAAGAGTCACCATCTCCCTTAACTGAAATAGGAGCTTTGTCCTTCCTATGGACGGCATGTTTGACGGGAAGGATTACTTGATACGTGGCTGTCCTGAACTGCTGTCTTTCAGTATTACGTTGCTGCCAACAGCAAACCATTGCATCATTGCAGATCTGTTTTCTCAATCTTCAGCCTAATGTAATAAAGTTCATGTTCCTCCTCAAGTAACCACTTCCCATGTCCTTCCTCTTCCCTGGCTATCTCACTCTCTCATTCTGTCAGCTTCTACCTGCTGGGAGAAGGGTCTGTGTTTCATGACACAACTCAGAGTTCAAGCCAGGCGCTGCTTTCCAGGTGAAGTGTCTATTTACTGGAAAATGCACTTTCAGGTTAAGGAAAAAAAAAGTTCAGATCCCACAGATCTCCTAACACCTCTGTCTGCATGCAGCCACCCACCGCAGCACAGCACTCGCACTGCTCTCAGCATCTCCTCTGCCTGCGGATGTGCACACAAATCCTGTCCATGTGTGGCCTGACTCACCTTGTTGTTGACAAAGTCCTTGGACTTGAAAGCATTCAGCTCCAAGAAGTATCTGAGCAGGGAGATGTTCCCATCCTGAACTGTATAATGAAGAACTGTCTTGTTGCTTTTCACATCCTATTTAAAAACAGAAAAATTAAACAAAATAAGAAATGTTCTGCAGAACAACCTGCAGATATTATATAAACCCATCAGAGAAAAGTCCGGGCCAGTTCTGCAGCTAATGTGGAACACCTCTTTCCCTTCAGTGGCCCTTTTGCTGTCCAGTGTTTGCTTCAGTCTGCAAGAAAGTAACTCCAGAAGGCAGAAACTAACTCTGCAACTAGGCACTTGAAAGGGGAATGGACTTGGTCCTTCTATCAGCAGTTCATTCCTTCTCCAATTCTATAGTTTGAGCACAGCACAAGCATCAGGCAGGGCATGGGGTGGGGGTTGTCCATACAAGCAAACAGCATACAGATAACTGAGCTGATCCCTTACCCGGCTGTAGATGGAGGCTCCTGTCTGCACCAGGAGGTGGATACAGGACTCCAGCTCTTCACTCTGGTGCTGAAGATCTTTCTGTTGCTCCTCCGTCAATGTCTGGCAACCCTCCCGGAGCAGGGTGTTGTGGGCCAGAACAGCACAGTGCAGTGGGGTATGGCCTGGAAAACCAAGTACAGGAGGAAGATAACGACAGTCCCAACGAAGACATCGATGTACAGAGAGGAAGCGAGGGCTGGCAGGGAGAGCGTATGCATCTCTGCACATGTGTTGTGAAGGCACAAGCCCTCCTCCGGTTTCAAAGGCACCATATTGGCTGCATAGACACTTTATGGGGCACTCCAGCATGTGCTCAGTTCCAGTTGTGCATTGAATCACTGCTGAATCATCACCACCATTGTCTTCTGTGGCATTTGAGCTCACAGCGACTCTCCCCCAGGCAGTTTCTGAGGCCCCTCTGGCCTCTTGGCATAGCAGCAAATAACAAATGAGCAGCAGTCAATGAAGTAGCCAATACAGTTTTTCTTTTTCTTTTTAATACCACTATAAAATACTTGTACAAAGGGTTTTACCTTCAAAATCCTTCATTTCTAAATCAAGAGGAAAACCTAGTGACAGTATAACCTAGAAGCAACAGAGAAATTGAAAATTTTACTTCAGCAGAATACTGTCCAAGCCAAAATCAGTCAAAACTAACAAAATTTTAAAACAAACAAACAATTGGATAATTATCATTTAACTACAAACTAAGCCCTTATTTGGCACTAGATTTCAGTACTGACCAGGGACATTCAGGGTTATACAAGATGATCATGTTCCCTAGCTTTCTAAACCCTGCCTAAGTATAGTATCTTGTTAGATTCTCAGTTCAGAATAGTAAAACTAAGTCACTGCCCCCAGCTCAAGAGTGTTAGCCCCCTTGCTTTCACCCTGGTTTAACCAAAGGCACCAATAACACCAATTCATATTTATTCTGAGATTCTTGGCAAAGATAAATGAAAATCTCTCCTTGAAACATACAGCCAAACTTTACAGCCAGACTTTATTACCTAAAAGTTTGCTGACACTGGAAATTCTTAGACTGGATTTATTTACTTTTTCTTTTTAATGTGCAGCAGATGTGCAGCAGCGTGACAGGTTAAAACCACAGCTTGTTGCAATGGCTGCAGCAATGAGGATGCAGAGCCTATAAATGGCATGAAATAGTGGTCTGGAGGTGAGCATTTCTTGGATTTAGCAGAGACTAAAAACTTTAAATCTCTTAAACTTAAGAAAATGATAGATTTGATGTGATGCAGCCAAGTAGTTCCTAGTCTATATTATTACAGATAATGCATCTTTTGCTCTTGATTGAATAAAGCAAGTTGTTCACATTACGGCATCTTGGCTGAGAATTTTTGCAGTGCAGTGACTCATCCAGAACCTTGTCAAGTTAGACAAGGCACAGGACAGAATCCTGCTGAAAGATTACCCAGAACGGTTAGGGCTTGTGCTCTCATTTCATAACAATAATATATACAGATCAAATATTGACAAGTAGCTCTGAGCTGCCTGATGATTACAGATTAGATATTTAATCCATTAGAAAAAAAACCAAAACAATTAAACAAACAAACAAACAAACAAACCTTAAAGCTTTTCATGGCTTTGACCATACCAAGAAGCAAGCCTGTGTACATTTTCCCTTTTTATGTCAAGGGAAAAAAAACCGCAAAACAGAACAAACCAAACAAACACAAACCACCACAAGGCACTCTGAGAGGCTTTGTTGGAATCATCTGGATGTAAAACACTCTTCCCCACTGAATGAAACACCTGTTTTCCAAAGAACTCGCAATGTTATACATTAACTGCCTGCTCGTGACTTAACCCAGGCCGTGTGC
Organism: Astur gentilis; assembly: GCF_929443795.1. NCBI lineage: Eukaryota > Metazoa > Chordata > Aves > Accipitriformes > Accipitridae > Astur > Astur gentilis. Next base: position 5,892,471 of record NC_064884.1, read on the forward strand.
AAGGCAGGGCTAATGAACACTGGAGATGGACTACCAGCATGCCAGGTACTCCCTGGCACTTTGACTGACACATCCCTTGGTCTCAGAGGACCCAGTGCCCTGCCCTCAGGTAAACTCATCAGCAGCCATGCTGCTGCAATGAAACTTTACATTGAAGCTGCCTATATTTAGTTGTGACATGAATCAAGGAAGGCGTGTTTTTTTAATTCCATTTTATGGCCAATAGCTAAGCATTTAAGAGACATGTTTCAGTATGCTTATCTCTGCTATGCAATGCCATCCAAAAATTCCCACAGTGCCTCTTGCTAATTTGCTCTTCAGGGCTGTCAGGGCTTGGCTGGCCCACAACTTAGTGTAGACCCTGTCTACAGCAAGATGTGTGAAGCAATAGGGAAGCAAAGATCTGGTCATATATGTCATGAAAACTCTAGTAGATTCTGGCTATACAGGAGCATCTAGTTTCTCTCACGCACTGGAAAATCTTTTCGATGGATCTTGGTTTTGCATAAAATTTGAAGAATGTGTCTCGTTTTGAAGGCTGTGCCTGTGCTGGCTCTGTCTGCAGGATCACATCTGCTTGCTCCTCAGCTGGCTTGAGTCTGGGCACAATTTGTTGCTCCCATCTGGATGACACTGACATCAGGGAAGGGGTTTCACAATGGTATTATTGCTCCCTCTCCTCACACCCCACAGCTGCCTGCAGCCTCTGGGGAACCCCCTCCAATGCAGGCATCACTACAACACTGGGGGCTCAAGCAAGCCCCCTCTGCCTAGCCTGCCATCAGCAGATTTAGAGCTGTGATCTGCAGAAAGAATTTATTTTCCCCCACAGATACGCTAAAGCCATTTCCTCTGTAACAGGCGGCTGATGTTAGCTTCAAGTATAGTCCTAAAACAGGAATAATCTGGGAAGTCAATTTCTGACACAATGGAAAAGGAGACTTTGGTCAGTCTTCATTGCTTACTGACATCTTGCCTGCTGAGGCAGATCTTTAAAGACACTTATATTGAGACTTTATTGTAGGTTTATACTGCTAGCAATTAAAACCATAAAAGCTTTTCCTACCTGAAGTACTTGGGCATACCCATATGTTGCGGCAAGATGCAAAGCTGACTGCCCTTTGTTGTCTACAGCATTGACATCTGCTCCTGTCTGGATCAAATCATGGACAATAGCTGGCTGCCTGGCAGTGACAGCCACCAGCAGAGGAGTCTGAAAATAGCAGCACAGCAGATAAAATGTGAGAGTCTAGAAGGAGATGCTATCATAAAACAAGCAACAGGGAAAGGGTGTCTGGGCTGAATGGTATCTAGAATCCCAAGGATTGAGGTGCATAAACTAAAGCCAACTCACAGGCAGATTTTGAATCCTACATATTAGGACCCACAGCATCATGAGATGGGGGGCATTTCCCAGCTTCTGCTGAACAACCTGTAGTGTTCTTTGGCCCTAATTTGGACAACAACCCAAGTCCAGCATTTTTGAAACGCTGTTTACATCAGGTGCAGCAGTCCTGTTCATAAAACCTTTGGCCTCAGAGACTGCTGCCAACATACGCATATTTTATTGGGCCAATGTTGTCTTAGTTCACTCTATGAGCCATGGGCTGAAAAGAGAAAAAGCTCATTCTCATCTCACCTAATTTTAGGATCCTGCCAGAGGCACCTAAGCAAGGCATATCAATGCCTGAGCCTTTCTTTGCAGTAACAGAGAGACAGAACTGGATTTTTCAGGGCATCAGTTGCTCCCAGTCATGCAAAGCCCATGCCCATCCCAAACACGGCTGTTTGCAGAAGAAAGTGGTCCATATTACCTTTCCTCTGTGTTCCTTGGCATCAAGTCTTCGCAGCAATTTCATGCGCTCTGCAGCTGCCAATGTATACGCCCTCATACCTTTAGCTGCATAAATATGTAGAATTCTAAGACAGTAAATAAAGACACTGATCACTGCTTGGCCATGAACCACCCTGGGAGCAAACAGTTTTACAGAGTGGCATAGCCACTTTGGGGGTTTTATACTCAGTGTTCCACAAAACCATGCCATAAGCCCCCAAGGGCTTGACACTGAACGCACCCACACCCATGGAAAGGGCTTCCTACCTCAAAATAACTGCAGTGTTCAGGAGCCCTCAGCACTCCCGAGTTTTGACATGCTGTCTCCTTTCCACTTCAGCACTTTCTTTCAGATGAGTTTCGCCCTTGTGCTGGGAGGTATCTAAGTCCTCCACAAAGATTAGTGTTGGGGCCCTGGGTACCATATCGTACATATGTACCACTTTTTCGGGTGATACGGCCTTGTACGCATTGGTGATATCTCACCATCCAGGGTAACAAACAGCCTCTTCTAAATGGTGTATTTGTAAACAGGCTGTTAAGCTCTACTTCTTTATCAAAACTACTTGTGAGTGGTTTTGAGTCTTTATCTTGTGCATAAGACAGAGATTTGTCACAACCCATAGCAGTTTTGGGCTTGCTGGTGACATGGCCCTTAGCAACGGGGAAAATACTTCACTATGTCACTTTGGTTGCCTGGCTTTATGGCTGGAGCTGGAGAGAATTCTACTCATCGCTTGCATTCCCCCAGGTCATATTTGCAAGGGCGCCGGTCATGCACAGGTAGCTTTGCAATTCCCCTTTGCACAGGAGACCGCCATCCAACAGGCAGTCACCAGCCCCTGGGTTTGTTTCACCCCAAACAGAAACAATTGATACTTTGTAGTCAGAAGGTGGTAGGCAGGTTTCTTTCCTCAGGTAATTTTGTACCCCAGAGCCACACCTTGCAATTTCAGGAAGTAGAAATGCAACTTTATGGCTAGTCTGATTTTCAGTCAAGCTCAGCATTAGCTGTGGCTGCACACCCACACATCCCCAGGGATGCCAATAGAGGATAATAGTGATTGAACTAACATCTGAACTGCGGGAGTGCTTCTGTGAGTAAGGACTGCTGAGTAAACAGTGCCTCCTGGCCATATTTGGATCATGGAGTTTCTCCTTAGTCTGCATTAATGTGCAAAATTAGCAGAAAGTCTAACAGCTAATCTGTGATTCTAGCCTGTACATATGTTATTGAACTAACTGTTTGCTACACCAATGCTGTGTTACCCTTTTGGATAGGAAATAAAACACTCTAGGCATATGAAAGTTACTGTAGATCTTTATTGAAAAAGATTTTTTCTTTTTCTAACCAGAACAACCCAGAAAGAAATTCTGAAACAGTTCATCATTGTTTTATATTCACACACAGAATTTACATACATTGGAGTGACATAAATTTAAAAGCAATCTTAGCAACCACAGGCTTCATTCACAACTGCATTATCCCAGTTTTACCTACTGATTGTCTTTGTACTTATAAAACTGGAGTAAGCAGTGGTGAACTAAGCTCCTTCTAATTAATTTCTTTGCTGGGTTTTTCTGCAAATGTAAGCCACTAATTTCAATGCACCTGAACTACTGCTATTTTCAAACAACTTTATGATTACTTACATGATCTATTGCTTATGTCTTCCAGATTTGTCAACATTAAATAATGAAATATGCTTTGAAAGTCCTCAAGACTTTCAACCTGAGCTTGCAAACCTCACTCAGGCATAAACTGTAAGGTCACTTGAAATATTGCCTGGGTGGCAACTGGAGTGCTGGACACCAGGTAATAAACAGTGCAATAAATTATTTCGCATTTAGCCTCACAAATACTAAAATCGCCTAAGGATCCTGGGCTTTAGAAAGCAGAAAAACCCAGAGAAATTGTGTTCACCAGCCAAGAGTCCCTTGTTGATTAAGAAAACAATAAACAGAGTTAGAAGGGGATATATGTCCTGCAAATATATTTGCCTGTGGTGTGGCACTCCTGAACATCAACAACAACATTTACAGTTGCATCAGAGGAAAAAGTAAAGCTACTCATTCTGCAGGAAAGAAAAACAGAAAGCTATAAAGAAAATGTGTGCACCTTGGCCCTGGGAGACTACAGCACAGAGAAACTTTCCATAGCAGTAAGGCACAAGAGAAGTCACTAAGGTTCTCTGGCTCAGCACGACATCACCAACTTCACACTCAAATGCTAAAGAACAAACAAAAGTATTGCCGGCTAATAGTAATGCCATGAATTCCTTCTTAGACTGAAGTCCAGATTTTGGAAGACCCTGTCTTCTCAATGATCTCCTGATATAGGGCCATGTCTTGCAATCCTGACTCAGGCAAAACTCCCGGTGACTTCAGTGGGACCAGGATCTGTCCATTGGTAGAACATGCAGCATTACCAGCCAGCCACAAAGTCAGCCGCCCCATCTCAAAGATGGATATTTTAGAGCCCAAAAACATTCTGCAGCTGAAAGACCATGATTCCAACCCACCATCCCACACCTACATGGCTGTCTTCCAATGGCAGACAAGGTGAGATCTTCAAGTTACACCTTTGTGTGAACTCAAACATTTCATTTAGGCTACTTTGTGTTGCTCTGTAAATAGAGATGTCTGACTGCACTGGCATTTAGTTCAGCTGTATTGACATTTTGTCTTCAGACTAATGCACCTACCTGTACCAGTAGAACAAAACTACACTTTACATTTTCCTACTTTCCAAAGGAGCAGTTCAATTTAGGAAAGAAAAATGTCAGTTTAGGCCCCAAGAATGTTTTCTAGTGACCTAGATCAGATAGAGGTTCCTCCATGAACAGGGCAAAGACACACACACAAGGCATTTACACCGAGCTCTGGAAAGCAGTCCTATTGAATTAGGTCTTGTCAATGTTTAGAGGCAAGTGTACCCTCACCAAATGCTACAGTTGGCCATGGCTACACTATAGTATGTCAATTTGTGACCATGCCCTGGGTCTGAGGATGAAAGTCACCTCGTACTGATGCTGAGCACAAGAACAATGCAGTATCAAAAGCCTGCCTGGGAGAGGTAGCAGGAACTCTAACAGCAGAGAAATCTTGTGCTGGGCCCCAGGACAAAGCAAGTTTCACACAACACACAAGTCACGGTGTGCTTGAGGTGGACACCAAAATCATAAGTAAAGTTCCCACCCCCCAGCCTACTTTTCCTCTGTACTCAAAACTCACTGTGGTGCCAGGTGGAGTATTGAGTAGGTGAGGATCAGGCCCCAGCTGTGCAACTTAAAGCCCTTCAACAGAGAGAGCATGGTTTAAAACATACGTATCATTGTCTTCATCTTCCAGAAGCAGCTTCTCAATGGGCAGTGTGCCGATGACTCGTCTGGCATCCTCCAGCTCCTGGGGGGCTGGTTCAGGAATGGAGATCGGCAAGGGCACAAACTGTGGCCCGGAAAGTGTGGAAGAAGCTGGCTGGTACTGCAAAGTGGAGGCTGGCAGTGCGGAGAGGGGCTGTGCCCATGGGAAGTATGTGAGAGGTGGCTGCTGATCCGTCACCTCAAGCTGAGGCACTACAGCAGGGGTGGTGCTTCGGGGCTGTTAAAATAGAAAAGAAAATTAAACAAAGTAACACAATTGGCCAGGTGAGTCAGAGGGAGGACAACAAACAACAGGCTAAGGATGCCCAGTCTCACTTTTAACATCCCTTTTCCTGTCTCTCTGGGTGAAGCATTATTATACTGAGTGTGACAGTTTTCCCACGCTGGCTCCCATGAGAGTGGTGGCTGTGGGTGTCCCAGGTGCTTGCTGCCAGTAGCTCACACTCATGTCAAGTTCCCTCTAGCTTTCTGTTCCCACTCCCACCCTCACGGTAAGCCCAAGAGACAGTTACATCCTGTGCTGAAAACTGCCTTCTTTGATAGCGTCTCTTGTGAGTTGAATGTATGGGCACAACTTTGCTGCCACAAGGCTGAAGGCAGCTTATTCTGGCCTCTGCAATAGTGCATCCTGACAGACCCTGTCAGCCAAGGCAGAGTCACATTTGAAACGACAGCCCTTCCTCCCTAGTGAAGGCCACAGGCCACAGGCATAGGCTTTTGCTGATTTGGTGTGTCAGTTTCAGCAGCTAAATTGAAACATTAAAAGGAAAATAAGCTGCTTGATTTCAAATGAAACAGAATTCTCTGCTCTTCTTTTCTAAGGAAGAACAAATCATCTTGGGTCAGCCAAACAGATTTTGTTCAGCCTGAAATCAAATATTTGGCTATGTTTACGTGTTATTTTGGCCTTGCTCTTCCATCTTTAAACAGCAGTTTTTGAGAAATTCATTGCCAAGTCATTCTTCCTGCTTCACCTGGTGGATGAGTTTCCTGGAACCTCATTTACTTTTTTTTTTTTTTTTTTAAAGTTTGGAATTAAATAGTGAAGGATCCCCTAGATACTGCTTAGATCTCTGGTGGGACTGTGTCCTAAGCACTTGTCCAGACAACAGCATTTATTGACTATAATGTGCATTCACTCAGTGAACTACTTTAATTCTTCTTCCTCAGGTATTCCAAATCTGAGCTCCTAAAGTTGAAAGTGATGACAACAGTAAATGTAACATTCATCATTATTATCCTTGAACTGCAAACAGTATTCTCCTACTGTAAATAACTGTTCATAGGCTTGAACAAACTCAGGGCAATGGCAGCCCTGCTGCTGACTTGATTGAGAGATGACTCATTTCCCAGGACACCAGCAAAGAACAATGTATGTGTTAATAACACAGAAAATTTGGAGTGCAGAGAACTAGGGAAATGGCAGCAAAGTATGCTTGATCTCAGTGCAACCACGACTTTTGTCTTGCTCAAACCATACTAATGTCCAGCACAGTGCAGACAGGGCCAGTGCTAGAACAACTATTTGGTATGGATACAAAGACACACAACATTATAATAATTAAATTATAAGAATTACATCCGGCATTCCCCATGGCTCTTGCTAGAAGGTGGGGAATTTGCTGTCATTTATACCCAGGTATTTTTGACTTACTGCAAAATTGGTGATCAGTGGTTGAGAAGTATAAGTCAGAACAGATGAAGGTCCAACCAGTGTGTAACTGGGACACATAGGCTGAACATACATATCTGCTGTGTATGGACAGCTGACTGCTTCATGAGACACATAATCAGGGTAAGTGGTCCACTGAGTTAAAGGCTGTAAGGATGTGGGAGAGGGCTGGGAGATCCAGCCAGAACAGAGTGCTCCTTCATCTGTGACAGGCAATGCAGAGGCAGCAACATCCATATCAATGCAAGGTTGGCCTAAAAAACAGGAGAGGATTAAAGCCTAGTTCAGCATAATCTTCCCTGCAGCAGGGCTGACAAACACTTAGAAAGTCAGGGAAACATTACCCATTGGTGAATAGGAAGGAAGTGGCTGATGGGGCAAAACAACCTAGAACAGAGAAAAAAATATCCAGGGATTAACACCATAAGCATTAAATTCAATCCCCTCTGAGAAGCACTGAGGGACAGAACATATTATCTATTATCAGCTGATTATCAGCTACTACTTTAATGGCAGTGCCTGAATGTTCCCACCTGCCTCTACAGAAGGACCAGGAGAACTGAGCCTGGCAGACAGTACACATAACCCGAGCCCTGTTCATGGGCCTAGCCAAAGTCAACATGTCCCTTCAGCTCAAGGAGGCCTTAAACAGTATTTAAACCTTGTGTTGCAGAGGGAATTCCTCTTCAGAGAGGAGCCAGCCAATCTGCTTCCTCCTGGGAGGACAGATAGAGGTGGCCTGAAACTAAGCAGCAGATAGCCCAGCATGGCTCTGGCTGATCTCTTTTTGTGCTCTTGAACAAGCTGCTTAATTTCCAAGCCACTTTCTCTTCCTAGGAGTTAGATTGTGCCAAGTGCAAATCACTTTCACCCTTCCATTAAGTCAATGGTGACTGAAGGTGGTCACAGCATCCTAAAGGCACTCCACCTAAAGAAAAGATATATTTAATGGTATCTCCAGGTAACATGAGGCTGCACTGCATTCAAAATGCTTTAGAGATGCAAAAATTTCTTTCATTGCCAAAGTGTTGACAGCTGGTGCCAGGGCTGGTCAATCATTTAGCTACGGAGGAAGAATTTTTGCCTGTGTTTGTTTTATCTCCTACCGTTGTAGCTGCCATTGCACTGGCATTATGAACATTTCCCCGTTTCCTTTTCAATAGCTCCTTCACTGGCTCTTTGACACGGACACCTTGATAGGGGCGAGGCTGCGGCTGCTGTTCTGGAGCAGAAGCTGAGAAAAAAAAAAGTGCATGACATTTAATTTCCTTTCTCACCATTCGCACAGAACCAAAATCCCTACAGCAGCCTGTTTGTCTGTGGGTTGTACTAGTCAATGTGGCCGGAATCTGGACTCATAAACATTTTCTTCCTTAGCTAATGATGTCTTTTGGCCCATACATGACATCAGATGGCACAGGTCTTCTCTCTACCTTTGCTGCTTGGATGCTGTGATCACACAGATAGATCATGAGGACAACCTAACCTGAAATGTGTACACTTGCAACTCCCTCCCAGCTGTTAAATAGCTGCAGCAATACTGAGAAACTCAGCCCCCGTTATTTGCAAAAGAGCATTCATACATAATTCACAGCACAAGAGCTTGTGCAGGTCTCACAGGCAGGATGGTCTGGAAGCCAGAGCTGGCAGTTTCCCTGCCACACTGGCAGGTGTTTTTATAGTCCTATCAGGCACAGGGTGTAATAAACATGTTCTACTGAATAAATAGGCATATTGCTGTAGATATCTATGAAAGCCAGGGAGGATGTAGTATATCGAAAAGGGGTTGCTGCTGTTACACAGGGGATAATACTCCCTTCCTAAAAGCAACAGCTATCAACAGACCTCCATCTCCCTATGGATATATTTTATACATGTGTGAAATCAGAGTAGTAGCGGTGAGCCACACACTCTGAAGGGAGGTAAAAAAGGGTGGCCTTCTTCAAAACTTACCAGCTAGGTAGACAAAAAACAAAAATAGAGAGGCAACATACAAAAGTTGGTTTTCCTCAAACTGTCTCTAGACTAAACCTTTCATTCTACTGCCTCCAATGAGGTTTAAATCTGTTAATTGTGGTTCTCTACTTTTTTTTTTCCCTCCTTAATCCCTGAGCCTGAAATTCTGTTTTCTTTAGGCTTCTGACAAAAATAGCATGTTTATTTTATTCCTCCTGACTTCACTTGTGTGTATCTGCTTTATGTTGCTTCAGTGCCACTGATCTGCAGTGCAGCTATTTACACCCACCTGAAGGACAAATCAGACTGAATATATCCAACAGGCATATAATACAGATTGGTTAGTAGATATCTAGCCTGTGACATAATATACTTGCTGGCCAAGTAGACACATTAAAAAGTAGAGATTTGATATTCAAAAGAAATACATTATATTGTGACTTAGATGCAAGCTATAAATGCAATCCGCATTAGAAAAGCATCCTCATCTGGAAAGCCATTTAACTCACCACTAGTTTGACATGCATACCTCATAGCTTTTGAGAACAAGCAGGTATACTTAAGTGCCATCCTGGACCAGAGTCATGTTTCTGTTCCAAACAGAGCTTTGCTCATAGCCTGGCCAGGAGGTTTATAACTTAGCGAGCTGGGGCATTATATTGACAACACATCTCAGAGCTTATACCCATAAACTCTGAACCATTTTGAAAAGTAAAGCTTATGGCCAGCTAAAAAAGCCTATTGCAAAGCCTTGTGACAAGTGAAAGTAGAGGAGGCACAGTTCTTCATAAGGCAATATTATCAACCCATATTTCACATTAAGTATTTGGAGGCACTTGATAGCAGAAGGAAATCATAGGATATCAAAGCTCAGGGAGGCCTGATATTTGTAAACCCACTGATAGCAGTAGTGGCTACCTGCCCCTTTTTACTGCACTTTGATTTGTAAATATGCTAATTGATAAGTTTCCATTTCTAAAGAACACATATGGCCTTTGGCTTTATGAAGTACAGGTGGATATCCAGCTCAGATCTTAAACTTAAAATATTATTCCACCCAGGAAGCATTTTTTCAGATTTACATTCTGTGTTCACATCACAGAACAACATGAATAATTTTACTTCTGATCATCTCTCCCAGTTACATGCAATTATATGCATGTGCACTCAAATGTTTCTGTTACACTTTTCTGGGGGGAGAAAAACTGAGTCTAAATACAGACATTGTACGTCAAACTCAAAAAATATTTAACAGAATAAAACATTTCTGCTCTAATTTCTTGTTTAAAAAAATGAAGTACTTCTTTCCCTTCAACTTTGCTCTACCATTAACTCTTTCTGCGTCACTACATACCATTTAATCATGAAATCTTGATTGATTATTATAAATACTTTTAGTACCAGGCAGCACTACATTTATGCATGGAACTGTTGTCTTTGTTACCTTTATGGATATTGGGAAAATACTTTGCTTTAAAACAGTAGCTGAAGAAAAGATGATTTTTCAGCCTTTGCCTGATCTACCTTTGCTTTCTGTGGACATTCTTTGTGGGACTTTGAAGTGGGTTACTTGCATTCTCATGAATCCTGTGGCTTTGGAAATGCAGTTAACAAAGGAAATTAAGATCACTTTAATTCTGCATACAAGCATCCACAAAGGCTTTTAATACAGTTCACATTTTGCTTTTTAAATTTAATTGGTATTAATTTATCTGAGTGCAAACAATAGACAGTGCTAAAAAGTGCTGTAGTATGAACTGTACTGAGAACTCTGAAAAGGAGCTGAATACTAGGCAGGAGGTCTGCAATAAAGACCATAACAAAGGTGCTTTCTTAGTCTTATAAGTGATTTATTTACATTTGGAAATTATTTATTTGTACTTTACCGAAAAGCTCGTCAGAGTCAGACATTGCTGCTGTTCTTTATACTGCATGAAAACATCAACTCCGCCAAAGCAGATAAGAGCTCTGCTACAGATTGCATGAGAGGCAGAACTGTACCTCTTGGGTAGTATCTTATCCCTGAGTCATCACACCAATTTCAAAGGGCGTCCTTGCAGAATTAGGGTGGGGAAGGATGGCAGTTTCTGGCTCCAGGTTTGGGGGATGGGAAAAAAGAAATTTACTGTAAAAGCTGACAAATATACCTATTCAGAGTTTCCGGTGTAAGCAGAGTAACCAAAAAAAAAAAAAAAAAAAAAAAACAAAACAAAAAAAAAACCAAAACCAAAAAAAACCCAGCACCAAAGTCTGCAGAACATATTTCAGTTCCCCCAAGCTGACCTCCAGAAATAAAAATAATGGTAACACAGCTGCTTTTCCACTGTTCAAGTGTTTACCAAGTCTGAGAATTACAGATGAACCACAGCAAAATGACTTTTGGCTTCAGTGTACAATTCCTCATAAAACAAAAGAAATATGATCCTTTAAAAATAAAAGCATTTTTAGAAACAATGACAATTAAAATATCCTTGTAAATAAAGTACTTGGATTTAGTAGTCTCCGACTTCTTATACCAGGGTTGTCTTAATAAACTGTAAAGGCTGCCTTGGACCTAGTTTCAATTATAATTTTATTTAAGTCATAAGCTGCAAATGCACTGAGGTCTGCATGCCTAAATTCCATTCAAAAAAATAAAAGGAATAGCAGCACATGTGCTCCAGTGTTCAAGTGCCCACTGTGTTCTAGCTTGTCTCATACTACTCAAGGACCACAGAACAGCCTTATGCTGTTCCTTAATAGGCACTGGAGCTTAATTTGCAACTGCTCTCTGAAGCTGGAGCAGTATGAAGTGTCAGAAGTCAATAAAGAAGAGAAGGAATTTAATCCAACCAGTAGGAGCTTTGCAATAGTTCCTATGTGTAAATATATTTTAGCTCATTGCAATGCTTTTGTCAGGCTGTCTTACAAATCCATGCTGTGTGTATACGCTCAGACTCCTTTCATCAATGTTATCAATTATTGTATTGTTTGAATGTCAACAAAAGCCTAGCACAAACCTTGAAGTCTTCGGACTAATCTTTCAAAGTGGCTGGATAACACAACAGCTAACGAAAAGCTACCAAATGCAGCAGTCCCACTAGCTCTATCAAGTGACAACAGAAGAAAGCCCATAATGATGTTTGATTTCAGGCCGCTCTGCAACTCAGCCTGAAAGTGTCTAGACTGCACAGACAAGGTTGAAGGTTGCCAGTTTCAGTGGACTCTGGATGAAGATTTGACAACTCCATTACTGTTGTTGTTAAGGTCAACACACTCATCTCTCTACATTAGTTATCCCTCTGCCAGTTGGTTTGTACCTGTTGAGTGTGAGTCCAAGTTGTGCTGAACATAGCAGGCATAGCCAATGCGTCTGAGTAAAAGATCAGACAGGGAAAGCATACCAAGACATTGCCAAACAATTAAACCAAGCAACTTCAAAATCATCTTCCTCTAAATTTTTATTTAACCATTGCTGAAATTGGAGGGAAGATAATGACAAAACAGCTGTTGGAAGACTGCAAGTGTTGAAGCGTTCAAAGTTTCAGATCACTAAACTTTGTATTAGCACTACTGGCCTTCACACACACATGAACTGCAGATCAGTTTAAACCTTCATCCTTCTAAACAAGTCAAAATGATTTCCCATCAGGCCACTTTTCTGTTTGAAATACACTGCTAATCTTTAAGAGTTTGCATGACTACCTGCCTGCAACAGCAAATGACACACTCGTCACTGTTTCAGAAGATTTACTGTTTCTTTGCTCACACACTGACATGTGATAAGCTTATCGATTGATCAGTGTTAACAGTGTAAATATTTTTCTCTTTTCTTCTTTCACCCCCAGTATAATAAAAAAATTAAAAGAAACACAATAGAAAACTTTTTCTTATTTGCAGTAACACCAAAAAGCAAACAGTAACTTGAATAACAAGAAAAATTTAGATTTCAATTAACAAACTAGTGAGTTTCTGGCTTGAATATTGAAGACTAAATTACATAGGCAGCTGCTGACATTTTTATCACACACAGTGAACTTTGACTAATAAAAAGAAAAAAGTGGCTTAGCTTTGTATACACTACTTGGATGCTTAGACTCTAATCAGAACCTTTTTTCAATAAGATATCAATGCCCATTTAGCAAGGGACTAAATATTTCACCATAGTTGTCTGCATTTTACATTAACTTCAGATACAGAAGCCTTCAAAAATATTTTTTTAAAAGTATTAAAGCCAGTAATATTATTTTGGGTCTGTTGCTGCTTTGGAAATTAATCATGTGATCAGAGCTGACATCAGAACTGAAACAGCTGCTTTTGTGATATTGATAATGTTCCACAGTACATCATGGATCACTGCAAAAAGCACTTTGATAAAATGTAGCTCTTAACAGCTAAGCAGGCAATTCTTCGTATGAGAAGTACTTAATCAGTTCCCCTTGTATTTACATCCAGCCTAGCTAGCTATTCATAGCAGTGGATCAGCAAGGAAAGAGAAGGAAATATAAGTCCAATTCTTAGCTCTGCCAGGATCCCTGTACAAAGTTGAGGGAAGCGTCACCCAACTGTTAGATCTCCAAAGTTATTCGGCTGCCCAAAGATACGTGCTTTAATAGAACTGACAAAAGCACTTTTCAGTAATTTTAGAAATCCCTGCAAAGGAGGATCTGCAGTCCTCAGGCAAGTTAGATTCCCCTTGAAAACTCAGAACTTTACAAATCTATACAATGAGGAGAAAAACAGTCCTTATTCCTTTTGGTTTTCTTGTGCTCCTAGGACAACCTGCCAGTCCCCACAAGGGTATAGAGGTGGTGCTGGAAGGGTAGTCTAACTGCAGCCATTCTCATGGCTACAGCCAGAGCTTGGATGCTTTAATTCTAATCACACCACCAGTACCCATTTATGCAAGGCAGTAAATAGTGTAATGCTTGTTCAGGTCTCTGTGCTCCCTCAAGCAAAGCCATTGAGCCAGGAGGCTTAAAGTGCATTGCAGAATGAGGATTCCTTAGCCATGACCAGAGATGATGAGCCTGTCCTTATTTGCTGGGTAGTTACACTGTTTCCCTCAAGATATTACTAAAAGTGAAAAAACAGAGTGATCTTTCTATGTCTCTGCTTTGTGGTAAGTCCAGGGCACGGAAACAAAGTACTGAAATTCATTTAACTGTCCAAGATCCCAGACAGTAACATGATAGGGAGTCACTCAGGAGAAAGATTCCTCATTTCAACTTCATCCCTAGCCCTCAGCACCCTCCAGAGTGTGTCCCTTTTTTAAACTCTCCGACTGATCAGTCAAAAGTGAAACACTCTGAAGTGACCCATCTGCAACTCATGCCCTTGGAAACAAAAAATCAATTATTTCTACAAAGATCCATCTTAGCAAGTTGTGTTGGTGGTAATGGGCTTGGGTGGCTAGTAAATACCAGGTCCCTGCCTAAATTGACTAATAAAGACCTGACTAATACATTCTCTGTCTGGCTCTGAGAATGAATAACCTGCCATACTGTGCTCAGACACAAAATCTTGTGTACAGCCAAATAAATAATGAAAGAGCTCAGAAAATGTTTATCTGATAGGTATTCCATTTGTCTATTGCTTGCTGCATTATCATGTCAATAGCCTTCCCATCTGAAATGGTATGTCTTGAGGCCCCAGGTTTGCACGTCAAGGCCCATTTGAAGGACTGAACATGCAGCTCTTTTTGTGCATCTGACACATCCCAAATCTCCTTCCAGGTGTTACCATTATTTTTTGTATACAACCCTGATGAGGAAAACTGGAGTGGATTATTGTCTATACTGTGTATCACACTACAGGTGGGTATTTCAATAAAGATTTATTTAAACGCAAAGCACTAAGCAAACATCTGAGCAGAGAATCTGTTCTACAATAAATAGAAGAACTCAGAGCATGAGCAAAAGAGCCGAGTAATGGTTCATTGCTCAGCATAAGGAAATGAACTCAGGAGGGTTCTGAGCATAATTAAATCAATAGACTAAATATTTCACTTGCTTACCAACAACTCAGTACAGCATTTGACTATGTCTCTTTTGGCTCTCTTACATAGCACTTCAACTACCGAAGTCAATGAAACATGTTAGTTTGACAGTAGTGTATTTCAGAATTATGCCCAGTATCTTTATTTTCATATGTTTATCTACAGTTGGAAGAATGCCAAGAATCAAATTAGGCTTGGATTCTAGCAGATCCATGTGCCCTTGTACCCTGCCTGTGCCATTCTTGGGAGCACAGTATGCTTTTGACTACTGTCCTTTTAGAAAAGGTCCCCTTCACACCTCCAGATGATCTAAACTAGTGGAAGTCAGGAGAGCACCCCACAGAACCTACATTCTGTTCCGACACAAGGAAGGTATTACAAATTGGCAAACAAAATGTTAACTTTGTATTTTTCCACCAGGATAGAAACAAAATCAAGGGGAGATCTGAGGACACGCAGGGAACAACAGGAAAGGCTGGTTAGTAGCCCCTGCTGCTTTGATTATTCTAACAAAAAACCAAAACCAAACAAAACAAAGAGCTTCCAAGTGCCAAATAAGAGTTGGATGCATTGGCCATGTAGCAGTGAGGGATACTAAAATTTATCTGTTTCAGAACAAGAGAACCCTATTACAAAGGGGAAGCTGAGATAGACAGAAAGTGTCTTAACCATAAGTCTCACCCGCATGTCCTAATTCCTCCCAGCCCATAATACTCTTTCCATTTTAGTAATACAAGCTTTCCATTTAATTGCTTATGTGGTCATTCATAGAGCCTGACACCTGCTTTGTAAAGCATGGATGGGCTCAACTTTCATACTATCCATCTTTCCCAGTGGGGTTTTACCAAAATTAAAACTCACAAGGTGCAGCATATTGCAGTTTCACCTCTCAGTCTCATTATCTGATACTTTCAGAAAGGCTGTATAGAGTCCCACATCTGTTGTGGGCAGAAAAGGCTTTATGCACTTAAAAAGCATTTGGGAAGAGGTTTTCAAGGGTGCAGATTCACATATCTTAGTTGCGTGGGAATCCAAGCAGTCAGTGGAACAGCTAAATAGCTGATTGTCTGCCTTATGTGCAGAAGTCCCATTGGACTGCAACAGGAGTTGAGTGTCCAAAGCATTTTGACCTAGCCAAAAGCATCACCTAAATGTGAAACTCCTGCAGAATTTCAACCTGCTTGCATACCCTCTCATCGCAGAAACCATTTGCATGAAAGGTATGTTAATTTTGTTTTCAAAATACAACATGAGGTATCTATCTGCATAAAGACATGTAAAAGGAAAGTAGCCGGTGCTGCCCATTAGAAATTTCCCATCCCTGAAGGGTTACCGGGCTGCAGAGCAAGCCTGCTTCCATTCAGCAGAATCCTGCCAAAAGCTGGGAAGCCCCGACCAGTCACTTCGCTTCTGCCGTGGGAGGGGATGCTTTCAGGCTGAGACACTCTCTGGGGTTTTGCTGAGCGGAAGCTCTGGGCCCCACTCCTGCAAAGAAGTGCACTGGGCCGTGACCCTGAGGGAACGATTTCCAGTGTGCAGGGCCAGCCATGCGAGACTCCCTGGAGGACATGAGTCTCTGACCATAGCAGCTGAGGGCAAGGTCCGTTAGTTTTCCTTCTGTTCCTGCAGGCCTTTCTACAGAAGGGTCCCCTGAAGAAGCGGGAAACTGCCCTTTAGAAGGTGCCCATGAGAAATGCCCTCTGATGAAGTCACACCTATTTAAATGAGTTCTTGTGTCACTCTTGGGCTTGGGTTTGGGAGAGTTTTTTGTTGTTTGGTGGAGTTTTTTTGTTGTTGTTGTGTTTTATTTTTATAGGTGGGGAAAACGTATAGAAATGATACCATTCCTTTTGAAACCTCCTATTTAGCTAAAAACCAATTTTAATCCAAGTCAACGTATCCTGATGGAAGAGGTTGCCAGGACTTCTACGTAGTCTCCTTTCACACAGGTACAGATAGAACAAAAATTTCTGCCTCTGCCTTTGCTTTCAAGCTGGCACTGCGCTTGACTGGAATTGCAAATGCAGCTCTGGCTGGGGAACCAACTCTGTACCAGTCAGGCAGGAATGCCTTGGCATCCAGCATGCCTTTCATTTCCTCTAGCAACACAATGATACATAACCTACTCATAGCCCCATATACCCTAGTCATCCTGCTGCTTAAGCATGTAAAGTTGGACTTAATAATTGTCTTGGGTTTCAATCCAGTCTCCTCCAGAAACCAGGTCCATACTACAAAATTTGCAAAGAAGCCTTAGGAAAGTAAACGCCTGACTCCAGTTGACTTTCACTGGTACTTCAGTTTGTGCCTCCATTTGTCTTCCTTCTGGCTCAGTTATTGCAGCATCCCTGCTTTCTCTGACAGATCCCAAGCAATATAAAAGTCTCTTTTACATATGCCCCAGTACATGGTCATATGCCTCTCTAGTCTGGTTACTCCATAATACAGCAGGTTAAACCACAGGGAAGTAGTTTACCTGCAGGTGAGAAATGTCAAACCCTGACATCCATTCCTGGGAGTGCATTGCTAGATGTCAGTATAGATCTCATTCACCTGGGTGTCTGGCAGCACAGTACCACAGGTGTGCAAAACAAAACAGTTGCTCTTGCCAGGATTAGAGCCATCTGTTTCTACACCGAATATGGGATGCTTTGTCCCATACTTGGGGAAAAGCTTCACCCACTCCTCAGAAGCTCCCCACAGCCTTATCGCCCATCTATCCAGGATGCCTTTTTGCCAGAATACCTGAGTAACTCATTTTGGTTTTAATTGTACTGAAGCTCTCTGCATGGCAGAGGAAAGCTCCTCCCATTTCCTAGGTATGGAGCAGAGCAGGGCTTTTATGTTCTCACATTAGCCTAAGGCTCATGCAAGCACACACCAAGTTTTCTGGTCACCCATACTGCCTCTGCATCAATTTATACTTTAGAGCAAGCCAATGGCTCGCATGTGGGCACTGGGTCATCCACGTGGTCACAGGTGGTTTGAACCAGATGGTGCAGCAAACTTCAGGCCACAGCTGGTCACACTAACAGGAAATATGGGTGCACCAGAGACACCAAATTGAGACTCACAGAGATACTGAGAAGTCTAACTTCCGCTGAAGCCTTTGGGACCTGGCACCTGAATACCTGTACTGACCTGAGCAATCTACCTACAGTCACACAGAGGTCTCCAGTAGAGCAGGCAATTGCACCCAAGCTGCCTGCATCTCAGTCATCAGAATACTCTTCTTGTCTACCTTCAAAGCCAAAGCACATATTTCATTACTGTAATGGTATAGAAAAGAAGCAGGGTTAATAAGATAACAGTTCCGTGTTGGAAAAAGGAACCCTTACCATGAAATGACACAGCAGACAAAGACAGCAAATGCCAACAGTGAGCACAGACTCAGCCAGGCAGCCACCTACAGAAATTTCCCCTCAGCCCCTTCTGTGTCTTAGTAAACATAACACCAGGCTGCTCTAGCAACCAGCCCAGGAGTCAGAAAGGAGTCTGGCCACTCCACTGGCTGTTTCATCTGACCGCTGTGAAAAGCAACAGAAGCCAAATTAGGGCAGTTACTATGTCTCATGCAGGCTTTCAAAACTGCCAGGAAACATTGCTATAACAGGAGATTCAAGGCTTGAGAAGCTCAGGGGGCATGGAGGGACAGGCAGGTATTGGCCAGAAGTTTCTTGCCTAGAAATGATCAACAGGGAATGGCTGACATCAAGATACAGGTTTTGATCTCTTCTCATTCAGGCTTGTAATTCCCGCTTACCTTTAAAAGCACTGCACGTGTCTAAGAAAAAATACCAATTCGGTTGCCAATTTTGTTCTACCCAAAACACCAGGTTGTTACTATTGCTTTGTCATTGCAGCCCCCCCTCCCTCCCCCCGCCCCCAAACAAACCATTAATGGGTTTCTGAGATGGAAGATTAGATTCAAGATTTGAATCTAATCATCTTGCAGTATCCTCCACATCATATGCCTACTGATTCTGAAAACAGCACAAAATAAAGGGGAAACAAGGTGTGTTGCCATAGTGCTCCTGCTTGCTGCTTAATACTTGTCAGACAAATTGAAACATGATTGAATAAGCAGTCAGAGCTTCTTGCTACAGGATGTTACAGTCTACAATATAATTTCACAAATACATATTTGAGCTTCTGAAGTGTTCAACTGAAAAAAAGGAGAAATGTGTAGCAAACAGACTTACTGCTAATAAGCTCAGAAAGGCATATGCATAGTAAACTAACCTCTGAACAACCTAACCTAAAAGCTATTATATAATCAGAAGATTAATGTTAGTTCCATATCAGATAAGTGACTGGCAGATGTTTAAGAAATTAGCTTCTTCCATTCAGGTGTGTTGCATTATTCCAGCTTAACAGAACAGCATGGTGAAAAGCAAAGGATGGCGGCACAGTTGAAAAATGAGCAGCATCTACAGATCCAGAATGAGAATGAAAAACTTGTAAGAAGCAAACACCTACCTGTATTATGATCAGTAAACTATTCAAGCAAAGGTGGGCCAAGAGGAGTGAAATTATGTTGAAAACAAGAGAACTGATTTCCTGTAAAGTCATAACTGTATTGCCCTCAACTGCTTTGTTCCTTATCTTTTTTATTAGTTGAAAAAAGTACATATCAAAAAAGGCAAAGAAATAAGATTTCTCACAGGTTTCACTTTTAAAAAGGAAAATTTTCTGGTATGTAACCACTGTAACCTTTGATATAATACCTGCATCCTGTTATTGTTTTTATGAATCATAGTCTTCCACTTGATTCATAGTGGTGAATGCCAACAAAGCAGCAATGCCGCCCTGTGTTAATATCCCTCCTGGAAAATTAGCATCATGCCTTATCATTTACCTCTCTTGAGCTGTACATCTCTTCGCGAGTACTGTCTCCCATGCTATGCTAATGCTTACTTATTCATTACAATCTTCAGCTTTTATCACAGTTATGAAAAACAAATCAGAGCTCACTTACATTTTTGCCAGTGCATATTCTGTGTCAGGATGGAGTCTTTTTTTCTCTTTGATGAAGATAATTTGGCTTTTTAATAGCTAACGTGTGTTTGACTCCTTTACGGGGATGTGACAACTGACTGTCAGGATGTTTCTTTCAGCTTTTTAAAAGACCCATGTTCCCGCTGAACCCTGTGATGTCATCACATCCTCCAACCACAACCACTTCTATATTTTCCCTTTCTCTATGTTGTTCTTCATGATGCTAAACAGTTCCTCCAAGAGCAGTGAACTCTGGAAGATATTATGCACAAAAAGGCACTCAATATCACTGAAATGTATTTGAACAAACAATCAAACCTGGAACATGCCACTCATGGGACTTTTACCATAGATTTGCAAAATTAGGTCAAAAGGTTGTACATCAGAAAAAACACAAGTAGTATATAACATTTTGACCTTCTTTGGCACTAAGGATGGTCTTGTTTCACTTAAGACAGCATTCTGCTGCTTCAGATGGCATAACTATTGGCTTCATACACTTCAGCTAGACTGAAACAGCCCACAAGCCATGTCTGCCTGGCCCTTTAAATGTGCAACACTTGTAAAATACAAAACTTGAATGTTTGCTCCTGCCTTATGAGAATCTCAACTCCCTGGGGCCACTAAATTTGAACTTATGAGGAAACACCTGTAAACACTTCAAGCCTCATTAAATGAGGACGTCCTTCATTTAAAAAAGAAACCCTTTTTCTGTTTTGTTTTTATCAAAATAAAACACTTCCTACTAAAGAAAAGATGGCCCTTCCAAAATATCTTGCAAAGCCAAAGGAAGGCTGAGAGACACTTGCCACAGGAGTTCAAATAAGTTATTAGCATTAATAACAGCACCATTATATCTTACCTATTCAGACCATTGCATGAACATAACCTTTTAAACCTCTTAACATTCTTGCCTCAAAAAAATCAGACCATCGTAATGAATTTTCACAAGTAACACTGACTTAGGAGCTTCATTGCCAGAGAAATATTTGTTGGAGACTGCACAGTGAGTTTAGGATTCTGGCATTCTTATCTTCTCGTTCAGTTTTTGATCACTGAATTGCCATGGCCTCAAAGTTTGCTCTCATAAATTTCTCTTCCCATAAAAAGAAGGCGGCAGGATCTGTTCAGTTCTTTAGCCAGGAGTCTGTTAAAAGAATTTCATCCTTTCGGGGATGCCAAACACCTCTTGGGAGTAAGTCCATTTTGTGAGCCATTATGCAACATACCATTAGTGTTGCATTTAATAGAAAAACCTAGATTAATCAAATGAAGATAAAAGCTTAATTGTATTCCCTCTACTTGAAAGATTTGTCTAAAAAACACAAAGCAGTAAACCCCAAAGAAAGCAGAGGGGAAAGAAATAAGGAATGTGTACCTCCACATTGCTGCCCTCCAAAATAGCACCCACCTCCTCAGTTCTCAGGCACGAGGGCATTGTTTAGCCACATTTTGCATATCTGCATTAGTGCTTACTACCAGCCACACAGTATAGTATCCTCTCTGCTGTTGAAGTGCTTAGTAATAGCAGGCAATCTGTTAACTAATACTTCATAGATGGACAGGTAAGCTAGAGTCTAACTCATAGCCCAATTTAGCCAGATGAAGCGAGGAAGAATATTGAAACAGGCTTCAGTGGCATTTCAGTTACACCAAAGCAGGAAGAATTTGTGGACTCTCATATCTCTGATATGAAAGCAGTATCATATTTCTCCCTATGCTAATGGAACTTCATTTTACAAACCTCTTAAATATGTAGAATTAAGATAAATGTTTGTAAAGCAACAGGAAATCTCTTCCCGACAAATTATGTTCTCTAAAAGCCAGAGCTCAATCATATGTTTAGATTTACTTAGAGCTTACAGCAAAAGGCAATCTCAGGAAATACTGGGAGAAATTCCTGGAGTTTGGCTTGAGTCAGTGTGTAAGACAATGTCAGAGAGTGTTTAGAACTGTACTCTGTTGCAGTTTTCTTCTGGAAAATCCTGGATTCTGACATCACAGAGATACTAGAAGGCAGCATGGTAAATCAAGATTTAGGCAGGTTTCTGCTAGGAGGAAGACCTTATTTTTAAGTATGAGAACATGCTCCCCGTACATTTGTGCTCTGCCTAGTAGAAGCACTGCGTAAGATTTGTACACACCAGGTCTTATGTATATGTGAAGGCAGACTGCATAATACACAAAAGTAAATATACAGTCTCGTATTAAAAGAATCTATATATGCATATCCTCTCACCTTTAACTATACTTTAATTGTGCTTAGAAAAGCTGTGGATAACACTAAATCACTCAGGATTGAACTGTTTTTAAGGTCTCTATATCAATACTTTAAAAATATGAAACCAGGCAGATAAAGTCTTGTAATAAACATCTCAAATGAGGAAGTTGCAAAAAAGGGCATGTTTTCCACAGATAAACCAGCCAGCACTATTTTGGTGGCTGATAATCATCCATTTCCATATTTTACACACAGTTACCAGATAAACTTTTGATGTATTAACAAAGAATCACTCTCCAAAATGTAACTTCACAGTTATACTGTAAAATATAAAGGGGCATGTGTGTGTAGCTTGGTGACCCCACAACATACCAAGCAAAATAATATCTCTGTCAAATATGAGGCTCTTCTCATTTCATGCATTTACAGAAAAACGCAATTTGGTTAAGGACTATTTTACTAATGAAGTCCAAAGGAACAGAAAAAAGCAGAGGGAAAGATGAGAAACATCACTTAACAAGTATCATATTTGCCTCTTCCTCTGACAACTGTTTGCAAATCATGATTCACGTTTATAGTCTATAAATATGGCTAGAGCCCAGGCTATTGTTAGATGATCAAACAGCACCGACAGCAGGAAGGCTGCTTGTGGATAGCTGTACCTTTAAGAGCCACTCAGAAAACTAACTGCAGCCTTTGCCACTAGATGACTAGATGCAAATCTAGCTGCCTCCAGCTATGCCTTGACCTGTTCACCATAAAGGCCAAAGCAATAAGCTCTATGTCAGGCTACATATTAGAGTCAATCAAACCTTGGTTTGGCAAGGAATATCTCTGCCCTGAGTCAAGGTACAATTTCTCATCTTCCTGGTGGCTACACTTTGAGTCATATCCAGAGAAAAAAAAGATTCACAGGCAGCGTTATAATTTGGTCTGACCACCACACACAGCTGTTCAAAGGATAAACTGAAATTAGCTGCAAAGCACATTAGAGCACCCATGCACTTTATACAGTACAGAACCCCTTCTCTTTAGACCTACAGTGAGATGCATTTCTCCTAAGCAGGGTTGGTAGCTCTGCACACACAAGAACCAGTCAAGGGTTGCAGCAGATCCCAGTGGATCCCCGCAGCTGATCTCAGCAAGGACGGTAAGAGCAGAGTGCAAGGATGACTCAGACTGCATGTGCTTTATATTCTCTTCCAGCCAAGATGATCCAAGTGTGAAAGAGAGATGCCCAGCATCAGTCTTTCCTTCATTACGGTATGTAGGATATGTACCTCATCAGACAATGCCAGCTGGAAAATCAAAACATCAGCCACAGCATCCGGAAATCTGCAGCTCCCTTGCTAGTAAACCACCCGCCACCAAGCAGTGGGCAAGACTTTCATCTGAACACTCAAAGAAGTTGCAGACAAATCCATCCTTCCCTCTTTTACAGGACAAAGTCTGCCTCCATCTCCCATCTTGAGTGTAGGCAGCAGTGGATTCACCAAAATCCACTGCAAATGGCAAAAAGCCATACAGCCTCTAAAGAAACCTCTTGCCACTGGTTCCCCTCAATACAGAAATGCAGACGAGCAGGATAAAGTAAGTGAGAGAAGGCAGTTGTTCGGTAATCTTACAGCTAAGCTCACTGCAAACACCAAGAGATAGATGCTATAAGCTTGACACTCCTGTTAAGGGGGAACTAAAACCAAGAACTGTGCCTACTCTGTCTGGTAGCAACTATGCCTACTCAGTGCTGGTAGCAACATGGCCCTGCAAGAATTTTGAGTATATAAATTATACAAAATCATAGGGATATATTATATTTGACAATCTGAACCTGAGCTTTATCTCATTCCCTCATCTCTTTGATGTTGTCTTATTCCCAGGATAGGAGTTGAGCTTATAAGTAAATTTCTTCCAAAAGTGGATTAATGCCAGATGTCCTGGGTGTTGGTTTTTGCTGTTGTTGTGGGGTGTGGGATTTTTTTGGTTTGTTTTTTTTCTTAAACATGTCAATATTAGCACTTTAATCCTGCCATACAATGTAAGAAGTATGAATATATAAGTAGTAGTTTGATATTTCAGAAAGCTTTGTGGTCTGCAAACACAAACATTTACCTTTGAAAATACAATAACTAAATTAATAAATGGACCTCTATGTCATAGGTTTGAATGATTGTTTAAAAGACAACCATGCTTAGGAAATGTTCTCATATTTCTTCCCTAATCAATCAAGAGAGCGAATAGAGGAAATGAAAAGTTGAGCCTCATTTGAGGCAACAAGATCTGACATCTGACTGAAAATTTTTGCTGTTTCAGATTACAGATTCTATAACCCATATCTTTATTTTGTAGCATGACATTATATGTGAAAACATAGCAAGAAACAAACCAGAACCAAAGCTCACAGAGTACAAGGCCAGGATTTGTTCCAGCAAGGTTATGTAAATCACATCACATAACTTAGGTGCATCACACTACACCCTGTTGAACTCCCTTGGCAGAACCAAAAGAACAAAAGGCATCTCCAGAGGTATGACTCACCCAAGTCCAAATCACCTTCTGGAGGTGCTTATCTCTTTTAGTAGCCTGCAGAGCAGGACTAGTGCAATGAGGCTCCTAATTCTGGTAGCTTGGTTGGCCATCAAAAGAGTGGGATGAGTGAAGGCCTAAAAAACCTCAAAGCCAAAGCCCTTCCCCAAAGTCAAAGTCTCTGCTGGATGCAGAGATATGCCATGGCTTGCCACAAACAGCGAGAAGGTAGCTGATTCCTTGAGAAGCATGAGGGACATGACAACTACTATGAACAAGGGCAGAGGACAATGGCAGTGAGCTGCATAGTGTGTCACAATGTGGAGTGAATTTTTATGCTCTATCTACAGACCATTTACCAGAAACAAGTCCTCAAACATTTTTAAAGCATGTTTGAAGCAAACAGTCGGGGGGGGTGGGGGTGGATAAAAGTAAAAAAAAATAAAAAATAAAAAAAGAAGAAAATTTCCCATTTTCAGCAGAAGCTGTGGCTGGTGTGAAGGTTACCAGTCCTTCCATGAGTAGGAGGGAGAACATAACAATGTGATCAGATAGATTTACCAGGCAGGGCAAAAGAGACTTTTAATGAGAGCTGTAAAAAATCTCAAAGACTCTCTGGATAATGCCAGAATTTACTACATGCCCTAAAAAAAATGCAGGACACATTTCTGATTTCACATGGGCTCAGGAAAGGGTCTGATACAGGTAGAGAAGATGGCATCTCCTGCTGGGACAGCCAGTTCCATCAGCTTTGTATGTTATAGACTCAGAGAAGCAAGGACATGCCAATTCTGCAGCAACCCCTCATCAATAAATAGTCTTGTGTTTTTTTTGTGGGTTTGGGGGTTCTTTGGTTTTTGTTCTTTCTTGGGAATACCGCCCCTCTGAAGAGCATACACTGCAAGGCAGGGCCAGGAACAGAGCTAAAGTAAGAGGTATACACATCTCATCACGCAACACAGACTGAGGAAGCTGATAGGAGCTTCAGTGCTTTGCTCAAGGTCATATAAGAAATCTGTAGTAGGGGCTGGGAACAGAGGCCAAACTTTTGGGATAGCCTTGTGTACAAGACTGCTTACTAATCATGTATTTTCTCAGGAGTGTATAACTTTTTTCTTTTTTTTTTTTAATACTGTAAGTAACATTGAAGCAAACGATACAATAAACTCAGTGATTTTTTTTTCTTTCCTTCTTTCTTTTTATTTTTTATGTGAGCCTTACACCTCCCACTTCACCTTCTGAAACAAGTTCTGATTCATACCTCAGCTTTGATAAGGAACAAATGATGCAGCCATCATATACGCTCATCGCTAGAGATGAAGTCCTTGGGCAGTGTAAATCACCATAGCCCTCATGACCTCTCAGACAGAGAGGATCTGAACCTGGGACATTCCATATCCACTGCAGGGTTACTGCACGTATTTTTTCACACAAATAAATGTCCCATAGGGATCAGGTGTAACATCGGGCCAAAGGAGAGAATGAAATCCTTCAGAACTTCTGCACACAGATGCCTAAGTGAAGTAATTTCCCAGTATCCTCAAGAAAGTTCTCAGTTCTAGAGTAAAATGAAAGTAAAAAAAACCAAGCCAACCATATTTCTCACACTGAGACCGTGTCTGCACTGAGAGAGATGAGAGTTTCCCATGAACAAGCACTTGTGTTTTCCAACACACGATAAGTTCTAGAACAGACCTTTGCAGGATTTCTTTGTACTTTATACTCTTTAGGAGATCATCTGGTCTGTTTCTGAGCTCCAAGATGTGATTGGTTTACCCCCCTCCATAAAAACCCAAACCAAACCACCCCACCACTTCTTAAAGCCAAATAGGCAAGCTGTTTGTAGTGGTCCCACACACATACTCTCAGATCTACCTGTCCTTGCTTCTCCCTTCCTGCTGCTCACACACGTGCCATGTTCAGCACTGTCTGCTTGCAGCCTACCCATTCTCCTCAAACAGGTGTTTGTCTGTGAATGAGTAGCAGTCACATTTAGTTTAAGTTTCCGATATTGAGTCAGGCAAAGAAACAATAGCACATAATACAGTCTGTGTCCATACTGCAGCTGGAAGTGAGATGTGAACTAACCTTGACCGAGCCAGAAAGAAGACCAACAGTGATGATCTCACAAGCCTAGGCTTCTGTGCTTGCTTGCAAAGCCAGCCTGGGACCACAGGCATGCTACCATGTGGTAGCACACTGAAGCTTGTCACTGCAGCCTCTCTCTGCAGTTAGGTGTTCAAACTAGTTTGTGTATGCCTGTGCACCTTGCAAGCTTGCCTGACTGCAATGCTGATGATCTTGGGTGAGCTAGCGCTGGGAGCAGCTGCACAGCTTCTCCCCTTTCACATGTCACAGAGTGGCTGCTAAAGAAGATGGTGTTAAGGGGTGAAAGGAGCAGGGCATCTTTGTAACTTCCCCGCCTACAGTAACACGAGTCTGGTGAATTGCTGGCTTCCAGAGTCTGTGTGCACCAACACAGTGAAAACCACCTGTCCAAGATATCTGTTGAGAAATTACACACAGAACCACCCCCAAAATAAACCTGAAATTGGCAGAAATCAAAAGCAGATCTCAAATGATTCATGAAGAGAAAAGAGGATTAAGAATATCATTGAATGTTATGCACATAAATCGCATGACTAGCTCTGGAAGTTGGCAATATGAGACAGTAAGAAAGCTTGGGGTTTCATCAGTTATGAAAGTGATGCAGCATAAAGGTTTGTTCCATGTTCCCACTGGAGTCTCAAACAGGCTTCCTTTTGCAGTGGTCCTGCATAGAAGACAGTAACGTGCTGCACTAAAGATTTCAGTCCCCCTTTGTTGAGTCTGCCAAAGCAAAGCAGGCAGACTTAAAGGAGTTCTTACTATCACATTTTTAATAGCCTCTCTTTTTCTTCACAGAAGCAAAACTAAAGAACAAGGAAGACTTTGTGTAACATGAATTCAGTGATACTTCTCACGACCTGCATTCAGCTTTTGTAGAAGTGGGTTTGATTCAAAATTCATGTTACTGTTGACATGAATTTCAGATGAAAACCACTTTCTGCGAATATCTCTTTTGACTAGATGCACACTAAAGAAAGTGCTAGAAAGGCATTTTAGTTAGAGCTCATACTTTCTGTGCTCAATTCATACAGTGGAAGTAACCCATCTCAAACAAAAGTATTAATGGTTGAAAAAGCCACATTCAGCCAACCAACATGCCCAACTCAGCAGAGTAAACCAGGGACTTCAACACCTCCTTTCACATTCAGGTATTGGCTCAGGCTTGCCAAAACCTAAGCAACCAGCATTTCTTCAAGCTAAGAGCTTTAAGCAGGTGCTAGATATTGTACTATCAGATCAGACCTTCTGCCAGAAACCACACTGTAAGGCTGTTTCTAGCTAGCTCATTTAGAACATGAACCTTGCCACTGTTGCCAAGGCAAAAGCTTGAGCCCTGACTGTGTCACAAGCAAAGTCAAGTTACCAGTGCCTGGTCCCTTCTGGAAAACATTCATGTTGAGAGCACTCTCTGAGCACATTTGCCCCCGGAGTTTCATAGAGAAACAGGACTCAGCAGCTTTGGCAGCATCCTCATGCCTGCCTTACCCTGAAACCCGTGATGTACAGCTGCAGAGGAGTGGGAGAAAGCTACAGAGAACAATAACACTATACTGATCTGTGAATCTACACAAAAGTTCCCATTGCTTCATTCAGCATTTGCTCTTCCGTGGTCTCCTTCAAACATCTGGGAAACCCCCTTGAGGGTGCAGTTGTTTCTGAAAACTCAGGACGTTTGCTTTTCCCAGGACACAAGCAGCATGGGAGGTTAGGCAGTTCTCTGAACTGCCTGCAGGACCACCTGCAGATCTTAGCCCATCTCTCCGTTCAGAAGATTAATTCTCTGCCTAGTCTAGGGGAAAGGACTCCATTAGGAAGTTGGGGGAGGCAGGGAAAAGGAAAAGTTTGGGGGAATTTTCCTGTGAAGGACCTCCCTTTTCATCACCAGCAGCAAGGATACAGGTTTGTGGACCCTATGTACAGAGCTACTAATTGGACCTTAGGACAGTGGAAATGACAATTCTCCCTCCTAAAGGCATTGACCCCAATTTAGAAAACAAGATCTGTTACATCTTCATTTGGCCTTCATGCTTAAGAGAGAGCACAAGATTTTCAAACTGATTTCACATCCACATGAAGAAAAAGGAACTAAAAACATCCCCTTTACCTTATCAGCTCTGGTTCCTGGCCAGGCTACATTCAGAAAACCTGACTTTCCATTTGCAAAGTTGCAGCAGGGGGCTTCCAGGAAGAGCTTTCACCAAGGTCCTTATCTATTTAACAACTGATTAGAAAGAATGAAAAAAAACCATCTAGACTAAAACACAGAATTAAAAGCTTGGTTAAGTGGAAGCATTACTACCCATTCTAGAGAAGTGTGCATAGCCGAAAGCTCTGTGCTGGAAGGGAAATTATGAATGTTGGCTGTGGTTAGCAGGAACAGAAGACAAAATGCCAATTTCTGGTCACTGCCATGGGAGCAACAACCACCTGGGTCTGTTCTAAAGTCAAATAAAACTCTAGGAGTGATTGCTGGAATTCTTTCTGCATCTTCATGCTGAATTTGTCTGCAGAAACTTATCATAGGTTCTCTGTAACCAATAGCTCAAGACTCTGCTACAGGCAGGCTGCCTCTTCAGGGTTTCTTAAGGTTCTTCTGAAACACAGTGCTTCCAGTAACAATGACAAAAGGATGCTGGAGGGAATTTGCCTCAAGTTTGCTCTTGTTTAACTAATATTTTATTTCCCCACTAGCAAAGAGATTAAATTAATTAGTTTAAATGCATCATATGTGGAAGTGGAGAAATTCTGAAGATGGAAGTACTCATAGGGGTGAGAATGCACATTTATCTGGCAGCTGACAGAGCTGAAATTTATTAATGACTCACTCCAGGAATTTGGATCTCAGTGTCCAGGATTTTATTATGCTCGTCACTGTGCAGGCAAATCACAATGGAAGCCTCAAAGAGGAATGTGATGATGATGATGATGATGATGATGTCCCAAAAACTCACTCATTGTCACTCACGTAATTCTCCTTGCAACGCTTTATACTACACTCACTATTCTCCATGTATATACCCTTTCATTTTTAGAGTTATTGTGATAGTACTAAAACTGTATTTTGACCAAAAAAAGCAAACTGTTGGCATTAAAAAAAGGCCACATCAGCAAGTGTGAGGGACAAATTTCTTTGCCCTTGTGTAGTTAGTGACACAAGGGCTTCATGTCATGAAGCAAAACTGGATTTTTGTGTTTGAAAAAAGTTACTACTTTGAGAAGAATGTTACAGCTCTCTTTCATGATTTAGTAAGATGTGATCTGCAGTTTCTGCAAGTCAGTGGAAAGATTTCAGCAGCCACATTCAAAAAGATACTTAAACATGTGCCAGCCTTTGGATGCAGAGGTGTATATCAACATTTGAATGATCTAACTCGCTTGTCTAAGATAAACAGTCCCTATACACTCAAAGCAATTCTTTCCTGAATGCGAAAACCAGTACTGATTTAGTCCAATACTGCACCAATGACTCCAGCAAGAACCATGTCAATCGCTTACTGGCAGTTGTCATTGTCCTGAAACTCTGTCATCAATAGCATCCAAAGGGGCAATGAAGCACAAACAAAAGCTAAAAGTTAGGTAAAAGCAAAAGAAATCCACTTTTGCTGTTAGTATTGACACACAAATTTTTTTGCATTTTAGCAGATTTGTATTAGTTGGCTGAAACTGCCACCTTCTGGTCACCTCGCTGTCAATCTAAATGGGTTCAGCACTTGTGTTACCAGTCTAACAAAGCAAAGAGAAGGACATTTGCAAATGCACAGACACCAAATCTTGCAGCTCACCCTTGGGTAATCTGCTCTCTAACAGTCACTACAGTCAGGAATTATATAACGGTCCCAAAGAAAGAGACAACATTACATAAAAGCCTACTCCAACTCAAATTCCTGTGGTCTTCTGACACTAGGTTGGTAACAGAAAGAACATTCCAAAGGTTATTAAAAATAGTTGTCCAGAAACAGAGCAGAGGAACCAAAATTAACAGCAATGACACATGCTCCAGGATGTGTGTTGCTCTTCAGGTAAGGATGATGAAAATAACATGGCTGACACAACTGTTAACACTGTATACCTCATGCTGGTCTTTAAAACACAAAGGTTTGGATTAAGGAAACATCAGAAAAGGAAATGTGCTCAAAACAGCTCTTGAACAGACAGAAACACAATGCTTTCAGTTCTATGTGCATAAAGGCATAACATTCCTCAGGCAAAAGCCTTCACCACAGTGTTCTTCATGGCACAGAAACCCTTAGGACATCAAGAGGATTCCTAGCCCTGCAAGTCTCTTTTACATGCTCAGTTACATTCATTAATATTTGTATTGTGAATGCTGAGTCCATCCAGTAGGCCAGTCCTTGGTCATGTCTCTCAGCCCATCAGATGATCATGCCTAGTTACTCAATAAAAAGAAAAGCTCCCTGGAAAACATAAGGATGGCACTCACAAGCATGCACACACAGACACTAACTCAATACCAAGGTCTTGAGGTTATGCTTCTTCTCTTAGGTGAAACTTCAATTCCATGTACAGTCACCTGTAAAACCCAGAAAGGTGCCTTGCCTAAAGTTACACAGGCATTATGCAACACAACTGATGAGCCTTCCCCCAGGTTCCAGTTATGTCACAGACATGTCTTATTTAATAAATTTACAGCAAAACAGAATTATTGAAGGAACAAACTTCTTTATTAGTTCCTTGTGACCAGAGCATCCAAGAGAACATCTAAATGCAGAGCTGGAAGCAAAAGCTTTCTGGTACATATAACACATGCCACTTCACATGGGAAAGAGGGTAGTGAGAGACACCCCTGTGAGGGATAGAATCAAATAGAGTTTATGGGGTGAATAAGGGATAGTTTTCTCTTCCCCAAGGCTGATGTGCTCTGAATTTTTTTCCATTTTCTCTAACCCATGGCTTCAGTGACAAGTTGTCTTTAACCACCAACAACCAGTTGTGTCTGGAATAACAACAGTGCTTCTTGCTATCCTGCACAGGGAAAGGTTTCAGCTCTGGAGAAAAAGCCACTCCAGGTGTACAACTTGGCAAGTCGCACACCTCAAGTGACTAGAAGCTCACAACACACTCAGTGGTCCAATAGCCAATGAAACTATCAGGAATAGCAACAGTTGGAAGAACAACTACTACTCTGTACAGGGTGTGGAAAGAAATGATCTTCTTAGAAGTAAAGGAGCTGGGAATGCAGTGGAGATACAGCAAGCTCAGCAAAGAAACAAATCTTTCCTCTGTGAATGAGAATTTTGTAATAATTTCAGAACCCCTCAGGCACAGGAGGTTTTCCATTACTCTCATGGCCACTGCCAAGACTTCTGCAAGGGAAACAATAAGGCCTGTTGCTGTGACTTAAATGGTAAAATCAGGGAACAAGCTCAAAAAAATAATTCAGAGACAACCTCTTTGCTTCCCTTGATCCTGTGCTGTACATGTATTAAAAAATTTGAAATCATCATTTTGAAAAGGAAGCTATGCAGCAACAGGCTTAGCCAAATGTGGATAGAAGAGCAGCATCATTCTCGGGCAAACATGTTTGATGTTCCGCTCTGATTTTTGTTAAAAAAAAGTCAGTTAAACTGCTGTATCTCTAGGCAGATTTGTGGCACATTGCTATAAAAAGAAACACTGCAGACGTTAATTTTCTGATATCCATCTCTGTCTGTAAACCTTTTATTTAATCCCGATTAAAAAAAAAGGAGATTTAAAATATAGCTGATAAAGTTTCATCAGCATGAGTCATGTGAGTAACATCAGCAGCAGTCAAAGAATGCATCTGAGAATGCTCAAACCAGACATTCTCATTTAAAATACACTATTGACTGCTGTTTAACCATCTATGCTACATATTTTTGAGTAAACCCTCTCTCAACCTATTGCACTGCAGAAAGATAAGGGTATTTTCTTTCACTCCAGATGCACAAAAAGCATTTGATTAACACTGACAGTTCCCTGGAAATTTAGGGGCTTTCCTTTTGTAGGACTCAGTTGTGAAAACTCCCTGCTCTTTTCTTTCAATGACTGAAACTCTCACTGAATGATCTTTTATTGTATTAAATGCAGGTATGGAAAACAGTTATTATTGTTACCTGATGTTTCTGGTGCAAGTACCAATGAAGGCACTTAATTTTGCATTTAACCCTCTCCTTTGTTTCTCTTGTTTACCTGTCAACAGTTTTGCACACTCTACAGTTTAGCTTATTTTCCACACAATTTCACCTCTTAAGGTACTTTGAGCCAGGGAAAGACTAACGTTGAGAGTTTACCGTGCAAGAAACTCAGGCCTCAGGAATCCTCACCTGTAATGTGAGGCTTGGCTATCACAATTAGTTCAACTCATACTCTCTTCTGTAACGCCAGTCCTTTAACCAGTTACTGTACGACCCAGCATCTCTTCAGTAAGACACTGCAGTTACTACAATTTCATCTAGCTTTTACGGCTGGCTTCTATAGAGGAACTTTCAGTGCCTTTTAGGAGCTCCGGCTGAAGCCTGACAAAATCTGATAAACTTCAATGATTATACTCTTAGTGTGAGATATAGAAACCTCAAGTGTTATGACTATCACAGTTGCATACTCATTTGCACTCTTAGTTACATTTGTTTGCTGAGAATAATATTTTATCAAAATAAGGAGGCAAATACGGCCAGAAATGTATGTTTCTGAGTGTGACCCCTGGGCAACAGTAAAATGCACAACTAGTTTTGAAAATATTAGCCAAAGTCACTTTGGAAAAAACTGCTTATATCAAAGATTCTGGGAGCTGCATTTCCCCTCTGATAGTGACCATACACTTCCTAGACAGCTATTTGGCCCGAGTGATTCAGTGATGGGTTACTGTGCATCCCACCTGGCAAAGGGCCATGCAAAGATTGTTTATGATTAATGAATGGAGATGCATTCAAGCTGGGCTCAGAGGAACAGCTTTTCTTCCAGCCAACATAAATCCAAAGTGGAATACATTTGCACAAGTTCTGCAAAAAGAATTTGGGGATTTCCCCTCACACAATCAGTCTGTGAAATGCTGAATAAGTAAAAAAAATAAAACAAGACTGTAACAAACCTAGTTTAAATTACTTTGGGTTTTTTTCCCCTCTAGAAAACATCACTTATAGTGGAGAAACACCAGTTGCAGAATGTCCCTACTTCTGTCTTTCTGTGCTCTGTAATGTGTCAGACTTACCAGGGATATCAGCATGGCAAGAATACAAGGAGAAATTACAATGCATATAGTCAAAAGCGGAAAAAACATCTGCATGCATTAAAGTTAAGGCTTTTTTTCCTTGCAACTTCATGCACTTAGGTCACTGAAAAGTTCCAACATGCAATTAAAACACCGATATTGACTGGCATACAGGTTCTCTCTTGTTATTCCTCTTTATCTGTCCACTTTTGCACCAGCACTAGTTGAAACTGCGATTGTAACCATTTGGGAGACCTAAACCCAAATATTAGCAGGGTCAGTTGTGGGGGCTTTTTTTCAGATTATACAAGCCAGGTGATTTCCAAAGAAAGAATTTTAAGTTGCTTTTATATTTACAGAAGGGCAGAATTTTCATATTGCACAGAGATCCACATGGTTTGGATTACACATTAAACAATGTTAAAATAATTTATCCCTTTACAATTGCAGGTAGTGAGGGCACAAAGCCTGGGTCTACTGGAGTTCAAGTGCATTGCACAGAAGTGTGCCAAATGCAGGCATGCTATGGCCAGGTGAATAAATTCATAGCTTTCAGGTAGAAGTTGCCAATGCTGACCTGAAAACTATGGGAAACACTTGGCTATAGATCACCTATTTTCTATGCCTGTCTTCTTCTCCATTCTTGGCAAAAATCATGATCTCGGCACTGCCGCTCACCTGCAGAGCCGAGTGGACGAACTACAGCAGCCTTTCCACTTGCACCCTGCACGCACACACGCTCCCCCAGCTGCCCTTTGCAAAGGAACAGGTAGGAAGGTGAACACCTGGCTCTCTACCCAACTCATTTTGCACGTTTATCGCAGTCAATACTGTGCCATGGAAAAGGAGAACATTCACTGGACCTTGACAGACAGAAAAAGGAACTTTTATGTATTTTTACCGAGAAATAATTTCTCCGTAGCCAGCAGCAGAAACCAGCCTTTAAAAGGCACAAGTCCAGCATGCAGGGCACAAATATCTGCATTATGCTCGTGGTGTTTAAGGCTCTCCAGAATTTGCATAAAGTTTTCTGTTCTATCTGATAACATAACAGAAAACCAAAACAAATCAGATGATACTGTTCCAATTATAAGTTGCTACAGTGAGGTAAACTTGGACTTTCCCAGCTAAACATCTCAATATTGTGAAAATACTATGACTCAATTATTCTGATTTGTTTCTTTTAACTTTGTAACTTATAAATTAAACATTTGAAACAAATTAACAAATACACAAATGAACTTAACTGAGATGCTAAATATTTTTGTATAGGGAAAAGCATTGTTTTCAGTTTCCCTTCCAAGCTTTGTCAACGCTCAATTTAGTCAAAACAAAATGTATTTTCTAACAGCCATAACAAATGGAAGATTTGAGCCCTTTAACTGAGGCATAGAGACCCAAAGCACAACAGTAAATCCTGACCTGTCATTTAATCACTGGATACTCAGAAACTGAATGAGCTTTTTGGTGGCCTGTGTTAAAAAAAAACACCACAAAACAAAACAAAAAAAACCCAAAAACAAACAAAAAAAAACCCCAAACACAACACATCCAACCCAAACCCAAATTCACAGATGCAGAGTATCAAGTTCAGGAAGGTCAGGATTCCAGTAGGAAGAGCCCCCAGGAGGGTTGCATTCTGTTGCCACCCTTAGTGAAAGATGCTTTTTGAAAATTGTTAGATATATGCATTTTTTCAAATTTCTGTCATCCAGCTTAACACTCTCAGACAAGTCCCAGTACTTATGGGCAAGCATTTTGCTTTTTGTGAAAATCAGTTCCTTTTAAGATACTAGAAAACAAGTACCCCTGAATCATAGAATCGTTTAGGTTGGAAAAGACCTTTAAGACCATTAAGTCCAACCATCAACCCAACACCACCATGCCCATTAAACCATGTCCTGAAATTATTTACTCATATAACAACAATATACAATAAAATACCTAAACTTTTAAAAACTAGCTTACTAACCTAAGCTGCTCGTGACATACATGATCCCTTTCCACAGAGATCTCAGTCATCACAGTAATGTTTTGTTGTGATACTGCACTTTTTAACACTGTTGACAACAAATTACATCTTGTAATTCTTCGTAAGCCTGAAAATTCACTACTGCTGCTTTCCTCCCTAAATGATTATAGAAACTGAAAGATTGAAAGATGAAGGTACTAAATACTCTATTGCATTACCATTAAATTTGTACTTCATTTCAAGTATGCAATATGTTAGCTGGGATGAAAGTATACACTGGTCCATAGTGTTAAGTATATGCTTTGATGATGACTGGTTGTGGTTTAAGTCATTTGACTGCAGTCACGCAGGGATTTTAGCCATATGCAATCATAACCATTTCACAAACATAGTTGCAGAAAGCTCCGCCTCATTAGACAATCCCATTAGCAGATTAGAATGTACCTCTGATAACTTTTAAGTCCTGGTCTCCATAAGCCTATACTGCCCTCCATCTTCTGTAACCAACAGGAATTTCTGGTTTATATCCTGCCCTTACTACTTTGGGAGAAAACTGAAAAGAAGAACTTTTCAGGAAAATAAGCTTTGGGGGGAAAAAAGAGAGCCCAGTATGGCTGCACCTAGGAAATCTCTCTATTCAGGAGGAAGTTAGTTTACTAACTAAAGTTAGTTTACTTCTCCCTGACTTGGTCAAAAGCTCTACCGTACCACCTGTTGCCACTTTCTTCCTACCTGTAATTTCTCTCAAGCATCAGCTACCAAATAAGGGGAGACTTCTGCTGTTTCATGTAAGTTCTGCAGGAGTACATTGCATTAAATCTCCAATAATATTGACACTGGTCACAGGGCCACACAAAATAATCTATTTTAGAGCTTTTGCAATAACACTCGTCACCTTAGCAGATGAGGATCTTGCTGGTAGTTAACACAGGCTAATAAGGCTTGCTGTTTGCCCCTGGTTTCCAGGACCTGTGTCTATTCCAGCTCAAAGATCTCCACTGACTTCTGCTTCTGGAATTACTAAAGCACAAACCACTGCAGCAAAGCGTGCAAAGTGTTCTAGGTATCTCTAGGCATTAAAAGCCAAAGGAAACCCGGCTGCTGACAACAGAAAATAAGCGAGGTTGGGAGGAGAAGAGGCCGAGAACAGACTGTGCACAGAGGAAGGGCCAGCTCACAATAGTGTAGTAGCAGAGTTCTTCTTCACCTGGCCATACTTGAGGTTAACACCCCACTTATGTCCCCCACTCTGGATATCTTCAAGGCTTGGCAAAGGTAAATCTGGTCACTCTCTAATGCTGTTTTCACATTCACATCAGCTGGGCCTCCCTCCTGCAGGAGGCGCGAAACCCACTGCCCAAAATTTCTTGATTATTCCTTTTCCATTCTACCTAGAAAGATGGCGGTCAGCAGCTAGGAAGTTTGCACTAGAAGCGCAGTAAGGCAGGACACAACATGTTTTATAGGGACCATTACATTTTTCTGACTGCTTGGGTTTGGCTCAAGGCATGAGCAGCCTAATGAAGTGCAGCTTACTGTTGTTGACTCATGCTGAAAATGACCACTTGTCCTTCAGGAAGAGTAAGATTTGCTCAATATCTCAGGAGCAAATTGGCAAGTCTTTGAGAGAAGTGGATGAAATAGTATGAGCAAGTAAAATGCCTCTTGTGGTACTTCATTGCCAGGTCTGAGGTGCCAAGATTTTTCACTTTTTTCCCTTCCAACTGTTCTGGTTTATTTTAAAATTTGCGACATTTGACATTTGTCTTAAAGAACCAGCACCTGGAATCAAGTGGTTAAGAGTATGTCTCCATTTAATTAAGAAAGGCCAATCCCAGGGACTTAATCTGCAGACAATTACTTGCAAATGTGAACCTAAGCACATTTAAGATTCAAGAATAAACTACAAATATGAAAACACTGACATTTATTTGAACTTGTTAATCTCAAGTCATTCTTAACAGTTTTGAGGATCAGATTGGGGATTTTGAGTATTTGAGGCTAGTGACAGGCACAAGAGCTGGATACACTCCTCTGAAGGTGGTAAAACCACCTGAAATCTTGTCATTAGCATCCACAGGCTCTGACTGTTGCTGGCTATTGCAGCTGGAATAATAGCATTATAATACCATCTAGCTCACAGCACAACAGCAGGAGGAAGAAAAGGATCCAATGGCAATGCAAACATAATCCCTGGGAACAAGCAAAAAGGCAGCTAGCCTCAGAGAGGAAAAAACAAAACTCTTGAGTTACTCCCAAGCTATGATAAGTCTGACAGCACATGGAACAGGAGAGGAGGGCAGCTAATCCTTCTGTCATTGATTTACAGAGACCTCTGGGCAAAGTGTGGATGCTCTAAGACTCTTTTTCTGTCATCCCTGCCATTTTATATAATATATTTTTGTTTCTGGCTTATAATTCCCCTGAAATACCTGGCAGTGAAATATTCACTGCACAAGTGTGTATGTGTTGTGGCAGCAGCAGACTTGTAATCACAAATAAGCTTGTTCTTCCACACCGCATCCTCTTCCCCTCATTCCAGAAGCCAGTCTTTCATCTCCAGAAATGCATAGCCCAAGTCTAGACATTTTGTTCCAGTGTTGGGCCTGGGGCAGAGTATGTGAATAGAGGCTGAAAGTACTCAATCTACTCCAGAAATATTCTTGATTTCCAGCATCTCCCTTTGAGGTCAGAACCAGGTACATGCACAGCAGACTTATCTATGACACCTGAGGGGCAGCAGAACTCTGTTAAAAAAAACAAACAAACAAAAAAAACACAAACAAACAAACAAAAAAACCAAAACCACCAACAACAAAAAGTCCCCGTCCCCCCCAAAAAAACCAAACAAAAAACCCCCACAAAACCAACAGAACCCCAAAACAAGATGTGTATTCAGGGGAGATTTCTCAAGGGCTGGCTGCCACCCAGTTCAGGGACAGCTCCTCACATGAGTGACGCTCAGTATAACTGAAGATTAGGACCATAAATAGATTGAAGGTGGGAATTCCCAGCAATCTGAGTGATGCTTAAAGACAAGCCCCACTGTAAGGTACAGTACAACCCCCATTTCTCTAGGTATATCAATACCTCATTCTATGCATTCAGGAAGGATGTCAACTCTGCACATAACCTGCTATGTACCTACTCTTTCTCACAACCACTCAAGTCAAAACCAGCTCTGGATTAAGAAGAGGGATTTTTTTTGTCCTAAAATAATGTTATTTCATCACTAATCCTTCCTTCCTACCTGTCATGATCCACAAGGCCACCTCCTTGTCTATCAGATATAGCTGGAAATTGAAAAAGCAACAGAAACATGAGATGACGATCAGGTTATAAGAGAGCAGAACAACACATTGAGTAAGCGAGAGGACATGAAAGGTTACCAGGGTCTACCTTGGGGCTTACAGAGGAACATGAGTCAAAGCTGTCACATGAGTGAGGCTCAAGTACACAAACACTTAGCACAGTCCCTGGAATAGATCTGTGCCAGCCACCTTCCCTTTTAGGTAGAGTGACTAAGCAAGCTCCCAAGGAAATTACTCTTTTCAACAGTCGTTTCTGTTTCATTGTTTCATTACTAACAACTTCATCAAGTTTCTGACTCTTCTTTACCCATGGAAATCTACCCTATACCTGGTTCCACAGCAATTCACAGATGCAGAACACATTTCTTTAGACATTTGTCATATTAAGACCACTCTTGTTGCATGCTTTGTTTCAGATAATGGTGCACAGCATCCAGATAGCTGAGGTAAAGGTCCCATGGTGAAACCATTCTAGCAAATGCAGACAAACTCCAAGGTGTATCTTAGGAGCTTATGCTTCTAAATAGCAAAGAAAGGCTCAGATCAATTGGAACATATAGGCCAGCAGAAAGTCTTAACAACATGCTGTTGCTTCTCTTGTAGCAGCGAGATGCTTCAAACCATACTGCCCTGGGCATAGACCATAGAAACAATATGAATGTCTTCAGTTGCTCACAAACAGGAAAAAAAACCTTGAGATGAGAAGTATTAACATACCCATCACACTGAGTGAAGAGAAACACAGTTAAGTGCTTACATATCCCATTGCTAGTCCATCAAAACACAGCTTCCAGGTAATTCATGCAACCCATCTGACTTAAGGCGAATCCTCCAGGATGCCTGTTTCTTTCTTGACTGTAAATGGAACTTAGATGACCAGCTGAGATTCCCATGTCTAGCTTATAGATACTGACTTTAAGGCAGACAAAATTCAACCATGGGGATCAAAGACCTTTCCTCAAGTTCACGTAGTGCCAATATCAGAGCTATGAATCCAACATCAGACGTTTGTCTCCCAGATCACAGCTAGGTGGGTCTTTGCAAGCAGAAACAAGCCTTCCTGGGTCCTGTACCAGCCAGGGCTATAGTGATTCAATTGGCCTTGCACCAAGCACAAGCTCTCTTAGCAGGGTGGATTAGTTTAACTCCTGCATATACACAGCTCTTCCTGAGCACAAACAGAAAGAGCTTTCAGCAGCGTGCAAAACAGCACACAGATATCATTCCTCCTCTAGTGAGTTTCTCGCACAGGAGAGTGACCAAGGGAACAGCACCCCCATTTCCCTAAAGCACAGCTGGGCCTAGCTGCATCCCCAGGAATGCAAAGATTCAAAAAACTTAGAATAGTGTCTGAAGGTTAGAGATCTGACATTTTAAGGAGCAGCAGATTTTGGAATAAAGCAGTTTGATGGTATCGTATATGCTTGGTTTTCTGTCTGTAAAATGTGCGCAGAAGTTATCCTATTAAGCAATATGTACAGCATTGTCCATTTCTTTGCTAAACCCTTCTCTCCCTGGGAAGAACAAACACAGCAGCCAATGCAAGTTACAGCCCTGCAGAATTATCACTCTGAGTATTACTGATTATATCAGCTGCCATTCAGCTTGCTGTAACAAAAACAATTTGTCCTGAGGGAAAGCAGTAGGTACAGAAAGGCACAGAGTCCAATGAGGTATTGGATGAAGCTCACTGTTACTGAGAGGTGTAGTGTTACTCCGGTGCCTCACTGACACTAACATTCTTAGCTTAAGTTTTAGCAGAAAAACATCTGCCTCTTAAAGCCTGCCATGCACACTAGCATTCATTTGCCCTCTATTTGCACCCTCAACAAAGAGGGCATAAGCCATACAAACTAAAGTCCTCTTTACCTACAAGTAGTCATTCTCCATGCAGCTAGGACTCGGGTTATATTTTTTCAAGGGAGAAAGAAATTTTCCACACACCAGCTCCATACAGAACAGGGGACAAGAGTCTTGTTTCCATGTCACTCTCTAAAATTCAGTCCTGCAATGAATTAGATGGTCATCGCTGACCATACCTTGGGTGGTTCCCACATCTGAATGGCTTTATCAGGGTTGAGGCAGGACACTTCATACTGCACATATCGGAGCCAAATCCAAAGATTTGCTGATCTGCCCCTCTCAAACAGTTTGCTGCTAATTTGTATCTCAGTAATACCTAAACGCCACAGAAGACATCAGTCGTGTTTTACTGGGTACTCTATATACACATTGAGCAACTGAATTTCTGTGCCAAAGAATTTACAGCCTAAACCAAAAAAGGATGGAGAAAAGATGTGAGTATCATTCCCATTTTACAGGCAAGGTTTTAGGCTAAGCCTTGACTGGCACTTTGCATTCTGGCCTCCGTAACCTCCCTGCTTGCCACTAGTGCCCCATAAAGCATCAGAGTGCTTACTCCCACAGCTAGACATTTGCACACAAAAGAAAAAGAAGTGAAATTGTTAGCTTATTTGCAACTACATCTAATAATCTCAGCTGTAACAAGTATCTCACCACTAGCTATGAAGGCACGCAGCAAGAGAAGCCTCAACAGTCGTCTTCTCCCACATGCTCACCACTTCAGCAGTAGGAGCCAGCTTGTCAAAAGTGAGGCTAATTAGTAAAAAACATATTTGATACCTGATTTCCAGTGAAACTTCACTAAAGGAGGAGCTGCTAATTTGCATGCACAATATTACGGAACAACAAAACTGTTGTGAATTCAAAAGGATTTCTCAGCAGATTCTAGTCTAAGCTGCTGAGCACAAAAGTTCTCCCTTTCATGTTGATGCATTGAATATCAAATGTCTAGCTAATGATGCTAAACAAATAGTTCTCTTATTCTGACTGAAAAGCTGCCAGTGCCATCTGATGTGCACATTGCATATTCCCTGTATGTTTCATCCAGCACGTGTCTTTGGCTCTTGTTGTTTACTGGGCTACTAGTGCACCTGCAGTTTGTTTGCATAATACTGCCTAAGCTCCTGACACATTTCTATCAAAAAAGAAATATTATAAACAAGCTAAGCATGCCAGAAAAATAAAGGAAGAAACCCTTTTTGGTGCTCTAAAAAGATTATTTAAATACTTGGTTTAACATGAACCTAAGAGAGGGACTGAGTCTGAGACTAAAGAATTTCTTTCCACTGCACAGGCTAACTTTCAAGCTTTCCAATATTAGCAACAAAATAAAGCATTTTCTGAACATTTAGGATGGTTATACAGGTACTACACTGTGAAATACTTGGAAGCTAAGCCCCTGGGCCTTGCAGAAGTCTGAAGCAGCTTGTTGAGTCCTGGTCCATGTATTGTAATGGTACCCTTAAAAGGGTGCCTCCCATCCCTGCACAGTAGACTATAAAGCCTATGGAAACATTGCTCTATAATCTTAAAATCAGGGTAGGTTTGGACACTTACAAATGGAACAGCAATTCACTCACTGAATTCTGTTGACTTAATTTCCTTGCTCTTTACTAAGTGGAAAGGCAAACTGAAACATGTATCCATATAGCACTTTCTCCATAAAGACTATTTACATGAATACATTTAATTTGCACAATCGTGAAAAGCTGTCACCGAGTCAAGGGATACAGGTCAGCTAACAGCCCTAAGTCACCATGGTCTTACAGCAGAAAAAAAGCCCAAACCAAAATGTTTGGGGCCATGTCTTGCCTCTTTTCATTGAATACCATATTCTGTCACTTCTAGTAGCTAAAGAACAGGACTTGTGAGTTACCCAGAGATTGAAGCAATAGCCCCAGATCTGAGAAGGGCTGAAACTCCAGGGTAACTTTCTTTCAGAAAGTTTCGTTCAGCACAAAATTTAGAGCATCCACTACTTGCTGAAGCTTAAGCACATTCACTACTGGAAAAAACTTGAACTTCTGTGGTTCTTAGGCATATATCCCACATAAAGCTGGATCTGTAGTTCCTGGATCAGGCCAAAGCTAGCAAAAAAAAGCATCAGAAATGTCTGTTCACATGACACACCAGTGACCACATCATCAGGGGCATGAATCTGTCTAGGTCCCTCAAAATCAATTTAGCCATGTTGGCTTCGTTTATTTCAATGCAGAAATTACCCCAACAGATTAGATAGCTTGGTTCTTCTCATTAATTCCTTTAGTATATAAAAGTGGCAAGAGGGGAAAAAAATGCACCTGAGGTGCAGAAGGATGCAGAACTGAGAAACAATCACAATGTTTCTAGGCGATTACTGTTCTCCAGAGAACTGCAGGTGGCAATTCTTTTCTTGCTTTGCACAGGTGTAAGGCTTGTACCAGATATTTGCTCCTCCTTCAGCTCTGACTTTTTGTTCTGGAATTATTGGAATGATAACAAAGAACCTGCATATTTAATCTGTCAATTGGCATTTCTTTTACTAGGTAAATATTTAATTCTTTTTTCTTTTCCCCTTTTTTTTTTTTTTAGCAAGATCTCCTTGTGTTCATTGTGCTTCCATTAGCCTCTTAACCTTGGATAAAGAGGAGCAAATTCCAAGCACCACCTGTATTTTTGCATTTTCTTATTTCCCTACACAAACTTACCCTCAGTCAGTTACATATCCTAGAAAGTTGCATCATCTTTCACCTCTGTTCCTTGATAAGTGTAGTTTTT
Organism: Astur gentilis; assembly: GCF_929443795.1. Taxonomy (NCBI): domain Eukaryota; kingdom Metazoa; phylum Chordata; class Aves; order Accipitriformes; family Accipitridae; genus Astur; species Astur gentilis. The sequence goes on from NC_064884.1 coordinate 5,936,236, forward strand.
TGGGACATGATGCAGTTTACAATAGGAATACAGCACTCATGCTGTGCGCACTGGCTCAGTTAGCAAAGCCTTGCTGGAATCAGTGGAACTTCCCCAATTTAAAGTAGCTAAGACTGTGGTCTGAAGAGAGAGACATTAACATTCTTGTCTCTAAGCGAGTATCCATATGGCCCTAAAACCCCCTAGGTATCACACAGTGGAGTTGTTTGGTTTTTCCATTTATGCTGTGTCTGTGTAATCCTTAGGCGAAAGAAGGACTTGCTGACAGAGACAGGAGCTCTGAGACTAAAGAATGAAATATTTTAAGAGCACAAATTGTAGGGGCAGTAGCTGTAGCACAAGGAAGTGCTACTGGAATTTACCCAGCAATACAAATGACAAAGAAGCGTTAGATGCAGATTTGTACTCATGGAGAAATTAGGTCAGACTCCATAAGACATGAAATGATTTATGCTAATGAAATATTAACTCACAAAAAGGGGGAATATGTTGGCACTTTCATGGGAACTTACTGCTCAAGAAAAAAATACACGTGGCAAGAAACCAATGCAAACAATCACCAGGTTAGACTAGTTTGGTCAGAGAGTCTGATCATCAAAAGCTGACATAGCAATCACTAAATTATTCATGGCTCAAGTAAATGATATGAACTATAGCAAGAAAAACCGTAAGTAAATCTCTCCTACCACCAATAAATATATTTCCATAAAATATACCTACTCAAGAGTAGTAATTTTCTCATACATCCGCTTAGACAGACTTCCAGAGACATCAGTTGCACAGAATGAAGATTTATTCACAGACTGTTATTGGAGGGCTATGAGATACATGTTATTTCCTCATCTGCAGTGTGTGGCATGCTTTACTTGACAAAGCTTATTGGACACAAGCAATTGTAGATGGCAAAAGCTGCTCTGAAATGGAGAATTTCTCAAGGAGCTCATGTCTGAAACAGAGAGGTTTCAGTTTTCTGGGAAGAAAGTCTGAACACAGGTGCCTGGAGGAATGAGCACAGGGTTGCCATATTTGGCTTGTTCTGCACTATAACACAAAAGCTCCACATTTCTGCCTGTTTAACAACTGTGGCCAGACGTTGTCAAGCTGTTGCTGTGTAGCCATTCAATAGTTGCTGTGAGGATTCAATAGTTCAAAGCTATACAACTGCTTGAGCAACACATCCACCTTTGAAATAGAGATACCAAATGCTTTACAAGCTGCATGCAAGGGCACTTGGTGTGCATTCAGCACACTGTGTTTTTCTTAGGCTATGGTTAGTGCCACCATTTCTGGCTACCTTTAGGTTTTCCTTGACTCCAATGAAAAGGGAATGAAGTTCTAGAATATAAGGGGGAAGCTACAATTGAATGCTTAGCACATTTTCTCCCCTCCACCAAGCACTGTAACTAATTAATACACTTTAAATACACCCAGAACTGTGTTACTGCCTAAGTCTCAGTTCAGTAAACTGCTGAAGCACATGCTCAGCTGTAACAACAGGAAGATCAGCAAGAGTTCTCTTAAAGTTCTAAACTGAGACTAATATTCACTTTACCATCCTGTACAACTCACCAGTCTTTGGCCCCTGTGAGATCCCTCATACATCCCCATCTTGTTGTGTTATTTCACCTTAAACTCTGTGCCTAAGCTTAATGGAACATAAAGGCTGGGTTATTAAAGCTATGCCACAACAGATCTGTGCATACATAAAACTCAGAGATTAGTTTATTCTACCACAAAGGAACTGAATGCTGCTAAATACATTTATTAGCCTAGTTGATTAATAAGGTGTACTTCCTTACTTTTAAATAAATACCAGATGTCATAATTATTAAATAAAATCAAAAAGCAATACTATACACAACATTGAACAAATAAAGTAGTTCAGTAATCTTGGCAATTTTACAGAGGTTTTTTTCAGGGTTTTGCTCTTATTCATTGTATTATTATCCAGAGATTAGCATAGCATTGTCTGGATCAAATTTCATAATTAAATGTTAACTTCAGATATCATCAACTTGATTACCCACCATAAGAGGGGGTTTATTTGCTACGTCCTCTCAGGCCAGCCAGAATCTTATTAAATTCCTGCCTTCCATTTCTACAGGAAATGGTTTTGTTTTGTTTTGTTTTTTAAATAAAAATTATTTCCCCATTTGAAAAGTCACTGCTTTAGGTCAAGAATAAGGGTTAACTGTATTTTTACTCCTGCTTCAGCAAAGGTGCGATAATACTACAAACAATGACAACAGCTCCAGCAACTCTGATCTTCCCTACTGTTGGCTGTAAAGACCCAGTATTATATGCATGCTCAGGGTAGGATTTTTTGGTGTATCTCAGAAAAGTGTGATACATTTTTAGACACAACCAGCATAAATGACATGAAGTCTGAAGGAGCCTAACAGGTCTAAAACTAATCAGTAAAGATCCCACATCACATTTCAAGTAACTGCCAAAGAGCAAAGTGACACGCGGACCCACCCATCTCTGCAGGAGCAAGTTAGGGGACACTTGCCTGTTCTTTCCCACACCTGACCCACCTACAGTGCAAATTGCTGTGCTCAGTGGCTCTAACCTTGTTACATAGTCTAGGCAGAACCATGCCCAAGCATACACAGAGTAAGTAGCATTTTTAGGTCTGTATAAAATCAGTTCTCTCTTTTCTTATGTAGCCATGGTCCTCCGCATTAACTGACCTCAGTGGGAGTCATTTCCCTGATGCTGAACAAATTTGGATGAAGGCCATTGGGAGTGAAATACAATCTCAGTGTATGGGAAAAAGGCTCTGAAACTTGACCCCAGATTACAAACCATTGTTGTTTGTGACTTTCAATGTATTTGTTCAGAAGGGAAAAAATGGATTTAGGGCCTTTATTTTCTTATCCACGCTTATGTATTACTTTAATTATTAACCCTAAATAAGCAAATTTTTATGTAGCTAACTTGCAGTTAATAGGAGAGCATTTGCAATTTGTTCCATCTTCATCCTTGTTTCATTCAACTCCTCTGGCTTGCTGAATGACTAATAGACTGCCTCTCTCTCCAGACTCCCCTCCATGCAGATATTAAGAAACAATGTTTATGTGGATTTTTTTTGAGATGAGAGTTTCTCTGAGGATTTTGTTGTGGAAGCATAAAGTTTCTGGCAAATAACTTCAGTGAATGTTAGAAGTTCTTGGAATTCCTTTCAAAAGTGGTAGAAATTCAACATCAAGAGTTGAAAGAAAGAGTTGTGTGCTAATAGAAGTGGTGTTTGCCTCACAGTATACTGTGAGAAGTTCGGCTCTAATACAGGCACCTTGAAGCTTACCTCCTACAGGGAGTATAAGCAGGATTTGAAACAGCCCTTGCTCTTTATACAGAGATGCATTTGAAAACAAATCTTCTCATATGCCACAGACAATCAGAGACCCAGAAGATTTGGAGTCTGAAAACATACCAGGCTGAGCAGCATATAGGATATCAGGAATCACCTACAGGAATTGTGTCCCCATGTCACCCTTTCACACATAGAGTTCATGTAGCTACTGAAAGAGTTTTGACTGGTGCAATGCATTATATGCATGAAAATCTCACAGCTACCTGTACAATTTGTATTTTAGTGGTTTCTCCCCTCACTGATTGCTGCCCTGTAAGCAATCCAGTGGAGAATCTCCAAACTTTCTTTGTGCTTGCCAGAACTGAGTCCTTATCAAGCCCAGCCAGATGTACTCAGTTATTCAGGCATCACATGTCTTTGAAGAGCAAACGTGATACCTTGGTAGACATGCCTAGCTTGATGTCAAAACTGGTGCACCAAGGAACTTCATGGAATATTTAACTACCATAAACAAAAAAAGTGCAAGGGCCCCAATTCAAATAGCCCATGCTTACGGTTAATGTCAGGCTAGCACTTAACTTCCTGACTTAAGAGTGCTTTACTGAATCCCTGCCAGAAAAGCCAGACCAAAGACAAATACAAGATAAAACATGGCACAGAGCAGCCTTGTATCCTTAAGTGACATTCTCCACTAGATCACCATCAAGTCTAAGATTAAGTAGAAAAAGAAAGAAAACAGTTCATTAAGCATTTTATAGCCATCTCAGTCAAGATAGGACAAAGACAAAGAGAAAGGATTTGCAAATAAAAGAACTGTATGAAAATAATCTAAAAATTTAGGGGTTTGGGGCTCAACTTCCCCACCTTTGTTCACATGGAATAACTCGCTTCTCAACGTAAGCAAACAAAACTGTTCGAGTAGCAACAGTGTCCCAGCAGAAGAACAGCAGATCCCATGTGCTTGTGTCTGTCGGGGACAGGACTTAAAAGGTCAGAGAGACAGTATTGTGAAAGAGTTGGAGAAACCAAGTATTTTGACTGGCTGCCAGCCATGTCATTGTACTTCAATAACTAAGCAGATAAATGATCCTTTAAAAAAAAAAAAAAGGGGGGGGGGGAGGAAAAAAAAAAAGAAAGAAAGAAAGAAAAAAAAAAGACTGTAAATAGAGAAGACTGCTTAAGTATCCAGTCTCAGAAAGAATACGTGTTTGTGGCTGTAGCTCATGGACCCAAAATATTAACCCTAACTGTGCATCTTTAAATTAAGTCTATCCTCTGCAGAGCCAGCAAAAGGCCTGTATTTAACTGAAGCATTGTTTTGGTATGGATGTACAGGTCTAAGTTAAATTCACACCCAGTAACAGGCCCTATAAACTACAGGGACACAAAAAGGGACATTTTCAAAGGCAGGAATGCCAGGAAGCAGAATAGTTCAATCTTGAGATTCAGGAACATAGAGGTGGTAAAAATATGAGGATTAGGTATAATATTTATAGCAATACATTATAAAGACCTTCAGAGTGAGAGCCAGCTGCCTTATTACATGCATCTTCTGCTTGCTGAGATGCCTTGGGGTTCCCAAGACCTCTGCAGGGAGCTGACAGGTGTGACACAGCACTCACAGAAGACCTGCACTATTCCAGGGGTTGTGGGACACCCAGCTTATCTAAAATAACAAGATGTCTAGGCACATGAATCAAGCCATCGCTCGCATGACAGAATCTGTACCACGTACTCCCTGTGTTCTACAATACTCGCATTTAAAGGCTACCTTCTATGAATCCTTTGAGATTAATAATTTTACCTGAGCTTCCACCTGGACTATTCTGACTTAGTACCTAAGACCAGCTGCATTTTTGAAAGTGCACTGTCCCTTTCACCCTGAATTCTAGTTACAGCTCACAGTGAAACTGTCACCCAGTTCAGAAACTAACACAAATATTTGACAAGTTTGAGTCACCAATTTTACAGGGAGGGAAAAGTAATAAAAATGGTATTTCTGCCATTTGCCTCACTGATGTACATTTTAAACATTGGGGAACACAGGGAAATCCTCGCATATCGGATTTGTTTCAACGTGAGATTTCAACACACTTGCGGATCTCTTTTTCTCCGATGTGTTTTGTTTGCGAGTGAGGGTTTCCTACGCTCTAATTCACAGCACCATCTCGTGACAGAACTTGGGATACCAGGAACAAAATTTTATAGTACTCTCGATTTTCTTGGCTCGGTTTTGGTTTTCAGTTGTTGCAAATTAAAAGGATGATGAAAAAAATAACTACAAATAGATTCTCAGTGAGTGAGTGAAAGTGAAACAGTATACATGGAGACCAACTTACTGTTTTGGTTCTTACTGTTTTGGTTCCCTAGTTGCACCAAGAATGTTGAAGTCACTGAAGATTTCTCATTGGGTCAGGTCTAAATGCTTTATTGAATTTGGGGATTTAATTTTTTTTTTTAATATGTTCTTAAAATTCAGTTTCACTTTTATTAAAAAAATACTTTGAAATGTTTCTTAAAAAGTCAAACCTAAGTACTTGCTTTTTTCCTGTGCTTTCTGCTCAAATCTCCTTCAGCTAAAATAACTGTACAGAAACTTACAAAACAGTTTATGCAGCCTAAATCTGCATTTAACAAGGAATAGAAAGTGCTGAGCCCTACTTTGAAATTGCTTCACACTGGAACCCTGTAGCTACCAATAGATGCTGGTACTCCACAATCCGAAAATTACTTGTTTGAAAGATGAACCATATGTGGATTTCAGAGCATGGCCAGTTTGCAAATATAATATTAAAATTTACTTTGCCATTGAATGTATGCACAAATGATTGTGTATGTCGATGGTTTCTGCCCCCCTCTCCCCGCCCGTGCCAATTCCTCTGCACAAGCAAAAATATCTGGTTTTCATTTTAGAAACAAAGCCCCCAGAAGCCCCATAGGCTTGGTTCACAGTTCAAAGAGGGTCTTTCTACATTCAGTTAGTCCACCCTAGCTGATGTACAGGAACCCATTGTTCCTCAATCGTCACTTATGTCTGAACCCAAGAGATAAACGTACATTGTTTCTAAAGGCTTCGGAGCTCATGATGAAGGTATAAAAAATAACACCAAGAACAAACATCTATGAGCTCTGTTCTCAGTAGGTGTAACTGTACAGTCCTATTAAAAGTGTAACAAGAACATGGCCCAATGACTGAGTAAAAAGAAATATCTTAAAACACTTTATTCCCTCCCTAGTTTCTAAAAATGATTTTGCTTGGCCCACTAAATATTCAGATTTCCAAATGACAGTGAGGTAATAAGGCACATACAAAAAGCCTGACCCTGTGATTTCCAACAGTAACTACACACAGTTGTGGAGGAAGAAGGTCAATTTTATCATCAGAGACATCCCTACTTCTTCAAGCATGAGGAAATGCTCTTCCCCACCTACAGTCATGATGACTCAGCTGTTTGGAAAGAATGCAGAGAGCTCAAGAAAATAGAGGGGAAATGGAAGAGCACTATGAACTGATTCCCTGTCCCACAGTATGCCAGGATGGTCCCAACACATTAAAAATACAATAAAACTAACCAGTCTGTAAGATATGAGTCTACAAACCTCTTTGTGCCTGCAAATGCAGACCAATTTTTGCTAACTTCCACCAGCCCACTCCAACAGCACATAAGATGAATCATTCCTCTCCAGAGCTCAGCAACGGGCTTACTGTCAATCACAAGCATGTTTTACTTCATCAGCTACATGTAACGGCAGACTACGATGCATTTTATTCTCTAGCCCCCTTTTTAGATCCTCTGGGAAAACAGCATCTGCTAGTATTTTTCAGCTGAGAAAGCACAGACAAGCCACCTTTGAAACCAGGCTTCAGAGTACAGATCCATTCTCTACAGCTCCTAAGGTTTGCTTTGACAAATAAAACAGGAGAGAGAGGGGAAAACAAAAAAAAAACACACACACACCCCCCCCACACACACACAAAAAGGAAACATCTGCAGATTTTTTCTTGCAACATCTTTCCAAGCCCTGTCTGAATAAAAAACTTTTTTACTGAAAAACAGGTTAAAGTGAGAAGCACCCAAAGGAAGACCCATCACAATTCTCCAAATAACAAGATTTTCCCCTTTTGTATTTGTGTGTATATTAGGCCCCTAAATTTAAACTTTTGCCTTCAGCTTTGCTGGATATTTGTGACAAGTATAGGCTGGTGAAAATCTATGCCAGAAAACAGATAACAAAACAAAGTTAGTACCGTGCCTGGCTAGTTATTTGGAAAGCTGAGATATCTTGCATACAGTCTGGGATTAGGTCATCAATTCCATAATGGATTTGTCAAATCAATGAAATAGAAACATACACCGCTGACAGCTCACCTGTGCCCATGCGAGGTCACTGTTGCTCCACAGAATGGATCAGATATGCCAGTTTTAGTTAACAGTACAGTTCGAATCAGGAACACCACTGAACCACTTTCTCTCTAGTAGCTCAGAGTTTGTCTCCTTAATTACCTTTTCCAGAAATACACCAAAAAGCAAGCATACAATCACATACTTTTGAGTGGAGACTGATACTGCTCAGACCTGCACCAAGAGGAAACCAAATCACATCTCCAGATGCCTTAAGGCATTGAAAACAGGCAAATCAATATAGTTTCTTCACCCTTGATAGTCTGCAATTCTTCAAGACCTGACCACATACCTTAGAAGAGAACTGAATGCTGTCAACAATTAACTGCATCTGATCACTACATACAATGGCATTAGAAACTAATGTCACACAGGAGAACTGGCTTTACTTCTCATGGTCTGAAGAGGTGCAAACAGTCTGGAAAATTTCTTTGTTCATATCTGTGGGGGACTGAGTTAAACCGGCAGTCTGACACGAGAGAAATTTCATCACTGTTGAGTAAAAGGTATTTCAGGTAGGTAAAAATAGTCTGAACATGCCGTCTTTGTCATCACTAGGGAGCTCTGAATCCAAGGAAAACATTTAGAAGTAACCACGGATCATCAAAGATGAGTCATTGGCAGGCAATTCTTGGAAATTTACAATAAAAGCCATGCAAAAAGTTACGACGATATTGTCAATTACACCTTGATTACAGCTGCAACCACTCTTACTCTCCTGCCTTATATATTTTCATCTTCTACAGTGAAGATCATTCTCCAGACTTCAGATAATTTCACAAGCTCTGGTGCCTTTAGCCCTCAGATACATGACTGTGTGAAGTGGGCGGAGAAACACAGCTATCCGTACAAAGCAAGTAGCATGCCTTCTTCAGGACAGAAATAAGCTCTGTTAGAATTGAGCAAATAAACAGGAATCCTTCCGATACCCTCTTTTCTCAGGAAAGATGGTCATTACAAGGGAAAGTATAGATGAGATGACATGATATAGCACCCCTAAGGAAAGGCAGAACACATTTAGAAGGCACAACATATTAAAACTGACCTTGTCCATGTCGTTCTGTTTCTGTCATCTAAGGGCATAGCAGAGCATGAATGGTTACTGAAAGAATATAATCACCACTAAATGAAAATACGTCTTTCACCTAACAAATCAGAAGACTTCAAAGCCATAGGAAAGCAGGACATCAGTTACCAGAACAGGCATACTAAGGAGATCTGAATGACTGTGACTGGTAAGAGAAATTAATTTTGTCTTGCAGCACAGTTTTGTACTGCAGCAAGAGGTAGCAGAGGTTCATATTTCACGGTCATCGAAATGACTAAGCTCCTCAGGTTCACTTGCTCAGCACTGACATCTATCATTATAGTTTGTTTCTTTCTGAAGCATCATATATAGGCCACTGTCAGCAGACATCACAGATGCCTGTGTCAGCATAGCTAATTAGGTATTCCTGTTTATTATGAAAATGTGAGACAAACTCGATAGCAATGTCACAACCCCATTTCATTGCAAGCATGGATGCGAGCTGTTAGAAGTATGCACATCTAGAGTACAGCATAATTTAAGCTTTCCATTGAGAGTATGCAAATGGAACCTCTGCAACAGAGCACTGCATTTCAGGAGAGATACTCAGAAGAAGGAAAAATCCATGCATATTTTGCAGTAGTTCTGAATTTTATACAGCTTCACTATTCAGTAAGTACCTTTTAAGTTACTAGTCATCCAATTAGTTCAAGACACATTTACACAGTACAATGTTCATCTTTAAAGATAATTATATGCATACAGTTGATATTTTATTTGTGTTCTAATCAGACATTGAAAGCATGTGCAGGGGAAAGCCTTATGCTTGCTTTCTACATTAGTGCAAATTAAGCCCACCATCTTCTGATCCCTAAATATGTGAAAGAGAATATTAATAAAGGAAACTTTTGCAACAAAGGATTTCATAGTCAGGTGAGTTAACAGTTGGCAAAACAACAGCATCTAAAGGGAAAGACAGACAAACACCTAACCCAGCAAATGCCGTTAAAGTGGGTGTGTGCACTAAAGAAACATGTAGCAACAAGGGATAAAGGAAGTAAGAGAGCATTCGTCCTACATCCAAAGATATAAAAGGAGGTCTACCAACTGGCAGCATAACCTGAAAATTTACACAGAGATTTGCAGAGCTGCCCATCACAAATCAGTTAGAAAGCAATTGCTTTAATTACAGTTACCCACTAGGAACTTCCAGATGGTGACAGCCATTTTTGATGAAAATATTGCACCAGTAACCAGAACACCTAAATCAGTATATCAATAATTATATCACTATACCTAAAAAAAAAAAAAAAACAAACCAAGAGAAAAAAATCCCCCAACACAAAGATCTGGCATGCAATTTTTCCTACAGAGGAGCATGAACAGAAGATAGGAAGTGCAAACCAGTCTTTCCTAAAGGCTCAGACAGCCCTGTTTATGACCAAACCTGTGTTTTGACTTGATCCCCTTCCCCAGATGACTGACACTGAAGACCTTTACCCCAAAGTTCATACTTGTATCCTCATTTCTTACAAGTTCAAGGCCTGAAAATTTCTCCCTTTCTTAGAATAGATAGTACAGTGTAGGTTAAAAGAGCAGAAATAACTAAAACTGTGGAAGATAATGAAAATATTCAATGCCCCTGGGTAGGAAATACTTCTCCCAGCCCAGGTTTCACTGGTCAATAAGCTAAATAGTTCTGTCCATAGCTGCAGGAATCAAAAGGTACTACCTGAAGCAGTATCTACAGATCCTAGAAAGCCATATTTACAATCTCTCTGCTTGCTGTTCATGCTGAAACTTGCCTTGCCATGATGTATACAGGAGGACATGATGTAGCATTATTAGCGGGTCCAAATTTAACATCGCTATGGGAAAGACAGAGAAGAAGCTGTAAATGGACAGCTCATTTCCAGTAGTACTTGTTTATAAAATAAAGCTCATAAAAGCTATTTGAAACTAGAGTAACAAAGTATTTGCTTAAAATATCAGGTGCCTATTGAATTTGGAAGCATTAGAACCACAAGATTCCCAGTTAAATAAATACAAAGCCCTGCAGACCATTTCTTGTAGTGGCCACATTCTAAGGTTTTTGTTGCTGGTTTTCTAGCTTTGCTTCTCTTCTTACGGCTACAGGGATGCATTTTGGTCCTTTCTGTACCATAGAACCAGGCTAATTCCTGCTTTCACTGTGAATGTAATAGCTTATTATAAACAAGCAGTGAAAACTATTCAACATATGGGCTGGAGTGTGGAAGAGAATAGAAAGATGAGAAATCTCCAGTGTGATTTACTGACCAATAAATGCAATGATTCACCACAGTAATTTCCTGTTTGCAGAAGGCCAAATTCTCCCACCTATACAAGTGTTCAGTAACTCCTTAAATGATGCTTCATCCTACTGATTTGAATGGTACCATTTAGAGAATAACATATTGTTTCGTGTCGCTAAGGAACTGGACCCTGGCTCCAACTTGTCCTAGACTCATACAATCAACAAGGCAAAGTAGGTGAAACAGAAGCAAAATATTTACCAAAGCAGAGCAGAATGTATCTGCAGTTAAAAAAAGCTTTGTGGCTGTCTCAATGTCAGAAAGATAAATAACCTTTAACTTCTGAAATATCCTTTAACAAATCACTTCCCTTAAGCAAACTGGTTACAATCCACTAAGGAAGAAACTGGACTATTTGGTCACTACATCTCCTTAATCCCTGAACGTGACCTACAGAGCCCTGTGGATTTTACAGGAATAAAAGAGCTGGTTTAGCCTTGTTAGTTGTAATCATGGGCAGCCATGCAAAGATGTGGATGCATTAGCTATGCCTATACCCTACGCATTCATGTTTTTCAGATCCAAATGTATTAACGTTACTAGATAGTAAGACCTGTGCGGCAGGGAGCCAGGCAATAGCCTTCCCAGTGCTACTGCAATGCATATTGGTTCCTGATTTCTACGCTTGTTCTACAAGCATCAAATCTCCTGGCTTTGATCAATACCTAAATAATTCTTACAACATCCCTGAGACTGAAGTTACTACGCTCAGTACAGAGCAAGTGGGAGACAGAAGATTGTGCAGGTCTGTAGAGAGGAGTCATTACCCAGTTTAAACTAAAACACATATGTAACATTGTTCTTTTAACTTGCTCCATAAAGTCTGGCTGCATTCTGCTCAGACTGATACATAAAATGATTCTGCTTAGAAATAAAGCTGGAATGCTTTCCAAGACACAGCTAAGGAAGCTGCTGCATTTGATAAGCATTGTAATTTTTTTCCAAACTAGGTACTTGAGAGAAATGTCTTCTTGATGAGTTGAAATAGCATAGCCCAAAAGTAGGATTGTACAATGAAGTATATTTCCCAGGGACATGAGAATGGACTTTAAATCTGGTACTGAAGGCTCCCCATGACAAGGAAATAGACTTCCTATAAGAAGAGTACCCATCCAAAGATATTCTTAATCCTATTGAGTTTTAATAGTTGCACCTGTCACAATATTTAAGAATCCTTCCTTGCTAACCAACCAACCAACTCCAAAGCCCCACACAAATAGAAACAATATTATCCTTAATGGAGCACATAGCACTTCTCTCTTTTCGCAGATTCAGAGCTACACAGATTGTAGGAGATGTCTTTCCTTAGCTGAAATTTCATGTTTAAGGGAAGATCATTCACTTTTGCTTCATGAAGGCTGTGAGCAATAGGTCCTTTTACACAGCCTTGGAAGAATGAAGAACTACTTTTTTTTTTTTTTTTTTTTTTTTTAAGAAAAGAACTCACAAAACATTAACTTCAGGATCAATTACTTGTTTGCAGAATCCTGTCAACTAGTCTAATTAAGTCAGAGATTGCTTTCCCCTACTCATGCCATTTGCAGTAAATCAACCAGAGTTTAATTTCTCTGTTTCATACCTAAGGAAAAAGATTTTTAAACTTGTACTTAATCTCTTCCTGTGAAAAGTAATTTCTTCTTCAGCTGCTGCAGATTGTTAGGAAAGAGGGTGGAGCCTTCCCAGGCTGACGTCCTTCGAGCCATACCTGAGTATAAAGAACAAGGGAGAATTGCAGCCAAGAAACTCTCAAAAGCTGTTTCCAGTGACTGCTGGGATTCCAAGGCTGGCTTTATTCTGCAACTGCTATAACTTGCTGCTAAAAAGAGAAGAGGGAAGCTGGACCCAGATCACAGTGGCTAATTACGTTGGAGAATTAAATACAATTACCGTGTTCTCAATGTGAAACTGGATTGATTTTTTTTTTTTTAAACACAACCAAATAAGCTTTTTTCTTCCCCTCTTCTTTTTCCATACACACAGTGGTAATGTTGCAAACAGTCTGCATGAGTCCTGAACTACTGGTCAATCAAAACATCAGCGAAAATGAAATCTGTGGCTATAGTCCAGGCCAGGGATCTCCACTGCCTGGAGAAACTGCTAGTCCCCAAAATTATTTTCAACAGAGCCCATCGTTGCCAGACTCTGGATTAACTGAATTTAATGCTGCAAGTCCCAAGATGTACCCTCCTCCTCCATGTAAACTTCAGGAGATGTCTGCTCCCACTGGTAAGATCAAATCTTTATTCACGTTTTCTATTTTATGCAACACTATCATGCTTCTTTTGCAAAGCGACAAAGTACACTGACTTGCCACTCCTTTTGTGCTAACAGAGAGCTGCGCTAACAGTAGCACATATTAAGCTTCTGTGGCAATAATATTGAAGATGTACGGCACACTCTCCTACTCACGTCTTGTTTTTATTTTGTTGTGGTCTGCTGCTGAAGTCAGAAATGACTGTTTTGTAAAGGATGCTCAATATTCCATCATTTCTGTCTATCTCTAGCATTTTGCTGCTCATTTACATTCTGAATTGCAAGTCTGGTTCCGAATCTAACAGCAAGGTAATAGATATGACCTTCTGAGTTATTAACATTACCAAGTCATATGAAAGTGTGTTTGGTGAATCATTGCCTCCTTGAGTTTGCTGAGTTCTTCAATTTCAAGGACACATCCGGGCATGTAATCTGATCCATCATATAGCATTTTTATTGTAAAATAGCTTGAAAGATAATAATATATTAGCAATTTCGGGTGTGGGGGTTTTGCAAAGCTTTTCAGAGAGGCCTTTAAAGTACTCTACAAAGAGTAAATAATTCATTGTCAAAACACCAGTCTAAAAAAGGAATTCTTCCCATTTCTAGAGCAGTCTGAGAAATAAACTACATTTCTTGAGGTCCCAATGTTTTAATTATTCAGCAATAAGTTAAACATTCAGAAATGCTGGAAATCTTAGCACAAATTCAAAATGCACCATTTGCTACTTGGGATTCAACACCCTCCTACTGAAGGGGTGTCAGTCTCTCACTGCCTGGAGCAGGGAAGAGCAACGATATCACGCAACTAGAAACCACATCTTGTGTCTGGTTTCCATGCCAATATTGCCTGCTCTGAGACATCCCAAGTTTGGGGATGTGCACCATTCCCATCCGTTGAGCTCCTCCATAGGACTTAGCCAGCCAGATTCCAGCAGCTGCTACAGAGCACACACCCAGGTTTGGTCAAGAAGGAACATTGGTACAGGCACCTCATGTTTTACTTAACGCTGACTGCTCCTGTAACAGGAACTGCTTGCCCAAGCTGCATACACCTTTTTCATTTTAGGCTGCTGTGTTGCTTAATCATAAGTGTGTTTTAATCACAACTGCTGTTCTCATTCCTCATGCCATGAGCTGCACTAGGAGGAGAAGCTTCTCTCTGCTTCAGCAAGTATTGCTGCTGGATGACTCCTTACTCTCAGTAGCCCACACTCTGACTCCCAACACATGGGCTTCTTTGGAACAGTGGCCTTCTATATGGTATATTTTATGTGCTAACCAATTGGGAAGACCCTGAAATAATGCAATAAAGCTATTGCTTTATAATGACAATAGCTGTTACTGAATGCATTCTGTACAAAGATCACCATTCTTAAGGGGGCGGGGGGATGGGACACAGCGTTACATAAAGGGTATTTCAAAAGCAACGCATTTAAGCTCATAATCTGGGCAAGTCTTTCAAGTTTGGGGATTCAAGTACAAGATGCAAGAAGACCTAACAGAAGCAATTACAGAGCAGCTTGTTTTGACGAAGACAAGCTTGTTTGGACAACCATATATATTCTCAAATAACTATTTCATTCATTGCTTCCTTTGAATCTCACCACACTGACTTCCAAACACACCAAGAACCATTGGAGAAAGACATTGGACCTAGTATCACTATCTCATTTCCAAAATAATTCTGTTCCTTATTGTTCTACTGGTATCAATGTAACAAACCACAGGACAGGAAACTGCAAAGACAGATTTACTGCAACAGATGAAAATTAGAACATGACTAAGAGGGGCAGTAATCTAAACAGTGTTGACATATTCCCCAAAAGCAATCATGTGCTATAAGTCAGTATGGCACCCCTGAGCTGAAAGGCACCAAGAAAAACTGCCCAGGGCCAAGTCTCAAGATAGTACATTTATTTCTGCATGACTGAAATCTCTAAACTAGAAACATTGGACTTCTTTTCCTTCTTTTTCCCAACCATCCATCCGAATTTCCTTCTGCATTGCTACGCTGTCCCTATTTTCCTCTTTCTAGCTTCAGTGGCACACTTACACTTGGGCCAGTATCTCTTCCTCCTGCACTCAAAACTGAAACAATCCCTGCACACAAAAGTTTGACAACAGCCTTCATGTGGGAATTTGCAGGTTAACTCAGATCTCTGCTTATGCCCTCAGACTGAAGATCCTACAGCCAGCTTTGGGATTTGTTTTTCTTTTGTTTCTTAAGAAAAGAATTCCCTTTGTGAGGCCCCACAGTCTGTTGAAGCTGGAGAAGTAATGCATTGAAGTAGTTAAGCAGGAAGTAGGCAGAGCTAAGGAACATATGGGATGATGTGGAGATCTCTGATATTCATCAATTGTGGGAATCACAGGGCATCTCTCAGGGTAACCTCATCCTCCCACTATGCTATGATAGCTCAGACAATTATGTCATTTTAAGGATCACATTATGACTTTTCCAGACTCTGGACTTAGCTCTGATACCCCACAGAAGCGCTACATGGGTGTGAGAGTAAAGATGCCGGTACGGGAATTACTGAGAAAAATTCGGCTTTCCAAAGGCCTGGACCCAGCTCACAGCAAGGTGAGGACTCTTCTTGAATTTAGAAAGGTTGTTCCCAGAGGTGTAGCACCCTGGTGCACACACATCACACTCCCACTCTGCCAGTGTCCTGGAGAGGTTACACCTACAGCTGCTGCCTCTTCCATCCACCAGATTAATGCTTTTGATGAAGGTGGAGAATATACCAAATTTGAAACAGGCTGAGGGCCTGTGCTAGGAACATTTCTAAGACAGTGACAGCAAGAACCCGTTTGTGCCCTGGATACTGTAAGTCACACCAAAGACGGCCCAAGAACCAATAACATTTGCTAGAGCAACCCAGATTTCTGATCAACCTGCAAAAACAGCCTGAGAAGCTAGTAGACTCCCAGATACCTGGTCTGTTGTAAAGATCTCTATGAGGTTGCCATGAATTACTCACTCATGGAAATTTATTCACCTGCAGCCTCTGCTGTGCAAAGTACATAACACAGGATGCAATTTACTTTGTTCGTGTTACAGTATTTGCCACTGTTTCTTTTATGTGCAAGCATCTTAAATTGAGTTGGGTGTTTTTGTCTCCTCAGGAAGCCTCATTAATGAAGATGGTAACCAAAGGATCCTCAGGAAAAATAGGTAGGAAAATCATCTCTTGGTAAGAGAGCCTCCTTTTCTAGTAGTATCATTACTGTTAGGTACCCAAAGAGGTGGACCACTTCTCTCCTATGGCCAGTGACCCATGATGGTTCCTAGCTCCCCTTAAATTACAGAAAGCCAGCTGTGCATCGCCACCATGTATGTGTTACCTATCTGTTATCTGGGGCAATATTTCTGATGAGAATATCTTCTGTATGTGTCTCCCCCCTCCCTGAATCAAAATAGCTTCTTTCTTTCTTTCTTTCTTTCTTTCCAACAGAAAAGAGAAGAGTTCACCCTTATACAGAGAAACAGCTTAGACAGGTATGCATAAAACCTTCAACTCTGTGCTGCCAGCCTCCTCAGGCATATTTCATGTTATATCACTGAGTGAGAACAGGACACTTCATGTCTGATTTCCCTCCCCCATCTTTCACCCTCCCCGTTTTTGTTGCTGTTTCAGAGCAAGCAGAACATTGGGCAAACGCTAAAAGGCTTAGAGGACCTTGATATCCTGGTGGAGGTACTGCAGGAAGATTTGAACAAAAGCCAGTTGAAGAAGGAGTCTCTGCATTCTGTGCCAGATGGCTTTTGGCAGGGCTTCTCCACAGATCTGCAAGCCTCTTGGTGGGAAACTGGAGGAAGCAAGCAGGCAGCTGGTGGCCTGCAGGAAAGATGCCACAGCTTAACCAAGTTGCGTTCATACCGCTATTTTAAAGATTTCAACTCAGTATTGCGGGGAGAGGTAGAGCCTTCTTTTCACGATAATCAGAAAAATATGCAAGAGTCCAACTCACCAGGAATATTCTTAAGGACAAGTGAGAAAGAGAGTAGCTGGTGGTTACAGGATGAATGTGCAAGTACCCAGAAAGATTTCCAAAGGCATTCTTCACAGAACACATCTACACACTTCAACCCATCAGGAGGCTGTTCACAGGTGCTTCTGGAAGCTAATACAGGCTCTCCAGACACTGAAGGACAATTGAAGTTGACCCCAATTTCTTTCACACAGCAGGATCTCTCTGCCATCTCTTTCTTCCAGTTCCAGCTACACAGGGAAGAAAGTTTACTGAGAAATATCCCAGCGGATAAGCTGCTCGCACCTGATGAAAACGGCAACAGGTCTCCAATTTTTCTATTGAAATATATTGACTTCTATTTTCTGGGGCATCAGTTGTCCTGAGGCTTTGCTCTAACTTCAACTGCCAGTTTTGGGCACACCTGTAGCAAAGGCTTCCTTGCTCAATGGGAAGCTCAAACTTGCCTCAGTACACACTGTTTTAGGCAGATAGTAAAAACAGAAAGATTCCATATTTGCAGTAGTATTGCCAAAATACAGGTGACATCAGGACAAATTCAGAGCATTATCAATTTTAAAGACTGAGTTGTATATGTAGGTATTCACAAGAAAATTAAAATCAAGCAAAACAAGTAATTGCTATGGAAAAAAAAAAAGATATGCAAAAGATCTTTTCCATGCTGCAGACACTCTCAGGATAATTACTTGTATTATTAGTTGGTAATAAAAATGGGTGGGAGGATTACACCAAAACATACATACGCTGCTAGTCTAGAGCACAGACTTCCAAAGAACTGGGAGTGGCTGTTTTGTAAGAAATGAAATGAAAACAAAGGTTTTACTGATCCCATTTTCCCTAGAATGGCATGCTTATAGAGAAAATAGTTGTTTATAAAAAAAAAAAAAATTAAAATCTCTTATTAGGTTCCATACAGTTCAGCAAGTTTAGGGAAGCTGGTATCAAGTCAGATTGACAGAAAGCGTGACATAACTGATAAACTGTCCTAGTCTTCGTGGGAAAGCGATTAATTCCTGTTCCCAATTTAAAGCATTTATAACCCATGCAAAGAAAGCTAAACACAGTACTAGCCTCTTCCACAAGGTACCATGTTCCATTCAGAATACTGATCTTCAGTGCAATAATAAAATTACAGGCTTCACTTTTCAGCAATAATATAACTGTAACAGAGTTACAATAAGCCACCCACTACCATATTTCCTGTGTATTTTTAAACAGTACAGAAAAAATTCTCACACATGAACAAAATTAATTACAATTAAGAAATTAAGACATTTCTACTACCATGTTTATGTAAAATTCACAAGCTAAAATTTCCAGCAGGCCGCTTACCTCTATGAAGTATTTAATCATCAGATTATATGCTCAAAAGAACATACAAAGGCGGGACTACACATCAAATAAGGTAACTCTGAGTCTTATTGAATGGTGAACAATATTAGTTACTGTGTCAAAAAAAAAACCCAGAAAAAAAAAAAATAAAAGAAAGAAAGAACAGAAACAGCAATAAGTGTCAGAGTTGTTCAGACATCTTTAAGGATATCATGCTACAAGACAAGGGGTAAATAAATAAATAAAATCAATGCCTGCATTACTTTTGCCTCCAGGGGAAAAGGAAGACATGACCAAATTTACGAGGAAAAAAAAAAAGAAGTCTTTTTCAGGATGAAATTCAGGAGAAACACATGTACTATTTTGAGTACTTCAGTGAGACTGAATAGACAGAAGAAATTGAGCTCTCTTCCTCCACAGGAGTGAATTACAATTTGGAAATACTTCTTTTCTTTTAAGTGCAAGAGGAGGGTTTCCCTTCTCTCGATTTTTGGGTATCATACAGTCTTTTTCCTGTACTGAAGGACTCTTTAAAAAAGGAGGAGGAAATAGATTGTTAGCAAAAAGGAATCATGGAATAGCTTGTAGAGAGGAGAGGCATAATAGCGAGAAGGGAGGACCAAGAAATCCTGGCAGACAAAATCAGCAACTCTATTATTAATATAGAGACTAAATAAATTAAATGCTTAAATATCCCAAGATTTCAGCATTTGTGAACCTTAACATTTCATGCTTTAAAATACATTCTCACTGTTACTTTTGAGTATTTTAACCACTGCTTTGTCTTCTAATTGTTTAAAACTGTGTTCTATTTCAGGCTGCTGCACAAGGCTGTTGCTCAGGGAAGAAGAGCTCTGACTTATGCACTTGCACAGAGATTTGCATCCCTAAATAAGATCAACGAGAAGGATGCAGAGAAACGGGTAGGATGCTAACTTGCCAAGAATAGGGTCATTTCCTATCACATGCAAACATCTTTCAAACCCCAGTCAAGCAACAAGCATGCTTTCAGACAAGGTGTGGCTACTGTCTTTGCAAAGAGGGGAAAACAGGAACAGGGAGAAAGTGATTTGCATAGAGCAAGTATTAGCACAGCTGAGAACAGAACCCAGAGTCCCAACTCCCCGCTTCATTCTCTAACAAGCACTGTTGTTTTAAAACTATTTTTGCCTTTCACAACGAGTTTCTCCCATTCTTCTCTTCTTAGACTGCATTACATCTTGCTGCAGAAAAGAACCAACATCTGATGGTGAGTGACCTGATATCCCTAGGAGCTAATGTCAATGAACAAGACAGTTTGGGGAAAACTCCACTTCACCTGTGTGCAGAGAATGGATATTTGAGAGTTTTAGAGGTAAGTTGGCCATTTATGTTGTACAAAGACATGTGCAAGGGTAGAGCAAAGCCAACAAATGCATGTTCTTTTGCTTAAAATATACAAGGGTTTTCCGCACCTGAAAATTAGCTTTGGTCTGATGTGGTTAAAGTAAGATGGAGTTAGGGGAGGAGGGGGTATTTTGGCACTGCCAAAAATCATCACTTATCTCAATCTTCTCCATTTCAGGTTTTGAAAAACTGCAAAAACAATGGCATGCATGTGGAAGTGAATCTGACTGACCACTACGGTAAGAGGAAAAACTTAACCACATAGCTGTTTAGTGTAGACTCCAAAAGTTTCAGACTACAGATTTAATCTAGGCCAAAGAATGTTCCGTTTCATGTTTAAAACTAAAAGGTCTAGAAGGAGAGCCAATCAGTCTTAATAGAAGACCTCCTTAGGATTAGTGAAGTGTGGGATGGTTGACTCAAGCAAGGTGTTCAAGCACTGGATTTGTTTGACTTCTCTGTGGTTTGTTCTGTCCAGGTTTAACACCGCTACACTGTGCTGCTCTTGCCCACACTGTTTTAGTTACAGAATCTCAAAAAACTGACATCGATACTGACATGGGAAGGTTTCTCAGACTACGCAAAGATCAAATTCTTGAGGGAATTAACTGCTTATTACAAATGGGAGGAAAGCCTGAGTTGCAGGTGAGGACCAGCAGCAGGCTGTTTACTGTGGCCTTAGGTTTTTTTATTCTTTGCAATCACAGGTTTCACTGTCATTTACAGGTACTAAATTCATGTCAAATTACCACTGCCTCTTTAAAAATTGAGGAGAACACAGAACTCATGTGTTTGCTTCAGACTCACAAACCTAAAGGACAGAACATTCTTCAAGAGGTAACTATCTATAGCTACTTTTACACAGGGTCTAGCATTCATATCCAAGAAACTAAATGCAGTAATGTGAGCTGTACCATCTTGTAAACACAGTAGATGATGCTCACAGCCTTGCCCTATCTTGCATACGACAGAAAATCCCCTTTTCAGGGAAAAAAGCACTGTCTGAGCTCTTACCACACTTGGTCCCATCCCAGCTCTAGGGACTGCTATATTTACTATAGTTTGGAGCAGTCCAGTTGCATGCAGGTGCTGCCAGCATACTGCTCACAACTGTCCCCATTCCAAACTCTTCCTAGCAACAATGCCTTCATTTCCAACATTTTACAGCACACCAAGACAGATGGAGGTATCTCAGAAGCCACACCAGGGCTTCCTCTGCTGATAAAGGAATGCTGCAGGCCCAAGTATTGCCACTATATTCAGTTACCTTCAGCAGCTTCTTGATGTCCCTTAGCATACACATTTAACACCAAAAACTACCTTACTGGGCCAAAAGATAACCAGATTTTCCAGTGGTTACCAGCATGTCTTGCTAAATTTTTGGTGCAGGAAACAAGACACCAAAACTGAAAAGCAGAAGCTTGAGTGCATAACAGAGTACTAAGTTTCTAGTGTGAAATTCTGCTCTATTGAAATAATGCAATATCCGCCACAGATTCCAGTATTCTTGTCCAAGATTGAGCAAATATTCAGTGCTTAAATGTTATGGCCCTTTTACCTTTTCTATGGTCTTTTTTGACTCTGTCAGGTAAGAGTTTCCACCAGTGTACATGTACAGAAACCAATAATATAATAAGACTTCAATTAGAAATACAAACTTAAAGCCACTATTCAAGTCATTTAGGAACCCGTTTTCTTAACCGTTATGCTCTGGAGGAGATAAAACACAGGAAAAAAATAATTTCAATGCAGCTTATTACTGACTGAACTGTTAAGCATGCCACCTTCTCCAATCTCATGGTAAGGGGAAGAATCTAGACTTTGCATCTCAAAACCAGAACAAGTTCTTGACACAAAGCCTGCATCACTGTTAATGCTGGAAATTTACTGTTCTGGTTTCTTCACCTGTATAGGGTTACAGTTTGTTGGATGTTCCGAGAAGAATGCCCAGTCCCTCATCACCAGATAGATTTTCTGAACTTTTTTCCATGTCATCTTCGGACCTCTTTGACATCACTCTTAAAGGTATTTTGTGGTAGGAAATTAATTTTACCTAGTCAGGGTCTTTGTAACTCAACAGCTGTAATATAGTAGCTAGCTCCAGTACCTTCCCTGCATTGCTATATAACAATTAATCATCAGTTCATGTGGAACTAATGGGAAAATGCCCAATGATTTATAATAGATTTTGGATTAACTCCAGAGTTTTGCACAGAATCTCTTCTGCTTGCAGAACTCCTTACTCATCCAAAACCAATAGAAAATAAGGCAATAAATATGTGGCACTAGAAGGAACACTTAGCACATAGATTGAACTGAATATTTGTTGGTTTATTGCCTTCCAGGGAAATGCTGATAAGGGTCATTATCTGCATCTCATGGTCCACGTGCTGCAACTGTTGCTGAAGAATAGACAGAGAACAGACAGTAAAAGTCTTCAAATGTATTATAGCTTGAATTGACTGTTGAAAATACCTCCTCAGTACCCAAAATTTAAGAGTAAACTAATAAATGTGAAAAACCCTCAAGCTAGGTTTCAATAGTATTAGGCATTCAGTGTTATATGCTCTGGTAAATGAATAGGTCTTCATTTTCTCACAAAGCTGAGCACTTGGACTTCTCTTTTGAAGTCCGTTTGAGTTGTAGGTGTTCTACATTTTGAAGTTCTGACAATATTTTAATGCAGGTGCCTAGCTTAAGAAAAAAAAAATCCTTCCATTTTAGCCTCTCAGAGCCTAGTCTTGAGGGTACCAGCGTAAGATTAGTCTCTACAGTCCGAACTTAATGTTCAGGTGTGTTGAAAATTTCAGACAATATGTAATTTTAAACATGAGCTATAGGAACTCAGAATCTGATGGGCTATATTTAATACTTCCTGAAGTCTGGCTCTGAGTTTGTCCAAGGCTGGAGTTGTCACACTTCAAGGCAGTCCTACTGGGGAAAAAAAAAAATCCCTCCAAAATAAAACATACCCCCACACTGTTACTGAGCATGTTTTTCAACAAAAATCGAGCTTTTTATTTATGCAATCAGAATTTGCCACCAGTAATGGGTTTTAGGTGAAGTCCGGGACAGAAAATGTTTTGAATCAGTTCCCTTCACTCTGGGTGATCTAACAGAGGAGCAGACCTTTATAAAATTTAACTATATAACAACACTTTACAAGGATCACTTTTTTATACTAAACAATTTTGCAAGTTAGAAGGATAACAAGGAGCTTATTATGTTCTGTGCTGCCAGATCTCCAAGTATTCAGTAGAATTCCTATGTTAGATAATTATTGTCCAAAAAAAAAAAATTCTCTTCCCAGACTTAGTATCATTTTATTTTAACTTCTGATTGTGAATTAGCTGGTTTCTATGAAACTTCCTTGTTTGCTACATATGGAGCAATCTACATTTACATAACCTACAAAATGACTGATCCAGCAATCAACACACGTATTGAAGTAAATGGGAGATTTTTCACGTGTAACAATTGCAGGATCCAGTGTTAAGTACTCAGCATGTTTGGGGAATATTTTTTTAATGAACTCTTTGCATTTTCTTTTTGTAAAAATGGTTACTTTCCTCTTATTGGATATCCTTAAGTGTTAAGCTCCAAGAGCTCTGTTGCACAACATGAATTAAGTTTTATTGAAAAATGTCAGTGTTTAAGTTAATTCCAACTGCAATTTGGGTCATATCCTATGTGTCTTGTGCCCTGAACAGCTAAATAGTACTCTTCTGTATTTTCTCTGGATGAGCCATGATAATTCAAAATTTTTAATTATTTTATAAAATTAAAAAATAAATATTTGTTATTCACATGATGAGTTGTATAACACTATGGAATATTCATCCACCTCCTTCCATAGGCATCCCTCATGCTTTAACTGTGTGAAGTCTTTTCTTTTTCCCTTTTCGTCCCAGGTTTTACTTGGAAACACAAATATTTTCCTCTCTGATGATTTTTCTCTGTCTCCCCCATCACCACTCATTCTTCCTTCGTGTTTGCATTTTAACTCACATCTGTTCTCACAGAACTTTTTATTCATTTGAAGAGAATTAATGAGGATCTTCTAGGTTACTCAGCTTCCATTACTGTTTTTTAAGGATCAGATCCAACACCCACTGAAATTAAAGACTCCTTATTTTCAGTGAATACTGACCAAGAAATTCTGAATCACATACAGAACGAAGAATGAAGCAGTATGGTGAACAAATAGAGAAGTGCATCAATAAGCATTCTCAGTCAAGAAAAATTAATTGCTTACAGGATCTCTTTTTAAAAAAAAAAAAAAGTGTAGAAAACTATCATATAAGAATGCAATATTAATCAAGTTTTTAGTCACATGGAAACCATTCAGATGAAAGGACAGGAACCTTAAGCTATTAATATGTATCTTTTATTCAATATACTCAAAGCTAAACTACCTTGTAAAGTATATTCTACAGCAGTTATACATTAATTGCATTGACATTAGTAGGTACGCTTTACATTGTTTCATTGTTCCTTCCTGTCAATAAATACATTATTTCATGCAATATGTAACATTGATTTTTATGTACTGGTATAGCCATACTACCCTCACAACAGAAGTGACTGTCATGAAATGAACAAATTAAGCAGACTTTAAAAGCTGACAAGTACGTAAGGGGTTTCTGTTGTTGTTTTGTTTTTTAGGAGTACAGTGGTGCCTGTGCAGAAGCACCAGCATTACCAGAAAAAGGTGTGTGGGAAGGTGATTTATTTAAAAAATTTTTTAAAACCCAAACACCTCCTCCTTTTCAAGGCACATTCATCAACCCACTACCTCTAACTGGGAGCTAGACAACTATTCTTTCAATGAACTATAAAACTAATTCTCAACATTTTTTAAGCACTAAAATTTTTCCCTACAACTAACTAATCTCAGACTAGAAAAAATAATCCATGGACCTAAAGAGATTAAGTAATATAAGAGTTCGCTGAAAAAGCTGTAGTTTTTCAGCCATTCACTGTGGCAAACTGCAACAAACTATTCCATACCAAAAGATAAGAGGGCTTCAAATAGGAATTATCCTCCATAAAAGTAACTTGCATTTCTACAGCAAGACTTTTTTCTAACAATTTTTCTCTTTTTGCAAGAAAGGAGACCTGTTAGCATTTAGATAGAGGCTTTGCAAGCACTGCATATTCCCTGCTCCTAGTGTGATTGCTACTGCAAGTGATACAAGAGCTCTTTACAGACAATTGTTCTCAACAGCTGGGCTGAAAAAAAAATAAATTCAAGTGAGTTCTGGGGAGAGGGTTTCTAGTCCAGTATAAGATAACAATTTGGGCAGGGTGACACTGAAATTAACTCTGACCTGTATGTATAGTACTAGATAGGCCTAGTGATCTTGATGGTTCAAATTAAAGGCTTTTGTTTCGCTTCTCATCATGAAAGGAAAACCTCCCCTGGAAAGGCAGCTCTGTAACCTAGGCCCGTTACTAATTCAGGACTGTCTCAAAGAAAAGGATAGCATTTACTGAATCATTAGCTTTACTTCCTTCAGCCCCACGCACACTCTACAAGTCTGCCCACAGATCTTTTCAGACAGTCCCAGCTCAAACCTGCTCAGTTAGCAGCAGTAACAGGATCTTAGCAGAAGGTTTTACAATACTCAAAATTAACTCAATAGCTTTGCCCACAACAGTCTTTAAACTGAAGTTTTGAATACATCCACATGAACACCAGCCTACTGTTCTGGAAGTACTCCTGTGTTCCCATGAAATCCTTTCACATTAATTATAGAAACTGGCTTCCATGTTCAGTCCTGTTTTTGACAAGATTTCGGATCACTGAAGTCCAAGGAGCAACCTCTTGACATCAAGACATGTCCTGTGCACACAGGTTACTACCATGCCTGTAGCAGAGGGAGAGGAGTTACCATTCTGCACCTGCAGCAGGGCATGGCAGAAGCATCCCCAGCACAAAATCCATCTAGCACAGAGCAGAGGTCAGACCTATTCTAAGGTGCATTGACGTTATCAGTCTTGCTCAAAACTCGCTACCCCTGGGCCCTTCTCAAAAGCAGCAGCCACAGCAGCATAAGGTTCAAGGTGCACAGCTAGACTGTGGCATGCCTGGGACCAAGTGCTGTGCTTCTGACACCCAAGTACCATTTATGGTGACCAGGCTAGTATTTGTGGTATGACTCCTGCAGCTAATTCTTTTTAAACCAGATCACATGTGCTCCCACAGGCTATAGTCATGCCTTTGAACTGCAGCACAGGCCATACTTAGAGAAGGTGCTTTCCTTCTTCACCTCATTTCTCGCCCATATTACAAAATGAGTGCCGTTCACTGGCTTACATGGTTACTTAGGTTCCCTGCTCCTTTGAAGATATATGAGTATTGGCATGCATTATTATTTTTAAGAGCAGCATAAAAGCTTTGCCACTGAATTAGTAGCAATTCAACAAATAAAAATAAACATAAATAAATAGATCAAATCCAGCACTTCCAGCAATCCTCGGGGATGATCCTCATCAGGAAAGAGGAAACTCACAAGATATTTGTTGCAGATTTGTAATGGCTTGAAGAAGGCCCTGGCAAGGATGGAAGCTTTACTTTCCTGGCAGGGCTGTCTGATGGACACCGCATATATTTATGATCAGTGATAGTCACAAGGCCACAGACCCTGCACATAAAGTGAATGACAAAGTAACTGTGGTCTTCAATGGATGTACAGAATCCTAAAGTATTCATGCCAGTTTTCTAGGCTTTCCTCACTAAGTCTTTCCATTCAGAGTTGCGTGAAAAGAAGTATCAGAGCCCTAAAAACTGAAGTTACCCAGAAGACAAGTTGCAAGTTCCACCCAGGGGATGAACAAATATATCTGTAAAAACAGCTTGAGGCAAAGGAACAGGAACTCTATCCTAGGTGTTACCTCACTAGGACTTTGGCTGAGTATTAGATCTTTCTCCTATGAAAACAGCATCTTAAGTTTGTAGAGGGAAACAGGACATTGTCAGAGATGCTTAGATGCTGCTATTATAGTCACAAGTGCAGCAAGTCCTGAGAACAAAAGCCTTCAATGCTAAGTCATTGAGCTCTACTGAACAGCTTTTCTGGTGCACACAGATGTATTTCCACTAGCTTTCAGAAGTTATCAGTAACACAACTACTTAGTATAGTCTACTATGAAATGCTGTGAAAAACAAAGTACAAACGTTGCCACTTAGCAACCCATCTGTATATATGAAACACATACAAAATAAATTCCAGAGGTGACAAACAGCATTGCAAAAGATTAAAAGATTAGGGAAGATATTCTATGGATTAACAAGAAATTGCATGACAGACACACAGAAGCTCTTCCAGGCGTTACATAAATTGAAAGAGTAGAAACAACACAAGAATGAGAGCAGAGAGATTCTGGCCCAGATTTTCAGTGGCATAAAATTCTGCAGGCAGGAACAGACCGTTAATTATGGAAGGTGTCTTAAGCAAACAGCTCCTCTGGGAGCTCCTTTCAGTAGCTCATAATGGCCGAAATGCTCCAGCGTTGTCCTTTCCCACTACTTATGCCAAATGGAACAACAGGACTCAAATTCTTTTAGGCAGAAGGGTATCTTAATCTGGAGGGATCCAACAGCTTTCCAACCCTGTCACCCCAGCCTGGTACCACACCAAGACTGACCACAGCAGAAAATCCACCTCCTGTTTTGTCTTTATTCTCCAAAATGTGTTCTTGAAATCACGCTTTGCTGCATATCCACAATTATTGTATCAAAGACTCCCTAAGGCTGCTGGATTTTGCTTAAACAAGCTGTCATCTCCCAGATCCCAAAAAACTTAGCTGAGAAGCATATGAACTGTTGCCCCCTAAAACAGATGTTAAACAGAGAACAATACCATGACTGTAAATAAAACACATACAAGAAAATAAATTACATTAAAAAAAAAATCCATCTAACACACAAACACAACAAATTCAATCTTTTAGATGAGGAACCAAGAAAAGCGGGGGGGAGGGGCTGAACACTGAAGAAAACCCTCCACAGGCCTTTTGAGAATATGTATCAACAGCTGCCATTCAAGAATAAACATTGACATTTCCTCTACAACACTCTGCATCCCATTTCCCATAACTCCACATCTTTCTCCACGTCATGACAACCAGGCTGAATTGCAAGCAGAGCTGGAGGAGCCAAGTTTCTGAGCCAAGCAAGAGGGAGAGGCTGAGCTCTTGGCTGATTCAGATTCTTTTAGAACAGTCTCACCCATCAAGTTTTATTTTTCCTGCTTTCTTTGTGGCTAGAGAAACTTGGAAACCAAATGATTCAGTTTGAAACAAGACATGTTTCTGCAGCTGTGCTGAAGAGGACAGATGAAATAAATTTAGAGAACGGAGTCACACTAACTGAAAAATTGAGTGTCTCGGGCACTTTGAAGAGGGATCATGGTGGGGAGAGGTAACAAAGGGAACGAAGACAGGACATTGGCTCCCACTCAACCTGAACATTGGCTCCCACTCAACCTGGACAGCAGAGCTCTTAAGCTGTAGCAATCACTATGACCCAGACTGTCCCAGCCACATATGCACACAAGCCAGGAGCTGCAGTTCAGTTGCTGCACACTTCATCAATCTGTTTACCCAGAAGTTTCACTTGCCCTGAGGATAAGCATGCTAAGTAGCTTAGCATGTGGAGGTTGCAGGATCAGCCCTAAACAAGCCCCTTCTCTCTTGAGACAGTCTAAGTAGGCTGGAGTTTCAGGCATCCCTATCTGCTGTGGTTACTTACATCCATGAGGAGCTGGTCACATGGCACCTGTGCCCCAAAGTAGCATATCATCATTTTCCTGTCTTTTTTCCCCATCCCTCATTCTATATGGTTTCTAGGAGGAGGAAAGTTTGAACTGAGTTTACCAGGATATGTTTTTCCTGAAGAAAGAAGTGAGGGGAAGGGGGTTCTTGTTGACCTTCCTGCAATGCCCAGGAAACAATGCTTATTCCTTCTTCCCTGGGTTTCCAGGTTACAGTATTTTATTTGTCATCTGCTTTGAAGCCACTTCATCTTTAATTCAGTGGCACAGTTTGGGGGTTCACTTTGCTTAGCAGCAAGAGTTTAGGCTCAAGTGGATAAAACATCACTTCTCAGATATAAAAACCCAAGAAGATTTTAACCAGTTGATATCAGGAAGGCCCCAGGCACTGCTCTGCTCCATGTTTGGCCATACTTCACTGCTACACCCATGAGAAGCCTGTCTGGATAGGTCCCAGCTCTTAATTATCTCTATTTGTTGTCTCTATCTATCATCACTAGCCAAATAAGTTTACAGAAGTCTCATTTTTTCAAACATAACAAGGTCTTGAAACACAAATACTGAAATGCATATGGTGTGATAAGTACATGCAGAAATCATAACACCATTACCTCAATAACCACAGGGTTACTGTGTAACCCAGAATACTCACTTCAGATCTAAAGAAAAGCATGCAGCATGAATTAATACAAAAATCTAGTCGCAAATTTTAAATATTAAGATTGGCTTGGTTTTGCTTTGTTTTAAATAAAATCTTCTGTATCCCTTTGCTACTGATGAGTAACCAGTTTTTGAATTGTTCACAATTACCTCTAGAAAGGTATTCACAGCTAATTGGTCGCTAGCGGCACAGAAACACAAAATAACCTGCCTTCAAAGGTCTACACAAAGGCCCAGAAGGACTTCCAGTCTCACAAACCCTGAGACTTAACAAAGCATTTTAGAGTTCACCAAGCACAGCCCCCTTAAAACTTCTGTTTTCATTTTCTTCACCAGACTCTTATGCATCTCTTTCTGCTCCTTCCATAAAGCTTCTTTAGAGAGCAGGACTAAAAGGTATGTTTACACCTCTGCTCAGGCTGTGATGAAATCACATTTCAATTAAGCAAGAAATATCTGCCTGCTAAAAAGACTCTAGGAAACACCAGTGAACAGAAATTGATCTACCAGGACTTTAAGTAGTTGGACAGTTTCTGATTTAATTTTCTAATGTTTCCAGGTGTACATGTTTTGACTCCTAGTTAGCATGACCTTTCCCTTTCACTGGAATTATTACTCACACACAATGGCAATCCCTTTTCTGATGTGAAAAAAGATAAGCTTCTGCAGAACCCAGCAGTTCTTCGAGTTCACAGCCAAATAGAGTGTTTGCTAAGGTGAAGCACGTACACTATTAGAGTCCATCCTGATGACATTTATATATGTAACAGAGGTAATTTTAATACTGGATTTTTATTTTTTATGTTCACAGCAGCCTACTTCCAAAAAAATATTTGTCTATTGTAAAACAAAAACCTCAGCTCTTACAGATTAAGTAAAATTTGGGGGTTTAATTCTCTGAGGAAGCGAGAGCCATGCACCAATATGTTACCCACATTACCTCCTCTTCCAGAATCAGAGCTGAGCTGCAGAGGTGTTAATTTATGTCCTTCAAGGTTTTAATCTATCTAGCTATAAAACATTGCTATCGCAAAAATACAACTACAAAGTCAAAGCAAAAAAACCTAGCAACTTCCAGTCTCTGCATTGTCCCTTGGACCTGAAAAAAAATCTGAGCTCTCTTTGGCCTATATCCTCATTTGTTTAGATTTAAACTATGATTCAGCTGACTTTTCAGTATTAGAATAACCTGTCTTCAGGTTTCTCTGTTTTCCAACACAACAATCAAGTCCCAAGTGCCAGAAGCCTTCTGCTCATTTGATTCCTCAAAAAGAACAAACTAGAAGAGCTGTAAACAGCGAAGAATAAAGAAATACATCAGAGAAGGCATGGAAAGAGGAAGGAAAATAAAACGAGAATCTTTCCATGTTGGATCACTTTCACCGCTCCAATTCAATGGGTGGTGTTTGTTTTTCTGAAGATGACAAGTAACCCTGCAAAGCCCCAGGTTGTGCTGTCCCACGCTTGTATTTTATGCGGAGAAAGATTCCTTCCTCTTTTGCAGGGATTAAGTACATTTAAGACCAAAAAAAACCAACGCCAAAACCACCAAACAAAAAACCAAAATGTACCCAACCCCCACCCCCCCACCGAAACAAAGAAAACCCAAGCACAGGAAAATAAATACACATTGTATGTTGCAATTCCTACTTCTTCAAACAGGCAGTAAGTCTGCAGGAACCAGCTGCTAGTCTGATTTTTTTCTCAGATTGGGGGCATAAAACTAACTTCAGCCTCCCCTCCCAATTCAGCCAAATGTGAAACAAAGGGAGCACAACAAATACTCCAAGTTTGTCATAATGTCCTCACCCTGGATCAAGGTGGAGGGGTTCAAGGTAAGTTGCAGTTTTTAGAGTAGTAAGTCCTCCAAGAGTCACTGTGGGTAATGCCACCTAAAACCATCAAAATTACCTTGGCTTTGTGCCAACTGTCACAGCCCAGCCTTTCACTGGAAGTCTTTAAAACTATTTCAGCATTTGCATAAACTTCTCTTCAGAAAAGTCATATGGTTGTAAACCAAACATTATCTAAAAGTAACTGGCCTTCTTTAGCAGAGTCAAAGGTTACTGTAAACATTATCTGGAGAATAAAGTTCACATGGAAAAAATAATAACATGATATAACTATGGAGTAGGTTGGTCAAATATTTGCAGAAGGACATACACCACCTGTGGCTGTGCGAAAACAGCCTTCCCTTTGTTTAGAAACCTTTATTCAATTTTACAGAGAAATAAGACCAAAATTTTGCTTGACTGCCTTACTCACTATGGGCCTTACAACATATTGGCACCTACTTATTCAGTTACAGTGTAATTAAAATAACAGATAATTCTCAAACTCCAATTCCCACGAAGAAAAATACCTAACAATAACGTGCAGTTTGTAACATGAATCTGGTGTAGCATAGACTGAAAACACCAGTGATTAAGTTCGGGGGGGGGGGGGGGGGCGGAGAGGTGGAAATAGCACTCTTAGCCAAAATAATTACATGAGTTAAAAAACCGTATGTGCATCAGGGATGCTTTTACAAGTTCCATAGAAGAGAAGAACAGCAGGAGACAGCATTGCTCTCTTCAGGAGCTGTTTGAGAAGGTGTGAAATCTCCAATTTCTGTGCTCAATAATATCGTGCTTTTAGAGTGATTTATCCAATAGCTTGCTCATTTTTCTATCTTCTTTAAAAATTAAATAGAAAAACTGGAGTTTGTTGTACTTGCCCTCCCCCTCTTTTTACTGTCCTTTTGCCAGACTGAAAAGTTAAGATAGGTAATGACTAAAGGGTCACCATGTCAGCCAGGCCTCTGAGAATGACTCAGGCACTAATTCTTGGTCTTGATTACAGTCATGAAACTTTTTGTGGGGTTATTAAACTTCAGTCCCTGCCAGGAAAATGACAGCTTGACACACACAGCAACATTGTATATCAATTTTGTGGAAAAAGGAAGTTGTGTATCTGCTCACAACAGCGAGCAATCACTAACCTAAGACTCAACAGGGAAAATTTTATTACAAGCTATTTCTTTATTCTAGGCCCATCGCCACTGGACACTGGTTTGTGTAGCAAATAGCAGTCAGATACATGACTATAAAATGCTTCCTATATGAAGGGAAGCTACTAACTTCCTCACATATTCTTTGCCTACAAAACCTAACACCTCGGGGAAAGCTCTGGGGTCATTTCCACAATGCTATGCATGCTGCATTCCCAAAGGCTGAACTCTACCAGACCCAGGACTGGGAGGCTTGCCCAGCCTAATCTTTCCAATGGGGGGGATTCCAGCATCAGAATTTCTAGACGTACAGTGGAATCCAGAGTCTCACAGCAGCTGGCTGAAATACAGATGCACTGCTGGAGGGAAGGAGCTGAATACAACCACAGAACTACTCACTACTTTCTCTAGACTATGACATTGGCAGCTGCACAGGTCAAGCTGAACAAAGCAACTAGATTAGGCTGTCATTCCTCTATGATCTCCCTTTTGCTCTCTTCCTTCTGCTCACAGATACTGACTGGCAGCAAGGCACTAGCTTATGAGATAATGACTTTATGAGATGTGGATTGAAACCTGACTGGGAGAGAAAGGAATTGAAAGTACATTTCTGTGTGAGTGTTTCAGCTCCATGGATGTTGACTGGCAGATGGATCTGGCTTTATCTGTAATACACCACACCACCACCCCCCCCCAAAAAAAACA
The DNA here is from genome assembly GCF_929443795.1 of Astur gentilis. Lineage (NCBI taxonomy): Eukaryota > Metazoa > Chordata > Aves > Accipitriformes > Accipitridae > Astur > Astur gentilis. Next base: position 5,969,416 of record NC_064884.1, read on the forward strand.
CCAAAAAACAAACCCAAACAAACAAAAAACCAACACCAACGACAAAGAAGAAATGGCTGCCCTTAATTTGCAATTACCAGAATTTACTAGGTGTGCTCTGAGACTAGACACCAAAGCAAACCCCTGCAGGGGACAGGAGAATAGGCAGAATCAACAGCTAGTTCCTGCATTCCAATCTGTTTTAGGCAGGACCTATGCACAGGATTTCTCCAATGGAGGCAATTCCAGGCATGCTCAGAGACACAGATCTCTATGCTTGGGGAATGTAAACTTAAACAGGGAGGTGAGTTTAGGCACTTCCAGCATTAGACAGCCACCAAGTGGGAATGTTTTGGATTGTAATTTAAAGCACAGGTAACTCAGATCTAAATCCTACTTCAGGAACCAAACTGTTTTAGTGTTTTGCACATTCTCCTATAAAGCACAACCTTTGGCTAGGGACTCCAGCCATTACTGCATATATATATATATAAAAAATAAAAAATAAAAATTAAAAAAAAAAAAAAGGTATACCAACTAACCCTTCACTGTAAAATCAGAGATTTGCCAAAGGGGCATCAACAATTTCTGACAACCTGCATATTGCCACTTAAGATTCAGTCCTAACTTTTGCAAAAAGATAAATAAACACCTCCTCTCTCTGAACACCCCTTTCTTTCTTCCCAGGCTGACTAGCCAGAGGAATAATGACTGACATTCAAAATACATCTAGAAACCACTGATTTATTGTGTCCCTAGAAAGTCCACCCAACTACAGCTCTTTGAACTAATAGTTGTGTGGAAGTTCTTTAAGAAACCTATGTGCATATACTAGTGCCACAGGAGGTACAAATAGAGAATAGCAATGGGAAAGGTCATCCAGAAACGCTCTTGATCACTTACTTCACAAGAAAACAGAAGTATTTGCCAGATATACGACACACCCTTCATGACACGTGCAGGTAGGGAACTGGGATAGCTGCCTTTCATTACAAGGGCAAAGGTTTCAGAAGCGCCTCAAATGCTCAGCAACATAAGATGTGACATTAACTCCCTTTACCCACATCTCATTACGCTTTCTCACCTGACCGAGAAGTTTATCACTTCCTTATCCACAGAGAGAAGAGCACAACGCATTTTATGCCCAACTGAAGGAGAAGGAAGCACCCCGGCTCTTTTGCTAGTGCCTGGAGGTGTCTAGCCCAAGGCAGCGGCTGCTGGGTGCCGGGGACCGAAGGGCTGCGGAGCCAGCGGCGGCTTCCCCCGCCCTGGCGAGAAGCCCGGCTGCCCTCTGCCGTGGGAAAAGGTGCTCGGCTGCCAGGACAAGAGCCTTGCTCTGCTAGGGAGAGGGGTTAGAAGCACTTGCTGGGTTTGCCGCCTTTAAAACCCCCGAAGAACGGAAAAAGCAGAGAGCGTTCAAAAGCAGGGCCCCGAACTGCGTTCAAGGATCCGCCGCAGGTCTTGAAAAACAGAGGGGACAAAACAGCCATGAGTAATTACAGTTGCTATAGTAAACACCGAGAAGACACAAATTGCTTAACAGTTTTTTTGTCGTTTTATGCTCGTCGCAAACTATGCAGCCTATCCCCAACATAAAACCTAGCATATCCCATACTAACAGATGATCCCTTGTGGTAAATAAGGATTCATAGACTTGGAAAAATCATGGCTGCTGTAGGGACCCTGAAAACTTCAGATTACAAGGTACAGTAGCAAATTGTCTATAGTTATAAATAAGCACTTATCTGTGCTACAACAGTGATATTTCGTATGTAAATTCTTTAGACTGGACAGAGTACAGCTTCTGTTATATGACCTGTAGGGGAGTACAACAGGCTCAAGTAACTTCCATGAATATTTTACACCAATACGTTAGCATGTTTTAACTTTCACTGACCATTAAATATTCAGTGGCTGAAAGGAAAGCTCTCCTTATGCATGTCTGATACTTACCCACATTTGGCAATTCAAGCTATTCAGTGTGATAGAGAAATGGCCCTCTTCCTCTTCATTTTCTATATTTTTTCAAGCTTGCCTTGTGACAATGGGGAACTACAACTTCAAAAAGATGAGGACTGTCCAAGTGGAATTTACTGCAAAAGAAGAGAACAGAATGTGCCAATTTGTCCAGCAGGTATTTGTAGATAATTTACCACAGATTATTAGCTTCTTTAGAATGCTTCTCATAAACATACTGCTCAATAAAAATGCAGTCAGACTTTAATTTTGCTGAATGCTACAGGAGCCCTTAGATAATCAATTGGGCTTGCTGAAATTCATATTGTAAAAGCTAAGTAAGCTTAAACAGCAAGTATAGAGCATTCAATTTTATTCTAATAAGATTTGCTTATCAGAAGACTTCCTTTCTGTACTGCATGGTAAAATAATATGGAAATGAGGGAATATTTTTGTTGAAGCAGGATTCATTTAACTGATTTGAGTGTTATGACATAAATAAGCTTCAATATTTAAACTGAAAAGACACTAACTCATCCATCTACATAATACAGCTGCATTATATAAGAAAAATTGACAAGAATTTTTGTTGTTGCTGTTCAAAGGCTTTTTCTGCCCTGAAGGAAGCATCACACCAGTTCCATGTCCCCCAGGAACTTTTCGTTCAGAAGGAGCAGCACTGATATCACACAGCTGCTTGACATGCCCAGTGGATTTCTTTAATCCCATGCCTGGCCAAAAAGCGTGTCTTCCATGTGGCTCAGAGGCAGTGCAGCCTGCAGAAGGGCAAGAGACGTGCATCTGTCTTGGGAAAGGGCAGGTGTTTCAGGTACAGGAGCAGTCCCAGTGAAAGCTCTTCAGTCTTTACAGACATCAATATTACTTCACACTTTGTTCTTCATTCTCTTTACCTCAGCTGCACTGCCCTATTCAGTCTCTCTCTAGCATTGACAGCCTTCAGTCCTACAATTCATTTCCAACTACACAGACCAGAGGGAGGGGGATGGGGACACCAGATTTATATATGTTCTGAGTTTCTTCAGGGCTACATCAATTCTCCCCTTTTGCTGGAAGGTAAAGGGTATGTGTATGGACATCACGTTCCATCTGGCCTTGGTCAGATAAGGTGTAATGCTTAATGCAGCAAGGTACAGAACAGTATTTGCATGAGACTATAGGTTCCTAAACAAATACCTGTTCTTTTCTTCCAGCCCCGTGATGCTCGCTGCACATGCCCTCCAGGTTATTGGAGGTCCTTAGGTGATGGAAGACACTGTGTTAGACAAGCATATGATATTTGTCGAGATTCAGCCTCCCGAAATCAGGAAGGACAGTGTTTAACCAAGAAAGAATGGGTTCATTATTGCTCAGAGAAGGTATTTCAATTTTTGCATAAGTTAAATCCAAAGACCGTGCAGAAACTGCCCTAAAAGCAAACTTCCACGCTCTTCCTTCAGAAGGCACAGACAGCATGGCAAACAAGTGTTATTAGTGTTTTCACAGGAGGTTTTGCCTCTTCTTCAGCCTGAAATATAAAGCTCAGATTTCCCTGCTCATTTAAGGAACACCTGGAGGTTACTTGTACTGCTATTTAATTCTTTTTTTTCCTCCCACAGGTTTGTACTGTCCCCAGAGATTATCAAGGCTATGACAAGGGTCTTGGCCTCTGCATTTGTCAAACTGACAGTCTGGAGAGTGTGTGTAATTCTCAGTGTAGAAGACAACAAAGAGATACTCTGCAGGTCACTTGTGCAGAGAAAATTGCTCAGCTTTTTATCACTTACAGAAATGGGAACAAGGTAAAAGCTGCAGTTATTTTCACAATCTACCTATTTTTGCTAGGCTTGCTAGACTTTTAGTAGTCTTTTAACCAAAGAACACCCTCATCCCTTTTTTTCTTAGGAAATTATAGAAAGCAACAAACAAAACACCCAGACACTATTCTATCATATGCATAGTGCATTTTTGTACCTGCTCTTATATTATAACTGTGTGAAAAAATAATGCAAAAAAATTTCTGAACTCTTTTTCTACTAGACTGCTGTTTTCTTAGAAGAATTAAGGACAGTTCTACTAAGACCATATTTCTCTTTAAAAGGCATCTGCACTTCAGAACAAAGCAAATATACCCATCCAACATACATCGTGAAAATGAGTGGTAAGGGAAAGAATAACAAGAGCTATAGTAATATTTGGGTATTAAATGGCTTTTATACATAACAAGCCTTTCCATGGTATTTATAACACAAACAATAAGAAATCTTGATGCTTATATCCTGATAGCATGCAGCAATACAAATTCACCGCTCCATGCAAAATTCATCTCACTCAGTCCCAGAACATTCATCTGAAATCTGCATATTTCCAGTATTACAGGAAAGGACAGATATTCAGATATTTCCTCCCATTCCCTAAATTATGATAAACGGAGATGAAGAGTATCTCTGCCTGTCAAAGGACTCCCTTCTCAGGTCCTTTATCTGTACAGATTTTCTCTTGGGCTTCAGATTTTAATGTGTTTTTACCAAGTAGAATTAGAAGTAGATACATTTTTTCCCCCCAGGATTTCAGAACCAAGCCATAGGCCAAGAGCACTGTTTGCACAAATGTGAAAATATAGTAATAACAATAGGATAGAATCATTTGCCAATGATATCTTTGCACTGTTTCCTTGACTTCAGTCGAGTTAAACCAGTTGCTACTTAAGGAACAAGTCTTGCAACACCAAACAAACCCTAAAGGCTTTGAGTAAGGCCCAAGCATTTTAAAGCATTGCCCTAGAATAAGAGGAATGTACTAAAAAGTATACCATTTGGGTTTAGATTTCGTAAGTCTTACTTGGGGTCTTTGGTGAGCGGATACTCTATAAACTAGAAGGAAAAGCAAAGTCCAACATACTGAAAACCAGAAGTGACCAATGTTTTTTATACAACTTCAGGGAAAGGATTTTTAGGGGTATATAATCCTGACCCACAACTATTTCACAACTTCATCATGCTAAATGAAGCTTCATCACGCCACAAAAATAGGCCTTCTTCAGCAACAGCTCCAGGTAAGTTCTCCTGTAAAGCTCCAGAGCATGTATTTACTACAGCTTCTCTAAGACTTAATTGTGCTTTGTCATATCAACCATCTCCAGTGCTAACCTAAATAGGAAATAACAACAGTTAAATTAAACAGACCTCACCATGTTCGAATTCCTGGAGAAGCTGTTCACACTAAGCATAGTGAAGTCAGACAAAAAGTTTTACCTTCCCTACAACCACAAGTCAGAACCTCTACAATCACAGCCCAAACCCACCAGTCAACAGAATGCTTCCCTCAAGCCCCCTGCCTTTTCCCCAGGCAATGAGGAAAAACTGTGTGGGCAACTATTGAATGCCTCCACCTGGGTGTGCACATGACCTGGCACACAGCCTACTAACACTGCTACCACCATCATGTCCACAGGTATGCAGGGAGCACAGAGCCCAGGAGCAACTACCAGAGTTGAACTTCCCTCATTTCCTCCCACATCTCTCCTTTTGCTTAGTAGTCCTGATCTGCAGTCTAGCTCCATTCTTCAGTTCTAATTTACACCATCGTCTCCTTAGTTTTGGGCATGTCAGATCACTTATTATTCCTTCCACTTGCATTCCTCCCGGAGAGCAGGACTCGAGTCCTCCTTTAGTGTCTGCAGAGATACCATCAAATCTATAGGCATAAAGGGACAGATCCCTTATAAAGGCTGCTGATTTTGCAAGAAGTGCTGCTGCTTTACCAGATGCACCTCACCAGAACTGTTGCAAAAAGACAAGAAAACATGATGCACAATTATTCAATGTCAGGAAAATGCCAGTGGCATGTTTGCATGCTGTCTTGACAGTAAACCTTATTCTAGAAACCAAATGTGCATGTGTAAAGCTTAGTCATAAAAATGAAAAGGAAATGCTATATTCTGCAGTTGTTCTGTAGAGAGAAAATGATCAGTAATGATCCAAACCTAATGAGGTCTGTGCTTTTACAGTTAAGTCTGGCCATGAAGAACGCAGGCCTTCCCGGGTACAAAGCCTGAGACCTTCAAACTCCACATCAAAAATTATATTTACTGGCATCTTAAATCCTACCACATGCATTAATGTTAATGTTACCATCATGTTCATTGTCTCCAAGGAGCACTACCCAGTTTATGATGTGTAAGTACAAATGCTGAATGTAGAAGGACTTAGCTAATGCACTTTTACTTAAGCTAGGAAACAAGGCTGAATCTTTCACTTTTTTCAACATAGAATTAAGAGAAAACATGACTAGGAAAAGTAGAAATCTCGTTATTAAACATACTTCAGTGTCTTTTTGACAGAAAAGACATTGTGGCACAGTAGGAAACAACATGTAAGTTGTTAAGAGAATAACATTCACTTATTAAAATAAGAAAAATTAAATATATACATACTGTTCCTGATGTCTTGCTGATGCTATTTCTGACCTGTGTTCACACTCTTTGCAACTTGACTTCTCACTGACTTATGCTGTATAGTCCCCTTAGCTGACCTTAAGTTATCTTTCCTTTTTTGTAGTTATTGAGTTTTAGGATCTTAATGGAGCTAAGGTTTAGGTTTCGGTAAACTAGTCCAAATGGGAACAAGTTGTTCCTACTGCACTGAAAGCCTTAGGAGCTCTCCCTTTGTGGCTTTTATTTGTGTGGGTGGTTTTGTGGGTTTCTTCCCCTATGACCTGTTTTTATTTCATCTCTGCCATTCATCCAGTTTCAAAGCATACAAATAAAACCAGGGACAGGTAATCAATAATAAAAATTACACATGGTTTCCATGTTCTCCATGTTGACATCTGTGGTGATTAAACACCTATAAGGGGTCCAGTGCATATTTCTTCACTGCTAAATAAATGTCCATGCTGCTTAGGGTTAATTCCCGCTACTTCACATTTGTTTTGGAGAGAACTAATTGGAGCAGCCCAAAACAAAGCAGGGGGTGAGTAAACAGTAGAGCTGTGTGGGCAATTAGAGGTTCAGTGCCTAAACTCACACTGATCCTCAGTTATTTAGTGGTGTTAATGAATCCTGAGTGACAACTATGCCTTAGTAAATCTCTGCTGTAATTATGAGCCTACACCAAAAAAAAATGGGTAGTGATAAGAACTAACTTTTGTACTTTTGCTTCTAGAAACAACCTGTACAACACAAATGCTGAATTTGACTGGGGAGACCTTCGAAGCCTCAGAGAGGAAGTAAGAGAGGCTTCCCAAAAATTCTTCTTCTTCCTTTTCCAGTTCCAGTACCCTGGTACCTACGTGCTACAGCTGAGTAGCAATAGGCACAAAAGAATGGTTTGTATCAAGGAATTCTGTCTTTGCATTTACAATGTCCGTCTTAGCATTTCATGTTCCATATGAATGTTTGGAAACAAAGGAAATTTTAAAAATAATAGTGAGCATCTTTTCATTTTTTACATGATACTGTACAGGTGAGTACAGCAATAAATATGTGAGTTTGCATGCATGTGTGCTATGAGTTGAAAATGGTGCAACTGCTGCAAAGCTTTGACTGAGTGTAACAGACAAAATAACACTTCATATTTAAATCAACATACATATTTAAAGCAGATGCAATGATATGTGACTGGCCTTTCTATTTATGCTCATTTCATTAAGTACGTTAGGGTCATGCCACTTGGAGGACAGTGTTATGAAGAGGGACCATTCTTCCCCACAACACCCAGATATGCTGTACAGGTGGGCATTGCAAAAAAACGAGACCTCCTACTGAAACCTGACTGGACAGCAATTACTGGAGTAATCACAGGACTTCTCATATCGCTTATTGCCTCTGTGGTATTGGCAGTAAGTAAGTTACACAAAACTTGTTTTTAAAGGATATTACAAGATTTTGGGCAATGAACCTGCAAGTTTTCTATTCCCTTAGGCATCACCTATAAAGCTGAAAATTAGAATAAATTGTAACTCAACCTCATGTTTTATATATGGGGTAAAATTCATCCCTATGAATTGATCCAGCACCACCAAAGCCCCAGTATATTTACCTGTTACATAGGCCATTTTGAGACACTCAAGGTATAGGTGAATTTAATTCCTGTTTTCTGATTCATTAGATCAAACCAAAACAAAGTCCTTCACAACCCACACCTCTTCAGGAAGGAATGAGATCATCAATGAGAGGATAATTATTTTTTCTTTAACATCTGACCAAGCCTGCGTCAAAATAAAGAAGACATAGATAAGTCCTGGAAAGCTAGTATGAAGAACTGTCAGTCATGAACAAGTTTCTCCAATGGTCATTCATGTGACATTCAGTTTTGTACTCCTTATTCAGACAAAAGTCCCAGTAACCACAGCATACCTGAGATCAGATGTGCTCTTTCACAATTAATAACCAAGATGGTTCTTCAGACTGTTAATCCCCCAGACAGCCATTCCTTTATGTTTCTAGCATGTTCTGAAATCAGCCGGCTTTTTCTGTAACCAGACTACAGAGGTAACGATAGAAAATGTGATTTATTCATCCAGCAGGTCCAAACAACAGATAACTATACTTCCCTCCCCTTGGTTTCAGCCTTATCTGCTGGAATTGCTATTCTTCTGTTTTAGAACAGATTACTTTAATGAGGTACTTAGAAAACAGACCCTCAGGGTCTTTGCCTAACAGGTGATGATGCATTCTGCTTGTTGAGTGAATAAGGTGTGAATCTCATTAATACAACATGTCAAAATAAGAAAAGGAACTTATTTGTTTTATTTTGTTGTATTTTGCAGCTTCTTTGTCAGGGTCTTAGCTGGTCGCAGAAAGGCACTACCTGCCCTCCATTTCGAAGGCAGCAGCTGAAGTATAATATGGACAGCTATTCCTCCAATGTAACAGTCTTTTCCATTAAAAAATGTCACCCCTCACTGCAGAACAAAGGCATTATGGATGAAGACTCTTGCAGCACTGGTGGAACAGGTCAGATAACAAAAAGGCTAAACAACAGTGGGTCTACCTGGTTACTTGCATATAATGGAGCCAGAATCCCATGTTTAGCAATGTGCAATGGCTGCTAAGTTCAGTGATTTACAAGCATCCTTTGTGCAAAAAACAGTCTTAAATGAAAAAAACCCACACTAATAAATGAATATCCATGTTTCAGCCTGCTTCCCGAAAAAGGGTGATGTTTGGGACCCTGAAGAACAGATAGACCTTGAATCATTTAATACCAATGTTTTCTTTGAACTTTTGCTGAGACAGTCACTATCTGTTACAACCAAACTGGGCCATTTCAAAGAAGAGGTAAATTGTGTTATGGGTCTACTCATATTTATGTAGAAAGAGCCTAAAACATGTAACTTTGTCTGTTACCATTGTTTTATTAGCCTTTGGTTATTAGGTACATGCTTTATTTAAATTTTCATCTTATTAGAACATGAAACACAAATATGTACCCATATTCTTAAGCATGTTGTTTATACCATGTAACATAGTAGGAAGAGTAGTGACCTTAAGGCAGAACATTTTGGTTTTCTTATGGTTCTGAACTGAACTGATACCATTTTTGGAAAGTGACTTCATCTTCCAGCTTCAACTTTTCACCTGTAAAATGAAAATAATATGGATTTCCTAGTCAAACACTCAAGAGCTGCAGATTAAATTGAGGAGAAATATAAATTAATAAATGAATACACAGTAACACAGATATGGAGCCTCATTCTGTTACTTGAATTTTATAATAATCTCTCAGCTGAAGTCAATGGGATAGCATTTTACAGCCCTAATAATGAATCTACCTGTAATACTCAACTAACTTCATTTGTGGTTTAAAGGACAGTAAAGGGAGCTGGCATTGCAGCACACAGTTAACAGCTGAGTAGTGTGGAGAAATCATCGAACCCTAATCTGAGACAAGCTATCATTAAAGTGTTTTGTACTGAAAACTCAGACACCAGCATGTGTTTTAATTACATAAAGAGGCATCTATTTTGAAGAGAGACTTCACCATCTACAAACCATCTCTTACAGTCCTAATATATAATTTTTTTCTTTCTTTTTTTTTGGACCTCAGGTAAAAAATATATATTACAAACTTACTAGTGAAATATCTTCACTGAAAAACCTTTGGATAAAGACACTGAGTATCCCAGAAGAGATGGAGGCTTATGAGAGCACAATGACAGAGGCTTACTTAAAAGCAAAACAGCAGGTAGAGCTCAGTTCAGCAACATTTACACATGGAGCAACAAATTAAATTCTCAGTACTCTCTTTTCATAATTATAGGCATGGTCATGTAAAACCTCACTTTTGGAATTGTAGACATTTCATAGGCTGCAAAACAATTAACATTGTAATGTCTGTGAGCAACAGGCTACACTGGGCCTTTAAAGCATTTAAAGTTGCTGTTACTGCTTTGTGCTAACACAGAAACATATCTCTGAAAGATTACTGATTTTTTTTCTTCTTTTTTCATCATCTGATACATCCATGCATCCCATCTCTTCTTCTGGGAGCTCTTGTCTCTCTGCTTCGGTAGCAGAGGTTTTAGCTTTGAAAACAACATAAATTGCATGTTTGAGCATGTATTGCAACTCCTTTTTCTAAATTAGAACTGTACTTGTTTATATTGTTACAGAAGTTATAAGAACGATAGATTTCATGTCTTGAAAACAGAAATATACTCACTGTCTCACTTGGGAAAATGTGTATGCTACATAGTAAGGAGTTGCAAAAGCTAATTCTTTCTTACGGACTTAACATCGCTTGTTAAAAGGATACCCCTAAGTTATTAGCTTACTCAGATCTGGATGCATGCTGATCAGTGACGCACTAGATAATTGTAATTCAGTATATTAGAGTTGTCAGCATGTGTATGCTCAAATTCAAATGAACACATCAAAATTATTTTAAATTTCTAATCTTTGCCATTTTAATAAAGGACAGAAAATTTGCCATCTCTGTTTACATTTGGATTAAACAAACAGAAGAGATGTTTGGATTTTATATCCCACCTAGGCAGAAGAAGAGATGCAGCAAAGGAAACAGTTGGCTGCTGAATATGAGGAAAGCGTGAACAAACAGATACACTTATTACAGCATGATCTGAAATGTCAGGAAGAGCATTGTGTCATGTTTAATTCTGCCTTGAGAGAGGTGGTGAGATTGGCAGAGATGCTGACAAGTAAGGAGGCTTGTAAAGAAAACCAAACAACACTGTCTCAGCCAGACTGTGCAAGGTAATAAACATACTGCAAAATTCTGCTACAACTTTCTTTTTGCTAGCTAGAAAGCATTTGTGGCAAGCAATTAGGTTGTCTTGTGGTTGGCAGTACATATATCTGGAAGCTGAGAACTGATTCTTGATCCAGAAGGTCAGATGATGCAGATCATAATTTTCATGTTTATGTAAAGCAAGCCTAGAAAATCTCAAGCCTAGAAAATCTCAGAGACATAAACTCTGAAGAGACTCCCATCATAATCTCAGGGACAACAATATTTTGAGCATCCTTCCTCATGCTACCAATTGATTTGGCTCTGGGATATCACACAAGTTCTAGACAGTGTGCCATCCATGCTCTGACATGTCTTATCACTGTCAGAATCAGAATGATGTCATTAACAAGAAAGCAGAGAAACAGGAAAGTGATCTTTTTTACTGCATTAGCCAAAGCAAATACTCATCAAGCTCTCTAATTGCCAAAGTGCAGATATCATTTGCATGTCCATCAAAATTCTTCTTTTACTGGTCCCTTTACCTTGTTTTACCTTATCTTCAGATGTTGAATAGAGTAACCATCTTTACCTCTTGAATTCCAGCCTGTTATCCCAGATAGAGGCTGCAAGCAGCAAGATGTCAAGCATAATAATAAAGGAGAGTCACCGCCTCAAAGCATGGGGAGTACTGGGTGAAGGAACAGGAGCTCACCTTCTTAACAAAGCTAAAACCAGGATACTTACCAAGGAAGAGCTAGTGGGTAACTACAACCTCTAGAAATCTGTTTGAAAATTGTTACTGTGTAAGGAAGTGTAGGCAGGCCTGTGTAGTATAAGTCACAAAATATACAAAAATATAGGTCACAAAAAATAGCTAGGTCACAAAAGAACTAATAGCAAAATCAAAAGAGACTGTACATAGAAAACTATGTCCTCACTGAGTTCCCACTAACAACTTGTGAATTAAGGGGTTGTTACAAGAGCAAAGTCATCAGTAGAACTCTTCTACATTGCTTCTTAGGAAGAATGTCAGATTTTCACTCATCGGGATCTTTGTGTACTTGCTAATTATCTGCTAGCAACAGAAAGGGAAATGAACTCTTATGTAGGCAAGTCTCAATTAGTTCAATTGATTTATTCCTATGTGTTTGTCTGCTTTCTAATATTGTTGCACGTGTTTTGGTATGACAAAATGTAAAAGGTACCCTGACACCAAGACACCTCTTGCTTTCACCCTTCTAAAGGGAACAGAAGCAAAAAAAAGGACAATGAAACTGACCTTGGATGTTTAAATGAATGTTGCAGACTGAGGCAATGAAATCTAAACTCCTGACAGAACATTCATGAAACATCAGTCTCCTCACTGTTATGAAACTCATGCAGACATGGTAGAGAGATAATCAAATTGCCATGTACTATAGACTTTTCCCCACAGACATCTTCTGTAAAAGGCAGTAGAAAGATCAGTTTATTCTCACCCCATCTCTGCCCTGGCATATGATTTCTGAAAAACTAGCAACCCCCCACCCTCCTTCTGCAAGACTTACAGGCTGTTTCTTCTCCCCCATCCCTGTCTATTTGTAAACTGCTCTTAGACTCAAATGGCACTGCCCGAGCACCTGATGTTGTCTGCGTGGATCCTGTCACTGGATTGTTAACTCCCTACCCACACTGCACCATGCTGCTGACCAGTCAGTGCCCTGGGCCGGTACCTAGCAATCATTTTCTGCATCCTGAGACTGGAAAGGTACTTCATGTAGCTGGTAACGTTGGTTATGATCCCGTCAGATCTAGGCTGGTCTGTGCTGTTGATTCTGCTTCAGGTAAGTGCCACAATGCAATAATCAATTGATCTATCTGTCTATTTGTGCAGTACAGTTATAGTAGAGGTACTGGTTAAAACAAAACAAAACAAAAAACCAACCAAACAAAACCCTTCAACTTGCTGTACTCACATGTACTTTTGCCATAAGAAAACCTAAAGAAAATCTGAGAAAACTTCTCATTAGCATGACATTAGAAGGTAGTGGTGTTCAGCTAGACATAAGACTTGCTGTGGATAAGATGTATTAGATGTTACAAGGCTTGTATACAAGGAAGCGTTGAGGTATTCCTCATTTCTGACAGATTTCAGCCCCTCTGTTCATTAAACTATAAAGAATTATATCTTGAGAAACTTGCAACTTTAAGGGAATGGCCAAAGCAAAAATTAAATTTAAAAAAACCCATACAATTTTCAGAAAGGGCTTACATGTATTCATTTAATTCTGGACCTAAAGACAGCAAACCTTTACTATCAGCATCCTCTGAAAACTCTGTAGTCTCCATTCTGAGCTCTAAGGTTTCCTTGCCGTTAGCATTAGTTCCCATAACCATGTTAAATTTCTTCTGGTTCTACATGTAGGTGCTAAGCGTCATAAGCCTGAAGTGCCCATATTTCCCTACATTCCTTACCCAGTTTGTCCCAACACTGGCCTACCCGTGAAGACAAAACTTCCAGTCCTGTGTCCTGAAAAAATGTTTGGTATGGGAGGACTCATGCTAGATCCGGTGACAGAAATAGAAGTTCCAGTGCTTGGGGTTACAATCCATCCTCACAGCGGGCAAAAGCTGACTGTTGGTGGGACATACCTTAACCCTCTTACTGGCATGTTGACACCTCTGGAGATTGGAGGTCCTATGACTGAGCCAGCGGGAGGCAAGATTGTTCCAATACTCGGAGTCGGTTTGGATAGTAACACTGGTAGGTGAATGCTCTTCATAAATGTGGTTCATTTAACCTGCCCCTGACTGATTTGAGGCACAGACCAGAATGAGCCTAAAAAGTTTATGTTCACCTCACACCTTTGCCTTTTCCTGTCGAGCCAACTGTGAAGCAGTTGTGCAACTTAGCTTTTACAGACAGTAATTCTTCTCTTTTCTATAGTTTTATTTTACAATTTATCACTTCAAAGGTCAATAAAACTATCTAGTGAAACTGTGAGAGACATCTGAGGTCATTATTCATTAACTATGACACAAACTACTGAAGTTGATTTGACTCTTAAAGATGGTCCAATTGCTCTACTAAAACATTAAAAGTAGTATGAAGTGCATTATTTAGAGGCTTGGGCGGGGGTTGAAGTTCTAGATTTTTAAGAAGCATTTTCACATACCTATATTCTTTATCGCTCATGTTAGAAGATATACTAGATCCCAAAAAAGGAGTGGGGACCTTAATCTTCTTCTAAAGCAGAAACTAGGAGACCTATTTAAGAACATCTTTTGTCAACCAAATTATTATATAAACAACCTCAAACCTGCCCCCACTCCATGTGTCCTATTAGACCTATTTCTGCTTCCATTGAAGTAAATGATCATTGTGCCTTTTTCTGAATGGGAAGGACTGGACCAGAATGATGAGTTGCCAGGTGATGTTCTGAAAATCATTTCCTATTCCTTGACTGCAGGAGAAGTTATACCTCTAGGTGGGCTGGTGGATCCTTCTAGAAACCTAATGCTTCTCGGAGATTCCTTCACCGAACCTCTGAGTGGGAAAACAGCCCGGGTACATGGAGCTCACCTCCGGCAAGACGAGGTGCTGCCCCATGGTGGAGGTTACCAAGCAGTGTTGGAAGCCGACTGGCTGGTATCACAAACCCATGTGGTGAATGCTCTAAAGCAGTTTAAGACATCAGTTTTGGAAGATACCTGTCTAGCAGCAGACAGATTAGCAGCACTAAAGGCTTCAGTAGAAGATATGAAGAAATCTTTCACCATTAGGTTTTATCATGCAATACATTGCTTGCAAAGCCTGGAGAAAAAACGGGAAATAGCTTCAAGTCTCAAGAGTAACGGTGGTAAACTGGGTAGGTATAAACCAACCAGCCTATTTTAAGGAGTAAGCAGGTGTCATTACACTGAAGGCTACAGCAATGCACACATTTCCATTCACAGGATTTGGCCAAGACATCTGCACTTCAAACTTCTAGGAAGTTTTTTGTCAAAATAGCCACTCTAGCAAATATTACGATGAACTCAGCCAGGTATTATTTGGAAGCTGTAGCAGAAATAACAGCATTGTAAGACTCTGAAAGTGAAAGCAGTTCTTTTCATCACAAAACTATTTAATGATCTATGTTTCTCATCTTTTTTGAACAAACTAGGTATGATCAAATATCCTGGCACAGAGATGTGGATCCCTGCAGTGTTTGGAATGAAAATCCCAGATCCTGGTGGGTCCAGTTTGATGGTGCCAATTCTGGGAATAGACTGTGACTGGAACACTAGGCAGCCTTCCCCACTCGCAGGAACGATGGAAGA
The DNA here is from genome assembly GCF_929443795.1 of Astur gentilis. NCBI lineage: Eukaryota > Metazoa > Chordata > Aves > Accipitriformes > Accipitridae > Astur > Astur gentilis. Next base: position 5,984,844 of record NC_064884.1, read on the forward strand.
CAGAAACGGAAAAGGTAGAGCGGGAAATTCAATTGGGTGATATAAACAATAAAGAGACAAGAACATGATCTTTTCAGAGTGAGGAAATCACCCTACCAAATCAGACCAGTTTCTACCTCAACACTGAATGGAAAATACCAATTTTCATGGTTCATACATTCAAAACAAACAACATCAATATAACGGTGAAGAAGAGCTAGGACTGAGACCAAATCATACTGTGGATTTCAACCCTTCAAAAATCTACTGTACTCTTTAGGAGAACTATTCTGATGTTCTTCTCAGTGATGGGGCGATAAATAGATGCTATCTGAAGGTGTAGCTCTGCAGTGCCCTGGTCCAACACTTGGTACATAGCATTTACAGCTCAGGAAAATTCAGTTTGTTTTTCATTAGGCAACCTGAAAACATTGTCATTTCCTTTTTAATTTTAATAAAAACTGCTTACTAGGGCTGTGGCTGGAAGTAATTATCTAAATTCTAAGCATTATACTTAGTTTTTCTTTATCCACAGGCCTTGTCCCCATCACTATTGGTGCCAGAACCATAAGTCCAATTACAGGTGAAATTGGGCCTGTTATAGGTGCTCAAACCAACCCCTGGACACACAATGTAATTCCTACTGTTCAGTCTCTTGGAGTTTTACCAAGAAGAGCTACAGATCCAGATCTGGTAATTAGAGCTCCAGCAAACTATCTTTACTTATGGGTTTGATATCTGTGCGAAATTCTTTGCTGATGCTTTTCCGCTACTGAGAGGAAATTTCACTTTCTATGCCCCACAAGTAATATTCTTTTACAGTGCAAGATGAGCTGAAATATGTGTATGTCATTTTACTTACCTCTCCTCTTTTCATTATCTGCTTTTTCTGTCCCTTCTATCTGTATCTTCTTCTGCTGATCTTTGTACCTTCTATTTCATATCCTTCCTCTACCCTGAAACACACATTGCACTCAGACATGAATTATAACACGCACAGAAGTAGGACTGCTAAGTATTCATCCCCTGCAGCAGCAAAGTTGGATATATGCTGTCAAAAGCATTGAATGGAGATTTCATCACTAGCTTCAATGAAGTTTATAATCTTCCTTCAGTTTCCTGCAAAATCTGAGCTATTATGACTGTCATTGCTTTACAGCTGGACTTTCTAGAAAAGGAAATAAATTCGAAGTATATATACTGGAATTGCAGAAGAAAAAAGGAAGAAGGGCTTCTTAAAAAGCTGATCTCTCTAATTCTTCATGTCCTTGATGCTGCAAAAGAAGGAAAGGCACAGAAGGTATGGTGCATTCTTTTTACAGCTGGCTTCAGGAAGGTTCTTTAAAAATTCCTTAAGGAATATGTGTTCACACATATCAAATTCAAATATCACTGATGCTGCACCCAGGATGGTGGTGTTCTGAATCCAAGTCACTCAGCACCCCAGTACGGTACAAACCAAAAATGTAGATGGAGATGTTGTGACTTCAGTGCAATCATTCCCAGTATAAGGGAATGGTGTCAGGTATCCTAACAGAATAACCAATAGTTCAAATTCAGCATCTGTCTATACACAGCAAGGACAACACAATTCATAGTGGTATCAGTAACAGGGGGGTTGCAATCAGTTTCTACACAATCAGAATAATTAAAAGGCTAGGAAAAAGCAGTAATCAAATGAGACAACCTCTTGTTCTCATCTCTCAGAGGAAAGAGTATCACAACAGGTCAGTATCTCACAAGTTTGCATATTATCTAAAACTCCTTCTCCTCTTCCATTTCTTACAGATAAAATACAAGGAAAAAGTAAAAGACATTGATGAAATGTGCCATTTTCTTAAAGGGTCCTCTGTGCAGGAAGCTGAGAGACGAACTTCAAAATATTTCAGTAGCCAGATGGCCACCGAACTATCCTTACTATTCAAAGGTACAAAAGGGTAACTGCAACCAGAAGAGAGGAAGGCAGAGTCATACATCATTTTCTGTGATGTTTGCTACCTCTGACAGGTTAGCTTAAGCCTTACAAACTACTTAGGTCCTCCTGAGGCAAGACAACACAAAGGTAGGATCTGAAAATTGGGCTGTTCTAAAAGATAAAGAATGTGGATGTGGTGAAGCACATTGAGAAGGCATATTACTTCAGATTTGCTCTCTGAATTTCCAGTAGATTATCAGATGGGTGCTACTGCTAATATTTGCTGTTTACAGCTGACAGAGATGAAAAAGAACAGGAAATACAGGTTCTGTTGGAGATCAGAAAGGCACTGGAGAAGCTGATGGAGTTCATTGAAAAGATGCAACTAGAAGAAGAACGAATATACATGCAGCTGATAGAGAGAGAAAAGCAAAGGAGCCACGTCTCAAGTGTTGAGACAGTAACAAACTTGAAGCTCAGAAAGGTGAGGTCTCTGCTGGGTTGGGCTGAACATCCATGGTCTCAGTCCACAGAACTCTCTGGTCTACCTTTGAGAGGCACCGTAAAATGTTCCAGGAACTGCTATTTATAAAGAGTTTCCCCATTCCCACCTGACCTTCTCTCAATCCCAATCAGAAAAAAAGAAATTAAAAAAAAGTAGACAGACAGACATCAAGAACAACAACAAAAAGAAATGGTGAAAACCCCAGTCATCCTAGACACCCATCACTCAGATATTTAATGATAGACTTTTGGCAACAACAATGTCTCATTGAACTGTGTAACTGAAGCTGGATTTCATTAAGGAAAGAATTCCAATGGAATTGTAAAACAACAGTGGCTGAGCTAGGAGCGGACACAGGCTGGACTTTGGAGTTATAGAAGAGAACTTTATTTTCCTGAGTGGAGCAAATTCTCCTTATATCAGGAGCTGAGCAGTGATTGACAGAGAATAAATGCAACCTACCATATAAAATCACAGCTGTTAAAGCTGGATTAGATCTAGGAGATCAGAAAGTACCATTCTGCCAAAAAGCAGTTCATATACCCTGTAGGGCTGGATCCAGGTGTGATCCAGATAGGGTATTTGCATAGCTGAATTTCTCTTCCTACACTCTTCCTTCTTGCAGGGAATGCTAAGAAAGATCTAAAGATTTATAAGACTCCCACACAGGTAAATCCATATTCAGCCCTTGAAAACATCATCAGTGCTTCTCCAAATAACTGTTACCTAGTACTACAGAGAATGCATCTTGTTTTTGTCCAAGCAATACCAGCTGAAGTAAACACAAAGCTTTTTACTGACTGAACAGACGTCAGATAGACTTTATTGAAACATATTGCCAGGAAGCGCTTTTTTGGCCCTTCCAGACACCATTTGCAGTTTCCATGACTGTTTCTTTAAGGGCTACCTAGATACTAATGCTCTAGAGCTGTTACAGTTACACTGGCTCTGTAGCTAGTGACTTGCCAGATTATGTGTAAGAAAGCAAATGAAAGCCAGGATTTGCAATTCATTTGAAGCGGGCTTACATTTTGTATCATTTCTTCCAGGTCATACTTGCCCTAGCCTCTGAGTCTCAGGAATGTATACTGAAACAACAAGCTAGTGTGGAGACTGCATACACCAAACTGGAATATTTGAGGGACTTGTCAAATATCCAGATGCAGCAGGCAAAGGTACCAACTTCACGTTAAGGCAAATAAAAAGCAATCACGTTACTTTCTAACAAAAGTATAAGCAGTTGCCATGTTCTGAGACTATCTATCCAAGAACACTGCCTCAAGAAGTCAGAGCCCTGTAAAATAACAAAAAACTTAAATGAGAATTATAGAAGTTGATTTATAAAGTACATATCAAAGACTTTGACACCTGGAAATTCAATTAAATTTCACTTCAAAAGGCAGTTTTTCAACAGCAGTGTTAGGAAAAAGTTAGAATAGAATAGAATAGTTCACTCAGAAGGGACCTACAACAATCATCTCGTGCAATTGCCAAATTGTCAGTTTGTCTATTTGCAAAGAGATTTTAAACAGCAGGACACCTGAAGTTCTGTACTTCCTAGGGAAGAAGCAAGATATTAGACACAGCACAACTCCTGAAAACATTTTTTTCTGGAAGGAAAATGATTTTCAAAAATGCGTGAGTGCAGAGGATCAGAAGTCCTCTTCTCTTAAAGGGACCTTTCAAATCCCGTAATCTATAAGGTCTCGAGAACTGTAGATCCAAAATCCTTTTGACAAGAGAGTCAGTGAATCTTTCCATTAATTCAATGGTCTCAGGATCTGATCCTTACTCTTTACATTAACTGGTTTTCACATTCCATTTTGGACTACTTACAATAAAAAGATTAAAATGAATGCACTTTCCTAATCCTCTTCCCCTTTCTTCAGTGTCCTTCCTTTAAAGTTCCCTGGGAGGTGTTTCTGTCCTCCTCTTCTGCTCTTCCATTCCCATGAGACTATCACTATTAACTAAATTTCAGTTTATTAGTCCAAATGAGGATTATTAGACCACAATGTTGAACAGAAAACATTTTATCACATGTATGGCACTTACAAATGGATTCCAGAGAAACTGAGGACATTATATACAAGAAATGCAGTTCAAATCATATCTTACAAATTTTACACCAGCTTGAAGGATGTGGAAAAATCTGACCGGACAACTGTGGGACCATAACCATTGCAAAAGGCTTTTAAGTTGCTGAGGCAAAGTGCTGTACCATTTTATTGAGTCACTGGACAATTTGCATAGGATGGGTATGAACTGACAATATAAGGTTTTCATGAGAAGGCAAAGAATGCCAGGATGCTTTTTTTCAATTATATTTTTGACAGGCATGAAATGGCCTTTGTCTGCTTTGTGCTGCTGTTTCAGATGCTTTTCTCTGGGTCACAACAGTGTTTTGAAAACTATCAGACAACCAAATTTTATGGCATTAATGGGATCTCACATAGTACATGCAAGGTCACCCAACAAAACCTGATCCCACTACTCAAGTCTATGGTTCAGATGCTGGAGGAAAATAGCAGTAGTGTATCACCTGAGACATCAGGTAAGAGAGAAGGAAAAGGTACTGTCGGTTACCTTATTTTATTCTGGCCTTGAAAAACACCTTGTTGGAACCTTTCAACTTTGAAAATCTAGAAAGAGATTCTCCCATCTAACAGCTGAAAATTAGACTTTGGTTCCATTTTTTAAGAATTAAAGATCTCCTGGGACTTAATGAATAAGTCCTTTATCTTTTGCATAAACTTTCTGCAGGGTGGGATCAGCCCTGAATTCATTTCTAAGGCTCAAAGTTTCTCTTGCCAGGCCTCACAAAAGTTAATGTATATTTTGCAAAACAGTTATTGTCTTTCTCCACACTTAGAGTGTTCCTATAGGTATAAATGCAACTTCATTAGACTAATTAGTTATAAGCTGAAAGGCAGCTAAAATTCAAAGGGAAGACTGAGAAAAGTGTGACACAGAATTTGAATTCTTGCATTTTCTATGCATCAGAGTTGAGCTGGTTTACCTGGAAAACTTAAGTATGATGCTTTAATCTTTGGAAATAAAAAAACAAATTGTGTTTATGCACCAGAACTAGTTCCATGTTTTTAGTCCTGCAAAATGGAAAATCTAACCTCAGTTTGACAACAGAAAATGCAGTAGAAATCTGGAAATCAATAGCAAAGCTTTTACTTCCCCTGCTGAAAATATTAAAAGTATAGATTACATTGTGACCAGGTTTTTAGTTATGTACAGATCTGCCTGCCATATATGAGCAAATGGAGGTAAAAAAATATAAGCTGTTCAACTGCTGACTAAATTTTAGTATGAAAAACATGGAGTTATTATGAAGTATGCTTTTCTGAAACCCTAGAAACAAAAAGCACAGTGGAATTTCCTTGGGAAAAGAAAGTTCCTTTGATGATGTTCCAGCAAAAGTACTACTTGCAAAAAAATGCATTTCCTTCTTCATTCTGAACAGGCACAGTCTTTGCTAGGGCAACTATCTGTACAGCTGGAGTTTGAATCATTAGTGCTTCAAAGATCTTTTCATAGAGGATCTCTTCATTATTATCAGATCTAGTGGTGATGTAACTCAGGAGACTGCTGTCTTCATGGAAATACACAGTAGATAAACACAAATTCAGCATGCATACTGCCAGTGGAAATATGCACAATAGAAATGAGGTATTTATTTTTAAGCATATAGCCTTGTATCACTGTCAGGTACTTCAGAGAATCAGGAATTAAGTAACAGTATTTTCATGATGCTGCTACTACTTTTTCCATTTTCCTGTCACCTCTGGTTCCTTTAGAAAACATTGTTGAATTTAGCTAAATTGAGAAGCCTGCAGATTAGTCAGCACTTTGGTGGCTATTTAAGCAGCAGATCTGCATTAAAATAATTGATTTTACACAGAATTAAATAACTTTTTTTTTTTTTTGAGGCAGTATTGGCATTCATTTCAGAAACAGTATTTTAGCTCCTGCGACTTGACTATTTCCAGCATAACTAAGGGTGGCATTATCATTATAATATTTCCATTACAAGAAGATTTATGAAATCATCGGTTTTATTTTAAGTCCAGTAGACTAGCATTGGTGATTACTAACAAAAATTAAATTAACCAGAATAGAGAGATGTGCACTTTCAACCTTTTTTCCTATAAAATAATCCCCTGTAAAATTCCTATGTCAACTGCAGGCACCTCTTAATTTATCTGTCTGCAGCAAAACATTAATTGGTGGGTATGCCCTTATGGTTTTTTCCATCTACTCATTTATGCTTGGGGCAGATTCTACAGTGGAAATGACTGTCTGGATAAACAGCAAGAAGATTCTATCAAGTTAAAATTTATCTATTGTTGAAGTTTATTTGCAGCTGAAAAGGAACAAGTGGTATAAACCAAGTTTCCTTTCTCAATAAGCAATATAAGCACTTTCAGAATTCTCATATCCAGATCAAGATGACTCAAGGAATTATTGATAAAACACGCTTTTTTGTTAAAAATACAATCCTGTTCTGGTAAACCAGTCTTTTATGGAAATGTAACTAGAATGGACTGATAAATGACTTTTTAAAAGGCCATTTGGTTTCCTTCCAGCCAGAAACACTGCTACTTTAACTATTGAATGCTGTAGTTAAGGGGGGGGAGGGGGGGAGGGGCTAAGAAGTGTGTAACAGAGTTTGACTGTACCTGAAATTAATGATTCAGCAATAAATACATTCTCTCATGTTTCTTCTACAGGCTACTCATCAAGGAGCACTTTAAATGCTCATTCAGAGGCATTAAGGGCTGAAGCAAGTCAGGAAACTGCTTCAGCTTCCATAGTATCACCTGTTCTACCCACTTCACATTCAGAAAGGATCAGCCACATACAACAAGAAATCCATACAAGGTAAGAAATCCTTGTTCTGCCTTGTTTAATTGCCTCTGCATTTTTAGTTACAAAAATATCTTCTTTGCAAGTTTGGAAGGTTTTCTGCCCAGAAGGCTTATATTTGGGGTTTGTGTGTGGCTCAGCAGAAGATACCTGTTAGTCTACTGCTTGTTCTCTTGAATATGTATGTATGAATATGACAAGTGCCTCAGTAATGACTATATAAAAAGTAGCAATCTATCTTCACTCCTGTCTCATGGATATCTGGTTGTAGGTTTTTCTTTGAGAAGCACGCTTGTGAACTGGCACATCTGGAACTGTCCTTACTGACAGAAGAAATAAACTCTATCTTTTCCTTTTATGAATCATCCAAGGCTAAGGAAAAGGAATACCATAAAGGAAATTGGGTAAGGCTGGCATTGCGTCAGCTTAGAGTTCTCAGCTAATACATAGGAAAAGCAAGTTTTCCGTTTCCTTTTTGAATTCCTTTCAATTTTCCCACATCATTTCAGAAAGGGAAATTGAAGCAAAAAGGAGTTTATTAAAGAAGAAAGAAATCTTCTATTCTGACTACTGCAAAGTAAAACAGAAACTAAATTAGTTTTCCTTTCTCAATGTTAAGGCACAAGAAGCAGTGACCTTATCTTCAGTAACTCTTGAGTACTTAATCCCAGAGTAAATCAGGCTACTTATGTTACTTAAATGAACATGGATGTCTAGTTTCTGGCTATGTTTTTTAGATCTCGGGCTCAGTATGACTCAATTCTCGTTCCTTTGATGCTCCTGATCATGAAGATATTTCAGTTGGTATGTCTATAGTTTCAGGGGATGAAAACCAGTAAAGGAACAGAAGCAACCACCACAAAAAAATCACTTCTGAAAGAACTGTCAGAACACCACCACCACACTGAACAAGCCCTACGTCAGAAACAACTGGAAGAAATCAAGCCTTCAGGCCTCATCCCAGAGTTAACAGTGCCCAAACAGACCCTACATTTTCTGGAAGAAATTCCAGATCAGTTGTCAATTTGTCTTCTTGGCTTACAAACCCCAGATTCTAACTTCATTGAACAGCAAGTGAGTTTAAGGCATTTTCCTTATGCTACTCCTGCTATTTTCACCTCACTGCTTTGTGAGAATGAATGTATTCTTCACTGGGTGATACAAACATACCCACTAGCTTTAGACATTACATGGGTGGCTGTATTATCAGAGCAGCTACAGGCGTAACTTAAATGTTTCAGGTCTCCCTGTACTGGACTATATATTTTACTGCCTCAGGCGAGGTGGCAAAGCACTTTATCAAAGAAAACCAACTCTAAGTTTTAAACTGTGATTACACAAGAAAAAATAGTAAGTGACATTGCCACTATGAAGGGTTTTTTTTGTTTCTTTTGGTTTTGTTTGTTTGTTTGTTTTAAAAAGCTTGCTTACTGTGTTTACTGCCCACGTTTATTTCTTTTGCTCACATGCCTAAACGTAGTTTTTCTTTTCTCTCCACAACCTGTCTTTTGGGTTTCGGTGCTTTAATGGTCTTCATTCTGTCCTCCAGTATCTGAGGATTTTATTAGATAGGATGAATCTACAAGTATAACATGCTGGTTTTCCTCTAGCTTGTCCTGGTTTTGCTGGAGCGTAATGCTAAGAGACAACCACTGAAGCTTTGAAAGCAGAAAAGCTCCCTCTTCTAATAGCAATTTTTCCTCAAAATATTTTGAGTTAACATCTCCTTTACACTCGTTCACTTTTTAGAAGGGCCCCCTGCCATTTCTGTAATATGAGTGCCCACCAATAGTGGGGCCTTTTAGCTCTTACCACTCCACATACTCACAGATCTCATGCTACTGTCTGACAGGAAAACGTTGCTAGAGAAAGCTTAAAAGGTGTTTAGGCAAGATATAGAAAGTACTTCTGTTGTGGGTAAATTCCACCTCTGAGATAACCTTGATTATACAGGCAGCTTTTAATATGGCAGGGAGTCATTCTACAGTCAGATTATATAAATATGTTCTGGGAGCAGATGTCTGCCTATCTCTCATTAAGCTAATGCCAAACTTTTTAATCCATTTCCTGATTTCACCTAACTTTGCAGGGGCATAGAGGACTTGGGAAATAAAGCACTTACAAATTTTATGAAAACAAACAGGCAGGTAGAGCATAAATACAGACTTTACAAACCCCTCTGAGGAAAAACTGCAGTGTGACTCCATGCCTTACTAGGTAGGAAAAGTTTCCCTTGGAACCTCTATAATCTTAGAGAAAAGACCAGTCCAAACTGACTTGCCCTTCCCATTACAATTCTGTAGGAAATTGGACTTCACTAGTTCTGGTGACCACAGAGCTATTTGTTCATGTAGAAAATCCCTACTCTTTATCCTCTTTTGTTTAATAGAAACTACATTCTTGGGACGTCAAGCATTCACCAGACTCTCTAACTCAAATACTACAAGTTTCAGCAGTGAAGATAGTAAAGCTAGAAGCTCTGAGGCAAGCATGTCTGTACAGAGTCCTGGATCTCTACAGCAACCTTCAGGTAGAGGCATTTCATGCTTTTCATGCCTCCCCTCCCCCTCCCTGCATGAGCCTCATGGTAATTTACAAAACCTGTAAACATACAGATGCCCATCCTGACTGACAACCTACAGGATGTGCAGGGCACACAAGCTGGGGCATATGTGCACACACATGGCAAAGTGCAGTTACAGTAGCCTCCTATACGGCAGAACCCCCCTATGAAAAGCCCTGCCAATTATGCCCACTACAAACCCAACGCTGGAAAAAAGTTCACTTCTATAAACAAAATTCATTTGCTCATATCACTATGCTTACCTCCTTCAGATTCTGACTTGCCCAGAAGCTGTGACAAGGATTCTGAACAGTTTTGACTACAAAAATACTGGTGAAGAAGTAGCCCGAGAGGTCGCCCAGACTAGAGAGAAACAGCAAGTAGCAAGAGCAGTGGCCTTTCTTCACAAGCATCATCAGGAAGGGGATTTGCTTAAAGGTTTAAAGGAAGAATCAGAAGCTGAGCTGAGAAACATGCAGGCACAATTTAGACTGGAACTTCAAACAGAGACAGAGGAAAAGGTACATTAGCTAAAGCATTGGTATTGTGATTTGCTAACAGCTATACAGAGGGACAAGACTTTAGTGAAGTGTCTGGCCATGTTATTTTAGGTTCAGCAATGTTTTATGTGGTTCACAACTATTTGACTCATGCTGTCAAGGGAAACTTTTAGAAGTCCCTTTTAAAATTGATGGGTTCTGTGTTCTTCAGGGTAGTTAATTTTTTCCCCTCTGGATTCCTATTTCAAAGCCTGCAGTGAGAATTAGAATACTTCCATACTTTCACAAGTCTACAAGTAATCTGTAAGATTGTGTAATGTTTTCTTGCCAGATGCAAGCCAAAGAAATGCAGGTCATACAGGAGACCAAAGGAAAGAAGATAGGCAATCTTGTGGCATATTTCATCCTATCTCAGAGACACCTGCGGCAAACAGTCATTATGCTACAAGATTGCTACAAGCTCAAGAAGATTGCCTTGAGGTCCCAAAAGGAGGGCACTGACCTGGAACAACTTGTTGTAGAAGTAAAAATCTCTTGATAGTTTGGTTTAGAATCTGGAACTCCTCCAGTGTGTTTTTACAAAACTTTAAAGTTTACAAACTTCTCAGGAATTGTGCGTGTTTATAGCAATGGGACAGCTAATTCCAGATAACAGTATATTATACTGTTTGGGGGGTTTTATGCCAAAAAGAATTGGAAATATCTTGAGCTTAGCTACTAAAGATCAGACACTTCAGATCCATTTCTTAACATAGATTTACTTAAGGGTCCTTTGACCACCTTAAATTTATTTTTTATAGTTGTGTTTTGTTATTTGGATACTTATAAACAACAACAATAAAGGCTGTATAGGACTGCAAAATACTGTTACCTAGCTTCCACTAACTTTGATGGCACTTTCAAACACTCTGACTCTTAAATCTATTCTCAATGTATTGCATGGAAAGTAAGATAACCGAAGAAGTGTCGCTCATTTCATATTATATTTCACATGAAAATTCTACCTTTCAGGAATTATTGACTGATGATGACACCAGGGACATTTCACATCTCCTGAAGGACAACACAGAGTATATATTTTTAGTGCTGGAATTTATACAAAGTGTAAGATTGTTACAACTGAGAGAGACACAGTTTAAGGAAATAGTCAGAAGCCTAAAAGGCTGCATCCAGGAGAAGGTAAAACTAAAAATATATTACCTAGCAATTTTATTCAGAAAATGCTAAATAATTTTCATTGCTATTGTTACTGTGCAAAGGACTCTGTTCTCCAAATATTGCTCTTTCCAGAACAATACCAGGATCTTGTGGTTTGTTGTTTTGGTTTTTTCTTGTATACATTCTGTAGTTTGTGGATGAAGCTAACATCACAGCCAATGAACTAAAAAAATTCAGAGAGCAGAAAATGAGAAGGCTGGAGGAACAGCTGAAACTCTTCCTGGAAGATAAAAGAACAAAGAAGAATATTTCAAGTAATCTTGATCTATTGCAGGTTAGAAAACAGCAAATCCCAAAAGTTTTCTAATTGAACAGGCTTTATCAAATGCACAGTACATAAGATTAATGGTATAACGCTAATGAGACCATGACTGCAGCTATATTGTGTGGTTTATGTCCTGTACTATGAGATTCACAACAGATATAGAAAGAAAATGTTTGAATGTATAGATTAGGAATGCAATACTTTAAGCAGCTGGAAGGGGATAGGAGAAGCACAGCTTTCAGAAGTAGGCTATTCCCCAAGTGAAAATAAAAGGGAACAAAGAAAAAGAGCTTAACAGAGTTTTCTTCTTTACAGAAGAAAAATGCCACCTTGAAAACAGAAGAAACAACAGAAAAAAGACAAGACCTCTGGCAGACTTTCCAAGAGAAGCATCTGGACCTCAAAGAATCTCACATATGGCAAATATCAGATGAAAGAGCAAAGCTGCAGGATCATCTGCTCTGTGGAGAACAGGAGAGCAGGATGAAGCCCAGAGGGTTTGATTCTACAGCATACATTGAGCAGCATAATAGGGTACTGTGTGACCACCTCCTTTCACACAACCCCCCTCCAGTTTTTTGCCAGGGGGGAGGGGTTTGCTATTTTCTGATGTTCAGACTTAATGAAAGAATGAGGGGACTGGTACTCCAGAAATGCTGTATCTAGTACAGACTGCTATTCATTATAGAGCCTGAGAAATTTAACAGCAGAAAGCATGCTAAGCAGCTAGTGTCTGCCCTAAACAAAGTAAGTACTGCCAGAAAATGTCACTCCATAAGGTGACAGTCTGCTGGAGATCTCTATATTTGCTGCTTAATATTTTTTTCTGGGAATTGAGTAATGCAAGGGAGCAGAAGTTTCTAAAATACAGACCCTAAGTTTATGCAAAGGGGAGGAGTAAAGAAAAAGTCACATAGAAGCAAATTATAGGTACTTACTTTTACATGTCCTTGCTTTTCCTTGTAGTACTCGATGAAAGAATGTAGTGAAACAAAAGCTTTCTTAGGAAAGGATTTTCATCCAGATTTGCAGAAGGTAAGAATGAGACCAGAAGAAGAAAAAAAAGAAAAAGAGATGCAGCAAAACAACAGTCCTCTATCATCTATCACCAAGTCTTTCTGGGTTCCAGGGATACATCATAAGGCAGATGACCAGCTCCTATTGTTCTTGACTAAGAGTAAGTCTGGTTTGTCATAGGAAATTCAAGTGACCTATGATTCTTTTTCGATACGGATGCATTGCCTGGGGTGCGCATTAACGCTTTGGAAATGGAATGAACAGGGAAGTGATGGGGTGGAACTCAGACTATAGTTAAAGCACAAGATGAGGAAGACTGATGCAATTCTGAAGGAAAAAAAAAATCAGTCTCATTCTCCCAACTAACCATGAGCAGAAGAACACCTAAAGCACTCCTAGAAACTGAGTAAACAAGCAGGAAGATTTTAGGTTAAAAGTGCACTTTTCAGCTCAGAAAATGTCAGTTTTCCACCCTTTCAAGTAAAGGGTGTTACCAAAATTCAGATGTAAAACTGGATACTTACATGGGTGCTTGCCTTTTCTATGACATACATAAACATCATCTAGGTAAGATATTTAATTTTATCCATCTGCAGAGCTGAGCTTATTCCACCCTTAGGATTAGCAGGTCTGTACAGGTTTATTTGAGACATCAGCAGCTACTTGATAAGTAGCAGAATTTCCTCTTCTTTGGACTGAAAAGATTTCATTGGGATCAGGTGAACTGTTACATGTGATCAATTGCTCAATGTTTCAGAGTCTTTTCCAGAACATTCTATATGAAGTAAAGAACTGTTCATTTACTCATTAGCTTGATGAAGTGGGATAGCACAATCCTGGAATTGAACTAGACACAAAGAAATAAAGCAAAAGAAAACTTAATTTTAAACAGCGCTCTCTGAAAGAGATGAAAAAGAATTCCTTCATGGAGCAAAAATGGAATTAGAGAGCACACACCAAGTGCATCAAGCAGCCAAGTTGGCCTTGTTGTTCTTTTATCACCCTGTAAGCAATTCCCAGAGCTTCCTGAACAGCAAACAGTACAAGAGTCATGCAATTATCAGAATGCCAAAGAAGGATTTCCTTATCTAGCCCCTTAGAAAAATTCCAATGCACTTCTGTATTTTTAAACCTCTGCCCAAAATTAGACATTTAGTCAAAAAGTACAACTTCTATTCCTAACATTTGATTTTTAAATTGATTCTTAGGCCCAAATACTATGTAGAAAAGTCAAGGTTAGCTTATGGAACAACAAGAGGAATGGACACAAACCTCTCTGGAATTATTTGCTGTCATTGATTAGTATATATTGTTCTCACAGATATCAAGGTGCTGAAGCAGGCAGAACACCTGATGGTATCCAGAATCATTCTTCTGAATCCACAGTTTACTCCACCTTCACTGGATGGTAAAAAATTTAAGTCACTTTATTGACTACTGCCCCACAAACAGAGCTGCATAAAATGGTCTCACAAGAGGCTTCTTTTCCTGCCAACTACCTCTTTTTTTGTCTGCTTAACAACAAAATACATGAGCCACGTGATATCTGCATAAGTAACTTGCCTACAGCTGTGAATTATCAATGATGTAGTCCTTATAATAAACCAAATATTGGACTTAGAGCATTTAAACAGGTAAATGTTGTATTCATTAAAGGGGAAAAAACCTCCTACCTATTCTGAAGAGGTACAGAATTTGACACTTTGATAGAAAATCACTATTTATAGAGTTAAGGGCAGCTAGAAATTTTTTTCTCATCAATACAAATGCATTGGTGACAAAGACAACTTTGTTAGGAAAAATTTCAAGAAGTATTATGTAAGCAGTCCAAACAAGAAGTGTGGAAACAAGAAGTGGTTGGACTTGGGCTTTGTTTAGTTTGGGGTTTTTTGTTTTAATTTAACATACTGTTCTTCCTGTTTAAACAGAATTCTACATAATATTTGAGATATATGAAAAAGGAGAAAACTAGTGAATTGGATAATGTAAAGAGTTTTGGAGGGAAAGATTATCCAATTCTCTGCAACATTAACATCTTTGCCTAGACTTCAATGTCATGCTTCAAACAGCAAAACTATCTGTTTCAGCTTACTTGTCTACACAATTCCAATGTGTGAAATGTTTGCTCAGAAAAATATGGTAAGAGATGGATTGTTTAGGAAAGCAATATTTCCATATTTGTTTACACAGGTGGTGATAAAGCTAAGTGTATAAAAACATCTTTTCTTCTTGGTCTTCTGAAAGACGTGAATGATGAGCTCCAAAGTCATGCAGTGGCAGCTGGACTACTAGAAAGCCAAAGGATGGACAAAAGTAAATCTTACCTCCATTCTTCCTTACATGAAAGTCAGAACTTGAGTGTAATGTGAAGATTTCTGTTTCATCATTCAAGTAGCTGTTGGTTGTTTTTATTGTGATAAGATTTTGCTGGACAGACATCATAAAGTTACTCTCCTCTTTGGAGGAAGTGCTCTACCAGTGAGGGAGAAAGACTTAGAATGCAGAATCACCCCAAGTTTGCTGCTGATCAGCTCTGAGGCACACATAAGTAATGTCACTTTTCTAGGCCTTAGTTATCAGAAATTTCACTAGGAAAAGTGAAGTTTTGGGCATTGCCTAGCGGTATCAAGCACTTTATGATTCTTAAAAGAATTCCTAATGCATCAGAAGGGCTTCATTTTATACTGAACAATGTTAATATATTATGAGTTGAGAAATGCAGTGTATTATACACTTGTATTGCATTCTTACCTCTTGGACAAACAAAATAAAAATAGAAACCAATTAGTCTAATGAAATGCTACTCTTGCAGAAACAGCAAGTACTTCTCAGGGTATACAAGATGCCTTGATGACCCAAGAAGGAGAACTAACAGTAGTTGATCCCACAAACCTTTCTACAAGAGAGTTTGTCATATATCAGTATGGCATCTCCATCCTACAGTTTCTCAGATTTCACATTGATGTAAGTTTTTAAGATACTGATATTTAGTAATTAGTGTTTTCAAAAGACAGTTATAAAAAAAAAATTCTTCAGCCAAGAGGCTGCAAAGTGTCTACCAAATATAAGGTAAGATCAAGCAGAGAATGACTAGTGTGCAAACATCAGGTATTGAATTCCATTTGTGTTTTCACCACAATGGTGTAGGACTGAAGTCAAACCTCTGTCCCACAAGATCCACAGTCAGTTCTTATATTTGTTGTGGCATCTTTCTTGATCACGTCACTTAATACTTGCATTACCTAATACCTACATACTGCATAATATTGTGTTAAAACCTATTTCTTTTATAACTTGGAGCAAGGATTCTCTCATTTTCTTTGTACAGTTCTTAGCAAACTATGGCTTTAGTCTAGGTAAACTCTCCAGGGTCTTTCATAATAACAGTATCAAATAATAATAAAAATCATGGTGACTACAGCCAGAGATCCAGGGCTGGAGTACACTTTCATTTACTTAATTAGAAAACTGGCAAGATGAACTACTATGATTTGCTAAGGTTCTTTTAAACAGTTTCCATTTTCATGTGGTATTTGTTGGCTCTGTGTACCCACTTAAAATCAAATCTGACATTTAAATGAACTTATATCCCATTAATCCCTCTTACTTTGCAGATTTGATGTACATACACACTTTTTACAGAAGCATTTTTCCTTCTCTTTGCAGGCTCCAGAAATTAATCTGTGTGTTGCCTCCAGTGTACCTCTTAGTAATGCCACAGGCAATGCCTTCCGAAACTCTTTCTTTTATCAGGTTTGTCAACTTCACATCTAGTCAGCCTATGCAATATTTTCATATCCATTAAGTTGTGGGACTAAGAAATAAAATGCAAAAATGTTTCATACTTTTCAAGTCAGTATGCTTGATGCTTCCTAGGAAAAAATACTGATATAAGAAATCCTGAAATGTTAATGGTGTATTCACATATATCTGGAGCATAAACTTAACAGAGCACTCTAGGATAGTGAGTTTGAATATGTTTAATGTGAGGGTCATACCCAAAGCATGTTTATTAAATCAGCTCTGGTTATCCAGTTTCTCATGTCCCCGTTCTACCACTTACATTTCTTCCAAATTCTCTATAGGTCATTTTTATAGAAGTCAGCAGTGTATCAGAATTTTGGTTGCTATAATTAAATTACAGAATCTGACTATTTAGTATTATTTATTTCTAAAACTCTAGGATGTTGAGAAAGAAGTTTTCTGAAGTTCATTATATATAAATACAAAACTGCCTAAAACCACAGAATGCAAAAATGCTTTAGATTCACATCATAGGGTATTAAGAAAAGTCTTATGACAATGCTGCTGCTTTGTGTATTCAGATATTCCCCAGCACTCTGATTTAAATCTTTTAACTTTCCTAAAATTGAGACAAAACATTGGAAGAGTTGCATCAGCTGAGCTGACTACTGCTGTGCTCTTTTCTCAGCTCTGGATATTTGTTCTTTCTCAGAATTCAAAGAACAAACTATTCATTTTAAGGGATTGCCTGAGTTCTGCTGGAAGTTTCCTTCTCCTCCTTGTGCACTGCTTAGCTCATATCGCTGCTGCTGACTTCAACCATGACACCAATCCACTCTTTCTGAGGCTTTTTTTTCAGGTACCTCAATATGTTCCAAATGTAATTACATTACAGCAACATTCATAAAAAAATACCATTTTAAAGGGGGGGGGGGGGGGCTGTGTAACAGGTTTGTACAACTTCCAATAATAAAAATCAAAAGGAGAGATGAAATAAGATAGTTAACTATTACCTGGACTGCCATTACAGTTACACAGTGACTGTTCACAGAAAGATTCACAGTCGACATTCACAGAATGCTGCTTCACCCTAGCTGAAGGCAGCAAGATGGCAGAAAAATCCACCATATCATGTATTAACATCCTGCCTGCATACAAACAACACTAACTCAGAAATACCCATTTGTTCTACCAACAGTTAAGGAGATAAAACCAGACAACTACATTCTAACTACCAGTTCGCAAGTACATGGGAGAATTAAACAGAAAATGCTCTTTCCTGACTCAGAGGACACAGTTATACCAGACACAGAGCTGTTGAGAAAAAAAAAATGGAACTGCATTGTTTTTCCCATAACACCTCAATGTGATGTAACCCCTTCCATTCAGCCTTCAATAAAGTGCACTTATGTGTTGCAGGGGATACCCATTATCATCTCATTTTCCCCTAAAGGTATTCCCAATGTACACACAGTGATTTTAGTCCCCTATCGAAAGCTACCCTTTATGAATGAACGATGGTTCTCCTCATGAGTGACAAGAACTATCAGCATTGTCTAGAAACCAACATAACACAAATATCCCAAACAGGATTCCGCTCATGCATGGCACCATGTTCTCGCCCTAGTTCCATCTTTAACAGCCACATATTAACCACATTATGCAGCATATTTGTGGTCTGTATCAAATCCCCATGAGACTAGTAATGTTATTTTTTCAGAAGAAATAGGCTTCCAGAGGTGAAAATCTGTCTTGATACCCTACTATTATTTGATATCATCCTCCCCCAATATCTCTATTCAGTGGTTAAATGTAAAGAATTGTGTTTGACTGTGTCCAGGTTTTCCAAACAGTTTTGGGGTTTTTTTTCCTAGGCACTAAAGGCTTGTCTTAGTGAAACATTCTCTCTCAGACTCCAGTTGTCAGCAGTTCTCCAGGGTGATAAACCTTATGGGATAAGTCAGATGTTGCTGAAGGAAGAACCATTCTGCAAGGAGGAAATAAATCTCATCTCCCAACTTTTTGAGGTGAAAGTGAAAAGCCTCACAGACATGGAAGGCTTTGAGAAGGTAATAAGAAAGGTCATGAGACCTGGTCTGGTTGAAAGCTCGCCATCTCTGTTTTCTTACTTTATTACAAAATGGCAATTTAAACTGGCTTATAGACGCCTGCCTCTCCAAATCATTGCTCGGTAAGGTCAGACTCCTGTGGAATGTCAGTAGAAGCTCTATACATAATTTCAACTTCTGAGTTTAAAAGTACTCCTGATGTAATGGAAAGGCTCAGCACTGGCTTTTTGCAAAGAGATGTTCATAAGCCACGTAGGCAAAAACCTATTCAGCCATCCCTTGAGTATCCAGATCCAGGATTAACGATCCCATCTGCACAATAGTAAAACTAATGTGATGCAAACTAGAGCTGGTGAAGAGAAGGGCCATTTGTACCATCAGAGGAGACGTACACTTAAACACCCTCAGGGATATGGATAAGCACAAGGAGTTTGAGCTGTTTGCATTGCACGTAAACCAACTCAGCTGGGATCCAGAGGGGAGACTGCTGCCATTCAAGGGGACATCAACACGCTGGGGAAATGGGCTGACAGCAGCCTCATGAAGTTCAACAAGGGGAAGTGCAAAGTCCTGCACCTTGGAAAGAACAGCCCCATGCACCAATAGATGCTGGAGGCCGCCCAGCTGGAAAGTACATTTGTGCCCTTGCTGAAAAGGTGACTAACAGTATCCTGGGCTCCATTAGGCAAATTATTGCCAGAAGGTTGAGTGAGGTGATCTTTCCACTCTACTAAACACTAGTGAGGCACCGCTGGAATACTGTATCCTGTTCTGGGCTCCCCGGCACAAAAGTAAAATGGACTTACTGGAGAGAGTCCAACAAAGTGCCACAAATACTAGAGCATCTCACCTATGAGGAGAGGCTAAGAGATCTGGGACAGTTTAACCTAGAGAAGACTCAGGGAGAATCCCATCAATATATATATAAACACCTGAGGGAAAGTGTAAAGAAGAAGGAGCCAGGCTCTTTTTCAGCAGTTCCCAGTGACAGGACAAGAGACAATGGACACAAACTGAAACACAGAATATTCAGTCTGAACACATGTTTTTACTGTTAGGGTGAGTAAGCACTGGAAGAGGTTGCCCAGAAAGGTTGTGGATACCTCCCTCCTTGGAGACGTTCAAAAGCTGTCTGGACACAGTCCTGGGCAACAGGCTCTAGGCAGCTCTGTTTAAGCAGAGGGGTTGGACAAAACAGCCTTCAGAGGTGTCTCCACCCTCAACCATTCTGTGATTCTGTAGGAGGCTGTAACTACTGTTTTAAGTATGGTAAGAAACTTTTTGCTTGCTTTAATATTTTAAGAGCACACATCCTGAAGACAAAAGTGTGCAAGGGTTGAAGTGGGATCCCATATCTTCAGCTATAGACACCCAGCAAATATAAATGCATTCAAATCTAAAAGATATACAAGCATCTTTCGTTGTCATCTGAAAAACCTTACATCAGGAAAAATTATTTAGCTTCATACAAATCATTAAGACAGCATAAAAAGCAGTACCATAAAAAAAAGTATTTAAAGAATCTATAAAAAGTCTTTTAAAGTTAACACTGATCTTTCTCCACTTCTGTGCTTATTGCATAACACATGAAGAACCACCTCTTGCTCCGTAAGAAATCTGAGGAACTACTAAGTGACAAGTTGCACGTGAAGAAAAAAGACCATTTCCTTCGTGACTCGAGCAGCTATGAAAAGGGCAGCTTTGGATGGAGGACACGGTAAGAATGATTTGACAGCAGGTATTATTAACTGTTGTATTAAGACAGCAACAACTGAACAATTTGGGGGGGTTGATACAAAGCAAATCATGACAGCTCTCCGTCATGACTTCACTTTTATACTACAAAGCCAATCTTCGTAGCCTTCAATATCTAGGTACAGATCAGATTTGATGCCAGGGTATGTCACAGAAAGGCTGATTACTTCTCTGTAAGCTACCATCACATTCTCAGTAGCAGAGAAGTTAGGTTCCAGTGAAATATGTCTTTCTGGTTTGCTCTTATGAAGAGTCTATGTGTTTTACTTTAACAGTGGTATTTCTACTGTCTGATTTTAAGCATTCCTTTCCTTTTTTTTTTTTAGCTTTGAAGAGGAAACCTGTGCTTACTTGTCCCTTTCAGAACTTGAGGATAAAGTGGATGTGTTAACTGAAGAGCTGGTACACATCATAGAGGATGAACACCAGTTTTTAAACAGTAAAGGCAATGAAGACTTGCTTTTTTACTACCTTGAAATAACTAGTTTGGAGAAAGACTGTTTGGTAAAACAAATAAATGCATTAGAAGAGAAAATAGCCCTAGGCAGAAAGTTGTAGTGGTACTCAAAAGACAACTTAGTGCTTTGGTTCTAACTTGGTCCTCTGCATTTGTCCTCAGGCTTTAAGCCACAGTAAATGTTGTATTTTTATTTTAACTATAGTGTATTTTTCCCCTTCATACAGCTCACTAAATTAGGAGTGAAAGCAACGTAGTAATTTAAGTGACTGGTGTTTCTGGCTATATCCAAGTGGTCAAAAGACATTGTTGCAAAAGCTCAGACTCAGTTTTCAGGAACAGAAGCAAAATACAAATCACTCATAAGCCTGCTTAGCATTAAAAAAAATAAATTTCTAAAACTAATATATCACTCCACTACATGTTCTGAAGCCTCTGCAGACAACTGTGTTACACTTTTCTTCTGACTTTGAGACTCTGAAAGCTACAGATATAATCAACCCAAGTAACTGTATCTACATAATTACACATCAAGAGTGAGATACTCTCTCTGCCCCTGAAAGTGACTTGCCAGACCAGACAGCCTTTACTTGTTCTGAAGCCACCATATTTCACCACCTCTGTAGTACCACCTATACAGGCATGCAGGTCCTGAACTGTTAAAGACTAGCCCTGCTCTTAAATTGGAGAGACAGTGCTTCCTCCTCTCAAATTCAAGACCCAAACCCTGAAACATTCAGTATTTGCTGATCAATGAAATATCACCTCTTCTCTGCCACCACAGCCTCTGGTTTAGGTAAAAAGCAAGTGGAGAAAGAGCAGAGTCACCTAAGATCCTTCCTTCCCCACCAGTACAAGAATTCACAGAGGCATGGGACAAGATTCAAATTATTTCATGAGTCACTGAATACCCTCAATACTAATGCCATTACCTCATTTTACATCAAATATTCAACACTGAGAAGTGGTTAGATTATTACAACTTCACAAATTATGTATCCATTCTATTCTCTCAGAATTGCTCAATCAATTGTTCACACCTTCACCCCCATACACAGATGCTTATTTTGACCTTGCTAGGAAAAAAACCCACTACTGATTACAATAAAGGGATTAAACTGCTAGAGTGCAAGTTCTACTAGAGATAACAGCTCCATCATCCTACAAGGTGATGTGTTATCTTAGAGCTGTGGAAAGCTACACCACCATGTAGTTGCCCCTCTCCTGCCCATGAGGTTGTGTTCTTCTGACAGGTAAGCTATAGCCTAGAGGCAAAAGTCTAGGTGGAGCCACAAGGTAGTCTTTCACAGCTGCATATAGTAAAGCTTCACTCAAGGGGGAGCATAGAGGTGATTCTGTTTGTGATATGTAGATGTTTTGCTCACAATGCAACTGCCCTTGCTACCTTTGCCAGAAGGAAGCAGACTATCATTCAAAGCAACTTGGAGGATGTTTTCATCTTCCTTGACTTGCTTGTGTTTTCACCAAAAAGCTTTTTTAACTCCCTTCAGGGCACTGATAGCAGATCAGACAGCTTTTAAAAAAAATGAGTAGATTTATTGATATATGCATTTCCTTTTTAACTTACAAGTAGAGTCTCACATTAGTTTTCAATCTTATGTTAACATTAATAAAACATTTAAAAGGTTATATAATAAAACCCCAAAGTTTCAGATGTACAAAGTAAGAGATAGGGATTAGACAGTAAGTGCTTTCTGTTTTTATGAAACTTTGTAGTGCTAGCCTTCATCCCATACCATAGCTCGGTGTTTCAACAGCCTATAACAGGTGCAGCCACAGATCTACCGCTTGGTATTGATCCAGTGGTATCTATCAACACATGGTCCTGTGAAAGCAGCTGTTCGCCTGTAGACTTTGTAACCCCTGTGCTGGGCATAGTATGAGCCATCGGTCATATAGGTCTTCCTATGAAGATACTGAGACCAGGGTTGTATGGGTGCCTTGCAGTAGTCACTGAACTAAAGAGCAAGAAATGAGATAATGTTAAAATGTGTTTGGGAAAGAGGGGAGATTAGTCTGGCCATCAGCTGAGTCTGTTGCATTCCTTCATGAGGGAACCTAGAGGGCAGATGCCAGCTCTTACCAAAAGCCACACACCATTACCACATGCTTACCTGGTAGACACTGTTAGGATTGCTGACAGTAGGGATAGCTTTTGGCTCCTTGTAGAAGCTCTCTTCATCTGAGGAAATGCCAGAATGATAGTCTAGTGCTGCTCTGTCAACAGCATAACTGATCTGCTGAGGAAGCTCTGGGTTCTCCTCTCCTTCAAAGTGCGCAATTGTGAAGGGCCGGTTCTTCTCACCATATCTGAAAGTGACTGTATTTGTGTGATGCATCTCTTCACTAGCAGTGTAGACATCTGTTAGTAGTCAGCTGACACTAGTAAGTACGCCCTCAGACACTAAGACTCTAGTAACAGGTTTAGAGTTGAAGAAGTTTGTCCAGGGCACTTGACATGTTAGTCACAGATTCTCAACTCACCTGCAACACACCTCAAATGGATCAACCCATAGCGTCATCTCTTTCGGCAAACCAAGTTTATTAAAGTCCACATTACTCTCCACACAAGCTTGCTCCAGCAGTGGATCTCTTGTCTGATGTTTGTTTATCCTTATACACCTAGGTAAGAACAAAGTACAGGTGTATTTAAGATTTCACTGCAACTTCGCAAGTTCTGCTCATACAAAAGTACACTCAAGTTCACCATTTTCTCTCAACACATTTAGCCTGTTGATGGAAGGTCTGACTTATAACCCCAACCAGCAAGTTCGCCTAGCAAGCTGATTTATAAACCCAAATGAGTTTTTTTTTTATTTTAACCACATAATGCAGCAACTCACTTCAGTAATGTAAGAGAATTGAAAGCAGTTACAACAATTCCACAAGTCAGTTTAAGACCACTTGAATTCTGCATTCAAGTCAGTCAAGTGAGAGGGCTACCCAAGATACTTTGGGCATATTGTCTTAAGATTGCCACCTCAGCTCTCTAGTCAAACCCACACAGGCACACACTGTGAAACCACTTCCAAAATAGGTGCATTTTTACCAGTTAATAACACTTCTTCCCTCAAGCTTAATGGAAAGCTAAGTGGTTCTCTTTCAATTTTGTGTCACTTATTTCCAATTTAAGGGCTCCAGGCACTGAAGTGGCATTCACTGCATCTTGAATATCATGCAAAGGCTCCATTCCCCCTCCCCCTCTACTGAGGGTCCTCTTACCTGAAAGCTTGTCCTCTGGATGGATTGTCCAAATACCAGTGATTCTTATACTTTTCAAACAGTATTGTGGTCAGCTTAGCTGCAAATTTCTCAATTTTATGCTTACTCAGCTTGTCTTCCCTTTTCACTAGCCTTGTGATGAAGACGACTGTGGCAGCAATTTCATCTTTCATTTTAAATTGAAGTGTACAAGGTGCTTTAGCTGTTAGATAGTCATCAGTAGAGATGAGACACTACACTAGAGAGATTTAATAACATTAAGGTACTATCAAATTCCAAGGATAGATAGTGTAAAACCTGCATAAGCCATGACAGATAGAGCCTAGATAAGCCCAACTACCAAACAACTGATAAATTTAGTTTTGGGTAGTGAAACCAATTTAATGAATTACTAGAAGGCACTGACACTAAGCAAGTTAAAGTAAAAAAAAAAAGAGTTTAGAAGATAGTAGTAGTTATATATTACAGTCAACAACCAGCAGTTATTACAATTACATAGTTCTTTTATATACAACAAAGATC
This sequence comes from Astur gentilis, assembly GCF_929443795.1. NCBI lineage: Eukaryota > Metazoa > Chordata > Aves > Accipitriformes > Accipitridae > Astur > Astur gentilis. The sequence goes on from NC_064884.1 coordinate 6,009,474, forward strand.
ACAAACACTACCTTCTGAGACCAGAGTTGTTGAAAACCTGAGATAGGCTTTATAAATAGCTTCAAAGAGCCACCAAGGAAATAGATCTAATGCTACAATAACCTTTATCACTTATATAAGAGAAAAAATACCACCCAAACCCTACCTTACACTTCCTCTAGTATAGGTTGCTTAAGGCTTATATAGAAGAGGAAATCATGTGTCTCTGACGAATGTAACAATATTCAGGTGTGCACCATTAGACTAGCTAACTACTAGTTTCAAAGCTATTTCCAGTTTGGTTGGTTTTATTCCAATACCAGCTCCTTCTTTTAGGGTATATTTAATTGATTCAGTACTGTATTCTCTTGTATTCATCAGTGTATCTCATAAACATCTGTGAAATATTTAAGTGAGATGTTTACCATGAGAAAAATAGTACTAGGCTTATTAATTAATTACTAAAATTGCACTTGACTGCTTCTAGTAGACTTTACACAACACAGTTAATTTCCCTATGAAGCCCTCACATTTGGTATTCTTTATTTTGAAAATTGCATGACTCTGTATTTATCATAACATTAGTCATGTATTTATCATAACATTATTCTTCCTAGTAATCTATATAAATGTTCACATTATTAGTATAGCTTTATTTTATTTTTGAGGCATTTCATACAGAGCGTGAATGGCTCTGTTAAAGAGTTCATACACAAGCAGTTTTCCAAATGTGAGTGCTTCATTGTTTAAAACTTCAGGCAATAATTAGCTGGGGCACATTCAGAGAACAGCTGATGTGGTTTTTTTCCCCCTTTGCTGTCTCAGGAAGTTGTGCCTCCAGTGTCAGATATCAGGAACTGTCAAGACAAAAGAACAAATTAAGGTAAAAAGAGCTGAGTTTTTAAACTGGCTCTTAATTTGACTATAGATGTTGCAGCCAAGCAATTCCAGTGCTTACATTTCAGTCTTGTGAATAGATTGTGATACAAAACAGGGGATAAGAAAAATAAAGCATGAAGGCACAATTTTTTAGAAGTACACATATTTACAGAAATGTACCCTAAACCATGAATTTCTGGCTATTTCTGGATTTCTTTTCTCCTCCACTCACTTAGTTCCTTGCTCTTTAGTTTCCTTCTGCATCATAAAAAAAAAAAAAAAAAAAAGGCTTACCAAGGCATTTAGTACAAACTCTGGTCTTAAGCAATGAGTAAAAAATTACAAAAGAAAGGTGTCTTAGCTTTCTTTTTTCACATATCAAAATACTTCCTTAATGAATGGGCACTTTTCAATGACCACTCAAATGAAAGAAAAATCAAAGTCTGAGATAGATAACAAATCTTCAGAAAAAACATTCAGCAGTGCCAGGACTTGAGATTTAATATAGTACACCAGTATTTTGACCACAAGACTATCCTTATCATGTGCTCTGCACTGCACTTCGTTGCTTGTGATGACACATAAGGATTTTGTTCCATATGCAAGCCATGAGTCATTCCCTCCCTTTCACATATAGCATGAGGGCAATGGTAGCCTCTTCTATGCTTTTTGAAGAATGATGTAGGACAGCAGGAAACCACTGCTATGCATTGCTGGGAAGAATTTCCACACATTTTTTAGGAGTTGATTAGCCTCTTTCTATGCAGCCTGTGAAGATTTTTACTCGCTGCTGACTGTCTGCATTCAGCACACCAAAATTAACTCTGGGCAACAGATGAGCATTCCTGAAAAGGCAAACTGGATTTTCATGCCTGAGGCCTGATTTTTATTCTAGAGATTAAACTTCCTTTGAAAATGTCAGGCAATTGATGGATCATTTTCTGATCTGAATGGATTCCCTTGTAAACACTGAAGACCATGTTTACAGCCACATCAATTTTTCCTTGTTTTTAAACTTCTTTTGCATGGTGGCATGTCAAAAGAACAAAAAAACATTCTCAAGTGACTTGAAACTTTTGATGACACAGATTTTGCTATAGAGTGTAATTGAACTGCATAAGAAGTTGACGTTATAAAAAATGGGGCTTTGTTTCTCATTTTAAGAGTGAATCCACCCATGAGGGGGTTTAGACTAATAGATACAGCTAGGCACAGATCTCCTGTAAGCAGGTCTTCACAGACTCATTCTTGACTCACTGTATGACTTCTGGTTGATTGTCAGCTCTCTGAACAGCACTGGAACAATCTTCAATCCTGAGAGGCAATGTCTTGTACCTTTCTAACCCTGCAGGATTTACCCATAGCTCTGCCAGAGCTATATATTCCTGAAAAGCATTCCACCATTCTCACCCAGCCACCCCTGAGGTCCCCACATATTATTTCCCCAAGAGATTACACTTGCTTCATGAAGTATCTTAAATGTCTAAGAATTTTCTACTGGAGTTATGAACAATTATCCCAAGGCTTTGCAGAGGAAAAAGCTGGGATACATGCAAAGTATGAGGCAAACACAATGAACTGATCCCTTTCCTAGTGTCTTTATTTCTAAGAAAATGCAGCTGGGAGCAACTACCACAGATCTGGGTTTTTTTTAACTCTGCTGACAAAACCAGTATCCAGGAAAATATCAAATGAGAGCAAGATTTGCCACCTAAAAATGACAGATAGTGCACATAATTACAGTTTTTTAAGTTCTTCTCAATAACAGTTTAGTCCACTCAGGGTTTCATACACAATCACAGACATACAGATTGTGACTCTTCTAGGGATGATGCTGTCTTTCTTGCCAAATCTTAGGAAGTTGCTATTCAGTCTGGTTTCTTTGCCTTCATGTCATTTTTTCACAATATCATATTATAACCTAATAAAAGATATGACTTCTTCCTATAAACCTTCTTTTCCTGTTATTCTTGAACTATCAAGGCTAAAATAACATTCCCACTGCAAAACAGCAGCAGGCATCATAGGGAGTCCATCACCTGCCCTGGAGTTCATAATTTGATCATAATTTCCATGTGGGTTCTGACCCTAACACAGTCCAGTCTCAGGAATTATCTAGTTACCGTCTTTTCCTCGATAGATGCCAAGCTGGTTTGGGTCAGCGGGACGCATGAGTTGATGGGACTTTGAACTGTCTCCTGCCTTCCTACTTTCTCCAACTTGTCCAGGCAGGCCCTGTGAGTTAGGAAATTCTGTGACAAAACAGTGAAGTGACTAGATTCTACAAAGAACAATCAAAGAGAAGTCTGAATCCCTACAACACTTCCTTTTGTTGAGCTATTTGTTCCCATGGTTAACATATAAACTGCAAGTCAGCAGTAAACAAACTCTTCACCTGAGAAACCAGATTACAGCAGTGCAGTCAGTCACATAATAAGGTGCTATTTCTTGGATGTTAGGAGGCAAACTCCAGGCCAAACAGCACACATTTATAACAAAAAACACAGGAAAATTTAAGCAAAGTTCCTGGCAATTCATCCAGTTGGTTGTAATTATTAAGGTTGTCATTGATACAGAAGTAAGGTTCTGAGAACTTTTAAACTTTGTATTTTTAATATCATGCAGGAGTTCAAAAGTATTTCTGTTAATGGTAGAGAAACCAGAAAAGCAGAGAGTGTTTGTGGCTTCCCATTTCAGTGAAAAGAAAAACTGGCTCTTTTAATTAGGAAGATTCATTGAACTTGAATCCTTCATAATGCTGTCAGTTGCCACTGACTTGAAGAAAACATAGCCCTGGTACTCTATTTGTATAATAAGTAGCTAAGAAACAAAATGTCAAAACCAGTTTGAACAGTCCACCCCAATGTGAGATCCGTTAAGTAACAGTCAACAAATTGTGCTCCCACTCCTTCCCAGTTGCATCCAAACAGAAACTGTTAACATCCCATCAGATTTTGCGAAAAACATGATGAACAGCCAAGGGTTCTGACTGACATGATGCATGAGATAAATGAGTAGACATTTGCGCCTTTTGTTAAATGGTGCTGTTGTTTTTTAATCCTTATTAGGAAGAGAAAAAAAACCCACTGCATTAGAGTGCTTGGACTTTCATGGGACTGATCCAGAGCTCACTGAAGTCAATGGAAATCTGTCCAAAGGCTTCAGTGGGATTCAGATCAGGCCCCTAACTCAGCACAAGCATTCTTAGCTAGATTAAATTATGGGTCTCCTGGGTCACCAGGCAAGCCTAGGCATGAACTACAAAGGGAAAGAGTCAGACACAGTTTCTCTAGTAACTGCAGGCCAAACCAAGAGCAAACACTGGTTTCCTAAACATACCACTGGCAAGAGTCACCCCTGCAGAATTTTTTGCAGTTTTCTTGCTTTAAAGGATTGAGTACCTGGAACTAACATAACAAAGTGCAGCTTGCTAGTAGCAATCTTGCTTCTACAAGCCATTTGATTTTTGTGGATGATGGATGACAGACAATTTCTCCAGGTAAGCAGCTGAAGTTCATAACTATTGTTATAAAAATCAGTAAGCCTGAGTTATTTCCATATGGGAAAATACCCTAGGTGAAAATCTTCTTGGAGAAAAGCACTTTGCATTTGTTTTGTCAGGCTATATAATGTCCTGATCACATTCAGAAGTATCATGGAACAGCAATGTCCAAGCAATAGTAGTGCTGCATGAACACAGCACCAATTCAATTGGCTATGCCATTATATGGGAGGGCAGAAGAAACCTCATATTTGGATGTTAAAAACTTACACCTTTATTTAAATCACCCATTCTCTGTGCAAAGAATTATTTTTGACTGAAACTAGACAGAAACTGATTCCAAGTAAAGGCACAAACTAAAATTTTAGTATGTTGATTGCTCACAGATTCTTCCCTTTCAGCTTATATAAGTAGACACATTCTGGGCCTGATGAAAGGGCTTAAGAATAGGTATTTCAGAAATTAACCATATTCTGAATAAGGTTTTCATCTTTACTTGATTACTTTGTTATGCAGTGGGTGTTCTGTAAAAACCTAAGTGATAGGTACTTACAGATAATTTTTCTGGTTAAAGATTTTACCATGAGTACTATATTTTATTATGCAAAGCACATAAGACGGTATGACCGTGCTAATTACACGGATCAGGAGGAGCCTCCTGCCCAGGGAAAGCACTCACTGGTGTAAAAGGTCTTTAAAATAAGGTCTGTGAGAACACCTATATTGTGCAGGTAAGCAGGCAAACCACGACGGTATGAGAAAACAGTGTCATACAGGGCAGATGCAGGAGATAAGATGTAACTGCTAAGGAGGCATATTCCACAAGTATAGAAGATGTTCTGGGTTGCAACTCCATCTTTAACTGTTGATTTCAGGACCTGCTTTTACACTCACTCTGTGAACTGTCATCTTCCTTTGCAGAAGAGAAAGACTCTGCAGTTCATGGGGCTATGTAGCAATGTTTAGCACCTTCTAATACTTCTAATTCTATTCATATTACAATATACGAAGCTTAAATTTGCTTGAAGAGGATTTTAAGTGTTTGAGCACCACATTTTGCTAGAATTTAATTTAGATCATCAGTCTTCAGTGACTTAAGCAATAAAATAATCTTATAAAAAAAATAATGACTGGTGCTGGTCTAGCATGTTCTAAAATTATATAGCAAAGGAAAGACTGTAAAGCTACCTGGGCTTATTATACGTAGTCTAAGAGCTATTGCTGTAGCCTTGTAAATTTTTCTGACAATGTAATCGAGTGTTGATTACTTTTACAGTTCTTTCTTCCTCCCTATTTGCATGTCAGAAATTACAAGAGATTTGAGCCATCCAGCTGGACACAATTTACATGGGCCTTATAGAGGTATGTAGTTATCAAAGAGAGTAGAATGCCCAGAAATTTCTGAAGGACAAGCCCTTCAAAAGCATCTCAGGTCAATTAGATACCCTAAATCACTAGACACTCTTGAAAGTCTTATTCTTACAGTCTTTGTGGATCACATCACCAGCTAAGAATCACAATCTTGCTACTGTTGCTAACATACCAGAAAGGAGTATGTTGTTTTTCTCTTGCAGTTTCTCCTCCAACACAAAAAGGGGCAATGCAGAGCACAAAACATCTTTTCTCCTGCTCTGCCTCGGTTGCCACTGTGGCTAGCATGGAGCGAAGGGCAGCACACAGTGGGGACAGTCAGGATTGTACCAATCCATACGGGCTTATCTATCTGACTTCTGCTCTGCAAACATAAGCGGCAGCAGGATGGGGTTGTGTTGGTGTCGATTGTGAGGAAGAAAAGAGCGAAGGGTTACTTAGAGAAACAAGACCTGAAATGCAAGGGAGTGAGAGGACTGCAGCAAGCTGGACAGGTCAAGAGCAAGCATACAGAAATGTCTGGCTAGGCCCCCAGGAAATAGGGAGAGAGGTGGTGTGGGTGACCGTTAGGTGAATATGTGCTGCATGTGCATCTCAGTGCAGCCCAGTGCCAGGAGCACAAGCCATTCATTCTTTTGAGCTGTTAAGTCTGTCTTTTTTGGGGCCTCCTGCTATGGCAGCTAGACTCCTGGTATGAATAAAACCAGGCTGAAGCCCCAGTATCCAGATATCAGCCTAGAGGTGTGTGCCCAGACTGTTACATGTGACACTAAAGCCTGCATCACCTTCCGTGTCTGTGACACAACCTGTAGCCATTTGTCCACAGGAGCAGGGCGGAAGCTCCCGTGTGTGCTTCGTATTGACTTTGCCCATAGAAACCTCTTTTGCAACAAAGCTTCCTATAGCAAGACCCATCTGCATGTTTCAAAGCAACGGTCCAATCTCCATGCACAAGCCCCAGCTGAGTGACCATGACGACAGAGTGTACACAAAGGTTACAGGCATGGGGCTGACCCACAGCCCAGACTGGGGACACTCCAACCCAGGAGTCCCAGTGGAAGAGATGGGGCACCCAAGGGCCACCTAAGGAACCATCCCCAGAGGCATGTCTGCCAGTGAAAAGCTGCTCAGTGCCCAGTGAATACGTTGCTGTGCTAGCCAAGGAAAAGGGAAAGAAATGAAGAGTGAAGAAGCTAGCCATTTTTTCCTTTCCATTGAATCTTTTAAGCATTTTAATATAAATGCAGTCCTTATCAGGATTATTACAAGGTAAGCTTCTTGAGGGCAAGTCCTGAATTCTTTTTATGCATTTTAACAATAAGGCATTTATGGTTAAAAGCTAGCAAAATCGTTTAATTTGCAGGCAAATTTATGCTTGTAACCTCACAGACTCTATCTCATTCCTGATTTAGGAATAGCCTGATAAATCCATATAAAATAGTTTTATCACATTATTAATTGCATACACATGTATTAGACACAAAGCATAATTGATTATAACTATTTACACATATTCAGTTTTGTTCTGCAGAACAGATTTGCTAATTTCTTTAGCTACCACAAATTAGTGTGAAAGGTTTGAGCAGCCTGACATCTGACTATCAGCACGATCTGTGTTCCTATATTGTTCTGGAAAAAAAAGCTTTCTGAAATTCAGGGAACTAATGAAATTCTACTATTCTTACCGCTGCTGTAGTAAGTTTCTTCTGAAAACCTTTAAATGGAAATTGCTCGAAACCTGTGCTGTAGGACATTAACTCGAATGCCCCAACTAGAGAACAAAGATAAGTCGGATCACTGTGACATAAGCACTACAGCTGACATCCTGTAAACCAGGTAGGATGATATTCATGTTGAACATTTTGTCTTGGCCCAAATTTGCAGCTGTATTTACAGTTCCACCTCTGCATATAGCTACCACTTAGTCCACATTCATGCAGCAAGGACTGCATGCTAAGGCTTTTGTCATTTCCCATTTCCATTGTGGTGCATTATATTAATTTCAATTTTAGTATTTCATTGCTTTGTCTTTGCACTCCTGAAATTATCTTTGTGATGCATCCACTGCAGTTTTTAATTATTAAGAACAATTAATTTGTGATATAAAGACTTTGGATTTAGTAGAATAATATTAAGGTTGATATGACCAGTGTTTTCCATTATTGTCAATTGCTTGCTGGAGAGAGCATGTTAATATAATTATGGGAAGTGCTTTCTTTTTTTCTAGGTTTGAATGCCATGACCCCATCACAAGAATAGTGCTTGGTTAGTTGGCAATGTAAGAGTATGTTAATATGATTATGGGAAATGCTTTCTTTTTTTCTAGGTTTGAATGCCATGAACCTGTCACAAGAGTAGTGCTTGGTTTGTAGGCAGTGTAGGTAGCTGATTGTATCCATTGCTTCGCAATCACTAACTTCACTGCCATCAAAACAAGGCACAGGATGCCCTGCTACAACCTCATTATAGAAAAACGCACCACAAAACTTCCTTACAACATCCTTATTCCTAGTGCAAAATTATTAATAATTTTTATTCATTTACAGCTTTATTTCCAGAGTTTTAGCTGTCCAGCAGAAGCATATGGTATATGTTGGCAATATCAAGCAAAGTCTTAGATTTCTTGAGGTTGATGCTAAAATCCTTAGGAACTTTCCCAGCGCAATACTGCTGTCTGTTGTGTTTAAATTGGTTAGCCACATGAAGACTTATTGTATAGTTAATTGTTTATGCACCAAGATTGGACTAAGAATTTTTTTGGTTGTACCCTTCAGTTTAACTCTCAGGTATTGGGAAAATAATTTTCATTTCTTTTTCCTGTCTTATTTAACAAGCTAGTAAGTGAAGGGAGGTTTGAGCAATGAATAGATATTAAACTCACGGTATGCTATAAATGTTTTTTACTCTGACCACTTAACATTCAAGAATTTTAACAGTGGAGAAAATACTTAATAGTGCTAGAACCTGCTCTAAGATTCTTTTTTAACAAAACCCCAGTCTTCATCAAAGTAGGAGTTGAAAGGGAACCATCTCTTACATCAGCCTAGTTACTAGGCAGTGTAGTTAGCTGATTGCCAAAAGTAACAATCACTAGCCACACAGCCAGGTAAAAAGGTTTGGAAGATATCTCAATGGAAATCAGATGCATGGGAATTTTGACAACGGAAGGCAGATTGACTAACCTCTTTGCAGAAGCATCTAATAGACAGGCAAGACAGTGGAATAAAAGAAGTGAAATGTACTGAATTGCCTGTCACACATGCAAGAGACGTCAGTGCATTTGTCAAGCTAATTTAACTGCACCTTACTGTGTGATACACTTCATTCACAACTCTTTTGCATACAGGACACTGAGAAACATGATAACAAATTGAAAGGGTTTTTTTCTTCCCAAAATTTGCCGACATCAGCTCCCATTCTGGTTGTGCTTGTCTCAGCCTTACACTTGTCTAAGGCCACCGTTTTCACATTTACCTCCATTTAGTCTTGTTGAATAAATAAAATTGAGGCCTGTGGTGGCAGCTATTTCCTGTTCATAAAGAGGCCCGAGGCTAGACTTGAGCTTAAATGGCCTGAAGACACTTGAAATGAGATGTACAAAGTGGTCAGCCTTCTGGTCTTCCATGTTTACTGTGACAGGCAGTGTGTCCCTTACCTTGCAGCTGGGTCCAGGCTCCCCAGGCATGTCTGTGCTGCTGTGTCCCCTCTGAGACAGTTTCACCCCTTCACTACAGTCCTCTCTCCTGGCACCCAGATGCCAGTGACGGCAGGGAAAAGGGAAGGGCCCCAGCAGAGAGGTCACCTACCACAGCAGGTGGCAGTGACAGGGATGTGTCAGTGGCATGGGCAGCACCAGGGTCCTGCTGTCCTCTTGCTTCCTCTTGGCACAGGGTAGGAGCAGACAGGCTGAGCTGGGCAGGCCCACTTCATGGAGAGGGGACACGGTGACGCAGCCCCATGCGGTGCCACAGGGACGGAGACAGAACAACATCTGATGGTGCCCGATGGGCCCCTTGTCTTTGCTGGCTCAAGCCCAGCCAATGTGGGCTTTGCCCGCACCTTCTGGACCTCAGCTGTGCTGCCACCACCGCTCGAGTCCTGTCTAGGCCCTGCTACCCTGGAACGTGAGAGGACCCTGCCTAGGAAGGGGACCCTACTCTATGGCGAGACCCTGCCCTGTGAGGGGACCTTGCCCCGTGAGGGGACCTTGCCCTCTGAGGAGACCCTGCCTGCAGCCCTATACCATCTCTGGGGCCACACATCTCTCTGCAGGGTCCTGCCCCTTACCTAGGGCCTCATGCTCCTCCTGGGGCCCTTCTCCAGAGCCTCACACCTCTCCTGGGGCCCCTACACCTTCCCTTGGGCCTCACACATCCTCCCAAGGCCCTGTGCTCTCCCAGGGACCCCACACCTTTTGCCTGAGCCCTGCACCCTCTCCAGACCCCCCATACCTCTCTGAGGCCTTGTGCCCTCCCTGCACCACCCACACACACACCTTCCCAGGCATTCTTAATGTGATTTTACTTTCCAGAGAGAAGTACTGCTCTCCAGGGCCCACAACTTCCTAGAAGTATGAAGTACTTCGTGCCCCCATCTTGCTAAGCCTTTGTTGCCTAGGTTTCTGGAAGGAATTAATTCCCAGGAATGAATAATGACTCATGCCAATAAGCTCTGGATGACAGAAGAGCCATAGCCCCTAGTGTGCACAACTGAGATATTTCAGCTGATACCTACTGTTTGGGATCCACACCCTGGGATCACTAACTTTCTGAACAGCCCCAAAGTACACTGTGGTTCAGTTGCCCTCTCTGAAGGACAGTGGTAGTAGGAGCACTTGCTTATTTGCCTCTCATTTGTCTTATTTAGAAAGTGAGAAAAACAGTGAGAAAGAGACACTCTTGAAAGTTCAAAGCATGGAGAAAACTAAAGTAAAAGAAAAATAACTTCAGCAGGTAAGAACCATTAATCCTGACTCTTTTTGTCATAAATATTTCCATTCACCGTGTGTCATTTGGTGGAACACTGGAACTTTGGAAATGACATGATGAACAGTAATGAAAATCGCCTGGACCTGGCCCACTGTGTGGTTTGCATGATGCAGCCCATTTCTTCATGGTTAGCTTAAACTTATTCCCAACTGGGTCATGCTGGCTTGGGGCAGGGCTGAAGGCAGTAAGTAGGCTGTGTACTTAATTTCTTCATAGTAAGCACATAATGTCTGTTCTGATTTAGTATCTAAAAGTAGCCAACTGAGAGTGCCCAGATTCAAAAGTGGATAATTTGGGGGGGGGGGGGGAATGACTACCAGTGCTGAATGCACTTTTCACACACAAAATCCTGGCAGAGAGACATTGAAGCACAGCTCAAAGTGTGAGTTTATTTCTTAGTTGTCTTAGTTATTAATAGATCTTCTCCATTAGCCTGTGCCCAGCAGCAGCTAGTGCCAAGAGTTCATTGAGTAAGAGATGTGGAAAATTTGGTAGTGGGCAGCTGTTAAATCAGCTTTCATAGAAATGCTTCTGCCTTAGCCTGTCACTCAGGGACAGGTTTAGGTGATATCTTTAGAGAGGTATAATTCAAGAACCACTAGACCAAGCCATTTCAAATTTTCTAGAAACTACTTAGCTGCAGAACAAACTGTAGATTTTAGCAACCAACATCAAAACTGAGTTTATAGATGATGCTGTGTTTCTAAAGGAAGGCATAAGTGGGATGCTGTAGCGCCTTTCAGGGTGGATCCTTCTGGACCACGCAGAGCCTTCTGACTTAGTGGAGTTTTACAAAAGCTAACATTGATCTGGCATGCAACCGCCCACTCAGCACTTTAGTTAACGGTTCCTGTAGTCTGTAACTGGTGGATAGGATCAATAAAATTTAGCATGCTATGAGGTATATATACTCATGTTTATGCAGTGACTCAAGCATTAAATTGGCCATGAAAAGAAGCAAAATAAATGACATGGTATCCAGATCACCCGAGGTTCATCTCCTGCAAAACAGTGGGATTGGACCAAGTATATAGAGCTTGGGGTTTCTCCTACTATTTTGCCAAGAAAAAGAAGATGCAGACAACAGTTGTGCTTGCTATTGAGACACTGACATAAACTTTTACTGAAGCCCCTATTAATCTAACTGGTGAATGAGTGTTCCACATATATACCATAAATACAATTCATACAAGTAATGGAAACTAAGACAAGTAGTATTAAATATTGTAATAACATTTTCAGTCTGACTCTGTAATTATACTGATTTTTTTCTCATTTTAGTAAAACACTCCACATTTTTACTGAAAACCCTCTAGCCTATATTTGGGAAGCAGGCCAGATGAGAGCAATCTGCAAGAGGTGCAGAAAGATCTGCAAGTCTTCCCTGCAAGTCAGCAAACCTCCTTTTCAAATTAATAATTCCAAAATGCATCTCATCCATTATCATCAGTTAGCCTTCTTTCTGAATTCTGGTTGAAGCTAGCAACACTTCCCTGAATCTTCTGCTCATTTTTTAAAAACTCAGCAACAATAGATAATAGCAAGGTTTTGCAGCTTTGGGCATGTGGCAGCCATAAAGATGACTGATTAATTCCAATTAATAAATTACTTTATACAACTACAGGACGTGCTATAATTCTCACATAAGTCTAAGAAAATTAAAATTAATGCACTGAATGAAATAAGAATAATGTTCACATTATTATCAGTCATAGGTGTCATTTACTGTTCAAATCCAGATTTCAGACTTGATTCAGACATTCCGCTCCTGCAGCATGTCCCCTGGGAGAGCAAAACCTGGAAGCTCTTTTGTGTAGATCTGGGAAGTGAATGTTATCTCCACAGTGATAAAAGGACAGGTTTTTTTAGAAAGAAAGCTGCATTAACACCGTTATTTCACAAACTGACAGTGAATTAATTTATTAGAAATGCTTATTTTGATTCATTAGCTAATTTCATATGAAATAGTAGTGAGGCACGTGGCAAAAAAGCTGTTGTCTTTTGGAAGTTTATTTCATTGGACTATTCTGCAATTCATTAATTCCCACAGGCTCTACAGGATAGTTTAAGATTGACAAAGACATTTCAATATTATAAACACTGCAAATCTGAGTAATCAGTTTAATGCATTTAAAATAGGAATGCTTAGCTTGAATAAATCTTTGCATTGCTAGATATTTTTCCAATCTGGCCACTTTTTCTTTTGATCTTGGTCTTATTTGGCTACCTTGAGTTAGTAAGTTCTAAGGTACCGTCACTGAGCCTGACTTGTGGACTGCCTTCCTGACTTGAACTTGTATTGCATCATCACCATGAACTTACCTGATGATCTGGTCTCTTGGTTGAACCTTGTTCTCACTCCTAGGCATGCACTGCTTGCCCTACTTGGGTATTGTGTTTACATTAACTCCCCATACTAGTTAATAAAGCTACAGCTTCCTACTGTGATCTAAGATGTGGCTCTGTTTTGCTTTTCTTTTTATCATCTCAGGTATTTTACTTCCCTTTTGTGAAAAGGGGAACAACAGTAAAGGATAAGAATTTGAATGCTAGAATATTGGGTGGGTGTTACTTTTCAATATCAGGACTCTCAAACATCTAGAGCTTGGGCTTTGTCTTTTATGCTGTCATTTACATTAATCTGTTGAGGAAAAAAAATGGTAATTTTTTTTTATTAGACTTACAGCTGATTAAAACTTGGAACGGGTTGTTGAAGAAACAACTTTAAATAATGAAGATTGCTTAATTTCTAAAATCAAATTGCATGGAAGAAATTGTCATCAGACAAAAGAATACACTGCACTAAAACCCAGGGGTTTTCCCGATCAATTATACATCATCTTTTCTTGACCACTTCTAGATGGAAAAGAACAAATAAGAAACTCTTTTTCTTTTCTTTTCTTTTTTTATTAGTTGTATGCTGAGATGTGCTCCGTTCTGGCATTGGTTGAGGGTTTTCTCAAAATACTTCCTGGAATGTCTGTTTCGTAACATATTGCTAGGAAATTATGAAAACGATTTATTATGCTTTTACTCAGCTTAAACAGTGATGTCTCACTGTAGCGGAAAGCTATTTATTTCCATAAGGCAAAAATATACAGATGTGCTCAGATGTCTGGGAATCAGAATACTAAAAAATACTCAGTAGGAATTTATTCTCCCTAGGAAATTATTTTTTCTTCCAATTGTGTAAAGAGACAAGCTTTAGCAAGTTCTAGAATGTGTACTTCTCTTCTAGAGTGAAGAACCTGGACCATTGATTGAAAAGAGTCATTAAATGTTCCGTAGCTCAAAACTGGACTAAATTCTATGACCTTTGAAATTATCACAGTTTTAAACCACTTCTACAGAGTAGCAGAGACTGGCTTAATCCAAGGATACATAATGAAGGCAAAAGTTATCTCTGTTTGCACATCTCAGATGAAAAGGGTTTTGTAATGAGTTATTATGCATATGTGAGTCCTGAATTACCCCAATTTTATAATCGCAAGATGCTACAGGATTGTATTTGCTAACTTTAGTATGTATATTCATCTTGACATTTGGAGTGACTCCTTCTGATCTGAGGAAAGTGATTATTTCAAAACCCATGTAAATCTAGGAAGAGAAGGTTGCTTTCCCAAGTTGTGTGTTTTCAGGATCTCAGGAAGAAAGCAAAGTCAAAGTACTTTATCCAGTAACCTGTTATGCCTGTTTCTGCTGTATGTTCACTCTAGTTCTCAGCTTCAATGAGGATTTTAAAGTTTACAATCAACTTAACTATTACATGGTTTTAATTTATTTTTCTGAGCTTATTGTGGTAAATATATTTCTTTTCAGGCCAGGAGAAGAGAAGAAGTACTAGCTCTCCAGAGGAAACAGAGAGAAGAAAGGATTGCAGTAAATCTGATTCCTTTTTATTATGGATGCATCTCAAGGTTCATGCATGCTGACAATACGAACAGCCTTCAAAGGACCATAGTCCAGTGTATGAGGGTTCATGGGGTGTTGCATACTATACCATAGTATGTCTTGCATAGCAAAAGCACCTCAGTTTGAACTGAGTAAGCATGCAGAAGAGTTGGCTTTATTCAACCAATTCCCTAAGCAAAGAACATCCTGTAGGCTGTGTGATTCTGAAAGTCTCCGACCAGACAGTAGGAAGCAATAGGCATAGAAGCTAAATTAAGTTTAATCAAGCTAAATATGGCTATTAGACCGTTTCCAATCCGAAAACCACAAGGAGTAAGACAGTGATATTATAAATACATTAAAGTGTTTGAAGGTATAACTGACTGTTTCTTCATGCTACATTTTATTTTTGTATGGGATTGAGAGCCCTTACCTGGAGGGGTAAGTGAATATTGTTTATTTTAAGTTTGTAAACACGTGTGTGCTTGTGGTTGTCTCTGAATCACTTGTGGTTGTAATACTGTACTACTCTTGCCTTAAAAATTGCAGTAGTGCATTCCTCCATTGTATCTGTAAAACCTGCAATAGTGACGTGTTAGGTCTGTAAGTGAAGTTCAAATAAATCATTTGCTTGAACCTTGCAGTTAAGTCTTTAAGTGAAGTTCAAGTCGTTTGCTTGAACCTTGCAGTTAAGTCTTTTTCCACCACAGTTATTAAACTGGCTGCAGATTTCACATGCTCTACTCCCTGAAAAGCTCTCATAAAGTAAATCTGAGCAATAAAAGGAAGAACTCCATTTAGGGATTTTTATTATTATCAGTAGTGAACTCTAGATTTACTGTTTATAATGGTTTTACTTGGCCTGGCCGGATGTTTATCAGGAGAAGAAAATTCAAGAATAAGAGGTCTGTATTATATTAAGGCACTTCTTCCCTTCAGTTGTAATTCACAAGATACAAGGCAGAGATAGATAAGTTTTTACCCCATATAAGTTTAAACAGCTGTCCTTCTGAAGAACTACATGTCCTAATTAATACAATTTCATTACTCAATAATACTGAGTAGAACTGAAATTTTAAAGCTGATAAGTGTAGTGATTTGAAAAGTAACTTGGGAAACAAGATTTCAAGGATACTTTCAGAGATTACATATTCATTTTAGACATAAAAGCCTCCTTTTTTCTTCCTCCTTATTTAAGCTTTTAAGTTGGTTCATATGAAGTACTTCCTCTTCTCAAAGCGTATTAAAATGCTGACCCAAGTATATCTGTTTTGTCCAAATTCTATGCATTAAAGCTAGGCCTGAAACAAAATATGAGTCTCCATCCTTCTGACACAATAACTCATATGAGTTTTATACTCTGGACTGCTCAGGTACCATATTAGCACATTAAAAAATCCCAAATTCTTTAGTATTGCTAGTGTAGTCTTTTGGTGCAGTGTTTGTATAAAGCTGTCTACCAGGATAAACAGTAAATTTAGAAGGAACTAGTGATAATTAATAAGTTTTTCTCTCTTTTTAGAAAGATCTGATGTCTCACTCACATAAACCAAAGATCAAAACTGATCAAGTAAGGTAAAGAAAATACTTAAAATAAGTTTGCTTTGGGTTTTTTTTTTTCCCTCTGTCTAAATAGTCAGGCCCTATTTTGGGGGGAAAGATGTTCTGGCTTTATTATTATGATTATTATTATTTTGAAAATAACTACTCAGTTTTATCCTATATTAATACCCATTATTATAAAATTTAGACATTAAAAGGCTGAAAGTCTGCTTCTATTGTCCTGTACTTTACTCCTTTACTTTCTATATATGTTCCATTTATTTCTAAATAGTGGTTAAGGGAAAGAAGTGGAAGCTTAGATGTTTTTTAAAAGTTATGAAGACCTTAATTTTGCTATTCTGATTGGAATTCAGAAAGTCAGGAAAAAGAGCACTTGTCAAAGTGTTTCCATATTTCTGAAAGGGCCAGGAAATACCAGAAAGCCTGTTCCTTTCCAGTGCATGTCTTGGCTGAATGAGGGAAGAAGCACCAGTGTGACCTTGTCAGTAGTATCACACTGTATGGATCCTTTCTTTGGTTATATTTTTCCAAATTTTAAGACGTTTCCATGTTTATTGCCCTGCTATAGATCCAAAAATAGAACACCAAAGCAGAATATTACATCATCATGTCATGTTGCATGAGATGACTCATTCAAATTCTTTGGAAAGTCAGCCTTACTAATACTGACACGCAAATCCAGAGTGAGGGTTTGATCCTGAAAATTAATTCTGTCTGGATGCACTGCAGCATTCTTGTGGAGCCCTGTTGAAATTGTCACTGTCATCAGACACATGTCTGTAAGATATAGCTGGTAAACTAAGCCTTCAAGAATACCTGAAGGCTTTGGAAATAGGTGGGATGAAATGACTTGAAGTAGACTTCCCTTAAATTTAGGCCAGTGACATAGGTGCAACAGTTGCTAAACCAGGCAGTGAAGGATTCCTTAATTTGTAACAAATTTCAGGCCTTAGAGTGTTGACCATCTGATTATGTTAGGTCAGAGATTTTCCTTGCTGGCATTTGTCCGTGACTTCCAGAATGATGCAAATGCTGTTAAAACTGCCCCACCAAAACTACAACAGCATGTTTTGGCTATATGCAGTGTTTCACTTGTTTTCCTTTTATGCTGTCTTTGCCAAAGGGATCCTCTCTTTTTTTTAGATTAAAAGGCAGTTAATATTTAACTGACCTTGTATATGTAAGTCATTTCTCAATTCAGGATAGACAGGATTATTATTTTTAACTAGTGGATAGCTGATTCTTTTCACATTTACTGCTAATACTTTCCACTCTGTACTGTAATGCTGAGGCAGTTCCTTTTACCCTTAAAGTACATCAGCACTGCCCTGTCTATCCCAAAATCTTAATATCCTTCCTCAAACATAGTTGTGTCAGTCAGGTGGGACCTATGAGGGCAGTCCTAAAGGTGCATTTGGGCCATGGGCTAATCTACAATGTGACAAGTTAAAGAGAATAGCTACACTTACTATGAAGTTATTCTTTATTCCTAAAAACCATCTCATCTTTGGAAATGCTGACAAGGTACCTCACAGCCCTTGATTCAGCAATTTCTTCTTTTTAATGAATGCCATTTAAATTAAGTGAGGCCATTTTTCTCATACTGGCACGAGTTTAAGCAAGATGGTGCCATTGAATATCCACAACTTAAAGACTAAGCAATGAATCTGCAGCTTATATTTTCCTTCCAACTTAACATATGGATATGAAAGCTGAGAAATGACTGACAATAATTCATTTTGAAAGCAAGTATCTCAGGAAAATACTGGACATTAGGTGGAATTAATTTCTAGTATAATTATTACCTCCAAATTTAGCTATAAAAGAAAAATACAAGTATCTGGAACAAGTGAAAAGGCTGAAGGTGTAATGTCTGCTGAGGTAGCAGCTGCAGGAGTAGGTATAAGGGAACGACATACAGAATGCTTCCTTCCATCATCAGATACTTACAGAAGGAAAGCTTAAGCTGTCTTGAAGCTGTGCCAAGGACAACTGGTGGAGCTTTTCACCTGAAATGATAGTTAATTGCATGAGGAGGGTTAAGATTCATGCTTTATGTAGCAGCTTATGGCCTCTGAAGAAAACTGTAGTCCAGTTTATTAAAATATTACATTTTTTCTTTTAAACATTTTAATCTGAAGAGCATGCACCTCTGTATTTACTGAAGCAAACTCACCCAGAGCACAGGGTATTGATTACTGCTGTATTTAATTAGAATAATTGGGGTTTTGTAATGGTCTGTTAGCACTCATTACTAGGAAATATGATCATACCAATTTTACTAATGTCTCATAAAATATTTATAGTCTGTATTGACCAAGATGATCCCTGTTTCCAGTGGCAACTCAGATGAATGGCTGAGGAAATATTACGTAATTTGAGAAGAGCTACATTTGTCAAAATATTTTGCATGGACAGAATACACTCTCTTCCTGATTCTTTTTTCCCTCACTAGGTCCTCTTTTTTCTTGTTGCTCGTATTTTTCCTGATTTCAGCAGACTCATGATTTGTGTATGTATTTTCATAGGCCTTCACTTTCCAAGTGTTTAAAAATAAAAATAATGATTTTTTCCTTACCAGTATTCAGGGGAAATAGCTTAAATAGTTCAGTGCTTTGGGTTTTTTAGCTTTGTTTAACTAGCAGCTTAGGGTTTTTGTAATGAATTTGTATTGCTTTAAATCTACAAACCAATCAATGTAAAGTTGTATGCACTGATAAAAAGAAAAAAAAAAACATTTCCTTAGAGAAAGGCATTAAGCTAGCATAAAGCACTTCTATACTGATATATAATTACATCCCTATTGGGAATTATATTGGAATAGCTTTCAAAAAAATCTCCTAATAAGCTATGTACCTTTAGCAATATAATTACATGAATGCAATATGTGTGTGTTGAAAAGGTTTCATCCCACAGCTTTGTGCCTGAGTGTAGAACTTACTGAGGAATTTGGAATATGAATCCTGTGCAGTACTTCGCCTGATGAAATGTGCTTTTTCTACTAGCTTCTATGTTGCCTTTGAAGTTTTTCTCAGTGAACTTTCCTGTAAGTTTTGATACATGTATGGGCATTCTTTTGTGTGGATTCTCTGAACTAGTGTTCTTGTGATATTTGCTTTCTACACATAGCTAGGAATTTACAAGGCATCTCTGTGTTTAGATACACATATAAGCACCTGACATGATGACATAGACTGGGCTAAAGAACTCCACTCCCTAGCAGCTGTTTCACACTGACTCTTCTCTGTAGTACTGGCCAAAAAGTCAAAATCCACACCATTTTCATGACATTAGTGTGCCTGTAACCAATTGATGTTTCATGCATATCAGCTGCATCTGCCCCATCCACAATTTACTTTATCTGATATAGTTCTGTTATTTCCAGCAGGCAGAAGGTGTCTGAAGCTGACCTTATGGATCAAGAAGCAGTAAAGGCCCTTAAATAGTTCAGCTAAATTGTCTGATGAAGAGAATAAAGTGTTTCTTTGCCCCAGAAAAAATATCCTGCTATCAGAAGCATGCTGCTTTGGACTTCAAGCCATGTACATTCCTCTTTTGACTACATATCTAGTTGCTCCTACTGAGAAATGGCATGGATATGACAAAGGCTGTGGATAGGCTTGCAGAAACTTGTCAGCCTACCCATAAATTTCTTTGTTTTGCTAAAGTTAAAATAAATGCTTAATTCAGAAACATTTTAAATTATGTAACTTATTTACTTAGTAAACTGTTAGTTCCTAATGTGCTGATGTTGATCTTGGAAACACCAAGTTTTTTATTGCCCTCTTGCTTTCCTGTTGTCTTGGCACTATAGCAGTGAGCAATGTATGCCAATAGCTGCTTATCGAGGCTCAAAATCACTCTGAATTCTGTTATTTATTGCCATTTTACACCAATGTACTGTGAGACAAAGCAGGGCCTCAGTTTACTGCCTTCTCCATGTGCAGGAAATTAAAATGCTTGTTTCGTTTGTGGTTATTTTGAAGTTGTCAGCATGAAAGGAAAAGAGCAATAAAGTGCAAAAGTGACAATGAACCATTTGGGATGCTAGGAATTCTAGAACTGGAAAGACATATGCTTACATCTTTTTACAAGAAGATAGACTATATATTTTCTTCAGGTTTGTGCCAGATATCATATATTGATATAATTTGCTGTAGGAAAACACATTTTCTTTTCTGGTGCTCTCACATGTGCACCCCTCTACCTCAATTAAAGTACCAGTTTTGCCTGGCTAACAGTGGCATAAATCTATATCATCAAAATTGTTTTTTGAAATATTAATGCTAAAATATTTGAGCACCAAAATATGTACCTGGGCAGTTGTAGGCTTGTATTCAGTGGACATCTGTGGCCCTGGGATTTTTGACTTGCAGGACTTGAAATCTTCTGAACTTACTAGACAGCTTTCAAATGGCACACTTCTATGATCTGAAGAGGCTGTTGAACCGAATATATGCATTTCATGTGTGCTAAATTTACCAAGATTATAAATGGAGAGCAACTGCTATGGCTATGTTAGGAAATTTCTTTACAAAAGTAGAAACCAGGTCAAACAGAAGAGTCTGTGGCTAGTAATATTAAGGTTGCACAGTAAAGACACTAAGTTTTGTTATCAAGTGGTATAGCTAGTGTTTGAATGCTTGCAGTTGACCTTTGTTAAAAATAGATCAACAAAGGCTTCTGTCAGCTACTGCCATTTTCCTGTTGAAGTTAGCAAAATCTTTGGTAATCACTTTGCTGCTGTTGTATGACAGTGTATTCCTCAGTTGTGCTTTTGATATGGGAGAGGCTGTAAAATGCAAGTGGCAGAATATTTATTCACCAGTAATTCAAGAAAGCATGTTGATAATGCTGCTACTACTTGCCTTGGATATATTGAAGAAATTTTTTTTCCTTCAGAGCCATTACAGAAATGCTTTCCAATGGATTTAGAATGCAAACACACTGAAAAAAAGGATAGACTTCTAAAATTATTAGCAGGGCTTTTAAACTGTGTTATAAAAATACCTACAGCTGTAAAGAAGGTGAGGTTTTGTTTGATTTCTAGAAACACTGTAATTATTTTGGTTACTTTGGTCTGCAAAACAAGAAAAAACTCCCCAAAACAGGATTTCCTTTGTCAAAAGTTCTCCAAAGAATGAGTGTATTAGTGGAGCATCAAGATAATGAGGATTGGCTTGATAAAAGGCCTGGCTTCAGTCTTACAACTCAGGCTAGCCAGTACAGATGCTCGGTTCTTCCCTGTATTTGAGGCATTTCCAACTGTATTACCTAACAGTTTGGAAATAGTTAAATGCATATGTCACTTTCATGGACATACCTCATTTTGATTTGTTTTGTCTTCTGAAATACATGAAATTAAGGGCAAAACTGTCTCACCAAAATGTTAGTTCATGAAACCAGTTGAATTGCTCGTGTCTGTAAAGTTGCTCAAGTGCCTAGTTATTTACTAAATTCAAACCTTGATCACCAAGGACTTAGGAAATGTAAAAGTTCGGTTCTAGAATACCATTGATGTGTGCATTTCACAGACATGACACATGCTGCAAAGCCATAGCCTTAGTTCAGCTCCAACACCTACCTCTGAGATTCCTGACCTCTGGAGACCTGGAGTGGAAGGTCTTAATGATATTTTAAAGGATCTGTCTCTATCTAAGATACTGATTTCAGAAGTAGTTTCTCCAACCAGACTCCCAAGAGTTGGTCTAGGTTTTAAGTCTTTCATAAAATCATTTATTTTAAAACATCGACCCCAGCTAGTATCTGTGTGAGCAGAAACTACAGCTCTTAGAGCTCCTGCATTTGCTCGTTTTGGTGCTCTGCCCCTTTCTGCAACCTGCAAAAAAGCTCTTAGACGCTGAGCCATTGAAATCTGAGCTGGAGAGCTAGTGATCCCGGAAACAGGTGTGCACCAGCTTCCGAGCCACCAGGAAGCAGGCTCAGCATTTATTAATCTTTGAAACAAAGTTCCCGTGTTCTGTTTTCTGCCCTGACGCGGTTTCTGAAAGGCAGCTGCACATCGGAACGGGGAGGGTCAGCCTTTGGTTTCAGGGCCTGCAGGTGGGGCTTCTCCCACTCACACGTTGGGGTGGAGGGAGGTGTCTCCTCTGCTCGCGCCTTGTCGTTTACGTGTGGGACAGGGAGGGTCTAAAGCTGGAGCGGGGGGCAACATGCAGAAGCGATGAGGTGTGTGAAGTGCGGCATAGGGGAGAGTTGCGAATGGAGGCAGCGGGAAGAGGTGTGGGCTTAGCGTGTGCCCCGCAGCGGGAGAGGCAGTTGCCTGCGGCGGAGAGACGCGCAACGAGGGCAGCGGGTCCCGTCCCCGGGCTTTGCCCGGGGGGTCTTCGCCGCCGCTGCCGCCTCCTACCCGCGTAGGGGCTGAGCCGGGCCCGGCCCCTCCTCCCCGGAGGACGGCCCCTCCCGGCTCCCTCCCCTCTGGCCCGGCAGCTGGACTCGGGCCACTCGCATGGGGCCGGGCGGTGGAGCCAGCCGGGCGCCCCGCGGACGCCGACGGAGCCGGGGAGGATGCTGGCGGCCGCGGCCCTGTGCGCTGCCGCGCTGGGCTGGGCTGCGGGGGCACGGCTGCTCAGCGGTAAGGGGGTACGGGCTGGCGGGCTCTCCGCTTGCCCGGCTCCGCGAAGCGGGGCGAGCGCTGAGAGTGCCGGGGAGGGCGGGGAGCCGGGCACGGGGCTCGCAGCCCCGTCGAGACTCGTCGCCTGCCCTTTTGCGCTGGGAGGGTTTGGCTGCCTGGGGCGGCCGTCGCGACATAGGCAGGGACGTGCGGGCGCTACCTGGAGCAGTGATTTTTCCCTCCTAACTCCCCAGCGGGAGCTAGCCCTGCCCTAGGCAGACGTCCGCATCCTCTGCGTTGGGTGGGAGCACCTGGTCGTGAAGGGGGCACGCCGGTGGTCCAGCTTCATTTGCCTCTTCCCTTGAGAAACCGTTCTGCTCTCCCTACTGCATTTTTGCCTCCATTCTAGGAATCTTAAATGCTGCCCTGGCTAACAGAACTACTCTTGTCATCCCACCCTCAGTGGTAATTACCAGCCTGGCTGAATTTCCAGCCCATGCTAGTTTGTCTTACTCTTCCTCTACGAAGTCTCTTTTGATTATTGGTCTGTCCTCCCAGTTTTGCGCAAAGGAATGTCACCTACTTAGACGCCTTTCATAATAACAGATACATGGCAGCTCAAGGTTGGACCAGCAGTATTTTTGGATGTAGTACCCAAACTAGGTAGTCTAGTCTGCTTTTAGGGCACAGAATAGCCAGTCTGGGGCAAGTTTCTGCCTGACTTGGTAGGCTGGTATGTTCAGCAGAAAGCCTGAATGCTGTCACCTGTGAGATATTCATGTTATTCCAACATAAGTCAAGGAGTTTTATTATATCTATTAATATCATTTTTAATTCTCCCATGCTCTTGCCGGCAGTAGGACTTTTGTGGGAGTGAGTTAGAGGGCTCAGCTGCCAGCTGTGGGGTTGGAGATTTATTTCTTTTCATGAATTTTTACTTCTCAGTATAATTGACTCATCCCTAGTCTCACATTACCAAGGCTCACTGAAGTCAGCAGGCTTTGAGGCAGATCCCAGGTAGACAATGAGGAGATAAGGGGCAAATACGAGGAACACTTTCAGCATTGGTTATAGCTACATATCCAATTGTCCTCTCTTACCGGAACTATATTTGGGAACCTAACTGGCAGTGAAGTCTGGACAGTAATCAACTACAATAAATTTTTCCTTAGCTGAAAGCAATGGCAAGTTTGGCTGATAAGACAGAGACTTTCTGCCAGTTAAAGGGGAAAAAATCATGTTTGTGTATCAGAAAACAACCCGTGGGCAGTTTGTGACACTCTTTCTAGACAGTTGCTGCAGTTTTTTAATAACAGTGTGCCGTCTGTGTTTTTCTTATGTCTTTCACAATAGCAATGGACATATCCCTGAGAAGAGGTAAGGGGTTCTGCCTTTTTCGCCCAGTCTGCATGAGTGTTAAGTTACCAAGAGAAACACAGGTTATGCCTAGAGATGTATTATTAAATACTGCTTTTACAGTACAGCCAGTTTTAATTTGTGTGTACAGTGTTAGCAGGCTCTGTGATTCTGCATACGTAACTGTTCAAAAATGCCAATACAAAAGGTGTTTAAATTCTCACTCTAAGAGAGTGCCCATGCAGGAACATATAAGAATAAAGCAAAGCCAGCATATATCCCATGGACGGGTTTATAATGACCTGTCCTCACATCCCATTTGTTCTGAGTACATTACAAATGTCGCTACATGTTCTTCTTCTGTAAAAACATGTAGGTTAGCAGATTGTGTCTGCAGTGTATTTGAAAATAAATATTTACCAAGTAAAACAAAACTGTTTGTTTCCACAGTCTAAATATTGGGACTCTTCTGCTGAGAAACAGAAGTGCATAATTTTAGATTATGTATCTTTTCACTTTGATCTTTGCTTTCCTTGTAATCAAAATAAGCCATGCTGCTTCACACATGAGAAAGTCCTTGGCTTATGACAGTCTGAAAACAGACATTGTTTACTTCCTGGGCAGTCAGTAACGTCTACAGTGCAGAGCAATGCTTACAATTGGACTGTCTGAACACATCTTGATACACTGCAGTATATACTCCATGAAACTATTACATACACCCCAGAAGATAAATTATTATCTCTGCTTGTGTAAGAGGATCTCTAATTTTAGCCCTTTAAATTCCTTAAAAATAATTTTTAAAAGCCTCCTTGAACCCTTGTAAAGGAACTCACTTTTTAAAACATTGCACATGTCGGCTTGCTCTCTGGCGCAGCATTGTTTCTTTGTAAGGAACCCCTAGGGTCTTCAAATCGCAGAAAATTCATGAGGGAGCTGAGAAGTGCAGGACATGAGAGAACAGTGCTGTGCAGACCAACCTAAACTGTTACGTGCAGTAAGAAAAGTTCGGAGGTCCCACTTGCTAGTCCAGTAGTACAAGAGGCTTTTTACCTGTGTTGTATTTTCTACATAAACTATCGTACAGTGCAAAACTCAGGCAAATGGAAGTAGTACAAGAGGCTTTTTACCTGTGTTGTATTTTCTACATAAACTATCGTACAGTGCAAAACTCAGGCAAATGGAAGTATTGGCCTTCACTTTTGGTACTAACAGGCATAGTTTCTGTAACAGGTTTCTTTTAATTTCTGCAGGACAGACAGTTTGCCGGGGTGGAACACAGCAACCATGCTACAAAATAGTTTATTTTCATGATGCTTCACGCAGGATCAGCTATGAAGAAGCACACCTTGCCTGCAGAGCTGATGGTGGACATCTAGTCAGTATTGAAACAGAAGCAGAGCAAAGACTGATTGAAAAATTTATTGAGAGTCTCTTAGCTTCTGATGGAGATTTTTGGATAGGGCTTAGGAGGAAAAAGGAGGAGGTAGACAATAGTACAGAGTGTCAGAACCTGTACTCCTGGTCAGATGGCAGCTCATCCAAGTTCCGGTAGGTACCTGTGAGACTGGGAAGCAACCTGGTCAGGGACTGTCACCTGCCTTTAGCAATCAGAAAGGATTCTTTCAAAAGAATCAAGCAGTGTTGTCCCAGCTGTCATCTGTGTTACTTCTGCAGTCACTGACGAGCGGTAGTATCTCCAGAGAGTGATTCATCCCATCCAGATGTAATGGGTAGACAAATTACCCTTTAGAGACCCTACTCTCTCTTTGTTGCTCTATGTAAGACACCTAGAGTGTCTAGCTTGGGCTAGATTGATAATTTTTGATTGCTAAAAGGAGGTGGAAAAACAAGCAATCTGGTCTTAAAAAAATCTCTGATTAGGCATGGACAAAATATGTACTTTGACCTGAAGGTTCCTGCACTTTAGATCCCCTGAAGTTTTGTCCCTGATGTCCTGAGCACTGAGCCTTTCTCCTTTTACTTGCTGAGAGAATAGCAGTTCTTCCTGTGAGACAGTAAAATTGGAAAGCTGCAGTATTTATTGTAGACATGAAAAATTAAAATTTTCACACCACTTGTTAGATTTCTGCCTCCTTGTCTTAAGGCAAGCAGAAGCACAGCATTTGCTGTAACTAAAATATGAAGGCAACAACATTTATAACCAATTACAAGTTTGCTGGAGTTGTTTTCACTACTTTCACATTTCTGTTCAGCGTAGAACCAAATGTGTTTAGCTTCAAAAGTTCTGCTAAATTATGATTTATTTCAATCATGAGTTACAGTTTTCTAGATTAAAGATATTCTTAGATCCAGGCCTACAAGGTCTGCCTTTCTGTAGTATAGAAGTAGAAAATCTGCTCTAAATATTGCCAGGTTGATGAAAGCCTTAGCAGCGAGGTGCCAGCTCTGCAGTGAACTTCAGGTTCAAGGGAGTTTTGCCTGGTAGATATTTACTATTGAACCTGTGATTAAAGTAATTTTAAAAAAATCAAACTCTACAATGTTCACTCATTATCCTTAACTGCTTGCTACATTTACAATGATTGAACTGCAAATTTCATTAAATAACCCAAACATTCTTAAATATTTTATGACAACATATCATATGTATGACAGGTCTGCCTTTGCATTCTTCTTTATATTGGACGTGTAAAAATACCTTGTTATTGTGAGCTTTATGCTTTGGGAACCCATAAGAAATTTTAGTTGCTTTGTGCAACAATGAATGAAACAGAGCTGCTTTTAGTACTGTTTAATATATTAAAGTTTCTCCTGTTGTTCAGATACTGGGGGTAGATAATAGGAAGCTAGAACCAGATCTGCTGCTGCTAAGAAACAGACATAGCTTTATTATTTATTATTATTTTCGTTGGTGAGACATAGCTTATTTATGCTGAATGATATAGCCAAG
Organism: Astur gentilis; assembly: GCF_929443795.1. NCBI lineage: Eukaryota > Metazoa > Chordata > Aves > Accipitriformes > Accipitridae > Astur > Astur gentilis. Next base: position 6,036,491 of record NC_064884.1, read on the forward strand.
GAAAAGATCAGGGGCATGGGGGGGGAGGGGGGGGGCGGCACTAGGAGGGGAAGTGAGGGAGGAGTACGGCATTGTAGTGATTGAAAAAATACTGCTTTAACATGTGTGGGTTTTTTCCCACGTTGAATACCTTGGTGTATCTAGAACTATTTATACTGTATGCATCAGCTTTCAGAAAGTGCTTGGCATGCAGAACATTGCTTGTTCCAAAATCGGTGGGTATTGAACATTTTTCAAAATCAAGACACAGTCTTAGAAGTGTTTCTCCGAGATGCATAACATGCCTCTTCGGTAATGGTTGTATTATAGAGCACTAAGTAATGGAGCCTCTTTCCTGTGTTCTACTTGGAAAGGCCTACACAGTTTTCCAGTGGTGAAGTTTACTATTAAAAAAAAATAAATATCCACAAGACAGGGTTTTTTCCTGTTAGTGTTTTTCTAGACAGAGAAAAACAGATCCTGCTTAGCTTTTTCATTTTCTTATTGAATAAGTGTCAAAAATTTGCAAGCATTGGCCACTGATGTCAGAGAGCAAAAATCATTTTGATAGATGATTTTGCACAGGTGTGTAAAGGCAGTATGGAGAAAGTCAAAGTTCTCCTGAGCTTTTACTCAGCCTCGCAGAGGAGTTTCAGGCAGTGAGGTACTCAGCCCTTCACTCCTTAGTATTTGTTGAATACCTTGCTTGCTGAGTTTGCTTTGAAAATTAGGAATTCCAAAGAGAGAAGGTACACTGCAAATAATTGTATTGTTATTCTTCCTACTTTTACACAGTGGAAGCAGGGGCAAGGGTGGGATGGGGTGTGCTGAGCTGTATTCCTCTTTGATTCTGCCCTCTGTCATGCCCTGTATGCTGTATTCCCACCTGAGCTCCTTCAGTACTACAGAAAGTGATGTCAAGTCTTACTTGACATATTTGTTGTATTTTCTTTAGGAACTGGTATGTAGATGAGCCATCCTGTGGGAGTGAAATCTGTGTTGTGATGTACCACCAGCCATCTGCCCCACCAGGTGTCGGAGGTCCTTACATGTTTCAATGGAATGATGACAGATGCAACATGAAAAATAACTTCATTTGCAAATATTCTCTTGGTAATGAGTCATTCTGTAGCTTTAGAAACCAACCTGCTCCCAGTCCCCAAGAGGAGGTATGAGGAGATTGCAGTAGCAGATAGGGAAACCCTTTCTTAGCTTCACTGGAAAGATGTGGTGGGAGACAGATATCTTTAAATTTAATGTGAGTCCTGGGGAAAAGAGTCTCAGTATCTAATATCTGTAGCTACTTGCCTTGTGACTTATAGGAATTCTCAGAGGATTTTTATAAAGTATTTGAGATCTCAAATGGGGCATGAGGGAGAAAGAACACTAAAGAAGGATGCTCATGTTATTAGACTATATTCAGTACACTTGGTCTCCCTACTCAAGCTTATGAGGAAACTGTGCGTATCTTTTTTCTTTTAGAGAAGCCAACAAATGCTCCAATAGAGAATTCTCAAAGAGGTAAGTTATAGATATTTGTTTGGGGCTTTTTTTAATTATATGCTAACTTTCAGTAGAAATACTCTCCGTTACATTCATTGTCAAGGACACTCACAGACTGAAAACTTAACAAGCAAGAAGCTTCCCTGCAGTTTGCACTTTCCTTGTGCTATTCTATAATCCATTCTTCAAGAACACAGTCTTGCTGTTGTTGATGCAGTATCTGGAACTGTTGGTCATGCTGCAGAAATCTAAGCAAAAAGAGTACCAGTACACCTTGCACATCTTTGCAGCTGGCAGTCTCTTCAATCTCCTCTCACCTTCACTTTTTATGATTCTTAAACTCTTTCAAATAACATCTGCAGTATTAATTAAGCTGCTTCTTTCCAGATTTTGCAACAGAGCCCTTGAATCCAGTATTCCCAGAAGAACGCCATAAGAAAGATGCTAATGTAACAGTTGTAGAAGCCAAAGGTATGTTGTGCGTTCAACAGCTGGCCTGCTCTCTCTCTAACTATGCACACCCACATTTCTCACATGTGGCTGTAAACAGTCAACATTTCAGTTTGAAGTGTTTGACCCTAAATGTAGAAGACTGAATTTAGGCAACTGCATCTGAAAAAAAAAAAATAAATTCCTTCAAATCCTTTCCAGGACAAATGTAAACTGATTGCTTTGACTACCAAAATGTTCTAAATCTAAAGCTGTGCAAAGTATTTTGGGTCTGAAAAAGGTACTTTTAATTTATTGAATCACTTCAGAATGTCTAAATTGTTAATGTTTTGTTTGTAAGTCTATTATTAGCTATGAAAAACTTTCAGTTTCTTCTTATCACACTGACTTTCCCCCTACAAATTCACAGATAATAAAAGATATTTTGCTCTCTGAAATCTTTTGGCTGGGTGTTCCTAATCTTTTAAAAGACAGCATATCTCATTACCTTGTACCACTGTTGCCTTCTTACAGTGGGACAGTGAGGCTTGTTGGTTCTTCATCTTGAAGATTTAAGCTTCTTTTACTTTAACCTGCTTAACTAGATGATTGGTCTCTGTCAGGCTTGCTGCCTTTGAGAAGTAGATACTGCTAGATTATGAACAAGATTAGAAGCCTATTGAGGTGTGATGCTGCTGCCTTTTGCTATTGTTAGTTTTTCTATGAAGTTCTGTGCATGTCAAATGCAACTGGAAGTGAATAAAAGCCAGAATCTCATTTTTACCTGTAGAACCTGTTCAGAGTCTTGCCTACATCCTTATTCCCAGCATTCCTGTGCTGCTTCTCCTGATGGTCTTTACAGCCATCTTCTGGTTCTGGCTTTTTGCAAAGAGGTAAGTGACATTTTTCTGTAACAATTGGACCTATGATATCTTGTCCTGGCAGTCATTTTACAGCTAGCTTCAGGATCCTGTAAGATACTCTGGAGAGGACTGCTTTCAGCCAAATAAATGTTTAAAAAGTAGCATGGATGCTCCAGGCTGAGTTACTTGTGAAGTAAATTTTTAAGTAAATCACATTATGCCATTTTATTTTTTTCACAGACATATAGTAGTTAGGGAATAGCATGAAACAAGATGATGATTTTGAAGTGTTAGCACTTAAGTTTTCTTATTGAAGAAAAGATCTGATTTATCAGAAGATCCCCTTTGAAAGTGAAAAACAGAGTAATAGAAATAAAAGAATATACATTTGGAGCAAATAATGTTTACCAATTTCCTCTCCTTGCTTTCCCTGTGTGCACAGTACCTCTGTTGGGGATGCTGGCTGTGGTGTCAGCGTTGAGCTTTGCTGCCTTAGCATCTCAGCTGGCAGCAGAGTGCAAGGGTGCCCCAGCAGGTCCTGCCATGGGACTACCCCGGGTATGCAGCCTGCTGCCGCACACCTGGAATGGCAAATAATAACAAATGTCATCCTAACTCCAGGCTCTGAGTGTCTGCTTTCCTCAAGGGTCATCATTAAATTACTGTAAGAGAGGTGTGGTATTGTTTTGTATTTGCCTCTGTAAAAAAAAAAAAAAACATATTATGACTTGTCCTCTTTCCTCCGTCCCTAAGGAGACAAGAGCAAATAGATGCAAGCCCAAAGGAGGAAGATGCATGGCTGTCTAACCCAGGAAGGAACAGTCCAAATCTGGATATTTACAAAGTAATCAAGAAGCAATCAGAAGCAGATCTGGCCGGAACTAGGCCTGGCGCTAACAATTCTTCCTTCCGTACATGGGAAGATAAAGTGCTTGACAGCCTCTCCAGGGATTATGACGATGCAGCAATGAATACATCAACGAGCGGCTTTGTGACATTGGCCAGTACTGAAAGTGGCTTTGTGACCAATGATATCTATGAGCTGTGTGGAGAACGTGTGGGGAGGAGCAAGGAATCAGGCTGGGTGGAGAATGAGATTTATGGGTATTAAGGAAATGGACAAAAAAAGCCTGGAATATGGATAACAGTGAATATCAGTACAAGTTAACCTGCCCTCCCTATGCACTTGTTTTAATGATAGTATATGTGATTATCCTGGTTTTGCATTGTCCCTATATTCTTCTCTTTTTTTGAAAGAATGCGGGTTTTTAAAGATCCAGACTGAAAAGAATGTATATATTTTGCTTTGCATCAGGTCCCCTTTTGCCCCAGAAATGGCTTGTTAATACTCTTCGTTCTTTTTTGTACTCCAAAGATATGCCTTTGAAACTAAAGGACAATCCAAAATTCCCATTTGTTTAACTGACCTACTCATCTTCAAAGGTGTTAAAAGTCAAAAGTCAATCGCTGGTCACACTTGGATTCTCATAGGTGCCCCCAAGAAAGCTGCCATGGTTGCAGGTTGGTCATTGTTTCCATGTCAGCCCATATCCCAGCTGTGTTGGCCTCTCTCACCATTTACCTATGACGCTGACAGGCACTTCACGAAAAGGAGACCAGTGTGGTTTCTGCTTCTATCCCTCCCTTCTAGTTCCTACTGCCAAGGCAGTGTATGTGAGTCACAGCACATAACTGTGTGTTACTTGTACCATTAGGTTGGTTTTTAAAGAATCCCAGTAAGTGCTTTGGTGTCATAAGGCTAAGTGTGTTCCCTTACTTGTCCTCTGGCAAAAGGAATTACAAAGCAAGGAACAAGGGACTTCTATTCTCTGCAATGCTAAAGGAAGGGAGTGGGGTACTCCAAAGCATTCTGATTGGTCTCAGGAGTTACAGCAGCTTGTGACATGTACTGAATTCCATGAAGACTGACATCCTGATATTAATCCCCATAGAGATGGAATTTATGAAACGGTATGTGAATGTAAAGAATTGGATTAGAAACAGCATTTTGACAGGTAAACTAAAGTATCAAGCTAATCAGTTATAATAAATTATCTGTTGTCTATTTACAGGGACTTCACATATCCCAGTACATAGATTAAATAAGTATTAAGGTGAGGTACTGAGGATAGTTCATGGAATTTCCTCTCTGACAGCATGAGGGAATATCTTATTTTACCATAGTTTTTAAGGCATTGTTTTGAAGCCAATATTAGATACCTCCCATTTTCCTGCACCTTTGGAGGAGTAGAAATGAATGGCAGCAGGGCATAGCAACTGCCACACAACAAAGTATAAATTCAGGTGACATAAGAATTTTCCTGTTAGATATGGGGAACAAGCAAGAATATGAAGGAACACCATTTAACTCGGAAAGAATTCACAGTCTGTAGTTCACTGCTTGACTTCTAAGGGAAAGAGACAAGAGATGATGCTCCACACTGAGGGTTTTTTCAGATCATTATCTCTTTCGCTGTTATTTGCAGCACTAAAGTTGTTAAGGAGCTAGGAGAAACCAAGAGTATGCATTTGCCATTGAAGTGGTATGAAGGATCTGTCCAAATGTCTGCAGAGGCATCTTCAGGCTGGAGTTTTATCCTCTCTAAGGTGTATAAGGAGCAAGAGCAGGCTAACAGGATATTCCAAGAGTTACACTGAGTTTAATTTCTCTTAATTGAAATGAGAATGTATAGTTATTTTAACCAACTGTACATAAATACAAGATTTCTGGTGCAGAAAGTTAAAAACAGCAGTGATGAACTATTTATTCCAAGATAAACTGAATTTAACTTGGTCATTGGTATGTTTTAAGGCCTTTTGAAGCACACTGCAGGAGATAACTTGCATCACAAGAATAGGGAATATGTATTGGAAAAGAGAGAAGGGTGGTCCCATGCATCTTTTTTCACAGCACTGTCTTTTCTGCTTGGGAGGGTAATGTCATTTATCACTGAGAATGCAGCAAGGCAACTAAATGAAAAGTTGGGTGCCTGGCTTTAAACAGTGCTTGCCTAACTGTGATTTGGTGAAGAGATACCTAGAGCTACCCACAGCAAGTTGAATACGAGACAACTTTACTTGGAATCAAGAAGGTACAGAATTTGCCCATTAGCATGTATTCTTAAGTAACTAGATGTCTTTGATTTTGAAGTCATTACATGGACAAGTCTTCCATGCACTAGACAGAGGTCATTCCAGCATCTTCCCTGTAAGCTTGTAATTTTCTACACCATGTAGTACAGAGAGCATCACTGTATATGATAAGAAACAGAGCAAAGGGGACTCAGGAGCAGTGCTGACAACCTGGAATCATGATTACCTTGGTTTTTACTAGGGCTTCCTGATATATATTTTGTTCATGAGACTTGATCAGATCAATGTTTGTCTCAGTTGTAAGGACTCAACGACCTTCGTAGGACCTTGGAGCTAACTCCCTGGGGCAAGGTCTCTGCACTGTCGCATTTGTCAGTGCAGCTAAGTGTAACAGGAGTTTGGATAAAAACTGAGGTTCATATTGACTTGAATATGCTCTGGGCAAAATCTCATGTGCTGCTGGATATGGGCTTGCTTTAGCTGAATTCCATTGTAAAAGTTAGTTTACATGAAGTTGGAGGTATTGCAATTGCCAAGGCCTTTGGAAAGGAATAGGAAGGGAATTCAAATTTATCAAATAGGCATGTTATCTGGTTCCATAAAGGACTACTTTCTGTAAAATGTTTAATGTTAATACATTAATAAAAGAGATCGGCAAAACTGAAGATACATTTACAAATGTAAGATTCCCCCCACTGAAATGAACAGGCACAATCCATTCCTGTGCTCTGCAGCTGCTTCAGGCTAGACAGACAACACAGCATTGTTTTGCACTTTCTGCTTTTTAAAGATGTTTGTCCTTACCTGAACACATTGGTGCTAAATGGACATGTGGAGTCTGGATCACAAGTTCTGCAGCAAGTGGCAGATTCTATGGATAAGTCAGAAGCCATGAAGTACTGAGAGCAGCAGTGTGGCCTCTGGATTTTTTTCACTACAGGACTAGTCTGCGTTTCTTATGGGAATGGAGTCTTGCTGTTAATACTGAAGTAATGAATATGCTTAGAGGTTTGCATTCAGAGCTGTATAGCTTCTTGCTAGGGATCTTTGCATGTTCATAGCTGTGTATGTGTAGAAAGCACTGCGAAATTAGGCCATTAACATTTATCTGTCCTGTCTGATCTGATATCTCAGCTGTTTCATATACTGGTTTATATATTCTCAAGACAAATATGTTCAGCTTTGAGTAAACCAGCACATTTTGCTTTGTCTGCACTTAGTCTGTTTCCAGTTATTCCAGTAATGGAGCTGTTCCTTAAAAATGGAGTTCTATTTGATTGTGTCCCATTGAACTGAGAAAGAAGTGGGAGTGCCACATAGAGAACCGAGTAAACTGAACATTGGGCAGCTGGACCTCTGCTCTGAAAAAAATAAAGCATTTTGGACATTATTATGTATCTGGGGCCATTTGGATTCAGCTCTGTACTCCATCTAAGTCTGATCTTAACTACTGAGTGTCTCAGTCCAATGTGAAAAACAGAAATAACAGCATTTCACAGGCTTCTAGGGATGCCTGGAATCTAAGAATGAGTGACTCTGAAGTGACTTTGAGACTTAAAATTTTGAGATTTCCAATTTTGAGACATACAATAATGAGGCCTTGTAATTGACAAAAATTTAATTTTATTGTCCGGCAGATATGTGCAGCAATATTGAAGCATGTCTAGATGAAGTCATTATGTATAAAAATTTATTTGATTTAAGATACGGTTTGGTCAAGCAGTTCTGGTACCTGGCCCTGTGTATGGCAAGTAATCTTTTTACTTACTCTGTCAGATCACGTTTGACCTTTCACAAGCCAAATAAAAATAGTAAATGCCTTTTTGTCTATCTGTCTATCTATAAAAAAAACCCCACAACACCCCAAGTTTTGCCATTCTGTATTTGTTGCAATTATATCAACTTTTCAGCAAAGCTTTTGTCCGCAGATCTCAGTCAAGCACAGGACTTCTGAACACAGGAGACTTACTGTGATAAGACAAATTAGTCTTCAGTGTTACAATTTAAACAGACAAGGGAAATTTTTAAGCTTTGTAGCTCTGCCTAGACTTCTCAAATCCTTAGTTCAGATTTACTTAGTGGAGTCTTAAGCACTCTTGAAGATTGTCATGTAACTCTCAGTCATTTCTCAGCCAAACATCCCTATTTAATAGCCTGCAGTATTGGGGCAAGGAAAGACTTCTGTTCATCTCCTTTGCTTTGTTGAATGTTTTCGTTAAGAGTATTTACTTTGTTTAGGATACCTTGTGTACACTGTGATGGACAGAAGTGTGTCCAGTCTTCTGCTGGATGAGTTTTGCCTGAAGGCATGCAAGATGTAATGCAGAACTAAAAGAAAGGTGCCAGTTGAGGCAATCTTGACACTGTGAAATGCTTGCTAAGGCAGAACTCTTCAGAGTACATTGTTAAAATCACAAAGAATTCTATCTATCTGCTTTGTCTGGCTTTACACTAGGGATTTGCTAAACTCCAGGTTTTGGATCCATCTGTTTTTTTGTTTTGCTTTTTTCTTCTTTATCAGAGACCAGGTAATGGAGGGAAAATGACCAAGCAAATGAAGCATGCCAAACAGAAGCACAAATATTATTCACCTATTGCTCTGCAGGTGAGTATTTCCAGCTCCAGAAGAGCAACAATTCGCTGCCAACCAAGTCTGTCTATGAAGCACCTGAAATGAATTTAGCTTTTGACAGCGTTCCCTAAAAGTTTGCTCTTCTCCATTGCATGGAAATAAATAAATAGGAAAATGAAGCAAACACAATTTGCATAAGCCACCAGGAAACAAAGATGTGCCAAAGGCTTTGGCAGAAGGTGTTTTATGTGGGACTGAAACAACAGAAATGAGTGCACGACATGGCTATGAGTGCGTTCCGCCAATATGCATGCATAAATATGCAGGAAGATGTTTCTAGATCTGTGTGCTATTGCTGTCTATTGCAAACATGGAAATATATTGGTCAGTTGCCACAGCTGCTTCTCTCACTTCCTGAATGTTACAGGTGAGGTTGATGTGCACAATGGCTCTGTTCTGTATATCTGCAGTATCACAGAGTGTCTGCCAATCTCACTCTGTTCCTCCATCGGGCAGTGGTGCAAGATGAAGCCCTGAAAGAGGTAATCCCTTTAAAAAAAACAAACAAACAAACAAACAACAACAACAACAACAAAAAACAAACAAACAAAAAAACCCAAACAAACAAACAAACAAACAAAAACCCACAAGAAAACCCCCTTGTACCTGTTTTGAAAATGACACACAGTTAGTAACCATTTCTCCTGAAAAGCAAAATCCTGGTATGGGAGAGTAGTAATTGCTGGGCACTCGCAATGTCCAGGGTTTCTAATGCAGTAATTAGTGTTCTTTTATCAAGCAATTGTGTGTCTATCCACTTTTACTCTTGTACTCCTGGTCTGTTCTCTTTTCTTTTTTTTTTTTTTTTTTTGGCAGGCGCACTAAGCATCTTTTAGGCATTGAAAAACAGGAAATGAGAGGAAAATGCTCTTAGGCGTGTAAACATGTAAAGCCATATTTTGGCAACTAAGAGTGTGCCCTGGTCTTTTGAGCTGCTGGCTTACTGAACTCAGGCAAAGTCAGCTGCATGTGCTCTGCATCTCTGGAAGTTATTAGAAGGCGAGGTAATTTTATAATTTCTTTTCTTTGGCATCCCCGTTTAGTTAGAACATCAAAGCTGTAGTAGTCTGTACAGGAATATTGGCCACAAGAGGGCATGTGTGCTCCACAGTTTGTGTCAGTCAGCCGAATGTTGACAGTGGCCTGGCAGAGCTCCCCTGTACCAGTGTTTGTGGGAAGCACTGGAATCACTTTCCTTGAAGCATAGTAAAAGCCATCAATGGCCTTCAAAGGCTGCTGTACAAAGAATGTTTTTGTGACTGCGGTTCCTCTAGCAGCATTATTAAGAAATGTTTTTGTAAGCTGAACTTTCAAGCCAAAAATGGCATTGTGCAGCACAAGAAAGTTTCTGCAGAAGTTTATTATTGCGAACACAAAATCTGACTTAATAATTGACTTTGCACCAGTCTGGTGAGGTTTTACATGGATGAAAGTGGGCAGGAAACAAATAAATATTTTATGACTAAAAATTTTATTTTTAATAAAGTGACCAGGAAGGAACATTAAGCAATGTTTTGCACAATGTAGAAAAAGTTACTTTTAACACACCAAGCTTGCATCATGCTAGAATTATTCTTTGGTCAGTGTTTCAGATTTCTGAAAAAAATGAAGCATCCTATAGGGTGAAACGGGAGTGAAATTTCACAAGTAGCAGCTTGGGATGACACCATTTTCTATTCAAGTAGGATTATGGTAAGCTTGCTCATGCACCTATCAATCATTTAAAAGGGTGAATGTCTGACTAACTGAAGTCATCAGTTAGTCATTGCCAGAACTTCTTATAGGGATAAATAGAACAGTAACAGCACGGTTATTATCCATAGCAATCTAAGTCAGCAGCATCACCGCAAAATGTCATTTGTTAGAGGAATCTCATGAACTGCAAGTGCAGTGAAGGACAAGCATTAACTTTTCACGTAGGTCTTCAGTTCCCTTTGCAGAACAGTCACTGCTGTTTGACATGTAACAAATTTTACCAACTTTCCACAAGTAAGAGGCAGCTTTACACGTAAGACTTGTATACAAAGGGAAAGCAAGAGACAGAAGTTTGTTTCTTGCATTCTTCCACTTGCTTTTTGTGGCCCCGCTCTGTTTTGAGCTGTGTTTGTGTCCACTGCACTCTGTGTTCATAAAAGGTCTGTGACTGTTGCTGAACCTGCAGCTGATTCAACAGACACGTGTGCTCTTGTACCATCAGCTTTTGGACGTGCCTTGTTCAGTCAGTGGAACTGAGCAAAGCCTCCAGGGGTGATTCCTCATATCCAAATGTCAGAAGGTACCAGTCCTCCAGCGTGAAATGGGTCATGGGAGAGGGAGCGATCAGAGAGGGACAGGTGTGAACTGGGAAAGATTGCTGCAGAGTTGAAATGCGCATGGCATTTTTTAAATGAAAGCAAGCTAATGTGTAAGTGCAAATGTAAAGCAGACTAGGTGGACTTAGTACTGGAAAGGAAATTTAGCATAAAGGCCTTAACTTTTTTCACATGTACATTGACAACTTTACAGGGCCTCTAACCATTTTATGTCAAAGGGCCTAACAAAGCTTCCAAATTTGTCTTTCCAGGTGTGCAGGAAATGAATAGAATAGTTCAGTTGGAAGGGACCTACAACAATCAGCTAGTCCAACTGCCTGACCACTTCAGGGCTAAAAGTTAAAGCACATTGTTAAGGGCATTGTCCAAATGCCTCTCAAACACTGACAAGCTTGGGGTATCAACCACCTCTCTAGGAAGCCTGTTCCAGTGTTTGACCACCCTCTCAGTAAAGTAATGCTTCCTCATGTCCAGTCTGAACCTCCCCTGATGCAGCTTTGAGCCATTCCCACGTGACCTCTCACTGGATCCCAAGGGAGAAGAGCTCAGCACCTCCCTCTCCACATGCCCTCCCCAGGAAGCTGTAGAGAGCAACGAGGTCAACCCTCAGCCTCCTTTTCTCCAAACTAGACGAGCCTGAAGTGCTCAGCCACTCCTCACAGGACATGCCTTCCAGCACTTTCACGAGATTTGTTGCTCTCCTCTGTACACACTCAAGCACCTTCACGTTCTTCTTAAATTGTGGGGCCCACAACGTACTCAAGGTGAGTTTTGCATGATGTTGATCGGCATTTGGGGAGGCTGATGTACTAAGAAAAGGCATCTTTCTGATCTGGAATAACTTGGTCCACTGGAAATGCTGCTCACTGCCAGGGAGAGGGTATTTCCATCAGGAAACTACTACTACGCAGACCACCCAGAGAGTCTCTGACCCAGATGCAGCAGCCCCAGCTCTGCTCCCCGAGCACCCTCGGGGCCACGGAGACCCTGATTCAGGGCTGGAGGGACGCCTGGGGGCAGACTCCTCGTTTCTCCTCGTCCCGCTAACGAGGAGCTGCAGGTGGCCTCGCCTCGCCTCCCTTCCCCTCCAGTAGCCGCGCAGTGCGCGCAGGTGCGAGGGGCGACGGAGCTGAGGGCACGAGGGGGAGCTTTCCCCCGGCCGCAGCGCAGAGGCGGAACGCAGCGGGGGCGGGCAATCCCCACAACAACGCGGAGTGCCCTGCAGCAGCGCCGAGGGGGCAGGCGGCGGCTGGAGCAGCAGCGGCTGGAGCAGCAGCGGGCGCCACGCCGACCTGTCGCGGGGGCCGCCGGGGAGGGGAGGGGAGGGGAGGGGAGGGGAGGGGAGGGGAGGGGAGGCGAGGCGAGGCGAGGCGAGGCGAAGCCGGGCGGCCGCCCCGCCGCGGTGGCTGCGGTTGCTATGGCGAGGCTCCGCCCCCGCTGACGCGCGCTGTGACGCGCGGTTGGTGGAGGAGGGCGGAGGGGGCGGGGCGGCGGCGCTCCAGAGCGCCGCGGGCAGAGTCGAGCCGCCGCCGTTCGCGCTGGAGCCGCCGCCGCTCGATCGATCGACCGCCGCCGCCGCCCCCCGCGCCCAGCATGGTAATGGCCGAGCCCCGGCGGCCCCCCCCGCTGCTGCCCCGCGGGCTCGGGCCCGTCCGCGTCGGCTTCTACGACATCGAGGGCACGCTGGGCAAAGGCAACTTCGCCGTGGTCAAGCTGGCGCGGCACCGCATCACGCGCAGCGAGGTGAGGCGAGGAGCGGCGAGGCGAGACGCGGCGAGGCGGTGGGGGCCGCCGTCGCCCCTTGCCCCGGCCTAGCCCGGCCCCTCCCGCGGCCCCTGGGCCTCTCCCGGCCGGGCGTGGGGCGGCAGGGCTCGGGTGCCCGCAGGCGCGGCAGCTCTCGGCGTTTGGAGGAGGGCGGGGGCCGTCGTGAGGCGCTGCTGCGGGCTTTGGGGGGAGCTGGCCGTCGGGGCTCGGCTGGCTTAGCGGGGCGTGGAGGGGCGGCCGGCGTTGGGGCTACGGGGCTCCGCTCCAGGCTGTGGGGTGGGGGGCGGGCAGCTGGCCTCGGGGCTGTGGGGCCCCGCTGAGGGTTTTTTTGGGGGGGACGGCCTGGGTGGCTCGACGGGGGCGTGCAGCAGCGCCCTTGCAGGCTGCCTGCGCCTTTTGTCCCTACCAGCACGGGAGGGAGGCGGGGAGATGTTTTATTGACTTGAGGTGTTAGGCTGCGGGCAGGCCTTGGAGCATGAGCCCTGGCCGCCGTCCGTGTTTGTTTTCTTGCTTTCATCGTCCCGGCAAGGGCAGCGATAACGGCTCCTGGTGTGGCTGTAGCGGGGTGCCCCTGTGGCTCCGGCCCCAGACGGTGTGTTGCTATCGCAGTAAGGATGCTCGGGGCGGGAGGGGGCAGGGGGCGGGCAGCTGTCGGCTTAGTTCGTGAGGGTAGCCATCAGATAGGGGTAACTCTCTGTTAATAGGGAAGGTTCAAACCTTGCCTTGTGCCTGCTTTCACGTCCTGAACGTTTTACGGCTTCCTGACCTGGACAATACTTGCAGATGAGCAGTCCTTCTATGTCGGTAATCTGCTTTCGCAAAGGAACTTTTGTGTGTGTGTGTGTGTGTGTGTCCTGAATTCTTCAATACATCATCCTGCCAGTTAACCAAATTCAACCATTTTTAGCCCCTTTGTTTAACCACCCCGCCACCACTGTGTATGTTACCAGGTGATTACTAGCCTGTAGATTGTTAATATCTTCTGGTTTACCTAAAACAAAAACGATTGTAAGCCCGTGTGGACAAAATGCAGTCATGTTCACTTTTTAAAAACGGGTATCTGATGAGACCAATGGCTTTGAAAGGTCAGCTTCCTCTTATATTTTCTTCTTGGGTAGTTTTGGTCACTATACCTAGAGGTAAGCTTTTTTGTAAGGTTCTGTTATGGTTGCTTTCATTGTTTACTGAAGAAGAGCTTACAGTGCTGCTCTGTACCAGACAAAAGTAAATAAAATATTGTCTGAAGTACAAGGTAAAAAAAACTGAAAAGACCTGCAATTATTCAGGTGCTGTGGTCTTGTGTGGTAAAACCATTCCTTACAGGAATGAAAAGTGCCCTTAGCTTGGACTTAAAGAAAACAAACCTGCAATGCTAACGTTGTTCTGGCTGTGCAGTGATAGATGAGCTTTGCATCCCAAGTATTAAAAGAAATTTCTCTTATTGTCTTATTTCTCAAGTTTCGTAATAAACTGTTAATTATTTTTAAATCCTTCCTTGCTATTACTGAAGAGCCAAGCAAAGACCTTGCAATGTTAGTGTTCTGTTCCCAAGTTTGATGCCATATGCCAACCTTCTAAACACTTCACTTGAAGATAGTAAGTTGTTTACTTTTTAATTCTCATTTCTTTGGCAGACTTTGTGATGGGGATGAAAACTTTAATCTTTATTTTTATTTGTAATTTTAGAAAGTATATTTGTTTAGTATTGTTTAAAATAACAAGGTTACAGAAAATTTAGAGCTTAACAGCTCCCCAGATCTGGTATGATTTTTCCATCTGTGTTCTAAGAAATTGCTGAACTCTGTTGCATTCTAATACAGTCTTGAATTTTTTAAATCGGCTTTCCTTTTCTGAGGAGCCTTGTGTCCAGTCTGAAGCCTTTTTCATCTTCTGCATGATTTTTACAGCAGATTTGCCTGTGGTGGTGATTTGTGTCAAGGTCTTTTCATTTTTCAGTACATCTACATTGACTTTCTGCAGTAAGAGAATGTTTATCTGGAACTTAATTGCTGAGTTAGTTGCTGGAAGTGTTTACGTGGCCTTTGAGGAAGGGGAACCCAATTAAGATTACTCCTAGTGATGTCAGGGGAAACTAATTCTAGCTAAATACTACTTTGAATAAGCACTTCAAGTTTGGACCATCTCACTTGATTTAGTGTTAGTTCTCTATGCACATAAAGTGGAAGTCCTGCTTATTAATGTTTATAGATGGAAGGCTGTTCATATTTTAAGCTTGCTCTAAACTGTTGCTGAAATTTCTTGAGTTGCTAATTCCTCAAATTCATCTGTGCCTTTATTAAACTTAGTGTGGAAGGATATTCAGCTTATTAGGTTCTGGAAAGGCTGTACCTGTGTACCATAAGGTCTGTACTGTGGGAAGATCTGCACTGTGTTGCTGTTGACTTGCTCAGAAAGCCTTTTTAAAAAGGACTATTTCCTTGTCTGAGTTTCTTCTGAATCTCCCTATTTGAACCCTTTAAATTTAGAACCTGTTTGTTTTGGGGCTTTTTCAGCATCGGTACTTTGAAATTGTATTTTATCTGGTTTTGACCTATAAAAATATTTGCCTGGTTTTTTTATATAACCCTGACTAGCCAGTAACTGTCAAATTAAAAAAAAGATGTGATCTTATTACCTTGAAAGGTAAGCACTTGTGGATTATATACAGAATCAATCCTTTTTTGGAAAACCTACATATGAGAATATAAAATTGTAACTTGAACTGAAAATAGTAAATATAGTTGCCATAAATTGTTAGCAAAGTGTAGGTGAGAATAAAATGAAACCAAGCATGAAGTACATACACATAGGACAGGGTAGTACATGGTGTACGCAAATGAACTCAGAAATCATAACTTAAATCCTATATTAATGCAACACTAAAAATGCATTACTAAATAGTCAGACAGAAAGAAGTGTGAAAATTAAGAAAAATGGGGGGATTGATATGTCTTTGTAATAGTGGAGGTAGTGCATGACCCTCTTTATTGACAGTCTGTACAGGGTGCCCCAGAGGGGGCTACATGGTTGAATGTGACCTTTGCTTTGCTTATTGTGTGTTTGTTGCCATTTAAGTTAATGACACATGCTTTCCTGCCATGCTAATTTATCCTGTTGCCGAGAAATCCTGTGATCTCGGGGTAACTTTTGTTAATGAGGCATGCACAAATAAGCAAAATTTCTCTTCAGAAGGAGAAGAGGAGACTAAGAAAAGAGAACAAAAGTAATTGGAAGCATAAAGTTCAAGAGGATGAATATTTGCTTCTAGTGAAATATGATGATGTGTGAAATAATGAACAGTAGTGAAAAGCTCTTGGAACAGATGAAGGTGCTACTTGGAAAAAAGCAATGCACTTTAAGGATGAAGGAAAGTCTTTGTGAATAGGCTATGTGTGAAAGTCTTGTTCCCCACCCACCCTCAAAATTCTGTAACTAATACCCCCTAATGATTAGTCATCTACAGAAGAATACTAGCCATTGCTTCTCAGATGAAAAGGAAACCCTTAGAACTAGTATGTCCTTACGGTTCCCAGTTATGCTTTTATCTGTCTGATATGTTACAGGTGGTTTGCACTTTTCTCTGAAAAGTACTACCTCCTGATACAAGATGTGATACTAGTTTAGTTGCGAGTGCCTGATCGAGTGTGCTTAGGTATGGCTAAAAGTGAATGATATGAGTGGAGACAGCAACTCCCTGTGCACACAGTTTGGGTTAGTGGAGTAATTCAGTGAGAAACCGATGCTGTTGCCAAAAAAAAAAGGAAGACTCAGGTTGCTGATTTAACTGCTTGCAGCTGTGGGCTCTTGATCTGTTGCAAGGGGGTGAGAAAGAACATGTATCTGGAGGCAGAGAGTGGGAGCTTGCAGGCAGATCAGGTTGAACATAATATGCTTCACCCTAAGGGAAGTTAATGCCTTTATAAATCTGTGATATCCAAATGCTTTGCTGTTGGACATTGGAGTTGCTCCAGGTTGCAGGAAGTTGTGTTTGTTAATTTTAATGCAGTTTATCTACTTTTAGGATGTATTGTGTTAACAACTCAAATCTGAATTTCCGTAACCCACATGAAAACTTAAAGCTTGCACTGACATGGACAAACCTCTTTTTGTATGTTAACTTGTTAGGACATGTTGGGGAGGGGTGTTTGGTTTTGTTGGGTTTTGTTTTTGTTTTGCAAGACTAGTTGGAGAATTAAATCAATATAAAAAGTCAAAATTGAAAGCTGGAGTAGCTGAAGGATAGAAGAACTTTCATCTTGTTTGACAAGCATTTCACCTTCACTGCTTGACAGTTTCAATTCCCATATGTCAGATGAGGATGAGCAAACTCCAGTTCTCTAGGCCTTTAGTAAAAGAGGGAAAGAAATGTGTGCTATTCCTAATATTTTTAAATGAAAAGGAATTATGAAAGTCGCAAAGATATTTTGGAATATAAGTCTTTAAGCAGAAAACTGGTGACGGGAAGACAAAGGAAGGAACAGGGATTCCCTGTTTTTTGTCATTTGAAGTATTTATTAATACTAATATTGATGTTTGGTTGGGCTTTTTTGGTTTGTTGCCTTTTATTTTTCCTTAGGGGAAGTGATAACTATTTAAAAAAAAAAAAAGCCAAAACTGGAGTCACAAAACTTGTGTAATTGTCCTTAGTTTGGCATGTGCCAAATTAGAGTTAGTTTGCTTGTGCTATGGCAATGATTGACCATACTAGAGAAATGAGAATTCACTTCTGTGTGCAGTCAGTCCCTCTGCGTTATCTTCAAAAGATTAAAGTGATGTTCCAACATATCTGCAAGATGCTAGTAGTTGTTAGCAAGCTGTATATTCAGGAACAAAACACACTTTTCAGATAGGAAACTGTTCCCTATCTTGAAGCATCTTCTCCACCTTTAAGAATTACTTCCCTTTTTCCTGTCATCATGATACAGCTGAGATATGGACAAAAGTGAGCTGTTGCTATTGAATGTACTGTTCGTTCTCACATAGTTTTGAAGAAGTTCCTGGATTTTAAGTATTTCCAAGTGTTTTTTCTCTAAATTTTCTGTGGCCCTGGCAAGATGCATGAAAACTGAAGATTCAGAATAGTCCAAGACATCTAATCTGCATTTGACTGTAGAAGCAGTGATGCCAGCTGCTACTATGCTGCTTCTCCTATAGAAGCCTGCCACTATGTGCACGTATATAAATATACATGTTGAGAGTCATACAGGGATTGCAAATAGCAAAAGTTTTTCCTTCAAGTAGGCACATACTCTTACTCTCCATGTTCAAAACCAACTGCTTAACAGTACCAAATAATTCCACATTGTAAGACAAAATATGGTTTGATATAATGTGGTGGGGGTTTTAAACTAAAAACCTATTTAAACGGGAAATATAGCTTGTTCTTCATTGCTTTGCATCTTTCTTGCATCTCAAATAAGATACTCTTGATTAGGAGAGAGCTGTGCTTACAATTATTTCAGATATCTGAGAAACCAAACTAATGTGGTTACACAACATGCTTTTATGAATATATTAGTGATAGCTGTGAACTGAAAGATCTAGCTAAGTCTTGTTTGTGTGTTTTTTTGAACAGATTATGGATGTAGCAGCACAAAATACATCTCTTAACATGATGACAGAGGTAGCAAGTAGGCTGCTGAGACAGTGGCTCATTCTGTAGTGCTCCATAGTGCACTCCAAAAGTGCAATTTGTTCTCCAACATTTGCGGAGTCACATATAACATAATTTTTCTAGCTCCATAGTTGCCTCCAGGAGGTCAGTATTAACTGACTTAATGAGCATTTTATGAATGCTGTCATTACTATCTGGCGATATCTTCATAAAAATGTTTTCATGGAAGTATTATTGCAAGTCCCTGATGCATTGTTGTATCTGAATGCCCAGCATGTAAACAAAACAGATCTTTTCAGACTCAAAAGCTATAAATGCAGAATACATGTTAGTGTTATAATCTGGGGAGTAAGTGGGCGATTGTATAGACAATACAATGTTACTGTGTGCTTCTGTGGGGTGTTAACCTCTGTGACTAGTTCCAAATCTATGATCACTTTTTAGTTGTGGTATGGGGAGGTAAAGAAATCTTTCAAAACTATTGGAAGAGGATTTTTATGGAGCGATTCTACTCTAAGAAATGTGTGATGTAAAGACTTGTTATCTTGCTCCCATATTTTCAGAAGAAGGATTTGGTTTCGGTCTTTCAAAGCTCTTTGGGAATTGTATTTCTAAATGTGTGCAGCAAGGAAATGGGATAGAAAACTTCTGGAAAGGGAAGAAAGTAAGAAACATTGGAACATGAGGCATTGTTCTTGGCCAAAAAGTGTGGTGAAGGTTATATCGGGATTTGTAGCCACGCCTCCCAAACTTATGAGACCCATTCTTTTTTATTGTTTTTTTTTTAAATGCTTCTTTCCTCTAATGAAATCTTATTGGTTGTCGCTCAGGAAGTAAGATCTGTTCAAGGATTTTAACCATGTAAAGATGAAAAATGTCTTCTGCACGTTTTTATTTTATATAAAATTACTTGCTTTTTAGTAACTGAAGTCATTGTATAGTTGCATAGTCTTATTAACCTTGGAAAACATAAAACTACAGTAGGCACTGATTATTAAGAAATTGAAGTGGAAATGGAAGATTTAATCTTAAAACTGAAGGACAAATGAGTTATCTAGGTTTTTCTAGGGAAATGGATACTGTTATCTGGGAAAACAAAGTTAAAACCTGATTTTTTTTTTTTTTTTTTTTTTGGAACTCTTTGTGGGTGATAGAAGCTGGGAACTGCAGTATTCAGAATAATGCCTGATATCTCTGGAGAAGGTTGACAGCATAGACACTTGTGGATAGGTTGGAAGTGGCAACAGTCTGTATTTGAAATATTTGTACTTTCAGTAAAAGGAATACTCAAAATTTAAGAGCAAACTGTGGAAGTGCCAAGCTGTACTGCAGAAAACACCAAAAGTCGGTGTACTTGTAAAGCTAGATTTTTCACTAGAATAAGGTGATGGGAATAAAGCTCTATTGGAAAAAATTAGCACTAGCAAGTGATACAGTTGCAGAATTCTCCCCCTCCCCACTAGGAGAGGGTGAGAAGTGTAGAAGAAGGAAGTATAAATATTTGTGCTAATCAAACTGATGATAGAGTGATGGACAGACAAAGGTTCAGCATGAGCCTCAGAGTGCAGGCTGCTGTTGTGTTTTTTGGTTCGGTTGGGTTTTTTTCAAATTGTCCAAACCCCCCTTTATTTATTGCTTTGCTGCAATTTCACTTGTTTGGTGTTGGGTATTTTTCTCCTCTTCTATGCTATACCTAACCTCTTTTCTTTGAAGTCCTGTATAGCTTTGTTTTTATTAGCTTTTCTGTACTGCACACACTTCCTATGTGCAAGAATAAATAGGAGAAAGTTACTGGTGGGTGGTTTTTTTGCTTGCATTTGAAGAGAGCTTCATAAAACACCTACCTATGGAGAGAAAATGCACCATAAAGTGAAATTAAATGAACCAGGGACAGGGAAGGAGGCAGTCTTAAAAGTTGCAAGTGATGGAACTTTTCAGTAAAGCTTCTACACTGTGTTGTCTATGTGAAGAAAGAAGCTACTGTAAATACCTCAAGTTACTGAGAGGCTGATGCTGTGTAAATTGCTATTCTAATTAGATTGCCACTAAATTTTGAATAAAAAAAAAATGCTGCAGGATTTTTTTGCGTTGCTCTAGATTAATGAAGGAGGCATTTAGACTTTCCTGAACACATTTTCTGTCCAAGATTGGAGATACTTTGTTGCTTGACTGAAAGATGTATTACCATTTTGTGATAGGAATGCAAGATTGCTACAGTTTAATATCTTCATTGGTTTGTAAATTGAAAAGTGGGCTCTCTTCCTCCTAAATCTGGAGGTCACCCAAATAATGGGTATAAACTGGGACAGATGTGGAGAATGTCTTGTGTCTCTGGTTGATTCCAGAGAGACAGTACAAAATAAATTGGAGGAAGGGGAGAAATGTGATGCATGGGTTGTTTTTAATAAGTATTTCCTGATGTATAAGAATATGGTCTGGCTTTTGTGGCTTGGTTTGATTACTTTGACATTTGGTAACTTTCTAGTGAGGTGATTTCTTTTTAGGCCAGACCCAATACAGCCTGCAAAAAATAAATAATAACCAGAAGTCATTTTATTAGGTGTGATCTTAAATTAGGCCAGGGAGACTTAAAGGTATGATTTTTGTATGTTGCTTTTTCTTAAAGCTGTGTGAATGATTGTTTGCATCCTCTGTTGCCACATGGCATATAATCAGACCAAATAAGGAAGGAGCTTGCTGTTCTGTCTTTGTAAGTGAAAGGGGACCTGCTGAGAGAATAAGCAATTGCTGTAGGGAATAGTCAAAGGGAGTGCAAATCTGGCAAGACCAAGTGGGAAGTATGCATTTGGATAGTCCAGCCCCGTGCATGTTACTGTTCTTCTTTTGCCTGTCCTTTATTCCTTGCATGCGTGAAGCCAGGCCTTTGTTACCAAGTTTTGTACATACACCGAGTGTAAGACAGCAAATTAATACTGTAGTTGGAAGGAATGGGAATAGGATGAGGGGGTAACAGATAGGAGCAGAAGCAGGTGATCCACATGTTTTATTTGCATTGGTTAGTCAAAAGACAAACTTTCAAAGGGAGACCCGTAATCTTTTAGGACCTGCCATCCTGAGCATCACTGTTCCTGTATGCTTCTCAGTGTGCAATGTAGTGTAATGTGAAAGAGGGCAGAGTAGGTGAGTTATGGAGAGTGCTTTAAGTAGAAATAGCTATCAGAAGACAACAGGGGGAAGCATGTTCTGAAAAGATCAGGCATCAGGATCCCCTAAATTGCTTTATGTTATATTGGATAGAAGAAAGTTGGTGACAGCTGGGGAGGAGGGCAGTGCGGAGTGGTTGAATACCATTTTAGGTAGCACTTCTTCCAAAGTGTCCACTGTGATGTTTTGAAGAATAAAGGCTATGGAGTAATTCATGATTACTGGTGAAAATGTTTTGGGATGTGAACCTTTTTTTCTTTGTTTTCTGTCTAATGGCTGTATATATTGTTATTCTTATAAATGTGTATTGGGTTTTGATAAATCTCTAGTTTTGGCGAGTTCTATGTTAATTGGACATTGTTTTTAAAAAAAAAAAAAAAAAAACCAAACAAAAACCCTCACACCTGTCTTTTGAAAAAGTTTCTTAAAATTGTCTGTTTGCTCCGGAAAATAGTCTTGTTCTGCTTCAGCTAAAAGTGCATCCTGCATCTGAAAAACAAAACTAGCTTTTCACTGGTTACAAGGCTAGATCAGTTTATTCATTCACAGCAGAATCTTATTTTTCTGTTGGTTGGGGAAGACAAGTGACTTTTGAAGAGGTTATCAAGCAAAAGCATACTGAAATGAAGTCAATAAATAGTTAATTCTGAATTCAGGTGGCTCCATAATCAGTCTTACTGGAGATAATGAGGTTTACCTCCTGTGGATTTTTGTCTCCTGCATAGCAGCTGTCTCCTATAGTTCAATAATTTGTGAAATGCAGTTATAATTGGAAGCATTTGTGTGACTTAACATTGTTTGCTACTGTTTCAGCATTAATAATGTGATAGGGTGAATAAACACCATTTATATATTCAGTACTCTTTAGTATTGTTATCCTTTGCATGGTTATAGCAGCTATATTTTGATTTCTTCTCGGTTTAAGTTATTTTTAAATGCCTTCTGTTTTGAAATTTTTAGTCTCCTAGGCATGTGTAGTTGTAGTTATCTGTAATTCACTTTGCAGGTACTGGCTAAAAACAAGGTCAGTAGGACCAAGATCTATTTTCTAAACTAATTGAGATCTGTTTGCAAGTTTTGACTGACAAACATATCTGTACGGAGTTTTTCCCCTGAATGGATGAACTGCAGATGTCCTTATGTAGTAGTGTATTAATTACAATTAAAATAAACATGTAACAGTTGGAACTACATGGATCCACCATGTTTTGATTATTTGTGTTGAGCCAATGGTTTTTCTTTTAAGATACCATTTTGCATTTGTGGGATTCAAATTGGCTACCTTGACTCTAGAAATGGACACCACTAGGCTTTTTAAGAAGATTTTTTGTCTTTACAACACTGGTCCATAAAGGGTCCTCAGTTGTTTCCACTGCTACTTATATAAGAGTATTCTGTACCTGGGCTCATTGGAGCACTGGCCTCCATCACATGTTCTGTGTCTTCCATTTCTTGTAAAACTTTCTGATATGCTGATGTAGGCGATAGTCCTGCAGCCTACTTAGTGGGACTGCTGATATGTTTAATATTGTGCTGCTGTATTTTTAAGTTGGGGATGTGTATTTCTGAGCTAGTAGAAAGCCCCCAGTTACCTGGGGTTGCATTATTCCCTTTATAATGAGGAAAAACTAATGAGGAAAATGTTGGGGAGTTTTAACGTCACTTTTGCTATTTGTCTGCAGGTGGCAATAAAAATCATTGATAAATCTCAGCTGGATGCTGTGAATCTGGAGAAGATCTACCGAGAAGTGCAGATAATGAAAATGCTTGATCATCCACACATTATAAAGCTCTACCAGGTATGGTTAGTGTTGCCTTTTTTTGCCTTCTCCCCCTCTTTTGCTCCTGTATGAAGAGTTCGCGCTATACCAGTGACTTCGGGCAGATCACCAGTCTGTGACAAACTTAGCTTTTCTGGAATTGATTTGCATTGGATAAGTGTTTAACTTTTTTGTAAGTACATCAGTTGTGGTCTTTTTAATTCTATGGTACCAGTTAGGCTGGCCATGTTAGATACTCAAGTGTACCTGAAATCTGCTGAAAATACACAGAAGGTTGTAAATTTTATGTTGGTGAAAGAGCTGAGTTGGAAATACCTGTTAATGAGATTTTTCTGTCTGTTACTAGACAAGGTACTATGTAAGCTAGAGCAGGGTAGGAATATTCAGCATAACGTGTCTATAGTGAGTACTAGCTGGGAGGATCTGTGTGGATATAGTGGTTTTCTTTAGTAGAGTCTTGGCTCAGAGTGTAGACTGAGCAGTACTTGCAGCCTTTTTGTATCCAGAGATAAGACATGAGGATACGTAAATCCAGATTCTGCAGACGTGCTTGTGATGTAAATGCATGCATCCAGCAAGAGCTTCCAAAACACTTTATCTTGCAGTGCATTTACTAGGAGATGGATAACTAGTTCTTTGGATTTATTTTTGTTGTTGTTGGAATCTTGCTTTTCACTTCTGTTGTGGATGTGGACTATTTGATATTTATCTTAACATGAATTATGTGTGTGGTGGAATTGAATGCATCCCTTTTTAACATACAGGATGAATAATTATGGTACAACAATGTGTATTTACATAAAAAATAAACCCGTACTTGTGATAATGCAGACAATGAAAACTTCTGCAGGTTTTTAGTTGTGACTCTTCTTAGTGTGCGTGGTTTGTATAGTAAAATATAGATTTGTTTTACATTGTTTCTCTTCTGTTTCATTTTCTGTTCCTGCTAGCATATGGTAAAATGTTTGAGGCTGCTGGCATTTCTGCTTGTTAGCTCTTGCTTTTAAGGCTTTCCTGAGAATATTCCCTTTGGGGTCTGTTTGTTCTGTTTCACAAATCACATGGTGCTTCTGAGGTACTCTTGCTTGTTTCAAATAAACCTAGCTCAACAAACAAATGAAGATTTGTGCATGCTAAAAACAAACTTTGAATTTAAGTTCATCTGATGATGTCTGTAAAGGCAATGTGAGCATAAGGACTTGGACCTATGGTGTTGGAGTTGTTCTACTGAATAAAGATGAAGATCCTGGTTTAGACTTGTTTAGCTTTAATTTCATTTTATGGGGAAGAGACTGGTACTTCCTCTTTAAAATATTGAGTAGAGGTGGATCTTAGGGAGTTAAATTTCTAACTAGCTTGAGTAATATCTACCACAGTTCCTTCTGAATGAATGACAAAACACAAAAATGGTAGAGGAGAGTCTGAGAGTAGTTAAGTTTGAAGATCAGCAAGATCACTTGAAGAGAAGGGTAAATATTATGTAGTGCTTACCTCTTTACTAATTAAGGGGTTGGCTTGTTAGGAATGCATTTGGTAGATCAGTGAGTTTATTTTTAAAATAGCCTTCAATCAAATTGTCTCACTAGTTTGCTTGTATAACGTGCCCATCATTGTACTGTGTCCACACTACAAGTTTCTGAATTGTCTCATGTCAAGGAACTACTGAGGGTTTTCAAAGTTAGGTAATGAAGCTAACAAACTTGGCTTGATTAAGAATGGTTCCATATATATGTAATCCACAGGCTGTTGCAGCTTCTTGTCTCCAAATGTTGGTTTAAAACAGTCTTTCCAAACTGTTTTGCCTTCCAGATACAGACATTTCAGTCATAATATGCTCAGCTGTTGTAGAATTCAGCAAGGGTACAGGAGAGACTGAAGAACTGCCATCTTGTTCTGTCTGCTGGCTTGTCAGTTTTTTAGTAATTCTGCTGTTTTTATAACTGTGTATCTTTCAGGATTTGTCTTTTTAAGCATTCCTCTAAAAAGACTTTATTTGTGAGCAGTCTTGTAGTACTTTCAAGCACGTGCAATAAATAAAATGCAAAAATCACATTCAAGAAGGTCTTGACCACAGACAGCTCAGGCTGAACTATTTTACTGTGGTTGTTGAAATAGGCCCAAAATGTGTTGCATGTTTTATATTGTTGGATTGTACTGACGGGGAGTCCTAAATGACTTTTTTATTTTGAAGTAGAGGACTTTTCACTTTCAATGTATCTTTTGATTATGCTATTTGTACAATGCATTCCTGAGTAGCTATTTAAGCAATTGAGGAGTAGATCATTAGGAAGAATGCTGTAAGATAAGTGACTGGGCTGCCTTTTCCCAAGTTATGTCATGGAAGTATGGAATTCTGAATTGTTGGGCGAAACCTTTCTGTTCAAGGCCGTCAACAACTGTTCATGGAAAAGTTTTGAAGTATTCCCCTTACCTTCTTTTTTTCCTGTTTATCTCTCTGTTCCTTCCAGTCTCCCACACTTTTGAATTGTGAATAGTCTGTTCTTGTAATAGGAAGGCTGGAAGTTACCAGAAGAGAAAGTAGATGCTTAAAGTTTGGGGTTTTCTTTCTTCCTCCCACCAGAGGATGTGATAGTTCTGTAGCTGTACTCTGATTGTACAATGGGATCCTGTGATGTGGTGCTTTTACCTGAATTTTGCCAGGTTTTAAGACTGCTCATTTGTGGGTTTTTGGGGTTTTTTTTCTTTTTCTTTCTATAACTAGAGAACTGTTGGTAACAAAGGTCAGTATTATCCCCAGTCGCCTTTCCCAAGCACCAGCCATTAGCATGTTAGAAAAGTTGAGCAAGGGAATTACTTTAGGCTGATTCCTTAAAGGAAAGTCTTTAAACTTGCTGCTGAAGATACTATCATTTTGTGTTAGTCACTTGTGGCTGAGAATCCTGTCCACCACCTCCTCTGTACACTGGCTTTATGGAGTATTTAAAGCTTATCCTTGTGCTTAGCATGCAAATGCTTCCCTTGAAATTGTTGAGGTAACTTGAAAAAACAAAATGAAAGAATGTGATAACTGTGCAAGGCAAAGACTTTCACATCTTTACCAGAGAAGAACAATGAAAATAAGTATCCATTTGGGTGTTTGCTTTTTGCTCTTCCCACAAACAATCTCATGTGCGATTTCTCCATCAACAGGTGATGGAGACCAAAAGCATGTTGTACCTTGTGACAGAATTTGCCAAAAATGGAGAAATTTTCGGTAAGCAAGAGAATATTTTTCATGTTCAACATTTTAATGTTAACTTCCAAAGTTTGTCAATTGTATTTATCTTGCCCAAGGATCCCTTTTACTGTAGTATGTCACTTTCTTTTATTTTTCAAGAAGTGTGTGATAACTGTCAGTTTCTCATTTTAGAGCTAAGAACTTTAGGGAAAACTGTTACAGTGTACACTAGCATAAGAAAAAAGTTAAAAATTACTGATGTTCCTTTAGCAGAAGACATAGCTTATTAAACAGAACAGTGCAGGATAATCACTCAGCTGACAGAATCACCAGGTTTTCAGTATTGAGCTGAGATGAAAAATATATTTAAATGTTCAACCTGATAATGACCAGTGGCCCAAACAGTTTTTCAGGTAAACTTAAGTATCTGTTTCTTGTGGAGTTATGTACTGATTTATCAGAGGTGATTTTTAATATGTTTTCAGGAAGAACATGATGAGCAGGAGGGGGTGTCAGGGTGACTTGGACTAACACTCATAATAAAAAAATTTAGGTTGTCTGTGTTGACCTGCATGGTCAAATTCACATTAATTCTTGTTCTTTGGCTCAAACTCATCACTCAAGCAGGACTTCAGTGTTAAACCTATGTGAAATACAGAATTTTTTTAGTTGTAATACTTGACGATGCAACTTTTTTGTTTTGTAATGCTCAGCTTGGACTACAATAGAGATCTCATTCTAGTATTGAAGGCAGTTCTGCACACTCTCTCCCTTCTTGATTGTGGTAATGGGCACAGTAAAAAAAATCTTCTACGTGGATGTAACACAGACCTGGTTATGGTAGCCAGGTTGTAGCCTTTGACCTTTCCTTCAGTGTAGCTTGAATAACTGTCATAACTCTTAAAAAAGGCTTATGGCATCTGCTATGCCATTATCGGTTATCTCTAAGGCATTTTATCTTCTGTGATTGTACTGTGCATACATATCCCAACTTTTATTGTTTGAGATTTTTCTAAGCTTCAAGGAGGGACAAGCTGAATTTTTTTCCAGAACTAGCTATATATAGCAGTGCTCCTTTTTAGGCCACAAAGAAGAAACACATGAAATGTGACACTAAGTAGTTAAATGCATTTCATTTTGATCTGTGTTAGTGCCTTTAACTTAACTAAGCTGTCTTAGTGATCAAAGTAAAAATGCTTTTTCCACCTCCTGCACATGCAACAAAAAATTTGGGTAAGCCTGTGGTTTTCTGACCAAAGACAAGCTTGCTATTCGTAAATGTGTTTGAAATGGTTCACAACCTGCAGAATAGCAAGACAATGTTCTAATAAGCCTGGGATAATAAAATACCAAGAATGTTACTCCCATTGCTGGGTACAGCATGTTAGCATAGGTCTATTTTGGGGTCTGGTAACCTTTGAATATCTTGGTATTTCTCAGGAATGTGGGTTTGGTTGTTTTGGTTTGGCTTTTTGTGTTGTGTTTTTCTCTGAAGGAACAGCATTATTTGCTTTACAGTGATTACCATCTGGAAACACTGAATAAGAAGAAAGGGGATTCTGTTTTTCTCACGTTCTAAGCTGCTGTTCTCAAACCAGTGCTAATCTTGAAGCCTAGCCATGAGTTGCAGACTGGCCTACAAATTTTTTTCTTTTTTCTTCTGAAATCTTTCCATTCATCTCATTACTTGCCTTGGGAGCTACAACATTGGAGGTTGTTTATATTTCAAGATTTGTATGCAGACTTACATAAGTGATTAGTATAAGCCAAAAATCTATCTAAAAATTACCTTTGTACCTACATCAAGTTAAGTTTTTAGTATTAGCGTAGTTTTAAGGTTTCATATATGAAACATTCTCAGTACTCAGTCAAGATTCTATAACTATTAAGTTGCATTTACATGACGAGAATTATTTTTTTTGCTGCTGCTTTATGTGAGAAAGTGAGGTGGTCATAGGGAAAAACAAACTAACAGAAGGCAAAAAAATATAAAACTTTAGTCAGCGTGGCTAAAGTTTCTAGACATAACTTGGATGGTGACTCCTTTTGCCTTCTTATTTGTCTGGGCTTTAACGTGTATCATTTCTTGTAAAACTTTGACTTAAACTCTTAGCTTATTCTGAAGAAGCAAAGCCTTCTGGGCTCTGAGACTTTCCATGTTTGCAGATCCTTTAATGTATGTTTCTGACAGTTTGGCTAATTCTCTTAGACCTTGTGTTCTCATGAAAATAATTAAGGAGTCTTTCTGGGTCCATTATTAGAGACTTAATAATTCTGTGCAGGTTTTTTCTAAATTAATCATTTTTTTCTGATTTATTGGAATTTCTCAGCGTGGCTTTAGCAATTAAGGATGGGTTGTTCTGCTGCTGTATGTATGTATTGGAGAAGGAAGAAGAAATGAGGTAAATGGCAGAAACATGTTAGAATTGGGGGGGGGGGGGGTGTCTAGTGCTAGGTGAAGCGCAAATGGTCGCTATCTAGCAATATGTAGTAAAAATTTTAAGTTTGAATGGTACCCAGGACAATGGGTTTATTTTCTATGAATGAGTCTAGCATGTCCTAGTAGAGTAACAGAAGAAAGGAATAGAAAAATAGCAGAAATATTCTCAAAGGTAAAGAAAATCTTTTTAGCTGAAGTATTTAATGCATAGCAGGTACTGTTGCTTTTGTTTATGAATTGGACTGGGGTGTTGAAGTAACAACCTTTCTTGTTTAATAAAAATGAATTTCATTATTTTTATGCTTGATACCCAGGCACTTAGTTTTCACACGCATTTTAGATGTGATACCAAAATTGGAGTTGCTGTGAAGGTTTCTCTGAAACTGTCAGCCAATGTCACCAGGCAGAATGAACTTGGAGGGCAATGGGATAGAGTTCAGCATGTAGGGCCCTGGTGATTGGAGCATGGAAGAGGTGGAGCCTGGCTGATCTTCATTTTTCTTACAGTGGGGGGTGGGGGGATGGAGGGATGCATTTTTTATGGAAATAGAACTCGTGTTCAAAGTCCCTTCTTGTTGTCTGGGTTGTTTTTTTTTTTTTCTACCTTTAAGCCCTCATCACTGGACTGTTTGTGTCTTAAGCAGGATATCAAGTGCAGGGCAACTTTGATGTACCTAGAAAGCAGAGAAAACAGGGTACTATTTAAAAACTCCCAAAAGTAGGAAGATGATTCGAACTATATGAGCTTTTCCTCCTTCCTGTCCTGATCCTTCTTTGTGTGTATTGCATTTGCCATGTCAAGTCTAACAATGTGTGAAATAGTCTCCCTTCTATAACATTAGTTTTCAAACACCAGAAGTAGTGGGATGCTCTTCTGGAGTCCTGTACCCAAGCATCTTCAAAGTTTCTAACACTTTGCCATGCATGATCCTGCTTTTTGGGGTATTTTACTTTGTTTTTCTCTTGTGAAGCAAGATGGTTAGAAACTTGTGGAACCTGCTATTTCTTTAGTTAACCAGTCTCCTGACAGCATCTAAGTATTGTGCTCCATTTTCTTCTTTGACTAACCTTTGATTGCCCTTGAAGGGGGGCTTAAACAACAAAACAACCAAAAACAAAATGAAAACTTGCTCTAAGTTTGTGGCAAGAGCAGCTTATTTAAATTTTTACTCAAAAGCTAGTGAGGTGGGAGAAGTATAATGAGAAAGACAAACTTAAGTCTGTTGGGGCGGATCTTCCTGTATGTTCCCTCTGTAATCAGTGAGGAGTGAGAGGCCTCTCAGGAGGATGGTTCAAAACTTTGGCTCACCTTCCAGAGGAGCCTTTCTTCCTTCTTTGAATACAGGAGGAGCTGAGAGAGAGATTAGACTCCCTAGGTTGAAGTTAGCCTTTGTGATAGCTCTTCTGAGTAACTTTGCTACTCAGAGATGTACAAAATCTGTGATAATTTATAGAAGTCCCTTGTCTATCTTCTTCTTGAATAAGATACTTTAAGGAACAGAGCATGCTCTTCAAGATGGTTGTCAGTAGTGGGTAACTGGTAAATGTTCTCCTAGTACCATGTCAGGCTTTCAAGTTCACTGTGAGTAGTCTGGTATTAAACCTCATCGAGTCTTTTCAGCTCTGCTAAACCATCATTTCATAGTGCTGACTGGTAGTTCATGGACAGGGTTATTTTTAACTTCATAGCTTCAGTGAAATTTTCTGTACTCAACAGCTGTTTTGAATTTGCCTTTTACCAGTTAATGGTCATTGCAGTAAATAGTGTGTTTAGCCTAGACACTGCTGTTACATTTTAGACTTGTTTTTTAAAAAGGTCTTCAGACATAATAAAACCTTTTAATTTAAAAGGTTTCACTTGTGCTTAATACTGTACAGATCTATGAAGTTTTTAACCAGCCGTTTCCTCTGGTTTTTTTGTGTTGGGTTTGCATGGCAAGGTTTTGGTAGTGGGGGGCTACAAGAGTGGCTTCTGTGAGAAACTCCTAGAAGCTTCCCCTATGTCTGATAGAGCCAATGCCAGCCATCTCCGAGACAGACCTGACACTGGCCAAGGCTGAGCCCATCAGTGATGGTGGTAGTACCTCCAGGAGAACGTATTTAAGAAGGGGGAAAAAAGCTCCTGCGGCACAGAAACTGCAGCTGGAGAGAGGAGTGAGAACTCTTAAAAGAAACAGTTCTGCAGACACCAAGGTTGGTGAAGAAGGAGGTGCTCCTGGTGCCGGAGCAGAGATTCACCTGCAGGCTGTCCCCCTGCAGCCCATGGAGGTCCACGGTGCAGCAGATCTCCACCTGCAGCCCGTGAAGGACCCCATGCCGGAGCAGGGGGATGCCCAAAGGAGACTGTGACCCTGTGAGAAGCCTGTGCTGGAGCAGGTTCCTGGCAGGACCTGTGGCCCTGTGGAGAGAGAAGCCCATACTGGGGCAGGTTTTCTGGCAGGACTTGTGACCTGGCAGGGGACCCATGCTGGAGCAGTCTGTGCCTGAAGGACTGCAGCCTGTGGAAGGGACCCACGCTGGAGCAGTTCATGAAGAACTGCAGCTTGCAGGAAGAACCCATGTTGGAGAAGTTCCTGGGGAACTGCCTCCCATGGAAGGGACCCCATGCTGCAGCAGGGGAAGAGTGTGAGGAGTCTTCCACTGAGGAGGAAGGAGCGGCAGAGACAATGTGTGATGAACTGACCATAACCCCCATTCCCTGTCCCCCTGTGCTGCTGGGCAGGGTAGGTAGAGAATTTGGGAGTGAGGCTGTGCCTGGGAAGAAGGGAGGGGTGGGGGGAAAGGGTGTTTTAAGATTTGGTTTTATTTCTCATTACCCTACTCTGGTTTGGCAGTAAATTTACCCCAAGTTGAGTCTGTTTTGCTTGTGATGGTAATTGGTTGAGTGATCTCTCCCTGTCCTTATCTTGACCCACAAGCCTTTTGTATTATTTTCTCTCCCCTGTCTAGCTGAGGAGGGGAGTGATAGAGCAGCTGTGTGGTGCTTAGTTGCTGGCTGGTGTTAAACCATGACAGTTTTTAAAAGTATCTTTACAGCCACTGTCTTGTAATCTTCTTTAGCATCTCTCACCTGGAGTCTCTAAAACAGCTGACATGCAGATGATCTGTTAGCTAAACTAACTACAGTGAACCTGTTCTGTAGGGCTAATTCTCTAGCTTCTCATCAGTGACTGTTTACATTACAAGAATCCAGACTGCGGATGGGGAAGCTGATTATTAAGCCTAGAAATGTCATTGTTCAGCAAGGGGAAAGGGAATAGCCAAGCTTTCAGTTATGGTTGTTTCTACCCCTTCTTGCTTGCTGTCTGACATAGTACCTGTGCATTTTAAAAGCAGTAAACGTGACAAAACTACCAGCTTGTGTGATTTATGTCAAGCTTAACAATTGCAACTATTTAAAGGAATGTGCTGCTTTTGGCTGAAGTTTAGGAGCAGTGATTTTGATCTTGTCCTTCAGTTTCCTCACGTGGCCTCCTGCTGGGTTTTAGCATGAAACTACCAAACAAATGATAATAGCACAATTTCTTCATCTAGAGCTCCAGTACAGCATTTGACATGTTGTCAGAGTGACTGCACCTATGTATGTACTTTTCTGGTACTTCCTTTTTCTACTTCACACAAGAAATGTGAAGGAGAGAAAGACTAAGGAATAGTTAAGAGGCAAGCATTTCAACTGCCAGGTGGGGTGCCTGGGAAGAGCAGCTGAACTGCATTTGCATACTCACTCTGTTATCTTGCATCTCATTTTTTCCCGATTGTTTAGGTGTTTCTTACAACCTTCAGTCTGTTTTGCAGTTGGACAGTAGGTTGCAAGGACCTTGCTGCCTTTCAGAGAACCTACAGGAAATAATAGGACACTGTTAGGCTATATTATTGCGCTAATACTCCTACTGTTACACAGGCATCTCTCTGCCTTACTGTGAAGAACCATAAGATTATTCTTAGACTTTCAAAAGGGTTCACAATGGAAACAGAATGTTTATTTCTTAATCTTGCCAGATGCCAGCCAGGGCATCCACCACCCCATTTAAAAAATTACTCTTGTGGAATGATAGTAATGCACAGAAATGCAAAATAAGCTCCTTTAGTCAGTCCTGTTTATGCTCTGCCTCTCTTGTCCCAAAGGGTACCTTGGGACTTAAGCCTGTTTTTGGAAGAGGCTCTTGTGCATTCACAACGTGTGCCTAATGGTTGTATGGGAAAATAGATCAGCCCAGGCAGTCTCATGGGTCTCATCTTCTACACATGCGAAATCAAACATGCCTAAGAAGTAGATTTCAAAGTAAATCTGACTTTGGAATAGCAAAGCACTGAACTTGCAGAGAGGCTGGTAAATATTTGGGAAAACATTCCTTACATAAAACAGCAGCTAGATGTGAAAACACTCTTGCATTAAATATGTACAGTAACTAGTCATGCAAAGTGTGCTGTGGTTGTGCAAATGAAAAAGTAACAGTTTCATTACAGTTTTATTAACACTTTTCTGAATGTTTCTCTTGGAAACACGCAGTAACTGATGCACAGTTTAACTAAGTGGCCTAAATTCTATACTGGATTTCGTTCTACTCATTAGGGAAGCAGTACTAGTGTTCTTTTGTCTTCAAGAATGAGATTCCCTTCATAACTAGTCCTTTGCAATATTGCAGTATCCCTGCTCAGTTGATACAGAAGACAGTATTACAAGTTTTCTAGAGTATTTAAGCATAAATTCTAAGCCTTAAAGAGATGTTTCATTGTATAAACCTCTGTCCTTACAAGGTCAATTTCTCAGCATCTTGTGCCTGTTTGTGACGAATAATCTTGAAGCATCTCCAGAAACGCTTCCACATGAAAGAGACATTCAGACCAGACATGTCTTTGATTTCTTAGAGTATTGGTATTTAATTATGTCTGTACCTGTAAGAGCATAGTTTCACCTAGCAGTTTGTCCTGGACAATTTCATACATGTTTTGAGCAGAGATGCAGAAAGCTGGACTGGAATGAGCTTGAGCAGCTATCTGCTATGTCCCAGCCTTGACGCAGTTTCAGCTGCACCATTCTTGGAAATCTCCCTAGACAGATTCAGTAACCTTCCTAGACAAAGCAAAGCTATTCAGGATCTGAGTTTTTTTAATGATAAAGGTTCTTTCTAATGTTTAACATAGATTTCCTTAGCTGAAATTCTAACCGATTATTACTGTTCCTGTTAATAAGCATTTGTAAGACTAGAAATACAATGTGTCCCCTAATAAGGCATTACTTGTTCCTCACTAAGCTTGAAGTGGACACACTGAACCCAGGTCACAGAAGAGTTGAGTTTGGAAGGGATTTGTAGAGAATGTCTAGTCCAGCCCTGTGGCTCAGAGCAGGGTCAACCAGAGCAGGTTGCTCAGAACCATGGATGGAGACTACAGTCTCTAGCCAACCTCTTCCAGCATTTGACCACCTGCATAGAAAACACCCTTTTTCTTAGGTTTAAATTTAATTTCCTGTGTCTCAGTTGGTTCCCACTGCCTTTTGTCCTTTTGCTGGGTGTTTTTTGAGGAGAAGAGTCTGGCTTTGTCATCTTCTTCCTGCCAAGTATTTATATACATAAGATTCCCCTCTGTACCTTGTCTTCCCCAGGCTGAATGCCCACAGCTCTCTTAGCCTCCCCTTGTATGACAACCAATCCAGTCCCTTAATCATCTTCATTATCCTTAACTGTACTCGCTTTGGTATGTATGTGCCTCTTTAACAGGCTTAACATACCAAATTTAAAATGTGTACAATTGTCCACCTAAATGAAGGACTGTATTTTAAATAAAAAGCACTGACCACTGGGTTTGCCAGACAATGTCTCAGAGTCATATGTTTTGAAGTAAATACCATCTTAATGTTTCAATTGTCCAGTAAAAAATGTACTTTGGACTACTGAAAAGGCTGGACAGGAAGCTGCCTTGTGACAAAAGTCCTGCTGCTTTCTGCTGTGGATCCAGCTGAATCTAAAATAGCTTCTGGTTTCTATTTTATTATAGGAAAAAAAAACCAAAAACAACCTACCATAGAAATATGTAGCCAGAGGGTATGAGGGTAAGATTTGTCAAAGCATACATTTATGAAAGCATAGGTAGCTTTGCTATTTCAGTCTTTGCATGGTACAACATGCTTTGCTCGAGGTATCTGCAGCAAAAACTAAAGAGTTGTGGTTCTTGGCTCCAGAGGTATATACGCACATATTCAAACAGTGTCCATATTCTAGCTATTGTGGCAGAATGTCCGTAGCAAGTTTCAGCTGTCTTAAAGTGGTTTCTGTAACTCAGGGGCTGGCACGCTGCCTGTATCCCAGCTTTTCCTATTTGCAAGCTAGTTAATGCACAAACAGTATCCTTGCACGTACCATCACCTATTTGGATAGACTCTGGTATGTTCTACTTCTCCAGGAGAGAGAGGTGTATTTCAGAATAAGTGACCTGTTCCATGCAGACTACTAGACTTTGTGGAATTCTTAAGGCCAAGGTGGTTTGGAAACTTTAAATAAGTCCTGACAGGCTAGAGCCATAAAAGCAAATGACAGCTTGGATTCATCAACCTGTTTGCTGCATTGCTAACAAATGATGTATTAACAGCTTAAAGAGCTGGCTTGCATTCAGTGTAATTTAGTTTGTGCCTTCAATATCTGACTTCACCTTGATATCATATGATTTGTCAGTCATTTTGTGACTGAATGATATTTAGCTTGCAAATATTATGATCTCCCCTTACTGCTAGGCTTTTGTTTGTTCTTGTGCTTTGCCAAGTTAAACCAGCTGACAGTGTATTAAGACTTAGGTAGGTTAGAAGCTCTGAGGAGAGTTTTCAGTTCTGCAGGTTCCAGAGATCACATCTAATGTGCTTTGCTTAAAGATGTTTTTTGAGGGATGCTGAAGTAAGTATACTGCAACTAAGATCTCTAGTCTGCTGCTTCAGATGGCTCAGGAGCAGCCATCTCTGTGCTTGCAAAATGTGTTTGGGAGGTGGTAGCAGCAGTACATGAAATCCTTTCAATCCCACCACAAGTAAAACAAAATTAAGTTACCTCAGTAATGGGGTATAGAACTTTTGCCTAAATAATGCCCCTATAAAACATCTTTGAAATAAGCCTGTTTTACTGACCATATTGAGAAGATGGTGTATTAATGATTGCATCTGTTTATTTAAATGGTATGAGTGAAAATATAATTCATAAGTCACTTTGATAATCAATATGACACTGTCTGGAGCACTTAATGGCAGTGTAGTCTAGTGACCCAAGTGGCAGTAGAGAACTTGTGATGTATAAGAATGCAAGGTCAGTGAAGTGGTCAGTTTTATACAATCCAACAACAAATAATTTTTTAAAATGTTTTTCTGAATATTTGAAAAAATTCTCATGGTTTGTGGGTGGCTCTGTGCCCCCTCCTCCTGAACAACGTATTTCTTTGTCCTTATCTGTAGTAATAATGAAGCAGAAGTGCACCATTGGTGAAGTTTTACTGGAAATGTATTTTCAGGTTTTAGAGTGTGCTTAATGTGAGCTGCTCAAGCTGCCTCTGGTGTCATGGTTTAACCACAGCCAGCAACTAAGTACCACACAGCTGCTCACTCACGCCCCCTTCCCCAGTGGGATGGGGAAGAAAGTGGGGGGGGAGTAAAACTTGCGGGTTGATATAAGAACAGTTTAATAGAACAAAAAGGAAAAAACTAATAATGATAGTAGTAACAATAATAAAATGACAATAATAATAATAAAAGAATTGGCATATAAAGAAGTGATGCATAATGCAATTGCTCACCACCTGCTGATTGACACCCAGTTAGTTCCTGAGCGGCAATCCCCCCCAGCCCTACTCCTCCCAGTTTATATACTAGACATGATGTCACATGGTATGTAATATCCCTTTGGCCAGTTTGAGTCAGCTGTCCTGGCTGTGTCCCCTTCCAACTTCTTGTGCCCCTCTAGCCTTCTTGCTGGCTGGGCACGAGAAGCTGAAAAATCCTTGACTTAAACATTACTTGGCAACAACTGAAACTATCAGTGTGTTATCAACATTCTTCCTGTACTGAACCCAAAACGTAGTACTACATCAGCTACTAGGAAGAAAATTAACTCTATCATCTCAGCCAAAACCAGGACAGTATCTACCCCTTACTCTATACCATCTACATCATGCTCAGGTCCCATACTTTCCATTACAACCTAGTCAATCATCATCACCTTTTCCATCCTTTGAGATAGATAAATATGTATCACATATATATGTACACACACACAGAGGTATCATTCCCTTAGTTTATGGGCCATGTTTATAAAATGTTCATTGAGTTCATTTAGTCCCTGACTTTGGGCTCCAACTGTCATGCCAGTCTTTATGGGCAGGAGGGATGGTGCAAAGTCCTCTCAATCAGCAGAGCAGGATCAGGCTTCAGTGCAGTATGGCCAGCGGGTGACATTGGGCGCAGCAGGAGGATGGTGCACAACGTTGGATTGTTGCATCCTGAAGTCAGTTCTGGTTCCATCACTACTGCGCTTTGCTCAGTTTTATCAAAGTTCATCTTTGCTTGATCTAAGTGATTCTTACTGTAGTACTATGGATATAGCATATAACAATTATAGTGATGATAACATACAGTGGCAGGGTTAAACAGCAACTAACATAATACAATTTAATTCTGGTTATTCTCACCTAAAATCAAATCCCCTTGAGGCACACATCAGACTTCCCCATGTTTTCGCATCACCCACCAAGTGCACCCAGGTCCTTGAGCAAAAGCAATCCCATGAATGAGTTTGCATTTGCCTGAGGCAGGAGTAACCCAGACTGTCTTCCCTAACATTTTTTATGTGCATGATAGGGACTTTTTCCCCTTCTATAGGATGCAAGAGTTCTGACTGGGCAGGGCCACCCCGATTGGCAGATCCTCTGGTGTTGACTAACCAGGTGGCTTTTGCTAAATGTGTATCCCAGCTTTTGAAGGTTCCACCCCCCCTTCCTCTCAATCTAGTCTTTAACAGCCCATTGTGTTGTTTGACTTTCCTGGATACTGGTGCATGATAGGGAATGTGATACACCCACTCAATGCCATGCTCTTTGGCCCAGGTGTCTATGAGGTTGTTTCAGAAATGAGTCCCGTTGTCTGACTCAATTCCTTCTGGGGTGCTGTGTCACCACAAGACTTGCTTCTCAAGGCCCAGGATAGTGTTCCAGGCGGTGGCACGGGGCACAGGATATGTTTCCAGCCCTCCAGTGGTTGCTTCCACCATTGTCAGCACATGGCGCTTGCCTTGGTGGGTTTGTGGGAGTGTGATATAGTCAATCTGCTAGGCCTCCCCATGTTTGTATTTCAGCCACCTCCCACCATACCACAGGGGCTTTAACCACTTGGCTTGCTTAATTGCAGCACATTTCACCTTCATGGATAACTTGTGCGATAGTATCCATGGTCAAGTCCACCCCTTGATCGCGAGCCTATCTGTATGATGCATCTCTTCCCTGATGGCCTGAGGTGTTGTGGGCCCACTGAGCCATAAATAGCTCACTCTTATGTTGCCAGTCCAGATCCATCTGAGCCACTTCAATCTTGGTGGCCCAATCCACCTGCTGGTTATTTTGATGTTCTTCAGTGGCCCGACTCTTGGGTATGTGAACATCTATGTGACATACTTTTGCAACCAGATTCTCTAACTAGGATGCAGTATCTTGCCACAGTGCAGCAGCCCAAATGGGTTTACCTCTGTGCTGCTAGTTGCTTTGCTTCTGTTGCTGTAACCACCCCCAAAGGACATTTGGCACCATCTGTGCATCAGTATAGAGATAGAGCACTGGCCAGTTTTCTCTTTTAGCAATGTCTAAAGCCAGCTGGATGGCTTTCACCTCTGCAAACTGACTCAATTCACTTTCTCCTTCAGCAGTTTCTGTGACTTGTCGTATAGGACTCTATACAGCAGCCTTCCACCTCTGATGTTTTCCCACAATGCAACAGGACCTGTCAGTGAACAGGGCATATTGCCTCTAATTTTCTGACAGTTTATTGTACAGTAGGGCCTCTTCAGCATGCATCACCTCCTCCTCTGGTGACATTCTAAAATCTTTGCCTTCTGGCCAGTCCGTGATCACTTCTAAAATTCCTGGGCGACTGGGGTTTCCTATGAGAGCCCGTTGTGTGATCAGTGCGACCTGCTTGCTCCACGTGGCGTCAGTTGCATGATGTGTAGAGGAGACCCTCCCTTTGAATGTCCAGCCCAGCACTGGCAGTCGGGCTGCTAAGAGGAGGTGTGTTTCAGTACCAACCACTTCCGAGGCAGCTCAGACTCCTTCATATGTGGCCAATATCTTAGTTGGAGTATAGCAAGCTTCAGATCGTCGATATCCCTGATTCCAAATCCTCAGGGGCTGGCCTCGGGTCTCCCCTGGTGCTTATTGCCAGAGACCCTAGGTAGGGCCATTCTCCCCAGCTGTGATGTAGACCACGTTTTTAACATCTTGTCCTGTCAGGACTGGCCCAAGGGCTACTGCATAAACAATCTCACGTTTAATTTGTTCAAAGGCCTGTTGTTGCTCAGGGCCCCATCTAAAATCGTTCTTCTAGGCCACTTGATAAAGAGGGCTTACAATCAGACTGTAATTTGGAATATGCATTCTCCAAAAACCCACAACACCTAAGAAGGCCTGTTTCCTATTTATTAGTCAATGGAGACAAAGCTGCTATTCTGTTGATCACATCCATTGGGATCTGATGATGCCCATCTTGCTTTTTTTTTTTTTTTTCCCCTAAAAACTGGCCTCCTGTGCAGGTCCCTTGATCTTACTTTCATTTATGGCAAAACTGACTTTCAGAAGGATTTGGATTATTCCCTTTCTCAAAAACTTCTTCTGCTGTGTCGCTCCATATGATGATGTCATCAATGTACTGCAGGTGTTCCAGAGCTTCACCTTTTTCCAGTGCAGTCTGGATTAGTCCATGGCAAATGGTGGGGCTGCGTGTGACCCCTGGGGCAGTCAATTCCAGGTGTACTGGACACTCCTCCAAGTAGAAGCAAATTGGTATAAAGCAAGCAGAAAAGCTTAAGTGAAAATGTTGCAAGCGCCTATAAAGCCCATAAACAATATTTTATTTAAAAAAAAAACAAACCACAACCTAATAAAGCCAGGTATTCTGCTTTGGCATTGTGATGGGCAAGACGATTCTTTTTGGATCACTGAGATTACATAACTAGCTTAGAACATACGATTAATCATTTTACTTATGGATTTTGTCAGAGATTCTTATAAATAAACAGAAGTAGGCTCAAAACCTCCATTACATCGTGTGTACTTTTCAACTTGCAGAAGCAGCTGGTTTAACCTGCTAACTGAATTCAAACAGAAATGTTTATGTCAGCTGGTCTGTACATGATGATT
The DNA here is from genome assembly GCF_929443795.1 of Astur gentilis. Classification (NCBI taxonomy): domain Eukaryota; kingdom Metazoa; phylum Chordata; class Aves; order Accipitriformes; family Accipitridae; genus Astur; species Astur gentilis. Next base: position 6,076,623 of record NC_064884.1, read on the forward strand.
CCTGTTCATGGGACTGTCTCTATAAATGATAATTAGGAGGGGCTGGCAGCAGCTCCAGCAGTTTAGTTCCTGCTCAGTTTTTTGTTTATCTTCAGTACTAGTTGTGATGCAGCAAGTGGTTGGAGATTGCTATGTATGTATATGCTCAGCCCTGGCTTGTGATCACTGGGTACAATATTTATATGCATTTGCTACACCTTGGCCGTTAACTGCGTTCTTTGTAGGATATTGAAGGCAGTTCTGAAACCATCCTAACAGTTGATTCTTTGATTTTATGCCTCGTAAGAGAAACAATAGAATTGGCTATAGAAGCTGTTTCTGTCAAGACTGACACAGCTGCTGCTTCACTTGTTTTTTGTTCCTGAGGATAAATGAAGTCTTCAGTTTCAGAGCTATCATTTTTTACAACATAATTAAATATGAAAACAAAATGTTCTTTCTGCTTGTGATGCAATGAAGACAGAGGTCAGGATGGGTACCTGATGGCTACTTTTAGCCACCACACAGCCTCTGTTGAGGCTTCAGAGGGAGAAGTGTGGAGTGAAGCTTGCATGAACTGATAGAAGTCTAAAGCTTTAATTACCTCATGATGGTGAAGCCAGTTATTCCAAGTATTACCCATTCCACAGGAGTTGTGTTATATGAAAATATTTATCAGACTAGTCAGGTAACTATAAAAGAAGGAACAGAGATAGAGTTTCATTATACAGCAGCTTTTTCTTACTCTTTTTTCCATTCTTTTGGAGGGGAGGGTGAAAACTGGGATTGGCTGAAATACTTTTTGAGTTTCCTAATTGAGTGCTAATTATTTGAGATAAATTATTTAGTTTCAGAGTTGTTGCTTGTTGTCTAATCCATTTAAACCTGCTTTATTTTAACAGATTACCTCGCCAGCCATGGCCGTCTAAGTGAGTCTGAGGCCAGGCGCAAATTCTGGCAGATCCTCTCAGCAGTGGAGTATTGCCATGGTCGAAAGATTGTTCACCGTGACCTGAAGGCTGAAAATCTTTTGCTTGACAACAACATGAATATCAAAATAGCAGGTACTCAGAATATAGATGGTATTCAGTAACACCATATTTTTATGAAGGCCGTTCCAGTAATTCAATTGTTGCTGCCTAGGATATCCTGCTGTGCTTAAGGTACAGAAAATCAGAGTAGTAATACATGTAATATTTTTGCATTAGGGATATCACAGGACATGTAGCTAAAATAATTCCTAGATTAGCTCTATTATACTTTCAGGAAAAAGGAAATTATTTTTAGAGTTATAGTCACTTTTTGTGGGTGTCATAACTATCTATAATGCTGCCAGATGTTCAGGTTAAAACAGAGTTGATCAAATAGTTTCTTTCAACATTAGAAAAACTCAAAATGAAAGCTTATTGATTTTATTCTTTTTGCATGCATGATTTCATTTTAATTATAAATTTAGACACAGCAGATGTTGCTAGAAAGGAAATAATTTTGGGAGTTGTCAACTCATTACAATTCCATGAATCCCTCCATGCTGACTTTAGCCCAGTGACACTTGAAATGGTAAAGCTAGATAACATCTTGATTTGGGGGACTATTGAACTTCAGTCATCAATAATACAGGAGCCGTAAAGGAAGGCCAACTGCTATAAGAAGCTGGTTTGTATAGGAGTAAGCTTCTTACTTCTGGGAAAGAAGTGTGACTAGATAGCCAATCAGGCTGAGAAAGGTAAAGGGATAAAACATTTCTGAGTTGTAGATCACTGCTGGATTATTTTACCCTTGAACTTCCTCTGGCACTTCTGAAATGGATGAACTGAAAACGTATCTTGATCTTTAATGCTTTCTGTAAGGATAAAATTGCAGAAAAGTATTAAATGTGCCAGCAGCTCTCTAAAAGATGCACTCCTTTTTGTCTATGGAGTACGAAGACAATGTCCTTAAAGGTTTAAAAGGAAAAGTTAACACCTGTTTAACTGGTTAGCATCTGTCATAAAGATTTGACACTTTTTTTCTGCAATACTACAGCAAACATTGGGAAGACTGGGCAATGAATTCTGGGGATTAACTTCACCCTCAGGAAAAATCTTTTAAATCCTTTCAAGTCATCTTTATCAGAACGGGAAATCTACACAATCTTTTAAAATGAGCATTCACCTTTGAGATGAAAATTATTTCTTCAGCAAGAATTTTATCCTCTTTAAACTCAGAGAAAAGGAACCTGTAGTCATTGCTATAAAAAAAACAAAACAAACAACAACATAGGTTATCTGTGCCTATGAAATGGAATTTTGCTGAAGGAATAAGAAGGATTTCTTATCAATGTATGTATTAATGGAGTAGCTGTCTCAGATACTGGATATGTTTGTTGCTTTTGTATTGACCTTTGGTTTTGTCCGTACATTTAAAATATTCACTTCTTCATTCCTTTACCACCACCTTTCCACCTGTAGCATCTTTTTCACATGGTTTAAGAGTTTACAGAAAGGTTAGGTGACGGATAAATCAAATTTGAGGAAAAGGAAAGTACAGCTATGTGTGTTCCAGAACCGTGATTTTCATAAGAGTATTAGGCTACTGTTTGTTATCAAATCTGAATGTAAGGTGGGTTTTTTTGGCAGAAGGAACAGTGTGGAAAACAAATTCTCTGAAGCTAGAGAGAGAAGCCTGTTAATCTGCTCTTTGGCATGTTGTCTGTATTTCATGGCCCTTTAGCATCTCAGTGTGGGAATTTTGCAGCAGGTTCAGAAAAGCTGTAAAAATTGTTATTTAACACTTTATATAAATTAATAACAGAGTTTTTGCAGTAGCCTCTTTAATTTCATTTGATATTAAACTGTTCATGGTTGTCTTTTAATTTTCTCTATATTCTGTTGTGGGCTTTTGTACTAACAAACTGTAAAAATACCAAAAGCTATCATCAGATGAAGTAAAAGGCTTTTGCAACTGTTGTAGCAGGAAGATGCGGTTCTGGTATAAGTTCTTATTTAGGGCATTTGATACCTGAAGAAGGCTAAAGAAACATTTTGGGATGGAGATGATGTCTGGACTTTATAATGAAGTGGCCCATGTCTAATAACTAGTAATATTGAGATTGAATTTGTGGTGATGTCTCAAAATTCTGCAAACTAAAAGGGACACCTGGACTGTTTGCTCACAGATGTTGGTAATAAGGCTGTGAATTTGACAGTGAAGGTGTTTTGGTACTTTGAGCTTTAATTTAGTGGGTTCATCAGCACTACCATTTGTAGAGTACTTTCACTTTTCCTGATTTCAAACTTGCATTTATTTCTAGCAGCTACTGACAATCATAGTACCTGGAGATTTATGACAGACATACAACTGTATCTACCAGGACAATGTATGGCTTCAGTAATTACTGTGTCTAAGGGCTGCAAGTCACATGGACCCCATTTACTATGAGTAACTGAACTAAATATAAGGGAATTTTTGTGCTGTTGTTCATGTGTGCTTTCTTTCCTCATCTTCTGATCAGCTGTTCTTCTCCCCATTTCCACCACCACATTCCATCCCTTCTAATTTCTCTTCCTCCACGTCAGTGTTTTGCACTGTAGCTTGTCACGTTCAGCCTGGCATAGTTTTTCAGAACTCGTCAGGGGCCTCAACTGTGCTGGAATGGGGCTGTATTCAGAGGTATTCCTTTCATGGATGTCCTTAGCACTGCGGGGATGCAAGTTCCCTCCCTGCCTCCCTGAACACTGCAGTACAAGCGTGACACAGACTCACAAAAACACTATTTCAAAGGCATCTCAGGAGACCCGTTAACCGAAGAAGGGTTAGAGACATGAACTGTTCTGTCACGGGGAATTTCAGTGCATAGGTTCTCCAGGAACTCAAATAAAAATATTGGTAGTTTAAAAAAAGGTAGTTACTAGATCCCATCAGCTGCTGCTATCTCTTTCCTCCTCTTAGCTGCTCTTGTGTTCTACCTCTGTATTACAAGAAGTTAATTACAGGTGAACTGTATGTAAATGATCACAATAATTGGTGGTGATTCATACAGTCTGATTCTTTCATGTATCTTTGTCAAGATTGATAGCAATCCCTTATGCAGCTTTGGTGAAAAAATAGCTGGAGGAAAGTTATGACTGCTAGAAACTTTGTACTGATTTGTGCTGAGTCAGTTGTTTTATTTTTCTCTGTAAAGCAGGTAGATGATGAATTCCACAGAATGGTTCATCAGTGATTTTGGAGTTATCTGGTGCTGTGCAGATCCCTGAGAACAGTCTCTTTCCAGTGGTTCATTTATCAAACTGTGGAAGAACACAGGGCAGCCAGGATCCCACCTCTGATAGCTAGAATTAGTCTCTAATTCAAATTAATCTAGGAATTGAAAATCAACACAGTAACTGATGAAATTATTTTGACAGAAAGCTCTGCAGTGTCAGTGTTTGCATTGGGCACCAGCACTATGTGCCAGGGCTGCCCCTTGCTGATCACTCCAAGCGGCTATGGAATCCACATCAGTACTCGTGGCCATTCCAGGCTCTTCCTAACTTCCAGTGGACCTCTTGACTCTTTCTGATGTTTCTAAAACTTTTATTGAAGCTTTTACTGTTTAAGAATACAACATTTTTAGTCAAATTCAGAAACGTGCATAAAGTTACCTCTGTATTTCAGCTACCAGAATAAACTTAAGATTAAAAAATTAGTGTTCTTAAAACTGTGACCTGATGAGACTGCCGTCTTTTATGCTTAAACAAGAAGGCTGGATTGAAATTTAATAGTCTTATGTTAATATTGCTCTAAAAGGAAGAGGATAGATATAATTCAAAGGATCTTTGTTTTCAGTATTAGTAACTGGACAAGAAAGGGAGGATGCATAAAGATCTTGAGGTGAGAGGTTTGATAGACTTTTCTAGAAGATGCTAGGTAGTTGGGAGCAAAAGCCTCAAACTTAAATTTTAGCACAAGTAACATAAAAGAAGGTATTAATCAGATAAAATGTCATCTACTGAGAAGGTTGTGGCTGAAGAATGCCATACCAGGTGGTCTCCATCAGGTTTGATGTTGAATTTGTTTCTAGCACTAGCAAGGTAAACCTTTGCTCTTCTCGAAGTTATTCCCTGTCAATAGCTGGATTGTTCATGTAACCTTTACATTTTGCTGGTTTTTGAAGGGATCATAAAGGCTGGATTTCAGTTACTGGTCACTGATACGCTATGCTGTCATCAAATAAAACTTGTTCATTGTCTGTACAGTGAAATATCCACGCATTTGTGAAAATTAAATACAGCTCTGAATTGAGGATGGAATAGTGAGCTTTTCTCTGTATACTTCCAGCCCCACAAAACTGCCAGATTAAGATGCCTTATAGATGTCTGCAGAAATCATGCCATCTTGATGGTAAAGCTACTGTGTTTGAACCAGATCAGGTAGGAGAGACTGTTATTTTGAAGTAGGTTGTAGTGCTGGTTTGTCTTGCTGGTGGACAGTAAAATATGCATTGACGTCAGAACTGGCTGATCAGCATTCAGTTCATGAAGTGGGTCAGGTTTGTTTCTAACACACTCATACCTTTCCTTTATCAGTACGTCTCTCCTGAATAGCTCAGTATCTCTCCTTTGCTCATATTACTATTAAAACAAAAGATCCATGTGGCTCTTATGAAGCCAGGCAGATTGAATTCTGTTGGTAATTTTAGAAGAATGGATTAATTATAGCTTTGAAGCTAGTATCCCTTCTAAAGGATTTTTAGTTGTACAAATTAGAGACTACCTCATATTGCTAGATGCACCACAGAAGTTGCAGTGGCTCTGGCAGGGAGCTTCCATTTCTCAAATTGCTAACTGGTCTGAAATCTTAGTCTGTTTCCATTTTTAATGGGAAAACAGATTCCATTTAAATGATGTATGTTCAAAAAATTATACCTTCTAAATTCAAGATTATTCTAAAGGGGGTAATGAGATTGAGAAACAAAATACTGCAAATGTTGAGAGCCAATATTTGCAGATTGCACAAAGACAGTTTATTCAACTGAACACAATGCCGCAAATGATTGGGTTTTTTTAACATGCAGATTCAGGCAAATGTTAAGAACATCACTCCATTATATAATCTCAGTCCTCTGGTAATGAGTCCAATTTCAGTCCTTTTAGAATTCTGTGGCTGGCATATGTTTTTTTGAGGACTGGCACATTTTGCCCTTAAACATCAGTTATGTTCTTAAAATCTGTTTCTCTGGAATAGGAAATCTTAACAGTGTTCTTAGGTTAAAAATTATTACCTTTGATCCAGAATGATTATGGTAGATCAGCAATTGCAAAGTAGAAACAAGGTGGCAGGGGGAAGAGAGAATGAGAGACTAGCGATTGTTTTGTCTTAATTGAATCCTGGCCATTATAACACTCCAAAAAGTGGGACAACTAAACTGACAATGCAATAATTAAAAATTGAGGAAGCCCAATGGACCGAGCATCCAATATCCTATCTAAATCCTGAACTTTTTCTTTGAAATGGTTTTCATGGATGCTATCAATTCTTGAGTTCTTAAGAAATGGTTTAACGTCATTTGAAGATATAAGCGTAGAAAGCATAATGGAAACAAAAAAGGTAACCATAATAATTTACGTACCCTAACAAATAACGCTGATCTCCCTGCATGGGTAATTATTTTGTCCAACAACAGAATATAATTGGATTTCTAAAGATAAGAGCAGATTGCTGAAATATGCAACACTGTTTTTAAGTTCTATGTTACATGAAAAAGTCCAGTATGAATTAGTAGGTATCTGGCTCTTACTGTCCTTTATATTACCAATGCATGCTATTTTTTCAGCAGAAATTCATAACTTGAAGGATATTGGTGTTCCCTGCCCATGAAAAAGGGAAGAAATGAACGTTTTAGAACTGCAGATCAAAGAAGAAGGAACCATTTTCCAGGTTTATAAGACATACTCCTAGATAAGGCACACAGACTCACCAGGAATTCCATACTCTGTCAGATCCATCTAGCGGTGACGGGGAGAGTAAACCAGGCTGGCCATTTTCTGCAGCCTATTCTCCTTGTGCTTGTCCCTACCCCCAAACCCCACCAGCTAGTATTATTGTCTTAGTGCTTATACAGAGTGCATCCTTCACTGTTCCTTTTAGTATCAATTTACAGACCTTTCATTCATGGATTTGCCTGATAAAACTTAATCATCTACGCTGTCACAAGACCATCAGAAGCAAGCAAATTGCTGCTGTTCCACCCAGTGAAGCACTGCCTCGACAGTGTAAGTTCTGTAATTCTATTGCTGAGATGGGGGCAAAGGTAAAAGCCTTGCAAGGATCATGCTATATTCAGTTCTAAGATGTCCTTGCTCTTGAGCTACTTTTGGCAACCATAAATAAAACTATTATGTGTTATGAAATGAAGCATGTAAAGATAATAGTAAAAAAACCAAAAATCCTAATTGTAACGTAAACCTGAAGCTTCTCTTACGTTGATCAGTCATACTTAAGACTCTGTTCTGTCTTTTGCTGTTCAGATTTATTCATGTTTCTTTTTGAAGTGGCTTCCACATGTTCACGTTTACTAAAGAGCTAACTTTAAATCCAGCCTGGATAGGCAAAGAGTTTCACTTTCTTAGGAACTGCGATCTTGTGTATTTCTAAGCGGGTCATGCTTTCTATAGCTATGCTTACAAATATATGTACATGTACTCGTGAATCCGGTACAAAGATTTGAGGGTGGCACCTGATTAGGAGCTGTAGTTCCGAGATAAAGATTGATATTTATCTGCAGTACTAAGAGGATTTTGAAAATCGTGACAAATTCAAGATAAGTGAAGGGAGAGATCAGATTTAATGACACCTACACAGATGGCAGAATGCTTCTGAGAGAAGAAATTGCTTCATCTCTCCTGAAGTATCATCAAGGTTGCCAAGCCAATTATGTGTGAAGAAAAGTCTCCTCAAAGAGAATAAAAAAAATTCACAAGAAAAGTCTAGCTGTGATAGGAAAAAGGCAGATGACATACAGCGATTGTGGGATTTTTTTGGTAGAAGATTTTGTTGTTTTGCCCTCTTATTACAGCTGAAGTTGCAGTTGTTTCAGAACTGGAGGATGATGTAAAAGGAAGGATAGCATGAATGTTATATTCAGTGTTTCCTATGTAGATTTGAAATCTGAGCTGACCTTGGCCGTATGCACCTCCAGAGTATGGTGACATGCCAGGAAGCCATTGTGTAACCGTTCATGCAACTGCTGGGCATTCTGTGTGCTTGCAGAACATGACACTTGTGGATCTTGCGTGTAGTTTGACCTCCAAATAGTCTTTCTGGCATCGTAGCCTTCTTACTCATAGGCAGTGGGGCTCTTCTATGATTACGGACAAGTCCCAAAAGTTCATTGCTGTGAGATTGGGTATCTGATTTTCTGACTTTGAACTAATACAGTGACCTTGGGCTGATGTTGGGGATTCAACGTCTTGAGAGTTCCACCTGTACCAGCTATTTAGAGTAGTGTAAGATATTATCATGTGACAAAGTATGTTAATTATCTGGAATCCACCATTAATATAGGGACATTGGGTTAAAAGGGTAGAATGAAGCTTAAATATTTGTCTGTCTTAAGTTTCCAGTCTGATTGTTGACAACGCAAAAACAGATGAGGGATAGGAGTATCCCATGTCATCACAAAAATGACAGCTCATCATTAGCAGTCAGGACACAGATACATAAATCTCTAAGGAGCTATAGTGATTGTAGATCTGATTTAATCAGTGACTGTTTCCAGCAAACTCAATCATTTATATGTGAACTAGAGTTTATCTTTTAAAAAGCCCTCAAATTTCTAGTCAGATTTTTAAGTAATTGATCTACCAAATACTACTGTGCTGCCTTAGAAGGAGATTCTAAATCAAATCTGTTAAGATAAATCATGAAGTATAATGTTTTTGAAGTTATTTATGCCCCAGAGTCCCTTTACCAAGCAGTTTGCTTAAGTCTGAAGGCTCTGATCATCCTCTTTATTCAGTAGATTCTCATGAATTTTTTCTTCCAAACTGAAGCCATGGGCTGCACCTCCTTATTTATCACTAGGATCATTTTAGCAGATTTGATGTCAGATAAGTCCTGTAGTTCTAGTCTTGAAGGGAGGATGACAAGGCTATCTAATGACCAAATCAGCTTTCCTAGAACAGATTTACTCATTCAGAACAAAAGCATTTTGGGGAGAAAGGGGAAAAGGTAAAACTGGAAGGATCTAAGAGATACACCTATTTCTGCTTTGTGTGAATGCAAAAAAAGGTTATGGTTAGTTTGAGATTACAAGTAAAAAGGATTAATTCTACAACTGTGGGTGACACTGAAGAGTTGCATGGATTGAATTACTGTAAGCAGATCTTATTCATGGAGTGCTAAGGACCTGAATCTTTGCAGAATTATTGTTGTAGAGGAATTGACATGCCAAGTTTCTACGGTCTTTAACATGTTGCTATTATTATTAGCCCTTTATAATGACTTTGCAAATCCCATCTCAACAGGTGTTTTGAACTGTCCAGAAAAGAGCAGTAATATTCTATTCCATACTCTCTCTGCTGCATATTGGAAGTGGGTGTCCTAAAATTACTCCTATGCTTAGGTTTTATCTGCATACAAGGGTTCCTGCAGCAAATGGTGCAGTTACTGTTTGTGCAATTGTCAGCTGTCTCTGGAACTATGTCCTGTGTAGCTGCACTGAGGCACTTTGGGATCACTTCCAGGACAGATAAAGAATGGATACTTTTTTTTCCTGCAAGAATTACGAGAATGGCTTGGGAGTTACTGGCACCAGAGAGATTTAGCTCTTGTCATTGCAGCAGTTACTGGACTTTACCTGGAGTGTACAAGGAGCCAGAGCAGTTACCTGCTCATTTGTCTGAGTTTTCAGGGTACCTGCAGATTCAAATTGGAGGTTTTTCTGGGTGGATAATTGCAGGGTTAGTGCAACCTAGGAAAAGTTTTTGACAACCCAGTATGGAATTATCTGTAATAGGCTCAGCCCCTGGCCTAGTATTTTTAAGGGGTCTAGACAAATAAAGAGCAGTCTTTTGGTGGCTCTAGGTTAGACCTAGAAGCTTCAGGTGTGTGGTCAGGTAGTTGAAAGTAGATGCAGCCCATTTTCCTATGTTTTCAACACGACCTTGTTGCTGTTGCTAATTAAGCCAGTATCTTTATCATCCAATCATGGACTAGCCTGATAGGAGTAACCTGCTTATTTTTAGACTTGGTCTTTTATGATAGCAAATTCAGAAATCTCTGTAATAAGATTTCACAGAATGACTAGTTTATTTAAAAGAAAAGGCAATTTCTGATCAGTTGTTGAGACAGGGATTGAAGTATGTACAGAATATTGGACTGTATAGTTACAACTGAGGGAAAACCAGGTAAGACCAATGCTTACAAAAGGAAATGAGACTTGGCGCTTCTCCTTATACCCTGATGTATTTGGGTCACTGGACTGAGATGTGCCCAGAATATGTGATGTACATTAAAAGTGACAGAAAGTTTACAGCAGAATTACAGCATCGAATTTCAGGCTGTGGAAATGTTGAAGCAAAAGTTTTCAGCAGAGAGTGACTGGTTTCTATTTGTTGTTTCAAGAATGACCAGGCACTTAGGCTTCGCCCTGGCCTGGATCAGTCACTGATTTGTTACTTGTATTTGGGCTAGTCTGTTAAATTCTCTGTTCCAGTGTCCTCACCTGTAAAAGTGGTATGCTGTTTCACACCCTAAAACCCCTCATAAGAGAGACAAATTCCATAATCAATACCTTGAAATACCTAAATACAAAGAGCTGCTTTATGTATGTTGCAAAATGTTTCTAAAGATGCATTTTTTGTGGAAGAACACCGCTGAGAACTGGTCTAATTGAGGTTAGACATTTAGATTGCTCTGTCTAGCTGTTCCTTCAAGATTACCACAAGTGATCTTTAGAAAAAAGGATAAAATGAGGACAGAATGACATTGATTTGTGTGTGTGTAACTGTGGCTGACCTACAGTTACCAGTTACATACCTGAATCAAATGGACCAGCAACACAAGGTATGTAAAAAAGGCCAGTTTGTATTATGAATGTCCTCCAGTAATTGCTGCTAAATGGAATAGTGACTGGTTTTATTACCTTACAGTGCATGTTACCCACTGTAGAGATTTCCATACTGAGAGCTGGATAGTTGCATAGTCTTGATTCTATATTATTACTAATTAGCGCATTTCATTAAAGACAACTGAAAATATCTGCTTTTATTAGTGGTACTGTTTAATACAATGGAGAGTCAACAGCATGGTGCAGTAAGGAAGCAGGGATAAGGAAGGTGTTAAAGAGACAGTCTTTGTAATAAGAATTAACCAGTGGTACACAAAGACTTGAAATCTCTTTCTTAAGTCTTGTAGGTTTCTTGCTGAAATCTTTAGTGACCTTGTAGTTAAAAGAATTAATGAAATCAGCCAAAAGGCCTACGAGATCATGCTGTTTGTGTGTATGTTTCTCAGATAACTTTTGAACCTGTAGCTTGCTCGTAACCAAATTTGACAGAGCAGGAACCTCAAAAGGCAAAAACATTCCTGCAGGTTCCTGTATAGATGTTAAAGGAGTGGGTGGTATGTCTTAACCTGTGGAAACAGTTGCAGAAGGAGCTACAGAAATGATCAGAGGGATAGAACATGCCTCCTATGAGGACAGGCTGAGAGACTTGGGGTTGTTCAGCCTGGAGAAGAGAAAGCTGCAGAGAGACCTTATTGTGGCCTTTCAGTACTTAAAGGGGGCTTCTAAGAAAGATGGGGACAAACGTTTTAGTAGGGCCTATTACAACAGGACAAGGGGGAGTGGTTTTAAACTAAAAGAGGGTAGATTTAGACTAGATAAAAGGAAGAAGGTTTTTTGCAATGAAAGTGTTGAAATGCTGGAACAGGTTGCCCAGAGAGGTGGTAGATGCCCCATCCCTGGAAATACTCAAGGCCAGGTTGGACAGGGCTCTGAGCAACCTGATCTAGTTGAAGACCTCCCTGCTTATTGCAGGGGGGGGTTGGACTAGATGACCTTTAAAGGTCCCTTTCAACCCAAACTATTCTATACTTATTACATGCTAAGGAAAATCTTGGAAGACAGAAGGAAAAAAATGCTCTAAAAGCCTTTTCAGTTCTGGTGTTTCCAAAACTGCTTCTTCCACCTATGTTTATTTTTGATGTATGTTGCAGGAAGAGTTCTGTTAAAAGAACTGCTGGAGCTCTCCTGTCCTGTTAGGAAAGCAACCAAATACCTTTACTGTTAAGCTCGGTGTAAGTAGTCTGATTCAATTTCCATACCGCTTCTCTAAAACAACTCCAGGTTAACTTTATCTAAGCCTGGTAAGTTTTTGTTTAATATCTCTGTATTGCTTTGATTCTGAGGGTTCTCTTGTGGTTTTATAGCTCATTATGTATGATGAGAGAGCCAGGCTCTTTCTTCTGAGTAACACAACCTGTACAAATAGAAGTAAATGGAGTGGTACCAGCAGTGCCTGTACTGTGTCTGCTAACCACAGTGTTTATCAGTTTTGCTATCTACTGATCAGTGCCACATTGTATTAATATACCTCTGAGGCATTTGGTGCTCTATAGTACTAAATCAACAGCCTGATTACTGTTTATCAACACTGTTGACTTTCACAGGATTCCTTGAGTCACACCAGCATGCAGTATTACTCTGCAGGAGCCTGGTTAGCTACAAGGGTAAAAGCATTATCACCTTAAGAAAAGAAACACCTTCTGTAACCTTCTACTGCATAGTTTACTCCAGTGTGGAAAAAGTGGCAGGGAGCAGTTAAATCATTGTTCACACAGTAGATCAGTGACGAACGTAAACAATGTTGCAGTGCTTGACAGTCTTTGCATGTCACTTGCCAATGCTCCATTCTGTATTTCCTTCAGAGGTACAGCTGACCAGTTAGTGAATTGAAGCCAGTTTACCTGAAAGCCATAAATCCAAAGAATATTTGGATCTCTCTCCTTGAGAACTTCTTCTTTGCTTTAGTATTAACAGCATTTGTTGTCACAGAGAACATATAGGGTGGCCTGTAAGACAAGTGGAATAGAGAACTAAGCAGTACAGAGCAGTAATGCTGGGAGCAACAGGGAGAAATGTTAGCTTCATTGAATTCCATGAAAAAACTCCACTAGACTTCAGTGGAGCATGTATTTTGATTCATGGTATGAACAGGTGTATCCAAACACTGTGCTCTAATGGCTTTTATTAAAAGCCTGATGAATAAAGAGCCTTGTATATTAATACAAGTGTCATGGAAGGAGTGTATTCTGAATAGGTATCTGAGTGGATGTAGGAAGGACTACTAGAATCCTGGCAGGAAGAGTAAAGAATGCTAAAGCAAATGGTTTATGAACTAAGCAAAGGGAGTGAGAGTGATGGCAGGATATAAAAGGAACTGGAGGATCTGGGCTGTGAAGAGCTACAAAGACACTGGGAAGAGTGGAGTGGAAGGCAAGAGAGCTACAGATTGAAGCACCAGGGAGTGGTAGCAGCCACCTGAAATTCTGCATTTTTAAAATAATCAGTTTCAGTTCAGTTACTAAGCCAGCTTCCTCAATATTAATGTTGGTTGCTGTATTGTTCTAGTAAAAAAAAAAAGGGGGGGCAACCTAGGAGAGCAGCAACAGGGGAAGCTAAAAAAAAAAATTGTATCAGACTCTATCTGACTTTATGTCTCTATGCAAAAGTGGCTGTCATTTTGCTTTTCACTACTAGATTATTACAACTGGTGACTAATACTGAAGTCCCATGGGACCCACGTCCCATGGGTCCCGTATTAAGTCATAAGAAGAAACATTTAAAAGAATTGCTTACTTGTGGAATGGTAGATTTCAGTCGTAGATTGTAAAGGGCTGTAGACAATCCCAGTAGCAGAGTTTCCTTCCTAGGAAAAGGTTTTGTGTTTTCCCATGCTTGTTGCTTTTGGCAGAGTTCCTTCCCATCTCCAAAGTTGATGCTTTTGTTGTCAAAATTCGTTGTGTATCCAAGGCTAGAGAGCACCTAAAGAAAACTCACAAAATCTCAGATATCTCTTGGCAAGTAAATAAGCTCATATATATGCATGATTTTCTGTTTGTTGAATTTTAGTGGTAGCTGTTTATAAATTTGGATTTAGCAAACTGGTAGAAGTTTACTCAAAACTCCTACAGGTTGTGAAGTTTTGCAGAGTGTTTTAATAACTATGTAGTTGTCATGAAAATAGCAGTATAGGACAGTCAGCATCCCAATAAATTTTTTTCAGTGGGAGTACTGATAAAAGGATTTGTGATAGAGCCCTTCATAAATGAAAGTGAGCTTTCAAGCTTAGTCCATGCATACAGTTATTCTTTGTCATGCAACTGGAGTTTGGAGTGACTTTCCCCTTAATTTCTCAACAGATTTTGGATTTGGAAATTTCTATAAGAGTGGTGAGCCTCTGACGACATGGTGTGGAAGCCCACCATATGCAGCCCCAGAAGTCTTTGAAGGACAGCAATACGAGGGACCCCAGCTGGATATCTGGGTATCATTATTCTTTTTTTTAACTGAATTCAAGTCAACTTTTAGGAAGCTGTAACAGAGGAATTGTCTTTGATTTTTCTTAAGCTGCAGACAAGCTGTTCCTCTTCAGCTTTATTTCTTGAGTGTCATAAAATACCTCTTAAGATTGAATGGAATTGAAGTTACTTATCTGGCTATTAAATATACACTGTAGGTGTATGTTTAGCCCACTAGAGGAAAAACTGTAGCTCCTCCAAAAGCTCTTCTGACTGAATGCATGAACTTTGTGTTTGTCAGTGCATTTAGTCTCTTGTGTGTTAAGTGGGAATTGAACTTGTAAGGCTGTAAGCTCTTGATGAGGTTAAAAGGGATTCTGAGCCACTGAAACATAGAGATGATGACTGCTTTGCTCTTTGAGCTGGAAACAAGCACATTTGTGCCACAAATGTGGCATGTTTTTCAATCGGTGTGTCTCCATGTGTACTAACTACTCCAATGGAAGAGGATAGAGAGCGCAACCCACACTCGTGCAATGGAAAAGGGACAAAACAAACTGAAGAAGTTCTGTGCACCCTTCATGCGTGGTCAGAGACTGCTTTTCATTCCTAATTTAGTTTTGTTTGGGGTCTTTTTGTTTGGTTGGTTTTTAATTTTAATATTCTGGTACTAACAATGATGAATTCAAACCCTAAAGCAACCAGA
Source organism: Astur gentilis (assembly GCF_929443795.1). Classification (NCBI taxonomy): domain Eukaryota; kingdom Metazoa; phylum Chordata; class Aves; order Accipitriformes; family Accipitridae; genus Astur; species Astur gentilis. The sequence continues at coordinate 6,091,795 of NC_064884.1, forward strand.
GACTGTACGATTTGGCACTCTGTGCTCTGGAATCAGGCCTGCAGTGATAACATTGCACATAGTGTAACAACACAGGCACTGACAATTTGGTCAGAGCCTGTCATGTGACCAGGGCAGTTCATGGAAAGTCACCTTTCAGCTGCTAATCTAATTTAAATTAAGCTAATTGCATTAACAAATAAAAACTGTGGTTTAGATACATATATTTGTGTGTATGCATGTGTATCTGCATATACATACACATATATATGTAGCTAGATAGATATTTTTTTTTTTTTAAAAAGGCTACTGCTTTTCTGAACCTTTAGTAACTGGTAAATAAGACATACAGTAGACCTCAGCTGTGCTTACTGTTTCAAGTAGCACAGGCACTGTTGAATGTCAGAAGTGAATCTCTGAACTTTGGTAAATATTCTTTAAATATTTAAGATCCTAGATCATTAAAAGAATCTGCCTGCCCACAGAGAAGTGCACATGTGTTTATATTTAAGATAAAATCATCATCTTCACTTATCTTCCGAGATGAGTTAAGGATTCTGTGTCTTATTGCAACATCCAATCATGGAATAGGTCTGCTGAAAGTGCTAAGCTTGCAGGAGGAATGCAACAATGCACAGTTCAGTTTTTGGCAGGTTAAGGAATGAAGAAAGTGACTTTTAAAAATATATATTAAATTTCAAAATCTCTGTGTATTTACAAAGTTTTAAGGTGACTGTTGAATGCCTGCTTTTTCCCCTTGAGAAATCCAGTGCTGTGGCTATCTATGCCAGCTGATTGGCATGAGGGTCTGGTGTGGTTATTTCATCTAGTGTGGTGCTGTATTTTTTTGGCGTATACTGCAAGACTATTTCCACTTGCAGTGCCAATTAACTTGCATACTTTTGAAAATGAGTCTGGCAGCTAGAGGACAGCTCTTGCCCAGATTGTCTCCTCTTGCTCATATTAAATAATCCCTCATGCTCAGCACTTCACACAGCTGTGCAGAATTATTAGCTGGTGTTCCTCTGAAGCTGACTGTTCATGAAGTTACCAGTGTGCCTCTTAACCAGGCTTTTGCAAACTGGTAAATGTAAAAGGTTACAATTTCTTATTTTGAGCGGCTGCTGTCTGAGGTTTGTTTTTGTTTGAACAACATTGAGATTAATAAAAAGTATCTTTAATTCTCACCTGAAGTTGGGACTCGCTTTTCAGGTATCATTCAGTCATCTGTGTGGAGCTTCCTGCTAGCAGCCAGAGTCTCTAACCCATTACACTTCAGTTTACCTGCTTATCAGCACAAGGTACTGCAAGCCTAGCCATTTTGGGTTAGCGGAGTGTTCTTAATGTTTAGGGATCTTCAGAAATCTAACTCCTTTTTGTATAAATTTCCTGTTTCTGTTTTCTAATTTTAATTTTTTCTGTGACAGGATTTGGCTAGCCAACCTCAGAGACTTTGCTTGTAGCTTGAAAAATGAAATTAATATTATCTTTCTTACAGAGCATGGGTGTAGTTCTTTATGTTTTGGTCTGCGGAGCATTACCTTTTGATGGACCAACACTCCCCATACTGAGGCAACGAGTTCTTGAAGGAAGGTTCAGGATCCCTTATTTTATGTCAGAAGGTAATAATGTGTCCTCTTATGCTCTTGGTGTGGTAAACCTTGAGTAAATTCTAGAATAATCTCTGTTGCAATACAGCAAAGGGTGGTGCACCTGCACACTAGATTATGGTATGGCAGACTTCATTTTGCACTGAAACATAAATAAGCCTAGGTGAGCTGTATGTCTTTGCAGTTAGGCTGCTGCTAGTAGAACCAACCCATTTTTCTCTGTGCAATGCATGAAGATTGCAGTGTGGCTGTGCCCATAGGCAGGGAGAGAGTTGAAATGGAAGCTGAAGGATCTCTCATCCTACTGTGAACAGAAATATGGGGATGCAGGGGGAGAGGCACATTTGTGTAGCAATTGGCTTTCTTCCTGCAAGGCCATATACATTTTAATGTGGAAAGAAAATAAGCTGAGAGCAATATCACTGTGAAACCTAAGTTGTGGATTGGGTGTTTCCTGGTTTTTGACAGTGTCTGCTAACAAAAGCAAAACAGCGCACTACCAGTTCACATGCGATGTTCTCATCATCATGTATCTGGCACTCCCACATGTGGCTGTGAGATCTTTCCCTCACTTAATTGCCCCATCTGTTGGGCTTCACTCTCCCTCATGCCTGTTCAGACAAGAACAAGTGGGGCCATTTTTACACAGGGTTTGATGGTGTCCTTCAGCTTAACCTATATTAAAGGGTCTCTAGACCTCGTAGAGTAATCTCTACCAGATTACTTCAGAACCTTTCTGAATCAAATCCTCTTCCGATACACTAGTTTCTGTGCTCTTTTTTTTAATGGGAATTAAAAATACGTTTTTCAGTCCTGTTGTTAAGGGTTCTGTGGTGTAAAACATTCTGGTCTTCCCCTTTTTCTTTCTAGTGCCAGGTACTCCTGTGCACCACCTCTGAAAATAGCCACTACAGTGTAGCTATAGTGCACTCGATTGCTTTTAGCAATGCCATTATGGCACTACGGCAACCCCTCAGCTTCCTGGGCACATTTTGCAGCTGGCACTGAACTGTATTATGTTTCTGTCACTTAGCTGACATGCGTATGCAAGCTAGATCCAGGTACCTTTGTGTGAGTTGCGATCATTGCTGTGACTGCAGTATAGATCAGCTGTTTCACAGGCTGTTTGCTGCTTCCCTTGCTGATCACATGGTGATGCAGGGAGTGGGGAAGGGTGTGCCTCTTATCTTTCTTGTTTTCACAGTTTTGCTAAATAGGAATAAATAGCCAGAAATCTCTCACTAAACTATTTGTCATAACTACCTGAATGGACTGACTTATAACAACTGTACTGTAGCCAGATCATGGTCAGCTAGAAATGCATGGCAGACTGATAAGCTCCCTTGAAGGAACTTACAATGACTTCCTGTCACATACAAACTGCACATTTGTCTCTTGTGCCCTCATCTTCCAAAAACCAACTGAGATCTGAAGAAAAATAATGGTTTTAGTGCTGTGCAGCATGTAGTAGTCAGAAAGCAGCAATGGTTTTGTGTGTTCAGAATTATTCTGGCACCTAAGACAACGGATTGTGCTTTGATCCTGGAATTAAAACAGATAAACCTGCAGACCCACTAGCTACTATTCACAGGCACAGAGATGTTATTTTACCTTTGTTTTTGAGACCACTAGGGTGGAAATAGGAAATAAAAAAAATATCCAGACACTATCCCTTGTTTTGCCAATCCTTTGTTTTACGAGCCTGGACAAGCTATTTCAAACTGTGCTGGAGAAGGATGCTAATTACTCCCCACCACACTTAGCAGAGGTTGTTTGAAGCTTTATCAGTTAATATTAGCACTATACTTAGAACAGCACAAGCAGCTTCAAAGAGGTACTAAATATTACTGTTACCCTCATGTGGGAGCTGTGTAGAAAGAATGGCACTGTTAGCCATACCATGCATTCAGAGAAGTTGGGGTTTTGTCCATCTTAATGTGACTTTTAATCTTGTTTTGAGAGATTTTTTTTTTAGCCTTCAGGAAATGTATTTAGCACAGAAGTTAGGTAGAAGTAAGGCAGTTTCCTGTTGTCATGCTCTGTATTGGTAGGTCTTGGGTGAAGATATGCAAGTACCACTTAACTGTTTGGTAACTTTTTTTTTCCCAACAGAGTGTGAACACCTAATTAGAAGAATGTTGGTCCTAGACCCATCCAAACGGTTAACTATTGCTCAGATTAAGGAGCACAAGTGGATGCTTATAGAAGTTCCTGCACAGAGACCTATTCTTTATCCACCAGGAGAGGAGAATGAACCTTCCATTGGAGAGTATAATGAGCAGGTCTTACGGCTAATGCACAGCCTTGGAATAGACCAACAGAAAACTATTGAGGTAAAATAGACTCAAACAGGTATTTGTCCCTATGGGGAAGGTCTCCTGTTCTGTATTTATGACTAGAATTTATTACCCGAGTTGCTTGCAACATTCTTTATTTCAGCAGTGGTGCAGAAGGGTAAGAAAAAAACCCACCAGTGGTATATTTTACCTGGTCAGACCCTAGCAAGGGCAAACATTTTAAACATGCTGTACTGCTGCCTCCCTGTCCTACTGATGTCTCAGTCCATGCTAGCAAACTGATCAGGAAAAGGAGAGACATCCCTCCAGAAAGTTTCCTAAAGATCTTCCCTAGCAGAGAGAAGGTGTCTGTGTTATGCAAACTGCAGGCAAAACATTGTGCAGTAGGCCCACAGACAACTTCACCTGTGTGCCAGCCACACCACATTTCAGTCCAAGGCATCCTTTGCCCATAGAGGAAAACATGTCAATGAAAAGGCAGCACCATGAGAGAAAGGATACTCCTCTGTGTCAGGAATCCAAATTAGAACCCATGAAAAAGAATGTATTCTGGTCACGGAGTATTCCAGGAGTAGGTAGTGTTCTTCCAGTGTATTAACTATTTACTTTAATTTAAACAAGCACACATTTAAAGCAATTGCAACATGAATTTTTTTAAGCTAGGGGATGCAGAGAAATATAGTATGCACTATGTAAAAAATGGTGGCCCAATAGGGCTGCCTGTTGGAATGGTGATACTTGCTGCTGTTTACAGTTGGTCATTTCTAGAGATTTGTTTGTTAGCTAAATTGATTCTTAAGCAAAGTAGTAAAATAAAGGAGCCATATTAGGTTTCACATTGTTAGATTTCCTGGGTTGGGTTGTATAAATCATTACTTGTCAAATGGAGAAGAGGGGAAATCCAAACTGAAAGTAAATTCATTTTGAACTTCTAAGAGGGTAAAAAATGAAATTCAAATAGGAATGTATAAGCAGTAAGCTGTTGAATGTCTCTTCCAATCCCAAATCATGCTTCTTACCAAACATAAATGCCAAGACTCTCCATGGAGTTAACACAATCATTTCCTTTAGAATGATTGATACTTTAAACCATTGTGGTTTGGCGGTTTGACTACTTTCTACTAGAAGAGGCTAGTTTCTCTACTTTGCGGAGGCTCAGTCCCCCATTGCTTCTAGTCACTTGGAATGGCCAACATATTCAAGAGGTCCTAGAGCTCAGCCGTTTCTCCAGGTTCAAATTTTTGAGGGTTCAGAGTAGCACCTGAATGTTAGCTACAAGTACTCTTGCAACCCAGAACATAGCAAGCTCACCAGTGAACTAAGACTGATGCTTTTCTTTGCCTGGCATTCTGGTTTGAAACTTTCTCAATTCAGAACATTTGCCTACAACACAGCCTCTTAAATATTGCGCCCCCGCCCCTGCAATTCTTCCTTCCTGGTCTTGTAGAATATAAAAGATAACGTATATCTGGCTGCACCCACACTTCTGTGCATCTCTTTTTCAGTCTCTGCAGAACAAGAGTTATAACCACTTTGCTGCTATCTATTACTTGTTAGTGGAAAGACTCAAATCACATCGGAGTAGCTTCCCTGTGGAACAGAGACTTGATGCTCGTCAGCGTCGGCCAAGCACCATCGCTGAGCAGACAGTAGCCAAGGTAAGGTGTCATTCCTAGCAGAGGTGGGCTTAAGACTGTGCAAGACATTCTTCTCTTTCAAAATGGTGTTTCTACATAGATTCACTTAGAATCCATTGCTGTTTTCCAATTTCTATAGTATATAGACTTGCTGTATCATTTTGGAAAGACATTTTTGGATTTGCCTCCTGTCAGAACTGTATGATGAAAATCAGTTGTCTGGCATGCCTCCTTCCTCCCCCCCACCCCCCCCAAAAAAAAAAAAAAAGTTTGGAGGGGACTGGATAAGATTTAAATGAGAAAGGGAAGTTGACTGCATTCTGAAGCCCAAAATGCAAACAATGGTTTTGGCATTAATGGGTATCTGCATGGTTTAACCTTAACTCCCAGTTTATTTCCCACTTAAAGGGAAAGTACTATGCTTGTGCTTCTAATTGGAACACTTTCATTTTTGAGAATTTCAAATCTTTTGCTGGGAAGTCATGGGTTAAAAAGAGAAATACCATTTCTGGAGACTCTGCAACACTTGGAGTATCTTTAGTGTGATTGACAAATGAGCTGTTGAATTTATGAAGAGCTATGCTAGCATGGGGGCTAAAAGCATGCAGGCTTTACATTGTGTTATAAACATAGTCACTCTAAAGGGACCTGTTGAAAATAAAATTACTTTCTCCCCTGCTGTTCTCTAGATAGGTTTTTCTGTCTCCCATGAAATGAAGCATGGCAAAGAATAGTAAAGAGGTACCCAAAAGAAAATACTAGGATCAACCTATCAGGTTAAGATGCCAATTCATTGTGATATCTTAAGTACCCAATAAAAATATCATTGTCATGAGATTCTTAATGGCTCAAGACTCAGAGATTTGTTCCTAAATAATGTCATTTCTTTTAAGATTTGCATCACTTTTTCCTCCTGTGACCCAGCAGGAGTCCAATTTCATGGGAGACTTTGCAGCACAGACATAAAACCTCTATGTGCATAGAGCCAATGTGATGACTGACTAACTGATTTAAGTCTTAAGGATGTCACGTGTATTTTATCAAGAGCAATTCTGGGTGCTCCTTACATCTGGTGTCAGCCCTTCCATTGCAGAAGGCTGTCCACTTAGTATCCTCTCTAATTATACTGACTGATTCAGCACAGGCTGTAAGGCTATTCAGTCTGCTTCTTTCCTAGTAATTTTCTTCAGAAAGAAAGGTCATGTACAGTTTATCGTGTCTTATTCCAGTAATTCTCAGCTTTTTTTACATGCTCTTTTGTTTCATTAAGATACACAGACATTGTACAGCTTTTGATTTCTATTAATGCATAACTGGAAACATGAAAGACTTGGCCTAAGATGACTCAAATTTATTGTAGTCTCAAGTAAATATTCTCTCAAGTTCACAGCCTCCTAGATACTGTATTGCTGCTGTATAGAACAAGTGCCCAGACTCTACTTCTAGGAGGAATCACAACTATGCTGCTCCTTTTTTGCTGGATCAAATTTGATTTTGGATTCTGTTGAAATGAAAGTCAAATAGTTTCAGCTATGAAAACATAGGTCCAGGAACAATATGGCTGACAAAGATTAAAATCAGCTCTTTTCTTCGATAGTAGTTCTAATGATAGAAAGACACAGGATTCAAAAGCAGATTATTAATTATAAGATGTACTAAAAGCAGGTGGAGACAGATGAACAAGGAAGAAGAAAAAAAAACTCCTAGAAGGTAGTTCCTTATTGTACTAAATTCTTGTACTTCATAGCCGCATTAGCACTTTTTCCTCAGGACTGCAAGCAATCTTGCAGTTATCCTGAGTAACAAGATAATTTGTTTTCACACACGGTGGCACCACAGGCTCCTGTATAAGGCTGCTTGTTTCCTTTTGGACAGGCAAGTTGTATGGATACTGCACTTCAGGAAATGAAGGTTAAGAAATAGTGAAAACCACTGTTTTCCTAATTGTGCCATGCTTGCCTTCCCTGAGGCACACCTCTCCCTTCAACAGTGCTCTCTCTGAAATACCTTCTTTTAGATCCAGCCTGCTCTATTCTTTCTCATGCTTTTTTTCTACAGGAATCAGTGCATGTTAGAAAAAGCACTGAAACTAGCCCTATGCCTCATGGTAATATTATTAAGGGGTTTTGTACTGAATATAAAAAGGAATTCTAGCATGTCAGAAGTTGGAGGGCACCAAAGGGTACCAAATGCTGTCTTTACTACTCGTAAGTGCTCAGCTTCCCTAAGCAGCTGGCTTAATGATGTTTGGGGTTTGGTATGTGTTTGTGTGGTTTGGGGGGTGTGTGTGTGTACTTTTTTTAAAGTCTAAAGACTAAGAATGTAATTCATCAAGAATGAGGAAATAAATCTTATACTTCTGCTGCTTCAGAAATGGACTAGATATTGTTTATTTTTAATTCATGACTGTGTGTTGTTTTCTACCTAAAATTGTTCTGGTTTTGGAGTTCTTAAAATCTTTTTTAGGCACAAGCTGTGGTACCCTCAGTTAACTTGCATTCACAAAATGCAAGGTTGTTGCAGTCTCCAGGTCTTCCCTCAGCTTCAGGAGCAGAAGCCTTTTCATTCCCTCCATCTAACTGCCAGGGAGAGACAGCATTTATGGAGGAAGAAAGAGTTGAGACACCAAAGGTACAAGTTAAAATCACCCTAGTGTTTTGTCAAAAATCATTAAGACTAAAAAATATTGTTGCCTTTTAAATGACTGCCTATGAAAAGCACAGCTAGTGATAGTAGCTGTAGATCTTCAATAGTTAATTGAAGACCAGTTCCTTCTGACAGGGTAGAGTTCATCATCCTAGCACAAAGCACTGTGGAGTCAGGACCAGAGCATTTGCTAATCCAAACTAATGTCACTTCATTGACCTTAATATGCCTCCTATGCTTTGACACTTGCAGGCAGCTGAGCTGGAGAATCCTGCTGCTTCTCTCTGCTTTCAGTAGCCTTTTTGTCAAAGAACCAATGTTCTCAGCATGCTTCCAGGCACTTACTCTTAAGCATATGCTGTCCCCGAAACTCCAGTCTCCAACAAGTTCTCATTCCTGGGTAACCTCTCAGGATAGACAGAATGTCAAATACAAAGACCTTTAGTATCTGAACACTTGACTTGTGCATTTCTTGTACTAGCTGGACAAAACACATTGTGCCTGTTTACCTAAATTTAAGTATTCTCTGAGTGTCGGAGTTCTAGGTATTCCAGATTCTTTCTACTTCTTCCTTGCATATAACTTCAAACAGCTGTGTCTTTTTGATCACTAATCTGCCTCTTGTGTTACTTGCTTACATTCCAATCTTACCACACTGTCATTTGTAAAAGAAAAATCAACCTACAACAGTGGTTGGTTTTTTCTTCTTCTCAAATGTATTTTTAAGAGCCCTGATGAAGACTCCTCATATATAGCTTCAAATATAAGGGGTTCATTGCTGAGTATCTACAGTAACCTAACTCAGCTACTCATCCAAAAATTCAGACAAATGAGAACAGGAAGGTATAATGGAAACTTAAACATAAGCTTCCATTGCCAGCTAAAGCAATTAAAATACCATGCACCCAAAATTCTGTATCTCTGCCAATTTCATAAGCTAGCCAAAAGAGTTACATTTTTGTTAATTTTTTGTTGAATAGTAAATACCCAGAAGGACCTTCTGACTGTCAAAAACTATTAGAACTGCAGCGTCTCAGGTTGTAGCAGTTCTCAGCTAGGCCATTTCTGTAACTAGGAACGCCTGTAAAATCTTCACTGGAGACCATATAAAATCACAGGTCCATCCAGTAGGTTTTGTTTCCTGTAATCAGACTGGAAGACTTTGTGTAGGCTTTCCCCACCTCCACAGTTAACAGACTTAACTGAACTCAACTAATAGGATGTGACGGCTCCACAGCCTTACAAATGTATGGTTACAGCTTAAGTGTCTTAAGGGATCTACAGTCTGATCCATTTTGCCATTCAGCTTTGAGGTCTGTGACAATACTCTGCAGGGTAGCAAAGAATAAGTGAAATACATGTGAGTTAGCAGTTAGAGCTTTTGTGAGGAAGGGGAAATAGCTTAAAAGAATTACATTTATGAAGTATATTATGATTGTCATGAAACTTCTGTTGTTCTCTCTCATATCACATCACATTGTAACTTTAATTCCAGCATATTGTATTTTGTCTGGTGCCAGCTAGGGCTTTGACTTCATGCTTGCCATTTTGAAGCTTTTATTGCTCACTTACTGGTTAGTTACCAACACTAAGAATGTGGCCCTGGATCCTCATCGCTGTTTTAAGTAACTCCTTGTGTGGTCTCTTACAGCTGGAAAGCAAAAGGCAGTTCAAAGACATTTGGAAATTAAAATAAACTTTATTTTGCATCCCCCTTTGCTTTTATAGATGCTGTTTGGACAGAGTAGACCAACAAATGGTGACAACAGTGAGGCGTCAAATCACAATTGACTTGGGAATATTCAGTGTCTTAAGTATTATAGAACATGTCTGCTAAAGACTTCCAAGCTCTGATCCATGTGCCGTGGTAAACTGTAGAGAGCCAATTGCCCACATGGTATTGGTTCTTTTTTTCCTTTCCAGCAGTTCACTAAATAGTATTTCCAGTGCTTTTGCTGCCAGATCAGTAGAAGGCATTTGAATAGGAAAGTCACAAATGGAAAATAAGGTGTGCAAGAAATTAAGCCTAAATATATAATCCATTAAATTAGAGGCAGCAGATACAGGATTTTCCTGTACAGGCATCATCATTTTACTGATGCTCAAAATATAGCTATTTCTTGATACTGCTTTAAATATTTTCCTAGAATACTACCATATAGTCTGCTTGCAAGACCATTTGTTAACAGCTATTGTTAATGCAGTGAAACTTCTTTCCAAACACACTTGGTTTTGAAATACTGAAGAACTTGGAAGAAAATTCAGGAATGGTTCAGTCAACAGTTTATATAAAATCACCTGTAACAGTGCCAGGTTTTATGCTAAATGAATGCATTGTTTCATCCATACTTTACGCAACCTGATCCTACCAAAATGGTAGGAGTGGCTTGTGCAACAGGACACTAATTAGACCTTCAAAAGTATTCCAGAACAGAATACCCACCCCAAAATTGCATGACATGCAGGCCATGGTCCTCAAAACACAAGCAGTTGCATATGGCAAAGAATTAGTTAAGGTACAGAAGGATTCAGGACAAACTGATTCAGAGAATAAAAACAGAATTAAAATCCTAGGAGTATTTTAGGTTGGAAAGGTACCTCTAAAGGCCCTCTAGTCCAACCTCCTGCTAAAAGCAGGTCTAACATGAAAGCTAGATGAGGTTGCTCAGAGCTTTATCAAGTTGAGCGAACCCAAGGAGGGGGATTCCACAGCCTTTCTAGGCAAGCTTTGTTTGCAGAGGAGCACCATGAATCAAATGGACTTTTGCTGGAAAGGGTGTATTAATGTATTATTCTTGAACATGTCTCTTCAAGAATGCTGCAGAATTAAATACAAGACTATTTTTTCTTAGAGCTTATCTGAGCATGATAAATGAGCACAATAGGTATAGTAAGGGGAAACAACATTCCAGAAGTATCCTATTTTTGTGACTAAGCTGGCAAAGGTTTTTAATAACTCTTAGAAGAAAAAAAAAAAAAGCAGCCCTGGAGAACATACTACTGTGGATATAAGAATATATTTAGGGAGCTGAGTACTAAGAGAATGTTAGTGGTGGTCTAACCTGGAGGGATTTGCTTGTCACATGCAATTCTTAACAAGTCTTACTTAACTCAGTAGATTATAGGGAGGTTCATGCATTTTAAATATCCAGGCTGCCTTCACTTTACGTGATAGGCAGAGATTTCCTGCACTTCCGGGTGATGCTCTATGTACATAACTGAAAGATGTCCATCTTCTCCTTGTGCCATTTAGGTAAATGGGTGCCTGCTAGATCCTGTACCTCCTGTGGTGATTAGGAAAGGATGCCAATCACTGCCTACCAGCATGATGGAAACTTCTATTGATGAAGGAATAGAGACAGAAGGCGAGTCAGAGGATGACCCCGCACAGGCATTTGCAGCCCTTCAAGCAGCTCGCTGTGGGAAGCGACGTCACACTCTGGCAGAAGTTACCAACCAGCTGGTGATGATGCCAGGCACAGGTACAGAAGTTAGTACAGACATCTCAAAGGTCATTTCCTGCTCTCAGCACTCAATCTAATAAGCCCAGGATGAAAACACTAGGTTTTAAGAGTGGCAAGTATAAGACAGAGTTTCTTGGGTTTATTGCTTAGCATTTGCTGTAATGGCCAAAGGGGAAAAAAAAAAACCACAGCACAATACCCCCAAACAGGATGCACAGACAGTATAAAACTAATGCAGCAAATACACAGCTGGCCACAGACATGTACAACCCCAATAGCACCTGGTAAATTCTGGCAGGTTGTTCTTTTTCACATAACTAACTGTCCCCAAATTATTCACCCGCTAAAGATGTGCTGGCAGAAGAGGACAGTGGGGAAACAAAAACCTCTAAATTCTCAGGTATTCCTGAGAATTCACCAGCAAGATGACCAAGCCTTTCAGGTCACACTACAGTCTTGTCAGGAATATCTATGGGGAGGAAAAAAAACAACCAACCAAACCACTGAATGATCTCCAAACAAGAAGTGAACACTATCTGCATAGCACCTTATTGCTGCAATAGTGCAAAAGCCAGTAGCAAGTCCCCATTCTGGTACTGCAATTGTTAAATTACAATTACTTTATGAAACTTGATTTTTTTGTTTCATTTCCTCTAAGACAGTCACTGTTGGCAGGAATAGCTTGAGCCTGTGGCAATTCCTTTGCTTTGCTAAATTTTTGCTGCACTTTCCTTTTATTCTGGCTTTTGTTTTTTTTGTCACAGGGAAAGTCTACTCATTGGATGAAAACTCGTCTCTGGGCAGTATTGATTCAGAGTATGACATGGGATCCATTCAGAGAGATATTAAATTCCTGGAAGACACCCCTTCCTTGAAAGAAATAGTGCTAACAAACCAACAAGCACCCAGAATGACAACACCTTTCATAGGTCTGAGACCTGCCAATCCAGCCATGCAGGCACTCACTTCCCAAAAGCGAGAGACCCACAATCGCTCTCCTGTCAGTTTCCGAGAGGGGCGTAGAGCTTCTGACACATCCCTCACACAAGGTAATTATACTATTGTCATGACACATTATACCTAGACATGGTAGTAAATGTACTCCATACACAGAAGCACCAAGCCACCTTGTGACTTGTTTGTTACTCAGCTTATCTCATGTTTGCTGCGCTAACCAGATATAAATTAACTGATTTTCTGACAAGGATTTTGCTCAACTCTTCTCCAGGAATTGTAGCATTTAGACAGCACCTCCAGAATCTGGCACGAACCAAAGGAATCCTGGAACTGAACAAAGTCCAGTTGCTGTATGAACAGATGGGATCAGAAGAACCACCTTCTCTGACATCAGCTGCCACCCAGTTGCAGGACCTCATTAATAGTCCTCCACAGGTACTTAAACCAGAAATCAAGCTCCATCTTTTAGGTGTTAATGCTTTGGGACTGATAAGGAGAAGATAAGGTTTTCCAGAGATCTGAGAAGAGCTAACTTACAGATAAAGTTACCTCTTCTCCTTTCCATCTTCTGCAGAATAGAGAATGGGCATTTGTAGGCTAGCCTTTACTATCCTCATGGTGTCAGTGATATGGCCCTGTTAGCTTTCCAAATCCAACATTTTATTACTACTTTTAATCTGAAGGATTTTTTAGATTTAAGAAGCCCAATAACATCTTTCCTGGTTGGAGTTGGTCTGGTATAGTTGTAAGAAGTGCAAAAGCAGAGTGATAAATTAGCCTGGTTTGCATAGTAAAATGCTGAATACCTTCTACCAGCTCCCTAGTTACTTGTTTCAAATGGAACAGGTCACAGCAAACAGGAATAAGTTTCTGTTAAACCCCAGAAATAAAACTGGTAAGAAGTACACAGGCACTGTAAGCACCTAATGTTCCAGGTGAAGCCTGCTATTTATTCCTAGAGCTCCAGCTGTTACTTTCTGACTGCTGGAAAACTTCAGTTCTGACAACCACAAAGTTGTTATGTTTTCACAAGAATTTCTCACTTGATGTAAACATGCTACAGTGCTCATAGTATTCTTATAACAACCATTCACTCCCCTCCCATGTCAGCATTCTCCAGCTTGCTAGAGATGCCTACTCCATGCTTATCCTCTTCACCACTATTGAAAGCTTTTCACCTTCTGTTTTGAAGCTGTGAAATGAGAGCTGCACAAAAGCACATTCAGAGTTTGGATGGTTTTCTAACCCTGTACATTTACTATTTCAGAGGGCAAGTCAGAAAATACATTATATACTAATATCATTCTAGTTACAGATCTAAGCCCTTGCCATTTTGCAGCACAGCTAGCTTTGTAATTTAGGCTCCTCACCATGCAGGGAAAGTGGCAAGTGACACCAGAGCACAGTCCATATGGCAACTATGAAACCTGTCAGGGGAAATCCTTAAAGAAAGGGTTGAGGCAGAAAAGCCTTTTATGGGGATGAAACTTGTTCCTCTTCTCTCTGCAGGAGGAAGCATCTCAGCAGCAGCAGGAAGCTGCCTCTGCTTTCCCTAATGGTGCACATCCCCCATTATTATCCAGGCGGCAGAGCTTAGAAACACAGTACTTACAACAGAGGCTCCAGGTATCATACCTCCCTTGCACTAAATTAAACAAGCTGCTGTTACTACACAGCAGACTAGCCTTTTAGATCTTATTACTCAGGAAAATCAGTCAAAGGCTAAATTAGCAGAGAACAGCTGAATTTGAAATTATGCTATATTTTTCTTTTGTCAGACACTGACCCTAATTATGCAAAAAGTGTACTGTATTACTGCTGTTTTCCTACTCAGTCTGTTACTGTATAGTGTTATTAAAGCAATTCAAAGTAACTGCTAGTGAATAATTATTATCTGTGTTGCACCCCATAAAGGTTATGCATCACCATCTGAGGAGCCACTTCTGACCCCCTGGGGCTTACTGTTCCCTTCCCCCCCCTTCTTTTTAAACCAATTTTCATATAGCTTTAGTTTATAAAAAACTTTTTTCTAGCTTGCAGCTTCTCTTTCACTTGGGAAGAAATTTTTCTATGGATTTTTATCATACAATCTATCATGCAAAGATATTCTTTGTCTAAAGGTTAGAAGGCAATAAGCAGTAGTGGCTGTGGTTTTAGATAGTAGTTCTGTTGTCATAAAGGCAGACAATCTTCTTTCACTTGCTTTCTAGACTAATGCATTAAATCCAAATGCAATTTGAAACAGCATTGCTTTTCTTGCAGAAAACCACTCTGCTATCAAAAGCTCAGAATACTTGCCAGCTATATTGCAAAGAATTGCCCCGGAGTCTGGAACAGCAGTTACAGGAACACAGGTAAGAAGCTTTCAAACTATGCAGATATATTATTTATTCTTACTCTCAAGAGTAATAAAAGAACTGGAACAATATTTGTCCATTTAGAAATTATTTGGAAAAGGAAACTTCCACTTTAAAATTTGTAAGGACACAGTCCTCCTTTTAAAAGAAGGACAATAGTCCTGCCATGTGCTTACAAATTTCTGTGCTATGAGCTCTTTATCAGCTAACACTACTAGGGTGCAGGTAAACGGCAAATACCTGCATGCTTCATTTAGTGCTAATGGGTGTATAGAAGCATAGGAGGAAGCTACCCTACTACTTACATTGTTGTACTTAATTTCACCCTCATCCTCTCAACCACCCACTGTTTATAACCTACATATTGCAGTATTTATCATAAGTCAGAACACAGATCATCTATTTCTGCCTGCTGGGAAGCCCTGCAGTCATTAAGGTATTTCCTGTCTCATTCCCATGACCAAATAATTCTACAGTAAAGTAAATCAATTTTTCCTTGTCTCATAATATTAGTTTAGAAGTGATGCTCCTCTGAAAAAGTTACAGTAAAGAGTGAATAGATAACTGTACGTATTGCAGCAGACAAGATTTTAATTGCCAAGTTAAAGGTCTGTAAGCTCTTCATGAGCTCATCATTTGTTAATTATCAAACAAGTAAGCAAGATAGATACTAAAGACAGTTACTATCCCCGAGTTGTGCAAAAGAATCACAGAAAGAGAAAGGAAAATAACAACCTAGCTACATGTGTTCTGGAACAAAAGGACTGAGGAGCAGAGGTATAAAATTACTAGATTTCCAGAAAGCATGCAATCTGTAATTACTTTTTAGCTTATGGCCACTCCTGACAACTGTAGAGTTGATTAATCCTAATCAAGAATTTAACTAACAGTACTGAGAGCAGCTTGGTGTATTTTAAGAATAGAAGGTCTGCATAGAGAAATAAGCTGGGAAGCAATAGATTCATTTTCTGAACACTATTGGCTTGCATCAGTAGTGGGCTTCCTATTTCTGCATGCTTTGGGAATTGGCTGGGAGGAGACCTCCACTTTGTCATATCACAGGAATTTGTCAAAGGTAGCTATAACCTTGCGTTATGTTGTAAATTCTTACTGTTTGTAGCGAGTCAAAAACATGGAGTTTCATAAAAGTTCATAGGGAGCAGTGCAGTTGAGAGAAAAAGAATATGGGGGGAAGGAGACTTTCTTCATTTGCATTAGTAGCCAGTGATACTCAAGTCAGCTCCCAAGTTCCACAGTGCAGTGAAGAGCAGGCTTGAAATACAAATACAATACATCTTATTCTTAGCAAACAAAGTTAAACAGTGCATGGGGTTAACTTAATTGCACAGGAGAAATTTACTAGGGTATTAAAAATGTTAGCAAAAGGAGGTCTACAAACTGAGCCTCTGTACATTTGCTGAAAGGTGAAGATTCTGGTCTGCTGTAAAATTTAATAAACAAGATTGCCCAGGAATCTTCCAGTTCTGTACTTCACTCCCTGCTGGAACTGTTTGAGTGACTAGCATGCAAGACTTATGCTAGCACCTTAACACTTCAGAAGGTGAAAATAATTGCTGTTTATGTCCTTGATTCAGGCTGCATCAGAAGAGACTCTTTCTCCAGAAGCAGTCTCAGCTGCAGGCCTATTTTAACCAGATGCAAATAGCTGAGAGTTCATACCCAAGGTCAAGTCAACTGCCACTTTCATGCCAGGAGGAGCAGCAACAGCAGCAGCAATCAACCCAGTTCAGCCTGCAGCAGCCTCTGAGCCCTGTGATAGAGCCTTCCTCAGAACAAATGCAATATGACCCCTTCCTCAGTCAATACCAGAAGGTACAGCTGGATCCACTGCCACCCTCCCAGATCACCAGCTCATCACGCTTGTCATCACCTGTTCAGGTGCAGCAGCCACCACAGTCTTTACAATATTCATATCAGACTTGTGAATTGCCTGTTGTCACCTCTTCTGAGCCAGACTACCCAGATCAGTGCCAGTATGCCATGGACCCAGTACAACAGAGCAGTGTAGCATTGCCTGACAGCCAGAGCAGCTCAGCATCTCATGAGTCCCAGTCAAACTATGATGCATTAACCCTGTCAGAATTGCCTGGACTTTTTGATTGTGAAATGATGGAGACTGTAGATCCCCAGCACAGTGGCTATGTCCTGGTGAATTAATACCATGGGGTGACTAACATGAGAGTAGAAGACAGGACAAATGGAGAAGCATGTGAATTTTTGGGTTTTTTTTGTTCCTACCCCAAAGTTGATGGTAATTTCTTAAACCTTGAATTAACAGGGGAACTAAAAATCCACCTGACTGGAAAAAAAGGAGGTGGTGAGAAGTGTTTGGCCATTAGCTCCTCTTGCTGGTGGCAGGGGCTAGAGAAAAGATTGTGCAGTTTCATCCCACAAAAAAGTGACTTTTAGAGGAAGGAAGTAGCCCCTTCTAAAAAAAATTTGGGGAGTTTGTCAGCATTCATCTAACATTCACTTGGAGAAACAAGAATGAGTGCACAATGTGCTGTACTTCTTGGCAATAAAAGCAATAGGTTTTCATTTAAATTCAGGGTACATTTGGGTCTGCGCTGATGGCAACTGTAATACTCTTGAAACAGTAGTATGATGTGGAATTAAAGGAAAGTTGCACTTTGGCATCCAATTGCTGGTTAAGCTACTGATCTGGAACTACTCCAAGGTAAGTCTTTGAGACCACCAGGCATCTCGGGCAGCCTCCACCTCCTCCTGCTAGCAAGTAAACAGTATTTCCCAAGCCTGCCAAGGAACTCTTAATTGTCCACCAAGGGAAGCTTCTGGATCTCTGCTAAGTGACATCTTGACTTTGTCAAACGATACCTGGAACTGACACAGGGCACCACAGTGGTTTGTAGAGACCTCTGGGTGGGGATCAGAGTACAAAAGGATAAAGGATTAGCTAACAGAGATAGAAGCTAAGAAGTACCATGAGAAAAATCAAGAGCTGCAGCCAATGGCATTTAAAAAAAAAAAAATCCACCTGGGTGGCTTTTGAAATCAGCCCTTTTTGCTGACAGGCCTTTGTGGAGGGCTCTGTCTTGGAGAAGTTCCGATCACTGGAAAGGATCCATCTGTCCTTCTGTTGCATTTTAAAAACAAGCAAACAAACTGTGTTTTGAATTTGCAGTATGTGTTGCTGGTGGTTTATTGAGCTTTGTATATTTGGACAATTATTTAGGGTTTTAGAACTTAAGGATAAAAACAATGAGCTTAAAAAAAAAAAAACAACCCTGTGAAGTGATAGTGCTGTGCCTTTTTCAGTTCTTTATCAGCCTATATGCTTTTTTCTGAAGCAAGTAGACAATACCCCATTTACATCCTTGCTATAGCCAAAGTCCCTTCAGAGCACATGTTCCACCATGTGGAACATTATGTTTAACTTCCTTAGTGTTTTGATTGTTCATGTATATATAACATTGAAAGTATTACAGCAATATTTAGCATCACGAACTGTTGATGTATCAACCATTTCAAGAAATACTAAACTCAACAAGCAGTTTGTGTCTCCAGAACTTTCAGCCATGAAATGCAAGTCATAGGAGGATTGTTTAGGAATCTGCAGAAAGCTTAGATCTCTAGTTTGGGTTTTGGCTCCAGCCTTTAAGTATTGTGGGACATTACAGGATGATAGACAACCAAGGCTCACAGCTAGACAGTTCAGCCGCCTTCTGAGCAAACATTAAGCACAATTGCAGATTTATTAAAGCACAAAGAATGGCAGAGAAACTGTGCTGGTCACATATGTAGAAACCACCACTCTTTGCTGGGAAGTTTGGTGAGCCAAGGTCTTTGATTCTACAAATAATGAAGGGGTGCAGAAAGGTGGATAATCAGCCAGCCTTTACAGCAATAAGACCACATTTAAGTGTGGAATAGTGCATTGTAGGCTGTGTGAAGGAGAGAAGGGTTTAAACAACTGACAGAAGGCACCTTGCTTCCTGTGTACTACAAATAGAGAACTCCTGTTGCTTTGTAGCCTACTCTGATATTGGTCCAGTTGTGCAGCTGGACTCAATCTGTAAGTGCTCAGCTTCTACCTCTGATATCACAGTGATTCTCAAGGCATCAGAAAAGCAAAGTTTAAAGAACAGAGATCACATCCATACACTAATTACATGATGTAAGATGAAAGAGGGCTAGAAAGCTCTACTGTAAATAGCTGAGAGAGAAAAGGTTTTTATTGTGTAGTTTCCCTTCAAAAGGAAACTCATCTGACAGAGTAAATAGCTCTGGAACACAGAAACCCCTATGACACCTTCAGTGACTAACAAAGGGAAGGGAAACGGCTTGACAAATACTGCAGCATAACAGATCAGGCATTTCACTACTGCAAAAAAAGAAAAAGAGGTTCCTGTCCTTTCATTCCTTCTTCCCTACCCCACAGCATAATAAACACTTTCTGGTATTTTAATATCTGACCAAGCACTCAAGGAACTATGCAGTGAGAACTGCTAACAGGACACACAATACCTATGGAGTCAGGCCCAGTTCTGCTCCAGGAGCTGGGTTACTGCCATAACTATAACCACTTCCTTCCCCATCCAGCTTTAGGATACTGTACATTTCAGGACTTGAAGATAAAAATAATTCTGTTCTTGAGTTCTGCCATTCATTTATCAGGATGTGCCAACTAGTCTGAGCTTTGCGGTGCTGGTAAGGGGGAAGCTACAATGTTTTTTAATATAGTTTAGACTGACTCTTCCCCTCAAGCATATTTAACATTTCATGTAATTTCCTTCAAGCCAATTAGAATAAAAGGCTTCTAATGCCTTCTAATATGGCAGACTATCCATTGGGCACTCACTTCATACTACTTTGAAGTGGCTTTTTTCTTCAAATCCATCGTGTCTAACATTAGAGAACTGTGTACACTACTGTTAGAGTAATAATTATTAGCTTTTATTATCTTGTATTACTCCTTTGAAGAGACTTTGGTGTGATGTATATGGGGTAAAAATTTCACATGGAGAAAAGTGCAATATGTGTGTGTGTGTGGTACGTTCTTTAATGTATTTTTTTAAGGAGTTAGAGGGTTTAGTCTCTGCTTTGGGATAAATGCACTAGTTTTGTGAGCTCCAGTTTGGTAAGTTCATCTGTAGTATTTACATGCAACTGATATGCTGGACTCTGTAAAGCAATTACAGTGTATTAATACAAAATAAAGAGTATGTGCATTTCATTTTTAAATATCTAGTGAGCTGAAGCAGCCCCTGCCACTGTTGTGTTCTTAGTGGCCTCATGTATTATATTGAGGTTATTTTCTCTCTGAGGCACCAAGTTACAAATGACAAGAAAATGAACATCTACTGCAAAGGCTGGATTTGCTAGACTGAAGTTTGCTTCCTATCATTTTGACATACTTGGGGTAGTTGATATCACTGACTTTTGAAGGCAAATATGAATGGGGACAAAGTATTCTAATAGCTTCAACAAAAAAAGCTGCATTTCTTTACTGCCTGCTATGCCTTGGAACGTCAAACAGTGCAGGAACATGCCTTCAACACAGGCAAGGTCATCTGTCAGTGGTATAACGCCTTGACTTTGAAAGAGGAAACCTATTCTCAAAACTACTATCAGTTGTGATGTTTTTCCACATTAATCAGTATACCCTATCCAAGACATGCTACAAGAGCAGTTTAATGCTGATCATATAATGCTAAACCCTAGGAACACTGGGTGAAGGGGATGGGGGCTTGGGTAGTGCCAGAGGGAATCCATCATAATTTCCCTACTAACATAATCACAGCACACCACTATGTCATTCCATGCTCTACTGAGAAGAGTACCAGCCTCAATTTGACCAGAAAAAGCACTTACAGGGGGAGCTGCTTGGGATCAGAATTACTACCTCACAGAAGAAAAATTAGACTTTTCTTTTTAGACATCATACTGAAACAGTTTCCCCAAGACTCCAAAGTTGCTGTGAAATTTCTTTAGGTTAGATTTTTCATCTGTCTCCTGTTACATCAAGTACAATCAAAAAAAAAAAAAAAGATTGTGTCCACAAGACAGATCTGCTTACCTGCTTTTCTAGTTTTCCACATTATCTTTACCTGTAAAAACATTCCTCCTCTGTACATTCTCTATGATATTTTGTTTTAGCAACTCTGCAAAGCAAAGTAGTTCGGGACAGGATGGGGGAACCTCAAAAAATTAAATCGACTCTTTCCTGGGATAAACAAAAGCAACTCAATTTCTCACTAAAAATAAATGGAGTCAAATAAAAACAGTGTCCTAAACTCTTACCTTTCTCTGTAAAGAAAAAGGTTTAAAAAAAAAAAGATAGGTTCCTGTTACAGCCATTCTAGATAGCATAGGAACAGCTGTTAGGGAACTGAAGAACAGGTTCTTTTTAAAGTTAATTACATTATCTGGACCACACATACTTTCCACTAATTTAATTCTTCATTTAAAAAAATTGATTAGTACAATCTAATGCTATAGATATGGTTATACCATCCAGCGTCTCTTACAATGGTTATATTTCCATAGCTGTACAGGACTGTATTGATTGGAAATAGGTGTCAGTACCACATGGCGATTTTACTGACTGTTCCTAAATTAAGAGTGTTTTGGAAAGCTACTCATGCAACAGTAAATTACAACTAGGTCCTACCGAGCTAGTTATGCTACCAACTGCCAAGGGTTTGTATTTCTGCAGTCCACATACAAACAAGGTTTAAGGCAGACCAAAGAATCGAGGCACTGCATGGGACACTGCAGTCTTTTGTAGAGACTGGAAAACTTCCTGCCACAACACCATTACAGTACTTTCCACTACCATTAATAGAAGACTCGTTCAAAATTACTTGAGATCAAAAAACAGTAGGTAAACAGTGGGGAAAACTTTTCTTCTATGGAATCAGAAACACTAAGATTACTCATCATGTTTACTGCTCTCCCCCTTCTCTGCTCAGACAGCAAGTTTGAATTGGCCTGTAAAGAGACCTGAGAAGAAAAGCCCCACTCCCAAGAATGGAAGACATTGATATTCATTAATTGCATCTCCTGTTAACTACTTTCCTTAAAGCCTTTTACCCTGATCTGGGGTGTTAATAGGCTTACTTTGACTTAGCCTAAGACAATCTAGGACTTTCGTCCAAGAATAGACATTTCTTTCCTCTAGAACTATAAGCAACAGTGAAAAATTTGTCTTGCTCTATTTCTTGAAGCACTACACCACTGTCCTGTTGAGGATGAAAACTGAAAGTGAACCTTATCTGTTCTCTGGTAATTTAGGCAGAAAGTCTACATTCACAAAGAGAACAGGCAACTCCAGAAGAGGCTCTGTGGAAAAGCAAAATGCCATGCTCTTCACAGAGGGAACAGAGACCAGAAGGTAACTAACATCAGGAAAACGTTACAGTTCTTCATAGGACTGAAACAACAGTTATAGGACACAAAAAGTCATGACATGTATGTATATATGTGAAAAAAAAAATTAAAATCTTTATAGCTCTTTTCTTAACATCACTAGCAACACTCCTGTGACCCTCAGGGTTTATTGAAGAAACGCTTCCAATAGGAAGAAAAGTGTGGTGCTCAGGGACGTCAAGCAAAAGTTACTGTAGTACACAGCAGATTCACCTGTCTTTCCACACCAAAACTGCCATCCCTGTTGCATTTGTTGTAGCAACCTCAGCTACAACTGGCCATGAACAGCTGCAGCTGAGCAGTTAGTATGACCCACTGGGACACAAAACAATTTGCAACAGAATTTGTAACAGTACTGACCAATTCACTGATCATCCACGTTCCCATGAATCAGACGCACCCAGACAGGATACTGGTAATGCTGTGCCTTAACACCAAGCTCAACACGTGCAACACGATTGCTTTCCCACACACCCTAGTCCTCTGCTGACTCCCAAAACTCCTGATACAGTCTTAGGCAATGATCCAAGCAAGAAGGGTGAAGCGCCATATCTGCCTGCATGTCCCGCTTAACCAGAGACGTCAAGTCAGAGATCACAGGATGACTCAAGCTGCACAGAGACAGGGACTGTTAGTCACTCCTTCCCCAACAGCACCACAAACAGGCTATACACAGGACAGGAAAAAGAACACAAACACACTTTCCCATACAGACACAGTCTTTCACTGCTAGCAGCCAAAGCAAAACCAGAGAAGGTCCCACCTTAAGGTGTTACCTCAACTAACCTTAAAAGCTGTCTGGAAGACACTCCACTCCCCCCCACCGCACAATGCAAAAGCTAAGCCCTCCTTATCCCAGTGGAGACAGGAGAAAGCCCTCTCCCTCACTGGGATAAGTTCTGACTTAAGACTAGGTCAGAGCCTTTAAATCCCTTGCAGAGTTGCAAAGCACAGCATTTCTCTGCTGGGCCTCAGGCCAGCAGAGCTTTCCTTTTCAGCATTATCTGGCTGACAGTGCTCATTTAAGTCCCTGGCAGATGGATCAGCAGCAAGGCTGTCACAGGAACACAATACACACAAGGCAGCAGCCGACTATCAGCACAGTTTATGCACTGGGTGAAAGCAGAACACATGCACATCTCTTCTGCTGATGAGGCTTTTACAATCTGAGTGTAGCTTTAAAACTGCATCTGAATTTGGTGCATAACATCTCTATGGGTATGAGCTTCAGCCTCTGCTCACCTTGCACTGAATTCCTAAACACATGCAGGATAAACCTTGAAAAGCTTCATCACCAAGTCCTTTTTGTATAGAGCAAAGCAAAGCAGTGTGGGGGTGGAGTGGTAGAATTAGTTGAAGGAAGAGCAGAGAGAAAGCCCATGAAAGAACTGGTACATTAGAAAGAAGGAAAGGGTGACCATCTTGGAGAAGGCTGCAGGAGCAGGTAGCAAGTACTCTCAATAACAGCTCAAAAAGACACAAACCCCTACAACACATGCACTGCAAAAACCTGATCCTCTGCATGCACAAAGCAGGAAGGACTTCTGCAGATGAGAATGCAGGCATGTGGCCAGAAAAGCTCCAACAGCGATACAGCCAACAGCTGGAAGCTTTAGTCTTGCAGGGCTTCAGCCAAATCTAGACTGTTTCTCCCAGTAGAGGCAGATTTGTATACTTGGATAGGTAAACAGCAAACGGCAACAAGGCTGCATGCATTTACCTGGAGCTATACTGACTTGGACACTGGAAGGATGCACCTATCCAGCTGCAAAACAGAGTTGGCTGACTTCCTGATAACAGCAGGTTTGTCGGCTAAAGATGAAGTCTCCCCTCCCTCACCAGCTCTGCTGAGATACTAACTCAGGATTATCTGAAACATCATAGACAAGCTGCAGAGCTCAGCATAGTCCTTCAGATCAACAGCATTGCCCAGTCCTGTGCTGCCCAGAGGAATACTCCACATCACAGCCATGCTTCTTCCCAGCTTGTGCAAAGCCTGCACACAACACCCATGCTGATGTGCACTTTGCTCACGTGTCAAGGAATTGTGACACTTGGAGCCAAACGTTATAGCACTGACAGAAGTCATCTGCTTTACAGCAACAGCCAGTGCAGGACTGTGCATGCAAGTACAAGCTGGTTTCCTTCCTACAGCTCCTCCCAAGAGGCAGACTTTCTCCCACAGCAAAACATCAGGCCCATAAAAGCAAGCACCAAAATAATAAATGCTTCACCAGCACCTCTTCTTGACAGGCCCAACACCCTGCAGCACTAAGAAGGACGAGTTTATTTCATGTCTGCTGCTGACCATACCTTCATCTAGCCCTTGTGAGGTGGCAAATGCAATCAACAAAGCAGAGCTTGAAGTTGAAGAGCAGCACACAAGCCAGGCAAAGGACTGTCTCATGACACGAGAAAGACTTTGGAGGTTTTGTCTCCTGACAAACGATCCCTTTTTCATTGGGACCACGTGCTTTTTAGATTCAGTTCTTCTCCTTTGCCCCTTCTCAACTCAGCCTCCAGGAGGTGAGGGTACTATTCCCCTCCTGCTGCCCACTGCCTAGAGAAACATGACATAAACATGAGGGCTGATGTGAATGGAGAATGAATGGGAACATCCAGGTGTGAAAGCACTGAAAAGAACAAAGTGTGGAAGAAGGGCTTTAAGAACAGAAGGTGTAGATGGCATCTAGATTAACAGCACATTCAGATCTCGGCACATGGTGAGTTAATCCTGACAGCTCACAGAATAAGTGGGGGGTAGAAGAGTGAAGCAGTTTGAGAGACAGATCACTGTTAGCTCCTAAAAGGGTACATCCAAAACCAGCATCTCACTGCCAATCTAAGAATCCAGGAGACCCAAGGAAGATGCCATAGGCATCACCCCATCTTCCATCATTGCAAGGAATCCTGACCAAATCACGTGGATACACACATCTTGGTGCTTGCGAGCATGTGGGCATGAAAGTGCAAGTGAGATCAAGTTTATTTTAAATTGAAATCACATTTTCCCCTCTTCTAAGATCTCACATTGTTGCAACACTATTTTCCACATTAACTGAAGAACACAAGGTGTAGGTGGAATGTGTATAGACTTAATTGTTGGACAACGCAAAGGGGAAACACATATGCCAGGCTTTATGCTATGGCTGGTTTAGGGAATTTGAGAAAAAATAAAACCAACCAACCAGTCTTATCCTAACGGCTGTTATTTCCAAATAAGAATGGAGCTGATGGGCAGAGGGCTGCATTACTTATAAACAAACAAAAAAAAATATTGTGGATTAATTTTACAATTAATCGCCACATCAAATAGCAGCTGGATCTACTTAGACTGGAACTGCTTAAATAGAAAGTTGGCAGCCACATCAGATGTGCACATCCTGAAAGACAGAGGGCTGCATTTTGCAAGTTCTCTAGTAGATCTGAAAAGGCTCAACTAAGTTTACGTTCACACCAAAAAAAAGCAACGACTCAGATAATTTATCCCTAAGATGGACAGAGTGGGTAAGCTCTTTAAAGGTTCCTAGAGGATATTGCTGAAGGAGCTGATCCAAGAGAAGGACTTGCTCATTGGACGGCTAAAGCAGTTTCAGACATGCAGACCTGTCTGATAAGGCATATTTAGTAAATACTGTTCTATGCAAACACATAAGTATTTGTAAAATCTTTACTTTATATAAAGTAAATGGAGAGAAAGGGCACCCTCTTTGCCTTTAATGGCATGCCCCCTAAAAGGGTCAGAACACAGAGAAGAATATTCTCAGAAGCAGAGAGCTGAAACAAAAAGGCACAACAGCAACAGACCAATGATAATCAGACTTCACAAATACTGAAGCAGGGAATGCAATGCAAGATGAGACTTGCAAGTATATTTAGCTGCCACTACAGAGGACATGACTGAATGCAATACTATATGACAAACAGAGGCTAGAACTTAATCTCTTAATTTGTGTATTTTCTAATGAGGGAGTAGAGCATGACTACTTAATTATTTATGAGAACACCCTAAACATAAAATTGAAGAACACGCAAGACTGAATATAAAATTATAGCAGAAATTAATTCCCCCCTCCTCCATTTCCCCCTCCACTACTGGACACTTGAAGTGCAAAACTGGAAATGGTGCATAAATTCTGTAGCCCTGACCCTCATGGAGACAAAAATATGAGGAACATTGCCAAGCAGGTCAACTGAGTGTAGAGAATTGCAAGTTAAGACAACAAAAGCATTGTGATTTTTGCTGATTCAGATTATTTTCTGATGGGAATATTATATTGCATGTTTGGGCTGGAGGTCAGATAGCAGAAATCTCATTTTAAATATGATGAAAAGAAACTTCTAATTGGGTGACTCTCACAGGGAATCAACTGTGAATTAGGTACACAAAAACTCAAAGGAATAAGAATCAGGAAAATGAACTAAGAAATAAGGCAGATTTAGCAGCTAAAGCAGCAGCCAGCCTGGGGCACATGGAGCAACTAGTAATGGCTGTTATTTTGGCACAACAGAAACAACAGGACCAAGGCAGACAGGAAAAGGAGGAATTGATAAACTGATGTCATAACATTTTTACATGATAACTAGAAAAAGATAAGTTAAGTAGCAGTGTGGAACAGCAAAAATAGAAACAGGTGCCAAGAGATTGGATCCAAAATTGAAATGTGCAGAAGAAGAGGCAAGACAAAGACACAAGTCACCTCCCTGTGCCACCCCAGTAGGCTGTCAGACTGCACACAGGCTTACAAGTACATGTTAGACTAAGTGGACAATAACAGCCCACAGCAATGAATATTGTCTGGTAGCGATTCCTTTTTCAGAGGGGTTACAGAGCCCTCCAGTATTCATATGGGAGTAGGAGACTTTGTTGTGTGTTTGAAACTGACACCCCAAACCCCCACAATCTACAGTCTAAATGGGGAGGCCCTTTTGTAAATATAAACAGATGAACCTCCAGCATTTAACAGAAATAACCCTCCTTATAAACAAATACCACAGGTGAAGGAAGACACAAGAAAAACTAGAGCAGGATGATCAGGAGGGAGGTAAAAGCATGTAGGAAGGGCAGAGAAAAAAAAAAATCCAATTTGAAAGCTTCACCAATCAAGGTAAGCTCACTCTTTCAGTGGAGATTCATGCACCTCTTACTGTTAATGGCAAAATAATGCATGTTTCTGCCTCCACTGCTTTAAGGATTACAGGAGGTGATTGCAAGGCATCTGCACTATTGCTTACACCTCAAGATACAGAGAATAACATTATGCCACTGACTAACGTTTCCAAGTCTAAAGGAATATACTCTGTGTGAACTAAACATGATATTAACCCAATTTGGACAGGTTATTCTGATTCTCAGTGGTTGAAAATTAGTAGAACAAAGAGTAATTAGAACATGGACATGCAGACAGACCAAGAAATTTTAGGTTAATCTGAGTGTAAAATCCCAAGACAGACTGGAAACTGAAACCAGGGAAGAGACATGTCTAGCTCACAGTATCCTCTAATTTTAAAGAAAAGACCCCAAATGAAAAGTCAAATCTACAGTTTCGACAGAGAATACCATTCAGTGCCAGTAATTCACTTTCCACAAGCTAACATCAAACAGCAAAACTGTGTATTATGTTAGAAAACCCACAAATATTACAAAGGATGAGAAGTTAATCCTGGGGGTTCAGAGAGCCAGGTGGGGCCCAGGAGGGGTGTAAAGATTGAGAAACTGAACCTTGCAGCTCCTAAAGGGGTCAAAAGGCTTATCCAAAACCCACACATGACCACCAATCTAAGAATAACCATGGAAATGCAAGCAGGATGCCCTAAGGCACCATCCCTGTCCTCAGCATCATTGCAGGGAATCCCAAACAGACCACGTGGCTATATATATATATATATATATACACACACACATATATACATACACACATCATGGTGACATGCTCATGAGCATGTGGGTACAGGGGTGTAAGCAATTCAAGTCAGGCTTTGTTTTAAAATAAAATCACCTTCCCCTCCTGTTAAGAACTTGCACTGTGGTTTGCTATATTGCCACAACATTATTATCTGCAACTGTTTCTAAAGAGCACAGCCTATGTGTGGGATCGTCCCTCTTCCACCAGCCAAAGACAGCAGGAGTATGCAACAGGAACCTTTGTCACCTCCCACCCGGCCTCACAAAGCTACAGAGATGAGAGGGGCAATTCACCAAGTGGCTCACAGTGGCTTGTTTCAAAAACTGTCTGCAAACCCAGGCAGACAGCTCTCCTCTGCTCCAGTTACACTCAGCTGACATCAAAGCTGCTTTTTCTAACCCAAACTACTGCAGCCAGACTTTATAATCAAAGCTGAGACTGAAGCACACAACAGCAGCACCACATGACAATACCAGGATGCCCAAAACACTCTGTCCATGCCCAACCTGCTGCTAAAAGGAAAATGGAGTTATGCTGCGAGACACACTGATTTCTCTCTGTTCCCCTACAAGCATCGATATCAATAAAAGGCTATTCAGCAAAAGACGACTCATACACCAGATATTATCTTTCCAGTTTATTTCAAGAGTTCTGTCCATTTTTCCAGGGCTTTCCAGCGAAGAATCAATACAACATCCCTAATGGGAAGGCTCCATTTCCCATAAGCTGCAACTCCGTGTTATGAAAGAGTTTAAATACAGCTGTTTGAGAAGAAATCTCTTTGCCCAAAAAGGTACTTAAATGTGGCAATTTTCTGCAAGGAAAATGCTGTAAATGGTTTTATGTAACAGTCCCTGCTGAACTGACTTATCAGCAAATAAAGGCTACAGTGTTTTTTTTAAGAATCTATGTGGTGTTGGTTTGCAGAACAGGAGCAAAATGAGTTGCACACAGAAAGCTCATAAGAGGTTTGTTCTCAAAATACTCACAAATGGACATTTACTTAGCTGAGAATTATATGCTGAGTTCTGGAAAGGTTAGGCACATTTAGGGAGTTCATAAGCTCTCTGCAGCTTGTCTCCTGCAGGCTGCTATAGCGGAGAGAAGCTGAGAGCACGCAGCTGCTGACGTCAATAGGGTAAATAATACCATGTACTGAAATCACCTGGGTATGCATTACCCATTCCACAGAGCCTGCTGAGCACACTGTGCTGCAAAGCAGTCTGGGAAACCCAGGTGTCTGCTTGCATGGAAAATGCTACATCAGATCAGCAAATATTCTCCAGGACCAGCACCCCCCAAGAAAAAATAAATACATTAAGCTTCTTGGGGCTCAGGGTTGTCTCCTTCTTTGAAAGCACAGTATACAGCACCATTGCTCAGGTCACGTACCAAGAGCTGGGTACAATGATACACAGATGTCAAATAGCAAAACCTCTCAGAAGAGAGCAAAGGCAACCTTCCCTATTCCTGGACAGGCTGTTCTGTTTGCAGCTAACAGCTTATATCTTAGTTGCTTGGAGAGGCCACTTTTCTGCTGGTCTGGGGAATCAGGAGCTTATGTGTCCACAAAGGCAGGAGAGTTCCCTTTTAGGGTCTGCAAGATCTGGGGTCCTCTCCTTCAACCAGACAGCCCACCAAGGCTGGTCTGCATGGGGGATTTGCAGCAACCAAAGCGAACTGCACAGCAGTGTTGGCTAGCAAATACTGTCAGGGTCTCAGACTACAGCACCCAGAAAATGGTAGGTACATTAATAGCAGATACTCAGGCAAGTAATTCTTTAAATACCTATAAAGGCAGAATCGCCCCCACCTCTGCTCGGAGAAACAGTGCCAAAGCTGGCAAGTGAGTGCACAGCATCTCCCAAACCCCTGCCCAGCACCCTAGCCACTAGGTCACACTGTTTCTCCAGCAAGCTGGGTCTGCTGCCTTCAGAGAAGGCAGAAGAGGAGCTAAAACCAGGGGTCCTGCCTGTCAGAGTTCAGGCATGTACTCCCACCCCACATTACCAGCCTAGCAGACTGTAAGCTCCAAGCGTATCAGTCTGTCTGAGGTGAAAAGGGGAACAACAACTGGAACCACCCATGCAGAAAACCTGGCTTTAACCTCTTTCCCTGGATACACTTGCTATGAGCAAAAGCAGAAGGACGTTATTAATGCAGCAAATTAGTGGTGGAGTCTTGTTAGCACTGCTCACGTCACTGCAGCTACATTAAAGGCTGTTGGAGAGATGTATGAATTAGTCACACTAATCAGGGCACTGACAGCAAGATCTGGGGGCACATCAATGGCAATGGCTGCAGCTTCCCGCTTGCAGTACCTTGTCATGTCTGGGGGCCAGCTGCTCTCCTTTCTTGACAAGCGTTTCCTTGGAGCGGTTGCCATGTCAACACATCTGTCTGGGCCATCCTACTTGTCAAAACTTTAAGGTAATTTAGCACAGAAAGCCAAGGAAGGTTCTGAATTACTTTAACCCTTTTCATGCACCGAGCAAGCTCTTCCCCAGGAAGATGGCTGGAGCAGTGGCAAGCCAGACAGAATTTGCAGAGCTACTGATGGAAATAGAAATAGCCACCAAATTTGCCCTGCCACAGGATCCACCAACTCCTCTGGATGCAGCGAGTTAAAAAAAAACCCAAACAACCAAACAAAAAAACACCACATCCTAACACCAAACCCCCAAAAAACAAACAACAACAAAAGCACACACACACACAAAAACCCCCAAACCCAACAGCTCCATACTAGGAGTCCTGGTCTGTCAGCAATTGCCTAGAGCCTAAGTCACTGAGGCACAAACCAGATAGTCTTATACCCAGCAGCAAATGATTCCCACTCAGCATAAGCAGCAGGCTCACAGAGAGGTACACTCTGCACATCCTACTCTAAACCTTAGAAAAACATGCCCACAGCCAGCACACCTGCACACAGACCTCACCACAGTAAGGCTTATTGCTACAAGGCATACCAACTCAGGATTCCCTATTTCTAGCCACAAGATAAATGACCCTTTTGCAGCAGAAACAGCAAATGACTGAGGGTCTCCGTGAGCACCCCCCAGCTGCAAGATGATGCTGTAGTATCCAGACCCTCACCCTCTGTTCTGACAGAGCCAAGCCCAGCAACCTCCAAGACCTGCGTGGCTCCAGACAAGCCTGGATCAAGGACTGGATTAGGCCAAGTCAAACAAAACACTGGCTGTGTGCTCCTGAACAAAGAGCGTGCACGCACACGGGACCCTGCTCCTCCCTGGACCTGTTTGATTGTGCTGCCCTGAATGAGCAGCTGTGCCTGGCACTGAACTGTTGAGGCTCCTACCAAGCTGTACAGGGCAGGAGAAGTTAACGCTATATGTTTACAGCATTGTCTGTGAAAATAAAAGTCAAAAGACACTTACTGTTTCCTCAGAAAGCCTCTAACAAGAGTGAGAGTAAGCAAAACCCAGCCAAGGTATCACGAAGCCAGAAGGCTATCTTTCCCCTTAATACCTCAGGTTGCCACATAGCACTCTAATGCCAAGCTCCAGTTAAATAAGCAAGACTCTGACCTCCTCCTAGAACCTTTAGCCTTTCTAATTTAATCCAGGCCCTTAACCTCTAGCTCCAAAGACACTCTTGTGGCCCCAAGCACTTCACCTCGTTTTATTAACGTTTCTTTAAAGTAATCACATATTTGAAGAGATGCCAGAGCTCTGATTCAGTACTGCCAGTCTAAAAAGATTAGATGTTTCTCAGTTCTCCAGAACAATTTAGCCTAAATATTGTTCAATGACAATTAACTGGTGCATTTAATACTCCATAGAGCAAAATGGACTTGGAAAGCAAACACTCCGAGTGCCATTCACTTCATTTCAGCAGAAGCAGTTACAATGACAACCAGAATTTTGGGGAAAGCTTTCCAAAAATCACTGTCAGGAAGGCTCACAGAACCTACTTCAAAGAGCCTACAAAGACAGTCTGCTCCCCGAACAAGCATTTCTTAACTCCAAGAAGCCCCGATAACTCCCTTCTGACCTGCTCAGATGACATGATTTGATCAAGATAAACACAGGAACACAAAAAAAAAACAAAGGTTCATAAGCAGCTCATACATGTATTACCCTTGACTCAGAACTGGAGACTGAGTAAAAAGTACAAAGTGCAAGAAATACCCATGCATTTCTGCTTTATTTTGAACTTGTTGCCTAGAGCCCTGGCATGACATATCTAGATTTTTGTCTTTCCCTGGGGTATTTGTCCCAGAATACCAGTCTTTAAAAGGGCTGATTTTTATATCAACAGTTCTTAGAAGCCACAATGGCAATTTTTATTTTTTTTTCTCCAAAAGAATTTATTGTAAACTGCCTAAAAATAAGTCTGGAAAAACTCAGAGAAGAAAGCAACATCAGCTTCTGGCAGCTTTATTACAGCACTCTTTGTACTGTGTGGCCTCCATTGTTCCTAGCTGGGTCACTGGGGGATGGGGGAAACCTACTTTACAGGCCAATAGACCTCCTGTAGTCATTGAGCAGCTCAGAGACATTCAGTTATAAAGCAACAAAGGGAAACAGCCACACCACTTCACCTGGTAACCAGAAGGACCTATACTTAGTAGCTACTTCTCCACAGCAATCCTCAACTCTCAAATCAAGTCATCTACATAAACAAGGGCATTCTGTTTTCCCTGAACAGAGAGCATTGTCATGGCTATTGGCATCTGACTGTAGGCTTCCAGGAACCACCTCCTAGGCAAGACTAGGAGCCACTCAGGGCTCTGTCTATACAGTGCCCAACAAAGACATGTTACAAACAGGATACAGAAACACAGCATCACAGGTTGTGGTTACAGGGAGTCACTGGTGCTGTGGAGCCACTACTGTTTTTGCCAAGCACAGCCACATCTCACACAGCACAAGCTCTACACAGACTCAGAATAAACAAGGCTCCCTGCAGCCAGAGGTGCAGCTCACTGTCCTGCCAACACACCAGCCCTCAATCCTGTCTGGCAGTGACCTGCTTCAATCAGCAGAGCACCTTAATGTACCTTTGGAGCCCTCAGCCACACTTCAGCCACCCTCCCAGCCAGCTAGAGAGCTTCCTCCCAACACACCTCCACCCCACAGTCAAACCCCCCTCATTCCTCCCATCTTACCTCTATGCCTCTAGCTATCAACAAACCCACACAGCACAGTCACCACATCCTCCACCTACGTCCAACTTAACCACAGAGAAACTTCTTGAGTGCTCAGTGCCACCCAGGTGGTGGCAATCAGGGCTTGTTAGCAGCAGCCAGGCAGGCACAGGTGCTCCAGAAGCACAGAATGAAGGCTGAGGACTGTGCTGCCCACCAGCCCAGAGGGGCAGGGGGCCATGCTTTGGAGACTCTGCATGGTCTGGCTGCTGCACACCTGCAACAATTCACATGTCCTAGTGGTGTTCTTGGTGCAAAAGCCACTGGGGTAAGGCTGACATGATCCAATCAGTTTTTGCAAGCACAAAGGAGAGCTTCAGGAAGAGACAACGTAAGGCACGTAAAAAGCTCTTTCTTATTACCAAGTGCCCTAATCTGTGGAGAGCATCCCTCAGTGTGATGCTGGTATCTAGAGTTTGGTTCATAAAATAGAAAAAAGTCAGGACGTTGCCCTCACAGGCACTGTTTCTATGCAAAGGTCTTTCCATAACCAGCAAGGACCCCAGGATTTGGGTTATGCTGGGTTTCACACAATAGCTCAGAACACGCTCCCCTCGCTCTCCAGAAACACAGCATTTTTTGTAGAGTGAAGACAGCATGTGAGGGGTTATTGGGCTAGTGCACCAATTGAGGCTGTATCTAAACAGAAAGAAAAATGGCCAAAACATTTCTTAAGAGGAGGGGCAGCTGATGGCCAGTAGCATCTGATCTCCTGCTGCCAACAGGCAGTTCAAGCACCCAGGGTGTTTGGAGCCAGGATCAGCCACTGCATTTTGTTTTCAGTAGTGCCCTTCTCCCTGTTTTTGAAGTAGGTCTCAGTCACAAGGCAGGTGAGGCTAAAGGGTTTGCTGGGAGGGATTTGTTCTGTCAGAGCGGATTTTGGAGACAGTACTACCAAGTCTGCAGTCTCAAAGGACAGAAATTCTCTGTAAAGTAAAAAAAACATTATTTTTTTTTTGAAACAGAAAGTAACACTCCATATTTTATAATAAAAGAAAATATCCAAAACCTCAACTGAATGGTTTTAAAAATATAACTGGGAACAATCTGACTTTTCTAACCAGATTGTGAGGATAAGGCCTTAGTGACAAGCTTAGCTCCAGGCACCAAGGGTATTTCCAAGGTCACACAAAAATACCCAACAAGTGAGATGGTGTGTAAATTTAGCAGAGTCACATATTCCCCACTGCTGCATGGCACTTTAATCTGGCTTAGCTACACATTTCTGAGGGTTTCCCTGGAGAAGGTCCACCAATGCCCCCATTTATTCACTAACCAAGGTGAATGTTAGACAAAGGCAGGGAGAAACACGTGCTTTGCCATACTGGCTCTGAAACTGATAGAGTTCTGTGGGCCTACAGTTGAGGACTTGAAGGATGAACTTGTCAGTTCCCAACAGAGAGAAACTGCTGCTAGCTGAAGGGCAAATCACTTTCTCGGGATTTCTGGAAAGCTACGGTACCCAATGCTGAATGGCTCTCTTGGGAATTATCCTGTAACTCCAACTTTTCATGGGTGTACAGGTGATACCTTTAGCTTCCTGTACAACTGTTCCCTCTCTGCAGTGGTCTGAAACATTGACCTGCCTACAGGGGAGTTGCTGGAGTTAATATAGTCATGCCTGAAAGACTGTTGCTTAGAGAATACAGACAGGAACAAAGCACCAGCTGGAACAGGGAAGAGCAACCCAAAAGGATAAGCCCCATAAAACACATTTTCCAGCTCTGGAAAGCAAGTTCCCTGCCTGCTCTGCCTGTAGGCAGAGAGATGCTTAAAATTTCTCAGCCTTGGGTAATTTCATTTTAAAAGGTTGTTTGTAAGAAATGTCCACTCCCATCACACCATCTGCTTTAACACCAGACCCTTCACCAAGCACTTGCGCTGTGAATGACATCACTGCCCAATAGCAGAGTCAACTACATGTAGACAAGGTAGCCTCTAAAATAAACAAGTCTGGTTTCCCTTTTCATGTTGACGGTCTTGTATTTGTTGTACCTTCCAGGAAACAAATCAGTTAGAG
This sequence comes from Astur gentilis, assembly GCF_929443795.1. Taxonomy (NCBI): domain Eukaryota; kingdom Metazoa; phylum Chordata; class Aves; order Accipitriformes; family Accipitridae; genus Astur; species Astur gentilis. Next base: position 6,127,248 of record NC_064884.1, read on the forward strand.
GCTATTAGGATTATTCATCTCACTCAAGTGATCACAGCAGCTTAAATACACTCCTTTAGAGGCAGAACAAAAGCTCAGGTCCTCAGTAGTGGAGCTCTGGTTCCACTGAAGTCAGGCAAAGTTCTAATTTCACTTCAGTGTTCAAGGATTTCACCCTTTGTCTTTAGGGAAGTGCACACTTTGGAAGTGGGGCTGTTTTGAGAGAACTTGTCATTTTGTCCCATTCCCGGAAAGGAAGGAGCATAAAAACATTTTGTCTTTACTGTTGCTCAGTAAACCAAAGGCAAAAATAAGAGAACTGAAGTATATTAGCACAGGGGTGTTCGCAGCTTTCACTAAGTAAGGTAGCTATCTCAGAGACAGGTGAAGAGTCCCATAGCAGGGATTCAGGTAAACATTTCCCTTCTTACACACAGTAGGTTGTGGGATGCAAGGGCAGTTTTCTGAGGAGCCTTTCATATAAAACCAAAGAGCTTCCATGAAAAATCTGGAATTCCACCAAAATCAAAGCTCTTGAACTAAGCAGATATCTGGCCTAGCACAGCTGAAGCACAGTGCTGTCATGACCATGGTTATGAACAGAAGGCAGCTTTCCAAGACCTGCCACCACTACTGCTTTGGAGGGACCTCAGACATGTCTCCTCCCTGCCCTCACAATTAATCTCCTTCCTGCTCTTTTGCTGCCTTTTCTGTTTAGGCAATGCTGCTTGCATGGGGGGCTGTCTTTCACTGATGTTACTCTCTCATTCAAAGAAGTGTCTTTCACAGCAGGTAGAAATCGTAGTGGAGATATAGCTGCTGTCCCTTCTACATGTGTAAGCAGATCAAGATAAACACATGGGTGAGACATTTACATCAGCCTGCTGGTGTGTGCAAAACCTGCAGAGACTTCTTCCAGGCTAGGACTTTCCCAAATAGTTTTCCCTGAAAGAACGCAAGACTTGAGCATCTGCCCAACAAGACTTCGTCATGTTTCCATAATAATAATAAAATAATCAACTTTTACATTTCTCTCACCAATATGAAATTAAGCATCTCCTGGTACCCCCTTAGAGACACATCTAAGGGAGGATGCACTGGAGCAAACAGAAAACCTTCAGGGAGCCCCATTCATGGTCAGGCCCATTGTTATCAGGGCACCATGGAAATCAGATTTTGGCTGGTTCAGTCTGGTCCTTCATGCCATTAGATTCCCCAGGAATGAGCTCATGGTTTCTTATAAACTCACACATCAATGTTTAAATCAAATTTTGGCAGCTGCTTTGCAAGGGAAGGGGGAAACCACACAAGTCATACACTCTCTCTTACTTGCTTGCTTGCCTAACCTTTCAGAATGTAATTTTTTACTATAAAAAGCTGAACTTTTACAAGCCAGGAGAACATCGGAGGAGGCCCAGCAACACATTTTCTGTGTTACTTTGTGGACTGTGAGTACTGAACATACCAGCATTTACTTAAAACAGGGAGTCCGTTTGCTCAGCCTTTCTCCTTGGTTACTTTCCTGACCAAAAGGCTGCTGTTTGGTAATAGTTATTGCTACAGTAAAACAACAACAAAACTCCAACAACAATAACACAACCAGAATCTCTGCTGAACTCAGGAGCTGGTCCCAAGCCAAATGCATTATTATAAAGGGTTCTAAAGACGCTTTTCAGGTGGTTTTTGGGAGCCCAGCAGTTCAAAGAAACACCTTTCCTGTAGAGAGGAGCTGTTCTGACCCTGGAGACCCTGTGCTGAAACCCAGGGCATGTTTACAATTGCAATTGGTAAAAGCCAGTTTCCTTCAACCTGTTTAGTAGTACAGGCTTTCCTGTTTGCCCAGCATAGGAGTGTTGGAGTCGAAGCCTTCACCTGATGAACTTGGCATCTGGGGCTCTCTCGGTCTTAGGACCTGATGACTGACAATACAGGATTGTACCAGCAAATTACAGCTGGCGAGGGAACATAGCTGCAGCAGCCTGGGGCCCAGCAGATCTGCTGCAATGTAACAGGTGCATGTTTACACCGTAGGAGCGCTCAGCTGCCCCACCAAAGCCTCTGCTCCCCCAGGTGCTGTGCAAAAAAAAGCATTACAAGGGTGTCCTTACTAAAAGGGCACAGGAGCTCAGTTTTCCAGCAACTCCTGTCCCTCCAGAAGGTGTGGTGCTCAGTCATTCACAAATCACTGATGCTGGCACACAGGCAAATACATGTGTCTTCCTTAAATATTTTTGCATCTAGGATTATCTCCTTCTAAAAAGACTTTAGAGATGCCAACTTTTAGAGGCAATCAGCAATATGAAAACATGGAAAAAACTGGAGCCTTGTATGGGGACCCAGCAGCCCAAAGAAAGTAGGGAGCAGCATTACAGAGCAGCAGGGAATTTTTCCTGTAGTCCTGCTTCCTTGACTGCAGCAACCACCTGAAGTCCGTCTTCCCCCAGAGGTACTTAACCATCTGCAGTCAGTAAGTCATCTCCCATGCAAGCAGCGTTCAATCTCCTTGCTGCCACTGTTTTGTAAGGCAGGATGTTGCATTCAACAGGACATGGCACAGCCTCATCCAAGAAAGCTCCAGGCTGGGACTCAAGAGACATGCACTTAATTTCTCAACTTTGCCACTATGCTTGCTGGAGACTGTGGCATTTTGTGGCTCAGCTTCCCTCCCAAAGACAGTAAAAAACTCTCTTCACATTGCTTTCCTGACCTGTCCTCCCCTCTGGATTAGGCAATTACCTGCTTCTTTTATCAGTAACAAGTTTTTAAGTATCTGGGGGAGCCTGACTGCTAAAGTAAGCACCTAGCTGAAAGCTGCTAATCTGCAGTCTCCTGTGCTGTATCTCATACAAAGTGCACTTCTGGCAGAGATCCCAGAGGTAGGAGGTGCCAGGAGCTCTCAATAGGTACATGCCAGCATTCAGAGAGGCACATACCATACACACAAGGCCCCATTCCATTTACTGTAGTTTCACCCCATCTGAGCTGTATTTTCCTGGTGATGTTGAACTACCAGATGCCTCCCCTCCAGCCAGCATGCTGGAAACCACCTTTGAAAAGGAGCTAGTGCTATAAACTGAAACTCTACTTTTCCAGTGCAAAGAGCTTTGCAAACACGAACAAATTCTATTTTAACCTTCCTTCCAAAGAAAGCATTTGCTCCATTTGGCAACCTGAATTCACACAGCATGAATAAAGCACCCATTGCATTAAAGATTTTCCGCGTTTACGAACCAGATTCTTACTAATCTCCTCTACCCATCACTCCACCTTTACTGTCTTGTTTCACTTTTGAAGACATGTTTCATTTAGGACCAGGTCTGACATGTTACTCAGAGTGCATAGCACCTACTTCCATGAGTATGTCCTAGACACTATGAGCAAAGAGGCTCTAAGACAACCTTTTGTGTCCACAGTGCCCTGTTATGGGGTCATCCTGCCTTTCTGTTTGTGAAGACACCTAGTGTACTTACGGAAAGACACTGTCATGAAAGCCAGGCACTTCCCAGCAAGCTAACTAGGCTCCAGCCACTAAGTTCACACATTAAGACCAACAGTGGTCTAGGCAGGGTTTTACTCCCTAGACACTGTTGTAATTAAACAGAGGAGCTGGTCCCTCCCCAAGAATATCAGTCAAGTCCTACAGAATTATATGGCAACCTTTGTCATCTATAATTAAATATTAATAAATATTATTAGTTTTTAATTATAGCATCTACACATACTTAAATCCACTGTTACTTATATCTACTCATAATTGCTCATTAATCACACACCAAGTCAACCCAGCATCACCTGAAAAATTCCACTTAAGCTTTGTAAATTATCATCAGTCAAAGGAATGTAACCATCCAAAAGTCTCCCTTCAAGAAAAACATGCCACAGCATTTCTTAAGTTATTACCTAACACTATACACCTGTAAGAGGTGGAGAACCCCTTTCCCTCCAACCAAACTAATCTGCCCATATTGCCAGCGAAGCAGGCACTGGAAGCTGATTTTCTAGCTTGTGAAATTGCTCCCAGTGCTGTGGTATACCAGCTCTCTGGAATAAAGCAGTCAAAGCAACAGAAGTTGTGCAAAAGGAGAACTGTGTACTCCACAGCTGCACGAAAAATGCCTATTTCACTTTGCCCCATAGCTGCTGCAAATGGTTCTCATTGCGTTCCTAAAATTCAGTCTAATTGGGGCTTTAATACTCTGATAGGTTTAGGAAAACACATTCCCAGTTGCACTACTGAAAGACAAAATCACGACAACCTGTCTTTGGGGCTGGATGAGCCCCCAAGCTTTTAATCCCCTCCCTGCCCTGCAAGGATATAAATAGTACCTGAAAAGGTTCCATGATTTTCCACACAGTTTCTAGGACTCTCTTCAAGGCTTCCCAGGATTTTTTCTCCCCACTCTCCAACCTGTGTGGCTTGTACTTTTGACTCCATCAGCAAGGGGTAAGAATTTATGAAACTGATTTTGAATAAACCTCTCAAAATAGTTAAAAGTGCAAAGGACAGAAGGGAAGAACAGAAGCCAACCAAACTAAAATTGATATGATTTGAACAAATAATTACCAACAAGAGAGATTAATCCAGCTGGTACCAAAAGGTACCAGCAAGTGAACGCCTTTTTTATGAATAATTTCTACTTTCACAGTTCTGAGGCAGAGCCATCCCAGAACTGTTAGCCCCACACAGAAACAGGACTAAGGCACAGTTGTCCTGAGCTCACTCTCTGAGGCCAGAGACTGCAGTTCGCGACAGACAATGAGACTGGCCAAAGGACAAGGAGCCCTGCTGGTTAGCACAACACCACTGGACCCGTTTTTTGACCTTACGGCATAGTGGAGTTTGGAGGACAGAACGGGAGGTAACTGATGCACTGAAGTGACTTTGTAGAGGACTTTCTGGGGAGTCCATTGGAGCTGCAATGATCAGGGAGGCTTTCATACTCAATCAGAAGGAAGAATACCATTGCTACTGTACATCCAGACAGATGGGAGGTGATGGTGTGGACTTACACTTACAACCTATCACAGGAGGAAAGTTATATGTTGAACTCCAGACCTGAGTGAGTTCAGTGCCTTTAGTCACAAGCCAGGGGTTTTTATCTAGCCACCAACACAAACATAATACACACCAGTGAGATACGGTTTTGGAAACTGTCCAGGGCATCCTCTTCCTCTCTCACTAAAACTCTTTCCAGTCTTGTCTACCTGGACTTTTAAACAAAGATAAACTAGTGCAAATCACCCTTCAAACCAATGTGGACTTCTGCATGCAAGAGCTTTAAATCTTCTCCATCAAGCTAACTACCCCATGGTTACAAATCTCAGGAGAGACAAGCACTTGGAAACAGGCTCATTCAGTGAGGAGTTGCAAAGCATGAGGGACCAGTGGGGGGTATTTTTTTTGGCTTCAGCTCCAGGGGCATAAAGATAGATTTCACTTGGCTAAGTTGCAGAATGCAATTAAGGACCATGCTGCTTTCCCCTACTAGTGGAGGAGAAAAGTTTCTTACTGGAGCCAAATAAATTTGACAAACTAAACAATTTGCACGGTGAAGATATTCAAGCTTCTTGTTAGTGAACCGGAAAGGCAACAGCAAGTGCACTGAAAGGTAGGGCAGCAAATGTAATTCCTCTCTTTAAAAAATGCTTGGGCTTTATAGGAAATTGCAGTAATAAGGAAATTAAGTGTCACAATAATTGAACATAGAGGACTGCTAGACCAAGGACTTGCAGTGACAAAGCTCCAGCTAGTGTTACACACAAGTTATATCCAAGTGGTGCATACACAAAAAATCCATTAAGACAGGGTTTGGCCAAGGTTTTCTATCAGGACTTCCAAAAAAGCTATTGCTTGAGAGCATCCTTGTTACTTTTACACTGCAGGTAAGTAATACAAGTGTGGACTCTCATCACCAGAGCCCAACTTAGCATTATTACAGTACACATGCAAAGGACTTGATGGCATAGAAAAATGCAGCCAGAACTGACCCCTCCAGTGCATGTGCTGAGCTGGCTATTCCAGAACTGTCCTAACCACTCTGCCTCAGCAAACTACAGGTGCAACAGTTTGCTAACTTGATATATGTTTTCTGTATGGGAGCTGGCTTACATGCCAACTGCCAGAAACATGGTATCAGAGTGGAAATCTGTCTGCACTGATCTGTTCAGACATGTTCAAAGGAGTTTTCTTAATTTAAGGCATCTCTGCTCCCTTTCTATACTGGGAAGACTCACGGTTATCTGAGAAGTCCAAAGAGTTGTCACTTTCTGTGGGAAAGCATTAACACACAAACAGTTTTAATAAATGTCATTTAAAAACATTTTTCCCCTGGGGTTTTGAAGAGGAATGCCCCAGTATCCTGCCGAGAACAGGTCTGCATGGGAGAATTATGGATCTGTGGCACAGAGCTTTAGGTTGAGATTTATCACCATATACAAGTTGTACATCCTTTCAATGCCATGTATCCTTCCATCTAGCAAATACAAAATCATTCTAAGACTACAGATCAAAACCATGCTATAATACTTAGGGCGAGGGGGAGATGGAAGAGGAGTGCCAGCTTAATTTCTATCAGTCTAAGGTGGAACTATCTTCATAACTCCTGCCTTGGCTGAACTGAACTCAGCAAAAGGCCTGAGGGACAAGCCACCTGCACACCAGCATCACTGTACTGAAGGACAGAGGAGACAGGGCTTTCCTGATGCCCCTGACACAGGCTGACCCCTCATACTCAGCAGGGTCATAATGTCTCACTTTTTATTATGTGTTCAGTCATTGTTTCAGGGTGCTGCCTCGGACATGCAGGGGAACACTAGGGCTGCAGCCCCAGCATACAGCACAAAAAGGAAGACAGGAAATTGGGGAGATGGGAATTGCCAAAACTAGATCTGGGATGCCTTTCTCCTGATAACAGAGGATGCAAATAAACTCCACTGAAGTCAACAGGATTTTTCTCATGGATTTTAGTGGAAGCAAGATTTCACCTTGGGATTGAAATGATCCTGTGGCTGTCTCTTCCCAAACTCCAGCCTTTCTTGAAGCAGATGGGCTGAAACACACTCCACACTCAGAACAGAAAATGAAAACATGACCTGGCAATCATTGGAAGGCTCCCACAACCTTGTCTTTTATGAACGCCCACATGTCATTGCTACACAAACAAGAGCTGCCAGTGTGGGAGACTTTGGGGCGATATTCCAGCAAGACAGGAGAAACAAATACCAAAACAAGAGAGCAACAGCATTTTAACAGCTTGCCTAGAAGAGTAAATATTGACTAGTTAACTGGAAAAAGCCAGCTCATCCTCCTTTTTAGTGAGGGCAGTTCTGGCACAGAGGAGAAGCCCTCACAAGTTAGCAAGCACACTGGGCTTACAAAACACTACAAGGAAGTTTCTTAGCAAATATTTCTGGGAGGTGGCACTGGACAGCTGATCTGCACAATGGCTCTGTTCATGAACAAAGGAATCCCAGAGCCTGTCTGCAGCCTCTAGAGAGTAAGCTAAAAACATAAAAGGAATTCACATGACACCAAGGGTAAGCAGGATTGGGTTGTCTGCACACCTCCCTGTCCCAGCCGAGGAGGATGGCCACAGAGTTAGGACAGATTGCCAGAAACATCAAGTGCTCCAGCAGAACAGGAAACTAAACCCAGCTCCTCCTGGACAGATGTTGGACACTGGTCTGCCCTCTTTTGTCAAGGAGTCCTTTCAAGAGGTTGAACGACTCAGCTGTTTCCTGCACCAGCTTTCCTTAGCAGTATTTGCTGTCTAAGCACCATCAGCATTTCAGTCAGCTGATGGAGAACTGGCCAAAGCTATTTAGGGCATGAAGACCAAGCACAAAAGCACGTCAACAGTTTTCATCACCCCACTGTTAGGTACAAAGTCCACAGAAATGCATCTGTGAAGTCACCAGTAAAAAACATTACTATTCACAGGCCTTCTCATGCACAGTCCTTTACTAGTGTAATTGGAGTGCCCTACATGGTAACTACCAGACAGTCAAAGTAAAAGAAGGCTTTTGGGAGTTGTAACACAGCTCTAGAGTCATCTGACTCTCACAGACATCACAGTCGCTCTCACAATGAAAGCTCAGACACATACACACTGCTATTCCTGTAAATCATTAATGCAGCAGGCGTGTTAGACCATAACTGACATTTAAGAGGATGTCCCATTAACCCCGAGGCTGTTGGCAAGCTCCCTGTAATCTTTTCTTTCCCTGTGTTTAGGAGAAAACACCTTCCTGCCTGAACACCATGGAATATATGCCGTAGCCAAAATTCCAGGGAGTTTTTCTGATGTCAAAAAAAAAAAAAAAAAAAAAGTCCTGCACTTAGAAGTTCTGCCTTGTTCTCCACATTCTCACAAAATATAGAAATCAGACCACCCATTTCTTCTCTGCCTAAGTTACTACTATTCCCTCTCACCTGTCTGTGGCCAAAAAAGTGAATGAGGATTGCATCTATTCCTTCAAAATGACTCCGATCTCCAGGCCTCCTAGTGCTGGTGAAGACAAGTACAGCCTTGCATTCTGCACCAGCTCCCACATGAGGCCAACTATTTATTTTGGACTGCCAGAAAGATAATATATTTGTTAGCAAATTCTGCAAGATAGAGGACAGGGAGCCTAATTGAAAGGAAGCAGTTCATCATTAGTTTTCCTTACAGACATGGATTATCTATCAATAAGTGTCAACTCTAGAGAAAATGAGATCCAGAAATAATCCCAGTTAGGCAGGGAAGTTTTCTGGGTTGCTTCAAGAATGGGAGGGGACTTGCTTTGCCCAAAGGCCCTGGTTTAGCTTCTCATATCTTATGCCCAGTAGCAAAGGGACCATCAGCAATCCCTGAGGAAGGGAGAAGGGAAAGTCTCAGCATGGTGGGGTGGCATCAAGTTTCCTCACTCCCTGCTTGTTCAGCACCTCCATCTCCCACCCTGCCTGGTTGTACTATCAATTGTGTGTGGCTTTAAACGTCTGTAGAAATCTGGAAAGCACACCACACACTCCACAGGCAGTGGAGGAGGCTCTCCCCCAGCCAGGCAGCAGTCCAACTTGCACAGAAATTCAACATGTGCATACACATATGCTCAAAACTTTTCCACTGACTGCAAGATTTCAGGCAAGGCACTCTGCTCTCACTCAGTCCAGCACCCAGGATTTGAAGGTGAGAAGTCTGCAGCTTCCTAGCCTCATGCATGCCAGGTGCAGGCTGGGTTCAGACTGCCCCACGCAACAGGCAGCACAGTGCTTACCTACCTTGGCCAACTAAGGCCAGAGATGCATTCCTGTGATGGAACAGGAGACCTGAGTGATGTTTGGTGGGATGCTCAGACACACACACACATACACACACACAAGCTGGCTGTATTACAACCTCACAGACAGGACCATCACAACGAAAGGACTTTACAGAAGCTACTGAAACAACGAGGAGGAACAGTGTGTTCTGGAAAGCTGAAGTACTGACCATAGTGCAGGAGACTACCCTAAGGATGTAAAGAGAGGGATGTTCTCCCTCTCCAGCTATGAGCACTTCTGCACCCCCTGAGGAAGGGCTGGTGCATCCTCTTCATTCAGGGTCTGGCTGCCATAAAGCCACCTGAACCAACTAAACTGAAACTTCACTGCTATCATAGCAACAAGGGATACATAATTGTGGTTGCAGAGAGGGAGAACAACAGCCAGCATCACCTCCTCCCTCACATCCCTACTGAAGCAGAGAGGAGGGTGCAATGACCTGCCTGCCCAGCATGCTGGGCATAGCCTGCTGCCCACCTGTGTAGGAAGAGCCCTCCAGGCCCTGTCTCCACACAGCACCAGAGCCCAGCTGCTGGCTTGAGCCCCTCCAGGAGCATCTTGCATCCTCCTGTGATGTCGTCTCGGGCCAGAGCACAAAGGTCCTGGAGGCCAGGAGCAGGCTATCAGAGCATAGTGGCAGGGAGCTCTATTATAATCTGTCCCTCTGGAGAGAAAACACCCAGGCGTCAGCTGCTGACCTCCTCCCCCGCTCCCAGTGGGATCCCAGCAAGGTCAGCCTTGCCACACAGCTGCAAGGTTGCCGTCCTGAAACCCAAGGTCTTACCTGTAGCAAAAACCCCAACTCCCCACCCCATCCCCAAGAGTTTCAGCCCAGCAGGCAGCCCTGAAGACCCCGTCTCTCCCCACTTCTGGTGGAGCACGGTGCCCTCTCCTGGGGGCCTGAGGAAGAGGCTGGAGCTGCGTTTCCCAGCCGGAGTGGGGTGGTGAAATTCAGCAAGGTTCCCACAAGGGACCCAGTGCCTTGGGACTGGAAGGGAGGAAGCTTAAAACAGAGATTCCCAGCTGTTAGTTGTGATTCCCAGTTCCTTATATGAGCTTCTGTCGGCCATGGCCTCCAAAGGCAGACCATCTTAACAGAACTGAAGAAGAATAAAGCTCTCCTTTTGCAAACTGCCGTCCCCATCTCCTAGAGCTGCCACCACTGACCACCAGCCTGCAGAGAATGCTGTATGGAAAGTAAGAAAAGCTGAAGGATCATAAAAATGCTTGGAAGCTGAGTGGAAATGAACATGTTTTCTGCAGGGCTGGTCCTCCAACTCTTTCCCTCAGATGCCTCAGCCAACATAATTCCTTCACACAAGCACACCTCTGCTTCCACATGGTTCCACCTCCTGTCCTGTCTCCCCTACAGTCTCTATGCCTTACACCACCCTCACTGTATATATCTGGCTGAAAAACTACAAAAGCCTCTTCCTATTGCTACACCCTACACACATGCTCCCTTTGCTCTTTCACTTCTACCACCCCCTCTGCTCGGCCACTCCCTGGAATTCACCAGCAAGCCTGAGGCAGAGATTTATAGCCCTGCATCACTCTCCTTCTTCATGGAAGCCATTCGTTTCTGCCTGGTACCCAGTATAACCGGCCTAGGCCAGACAGCTGTACACATTTCTCTCTAAATCTCCCTGGTGTCTCTTGGTGAGTGATCCGAGCACCCCGTCTCCTTAAAGACACTACCCATTGCCTTCTACACCCATCCCTGTGTCAAAGAGGAGGGAAGCCTTTGAGTTCTCTGAACACTCCCCTGACGAAGACATATCTGCAGGCAAAGAAGATATGTAGAAAGAGGACCCCAGCAAACAGATGCACAGGTAGCCAACTGGAGACGTGCAATACTGTCTCCTCCCTCTCACCTCCTCACTGCACTAGGGATGCAGCACCAGACACTGGCTCCAGCTGTTTGCAAAGCAGGCTGCAGGGTGTGGGGAGCATGGCAACATGCAAGTGTTGTGTTTGCACTGCAGAGTGTACTGCCCAACCTGGTAGACAGACCTGTTTTGCCAGGCTCAGCTAGAAGAAACAGAGGTAATACAGGGCTGCAAGGCAGTCACCTGGAGAAAGAATGAGAAATGTTTTTGAGATTTTAGCTCCCAAACAAGCCCTCCCCCACACCCTTAACAGCAACAGCCACTGGAGGGGAGCTGGCCATTTCTTTAATCATTTTAAAAATACCTCCTTTATCCCTTCTCCAAGCCTACGGCATGTTCTGGCTATTCTGTGCCTGCCCCAGTTTATAGAGAGAATGACACAGGGTGCAGTCTGAGCAGCTTTGGGGCTTTTATGTATAGCAGAGCATTACCTAACAAGTGTAGGTAAGAAGAGGAGCCCTGGGTTCTGACAGAAAGCTGAACCCAATTCCCTGGAGCAAATACTGTGTGCACAAGATACAAAATCAGCTTTGCAAGGGAAGATAAAGCACCTTACAGCTAAAAGTACTCATGCCAGACCACTGAAAGAGGCAGAGAGCGCAGCAGCACCGGCAGGCAGGAGAGTTGGGAGAATCTGTGCTGGGTAGATTTGGCATGGGGAGAAGGCTGCTATTTCATTTGGATGGGAAACCTAACAGCCTTGAATGAGACAGCAGTCCTGTTAGGCCAGATGTATTCACGTTACAAGACAGCCTGTGCAGTCCAGAGGCCTGCTGCAAAGCTTGTTGAAGTCACCATTTCCACTGACTTTTGGCAAGCCTTAAATCTGTCCCTCCTCAAACAAGGCAGAGAAAGGAAGTGCTGTCATCCCTGTTTCATGAGGCATTGGGGCTTTCTCACAGTCATGCAGGGTGTTGTTGGAGCTGAGTAGGGAACTGGACCCAGTACTTCTGCTTTAGCCACCAATGCAGCAGGTTTGCATACCTACACATTGCAGTGACCGTGGCAAGTGCTCTGCCTAGTTGCTTATCACTTGTGTTTTCCTGTCACCCTCCAAAATAGCTGGCGTTTTCCACCCTGCTGACATTGGAGCAGATGTCTCATTAGCACAGCTAGAACTTGGGAGGCTGGAAAAGCAAGGAGGATGAGCTCAGGTGGGAAGAAGCAATAATAACAGCAGTGGCAGGCAGATTCTGGAGAAGCAGAGATCCCTTTTTGTGCCAGCTTCCCTAGTGAAGATCCAGAGAGAAAATAATGGATATTTATAAGCAAACCTGTCTCTAAGGCAGCAGTTTCCAAAGTCTAATAATAGGGTTTGGACTTGTTTATTGCATGATTCAGACAGCATTGCATAAAGCTGCTGGAAAGCTCCTGCCTGTCCCCAGAGCGTATTCTCGAGAAGCTGTGAGTTAGAGGAGGGCCTAAGTCCAGCTGCAGTGGGTTCAAGCCAGCAGGGTACCAGCAGGCTCTGTCTCTTCAGAGGTGCAGTCAGAGCCAGCAGAGAAGCTGGAGCAAACTGGGCTGTGCAGAAGAAGTATAAAAGCCTCCTCCCAGGGAAAGCCAACCACCCCACTCCCTCTCTTGAAACAGAAAAGAAGCCAGGAGCCTGATAATGACACATCTTGCTTTGACCCTTTGGTTTCTCTCACACCTGCAGCAGCACTGAGCAGAGTCCAGGAACCATGGTGCAATGCACTGTGAAATGTGGGCAAGGACTGCACCTACCTCAAATATTTTGCAGCAGTGGAAAAGAACGTCAGGGATGTGGAAAGCTACCTGTCCCAAAATCAAGGTGAAAACCCAAGTCTACAGATTGCTGCTACTATGCCTTGAGCACTGGGCTGGTCTCAAACCAGACCTGGTAGCATGGGCAACTGCTTATGAATTTACCACAAAAACCACATCCAGCAGCCCTGTTGTTTCTTGCTGACTCAAGACACAATGTGTTGAAAGTGCAGCTTCCCCAGCCAAATAGGAGGGGAGGATTTAAAACAGGAAAGGTCAAAACAGCTGCCTCTTTGTATGAGGGAGAAAACAGGGCTGGGCTCTGCAGCATAGGGCAGCACCTGGACAGCATGTTCTGAGGCAAAATAATTGCAGTCATCAGCTCTCCACCCTGTTCTCCGCTAGACAGTCTTCCCAACCAGCCCATTTCAACAAAGGACAGAGGAAACTTCCCAGAGAATGCCTCTTTGCGCACTCCAGGCAGGACAAGTCCTACAATGTCACGTGGACTATTAGAAACCAGAGAAGGCCAGAGCAGCCTTCTCTGTGCTGGGAGGAACACAGAGAAGCTTGTCCCTTTCTAGAAAAAGTTGTCTGAAGCCTGTTTTGTCAATCATGTTTAAACATTTACCTAGTAATTCACCTCCCAAGCAGGATTCATGGAGTTACAGGACAAGTGAGTGACAGTATTGCATGAGAACCCAGGCTGCTGGCTCTCTTGTCTAGTCTCTCTCTAGTCAGGCATCCAGTCATATGCACTTGTTTTGAGGAGACCAGGGAGTCTCTGCCTCTGCATCCAGCCTCAGACCCTGCCTCTTCACTGATCCCACAACAAAATGCACCTCTGTCCAGTCCTGGCTGCAGTTCTCCAGTCTTCCACAGCAGTTACCCTCTGGATGAAGAATTGGGCAGGAAGGCATTGATCGAGAGTCCTGCTAGGCCATGATGCTCTCTCACTCTGCACATCCACCCTGACCTTTTTTTGCTGCTTAGCAGACATAGCTGGAATTTGCAAAGCAGACAGATGGGGCCTCATTAGTACCTCTCCAGGCGAGTGGATAGAGACATGTGCAGTTATTCACGGGGACATGCGCTGAATCTCAGCAGGGCTGCGATAATGCTCAGGTTCTGACAGATGCTGGAGGAGAAAGAAATTCACAGCTCTTTCCTCCAGCAGTGCCGGGAGAGCTAGGAACACAAAACTGCAGAATTTCATTACCAGGGCCTCTCTCCACTGCTAGTTTGAGCCCTTCTTACAGCAACAAAATAAAAACAGAACCTACTGACTCAATACCTTTTGTTGGATGTGAGGTGGACTCAAATACTAAGATAATCCCTACTTCTGAGATTAGTACAATTAGCAAGGAAAGAGCTGTTACCAGTAAGGCCACAACTAAGAACTGTCTAAGCATTACGCTCACTAGAGACAAGCCGGGGGAATAGGGGAGAGGAAACAGCTGCTGTTGACAGTGACCATCACTGTCTCAGGTACCAAACTTCGGTCCGGTCCCTTTGGTATCACTCAGAGGATGCAGAGTCTGCTTTGGAAATAACTCCTCCCACCAATGCAACATGGCAAGTGAAAGTGCTTCCCCATCCCTATGGAGGGAAGAGTTGTCAAACAGCAGCTGCACTCTAGATACGACAGACCAGCTGCTAGCATGCCATAAATCTGTCCTAGAACAACCAGCTCCTGTGCAGACCCGCCAGTCACACCTGAAAGCTGGCCCGTGGCATTCCCAGCTAAGCCAGCCTGAAGCCTTCCCTGCCTACATGCAGCCCTCAACATTTTATTCACTGTTACTCATGTCCAAGGTATCTGCTCCACACACCTCAACTCCTTTGCCCCTACTTCTTCACACACACTCTCAGCTCCTGACTTCTAAGAGAGTACATTATTTCAAATCATTTTCTTACAGAAAGAAGACAAAAAACTTCGAACAGGAAAAAGAACCTGAGTCAAGGAAATCTTAAGTATCACCTCTGTGGAGATGCAGTGTCCTTTATGTTTTCCTTTCAAGAAACAGCAAATTTGCATTGAAGATCCTTGGACACAAGTTCGAGTCCAGGAGTGCCCTCTGACATGCCCCTGAGCCCAGGCAGAGCCCTAGGTGGAGATGACCAGCTTACACATACACCTGCCTTTGGAGCAGGTTGCAGCTGAACCTCAGGAACAGGCAGAAAAAGCAGGAGCAAAACTGAAATGGACCTTAAATCCTGCTGCAGCAGACAAGCAGGAAAAAATAGTTCTGTGGAAATCGTGACTTCCCTCAGCCTATTTCTGAGACTGTCAATCTGTCTCATTGCTGGCACTTCCTCAGGGACTCTCCACCTCAGTGCTCCTTGTTGAAAAGACTGGATGAGCTCAGACAAGATGAAATTTACTGGGTCCCAGTATTTCACAGCAGCACTTGTTCAACCTGCAGTGCTCTCAGCCTCAATTTAAAGGTGGAGAAATACTGCCAGCAAAGAGGAGGTTAGGAATACTGTAACCCCTGTACATTCTCCAACCAACTGCGAGTGTCTTGCGCCATCTCTTAGCTTCATGCAAGACACCTGATCTAGCCACAGTCATGACTGCAAGGTTGTGCCCATCTGTGGTTCTGTCAAGAAACCAGCTTCTGTCACCATGTCAGGCCAGACACTAGCAGCACTGCAGAAAGCCATCTAGATACCTTCTTTTCCAGACCCAGCCAGAATAATAGGAAGAGCCCTTCCTCCAAAGACAGAAAGGAGACAAAGGTGGATTGCCTACACAATCCTGATGTGCTACTCAACAGGTTTGGTCACAACACCCCTCTCTGCCCAAGGCAAACTCTAGGAAGGGAATCCAGCTGAGGCAGATCAGCAATTTGTGGTTTGACCCTTTACCCACAAGCTCACAAACCACAAGAGTTTATTTATTTTTTAATACAGACCATAAATTAGCTGCCCCAAGCGTGCCTCCTCACAATGAGATCATACATTTGCGTTAATTAGGGTCAAAGCAAAAAGAAAAGAAAAAAAAAATTGGAAGCCCCTCCCTCAGACTTGCTAACAAAACCAGAAAAGTAAACTACAAAATGCCTTTAAAAATGTTTTGTTTTGGATGCAGCTCCACCTTTTGGTGCACATCTGCATTCAGAAAGAAGATCTTTCATCCAGTTAAACCTGAGGCAGGCTGGCAATTCTTGCAGTCTCTTGCTCAGGACCAGATGCACATACTCCTTGGACTTGTACTGCTCACTCCATCAAGTCTGTTTATTTACTAGCAATTTTCTTGTTATTGATGGCTTATTCCTTCATCTCAGCACTGCACAGAATGCAACAGTCCTGACTTGTGAATTCTGAAAAGATGAGGGAAGCCTTAGCATTTCCTATCAGAAATCTCACCCATGGCTCAGTCTTTATGATGAAAACACCATTAGCAGCAATTTCACCTTCTTATTCCCAGTGCTCTCAGCTGGGATTGATAGTTTGCCTCTATGCTACAATCTGGGTGCTCCGTAGCACTATCCATGATGACAATTGTGCATTAGCAGGGACTAAAGGAAGAGAAGCCCTGGCTCCTTTACCTGCTGCCAGGAAAGCTGGTTCTGTGCCAAAGACACTAGATGAGAAACAACTTGCAGGCAGACTCCATGTGTGACCTTAAATGAGTTGTTGGGTCAAGATCTTTGCAGCACTGAGACTCCCAACTTCCCCCTGAAATCAGCATTAAAATGTGATCTAATCTTGCCAACAATGAGAATAACAACCTTCCCTTTTTCTGCCTCATCTCTTTAGCCTGCAAATTCTGCAGGTGGCAGGACTAACTCCACCTGTTTGCATGTTAAGCAGCAAAATGGAGTCCCTGCCTTGATTTGAAACTCTGGAACGCAAAGCTGTCCAGCTGTCCATTACCTGTAGTCGCACTTGCATTTATGACCTGGAACCAAACATTTGCTGCATTCCTCTGGAAAACATGAATAACTCCTAATTATTTTCAAGTTATCAGTCTCCCACCACCACCACAAAACAGGATTCAAACTGGAGAGGAAGGTGGAGCAGCCACAGTCATTCAAAACAGTTATTTACTGCACTGTCTTTTCATGTTAAACATGAGGTTATGGGCTATGACAGCATGGAACAGTCACACAAACAGCACCAGAGAGAGGTGCAATTGGTTCTTTAACTGCATTTGTTTATTTGATTTAAGGTCAGGGATTAGCAAGGGGAGAGGCAACAAGCAGGGCAAGAGTTTTGGGTTTGATTTACTGGCACTGTAGAGCCCTGTTCAACACATGTAAACTTTTATGAGGGGTAGAGACGGCTGGAGGGAGGTGGGGGGAATACTATGAGCACAGACACTACAGCATTGATCTGCAGTGTGACTCTGACCTTCCAGACCAACTCACCCAGGACACCAGTTGCTTGGCTGAAAACCTTGAAGCTCCACATTTGACTCTTATGAAGGGTGATACTTGCACAGGGTGAAATCCATCTCTCTGAAGAGAGCCAAGACTTAGATACCACAGATGGTTCCCTAAGCCTTCAAAGTCTGAATTCAGAGTCTCAGCTTCAAACTGCTGCTCCATACAGTGAGGGTGCAATGGAAGGGAACTGCATTCCCCATGCTGTAATCATCCAGACAACGAAGCAGCACACTGTTTGCTCTTATCGTGTTTTGCACTTCATAAGCTGTGTTTCCAATAGAGCACAATGCCGTTAAAAAAACTCCTCCTTGAAATGCAGGGGATTCAGAACACCTCTCCCTATGTTTCTGAAGTTTCTCTTATGATTCAGCCCATGCCTTGTTGCTCATCCAGTTCCTCCTGCTTTGCCCCAGTAGTATGATGTTAGCTAACAGCCCCATTGGTACAGCTTGCCCTTCCCACCCTGCTCAGCTGTTAACCTGCAGACTGGCCTAGAGATCTGCCAAGCACTGTGTTCTACACGTGGACCAACACATGTATCCTCATGTGTATCTGCATGTGCTTTTCTGTTTGGATCTCAACAACTTCCAAACATACAAATCTGCTTCCTGATCCACCTGCTCTGGCACTCTGTCACTGCACACACAGACCAATCTAATCACAGTCACAGTGGAGCATAGAGCACGTGCAGCCTTTCTGCAAAGGGAACTTCCTCTCTGCTCCATCTCATGCCAACCCCACAGAGTTCCAAGGATATGAGTGAAAACAAGTCCCTTAATCTATCTTGTGATACTGCATGCTCTAAAAATGGAGATATAATACATACAGCATTGCTCTGAAGCATATTGGACCAATGTAACACATACTGTCTATTCTGGGAAACAGAACTGAAAAAAAAAAAATAAATGCTTCTTCTCTCTGGATGATTCCAGAAATTTTAAGATGCTGTAGTTTAGAATTCAAAGGATATTACAGGTATCTTTAAAAAATTATTATAAGTAGCAAACAAACCCTTGGTTTCACAGAGAATAAAAATGCTCTGATCCCATATAAAACAGGTAATTGGCTTAACCCCTAAGTTTGGGGTTTTCTTCTCCCAAAAGCACAGGTTTATCCTTGAAAGTGTCTCCTGGACAGGGCAACTTTAGGCTATTTCTCTGTGGTGCACGCTACTTCATTCCTTGAGATTCACTGCATTTCAGTTAATTGTCCCTCAGGTGTTTTCCTCTTTTCCCCTTCCTTTTTCTTTAAAAAAAAAATTAATTTCCTAAACATTGTCACCTGAAAAAGTTCCCTAGGAAAAGGTGGGCACTACTTAAGCAGATGAGAACAGTAGAAGAGGGGGGGTGGGAGAGAGAAAGATAGAGGCTGAGCTGGATTTTCCCAATACCAGACTGCAACCTGGAGCAGAACCTCATACTGTCATTCCTTTTTATTTTCCATTTTTCTCTTCTGTGGTGTAATAGATAATAATACAGGAAGCAGCAGGGATAATACGTTCGTAGGTGGCTGCTGGATTTTCAAATGGTTTCTTACCAATATGTTCTGTGTAGGCAGAGCAGAGACCTGACACTGAGAACTGAAAGCAGATGATGCACCCTTTTTACAGCTGGAAGCTTGCAGAACAAAATCACTTCATGGGAAATCTTTATTAGTGAATCTTACAAGTGCAATCTTTCAAAAAGAGAACTGAAGATGGCTTAGGCAGCTGTCCAAGAGTCTCAGTGGATGCTTTTGGTTTTGTTGCCCAGGTGTGTTGCTAGCCTCCTGTTTTTTTCCTGGTTTGCTTCGACCTCCGGGATTTCAGAATAGTATAGTTTGCATACCACGTGTACTGTTCTGAGAGGAGAGGGATGTAGAATGCACGAAGCAGCTTTGAGGACCTGAAACCAGAAAGGAAAAACAAATCATCCTTAAAGCACTCATTTGCCAGTATGTTCGAAATGATACAAATGAGGCTTTGCAAAAGATTTGGGCTGGTGAGTCAGTGACAGGAGGAATGCTAATGGTTCAGGCATATGAAGCCCAGTCCCATTTTCTCTTTGTTGGTGGGACCAAAGCTGGTTTATGCCAGCATCACCAGTTTAAGTGCAGCAGCCTGCCCAGTTCTTCAGCTCACCCACGATCCATTCCAGTAGGATTAAGGGGGAGAGAGGGCAGGAAGGTGTTGTAATTATCGAAAGAAACTTAGATCTCAGATACCACTGTCCAAAAAGCAGACAGTACAACCCTGTGGGCCTTCGGTATCATAGACAGGCAGGCGTCCTGTTCCTCAGGGCACGCTATGAAGGTGAAAGATAGCAAGGCTGCATTTAGCTCCTAGCATCTCCTCTTTTCTATCCAATCTTTCTGGCTGCCTATTCCTCCACGCATGTCTGAAGGGCAGACAGAAGCTTTGATGGGTACTGGCATTTTGAAGTTTTGCTCTTGTGCTGATCTTCTGTTGAGAGTATTGAATTAAAGAGGGATGGACTGCTCTAAAGCCTACAAGGCAGTTTGCTGCAGGCTGCCAGCATTGACTCCATGCCCTGCTAGTGCTGGGAGCTGGCATTTCACAGCACTTTGCAACAATTGGACCAATGGAGTACTCAAGCATGGAGGGTTTAATGGCTGCATCAAATTAGTACCTTTTGTTTGGTTGCTAATTGCTGGAACTGTGCTAGCTAAGTACATTTTAAATGCATGTATTCTCTCACTAAGCAAACTAATAGAAAATCCAGGTTTAAATGTGAAGCGGACGAATAAAATGTCCTTCAGCAGCAGCACTGAACCTTGCTAGAAGCTTCAAAAATTTGAGCAATTTACTGAAATCTGGGCTGGGGCAGTCTTGCTTCCTCAGCATTGATGCTTATCTCTCTTTCTCTTTAAGATCAACTTGTTGGTAAACTATCAGCCCTTGACAGACATAAGTCTAATTCCATCCCCATAAAGCTTGGAACAGCAGCAGCAGCACTCAAATTTGATTTGCAGCATGCTAAGTGGTCAGGGACGGTACGCACATCCAGCATGTACTTGCTGGTCACTGCAATTCACACAGCTTTGCTGGTAACACAGCCAAGGTTCTGGACATCCAACTCTAGTCACTTTTTCAGAAGAAAGATGAATTGTGTTTTGTTTGCTTATTATAAGGCAACATTGGATATCTTTCAAAAACGCAGTCTAAAAAACAATGGCAGGAACTGCCACTGTGAACTACATCTCCCTGGAGGCTCCCAGGGTTCTTAGATAGCCAGCCTTACTGTAATTCATCTGAGAACAAGCAGCTCCTGATCTCCTGCAACTTGGAGTAAAAGACCGTCCAGTAAAAGACTGGTGGTATCTACTTGCATTGGCATAGCACCACTCAGCAGCAGGGTCCTGTTACTAAGATGCCATACAAGCACAAAGCAAGGCATTTTTCAATTTAAATGTTCCCTCTTTAGAAAGACAAAGTGACAGACAAAGCAGTATTCTTGCCACACTGGAGAGGGGAAACTGAGGCAGAAAGTATTGTCTAACCTCAGAGAGACTGAGCAAGTCCGAATGACTACAATTGACAAGTCCCACTTCTAACGGTGAGACTCTGCCTCTTTTCAACACCCAGCATCTTGTAAGCCTGCTTTTTGCCAAGCGCTCAGCTTGTACTTTAGGATATATAAATGCTGATTGCTTCACTTTGAAGAACAAAAAACTCAGTGATAATTCTTAGGCCCTTTATAAATTGCAAAGCACCCAGCAAAGTCCCTAAATAAAAGAATCACTGAAAATGGTTGCTCTTTGTGAATTCCCGAGGTGCTGGAATCGGGAACATGTTCAAAGCATGTTAGTAGCAAATAACTAGGCAGAAGATGGTAATTGTGGTGTATTCTGAACAAGGAACATTTTTTGCAGCTGTCATTTCCTTGTGCCTGTAAATTGGAGGTCAGTCCTCCCTCTAGTCACTAGAAGCAAAGGCATCCGTTTGAAAACAAGTGCTTGAGTTTCCTCCTCCATCCCTTGTGGCTAAAGAACATCATGTCATGGCTGAACTTACTCTGGCATCTCCTCCTCTGAGTCTAACCACCCACCATTGCTATCATGGCTGCTCTCTGTGAATGGTGTGGTTTCATTTCAATTCCCTTTAGCAAAGAAAAAGAAAAGAAAGAAAAACAAGAAAAAGCAACTGTGTTCAAGCTGCTTGGGATGCTGTTTAAAACAAGGAAAATGAAAAATAAGGTAGAGTACCAGCTTGCTGCTACATTGTAAGAAAGGGACAGAAACTAGCACAATTCCCCAGAGCTCTGGGTGTGTGCTTGGGTTAAGATGAAATAATTTGTTGAATTAGCCTTGTGTGGTTTAGCTCAGGGACAGAGAGGAAGGCAGATTCATCAGCTAAGGCTGAGGTCCCGAGTATACAGTCTGTAGCACTGAAAATGCTTTCAGTCACTCAGTCCAGTCATAGAGCTGCCTGCAGTCAGACAACAGCACCAAGTTCACATCCTCCCCTTGACCTGGATGCATCTACATACCGACAGTCTGCCCAGGCCAGCACTGTACGACACAGTGGGCACCCAATAATGGTGAGTCTGATTGCTGGTGCAACGGAACTCAGTGCGTTTATCCTCAGTGCTGGTGCCTCTCACAGCTCTGGAGAAACACTACTATCCAGTCTGTACTTCCTCTTCTTTATACCTTTTGAGAGGAACACTCCCTATACCTCTTACTTGTTGGTATTTTGAAATATAGGCCCAATACAGCTCACATGGTTGTGCTCACATGGTCTTTATGGCATAGGTGCAGAATATGCAGGATTCAGCTTTGCCTTCTAGAACAAAAGGATATTCCAGGTGCTGGCAGTAGCAAAAAATCTCCTTCCAAATAAGTCAGCTCAGTGTAACCATCCTGAGTTTGCATACAGCCTGAAATAACAACTGAGCAATGAAAGCTCTCCGCATGCTCTTAACTTGGCAACTCAGCCCTTATTAGCAGCAGTTTCAATGTCAGTGTTCACCGTTTCAGTTTATCTTAGCAGTGAAATGGGTGGGGAAAATACTATTGGTAAAAAGAAGATCAAAAAGGAGAGGCAGGAATGACTGATGGAAAAAAATACCAAGGGTGGAAAATAATGAGAAACACAGAGCAGGAAGATAGCTGCTCTTCCCACCAGTGGATGTCATACATAATGCCAAGGCACTCATGACAAATAACAGTACAGTGAATTCGTGTATAAAGGCCACAGCTGATCTACATTCCTGCACTCCTCCCCCAAAACAAGTACATGCTCCAAGAATGGAGAGCTGTAAATCTCATTCAGCCAGAGACCCCAAAAGTGAAGTTCACCCTGCTCTTCAAGGTGAAATGATGTATTACTCAAACTGTCAAGTCCACAATGAGTCCTTGGTTTCTACCAGATGTTAGCTAGTCAGGCTGCTGGTGCCATAGCAAAATGACTCTTCACTAACAAGACTTACAAAGGTGAAAAGGGAACAGTTTACATTGGTTCCAATTACCCAGTCTAAGGACACAGGTTAAAAAAAGGCAACAGAAAATATAAAAGGCATCTTAAAAATAGTAATGCTTATGTGCTCAGGTAATCACATCTCAGATATAAAAACATGAAACCCTGAATATGGCATGGTAAATGGTAGCACCAACATATCCACTCCACAGCTATAAGGTCAGCCTTTGTACTTGTTCAGCAGCAACTTTGTCACTGAAAAGAGACTCAGACTGGACACAAGCACAAGGCTGCTCTCTCTGCTGCTGGTAACTACGCAGTAACAAAACCCTGGATGCCTGCTCTCATCAGCAGCCATAAGAGAACCATGGTTGCTGATGCACCTACAGCTCAGGAGGTCATGACAGAGCTTTAAAATCAGACAGAGAACCTTTACCTCCTGTCACCTCACTTTGTCAGGCTCAGCAACCTCAGACAACAGATGGCACATGGAAAGGGTTGAGATGACAGATGACAGTGAATATATATAATGTTCTATTTGCATTTGATTCTAAATTTGTCCCCCAGAGACTGTACATGTGTGTAGCCTTAATCAGCAGAGAGCTCCCAAGCAGCATGTTGGTAGCAAGATCAAGGCCACAATCACTCCAAGCTGTGTAGCCAAAGGTCTAGTGCAATGCTACTGGAACATTGATGCTGCAAGTCTGTTTCAGTGGTGGGCTCCAGGCTGGAGCCAGGCAACAGGCAAATTCTTCCCAGCTCTTGCTGTGCTCCAGACATGAGAGGTATTCCACATTCCAGGGGGAGTCTGAATTCTTTGCCAGCTTTTTGGTCTCTAGTGGAGCAACTGCTGCAGCACCCAGAGCAGCTCCCAGTTAGGACAGAGGTGCACAGTTACCAGTAGGCCCAGCAGAGCTGGAACCACAGTGCCATTTGATGCTAAGTGTATTTCTGTCAATTACCTATTGGACTTCAGGAGAAAGCAACTCAACAGTCCTATTCTACAAATGCCAGTGGAGGCTCTTCTGGAACAGAAGCAAGGACTGCTAAGTGAAGATGTTCAAGTCCACCCTCCCAAGCTCATAGACTGACATGGAATGGAAGCAGTTAAATACATGTAGTGATGGGAGATTCTTCCTAACTGCATCTTGTAACGTGAACTTCTTACCACAGTGACAGCATAATTCAGAAAGAAGCATGAGAAAGAAGAAGAGAAGGGAATGGCAGAAAGAAGAGGCAGGAAGAAGGTGAATCTCTGCCACATGGGCAGGACCTAGTACCTTCTAGCTAAGGGCATACACAGGAAGCTCATGATCAAAGCTCTCTGAAAAACCATTAACATTTGTACTTCCTCTAGGTGTTAAATTTTGTACCAACCATGCACCTAAGAAGTAATTCAGCTACTTGTAAAACAAAAGTAGGGAAAACATTTCATGTAACATGGAGGAAAGCACCATTAAAGGGAATGAGACAGAGTCTCTTATCAAACCAGGGTAATGATATGCTAGAACAAGGTGACCGAATCATTAATTTTGCACTAAGAATAATTTTTTTGATGGAAAACCCAAGCGTTTGGAGCAAGCAGACAGCTCAGCCTGAAGAGCTGGAAAATATGTGCTCCTCAGTGGGGAGCTGTAATATATTTCCCCTTTTCTGTGCCAGATTTGGAGTGCTCAGCCAATATAGAATTAAATGGACCTTGGCAAAGCAGCTTCCTGAGGAGCATAATTAGCTGGTGGCTTGGAGTGCTCTCTAATTCAATTAGCAGCACCATTTATCAGAGCCAGCTGAGATTTACTTTTGCACTTGCTGACGTCAATGTGAGACTTGCAGTGAGTCCCAGAAGCCTTCAGTTCAGCAGGAGTGAATTGAACTGCTGGGGTCATTTATTTTCAAAGAACAAGAGCTGGAGTTTCATTTTGGGTGGGGAGGTGTTTGATGGCTTTTTTTTTTCCCCAAATGCTCCTTGCTCTGCAACCACTGAGCTGCAGACCTGAAATCTACACTGGCAGCTTCCCTTGCAGCTCAGTTCAAAGTGACACTTCTTCTGTTCCTCCTTCCCTTTTATAAAAAAAGCTGCATTTTCATAGTGTTTTTACACTTACTTCATAGGTAGCAGGGGACATTTCCAAAGCATTGTGTGGAAGCAGGTGCTGGATTTGAGACATGCGTCATTCTGCTGAGCTAGTGAGGGGGGGGAAGGTACATGCTCAGAAATGTGAGCAGCCTCGATCATCATAGGCGTTCTTGATGCATCTTCACTGACTCTACCCACAGACCTGTGTGTCGGACCCTGGGAAGAACTCTCCCCACAGATCTACTAGCTCGGGATCCTTTCAGCTTACCAATTTCTAGCACCTAACATTCTATTACAACTGCATTACTGCTGCTCTCCTGCAGCTAAACTCCCCAGAATGATAAATTTCTCAACTCTAAGAGAGACAGTGCTGCCTAGATTTGTTGTCTCAAGTTAAAACGGAACAAAAACACAGAAGCGTTTTTGCTGGGATTTCCATACCTTCTCTGCTATCAGGCCTGCCAACAACTTTCGGGACTACAGAAGTACTTGTTGCATCCCTGAAACAGTCTCAGGGCATCACTGATGCCCTCAGAGAACCTTCCAGCTGGACGGATGGCAACTCTCAGTGTCCTCCCTCTGAGGCTCTGCAGTGCTTGGTACTCTACAGACTGGGATAAGGACAGAAGCAAGCAAAGCAAGGGCTGACTAGCAGCAAGGGGGACTGCTGCAGCCATAGACAGAAAGACGCAGCAGTAGTACTTCCTTTGTAAATGAGGTTTTCCAATCTCAACAAAAGGACAATAGCTAATGCCTGGGTCTGCAGGGTGAGACAGACCCTCGCATCTCATTCAATTGCTAGGAGGCTCTGTGATTGCCAGTAGCTAACTCATCTGTCAGCTCCCAATCTACTGCAAAACTTGTGTCATTTCTCCTTTTGAGAATTGCTTGAGCCCCATTATTTTATGCAAGTCACAACTCAATCACATTCAGGGAAAAAAACCAAAGCAAACAACGCTGTCTTATTTTAGAAATGCTATGACGCATTCAGAGCAAGGAGCTCAACAGATTGATGAACATTTGCCACAGGAAACCTTTATATGGATGTTGCAGCAAAATTCTATTACTCAGATGCAAAACAATGCAATGGTATTTACCTGCCAGTGCTATTATGAACTTGAAGCTCCTCACTCTTTCATTCATTGCCAACAAACTCTTGGAGACAAGTGGGGAGCTAACCAACTTTTGTTCCAAATGGGAAACTTCAACACAGGGAGGGTCTAAGAGACCTGGACAGAGTCACAGGAGCACCAAGTTCCAGCTGAGCCCCTTAATCACTCATCCACCTTACTTCTTCTCCAAGGGCCAAATTACAGAAAGAAATTAAAAATATATGACAAAAATTATGAAGCAGGCAATCCAAAAAGAGCCTTTCGGAAATTTCTCTTGCTCATGCTGTTATGGATGGGCAGGCAAAAGGGGCCTTGACCTTGTCTGTAGCATCCAATTTTAAATGTGATACCTTTAAATGACACACCAGCTAAAAGCAGGGCAGATCAGACCTTTTATTGTTTGTTCTTTCTGCTCTTCACTGTACCATGAGTTGTCTTGGGAAGCTGTGCCCACTGCTATGCATTTGCCCTGCTAGGCAGGCCATGGTTCCTGGCTTACTGTTCTTCTTCAAGGGGAACAGAGAAATCTGTCAGACAAGCAGAGGGACAAGATGGGGAGACACTGCTGGTTCTCTCATCCCTCACATCAGTGGTACCCCCCCAGGTAAGCACATGCCCTCCTAGTCCTTCAGGAGTATTGTGCACTCAAGCTGCCCCACCTACCAACTGCTGAAGGGACAGAGCCCAGCACTCCAAACTGTGGGAGCTCTGGATGTACTGACAGCAGGGATGGAAATCAGATCTGCTGCTATGGCAACCTGGCCTCCTCCACTGGTGAAAGCACCACACCTCCCCTCTGCTCCAGCTGTGAGGCGTTGATAAGGAACAGCATGGAGAATTTCCATGCAGCACAAAAACAGGAGCAGAGGAGGCTGACAGGCGACACCAGCAGGGCTAAGGATCTGACTGCCTGATCTCCTCTTGGGACATGCTCTGCAAACCCTCTTCTATTCCAGTCTCCCACTAATGCAACAGCATCTGTTGTTAAGGTGGACACAGCAGCCAGAAAGATTGCCCTCCCTTCCCACCACCTTTAGATGATCTGTTCTAAGGTCTTGGTGATTGCTTACCCAGGTAGTATGCTCCCCTTTCCCCACCCCCAGTATTCTGTCTTTACACCTCATCATTACCAGGTTCAGCATGCTCTGAAGTTTCAGGATCTCTCTCTGACTCCCAGCTTCTCACAACAAGCTGCTGCTCTGTGGTAAGATCCTACCTTTGCTACAACAAGCCAAGCCATTACTTCCAGTGGTAACAGCCACATGTACTCTCCCTTCACAAGCCAGACATGAAGGACCACACACAGAAATTGACATCCGTGTACTAAGCGGGTTACCAGAGTTTGGCTGCAGGCTTGCAGAGATGCTTAGCCAACAAGAAACATACAGCTTGGGAATCTAGCTGGAGTTTAGATGATCTAAATGCAACACATAGTATCATGTATCAAATCAAAATGATTGCACAGGTTTTCACTGCCAAGCTTGGGACTAAGTTACCAGCCTCAGCAAGAAGTACTTTGACAGCATCTCCCCTAGAAGCACAGAGCTGCAACACCACAACTACCTATGTATTCAGCCAAATTCCTGAGAAGCCAGCCAGATATTTATGCTTGGCAGGGTGCAGGAGTTTAGCTGTAAATAGGGAAATTCCCTAATCCTATCAATTTTCCCTAATATGGAGGGGAAAAAAGAAGGAAGAAAAATGTGATAGAGTGACTCATATGGAAACAGCATTAAAGCAGTGAAGAGAGTGACAAGGACTCAGCTAAGCACTGAGCTATGCATTTGGCTCTAGCTTAACTCCTTGCACTGATTCCACTCAGCATTGCAGGCTGCAGTAGGGTCAGGATTGAGATGGTATCAGATATATACACACCTCACAGGAAAAATCCCCAGCCAAGTTAGGAACGAACAAAAAAGCCTGGGTGAAAGTGGAGGACTAGAAACACTTGTGTCCATCCTTTGGTAAAGCCTACAGTTGCAGACTCAACTCTTTCCCCACAAAAGGAGCAGATACACCGTGGTGTTGCTTCCAGACAGATGCTGGTTTGTAGTCAGCAACGCACAGCCTCTAAGGGGATGCAAAATGGGTTCAGAAGAGAGAGCAGTGGTATGTCTCTCATGAGCTTTAATCAAAAGCTCAGAGGCTATGGGTGGGGTTGAAAGTGCAATAATCCAAAAGCCCCATGAGGGAGACCAAATCTTTCTCTACCAAACATCAGCTAAGTACAGGAAAAATGAACAAAAGTGGAAAGAAGCCATGGAGAATCCAGGACATTCTGGAGAACCCTGGGAGATGTGCAGCCATACCAGAATAATTCCCTTTGCTTTCATTAGGCAGGCTAGCATCTCTGTGGCAGACAGCTGCTACCTCTGAAAGCACCGCTACCAAATTACATTCTCATGGTTAACCCAAGGTGTCTTAAGGCTCGTTTGGACCTGACTCAGTGCCTCTGATTGACTTCAAAGCAATTTAGATCAGGTCCAAACAATCAAAGCTTGGCTGTTCAGCAGAGGATAGCAAGATAAATCAGCTTTAAAAACACATGAATACGTCTTCAAAGCAGAAATGTACATTCAGGGGTATATGCTCTGTACAAGGAGTCCTTTGCAAAACTCTTATGCAGATGCTTCTATTGCCTCATTAATAAGACTCATTGGCCATCTCATTCTCTCTTCCTAAAGTCCTGCCCAAATATAACAGCAGGTCTCTTGGAAAACATAGTTCATGAAAGACCTTGCCAAGAAAACTTGTTTGTGTCAGCAAGCTGGGAACATTACAGCACTCTTGGGAGATGCTCTAACATTATCACTCTTTCTCACTGTTCAACTGCTTTTACCAGCCCCCTCCCTGGAGGGTCCTGTTACTAGGAAGGAATAAAGTCTCACATAGAAAATAGGAGGGCACTGAACCCTGTGTTAGTTTTTTACAGAGACTTTTTCCAGTCAGCCTCTCTGTCCTGTTATGACAGCGCCACAACCAGAGCTTTAAATGACTAAATAACTATCCCCTTACAGCTGAGGGTTTCTGTATTTGCAGGAATGTATTGACAGTTTGACAACCCCAATTCCACCCCTTTAGCCTGGAGGAGAGCAATTTCAATCTCTGCTTCTCTCAGAAATTCCTATTCAGACACACAAGCAAGTTGTTCAGTGAGCAGCTGAACTAATGAAGAATGGATTCTAACAGAGGTCTTTTCCATGGATTCTCTGATGCCTAATAAAAGTGTGACTTTGCTGACTTTTCACTCAAGATTGCCTCCTCTCTCTGTCTGTCAGCTTTCATAAAATTTGTAAGAGCTCATGCTTTTTGAGGCTGACTTACACCTGTCTGGAATTTGGCTGAAACAAGACAGCAGATCCAAAAGTCTGTTGGGAGATGACATACACCTCATTTCTTTAGAAAGCAAAACAAAAAACATTACTTCAGCAAGAAGTGCACAGGGAGGATTCTTTTTAAAAATAATCCTTCTTACTACCCTTCTGAGCTAGCTTCACCCTCTAAAGCAACCTAGGTCATAAATATTGCAAGTACAAGTCTGACAAAGGCTCCACTGTAGTGAGCAAGCTGCCTTTACTGGAAATTGGATTTCAAGCTGGTATTTGCCAATGTATCTTTCTTCCCTGTATATAGCTACTTCTGCAAGCAGATGATTGAACAGAATCATTCACAGACCTGCTAGCCTTTCTCCCTCCCTCTCAAATGTGTAAAGCATACCTGGAAGCATCTAGGAATGGCTTGTAAGCAATGGTTACCCACTCTTCTTTGTTGGAGGAATACCTTGGCTCCCTTGGGGTTTCAGCTGCTGTATCCAAGTCCACCAGATAGTGGCATTTGGAAATGTCAGTCTGCAGAAAGAAAGACAATCTTATAATTTATTTCCTGTAGGCTTCTGGTTGTATGTGTTCATTTATACAGGCTGTTACTTATCAATGAGAAGGTGGTTAAATTTCTAGCAACAGGCAAATGCTTCATGCAAGATACATGTTAAAATATTTTGAACGTGTTCAAGTAAAACCTTTATGGGGGAATGCAAGCTACCACTACTGCTCTGATCATAGGAGGAAAGTCCTAGGGTCCCCCTCTGAGGAAGCACCACTGCCAGCTCTCTTACTGAGGAACTGGCAAGTCACAGAGGGGAATTTGAGGCGGCAGAACCAATGCTGTTGATGTTTTTCCTGGTGGTTCTCTAACTAGCTATTAAAGACTTCTTACAATGCTGACTGCACAAGCTCCCCAGGCAAGACTTCACTATCTTTATTGTTAGAAAGGTTTCCTGATGTCTACACTGGATTTTTTCTGTCTCAGTTCATGCCTGTTCCTACTTGTTTTACATCATGAACAAGGAAAACATCATTTTCTTTGTGATAGTTTTTACATACTAGAGTTCTGTTATCCGAAGACGGCTCTTGTCTTTTCTACAACCCTAATTTACTCTATAGTCATGTTTTCTACCCCTGTGATCATTCTTGTGGGTCTTCAGTTAGTCACATCTCTCCTGAATACAGTGCCCAAAGCAGAATGTAGCACTTTAATGAAGGACTTTCTAATGCAGAGCAGCAAATCAACAGTTGCACAACATGCTCCTGTGGATATAACCCTCTATGTGGCTCATCTCTTTATACAGCAGCATGGCATTACTAAGTTGTATTCATCCAGTGACTCACTGCACCCCTGGATCCTTTCCTGAAGGACTTGTGCCTAACTGTCTCATCTTCAACCTACATTTATTCACCTAATTATTTCTGGCTAGTGCACTGTCCATTCTAAATTTCATCCCCCCCCCCTTTTTTTTTAAGATCCTTTCTCTAATTTGTCAAAATCACTTTGAATTCTAATTACATACTTTCTCTTACATGATTTTTTATTTAGTAAGTCTATTGCCTATTTCTCCTTTCCCCCTGCAAATCATTGATAAAAACTCTGAAAAGGACAGACCTTTGCAGTTTCCAGTACATCGTCTCATTCTGAGTGATCTATGGATAACTACTTCTATCACTACCGTTAACAGCAGTTCATGAATTCTGCCCCAAAGTGCATGCACAACAGTGAGAAGGGCACCTTATGTCAAGGCACATCCAGAGGAATATTTCTGTAGACCAGAGGAACACTAGACATGGGTGCTGGGAAGTGTACCAACTCGGCACTCATTTGTCATGATCATGAACTGTTTGTAATGTATAAACATCCAAAGACACTGCCAATTAACACCTTGTATAGGTGCTGTCCTGGCCCTAAAGAATGTACAGTCAAGTTCACACAAAAGGCTTGACCTACTGCCCAAGAAAGACAACAAAGTACACATAAGATCAGGCTGAGGGGAGCCAGTGCCTCAGGCTCAGGTTTATCCTCCTGTAAGAAATAGCGTATCTGCCAACTTTCTGCAAAAGAAATCCCCTCACTCACCTAATTTTTCATGCCTTCTTTGGAAGTCCTTTTAGAATCAGTTGCACGCAATTCCAGCACATTTGGCTCAGAACACGTACAGATCAATATGGGTTACCCACAAGGATCACAACCTGTTAACTCTGCAAGCCTCATGGTACCAGTCTTCTCATCTCATGGCAGGGCTTAAGCAGAATCATAGAAAACAGTAAGTAGTTCTGGTAGAGTAAGCTTGTTGTCTGGCACAAATTATGGTGGGGTTTGTGCATGAATAACCTGTCCTGTAGCACTGATGACCCTCACTGCCTCATTTGCAGCAGACGGACATCACATTGCACCTCTCAGACCATGTGAACTTGGTATCAGCACAGTCATGCCTTTATCAGCTGCCTATGACGCAAGTTAACTGCTCTGTCCTGACCAAAATGTTTGGCAACACCCTGCCAAATTATGAAAATGCATTCGAGGAAGCATTGGGAACATCACAGAAATGAATTATGTGTGTGACCTCCTAGATAAATGAGCTGCGGGCAATGTCCTTAGGAGACTCACATTATGCAACCTTCTCCTTCCTGCAGGGGAGAGTGCTCTTGGATATGAACAGGCTGTACTGTTCATTTATATGAATATCCTCTGTCCTTTCTGCCTAACAGCCCCCACCTCCTGCTCTCTTCTCCCCCCTCCTGACAGGTACCCCTACAGATGTGCACTTGAGCTGCTGAGGAATAAAAACTCTGCCAAGACAAATGTGAACTGTCATGTACAAAGAAGACTTGAGTTCCTACCAGGACAAATTTCCTTTTAATAATAATCATCAGATGTGAGATAAATTTCATACGAGATAGCCCAACAAGAGGCTACATTTTATAGAAACCTCTGCATTGAGTGTAAGAGATCTAGAGGAGAGGATAGGTTACAAATAAGGGCTGATGTCCTCCTGTTGAAGATCTAAGTGTCTTTAAGTGATCTAAGTCACATTGTCAAAAGTGAAATAATCCCAAGCCTAAATCCATGTTTAAATTGTACCAGGGTAGCTATATTGTTACAATACACCAGAAAAATGAGCCCCTCACAGATGCAGTGTACAGCAGCAGCAAGGTTGAGCTTTTGCTGGCATAATGATTTTCAGCCACTGGAGCAAAGCAATTTCCACCAGGTACTGCCTCTGTACCTGGGTATTTTGCTGACATTAGGTTTTGTCAGCCAAGGGTCACACTTTCACACATAATGCACCGTCTGGCAAGAGCTTGCAGTAGTGACCTGAGAGGCACTAGAAGTCAACAGGACTGATACTTGCAACTGTCTTATGCTCTTGTGCCACTTCCAATCAGATTAATCTGAAAGTTCTATCTCCAGTACTTCTTTCTGTGAACTGAGAACACACAGAATTCCTGGATGCTTTTTCTGGCTCTGTTGGTCTGCAAGCCATCCTTGTGGCACTCCAATATTCCCAACTGATGAAGGGGACTAATGATTCCCACTTCTGCCTCTGATACGTTATTAAGCATTGTACATTAAAACGTAGTACAATATTTTGAATTTCTGAGAAAAAACACCAGTGAAGTACACCACATCCTAGTAATTATTGGTGGTTTCCTTAAATAATCTAGGTATTTTTATTTGGGAGACATCAGGGAAGTAGAATACATGCATTTAGATTTAAAAAAATTACTTGACCAGAGTCCTTGCTCAAGTTAAGTGGAACAGAAGACAGGGCATAACTTCCAATCAATAAATATTTGCAAATTGTAACATGAGTCTCATTAGTTGTACAGATGTTTCACCCAGGTGGAATACAAGGGAGAAAGGAAGGGGACTTAACATGGGAATTTAGGAAAAATACCAAGTTTTCAACTGTGGTATATCAGTTTACAGCTGCCACCAATCCCTGCATCCAGCAGGACAGGGTTATCAGAATGCCAGGCCACTTTTTGCCATATAATCCCAGCCCTAGTAGCTCAGCAAACACCAGGGAAACTGCCAAGCAAATAAAAGGTCCAGCCAGCTCCTTTCAAACACCCTGCTGCTGCCAAGCTCGTGTTTGAACTCCCAACTGCATGAACTGGAGGACAGGTGCATGCTTCTAACATGCCTCCTTCCCACTCCCAGGTATAAACAAGGACATCTTCCACTAGCAATCCACTGCACTCCCAGGAAAGAAATTAATGAGGAGGCTAAGTGACCCGTAAGGAAATTTTTGTACTAGGCTATGAACTTCCATCATGTGTCTCGGTATAAACTGGTTACAAAATTTTTCTGAAGACAGCAACAAAAACAAATCATTGTGCTGAATTAGTGTCTGGAAACAGGCTCCATGGCCCCAGCATCACACAGCATCATAATCAGATCCTGTCAACAGTGCACATGCAAAAAAAATTGTCTCTCAGCTGGTGACACAAACTCTTGGCCCTTATTCATTCCCCAGGCCTCTGAACAGAATGCAGATTGCAATCTCACCTTTTTCATGCACAAGATTTTCAATGTGCAGGCTACAAGGGAGTTCTTGCAAGGTCAGATCATCACTGACCTTTGTAAAATGACAGACCTTTCCAGATTTATTTATTTTTTTTTGCAAACAGTCAGGGCAGCAGGGGCTGGAAGAGAAAGACTAAGGTCCCTATCAGAAGGAGGACTCACAGTAGTAAGTTATGTGCCTGGTGGAAGAAACATGATCCAAATTTGGGGAGCAACAAGTTCTGCTCCATTTGGTTTCATTGACTTGTACACAGAGGGCCCATGCCCTTTGTAAGAGATCTATATGCACTCCTTAGGAGGCCAGCTCTCCCAAGTGGCAGTTTTCACTTTAGTTAACAATGGCAGAACACAACATACACAGTTGTGTCTTGCTGATTGCACAACAGTGTGTACATATCATCAAGTCAGAAAAAAAGGTTATGTGTGATGACCAGGTGTTTCAACAAGGAAACAAATTTCATTAGAGTCACTCACTGCATACATTTGACACATTGAAAAGATGAAGAAAAAGGCAGGGCAGCTATAGCTGGATTAGTCAAATGAAAATCTAAGGCCCCTTAAACCAGGTTTGCAAAGGCCTCTACCCATCAGTTATCTTAAATGCAAGCAGCTGACATTCTCCAAGATGACTATGTCTTATTCTGTCTTACTCCCTCAAACTCCTCCTTGTGGAATCCCACATTTCAGTTTGCGTTCCTACAAAATTTTATGCAAACTTCCTTGGACGTGCTTGAATTCACTTTTCTGAAGCACCTTTGGGGTTTATTGTAACAATTTAGGCTGAAAACAATTTAATTAGGTGGATACCAGATGGCTCCGTGGCATCACAACTGAGTGGCAAATGAAATTACACAATGGGAAACTCAGCTGAGGAGAATGTTGAATCCACTTCTTGCACTGTATGAGAAGTACATTCCAGGCCCTAAGAGAGGTTCTGGCTCATTAGCAAAAAGACTCCCAAACCACTAAGTTTTTCTGTAAGTGATGTAGAATCATTCAGAGAAAGACAAGTTACTGCCTCAAGCACTGAGACTGATCTCACTCCTTCCATTCTAAATGCTCCCCTGAAAGGGCTGGCACTTCCAATGCATATGAGTTATCTGCCAGCTGAAAGACAGATTTCCCTTCTACCATTCCAAGCAGAGCACAGTGCATTCTTAAAAGTTACACTGAAGCTAAGGATAATATTCATCCTGGTCAGAGGGCCAACACAGCACCTATGTATTTATTTGGGGATTTACACAAGATTTTGGTCATGTACAGACCTTGAAATGTTTCTTTGTAGAAAGAAGTCAGTCTTAGTGAACAAAGCTGCAAGGAATTTCTAAATTACATCCTAACCTCTTCTGTTCTCCTTTCCTTTTCCTCCTCCCAGTCTTTTTTTATTTGATGCAACCGCTATGCTAAGTGGTGGAGAACTACACTTGATCACATCCTGAATAACAGGAGCGAGCACAGTATAGTACAGAGATACAGTTAAGTGCGCAGCCTGCTGCTGTACTGCTGCAGCCACACGTCTCTCACTGGTGTCTGGATGGATGTTAGCCTGGCCACACAGAGCACAACAGGAGCTTGTCTGGTTTACCACAGATGAAGTTCAACTGTTTTGAGCAAAACCAGAGATGCTTTACTGATCACTCAAGTGCGTATTTCCAAAATGAAACCAAGCTTCAAGTGGTTCCTATGGTTCAAAACGGAGCTAAAGGGAATTGGAAAAGAAGTGAAAATAAAGTAGTTAAACAAACGTCCTCTGAAGTCAGGAGTTTTTAACAGTTTCAAGTTTAGGCCTAACCTACTGCTCCTGCTTGGAGACATCTTTCTAAGAAATAATACTCCTTATTTCTTTCTTAGCAGTTTTAGAGACAAATGAATCTCCTCAGTAGGACAAGTACAAGTTAAGTGCTGTTCCATATGATTGAGGAAGGAAAAATTGCAAAACAAGAAGATCAAATCATTCTTTTCCCCAGTGTCTCATAGCAACAGAAACACTGAGATTTACTCTTCAATTTTCAAGCACAGCAGTAATAGATACTTATACTTGAAACAGAGAGATCAGTCCCATTTCTGCAGCCATTAATTGGTTTTAAGCTGTCCATGGCTCAGATAATCCTTTTGAACCATTTGTTTTCTCCCATTTAAATTGACCAACAGACTCATGCTATTTAGATTTATTCGCTATGATGGTCCTTTCCAGTGCTTGCTAACTGTTGGGTTTTTTTAAATCTGGGTATGCTTGCACTTGTAAGCTAACTAAACTTGTGAAAAGACCTTGTTCTCTTGGTGTTATTAGCAGGTCAGAAGTAAAAGTTTTAAAACTCCATTTAAAATTCACATTTAGTAACTAATTTCTAATGTCCTAAGTGTTTTTGCTTGCATGAGAAATAACAAAATTGTAGGGTGGCGTTAAGAAACAGCCATAAAACAAAAGTGTGTTTTGCTCCATTAGTCACAGACTGTGCACCAGCCAGCTGTCTGTGCTAAAAATACGCCACAGGTAAAGATTTTGTAAATTAAATGCACTGCAGCAGACAGCTTCTCTCAGGTGGGAACATGCCTCCTTCCCATTTCCAGTAACTATATAATGAGGCTCAAAATAAGAGAGCTTTAACCCAGAAGATTGATCCCTGCTTTTACCCACAGTTTGCTCCTGTGTTACAGTACTGCCTTTCATCCACTTCTGTGAGCAAATTACAAGTGCTTGTACAATTTCTAACAGGCCAAAGTTATGAGTCACATAAACAAGCATATGTCTACTGTCTTCAGCCAGGACAGACCCACTCATGTAAACTAGAGACCTGGTGTACTACATGTGAATGCTTCCTATATATTGATGGTCATTCCAAAGCTATCCTCCAAGGAGCTAAGAGAGAATGAAGAAAGGACTGCATTTCTCGGCAGTTCCTCTCATTCAACCCTTAGGACAAAAAAGAAAGGATGACTAAGTATCTAGTGTACTGCAAAGAATATTTAGTGCACTGCTACGATTTAACCTACTAAATAACTTTAAAGAAGTTAGCTTACAATAATTTTAAAATATTCATATGTGTGCACTCTTCTTGTTTAGGTGACAGAATACAACCAAGAAAAGTAACATATTAATATACCAGTATACATTATCTTAACAGATTCCCATTTAAATCACTGATGCAATTGTTTCAGTGAAGTTCCAAATTAAGTTTCTCCTTCTCAGTTGCAAATATGATTAATAGATTTATATTTAAAAAGAAAGGAAAGTACAAAGGCAAATTTCAATCCCTGCTCAGTGACAAACATTTTCTGTGGGGGATTTCAAACGACTCATTCAGTTCACTTTCCTGTGATCACAGTTAACACATAATACTTAACCCAAAACTGCAATAACTAGGAATTATTACTTCTTCTGCCTTTTTTTTTTTTATTATTATGATGTCTTGAAATGAAAATAGACAGGTGAAATGCAAACAGAAACCACTCACATAAATGGGGAAATTTGCAAGTGCTGCAGAGAGCCCATTTTTGTTCTG
This sequence comes from Astur gentilis, assembly GCF_929443795.1. Lineage (NCBI taxonomy): Eukaryota > Metazoa > Chordata > Aves > Accipitriformes > Accipitridae > Astur > Astur gentilis. The sequence goes on from NC_064884.1 coordinate 6,164,507, forward strand.
TAACTCGTATGGTCCCCGGGAAACAAAATAGGAAGACCCAATCACAGGCATTATAATAATACAAATTATACAGTAAGGTAAGGAAAAGAAAAGAGGAATATAATCCTTACATATCGAGATGGCTCTTCCTTGTTTTGGTCGTTCATGTCAGCGGGAATGATCCGTGTGGCCATTGGTCCCTTCGCAAATGGTTTTGGTAACTGGCCCCTGAATTCTGACAGGATGAACTGGAGCTGCCAGCTACAGAGAACAGTGTCAGAAAGCTCAACAGGAAAATGCAGGAGCTAGTAACATTTTGTGTGGAGAAAAGGAAAAACATAACCAAGGACATTTCATTCCTGAGGGTAGACAGCCCTGCTAGAAGAGCAGTCACACCACAAATTTCCAGTAGCTTGTGGCCAACACAATCTGCTGACACCAAACTTCAGAATCCTTTGGTTTGGATATGCTGGTGTCAACAGAGATACATGGTCTTGAAGGTTACTCCCATAAATACTTCTTAATAAATCTTCAGAGAAGTGCCCCTCCTTATGAATCTCACCAAATTGTACCTTTTACATTAAACAACTTACTTATCTGGCAGGAGAAAGCTGCTTGGAAATCTGTGCCACTCCTTTCCCACACAGACATTAACGGGTCTCCCCTCCGGCACAGTGTGAATACTTGGGTCAGTAGCAATCCTGTGAAATTCTGGGTACAGGTCCAGGGGCCCATGGTAGCCTACCGAAGGCAGAAAGTTGCAAATAAGGCTAAAGAAATAGGTGATATTTACATGACCACTATTGAAAGACTACAAAAAATTGTTCATACATAACTTTCTAACTGATAACTTTTTGAATAAATGAATTGGTCTATGCTAAAAAGTGGCTCAATTCCAAAGCTCCCCCTCCTTTTAGAAGTGCTTGTACCCCACCACCTTTATTCACATTCTCCTATCCTGACTGTCAAAGGCTACCATCAAGCAAAAAAATATTGATGAGGTGGGAAGGTTCACTGCATGGCTCTGATTCAAGAAAATACTTAAGGACTATATCAAATTCATCTCCATTAAGGACACATGCACCTAATTACAAGTTTTACATGGGAAAATGCTATTTCAAGTGGGATCATATGTTTGAAAGTTAAAGTATCTGCTTTAACTAGCCTGGGTACAGGTTTTATACCAGTATATTTGTACTGGCTGAAGATGAAGGGCAGCAGATTTTTAACTGATACAATTCTGTTGATACATTCATACATACATGAATACATACACATGTTCATACATACATGTATGAATGTGCATATACATACACACACACACGTGTATAATCTATTCATTAATGGTGACCATTAGAGCTTACTCTTTTCCCTGCAACAACGACATCCAAACTTTCAAGGTTCCTTATTCTACTCTGCTGCTATAGTCAAAGCAGCAGAACTTTGGCAGGCCTTAAGACTTGCCAAGACCAATACCCATGAAAGCACAGGACAAGTCCAAAATACCAACCTCTGAATAAGGCAACAGAGCGTGACAATGACAAAAGGCCAAAGAGAAAGACAGTCCCCAGAGCCAGCCAGTTTGACGAGACTGTGTAGTGTTCCAGGCGGTAGCGCTGGAATATGAAGTGGTAACATTTCTGAGGAAAGAATAATAAAAAAGACAATATAAAATTCCTCAAACTCCGGTATGTTCAGCAAAATGTTATTTTTCATAAGGACCTTACAGCAGTGCCTGCATCTCACACCAGATCTTTGGTCTTCATTTTTTCATTCAGACCCATAAAAAATGCACAGAAACTCACATGTTTCAGTCACATTTCTTAACTGATAATCTAAGGTATTTAAAGATGTTTTCAGCTCTTCCCCTAGGAAAGCCTCTAGTCAAGCTCTAAAGTACTCTCTGCCAGGGCTCCAGCTTGGTTGTTCCCAGGTGAACCAGCAGCACATGTCCCTTTCAGACACTTCTGTAAAACTTCCCTACACAAACAGACTTCATTTTCAATGCTGGAGTGACTTCCTCTCTAACAGAAGTTCTATTACCCAGATTTACTGAGTGACCTATGGTTGTTTACCCTGTCTGCACAAACTACAGCTTTAAAGTGGATAAAAGAACACACAGGACATTCTACAACCACCTTTAAACACACACCACCCTGAAACTGTTGAAAGAACAGCCCCTTAGGGTTTTCTAATTTAAAAAGCATTTCTGGGAATATCCAGGAGGAACTACATCCAATACTTGGCTTGGTCCCTCCCTCCTGCTTTGCCTTTCTGCGGGAGTGATTATTCACTTCCTATCCTAATCTGGTTTCTGTTCCTCTTGTCTTGTTTGCATTTTTCTCGTAACAGCCAGGTCCACATGGTTTGGAGGAGTAGATTCTGACAAGCTTGTACTACTAGTGGGCAATGAATTCTAAATTCTCAGCTGAATACTAAATACTAGACAAAATATCATCAAGCAGTGTTAAAATATGCAGGGCAGAAATATACACTAGATTTTCCTAAAGCTATATTTGGCCAAGGTCCTAAACCATTGCCCTCTGATGAATGTTCTGACAGCACATAGCAATTCTCGGTCTGTGCCATAAAACTGCTGACATTACAGAGCTTGATCCTGTACAAATGCAAGGACTGAAACCCATCTGGGCTGCTCCAGCTTAGCACTGCAAGGCATCAGCAGTGATGGGAGATCAACAGTCAGAATAGTAACTGACCAGTGGAAGAGTGAGAGTGATTTGAGGGGTGCAGGCAATGCTGGTAGGGAGCCCAGGACAGGAACAGCTAGCAGTGGTGCATAGCAGGACAGAGGAGTAATAGCAGAATGAGGCCAAACAGATGGAACAGGCTCTAATGGGGACTAGTGACTGCATTCCTGCTCCTCTTTAACAGATGAAAGATGAATAATTTTGAGCTTTGGGAAGGTTTATATCAACCTATATTAGTGCTTTACTCTATGAATTGTCTCAAGTGCTATTAACAAAACATCCAATTTTTGGCTTTGCTAAATGTCCAATGCAATTTCCCGATGCCTAAACAAGATCACTTTTCCCTTTTCAAATCAGTGATTCCTAATAGGATACGATAAAATGCATTTCCTACACACTCACATTCCTGCCCCTTAAAGCTTAACAACAGACAAAGGAGGCACAATGCTATAAGCAAGTTACTGATCCTCATGACATCTCTTGGATGCTGTGTTGTATTGGCTCTACAACATCACAACTGCTCCTCACCAGAAATTCCTGCTTGGGATGGGAGAACAACTCAAAGTCATGAAATAATTAGTGGCAAGAAAATATTCTCAACCATTTATCACTTCATACAATCCTGGACAAGCTCCTAATGTGATCACCTTATAAAGCCATGAAATTTGATCTTTTTTTGCTGGGCTGTTAAGTAGTCTGCACTGAAGTCCAAGATTATTACATGAGCTCATTCTGTACAACGCTCAGGAGGGAAATCCCAAATATTTTTGCTTTTACATCACATCTTACAGAGGGCTAACAGTTTTCCACATACTCTCAATCAACCTGTACAGGAAGATTATGGTTTAATTGGTAAAACAGCAACACACACACACACACTTCAGTAGTACAGCTATGGATTTTGCTTCCAGCGTCTCAATACCTATGCATGAAAAATGGTTCAAAAATGAAAACTGTACCAGCTAACAGATTAAAGTCGATGATCAAAAGTTATGCACAGGACAGTCCTGAACTATGTAATCACTGTAGATTGTGTCACAGATGCACATATTCTGCAGATGTTCCCAAATTTTGGTAAGCAACGTTAAAGAAGTCAGCTAGCAGTTACGCTTCCTAAAGGTATGAGCTCATTAAAAAAACATGTTCCACTAAAATTTACCTGAAGAGCAGACAGAGCCACAGCACCGCAGAGACAGATGAGAGGATATATGGGAAAGAGAAACCTCTCTTCTTTGTGGGGCTGACTGAAGAAAATCATGATCCAAATGTACATAGGAGCTAGTGTCAGCCAGTAGGGACGGCCCAGATTCTGAACTGAAAGAAACAAACACTCAGCAAAGAAGTAACGTAAGAATGAGGGGTTTATCCTGTTCCCCCTCTCGCACAATCATATCTCACATTCAAAAGCCTATTCTTCAGACCCAAACCATTGCCTTCAGACACAAACACACCATGTTCTGAGCAGCCATGTTGCTAAAACCCAGGTAGCATGTCCAAACAGTCAATATAGAATTTTGATGAGAGAATTTTTGTAGGTTCCTACCATATAACAATTTCAACAGACTTTAGAAGACCAAAAGCAGAAAATAAGGGACTGCGTTACTGAATTCAAGCAAGAGACAAAATCCATTCAGAACTGACATGTCTAAACGGGCAGTCAGAAGTACTAGATTTCCTGCTGTATATTATGCTATACATACAAAGATCAGAAAGGATCTCTCTAGACCTACCCTTCCACTTACAAATGGTTGTTTAGCGACTGAAGTTTCCACAACCTTCATTGCTTCATTACAAAAATAACAGCATGAGAGGTCTCTCGGGCACCTTCTGCTTAATGGAGGAAATAAGTGCTTCAAAAATAACAACAATTACCCTGAATTTTAGTCACACTGAGGAGGGTTCTACAGTGCCTGACAATTTTCAGTCCCTTTTCTGCCCTCTTGCTACTCCCAACAGCAGAGTTAAGCATTTAAGCTAACAGCATTTCACAGACAATAAGAGCAAAGCACTTGGCAGAATTGCTGCTGCTGTTAAGTACAAGAACACCAAGTGAACAGCAGGAAATCTTGCATTTACAGGATCTCCTACTGAGCTTTTACTGGTTTCTGACAGTATGTCAGTCATATCCAAGGAACAGATATAAGCAAATATGTGTTAACATACATTTTCAGCAGGGATTATAATGTTATTGTTTCTTGTATTCAGTAAGAAAATCAGAGAGCAAAGCACTAACTGGACTGATGAATTTGGAGACTGCTGCTGATGCTTAATGAATCTTCCTTAGGAAAAGGGCAGAGAAGAATTCACACTTCCTCAACACCTTTTTCCTCTCTAGAGTTACTTGCCAAATATCATGTGTTTAAACTGATGTCATCTTATTTAAGAGAAAGTTCAACGTGAAGTAGGGAATTTTCCAGTTCCTCCTTTCTCTACTCTCAGTATACCCACACCTATGGGAACACTTCCCAAAGCATAGGGTAGCAAGACTATCCTGTCAGGGCTCAGTCCTGCAAGCTGAAGAGTGGCCTTTCACAGTGCACAGAAGAGTCCAGGTTCAATCCCAATACGGGCAGCAGCAGCAGAGACCAGAGGATGCCTATTTGTAGGCTCGGCCCCAACAATCAAAAAGGAAATAACTCCGTTCTCTCAAGCTGCTGCAGAAAACATTCTGGCAGTGGTATAAAAAAGTAACAATGGAAGAGCCAGCAAAAGGTTCCCCAAATAACTCTAAATGCTATCATTTCCAGCTGCAGATAAGATGGAAACAACAATGGGTATGTACATAGTTTCTTTCCCCCTTAAGATTTCTGATGGGGCTATTTCTAATGCATTTGCATGTCTGGCTGAAGGTTATGCACCATACAACTTGTTAAACTTACTCTGGGTATGGATAGTTCAGCCCTGATAACATACTGTTCTTCTTGAGGTAGAGGCAAGGAATACAGGAATCATCCATAAAGAGAAAAACATGTTTCTGCCCTTTTGCAGACAACACGTAAGTAGATTCATCTCACTGCCTGTTCTTTCTACACAGCAACTCCGTTGTGGGGTCAATACTGAATTGAGTAATGAGCTCTAGGAACTTTCCTATTACTCTGAAGACTTTCCTTGAACCTAGTTTCACTTCCAATAAAGAAAAGCTGCTTTGGCAGGTAAGCTGTCCCCTTAGTAACAAGGTTGAGATCTGGGCTCTCTGTGCTTGGCTCTCAAGTTGTCTTACACTCACCATGAAATACTCACCATGAAATTTCTGAAGCAGACACTCCATGAGACAAGTCAGTGGCAGCACAAGCAGTGCCAAAATAAATGCCACATTGAAATTCAGAAAGCCGTTGATAAAATAGAAGGACCAGGGTTCTGTACCTAACGGATGATAAAAGGAAACAAGCGTTTTTAAATACAAGCATGTATGAGATCTAGGTGTAACAGCAGCTTCATTCCTTCTCTCCCTGATACAGACTGAGATAATCAGCAGCAGACACCAATTCTCCCCATTGCAAGCATATTGGAACCAAAGAATGGGAAGGGTGTGAACAGAAGATCTTGCAGCTGGACAAAGGATGCAGCCCCATGGAATGAGCCTGAGCCATCTCAATCGAAGCAGTCTCATGGTTCTGCCCCTCACCCATAAAACTGCCATAACAGTGGTATGAGAGTTAGTCAAAAGCCATACAAAGGCGTACTAGAGTATCTCACAATCATGTCTGCCCAAGAAACTTCATTGTCTTCCTTTTCAGAAATTATTTTTCTCCTTCCTTTTTCACTGGGTCATAGTCAATATCACATCTGCTGCTCATGAATCACAAACCACTCTAACAGTCAGCCTTGTCCAGCAGAGTTCTGTGAATTCACGCTTGCATTAAGAAAGCCTACACAGCAAGAAAGTAGAGGTGGAAACTTATAAAACTAGGAAATTTGACTCCAAATTCATTCTTTCTAATTGCAAAGAAGTTCCAGAGGAATAACACAAAAACACACAATGTTAGTAAGAGATTATTATAATTCTGGAGTGATGATGTATAATCCATGTTGGCAGAAATAGAAAATCTACTAAAAAGGAACAAGAAAAAGAGTTCACATTCACACTTCACCCCAACAAAAGACTCTGCCACTAAAGTTCACCCAGATGCTAGTTTTGGCACCTCCTTAGAATGAACACTGTTTAAAGTGTCCCTACTTCAATTTGTTCTTACAGTGTAGCTTCAAACAGGAGCAAGCCAACTCTGATTCCTAACATGACATACTTGGATATTGGTTGCAAGCTTTGAAGGATGTAAATTGAAAGAAATTCCAGGCCAACTGTCATTTATTTGGACTCTTAATTCAGGATGCTTAAAATCCTGAACAATAAGGAATGCCAGTTCCTCTCCACATACTTGCCAGTCTCTCAGTGTGATTAGCTCAATCAGTCAGTAAATGACACGCGGGGGCTTTAATCACTGCACTGTTGTGACATGTGTCACATGCCGCAGCAATTTCCTGCAATCAGAGCCACTTAAATAGGGTCCATGTTGAAATTAATCAGACAACTGAGAAGCAGCAAGGAAAACCCAAAACCTCTGCAGCTCCTACAGCTAAGTATGATTAGAAGCTGCACCAGTCAGAAACATGTCGCTGGAGTTACTAAGTCCAAGCAACTGAGGTTCATTTAGGAAACCTTTAGCTATTAGCACTGAAAGCAAATAGTAATTACAGATTTGGATTTTGGGGAGTAGGGGGCCTTAAGGGAGTGTATTATTAGAAATTCAACTTCTCTCTCCCTCCACCTGCATCATAATTCTTGCAAATCCCACATGAGCACAATCCTCAGCCTGTGAAAGGCTGAACATGGGATATGGTAGATTGAAAGATCATGTCAAGTGATAGACATGACAGTTATCTGTACAGCAACACTGCAACAGTGCCAATGTCCCTTTCTCCTTCTCTAGACTCTGTTGATGACTCTCCCTATTTAAGGACTGCAATTCTAAAAAATCACTGTAACAGATCTTGAACACATGTAGAATGCAGATCATTTTAGGACTGAAGGGTACTACCCTTCCTAGAAATCAGGGCTGCTGACTAGGATATGTCTGTGAGGGAAAATCTGAGGCAGTCTGGGGTATCACACTGTAAATCATCCAGTGGACATGTGTGTAAAGGGGGCTTTGGTTTCTTCCCAGCCCTGCTGCCTCCAGATTCTCTTCTAAGGCAATAAATAGCACAGGTTTCTGAAGACTTACAGCAGGGTTAACACTGGTTAGGCTACTCTAGTAACTACTTCCGTGGAGCACTAAGGCTTCTCCTTATATCAAAAGGACTGGAACTGGGTTCCGTAGGCTGCTTCCCCACTCCCACTGCTATAAACAACAGCCACTTTATCATAGAAGATGCTGGGATGAGATAGAAAGCTTTTTAAACTGATATAATCTGTTACCCTCCAGTGTTTTCTGGCTACAGTTAAGCTGCACAGAACAGCCAAATCTTTAAAGATAAGTACCAGAGACCATACTGTCAATCTTCTACCTGCCCTGGCTGCTATGGAAAGTAAAGGAAATTAACTATGGCTCTCTCTAGTCTGTCTCTGATTGGTAGCCTGGGAGTCAGGAATGAAACACGCTTCATGAAGCACACCTCCTCCACAATCCAGATACAGCCTTAAAGGCCCAGAGGTGTCCTGAGGGACTCTGCTAATAAGGAGGTCTGAAGCACAGCTTTAACAAAAAGGCTGCTTTCTCAGATTCTTTTGCAGTGTGACTTAATTGCCTTTAAGAACTAAGCACTGGAACCTCCCCTCCTTCTCCAATGAGGGATTTTCTTCTCTGGGTGAGGAGAAAAAACAAAAGAGAAAAAAAATATGAAAGAAGAACAGTGCACTACACAGGCAAGTTAAATAATTCACAGACACCAGGCAAAAAGCAATAGGCTTGGTCACTGTGATGACTCACCCATTCAGAGGCATTCAGTCTCAATGCCTCCCAGGGCAAAATGCTTTTATTCTTGTTATCCACAATGACTCAAGGTGACCCGAGAAAGAACTGCAATGTAAAAAAAAAAACAAAACCAACCCCATTGCATACAACTCCTGGCCTGGAACAATGTCTTTCAAGCAGGGAGGGACACTGAAGAACTCTCCATGCACAGTATGGATGGGAACGTGCTTCCACAGCATCGCCTTCAGACCATGACAGAAGATTTAATTTCCTGCAAGCATCCCACATGCTAGAGCTGAGCAGGTGTGGGCTGTAGGAGAGACTGATGAAAGCAGTGAGAAGAACACTGTGGCCCAGTCAGTTCAGGGCACTATAATTCCATGGGAAGAAGCAACTGGAAGCACTGTCAGACACCGAGCCAGAAACTGGTTTGAACTTTGTGCTCTGCGACACGCTCTGGCAGCAATTCTAGAAATCAAACTCACACACAAGTTAACAGAATTTAACAAGCTACCATGCTGCAGCTTGACCACAGCAATGGTGAGGGCAGCTCAGGACAAAACAGAGGAGTTGTAAAATAGGCTTAAGCTAAGATGCCCCACTCTATGTTTGTCACAGGCTAAAAGCCTGCATGCAGACAGGAACTGTAGCTCAGCTGTTAAGCAGTCACTAAGCCACAATAATTTGATCGTGAGTCACAGCCCTCATTCTAAGAAAGTCTGATTCAATGCTAATATAATAAACAGTCTGCTTTCTGCATTTCATTTATTTTCACTCTATTTAAGAACCAGGACTCAACAGAGCAAGGTGTCATATAAACAGCTCCTGCATATTCCGCCCAAGCTGAAGAAAGCTTCCCAAAGTGCCATCACACTGCAAGTCACAGCAAGGCTTTGATCACAGGAAGTGGGACAAAAATTGTCACAAATTGTGCGTTCTTAGAACATATGTAGACAAAAACATCCCAAAGCCTCAGGATCAGGCTTAGGGCTATACGTAGAAACTACTTTCCCTTGGCTGTAGAAACCTAATCACCCCAGGGAAATATTCATTGCACAGACTGTATTTACCCAGAAGAAGATCGAACCTTGTCTCCAAAACTCCAGTCTGCAGGCAAAAGGAAAAACACTGTCATGCTTACATTGAAGATGATATCGGTTGATGACTCTGCAACCTCCTAGTTCCTGCTCCCATCATGTGAAAGGTGGGAAATCCCAGCTCGAAAGCCAAAAGTGACTGGCCAGCCTTTCATCTCCCCTGGTAGTGTTATTTTTCCCAAGTGTTTTGAAGCACTCTAAACACACAGCATTGTCCTGGCCACATTGCATTAAAGAGCAATTTCAAGCAGGCTCTTTTACTAGCCTGAGGATGTTATATGAATAAAATGCTTCAGAATAGATTGGTCCCTGGAGGTTCTGGAAACAACTTATGCACTAGTGTGGAAAAGGTCAGCCACAAGCCCATGCCAAAACCTATCAGAGACAGACCCTGGAATTTACTTGCAGAAATTTCACAGCAACAGACTTCAGAGCCTTCCTGCAGAGATGAAGAACCATGGCAATGCAGCTGCTTCCCTGCTGTGCCACTGGACAAGTAACAAATCACCACCCAAAACAGCCCTTCAAATGAACCAACAAATACGGCCTGCAGGGCACTGCCAAAAGCCTTGCTGGTAAAAGCTGCTGAATCCTTCCTAGAATATCTCGACAGGACTTAAGCAGATGACAGAGATGACGCAGGGATCCTGCACCCTAAGCTCCCCTGAAGTCTCCGCCAGCCCCTCTGAAGCCCTACTAGAAATATAATACTTTTCTATTCTTCAGCTCTAGAAGTACATGACATTAATAACTAATGCAGTGGCAGCTCCCAAACAAACAACACAGCACTGCCATCAAGGTTCACACCAGTATCCTAAATGGCCAGTACCAGGGAACCCCTCGTAGGGAGATGACTTGCCTGCAGATTAAATGTCTTTATGGTAACCTCAGATTCTGCTTGCCAGAAAAATCCACAGGCCACATACTGCCAATAAGCAAGGAGACTCAGGAAGTCTGCAGAGACCCGATGTGAACTGAAAGAACTATGGATTCTGCACTGTTACCCACTTTCCCAGGGTTCTGCACCCTAATTGTGAGGAACAGCCAAGAACAAACACACACATGTATCACTTGTGCCCACTGCACTCGCATAGCATCCAGGCACGTTTGGTACTAACAGTTCTCTGCTGTGTCACGAAGACATCTCACGACGGTTTACAGAACTTGAAAGTGAAGAAAAGCAGCCTAACTCACTGCCCTGAGAAATCCGACAATGGCCTGCGGATTCCCAGCTCGACAGAGACATCCCGTGGCAAAGAGCTGGAACTGCAGCCCTTTGGAGCTTGCAGTCTGCTTTTGCTTTAGAGTACGTCAGAAAAAGGATTGGCAATCGAGACCTGGTGGGTCACAGTAGCAAGACGGTAGCAAGACAGTAGCAAGAAAAATGCCGACTCCCTTCCTGTCCTGTTATCTTAAACTCACCATAAAGATCAGGTCCATGAGAGCTGAAGACATTGTATAAAACAATGTTGAGAGGTGCAACTACCAGCTTCCCATAGTAATAGCTGTCCACAACTACCAAGGGCACCTGGAAGAAAGCATCTATTATTTAAAGTGCCAGAAGCTTTTCGCTGGACTGCCCAAAAGCTCCATGTGATTTTCTTAATGGAACCCACCCCTTCTATTGCAAGCCCAATCCATTCCCTCTTTGCATTGTTACAGGCACTTACCAAAAACAGGATCAATGACACCACACACCAGTTTAGGAAACTTTTCCACCTCTGCTTCAGTATCAACAAGTCAAAGGCAATAGGAAGCCTGAAAGAGAGACCAGGTATCAACTGGAGACTTTGTATTTCCCCACTGCAGGTTTTCCTGCCCCTTCAAAGCAAGCGGGGCAGTAGCTGGAAGAGAACCATCACTTCAGTGGGCTCTGCTTCCACTCCATATTCCAGTCTTCCAACTCAGGTATTACTCTCAGTATACAAGGGTCAGGAATCTTCCCAACCTAGGTTCTTCAAAAGCAAAGAAATCAGGCTATGGAAGCCTGTAGCAATGATCCTGGACTAGGCTGGTAGCTCAGTCCCTGCTAGTTTCTTCCTCCAGCTCTCCAGCCCCTACATTCTCCCCAACCAGGCAAAAAACATTTGTCAAAGCACAAAACTCCTGAACCCTCCTCTTCTTACCCAAGAGCTGCACTGAAGGGCCAGCCTAGAAAGGCTCCAGCAGCCACCCCCAGCACTGCTACAGAGGTCTTGTCCATATACCAGCCAGTCATGGCAATCACTGTGGTGTACATGCAGAAACTGCTTGGGAGGAAAGCTGCAACACAAGGAAAGAAAGGGTTAGCACAATTTTCCCACAGGAGGAGAACTGCACGAGGCCAAGATAAGGCTAATCATCTCTCATTCATTCCACTGGAGCTGGGATGCTACACTGGAGACTCTCATTTCAGTGAAAGAAAAAATAAAAAAATAATTTAAAAAAGGATTATTTTTCTTGTTCTGTCAAGACCAGAAATACTTCCTTTAAGTGTGAAGGCCTCTTTCCTCAGTGGCACTCAGCACTGGTAACCAGTTGACAGCATCCAGGCTTACCACTTGTAACGCTGCACCCCCTATATTCTGCTAGGTTGAAAAAAATTAACCTGCTCAAATGACAGCAGAAAATGTGAGCTGACTGGGTACAGTCTGTGAAACAACTAGGCAGAGACTGGTGGGAAGTAAGTGAAAAATGAGAAGACCTAAGACACTACAACAACAATGAAGGGCAAGTCCTTTCTCCACTCACCATAAACATAAAAAGGGTAAAATAGGAAATCTCAGCATTCATAAGTTGCAGTACTCCCCTTTAAGTTTCTGTTTGCACACAATACAGAACACCCTTGCTCAAAGTCTCTCTTCACACTTTACTCAATATCTACAGCAGATGTTTTATAAGTCTTATAGTGGTTGGCTAGGCAAATGGGTACAACCAGCCAGAGGGGAGAGGACACAAATGCAAATGACAATGCCAAAATATGACCCTCCTTCCTTGGATTAAAATACGTTCAAGGGAGGTAGGCCAAGACCCTGTTTAAAAGGCATGGCCCATTGCAGAGACACTGGAGGCAACAATAGAAACAAACACACCCTGGAAATTGAAAGATACAAGAGAGTGATGATGCAGGGAACATAATTTGAATCAACACTTATTCTGTCATCACACCTGCCATGAGAAACACCTGCAGCAGAATACAACAAACAATTGCTAGAGAGGTATTTTAGTGCTGTGGATTTTCTTCTTTCTGGACCTGTCTTTGGTTTCTATGGACAAAGTAATTGTTAGTATCATTGCTAAGCACACTTACCTGCAGATGAGCAAAACATCCCAGTGCTGAGTACTAAGAAGGCCAACATCAGCCGGCTCACATGTAGCCCAAACTTCTTGCACACAGCCCTAAGGAAGCAAGAGAGAATTAGATACCACAAAAATATCCTCAGTATATCAAAGAACAGTACCCAACACACGCAGAACCACAAACAATCCATGGAGCATCCTGAGAGCTTTAAGGTGGGTTATTCTCATTACTCAGCCACTGAAGGCAACCTGAAGAGAAGTTTGACTGCCTCTGGCCTGGGATTTCTGATCCTCATAAGTTACACTAGTGCAAAACTCTAGAAGAGACTTGGCTTCTACCAGTGTCAGTTGCACCTGTGCAAATCTCAGGGAGTCTGCACTGCTATAGCAACATCCATCTACCTAAGATTTTCACCCCTCACAAAATGCCATTATGCAAAAAGCCACAGCTCACCTTCTTAAAACCAGACTATTGCCAAGAGAAAAGTCATGCAAGGTAATAGTCTGAAAGCCACAAATGCAGAGGCAGCAGGTAAGAATAAAAATCTAGCTTAGACAAGATAACTGTATGTTCAGGCTACTGCTTTTGGTGGATGTAAACACCATTGGCAGATACATTACAGACAGCAACAAACAATGTATTCCACTAAAATTCACTATGATAAGCAACCACAGCACCAGTCTCTCCTCCAGCAGAGCTCAGTTTACAACACTCCCACCCCGCTTACTGTCATCATTGAGAAAATGAGTGTAGTCAACAAAATGCTGGAGTGGAGATGTGGGTGGCACATCTGAGAATACAATTTTGTCCTAACAGTGGAATTCTGACCAATATTTCATTACGTTATCATGAGAACACATATTGTCAAGTTTCACTGCGAAGTAGCCCAATTTACCAGACACATCTACACATGAGCTTCAGAGTGTATTTCCTGTGGCAGTAACTGAACATGCTACTCACACTCCTCCAAAACATTCACTGTAGACAACTTCTAAATACTCACTTGTAAAAGTAGAGTTCACAAATGCAGCTCAGGAAGGCCAGGAAGCATCGGAGGAAATAGAAGATGAGAACCTAGGAAACATACTCAGAGCCTGAACAAGGTTTGCAATGAACTTTATGCATCTATTACTAACAAGTCCGTCCCAAGAGCAAAGTTCTGAACAGGATGGAGCAAGTTTGGCAGTGGTGAATGAGCCTATTCTTCTAGACCCAGATCCCACACCAAGGGATGCTGAAGATCCCGGCAGCTCAAAGCCTAGCCCTCCAACGCTGAAGTCCTTTACAACACAAAAAGTGAACACAGTCCACTGAACTTACCAAAACTACCCCTTATGTTGTGCAGAAACATGTCAAGTATGGCAGTGGATACCCAAGAAGAATGCACATTCTGTGCTTTTTCTTTTATGTCTGTGAGTTCAGTTTGCAATATCCCTTGCAAGATACTAATTTATTTTTTATAGTTTATTGAAAAAAGAAAATCAAAACGGTCATTAATAGCTGGCATAGAAAACAATACAGGCTTCTAAAGCATCAGGATGAAACTCACAGGGGTGAACGAGAGCCCGTGGCTGCCAGGTAACTGTCCCCAGGCCTGCACACACTCAAAGGGCCGAGGAGCTACCAGCCCCTCTGGGACAAGTTCTCAATCAACCCAGAGCCTGACAGCATTTCCCTGCAATTTCCTAGTCACTTTTCCTTGGATCCCTTTGAGTCAGCTCACAAACCCTTGCAATTCCTTACAGGGAAGTTAGTGTTTGTAAACAACTTAGTGTTTTGTAAACACTAATTCTCTCTACCTCTGACAACAAAAAAAGCAGCTATTCAACACAGACTAAAGGCAAGTTTATTCACAAAAGAAGCTTTCTGATTTACCTTGTTAGTTTGTAGAACTCTAGCATGGAACAAGGCTGGTAAGGCATGAAGCCACAGGTAAGCATAGGAGCGGATAGCATAGGCTGGAGAGTATTCCCATGTCTGAAACCCCTTTCCATAAACGAGGTAGTGTGTCTACAACAGAGATTAAATAAATAACATGCATCACACAGAGTACACAGTTCTGCATTTCCCATCTCTGAATTCCTGAGTAAGAAAATTTCTCTTTGAAACACAGAGATTAGCACAAGGTTCTAGATAAATCTGCATTTGCACAGGCCAACTACAAATTCCCAAGTATCTCCAAGGAAAGCAAGCCCCTTACCGGTTCCCAATAGTTAAACGTCTCATCACAATCAGAGATGTTGCTTAAAAGAGCTGCACAGAACCTGGCTGAGATGAGACACTTGAAAGCTGTTGATCCTTCAGGGGCCCAAACTTGTCCTGCTTTGCTCCCAGATGATCTAGTGCAAAGAAAAAATACAAATACGCACCAAGAAGACTCAGTAACAAGATCCATACTAGCAATGTGACAGTAGGCAAAGAACTGACAAGCATATTTGCATCTCTCATTTAAGCACCGTGTAAGTACAGATGAGTCTTTCATTCACTGCCTTCTTTGGGGGATGCCAGTCCCATCCCAAGGAAGCACTATCACCCACCCTCACCACACCGCAGCAACGGCCCTGAGTGCTTAACCCGCCGCTGCAAGACAGCCCCCCAGGACCTCGCCCTCCTGCCCCCAGCAACAGAGAGCGAGGCCACGCAGTCGCTACCGCAGGCCCGGAGCAGCTCCACCGACGGCAGACCCACTTCCACAACACACGCTAACCCGGCTGGGCACCCACCGCGGCCACCCGATGCTGGGTTCGCTCGGGGCTGTGGGTACCTTGGAGACGTAAAACCCCGGCCGCAAGGAAATACCTGGGCGGGTGCTCGCAGCTGACACCGCCCCGCCGGCGCTGGGGCTGCCGGGCCCCGAAGGACAGCTGCGAGCGCGCCCGAGTGACGGCTGCAGAACCCGCCCCCGCGTAGACCACGGCCGCGCGCCGCCCGCGCAAGGGGGGACGCGCCCGGCGCCCGCTGCAGCCCGGCCCCGGCTCCCCGCGGCCCCGCCGCCCGTTCCGACACCTACTCCAGGCGCGCCTCCTCCGCGGCCTCCGGCCGCGGCCGAGCCGACTCCCCACAACCTCCAGCCCGCAGCCGCTGCCGGGCCCCCTTGGCGGCCATGTCGCGTAGGGGAAGCCGAGCGCCCGCTCCCTGCCGCCAGCGGACGAAACGACAGTGGTGCCGAAGCTGCCGGCCGCCATGCCGGGTGTGGGCACGGGCGCGCGCCTCCACGCCGCCTGCGCAGGCGGCCGTGAGCGCGCTCTTCCCGGGGGCAGCGCGCCTGCCGCGCCGCCGACGGCACCGAGCCGGCGCTGTGCGGGGACACCTGGCCCGGAGCAAGGTTCCCTGGCCCACCCGCCACGGCAGCACTTCTCACGACGTGGCCGCTCTCCCCGTAATGTACGTGGGCTACCGTTGCAGCCCCGCAGTGGCGGTTGCTCATCCCCGCCCACACCCCCTTCCCTGTCCGGGCAGAGTTAGTAAAGTAGCTCAATGGGGAACAGGCAGTTGGAGAAAGCATTTTATTGGGTACCCCCAGCACTGAATAGCTGGGCAAAGGGCAGGGACAGAAGCTGCTTTGGGACAGAGAGGAGGAACATGTTGATGTGCGGAAAACAGACTCCACAATCACCGAGACTGTAAAGTAGGTATGTTCATTCAGCGCTGGGCGGCACAGGGAGTAGTCCCACCAAAGTCGTGCGCGCGCAACTCGGCAGTTTGCCTCAAGTTTATACAGTCAGGTATTACATATTCACAATACGCCTATACATATGCATGACCTATCCCCGCTTCGTATTAAAATTAGCTGCGAGAGATCATTTCCATAGTCTCCTCCCAGCTGCGCCTGTGCAGGGCCTCTTTATGGTGGTCGTCTGGTGGTCGCAGAGATGAAGATAGATGACTCCGTCACCGCTAGTACCCTCTTTTCTTGCGCAGGCTCAGTGATTTCTTGGTATTCACCCAAGCCGCAAGACCAGTCTTAGCTGGCTCTTGGGGCCTGATCCTGCTTCTTATCAAGGACTGTCTTTACCTCATTGGCTGGTTCTTGGGACCAGCTCTTCTTATCAAGGACTGTCTCTACCTCAGCTAATTTCAACAATGTAAGCACTAAACATCATCTTTCACCCCCCTTTATTATGTCTACTGAGATTCTTTTGACTCCCCTTGTCTCAGTCCCCCCTTTTCTAGAAAATAGTAAAATCTTTTACTATATTTAATCCTAGTACTTCTAATACATTGTTTCCCTATCTAGCATCCTCTCAAAGTATTTGTTGGTCTCGAGTTTTCGTCATAACTGATTCTTCTTCTGTTCACTGCAAGAGTCTCCTGTACTCTTACAGCACAAAAGGCCACATCGAACCACTATGCAAAGGACCACAGACAAGAGAATGATGATTATTATAGTGACAAACCACTGCTTTAACCATGTCAAATTTGGCAACCAGGAGGCTAGTTTTTCTAATATGCCTGTCAAGCCCCAAGAAGTGTCATCTTGGGAAACTTCATGTAGTATTTTAGTCCTTTGCCATATCTCCTCAAGATCTGTTTCAATTCGTTGGTTTTGATTGATATAGGTACAGCAAGCTTGGTTTATAACTACACATAAGCCCCCTTCTTTTGCTAAAAGCATGTCCAATCCCATTCTATTTTGGAGCACTACTTTACTTAGGGATTGTATTTCCAGTTACAGCCCTCGAATTGCATCAATTATAGCACTTCCTATGATCTCTAATGTAGCAGATATATTCATGACAGCTTTCTCCAACTCGCTTACCTCTAAAGAGGGGATTAACCATCGGACAAAACTATGGTACCCAGTATCTCGACTAACTAGTGGGTTTTCGGCCCGTTTTACACGGAGCCAAGGTGTTCTCAAAAACCCTCGGGGAGGTGAAGCTCCCTCGAATATACTGGTCTGAGGTGCAAGGTACCCTCGAACACAGTGTCCCTTCCAGTTCTGGGGTAAACTCTTTCTGGCCCTGCCATCCCCACAGAGCCACCAGTATCCGGGCCCTGTGTTGCATCTTGGACCGAGATGCGTCTCCCTTCTGTCTTGTTCTTGCCACTTCTTTCCTGGCCCCCCCTTTGGTTTCTGGATATAATAGAAACTGATACTTAAGTTTAGCCCAAGATGTTCTAATTTTCCTTTATCAAAAGTTCCCAGATTTTCCGCAAGGCTACAATTATCCACGTCTCCCCAAATATTATCAGTAATATTTAAGCAACGGGCAGTAATTAAGATCTCTTTAGGGTTGGGCACCTCCAGATCAAAGTTGGGTCCCCGCTGGATATTTTCCTTTCCATGAGGGCATGATCCATTCCTGTCTGGCCCGTCTAATAAGAGATGTCCAATTTGTGGTCAGGATTCCTAAAAAGGGGAGTTCCATGTTCCCCTGAGGAAGGGGATTACATACCCAACAATCTGATAAATTTAGTACTTTCGAGATACTCTCTGTCATATTTAAATAAGTATTTTGATCCCAAGCCTGCCGCTTGGACAAGGTCCAACTCAGGAACATAACAATCAACGTCTCACAAATTTGAGCTTCAAAGGTCCTTTTTCTTGTGAAGTCCATCACCCTAGTGTGATGGACCCAGGCGTTCTGTTCCTTGATCTTAATCACGGTGAAGGAGGTAAGTAGTACTTGAAATGGTCCTTCCCACTGCAGCTCCAGAGTATTTTCTGTAAGAGACTTTATATACACATAATCTCCTGGTTGTATATTATGCACAGGCCCATCCAAACCTCTCCCTCGAGTCCCTACCACATGCTTCCTGATTTTATTAAGTTGCTTACCTAATGCCACCATGTAAGAAGTCATAATTTCATCCCCTGCTCGTACAGACACCCCTCTCTGTATCCCATAGGGTTGTCCATACAGAATTTCAAAGGGGCTCAGTCCTTCTTTCGCCCTTGGTCTTGTTCACATACGCAGAAGGGCTAAAGGGAGAGACTGAGGCCATGTCAAATTTGCTTCTTGTCCTAATTTCACAATTTGCTGTTTGATTAAGTGGTTCATTTTTTCCACTTGACCACTCGACTGGGGGTGATATGCAGTATGAAGCTGCCAATCTATACCCAAGTGGCAGCTAATCTGTTGTGCTATTTTTGAGACAAAATGTGGTCCTCTGTCAGAGGATATGGTTGCTGGAACCCCAAAACATGGTATTATCTCTTGTACCGGTATTTTAGTTACCTCCCGAGCTTTAGCCGTTCTTGTTGGGAATGCTTCTGGCCAACCTGAAAAGGTATCAGTTAATACCAATAAATATCGATATCCCCTTTTTCTTGGAAGTTCTGTAAAATCAATTTGCCATTGTTGTCCAGGCCCATTGCCTTTTCCAATTTGGCCCATTTCTGGCTTGGGGGTATTCTTAGGATTAGTCTGGAGGCAAAGATCACACTGTTGTGTCACCTGTCTCACCGTGGTGTATAAATTTCTAACCACAATTTCTCTTATCAAATGATTATACAGAGCTTCTGTTCCCCAATGTCTTTTCCTATGTTCCTCCCGTATCAAATGCCATAATAAGCAAGAGGGAACGATTAGCTTTCCCTGGGGGGTATGAGCCCACACCTCTTCATTATATGACCCTTCTAAATCTGTAATGAGCTTTTGATCTTCCTTAGTGTATTCTGGCTTACCTTCTAGGGACATCTGCCTATCAGGAATTAAGGCCCCTTCTGTTTTTACCTTTGTTTTGGCCACTTGTTTTGCCTCTCTGTCCGCCAGCTCATTCCCTTTTTCCAAATCTGAGCTCACTTTCTGGTGTGCCTTAATATGCATAATTGCTACTTTCTTAGGGAGCTGGACAGCTTCCAGTAACTTCAGAATTTCTTCTGCGTGTTTGATATTTTCCCCTTGAGAACTCAATAGTCCTCTCTCCTTCCAAATTGCTCCATGTGCATGTACAACTCCAAAGGCACATTTTGAGTCTGTATAAATGTTCACTTTTCCCTGGTCCAATTCCAGGGTGCAGGTTAGAGCAATTATTTCTGCCTTCTGTGCGGAGGTGTTCATGGGCAAAGCCCGATTCTATTACCTCTTGGCTGGTGGTGATGGCGTATCCCGCATGTCGATTACCATTTAGGATGGAACTGCTTCCGTCTGTGAACCAAATTTCCCCATTTTCCATGGGGCTGTCTTTCAGGTCTGGGCAACTGGTGTACGTTGCTTCGATGGTTTCCAAACAGTCATGATGTACCGGTTCTCCTGTGTTCCTGCTGAGAAAAGAAGTTGGGTTGACAGTGTTAGTGACTACAATCTCCATGTCATCCTGCTCTACCAATATAGCTTGATATCTCAGGAATCTTTGTGGAGAGAGCCAGTGTCCACCTTTGGCTTCCAGTACTGCTGATACTGTGTGAGACACCAGAACAGTCATTTTCTGGCCCCGAGTAAACTTTCGGGCTTCCTGTATATTCAGTATCACGGCCGCAACTGCCCGCAGGCATCCAGGCCAACCTTTTGCAGCCGTGTCTAACTGCTTAGAGAGGTAGGCAACTGCCCGTCGATATGGGCCCAGGTTTTGTGCCAATATTCCCAGGGCAATGCCCTGCTTCTTGTGGGAGTAAAGAAGAAATGGCTTACTCACATCTGGGAGTCCTAAGGCTGGGGCCAACATCAAAGCCTTTTTCAGTAGCTCAAAGGCTCGTTCGGTCTCCTTATTCCACTCAAGGTGTTTCTGCTCAGTGGCTGTCAATGCATACAGTGGTTTCACAAGCAATCCATAATTATAGATCCACAATCGGCACCACCCTGTCATTCCCAGAAAAGTTCGTAACTCTTTCACTGTCTGAGGTCTCCGAGTTTGACATATTGCCTCTTTACGGGCCTGTCCCAAAGTTCTTTGTCCCACACTAATTTCATAGCCCAAATAATTTACTTTGCGTTGCATTACCTGTGCCTTTTTCTTGGATACCCAGTACCCCTGAAGTCCCAGGAAATTCAACAGACTCACCGTCCATGTCATACAATCTTTCTCTGTTTTGGTGGCGATCAGGATATCATCCACATACTGCAACAGCTTCCCCTCCTCAGACAGGGCTTCCCAGGATTCTAAGTCTTTCGCAAGCTGATTGCCAAAAACGGTAGGACTATTCTTAAATCCTTGTGGCAACACCGTTCAAGTGAGCTGGGTCTTTCAACCGCTCTTGGGGTTTTCCCATTCAAATGCAAATAATTTTTGGCTGGCTTCATGGAGAGGGAGGCAAAAGAAAGCATTCTTCAAATCTAAAACAGTAAACCAAGTCAATTCAGGTGTTAATACGGTTAACAGGGTATATGGGTTCGCCACTACCGTATAAAGATCTTCAGTTATCTTATTCACCGCCCATAAGTCTTGGACCACCTGATATGACCCATCGGGTTTCCGAACAGGTAATATAGGGGTATTGAATTCAGACTCGCACTCTTTTAATAATCCCAACTGCAAAAATTTTTCTATCACCAGCCGGATTCCTTCTCTGTCTTCCTTCTTTAGGGGATATTGTTTAATTCTTACCGACTTTTGGCCTTCCTTGATTGTAACTTCAACAGGTGGAGCACTTTTCGCTCTTCCAGGTGTATTGGTAGCCCATACCCCCAGATACACTTGGTTTAAGATGTCCTCGTTAATGCTTCCTTCTAGGGAGAAACTGGTTAAGGTTAGGCTCAATATTTGAATGTATTGCTGATCTTTTACCTCCAGAGTAATTTCTCCCTTTTTGAATACAATTTTTGCTCCCAATTGTTCCAACAAGTCCCTTCCCAAAAGTGCCTTTGGGGAGTTGGGCATATATAAAAACTTATGAATGCCCCACTGTTTTCCTCATTTATATTCTAAAGGTTTACAAAAATATGCCTTTTCACTTTGGCCAGTCGCTCCTTTCACCATGACATAATCATTTCCCAGGGGTATCAAAGCCTGATTCAGAACCAAGTATGTTGCTCCTGTATCTACCAAAAATTCTACCTCTTGTTGTGTTTTCCCTAGCTTAATTATAACCAGTGGATCCGCTAGGGTAGATTCCCCAGGTTCCCGTCAGTCTCCCTTCACAGGGGCTACCGTTCTTCCTGTTTGAACCCTCTGATCCTCCTTGTTCCTTGGGCATTCCCTTTTCCAATGACCGAATTTCTTACGCAAAGCGCATTGATCCTTGCCCAGTCAGGGCAAGTCTCGTCTAGGCCCTCTTCCTCTTTCTTCCCGAATAACAGCCATTAATTTTCTTTGCCCTTGCCTATATCCTTCTTCTCTGTTACTAAATACCCTCCATGCTTCATCCAACGACATTTCTAAATTCCTACTCTCTGTAGGGCATAATTTCTGAAGTTTGCGCCTTATATCCCCTGTAGACTGACGCAAACACAGTGAGACTAATTGTTGTATTCCTACCTCTGACCCAGGATCCAGCGGTGTGCTGCGGCACATTACATCCCTCAGTCGATCGAGGAATTCAGATAGAGACTCGGAGGGACTCTGTTTAACTGCATATAAAGCTGACCAGTTTATAGTTTTGGGGATTGCTCTCTCCATTCCTTTTATAATCCACTCCTGATACCCCTGCAATCTTTCCATATGTGCAGATCTATTAACATCCCACTTTGGGTCTTGGAGAGGGAAATATTCCTTAATGTCCCCTCCTGTAATCTTATGATCTTCAGCAAGGTTCCCTGCTGTTTTTAAAATCAGCTGTTTCTCTGTCTCAGTCATATATTCCAATAATAACTGTATATCCTTCCAATCAGGGTTATGCTGTTTCACAATAAATTGGAAATGCTTAGCTACAGTTATCGGATCTCTCCTATAATCTTTTGCAACCTTTTTCCATTCCCCTAGGTCAGCAGTAGAAAAGGGTACTTTGATTAACATCGTCCCACCATCTGGCCTCACCGCCTCTCGGAGAGGTACTTGTAAAGCTGTTGAGGTAATTTTCTTCCTAGTACGGGAAGATACAGGACTGCTCGGGGAAGTCGGAGTTCTATCCGAGTCTGCATCCTCTTCCTGCGGTCAAGGGGGAGGCTTAAACAAATCAGTTAGATCTTGTTCTGGTACCTGATGAATTTCATTTGTCTTTGTACATCTTTGTCCAATACTACATGCCGAACAACACCGCCTCAGTTTACCTCTAAGCTCCTTGTTGTTCTCTCGCTCAAGTGCAAGCACCATGGGGTCCTGTGGGGGTACCATTCCACAGTCCCTTTGCCACTCCGGATGATTTCGGAGGGTGAAAAACATGTCTGCATACAAAACCTCATCCCATTTTCCTTCTCTTCTTAAAAACAGCATTAGCTGTAATAGAGTATTATAATCTAGTGACCCATTAAGTGGCCACTTAGCATTACTTTCTAACTTATACAACAGCCACCATTGATTGCAGTATTTAATAAGATTCTTTTTACTTTCTGTAGCTCCGGTCCCAACAGTATCTTTCCAGTGGGCAATTACACAACCCAGAGGACTTTTCCTCAATATTCCTCCTTGATTGTTTCCCATTTTATAACTCCTCCTCATGATTCTTAAGTTTAATCTTGGCTTCTCCTTTTAATAAGCTTCCATGCAAATTGTTTCTTACACTTCTTTTACAGTCTTGCCCAGTTTTCCTCCCACACGTCCCAAATTTCTGGAATTAAATTTTCCTTTACACACCGGTCTCACTATTTCGGATTCTTAGTGAGCTCTTTCCCAATCATAAAAGTGTGGAATTTGGAGAAAACACTCAAGGCAGTCTGGTTTTCCGTCTGCTAGATGTACAGTACCAGCTTCTCCCACAAGATTTACAGTTCAACAAAACCCAAGCCGGATGCTAATTATTATATAGTCCAGTTGCAAGCCCACATACAAAGCAAGGAATCACCCCTATTAATACATAAAGACATTCACACATTAACAAACATACATACACCTATAAATTTCAACATATCATTTCCACACACCCACACAAAATCTTTAACATAAATTTCCAAACATTCACATCATGCAAGCATCGCTCCAGTTGACAACCTTCAGCAGCTGCAAAAATAAACCAAGCGCAATTGCAAGGGGGTCCACTTACCCCATAAACCAAGCGCAATTGCGAGGGGGTGCGCTTACCCTTCTCCTGCCTCTTATATACCAGTCATTGACAGGTCCGTCCTGGCTCCCGATACTGGGATGCAGCAGTCACCCCGGATTTGCTTGATCTACCCCCAAGATCGCTAGCGGCCGCTCTATCGGTCAGCAAATCCCCCCATACAGGGTACCCTCCTCCCATACAGGGACTACACTGCACGCCAGACGTCTCTGTGCGATTCACCAGCTGCCCCGGCCCGTACTTTTACAGGCTCCCCTTGTAAAACATACCGTTTGGTCTGCGGCTTCAGGAGGTTGTTGTCTGCTCCCGCGGTGAGCGGCTGGCAGCGGAGGCTCCTCCGAGGAAAGTGCTCGGGGCGCGCCTAGGGGCGTCCGCTCCACAGTCGGTCCCGCAGCCGGGCAGAGTCTCCTGCCTGGCTCACCAAACTGACGTGCAGAAAACAGACTCCACGATCACTGAGACTGTAAAGTAGGTATGTTCATTTAGCGCTGGGCGGCACAGGGGGTAGTCCCACCAAAGTCGTGCGCGCGCAACTCGGCAGTTTGCCTCAAGTTTATACAGTCAGGTATTACATATTCACAATACGCCTATACATATGCATGACCTATCCCCGCTTCGTATTAAAATTAGCTGCGAGAGATCATTTCCATAGTCTCCTCCCAGCTGCGCCTGTGCAGGGCCTCTTTATGGTGGTCGTCTGGTGGTCGCAGAGATGAAGATAGACGACTCCTCTTCGTCACCGCTAGTACCCTCTTTCCTTGCGCAGGCTCAGTGATTTCTTGGTATTCACCCAAGCCGCAAGACCAGTCTTAGCTGGCTCTTGGGGCCTGATCCTGCTTCTTATCAAGGACTGTCTTTACCTCATTGGCTGGTTCTTGGGACCAGCTCTTCTTATCAAGGACTGTCTCTACCTCAGCTAATTTCAACAATGTAAGCACTAAACATCATCTTTCACCCCCCTTTATTATGTCTACTGAGATTCTTTTGACTCCCCTTGTCTCGGTGTTCCTCCAGAGGCTGAGGTCCAGCAGCTTCCTCCCCCGTGCAGGTGCTGAAAGAGAAACATTCAGAACAGGGGAAACCACCTCAAAATCCCTGCTCTTGAGTACTTGTCCCCTGGCACGCACACAGCCTCAAAGGACACTTTCGGTGGCTGCGGAGCCCTTCCACTCCCCACAGCTGGTGCAGCAGCATCAAGGTACAAAAAGTCGTTCTGAGACATCTTTGGGAAGCCGTGTCATCTTAACGCGGAAGTGGAGCAGCTTCTAAAAATCTTGAGAACTGCAATGAGCCAAGTACCTGCTCCAGAAGCACAGACAACCTCCCAGAAGGGCCAGGGATGCTTTAGGCTTCGCAGCCCCAAAGACAGGGAGATCGCCTTCCCAGGAGTGCCTTTCGCTTGCCCCTTCTTCATCCCGATGCTGCTCCTCCTCTTGCTCACTCTTGCCTCGCTGCTCCGCAAGACACCTCTTCTTTCTCTGTCAGCTGCTGCCAAGGAAGGAGGACATGGTTAGGCCTGAAAAGCGCCAACTCCTCCGCCTGAAGGAAACAGGGATCCCTACGCCCCGCGAGGGAGCTCCCCAAGGCACCACCCGGCCACCACCCACGCGCCCACAGAGCCCCCCACCTCCGCAAAACCCTCCTACTTCAGCTCGTCTCACCAAAGCAACGCACAGCAGAGTTCCCACCGGTGCTGGAGCTGGGCTTGGAGGCAGGCACCCTGGGCAAATCCAGCTGGGCATGCAAGGCAGCAGCCAAAGAGGCTGCACCCCTGCTTACAGGGGGCTCGAGCCGCTGCCTGGACTGCAAAGTGCCTGGGACTCCAGGGCACTGGCCGGGCCCTCGCTTACAGGGCAGCCCTGGTCCCAAAAGCCCACGGAGGCTCCTTCTCTCCGATTCAGGGGCACCCTGACTTGCACCCCGCTAACCGGGCAGTCACCCCACACAGGCTGCCAGCTGAGCACTATCAAGAGTGCTGGGCACTTTCTGCCCTGAAGGCAAGTGAATCGGCAGCAGTGGCTGGTGACTGTTGCAAGGGCTTTTCCTGGGAGGTTTTGGGGGCTTGGGCAGAAGAACTTCCAGAGGTGGGTTCCTCATCACTTGGGACAAGCTGCCACTTGAATGTGGGGCAGCTGGTTGGAGGGTAACTGGTGTTTGGGGCCTGCAAGTGGTGCTTGCCACCCTAAATCTCCTGCCTTGCCCTGCCCTGCCCTGCTCTGCCGTGCCCTGGTCCCCTTGCTCTCTGCTCTCAGCCCCAGGAGCAGCTTGGGAGAAAAAGAACCATGGGGGAAGGCAGGAGGCTGGGGGCAAGGGGCCTGTTCTGGACATCGGGGACGTGCCTGCAAGCAGGGCCCAGGTCCTGCCCGGGCAGCCCTGGCACTGAGAAGCCCTTTTATTGCCCTGAGCTGGGCCGTTGCCCTGGAAGCAGGGCTAGGGCCTCTGCTCTTTAAATGTCCAGGCTGCTGGGCACCACACAGTGAGAAAAGTGGGTCTAAGGCAGCTGAGCCTGGGGGGGTAGGGGGGAGAAGGGAGGAAGGATGGCCAGGGACCGGGGAACACTGTGGGGAGGTCCCTCCGAGGGCCAGCGTCCCTCTCTCCTCCAGGCAGAGGAGCTGGTGCTTGACTGCACCCTCCTTCCTTGGCAGCAGCTCCCAGAGAAGAAAGAAAAAAAGAAGAGGCATCCATCGTGCGTGGAACCACGAGGCAAGAGCAAGCAAGAGGAGGAATGGCAGGCTGAAGAAAGGGAGAGAGAAAGGCACTCTGGGCAAAGGGACCTCCCTATCACCGGGGCTGTGGTCACACAAGAGCATTTTGGCGCTTTTGGGATGGTTTTTATGGGTCTGGGGGAGGTACTTGGCTCAGTGCTATTCCCTAGATTTTTAGAAACCATTCCAATTCTGTGGTAAGAAAACACAACTTCAAAATCTTTGCCTCTGAAAGGCTGGGGCCAGGGACACCCACCTGATTACAGGGGGTCCCTCCAAGCACCTCCCACCGAGCGCAGGGGGCACGCACAGCCCTACTTACAGGGCAGTCCTCCACGGCTCGGCACACACTCCCAACAAGCCCCACGGAGCCCGAGGCTCCGACCTGCGCCCCAGTTACGGGCTGGCCATCTTGGCTGCAGCACAACACCACGTCTTCAGGAGCCCAGGGAGCGACCTCGACCCCAACTAGCAGGGAGGTCGCCCCAGCCAAAAGCAGCGCCAAAGGCGGGACTGCGCCCTCCAGCACAGCGCTTCCTCAACCTGCACCCTCTAAAGGGCGAGGGAGAGCTCGCTCCTGGTACCTGGCTAGGGCAGCCTCCCCAACCCTGCTTACAGGGAGGGCGGGCTGCTCCTGGGGACAGAGGGCTCCACGGCTTGTGACACACGCCCCGAATACAGGGCTGTCACGCTGGCAGGTCACCAGCAGGACAGGCAGCCAGGCAGGCAGAGACCCAGGCCCAGCCTACAGGCAGGTCGCGCTGCCCGCGCTACGACGAGGCAGCTTCGCTCCATCCTTAGAAAGAAGGGGCAAGCCCGGACTCTCCCTCCACTCGCAGGCTCAGAGGGGACCCCCCGCTGCTGCACAGAGCCCTTCTTTCCCTCCTGGGAAGTTTAAACTAAGCTAAGCTAAACTAAGCTAAGCTAAGCTAAGCTAAGCTAGGCTGCAGCGATTTTAACGGGGGCCTAAAGGACAAGCTCACTCGCTCACTCACACCGACAAAGACAAGGACACACAAAGAGGAACTTCCCAGAAGAAAGAGCGAGCTCTGTGCAGTCAAGCTCTGGGGAGCCATCCCTACCCCCAAGCAGGAGAGGAGAGCCTCAGACCTGCCCCCTGGGCTGCATGGAGGCCAGAGGAGCCTCAGCATGCCAAGGGGATTCACGGGTGGCCGAAGGGCAAATGCCATGACACGCCCCAACTCCAGGGGGGTCACGCTGGCCACGCTGCCAGCAGGCAGAAAGCTGCCGGGGCCAGAGGAGGGGGGCGTGGGGAAAAAGCCCTTCCCTGCTTGCAGGGCGGGCTTGGGGTCCAGAGAGCTCCATTTCCCCCTCGGGTGTGGAGACGGTGGCTCTCACCCTCCTTACAGGGTTGCCACTCTCTCCGGGCAGCCTAACTATGGGGCAACGTGGCAAACGGCCAACGACCTGAGACCTGGTTACAGGGAGGTCGTCCAGTGCAAAGCCAACCAGGGCACCAAAGGCACTGGCAATGCTTTTGTGTGACCACAGCCCCGGTGACAGGGAGGTCCCTTTGCCCAGAGCACCTTTCTCTGTCCCCCTCTTCAGCCCACCCCTTCTCCTCTCGCTCGCTCTTGCCTCGCAGTTCCACACAATGCCTTGTCTTTCTTGTCCGAGAGCTGCTGCCAAGGAAGGAGAGCACAGT
Organism: Astur gentilis; assembly: GCF_929443795.1. NCBI lineage: Eukaryota > Metazoa > Chordata > Aves > Accipitriformes > Accipitridae > Astur > Astur gentilis. The sequence goes on from NC_064884.1 coordinate 6,192,892, forward strand.
CAAGCACCAGCTCCTCCACCTGGAAGAGAGCGGGACACCAGCCCCCGGAGGGAGGTCCCCACAGCACTCCCCGACCCCCAGCCATCCTTCCCCCCTCCTACCCTCTACCCCCCCAGGCTCACCCACCCTTCTCACCGCCATGGTGACCAGTGGCCCGGAGGGAGGCAAAAGAGCAAGGCCCCAGCCCTGCTTCCAGGGCAGCGGCCCAGCTCAAGGAAATAAAAAGGCTTCCCAGTGCCAGGGCTGCCCAGGCAGGACCTGGGCCCCGCTTGCAGGCACATCCCCAATCCCCAGAGGGGGCCCCTTCCCCCCAGCCTCCCGCCTTCCCCCGTGGCTCTCTTTCTCCCAAGCTGCTCCCAGGGCTCAGAGCAGAGAGAAAGAGAGCTAGGGCAGGGCATGCCCAGCCCCACTCATCTCAGCCCCACGCCTCTGAAAGGCCAGGGCCAGGGACACCTGCCTGCTTACAGGGGGTCCCTCCCAGCACCTCCCGTTGAGCGCAGGTGATGTGCACAGCCCTGCTTACAGGGCAGTCCCCCTCGGCTTGGCATGCTCAAAAGCCCCGTGGGGCCTGAGGCTCTGACTTGCGCCAGAGTTATGGGCTGGCCATCCTGGCTGCAGCACACCACCACATCTTCAGGAGCTCTACTTCCCCCCCAGGTGCAGAGACGGTGGCTCTCACCCTTCTTACAGGGTTGCCACTCTCTCCAGGCAGCCTAACTACGGGGCAACATGGCAAAAGGCCAACAAAAGCAAAGACCCAAGCCCTGGTTACAGGGAGGTCATCCTCCAGCACAAAGCCAGCCAGGGCACCACAGATGCTGGCAACACCCTTGTGTGACCACAGCCCCGGTGACAGGGAGGTCCCTTTGCCCAGAGTGCCCTTCTCTTTCCTCCACTTCAGTCTCCCGGGCTTCTTCCGCTCCTCTTCTCACTCGCTCTTGCCTCGCAGTGACACACAATGGATGCCTCCTCTGTCTGCTCCACCACCACCTGCTGCATAGGCAGGAGGACGCCGTCAGCACCGAGGGGCGCCGGCCCCGCAGGAAGCTCTCCACAGCACCACCCGAAGCCCGCCCATCCTCCCACACCTATCCCCTATACCCTAAGCCCCCCTCCGCTACCCCCACCGGAAAAAGCCTCGCAGATCGGCTTTTCTCACCGAATTGGTGCTCCCGTGCTCCCTGCAGGGACGAGTGCCAAGTGCCCTCTGCTGCTCCGGGCTCCGCTCCTCTACCGCTCTCGGGACCTCCGCACCTCCTGCGGCGATGGCTGACTGCGTCTCCTCAGGACGGTGCTCCCGGACCCGCCGAAGGCGGTGGCCGACGCCCGCCTGCCCCGAGGCGATCGCAGACGCTCCCCACCAAGGCGGCGCCGACCCTCGCCCGCCCGCCCGCCCCGAGGCGATCGCAGACGCTCCCCACCAAGGCGGCGCCGACCCTCGCCCGCCCGCCCGCCCCGAGGCGATCGCAGACGCTCCCCACCAAGGCGGCGCCGACCCTCGCCCGCCCGCCCGCCCCGAGGCGATCGCAGACGCTCCTCACCAAGGCGGCGCCGACCCCCGCCAGCCCGCCCGCCCCGAGGCGATCGCAGACGCTCTCCACGAAGCCGATGGCCGACGCCCACCCCGAGGCGATCGCGGACCCTCCCCAGGCGGCGCCGACCCCCGCCCGCCCCTTCCCCAGGCGGGTCCCGCTCCCTTTCCCCTCAGGCGCCCGCTCTCCCCCTCACACAGGCGCGCGACCGCGGGCGACACAGGCGCGCGCCGCCTGTTCCCGCCCGCCCCTGCCCCCGCCCCCGCGAAGCGCCCGCGAGACGCCTGTTCCCGCCCGCCCCCGCGAGGCGCCCGCGCTCCGCCCGGGGAGGGGGCACGCGTCCCGCGCCCGTCGAAGCCTCGCGAGGGCGGGGGCCACGGCAGGGGCGCGAGCGGGCGGAACAGGCCTCTCGCGAGGGCGGGGGCGCTTCGCGGGGGTGGGCGGGAACCGGCGTCGCGCGGGCGCTTCGCGGGGCGGGGGCGTTGGCAGGGGCGCGGGAGCGGGAACAGGCGTCGCGCGGGCGCCTCGCGGGGGCGGGGGCAGGGGCGGGCGAAAAGAGGCATCGCGCGCCTGTGTGAGAGGGAGAGAGGGCGCCTGAGGGGAAAAGGAGCGGGACCCGCCTGGGGAAGGGGCGGGAGGGAACAGGTGGCGCGCGCCTGTGTGAGGGGGAGAGCGGGCGCCTGAGGGGAAAGAGAGCGGGACCCGCCTGGGGAAGGGGCGGGCGGGGGTCGGCGCCGCCTGGGGAGGGTCCGCGATCGCCTCGGGGTGGGCGTCGGCCATCGGCTTCGTGGGGAGCGTCTGCGATCGCCTCGGGGCGGGCGGGCTGGCGGGGGTCGGCGCCGCCTTGGTGAGGAGCGTCTGCGATCGCCTCGGGGCGGGCGGGCGGGCGAGGGTCGGCGCCGCCTTGGTGGGGAGCGTCTGCGATCGCCTCGGGGCGGGCGGGCGGGCGAGGGTCGGCGCCGCCTTGGTGGGGAGCGTCTGCGATCGCCTCGGGGCGGGCGGGCGGGCGAGGGTCGGCGCCGCCTTGGTGGGGAGCGTCTGCGATCGCCTCGGGGCGGGCGGGCGGGCGAGGGTCGGCGCCGCCTTGGTGGGGAGCGTCTGCGATCGCCTCGGGGCAGGCGGGCGTCGGCCACCGCCTTCGGCGGGTCCGGGAGCACCGTCCTGAGGAGACGCAGTCAGCCATCGCCGCAGGAGGTGCGGAGGTCCCGAGAGCGGTAGAGGAGCGGAGCCCGGAGCAGCAGAGGGCACTTGGCACTCGTCCCTGCAGGGAGCACGGGAGCACCAATTCGGTGAGAAAAGCCGATCTGCGAGGCTTTTTCCGGTGGGGGTAGCGGAGGGGGGCTTAGGGTATAGGGGATAGGTGTGGGAGGATGGGCGGGCTTCGGGTGGTGCTGTGGAGAGCTTCCTGCGGGGCCGGCGCCCCTCGGTGCTGACGGCGTCCTCCTGCCTATGCAGCAGGTGGTGGTGGAGCAGACAGAGGAGGCATCCATTGTGTGTCACTGCGAGGCAAGAGCGAGTGAGAAGAAGAGCGGAAGAAGCCCGGGAGACTGAAGTGGAGGAAAGAGAAGGGCACTCTGGGCAAAGGGACCTCCCTGTCACCGGGGCTGTGGTCACACAAGGGTGTTGCCAGCATCTGTGGTGCCCTGGCTGGCTTTGTGCTGGAGGATGACCTCCCTGTAACCAGGGCTTGGGTCTTTGCTTTTGTTGGCCTTTTGCCATGTTGCCCCGTAGTTAGGCTGCCTGGAGAGAGTGGCAACCCTGTAAGAAGGGTGAGAGCCACCGTCTCTGCACCTGGGGGGGAAGTAGAGCTCCTGAAGATGTGGTGGTGTGCTGCAGCCAGGATGGCCAGCCCATAACTCTGGCGCAAGTCAGAGCCTCAGGCCCCACGGGGCTTTTGAGCATGCCAAGCCGAGGGGGACTGCCCTGTAAGCAGGGCTGTGCACATCACCTGCGCTCAACGGGAGGTGCTGGGAGGGACCCCCTGTAAGCAGGCAGGTGTCCCTGGCCCTGGCCTTTCAGAGGCGTGGGGCTGAGATGAGTGGGGCTGGGCATGCCCTGCCCTAGCTCTCTTTCTCTCTGCTCTGAGCCCTGGGAGCAGCTTGGGAGAAAGAGAGCCACGGGGGAAGGCGGGAGGCTGGGGGGAAGGGGCCCCCTCTGGGGATTGGGGATGTGCCTGCAAGCGGGGCCCAGGTCCTGCCTGGGCAGCCCTGGCACTGGGAAGCCTTTTTATTTCCTTGAGCTGGGCCGCTGCCCTGGAAGCAGGGCTGGGGCCTTGCTCTTTTGCCTCCCTCCGGGCCACTGGTCACCATGGCGGTGAGAAGGGTGGGTGAGCCTGGGGGGGTAGAGGGTAGGAGGGGGGAAGGATGGCTGGGGGTCGGGGAGTGCTGTGGGGACCTCCCTCCGGGGGCTGGTGTCCCGCTCTCTTCCAGGTGGAGGAGCTGGTGCTTGACTGTGCTCTCCTTCCTTGGCAGCAGCTCTCGGACAAGAAAGACAAGGCATTGTGTGGAACTGCGAGGCAAGAGCGAGCGAGAGGAGAAGGGGTGGGCTGAAGAGGGGGACAGAGAAAGGTGCTCTGGGCAAAGGGACCTCCCTGTCACCGGGGCTGTGGTCACACAAAAGCATTGCCAGTGCCTTTGGTGCCCTGGTTGGCTTTGCACTGGACGACCTCCCTGTAACCAGGTCTCAGGTCGTTGGCCGTTTGCCACGTTGCCCCATAGTTAGGCTGCCCGGAGAGAGTGGCAACCCTGTAAGGAGGGTGAGAGCCACCGTCTCCACACCCGAGGGGGAAATGGAGCTCTCTGGACCCCAAGCCCGCCCTGCAAGCAGGGAAGGGCTTTTTCCCCACGCCCCCCTCCTCTGGCCCCGGCAGCTTTCTGCCTGCTGGCAGCGTGGCCAGCGTGACCCCCCTGGAGTTGGGGCGTGTCATGGCATTTGCCCTTCGGCCACCCGTGAATCCCCTTGGCATGCTGAGGCTCCTCTGGCCTCCATGCAGCCCAGGGGGCAGGTCTGAGGCTCTCCTCTCCTGCTTGGGGGTAGGGATGGCTCCCCAGAGCTTGACTGCACAGAGCTCGCTCTTTCTTCTGGGAAGTTCCTCTTTGTGTGTCCTTGTCTTTGTCGGTGTGAGTGAGCGAGTGAGCTTGTCCTTTAGGCCCCCGTTAAAATCGCTGCAGCCTAGCTTAGCTTAGCTTAGCTTAGCTTAGTTTAGCTTAGCTTAGTTTAAACTTCCCAGGAGGGAAAGAAGGGCTCTGTGCAGCAGCGGGGGGTCCCCTCTGAGCCTGCGAGTGGAGGGAGAGTCCGGGCTTGCCCCTTCTTTCTAAGGATGGAGCGAAGCTGCCTCGTCGTAGCGCGGGCAGCGCGACCTGCCTGTAGGCTGGGCCTGGGTCTCTGCCTGCCTGGCTGCCTGTCCTGCTGGTGACCTGCCAGCGTGACAGCCCTGTATTCGGGGCGTGTGTCACAAGCCGTGGAGCCCTCTGTCCCCAGGAGCAGCCCGCCCTCCCTGTAAGCAGGGTTGGGGAGGCTGCCCTAGCCAGGTACCAGGAGCGAGCTCTCCCTCGCCCTTTAGAGGGTGCAGGTTGAGGAAGCGCTGTGCTGGAGGGCGCAGTCCCGCCTTTGGCGCTGCTTTTGGCTGGGGCGACCTCCCTGCTAGTTGGGGTCGAGGTCGCTCCCTGGGCTCCTGAAGACGTGGTGTTGTGCTGCAGCCAAGATGGCCAGCCCGTAACTGGGGCGCAGGTCGGAGCCTCGGGCTCCGTGGGGCTTGTTGGGAGTGTGTGCCGAGCCGTGGAGGACTGCCCTGTAAGTAGGGCTGTGCGTGCCCCCTGCGCTCGGTGGGAGGTGCTTGGAGGGACCCCCTGTAATCAGGTGGGTGTCCCTGGCCCCAGCCTTTCAGAGGCAAAGATTTTGAAGTTGTGTTTTCTTACCACAGAATTGGAATGGTTTCTAAAAATCTAGGGAATAGCACTGAGCCAAGTACCTCCCCCAGACCCATAAAAACCATCCCAAAAGCGCCAAAATGCTCTTGTGTGACCACAGCCCCGGTGATAGGGAGGTCCCTTTGCCCAGAGTGCCTTTCTCTCTCCCTTTCTTCAGCCTGCCATTCCTCCTCTTGCTTGCTCTTGCCTCGTGGTTCCACGCACGATGGATGCCTCTTCTTTTTTTCTTTCTTCTCTGGGAGCTGCTGCCAAGGAAGGAGGGTGCAGTCAAGCACCAGCTCCTCTGCCTGGAGGAGAGAGGGACGCTGGCCCTCGGAGGGACCTCCCCACAGTGTTCCCCGGTCCCTGGCCATCCTTCCTCCCTTCTCCCCCCTACCCCCCCAGGCTCAGCTGCCTTAGACCCACTTTTCTCACTGTGTGGTGCCCAGCAGCCTGGACATTTAAAGAGCAGAGGCCCTAGCCCTGCTTCCAGGGCAACGGCCCAGCTCAGGGCAATAAAAGGGCTTCTCAGTGCCAGGGCTGCCCGGGCAGGACCTGGGCCCTGCTTGCAGGCACGTCCCCGATGTCCAGAACAGGCCCCTTGCCCCCAGCCTCCTGCCTTCCCCCATGGTTCTTTTTCTCCCAAGCTGCTCCTGGGGCTGAGAGCAGAGAGCAAGGGGACCAGGGCACGGCAGAGCAGGGCAGGGCAGGGCAAGGCAGGAGATTTAGGGTGGCAAGCACCACTTGCAGGCCCCAAACACCAGTTACCCTCCAACCAGCTGCCCCACATTCAAGTGGCAGCTTGTCCCAAGTGATGAGGAACCCACCTCTGGAAGTTCTTCTGCCCAAGCCCCCAAAACCTCCCAGGAAAAGCCCTTGCAACAGTCACCAGCCACTGCTGCCGATTCACTTGCCTTCAGGGCAGAAAGTGCCCAGCACTCTTGATAGTGCTCAGCTGGCAGCCTGTGTGGGGTGACTGCCCGGTTAGCGGGGTGCAAGTCAGGGTGCCCCTGAATCGGAGAGAAGGAGCCTCCGTGGGCTTTTGGGACCAGGGCTGCCCTGTAAGCGAGGGCCCGGCCAGTGCCCTGGAGTCCCAGGCACTTTGCAGTCCAGGCAGCGGCTCGAGCCCCCTGTAAGCAGGGGTGCAGCCTCTTTGGCTGCTGCCTTGCATGCCCAGCTGGATTTGCCCAGGGTGCCTGCCTCCAAGCCCAGCTCCAGCACCGGTGGGAACTCTGCTGTGCGTTGCTTTGGTGAGACGAGCTGAAGTAGGAGGGTTTTGCGGAGGTGGGGGGCTCTGTGGGCGCGTGGGTGGTGGCCGGGTGGTGCCTTGGGGAGCTCCCTCGCGGGGCGTAGGGATCCCTGTTTCCTTCAGGCGGAGGAGTTGGCGCTTTTCAGGCCTAACCATGTCCTCCTTCCTTGGCAGCAGCTGACAGAGAAAGAAGAGGTGTCTTGCGGAGCAGCGAGGCAAGAGTGAGCAAGAGGAGGAGCAGCATCGGGATGAAGAAGGGGCAAGCGAAAGGCACTCCTGGGAAGGCGATCTCCCTGTCTTTGGGGCTGCGAAGCCTAAAGCATCCCTGGCCCTTCTGGGAGGTTGTCTGTGCTTCTGGAGCAGGTACTTGGCTCATTGCAGTTCTCAAGATTTTTAGAAGCTGCTCCACTTCCGCGTTAAGATGACACGGCTTCCCAAAGATGTCTCAGAACGACTTTTTGTACCTTGATGCTGCTGCACCAGCTGTGGGGAGTGGAAGGGCTCCGCAGCCACCGAAAGTGTCCTTTGAGGCTGTGTGCGTGCCAGGGGACAAGTACTCAAGAGCAGGGATTTTGAGGTGGTTTCCCCTGTTCTGAATGTTTCTCTTTCAGCACCTGCACGGGGGAGGAAGCTGCTGGACCTCAGCCTCTGGAGGAACACCGAGACAAGGGGAGTCAAAAGAATCTCAGTAGACATAATAAAGGGGGGTGAAAGATGATGTTTAGTGCTTACATTGTTGAAATTAGCTGAGGTAGAGACAGTCCTTGATAAGAAGAGCTGGTCCCAAGAACCAGCCAATGAGGTAAAGACAGTCCTTGATAAGAAGCAGGATCAGGCCCCAAGAGCCAGCTAAGACTGGTCTTGCGGCTTGGGTGAATACCAAGAAATCACTGAGCCTGCGCAAGGAAAGAGGGTACTAGCGGTGACGAAGAGGAGTCGTCTATCTTCATCTCTGCGACCACCAGACGACCACCATAAAGAGGCCCTGCACAGGCGCAGCTGGGAGGAGACTATGGAAATGATCTCTCGCAGCTAATTTTAATACGAAGCGGGGATAGGTCATGCATATGTATAGGCGTATTGTGAATATGTAATACCTGACTGTATAAACTTGAGGCAAACTGCCGAGTTGCGCGCGCACGACTTTGGTGGGACTACCCCCTGTGCCGCCCAGCGCTAAATGAACATACCTACTTTACAGTCTCAGTGATCGTGGAGTCTGTTTTCTGCACGTCAGTTTGGTGAGCCAGGCAGGAGACTCTGCCCGGCTGCGGGACCGACTGTGGAGCGGACGCCCCTAGGCGCGCCCCGAGCACTTTCCTCGGAGGAGCCTCCGCTGCCAGCCGCTCACCGCGGGAGCAGACAACAACCTCCTGAAGCCGCAGACCAAACGGTATGTTTTACAAGGGGAGCCTGTAAAAGTACGGGCCGGGGCAGCTGGTGAATCGCACAGAGACGTCTGGCGTGCAGTGTAGTCCCTGTATGGGAGGAGGGTACCCTGTATGGGGGGATTTGCTGACCGATAGAGCGGCCGCTAGCGATCTTGGGGGTAGATCAAGCAAATCCGGGGTGACTGCTGCATCCCAGTATCGGGAGCCAGGACGGACCTGTCAATGACTGGTATATAAGAGGCAGGAGAAGGGTAAGCGCACCCCCTCGCAATTGCGCTTGGTTTATGGGGTAAGTGGACCCCCTTGCAATTGCGCTTGGTTTATTTTTGCAGCTGCTGAAGGTTGTCAACTGGAGCGATGCTTGCATGATGTGAATGTTTGGAAATTTATGTTAAAGATTTTGTGTGGGTGTGTGGAAATGATATGTTGAAATTTATAGGTGTATGTATGTTTGTTAATGTGTGAATGTCTTTATGTATTAATAGGGGTGATTCCTTGCTTTGTATGTGGGCTTGCAACTGGACTATATAATAATTAGCATCCGGCTTGGGTTTTGTTGAACTGTAAATCTTGTGGGAGAAGCTGGTACTGTACATCTAGCAGACGGAAAACCAGACTGCCTTGAGTGTTTTCTCCAAATTCCACACTTTTATGATTGGGAAAGAGCTCACTAAGAATCCGAAATAGTGAGACCGGTGTGTAAAGGAAAATTTAATTCCAGAAATTTGGGACGTGTGGGAGGAAAACTGGGCAAGACTGTAAAAGAAGTGTAAGAAACAATTTGCATGGAAGCTTATTAAAAGGAGAAGCCAAGATTAAACTTAAGAATCATGAGGAGGAGTTATAAAATGGGAAACAATCAAGGAGGAATATTGAGGAAAAGTCCTCTGGGTTGTGTAATTGCCCACTGGAAAGATACTGTTGGGACCGGAGCTACAGAAAGTAAAAAGAATCTTATTAAATACTGCAATCAATGGTGGCTGTTGTATAAGTTAGAAAGTAATGCTAAGTGGCCACTTAATGGGTCACTAGATTATAATACTCTATTACAGCTAATGCTGTTTTTAAGAAGAGAAGGAAAATGGGATGAGGTTTTGTATGCAGACATGTTTTTCACCCTCCGAAATCATCCGGAGTGGCAAAGGGACTGTGGAATGGTACCCCCACAGGACCCCATGGTGCTTGCACTTGAGCGAGAGAACAACAAGGAGCTTAGAGGTAAACTGAGGCGGTGTTGTTCGGCATGTAGTATTGGACAAAGATGTACAAAGACAAATGAAATTCATCAGGTACCAGAACAAGATCTAACTGATTTGTTTAAGCCTCCCCCTTGACCGCAGGAAGAGGATGCAGACTCGGATAGAACTCCGACTTCCCCGAGCAGTCCTGTATCTTCCCGTACTAGGAAGAAAATTACCTCAACAGCTTTACAAGTACCTCTCCGAGAGGCGGTGAGGCCAGATGGTGGGACGATGTTAATCAAAGTACCCTTTTCTACTGCTGACCTAGGGGAATGGAAAAAGGTTGCAAAAGATTATAGGAGAGATCCGATAACTGTAGCTAAGCATTTCCAATTTATTGTGAAACAGCATAACCCTGATTGGAAGGATATACAGTTATTATTGGAATATATGACTGAGACAGAGAAACAGCTGATTTTAAAAACAGCAGGGAACCTTGCTGGACGTATGAGCTGTTAAGGGCAGAGTTGCAGTTGCATGTGTTGTGCAATGGGGCTGGTATGCAGAGCAAATTGGGGCTGAGTTTTTGAGAGCAGGCAAGGCCGCAGCCCTCCGTGGCCATCTCAGCCTCCATCCTTCTGCATCTCGAGGCTGAGGAGGGCCATCGATAACTGCAGTGTTCTCATTCACTTCAGAGAAGCACTGCTAGCTTGTGCCTTAGGAAATTCAAAAGTAAGTGTCACAACTGCAAATCAGTGAGTTGGAGCGCCACTTCCACAGTTAAGATGTTCTTCAGAGTGGACTGGAGTAAAATTGCTCCCCAGTTTGGGGCAAAAACAGGAAAGGTTCATTTCAAGAAATGCAAGTTGCTGTTGTCAACAAAGGTGTAAATGATGGGCATGACTGCCTGTTTTAGGGTGGTTTTGATGATTCCCAAGAAGGTAAACACACACACTGACTATAAGGGAAAAAGCAAGCATTTTGTTAACTACACGCATACCTTACGCTAAGGGTATCTTACAAAGCAAAAAAACCCCACTATTAACATACCGACCCAAGGACTAAGAAGATGAACCATCTGTACATTCCTGTGCCATCTTGCGCTGCAAGCTCAGCCCAGCAGTTGGTAGGCGCCAGCTTTTCAAGTGCATCCCCACAGAGGCAACAGTGACCTTGCCGTCCACCTCCCCACTGCTCTTCAGAAAACCCCGGTATTTTATACATTTGCGGAGGAACAGGTGTCGACACTCATGGCCAATGAGTGCCAAAACACGCCTCGATTGCAACATAGGGAGCCTATGGCACATGCGCCCACTGGCCAGGCATGCTGCGCGTGCCATAGCCATCCCTTCTACTGGTTCATGGGCTCTGTACATGCGGCATATTACCATAATCCATCAGTCACATCCACTATGCTCTACCCAACAGCAGGACTTCTGCAAGGTGTGGTGCCTTGTATTCCTCCATTATTGCACATACTACCTCCCCCTAACATTGCCCAACCTCCTTATCCCCATGGTCAGCATTTCAAACAATAGACAAGAAACTGTCTGTTCCCTGTGCTGACTGCATTTCTTAGTTATATACGTCTTACTCAGTGTTGATCCATGGACCAAAATTCCATCTTTTAACCCTTCCATACACACTGCCTTACTTCCTAACCTTTTATTTTAATGCCATTAAAGTTGAGACAGACCCTGGAAAGTGCCTGAGGCAATTGCCAAGAAATGCAGCACACCTGTGAGCTCTGTGGAGAAAGTGAAGCAGCAGCAGCAGCTGCCACTCTGCAACCACAGAGTGTTTTCCTCCACTCCCTCACCTTCTGAACTTTCTATAATAAAACTTGAGCATTTCAGTAACAGCTTGTCCTGCCTGTGCCTGAACACGAGGGAATGGAGCCTCATCATGCTTGTTCTCGGTTCTGAAGTTGTGTTGGGAGGTGAGTGCTAGCAAGCGGGAGTGGAGGTGGCCAGGGGCGGTACCCGGGCCGGAAGCATCACAATTGGTGGGCAACTCTTGGGGAGGAGCAGGGAATCAGCAACAATCACGTGTCAGACTCGAATGCCTTTTTTTCCCCCTAAAAAGCTGCAGAACCTGGCTGGCTTTTTTCCTTTTTCTTTTCCTTCTTTCCTTAAAGCCTTGCAGTTGTGAGTGATGGGCCATTGCCAGAGCACTTCATGTCAAATGCAGTGGAGAAGTAGCTTGCGCTTCCACCTGGGTCTGATATGCAGCTAAAAACTCCCAAGTCAAGACTCGATGGCAATTACCCTTCAGAAATACTAATTATTATTTGCATTGCAGTAGCACTGAGGAAACCAGCACCACGATGTATTTGGCATTGACTTACCTACAGAGATAGTCCCTGTGCTAAGTCTTGAAAGACGTGTATGCACAAGACCCAGACGAGTGTCATTAAACCCTTTTTACAGCTGGGGAGTCAAGGCATAAAGCAACTAAAAGCATGCGTGGTGTTACTAGTGCTCACACAGTAATAGTTAAACTGCTCAGACCAGCTCTTCAGTTTTCTCCTGTTTCTTCAAATGCCCCTTGCAGGCATTTGACAGCATACTTTATCCCTGAGGTAACCATGCTGGCTCACCATGTTTGTTGTATTTCTGTTTAAGTATTTTCTCAGTTTCATGCACTGACGTTCGCCACATGCTAGTTCTGGGGTCTCTTCTGTTCTTTATCTTTCTGGAGAGTTTTCCACTTCTTCATCCAGCTCATGTGTGCAATGCTGCACAGGACCCTGGTGGATTTCTCTCTGTGTAAAGCCTTCCTTTCCTTTCAGTATCTGTCTGCCTCGCTTTCACCCAGCGTATACTGATGCCTCAGGCAAGGAATCCCATCTTCAGCACAGTGCAATTGCTAAAGGATTGTTGCATTGTGCCATTTTTCATCTTGTATTCTTTCAGCATTTGCCCACCCAGTGCTCGATGCTAGAGAGAAGGGCAGTCTTATGGAAATGTAGACATATATCCAGCCTGGCCAGGCTCTGCACAGTAGCCTGGCATGAGTGCCTGGAATTAAGCGATGCAGCTCCTCTGCATACCAAATGAGAGTGACACTTAGGATCCACCTCTTGGCAGTAACTAGCATGGCTCATCTCAGGTAACTCCCTACGTCCCTATGCAAGTCAGAAGTAGGAAGAGCTCCTTTATTCTTCTCTGATACCGCCTGAGCAGGAGGCAGACAGCCAGGCTGACTTTTCTGTCATGACTTCGGAGAGAGACCGGCAACTGGGCAGCTTAACTGTCTTTAATAAGGACGATTTTGAAGAAGACTGGGTTAAAGTGGCCAGTGGAGGCTTTGGGCATGTGTACCAAGTCAAGCACAAGAGGTGGAGAACAGTTTATGCAGTGAAGTGCTCCCCATATCTGCTGCAGGACACCAGCGTGGAGAGGTAACTGCAGTCTCTTCTAGCTCAGCAGTTCAAACTGTCAATTAGAGCCATCTATGGTGAATTGGTGCTAAAACTCTGAAGGAAATGCTCACATGGCTTCTTCTCCCTGGGAAGTCAAGTTTTTGGTTCCCAAAGGGAGTGGAAAAACCACTACTGATCTGGAGTTTTGCCTCTCTTTCTTTCTTATGTGTGTATGTGCATGTGCAGGTGGGAAAAGAACACTTACTCAGAACAGTTAGTGTTGAAATCTGGAGGCTGAAGTAGGCATCTTAAACTAAACATGGGCACGTGGATAAAAGCAGCCTGATTACTTATTTGCAGCTTTCACTGGACATTGGGACTAATGGGTATCTATTAAACTAAATTAGTCACTAAAGTCACCAGATTTAAAGCTGAGGGACAGAGAATTTCCAGCTGGTTTTGCTGGCCTCACAAAGCACTCTGCTCCCTCACTTACCCTCCAGACATGTTCTTTTCTCTTGATGGTGCATCTGCACCTTCAGTTTACTTTTTGCTGTGTCTCTCACCTGCAGAGACTTCTCTGCTGACTACCTTGGGTCTGGAGATAGAACAAAGCCAGGTAATTGCAACTACTGCCAATACCACATACAATATAGGCAATCCTGATCTAAAAACTGAGTCAATGAAGTTACTTATTCTCAAATTTTATTCTGTTCAAGTTGGAAGGAACCTGCCTAGTTAAAAATCACATGCTTGTATGACTTCTTGTCATGTTACTGACAACAACTGAGATGGTTCAATTTGAGCAGTGACTGTCCTCTTTTGTTTGCACTGCTTATGCTCTTCAGGTACTACGTTTGCATTTCATTTTCTTTTGGGGGAAAAAAAAATGAGTCAAGTTAATCAGTTTTACTTCTGCATATATTAATTCTAGTAAATTTATTCATATGGCTTTCATGGATTATATCAACTCCTAGTGTACACTCCAGAAGAACGGTTGAATGTGAACAGAAACATTCATGGGTTTTTTTTGTTGTTGTTATTTTTAAAAACAACATTTCTGCGATCACCAGGATTTGAAAGCCTAAATCTGAAAATCTGAGTTTGGGAAAAATGTCTAACAGTTCATGTGCCTTTAATAGTTACTGTACTGGTGTCCTAGGGACTGAAGTTGCACTATTTTGTCATTAAAATAACTTTGCGCTCCAACATAGTGTTATAAAAGGCTTTCCTACCCCTTACTTATATCTAAACAGCCTTGAGGCTGCTCTGACTTACATTATACTTTTCAGTAACCCCTGTGAGTTCTGGATTACAAGACAAGGCCGTGCTGTCCTGCACTATGGCCGTGCCAAAAATCCTTCCTTTCTGGGGGGGGGGGGGGTGGGTGTTGTAAGAAGGGCCAGCACTGGTCCTGTAGTGTTGTGCATCTGGGGTGTATGGTTCAATGACTGTTTCTGCTTGCTTTAGAATGTTTCCACGTTTGTGAGAGGCAGACCTTCAGTGTGCAGTTTGTCTAATGCACACATACCCACAGAAAACATCTTTGAGTGCATTGCATATGAGTCTGTCATAAGCCTTTTCATGTGTATTATAAAATGGTTCTGGTTTATCTGTCAGCACTAAGTACAAGCCCCAAATGCAAAACTGAAAGTTTCCAGGCCACTCAGTGGTTTGAAAAAAGCACAGCAGCTCAGATGTCTGGTAAGGGGGCCAAGGAGGCAAAAGTTTCAGAGGAGCTTTTAAAAGTCCTTAGCACTCCTGTCTCTGGGCTTGTAAAAACAATGTGTCTCATCAGTAGCTATGAATGGAGACAATGGTGTGGTGACTTCCATCTGCTCGCATTCGTGATGCGTAACCAACTGCTTTGCACTGTTCCTTCAAAATGATGGCGCAAATTGACAGCCAGTTTATTAACCGTGGATGGTTTTGCTTGTCAGGAGAAAACAGGAGATGGATTTTGTGGGATGATGGAAGACATCCCTGTGGGCACGTGAAAGCAAGGAGGGCAGGTGCTCTGTGAATGCCACTGAATCTATGTATCACCTGAGAGAAGGAAAGAGAGTGGGTGGAAGATGGCTCTCGCCTCAACTTCTGTCAGCTGCAAAGGCTCATAGCTCGCAGGTCTGTTGAGGCTGAGGAGAGAAAAAAAAATCACAGGGAATCCACAGAAAAGAAAATACAGCCACAGATGCAGCCACAGTATTTTCCAGAGGGTTGAAACACTCAGATTCTTATATGGGAATCACTTTGGGGCTCTTGCTTTTCTCCCTTACAAGCCTCATTTCTTGGGGCTCCCTTTGCTTGTCCAACATCCACCTTCTCGCTGTACCTTCTCACGTATCTGTGCTAATGGTGCAAATGCCTCCCCCTGGGCTAATCTCACTCCCTCTGTTACTTCCCACAATCCTGATCCACCACAGGATCCAGCATAACCTTCTGTGCAGGTCAGCTCCCACCAGCCCCTGGGGTGCCTGGGAGGGAGGCACACAGGAGCTGTGCCCAGAGATTCTGTCCCAGGAAGGGAACCAGAAATCACAGAAGTCACTTTTTCTCCACACGCATCATTTTCCTGGGAGGGGGAAGAATCAATCTATCTGCAACCCTCTACGCTGCAGGTTGCAACTTCTTCCTGTGCTAACCCTTTCTCCCGCAGTGGGAAAGATAATACCTGAGACTCCTCAATACAGAGGTACGTTTTACTGTGGGGAGCCTGCTAGAGGAAGTCTGGCAGAAGGATTTGCTTAGCTGAACTATGTTTAGAGCTATTAGTGGCCTGGCATAATGTTGCAAGCTCAGATTCATTCCCAGGGTGTTCTTTCTAAATGCAGTTTTGGCACTTTACTGCTTGGCTGCTGTCAGCATGCTCTGGGCATCCCAACTCGTTCAGCAGGTTGGGAAATGTAAAGATTTAGTGAAACAGGTCTGCCAAAACTGGCAACAATGGACAGACATGTCTAGACTCCCTTTGGGACCAGATTCACCATGCTCACGGACAGAAAGCTGCAGGCAGAGGCATAGGTATAGGTATGCCAAGCCTCCACGTACTCAAGCTCAGTACGTTAGTGTGTCTGCCGGCAAGCAGTGTGCAGGCTGTCACTGAGGCTACCCTGTGGACTTGTGGTGTATGAAAAAGGCATGGCTCACCATGTGTCCTGGTTTCAGCTGGGATAGAGTTAATTGTCTTCCTAGTAGCTGGTACAGTGCTATGTTTTTGAGCTAGGTATGAGAAGAATGTTGATAACACTGGTGTTTTCAGTTGTTGCTAAGTAATGTTTAGTCTAAAGTCAAGGATTTTTCAGCTTCTCATGCCCAGCCATCCAGAAAGCTGGAGGGGCACAAGAAGTTGGGACGGGACACAGCCAGGGCAGCTGACCCAAAGTGGCCAACAGGGTATTCCATACCATGTGATGTTCACATCTAGTATATAAACTGGGGGGAGTGGGGGCAGGGGGATCGCCGCTCGGGGACTAACGGGGCGTCGATCAGCGGGTGGTGAGGAATTGCACTGTGCATCATTTGTATATTCCAATCCTTTTATCATTACTGCTGTCCCTTTATTAGTGTTATTAGTTTTTTCTATTCTATTAAACTGTTCTTATCTCAACCCACAAGTTTTACTACTTTTCCTGATTTTCTCCCCCATCTCACTGGGTGGGGGGGAGTGAGTGAGCAGCTGTGTGGTGCTTAGGTGCTGGCTGGGGTTAAACCACAACACCATGCTGTGCCTGCTCCTGACATCATGCTTTCAGGAGCATCCCTTGGGAATTTCACCACAGTGTGAAAACGAGCACGAGGACAAGGCTTTCTGTGATCACTGAAGTTCTTCTAAGAGCTGGACTAAGATGGAAGTTTTGATCTCTTTCTCTAGGAGCCTAGTGGTTGAATTTGCCCAAACAATCCTCTGCTCATTTTGAAAAGTCGTAACACCTTGTATGTTAGATTTTAGTCTGCAAAAGATCATGATGTGGTTGCATTATCACCAGTTCAAGGGGCAAATTGGAATGAATCGTTTTGGGGTAGGCAGGGCGGCTTGGAAAGGCTAGATACCACTAACCTACTATACCATAACTTAGCTTGTGAATCAACTGATACCATTTGTTGGTTCCATGTTTTTTGTTTTGTTTGTGGTTTTCCCCCCCCAGGACCAGTATGAACTGTCTAATGAAAGAGGCAGCCAAGATGGAGAAAATCAAATTCCAGCACGTTGTCACTATCTATGGGGTCTGCAACAACCCTTTGGGGATAGTGATGGAATATATGGCGAGAGGGTCGTTGAAAATTCTTCCCACTCACAAAATATTATGGCAGCTCAAATTCCAGGTTACCTATGAGATGGGCTTGGCTATGAATTTCCTGCATAGCATGACACCTCCTTTGCTGCACTTAGATCTAAAACCAGGGAACATTCTCCTAGATGGGAATATGCATGTCAAGGCATGACCTTAATGCTGTGTTTGTAGGGACAGGTTATTTCTCAAATATGAGAAAGGTTATTTTTGCCAAATGAGTCCAGAATCCTAGTAAATTAGGTTCTTCAGGAACACTCAATGAAAGATTGACTGGTGGGGCTTGTAAGAAGCAGCTGGTAAACAAAGTACCTCCAGATCATACAGGCAATCTGTGCCAGAACTGGGAACTGAAGGCTCCAACTTAGGAGGAAATGCTGATCTGCTGGACTCACTGAAAAGCACTGACCGCAATTTTATCAGGATTTTACCAAGTTTCAGCTGCTAGGCACCTCCTCATATCCCTGATCATGAAGGATGGAGGTATCTCCCAGCTAATATAAGGAGGGGTGAGATTGTGAGCATTATGGGGGAGGCTCTCATTTTTTCTGCTTGCAGATCTCGGACTTTGGGCTGTCGAAATGGATGGAGCAGTCTAGCCGAATGCAATATATTGAAAGCTCTGCTTTGAGAGGCACTTTGAGCTACATCCCCCCAGAAATGTTTCTCCAGAACATCAAGCCCCCCAGGAATCAAATATGATGTGTACAGGTAAGGGCTGCCTTTCTGTTCAGAGGTCACACAGGGTTGCCACCTAGCTCTTACACAGAACAAGAGAGACTGGCACATTGCCTCTGGGGCTCCCGGTGGCATCAGACCCACTCCCCACGCTGCGGTGGAGCTCCCACCGCTGTGGCGGAGCCCACTGGGCTTCGCTGGGACACAGCGCTGGTGGCAGGTTGCGACACAGTCTGTCAGCAACTGATGGGATCAGTCAATATTGGACGGGCCCCCCTCTGGCTCCGCCGTGAAGACTCTTGCGCTTACGATGAGGAAGTTTTTATTTCGTTCCCAAAGAGCCGGGGGGGGGGGGGGCTCCACTGTTAGAATTCGGGAGCAGACTTTCCAGCAGTAGAATTACATACTGGTAGAAGAGCCTAACAGAACTACCTGCAAGGGCTTCTTCATGTCTGCGGCAGCCATGAATTACCTAGCACAATCCGGGAGTCGCTATGGTGTCAGCAATGACCTCAGGTCTTGTGAGTCTTCAACATTTGTTAAAAGAAAGGCTTCTTGCTACCTTTCCCCAGTGTAAGCCTACAGATCCCAGTAACTCACTCTCTAACTGGAGTTCTCCGTCAGCAGTTACATCTGCTGTAGCTATTCATGCACTACTGGCGGTACAGCTACCCTTTAGGACCAGTTAGTATCCTTTAGAATCTAGTAATGGAATCATCATTTGTGATTACCATTGGTATTACTCAGAAAACAGCCTGCTGGTGCACGCGGCTGGGGCCCCACCAGGTGCACCCCTGGCACGGGCCTCCCTTCTGAGATAGGCTGCATGGGGTGACCCAGCACACACCATCCTCCCACAGGGATCGAGCATCTGTGCAGAGTGCTTTCAGTGCTCAAACCGTACGCTACCCTTCGGAAATAGCAAGATCCTCCCTCTTCCAGTGTACTAAATACAGTTGCCACCAGCACAAGATGCTGGGCAAACACAAGCGAGAGTAGGAAAAGTGAATTGGCATCAGTAAGGAGATCAAGCCCAGTCTCACAGGACCCTAGCAAAGAAAGGCTCCACTGGTTAAAATGAGCTTTCATTACACACATGCAGAACAGGAAGGTGCTTGGTCTGCATTAACAGAATTTCCACATTTACAATGTGTGCAGGTACTTGAAGTCCACACCGCCTTTGTAAGAGGCACTGCAATAACACACAGGTCCAACAAGATGTAGGCCACATTTTCCAGATCAGCAACAAGCGCAGACGCTGCTCAAGCCCCTGAAAACAACAGAGAAGCCTCTACCGAAGAGCTACTCGCAAGCGTTGGTTTATTTCCTTCCGAAAGAGCAGCTGCATCCCTGCCACCTCCTGGCGGCTCAGTGCCTTGTCACAGGACTGAAAGGTCAGGCGGTAGCAGAGGCTCTTCCGTCCGGTCTCGGACTGCTGGAAACTATCGATTAACTGGATGGAGACGACCATTTCACCTGACACCTGCCTAGCAACTGTGTGAAAAGCAACTTCATCAAATTGTTCCCCATCAGGAACCCAAAAGCTGACATCATGCACATAGGAAGGTGGATAGAGAGAAAAACTCTTGAAAAGCCTTAACTCTCCTCTAGGAAATTGACGGAGGAACCGTGTATCTGATGTCCAGAGCATTCGCCAGTCAGATATTCCACAGATCAGCATGGCTAGGAGGTCAAGATTCAATGAAGCAAAGACAACAACCAGTTCACTGCTTACTAGTTCGTAATGAGCTGTCCTTATAATTCCCACACAGAAGCCCTTCTCACAGGAGCCTGAAGTATCTATCTCCATACAGATGAAGTACTGAATTTTACTAAGCTGAGATTCAAAAGCAGCAAAGTCATTTAGCTCAGTTGTTTCAAAGCTCTTTGCTTCCTGCAGATTGATATTCACTTTAAAGCGTGGAACAGTCTGGTGAAAAGAATGTATGCTGGTTTTAATGTTATTCATCAACATCTGGATACACTTGCTTTCTGTACCCCTGTTAACTGCACATACAAAAACCATCTCATGAAAAACAGGCATGGAGTAAGGAGTGATAAGACACTTCCTGAAAACTGGGCCAGAAAGAACATGAAGTGTCCCCGGAAGAAATGCTCCTCTTTGTATTATTGCCTGAGCATAAGGTAGAAGGGAAGGTCTAAGATAATACTGTTTTGAAATGTGGCATCCCTCTTGTACATTCACCCAGCCATTCTTATCTGTGTCCCTGCAAAAATCAACATGGGAAAATAAAACTGCATTTGCCAGTCCATTAGACATTTCTTCAGTGCTTGGAGTCTCCTCTGGGCTCAGAATGATCCAAAAGATGTTTGAGTGACAAACACCATTCAGGTGACCTTGGTGGAGCAGAGAAAGGCAGTAGTCAATATTTTGTAATGGAAAGGCTTGGCTGAGCTCTGCAGTAAGCTTCTCCTTTATTGTCCGTACTGGATGATTTGAATTTACTTCTAGGAAACCCCTGTGAAAAATAAAAGAATAAATTACAGACACCACTAAACAGATTTCCTTGAAATGCCTTCCTGTGATCATAACTTGAGTGCAGCAATTTACCCAAAACAATTTCAGATATTAAGCCAGTTTCTAGGAACTACCTGAACAAGCCAAGCCTTTCATCAAAGGTGTTGCAATGGCTAACACATTTTCAGGACAGCGGTGTTTGTCTCCAGGTTGCAATCAAGAATTAACTGCACTTTTGCTGGTAAAAAAGGAATGAGACTTAACAGTCAGCATCACCATTTCCACTCAGCACAAGCACTACCACACTACAGAAATTAATAAAATTATGCTAGCCCTGGAGAGTCTCCAAAGTACACAGCAGTTTGTCTAAGAGGTTAGCATTTTTTATCCTAGCTAGCCTTAGTATTGTGGTATTAGCAGACACCATGTCAGCTCCTGAATTTCTTCCACAGTACAGTAAAACAGATTAAAGTTTTCATCTTTATTTGTGTGTTCGAGTATATAGCAGCTTGGTCTCAACCATTAAGTTTCTTTTTCTTCTGTAGACTTATTTTTAAGTAAGCCATAACCAAAAGCCAGCATGAAGGAGACCTGAAGCAGAGATCGAGCAGGAAATTCTGTAAAGGGGAAGGGAGGGAAAGTGAAGCAATTCTATTTTATCTGATACCTATGCTGGTCATTCCCACTCAGAACTGGAGTGTGTGGTATTGCCAAACAGAAACTAATTATAAAACTTACCTATTAATTTTGTCCACAAGTACTTGCGGTACTTGAAAAGAAACTTTTCGGCTTTCCAGTTCTATCTCGCAGATCATGGGTTTGAAATATGGAAGTGGCATGCTTCGTGTGAAAATGTGGTTTAAAGCTCCCTCTACACAGAAAGGTTTATCTTGACTCCTGACAATACACAAAAGCAGAGCAAAGTCATTGATTGTTCCCTATATTTAATGTGTCCCAAGTTGAATCCCAGGTCTTGTTACAAGATGACAAAAATGCAACTCTACTATACTTTTACTGGGCAGGTGGTCCAACACTGGAACAAGTTGCACAGAAAGGTTGTGCAGTCTCCATTCACGGAGACTGAACGTGGCTCTGAGAGACTTGCTCTAGTTGGCTCTGCTTTGAGCTGTGGGGTAGGACTAGATGATTGCCAGAGGTCCCAGCCAACACCAACCACGCTGTGATTCTGTGATTGCTAAGCAGATGCACATACCGCAGTCCTCCTGCTGTCTTTAGGCCAAGATTGACCTTTGTTCTGAAATGGATGGTTACCTGTAGCCTGTACACTTATATCCATGGATAGTGTCTGCTTTAAAAGGATGAACGTTACTCAAGATAAATCCAGCTCCTGCTGCCACAGCCACTATTTGCCAGCTGTTGTGCCATTCTCTCCTTGGTTGATCAGCAGGTGTCCCACCCTGTCCATTGCAAAGAGCCACATGGATCTCTCCCTCCACTGTCAGCACTTCTGCAGAGCTGGAAGAAAAGCCAGGCAACAAGAAAAATCCTGCTAGCGCACCCAGAAATTTTATAGTGCCAGAAAAACACCTGTAACACAGCTAGAAATCTGTATCGCAGCAGTCAATTAGCATAGAACTACGTCTGGTTTACTTACCCATGGAAAAACTGGGCAAGAAGCTCTCTATTCTTCACTACCCCAGCCTTTCTCCCACAGTGAGGGAAGTTGAAATAAATACAGTCAAAGTCTCTTTTTTCTGGTAAAAAATAGTCCTTCAGCTTGGTGCAGTCCACAGAAAACAGAACTTCAGCTCCTTCAAAAGTGGATGAAAAACAAGACTCTGATGTTTATCATTACAGAAAATTATAAAGAAAGGCAGCAATTAAAGTCCTTGAGTCCATTTTTAAGCATATCAGAGCAGCAGCTGCCAGTCACATGCAAGAGGAAAACCAGAAAGCCGGGGCTCCCTTTGCTCTCCTGCAGAGACTTCTGCTGACTGGCTACTTGTTTCAGTAGTATTCCAGTCTGATTAGATTTCAGGGCATTTGATTTAGCCTCTCGGACAATTCCAATTCCTCGCGGCAAAAGTGGCCTTCCGAGATGCCTGCAGTGGTGAAGGGCTACGAAGCGACGGGACAGCTCCTCCCGAGGCACGGCAGCGCCAGGTCCCCGGTTTAACCGAGGCCTGCCGCTCCACAGCCTCGCTCCCACCCTTACCAGAAGAGCGGTTACAGCTAACGGCTGACTACCAGCGACACCGCTTCCCTCCCCGTCCCGGCCTCCTCCTCCGTCGCTTTGCCCCACCACCTCCGGCCCACCCAGCCCCGCAGGCGCCGACCCACCCCTCTCCCGCAGCCGCCGGATGCTCTCCGCGGCTCGCCCCCGCCCGGCCACCTCCTCTTCGCTCTCGTAACAAGTGGCCACGACGTGGGTGCCCGCGGCTCCGCACAGGGAGGCCGCGAAGGAGAAGTTACCCTCCCCCAGCAGCAGGACGCGGCGCGCCGGCTCCATCTCCGTAGCCAGAGCCGGAGGCCGCCGGCGCTCCCTCATGACGTTTCTGCCGGCCAGCGGGCCGCTGCCGCCCTCCCTCACCGCCTGCTGGCGGCGTCAGGCCTCGCCGACCCCGACCCCTGCGAGGCACGGAGCGGCCGGCGGCGGGGCGGAGAGCGGCGCCTTGCCGCGGCCCCGGGCCTCCGCGCCTGCCTCTGGGCCCGCCGCGGAAGGGGCTTCTCCCCTTGGGGGCGGCCCGGGCTTCTGCGGGCCTCGCCGGTGCTATGTCGGCAGCCGCTCCCCCTCAGGGACCCTCTGCGCAGGGCCCAAATGGCTGCCGGCGCCCCTGGCGAGGCCGGGAGCTGTCACTGGCGGGCCGCTGCAGTCCCAGGACTGCGAGTCACGGCTTGGGAGAGAGTAGCCATGCTTTGCTGTCGTCTGTTCCATTTGTGTGCCCTCAGCTGCTGCACTGGGCCAGGACAGTGTTTCAGGAGTCACATGAGTGATGACAGCAGAAGGTTTAAAATTGGCAAAGGCAAGCTTCAGCAGAGACCTACTGCCTGCAGTTGATGAGGTGTGGTCCTGGTTCAGATATTAGGTTCCTGTGGGCTTGCGTAAATCACTTTGTCTATTTCAAAGGGTGGGTCAGTTACAATGAGAGGTATTCAGTAATGTGAAGCTGAGAAATGCAGTATCGCAGTTTAGGAAGATATGTACTTGCTATACTACCTACCCATGCCCACCCCACCCCCCAAAAAAAATTTTTGGCATCAAGAAGGAACACAGTTCTTCTCTGATGCCCACTGGCACCCGTGGAAGTATACGAGGCCCCTCTCCAGTCAGCAGGGAGGTGGAAGGGACAACATTCCATGCCATGTTAGGTGCTCTTGAGGCACAAGCTGATCCTAGGGAATTGTTGATTTCTATTGCCAGATCATGTCCAAGATCTGTCTCTATAACTCCCTCCATGGTGCCTTAATGCATACTACCGGCCATGGGGAACTGTGGATGGACTGGGACAGCACTTACAAGTTTTCCCAGTATGGCTGGAGGTGCACCACCAATGAAAATGATTACTCAACGAAAACCCTTATAGGGAACTGGAATGAAGAGCAATACGATATCCCAGAGAATTGTGCAGCCCAAGCCACCTCCTTCCCAGGTATGTCCTTGTGCTTTTCCTTATTGTGGATATAGCAAATCTCAGTTGAGATGATCACTTAATTTGTCATGCACACAGGGCATTATCTTTTCCATCCCCAGCTACGAATGCATCAGAGGTAAGCGTCCCGTGAGTAGCTTCCCTTTCTGCAGCCCTGCTCCTAGTCTTTTCTACTCTTTTTAAAAATGCAGAAAGGCAACAGTCAGCACCCTTTTCTCTGATGAGTGTCCTACAACAGTTCCTCTACAGCAGTAAAGATGTGAGGAATGCTTTTTTGTGTAAATTCAGTCTTACTCCTAATAGTGGCCCCAGTCCAGCTCTCTTTCCTTTGCTGTTCAGATGGTGAATCACAAGTCATCACTGAAGCTTTGTGATCTTAGGTTAGACTGATCTGAAAGTAGTAGTGCAATTGCAGATACTTTGGTCTTCCTGTAAGATAAAAAATGTTAAAGTTTTTTACTTACACTTAGCTATGCTAAATGTGAGTTTTTCAGTACACTCACTGCTTTGAAACAACATACTCTTCAGATTACAACAAGGGAAAGCATCAGGGAATAAAAAGTATGTGCACATAACTGAAACATAGTCTGTTGGACCTGTAGTGTAGCAAAAGAGGAGCTTTTGAATGACATTTGTGCTTAGAGATGACACAATTATTTTCTGTCATTTTCTCATTGTTGGGCTGTGCTCCTGTGCCACCACAGAACAGGTATTTCGAGTCACTCAGGGAGTGGTATTTGCATTTCAGGTGTTCTTGTCTAGCTAACCTCATCATGTTTATCCCCAATGAGCTTTCACTCAAAATTCCCATTTCCCTCAGCTGTATTTTCTGGATATATTCTTGCGATTTTGCACTTACTTCCTCAAGGTTTTTTGTATTTATTCTTTTAGGATTTGAATGAGAACCTCATTGGTTTCCGGGCCACCACCCTGAGTTGGAACCTCCTTCATTCAACCCAACTGCTCAGTCCTGCTACACAATAGACTACAGGCCTCCATATGCAGCATTTTCTTTGCTTGTGTCCAACAGTCAGAGAAGGAACAAGAAGGATGCAAGAAATGTAACAGAGATGGAAAGAATCTGCACACTATGCCTTCAGAAAAACAGGAGGCCTCTCTGCCAGCAGTGCTACAAGGATATCCTTCAAGCAAAAAGACCTGTCACACATTAAAGCCAAATGTAGCATTATGTGAAAAACGTTCTTCCTGCTTTCTAAGCTGTATTGTTTGTAATCTATGTGTGTTTCTGTTGTTTATTTTGTGTGCAGAGGTGATTGCAAGTCACCAGTCACCCTGTGCCTTGTCAGTCAAGCCTAACGCCTTAACTGGAAGAGCTTATTAGAACCAGCTAATAGGAAACGCTAGACCTTGGCAATTACCTTGGTATTTGACAATGACCCCACATCACTGAGTGCTCATTTTCTTTTTCTCACTTAAAGCCATGGAAGAAGGATGTCCTCACAGTTCATTTGAGATTTAAACTGATCCCTTCTAATGTAACTTTTGTCTTAGCAGTTATAAGGAACATAGAAAATAGGTGATAACTGAGTCTGATGATCTGTGCGACAGATCTATGGCATTCCATCCTTTTTGGAGATGAATTTTAGAAATTCAATTGCAGTAATAGAGACTTTCCTTTATGCTCATATCCCTTTGAAGAGAGGTGCTAAACAGATGATGACACCTGCAAAGGACTTAGTAGTGTTTTGTACCACGCAACAATGTTAGCATAAATCAGTTTAATACTGTAGATGTCAGATCCTGTTCATTGTTTGAAGGGCACTGACAACATAGTTTCAAAGTGATGTGATTTGAACCATGGGAGCAGGACATTTTTGTCCTCTCTGGATATATCTGTCTTTACTGCAGCTATGCAGTTTTCATCTGCAACTGCTCTGAATTGGTTGCAGCACTTGCATGCTTCTCCATAACATGAGTCATTCTAGAGATTTAAGATACAGTTGTCTTCCATTCAGTTGTTATCTAATATCCACACTTCGAATGGGTTTCGATTGTCATGAAGTTGTTTTACCAGTCTAATTTCCACTGGAGAAACTTTTCTGTTGCTTGTGAAACACTCTGAAATCCTCTGGCAACATTGAAGGAAAAGGCTCGTGCAATTAGATGTTTGCAAAACATTAGAGTATGCAAAGTGCAACTAGCGACGTGTTTCTGAACACCAAGACAAGCTCTTCTGGACACACCTGCCTGCCACTGTGTAAGCAAGATTGATGCCAGGTATGTTTCCCTCCACAGCAACCTTACACAGCTTTCTTGACCCAACACTTCCCCTGTCCTCAGTGCTCAAAACAAAAAAATACAAACTGCTTATTCATGTTTTATTTGTTAGTAAACTTACTCAGCATAAATAATACGAGTAGCCATTCAGTATAGCTGGCATCTGATGAAAAGTGCTCTTGAATGGCCCCCCCGGGGTGACTTTAAATAGCAGCCTACTTCCTTTGGGCTCCTGCAATGGCAGGCTTCTCTTCACGGGTGATAGGAATAGAGCGCTCGGGGACATCACTTTGTTTCCTTGGTGCACTCACAGTCAGGACACCATCCAGAGAGAGCGATGAGGTTATGGTCAGAGGGTCCACATCATCTGGAATCCTGTATTTCCTGTTGAACTCCCTGGCAATAAAGCCATGCTCATCCTTCAAAAGGAGAAGAAAAGGAACATCCCTGATTAGAAATGTTCACTCAGTTCCACCTAAACCACGGGCCCTTTGCATAAAGTCTGAGATCAGGAAGCTCCAGCTCTCAAAGGAAAACTTTTCAGAAAGTTAAAAGAGTTTTTCTTATGAGATGCCCTTTTTAAAGAGCCAAGACTGGCCAAAGTGAGACACTGCCCTGCCTAGACTGCAGGTGCCTGCAGGTGCAGTGTTTACAGGAGGAGGCTTCATGTTCCAGCTCTTGTGCCAGCCAGAGAGTGGCTTCATCGCACAGTGGTGAGCTGTCATTCCTAAGATGCAGCAGCTAGACTTACATGCCGTGCCAACCACGCCTGTTCCTGAGGGTCTCCAGAGCTCCAGTAATACACAGCTTTCTAGTGAGCTCATCTCTGCTATAGTGCTTGATTATTTTCTTAGCTGAAAAAATCTACTGAAGCTATGTCAGGATTACAGGCTTCCACCAGCTACAAGTAATGCTGTTATTTCCTTGACTGACAGATCTGTGCTCCCAGAAGCTCTTAGAGCTGACAGTTCCAGTGACATAGCTACTTTATCATGCATATTCGTTTCCTTCTGGCAAGGAGGCAGGGGGTGGGGGTTGGGATGGTGATGGGGTCTGGCAAGCCCTGATACATACAGCTTTGGACGTGGCTTTTGACTTCTGTCTGCCCACTTGCCACACAGGTCTCTAGAGCCAGCAAGCTGTGGGATGACTGACAGCGGAACACAACTTTTAAGGCTTACAAACTGATAGATGGGCCTTTTTCAGGAAGAGGTAGCCTTATGGTAACACAACAGGGCAATGCACTGATTCATTATGTGGTTTAATTATTACAGTTCGTTGTTAGCTTATTGAATGCCTCGCTGCATTCCTGGCCTCTTCCCAGAGAGAAGGAGGCCCAGAAATGCCCATTTCAAAGATGATTTTCCAGTTCAGTTCACAGTTCATGTAACATCAGCAATAAATCTCCACCCTGTTGCTGCTCAGTCTGGGATCAGCTGGGGGTGGGGTGTGTGCACAGAGCATCTTCCATTAGGACTGGTTGGTAAAAAACATTAGAAGTATTTGAGATGAGCACAGGAGAGGATTGTTTTGCAGTCTCCTTGTTTAACCATAGATGAGGAAGCTCACACTGACTAACAGTCGCACAGATAAAATAGAAGTACCTGGCGCTCCTCGTGTTTACCATGAATTTCTATCATGTCCCCAAGCACCTTCACTTTTAGCTCCTCAGGGGAGAAATGCTTCACATCAAGATTTACAGAAAATTTGTCCTTCTCCAGTCGCATCTGCAAAACAAGGAAGGGACTTCAGAAAAGAGCAGGTGAGGGTTTCAGCTTAAAAAGGCTCTCAGAATATAGCAGTTCAAGACTCAAGCTTCTATCTACACATGCATGTCTGACCTTCACTCAATCCTGGGATTCTGATCTGGGTGGCTTTGTCCCTTGCTGGCCTGTTACATTAATGCTCATCACTACAGAATCTAAAATGTGAATGCTTTCTCCTGATCACATGAGATAAATGTTTTCCTTGGGAGTGCGGAAGAGATTCTCTTAATCTGAATTTGTTAAAACTGACTCTTTAGTTTTACATCCAGTCCTTTTAACAGAATGTCTGAAGGTTTCCAGTTTCTGTGACTGGATTTTGCATAGTCTTTCAAGCAAAAGAAACCCTGACTGTGCAGCTGACTGCAGCTCATCTGCAGGCTTGCAGGCTTTACCCCTGCATCGTCACTCTTTAGTAGCCAAAATAATGTGTCACTGGCAAGCAGTACTGCCTCACTGCTCACCTCTGTTATCTGAGCAGCAGGACTTCTGCTGAAACTCTGAGTCACCTGCTGCTAATCTCACCTCCTTCCCTTCCATTTTGCCCTTTATCGCCTCTAACAAATACTGCTTTTTGCTGCTTCCTGAAGTTGAATTTGCATTTTCTGCCTGTCTTGGACACATGTGGGGGACTTTGCTATATAAGCTGGCTGTCTCTGCCTTCCTGCTGCATTTGTGGTCAGGGAGCATGTGAGCTGGGATGTGGAGGCAGCCTCTGTGCCAGCTCTAGGCTTATTGGTTTCCGCAGTTTGACCTGAAAGTCTAAGTGCTTCCTCTTCCTTCTAGATTATTTGCGAAGATTTCTCCACTGTGATAGTCAGATGTTGTTATCTGTGGTGCTTATTATGGCTGCTTCAGTGGACAGCGAGACCCAGGTCACTAAATCAAGGGAAACATTATGCAAAGATTAAAAAAATACTTTCCTCTCACTCATTTGGCTTAGAATAGCTCTACAAGTTACTTGTAAATAAGACAGTTGATTTCCAGAACAGGCAAGGTTGTTTGAACTGCGTGCCTCTTGGTTCAGCCCCTGAAGCAGGCCGATGGCTGCCTCATGATCCTTTGGGTCCTGTAACTTACTTAAAATACTGCTCTTCTCAGCAGTGATTCTTTAAAATAGGCCTCTTTTTCCTCAGCAACCATGAGCTCCCACACTGCCTGACATGAGGATCACACTACTCCTGCCCACTACCCCTGTGCTGTTTGCTTCTCGGGAGGAAGTGGGATTGAAAGTTTTGCACAGCAGGCAAGGAAATTAGGCTTCCTCCTTTCTTCCATCAGCTCTTACAGTCATTTGCTGCACACACTCAGCTCAGTTTGCCTCTATTCCCAACACTATGGCAATAGTTGCTGTTAGTCGCAACTGCTTAGCAGAGCATGCAGAGGTTCTTGCCTAATGCAGAGGAGCAGAGGCACAAACACAGCACCCTTTTCCCCAGCCTTTTCCTAATAACGGCCTACAAGCAGCTTCCAAGCTCTCAGGTCTCATGGGTCTGCAGCTCCAGACCCATCAGGACGTGCACACAGCAATAACAAAAAGCAGTAAGAAGGGAAGATTACCTCAGAGAGTCCTGTCTCTAGCCAACTGGGCATCCGAAGAATGGGGGATCTCATCAGGAAGGGACTGAGGCTGGGGGAAGCAGGGAGGAGCTCTGACTCCTGCAGGTGCTCTCCGAAAATCTGGTCAAAGATACGACTCGGTGCCAACCAAGATAACAGGGGTCTGCGGATCAGGGGGTTATGAATGGTGATATCCATTGGAGTGCGCTGGAGGAGCCTGGCAAACAACTGTGCTGCAGTGCTGTGCCGGGAGCATGGGACAGCTTTATACCCGTGCAGCTGGCCTGGCCTTCCCCCCCCCCCGAGGCCTCTTGAACAGTGGTGTCAGGGATTTTATTGTCCCAGTCCTGGGCTGGTCCCTTCGGTGGTGCCCAGTAGCTGTCTGGGGGATTTGAACACACTGCTGAGGAGGAGGGGGAAGGGGAGAAGAAGAAAAGGAGCCTAATGGGGCAGCAAGAAGCCAAACTGCCCAGCCGCCCTCCCCGCTCCCCACGTGCTGTTTATCTGCAGAGTCCCAGGCAGGCTTGGCAGATGTTCCCAACTGCTTTGGATGCCAGCAGAATCAATGCAGCTCCTATCTTTGGCTCACAGGGAAAATGACAAGGGGCCATTGTTCCCACTGTCAGCACTGAGACTTCAGCTCCCCATATCACCCACCAGTCTAGGAAGAGCTCTGCCTTTCTTTGAGGTAAGAGAAGCCACAGGTCTGCTTTAGCTAGAAAGCAGGAAAGATCCCAGGAGGTTCTTTGCGAGATATCCTGGCAGTGCGGCTCTCTGCAGCCCAGTAAGCCTCACTGCCTTAGTGCATGCCCATTGGTATGTGTGTAAATGAAGGAGGGTTTTCTCCACAGTGCTTCAGCCCAACACC
Source organism: Astur gentilis (assembly GCF_929443795.1). Lineage (NCBI taxonomy): Eukaryota > Metazoa > Chordata > Aves > Accipitriformes > Accipitridae > Astur > Astur gentilis. The sequence goes on from NC_064884.1 coordinate 6,223,003, forward strand.
TCTCATCTTTTGCCCACTACAGAAACCACTTTGCTGGAGAAAGCAGAAGAGCCTGACACTCCGTGACCTCAGAGTACTCCAGAGGGCTGTGAGCAGAGATAAACGGGTATGTCAACAGCATCAATGGTGCTACACTGAGACATGCTTTCTCAGGGGTGCAAGCTACCTCTGTCTCCCTGTGCCCCTGCAGTAAGCTGATTTCCTATAATTATGCTCCTAATACATCTTAATTCACACATTTATTTTAATTCCTGCCTCACCTGTGAACCTAAATTATGGGAATGGGTTCAGCCTAGCAACTGTCCTTAAAGAGCAAGAGCTAGTCTCTGCCTCTGAGAGCTCACAACTTAAATATAATTACTGGCTCAGAGGCACATAATTCTTACTGCTAGCACCACCAGTGCAAAAAGGTCTGACCCTCTTCATCTCAGCTTGCCTGCAAGAATAGGGAGCAGAAGTTGCTCTGTGCAACAGCGCAGGCCATAAATACCTTCTCCAATTCCCCATTACATCAACAGCAGTGCACCTGCTCTCTCATACTGCAGGGATATGGACTCAAGGAAATCTCTGGTTTCAGGCTATAAGGAGCTTAACTGGGCACTACTACTCCCCTGTCTGCTCCCCCTGTCCGTCCCCCCCCCCCTAGTTCAATAAAACTGGACCTATGCCAGCTTCAGATCCCTGGTTAACTCATGATCTCTGGCACAAGCATTTCTCGGGGTCTCATTACCTTCTGCCAAAGCCCTGGCCAGGGAACAGTCTGGACAGCCAGCTTGCAGCAGCATGGTTTGGGATGTGGAGGTATCAGCAGTGGGATCTGGATCCTGTCTAGCCCTGCTTAACTACCTGCAGCACTTCACCACTCATAGGAACAAAAGGCTTGAGCCATCCACTCAGCTTCTGGGAAAATCAAGCTCCTTTGTGTTGGGCACAGGAGGGGCTGATCTGGGCCCTAAGCTCCCAGTGGGCTGATGGGTGTCATAGTGACTTCACATGACTTTGTACGACCTGACCAAGCACCATTAGCTATTGCCCCGTCCCCACAGGGGGCTTCAGGGCCAGCAGAACCAGTGTCAGAGACTCTTTGAACCTGCTTACAATGAGCCTTCTTGCTCGCCCTTGCCTTTGGGAGCACCGCAGGCAGCAGAGCCTGAGGTCTGTCCTTCTTTCTCCTACTTCAGCCTCCCTCAGCCTACCTCTGTGCCTCCCTGCTGGACTTGGCTACCCATTTGCCTCCTGCACCCCCTCCTAAAGGAAGGTATCTCAGAGGCTGGGAGGAGGTGTGGGATTTTCCTGAGCTGTCCCTGACTGCAGGCAGTGTCTGCACTCCCTGCTGGAATGTAGTGAGAAGCTTCCCTCGTCACCCTGGCAAGGCATCCTGGGGCCTGTGCATGTGGCTATTTTGGTCCATCTTTTTATCACACACTCCTCCCTGTAGAATTTGCCCAATTAAAACCTTGCAATCTGGAGCCTTCACTCTCAGAGGCAGTGAGTGCTTGGAAGGTCCCCTTCCCGGACACGCCATGGCTGCACGGACTGTCCCCCATGCCTACCCCATGAGTTCGGAGTACGAGTTTGCCAACCCTAGCAAGATCTACGACCAGAACTTTGGAGAAGGTAAGAAAGGAGATGGGAAACCCTCCCCCCGACACCTTTCTCTCCTCTGGTGCAGGAGGGCTGGTAGAGTCCTCCTGGGGAGATTGAGCTCCAGAGCAGGCTAGGGAAGCTGGAGCCAAGGAAATTTGCGCATAAGAACCCAGGTCAAATCAGCAGGGAATATCCAGGGAATATCCAGGGCTCTCTCTTCAGGTCCACTTTCTCCATCCATGCCTACTGCTGTCTCTCCTGTCCCTCTCTCATGCCCCCAATGGTCTGGCATTCATGCATATGCTGTGCAAACATGGAGCAAAATGCTCCCGGGCGGGGGGATTTTTTGCAGCCTGAGGCTGTGGAGAAAAGCTGAGCTGGGGTGTTCAGCACAAAGCCAGGCAGTGGCTGGCAGAGGGGAAGGAATGTGGGCAGCAGCAGAACCATTCAGCACCAGCACAACAGCATGAAAAGGCAAAAAGCTCCAAGGAAAGCCCCCTGGACAATGGCACACAAAAGGCCTTTAGTTCTTCAGGGCAGTTTCTTCACCATCAGCATTTTCCATGCCCATCCCTGGCTGTGGGCTTTGCACTGCAGAGCGCCCAGTGCACTTACCAGTCCCTCCCTGTCCACCCAGCAGACATGCGAAAGCTGGATGACTGCCCGTGGGTTGCTGGCAGCTGCCAGCTGTGTGGTGGGAGGCAGTGGCTGGCAGGCATCTGGCTCTGTGTGCGTTTTAGAGACACGAAGGTAGGAATCACGAGAGACTCCATCCATATTGTGCTGATGTGGTGGCAAAACCAAGGTGTTTGCCAGGTCCCAGCCTCCTCCTGTCACCCTCCCCTATCTGCTGCCAACCATCCTTCTCCAACTCCTTCGCCTGGAAACCCCACACTCCTCACTGAGTCTCATTTTCAGGTGTGTCCCCATGTGAGATTTTAGCCCCTGCCCTGTACCATGGCTACTACATCAGGCCTCGGATCAATAAGCAGCTGGATCGAGGCACCTCTGAGATCAGCCTTAATGAGCACAAATTCCAGGTGTTCCTGGATGTCTGTCACTTCCTGCCAGATGAGCTCACTGTCCGCACCGTAGACAACCTGCTGGAGGTGATGGGGCAGCACCCACAGAAGGCTGACCGGCATGGCTTCATCTCCCGAGAGTTCACCAGGACCTACATCCTCCCTCTGGATGTCGACCCATTGCTGGTGAGAGCCACATTGTCCCACGATGGCATCTTAAGCATTGTGGCTCCTCGGACGGGGAAGGAGGTGAAGGCCAGAGTCAACGAGGTGAAGATAACCCAACAGGAGCAGCCAGAAGAACAGTCTGAGGAAGGAAAAGGGAAGGAAGAGTCCTAAAGGCCCCAGATCTGGGCTTGCACAGGGAAGGTGGGGGGAACAGGGGTGGGGAATCCACGGTGCCAGACCCCGATTTCTCACCATCAGTGTTTAGCAGGGCTGTGAGGCAGCCATATATATGCCAGACTTCTGCTTCTTAAGGCTGATGGCTGGAAAAAGGGACTTGGAACTGAAAAAAAGAGGGAGACTAAAGTGTTAGAGATGGTAATGCAAGTTTTCTCCTAGGTCAAGTGCTCACTGAACACCACGCAGGGTGCTCTTCTCTCACCCCACTCTCACACCAAACTGTGAGGCTGTGTCACAGTGGACTGCTAAACAGCTGCTGTGCTCTAGCCCAGAAGGGTACTGGGAAGAGGGAAGAGATAACCCCAGTGCCTCACTTCTGAGCTGGTGGCTGACCTTTGTGGAGATAGAAGGTACTTGTTGGTCTGTAAAAGTGCCTGCAGCTCTCAGGAGGAGAGAGGAATAAATCTGCCTCTGATCTTCTCTTGTTTGCCTTGGATTCATGTTGGTTCTGGCCAAGCTGCTCTGCAGCAGGAAGGAGGGACAGTGCCTTAGCTTCTCCAGATGCTCACACTGAGCCCATCTGTGGAAATGGCATCAGTGGGGACTTGGAGGGATTCTGTCCATGAGGCAGCCAGGGGAACCTCTGTGATCGTCCCTCCTGGCCCAGGTGCAGCTGGAGTTGCTTGCTGCAGTGGGCAGCAGCTCAAGGAGAAAAGATGTAGAGTGATGGGCTCTTGGAGGCTCACCGTGCATTTCCAGACCTGCAGCTGCAGTTAGCCCAAGTAAACAAATGCCAAGCCATGGTCTCTGCTTGCTTCAGGCCTCTAGTTTATGGGACATAAGGCTTGTTCACACATAGACCTTCTCAGTCCCTGTGAAGAGAGTGAACCCCAAAATGCTGAAGGGAAAGGCCCTACTCAGATCCCAAGTGCCTTGCTGTCATCCCAGAACTCTGTAGAGTCACAGAGGGGATGAATTTTGCCCCTTTTGCAGACACCATGATGCTATCAGCTACATGAGAAATTTCGCTGTAGTCTTGTGATGTTGGGCCAGGGATCATGTGTGCTGCTGTCAGTGGCAGCTGCTGCCTTGGATGGCCTCGGGGGGCTCAGCAGATGCCAGTTGCAATCCTTGTCTTGTCAGAGCCAATTAAAGCAGCCAAAATGCTGTGTCACTGGCCAAATATGGGGGTCCCTGGCATGCCTGACTGCAGCCCTCCCACAGAGAAGAGAGGAGGTTCCAAGGTCCCTGTGGACAGAGCTTTTCGCTCTCCTTGCTGGGATGTGACCTGCAGGCTTTTGCACTCTGCCTCCATGAATACATAGGGCCAGAAATACCCTGCTCAGGAGTCTACCCCATGCAGCATACCTTCTCGTTTGCTGAAACAGTGGTATAAGGCTGCTCTTTCACCCTTGCCGGGCAAAGTGGGATCCAGACCAGAGTGAACCACTGTGCAGCTATTTTCTACTTCTCAGGGCCCCTGCCAGCAATGAGGACCAGAGTCAAATTAAGAGCAGCCCTGCCTGCCAGCCTCATGAGAGAAAGTGGGAGGATGGCTAAGCCTCCATCCCCCCTGGCACAGATCAGATACCCATACTCACAGTTTGTGCTGCTGAGGGATGCCCTTACTCGTGAAGTAGGACCAGATAATCTGCTGCTAGTAAGTATTTCAGACACTGTCAAAATAAAAATCACCTTTACAACGGGCTTTGTCTAAGTCATTAATAATAATTCCAGAGATAATCCTGGGCTAGTGACTTTTAATCACTTGAAGCAGCTGTTTGTAAGGGCAGGAACAGCCTAGTTCTTAACTGCTCCCCTGTATATAAGCCTCTCTCTGCTCCTCAGTGCACGGCACACCAGCCTCATGCACTGCACCAGATACACACCGCATCCCATTCACAGCAGCACCCACCCATGTCCTGAGTCCCAGGAGGACTGAGTTCCCAAGCCCATATCCCTGTGGTGAGGGCAGAGACCTGTGTCTGTGTATGGGGTCAGGTACAGCCATAAATTTCTTAGTCCCCTGCCATAAAAGGAGTCTTCAAACTCACAGCCACTTCAGAGAAGCAACTGTAAAAGGCTTTTCTTTGCCTCTGATCTGGCATCTTCTGTGCTGGCAAGGAGGATCGATGGTCCTCTCACTCACTGCAGGCCTCCTGTCACTAGGATAAACATATTCACTGGATTGGGGATAGGGAGGATGGCCAACATATGACCTGAAAGCTGGGCAAAGGGTGCCTGGCTGAAGGAGTGCACATACTTACACAATACAGACATGGCACATGCTAGAGCATGGAATGCCATCTGGCTCTGCTCTGACTGCAACACAAGGGCTGTGGGTTGCTCAACCACTGGTGGCTGAAAACAGCATGTGGCCAGGGCTGGCACTGCACAGGGAGCGGGATCTACAACAAAAGTGCCCCAAACAGTTCAGAGCTCTCTCTCCTTCATTTTTTATAGACAGTGCCAGCACCACACCTATCACAGTGTGGTCCCAGTCCCCCAGTGTCTAAGGTGCCTTGACACTACTGCAATAGAAATGCACAGCATTAGTAGTCATTACACAGTTCTGTTCCTCCTCTGGCTTTTATTAGCCCTGTCTTTGCTCTCAAACGAGTTCATTCTCTATTGCTGGGCACTTGCAGGCTTGTCCTGTGCCAGTTGCACAGCTTGTTACCCAGACGATGTCCCTGAGAGCATGAAGACAGCTGCCACGAGTAGTGATGCAGTGAGAGGGGCTGGCACTGCCTGGTGTTAGCCACTGCGCTGTTCCTCTGCACCCTGGCAGGCTTTGCACAAAATAGCCTGATCGGTTTGCTGAGCAGGAGCACTGGAAGCCATGCTCTTTTTATCCCTGCAGACACAGACTGAGGAGGGAATGCAGAATGGCAGCCAAATGCTCTCCAGCTCTGCCAATGTTTTTGATGCCTTTCTGTTTCTCTGGTGGACCTCAAACCAGCAGCTCCAGTATTTGTGAAATGGGCTGATGGGAACAGTCTCCCAGCCTTTTTTTTTCTTCTTCTCCACAAAGCAACAAAGCCCAAGTTATCCCAGAAATCAAAACAGACACTGGGTCACTAAATCAACAGTGTCTGTGGTGAACCCAGAGACACACAGTCTGCAACTTCCCAAGCAGGGACAGACTCCTGAGACCACCCCATCTTTGCAGGACCCTGAGAACATGGTCTTGTTGGGATAAGGACTGAATCGCATCTGCCTGCACAAATCTGGTCCTAAATTCTCCCTGGTGTGCTGTGGTGCAGGCTGAGCTGTGCAATTTCTCCAGCCACATGCTGAGGAGCAGTTTTGGAGTTCCAAAGCAGAACCCTTCTCCTCCTGCCACCTTTGAAAAGGTACAAGCTTTGATCTGCACTTGGGCAGATGAGAAATGGTGCTGTAAGCCTGGCTGAGAGCATGGCTACAGCTGGAGTTGGGGACTAGGGCTGGTTCCTGAGATAGTCTGCCAGAAGTGTGAATTAAAACTTACCCACTTGTCAGCACATCCCATGAGGCATTCAGGCCTGCACAGTACTGGGGCTGACTGCCAAATCAAAGCTGTAGAGCACAGTTTCTGCCTGAGGACTACATTAACATGGTATCTTTCAGTATTGAGTATCAGCTCTCTTGGAGCTGCCAGAGATCAGCTACCTGTCATTCAGTCCAGGAATGACCAGCCACAGTCTGAAGGGCTCTCAACAGGGGTAGAGAGTTAAAATGCACATTAATGTTCCTGTCTGACATGCTGAGGGTTGAGCTTAAGAGCTATATTGCAGGCGCTTAATGATGCAAGGTCCCTCATGGGATTCTGTCATTCTCAAAAGCACAAATCTGTACACTTTCATCTAGGTAGCTTTAAAAAAAATGGATTCTCAGTAAGGTCCCTGAGGTTGCATATGCCTTTCTGCCTGCAGCAGAAGCAGCAGCGCTAGAGCTCAGCTGAGAGTAGACCTGCAAGCCTGCTCTCACCTTCAGTGGGGCATCACCTCCCTCCCAAGAAGATACGCTCTCTTCCACGGATGATGCCAGCCCATGCCACGCATTTTTCTGACATCCTGCTTGAGAGGCAATGATGAACAGCAGGAACAGCACTGACTGCTCCCACCCTGGTGTTTCTCCCTTTGTTCAGGGACATTTGAAGTCCCTCCTCCATCCTCTTTTGCATCACTGCTGGCATCAGCAGGACGGCGCTGGTGGGAGAGAGGGATAGCAGAGGGACACCCCCTGTGCAAATCATAATTTTAGCCCCAGGGCTGAGGCCTGGCGGCTCCCTGCTTCCTTGCCCTCTCCGCCCTGAGTAGCAAGAAGAGAGCGCTGGCCCGGGGGCACGGAGAGCCCAGGGCAAGCCCTCCGGTAGATGGCACGCACGGGCCTAGCAGAGAGTCACTGCGGCGATGGAGAGAAATCCGACACTGCCAGACACTCCCTTGGAATAGCCAGGGGCCGAGCAGGAACCAGGAAATACAAGCTCTCCCTGTCCAGAAAACGCTTCTACTTCATGGAGGAAGGAGCGACATGGGCAATCTCTGCAGCTGCGGGCGACCGTGGTGAGTACGGCATCCGCCAGGTACGGGGATGGCGAAGGAAACTCGGGGCAGCCCAAGCGGAAGTTTGAGTGGACTTTGCAAGCTTTGCTTCCCAGTGCTGGGTTCGCCAGGGCTCCCGCCTCGCTCTCAGCCCTGTACCTCGCCAGCTCGCACAGAAACGGAGAGCAAGCGAGCAGGGGCCCTGGGTCACTACTGTGCAGGCGCCGGCGGGGGCGGGAGGCTGGGGCAGCCCCTGCCTGCCAAAGACATCGTGGGGGGAGGCGAAGGGGCTCTGTTGCACCCATCTCTCAGCCCAGAGCTGTGGCACCTCCTGGGACTGGCAGCTTGGGTTCCCGCAGCCATGCCAGCAGCTGAGAATAGCTCAGTTCTAGGAAGGATCTAGTTAAATTCCCTGTCCTTGCCCCAGTGGTCTCCGGCCAGGTAGACACCGTAAGGTATCCCCTTGGCATACTGCAGGGAGGGGGCCCTGGGGCAGTGGTGGTGGCACTGAGGGGCTGGTGGGTCAGCTACCCCATCCTGCTCTCTCAGCTCCTCCGGCCCCTCTCCCTGCCTGCGTCTGTCTGGACTTTATTTGTGCTTGGGAAATCCTGGCCACGTTTTTCAGATGTTGTTGCTCTTTCTCCCTGGGAGGAAGGATGACAGTTTAATCCCTCCTGGCTCATGTTGTGCCCCGGACCTCCTGCTTACAGAAAAAGGGCACGGCGGAGCATCGTTCGGTGCCAAGTGGAAATATTTTCGGCTCTGAGCGTGATACAAGGGGGAGACCCATGAACGTCAGATGAAGTGCCGAGGACATTCTCTCCAACACTGCGTTTGTTAAAAGTCTTGGAAATTCATCAGCGCTTTTTAATAATTACAAGAGGCACAGCATCACCTAGTGGCTGAAGCAGAGGAGGAGGTGCAGGAGACACCGAGGTCCTTCCAACCTGAGCCCTGAGCTGGAGCGCAGAGGAGTTTGGGATTTAGGAACAGGAGCTGGAGGTGGGAGGTGGAAGGCTGGTTCTTGACATGTCCCCCCCCCAAAAGTCCCATTTTCTACTTCCTCTACCCTGTGGCAGAGGGTAAATGAGGCACCTAGGGCATCAGCTTCATTACTGCAGCGGACAAGGGCCTGATCACGGAATGCCTGGGGCACAGGCTGCTTCCCTTGAGCAGAGCTGCAGTTGGCCGGCATGCTGCTGATGCTGCGTGGCAGGGAGAGCTGTGCCACAGCGCATAGTGGCAAAGCCAGAGACTCCGGAGTACAAACACCACCATTACAGCATATGCTGTGGTGGCACTTTCATGTCCGGACAGTACCAGGCTGTGCACAAACACTTCTGCCACCACAAGGAAGTATAAACCAGAATCTGAAGGTCACTCATATGCAGGGCCAGGCAGGAGAGCAGCTTTCGGAGCAACGTGGTGGCACGCTGGCTTCTCTGGGGCAGTATCAAATTCTGCTCCCCCAAGGCTACTGGACCAGGACTCCTGTGTCCCGCTTGATTTTCTCCCAGAGGCTGCATGGAGAGTAAGAATCTGGGATGGTATTTCTGCTGGTGGTGTCACTACTACCTTCTGGCAGATTCCTGCAGCAGAGGACAAAGCTCTGGCCAAAGACCCTTTTGACCCCAGTATCCCTGTGGAACTCAAGTGCTAACATCTCCTTGCTGTGCAGCAAGGAGAAAGCACAGCTCTCTCCCCAGGAGCATCATCCCCTGTCGTGTACATGGAAACACGTGGGTGAAGAAGGGCTCAGGCTCCCAGGCTGTCCCCGTGCTGTACAAGCTATTCAAACGGGCTCTGAGCAAGGAGAGAGGAAGGCAAATGGGAACATGCTGTTAGTAACATGGGCTTGGGAGACACCTACAGAGGACCACAATCAAAAGCAGACTGGTGCACTGAAGCCCCGCTGCAGAAGTTTGCATGATTCATAGCTTTGCCTTGGTGACAGAGGGAAAAAAAATGGTACTTAATTTTAGTACAGGTGTTTCCAGGCACCTGTGCTGCTTTTATTTCTGATTTTCTCAGCACCACAGCTGTGTCAGCACAGAGCTGGGCTTCCTAAGTAAAGCTGAGACTTACAAAAGGTCTTAGAGGGGATAGGAACCCACCTTCTCCTGGACGGAAGATCCTTGTCGTGATCCCTACCAAAGCACAAGCTTTGGGAGACAGAGCCAAGAGCAAGAGACTGAGGAGGTTCCTGAAGTCTTTAAAGAAAAGCCATTACAGCAAATTTATTCACAGAAGAAAGCTACTGATGAAGGAAAGCGTGCCCTCAGGTCTGGGTACTTCTGCAAATATGGTCCTGCAGAGGGCAGGCCCCAGGTATTCTCACCACTTGGTTTAGTACTCAGGGCCTCTGGTGTGCATGGACAGCAAAAGATGCCAAAATTTAGGACCCACTGTGAAGCAGGCTTTTGTAGTGCAGAAATCAGGTTGGCATTGACATGGGGAAAGGGGAGGAAGCAATATAGGAGCAGCGACATGTACGCTGTCATGTAGAATACAATGTGCTTCTAGCAGGCTGTGAGTTAGTTACAACATGTTTGACCTGGTTTTGAGACGAGGTGAGAGGTTTGCCCTGCTCTTGTTTCCCTTGCCACATCCGTTCTAATTACCACAGATCTGAGGCTGGGAGATGCCATCTCCTGCCTGGGTGTGATTAGCCTGCAGACAGCCTCAGAATAGCTCCAGCCTACACACTGGCTGCTAATGCTCTCTCTACAAAGGAAAGCAACCAAAACAAACAAGAGCAGCTTGGAAAGCTGATACTGCAGCCTACCTCACAGGAAAGAGGATGGGGACCCTGCTGATCTTGCTTCAAATGGTGCTATTTTAATTACATTGTACAACTGCCTGAATGCTGCAAAGCAGCAAAGTGCTCTAGCACACAAGCCTTGGCAAGGAGGGCCCTGGAGACCCTGCAAGCTCATAGAGACATTGGAGGAGGAAGCTGAGAACCACTGCAAGAAAAAGCAGTGCTGCCTTAAGCTAGGCCCCTAAGTCCTGGGGGCAGCCCCCCAGATTTTGTCAAGGACATTGGTGCCTCTGTGGGGCAGCACACAGCAGAGTCATGGGAAGCAGTGTTGGATCCTTTTGCACAGGCACATGGCCACCTTGCCTTCCCCAAAGCTGTCTTTGTCTTCCCAGGTCTAGCAAATCTGGTTAATCATTACTGACCATTTTGAAGGTCTCCAAGTTCTTTGCCTGCATTCATGTTTTTTTTGTTTTGCCATTACAGTGCCAAAGGCATTACTACACACACTGTCCTGCTCACTCACCCACTGAAGCTGCCTCTAAAAGCCAGCAAAGGCAGAGCTCTGCCTCAGGCACTGCATTGTTCCTGCCTGCGGCAGGACTGCCTGGCAAATGCACAGGCTGCGGGACATACAATGTTACTTGGGAACCATCTGGTAACTCTATAGCCCCATTAAAAGCGCTAGCTGCCCACTTCAGCTTTTGCCTGTGCTGCGGCAGAGACACAGACCCATGTGAGACCCTCAGCTGCATGCTGTGTTGGTCAGCGGCCAGCACCAGATGGACATGCGTATGCAGGAGGAGCCATACAAGGGCTGGCACCTGCCCCCCTCCAGCCCTCTGAGCGCAATGCAACGATAACATTTCCTTTATGCATCTGGCCCAGAATGTGACATGTCTGTGCTCTGCCAGACAGCCTGTGCACCCCTGCCAGCACCAGCCTGCAGAAGCTCAGCTCCTGGCTCCATTGTTAAGAGCTGGAATGAATTTGGCTCCTCTTCATTCCGTGGCTGCAACATTGTTGTGTTTGGCTTGTCTCTTTCTGGTCACACAGGTACAGCCGAGATCAGGGTTTAGCTTGGCTTTTATTAAGTGCATAGCTTGTTTGGTTTGGTTGTGTTTTAAGTGGAAAACTGAGAACGGAAAAACCATCTGAAACACTAAATTAGCACAAGGTCTGTGCACAGCTGCTCCTTGGGCAAGGTGGCCAAAGTGCAGGGTAGAGGGCTATCAGAGCATCTGGCCCTAAGAGAAGGGTTTCATGCCAATTGAGATCATGCCCTGCACCCTGCGTCCTTGATCATACAGCTGTGGAAATGTAGTTGCCAAACTACAATGAAATCTGTTCTGATTCACTCTGATGCATATGCATATTGGACAGCCAGGCAGGGGTGAAAGGCAACGAGACTTGGGGGTGTCTGTGGAGTATGGTAGGTGTGTCACAGAAGAAGGAAACACATCCCCACATCTCCCCTTTGGACCTTCTCCCTGCAAGAGTCGCTCAGGTTCTGGCTTGGCTCCATAGCTCTTCTCTAAGACACTTCTTGGGCCTTTCTCATTACCCACAGATGTGGTACCCTGGGGTGGTGCATTTCGGTTTGCATGTTATGAGAGCAGAGGTTGAGGCTTCTCAGGGCTGACATCTCTCTTTGATTTCAGGAATTGCCCTTCACCTTTTAAAAGAAAGAAAGAAAAGCAAGGTAAGGATTTTTGAAAACGTTTTAGAGAACAAGGAGAGGTAGAATGTCTGAGCCCCTGGTTAGCTGACATTGGTCAGTGCTGACTGTGAATTGGATCCCTGAGGCTGAGGTCCCCTCCTATACTCTTTTGTACCTAACCTTCCCCAAGAGAAGTTTGGTAGAAGCAAGAGGCAAGATTTCTTTAAAACTTAAAGCAAGGGGTGCGATGTGCTATGGGACTTGGCAAGGGGGAGGGAAAGGACTTCAGCAGTATCTTTAAAATACCAGAGTCTCACATCAAAACACATGTGAGTCCTCTCAAGTGGCAGCATAGCAGAAGCTGCATCAAACTCCTGTAAGAGCTGCAAACATCCATCTGACATCAGTCCCCCAGAATAAAGTGCATTCCCTAAGTAGCCCTGTGGCCTTTGGACCGTGCTGGGCAAAATATGTTTGCCAGGCAGCAAAGGAAATAACAAAGTTAAAACTGGATCTGACTTCTCCAAGGGGCTGACAAGGAGGTTCTCTGTGCTGTGTCTGTCCTCCTAGGTTCTGCCAAGAACATCGCGGTCCACAACATGTTGTCATCCTGGGAAACCTTATTTTTTTCAAGGAAACAAGCCCAGGCTTTCTTCTTGGAAGCAGGCCTCAGAGACAGCATTAGGGTTGAGGGTGTCAGATGAGGTGGAAATTTGATTTGTGTCCAGTGGGTAGAGCCCATGGGCCAGATGCTGCATTTCTGCATTCAAAGGTGGAACAATAAACAGTTGTGTTAACCTGATCCACTGGTGTTTCTTTTTCAGGAACTAATGTGAGACATGAGAGCCAACAGAATCAGCCTGGCAGGAAGGTAAACAGTTTCCCAGAGTTGTTTTCCTAACTGTGTATTGAGAAGACAGTGCTGACCACTGCTTCCTAGGATAGATGGGTTGGGAGGACATGGGGCAGCTTATTCAGAGCCATGAATTGTCTTATCCTGTATAGGCTTTAATGGCTTGTGGGAACAATGTGCATTGCTGCACAGTGATGCGGGCCCATTTTTTTCCCCTAAAGTGCAGTGGAAGCATTAGGATGAAATCTCTCTCAGAGCCTGAGGTGTCAGAGGGCTGGATGGTGCTGGGAGCAGTGTGCAGGGTGACTCTGCCTGGTCTGGGGAAGGCATCTGTGGCAGCAGCCCTGGGACCTGACCTTCCAGAACTCTTTCTCCCCAAAGGGTCCAACGTACGAAGATGTTCTGGAGTTTCCTGTCTACGCCACCGTGAGTAAGCCCAAGAGCGTGAAGCAGGATGACAGCATTCATTACGCAGACATCCAAGTGTTCACCAAGGTCCGGGAGCGCTCTGCAGCAGAGGTGAAGAACTTACAAATGCAGAATGCCACAGAGTATGCCACCCTCAACTTCCCCCGGCCCAGGCTGAAATATGACAGTAAGAATGGGACCCTGGTATAAAAGGCTTGGTGGTCCCCTCCTCCTTCAGCAGCAAAAGGATTTCACAGACTTAGAGATGCTGTAAATGCAAGATAACCTCATGCACACATCAAGTCTCCCTGAGAAAGTGCAGAGAGGCTGTGTCTTCCACCTGCATTTCTCTTTGGAGGACACAGACATATTTATTCTCACACAATGAGTAGTTTCCTATCTCATTCTGCTGACAAAAAACACCTCTTCACCTTGGAAGAGTTGGCTCTGAAGCTGGCAACCCATCTCTTCTCAGCACTGTGAGAAGGCAGAGCTGCTCCTTGGCTGATGAAGGCTAAAACCACAGCTCAGAGCTTCAGTGAGAAAGTTCCTGCTGTGGCACAGGACCAGCTGAGTGCTGCTCTGCAGATGGATTTGGGAACATGGCATATAGGATTCAAGGGACAAGGAAGATGTTGCCCCAGGATTTTATGTCAATGTTAAGAAAATTCTGCAATGTGCAGGATGACATGTGGATGACACTGTGAAGAAATGGCATGAAACCTTTAACAGTATCTACTGCAACGTCTTCCTCCAACACCTGCCACTGCAACTGCAGTCATGCACTGTGTGCATCCCGTTTTCTCAAAAAGCAGTGTTCTATAACTATGCACAGCACACTAAAACCAAGGCCAGGAATGCACAATTAACTGAGGGGTACAGAACAATTTCTTTCACTGAAGGGCTGTACAGATATGCATCCCTACCCCAACATGCACAGAAGTGAGTAGTGAGCTCTTGGCTCTGACTGGAAATGAAATAAGGAAAATTCACAATTTAACTGCAAGGCAGCCACTTAAGAGCCACTGCCTATATTTAGGGCAGTTATCCAATTCTTAGAGTACAGCAGCTGTCTGCATGCCTGAGGTACTGGATATGAATCCTGGCCAACTTTAGAGAGGGTTTTGGACTTTTCCTCCATTTTTTATTTCGTACTGTCAGCCTTAGTTATGAAACCCGGTGACATAAAGCACACACCATGTGGTGTTTTCTGCTAACCCTCCCAGATACACCTATCAGAATTTTTTTATGGATTTAAAATAGTCTTAGTAATGCAAGTATAGTAGTTGTCCAAAAGGCTTCTGCCACAGGTCTGAATTTGGCAGTTGCAGCAATGGCAGTTGAACAGGGCTTCCAAGCAGTATCTTCAGGCACTAAATCAATGCTTGGCACATTCTGTTCCTAAATAATGGTTTGCATAGCTAAATGTAGATCATGGGACAACCTGTTTATTGCCAGTGTTTAAAAAGGTACATCCTGGTACATTTTATAAACATACATAATTTTGCATATTATGGCTTAGCTGAATCTAAAAAATATGAAGGAGTTCCTGCTCATTACAAAAAATAAAGCTGATATGGGCAGTGTTTGCTAAAATGGAAGTGTTTTGAGGACCAATCCTACAATTTTTCTACCTTTTTGCCCGTGCTATCCATTAGACCTCAGCAGGGTTATTGTAAGGCCAGAGTAACATTTGCAGGAGAAGGCCCCTTTTTTATAATGGATACAGTATATTTTTCTACCTGAAAAGGGTTTTTTTGCCCATGCTATCCAGCTGACCTCAGTGGGGCTATTGTAAGGTCTGCAATAGAAGGCCCTTCATTTATAATGGGTACAGCATTATGTTATTGGAAGGGCTGGTTCTTTTGAGTGCCAAGGATTCCTCTTTCTGCTCCTCCAAGTTCTTTTCTGTACTCCATGCCCAGCATGAAAACCTGTCCTTTGGACTGAGGAGGATTGAATGGGCACAGAATTTACTTACAAGAGTGTGTCAGGGAGTCATGGGACACTCTAGCACTCACTTCTGCTAGCCCAGCTGTCAGATGGGCTGCCAGATCTGGTTCATGATGGGCAGCAGTTGTGTACCTCCTTGCACTGAATCACTGGTACAAGAGCTAGAAAGGGACACTGGCTTCAGTTCTAGTCAAGCCCTCTGCATCATAGGAAGAAACTGGATTTTTTTTGAAACATAAATATGGACTGTAGTTCAGGAGATGGGAGGTTTTCTAGACAACAGGTCATTTTTAAAAACAATTAAAGTGAAACAGTCCATTATTGCAGTGGCATGCACAGTGTGTGGTACTGAAGTTTTTCCTCACTCAGCAGGAGAGCTGGGGTGGGGGACAGTAAGCTGCACAGATGCTAAGGTCAAGCTCCTGGGCCCTGAGTGGTGTAAATTTGCACATCCATCAAGTTAAACCAGTTTTGCTGCAGACATAGGTAGGACTAGGTTTGGCTCAGAGGAACTTGCTTTCACTTAGTCACGTCACTTAGTTTTGTTGATTTGTGGATCAGCCCTTTTGTATTCTGAATGCATGGGAGCTACAGTAGAAACTCTCTTTTAATGAGTGCCTCAAAGCCTGGAATGGTAGTTTATCTTCTATTCCCTAAGGAGCTCCAGCTTCCATACCTAGCTAGTACTTGGTATTGTTTCTGAAGTGCAGCGTATCTTAGAGATAATCAAATGCTCTGCATAGGAACAGGAGTAGTACACTAGTTTTGCCTGTTTACCAGGCCTCAAACAGATAAAATGTGAAAGCCACATGTTCTGCAATAAGTGTTCTTGTAAAGGACTTTGTTTTGCACTGAATATTAAAAGCTTCCAACAGCGCATCTCCTGCGTTTCCTGAGGTTGTTATGTCTAGGTGTTAAATAAGGGTTAATGTATCAAACGTTCCTTGAACATTAAAGATCTAATTTTTAGTTTTAACTAATAACTTTGCACTTCGGAGGGAGGCCGTTGCCCGCTCGTTGCACTGGGGTTCTAGGCGGGGATTCTGGGGGTGCACCCGCGGCCCCGGATGAGCGCCTGCAGAGCCGGGGCCTGGGCCCGGCCGGCCGGCGGGTTCCTCACGCTTCTGACCGCGGCGGGTGGGGACGTGCCGCTGCTGCAAACAATCGGCACGCTACGTGCTGACCGCCAGCTCCCCCCGCACGCTCCCAGGCCCTGAGGCCCGCCCCGGCTGCGGGCGGGCCCGGTGCGGCCGGGCGGGGCCTGCGCGGGGCCGGCCTGTCCCGCCCCCGTCCCCATGGCAAGCGGCGACGCGCCGCGGCCGGGCCCGGGCCGGGCCTGCACCCTCCTGCCCGCGCCGGGCGCAGGTAGGGCCGCAGAGCGGGGGGCCCTGACGGGGCGGGCCCGGCACCCCACGGGCGGGGGCCCTCGGTTTTCCTTGTGCCACCCCTTCCCCAGGGGTTCCTCAGCCCCCCGGGACCACACTGCTGCTGGGGATGGCGGTCGGTTCCCGAAACCCCAGTCCCCCACTCCGGGCCTGCTGTTCCCTGTACCCTGGTCTCCCCCAGCCAGGCCTGCTCCTGGGGATCCCCACGCTCCAAAACGGAGATACCTGGGGCCACATGGCCCCTACGAGGCCTCAGGTCCTTGCCCCACACCTCATGGCCTCCCTGCTCACTCGCTTTCAGCCTCGCTTTGCAGAACGGGCCCCCAAATGCCTCCACCCTGAGCAGATGCAGCAACCCGCCTTGGCTCTGCCTACATGACCCGTCCTGTCCTACCCCTGACCTTTGGTTCCCAGAGATGTACCAGGATGACACAACCAAGATAACAGTGACCATCTGCCTAAGGGTTACACTCCTGCCCACCTTTAAATGATTATTAAAACCAGCAATTCCTATTGTCATTCAGTCTTTCTCAAGGAATCTTGCCATTATCCATTCTGTTAACTCTTCCGAACTCCCCCACCCTTCCTTTCACAAGACTTCACTCCAGACTTCTAAAGGAAGACTAAGCAAAGAAAATATAGATTACCAGAAAATTCCTAAATATAAATGTCAGTATGTGAAATTGTTTCCTAAAATTATTTATGAATCTTTGATGTCTGGGCTAAATGCACAGAATCAAGTAATACCCTGAATATTTGACACTAGGGACCAGTACAGCTTTGGCTGGCATATTTGACTTCTGTTGAATTTGGATTTCTCCTCCATAAATTAGGAGAGATATTAGATCCTATGTGCAGTGTAAGCCAATGTAATCAGGAATCTTTTTAACATGTGTTTCAGGGGAATTCTGTCCACCAGACATACTTTACACGTGGAAGAAAATACAAAATGTGTAAATTGCCCTAAGACTGTAGCCTGTAGATATTTTTCCTACAGGCGATGAAAGAAGGTGGCAACTTTCCTCCTTTGTTTTAGTTATATTCAGACATTTCATTGGTAAGTCTGTTCTCCCACTAAGAAAATTCTTTCCTTTGTGTTGAATACCTTTGCTTCTCTCCCTCAGGCTTCAAGGGGGAAGGAGTGCTGGTACATTCCCCTTGGTACTGAGCTGAGCTGTGGCATCCAGCATGGGAACTCTGATGGACGTGGTGCCCCAACACACACCACAGCCTGCTGCATCCTCCGTGAGTTTCCAGGAGTCCTTTTTGTGTCTGACCTCTGTTCTGGATGCTTGATGGGGAGGGTGGGAGAGGACACTCAGTGACACAAAGGCATTAGTTGCATTAGGCAGCTCTTTTTGCTGTTACTGCAGTCATGGCCTCACAAGCCTTACAGCCTTTGTTTCTGAATCAGCCTCACTTGCTGTTATTTCCCCAACCAAAATTTTATTAGCAAGAGCTGAACTGTGGCCATTGATATTTCTCTCTTTCTCAAGAGCTAATTAGAGAAACAGAGAATGTTGATGAAGTGCCTTAAAATCCTTGGATGGAAGTCTTGAAGGAAAGTTTATGTGTTGATACTCGTGGTGCTGCTGTGACACGACGACAGTCTCTTCACAACAACAGGAAATGGAGCAGTAACGGGGCTTTGTTATGTACCTTGCCCGGAACTCAACAGGGGCAAGTACAAGGGTTAGGGTTATGCTGAAACTGGCCAGGAGAGGGCAATGCCACCAACCAAACTACCATCCTATATGTTTTGAAGGTCACTCACACCAGCAACAGTTGATGCAGACACCCTTTTGATACCATTGCCCCGTGCTCTTAATTTTGGAATCATCTTCAGGGAGAATTATGAAGCATTCGTTTTAGTGACAGGCTGTTTTGTTTGCTTCTTGCAAAGATAACATTCAAAGGCATCTATTATGATGTTATAAAACTGAAAGAAAAATATGCCTGCTACGAGAAGCTTGACATTTAAGAGTGAAACACAAAGATGGGAGAACTAGCATTTAATATGTAAAACGTATTTTCAGCACACACATACACCCAAGATACATTTGTGTTACCACAATAAACAGAAGAATGGCTCAGCATGCTCTGCCTCTCAGTCTAACCATCAGAAATAGCCTAGTTTCTATTCTCTGACGACATCAAAGTGAGGCAGTTCTGTTTCAAAGATAAGAAACCCCATGTAGAAGCAAATCTTTGATGACAAAATCTCTGATGGAAAACATACTGCGACCAGGCCCATTCCTGAACATGGCATGTATAATGAGAACACTTTGCCTTTTGCTGTATTGGTGTTCTAGTAGGTAGAAGCTCTATAACAGGGATATGGGACTGAAAGTAACCACCTGAATTTCAGACTTCAGTCCCAACTTTCATGGTTGATCCAAAAAGGCAGGCAGGGTAGGCTTCTGGCTTAAATAGTCTTTCCAAGCCAAACCAACTTCTTCACAGTTCCCCCAATATGTTCAGCTGAGATAGTATTTCTGCATTTCTCAGGGATGGCACTACTGTCCTATGGGTGACAGCTCTGGCTTTAGATCCTCTGATTTGTGCCAGGAAATGTGGGTATAGGGAGTAGGGGTGAGAGAAATGTTTCCCGGTACTAATAACTACATGGGGTTTTTTTGTCCTTTGCTGTATTTGGTTGGCCTAGGAGAAAGTGCCCTTCTCTAGACGACATTTGGCTATTTTATCTGGTATACATATATAGATCCATCACTGTGCTTCTGAAAAGAAGTCCAGGACTTTTTGTGTGATTTATATGCAAAGCCAGCTGCTCAATCCATGTGGCTGACAGCCCCCTCACCATCACTCTGTGTAACGTGTCGTGCTATGCAATGGCACGGGCAGCACACTGTGATTGAAGGATATGTTATATATTTCATATGACTGCTAATCTGTAATTGGGGGTGGTGCCACAGAGCACTTCTACAGGGACCTTGGAATTGGTTTGAGTTTAGATGATCAAATAGCCATGTCCCACTTCTGAACAATGCCAGTCTGCATCCCTGACAAACTAGGGATGCCTACCAAGACTTAACATACAAGCTCTATGGACAAACGCAGGTTGCACTGCAAGCAGTGACTTAATGGCAATCTCTATATCCTGCTGTTACCCAAATGTGTTGTAGTCCTGACAGTACAAGTGTTAAAAGTGCTTCATTGTTGCCTATCACTAATGCAACAGGGCACCTACTAAATGCCATTGAGGTGGACCATGATAAATTAACTGGTGTTTTCAGTGTATCATCATATCATGATTTAAACAGTACATTTTACATTTAAATCCTGTTTGTGCTTTGCATTTTTATGCTTTTTGAACAGATTAACTGTTTATTCTTATTTTTATTTAATTTTTTAATCCTGTAAATTTGGGTTATGTCTCCAGTATAAAGTCTGTGGCTAGGGACTGCCTGCCTTTGGCTTCTCTGCTCCTCAAAGGACAAGGGTGAATATCCAGAGCTTGTAGGGATTATGAGCATAAAATATTTAATCAGCTCTCAAATTCATTAAAAAAATTATGAAAACAATCAGAGAACACCTAGCAGCCATCTGCAGCCTCTCTGTGTATTCAGAGTGCATTTGATTTTACTTCAGTACATCTGGAGTTAATTTTTTTTTCTCCAGAAATTGAAGTAGGGAGGGATGACCTCAGCATCCTTACCTGTTAATATTAGTGGTCTTCTATGAATGTATGTTTACTATGTAGCACTGAAAAACAGATAATAAATATAACTTTTTCTTTGAGATTACTAGTCAAGAATAGCATTATAAAGTCCACAGAAAAGGCTCAGAGTGTGTTTTGTTGGTGGTGGGGTTTGGATTTTTTTCTAAATTAGGACACTTTCTATCTGATAGGGAAACCACTTATTCAGTTTTTCTATGAAATTTTAATGAAATTGCAAAGCCATATGCTACTTGATTGCATCACAAACAATGGGGGTAAATATTTATTGCTGTCTATTTAATGGCATTTTGAGTTTCAGAAGTAAACTGTGTCAAGGTACTAACCATCAGCATTGCCATCTTACAAGACTTTATGCAAAGCCTCGCAGTAATCTGTTGTTTTGCTTCACAGATGTCATATTACAATTAATGAAAACATAAAAATCTCAATTCCCACTGAATTATGAAAAGTAGGGAAGGCAAACATGAATAAATAATTTAAAACATGTCATAGAGGCATGGGAGCTGACTCCTTTTTGAGTTACCTGGGTTGGTTACAGAGGGAAATTACCTGATGCTTGTCTTTCTGTATTTTAGCTGCATCTCCACATGTGGCAGGGTAAAATGATAAAATTATGCAATTGCTTTTTCCTCCAGATGCTTCAATACTTAGGCAGAAAAACATGTTTGTTTTTAAATGTCTCTCTCACTTATAAATGCTTGGCCAGATATTTTGAAATCTGAGGGCACAGTCTGATATCACAGGGCAGTACTTGCAGTGTTGCTCTATGGACTGGCAGCCAGAGCCCCTGGCAGAAGCATTCTTCATCCATTCTGAGAGATTTTTCTTGTTTTTTCTTTCTTCCTGTAAGGTGAGATGAAGTTTGAGAGATTGCCTGGAGATATTTGATACTTGTTTCTGGAACAAATGCAGTTATTATTGATTTAGAAAATTTGCTGGGGATTGTATTTAATTCTAGTTTGAAAGTTTTCTGTCTTTTTTCTGCTTTTGACTTCATTCCCAGGGCAGCTAGAGCAGGGCCGAGTACTGTGCAAATGTTACTGGCTGTGTTGTGGCCTGGTTTGCAGCTTCCTGTCTCTACCAGGTTGCTGACAACGCTGCTATTTCTTTGGGGCTGCAGAACGACCGCTGAGAGTTAAAGCTGGCAGCTCTTACAATCTTGCTTTTTGCTTTTCTAGCTAAGCAAGGCATCTGCTATTTGCTGTTCTTTGACTCTCTCCCTGCCCCCAAGCCATACAGGGCTTGCTGTGTTTGGTGGGTTTGAAAATCTCTTTTACGCAGCAGGTTTTGTGTGAGTATGACTGCTGGAAATGGGTTTCAGATGTTTCCCCAACTCAGTCCTGGGCCTGCGTCTTGTAAGCTGACGCGTTTCTATAGGAACGGTATGACATCTCTCCCGCTACTCCCCCAGCAGCTCCCTCTCGAGCATGCCCAGTGCAAGCCTTGACTTTGGCTCAACTATCAGTGTGCAGTAACAGGCTGCACATATGGACTATGAATGCGGTTCCTGATGAGCTCCAACTCTTTGTCTTTGGGAGGAGGAGGAAGAGGTCGTGCCCAGAGCTGGCGGCTCTGCCCTGTGTCCTCTGAGACCCTCGCCTGTCGGTGGGCTTGTGGAGAATGCTCGCTTGTTTGGCCAGGGCGAATTTACTGGATATTCTTCAGGAGGGCTTCACGGAGGTAAATGCATGTCCCAAGTCTCACACAGACCTTTCCGGGGCAAGGCAGCATGCTTTTGTGCAGCATCTCTCAGGAACTGTTATGTGTCCCAGTGCTTTGAGTGCTTTGAGGAACAGAGGAGAAAAACAAGCAAGATTTCAGGGTGGGATTGCTGCTTACTAACAGAAGGGCATACAGGGCAGCTCAGCCAGGGGTCTACAAATCGATAGTTTTTTGAAGAGTTTGTGGCTGTTTTACAGCTAGTATTTTTAGCTTGGAGTCTTTATTCTCTTTGCAGCGCTTTACTGTTGTACCGGTAAATAATGTAAACTGCAGCAAGGTTATGGACCACAGTTTATTTTATAGAATTGACTCCTCTCCCAAGTGTACGAAGTCTCTATATCTGAAGGCTGTTGGAAAACCTGTAAATCAGCTTTGTGGATGCACTTTTTTTGGGAGAGGCTGACAAAGAGCAGGCTGGCTGGTTTTTTTCCCATCTTGTTCTGTAGGTTGAATCTCTTGGGGACTGAAATTCATCTTGGTCAGGAAAATATAATCTTAAAAGTGTTCTTCATGTGCTTATTCTGCTGTTAGGGTGACTAATAAATCATAAAATAAGGAGTGAGAAGTACTAAGACATTCCAGAGATGGGAATCCTGTAACTGCATGGAGAGTGCATATTGCCATCAGCTTTCCTCTTTAGGGTATGCAAAAATTAGTTCCGTTGGACTCTCTGTGGACTCAGTACAAAATGCCAGGGCAGCCACTGCCTGGCTGTGCATCGTGCAGACCATTCTGGAGCATGATTTCCTGTCTGTAAGCTGAAAAGGAAGGAAAATTGTGGGGGCTTGTGCTGAAACCAAACAGTGGCTGCTATTTGGTTTCTCACCTGGTGGCAGGGATAGTCTCTTGGTGTGTTTTATTCTTTCTTAGAGCGCATAGCTTGTTTTTGTTTGTTTTCAGTGTTCTTCATCCTTGCAAAGCTCAGCTCCCACCTGATTGTTCTGCCCCATACTCCATTCTTCACAGAAAATAGAACATCCCTCTTGGGCTTAACAGCACCAGTCATCACAGGGAAAACAAAGTGGGTATGAAACTTGAGCCTCACAGCTTCATGCAAGCCACAGGTCTCCTTTGATTGCTCTGCGTAACTGTGTGAATACTCCATCCCTTCCTCCACAGAGTATCTCAGTCTCATTTTTAGCTAGCAAAGGTGTTGGTTTAGCTGAGGTTTACACTTCCTGTGCTTGAGGGCAGCAGATCCTTCTCAGGCATAAGCTAATAGTAACCTGTATATTAATAACATAATTAATAATGGGAGCAAAGAACAGTTTTGCATTCAGTGCTAACCCTACCCTGACTGTCTGGTTTTACCCACAGACTGCTCAGCTGTGGAAAAAAAGTCCCTCTCCCACAATAAAAACTGATTCACTCTCATGACTCCTACTTGGGATCTCTGCCACATCACACACTTCACATTATAACAGAAATAAAATCAGTTTTGCAAGTGCAGAACCTATGGTACAGAGAGATTAAGTGACTTGCCAAGGACATGCATCATGTCGCAGACACAGTTGGAAATGAGTGAGAAACCCCGTAATTCTGTGCTTTCTGTTTTGATCCACCAACTACACTTCCTTCTCTATCTCTTTGTACCTTAGGTTCTTATTTATAGAAGTCTGTGAATGTGAAAGAGTGTCCCAAGGTGTCTGATCCCAACAAAACACTGATGTTAGAAGGCTGGAAGTGAGTGGCTAATGAACCTAATGTTTGGGTATAAAAACAGATTCAGGATAAAACGTCAGACTTAATTTAATGAAAGCAGTGAATTGGGGTATTGCAGGAATTGCCTTGATGATTCATTGTCTGTTCTTTTGATAGAGCATAATTTCTGGCCAGGTGGCTCTTTTAGTGACTAGATACCTTGAAATAGAAGAATGCACTTTCCAAATCTGTGCATTAACACACACAAGTAAGTTGCTAGCAAGCTCCTAGTTGTATGTGCAGAGCTCAGGTGCAACCCTACACATGCTTGGGACATAGGGGCCAGGTATAATTCCAGTTCTGTAGGGATATTGATTGTGTGTCTCTATATTGCACCTTTGGTCAATAATCCATGCCTGGAAAGTTACCCAATACAACCAAGATGCTACAGACAAGTTTCTTTTGTTCCTTTGCATTCTTTTCCTTCTCTGTCCATCCTGCTGGCTGAAAGCCACCCTGCCAGCCTCATTATCTGATGAGCGTGGATGGAGAACGCAGCATTGTTGGTCCTTGTGCAGCTAATGCTTGTTCTGCTTCACAGATCATCTGTTAGATTGATGCTTTCTCCATGATGAACATAATCACAGATTGCTAAAGGGGCCCTGTAAATTGCAAGTTCAGGCCAGTGTATTTCCCTTCGCTTTCAGAGTCCCTGGCCAAAATACATTGTGGGCAGTGTCACCTGCAGACATCTAAATCAGGATGACTTTTGTTTAATATTGAAATGCAGCAAACTACTTGTGTGGGCATCACACAGCTCCTGTCCGTCTCTCATTAGTGGACTAACCTGCCTTGAAGGTGTTTTCCTGATGTTTATTGAGACTTATCCTGCTCTGAGGCAGCTAAATAATTCAGTCCCACAGCTGGATGGTGGCATGGGAATGTATGGCTGCTAAAAGCAGTAGTTTATAATGCAAGGAAACCATAGGGGGCAGGGTCTCCCCTGTGGTGACTCTGTCCATGTGGCCTCAGCTTGTTCTCTCTCCTTGAGGAAATGCAGTTTACTTGAGATTCGTGCTTATGCTTCTGTCAGTTCTTTACAACAGATGAGGCACACAGAAATGTGTCAGAAATGGGCCTGACAGCTCCAAGACATTAATGTGTCTGTATTTTAACAATAATATACCTTCTCTTTTTCAAGTTGGAAGATCATTTCCTCTGGCAATCTTAATTATGTAGTTGCTTGTGTGCAATGAGTCATTTGAAATAGCTATTTTTTCCCTCTGAGATTATGTTGAACAACAGGCCTGGGATTGGCTCCTCTCCAGAGAGTGAAATTTTTACGAGCCCAAGCAGAGATTGTTTTGAAATCAGGGTCTCCCAACAGCAGCAAAGTGAAATGCAAGGTTACCACAAAAGGGTCTGTCTACATGGGGAAATACCTACGCATTTTGCTATGTCAGAACTGCTACTCCGCAGCGGTACATACGCAGGAAGTGGTGCAGTGCAAGTAGGGCTCTGTGTTCTCTCCCTAGTAGGCTGCTTATTGCCTGCCCCCTCACCAAGTGCTTCATGTAATATTTTCCCTAAAGTAGTAGGTTCTTAGCTGAGTGACATCTGCAATAGGTATTTCCTGGATTTCCCACATGTACAGTCTCTCTCCCTCACTCTTCAAGGGTTGCTGTATCTCTTTGTGGACTTGAGGTGATTAGATGACATTGCATCTATGAGATCTGAATCCTTGCTGTGGTAAATGACCTGGGTTTGATTTTGGTTTGCTTTTCTGGTCGAAGTAATTTTCTGGCAGTATAGAGCTGCTACTGTCTTGTTCTGGCAGCTGTTCTTTTCCCCTTGGTGTAATATCCATGATCTGTGATGAAAATGTCTCTGCTACTGCGATCTTAGCAGGAAAAACTTGCACTCACCCTCTCCTTGCAATGAATGCTATTTATAGCTAATAGGATTCACTATGAAGAGAGCTGGTTTGACTCCTGTCTCCCTCATCCAGTTCAGCCCATTAGGACCAGCCTGTAACTAAATGCTCCCTGTAGTACTGAATCCCTCAGAGCCCGGGTTTCACTGAATACATGACACTCTTCAGAGATGCTGCTGTTTTCCACATAGTAGGGCCAAGTCTCATTTCACATCGGCTTTGTTTTGGTATGAGTCCACTAGTATTTTACATCTGTTCTATGCTGTTAAAGCTATGGGATGGTGAGGCACACTTGTTTAAAGCTTGGCCAGAGTGAGAAAGGCTGGGATCTGAAGAACCACCTGAACCTTGCCAGGTTGCCTGTCTGGTCTGCAAGAGGCTGGGCAGCTGCTGCATTGTGATTCTGCTAAGCCTGAAGTACGGACATCAGAAAACACAGCTGGGGTTTCCCACACCTGGATTTACATGGAGATGTACTTTAGCAGACAAATGCTTGCTGTAGCAGGAATTCTTATCAATTTTTCTCAAAGCCCTTGTGCCTGGCCAGCAAAAGGACTATCAGCAAGGGAAGGATGTATTTGCTGTTATATAGGATTAGGAATTGAGCAGTTAGGATTCAATCCCTGCTTGAGGTTCACTGTATGTCTAAGCCAGGCTGTTACTTGGTTGAAGAGCAGTGGCTGTCCTTTGGCAGCGTGTATTACAGTGCATTTGCACACTAACAGGCAAAGATTTATTGTTATCAAAGCATTTTACAAGGAACATAAATATTAGTATAGCTCCTTTATAGCTAGAAACTGAGGCACACAAAGGTAAAGTCGGCTGCCAAATTCACAGCAAGTCATTGGCAGTGAGGAACAGAGTCTGTGTCTTAAATGTGCCTTTAGTGCCCTTCATCCTGGACCAGGCAACCTCACTGGGTGTCCCTTCCCCTTTTCTTCATACAAAAGGTTCTTGCCTGCAAAAAGCACTGTTCACTCATACTGTGTGCTCAGTCTCTCCACGAAGCTTCTTCTCCCTGTCTGTACAGGGCTAGTGACTGCATTCTGCTAAATAAGGAACAATGCTTCTTTTCTTTCCTGAAGCATCAGGGAATGTCTCAGTGCAACTTGTTTTGACAGACCTTAGACATTTGGGTGTAGTGGAACCATTTGATAATTCAGGATGAATCATGTGCTCCCAAGTACTGGCTGTTTACACTAAAAGATCTCTTGTGGCTCAGCTTTTTGCCTCTATGCTTGTATAGAAATACTGCCCATGAGAGAAAAAG
This sequence comes from Astur gentilis, assembly GCF_929443795.1. Lineage (NCBI taxonomy): Eukaryota > Metazoa > Chordata > Aves > Accipitriformes > Accipitridae > Astur > Astur gentilis. The sequence continues at coordinate 6,249,766 of NC_064884.1, forward strand.
GCCTCAAAATATCAGATTAGGGAAAATGCAGAGGCACTAAAACATCCTGGAAAAGTGCCAGAAATTATCCCTGAAGCAGGAACTTGACTTCATATGGCAGTGACAATTTGGGGTGTGGATGTCTGACTGTTGATTCAAAGAAACACATTCCAGCAAGATTCATTTTACATTAATTTCTACCTGCTAGACTTCTGGAGTAGTTGCTGCCTGCAATGATGCTGAATTTGTTTAAGGAACAGATATCATCTTCAGACTTCTGAACATAAAAAGGGTGCACAGAACTGCCACTGTGGATATGGAAGGCATAGTGAGTAATTCCAGGATTTTTACAAACAGGAGATCAGGTTTAAAGGAGGTATAGGTGGAAAACATTAATTACAGGGAGAATGCTTGTGTGCGGTGTTTTGAAAGTGACAGGCAAAATTACTGTTTTAAGGAAGCACACTTGGATACCACCGACAGAAATATCTCTATCTGGCAGATGGGTGGCACAAGTGAGATCACTGTCTGACAACAAGGATATGTATTGGCAAAAGATCAATAGAAGGAAAAGTTTTCTTGTATTAAAAGGGAAAATGGAATCATCAGGCTTTTGTTCCTCACAAATTAAATAACTCTACACAGATAAAAAGCTGTCAGACATGCATTTCTTGCCATTTGCCCACCTAGGCCCAGTTTCTTGGGAGGAGACTCAAGTTTAGTTATTATTAGGTTGCAACAAACTACTGAGCATAACTCTCTTTCACATGTGAGTGGTGCTGCTGGCTTCATGAACTGTTTAAAGAGATCATACATTTACATCTACTAAGCTCTTCCAAAGGGACTCTAAAGTGCAACACTAAATTAATAAAATGGCAGTATATATAGGCACAGGTAAGAATTACTTCATCCTGAACTGAAAGTAGTATGTCTCTGGAATGGAGCATGACAGCTATTGGCTGTGCAACAACAAGTAAAAATCAAAACGGTAGAAAGAATTTAGGGAGTTTGAATGGAGTTGGGTCTTGCTGTTTAACACATAAGCTCTTCCTGTTAATGGGTGAAGACTGTGAAAGATGCGGAAAACTTTTCAGTCAAAAATTACATGTCCTGCTGGATAGCTAGGCACTCTGGAAATTCTTGCTATTGTTTGCATTCAGGCAACATGTGAAACACACCTTCAGCTCTAGAATTCATCCTTCACAGACTTTCCAGCACTTGAGCTGGCATCTGAAAGTCTGCCAGTGAGCTGCTCTCTTAGTAGACCAGACACTTTTTCCCCTCCCAGTAACAAGTGGTAGTTTAGCCAGGATGCCACAGGCAACTGTCGTTTCAACCCAGCAGTACTGCCAGGATTTGAGCAAAAACTGCTGCTCTTCTCCCTCTGGAGATGAAGAGAGTGTTCTCCCCATCCTGATGTTCTGAATGAATGGCAGAAGCAGTTCCTGTGTGAGATCTGTGTTTAGAAACCTGCGTACAGAGAAGAGGATTTAATTCTTTATATTTGTTCTGAGCACCCAGGACAGGTGCTCAGAATGACAGGAATGTCTCTACAGTATTTCTAAAGATCTGGCCAAAGCCTTCTAAAGTTGCAGGTATTTGCTTTCTAAAATCTTTGCACAATCCTGAACAGTCTATGAATGGTGGTCAGACTCAGTGGTTTCAAAAATGTTGTCTGGACTAAGAGATCAGAAAGCAGAAGACTGACCTTTTTATTCTTGAATCTGGCTAGAGAAACAGATGGCTACTGCTTGAGGTGAATTCACTGAATCGAAGAAACAGTTTATATTAAGATGAGGAAAATGCAACTCAGTGTGCCTAGAACAGCAAAGGTTAAGGGCATTGTTGGGCTGCTCTTCCCAAAGGTTTGTGCTACTTGAGTCTTTGAAATTGACCTTAGAAATTATAGAAAACATGTGCTGGCTAGAATTTAATGGAGAGTTCAGGATAATCCTTCTCTCTGGGTCTCAGCAAATCAGTGAAAAATCCTTGTCCAGACATGTTAGGGTGTTGGAAATGTCCATGTTTTCACTCAGATATGGGTGAAGGGTTAAGGAGCGCCTGGTCTTTTGAAGCTCACACACTATTTCTGTCTCCTGGTGTGCACCAGGTTGCATGGGTGCCTCCTTTTCCAAACTGTGTTGCTGTACTGAGGCATCTTCTGTGCTTGAGACAGGCTGTTTATAGAAGATTTCGAAAATACACATCAGACCAAAAGTTATTTTGAATGAAATTACACCTTCTGCTTTAAAGTAAGCGCTTTATGAAAGAGAAGTCCTGTGGGTGCATATGGTCTTTCTGGCATCACTGTGGTCATAATTGGGTGGTTTTCACTGTCAGATGTATCAGGAGCTATCTCAATACATTAAACAGCCTGAATCACATTTAAGCAGCAATTCTGAACAAAAATAAATCTGCTGCTGGCTTTGAGAGCAGAGAAGAACATTTTCTTTGCTTGTGAGTTTTAATTTTCTGCTTTTACAAAGGCCTTCTCAAACAAAAACAACAAAAAAATCAAACTGGAGGAACACTGGATGGAAAATTACAGTTCCCATCTAATTAAGGTAATGTCAGAAAGCTTAGAAATCATACAAGGCCTTAAACATTACATCCTGATGCAATTAGGCTAGCCTTTGAGCTTTGCTGTTGCAGACATTTGGTTCAGTGCTCTGAACAGACAGGACACTAAATGCCCTTCCATACTGGGACCAACCTCATAGCATGAGGGCTGTTGACCTTGTTAGACCTGGTGCTTGGGCAGTATCTGTAGGGTGTAAAGGAAAAGCAGAGTAAAGATTATGAGAAATATTATTCTTGCAGGCTGATTCTGTAAATCCAACAATAAGGATAGATACAAATTCATCAAATGAACACAGAGAAGTAATCTCTTCCTGGAAGCAGACAGTGTCATGGGAGTCTACTGTAACATGATAGCAAGGAGGTCAGGCCCTCTTAAGGCATCTGCCTGCTAAACAATGATTTTGTCCAAGAATGAAGATTTGGCCAACTTCAAAACGTGCAATACCATAATCTCAGAGGAAGTGAAAATTAACTGTATACAGTGTAATGTAGATGGCACTGATAATAGAGGACAGAGTAGCATATGAAGGCATTGTGATCTACCTATATTTACTGTCAGGCAGACTGGACTGATGGCTGAAAGGGGAGAAACATGAGCCGTAAGCAGCAGGTGGTGAATTGCACTGGTTAAATGAGAATAGCAAGGACACCTACAACTGGTAGGAGATTTGCAATAGAGTTGCTGCTTTTCTTCCACCTGTGGAAAATACTAGATAATGACAGGTAACTGTAATTATCAGTAAGGGATTACAGCCACTGAGAAAAATGTGCTGACCCTAGAAGGGTGTTTTCCTCCTGTGTATCATTGGCTGTCAATTGAAAGCACAAAGATATATGCTCCTGACCTCCACAGCTGTTTCCCTATTACCAGTAGGTCTGAGGCACTTCTTCAGGGTATGTGCTGAATAAGTCATCCAAACTAAAATCCTGCTCTGAGATGTGTTGTGCTTACTGAAGTGCTAACCTGTAATTTGCCAGCAGAAGTGCCTGCAAATTGGGAAATTCTTTACAACTACAGGTGGCCCCTAGTATCTTGCTTTAAAAATCTTCTCCTGTCCTGCAAAGTCTTTTAAGACTTCCAGAGTTACTTGGATGTAAACACCCTGCAATAACGTGCCTAGGAGCTGAAGCAATCTGAGCTCCAACTCCCTTCGGGTAAGAGAGCTGCTCTTCCCATTGCAAGGTACAGGTAAACCTGGCCTTTTTTTGGAACACAAAGCTGTGTTAACATAAATAGGATTAAGCTTAACTCCACCATAATCCTAATAACATGTGCTTTGCATAGTAGATCTTAGACTAGGCTGATACATTTTTGTTCTGAAAATCCTGATTTTGAAAGAAATACTGTTGCAGGAGTAGAGCAGTGTGAGCCCTCTCAAGTCTAAGATTTGGCTGAACAGAAGCTCAAACCAAAATGCAGGGAGAAGCAGAAAACTCCTGAAGAGTCAGTAGTTGAAGGGAGGATTATTCAGCTAATTATTCAATGAAGAGCATGCACTAGATAGAACAATAGCTGTTCCCTCTCTGATTACTCTTGGCTATAGCTGTCAGCCATACCAGGTTATAAACCAACAAGGGGGATGCTCTAGGGATTGATTTGTTCAATCCTATGAAGTTTGGCGGTTCTGTAGGACGCTGTAGTAGCATAGTTACAGTATCACAGAAATTGGTGTAATGGGTCCCACAGGATATTTCCCCTCAACTGGAAAGACAAAAGTTAATCAAGAGGAGTGGTAAGAATTTGAGAAGCTGTCAGAGCAGGGGACCTGAGCAGGTTTGGGGGACTACTGGGTCCAGCCTCCTAGGCACAAAGGCTCACTCTGTATCCTTTACGCAGTCTGGGTTATGTTCTCCTGTTTGCTCTGCCTCTGGGGTTATTGCCTCTTTTTTTTATTTAAAAGGCACAAAATGTAATGGCCTACTCTGTTGTCAGGAAGCAGTGTGAAAGCACAGGGGGGACAGCCTTGCAAAAGGAAAGGAGGAGTACTTTTGAGATGTGTCATCTGTGACCTTGTTTGTTCCCAACCTCCTTTCTTTCCTCCTTGGAGTGTTGTTGACTAAGAGGAGCTGAGACTGGATGAGGCACGTGCATCGTTTGAGCTGGGATGCCTGCAGCCACAAATGCTGATTGAGCATGTGGTTTTGGTGTGAGTATTTCTGTGGACAAGTGACAAGCACAGGCTAGGGAGTATTCTTGTGGGGTGGAATAGGCTATGTAGAACTTCTGTTCTCATGGCAGAATACATCCTAGCAAATCTCTGTTTTCTCTGTGCTGGAAGATACCTGGAGTACTTTCCAGAATAGATACCATGAATTATGTCCATCCAAGTAGCAGATCATATTGCTGTGGTAGTACTTGGGGCTGTTCTGTTGTGAATTGAGATAGCTGTCTTGGGTTTTGAAACAAATGGAATTCTGAGGGAGTGAAACAAGTGTTTCACTTTTTTTAATGGGTCTGATCCATTAAACTGAATCTGTGGCTGTGGATCAAGGCCTTGTGCTTGTGTCGGAGGTGTAGGGCTTTAAGGTATGGCCCACAATGTCCTTGTTATTGCTCAGTTCATGCCACCTGTTGGGGATGCCACAGAGAGTGGTGAAGCAAAGCATTTTTGACTCACTAGCTTAAAAACTGCTATTGGGATTTCTGCTGGGTAGCTTGGGGGTCTTTGTTCCTTCATGCATTTAACACCATTTTGCCATTTTTAGGTCACTAAACTTTTATATCTTTTATTTTCTTGGTAAGTTCAGTCACCCGCTCACCTCCGCTGCCAGAAGTGACAGCTTACTCCCTGGGTTTTTCTCTTTGCAGCAATCCAAGTCTCTTGCTAAAGTCATTACATCTTCTAGTTTTTGGATACAAAATCAGGAAATGCTGATCAGTCCAACAGTCTGAACTTCTGCAGGAAAATCTTACACTGGGGGGGGGGGGGGGGGGGCGGAGGGCAAAACCAACCAAACAACAAAGTCAGTCTGCTAATGAAGTATAAGTCTGCAGTATTACAGCAACTACTGATATGAAATTACTTTGTAATGGTGACATCCATATTCCATTGCCTCAAAATCCTTCCTTTAATAATCATTATTTAATATATTACTCCAAATCCCAGTGCACTTACTTTTTTTTCCCCTAATAATAGCAATGTCAATCTTCTCATGCTTTTAAGAGATAGACTAGAAGTTTGCCAAAAATGCTTTCTTATGAATGCACAAAGAATGTTCAGAGAAAAGAACTAGAAAACAAACTGCTTGGTGAAAGGGTCTATTTTTTCCTTTGAATGAAAACAGAAGTGTATGAATGGAAGAACCATACAGACTCCTATAAAATTTTCAAATTTGCTGTAGGCATAAAATTTGCAAATTTGCTGTAGGCTGGAGGAGGCTGTGCCCTTGTGGAATTAGTACAATATAACAGTTTAGAACTTTGTAAAATGATTCGAAAAACTACAACAAGTTAGTAAACACAACTGTAATAAGTTTATTTCCCTAAATTACATAGACTTCAGATGCAGTTTTCATGCTGCAACCCTATTTGGTACCTCTTTATTTATGAATCTAGGTATTTCTGTAATGATGCTGTATTACTGTAAACAAACCTAATTCTTTTCTCTGGTACTTGTTTGAATAAATTAAAGCTTTATTGAATCTGTGTAATAGAAGGCTTGTGGTCTCTCTGGCTCTGGTATTACTGTTGTGAGACTGAACCTCAATACCCACATGATCAGTTAAAATACAATTGCAAGAGGTGGGGGTGCTTTTTGCAGCTGGCAAGAGTTACCACTGCTGTTCTGAAAATCAGCACAGGATCCTCAACTTGTGCAAGAGAGAGAGAGAAAATCAAAGCTTCTTGGTTCTCCACAGTGGCCAGTTTCATTAAGTAGAAAATAAAGACCTCTGAAACTGGGCAGGCAAAACTGATGTGCATCGTTGCTGTTACAGCCAAAGAAGAGCATGCAGATCCAATCCATGTGACAGGCCAAGTCTGCTCCAGCAAGCATGCATCAGATCTGCCACTTCTTCCTTTTTTTTCAAAAGCCATCAGGCAGTCCCCCAAGCTCATCTCTGTTCTGCTCTCCAGCTGTCTGCTGAGTGAGTGGAACTGATTGAATACAGGTCCAGTCACCTTTCTGAACCAGCAGACCAAACCACGGTGTGATTAAAGTTGGATTTCCTATGTCAGGATAATTAAGAGTGAAGCTGTGATCAGATTGTGACTTTGATGGGCTGTAAAAGCATAAACTCTGACTGACATTGCTGAGATAATATGGAATGGAGACTTAAAACCTGCTGCATTGGCAGAATAATGGGAAGCTTAGTGAAAAAGGAGGTAATCCCATAAATGGATCAGTTTGTTTACCTTCCATGTACCACACCAGCCCTGCCCAAAGGGATTTCAGTGTTACCAGTGCTCCTAGTAGCCATGGAAGTGCTACTGAGAGGGGAATGGAAAGGGAAAGGTCATGTGAGTCTGCTCTTTGCCTTTCAGTCACTTAAAGCCAGATGGATCTCCACACTCACCAGGAGCCTGAGTTTCAGTTTCCATCATCTTCCCCTTGTGGCAACACACACAGCTCTATGAAGCAGCAACCAGTATGACCTGCTGGAAAGGCAGTGCTCCTTGCTCTCAGGTCTTGCAGGTGTTAAGTGCTGTGGCAAGCCAGCTTCCACATGTACAGAAATAGAAACTGGGCCATTAGAAATGCTGATGCAGCTCCATGAAAATGGAGGAAGGGGTCTATAGGAGAGGGTGTCTCTTCCCTGTTGCGTGAACTGTGACAAATGAGCCGTGCTGGGAGCGTTAAGGAGGGAGGCTGTTGTTTCTGCCAGGAAATTTGTCCTGATTATGTCTTTTGGTAGGTGGCATAGTTTAATGGGAAATAACACAGGGTTTCTTGCTTCTGCATTGTGGGTTTTCTACTTTCTTGATAAGTGGAAGAAAATAGTGTGGATGGGACACTAAACGCTGTGAGTGAACCAATGCTGGCACCAAAAATGAGGGGATGACAGCATTGGTTTGGCACCAACCTAGGTTAAATGTAATGTAAAGCTGTCTTCTCAGCTGTGCTTAGATCATGAGTCCTGTCCTGCCTGCTTGCTCTTCCTGTCCTGGCATGGAGTGAGCTGCACCACTGTGTGCAGTGATGTCAGTCAGTGCTCAGCAGGCTTTGGGATGAGACCATTGGTGTTTGTTTTCAAGGGCAAAAGACAATGAGATCTGTGAAGGTGAAAGAGAAGAGTGAGAGCTATGCAACTTTCCCCTGAAATGGCAGTGATGTGCAAACATTTTGTTTTCTATTTTCAGCAACAATTACAGGCATATGTGGCCTGGGTGAATTCCCAGCTGAAGAAGAAGCCAGCAATAAAGCCAGTCCAAGACCTGAGACAAGATCTCAGAGATGGAGTCATTCTTGCTTTGCTCATTGAGATTGTAGGTCAGTAATGCCATATGGCACTATTTTTCATCTTGTAGTTTTAGATCTTTTGTAGAAGAGGCTGGCCTTGGCTCTGACATCTGTCAGGCATACTGGCAGATGTTAATGATGGTGTCAGAGCTTGCAGGGGGAGGGGGGAAGGGAGTGACTTTAAAAGAAAACAATCATAAAGCAAATCGTAAATGCAATTCTATTCAAGTCCTTATGCTTTAGCAGAGAGTTACAACAGATGTGCTAAAACCTGTCAAGGACCATATTAACTCCCATGAGGCTGGAATGGAGTTATGAAAGGATTTACCTTGTAGAGGGATGGTGTTAATATGTGGCATTTTTGGAAGAGTGACCTTCTTGCTGAGATACTCCCTTCTTCCTGGGCTCAACTTCACTCCCAAATTTTCTACCTCCTACCCCTGAGCAGCGCAGGTAGATGGGGAATGGGGGTTGCAGCCAGTTCGTTACATGTTGTCTCTGCTGCTCCTTCCTCCTCACACTCTTCCCCTGCTCCAGTGTGGGGGTCCCATGTGTGGGAGACAGTCCTCCATGAACTTCTCCAGCATGGGTCATTCCCCCAGGCTGCAGTTCTTCACGAACTGCTCTGCATGGGTCCCTTCCACAGGGCACAGTCCTTCCAGAACAGAGTCCAGTGTGGGCTTCTCTCCATGGGTCCACAGATCCTGCCAGGAGCCTGCTCTAGCATGGGGTCTCCACAGGGTCACAGCCTCCTTTGGGGCACATCCTGTTCCGGCGTGTGGTCCTCCACGGGCTGCAGGTGGATATCTGCTCCACCATGGACCTCCATGGGCTGCAGGGGGACAACCTGCTTCACCACGGGCTGCCGGGAAATCTGCTCTAGCGCTTAGAGCACCTCCTCCCCCCCTTCTTCACTGACCTTGGTGTCTGCAGCATTTTTTCTCTCACATGTTCTCACTCCTCTCTCCTGGCTGCTGTTGTGCAGCAGTTTTTACCCCTTCTTAAATATGTTCTCCCAGAAGTGCTACCACTGTTCCTGATTGGCTTGGCCTTGGCCAGCGGTGGGTCCATCTTGGAGCCGACTGGAACTGGCTCTGTTGGACATGGGGGAAGCTTGTGGCATCTTCTCACAGAAGCCGTCCCTGCAACCCCCTTCTACCAAAACCTTGCCACGTAAACCCAATACAGTCTACAACCTAGTTATTGCTGGCACTGAATACCTAATAAGCAGGACAAGAAGCCAGATATGTGCCTTGCAGTACCCAGACGAGATAAGATCAGGCCCTACACCTATAGCAATTCCTGTGGCAGCACCAAGCATTTCAGTTCTTCTCTAATAAAATTTTTTCACTCCTTTAGCTGGTGAGAAGTTGAATGGCATTCAGGTCAACCCCACCAGCCAGCAGGAGATGAGGGAAAATGTGGAGAAAGTCTTGCAGTTCGTGGCATCAAAAAAGATCCGCATGCATCAGACATCAGCAAAAGGTATGTGGCCCTGGCAGTCACCACAGATGATTCTATCTGTTGAAGGTCTGTTTCTGTCTTTGTTTCATATCAAACAGATAATGTATTGGCTTGTGGGGGAGTGTTGGTTTTTTTCCTCCTGTGGTTTAGTAACAGGTTTGGGGTTGAATGATACTGCGTTCTTGACTGCTTTCAGTAGCAGCACAGTATGCAAACAAAAGTGGCTTTTCTCCTGCTACTGAGCAGTCAGATCAAGTAGTGGTGTTATAAGGAATACAGACTCAGGATCTTTTGCTAAAAAGACATATAAAGCTGCTACTGTGAAATGAGACATGGGGAAAATATTTCTGGCCCGCTGGAAGCCTGTGAAACTGTTTCACATGGCCTCTAATGGGGAGGAGACTCAGTATGCAAAATCACGTCTATAGCATGGTTTAGTCAGATATCACAAGGATTGCTGGTGTGTGTGTGTAGATCTATGACACTGAAGATAGGCCCTGATCCTTACTGTTTGCTGACTGTACTGGGAGGGGATACAGTTCTGATTGTCTGTGGCCCTTCAGATGAGAGAGAGAAGAAAAATGCTGAGATGGACTACATGGAGTGCATGGCCCTTGTTAGGAGGAGAGTACAAGCTGTTGGTTTATAGGTTTGGTGAAAGGCTTAGAATTTAAATACGGAGTAATGAGTACTGTTCCCACAGTACTGCTACTGGCAGATTGGAGGCTGTACTAGTTCTTTCAGTAATGTTGCAAGTTGTCTTATGAGCTAATGACTGTAGAATTGATAGCAATATTGGTAAAAGTCTTACATAAGCAAAGGTATCAACCTGGATATGCAATGAAATGATGTCATGTGGTCATAGGATAGGATACAGGCACAAGACTCTGGTATGCACACTCCAGAGCTCTGGTCATAGTTCTGATATTGACTCATTCTAGGACTTCAAATGACTCACACAAACGTTTGGCTTCATGTTCTCTGTGAATGATGTGGAGCTAACAGTCACTGTGACTTTTTTTGGATCTTTCTAATTTTTCGGATACTAAAGCAAGTAATAACCAGCCTTCATGCCTCCAGCACTTATGATTTATTTTTTTTTTAGTCTCTGTCTCTGATATTTGGAAACACTATTCCTATTATTTTAATGGACTTTGAGTATCTCAGTTACTAAATTGTTTTGAGAAATCCTAGTCTAAAAGAATGTCTGATCTTTGCAGTGAACTTGAGATCAACATGTTTGAGCAAGTTTGTATGCTGGGGGAAATGCCTAGTATAATATTATTAAAACTGACTATTTAACATATGCAAGGTGCTATGAACAGTTTATGGTACAGGACGCTATTGCTAAATAAATACTTTGCTGTTCTCTGGTCTTTAGTATTTAAAAAAATGGAAATTCCATGTGCTAATTGAAGTGACTGCTGGTACAATGGTAGTCTTCAGTAACTGTTGTACTTTTCCAGTGAGCATTCAGTAATTATCGTGTGCTGTCACATAACCTACTGGATTGTTAGCTGGAAATGGCCATAGAGGGAAGGCTTAGGTCTGTTCAAAGCACTTAAACTTGTGATCTCTAGGTGGCAGTCAGTTTGCTGCTCTGTACAAAACAAGCAGAGCTAAACATCAGTGCTGTAATGCAGTCCTTTTATCATAGTCCTTGTTTATTGGCATGGTCCCATTGGGTTTAATTATATTCATACTTGTTGGTCAGATACAGCTCTGGTGGGACTTCATATTAATGGCATCGTCCTTGGCTTTATTTGCATTTTGCAGATATTGTTGATGGGAACTTGAAATCTATCATGAGGTTGATCCTGGCCTTAGCTGCTCATTTCAAACCAGGCTCTGGAAGAGCAATGAATCATAGCCCTGCTGGCATGGTGGGGAAGAGCTCGTCAGCATCACCTGCCAGTCACAGGCCTTGCTCAGCTGCTGCGGTGGCCCAAGGGGCTGTGGCTGCTCTGGCAGATGTTCGTCAAGATGTCTCGCAATCTGGCCGGGATGTTTTCCGGCACAGACAGAGGTAATGAGTTTTCTGTGGTTATGTGAGGTCAGGTCATGTTAGCAGATGGACACAATTTCTTTTAAAATAGGTGCCTCTTTATCCTGAAAATTGCTGGTGTAAGGTAGCTCTCCTATTGTGCAAACAGAGACAAACCACTGCTGTCTCACTGAAACCTAGATAGTGGCCTAACAAAGGGGAGTACTGACCTAGCCTGGCTGCCTGATGATGAAGACTGCAGGTATCCCAGGTTCTTTTCAGGTTTTACAGTAAAAGAACTGCTGGATCTCTGTTGTCTCACTGGAAAAGAGTAGTTCTTTATGGCCAAGCCAGAGGCAATTCTGCTGCCTCATTTTCCCCATTTCACTTTGAGCACAGTGCCCTTTCTTGGTGCTATCTACTTGGAGACATTCTCATTTCAAGTGAAACAAAAGTAAGGTCCTAACTGCAGGTACTGGTTACAGATCTGGGAGCAGTTACTTCCACAATTGAGGCATTGAGGCTGTTGTACAAGTCCATTCTGTCTTCTACATTGCTGTTCACCCAATGTTACACTTACTGCTATATAGGCAGATGCAGAGTGTTGTGTGCTGTTAATCAGCTGATGCAGCCTACCATGTAAGCAGAGGAGTTCTGCTGATAATGAAGGGAGGTGAACCATGTACAGAAGAAATGTGTAATTCTGCAAAGCACATTTAACACTTGCAAAAGGTGCTAGGTGGATTATAATAATAACAGTAATGACATTTAAATGTAAGCCAGATGGTGGTCTATTGAGGGTTTAATTTACACAGCTGAAGGTCATTTGCCCATATTACACTGGCTCAAGGGAGTACCCATGAAGCAGTTTGGAAATGAGGTTGAAATGGTATATTTTTTTGAAAAATCAAATGTCAAAGGTTTCTTTTGCAAAGGCCTTGGGCCAGGAGTTTTTCAGAAAAGCCAGTTCTTGTGCTATTTGCAAATTCTGTTCTTTTCCTTGCCTTCCCAGAGGTCTTGTAGTTTTCCAGTCTCAGAGATAGGCATGAGTTTAAAAGGCGAGGGCCTGTTTGCTTGTTTCCCTCGCACCAAGAAGATGAGATGGAGCTCCCTGATAGGAGAATTTTCTTAATTGGCAGTTTTCTAGCTGTCCTCTCCTTCTTACCTTCCTTTCATTAGCTTTCCTACCCTCCTTCTTGGAGACAAGAAGAATGTCTGCTCCTATCAGGTGGGACTTCCCTCATTCTATGATTATTATCTCCAGAAATAGCAGCATGGATGAGGAGATTGAAAACCCCTACTGGAGTGTCCGGGCACTGGTGCAGCAGTATGAAGGGCAGCAGAACATGCCATTGGAGTCCCACTCTTTCAGGTAAGGAATTCAAGATGTGTTCCCTCATGGTCCTGTCTGACGTTCCCTAAAGTGCTCTTTCTTATCACTGTGATCTGGTTGGCTCTGATAGAAAAGAGAGTTCCCAGCATATAGTCTCCTGCCTGATCTGGAGAATGAAGCCTCATGAACCAACATGAAGCAGTAGTTTACTGCCACTTCTCCCACAAATAAAATTTATCTAATTCGTGATGTGATCGCATAGGTAAGGGTTAGGAACTTCTGCGTTACAATTGTCTAAAGCTCTGGAGCATCCATCACTGAGACCAGGGGAATAGGATTAGGAAAGACACTTCTGCGTTACAATTGTCTAAAGCTCTGGAGCATCCATCACTGAGACCAGGGGAATAGGATTAGGAAAGACACAGCTAAAGATTTTACTGTGAACCTGAATGTACAGGTGGAGCCTTTTGAGGGAGTGCTGACATGAGGGATGCTGAAATGGAGTTTGTGGCCTGCTTCACAGGAAGGAAGAGGCAGAGTAGCTAGGATGCAAGGGATGAATATTTTAGAGCTGATGGAAAAGATATGGAGAAAAGGAACTTAAACCAACAAACCTCATGTCCTGCAGAGAGATGGAGATGAGGGGTCATGTGGATTTGAACAGCAGTTGCAGGAATACACCAGTCTTTAATCAAGATATATGGTCCCAGGGGGATCTGCAGCTGTGTCTTCATTGCCATCATGCCCTCATCCATCACCTTTAATTGTCCCTAGATTTACAGTTATCTAATTTACCCTTCCGTCCCCCAGACTTTCACCTTCACTCTAAAGTGCAGCATTTAATTATTTTACTGAAAAATCTCCTGGATACTGCTGTGAAGCCTGAAAGTCAGAGTTCAGTATGGTTTCCATTGGGGGTGACTTTTTGCCTTTGAAGTAGGACTTGGATCCTGAGAAGTGTGTGCTCTATGCTATAAACAGCCTGCAGCCTTGACTGGGGTTCTTGACTGCACAAGTTAAGCAAGGTCAAGCTGGTGCAAGTGGAGGCTTTCTAAGGAAATGGAGCCTGTAGGAGACAGGATTGGTTAGAATGGCAGCATCTAATATACTTTCAATAGGAAGTGCCACAACTTGCAGCTGTGAACCTGAGCAGCGTGTGCCAGTTACAACACATTACACTGGTGCTTTACAAGCTCTTCTTACTACTTAACTTGAGCAGTGGAGGGGAGAAGGAGGACACATGGCTGTGTTGTTTGTTTTCATGGATATAGGAGAGACAGTGTGTAGCTGAAGGGGCTCTTGAAGAAAAACTGTACTACAGTGGGGGAGCTGATCCAGCATGGATAGTTTCATAGTAAAGGACAGCCTTTCCCTTTTTCCCCAGAGAACAAGAAACTTGCTTGAAGACAAAGGACTATGTAACTGAACATATTCGATCTCCCTCTGGATATTATGCTTTGCTCCATTTAATCTCTTCTGGAACAGAGTAAGAGGGCAGAGCTGCATGGGTATAGCTGCAGCTCTCATTGATTCACAGTTCCCAGTGTAAGCCTGTACTCTGCTTTGTTGTCAGGATGTCCTGCCTGGGCTGCTCCCTGAGAGTGCCTCAACTCGGCATCCCACCCCCCACCCCACGATTTGTGCAGGAGTGAGGAGGTTCATTTTCCTAGGACAGATTGCCACTGACAGTTTCTCAGCAGGCAGGATGTCTCCACAGGATTTCTGAGGCCACTTTTGATGCTCCATAGTACCATGAGGCCTCCGTGTACCTGAGAATTAAGGTTGCTTGGCCCAACAGAGGACAATAGTTTGTACTTATCCCCAAAATTTGCTGTATATCATTGTGAGATCGTGTTTATAAATACAGACATGCACATTTGGAAGAGTGTGGGAACTCCATATGAGCCAGTATTGGACCACTGCCTCCACATGATGTCAGTAGAGAGTGTACTTTTGAAGCTGTCATTCCAGAGGAGATGTAAAAATTCTAGTCTTTGCAACAGGATATCATGGCTAATGTCACAGGACTTTGGTGTTGACTCTTGAACCATGATCTCAGTAGGACAGCGAGTGAAACATGCTGCTCTCTGCACTCATTCCTTAGTTTAAGGTAGCTGTAGTATTTTATGTGTACTCTTCTACCCCATAATGGATTGTCAGACATCTGCTGTTTGCTTGTATGTGGCTGTATTTTGGTGGTGAGTGAAAATTTCTCTGTACATCCTCAGTCACTTTGTGTTGGGTTTTTTTTTGTTTTCCCCATAATGTGAGTTCTCTTACCATGAGGTAATGGTGATATTATTGTTGATAGGACATAATATGGTGAGAATCTTTACATAAGTGATCAGTGATCTACCCAAAGAAACTGGGAGCAATCTCACCTCCAGCTCCTGGGGATGTCTTCTGCTGACAGCAGTCTTCATGATGAAAACAAGATGCTTGTTTCTCCTTCCTTCCAGAGAGAAATGTACTAGCTTAGTTATGAGAACTGGCTGGGAGAAGCCAGCCACTTTTTTTATTAGTGAGAGATGTGGTTATTAACTGCAGCCACCCCCTCCGTCTAATTGTGCTGCTGTCATGTCTGTCCCAGGGCAGCATCCCCTGCCTAGCATCAGCTCATTTCTGCATTAACTCTTCAGTAAGAGAGCTCACAGCCCGAATAACAGAATTCCCAGGACAAAAGCTCTAATAAGCAAAGGCAATTGAAATGATTCATGGAAAATTTGCCAAAATCAGATGGATTCCCAGGCCACTTGAGCCCCTCACCCATCCATCTCCCTTTCCCCTCCCCTTCCACCAGCCTTCCCTCCCCCACTCTGAGCCAGGCATCTGAGAGAAAAGGCTCTGCCTTGCACAGCCTGTGTGACAGCAGGAGGGAGAGGGAGCTGGAGATAGCGAGGAAGAGGAAGCCGTGCATAGGGCTGGGAAGTGCTGCATGCCGTCTTCCGAGACCGCATCCAAGCCTGGAGGAGCAGGGAACCTACTGCTTGCAGGAGCACCTTCTCTTGGCTGTTTGTTGGCATCTGCAGCAGGTGCTTGGAGTCTAAAGAGGGCAGAATGGGATGAGAAGCACCACTGGCAATCCAGATGGCAGTCCGTGTGGTGAAAACAACTGGGTGTGCAGCTGACCAAAATGCAGCAGCAAGAGACAAATAACCTGAGAGGAAAACCAGCAAAAGCAAAACCCAGGCTGCAGAATTCCCTGACTCTGGAATCAAATATGTGCCATCTGACGGTTTCTTGCAAAGACTCTGAGTTTTTTTTCTTTTTGTTTCTGCTGTGAATCTTCCAGCTAATGTGAAGCGGTCTGGCTTGCAAATATTTCTCCGGTAGTTTGACAGGAGCTGGCATCTTCTGCACTGAATTCTGAGCATGTGAAGGGACAAGGCATGTCTGTAGCCAGAATCCTGAGGCTCCCCGGGAAACGGATTCAGTGAGGCGAAAGGTTAAAGTGGGATCATGGGAGGGAAGCAGGTCAAATGGTGAGCGATTGTTGCCATTGTAATTTGAAACAGCAGGGATGGGGTGTTTATTAAAATTATGAGAATTCAAACTTATCACTGGGACTGTTGCCCTAAAGCCTTGTCTGTGCAGGCACTGGCAACTCTGGGACTCAGTGGAGAAAGGATATGGGTTAAGAAACCAACTGGTAAAAGGAATAAAGTGGAAGAGTTTGCATCATAAATCTGTCTTAAGTGCTGGGAAATTAAAGCTATTTATTTCTGCATGCTTTAATCACAAATTGTTATGTACTTTAAAGAACAAATTACATCAGTGGATATTTCATACTGTAATGAGTTTGGTGACTGATAGAAAAACTGTAGAAATGTTTCCAGCATTAACTTGATGGCATAATGTATGATGCAACCTGACCTGTGCAGCTGCTTCATCTGAGTGCATATCAGTGGCTCTTTCACTGTTTGGCATGGTTTTAGAGGTTGTCACTGATGCCACATGAACCCACTGGCCTTTTAAAATAGGGAAACTGCCTAGAAAGGAGGCTGTGGACATAGGAATGCCTAAGCAATTGTCTGTAAAACTGTGTATGTTGTGAAGACCTGTAGTGACGACTCAACCCCACCCCCCTGTCCCAGCTGGGATCCTTCGTATTTCCTTTGGGCTGTGCCGAGAGGACTAGACTCTGGAAGAGGGGAATGTTATTTCCAGGCTCTGTCTCCTTGTTTTTTGTCCTGCTCATTCTTCTTTACAGTTCCCTGCTCTAGCCCATCCCTCAGTTTCACCATCTTCTCACCTAACAGTTGCTAATATTGTTTTTCTAGGACAGTTCTCATTCTTTCATCTTTTGCATGAATGAGAACCAGTAATGCACTTCTCAGTGGCCTTAGGATGATGGCACATTCAGAGTATCAGCTGAGCATATGCGGGAGAATATTGAGATCTGTTCCTAGAAGGAAGTAACATCCCTCTCAGAGTTACTGGACATGTTAGATCAGCTGGGCTTCCTGTTTGTACCTGTGCTGTTTGAAAGTTTCATCCTTTCCTCTGACCCTTATTATATAATGCAAACCCAATAGTACTCTCTGGGCTCCCAGACAATTATTTTAATTTTATGCTGTGCACCCATTCAGTGACAAGCAAGAACAGGGCACTGGTTACAAATATTGTATACAAAATGTGCCTAATCAGAGACTGCTGTAATGGAGTTAGCCTTCTTGAAGTTAAATCCTTGAGCAAAGCCAGGTGGCCTGGACCCCTTTAAAAATCATGCATGCCCTGTTTGAGCAGGAAAGAACAGGTACTATAGCTGTTAGAGATCCCCATTAGAAGATGGTTATTCTTTCACTTAGTAAGTTGTATTCATCTTGTCCTTTAACATGGTGAAAGTCCATTCAGTCTGGACCATTAAAATTAGACTGCTTGAAGGTCTATAATATAAATGAGAAGTAGGCTAGCACTGGCTGTGGGAATGGACCAGACAGAAGCTACTAGCAAATCATTTCCATCCCTATTGCAAGGCTTTTCTGATTCTGTGAGAGAGCTGTGAAATATGTAGCAGCAGTGCTGGGAAGATGGGGAAGGCGAGCTGTCAAAGCCTCTTATTTTTCTAAACCTATTGTATTATTTCCACACTGTTTTCTTTTTGTTCTCCTTCCTTTGTTTCTGTGTTGAGGAGAATGAAAAATTAACTCCTGCTCACACTTGCAAGGATTAGTTCCTGTGACTTTAGAGGTACACTGAATGGGTCAGTGAGCTTCAGCCACCTTTTGATGTTGTCTGGGTGATGCATTTAGGAAGAATTTCTGAAAAAAGATTGCTTGAACCTCACAGTCAGCTGAGATGGCTCCAGTGAAAATATGTGGGTACTTTCAAGAAGTTTTACCTTAAGAACATGAGTGGTATCTGACTGCCAAAAATATTTTGCTGTTGGAATTCCAAGTTAATGAAGTGGTGTTTCTGAAAGCCAGGGCAAGAGATGAAGCAAGCCAGGGTGGCTTTTTGTTCAGCTTATAGTATGAACGTAAAACTCGCAGTAAATTTTTTCTGAGCAGACCTTCAGTAGAGCGTGGTCTTACCCTGTGTGAGTGTATGTGAATTCTGTGGTGGCAGTCTCAAACTTGCATTCTGTTAAGGAAAATGCAGAGACACATTGTGCTATATACTAGTTAGCCTACTGTGACACTGAAGTAGAGTGATGGAAAAGTTACATGCCCAGTTTGGTTTGTTAATGGCCTCTCTAGTATGCAGATAATTCTTAGTTTCAACAAGCCTGCCTGCATATTCACTTTTATCTTAGATGAGGATATGATCAGCACTAAAAGTAATTGTTTCTTCTTTCCTCTGCAGTCTTACATCACCCAGTCCTATCCATAGTGTGAAGAGTGAATCCACTGTAGCACCATCAGAGGAGAAGGAAAGACTTGTGATCATTCACACTGAAGAAACAGAAACAAAAACAGGTACCTTGCAGATAATGTTTTACAGATCATACTTTCATTGGGATTTGTTTGTATCATAAACTTGCTGAAAAGTTCCCCAGTGACTGAAATGAATGTGATGCTGAGTATCTGTTCACATAAAACTAAATCCCAAAACTTCTAACACTACAATAAAACCATAATATGGCAATGTCTGTGAGGCTTGCAAAATAACACTAGGGAAATAAAAAGCTCTGGAGATGGATTAAGGGGGTCATATATAGTTTTCACTGTAGGGTGAATGCTTTTATCACAGCCTCATTAGGCCATGTTGAAAAAAACATTTAAAATTCCATTAAAGAAAGAGTCCATGTGAGCTTGTTAAGCCCATGATGCATAACTTGACTTTGTGTAAGGGTCTGTGTTTACAGCACACCTGTACATAGGTCAAGTGGCTCTCTGCAAGGAATTGAACAGTTGCAGTATTGTTTTGGTGTTTGCATTGAGAAGTCATTGCTGTATTGCCACAAATGCCCTGTGATATGGTCAGTTCACACTTAAAATTTTCATGCTGATTAAAGGAGAGGTTTTCAGGTTTTCAAAGAAGTTCTTGAAGTGCTTTTGTTTGTTTGTTTCTTCTTCTCAGGAATGCAGTCTAGTAACGACTCTTTCTGATTAGCATCCATCCCAAGAGCAAATGACAGAGAAACTCTCCTACGAAATGCTTTGCTGCTTCAGCCAGTGTAGTCCTGCTTCAGTGCTCCTTCAAAAGTATTTGACAGACTATCTCAGTGGCTGAAGTAGCTGGCAGGCTGTGGCTTGTCCTTAAATTGTTAGTGGTACTGTGTCTGCTTGCTGCCCATACAGTAGGATATTGTAGCTGCATGTCTACAGATCTACAGCAGCTTGCATTGGCCAATTTCACTTTTGGTCAACTAGCTAACAAGCACTGCTATGATTACTTCTGATCAAACCTCATCCCTTCTTAGGGAAGAAAAAAAAAAAAAAAAAAGAAAGAAAAAAATCTACATTCCTGGGCCAACCAGTGGATGATAGTTAACCAGTAACCTCAGTTTATGCTGTGGGGATCAGAAAAGGCATGCAAGGCTATTAGACTTGCTATTAAGAAAAAAGTCTTTTTCAGAATTAGGTGTGTCATCCACCTTGAGAAAGCCATGTTATTTGACAAGTAGAAATACTGTTTAATGTTGCCTTCAGTGGGTCTTTGGTGCACCCTCTAACACTAAGACATTCTCTTAAAATCCCACAGTTGCTTTTCTCTCCTTAGGTATTTTCTACCACACACAGTGCACTGTGTTGTCCCCTGTGATGTGCTTTGAAACCTCCACTACTGAGGAATCACATGCAGCAAAGTTAATAAGGGGAAGGATGCGTATCTTTGATATTTGTGTATGCAGGAAAGCTTCCTTTGCATAAAGAATGAGGCATAAATCCTTCAGATTAGACAAGATGTCACACCTGTAGCAACTTCCTTGATACCGGCTAGAAGACATGCTTGCTTGTTAGTGATGGCTAGTGTGGACAGCAGGCAATTATTGTGTGGTGCAAGTCTTTTCTGGGCTCCTTTGTCTGTCGTGACCACATTCAGCTGCTCTCTCTTCCAGAAGAGACAGAAACTCATTTCCAGCCTGAGTGGCAAGTAGGGAACCCTGGGTCATATTTGGAGAATTCATGGGAGGAGCAGCTTTTGGAACAACAGGACCATTTGGAAAAAGAAATGGAGGAAGCGAAGAAGATGATTTCAGGTTTACAGGTAATAGATTTTCTTCTTAGCCATTGTTCCCTTCCACACGCATTTCTTTTCCCACCAGCTGTAGCTGGAAGACAGGTTATCTTGCAGCTGGGACACTGGCCTAGAACTTGAGAGACTTGAATCAGAGTCCTGGTCCAGTGAGGTCTCCTGGGGTGATTGTGCAAGAAGTCAGTTGGTCTTTTGGGTCACCTCAGTTAAACAGGGACAGTGGCTTTTCCCTGTGTCTCACCCTGTGGGATGAGTCCCTTCAGGAAGGGTTCCTCAGGAATGAGGAAGTATTTCTGATAGTGTGGATAGTGTGTACTGGGATATATTGGCTGCAGCCCGTGCGGACACCTTAACCAGCAACAGAATGCTACTGACTAAGCACTCTGACATCTTCCTTTCTTGCGATATTTAGGCTCTCTTGGCTACTGCAATTGTGATTTGGTGCTGGTCACCTTCTCTAGAATGGAGAATGCCAAAACCGTCCTTTCCAATGTCCCAGATGCAATTTAGAAGACAGCTGGATCCAGCCACAGTCTTGCTTGGGGCAGGGTATGCCCATCCCCATCATTGTGTGGCATGCTTAACCAAGAGAACCCGGGGGAAGAGGAAAGATGGCTGCAGCTTCCCCAGCCCCAGTATATTTACCAGGGTTTCAGAGAAAGGATTTTAACACCAGTCTGTGCAATTCAGACACAACCGTTTCTTCTTCTTAGCTCAGGCTTCTCCAAAACTTGGTGTTGACATGATTTGAGGCTCTTGGTCAGTAGGGAGGGACAGAGAAGAGTGTGGAGAGAGAAAGAAAATTATGTTGCTATGAAGACTGAAGATCAGTGATATCCACTAATAGTAATTTAAGTGGACTGTGAGAGGGCAAAGGGCACACTGAATGCAGGTAAGAATGGAACCACTGCAGAGAATCTAAAACAAAGCCTGTTTTTTGAAGGTGATTTTGTCTGTGTAGTCTTTTGGTTGGAGTCCAGATCCTAGCTGGGTTCATTGGCTTGGTCCCCTGTCCTGTGATGCTATACTAACTCCTGTACGTGCTGTCACTGTGCAAAGCACATACGTTACTGTGCAAAATGATAAAGATGCAGCAGTGTTTTCCCACGTGCAGGGGCTGGGACTCCCCTTCTTCACTGGGGCACACAGCATCCTGCAGGTTTTGTAAGCAGCCTGAGAGAATAGAGTAGTCTTTCTGTGATTTGTGATCGGAAGTAATGCAGCGAGACAAGGAATGTCAGGAAATCAATCAAGATTCACAGAGCTGATCAGGGGTCACACAGTCTTGCATCAGTCTTTCAGTGAGCTAGGCTGAACTATAATATTTGGCACATTCTCTACACAACTATTTACTTGCAGGACCTTTTCCTTGCTGCCCTGTTCCAGTCACTCCCTGACCAAATGACCCTCAGCCCAATGTGTTTGACTCTGCATGGGGAGTAGAGCCCCTGATCCATATGGTAAAGACACTGAACTCTCTCAGGAATATTCCTTTCTGTTTGTGCTGGGAACCATACTGGCTCTGAATTGTAAATATTTATGTGCCAGTAAACAAAGCAGAGCTTGTGTGAGAAGCATAGGCAGCCGGGGTGGAGGGTGGGGTGTGGGCGGACAGGCACTTTTGCTGTGGACAATGGGCAGAAAACAAAAGACTCAAAAGAAAAAAAAACCAACAAAATTGCTGGGTTCACCGGTAAAATACAGTTGCATTATGTGCCCACTGGGAGCAGGGAGAGGTGGCACTGGAGGGACTGGCATGTCCTGTTCCTCCAGCCTTGGCTGGCCCCATGTTTCAGGAGTGAGGGCGAGCAGCTGGCATTGCTGCCCCCTCATCCCCTGGGAATAAGAAGAGGCAGCTGATGTTGCTAGCCCAGAGATTGGATTTGATTAATTGATTTTCCCCCACTTGCTCGATACTTAAGAGCCTCCAGTTCATGACAGTTTGATTGAAATATCAGGGACCTGATGTACATATACCCCATGAAGCACTAAAACCATGGCAGCTTTTTATGTTCCTGTGTGATTCCTGCTTGATTGTCCTGCTGGGAAGACTTTGGGATGCACTCAGAAAACAGTTTTCCAAAGAGCTTTTGCATTAACTGAATACAGATTGCTATTTGCTATTCTGCAGCAGTTGCAGCTCTTTGGTGGAAGATTCTGTCAGCAGGCAGAACCTGACCTGTCAGCCTTGAATTCTTTCAAGGCTAAATTGGAGTATTACTGCAAATGGGATATTTTGGTTTTAGCCATGGAGTTCAAATAGAAATAAACTAGAAAGCTAACTGAAAGAGGCATGATTCTTTCCAGTGTGTCCAGTTGTATGCAACATCTTAGCAGATACCAAGTGCCCCGAGTCCTGGGAGTTAGAGACAGAAAGATCAATGTAAAAAACATCAGCTAGAGAAAAACAGTATGGTATACCGTGCTGGAGATATGGCCTGGTCCTGCTAGTCACACTTCCTACTGTGCACGCTGTTCCCTCCTTCAGGCTGGATTCAGTCTACTACAGGACTTCTGGCATCTTCCTGCAGACATCTGGGCTACCTTGGAGTTGCTGAAGGAGTTAATACTGTGTTTCTAGTAGCCTTCCTCAAGCACAGGGCATAGCTTAAGATTTTCACTGTCTGTGTGGGTGAGGGCTCTTCCCTCACTTGGACAACAGTTCTGAATGTGTCTTGATCTTGTCTAGTGTAGAACAGAATTAGGCTTCCCTGAACATCCTGTTTCTAAAGTCTTTTGTAGATATGTGATTAGAATGGCTTCTTTCAGCAGGAGACACTTCAGTCTCATTTCAGAAGAGAAGCCTTACAGCATAAACCTGGTTCAGTCTCTGCTTTAGACTTCAAGTCTGTCACTGTAGTGAAGGCTACCCTTGGACTGAAGCCTGAGACAGACTTCACTCCCTGAAAATCTGAGTAATTGTCCTTGTTTGGTGTCTGTGCGGAAAAGTATTGGCTGACAGATATCTCTGGGAGAGCTTTTTCAGGGGATAAATTTGCTTGTTCATTCCTGAAAAATTCTACTAATTTTTGAGAGGAATAAGTCAGCAGAAATGGAAAACGAAACTGTTTAGAGACTGATATGAATGACTTAGCCAGAACTGCAGCTGGCCTGTTTTCCTTTGAAACACCTGAAGAGGAGATTTTTTCCTTCATCTTCCCAGGCTTTGTTGCTCAATGGGTCTTTACCTGAGGATGAGCAGGAAGGTTCCTTTGAACTTTGTGAACATGGAGCCTGCCCCGAAGAGCAGCTGGTGAGCACACTGCTGTACCTACATTTCTCTGATCAAGCTGCCCTTCACGCTGTTCTGCCATAGGCAGGTGCCTTGCACAATAATAACCGTGGTATTTTTATATTCAGATCATAATTCGAAGTCGCCTGGACCAGAGTGTGGAAGAAAATCAAGACCTAAAGGTTAGAAGGGGACAGATGAAGGGGAAGGAGAGGTTTTGGGTCAGGAGATTTTGCAGACTCTGTCCTACTTGGTTTTTTGGGGGGGGCGGGGAGGAGGGACATGGGGACAGGGCAGTGGACAACACAACAGATGACATAGGGAATATGTTGTGTTGGGGCTCCAACTCTGTTCCCATATTCAGCTGTGTGGGATCTCCATCCCTCCAGGAGTGTAGACACCTGTTTCCCCGAGACCATAAATCATTGACCTTGAGAGCACTCAACAATACTTGGCTGGGAAGTGTTTGTTGTATCCATATTAGCAGTTACTAGAAGTTTGTGGAATAGCACCAGAAAAATATATGCCGCCTCCCTACTTTGCCTCAAGCCAATGCCGGTAAAGTCAGTTGCTGGCAAAACAAATATCTAAGTAGTACTGGAACTTAAATGAGCCCTGAAATGGATTTTTCCTGCATGCTCTTGAAGCTGCAGAGATCCAGGTTGTACTAGCTTCTCAAAACTTTGCCCATGACAGCTGTTAAGTTTCTAGTTGTGTCTGAATATAAACAAGTTTTCAAGTAGGAAATAAATGCAGGTAAGAAGAACCTGCCCTGTCAAGCCTGCCTTAGTACAGCTTTCTGCTGCTGCTGTCTCTGGGACCAGTTCCGGTGCTGGGAGAGAAGTATTTGACATTGCCCTGAAGGATGGATTTGGGGGACTAGGCAATCTTTTTCTCTCATGGCTTTACTAGCAGGGGCTTAGGGAGCTGCTCAATTGTTTTGTCATGTTTGTAACTCATTAAAATGGCTCAGGGGTCTGACATGTCCTTTGTTCCGTGGGAAAAGGTGGGATGTGCTTTCTTCTGAAGCAGGTGTCTGGGGACAGAGAACACTGAATTTGGTTGATTCTGAAGGGGTGACAAGATGCCATTTAATCAAATTATGTTGCATTTACAGAAGGAGCTATTGAAATACAAACAGGAAGCTCGAAACCTACAGGGAATAAAGGTGAGGAAAGGGGCACTTCATCAAATATTAATAGTAAAGCTTTAGAGTCTGCTGCAGCCCATGAGTAGGGCCAGGGCCAACAGCAACCATACACCTCTGAGGAATCTCAGATTGTGGAGGGAGTTGTATTAGGGGACTTGGAGGTAGGACATCCTATGGTCTGTTTCTGGTTCCAGGGAGAGACTGCAGTTAAGGCAGGCACAAGGAGTTAGTTCTGGATTCTGTTTCTGTCGGTAGGATTGTGCTCAAATGTCCCCTCTTCTGTCTGTTTTCCCCTAAACGAAATATCAGGCATAGGATGCCTGCTTCATTCTCATGGCTCTTTTTTTGTCCCCTCTATCTTGGGGTATGCACAGTAGGATTGGCCCAGTGAACTCATTCTTTACGGCAGAGGAAAAATTGCATGGGGGTATCCTTGTCTTCTTCAGCTGCAGTGTTTCTCACAACTTTGGCTCCTGTTTACTCATTTTCTCCCTCTGGAGTTCTGAACACTAATAAATCTACTCTTGAGCAGAGGTATTTTTAGAGCTGCCTGTCAGGCTTCTGTGAAGGAAGCAAACAGCAGTTGCTGTTCAATGTAGAGCACTTGGCTTCTGGGTAACACTGAGTGAAAGGTGCAGAATTAGTCCTGACTTTGGCCTCTTCAGAAAGGATTTAATTGCACAACTAGGTCACACTGAGAGCTTAAGTTTCCTTATATCCTTGGCTGATGTTGGCATCTTTCTGCCCTCTGGATGCTGCAGATGCATGGCTGAAGACACTAGCTGTAGGACACTGAAAAGACCTTCCAAAGACACTGCTGTTTTTATCATGAGAGCAAATTGTCAGGCCACTTTTGGGGCAGGAAGTTCAGGTAAAAACACAGAAATTCCTCTGTCCCAGATGGCTAGAATGTTGGCAGGGAAATCACTTTTGGGTAAGAGAAAGGCAGAAGGGCTGAGAGCCCATTGGGCAGATGTCTATATACCTCCTGCTCTCCTGGGATCTTGGCAACACTTCAGCCCTGTGAGTGGCCCCACTGTGTTATGGCCCCTGATCTAGGTCACTCACTTCCCAGGGAAGGGTCTCTGCCTCTGTCTTGTACCTTCCTACAGATAACATATTTTCCTAGGATGCTTTACAGCAAAGGCTGATTCAACAGGATGCTTCAGTTCTTCAGCTAAAGCAGGAACTGCTGAGAGCAAACATGGACAAGGAGGAATTGCACAACCAGAATGTGAGTCACTGTGCTGCTGATGGTTAGATTATTTTAGAAAGAGGTTGGTGGCCCTGAGGGCTCCAGTAGCCACAGGGTGGAGTGGGTGGTTGCAGTTTAATTCTTGGGGTCATGGGATAGTGAACGACCAGTCAAAGGTCTCTGCATAGTAAAAACTGCACATAGTCTACTAGCCAGCTGTGAGACTCACTGGAGTTTCCTATTCTTCCCTCCCACCTCCTGTCCTCCAAGACCTTCAGCTGAAACAGGGAGGGGCTAACCATGATGTTTTCATTCCAGTTGCATTCTTCTTTCGTCATTGTGCTCCCTGGGTTAGCAGGTGGCACTTTGACAGGTGAAGCTGCCATGTACAGTGTCTCTCGGGAGAAAAAGAAGGGCAAGGAAGGAACTGTCCTGTCCAAAAGCCTGCCATCCATAGACACCAGCTCCCTTGAACTCTGCTGATATTTGGTCTCAGGTCACCCTTTAGCACAAGGGGCAAAGAGGTTGTCACTAACTCTCTAGGAATACCTACCTCACACCTGTGTGTTATTTCTGCAGGTTGACCTTCAGAGGAAGGTTGAAGAGAGAAACCGGCTACTGGCAGAATACAAAGTAATGGGACCTCTCTTCACTGGAGGCTTTGCTGGGGGCAGCATCTGGTGGTTCTTCAGTTTTGTGAATGTGACTGCTGTCTCCCTGGCACTCAGTCACCTATGGGAATGGCACTGTGGATAGTGAACAAGTTGCAATGGCCATGGATGTTTGCAGTGAGATGGAGGGATCAGATGTTCTTTGTGTTCTGCCCACAGCTTTTTATAGTAGATCTTTTACTGTCATGTTTTTTCTGTGATGGCTTGTTGAGTATCTAATGCTTATGCAGAAGCCTGTCAGGTTAGGTTGGGTCACCTGATTGTCCACTGATCCCTCAGGAATCTGTTTTCTCTGGGACAGTTGTCTGGCCTCAGCAGTGGATCTTTGCTGGGCAAGGGGACTCCAGGCAATAACAACCTGACCGACCTTTTCAAAAAAAGCTTTGATACTCAATTCTAACATCTAGCTATAAGTACACACATTGTGTAAATCAGCCTGTAGAGGAACCTGATCCCGGCAGACAACATAACCTTCCTGGCCATGGGAAGATGATTGTCAGCCTTACTCACTGTTCTGTTGATTCTCTTGATTATTGTGTTGCAGAAAGAACTGTGCCAGAAGGATCGGCATTTACAGCAGCATCAGACCAAACTGGATGAAATGCTTAGGCAGCTTTCTGAGGCCAGCTACCAACAGGTATGGAGCAGGTGGGCTGCACTGATGCCCTGAAGAGCTGGCACTTAACCTTGGTCACTCAGTTTGTGCCAACTCTTCTACTCCCCTCACAGGTGGATTTGGAGCGGGAGCTGGAGCACAAAGAGGCCCTGCTAGCTCACTGCATGAAGAGAGAAGCTGAAGAGGTATGGGAAGCCTTGGTCTAAATATCAGACTGTTGGAGTGATGTTTCTGTCCAGCACCCTCTAGCTACCCATCTCCAGAAATCATCCACTTCATCCCAGAAAGTCCTGGCTCTGCAGTCTCATTGTCAGTGCCCTAACCAAGGCAGCCAGAAGACTCCACAAAGCATCCAACTTACCAGAGTTCTCAGCATTGAGCACTGTCTTATCCTCTTGTGTCAAAATCTTTAGGGATGAAACAGTGAGGGGATCACAGGACTGAGTGGAAGCCAGAGACTCTTGGCTTCTAGCTTCAGCTCTTACACTGGCTAATGGTTAGACCAGGGCTTAGCTTCTTATCTCCTCCTTTTCCTGTTGACGCTGGTATTGAGCACTTGGAACTGTCTTTGTGGAAAGAGTGCCAGCCTCGGTATCTGTCCCTCCACAGTGCCACTTGAATGCTGATTGTGCACACTAGAGTGTACAGAGCCCTCTATGATGTAGCAGCAAGCCCCTTTCTGTCTCTGCCTCTTTCTCCACCTGTATGTGAAGAATTATGTTTGTGCTCTGACCTATAGGACTGCCTGCACACTCCTTACTGAGTGTATTTACCTCGTAGAAGATGGGAGTTATATCACTGATGTGGAAAGTTTTCATGCCCTCTCGTCATTTTGAAGTTCACAAATTGGGATCTTTGGGGAGGTCCTAACACTTACATTCCTAGTGGCACATGCATCTTCCCCTGAACAGGTAATGGCTTACAGTGGTCACAGTGCTCAGAGCAATGGCTTCCTCCAGACAGCAGGAAAAGGAGCTGCTCCTGCAGCCCACCGAGGGGTAAGTGCACCTAAGGGATACTTTCCCAGCCAGATGCAGATATGGGCTCCAGATATCCTGGAAGCTGTTATCTTGTTAAGAGGTATTTCCCCTTTCTAAGACCTGTGGCTTTAGATGGGAAGAAAGCAGCCTGGAGTTAAGTCTGACTGACTTCTTGTCTCTTGGGCAGACAAATGACTTGCAGCTGGTTCGTGATGCCCTTCGCAGCCTTAGGAACAGTTTCAGTGGCCATGATCCACAGCACCACACGATTGACAGCCTGGAGCAGGGGATCTCCAGCCTGATGGAACGGCTGTACCGCATGGAAGCACAGAAGAGGCAAGAGAGAAGGGTAAAGGCTTCCTAGGGCACTTAGCTCTCAACTTCTGCCCCTCACATAACTCAGAGCTAAGCAGCAATGAGAGCTCCAACTGGGAAGTGACGCTTTGTTCTCACTCTTTTGGCTTTGCACCCTAGATCCGGGGGAAATCACCGGCAAGCAGAGCAACAAATGAGTGTAGAGACTCCTGGCCTCCCAAATCCAGTAAGTGCCTTTCAGCTCCTGCACTCCCACTGCCAAACTCATCGCTCTGGTTTCCTGCCCAGAGTCCAGGGCATAGCATCCCTGCTTGGGAATCTGTCACCTCCAGCTTCTTACTCCCTTTACCAGAGCTTGCTTTCTTCCCTTTAGTCATTTGCTCTACAGATCAGACTTCACTGCAAAGGAAAAGGGGCAGAGACAATCTATGGCTGCTTGTTTGTAAAGCACCATCACAGTGGGAGTCTGTCTGGGCCACTTCGGTAGTACTGCAGCATAAATAACTATGACAAACAATTATCCGTGGGATGAGTGGGAAATGTGATGTTACTTCAGCTTTCCTGCTGGTTTGCACCATCTAGTGGGACACGGATAACTGTACAGTTGCCTCTTCCCCTGTTTCCCCATCAGTGCCTAGCTCCTTTCTTATATGCATAACAGCACAGCCCTTTCTGACACCATGTTTCCTGGCTCCAGCTGCAGCAGCTCCATGTTTGCTTTTCATCATGAAGGCTGTTTTTTCCAATGTTGGTTGTAAATGTCACCTAGAAAGTCTATGAGGTTGTAGGAGACTGTAGGTACTGGGGAAGGACAGAAGCCCCCACCTTTCAGCTGCGTCGTAGTGTCCAGCAGCAGGGTAGCCTGGAGGTACAAGGTGTGGGGGAAGGTAGGAGAGGAGCTCAGAAGCCTGAAGTGGGTTGTGGGGAGGATTTGCTGGGTTCTCCCTCCTCTCCCATAAACTGCAGTTGCTAGTTCTCTGCATGCAAACTGTACCTCTCCACTTAGCAGGCTCCACTGCAGCAGAAAAATTGAGTTGTGCAGCCACAAATGTAGAATGCCTTGGGTGTAAAGAGCTCTAAGAGGTAGCTCCAAAGACTTGTTGAATTAGAAAGCCTTTGACTGGATGTCCATAGTGTTTTCTGCATGCTAGGAATATTAAAATTGTAGAGTCACTCAATGTGAACCTTCCTCTGCTTCAGCCTTTGGCACAGCACATTGCAGGGAAGCAGGAAACAAGGCAGTAGCCAGAGAGACAGAAACACAAATGAGCAAAGAAAAATACATGTACAACACCCATCCTGGCCAACTAGAATGGGAGGACGGGGAGAGACAGATAACCTTTTGCCTTGATGATGATCAGTCACTTCATCTTGCTCTACCCATCTGCAAGGGAAGGCAAGTGATAAGGTAGCTGTACTGAATGGGGTACTGTTCAGTCATTTTCTCTTCCAGAAATGTTCTCCTGTCACTGCTGAGGTAGTGAATAGAGTGTCTGTGGAGTAGATGGTGGCAACAAGCCCCTCTGTGGATGGCACAGTAGTCCTGGAGGGCAGTGCTAGGCAAATCTTCCATGCTAACAACAGAGCTGGATGGCAACCCTACCTTAAAATGCAAAGTTTTGCAGTAAGAAGGGGAATGCCTGGCCCTTCCCAACAGGGATGATTAGCTACCCTCTTAAGAATCTCTTCTATCACCAGGTTGTCTGCCATGATGGCAAATTTGCTCAGACCACCCCTTTTGTCTCCTGTTGTGGCAGGAGACAGGCTGTTCCCCAATGATAGTGCTCTTGTCTTTGCAGAACTGCCTCATTCTCACAGCACACCCGTGATGAGCACCAGTGCCTGCACCAAAGTGTTGTACTTCACTGACCGCTCCCTCACACCTTTCATGGTCAACATACCAAAGAGGTGAGGTCTGGGTTTGCCTTGCTGATGCTGATGTGGGAGGTGCTTGTTTCCCTTAAAGCATTAGTCTGATCTCTTCTGGGTATGGTCACAACTAGCACAGGGTTGCTGTGCATTAACTTGGGCATTGGATTTCATGCCATTGTCTGGGGAAAATTGCCTCAGCCTCCTAGCTGCTTTAGAGCCCTAAGAGATTAATCTCTCTCTCTCTCTTTTTTTTTTTTTTTTTTTTTTTTTTTTTTACTAACTTCCAAGAGCAAGAGAAAGCATCCAAGCAGTTGTATTGTGCCATGTAGTGCAGCATGCTCCTGTCAAAACTACTGTGACTGTCAGTGCAAAAGGGAAAGTGAAAAAGGCTGTTTTGAGGCAGTTCTTAGTCAATCAGGAGGCAATTCTTCCTCTGACGAGGACCTTGGGGTTGACAGGTGTGTTCCTGGAGGGGCACACTCCTCACATCCCTGTGGTCAGGGTGCCACATGCCTATCTAGATTTGTGCTGTGGCTCTGCATGTCATGCAGTAATGCTTGAGCTAAATCTGGTAACGGTGTACCATGGGATAGTGCTGAACTCTTCCTTTGCAGGTTAGGGGAAGTGACTCTGAAGGATTTTAAGGTAGCTATTGATCGTGAAGGAACCCACCGGTACCACTTCAAAGCCCTGGATCCAGAGTTTGGCACAGTCAAGGAGGAGGTAAGTGTGGAATTTAGCTATCAGCCACTTTGGGTTCAGTGTTACTGCACAACCCTGGAGACCACGGTCACCTCACTTCTAAACTAATGAAATCTTTGAACTTGCCCCCAAACAGACTGTATTTTCACAACTGTGGATTACGGTCCTCTTGTAATGTGCTAAAATGGGATGTTTTCATCCCCAGCCAGAGTAATTACATGAATGTGATTGCAGTTACGTGGGGGTTGCAGAGGCCCTTGGGCAAAGAGCTGGCTATTGGCAAAGACAGTCTGTGACACAGCATTGCTCAGGGGACACTGGGCAAAAACCCAGACTACACTTCTAACCCTTCAAGTGGCTTTATGAAACCTGTTGCAATGAGACACACTTTAGGCAAATGTGGTTTATTCAGAAAACATTCTCCTACTTTCTTTTAAATGTTTTTCAGGGATAACTCTGTTTGTAGCATCTTTTCCTCTGTGTACTGCATTACAGCCCTGTTTATGCTGAGGCTGGTGTTTGTGTGGGTTGGATTCATTAAAGGTTACTGGGATAGTTCCTGTATCACAAATTAAGACAAGTGCCAAGGGTTACCCTCTCTGGGAACAGTCAGCTGACTATGTAGCCATTCTGTAGAAACAGCTGGAGATTGTACTCTGGATCAGAAAAGGCAGGTTTTCTGCCTTATTTTACCTTTCCTGTCAAAACCATGCCAGTAATAATCTTGACGGTTACTGGTTAAAGAAGGGGCCTAATCTGTTTTTTACCTAAAACCTCAAAAGATTACTCAGACATGTGAATGATGGATAAGGTACATGTTCTCTGGGCTGTGTAGTGAAATCTGAGCTGGGATCTCTGACTTGATGTCTGCCTCTTATGCCACTCACACTGTAGGCAAGCGGTGTCCAGACTCCAGACGTGACTGGATTTCCTTTTTTTTTTTTTTTTTTTTGTTCGTTTGTTTTGTAGGTATTCCATGATGATGACATCATTCCTGGTTGGGAGGGGAAAATTGTGGCCTGGGTGGAAGAAGACCATGGGGAGAATTAGTCAAGCTTTTAAGTCTTGTCACTATGGAAACCTGTAACTGGCTGCTGAGCTCAAAGAATGACCAAAAAGCACGTGTGCTAGGAGTCCAATTCAAGCTGCCAAAAAAGAGGGCTTCTCTGCAAACAATGGGTAATGCATGTTGTGTGCATGGATGTCTGGCATCTGACTTTCCATGCCCAAATGCAGACAGTGTTCTGAGACTGAAATGACAGGTCTGTGGGAAGGAAACACCTTGCTTTGTCCTGTCAACTAAACCCTGAAGGCCTTAATGATGCATTGCTCCCTTTCCCTGCTTCTCCATTCCTATAATATGTGGTGCAGGCTGTGATCTGGGCATTTCAAGTCTAGTTTCTTGTACATGGTATTACATAAATCTGCACTGATGGCAAAAATGTGAAGCTTTGTCTTCATGAGTTAGAAGCTGCTAGATTATGTGAGCTGAAGGTTTGACCAACTTTGGTCCTGGACATGCACATGCTGCAGGAGCAGAGTGAACTTTCTGGACATTCCAGACTGACAGTACGGAAATCTGACATGGGGAGAGAAGACAGTCTTCTGGAGGTTTTACACATGGTCTAAAGCAAAGATCACCAGCTTGGCAAAGCTCCCTTTCTTCCAAACTCAGGCTTTGATTTCCTAGCCTTGCTTTTCCCACTTGTTCTCCAAAGCTGTACTCAATTCTGAGGCCCTCTGGATTTGCTTTGTTGCCATGGGGACTGTGGGATCTTGGTGCTTGCGTATTTGCTGAAGGATTTCATTTGCAGGGAAGCTGGAACCAGCTGCTACCCTGAGGTACTTATAACCCCTCTCCTTGTTGAGCCTCTTTCCCTGCACTCCTGCCCTCTCCTCTTTCAGCAAGGCAGACAGTTTGTCACCTCCTGTGCAGAGGCATCACTGTGTGCTGCTGTCCACTCATTGCCAGGGCCACCAAACAATTATCCACACCAGTACAATAAACCCTGTCAGTTACACCACCAGTTCCCTGGTATGCCTGCTCCTGGGGTGCCTGAAGGATCAGTAAATAAATAACTGCTTGGAAAGAACAAGCCCTAAAATCCCTGAGGGTGGGTTTTTCTTTTTGGTTTTGTGGGTTTGTTCGTTTGTTTCTGCATTGCCTGTCTCTGCCCTTTTGCTGCCAGTCAACTGTACTTCCAGAGTGCTGGCTGTGATGTGCAGCAGGCACTGACTTAGAAGGTCAAATGGCAAGTCAAGGCTCTGCTCATTCTCAGTACATGTGGCCCTTCTGTGGACTACCTGTGTGTCTGTGCTGTGCATAAGGTTGGGAGGGGGTGAACCTGGTTTTACTGTTTTATATTAACATGTCCTTTTGTAAACATGTTCCTGTTCTTGGAATTATTTTGTACCAGTTTACATTTGTCTGAGGACTGTGGATATTTTTATACTAGTGCAAGTGCTTTCTGTATATATCTGCACGCATTATACTGTGTTTTACTCATTTTCTAGTGGATGCTGAGATGTTTTGTACTGTCTCCTGTTCACACAACACTGGGCTCATAACTTTATTTTACTATGGAAATCCAACTAGTTCCTACTGGATTTTATATTTTTGCCAGCTTTAATAGGCAGCAGCAATACTATTTATTTTCTCACTGCTTCATTCTCCAGGAAATAGCTCAAGGCTCTTATGTAGCTCTGTGCCACATTGGTGCAACGTAACATGCCTCCTGTTCAGGACAATTTGTTATGGTGACTTTCCTCTTAGAGAAAGCAGTAGGAAAGTTCAATGAACAAGTTCAGTAATGGACTGCAGGGGGAAAAATACATCTCTTTTGGAAAAGAAACAGATTTTCTTCCTCTCTGGAAGTAGTTTTGGTGTTGCAAGATCTCTATTGGGCTGTTACAGAGAGCATGGGGTTGTTACACTGAAAACAATTGTATTTGAATTGCAGGTTTTTTCTCAAGTGTTTTTTTTCTTCAGGTTTTACTCATCAATTTTATTTCCGCAAGAGCCATACACCCAGGCTAAAATTTTATGGAGAAAAATAAGACAGTTTTCAAGGTCTGTAGGTGCCAGTTCTATATCTCTCTCTGCAACTCAAAGATGAGCAGTTTGATTTTTGGAGCACTGAAGATACAGCAGGCTGTTAATATGATCAGAGCTTCTAATGGATAAGTCTTCAATCCAGCCTTGCCCATAGCTGTCCAGTTTTCCCACGAAGAAGCTAGTTGTTAGCTGATACAGGAGACAGCCTGTTCTTGTTCTTAGATCAGTTCAGATAACTAACCATGGTCGCATTTAATATGCTTACTGCCACCAGAGCGCCAAGGAGTAAATCCTATATAGAAACACATGCTCTCCAAAGCACTAATGGGCTGTGTCTGAGGAGGAGCAAGACTGGACAAAAGGCTTAATTTTGGGGGGCTGGCAGTCATGTACCTTTCATCCCTGTGTACATCACATGTAAGCTAGGACAAAAGAAGACATCCCATAAGACAGAGCTGATAACAATGCTCTGGTTTTGGGTTCCTATATGCAGCTCCCCTCTATGACAGCAAAGGTAGAATTGCTGGAATAGCTGTCACTGAAGCTGAAGGACTGCTGCTCTGATAAGCTCTATCCCATGCATGATTTGGTTCAGCTTTATTTCTATGTTGACACTGCAGCCTTCTTCAGACTTTCTACCTTTGCATGATTGACAGTGTGGAGGAGGTAAGGAATATTAGTCAGAGGGATGAGAGGTATCATGTGGAAAAGACCTTGGCCAGATGTTTCTCTGACAAAAGGAAAAGATGTTGCTTTTAAATCAGTTTGGCACTGCTATAACACTGACTTCAGTGGATTTATTCTGGGGATGTACTGTTAGCATCATACCCAGGACTCATATTTTTCACTGTTTTAAATCTGTTCATTTCTGTCTAACTTTGAGGAAAGTTACTTCCCTATTCCTATAGTTGTAACTTGCTTATGTAATATACATGCTATGTGTAAAATGACATTTTCATAGAAACTCTGATGT
This sequence comes from Astur gentilis, assembly GCF_929443795.1. NCBI lineage: Eukaryota > Metazoa > Chordata > Aves > Accipitriformes > Accipitridae > Astur > Astur gentilis. Next base: position 6,284,904 of record NC_064884.1, read on the forward strand.
TTGCATTCATCACTTAGGGCAGTTATTCTAAAGCCTGTTCTCTATGAAAGTGGAGCTTTATCTGTACATCTAAACCAGACATACCTGACTGGTTAAGCCTTGGATTAGTGGACCAAGCAGTTAATAAAATGGGGTTTGCGAACAGAGTCTGTTCAGTGCTTGTGAAGGGGAAGATGGCTTTGGAATGAGAAGGCACATTTATGCATTGTATGCTTATATCACTTAAAGTGCTTAAGGTTAGCCTCCTGTTGGTCCTGCAGAAAACCTTTTCGATCACTTTTCCACAATGTTTTAGGAAAGCATATATTTTTGGAGACTTGTGAGATTAGCAGATTTAGAAATGCATGACCTGAAGAGCAGACTCAGAGTGCTAGTAAAATTTACATTTACTTTTAAAATGGGCATGAACAATACACAATCAAAACACAAGCTCTGCTCAGCTGCCTTGCTGACAGTGAATTTCACTGCTTCTACTCCCAAGGTTGTGTGAACTGCTGGAACTGGCTGAGCTCAGTTGAGGTGAGTCCTACATGCTTAGGAGCAGTTGCTCCTCAATCATTTAGCATGGCTAGAAGAGCAATGCATGTGATGGGATTTTATTGCATATGGTGCTAGCCAGCTAAGCACTTTGCCCTTGCCAAACACTGTTGCTTTCAAAGTGTCGGCTGGTTTTGGTTGTGGGAACTAGTGCTGCCAAGTCCTGGGTAGAAGCCATCATCATCACAACCACTGCCCCGAGTAGCTTCTGGATGCACGTGTCCCCATACAGAACTGTCACCTTGCTAAAATCTAGGCCACGTGATAGTGACAAGGAGAATCTAAGAGAGCCTGTTGCCGTTTTGGGTGAGTACTGCAGGAAGGTACGATATATGGGCTTGGCTGCAGCCCAGTTTTCTCACTGCTGGACGAGCTCCTGTCACTGGCGTGAACCGCGAGGCTGCGTCCTCTACCAGACAGGCTTCTCTGCACCTTTCTGGCACCGCGACGCTGCAGAAGCGCCGGGCCGTGCAGCATTACTAGTGGCCCGAGACGCGCGTGTCTCCCGAGTGCCCCGAGGAGCCTCCGGCAGCTCTGCCCACGGCAGGGGCACACCGGGCCGCAGACGGGGGGGTGGGGGGGGGGGGGCAGGGACAGCCCCCAGGTACCTTCCCCTGCCTGGGCTGGGCTCCGACGGCCGCTGCAGCCCCCGCTTAACCGCCCCGGGCCGTCCCGCTGCTGCGCAGTGCGGCCTCCCGGCTCCCGCGACCGCCATTACACGGCGATCCCGCCCCGCCGTCTGTCCGCCGCGCTTTACGGCAGCGCGGTAGTGTCGCGCGGGGCTGTGCGGCGCTGTGCCCGGGCGGAGGAGGTCACCGAGCGGCGGCGGCGGGGCCGCGGCTCCGGCTCCGGCTCTGGCTCCAGCATGTGGCGGGTGTTGGCGCGACGCGTAGCCCGGGGCGCGGCGGGAGCTCCTGGTCTGGTGCGGAGCTGCCGAACGTTCAGCGCCGCTGGGGCCGGCCGCGGCGCAGCGGTGGGAGCCGGGGCTGTGCCGGTGGGCCGCGGGCCAGCGTGGGGCGGCCCCGTGCACCGGCCTGGCGGGCTCCTGCTGCCTCCTGCCTGGCCCCGGCTCGTCCCGTACCGCTGCTGCAGTCTTCCGGCACACCAGAAGGTGAGAGGCTCCCCGCCCCCCCCTCCAGCCCCCCACCCCCCACCCCGGGCAGTCTGGGGGCTGGGTGCCCTCCACACCGGCTGGTGGTCGTGTCCCTGTAGCCACTGGGGTCCCCCCAGAGGACGGACTCGTGTGTCCCGTCCTGTCCGTCCGTCCGTGTCCCCCGCCTTGGAGGCAGCCCCTTCATTTTCTGTCTTCAGGTCTTGCTTTTCCCTCACCGGGCAGCTCGGTTTGCCCTGGGGAACTGCAGCTCTTCTCTCCCCACTCCCACGGTTCTCATACCCTGCCCCAAGTCCTTGTACCGTCATCGGGTACCTCCTCCTTCACCACTAGTCCTTTTTCCCCTGTATCTTTCTTGGTTCCTTAGCATAACTTCTCCCTTTCTTGGTCAGCCCCATCTCAGCGCCCCAGCATTGGTTCACCCTGGGCTCTTACCAGCAGGCTGGAGGCAATCCTGAGCTGCTGGGGATTTGCAGACAGGCTCTCCTTTGTGTCCACCTGTCCCAGCCTGTGCTGAGGATCTGTCTCTGCCCTGTGTGCGGGGTTCAGGGCTGTCTGGGTTGTAATGCTGCCCTATTCTTCACAGGTGGCCTTGCCAGCTCTGTCCCCCACGATGCAGATGGGCACCATTGCACGCTGGGAAAAGAAGGAGGGTGACAAGATCGGTGAAGGGGAGCTCATAGCAGAGGTATCTTGGGGGCACAGGCTGGTGCTGCCTTTCTAATGAGCTGCATGTGCATCCTGGGTTCTGTCCTTGGTTGCCCTCACTTGAACACAGATCTTGGGTTCAAGATCACAGATCCCAACAGATGCTGTTGGGAATGAGTGGCTAACAGCCTTTCAAAGCTGGTTGCTGCTTTTCCTTTTTCTGAGCAGGAGCAGCACTTAACCTCTTTGAGACCATACTTTGCTAGAGCTAGTGCCACAGGGTAACTTTTCCTGAACTGTGTGTATTGTGACCCTGTGCTATCAGACTGGAAGGCTCTGAGCTCACTGGTCTTTTCCATTGCTTTAATTCTATCCTTTTCTCTGTCAAAGGTGGAGACAGACAAAGCAACAGTTGGCTTTGAGAGCGTGGAGGAATGCTACTTGGCCAAGATCCTGGTGCCAGAAGGAACAAGAGATGTTCCTATTGGGGCCATAATATGTATCACAGTAGAAAAGTATGTATTTTTCTAATCCTTGGGTTGAATTTTCTTTCTTGGGGCTTCCTGGGTGCCTTGTGTGAAAGGCTTAGAGACATTCATCTGACTGGTTTTGCGGTTCTTTGTTTCCTTCTAGGCCTGAATATGTTGATGCCTTTAAAAATTATACTCTGGATTCTGCAGCGTCTGCCCCCCCTGCAGCCTCGGTGCCTCCCCCTCAAGCTGCAGCTCCCTCACCACCAACTCAGCCTTCTCCTCAGGCTCCTGGCAGCTCTTATCCTCCTCATATGCAGGTAAGAGAGCGTTGCTGAAGAATTAAGGCTTGTTGTACTCTTTTTTTCTGTCTTTGCTATTGCTAGCTCTAGGGCATTTTGTTGTAAATACTGTCTGGAGTGGGAAGTTACTAGCTATAATTGCAGGAGTGTGTGCTACTTGAATTATTGCATGCTTAAAGCAGGTATTTGGGGCAGCCCCAGAAAGCTTTTTGAAAGAAAATTATTTTAGCATCCCAGCTGCTTGTAGAGGAGAGACTTGTCTCTCCAGGATTGTTACACAGTCTAGAAAAACCGGCTACATTTGCATTATTTAGATAGTTCTGGTATAAAAAGACCTTGTGCTAAGTGTGAATAAGCTCTGAAGGCCCTGCTTACATCTCAGAGCAGAACTCAAATGATACTCAGTGATACTCTGATGAACACACAGATGTGTTTGTGGGTGACTAATAATGAGTTGCATTTGTGGATAATCTTTTTACCTTGCTGAGATATTGAAGTGTACATCTACTGTTGTTATATCTGAGCACTTTGTAGCAGGGTATTTCTGTGACATTCCTTCAAAGAAGAAAGTTTGAAATACTAAACCTCATTCCGCAGATGATACACATGGGAACTGATTTGTCTGAGATGTTATGCAAAGTCAGTAATTGAACAAAGAACTAATTAAAGGCTTCTTAATCTGACTTGTGTTTTAGCTACTGAACTTGCTTGCTTCCCACTGCTTGCCTCATCTGTCCAGTTTTGCTCTGAAGCTGTACTCATGTGTGCTGTATTTGTTGCACAGCAATATGCATGTGCAAACCTACAGCATCTTTTGAGTGCTTTTTGGGAAAACAAGTCTATATAGCTTTTAAAGGGGCCAAACCTGTTTGTCACAAACAAAGCGACTTGCTTCAGTCTTCCTTTTAGCCTTGCAGATAGCTGCAAGACACTCCCAATGGGATGGTGGTAATAATTATTTTGATATATAGATTTCTTGCTCTTTGCTTTTGTTTTCTTTCTTGCTTAGGCCTTGATAAAAGAAGCCAAACTAACAATATGGGACAGCACTGTGCTTTACTGTAATGGAGCCAGATCTAGGAGTGCATTAAAGGCTGGCTACTTCTTTAGGTTGGCATCATTTAGTCAGGAGTTAAAACTGTGTTCCTGTTCCTCTTCCTTTTGAATTACCAGAATCTGATTCTCTTGTATTCTCTGGCTTCACAGGTCACTCTCCCTGCCCTGTCACCTACCATGACAATGGGCACAGTGCAGAGATGGGAGAAGAAGGTTGGGGAGAAGCTGAATGAAGGAGACTTACTGGCAGAAATTGAGACAGATAAAGCCACAATAGGTGAGTCAACTCCGAAGCCAAGAATGGATGAGGTGCCCTTAAAAGGGGAGGATCCAGAGTAGCCTCTGTGCCAACTGTCTCCTAGCTGCTCAGGACATGAAGCTGTGGGGCAACTAAAAGAAGTTTGTTAACTTCTCATTCCATTGGAGAGCTAAACAGTGGAGCTCCTAAAAACACTTCTATTTCTTCATCAAGTCCTTAGTAATGTACAGTGCCTGAAGATGTTTCCCTACTAGTTGCACCGAAAAGGATTCTTTTGTCTGCTAAATGTAGGGTAGGGCTTTAGCTACTGAAGTCTTCGGAAGCAGCATTTAGAGGAACTCTTCAGCTGCATCAGGCACCAAACCAGTTTTGTTTCTTTCCCTTACAGGCTTTGAAGTGCAGGAGGAAGGCTACTTGGCAAAAATCTTGGTGCCTGAAGGAACAAGAGATGTGCCATTAGGAACAGCTCTCTGCATCATTGTGGAGAAAGAGTCTGATATTCCAGCCTTTGCTGATTACCAAGACACTGCAGTAACTGACATGAAGGCACAAGCTCCTCCTCCTCCTCCACTAGTAAGGACCATTCTTAGCATGTGAGAGAAGTTATGGGAACTATTAAGAGGTCTGATCTGAACTTTCTGCTGGTTTGACAGTGTGAAGCTCTGGCTCCAACAATAGTAGTTATGATTCTGTGAATGTAAGGCTAACACGTGTTGGTGATAAGTGACGTAAGAAGTGATCATTAGTTTGCCCTCCAAAAACTGGAGCAGATAAGTCATTCATTATGATCTCTTCTCCAGCCTGTTGCTTGTGCCAGTTCTAATGCCTCATCCTTGAAAACTGGGAGCATAAATTATTTATTTCACCTGTTTTTTTGGTGCATAGTTCAGCAGCTTGGTTGGCCTCTTTCCCAGGAAGTTTCTAATTTTAATTTCTGGCACTGGGAAACACTCTGAATCTGAAAATTCTTTCAGACTAGTGACTATTTTTGCTATTCTATTGACTGGTAATTAGATGGTCCTGTTCTTTTACTGTACCTTCAAAGCTTTTGCTGAATGATCCTGAAGCTAATGGCTTTGAATTTTCTGTTAAGGTGGTAGCAACTCCTGCTGCTGCTCCTCCTCCCCAGCCTGCTGTTCCTTCCACTCCAGCAGTCCCCACAGCTGGGGCACCTCCCCGGAAAGGAAGGATCCTGGTTAGTCCCCTGGCAAAGAAAATGGCAGCAGAAAAAGGAATTGACCTTGCCCAAGTGAAAGGTAGGTTGCTGTTCTGCTTCCTTACTCTCACTATCAAGTGTCTGTCCCTCTAGGTACATACTTGCGTATTCTTTTCTCGGGAAAATCCTGACTGTACAGCTGTCCTCACCAGAGGTTGTGTTAAGTAACTTCTCTCTGTTGAATAAAACTAGTACCTTTAGAATCAATGCCCTGTTGCAAATAATTTAAATCCTCTTATGTTTTATTTTGACCCTTTTAGGTACTGGACCAGATGGTAGAATCACAAAGAAAGACGTGGAGTCATTTGTGCCACCAAAGGTTGCTCCAGTGAGTAGGCTTGAGATCTGTAAAACATCTGTTGGATCTTTTATTACAGTGATGAAAACGCTCTGTAGAGATGCAATTACTATATGGAACTGTTATTGCCGGATTTGTTGGGTTATGACGCTGTGTGTGCTATGGTGACTGTTAGGTTGTAAAGCTTAACCTGTCAGAAACATGGATGACGTTTTCTTCCTTTACTTGTCCCTTTGGTATTTCACTGAGAAAAATTGTGTGCTCCCAACCCTTCATTTGGTTGCTACATTGTTATGGATTGAGGTAAGCCCAATCCCAGCTGATCTAGCATTGCTGGAAAGAAGCAACTAGGAATGAAAGCCAGACTTATGAACCAACAGCCTACTGTCATTGTTGCCACAAATCTGTTCTTAAACCATTGCTTGTCTTTTATATGAGATGATGGAAGTGTTGCTTTGTGTACTGCTGGAAGGGACGTGGCTGAGTGCCCTCAAGCATACCCCTCTGCTGTATGTAAAAGAACTATTTAGCACAACTTAATATTCTGGGAGCTTCATAGCAGTGTGTATCAGTGTTGCATTTCTAAATCACTCAAGTACTACATTTAGTAATGGATTATAGGACTTACAGAGAATCTAGTAGGTACTGGAGAGGTGAGGCTAGGAGAGTAGAAATATCTGCTGCTCTTAAGCAAGAGGCAACTTAGCCTCAGCGCTTGTCCCACATACTGAATTACTCTGTACAATTGATATTTGGATAGTACTGTGAATTATGCTGTCTTTCTGTGATTGCAGGCTCCAGCACTAGAGGCAGTTCCTGCCGCTGCTGCAGTTGCAGCAGCACCAGTGGGGACCTTCACAGATATCCCTATCAGCAACATTCGCAGGGTAAGAAGATTTTATTCTTTTCTGAGATAATTATTTGCAGTCATGAATTTTCCAAATTGATTTATTTTCATCACTTCTGTTGTGTACCTGCAGGTCATTGCTCAGCGGTTGATGCAGTCTAAACAAACAATACCTCACTACTACCTTTCTGTTGATATAAACATGGGAGAAGTACTGGTGCTAAGGAAAGAACTCAATCAGGTAAAGCATTTAGGCACGGTGAGAGTGTGTGTGGGGGGAAAGCTGCATTCTCTCACAGGTTTGCCCACCCTGCTTTTTGGTGATATGCCATTTTGGTTTGGAAAAAAGTCTCTTCAGTGCCTTCTCTACCCATTGTGGATTGGTTCTGGATTGTCTGTGACAGAATGAGACTTTTTACCCAGGTACTGTGCACTGATTTCTGACTCCCCTAAGAGGGCCACTTTGTACTCTGCTTGGTGTTCAATTCTTCCAGCTGAAACGTAGGGCAAAAGGGTAAAAAGGTTTTTAAGAGTAAAAAGGGTAGAAAATTTAAGCAAAATAATAATGCTAAGCCAAGTTTGGGGAAAAACAGTCATTAAAAAAGATTGTACCTTCTTAATTTATGAAGGAGATGTATTCATCTCCTTAATTATCTTGGCACTTCAAATACTAATGCTTACAAGCAGTGTGATTTTTTTTTTTTTTTCTAACATTTTCTCTAAAGAAGGCTGCATGGCAGTGACTACCCAAGTTAACTGAGGTAATGTGTAAAAGACAAACTGACACCTCAAATCTCTTTATTTACAGGAGGTCTCGGATAACATTAAGCTTTCTGTCAATGACTTCATAATTAAAGCTTCTGCTCTGGCATGCTTGAAGGTGCCTGAGGCAAATTCTTCATGGATGGACACAGTTATTAGGCAGTAAGTTTATGGTACGGTCGAAGCCAGAAACTTTCTTTGTTCAGTAGAGAGTTCATGGCAAAATAGCAGACCTTCTGCTGGGATTTTGAGGAGGGAGGGTAACAGGTATAATGCAAAGGTTGAGAGGCTTTTGTTAAAGTGCAAGAACCTTGCGTTTAAGGCTAGTGTGCAAGCTGAAATAATTGTTGCAAAACTAATATTAATTTAGAGTTACCTGAATAGTTCTGAAAATTTTTTTGTTATCTTGCTAGACTAACTGGCATCTCCTTTGTGTCTTGCAGAAATCACGTAGTGGATGTTAGCGTTGCAGTTAGTACTCCTGCGGGGCTTATAACCCCTATTGTGTTTAATGCACATATAAAGGGCCTGGCTTCCATTAGTAAGGATGTGGTTTCTTTGGCAACTAAAGCCCGAGAAGGTAAACTTCAGCCTCATGAATTTCAGGTGAGAAACTCGGATTGCTGTTAAACATTGCTGCCCTTGACTTCTGTTCAGAAGCCCTGTTTAGAATGATCAAAGCCTATTTTGTGATGTTTCAGCCATGTTCATTAATATTCCATATGAAACAGCTTTTGTGAATTTGACTATGAATGTGTTTTTCATGTAGGGTGGTACTTTCACAATTTCCAATTTAGGAATGTATGGGATTAAGAATTTCTCTGCCATAATCAATCCACCTCAGGCCTGCATCCTTGCAGTTGGTGCCTCAGAGAAAAGGCTAGTGCCAGCTGATAATGAGAAAGGGTAAGTATTCATCTGATTCTGCATATACTGAGCTTCTGCATTCAAACTTTTAAATAAGGGCTAGTTTTCTAACACTTCCATTAATTAGATTATCATTTAAAATAAAATTAATTGTTGACATACTGCTTTCAGTACCTTCTGAAGAAGTACAGTGAGATCTTGTTAAAAGGGTCACACAGGTGTTAAATGCAGTGACTGATGAATGATCTGCCATACATTTATTCTTGGAACTTCTTTGCAAGTTAAGGAAAGGCTGTTTCTTTCTTTGAGGGATAGGGTTAAGGTGTGGAAAAGAGTCTGGGATCCACAGCAGTTTAGGCACCTGTGCCTCTAACAACTTGCTTAAATTTGCATTTAAAGAAAACCTAAGGGATGGATTATAATTCAAATGTCCTGTATATAGTGTTGCCTTGTTTGGACCTGGAACTAGCATAGACCCAGGAGAATGTTTAGGATTATTTAAAATTGTTAACAGTCCTAGGTATCTATCACTGACACATAGGGAAACTGGAGGTTACTGGGTAAAATGGCTCTTTTTCTTTGATTGTGTGGGGCTGTTCTTGTCATACCAATAAAGATGAGCTTCCTGTCCTAAAGGGAACACACAAATGTGTTTTTTAATTGTAGAAAAGGAAGGAATATGATCTGCTCTCCAGTGTAATCTTTTCTAGAAGTCACAGGGAGAAACATTTGTTACCAAGCGCCAACTGCTATTGCTGGTTCTCTGATAAAAGTTTTTTGCTTTGTTAGTGGGACTGACTTGGCACTGACTTGCATAGGATTGTGTTAACCTTTTTTTTTCTTTTTTTTTTTTCTTTCAGATTTGATGTGGCCAGTGTGATGTCTGTTACACTTAGCTGTGACCACCGTGTTGTAGACGGAGCAGTTGGAGCACAGTGGCTTGCTGAATTCAAGAATTTCCTTGAAAAGCCAGTAACCATGCTGCTATAATTTAACCATGCAAGCAAAATTTTCCTGGGTCACAATGTTTTGTTTTAAACAACCTATTTAGACTTTAGTGTTCAGACTTATTAAAAGAGTTCCTTTTTTATTTTAAATACGTATTATATTATCTGGTAATGTTATTACCAGTCTGTACAGAAAAAGTTTGCAAAAGTGCTTTTCAGAGCAATATTACAACTATACTGTATTTTTATACAGTTAGTTAACTTGCAAACTCTTCCAAAACAGAGTTAAGCATCCCAGATTTAAAAATTATCTAGGCAGTATGCACACTGCCAATTTCATGACCTCGGTGTTCTCAGAAATTTGAATTATAAACATCTCTTCACAGGAGTTCAGCTGAAATGTACAAGTTAGTAGAAGGTAAATTCCCTTATTATCCTGTTCTCCTGCTGGGGTGGGTGAGTATGACATGCACTAAGGGACTGAAGCGCCTGGGAGTAGTTTCTCAAAGGCCAAGTGCTAGCATTCCAAATCTCTCTTGGAATTTGGCACTGGTCTGGACCTTCTCAGCTGTGTGATCCCTTTTGAGCACTTTAAAGTAAGGTGAAAGAGCACTGATATCTGTGGGGTCACAGCTCTCAGATACCACAGGGAATGTGCTGTCTCCTCGTGGACTTTCACTTACATGTGCTTTTTGTATGAAAATGTTTGCTATTCCTCTTGCTAAGTTAATATCAGACTATGATGCCATGGAAGTAACTGTTTTGCAGAATGTTCAAGAGAATCTGTGTGTTGGAACCCAATATAGGCAAATCACACACACTAATAATCCCATCAGTGGATATCAATCATGTGATGACTCGAATGTTTGAAATTTTTTTTTTCAGGCATTCTTACATAGGAAGGTCTGAGTTAGTCACTGGTACTGTGGTTTTTCCCTGAATTGTCTACATTGTCCCAGCCTCAGTAAGCTGCAGAATGTGCTATCCATGTATATATTGTATGTAAAATGCTTCAATAGTTTGTTGGACTTGTGTCCAGTTACCCCAGTCATTGTATCCTGAAAGGGGTGCAGTGCTGTCCATTCTTGAATTCCACTTTCCACATGGAAATGTTAATGTAAAAAGGACAACTGTTTAGTAATTACAAAGTGACCAGGAGAATTAAACAGGGGGGAGAAGTTTTAAAAAAAGAAAGAAAAAGCTGATCTGTTATTCTGTATATTGCATTAAGTACTGTCTCCTGTAAAGTTATACAAAATTCACTAAAGATATTGAAAGAAAATACTGTGGAAATTAAATATTTTTGTGGGAACTATTTAATGTCTGGTTACTGTGATACCTGGTTTTCATGCCTGGCTTAAGCAAAAAGTGCATTAAGGTTTTGGTTTTTCTTTAATGATCTAAAATATCTTGGTTCCAGACTTGCTCTAGTGAACCTACATTCTATTAAACATTTGGAATTGACAACTACTAAAACATGTTCCAGTGCTTTTCTGTTCAGTTGTCTGTGGCTTACTGTGCTGCTATAGCACAATCAGAGCTGTTTAGCCTTTCAGTCTGATAGTGAAACTCACCCTATTAACCTTAAATTGTAATCACAGATGTTCCAAAATAATACATGTATTACTGTCATGCAGCAGTGAACTTTAATCTTCCTGGCTTCCTTGCTGCAGTGTTTACCAGAACCTCAAATTCCAGCTACAGAGACCTTTCACTTTCTTCTTGCAGTAAGAACACTAAATAGTTTATCCTATGGAAATGCTTTCTGAATGACTGTCAGACTCTGGAACACTTGCAACTCAAAAAATCCTATCCAGTGTGTGTGTCTGGAGTGCTGATAGTGCCTTCTGGTACTGCTTGCATCCTGCAACAGGCCAGCTCCACTCATGCAGTGGTAGAATTTCAGCTTGAACTTGCAACTATAACCACTGAACAGTATTTCAATGCAGCCTTCTAAGTTTCTTTGAAATAAAGAAAGGGGAAAGCTAGGGGTTCCTGCTCTTTTGTAAGCCTGTATTTTAAAGTTGCAGCTCAAAACCAACTTGTCTGTTTCCATTTGTGATCTCATGAGTATCGGTACAGAAGCGTGGTTGTAGTGCAAATGTGTCAGAGAAGCTGTAAGAACAACATACTACCAAATCAATTGTGAAGCTGAGATTACTTAAACTTCTGTTTGTCGCTTTCCCAATTAATTCTAGTAATGCTTAGTAATCCTTAAAGTTGTTTTGTGTTGCTTTGTATTATTTTGTATTTTGTGTATTGGTGTAAACTAATGCAGATACTTTTCCTAGTTCAAGTGCTCCAAGATTGTTTTTGGTTGCTAGCTTCGCACTGAGCGTTTCTGAGCTTTGAATCTCTATATGCCGTTTTGAATAGTACAGAATAGGTGTGTTGTTTTATGGTCTCATTTGGAGATTACCAAACTGATAAGAAGTGAGGTCAAGCATATTCAGTAACTGAAAAGACTACCAAGCCTATTCCAGTTAAGATCAGCAGGAATTGTCCTAAAGAGAACAGCAACAGCATGCAGGGCAACTTGTGGAACTGTATGACACACCTCTGCTGGTTGTTCCAATGTTAAATACACGAGAAATGCTCTAACCATGTGAATCCAGTAATCAGTTTATTTACCAAAAGACTTCACAACTGTTACTGCTGTACCTTAAGGCAAAATGAATGATGTAGTAAAGCATGTATGCATTTATGGTTCTTTACTACAGCTGTTAACATATTCAAGTACTCCTTGAATATTTATAATCTTTACTTATTTTTTACCTAAGTTTGGTGGTGCTAGTATTCCTCCAGACGTCCTTTTCTACATGCATCTTCTGAAGGCATTTGAGGTATTCACCCCTGAAGATTAGAAGGTCAATAAAAAGAAACCAACTCATCACCATCTAAAAGTTAGGATTCTCATTCTGGCTTTTGTTTTGTTCTGTCATCTGTGAACATGAACTGGACAGAATGCAGTCTTTAAAGATCAGGCTTGGCAACTGGCACTGTGATAAACAATACCCGTTTTCCTTTGTTAAATACTGCTGTAGTTGTTTCTTCATCCACCAGTTCTGGCAGATCTAGTTGTAATTTATATTTTTCAGGGACTTCAATGATTATGTCATCCTAAACCAAGAAAATTAAAATATTTAATGAACTATTTGACAACACATTAGCAGTGAGAATTTCTAGGAACTGGAGGCTAGACAGAAAATGCAAGGTTATTCTTTCTGGTCTCTTACCTTTGAAATCTGCAAATCACACTCAGAAACAGAGCTGACCTTAGGCAATTCAATTTTTAGTTCAAATTTGAGTGGTGTCTTGTTTGTATCCTTCACGGTGATCATTTCATAGACAGGGGTACTTAGCTTCTCTGGCATTTCAGTACTGCTAATTTCTTCTATCAGATGCCCTTTGGAGTGTGTCACGTTTTCATCCTTCAGCAACACAGGAACATTGCTGCAGTCCTCAGCTTCCATAGTGTGTAGCAGCTGATCAAGTGTCAGTTCTTTGAAGAAAAATAAGTTTTTCACATGTATTTCTCAGTTACTAAGAACTGTAATGTTATGCCACTTGACAAATATATCACGAAAGTTTTAACTGTAATGAATTGTAATTATCAATTTTGTCAGCTGAAGGCTGTTACTGGCAGATTCTCTTTTGCCCATGATTTGGTTTTATTGCCAACGGGTTAAAAGTTCTTGTTTTCAGACTACTAGTTACAGCAGCAACCCCTTTTACTCAGATTAGCACAAAAGAAACTTAGCACCTCAAAGGATCAAATCCTAGCAGAGTTCCCGTGTCAAGTGGATATAGGAAAAAGGGAATTTGCTGTTCCAGTGTCACTACAGCTTCTCACTTGTAAAACACTGGAGATGAATGCAGACAGGCCAGCAGGGTTAAACTAACATCTGGTATGAATACTGCTGCCTTATTCTGAATTCTTAGAGAGAAGCATGTAGTTTATACTTCTGGCAAGAACTGGGGTAAGAGAGATGAGACTTCAGTAAGTGTGTTGGAGAATCTGATAGGTCCTCAAAGAAAAGTGACATACCCTTCTTTGTGTTCTGACTGAGATGTGGAGTTGGTATCTGCCTTCCTTTCAGACGTTGCTGCATCATTTCCAGGCTTCCTTTCAGTTTGAATGATTCAACGGTGTACAAATCAGAAAGGATAAGGTTGCATCGTTCCTCAACGAATTTAAGTGTCAAATGGATCAAGTGCTCCATTTTTTCTGGGTTTTCTTTTCCCCTCTGAAGAACATCTGGGTTATATGCAATATCTATAATGCTGTAAAGGTCTACAAAAATAAGTTATGTGTCAGAATCATTGCTATGTACCATGTGCCAGCATTCTTTATAATCACTTGATTTAAAAGGAAAGGAAATGAATTTGTGGCTTCTGGGCAGAGAGCTAATTCTGTCACCCTCCTCTAGAGTTGACACCTCTCTGTGTGCTGAACCAGCAGTCTGTGTGTTCAAGGACAAGCGTGGGAACACAGTCCAAGTGAACGGGACTATACGTGGTCAAAGAGATTCCTAGTACTCTTCAGGATTTAGATGTGTGCAACTCTTGCGTTTCTTCAGTTTTTGTTGGTTTGGTTTTGTGGTTTTTTTTTCAAAAGGGAAGGATTCATTTAGAGTCCTGTTAGGATATGCCTGTCGCATCCTTGCACACACACACACACACACCCTCCTCCGCGCTAAGAGCTGGCCACGGCGTGGCACCACCCTCTGTGACAGCGAGAGTCTGCGTCCGATTGCCACGCAGTGGACTACTGCAGCAACAAATGCATCCGGGGCGAAGCACAACTCCTTCGGGACGTACCTCCTTCGCCAGATACTTCTTCCAGCGGCCCCGCACTGACGGGAGTGGGGTCAGTGGGGGCCTTGGGCGCCGGCACCCTTTTCCAGCCGCAGATGTTGATGAACAGCTGTCTCCCGACGACTCCCTGCAAGAAGCCGAGCCGCGGCTGAGTGCTCCGCCCGCGCCGCCCCCCGCCGGCCCCGCACTCGGCCCTCGTTACCCGCCGCAGCACCCGGGCGGGAGGCCGAACGCCAAACCCCGCGCAACCCACCGTGGGACGGGCCCGCAGGCACAGGTGAGGCTCCGGCGGGGCGCAGAGCCGCTCGGCCTCGGCACGCTGCTGCCGCTGGAACCGACGGTAGGCTTCGGGCTCGTTCTCCGCCATCTCGTCCAGCAGCGACCAGAGCTGCGAGACCAGCGCCGGGCCCGCCATGGCGACCGCCGTCGCCTAGCGACGGAGCGACCGGAAGGGCCGCGCTCTGCGGGTCCGCCGCCTTTCCCGTCCTCCTCCTGCTTCCGCTCGAGCCGGCCCCGCAACCGCCCCCGTCCCGCCCCCGCAGGCCCCGCGGCGGAGCTGGCCGCTGCCCGCCTGTTCCTGGAGCCGCCGCCGGGCGGTTCGGTCGCCGCGGCTCGGGGCTCCGCGGCGGCTCAGTCCCGACCCGTCCCCCCCTCCCGTCCTCCTCCAGCGTGTGCTGCCAGGAGGAGGCACTTTGTGGGGACCGCTTCCGGCAGGCAGCCGGGAGCAGGCGCGGCCTCTCCCGTCCCTTCCTGACCGGGGGCGGGGGTCCCGGTGAGCGGCCCCCGCCCGGCCCCCGGGGTGCCGGTGGGGCCGCGTAGGGCGAGAGGATGTCCCGGGTGCCGGTGGGAAAGGTGCTGCTGCGGAACGTCATCCGGCACACGGGCGCGCACAACAAGGTACGGCCGGGGCCAGTGGGGGGGAGCTGCCGGCCCCGGCGGCCCATCGTCCCCCCTCTCTCCCGGGGGTGCGGAGCCGTCGGCGGAGCGGGGAGCGGGGCGGGCGAAACGTCCGAGTTGTGATCTGGAGGTGGGGAGAGCAGCTGCGCTTTTCGGAGAGGAAAGGAGCTTGTTGAAATCAGCTACGTAAACGTCCTTAGTCTCGCTTTCGGTTTAACCCTCTTTTTCTTGAGCTCTCATCCTGGCGATGGGATGTGTGTGTGCATATATGTATTCACCTGTAAAATTTGCCTCGTGAAAGACGTAGTCTCTCAGGACTTTTATAAAAACTACGGTTTGCCTTTTAAAAGTAGCAATTCTTTGTGGTTTTTTTTCTTGTTGTACTGCGTATGTCCTTTTAATTGCATCGAAGAATTTGAACTTTGTGCTAATGTGCACAGGCAGTATTTTAGTGCAAGATTAAGGAACTCTGTTAGCTTTAGCAAACTATTTAATTCCTGACATAATTCAGCAGGTCCAACTCATTTATTTCATGTGCTTATAAAAATCACTTACAGTCAGTGTCCATAAACATAGATCTGTGCCAAACCACTCAGTATTTGCATGCTGTGTTTTTTCAGCCTGTAGTGTAACTTCTCATTTTGGCTTGGTCCTTCCAGATGATATTTATATACTGAATTCTCTAACAGTACGTATGTTTGGGATGGTAATGAATGACAAGGCAGGGTATCCAGAACAGCTGAGTAGCAAAATCAGGCAAGCCCACCGTTTCTGATGCCATTATCCTTATGTGCTTTGTTAGGGTATTACCATCAAGAGGTCCTTCTTTTGGTTACCTTGGTTATAGCTAGAAGTAATCTGTTCCAGTATGGTAGGAAACCTTGCTGTGAATTTTGTTAGCAGGAGCATTGAGCTAGGAGCTGATGTTACATGCTACGTGTCTGTAACATTTCCCTAATGTTACACTTGTTTCCCATCTGTGACTTTCAGATTCAGGAAGAGACAGAAATGTGGAAAATAAGGGAGTGGGAGAAGCAGACAGAGGAGACTTACTGGAAGAGGCAAAGCAGAATGCTGTCGGACACCTCCAGGTGGGTTTTAATTGTGTAGTGGAGATAATTGGCTTGACTTAGTTGCTTAATTGCTGAACCCTTTTGTGTTATAATACTTTAAGAACATTCTGTGATTACTATGTGTTTACAATATATGAAGACAACATAGACTACAGATATATTTATTTTCTCCTTAATGAGCCCCTGGAAAGAGGTCAGACCTGTGCTTAAGTCTGACCTTTTATCTCTTTATCTGGATGTATAGTCTTCAAAATACAACATTAAGTAGGCCAGGCACTCTGAAGCAACATGGGTAGGAAGTGCTTGACTAATATGTGAGAAAGTTCTGAGGAAAGCCTAATGTATTGCTGTTTAGGTTAGCAGTAAACAAAACTGTTACGATGTGGGGTCCTGTGCTATTGTAACACACCAGTATTGACAACTGCTTGTGTGGTGTCTGTGAAGTCATTCTGACATGCCTGAGGATCTCACAAGCTACATGAAAACAAACTGGGTTTGAGGGGAGGGTTGGGGTTTGGGGCAGAAGGGGGAGAGCTTACTACCGTGAAGACTTTTCAGAACCATAAACATTACAGGAAGTGGTTTTAGTATCTCAGGGAAGAACACCTTTCAGACTTATGCTAAGTCCGCAGCTGCTGCTTGGCTCAGCAAGTGCGGCGTTTCAAGTGAGAAACAAAACTAGAGCCACAGGCATGTGAGATCACTCAAAACTGTTGGGGCTTTCTGTGGATTTGGGGTCTTAGTCCTGGATTTGGGGTCTTAGTCCTGGATTTGGGGTCTTAGTCCTGGATTTGGAGTCTTAGTCCTGGTACCTGATCAAATTGCAATTCTAGTAAGTCTGTTCTACTTCTTCAGTGTCCCTTTTGCTGCTTTTACTAGCATACATCTCATTGCATATTGTTAGTCTGCTCCTGCAGAGTACCGTAGAGGAGGAGAACTGCATTTGTTTGATAAGCATGATAACCCCTTCCTCTAATTTTGCATTGTGAGCACCTCTGTCTAGAATTTTGCTGTGCACAGAGAACCGTAGTAAGTTTTGAAAACCAGTGTTAGCTACTGAACTGGTTTTGTGAGAGCTGTTAATGGTGACTGTCTGTTAAAATGATAGCTGGTCTTCTTGCATAGATGGACATCCAAGACTTGCTGGATTTTTGCTCCTCTCGCTGGACTAACCCCTTGCTCAGAAAGTTTCTCCATCAGAGCTGACAGCTGAAGGACACCTGTTCTCTTTCTGCAGCAGTCGGATGCGCAGTGATGGCTTTGATGAGGAGGGCCACAGGGCTGACTGGAAAACAAAGAACTCACAATTTCTTGACCTAGTCGAAGATGATCTCCTTAGGGCCCGATCCTGGAATAAAAAGCTATATGAATGTGAAGCCAACATGCCAGACAGGTCTGTGGGGGAATTAATATTCTGTGATTGTAACTGTAATTTGAACACCTTCTTGGAGTCCTGTACCAAAAAGTTAGTACATTTCTTTTTTTCAGTATGTACTTCTATAAAATAATGCGTGATCTTATTTTGAGAATGAGTAAGTAACATGAACGAACTTTTGCAGTGTCACAGAATACCTAATTTGAGTTCATCTATAGAGTTCCTAAGTCACAGTAAGCAGCAAAAGTTCTGCCCTAAGCTTAGCAATTAAGCTTAGTATTTATTACTTTGCCCAAGGAACTTAAAAAAATCTTGAGAAATGCAAGTTAGTGCTCTCCAGGCTTATTTTAAAGAAATTTGAGTTCTAGTTTTCCCTAATTAGAGATGGAAAAGAGACTGAAGACATAAGGTGTATTTAAATAGTACCAACCAATCGATCATATTTCCTTCCTTCTTTCTTGGGAAGGTTCTGATAGCCCTTCTTTGCTACCTAAACTCATGTTCAATCTGTGGCTCTGTCTTTTCAGAATTATGTTTTTTCCTTAAACACCTTGTCTCTTTCTAATAAATGGTTCTGCTTTCTTCCAGGTGGGGTCACAGTGGTTATAAAGAGTTGTATCCTGAAGAATTTGATACGGATAGGTAATGCAAGCAGGCTTACTAATGTATCCAGAATCTTACTTCTGTCAGGTTATGCAGGGAATTTTACAAACTGAATTTTAAGTTTCGAGTATAGATCAGCCTTGAATGTAAAGCAGCACTGTTTAGTTACAGACACCCACTGAAAAAAATTCTAGTCCATTAATGTGGTTCCCCCTTGTCTGAGTCTTAGGAAGGGATTGCATCTTTTATAGTAATCAGACATTCAGCTTGAGCTTGAGTTACTAAAAGGGAGGGTCTGCGTGGGCCAACGGAGAGCCAGAGTAGTAGGCTGAATCCAAATCAGCTCAGTATACACCCTCTCAAATATCACCTCCAGGTTCTCCTTTCCATCACAGTGTACCTGTATTTTCTGTTTCTCCTTATCTGGAGAATATAAATTCTTGCAGTATCCTGGAGAGTGGACACTTAACTGTAAAATAAGATCTTAGACAAAATTCATTATTTTTAAACTACACCTAACAGAATCATCAAGTACAATATTTGTCAGGCTTACAGATTTGAAGTAACCTGCTATAAATGAGTTTTCATCACTCGGTGGCTTTCAGTACACGTTCTCCTTGGTTCTGGCTCAAATACCTTAAACAGGGGTATTAGTAAGGTGTGGACCCAAGCTGCTAATAAGTACTTGAAACAACAATGCAGCTACCATGACTGTCACAGCGTCTGCTTCCCTGCTCTAGCGAAATGAATCGCTGGGCTTGCTTAAAACTTTGAGACAGAAAGAGGCTCAACTGCTATGAGCCTGCCTCTCTGCTTCCTTTTGATCATCCTCTGTTCTTTTTACAGTGACCAGCAAGAAGGAGATGAACAAAATGCTGTCAATGGGAAGAAGAAATCTCATCTGGGAAAGCAAACTGCCCATGAGTCGCACAAACGGAAAAAAACAAAGAAGTCACACAAGAAGAAGCAAAAAAAGCGATCGCACAAAAAGCGAAAGAAAAAGAAAAAGGAGCAGGGGAGAACATCATCAGATTCTTCCCAGGAGAGTGAGTGCTCAGAAGAGGAGACTTCAAGCACCCAGAAAGGGAAACACAAGCGCAAGAAAAAGACCAGGAAAGTGCCTGCCAGGGAACCTACCTCTTCTTCTGGGCAGGAAAGTGACTTTTCTCATGCAAGCAGCTCAACCACCAGCAGTTCTGAGGACAGTGAATCTGAGGAGAAAAAAGAGAAACGGCCCCCAAAAAAGAGAAAGAAACGTCAGAATTCCGTGTCAGAGAGGCACAGTGAAGTACCAGAGAAGAGGAGCAAGAGGAAGAACTGGAAGGTGGCTGCTGATGAAAAATCAGAGGATAGCTCAGATGAGGACTGATGAGTCTAGGCTGCAGCTCAAACAGTAAGGTAGAGGACAGAGACAGGTATTTATCTTTCAGCACTGCCCCATGGTACAACTTGTTTCAACACTGTGGTTTATATACATCCTGTCAGCCCACAAGGGAGAAACTGAACCTTGGCAGCGTCCAGTAGGTGCCCCCTTGCTTTTCATTGACTTGACATTCAGAAAGCTGGGGAAGCAGTTGCCTGTCTTACAGGTTGGCTAGTCCTGACAACTTCAGATTATTTTTTTCTGTGACCAGGTTGACCTCTGATGCACGAAAATGTTATAGGCTCCCTGCAGGGGGAAAACAAGCATGTTTGCACCTTTTTTTTTTTTTTTTTTTTTTTTTAATTGTTTTAACAGATTGGTTTTTTGGGTTACCAAATCAATGATCAAGACTTGCAATAGGAGAGGGGAGAGACAAAAAGTTTGATAATAGAGGAAATGTCACTGGATTTAACCCTACAGTAGCTTTGTCTTCCCATCCTCCAACAAAAGCAGACCTGTGTGGCAGCATGCACATGGTCAGCTGGATGCAGAAGGGAGCACAAGGGAATCCTCTGATTCCAGCTGAAGGTGCAGTGACTCCTTCCATAATGGTGAAGAAAAGACACCGGTGCATTTGCTTGTTTTAGACTTCTCTCCAAATCCTGGCATGGGCTGGCCATTGTGTCTGCCTTTCCTTCATTCTCTCTAGGGGGATGCTGAAACCATTTGTGCTGACAGAGAAGCCTTGGTGGGTGTTGTGTTCTGTCTCTGGTCTGCCCAATGTATTCCTGGAGAAATTGGTACTGGGCCGTTCTCTCTGCAGTTGAACAGCCAAGCCTTTTAACAAAATAAATAAATCCAGACATGTTCGATGCTTTTGTCATTGTTTTGGAGTAAAGCCCGGGGACAGAGCACAGGCCTGAGAAGCCTAGGTGGTCCTTGTGTTCTCCCTGTGCCACGTGTTTCTGCCCAATCAAACCAGGTGGCTGTGGAGGGCTCAGAGGAGATGAAGGAAGGCTGGAGTGGAAAGCAGCCATTGGGGAAATGTACTGTGCTGATGCGACTGTTGTGTGTTGGTGACCAAGCACAGCTCCAGCTTTACTCTACACCTGAACAAGTACAAAATGGTGTCAGTGCTGTCCCTAGGTCCTCGTTCCAGGTCCTGCTCACAGTCCCTCTTTCCGTTTCAAGTGAAAAGACGTTGTCTGCATGCCCTTGTCTGCTGGCTAATGCCAGAGGCTTGGAGAAAGCAGTATTGCTGGCTCAGCGTGCTTTCAGCTGCTCGCTCTTTTATCACAGCCACTTCTCTGCCGGTCAGTCACACCGTAGCAATGCAGCCGCTTTATGTACATCATAGGAGATGTTCAAGAAGGGGTTTATTTTGTATAGCTCCCCTCGTACAATGATTTTTCATTAGCGTGGGGGTGAGGGGGAGCGCCCGGATCCCCTGTGGCCACTCCTGGTTTTGAGATAGGACCAAGCATCTCCGAATGGGGATTCGATAGGACCGAAGCCTCCGCCCAACCACGGCTGGCTCGGGGGCGGCCCGGAGGTCGCAGGCGCGGCCTCTTCTCGGCCTGCCGCCGGCGGCTCCGGGAAAGGCCGTAGTTGCGCCACCCGCCGCAGCAGCGGAGCCTGAGCCGCTGCCGTTGCCACCGCCTACCCCCCGCCCGGAAGCGGAAGGGCTGCGGCGGCGACTTCCGGCTCCGGTGCCCTTGGGCTGGCCGGGGACGATGGCGGCCCTGGTGCTGCTGCGGGCGGGGCTGGCGCGGCCCCGCGGCGCCCAGATGGGTGAGTGCCCGCCGGCCCCGCTCCCGGCTGCCCCAGCGTCCGGCCCTGACCTGCCCTGACACCCCGTCCCCGTTCTCTCCGCAGCTCTCCTCGGGAGGAGCCTTGGCCGCCGCCCCGCGGTCCTGGCGGCCGTTGCCGATCGGAGCGCCCCGGCCCGGCAAAGCCACAGTTCGCCCCAGCAGGGACACGGTACGTCCCGCGCCACGGGGCAGCCCCCGCCGTGGGTGGGTGTGGGGTGTGGGTGTGCCGGGGGGGGGGGTCTCATCCTCCGCGTGGCCGGCACCCGGTTTGTCAGCCAGCGCCGAAACCGTTTTTCCCCCCATCCTCCAAACGATTTCTCCGTTCCAGCCGAACGGCGTGTTCTTCGTGTGCCCGTTCCACCCACGCCTGGTCAGGGCTGCCGATTTTGAGCCGGGTGGGAGATTTCAAATGGCAGGTGTCAGTAACGAAGGGCAGAAAAAATTGACGTGTGGCAAAGTAGTTTTTCTTGGGTGAGGTGGGGTTACTGGTATTACCAGAATGTACCGCCATTGCCTTCAACAGTACCATTTTCGGTTGATAGCACGGCTGTTGATTTGCACTCTGCCCGGGTCTCATTAAAACAAGGTGTGTGTGAACAAGGTACATGTGACTTTACACTGCTTGAATTTGAAACTGACATTTGCGATGTTGGTATCCAGTGTGCGAATGCTGCAAGTCTTAAATAGGCGATATTAACTGAATGTTGAAAAAAGTAAACCTCTGCTTATTAACAAAGGTGTAGTTTTTTTGAATGTGGAAAAAAGGTTGAAAGATTTTAAAAGAAATCAGAAAGAAGGTTTAACATTGCTTATGGTTCAGTAGCAGTAATAATATGAAAACACTGCAACTGTGACTTTTTCCTAGAACAGTAGAGCTTCCGATTCACTGAAGTTAGTCTGAGAAGTCTGATCTACAGGCAGAGAGTATTTCTTAGATTGCTTTTTCCTTTCTCCGTGTGGTTAGGCTACACAGAGGTGATGAGAGATTACCATTCCAAGACCAAACTCTGGTCTGTCAGTTGCGCAACTAAATATGAGAAATATTGTGACTGGAGGTTAAGGATGTTTTTTAGCTGTTACAATACAACTTAGAAGTGGAAAGGATGAAGAAATGCTTGTAAAAGAAATTGTCTTAAATACAGCTAGGCCATTTCCTTCCTTTCTATTCTGGACTTCATATTAATAACAGATTTCATGCATGTGCTGTGAAGCGTTTGTGGCTGTGGATTTCTACAGGGACAGCTTACTAATCCACAGCCTAGGTCCCTTTCATGTTCTACTTCAGGTCCTTTGCTTTCCTTGTCTTCTCACTTTTCTAAATTTAGTCTTCCTTGCAAAAATGAAGAAAAACTTTCCATTTTTGTTTAGATGGATGGATAATATCTGTGTGTTAGGTAAGCACTTTTGGGAGTATTGTATTATATAGATAACTTCACAAAGTCAGTTTCTGATGTTTTTTAGACTGGGCTGATGCTGACATTCTGGTTCAAAGTATTGCTTATGATGTTGGGGTTTTAGTTTGCTCCAGAACCTTCTAGATGTTTTTTGGGTTTTTTGGGTTGGGGTTTTTTGTGTTTTTTTTTTCCTTCCTGATAGTATTTGTATGCTGCCAAAATGTAAGAGTTGGTTACAGAGCTCCCTAGCTGGTATTTCTATTTCTAGAGTCATCTGTTATGTGGTTCAAATTGTACCCAGCTGAGTGTCAATGGAGGACTGAAATCCTTTGGCCTGCAGGCTACTTCTAGGCCATATGTAACTGTGATGGTCCCAGAAGTTTAATCTGCTATTTATAGTTAAAAATAGCAATATTGGTTCCTGGGCAGAACGGTGCACAGAGTTATCATGATGTGCTATTCACTGGAACTTGTAGTTGTGTCCATCTGGATCTCAAAATCATTTCTCAAAAGGTGGGAGTAGTAAATAATATGCAAGTCAGGAAATTCACTAGACAAAAAGGCTTTGCCTTCAGAAACATTTTTTCCCTGTGGTTGTCGCCTTGGACCCTAGTCCTGAACTGCAGGTTGTGAAAGGGACTGGTGTTTGTTTTGACTTTACCTGTTGAGCTTCTCTTCTTTTGTCATAAAAGAAGCTTCTCTGTCTTAGCAGCAGCAAAGAGAGGAGTATTTAAAATTAACCTTTTAGACATTGTAAAATAGATACATATTCTATAGTAGAAATTCAAAGGCATCTAGGTTTTGCTTGGATGAAAGCTTAGTAATCAGGTCAGAGAAAATATGTAATTGTGTGGTGCTGATCAAGATGAGGTATCTGTTTTAAAGGTTACGGCACTTCAAACAGGAACTTTGCACTGAAAATACTTCTCTTTACAGGCACTTCCAAGGCTGCGTCTTTGCACTGGACAGGTGAGCGAGCTGTCAGTGTCCTCTTGCTGGGTCTCCTTCCTGCAGCCTACCTGTATCCTGGACCAGCCATGGACTATTCACTGGCTGCAGCCCTCACTCTCCATGGCCACTGGTAAGCACAATAGGTCCCTCAGAATTAAAAGTAAAGTCTGATAGTTAGGGTGGCTCCAAGCCTTAGGTCTTAAATCTGTATATGGCAGTAAGTTTACTGATTTATATCCTGATCTAGTATAAAACACCTGGAAGGAGATGCAAACAAAGTCCTTACTCTCCAAATTCTGTGACAGTTGTGGTCTTTGACAAGACTAGTTGTACCTTGGTCTTCCTTTGTTATACTGTTCTCTCAGTCAGAAGGCAGGATACTTACTACTGTTAAGGAATCCATAAACATTCTGTAGTTTTCTTCTACACAGTATCTTACCTTAGGAGGACTTCCTTGCCACTGGCTATGTAGAATCTTGGACCTTTTTATCTTGTAGAAGAAACAATGTTGTATGAACAGAGGGAACAGAAACAGGACAGATCTATATAAAACAAGTTCTTCTAAGGTTCTGCGCTGTGGGCTGGTTTTGTACATCTCAATGGTGGTGATATTCTGCATAATAGAGTTCATAGCAAATGTTCCACTAAAGAAGCTGAGGCTTTGATCATTGTTTTCTTGATTCCTGGGAAATGGATGCTTGCTCATCTTCTTCTTAAGTGTAGTTCTGCTGTGATCTTTAATGTGAGTAGGAGTGGTTCCAGCTGCATGGTTGGCCTAACTAGCAACATTTACACTCTTGAGATGATGCTAGTCTGTAGTTCTGTGCCACAGGGATAAAGCAGATGAGCAACTTCATGGTGCTTTGGGATGCTGTGTTTTCTTAAATCTCAGTTTTGCCCTTACAAAGTTGTACCAGGGATTCTTGCACTTTCTTACTTACTGTGACTGGGAGCTTCTTCCCAAAGCCCACAGACCTAGTACAGAATTAATCTGAAATGTGGCTATCCTTGAACATATTTGGCAGAGCTCTTTCAAATATAAAATACGTAAAGCTAAGTTTGCCTGCCTTTGGAGCATTTCTTCACTTGTTTAGTATGTGCGTGTTCCTTAGGAAATCTTGTCCTAAAATATGTTGGAAATAGCGCTTTAGATACTTAAGTAAGTGGCTATCAGTCCAAACTATCATAATAATAGACTTACTCAAGATACCTGAAGCCATATTTATCTTGTACTGGTTTTGCTGGCGTGTAATAAAGATTTCTCTGGGCAGTGAACCTTCTGTGTTGTGAGATAGATTGTATGTCTACCACACATCAGCTATTTCTCACCAATTCCCTTCCTTGTGCTCAGGGCCACTGGTCTTTTCCTATGAAGGCTTTGTGTGAATTAATTAGCGTGCTGTAAAGTCACGCACCAGTTTTTCTGAGAAGTCTTAGCATGGCTCAGTCATATTGTGCCATGCAAAGAAAAGATCTTATGAAAATCCCTTATTAACACTACAGTTGAAGGGCAGCCTGTGAATCCCAAGTTGAGTATGCCTTATTTATCTGCACTTTGGAAGGCTTGAAGTGTGGGTAAGTGCTGCTTGCACTTCTGACCTTATTCCAACTGTCCAGTTGTAATAAATAGCTATAATAGTTTGCGAGTAGTTGCCTTTCAGACTGCTTCCACTTTCTGCTTCTCTTCTGTGTGTCCAGGGGTTCCTTGCACCCCTTTTCTTGCTTTTGACATCTTTATGGTATTAGGACACCATCTAAGTGAAACTGAGCTCAGTGTTCACTTGCAGTGGCATCTGCTGCAGGACTTTGAACCTTGCTAGGTCACTAGTGTGTCTTAATTTGTGGGACACAGGTCTTTCAGCTTCAGGCTAGACCAAGACAAAATCCTAGGAAGAAAACTGTTGCATTAAATATGGTTCTCTCTTTTACCAAGTTGACATCTGTCATTGCAGAAAACAAATAAAATAGTACTTTCAGGAAGAGAACCACATTAGGTTAATATCATACTCTGTCTTCCTATTGCTGGGTAGTTTAAATCTGCACAAGAGTTCACTTCCAGTCTGACAGATGTAGAAAAAAACCCAGAGTATGCTAATTTTTTGGTTGTCACTATTTTCTAAGCGAAATATGCATCCTGGAGTCTTCTGTGCGTTGGTGACAATGGCTGGTCCCAGAGCCACACATTGCTGTTCAAGCAAGAAGGCTATTTCCTGTGGTTTCTTTTCTTCAGTCCTTGGAAGTCAGATAAGCTACCCACCGTTTTTTGGAGGCACATTCTATTGTCTGGAAGAGCTTTGCTCAACACCTAGTTTCCTCAGTACCATTAAGAAAACTCTGAGCCAATATGTATGTTTTTTAGTAGAATATGTGGAATGTTGTTTGTTTTTTAAATAGATGCATCTTCTTTTTGAGTGGGAACTGGGCATTCTTTAGGAAAGATGGATGATAGCGCATGAAAAAGATGATGTGGTTGAGCCATCTTAGTAGAATGCTCACATAAACTGGGTGGAGTCCAGTGAGGAATGCTCTTTTCTGATTTCAGCTTTTTTCTCCCTCTTATTCTGTAGGGGTCTTGGACAGGTTATAACTGACTACATCCATGGAGATACATCCATTAAACTGGCCAATACAGGTCTGTACGTACTGTCGGCTGTTACCTTCGCTGGCCTCTGCTACTTTAACTATTATGATGTTGGTATCTGCAAGGCTGTTGCCATGCTGTGGAGCCTCTAAGATGCGACCGAGTCCCTGACAAATGCGATTGTTCACTGCTGCCTCTGCTTCATCATATTTTTACCAATATGTTTAATGCAAACCAAATAAATAACCAAGGGTCCATAGTACGTACACACTGCAGCCAGTTCAGAGCTAGTGTTTTAGAAATAAATACCCAACAGCAGTAAAAATATTAGAAAAGAAAAAGTAGATTTAAAGTGGGTAACGTCCAGGTGAGAGTGAGTTGATTTAAGCTGCACTGTAAATTGGGAGGAATTAATTATGTCAATGACAGACTTACATAGCTGAAGGTAACCTTCCTTGTAATGGCAGCTTTGATGAGTGTTTTTCTAAAATAACTGTTGTTTGGTTTCCTATCTTGTAAAACAAACTTGGCTTGCAGAAAATTGAACTTTTATTTCTGACCACAACAACTGAACTGTATGTAAGGCACACCCTGTAACTCTTTGGACCCTGACAGCTGATGTAGAAAAGGGAATACTTATTTCCTAATCCATACAATAAAGAATTTACAGAAATCATGTGTGTGTGGTTCTGAACGGTTTTTACTACTTTTGGATAACTGGAAATGTTTTCTTTGCAGATAGTTTGGGGTTGTTTGTTTTTTTCTAAAATCAGGTTCAAATACTAATTTATACTGTTACTTTGCATTACTTCATTTAGATGTTATAAAACAAAAAATATTTTTATGAATATGTATCATCCTTAATACTTAAAGAGTTGACTTAGACTTGACTTATGTCTATTAGAAAATAGAGCCATAATTGACTTAGAAGAAAAATACTTTTGCAGGTCAGTTTTAGGAGCCATAAATAGCATATGACTTTCATAGTTTCCCTGGAACGTGTATGTTCATCTGCAACATTTTTTTGGGGGTTTGTTTTCTAAGTAAACACTGGTACACTTTTCCCGTGTGACTGAAAAGGCCACAAAGCTACGCTTTCTGTCATAGCTTGACACGAGACTGAGGCAGTGTTTAGAGTATTTTAGGGGGGAAATGAGATTCTGTTTTTTAACTTTCTTCTCTGTATTATCTTTTCTGACTTTCATAGTAGTAAGGAGTTGTTAACTGTTTCCATGTTGTAATGGTACTTCTGTGGTACTGTTTATAGTAAGAGGAAGAGAACTGTGTGTTACCATTAGTCTGATAATGCAATAAACAGAATGAGTAAGTTGCTATTTGAATTCTACAAGACTTTGTGATCTAATTTTTAAAAAATCTGGATTGGAATTTTTATTTATGTACTTATTCATGTAACCATGGGAAATACTATGTAGCTGGCCACTTTTGTTTTGCTAATCTTGTGGTCAGAATTGAGATGGTTGCTTCTGTCTGATGTGGTCTGATTTAATTACCAATGTAACATTCATTATTTCATCGTAATGAGGAAGATGCATATGTATGAGCCATTGGTAAGTAAGTCTGTAAAATCTAAGCATGTATCATAGAAAGCATTTGACATTTCTTCTTTTGACACCAAACACAAGATGCATCTGTATGTGGTATTTAAGCTATCTTGTATGAAAAATGAGTTATATAAGAGCTCAGGGAATGTAGTTGTCCAGACCTATGACGTTAGGGGCTAGCAGCTCTGAGACCAGTTCATTGTGTTTCTGAGGCAAGAATTAAAAGGTAATGACTACAGCTTTCTCTACAACTCACATGTTCCTCTGTCCTGTTGAAATTGAATCAGTTTCTTGTAATTATTTTTTATCTTAGTTATTGTGATGGCCATAACCATTTGGTCTAATCCCATTTTTGAACATTCATCAGGCATATAAAACTAGGAGTCAGTCCTACTGGGTATCCAGATATGTTAAATATATTCTTGAGTTTAAGCCCCTCTAGTGAATTCTTCCTAAGTGGTAGTGCACTCAGCAGTAGCTGTACCCAATTCTAAATAATTGGTTTCTTACTGCTTCTAGGTGCTCCTGTAGCAGTTAGATAGGTGAAGTGACAGGGGCAGCAAAACATGAAAAGATGAGACAGACAGGGTTATCAGAGCAGTTTCCTGTCTCTGTGCTTTTTTAAAGCCCCTGAAATTTTTTGTTGTTACCAAAACAAGTCTTGAGACTTGTCTTATCTTTTCTGCAAGTTTGAGGATTTTCTTCCATTTCATGACAGAGGCCTTCCTGTTTTCTCTGATTACTTCTGCCTGTATCAGGCAGGGCAATTGTACCAGCTCTTCTGCATGGCAAGTTGAAGACCCAGGACCCCAGCTGCAATCAATGTTCAGGTTATCACTACCTGGAGTTGGAACAGAAGGAGACCAACACTTACATGTAGAAGAAAAGAACAATATATGACATGTCAATTTCCTCAATATTAAATATGCAGAATGCATTACATTAATTCTAGTTTTGGTGAAATCCAGTGCTTGCTCAGCTCCAAATGTGAAATGGAGTTCACAGCTTGACCCCAACGTATGCTGTGTTGTCACATGCACAAAATAAGATAGGGTCCTTATGGGAGCCAGCCGTATCTACAAGTGTTCCAAATTGTTAGTTTCATTTCATCACTAACCTACAATTTACTGTTAACTTTTTAAAACCTTTACATAAAAGCATAATTATTTTTTTCTTGGGCCCTCTGAGGACAAACAACTGTATTAGAACTTTAATTGTTCAGGTAAGTTAACAGTTCTCTGAGCAAAGATTTCCATTAAGTTAAAAATTGTCTGCTGTTTCTACTTCAGTTGAAGGTGAGAATGTCACTGTGTAACTGAGATTGATGAAGATACTCAGGAAATAATGTTGATGCAAAAAAGTAATGTCAAAGTGTTTATTGGCCAGATGCATAGTCTGCTTATGAAATCTGTTATTTTAAGCTGTTTTCTCTCCCTCCCCAAAATAGGTCTACTTCATCTATAAGACACCCAATTCAAAAGCTGTTTGATCAACAGGCAGCAAAGATTTTAGGGATCAAACTATACAGGATGATACAGGCATGCACGTTCTTGTTTCTTCATTGTGCAATTCTCTTTCCTTCCGACTGGAAAACATTCTTCTGCTTCTTTTTGCCAAGAATTTGAATTTATTTTTCTTTGGAAGATGCTCATTTTTGTACTAACTTATGGTAGCTAAAAACATAAAAATGGCTTGCCTCAGATGAAGAAAGAATAAGATTTCTTTTATAAAAAGCCAAAATATATTTTAAGTCTGTTGAAGTATGTTATAGGTTGTGACTTTTCTTTCTGACTGAAGTTAGAAACTTATCTTCGTGGTTTCATCCACTTCATCTTCTCTTGACAATTTCTTTAGAATTAATTTTCTTAAGGAGCCTTCTTCCTCAAAGGCCAAGAACATTCCTTGTTCTAGTGAGTATTCAAACTTAAATGCTCTGGAGCTACAAGATGTAAACGTCTTTTTGAAAAAGATTACATTGCTTTCACCAGGAATTTCTTTGGGAACTTCTCCTTCCTGAGGAACAAACAGGGAATGGGTTAGTCCCAGCATAAGACCTGAGCAGTTTTGTTTCAGCTCACACGTTTGAATTCTTAATTTTGCCTCCTACTTATGGATACATAAGGTATGGAAAGCAATACTTACCCTAAATCGAACAATCATTTTTCCACATTCTTTCTCACAACACATGTAATAAGTTTTATCTTCTACCTGGACGCTGAATGCAACAGGCATCCCTGCTGAAGGTGTGGTAGTTTTGTAGTAGTGAATGTTGAAATGCATTCCATTGCCTAGATGTAAATTGCTTATTATTAATAGTCTGCTCGGGAGAGAGCTGCAACAACTTAACAGTATTATGTTTTACCATTCCACTGGCAACTGCTGTCTTCCCATGATACTTTTCCTGACAGGAGAGCCAGGACTTGGATTTTTACAATTGCTGGTAGCACATATTTGACTTTCTGCAATCATTCAATAACCAAGATTTTGAACTTGCAAGAAAGCATGTGAAGTTACCCATTAGTATGGGTAGGATGTTCAAATCCTTTTACATGCATGCACACAGTGAGAATTGGATTTGTAAATAGCCATCTGTAAATAAGATTATATCTGTATACATGCGATCTGTAAATAAGTATGTTCAACAAATACAGTTCTGAATTAATTGCTGAGCCCCCCGCTCCAAAAAAAAAAATCTAAGCCAAAACCATAAGTACATTGTTAACTACTGCTATTAAAGTAAGAGCTTTTAGTGCTAAATACATTGTCTCTTTAAACCTAAAAATGATTTTTTTGTAATCCAACACACACACAAAAAAAAAAGGAATTAAGAACGCAGTTTGTGATCGGAGCTAACCAAAAATCTTAGTAGCCCCTTTCTGCGTGGGACATCCTGCAGGCCTCAAGTCTAATCCAGGAATCTAATCTATTACCAATGCAGAAGACACAAAATTTCAGCTTTCTTAGCTTAGCTTTATTCTTACAAATGAAGTTTAAGTCTTTACTCTCAGTCTCATCATTTAGAGTCAGTAATTACAAAGAACAAAAGCACATCTAGAATAAAAAAAAAATAGTGCAATGGTTATAGTATATATTTGAAAAATGGTGTACCAGATTTCATCTCCTGATCCGTCACATCTTCAAAAGCTGCCATGTTTAAATCTGGTCGAACCACAAGCAACTGGCTATTCACATTTCGAAGGACTCGGTGGAGGATTTTTTCCTTACAAAAGGCATCACATTCTAGCCCTGTAGAAATATTATAGCAAAGGGGTCAAATATTTTAGCTGTAATCTAAGATCTTGACAGTTCACTACAGGCTTAATCTTGTCTTTAAGGATACCAGGTGAAATAAGTTCTTAGAATGAAAATCTCAAACAGAATGGAGGCCAAGTAATTCTTTTCATCTCTGGCTTGTAGCAACCCAGGCAAGACAAGGATTTCCCAGAATATAACAGTCTGTATACATAAGCAAGATAAGCTACTCTTATCTGTTAGTGAGAGTACGGAGGCACCAGTTCCCTCTTTTGCCCAGCAATTAGAATTGCATTAAAAGGTCCTTCTGTTAGGGAAGCCACGACCCTGTACCTTAGGAGGAAATAAATCAACATAAACTTCAGAAGGAGAAGATGAGCTGTAGCTCTCTTTTTTACAGTAGCTATTATCAGTTTGAAAAGTTGTTCTCCAAGGCACACAAACCATTTATGAGTTAGTAAGCACGAGCAGGTTAGTTCAGGTAAAATTGATAATGACGTTAATAAATGAGCTTTCAGCTTACCATCATCGTCTTGGTTCCAAGGGAGCAATGAAAAAAAGGAAAGAAAAAAACAACATTAAGCTCTGCACCCACAAAAGAAACTACTTTCTACCCAGTTTTGTTCTGTGAGATTGGAAGCCAGCCAGGCAGCCACCTACGCGTTTCCAGTTGTACTCCCCAGTATCACTAACTCGCCAAGCTGAGCTGTTAGAGTGTGTTTTATTTGTAAGCATAACAAATTCAACAGAATGATGAAACTACCAGTCATTTGGGAACTGGAGTTACCACTAAACAAAGAGGCATGCAAAATATTTTAGGGTTACTTAAGGGTGAGCAGCTCAGGTCAGTTTAAGCCTATAACCAAGGAATAAACGGCATGCAAAGTTTTGTTTTCATCAGCACTTTTATTCTAAGTGAGCAAAAGGACAGGAAACAGTCATTACAAATTGCTTCTAAAGAAGAGACTGTTTTCTAACTAACTTTATCCTGTAAGATTGGAAATTATCCACTTGTTCCAAGTCCACCCCACAGTATTACAACCCTTCCGAGTGTCCTCTACAGAAATGTATTGTATGAAGCAACAAATATTCCACTGACTCAGATACTTGGCTAACAATACTTCAGACTGAAGCTTATGGAAAAATTAGGTGAAAGCAGACTGATAAAGGAATTGTTTTTAATCAGTATTCAAACAGAAAAAGTTATTAAATGCTTAAGGTGTTCAGCAATAATATGATACTGACTTGTTAACACTGGGACAGCTGTCTCAGATTCTTTTTGCAGTGAACCGCCTGAGTCCATAATTTAAGAACTAGCATTCTTCTAAGTGGTGGGGATTGTAACTGTTTTGAGGATTGCTCAGGCAACATGGCGGGGGGGTGGGGGGTGGAGCAGGATTCCACAAAACCAGGGTTGCCAGCCCAAGGAAAGGATTGAATTGTGTATCAGCTTTTGATCTTATATGCAGAAAGAAGACACAGTGTGTCTCTTTCAGCAGTGAGTAGTAATTACCTGCAAAATAGAGGCAGAAATTTTCTCCAAGTTGTACTGCACACACAAGAATCTCTTCACCACTCATCTTCGCTCTGCCAAAAACACATGGAGAGGATTCAGAGTTAAGAACAATGCTTCTCACTCTGTAAGGCAAGGGAGTCCTTGGGCTAGTTCTCGTCTAGTGCACAATACTAGAACAGGGCTGGCGTGTTTCACTACCTGTTGAAAAATTGCATCTTTAAATGGTGTCCTCCTCTGTTGCCTTTTATCATTATTTAGATTAACACAGAGCATCCTTCAAGTTCTGTTATTTTACAAAACTTTTCATTGACTTACATGATGTTACACAGGAATAAATCATACTCATTACCATTTTCTATTTCTATGAGAATGTTAGTAAGTAGCACCATGAAGATATTTCATCAAATTAGTTCTCTTCTCTTGGGCCTGCAAAAATTATCTTCATATCACGGCCATTTGATTTTCTGTTTCTAATTTTCAAATAGGGAAGTGACCAAGACTGGATTAAGCACCCTGTTACTGGCCATTAAGCCATAAAGGTTATATTAAGTCTACACAGACTGATCTTTCCAGGTTCCCTCTATAAAAGACAGAGCTTCCAAAATACCCGAAACTTAGTCCACCTTTGACCGCCCCTTGGAAAGGCACATATCTTTTGTATCTTGACCTGGAATTGTGTAGGTTCACAGAGAAGCTGGGATGTAGTTTATTTTGCAGTAGCAGTGATTTACTTATGGTGTTTTAACTTTGTTTTAACTCAGGTTGAATTCTGAGCTTGATTTCACAGCTATTCTCTTTCAAGAGTGGCACACAGAAAAGTGAAGAAGAAAAGATATATATCCCTTGGGAATAACAAGTCATTTTACCACCCTCCCCACCCCCAAACTTACCATTAAAGACCAGCCAGCATGTGCACCTCAGAGATTCCAGCCCCCCATTCTACACACGTCAGGGTTAATTTAGAACTAGCCCAGGGCTGCACTCTGCTTCTAATGTCAACATACATCGCCCCTCCAAGAACTCCAGAAGAATAATTGGTTTTAGCTTTGTTCATATCCTCAACCTCGTACAGTTAACAGCCAGACAGGTTAACTTTATATTCTTTAGCTTTCTGACATAGTGACTGAGACCATGTCACACTTTCAGTCTGGTTAATGGGTAAAACAATGTATATGTTTAATGTATGAAACAAAAGAACAGTGACGGTCATGAATTTGCTATACCCATTCCATTTACCTGCAAGCGCACCCATCCCTTTTCTTCTATCATAAAGTTTCTGTTTATGCTGGCAGAAAAGAGAAAAATCTGAATGGATTGTATTGCTTTGCAGGTCACAAATTTCTCCATATCTTCTGTTGTAGCAGTGCATGAGGGGAAAAAATTACAAAATAAACCAAAAGTTTTGTGGCGTCACCTGTCTTGACTGGGACTTGAACTGTAAAGTCTAGCATTTCAGTAATTTTACTGCTGTTGGGATGGTTGCCATTGGAAGGAATAATTCTAAGAAATAAGCACTAAAATATTTTTATTTTAAAACTGATGGTGATATCCTCTTCAAAATTAAAATGGCATCTCCTACCTTTAAGGAAAAGTGAGAGTAAGAACGAAGGGAATTATAATACGACAGAGGAAGATGTGGCAAAGAATTTCATTCTTTCTCTTTTCTGGTGGTAAACAGTTTTAAAATGTCCTCCTCCATGCCACTAGTGTTGTGAAATGCAGGTGTCACTTTCCTTCCTGTTTCATTTTGGTCTGCATCTTAGTAATTGTTTTTGTTAATTTTCCTAAAATGCTTTCTGTGTATGAATGTTCTTACCCATTTTATCTACGTTTTTAGAAATAAAGGCATTTTACTTTCTGAAAATAACAACTAGCTACTTTACTATCTGCAGGATCTGATTTACTTGGCTTTGTGATTGGTGTAAAGTTTTTGGCCAGATGGACAAAGTAACAGGCACACTGACATTCACCATCACTGCATCTAACCTTTAAGAGCCTAGCATCTGTATGAAGTCTTCAGCCAGGAGCTATGTGCCTAGCCTCTGTATACAATACATGGGAAGAGACAGTAACAGCAGAATGCACGAAAACTTGTTGATCAGACAGCATCAAATAAACAAAGCCAACAACAGTGATTGTAAAACCACTGAAGTCACTTTTTCCAAGTAGTCTAGAATATGAAGCGCTTAATTCAAACTGACCAACTCCTGTCAGGGCATTCTTTCCCCTTGCACTAGCCACAGAAATAATAAACATATTAAATGTGTTAAAGCTAGGCAAACAACAGGAAGACCTGGCTCTTACACTGGGATTTTATTGTGCAGTCAAAACATTTGGCTTACTTCCAAGGCTCTTTTCACCACGTGGGAAAGACTTCTTATACATAACAACTGAGCAATGCCAACAGAAGTAAATAAGCACACACATCAACCCTAGGGACTGGGGTGGGGGAGTCACAGTGATTTACTTGTGCCTCTAGTAAAGCACTTTGAGGAATGTATTTGAGAGCAATTTTTTTCCTCATCCTGTTTTTTATATGGTCTATAGTTCTAGCTGGTCTGCGCAGAAGAGACACTCAGGTTCATAGCAGAGGACTGCATCTTTTTTTTCCAACCATGCGTACCCCAAGCCTTTGAAACAAAAATACCACAATACCAAACAGTGCATGCCTCAGAGGTAGTGAGGTAAACCAAGTCAAGGGCTACTCTCTTACTCTAAAGCAGAGGGGAGGGCACAGGCAGGACTTATTGATAAAGGATTAAGGGAAAAGGTGGCCCTTGGTTTAATGAGCAAGACGCATAAACGACTACATTTCTTGCCCTGATGTGTAGTAAGAAATGGTTAGACCTTTTACCGAGCACGTTCGAAAGGAACGGTAGAAGCTATAAGGCGTTTTAGCTGACAGTTCGATGCAGCCTGTAATGACCTGCCCCGCGGACAGCCACGGAGGGAAGGCGAAGAGCAGCGCCGCGCCCCGGCGGGTCGTGACCCGCTCGGCGCCTGTGCTGAAGCGGAGTCCGGGCCACCGCGGGTTCCCCGAGGGCAAGTTGCTGCCCGCGGAGGGGCCGCTGTCCGCAGCCTGCCTGCGGCCCAGCTCAGGGACGCTCTCCGTCGCCAGCCCCCGGCGGAGGGCAAGGCTCTGCCGCTTGCCGCGACCGCAAGAAAGGGATAGCTACCGGTCCCACAGCGGGACGTCCCACCCGCGTCGCGAACGCGCTTAGGAGCGAGCATCTCCGCCCCTCGCGGGGAGCGGCGTACCCCCGTGCCGGCTCGGGCGGGCTGCTCTGCCCCAGCCCCTGCCCGGCGCCGGCAGGCAGCGGTGCGGGGCCCTCCGCCTCACGCAGTCGATCCCGGGTGCGGCGTGCTCTCCGGCTGGGCTGCTCTCGCAGTTTCGAGCCGAGCGGTCGGGGGTGGGAGGGCAGAGCCGCCCCGCCGCTGCAGCCCCGGGCCGAGGGCGGAGAGGCGGCGGCGAGCCTCCTTCGCTCCTCGGCGGGCCACGGGACGGAAGGGCGAGCGCAGCCGGCGGAGGCGCGGGGACGGCCGACTCCCGCAGCCGGAGCCCGCCCGTTTCGGTGTCCCGTCACCACCCCCCCAGCCCCGGGACGCGACCCCGGGCCGCTCCTACGCGTACCTGGGTGCGGGGGGACGGACACGGAGCCGTCAGGCGCGGGGCTGCCTGGGGCTGGCTGAGGCGCTGCGGCTTTTCCCGCGGCGAGCGTCAGCGCCCTGTCTGCTTCACGTGCGTTCCTGCGAGCGAGCGAGGAGGAGGAGGAGGAGGAGGAGGGCGACCTCTGTTGCCGTGGGTGATGGCTGATAGGGCGATCTAGGGAGGGGGCTTTTATAGCGGCTTGCATCACCGTACGACAAAATGAGCCGACTGAACAAGCTGCAGAGGAAATTGGGACTCTTTCCCAAGATATCTGTCTACGTCTGCACTTACTCTGCGGCACTTCCCCTCCTCGGGGGAGAAAGCACATCATGCAAAATCTGAGGTTAGAAAGGGAGGTTTTTGCGACTGCCTTTATCTCGCACAGATGTCGTCAGAGGACACGTCTTGTTTCTACACTAGCGTGTTACGGTACATTTGCTTGGTCCATAAAGTCTTAAGCAGCAGTTTTGAAACAGGTACCAGCCGTCAGTGCGTAGACTTCCCCTTCTCCACACACTTGCAAGTTGCCCGTAAACATTGCGTCTGCCCTGGGGAAAGCCGATTTAGGATTGAGACCACATGGCATGTATCTAGTTCTTTACTGAGGAATATATTACTGCCGTTTGGTGCGAAATCTTCAAACTATCTTCCATCCTTTTGTACATAAAGTAGCTGCAGGGGAGGAATTTATGTTCCTCTCAGGGAAATGGACGGCCAGAAACTGGCTAGTAGTTGAAGCCAGATTAATAGATAGCTCCGAATTTACCAGCTGTAAATTGTTTCCCAGGTGTGTATTAATTGCAAATAAATAAAAAGGTGATAGCCATTACTTAGACCTACCTGCTGCAGTTCCAAAGTGTGATGCTGTTTGGAATTGAAGTGCTGCCTTTGGTGGTTGTGAAGTGCTTAGTACAACAAATGCTGCTGTAAACTGTAATGGTAAATGCTGTGTACCGATGGGACAATTAAGGCCGTAAAAACCAGGAAAGTGAAATTGGGAATGAATAATTAACCAGTATTTTGTATAGTTTGTAGAACTTGGAAGTGTTAACTGGAATCTCCATGCCTCAATTTTCTGTTTATAATGCTGACTAGCCAAGGCATTAGAGTATTCAGCTGTGTAGCTCAGTGAGTAAACTGCTCAAGTTTTAGCATGGAGGGGAGGGGAAATACACCACCACTACCCCCCAAACCCCAACCCCTCCAAAACGCCAACCAAACCTAAACCTAAGACTTTCTCTTCTGTGTCTGCATGCCTGTTACTGTTCTTGGAGGAAAAAAAACAGCAAAAGAAGTGCAGTACATGTCTGTAGGGAATGCTTTAATGTCTATATGATAAATCAAGGGAGATCATTTTGAGGTCAAAGGTGCATCTTTCAACCTCATCTGAAATAATAATCCTAAAAATAGAAATACTGACCGTTTTACTAATAACCATGGATTTCGACTGTTTAAACACAGGGAGCGGTGTATTTCTCTGACAGGTTAAGACAAACAAAAACTATGTGTGCTACAGAAATTTATCTTCTTTCTTTAAAGTTGTTGAAAGAAACTAATGAAAATGATTCAGAAGAATTTAAAAAAGCACAGGAGTTCAGCAACAGAGTAAAACCTCCTGTTTCTGACAGACAAACAAAGAAAAATACATTTTTGGCAGCTACTGCTTTCAGGTAAGTATATATCACTATTTACAGACACTCAGTTACACTGACTGAATTCCAACCAGACAGCAATATTATATCATCCCCTTTCAACTTCCTGTTTTGTTACATGGCATTCAGTACATGTGTGAAGTTGCATTTACCGAAACCTGTATACCAGGGAGAGATCCAAATCTGATTTAAACACCTAGGTCTAGCTGATTTCTATATACAACAACTGTAATTCTACTGTTCCTCTTGGTACTTTATTTGAATGGTTGATTCTTACAAGGAAAAAAATATCTTTCTAAATTTAACTGGCTTCTAGTTCTGATCACCCATTTCTGTACATTTTCCTGAGAGCCATTTCGTAAACAAAGAGTTCCTTCCCGTAAAGATGATCAAACTGCCTCTTGGTCTCTTTCAACTAAAATATATATCTTCAGCTCTTTAAGTTTCTACATCTGAATAATTTTCTTCAGCTTCAAAATAATGTCTCTTTTCTTCATTCCAGTTGACTTTTAACATTTTTTGAAAATTTGGGCACCAGAACTTTATTCAGGAGAGTTCTCCATTTGGCTGATACTGTTTGCATTTCTTGTTCCCAGAAACCTAACTTTTCATTTCACTGCGAAAATATATTCTTAAAAAAAAAAAAAGCTGTAATAATTATTTATCATTTATCCATTTTTTCTCATTAAGTTTAAATTTACATTCAGATCACTAGTGAAACATTAAATAATATTGTACTTGGTACCAAAATTTGTGCAAAAGCACCAAAACCAATGCCAGTCAGCCAACATTATTTATTTTGTATTAACTTCTGGTGTATTGATGTTCTATACAAAAGTATCAAGAAGGTGGACTTGGTGTTTCTTGTCAACCTTTGAGATCCTAAAAATTCAATTAGGTTATTTAGCACATTGAATAAAAGGAGTTTTCTTCTCTTAGTCTGTACATAGTTGCACTTACAAGGACCAGGGTCTAACTCATAACAATAGCTTCTATTGTAAGTTTTAAGCTTTCTTTTCTCCTAGCATTTTAATATCTCCAATCTTAAAGGAACTGGAACTACATTTAGAGTAATGGCTCCAATAGTGGTGTGGTTTTTTTAGTCTGAGCTTTCTCCATAGACACTCACATCCATGAGGTACTGAAAGTGGTAAAACAATTCAGATGTTTCAATTATTTTAATTCAGGTGGTCTGTTAATAAAAATATCTTAACATACTAATGGTAACTGAATTAGGTAAACACTTTAAGAACATTTTCCTAGTGATT
Organism: Astur gentilis; assembly: GCF_929443795.1. NCBI lineage: Eukaryota > Metazoa > Chordata > Aves > Accipitriformes > Accipitridae > Astur > Astur gentilis. Next base: position 6,323,989 of record NC_064884.1, read on the forward strand.
CTTTCATATCTGTTTCTTAATATTTAGATAGTGTTGCTAATAACATAAAAATCTCTAATATTTTTGGAGAATTTAATGAAGTGGGCCATGGCAGCATATTCAAAATTGTTTCTACTTTGGGGAAGTATTTAGTTCTTGTTCTTTCAGCAGTTTCATTTCTTGTCCTGAGTTTTGACTTTCAGAGCCTATTTGGATAATGTATGTAAGGTTAAGACCCTTTCTTCCCTGAAAAACAGAAGTTAAAGATGCAAAAAACCCAGAGGAAAAATTCCCTCTACTCCAGGATAACTTAAAATCTTGCAATGATTTTCTTTACTGTAGCTAATGAAGCCAGGGTTTAGGAAAGTAGTAACTTGATATAGCATTTTATATTTTTGGCTGGCCACACAAAGTGAAATACCAGAAGAGCTCTGCTGAATCATTGTGTCTAGTTTCTGCCTGTTGTAAGCAAGCCTCCTCATCATGCAATCTGACTCAGTCATATCTTGATGAAACAAAATACAGCTTACCTACAGAAGTGAAGCACAACATAAGTAAAATGCACTCTTATTTTCCATTGTTTAGGAAAAAAAGTTGGTCTCAGCCGTTGTCTAATTTTAGTGGCGTTATTCATTTTAGTGACAGTAATCTCTCGGATTTTACTAATTCATGGTTTGCCTTTTGAAACGGATTAATCTAGCCTCGTCTGGCATTTCACTGTCATCCCAAAATGTTCCAGTGATTCAAACCGTGACTAGATCCGTCACAGCCGCTCAGAAGACAAAATATGACCGGAATTGTTCGAGTGGACAGTGCAATACTTTTAAGTAGCTACAGGCAGCCTCATCACGCTTTAACTCAGACACATAATTGGGACGAAACGCTTCTTCCTGGGACGGCTGGAACAGGAGAGGTTTTAGCCGTCAGCCTCGCAGGCGTTCTCCTTAGCTCGCCTTCAGAGGTGGGCCCGGCTGTCGAAGCCTCGGCGGGAGCGGGCAGGACGGCCCATCTCCCACCCTTCCCCGGAGCCGGCCCTCCTCCAGCCGCCGCGTCCCGGGCAAACCGAAGGCTGCAAGCGGCCGGGGCAGGGCTCCCGGGCGGGCTCCAGCCTGCCTCAGCGGCCGAGCGGGTGCGGAGCGGGGATCGCCCCTCAGCTCCCCCGGCGCGGCCGCCCTCTCGCGCACCGGCCGTTAAGGGCTGCCAGCGGCCGCTAGGACCGTTAAACCGTCCTGGGCCAGCGCTGCCTGAGGAGAGAGGGCCTGGACCGGAGGGTGGGGGCGGGGAGACCTCCTGGGCGGAGGGGGTGCCCCCACGTCCTTAAGGGTAGGGGGTACTGGGGAAGCATAGGTAGAGCTTGGGGAGGGACAGATCCCTTTTGGACCTCAGCAGCTCGAGGCCGACCTTAGGCACCCCTCGGCGTCCCTGAGAGCACCTGGGCTGCAAGCCCCTACCCTGCCCAGGCTGGCCTGGGACGGCTGGGGACTTGGACCCGCTGCCTCTAGCCCAGATCGGTGCTCTTGCCCTGCCTCGAGCTTCTGCCTCTCTCCAGTGAGGAGGAGAGCTCCTTTGCAGGGGAGCTTATAGAAGCACTGGTTTTACACATTAATATACAGATATTTTCCAGTTGCACAGGATAACCGCTTACTGAATACGACGTTGTACTTTTTATCAGGAAACGATGACAAGCAACACACAAAAATCTGATGAAAATAGAAGTAAACGTAAAAAAGAGATGGAGGTGAGCAGTACTGTGTGAGGAAGGGAGGGAGGGCCTGGACCCTTCTTCTGGCCCCAGAGGAGCGATGCAACTCCCCACCCCCAAGTTCTTCTTGCATTGCTATGGGTTCCTGTCAAGGAGAGAGGGCATAGAGCTCCATGTCAGTTTATGTAGGTTATGGAAACATATATGGCTTTCTTGTATGAGGAGACTGTAAAATTTCTCTTAGTGTTTGAAGATCAACAAAATTGGGTATGCACTGCAACGCAGTTATGTGGGGCTTCTTGAGAGTGAGCTTCTGAAGTACACCAGCTTTTACTCATAAAAGCAAAGATCTCAAGCTGGTACTTCCCACCCCCACCCCTAGATGCTGTGCCTCTTCATGATGGATAATGTAGATGCTGTGAAGCCAATGGTTGCACTTTCTCTGAAAACTGTCTCTCAAGATCCTTTTAAAACTCTACTTTTTCTCAGTTAATCTCTATCTATCTGTGCTAAGCTTGTTTTAAGTCCTAGAATCTGCATTTTTCTATGTGCTCTGTTATTAGAATGAAGCTTCAGAAAATCCTCTGTTGTCGTCCCTTGACAAAACAGATTTGGCTTCTTCTGAAGGCTCGCAGTCCCTTTACAAACCTGAACCACTGGAAAAAGTTTTAAATGGTGATGTATTAAACATACTGAAAGTAACTATGTAATTACCTAATTTGATGTTGAGATGAAAATTTGTTCAAATGTTTAAATAAAATTATGTTTTTCTTTTAACAGAGATGAACAAAGAAATTATGAACTTGTTATCAAAATATGCTCACATTTTAAGGCAAGTTAACTTTGTCCTATTTGTACAGCACTTTTCTAACCTCTCTAAGATGGATTACTGTGGCTGCAGGTTAGAGAAATTAGCACTGGAAACTAATGAACACAGATCTTGAAAGAAAAATGCTGCTTTCTCTTACAACAGAGAACTAATTTGGTCAGAAACTAAGTATTGATAGACAACACATTTTTAAGAAAAGCATTTCTAAGTAGTGAGAAAGTTAATGGTGTTAGTATTGATTTTAACTACAGATTTTTTCACTTAAGTGAGAGAGCAGCGATGGATGCTTCTTATCTCCAAGAACTTGATGGAATCTTAAAAGAAACGAGGACCATAGAAAACCATTTAAAACAGAAAAGGGAGAGTCTGAAACAGAGATTCACTGTGATCGCAAATACTCTGCAAAGCTAAATGGAGCTTGTTAGATTGGAGAAATGCAGAGCAAAATTGGTAGTATATTTTATGTATTAAAATATAAACTATGATGAGTGCTATGATGAATGTTTCATAAATGTCTTACGTAAATATTTCTAGCAGTTTAGGAAAATTTCAACAACTTAAGCAGCAACTTATTTTTCAAAATAAGTAGATACAATAAGTAGGGTAGTGGTAGTCAGTAAAAAACAATACTAAACATCCACTTTAAATCCTATGACTCCAAGGGATTTTACATATTAAACCATCTTTTTTTTTTACTTGTTGACCCATTGCTTAGGCGGCCCCTATGCTTCCATCCCTAGAAAATATTGGAAGTATTTGAAAAAGAAAGTAGAATGAATTTTGTATTGCTTGGCTTTAAGGCTATGGAAGTTCAATACAACTGAATTCAGAAGCAGCCATGGTATTTCTAATTGTCACTGCTAAGGGATGTTTTTTTCTTTTATTGTCACAACTGGTCTTTCGCTTTAGAACATAGTACAGAAATATTTCTATGAAACATAGAATTTTGCAATATAAGCGGAAAAGGACCTCAGATTATTTCATATTAACCATCTTCTGTTTTTTTTCTTTGTACTTTAGAAAATGTTTTGGTGCTAAAATCTGAGTAGAATGTACTTGCAATCTCATTTTCATTTTGCCTCAGAATATAAATAGATTGAAAAGATCGGCTTAGAAATAGGAAAGTTCTATTAAGAATACAACTTTGGGAAATGTATAAAGAGGTATAAAGTCTTAATTTGAAAATATATTTTAATACTTCTACAGCTTTTCAGATGAAACTACGGCCTTTTTGATATAAACATAAAAGCACATCATCAAAACTTTGCTGGTAATGTCAATAAATAACTAGATAATGCTAACATAATCTAGAATTACAGTGCTTTTATATTTTGTTATTTAGATACTTCAGTATTGTTTGCTGCATATCCAGTTTATTTAAGGATGCTTATGGAGTTTTTTGGGCACCATTTCTTTCTTGTCATTTGACTCTGTTAAAAAAGATGAAACATAAAATGTACAAAGCATCATTTGTACAAATTGTGATGCTAATGTAATAAAGAAAAGTCCTAGCTAGTCCTGTTACTAGCATAAGATATAATTATATCTTTACCCCAGTACTATGTATTAATTTTCTCTTTAAATCCTTTCAGACTTAATCAATCCTCCTTTCCCCCCTTTATTAGATAAAAGTCACAAGCAAATGTGCTACCTGTCAAACTGATACTATTTAAAACAAATAATGAGAGAAACTGGACATCTAGGGTGAGATTTTCCAAGGTATTTAGATACCTAAAGATGCAGATATGTACTTAGTAGGATTTTCAAAGTGCCTAAGCATGTAAGCGCCTTACATGCTTAGGAATTTTTGAAAATCCCATAAGGTGCCTATCTGCATCTTTAGCATCTAAAGTCTTTCAAAAATCTCGCCGCTAGTCTACATATTTACCAGTCCCTTACTTTTTCCTCATTGCATCTCATTTTGCAATCAGTCTTGGTAATGCTGTTTAAACAGAAGAAAGTTAAGAAAAAGAGAAGATTTTGGAAGTTAAATTTTCTAGAGTATTGTGCTAAGTGTTTCTAAAATCTATGATCATCTATAATAATGACAAAAAGCAAGAAATTTACCTATAGTTATTTATGTAAGCCTTTAAAGAAAAATTGCACAAAATTCATTACTGTTAAATATCTGCCTGTTATCGAAGTCAGAAGCTTGTTGCATTTTATCTGTTTGTGCTTGGGAAAATTATGCAACCTTTTTAGATCACCTGGAGTTAGATCATCTAGATTTAGTTTATGTGGCTAATATATCTAAATGCAAACCTTTGGCTCTAGTATTAAGTATTACTAAGAAGCAGAACTTAGAAAACTATTGGATCACATAATCTAAGTTTCTTCCCTTGTGGGATCAAGAGGGCACAGACCCATAGTGTTACTGTTGCAGCAGTTTGCTCCATTTAAAAACTTCATAAAATCCAACAAAGATTAGTAAAACTATACTTCTTAGAAGAATGCAGAACTGCTTAGTCTGGCATTCAAGTGCAGTTAAATTCAAGACATACTTGTCTAAATGATGACTCTTGTTTTTCTACAGGGAGTTCTTATGCAGTTGGTTGTCATTACATGTTATAATTTAGAGTGGGATCTGTGGTAGTAAGGGGATTTTAGAATTTGAAGAGACATTGAAAGTAAAGTCAGTAGGTACAGCCATAGTAACCTACCTGAGATTATGAACAGTGTGGTTATGCTTATTAAAGGAAAGTAATTCAAAGCTCTGTAAGAATTTGAAATAGGTGTTTTAATAAAATGTTTTTAAATTGCTAAGAGCTATAAAGCCTCTGGTTTTGCTGCACAAATCTATGTCAGGATATATAAAAAAGTAAACACTGAACAAGTAAAATGAATAAAATATGTAGTTTTATAAAGTTCCAGCTTGAAGTGGTAAGTTCACAAAGTCTAAAACATCCAATGAAAATAAACCAGTCTCTTCTCTTTTGAAGTTAAAAAAAATTTCAGCAATGGAAATATCCACTTACTGGTTGCTTTCACACATAAATCTCTTCATGTTTAAAAGGGAGCCTTCCATAATTACTTTGCTGGCTAAAAATATAGAGCGTTTTTCTGTTGGCTGTCCTTCAGTGTTGCACTCAATATCTCTCTATATGAGAAGACTCATTACACACTGTTTTTCTTCTAAACCACTAGAAAATAAAATTTTACTGTTTTCCTATTTGTCTACTGTTTGCCTACCCTGCTAATGATGTTTCTCCACTCATTACCTCTCTCATGTATTTTAGTATTTATTGGGAGAAACAAACCACATTTTTTACTCTCTTCTGATGTGAAACTGAAAGCTCATTCATTCTGTCTCTGAGGAATGAGCTACACATGAAATCCAACTGGCACCTATCCCATCACTATCCGCTTTCCAGTTTTACTGAAGGAGGTTTGAACAGAAAATTAATTGGCTTTAAAGCTGCCAAATCTGATCAGCAAAGCTCAGCTGGTAACTACGTTTTCTTTAAGCTTCTCCTCCTGTTGTTTAAGCTGCAGTGCCTTAGTAAATTAAGAAGAATGTCTCAGGTGACAGATCAGTAACACAATATAAATGGATTTTTAAAAAAAATGTGGAAACATCTTAGACAAAGTTCCAACCCTCTTGAAGTCAAGGGGATTTTTGGCAGTTGCATTTCTGAGCTTGCTGTGAGTACCTCCACAGTGTGGAAAGCATAAATGATGAAAAACTAATACTCAGTTCCTCTCATTGCTCTTCTATTATCTAAAAGCTAAAAATGGAAAATAACAGAGACAGCTTAGGTATTCGGCAAAGAGAATTCTTTCCTGAGAAAAGGCTAATTGTGACTTTACTTAAGATGATACTGCCTCTTAGCATAGATGTAGGAATATGGATAATAATTGAAAAAGACCAAATTGAGCAGGTAATAGATGTGTTTAAGGCTCATGGCATTATGTCTAGAACTCATCAGAATTCAATTTTGCTAATTGTAGAATCTTTATGTTTTGTCTTTGCATTGTCTTTGAAAACCTGCTGATGAAGGCATCGGAAAAGAGCAGAGTGGGTGTTTTACATCATCAGGGTGAACAACCAGAAAAAAGAAGGGCAAAGACTCATAGATCAATCAGGCTATCTCCCATCCTGTAGAGATGCTAAAGTAAATTTCTTAACAATGACTTTATAATCACCCGGGAACAATACACTTAAAAAAAAATAAATCCTTTATCAGAGTAGCTGACTTAATATGGAAAAATGACAGATGGGGTATAGCTTGATGTAAGATACTTGACACTGTCCTGTATGATATTATATAAAAATGAGAGCAATCAGGAAGTAGGGGCTACATGAATGAGTTAAAAAGTCAGTGAAAGGAATACTCATCTTTTCTGAAAGGTCAGCCTAGGTGGCATCCTATAGTGATCTGCTTCAAGCCTCGCTTATTCCATATTATCCCGAATGATTTAGAAGAACATTAGAGAACACAGTTCATTTTTCAAATGGCAGCAAGCTAGGAGGGGTTGCAAATGCTATTAATAACATACATTGAAAATTCACTATAATCTCAATAAGATGAAGGGCCAATCTGAAATCAAGATAAAATTCAAAAAAGACAAGGGAAAAGCACTGTGCTTAGCAAGGGGAATCATATATGTTACAAACCAGAACAATAGCTAGAGTTGGTGTGATGTTATTGTGTGGTGAAAAAAACAGAGCTGAGATGTGTTAGCTACAGGGTAGCAGGTAAGACATAAAAACATAGTTGTTCTGCTTTACTGTCTGCTAGTTTGGTCTTAGCTGGAGGATGGGCAGAGTGGGAAACAGGAATAATAAAGGGCAAAAAAACCATGATTTGTGAGGAAAGGTTGAAGCAGTTGAGTTTGTTTAATTCAGAGAAAGTACATATCAAGGGAAGGCATGATAACATAACTTATAGAAAGGACAGTAGTCAGGTGTTCACTGTGTGTTGTAGAAAGGACAAGAAGAAATCAGCTTAATTTACAGCAGAAGATTTACGGTAATAATCTGTCCCATCTTAAGGACAGTGGAATGGGCTACCTAGAGTACTCTGTGTGCTGCCTTGCTTTCTCTCAAGGGATAGGGCAGCTTTTAAGAACTGCTTAAAACCATGAAACATAGTCATCAGTGTTTTTGCAAAGTGCTAGCAGCTTCCTCTGGGCATCCTGAAGGAAAGAGTCCGTCTAAGGTCCATCTTAGTTTGAAGCAGCAGAGCACGGCCTGTCACTGGTCCTCCCCTACCTGATTTGATGGCCTAATCTGGTGTGGCAACCAGTATTCCTAAAGCCATGAGATTCTTTAAGGCACAAAATGGTTACTCAGATTTTGAAACAAAACAAAGTATTTTTGAGAGGTGAAAAAGACAAGAGAAGGTGACAAGAATTTTTAAAAGAATTGCCTTGAAGCCTGGCTACCTCAGTATAGGGACACATCTCCTCTTCTCCCTTTTCTTCCAATTTCTCCAGCTCTAACTGGCAAATAGTGGTAAAGCATTTTTCCCACCAGTGGTAATGTCTTGGCACTTCAGCAACTCACCTGACCCTGCTGCCGAGAGGGTCTAAGGGCTGCTGAGCTCCTTGGGCTGGAGGCAGGTCTCCCCCATGCCCTGTGCCTGCCTGGCCCGGCTGTAGCGGTGGAGTGGAGTGAAGTGCAGGCAGACAGGCTGGCTGGCCGGCTGGCTCATTCATCCTGCCCTGCTAGGGCAGACATTCCTGGCTTTTATTCTGAAATGATGATGTCAGGCAGCCTCTCCAACCGATCCATCAGTGCTGGCTGCACACTATCATCCTGGCACCGGTACCTTTGCCTGACCATCTCCGATCTGATGCCTTCTTCCCAGCGGAATATGTTTTCCAAAATCCTTTTGTCTGCCATCAGCCTCCTGCTTGCTAATTTGCGGCATTTCCTCTGCTCTTTGATGCAATTCATTCCAGGTAAAATACATAAACAAACAAATCCTTCTATCCCATCCTCTTGGAAAGGGGGTTTCTGTTGCTGTTAAGAGCTGCTGCTGACACAGGTCGGTAGAGCAATTTCGTTTCTATTGATTAGAAATTAGGAACTAAGCAATTTGACGTATTAGAAGCCAGAAATTCTCTGTTATTTATTGAAAAGATAAACAGGAGAGGCAAGTACATTGCACAGATTCCCTCGGATTACTAGCAGATACTGATGGTTTATCGCTGGAAAACCAGTAGGCAGCAGATTCTCTCTGCGAGAGAGCCTGCTGTGAGACGTGTAAGCGGGCTGTGAAAGGGAGAGGAGTGTTTAGAGCAGCGACATTACTGAAGCTTTGATCTGAACATACAAGTGGGAAACTACTCCAAGGGATTTTGTATCACCACTGAACTCGGCGATTTGTGCCATCATTGCACAGCTTGAGCTGTCTTTTTTTTTTTTTTTTCTTTTCTTTCTTTTCTTTTTTTTTTTTTTTTTTAATTTTTGTCTAAGAGAGTGAGATCTGTTATCACAAAATAGGAACCAGTAAAGATCATGACTTAATTCACAGGAATCTCTGCTTTTTGGTGCTGATGGTGGTGGTGTTTTTCTCCTCTTTAGAATCAAAGGATTGCTTCTGGGGTATCCAAAGATCTGAAAGGTTCTCAAACGTGCCTTGTTGTGCCACCAGAACACATCCATGGATACAAATTTAGGAACAGTCCAGAAGGTTTCTTTTTCACTGCACATGTTACTAAGTTGGTGTAAGGCTTGTGTCATCAACTACATCTGTGAGATTGAAGACAGAAAATTCAGAGGCAGAGTAATTAATGCGAACTAAATGACCAAGTACTAACTCTAGCATTGGGAATATTATATAAAACACCCTATGGTATTAGCATTTCAGGGTGTGAGAAAGCACCTTCCTGCTGGGAAAAAAGGCCTATATGCCTACATTTATGATGTTCTTTTGATCTGCTAGCAGATTGCAACAACTGTATAATCTTGTTTAAACTGGGGCTCTGTGCTAAATTTAAATTCTCTTGCACTCTGCCTCTTTCATTATGCTTTGAAGCTGAACTGCATAGGAACAGAAAGAGCTGTGTTTCTTGTCTTGATTACCTGAGTGACAGGAAAAGCCTGCAAATTTCCTTGCCTTATTTTCTGTACCTTTTTGAAAAGTATGGATTTTCTGTGACTTCTACTAAGGTCTTCTTGAAAAAGCTTGCTGATACAGAATTGTCTCAATTTAGCTAAAAGGTGAGAATATTGAATCGTGAAAAAGAAACCCCTCTATTTGCTCAGGCATTTGAGTGAAACAGTGATAATAAAAGAAAAAACACTTTCTTCACATCAAAAAACCACCCCTAAAGTATAGAATCTATTTCTACAGGTGGAATCAACAGATAATTCATATGCAAGAGTATTCACAGTTCACCGTTGCTTTTCTCCCTTACCTCCCTTGACAAGCCTTTCTCCACTCCTTTTCTCCATTTCTTTCTCCCTGTGTTTTCTGTCACTTTTTTTATGTTCTTCTTTGCCTGTTAGCAAGAAAGTGGGTGGCTGAGCCCTTGACAATGGGAAATCAACAAGCTAGATGGAACAAGGAGTCAAGTACGGGGACTTCCCAGCAGACACAAGGCAAGTGCAACAACTTCAGTTCAGAAATCAGTGTGGGACACTCAGGTGAGCTGAGGGGTTCAACTCTGGTGAAGGCAGAGGGTGAAGGCTAGAGTCTGGATGACGGAAATCAATAGCTACAGCAACTTCAGTGCAGAGTGGGTGCATGGGGAAGGCCGGTTTGCTTGCCCTGTTGTTCCAATCTGTGATTTACAGGGACCATAATGTGGCACATATTTTGTGGCAGAGGATTTCAAATCAGCTGTATGGTTATTCTGAATTTGCTTGAATCCTCAGGGAAAACAGAATTCTTGCTTCACTCTTCCTGCTTGAAGAATACCAACTGTGAGCATTCTATTTATTAAAGTCTGCCCTTAAGTCTGGTCCTGGATGTTCTTTCCAAGTCAGGCAATTAGATGGTGCAGTTGCATGTGGAAAAAAATGTTGGTGGTCCCTGTGCCTTGGATTTGAATATGTAGGTTAAAATCAAAGTGGATTTGCTATATCCAATGTGGTTTCAATTTTACGGCTAGCAAATGGCTTCTGTGTTTCCTCCATCTACTCTGAAGAATTTCTGTGCCACATATTGCTGTTTGAGTATAATTTAATGTCTGATTCATTGCTACCCTACCTAAAACAGGTGGGGTGGCTGCTTCTGTACAGAAACTTTTTCAAGATCCTTGTTCTTGGTTCCACTGTTTCTGGATATAAATAATTAATGCTAGGATGTCACTTTGTGACAGGCAGAGAAATCATGGCACACAGCTCTTTGAATGGAAACAGTACATGAACAAACAATGCCAGGCTATGATAATTCTGTAGTAATTGCTTACAATCTTTAGAAAAGATTTGAGGAAAAATTACAACGCTCTATTTGGCACTGCTTCTGCTCTGATGTGCCAAAGAAAGTATAGATCTTAAGCCTATTTTTAAAGGTTTGACGTAAAATGGAAATTGTAGTCCAGAAATGAGATTTTTGAGATGACAGGTTCTAATCTTGTGCTTATTTTCTGTGCTTATGTTCAAGCAAATACAGTAAGCCCCATTGGGACTGTAGTGCCTTTGATTTATTGCTTATTCAAGTTCTTCTGTCTTGAAGTGTAGCCAAAACAGTAGAGCAGAGTCAGTATTTCATTTTATTTACATGTTGGTCAACATTAAAAACCAGTGCGTCTTCTGTCCTTTGCAGAGACTGGTGTCTTCCTGGGTAGCTAGATGTTACAATAAGTTAAGCTTTATGGCTGAGCTCTTATCTGAAGGTGATACACCTTTATTACAATTGTTCATGAACAGTGCATTCAAGTAGCAAGTGTTTGTGTTCCATCTGCCCAGTGCATTTCAGAGTAGGTGCAGATAAATGTAACATTTTTTAGTATTAAACTATGATTAAATTTGGAGGGTAGACTTTATTCAGATTTATTATTTTTTTAATAGGGAAGAAGTGTAGGATGTGCAGCCATGGTGGTTTTTTCTTCCTTTTTTTTTAAACACAGCTATGGTCACTCACAGATCAGCAACAAAATTCATTCCTTTGATGTGTTTATTCTGTATTGTACTGTCCTGCATATGTATTGCAGCAGCTTGATTTTTTTTTTTAATAAATACAAACCTTTCCTGTGCTGGCAGGGGGGAATGAGTTGCACTAGGCCCTTCTGGTCTTAGTGCCATGTGCTAATTAGCCTGTGTTGTTTGTTGCTGCTGCTATTGATCAGATCTCAGTACATTGCACAGGTAATGATTCCTTAAAAAAAGAAAAAAAGGGGCAGGTTGCATAAAGTCCCTGCAAAAACCTGACTGACCACATCTACCCTACCACCCTTGCCTTCCTCAAATGCTGCATTGCTTTGTAGATGATAGTCTCTAACGAACTTCCTGACAACATCTTGTTTCCATCTCAGATCAGTGATCTGCAATACTGAGGCAGTTTACGTAATGCAAGTAAAAGACACATTTTTTGTGTGTTATGCCAAGTTTAGAGGAGGTCATCGCTTATTTTTGTCTTGTTTCTTGTCCTGAATCTCTTTAGAACAAATTCACCAGAGCAAACCTGCCTTTTTTTTTTTTTTTTTTTTTTTCTCCTTGCACCCCTGCTCTCCTCCTGGCTTTTCAGAATTGTCTTACAATGACTTGTCATGTTTCTGAAAAGTTGTTTTGACTCATCTGGGTATCATGATTTGATTACATTTTGCATGCATTACTGTCAGGATCTTCAGCAAATTTGAGTGGCTCCCAGAAGGAAAGATAGTACACTATCTTGCTGTGCTTGTTTCTTTCTCTCTGGTCTGAGAGGTTATTACAGGTTATTACACATTCTTGTTGTTTATAGCCTGTTCTCAGACACTTTCTAGACTATGTCTTGAAATGAATTCTAACTAGATGAATTCTAACTAGACCAGATTTCAGGAAGGATTACTAAAATGATCATGTAAATGGAAAGGTTATCACAGGAGAAGGAAAATAAAAAGAACTTGGCTTGCTTAGCTTAGGAAGTTAAATGATTCCTCACTCTAAATACAAGGTGTGGTAAACACAAGAGAGGGAGAACTATCAAAGCCACATAACAGTGCTGACAGAAGAACAAGGGGGACAAACTGTCCTGTGAATAAAGTAAATTTAAAGGATTTTTCTAATCATCTGGGCAATGAGCAGTCTTCCAAAGAGGGGATAAGTGCCAGGAAACATAGTAACTTTTAAGAGGGAGTTCATATATATGACTTTCTGCAACAGCAGTTGGGAGGAGATGACCGAGGAGGTCTTTTCCAGTCCTGTTCAGGCTCTTCTGTGAAGTTTATCTTTCTAAATTCCTGTGTGTATTATGCTGTTCTTCAGGAAGTTTCAATGTAGTGCCGTCCTTGGTCATGCCAACTTTGTGTCTACTTGGATGCAAAAATGTCTCCCTAGGGACACACTCTTATTTTTTCTGTGTATTTTACATCTTTACAAACTGTAGCTTGGCCTACTAAAGCTGCATTTTTGCACATACTGATGGCAGTCACTAAACCTGTCAGGTGTTGGTTGATGTGAAAAGCCTCTACTTCCTTATGTCTAAGGAAATACTCTGAAGCACTAGTGTTGGGATCAGATTGAGTGCTTCATATAGGATTTAATCAGAACTTAATTGAATTCTAAGAGGGAGAGGATGTTGGTGGTTTGAGGTTAATTGCTTTAGCCCTGCAGCCTGAATTCTTTATCTAGCTGACTTACCATATTAGAGATCTAAAGAAGGATTTGAGGATTGGCAAGCCAGAGAACCACATTGAAGGGATCTTGCAATTTAGCTTCCTGCATGCCTAACACCCGTTCTGTCTGTGGCTGTTCTAAAGAAGCTAGCTTAGAAAAATGCTGCCTGCCAACTCAGTCCTTTTGCAGATATTCTCCTGTCTGAAACAGCAAATTTCCTCTGTAGATGTGAACATATGGTTTCAGAGGCTCACAGGTAAATTGTGCAGCAGCTTCACTTAATCACCTGGATTAAGGAATGTAGGCTAGAAGAAGCAGTGGTGAAAGTGACTAGTATAACCAGAACAAATTGCTACATCAAAAAGTCAGAATTAAGTTCAGTATCATCCTGGACTCTAGTATATGGTTTTGTCTGTACTAGGACTGGTTCAGGAATGGATTTCTGTATGCCACACTATCCCTTTTTATTAGTGTTTCACTTACACCTAAATCTTCATCAGGATGCAATGGTCTTACAGTGAGCATGGAGCAGTGTAGCAAAGGAACTCCATCCACCTGTGGACATGAAGCCTGTGACAGGTGAGGAGGTGATAGCATTGGGAGGGAAGGCAACAGCCTGCCTACTTTCTAGGTAAATCCACCTCTGCAGCTAAATGGATTGCTAAAACAATCCTTGTGTTGATGAGGCTTTGCAAGCCAGGCTACTGGAGCCAATAACTAACTGTGTGCTGTTAGTACAAAGCATTCCAATCAGTTCACGCTTTCTTGATGCTTTTGTCCTATAACTATGTAAGGGGGATATTGCATTCAAACAAGAAGCTCCAACAGAAATTATCCTTTTATGCTATTGCATATTTACTTACCAAGTAAATCTGTTTAATATGTGTTGTCCTGTCCTGTAAATGTATTTCAGCTCCGTTTCTTTTGCGTTCTTCCTGACTTCCATTTTTTTGGGGGGGTGCAGTTATTTTTGGTTTTGTATTTATTTTTGTGCAAGGGGAAGAGCCAGCAATTGCCTTTTTGAGCTTCTCTAATCATAGTACTGGTGAGTTTGAGAACTGACCTGTAAACCTTTCAATAGCCTATGAGCTTCTGGTTTATTGCATTTCAAATAATGCCAACTTAGCAGAGTCATCCATGTGCAGTGTAGAGAAAACATGACAACCTATATTCAACAACCTATATTCCAAGACTTTGGGTTCTTTAACATCATATTTGTAACATTTGTTGTGTAAAAAGCTATGGCTTGCCTGGATTTACAGTAGTCCACTGGGACTCCTCCTGGTTGTCCTGTGGGATGTTCTTCCTAGTGAGCTCCTTTATTTTTCTTTTTCTAGAAGAGCCTTTGTACTATAGGCAGAAAAACTGTTTTGGTTTTTTTTTTTTTTTTAATTCAGTGGAGGATGTTATACAGTTTTGTTAAAAATAGCACATTGTTTTGAAGGAACCTAATACCACAGTACATCCCCTCCCCTAAACTCCCAAGCTGAGAGATCCTGAATTTCGGCTGACTGTTCAAGTTAAAAGGAATATTGGTAGCATAAAATTTCTCCACTGTGAAATTGCCAGCATTAGGAAAACCATGCATTAGCTTTAGCTGTGAAAAATGCTGCTTCTTGCTGTGAGCAACCTTATAGCACAATTTTTCAACACTGTTTCAGAAACCCTTGGTTAAACCCAGCTCAGATTAAGTCCTAGCCGGAGGTGTCTGAGGCAGCACTGACCATGATTTCACCTGGTTACCACTTCTTGTTAAATTGTATGTTGCTGGATTAGCGACTTCATCCATAAGCAGCAGTGAGCATAAGCACAGCGAGGGTTGTGATGGCATAGCGCAGGCTAGAGGCCATGCACAGTGATCCTTGCATCCAATCTGATAGCACAGAGTTGACATGAACCATAAGTTTAATTGCAATGCTCCAAACCTCAAAGCAATGGACAGTGCTTGTCCCTGTCCTCTGTATTCAGCTTGCTCTATGCTGCATTGATTTTCCTTTCCTGTTTATGCTTTACTGCAAAAGCTTTTGCAGTCAAGGACTTTACAAAAAACTTCTCTTACTTTGCAAACAAAAAGGGCGAAAATCTGGGTCTACAGAAGAATCAATAATGAATGTGGCTATAAAGATTAAAGGCCAAGCACTAGTGACTGAACAGTAGAAAGACCTTAGGAAGATTTTAAATGCAGCAAAAGTAAAAAAAAGCCAGCAGCATATCCTGCTTAAGTATCCTGATCTCTTTCTGATGTGTTCTGTGTTGTTTTTTCTGCGCTCTGCTTTATGTTTGGAAACTCCTTGGGTGGTGGCTGATTAGATTACAAGTCCTGGGAAAATGTCCCAGTATGTACAGTCTCTTTTGTCTCTTTAATTCACCTATGATTGTGATACCAAGGTGGAGTTAGAGGGTGTTTGAGAATGCAGTTTTTCTATCTGAGGTGTGCCCAGCTCTGCCTTGGTTTTGGCAAGATTGTCGTATAAAGGCAACATGTGCTACTTCACAAGGTGCCTAGTTACATCTTTCTGCTTGTGGCTTTGGTCTGCAGCAGTAAGACTAGCTCCTTTCTGTCACTTTCTTCAGCAGACTGCTTGTCAGAAATCACTGGGAGATTATTTTTAGTTGTCCCCCTCAACATTACTCTATGTATCATCCCAACTTGGAACGATTTCTTTTTGCAGCCTCACAGGTTCTTATAATAAATATCCATATGTTACTTGCTCTCAGTTATTTATTGAAATAAATTCCAACTGTAATCTTCCTTAATTGAAATAAAAGTTCTCTTCTTACCTATCATCATGTATTTTATTACCTCCTTCAAACTGCAGAACAGGTGTCTCTAATGGATTAACTACAGTAGAGTTAAATCCACTGGATTTTCAGCTCCCTGTGGATGTAAGGGGTATTATGGGAACACAGCTTTAGTTTGAATATCCACTACAACTTGGCTGCTTGCAGAACGTTGAATGCTATTCTCTGAGACATCCAAACTCAAGCTCTAGCAATTGTCTGTTTATTCAAGTGAATATCTTAGTTACCTGCTTTTTGTTCTCACTACTTTCTTTGCAGGTTTAAAGAATTTCCTGCCCAGCCCATCAAAAGAGCAAATCACCTTCCACAGCCCCAAGGGTTTGCAATGCATCTCACCCTTAATGCAGACAGTAGAGGAGACCCCTCAGCCCATCCCAGCAAAGATCAAAGGACATATTCCCAAATGGATTAATGGCAATCTTCTGAGGAATGGTCCTGGGAAGTTTGAGTTTGGTGAGGAGAAGTAAGTCCAGGTTTGGTGAGTTTGTGAAATTATTCTGGCCTGAGTGCTGCTTAAACCTAACGGGGACCTCTCCAAATGTCTCACCACTGTTTAGAGCACCTTGTAGTTTCTTTTTAAGTAAGGCATGGAAGAAATGCTTATGTTATCATTCTTTTAAGAACAGTTGCTCCCTCATCTGGAAACTCCCAGTGGGCTCTCTGAAAATAGGAGCATGGTTAACTTATTAAGGTTGGAGAAGCTGAGTCACAGAGAGGCAGTGACCTACTCAGAATGATATAATGAGGGAACAGAGCTGGGGATTAAAACATCCACACTCCTAGTCCTTTGCCATTAACAAAAGTCCATCCCACGAGCACTCTGAAATCCAGGACAGGATTTGTAAAGTTGATTGAACTAAATTGTGTGAGTTGCTTTAGAAGCAAATCCATCTCATTTTAAAAATAATACATTAAAATATTTCAAGAAGGCAACTACTGCCTTTGGCTTGTAATCTGCCATTCTAGCTAATTGAAAAACCTAGCTCTTCCTCCAACAAAGCCAATGGCAGCAACTGGCCAAAGGTGATCACCTTATCATATTTCCAGAGACAGACCATAAGCTTTTCTCAAACTCTCAGAGATTTCTCATTTCAGAGAGAATAGCATCCTGCTAAGAGCTGAGAGCTAAAGGCTCCTTCTTGTGCGGTTGGGCTTTCAGTAATAATTTCTATTCTTGTTGTACAGTAAAGCATAATTTATATTCCCCATGTAGAAGTTTGCAGAGTGATTGGTTTACCAATATAGATTATTTCCCCCCAAAGCTTATAAATAGCATTTTCAGAAGTCCCTGAGGTCCACTTTCAAAAGTAATACAGGGAGCCCAAATCTTGCTGAAAGTCAGCATCTAACTTCAGGTCCCACAGCTGCAAATACACTTGATTTGTCTCTCTCAATTCAAATGTTTTCCCAGACTCATCACAAGGCTATGCATGTTTAAATGTTCATGGGATCTAGGCAATTAGCTTTTTACAAACAATAATAAACCTAAAGGCAAGACGGAACAGTGTAGTAGAACATCATATAGTGCCCAACTCTTGTTCTCATATTTATCTCTTCTTGAAGATTTAACCATTGGTTTGACGGCATGGCCCTGTTGCATCAATTCCAGTTGGAGAATGGCACAGTGACATACCGGAGCAAGTTTCTGCAGAGCAGTTCCTACCTGATTAACAGCCAGCACAACCGCATCGTGGTCTCAGAATTTGGGACACTAGCAATGCCAGACCCATGCAAGAGTGTCTTTGAGCGCTTCATGTCACGCTTTGAGATGCCACGTAAGAGGGTTTCTAAAAAATAAGAAATGTTCTGAGATTTTCTTGGGGAATTTGTGGTTACGTTTAAAGGGAGATATGAGGAAGTCTGGTAGGCCTATTCTGAGCCCATGTTTTTCTTAGAAGATGACCCCTTGGAACAACAACAACAACAACAACAACAACAACAACAACAACAAAAAATGCAAGTTGGTGTCAGACTTAGCTGGGAGAGGCACATTCATTTTAATATTTTAGTGTCACTTCAGCTCACTCCATTCCAGAGTTTGTTGCAAATTTCCAACAGAACTTGTTGCCCCAAAACCACCCTGTGCAGTCCTGATAATGAGCATTACAATCTGCTATTCTACCTGAGAATGCCCTTAAAACACCTTGCCTTGCTAAGCTTGTAGGGTAAGTGGGCTAATCCTTCCCTTCCTGTACTAAGGTGCAGGAGGTAATATGAGTAGGGTGATAGATGGTGTTGCACAGGAACGGAAGTACCATTACCTGTAGGATTCTGTGTATGTTAGGAAAGAAATAGGCTTAAATGCAAGCAAAGTACTTTCCACTAAAACCAGAAAAGACCTAAAGTCTGCAACTTGTTGCTGCTTATGTGTGTGACCATCTTCTGCTTCTTATCTTCCCTGAGGAGATGGATCCTGTCCTGCCATGTCATCTGTTCTCTTAAAGGTGCTCATACTTTCACTCATTGGTCTGTCTAGCTCTCCAACTCCCCACCCCAGCTCTCTCAATAAATTTCAGAACTATCTACATCTCCCATCTTCTTTTCCAAGCTCCAGCAGGTTGTTCCTGCACACCCTTGCCTATTTTATTCTTTACACACCTGTAGGCTTTTCCTCACTACAAGAACGCTTGTCCTCCAGGCTTTTGCTGTACCAACTTCAGGCTCTGTTCACCACACACACAATGTTCAGCTGGGGGGAAATCGCTTTTTCCTCAGCTCTTCTCAGCTACCTGGCTAGTGAGTCTCAGCTTCCCTAGGAGTAGCAAGAACAGCTCTGGCTGTTGTGCAGCTCTCAAAAGGCATCTCCCTGACTCAGTTTTAAAGAGAAAGGGAAGAAGAAGGGGAAGAAGAAGGATTCCCTGTCCAAGCCCTGTCACACAAATAACATCCCTGCACTCCCCTCAGCCCAAGTTGTAGCTTCAAGTCTTGCCTCTCTTGTTTCCAATGCTGTAAATCAAACATGGCACTCTTCATACAGCTGTCAGAGAGGACGACTTTGTCTAGGGAGGAAAGTGAGAGGGATATGAAGAAATAAAAGGTCAGAAACAAAGGGCATATGGAAGTATGAATATTATCTTGGCTTCACTGCAGTGGTTTCCACAAGAACCAGTCCTTGTCCTTTTATCCTGAACTCACCTGTGCAGACAGTTTCCTGAGTGCCTTTGTAGATTAGTGAGATATTTCTAATCAATCACAGAGGGATTAGTGTCATTGCAAATGGGTTTATTTGTTTAAACATGTCTAACTTGCTATAATGTCACGCGAGCTTAAACAGAGTTGTGTACGACTCCAGGATTTCATTTCAGAACCAAGTGACAATGCCAGTGTGAACTACGTCGTGTATAAAGGAGACTATTACGTCAGCAACGAGAACATCTTCATGTACAAAGTGGACCCGGAAACGCTTGAAACAAAGGAAAAGGTGTGGGCAGGTGGGATAAGGGGGTTTGCTCATGGTACAGGAGAATCACTCCTTGCTGTTTCTAAAAGCAGCAAGGGGGAACCCAGATTCCAGATGAAATGATCAGTGGGGCTCTAGGCCATAGCCATAAGAATCTCTTCATGGTGTGCTCGAGTCCCTGAAAAATCTACTTAGCAATAAGGCAGCTCTCATGAGTGAAGATTCAGTCACTGCCCACTGTAGCAAGCAAAGGGAGAGACAGATATAGACTCATTTCCGTTTGGGTACAGCTGGCATTCTTCCAGTGCACTCACTACTTGTCTGGACTTGTCTGTACCTACCAGGGTGTGAAGAATAAAAGTGCATACAGGAAGAAGTTAACATCACTGATCTCAGATCTGTATTCTGGCCCTGTCTCTTCATCCTTCCTATCTGTTCCCGTTATCTCCTTCTTACACCCCCAGCTTTAAACACTCCAAAACGGTCCTTCAAAGTCTTGACTAAAACCTCTGTTGCAAATGGGTGGTGAAGTCAATGTAAAGTCAAGTCAAAGTTCAGCTGCCACTTTATTTTCTCCCATGCTAGCAAGTGAACAAAAAGTCAGTGTAGAAGTCTTCCCGTATGTTCTGTGCATCATCTCACAGGAGTGTGGCTGTATTTGAGGGAAAAATATGACTTGTGAAATGACAGCATATGCTATATGCGCCCCTGCCTGCACCCTTAGAGGGGATTTGGGTATTTGCTGGGCTGGACAACTGTAAGAATGACTGAAGAAGGATTCTGCCATTCCTAAATCATTATTAACTACTGTGCCTATATGTTACCATGGACTATTTAATACCACAAAATACCAGGCTCAGTGCACACTCAGATCTCGAGGGAGTCCCTCCCTCCCTACAGCTGTGATTCATGAAGAAACTCTGTTTATGAAGTATAGTATGCTACTTGCATATTGAAATGGAGATTTTGACTATTTGCTATTTTATCTGTTTTGTAAACCATAATGCAGGGATGAAAAGATGCGTGGGTATTTTTAGTTTGAATGTTCAGCTCTGTTGAGCCACCTTGTCATTAAAAAAAATTCCCCTTAAGGTGCTTTTTAGATGCAGGCTGGTATTTTTTGGCTAAGTGAAGAAATGGAAGGGATGATTTCACATTTAAACTCTGATTTGAGATGCCTTAAAAGGTCATGGTTTTATAAGCTTCTGGTGGTGTGGCACTCTTTTCTACTGGGGCCTTCCAAAGGGTCTCAGGTTGGATACTTGAAAGCCCTTTTTTTTTAACTTTTGGAAAAGAAGCGTATCTTCCATGCTTTAATGTTTCAATGCATGGATTGATCTTCCTCCAACTTTTTCCTTCAGACTCTCTTCCCAACACATCCCCTCCACTGTCTGAGTCCAAACTACACCCTAACCCAGGAACCAGGAATACATGTTAACAGTAGTCACAATTGTACCTTTGCGCTAGGTCTTCCTTCTAGCTGTAGGCGGTGAAGCTAAACTGTTTTCTCTGAGGAGAGTAAACACTGACTGTCAAGAAGCTATGGGCGCTTTCAAAAAACTTGGTGATTTTTTGGGGCAGTGACTGTCTCTTTGCGCATGTCTGTCTGTGATTATTACATGGAGTCCTAGCTAAAATGTTTGTATGGGCAACATCCCCACTGTGTCAGCACTTCCTGCCATTAATAATGTTCATGTCTTCCAGAGAAATGGCTAGTGCTGTTAGTCTCATTTTACTGGTAAGACTAATACAGAGAGAAACATCGTTAATTTTCAAGGATGTCAGGATTGCAGGCAAAATGAAGGCTTAAGTCCAGGTCCCACATCAGGGCCATAATCATCAAGCTATTCTTCCTTAGACTTTCATGAAACTGACATTTAGAAAGGCTTGTTACAGAGCAATAGGAAACTTCTATACTGACTGAAAATCTTTGGCATTTGCAGGTAGACTGGAGCAAATTTATTGCAGTGAATGGGGCCACTGCTCATCCTCATTATGAGTCTGATGGGACGACGTACAACATGGGCAATTCCTATGGGAAACATGGTAAGACTGGGCATGACCAGGCCTGGCTTGTGGGCAGGGTGTACGGCCTGCTTCTTGCCGCTGCTTCAAGGAGTAGTTGTTGAAGAAACTTCAGTCTCTAAAGAGACCTTGAAATTGCTGTTTCTCTTTGTGTCAAAATGATGGCAAACCAGATTAGTTCTTATTTCAGGGTATCAATCTGTCCCATAAAAATGGCTTCTCTCAGCAATTAGTTTCAGATGCTTCTGACTTTGGCCTGTGAATATCCAACAGATCCCCCTCTTCCTCTCCCAGGCTTTGATGGAAAACAGGAGAATGATTTTTAAAGTCCCATCCAGCGCTGAAGCCTTATCTGAAGAATTTTCACAATTAGCCACACGTTTTCCATTTAAAATAATTGGCTTTTGATAAGGACCATAATGGTTTAGACAGGAGAGAAGATGGAATGTATTACAGTGACCTGGCTTTCTTACAGCAAAGCTGAATTTTCTGGGATATTTTTCTTCTTCGTGAAACTATGAGCTTTACGTATAGTTGGGATCTAGTTACATTGAGATGGCTGCTCAGAGCTAGCATTCACCATTAGTTACATGAAAGCCTTCTTTTTGAGGTGCCTGAGGCCTGTGAAAACAGCTACTGCCCCTTATTATGATACCTCAGGCTGGTTCCAGTTCACGGAATAGTTTTGATCATTTTTCATTCTTGCTGTTTTCATTTCCTTTTGGCTTTAGCAATATCTAGCTTTGCAGCACATGCTGTTTTCAGCTGGAGAGATCAAACTATAGATTATTATTCAAATGTGCCATTCTTTCCATATGCTCAGATTTATTAAATGAGCATCAGTCATCACCAAGGCTCCAAGTTTTCATTTCCTTTGATACACAAGCTATGAACTTGGTTTTTGTCCTGAGCCTGTTATTATAGGACACTCTAATTTAACATAAGGAATGGATTGCAGACAGTAAAATTAGATGGCAGTCTACCAGACTGAGAAGATCCTTCTACTTCCTTTCAAGCTTCTTTCTTTTGCTAGGTAATCCTCTGTAGATTGTTCTATTGACTTGCTAACTGGCTTTTTGTTTTCTGCTCAGTTTAGCTGTGACCATGGTTCCTAGTATTCTAGGGAAACAAAAAGGAACAGAGCCCGGCTGTCGTTTCATGATGTGGACAGTCTCACATCTCAGTGGTGTTGAACCCTTTCTCCTTTCCAGGGTCTAGGTATAATATCATTCAGGTCCCTCCACAAAAGTCGAACTGTAGTGACACATTAGAGGGAGCGAAAGTGCTGTGCTCCATTGCTCCAATGGATAAGATGAAACCCTCCTACTATCACAGCTTTGGTAAGAATGCTTTCTATCTCAGACTCTGTGGATTTTGCCTACTGTGAGGCAGAAAGGGCTGTTCACTGCCCTCTGCCCCCGAGATTTTTTATTGTCTCATTTGCCTAACACTTGGATGATATGTTCTTCCTTCTCTTTTGAGGAATGAGTGAAAACTACATAATTTTCATTGAGCAACCCATCAAGCTGAATCTGTTGCAGATTATCACTTCCAAACTCCGTGGGAAAGCCATTTCTGAAGGGATAAGCTGGGAGCCTCAGTACAATACTTGCTTCCATGTGGTGAATAAGCACACTGGGGAGGTAGGTGGGTCTTTGGCCTTTGCAGCAGCTGTGCAGCTGTAGCTGGAATCTTAGATCCCAAGAGAAGAGTGCTGGGTAGCAGCCACAGATAGGTGTATGAATCAACCCAGAAGTTACTGCAATATAAGCTTTATAAGCATGGGTGTAGGTTTATTATAAGAGGGATTACTTCATGCATTTTCCTCTCTATTGATTCATTTCTTTGCCAGCCCTAAAAGAACAGGCAGAAATAAGCAGTTTGGGGGTCCTGGGACTGCAGCACAGGGACTGAAATGCAGGTCCCAAGTACTACAGAGTATGAAAAGGTCAGTAATAGACTGGGAATGATGCTATAGGGATGGAGTCATGACAGCAAGGGGCCTATTGAGCTGCTTTATTTTTTGGCTTTTCTTCATCTGTTTTTGCCTACTTACTGGCTTAAACCAGCCATTCTGTAGTAACACAAGGACACAAGACAAATACCAAGGAATGAGCAGGGAATTAAATGGGGGAGAGAAGAGAAAACTCTTTGAGGTGTGGCTAAGATCTTTAGAGAGGAAATTTAGCCTCTCTTATGGTCACTGTAGGTGCTTCCAGGACAGTGGTACAGTAAGCCCTTTGCTACTTTCCATCAAATCAATGCCTTTGAAGATCATGACTGTGTGGTCCTTGATCTGTGCTGCCAGGACGATGGAACAACTCTGGCTACTTACAAACTTCAGAATCTGCGGAGGAGTGGGGAAGGTCTAGATCAGGTAAGATCTCTTCATTTGTGTTGCATAGGATCTGACGGGGCTCCATGCTGGTTGAGTTACTTTTCTGCAGCAAGGCTCAGGTTAGTAGAATGGAGAACACTATGGGGGATCACAAGGCAGAGGATGTGAACTGGGGAAAGGAACCACAACTATATGGAAAAATTAAAATTATGATCTACTGATATGTTGGTATTTTTTTCTCCTTTTAAATCTCTTAGCAGATAATCTCCATAGAGCGTTTCCTTGAAACTTTTAAAACTGGTGTGTGACATACATCGCCTGGTAGAATGTACTTCTTTTTTAAAAACCTCATTTTTAATGATACTCATTTTCCATATCCTTGTGTAATAAATTTTTTCCCCCAAGAAAGTATGCAAAATAAGTTTTTGCATGACTTTTAAAGGGCAAAAGAAAAAGAAAAGAAACCCTGTTGTTTAAAGGCATTACTTCAGAAAATAGCCTTTATTATGTAAATCACAGAAACACAAACATCACAGAAACCCCTACATTGTTCCTCACATTCACCTCACAACAGCATGTACTCATAAATTACTTATTATATCCAACTCTGTCAAAAGCACTATCTAAAGCTGTGTAAGAGTCATTATTTTGCATAGGTCATACACTGGAAAAGTGGGGGTGCTTTCAGTTTCTTGTACTGCAGATGTGTTTGTTGGAAACCCACCATATTGTAGGTGAAGGGCAGGCATTTCTACAACATGTTCAGACAAATCCGAACTTCCTCTGTCTATGTTCTGAGCTGTCTAGAAGCAAGGCAGTTCTGATCTGAAAAGTGTATAGCTGTGTCCCTGTAGGGTCATTTTGTTCTGCTTTCCTTTGTTGTTTTTTTTTTTGCAAAGATGTGGTGAACATTAATTCAGTACAGCATAGTGTTAATAGGACCATTTGCTTTGCAAACTGATTCCACCTTTTGTTCAGCCTTCTCTGAGCACAAAAGAGCTATAATTTGATCTCTCTGAAGGTGTCCTTATGTCAACATTAGGCATGTGTTTCCAACACCCACGTTCTTTAACTGTCAAGTAGCATAGCCATTAAACTGTATACACACACACACACACACACACACACGAGTGCAAGTCATTTCAGAACTGAATTTTAAATTTATGCTGAAAGACTAAGGCATGCCTGAGCATGATTTGTCTGTTTTCCCTGAATCATGTTTAGTGCTTTTGCTTGCTGACTAAACCATATTTTGTCTGGCAGTGTTCCTCAACCAATCAGGTTACTGTGGCTACATAAAACATAAAAGTTTTGAAAATAGGGTTTCAAGATTATCACATATGATTAAAGAGAAGTTTCACATTGAACTGGTGAGTTACAGATTGAAGTAACTGAAAAACACCAAAACAGGGACCTTGCCACCTAATTTATTTAGAAGGCTTACTATTTGGAAGTATTTGGGGCTATAAGCTTGGCTGGAATGAACTTCAGTGGGAATGGTGGAATTACTCCTCTCATGCAACCTGCTGAATGTCTGCCACACTGGGGGCTGCTAGTTTTCTCTCCCCTTTGCTCCCCAAGTAAATCCACCACTACCCTAGCCTTTCCAAACATGAAGTCCATGTGTACCTGAGAACAGAAGAGGAAAATCATGCAGGCTAACTTCATGCATTGAACTGAGGTACAGTAGTCTCCTTCTGCTCACCTTATCATCCAGGGGAGAGGGAGGCTCCTCCAGAGACTGATACAGAGCATTTAGTCAGATATTTCCTGTCATCCTCTGCACAAGCCACTCCTTCCATTAGTTTCACAGAGGGACAACATTTACACTCCGAGATTAACAGCAAGCAGTACAGTTGGTGTCTGTGTCATGCTGTCTCGCACAAAGATCTGAGGCAGTCTACAATCAAGCAGTTTTTCTTCTGAAGCTTTGTAATCACATGCAGCTTATATACTTACAAAGTTCTTCTTTCATGCATGGTTCATATTATTTAAAATAATGTGGAGGTTTCTCAGCGCTTTGCTCAGCCTCAGGCTTCCAAAGTGGGACTGTCACTAATACCAATACGGCTGTAGAGGGTGGGTTTCCAGCAGGTATATCTTCTCTGCTTGCTCAGGGCTACAGAGGTCCCATTTTCTGTAATCCCCCTAATAGCTCATGATCTTGGTTGAGCAAGAAGGGCCTGAGTCACACAGTCAGTGGGGCATAAGTGGACAGGGTGTAAAAAGGATCAGTGTAAGTCTGTTCTAACTGAATAAAATATAGTGCAGCATATGTTCCAATGCTGGATTTGGAGGATAACTGAGTGATTTGCATACACAACTCAGCATTAATTACTGTGAAAGCAGTGCTGACCCATTTAATTGGTTGTCTTTTTGTTTTCTTCTGTAAAGTACTGGAACAAGCAGAGCCCTTACCAGAACTTGGTAAAATACATAATAGAAAGAAGAAGATTTCAGGGGTGCGAAGAATGTCTAAAACTCCAGAATTGTTCCCCAAAAGGTCACTTAGCCTGAAACACCACTCTCCTCTCTCCATCACCATAACTTTCTGTCTGTGTAATAGGTTTATGACTCAATATCCCGAGCTTTCCCTCGTCGCTTTGTTCTCCCACTGAACGTGAATTCAGACACACCTGTAGGGAAGAATCTGAACCCACTGTCTTACACATTGGCAAGGGCTGTGAAAGATGCAGATGGCAAGGTATGTATTAAAGACTTATAACTGCATTTATGGCTGTGGTGAGATTGCCTGCAACACTTATCATCCAGTGTTATTACCTTCTCAGATCTTGTCCACCAAGGAAGCAAGCAAGGTTTGGTCATTACTAAGAAGGGACTTAGTGTTTTAGTTCAAAGACTATCACATTGCCTTAAATAAGAGAGCAAAGACAGATTGTGACTTACCAAAAATGCCCAAGTGGTTTATAAGCCTTTACGATAATTGGCTAAACTTCGGCTTCTTCATTGACAAACTTCTCCATGCTTTCACCTGGGTACAGAACTGCTCTTTGCTTCCAGCTCTGAACAGCCCCTACATAGTGGCATGAGGTGGTATAGAACATGTGTTGTCCACTACGAGTGGAGTCATCTCTGTGCATACTTTGTACATCAGACTGCTGAGTGCTGGACCTGGGATTTTCTTAGCTAGCAGTGTAGAAATACATGGATGTGCTTCTGTTTTTTACAGTAGACAGATTCTTGACATTTCCAAGGTCTGCGATGATAAGTCAGTTCTTTGGGTGAAACAGATACGGGAGACGGAACTGGTGCTTCAACCTGCCTCAGTGCAATGTCAGGCTCATCTTTAAACATTTCTTCTCCACAATGGTTGTGCAGTGGGTTGGTGGGACCAGTCAGATTTTCTGCACAGTCAAAGCTAAACTGACACTCATGTAATGCACACTTCTTCTAGGTCTGGTGCACACATGAAAATCTCCACCCTGAGGGCTTTGAAAAAGTTGGGGGCTTGGAGTTCCCCCAGATCAACTACTGTCAGTACAATGGTAGGAGGTACCGTTACTTCTATGGATGTGGTTTTCGGCATTTGGTTGGAGATTCCTTGATTAAGGTTGACGTTGAGACCAAGAATTTCAAGGTGAGGTGAAATGAGATTATCTTTTTTCAGCAATAGGAGTCATTCCACTGAAAAGGCCTTGAAGATATGTCATTTACTAGGCACTTTACTCTTTAGGGGTATTCGTTCAAATGGGTCTGAGATGAGATTACTCATTTCATCTCTCATCTAGCACCTTATGAATGTGGCACACTTACCAAACAGGAGAGGATATCACTCCAGGTTCCTAGACAGATGACAGAACAGAAAGGGTTGGATAAAGTGTGCATATGTCTTCCAGGCCAAAGAAGAGTCATCCCTTACCACGCAGTACAGTACCCAAGTAGCACAGGCAGTTGGAGATAAACTGCCAAAGTATTTATGACTCAGGCAACAACCAAGGTTTAGGATATTTCCAACTGCCAACACAAGCTGGGATTTTTCCTGTGTCTCCCTTAAGCAGGGAATAATAATCTCCAAAGCGTTAAACGCTCATTAATCAGAGACTTTCCCGGAGGCTAGAAAGAGTTAGGAATCCTCAGAAAGAGATGCCCATTTTAATTGTTCTGCTCTGCATACTCATTTTGCAGCAAGAGTGCACTCCTTCAGCACAGCTTTGGGGTGCTATGGCTCTGCCTGCAATAGGAGCAGCAGCTATGCCCTCAGGTGGTGATGGTGATAGATCGCCTCTCTGCTGGCATGGCACCTCTCTCTCCACGCTTCGTGGGCACAACATGGTCTGCACTAGTGTGGTGTGAAGATGGCTGTGCCGGCTAGGATGGTGGTGTTTTCTGTGCTTGTAGCTTACACCTGTGCCAGCACAAACTGTTGGATGAAATGAGTAATAGGAACCCTTTTCACTGCCTGTTTGCATGATGCCTGGCATAATGGACATGCTGTCACAACAATGGCACCATCACACTACTGGAATAAAAAGAATTAATTAAAAGGATGAACTATAGGTTTCATGGAGCACAGATTATGCCTGGGTATCTTTGTGGGGAGCACTCCAACTTGCAACTCTTCTAACTCTAGTAGACAAGTAATGAAATGAAACACATCCATATGTTACTGT
The DNA here is from genome assembly GCF_929443795.1 of Astur gentilis. NCBI lineage: Eukaryota > Metazoa > Chordata > Aves > Accipitriformes > Accipitridae > Astur > Astur gentilis. The sequence goes on from NC_064884.1 coordinate 6,352,403, forward strand.
GCTTGCTAGATTTGGCAGGAGGATGGATCCTACCCATCAGAGCCTGTGTTTGTGCCAGTGCCTAATGCTACGGCAGAAGACAGTGGAGTCATCTTGTCTGTTGTGGTCTCTCCCACGGAGGTAACTTATTGCTACTAGTTTGTCAAAGTCACATAGTATTAGGTATACTTTCTAAACCACAAAACTGAATTTGAGGTGCTCTGGCAGATAGTTCTAGCACTATGCTCCCCAAGGTTTATGCCTCTGCAACTGCCAAGCACAGCCAGGCAAACTTCAAGTAGGAGTGTACCTTGGAATGTCAGTGTTTCTTGAGTGCCATCTGTGACTATCAGTGCTCCTGGCCATCTGTCTTGCAGGTTTAGTCTGTATGGTCTGGTTGTACCTGACCATATGGCCTGGTTGTACATTTGGGCTCCCTTGTGTGCAACAGATGTAGTGAGTTGGACAGTGGAATGAAGTTCAGCCTGGGCCATCATTCTGGCTTTCTTTTCATCCTGCAGAACCAAAGTGCTTTCCTGCTTGTCTTGGACGCAGAGACCTTCAGAGAATTGGGGCGAGCAGAAGTTGCAGTGCAAATGCCTTATGGATTCCATGGCATCTTTACTTCACACTGACTGAAGATCTTCTCACCTCCTGTAACTCAGGGCCAGGTCAGGCTCAGAAAGAAGCCTCTGCTTTCTTTTACCTCTGACCTTTGCATTATGCCCCAGATGAAGGAACTGCTTTATCTCTATCATAATCTCTCAGTTACTGCTGTATTCCTAACAATATACAGCAAAGGGTCTGAGGAAGACGGAAGCCTTCACTCAAACAGCCCACTGCTTTATCTTAATTTTCTGACTATCTTGTTAGACCAGTTAGCAGCAGTTCACAAAGGCTGCCATGCATAAGGCTTGCAAGGGAGAAAATGGAAAATATGACGACCATTACCTTCCCTGGGTAGCAATGCACTCTGAAGGGAATAGAATATCAGTGCTTAGGGCAGTGACTTTGGCTGAAATGTATAAAGCAGAAGAGAGGAGTAAAACCAACTAGTAACAGGTAGGCCCAATGAAGGGATGTAATTTCACCCCCATTGCATAAAGATTGCCTTCAGTGAACTCCAGAAGGTAGATGCAAACACTCACAGAAGCTGTACTTGTAGTGCTTTTCTCTGTATGCTATCGGTGCCCTCAAATAAAACCTTGTGAAGTTTCTTCCTTTCTTTGTCTGCCCTCACCAGACCCATGGCCCACTTTGTGCTGTGCCACAGGAGGCAACAGCTGCAACCCTGACACATACCTTATTACGTTACATGGTTTTGTAGACATGCATGACACGTCTCCACCATGCTCCTGCTTAAACAGCGTAGCTGGATACAGCTGTGATGGCTAACATTTCCTGCCCACCTCCTAATTCACCCAGTACGAAACATGTAGAACTCCACTGTGGCCTTGATATCCCTTTGCTCTTGTTGAGCAGATCAAACTCAAACACCTTCTCATATGGTTGCTTCCTCATCCAGGCTCCTACAGTTCTTGAACTCTGAGGTGTAGGTGGATAGGTGTGTTGAGGGAAGCCCTCTATAGCAGTTCACTTGGAGGCTTGGCCTTTAAGGACACTGTGAAAAGTGAAGGCTTCCTGGAGAATGGATCCCCCTCCTGGCTTAAGGACTTTTTATATTGCTTCATTGTGAGAAGCCTGGGGAATGTTTTGAACCACTTCCTTGAGCCAAAAAGAAAAGAGCCCTTGTGCCCTAGGGTTTGAAGGAAAGCCCTTGCTTCCTATTTGCAAACTTGCTTTGCCTTTTTTTTTTTTTTTTTTTTTTTTTGACTCCTGATGTTCTGGAGGCCAGCCCAGACAGAACAGAACCAAATCAGAGCTGACTCACTCTCTCACTCTACCCAAACAACCCAGCTTTACCTCCTCTCTGACCTTTCTTCACCTTTCTTACAGGTCTTGGGAAAAGACAAGGGAGAGAAACAGGGATTGTACACCAGGGCTGCAGCACTGTGAGAAGGCACAGGGAGAGGCTCATGCCAAAGCTGATCTCACAAAGCCACTAGATGGCAAACACATCCCGTTGCTGGTGCTTCAGCCCTGGCAACCGGCTGCCTCCTCTACTGCAGTCGGTCCCGTCTGTAACTTGCCATCTCAGCCAGTGGAATTGCCCTCCTGTAGCCTGTCACCCACATGGGAAGGGAACAACCCCCAGAACTGGAAGCTGAATGATGCTAAGGAAGTGCTTAATGAAGGGGGGTAGAGTTCTGTCACCACTGCTGCTCTTGTGTAAACTTTTTTTTTTCTTGGTGAGGTGGGAAGGGGAAAGGCAGCATCAGAGGTTCATGTGCAACCCTGTGTTAACTGCAGCCAGCCAGAACACCTAAGGCAGGGCTGTAGATCAATAGTGCAGGGGAAGAAAGATACCCTGCAGTGCAAAGTCTGTGCTGTGTTCATAAAGCCATACTTGAACAGCATTCAATCCCAGCCCCTGCCTGTGTTGCGTGCACACAGGCTGTACTCCACTACCTTAAGAGTTGTTCTTTCTCCTGTTCCTGTTATACAGAGATCCTGCCCTGAGGCTTGGAGTTTTCCCACTCTGACAAACTGGCAGATACAGTCTGGTATCCCTGAGGCACCAAAAATTTCCATGAATTAAGGGAATATGCTGATGCAGTTACCTCCATTGAAATCCCTGCAGCACTGAGAAATCCAGGTTCTACCCCCTCTCCCAAAGCTTTCTGAAAATCACCACACTTTAGGGATTCCTCTGCTTGAACTCCATGAATGTTATTACCAGAGTGCACTCCTTCAAGTCTGTCAGGTTCATAACCATCCCAGAGGTCAAATTAGTTCTCCAGGATAGAAAGAGAAACAACAGGCCTGGCAGCCCCTTCCTGTGACTGGTGCAGGGAGGGACTGCTGTGTACGCTTACTTCACCTAAACCATCTCAAATCAGGCACATGACCAGGGAGTGGGGCATTCTCAAAGGTTTAACAATAGCTCCTCAGATACCACAGTGCTGTGGAAGGGAGAGAGCGTAATTTATTTTACACGGGTAGAAATCAGATTCATGAAGTTTTCTCAGTTCCTTTGGGCAAGTATTGCTTTGCAAACTGCTTCCTTTTGGATGGCTGTGTAAACAGCTTACACATGTGTTCACAGCCTGCCAGCTTTCCTTTGGCAGGCCAACCCCTGCACACTGATGCATTTATAAACACACTTCTTGCAATTGGTCATAATATAAGAAAAAACAAGCAAGTCAAACTGTTGGCTTGCAGGCCAAATAATTGCTGACATTAGCTCTACAGGATGAATGAGAGGATGAAATGCCTTGAAAGAGGAACGTTAATGAAAAGACAAAAGGCAGGATGCACAAATTTCAGGTCTCTGGTCTGGTTCTACAACAAACCCCAGTCCTGCCCTGTAGAATGCTCCTCTGCTGTTTGAGCTTGTGTTGTTTCACTGACGCACTTTTTTCAGTGCACAGCTCAACTCATTCTGTTCCTGGGCCTCACATCCACCAGCCCAGCAGCCTAGATAATGCAAATGAGGAACGTTGATGTAGTCCGAGATAGTTTTTGTGTGTGTTCTCTAATGCAGAATTTGAACTAAGCTGAAAGGTTAGCTCATTGGTACTCAGCAGTGTCACTTCTACCAGTACCATTGTACCAAGCTGACTTGGACAGAGATGAACACAGTGATTTAAACCAGAAAATGCAATCCGTGTTTTTCAGTCTCACATTCCATCCTTCAGAGCTGATCCTCTCCTCCCCTGGAAGCCCACATAGAAATGTTTTAACAGCTGCTTCTCATCCTCATGGCGATTCCCATGATTTTGATTGCTTTTCTCAGATACCTTCCAGTTTTCTGTATCACTCAGTGATTTAGTGAGAAGTGCGCTGGTAAACAGCTGGTGTAGGTAAGCATTTGCCACAGCGTATCTCACTGGTTGTCCACGGGAGCTGCTGTAATACCCTGTGCATTTGGTAGGGCTGACACCGTGGCTCTTAACAGCCTGTTTTATTTTCCCTCGGTACCACTGGCTCATACAAGGTCACAGGACGTTTGTGGGAGACACCAGCTAGGGTTAAGGAACAAAGTAGGCACGTCGCCTGCTTGGGCGGCGAGGCGAGGCGGGGGCAGGCTCCTGCGCCCACAGGCCGCGGCGGGCCGAAGGGAGACGCCGCCGTGGCGGCCGAGGGGAACAGCCCCCGGAGCTGAGCCCCGCGCCGGCTGGCACCACGGGGACCGGCCACCCGCTGAGGCTCAGCCCCGGAGGGCAGGCGGCTTCCGCGGGCGGCGCTGCCGAGGCGCCGCTCTGTTCCGTTCCGCTCCGCCCCGGGGCCCGGATGCAGCCGGCCGCGCCGGCGCGCAAGCAGTCCCCGCCGCCACGGCGGCCCTGCAATGGCGCCGCCCGCAGCCCGGCTGGCGCGGCTCTCCCGCAGCGTCTCCTTCAGCGCCTGCCACCGGCTGCACAGGTGAGCGGCCCCGGCGCGCCCGGTCCCGCCGACCCGGGACGCGGGGACACCCGCGGGGCGGCCGCGGCAGCCCGGCTGTCCCCCCGCCGCCCGGCCCGGGGAGCCGTCCTTCTCGGTGGAAGGGTACAAAGGCCTCGCAGAGCTGCGGGGCTTTTGCGTTAGCGCATTGCAAGTGACCTCTCCGTACGGAGGCGAGCCCCGGTGTGCGGGAATGCGTGCCTGCTGTCCAGCGCTTCCCGGTCCTCCTTCTTGCAGTCCGTTTTCGGCAGCCCGTAGTAGCCAAACCCGATTTTAAGACATCAGTGCGTAACTAGGTTTGACGTGAACTGAAGCTTTGTTTTTCGATGGGGCGAATTATGCTTGCAGTTTGTAAGGAACTCACTGTGCCTCTAACCTGTCGCCTCCTTCTCAAAACTTATGTATTCCTAAAGAGTGCTTTGTCCTGAAATACTCCTTGGAGTCAGCAGTTGAATTTCTTAAAAGGAAAGATTCAGAGAGGGAAATTGTCCTTTGTACTTCTTGGAGAAGCTCCCTAAGCTTTGTTAGGTAAATAATAATATGCATAGTTTGCTCCAGGCGCTTCCTCCTAGGAGCCCAAGTGATTTTGCCATACTCATATGTGAATAGCTGGTAGTGTTAACACAGCAGTGGTATTAGGCGGCTGTTATGAAACCTGCATATATACCTACAAAACCACAGTAAAAAGACCCCTGTTGTCGACAACATCTTTTCACGGGCCAAATACTCTGGTTCTGTTTATACCTCCTGAGTAGGAAAAGCTAGTGGGTTAAATTTGGGAGTGTAAATAAATGGAAGAGCTAGAAAGCAATCATGGTTGAAGCGAAGCCTAGAACGTCTGTAATGGATCCTGAAATGCCATGTCTGTAACTTCTCACAGTAAATCACTGAGTGATGAAGAAAACCTGAAGCTGTTTGGTAAATGCAACAATCCAAATGGCCATGGGCACAACTATAAAGGTAAGGAGTTTACTTCCATGCTTACACATTTAGTCATGGATGGAGGCTGTTCTCGAGTAGGCTGGTTTGAATGCAGAATAACCCATGGGAGACCTGGGCCAGTCATGTGTCTCAGCAGTCTGGTATGGCTTTTAGCAGCTGGTTTTGGGGTTTTTTAGAATTAGAAGGAGTCTTCAGCAGCAGGGGGATTGAACCAAGGCATGGGTTTGCAAGCTATTAAGTTAAATACATAATAAATATTCATCTCAAAATGTCACTTCATGAATCAAATCTACTTGTTTATAATCTGCAAAATCATTGTGTTTTGAATGAAGATTTTTCTAAGGAAAAGACATGCAATTTAAACAGCCTGTAAACTTTATTTGAATGTGGTTTTCAGAAGTTCTTCTACATCTATACCCCATGCACATAGAATCAGATCTCTCCAGTTATTAGGCTGGCTCCCTATTTAGAACTGTGTATTGTAGGTACCCTGAAACCTCGGCTACAGAGCTACTAGCTTTACCAGGGAAGACACGTTGACAGATTGCTGGACTGAAGATCTGTCCCTCATTTTAAAGCTGACTTACAGGCACAACAGTTCTTGCTTTCTTGTATAAGAAGGACGTTCCCACTGTAAAAAAAATTGCTGGAAAGCTAGGGAGATGCCTCTCAAACTGTTCCAGTGGGGGTGGAGAGTGAGAAAAAGATCATGAAGGGGCTTTTCCACTTCAGAGAAGAATTACAACCAGGCTCAAATCGCTGTCTGTCTATTTTTGTGAGTTCCCCAGTGAGCTGTGATTTTGTTCTCAGCTCCTGGAGTTAGTGGGAAGGAATGCTAAGCTTATTAGGATAATGTTTCCAAGTGTTTGTGTCTTTTGTTGAAAGGACTTCTGGGTTGAAATGACACCTTGCAGTAATTCTAGTACTTAGAGTTAGCGGCCACCTCATCCCTTACTTTCCTTCTCTGGTATTCCGTTATGTCAGAAGACTTATAAGCTGACCCCACATCTTACGGTCTCAGTGGTCTGGTGATTGTATGGGCACCTAGGGTATCTGCATTGTCCAGAAGACTTTGCTGATAGAGAGACTCTGACCTTGAGTGTGCTGGGCAAAGGCATGTAGGCATAGGGAGTAGGTACCTGAGAATTCATCTAGTCTTATCTTGGCCTGCAAAGGGCACTTCAAGGATAGTGGTGTGCCTCTGGGCATCAGGCCTTGGAGAATGACTTCTTTGAGGAGCTAGGTGACTCTGAGCCATTATTCTTTATGGAGTGGATACCCCTTTTATAAAAACAGTGCCACTTTTAAGTGGTGGGAAGCTTGCACTAGTCCTTGTGGATTAGCGATGAATGGGTTGTCTGTCCCAATCACTAGTGTACTTTGTTAGGTTCATGGTGTAATGGTGTTATTGTGACCTGATATTTTCTTTTTTTCAGTTATAGTCACTGTGCGTGGAGAGGTAAGCCCAAGCAACATTTTTTTCCATTCCTTAGGGTGGCAGGATAGATGGGTCCCTGTCTTCCACAGTACTGAAGTTCTAGCTCAATTGCTAGGTTTCCCAGGGTGTTTGTGGAAACTCTGTACATATCACTGTAGAAGAAGGTTTTTCATAATCACTGTCCTATTCACCTTGCCTCTAACAAGGATTTCCAGGTGACCATATTTAAGTCCAAGGTTTGTAATCATCCTCTGGGTATGTAACTTAAGTCTGCCAGAGCCTCACTGCAGAATGTATAGGTTCTGGTCGGATCTGTGGGGCACCTTTGGATGACTGCTGAGCCACAGGGAGGCTTAGAACTTCCAGTAACTAATTCTGTCTGCTGTTTTATCAAGGTATTTTGCTGCAAATGTAAAAGGAAATTCTGCTTTTGCAGTTGTTTTTCGCCCTTCATCGTGTCATTGTTCTGTGTATTCCGCAGTTATTTAGATAGCACTTTTGTTTTGATGTTTTCCAAGCAACTTTTTGAGGATTTCTAGCTCATAGGAAGGGGTTTCTATTCAGATCTGAAATTAAAATTTTAAAGCCTCTTCTTTCTACATTCCCCAAATACACTGTGAACTACACAACCTGATTTTGTTCTGGAGCTGTGCCTTCTCCAGATGGGAGGATGCCTTGAGCTCAGGCTGGTCTCTGTTTTGTCCCTGGTTGTTCAATCCAGCAGTTTAATGCCTGTTTTCTTGCTTATGACCACGCTAGATTGTTGCTTGAAGAGTGAGTGTTTCAGTGAGTTTTTCCTCCCTGGTGTCAGCTTTTATGAGAGAGTGGAACCACTGGAGTTGTTTGTATGCTGTATCTAGCCTTTGGGAAACATCACAGGAGTAGATCTGGAACTCAGTGTGTGAAGGTGGAAAGATATTTTTCTTGTGGCTCAGATGTCCTGAGCACACAGATTTGTACAGGCTCATGGCAGCCTTGGTAATAAGGATGTGTAGCTAGGCTACTAATCTCCCTTTTGTTTTCCCTGCAGATTGACCCAGTCTCAGGAATGGTTATAAACCTGACAGACCTGAAACAATATATGCAGGTAATAGCACTATTTTCCTGCACATCCCCTGGGAGAATTGGTTAGAGCTTAGCAATTTGTCTAGGTGGAGACATGGTGAGTTGATAATGGTAGGAAATAAAGAAGAAATTAAGGAATGATTTAAGACTAAAATGCTTTAGCACTGTGATGTGAGGCAGTACCGTGTCTCCAGGTAGGAAGTTAACAGGTGGATGTAGGGCTCTTACCCTTTTTTTACATACTGTTGCCTTGCTCCAGTCCCATGTGCATGGTAATTTGAGCCTCAAGTCCACTGACCAACTGGGACAAGTTTGTCACTGTTTTCTTTCTGCAGGAGGCGATCATGGAACCGCTTGACCACAAAAACCTGGATAAGGATGTGCCATACTTTGCTGAAGTTGTGAGGTGAGTGATGGGCACTCCTCATGGCGTTGGTTGCAGGATCAAGGAACAGTCTTCAAGGCTCAGTCCTGCGTCTGAAAGAGCAGCCTTGATACCGGTGTGTGTAACACACCTGTGACACACACCTGTGCATGTCAGGTGGTGGGTGCCCTGCTTACCTCCTAGCCCTGCTGCCATGCAGCTTGCCTTACTGTGCTGGGCTGGGCGCAGGCCTGCTGGGGCAGCTGCCATCCCACATACCAAGGAAGGTGCCACTTGCTCGCACCTGAGAAGCCTTTTGCAGACTTGGACTTTTCACATGAGCCTGCCCTGTGGACAGTGTGGGGAGACAGATATGACCTGTTAATTAGGCCTCACTTCATCCATGTTTGCTGGCAATGGTTCAAGCCCCACTTACATTAAGGGTGTCATCATGTGAAAGCTGCCTGGATGGCTCCCTGTGGCCTTTAGCATCCCCTCTGGCCCATTCTGGGTACAGCTTCCTCAAATATCATTGCTGTCAGTTCTGAATCTGCTCGTGTTTCACTCTTAGCACCACAGAGAACGTTGCAGTATTCATCTGGGAAAATCTCAAGAAGCTCCTGCCCATGGGAACTCTTTATAAAGTCAAAGTGTATGAAACGGACCAGAACATTGTCGTTTATAAAGGAGAAGAAACAATCTCTGAGAAGTGAAATGAGCTTAAGCTCAATTGGTCAGAAACTCTGCTGCATGATCAGATCAGTGGATTGCTTCAACCCTGCCCACAGTATTTCTTGCACCTAGATGGTTATGCATTACATAAGGGCAAATACAGATGTTTCACAAGAATTCTTGCAGCAATCTAGCAATTTGGGTTCTCAGAATTTGTTGATTTTGTCTGCTTTTTCTCAAGACATTCCTGTTTTGCAAACCCAAACTACCAAGCTGATGTGAAGTTTACAATTGTGCCATGATAAGTAAAGCAGCCTTCTAGAGAGGAGATGGCCTGGCAAAGTGTATGTCCTGTCCAGTCACAAAACGCTTTGATTTTTCTTTAATTAAACATTGGATTAATTTATGATTTTTAATAACCTGGGCTCTGGTGTTGTTTTGCTTCTTGAACAAATAGAGAAACGTTCTTGAGAATGAGAACTACATGATTCTCTTTTTCTTCCTTTTTTTTTTTTTTTTTATGTTGCTACAGACTCATTTTTTCCTGTGGCTAGCAGGCCTTTCTCTGTATAAGGAACTGGTATAGTGAGCAATATAGTTGTTTACAAAGCAAATCCTAATCCAAACTGCGGAGCTAAAGAGAACAGTATGTTGTTGAGAATCAGCATGGGAAGCTGAGGAAACTGTGAAGTTGGAACACTGCAGCGCTGGTGGTGTCAGACTGCCCTGATGCATGGGTGAAAGTGGAAGTAGGCGAGAATAAACCCTTAAATACTGGTTATCCAGTTGGTGTCCCAAAGATACCACTCTTGTGAAGTTTTGCTGGGAGAGGGCTTTTCATCTTAGAAAATTCTGGCTGACTTTGTGTCATTGTAGTGCAAGTACTCACTTCTTTGATACCCTCTGGTGGTATGTCAGCTCAGGGCGAGTACAGACATGTAGATGTAATCCTCATCTTGCTGAGGACTCATGCCTGCTACAGGAGACTTGCCATTCTGCATCTGATCATGGAGAGCTAAAATAAGGGGAAGACCTGTGATACCTTGAGTTCCTATCCACTGAAGCCTCCTGAAAGCTTGTTGACACAAGCAGCCAGATCAAGCTTGTTTTTCTTAGGGAGGTTTTTATGAGTTCTGTAGGAACAGGATCAAGCTCTCTCTTTCGTCTTTCTGGGGAAAGCAGTCAGCTCATGTTCCTGCTGCGATGATCAACAGTTACTTGGTATTTTCATCATTAGACTCCCATGTCGGGAAGGCCTTGTAGACAAAAGAAGCACTTGTTATGAATCAATCATCAGGGCTGCAGCTTCCTGCTGTCATTTGCAGATTAGGAGATGCAACACTGTTCAGCGTAGGTTGTTACAAAAGGATGAGGCTGTGAGATGAGTTTTAATGAACACTAACCAAATTGTTCTGAAGATTCCTGAAATTGTAGGGATACTGTGAAAGTGCTGAAGAGGAATGCTTGTAAAACCAGTTAGGGAACAGTTATTTTACAATTCCTGTGGTTAATAGCCGTAAAATCAACCTGTCTGTCCAGAGGCAGAAGTGATAGTACTGTGAACAATTCTCTTTATCACATAAGTGACGTTCTGAAGAGTAATTAGGTATGGCCATGAAGAATAACTTAATGCATATAATTAAAAAAGTGATATTCAGTGTAATAATTCCCTTGCTTTACCAGGAAATTATGCATCTGAATAATGGTAGCAAAAAGCACCATTTAGAAAGGCTTAATGAAGCTTGCTTAATAGTTAACCTTGGTCACACTCTACTACAGGCTGGGAGTAAAGTATCCTTCTGTAGCTACCAGTTCTGCTAGAAAGTAGTTTTTACAGTTCCAAAAAATACTTTGACTGCTTTCTTTTAAACTGTGAGTGCTTTATATGAGGACAATTCTGTGCTGTCTCCTGCCTTGATCCGTCTTTGCTCAAACTTTCTGGATGAGCATCTAAAAGAGAGTAGTGAGAAAAGGCTGGAGATGAGGGATATTCCAACCTTCCCTCTTTGGCAGAGCAAGACCTCTGGCATGGGAGCTCCAGTGTTGTTGTTTTTTTCCTTCTTAAAGGTAGTGCTTTGGTGAATAATTGGCTGAAGGTTCATTCCAGTGTCACACAAGTAGAGAGTGCTCAGTGCATCAGGTGAAGGGAACATGCGGTTGACACACTGTTGCCCCTTCTCCCCCTGCTTTTTCCCCCCAGATGTGGAATCAGTTGAATTTTTTCAGTGTGGGCTCTGGCCAGGGAGGTTTTGCAGTTTATCTGAATGCTTCTGCTGGTCTGTAGTTCACTAGTGTGATATGTCCTTCTGTTTTGCTGAAGTGATGTAACTCATACTGGATGATAGCTGATGATGGTGATTCACAAAGCATTTGGTGTCTTCAGTGAGTCATGGAGACTAAAACATACCATGTGGTGTCTTTATCAGAAGAGTAATTTAGCTGTTGACATTGACAAAAAGCAAGCATACAAATGGTTACATCTATGTAGCACAGCCCATTGCTATTATTAGCATCAAGTCAGATGCTAGGCCAGAAAAAAGTAGCCCAGATTCCTATCTTTTACTGCAGTGCAACATAGTCCTGACAAAGTCCCACAATAGCTTGGGCATTTATATTTATTGCTGGGTTGCCTGTTGGACATGTATTCATATCCTTTATTCTGATCTCTCCAGTTTAAATGGCAGCAGATCTGGGGCAGTGGAAATAAATTGCTTGACTGGGTAGTGGCTTGGGTGAAGGGGGTCGGCAATATCAGAACTGGAATTGTAATTGCCTATGTCCTAAGAAATTACAGTGTATTCTGTCCCTTATCCTGCTTAGAGGGGCCTTGATCTTTGCAGGTGCATGTGAGCTCCATGTAGGGAAGTCTTTGTAGGAATCAGCCTCCAAATTCACAGGTTAGGGAGGGAGGGTTATATAAGGAGATAATTAACTCACATGATTAAACATTAAGCATCTCTGTGCTGTAACTTAGTTACCAAGTGATGAAATTGTTTGAAGGAGAACTGTTCAGGTGATGGTGGGGTCCAAGAAAGCAATTAAAAGGTCAAAGCTGATCCCAGGAGAGCTATTGTAGGAGCAAGACTTCCAGCTTCAGTGCACACGACTGTAAATAGCAGTATAATAACAGCATGACCAGATATATGCTGTGTTGTGTGTTTAGTAGGGACTGAGGGCGAAGACCCAGTTCTGCTTTCCTGTCACCTGGAGAAACCTGGAAGACCTTCATCAGGTTATACAGAAGAGGAGTAGTGCCAGGGACTGAGTGAATGGGGAGCCTGTGTAAGAAGCTGGCTATGTTGGTTGCTTGCGCTGCACTTGTGCTCATGTTGTGCTTCAGCTAATGTGATGATTTGGTTATGCCAACTAGAAGCAAAGCAAAGTTTGAGGCTGCCCAGTTCCAAAGGAAAGCTGTTTAGCAGCAGCTCTTCTTTTTTATTAATTGTTTCTAGGGAACATTTTCCCATTCTGCCTCACTGCAAGGAGAAAAAGTCGTCTTCTCTTTTCTGTGCTTGAAACACAGTGACCCCAAGAGGACTCTGGGTTCAGCCCCAGCTTTTGCAGTTTGGGGAGTGGGAATTGACTGTTTTCCCATGACGTCTGAAATTATGAAACTGCAGAGCAAAAGGGACACCATTACAAAAGGATCAGCAAATAGAAAAATAGCAGCTGGGACTGAGCCAAGTTCTGCTGCTCAGTCTTACGTGCCACTCCCTAGGCTGTTATTTATAGTTCATTGTAGCCCCAACAATGGCCAAGTTAATAAATAATCTAGGCATCGCTTCTGATGAGGAACTATGTGTGGGACATGGAGCCCCAACCAGGAGCTGTTCCTCCAAGTTCAGACAACCGCAATATCTTACAATTCCTGAATTGAAGTTTTCCCCTGTAACATGGCTACTTTGTATATGTGCCCAGTGCCTGGAAGGCAGTGAAGACTGCGGGGGTGTTCACAGGACCTCTGCCTGCTTTGGTGCCCAAGACTGGCAGTGCCTTGGGAGGGAATGAGAGGTTGAATGAAGGAGCATAGTGCTCCCAGCTTTGTTCTGCAAAAAGGTTGGGAAGGTCACTGTGGACAGAGCTGCAGGCTGTTGGGAGAGAAGGAGCTGCTGTCTGTAAGAGCTGCTGAGCTGCCGAGAGAGAGGGCCTATCACTGCCTCTGCCCCAGCCTTCCCAGCCGAGAGCCACCGGGCTGACTTGCTGGCTGACATTTTCCTAGCTGCTCACTGCATGTTCCTCATTTTCCAGGGGCCTTGCTTGGGGTGGGTGTCTGCAGAGATCTAGGCCAGAGATGGGAGGAAGCCTAGGTGTAGGGTTCAGTTATATGGAAGTTAGTTATTGGACCTGAAAATAGCTCATGGTCACAAGATTGTTCCAGGCGCCTTTAGAAGGCCTTGAACAGAATAAATAAGAAGATAGAAGAAGAAAGATCCCAATTAGGAAAACACAGGTGCACATTCCACGATAAAGGGAACTTGGCACAAACAACCTCAATTCAGGGGCTTATCTTGACCAATTGGACTAAGACAAGTCTTGTATGCTCTAATTAACACAACCAATTATGTCTTATGTTTGTGCGCGTGGACAGTACCGATGTAACCAATCACCGCTTATGCTTGTGCGCGTGGACACCAAGTGCTTGCATGTAGTAGCCAATCAAAGTCTCTCAACAACTTAGAGAATTGTATAAAAATGATTAGCTAAGCTCAATAAACTGGCGACTTTAATCATCACATTGGTGTTCCGTCGTCCGGGCCCCGCACGGATTAATCCCTAAACCCTACATTTGGTGACCTCCGACGTGATCCGAAGAGGAACAAGAGGCAATGCTACTGAAAAGGCGGGGGAATTGCCGCGGACCACGGTGGCTTGAAAGACAGCACCAGCACTGCTCGAGAGTGGCAGGACACTGCTTGGGAAAAGCAGGTAAAATCGTAAGCTTACGTTGATAAAAAGGGCAGCAAGGGTTTCGCAGCATCTGCAAGGGAAAAGACAGCCGGAAAGATATTTATGAGGCTTGCTGAAAAAACAGAGAAAAATATTAAAAAGGACAGAAACCTTTCAATTAGTGTGGGTACAGCTTTTGAGCTTAGTACCTGGAAAGCTATCGGAACCTCCCTATGGGATGAAATTAGTGACGGGTCTAAAGAAGTTAAAGGTCTTGCAACTTTATGGAAATTGATTAAGATAACTTTGCAAGAAATGAAAGCAGATCATAAAGCATCTGCGTCTGCTTTTGCTGCTCTCTCTCTCCAACCGCAAGCGAAAGGGAAAAGCGGGGAGAAAAACATAATGCAGCGAGAGAGACTTTTTGGAGCTTGTTCACCTGCTCCTGTGCTCTTGACTTCTGCTCCACTCCCTGGGACTGCCGATATTAATCAGCCATCTGACAGTTCCCAAGCCTCCCTAACTGTACAATTAAAGGAAACTCTACAGAATCAGGGAGTGAGTAAAAATCCGCCTATGAGAAAACAGCCCCCAGATACCACCGTTCAACATGAACAAATTATACCTAGCATATACCCTGATTCAAATAATGCAAACGAGGATTTGGCTACTATAATACAAGAACAAGAGAAAGCTAAAATACATGCTGAAGCTCACGCTGTAGCACTCACGGTAGCATTACGACTGATGGTGCGACAGGGAAAAGGAGACTATGGCCCATACAAAGACCCCCCTGCGTGTCATCGGTGCGGTCAACCAGGGCATTTGAGACGTGCGTGCCCTCAACACATGGCAACGCAGCCTCGATCTGTGCCAGCACAGACTAACAGCAGCCGGTCAAACTTTCCTGGGGTCTGTGAGAGGTGCGACAAGTTCAGACACAAAGCCAGAGACTGTCGATCAAGGTTTAAAAAAGATGGAATGCCATTAACACTATATCTGGGTTTGCAGGTTGCAGAAGCCTCTGTACATCCACAAAAGCTATCGCTACACAAAGACATACGAAATGTACATGATGTACAAAAACTTGTCGGAGACCTGCGGTGGATCTGGCCTTATTGTGGTATCACAAATACAGACTTACAACCACTGTTGGACTTATTGCGGGGCAGCAATAGCCTAACTTCTGTACTACATCTAAGTGCGCCCGAGCAGCAAGCCTTGACAGCAATTGAGCAGAAAATCACATCATCTATGTCTGGCAGATATATCCCTGATTTGCCCATAAATTTGTATGTATATAACTCAGACAAGGAAGTTGCGGGAATTCTGGGTCAGTGGGATGAGCAACAAAAACAAAACCCATTGGTAATACTAGAATGGATATTCTTGCCTGCTAGCATGTCAAAAACGGTAGTCACTAGAATTGAAGCTCTGGGGATGTGCATTCAAAAAGCAGGGGTAAGGGCGATACAAATTTCAGGGAAGCAAATGGACAAAATCATTTTACCTGTGTCACTTGATATTGTGAGTAATGCCATGTTGAAAAATGACTGTCTTGCAGTAGCTCTGCTGGACTTCAAGGGGGAAGTAGATAATCACTACCCCCCCCCCCCCCCATTATTTAAAACAATGTTAACAATGGAACCGCACTCTATCTGCAGCAATAAGCCGCTGGAAGCCATTACCGTTTTTACTGATGCTAGCAGCAAGACAGGTAAAGCAGGATTTGTATATTTACAGGATGGATCCTGGAAATCCGAAGTCATTCTGTCAGAGGGGTCAGTACAAGTGCTCGAGCTATTAGCCGTATGCTCTGTTTTTAAAAAATGGGATAAAACACCTGTCAACATTATTTCAGATTCTTAATATGTCGTGGGGATAGTCAAACGTATGCATAGGTCCCTACTAAAAACTGTAAACAATAAGCAGCTGTTTATGACACTTTTAAAATTATGGATGTTACTAGAAGAACGGACAGACTTATTTTTTATCGATCATGTTCGTAGCCATACAACACTGCCGGGATTCATTGTGGAAGGTAATGCGCGTGCGGATCAGCTGGTAATAGCCAATGCAAACATCTATTTTAATACACCCAAACCTGATTTGTTTGGACAAGCACTGCTATCCCATAAATTTTATCATCAGTCGGCAAAAGTGCTGAGTAAACAATTTAATCTTCCATTGCAGCAAACCAGAGCTATTCTTGCTGCTTGCCCAGACTGTGCGAATATTCAAAACTTACAACCACAAGGGGTGAACCCCCGGGGATTATCACCATTGCAAATTTGGCAAACAGATGTTACGGAATATCCCAGTTTTGGGAGATATAAATTTATTCATGTATCTATTGACACATATTCGAACCTTATGTGGGCTACTGTTCATATATCAACCAATGCTAAAGCCGTAATTAAGCACCTTTTGGCAGCATTTGCCGCCATGGGAGTGCCAACAGAAATTAAAACAGACAATGGCCCAGGATATCGCTCACAGTCATTAGAAACATTTTTACAGATGTGGGGGGTAGCTCATAATTTTGGCGTACCCCACAATTCCACTGGTCAAGCTATTGTTGAACGTGCACATCGGACCTTAAAGGATCGTTTAAACATTTTAAAAACGGGGGAAGATATGCGGCACTGTACTCCCCAAGAGTTAATAAGCAAAGCACTGTATGTTTTGAATTGGCTACAGCCACGTGGTACTGAGGATCAGATCCCAATTAATAGGCATATGTGTGGGAACAAAAATGTTGATAAAAATCAGCTGCAAGTTTCAGTATTCGATCCGGTTTTACAGCAGTGGCAAGGACCTTGCAAATTATTTACGTGGGGAAGAGGATATGCTTGTGTTTCCACAGGTAACGAACAACCCCATTGGATACTGGCGAAATGGGTCAAGCCGTGGATTGAGCGACCAGATGCCACAGACAACTCAGAAGAGCAAGAGGCAGCGGAGACATCAGCAGGTCCTGAAGCCCTAGATAGACCGACTAGACAAATCACGACGGAGACCGGCAGTCAATGTGGAGATTAAGAATGCGTGTAAAAAACATGGAGTATGATATCGTTTTTGGATATGTATTTTAGTGCGAGTGGGTAGAAAAGAGAGTAAATCATCAAAAAAAAAAAAAAAGAAAAAAAAAATTTTTTTTAACCACTGTAACAGACATTCAGCTAATCATAATCAACTAACCTACTAACCTATAACTAATTGTATAGAGGATAAGCTGTTTAGAATAAGTGCTGTAGAGAATAAGTAAATATATATATAGTTTAATGTTAATCAGTCCTCGGCGAAATATTACTCACAGAAGCCGAGTGTGGAAGTAGTTTTAAGATACCTGATATGTAGTCATTCATTAAAAAAAAATAATAAATTTTTGCTAACGGTTAGTTAAAACTGAAATTAGAAGTAAGGTCATAGACTTAGTTAAGAATCTAGAAATAGGGCGATGGGAAGGTCCATTTTTCATTAATAACCTCGGGGCGAGATTATGCTTATGTTTTCACAGGTGCAAGCCCACAATGGACTTCCGTTTGATTTATGCGACCATCATCATCCGAAGCATCATAGATGGTGCGGCAATACGAATACCACCTCAGCCAAAAATTAATGCGTACGTCATCTTAGCTAACATAACAGGTTAAAATTCTCAGTGCATTTCAACTGCATCACAAAGCCCATGAACCAATTGATAAGATAACTATGACTTGTGCAGTGCGCCTGGCCAGCGAGTGCATGCGTCATAGGTTTTCAATTGAGGTGGATTTTGGCACCCGCTGGCCACGTGTGCTAAAATCCATTCCTCTGAAAATGTATAAATACCGGGATTTTCCGAAGAGCATCAGGCTGGTGTGCAGCAAAACCATAGTTGCCTCCGTAGGGACACCCACATAAAACTGACACCTACTGATTGCTGGGCTAAGTTTGCGGAACAAGACAGCAATATGCTATCCAAAAAAAAAAAAAAAAAAAAAAAGTGAGAGAGGGGGAGATGTAGGGTTCAGTTACATGGAAGTTAGTTATTGGACCTGAAAATAGCTCATGGTCACAAGATTGTTCCAGGCGCCTTTAGAAGGCCTTGAACAGAATAAATAAGAAGATAGAAGAAGAAAGATCCCAATTAGGAAAACACAGGTGCACATTCCACGATAAAGGGAACTTGGCACAAACAACCTCAATTCAGGGGCTTATCTTGACCAATTGGACTAAGACAAGTCTTGTATGCTCTAATTAACACAACCAATTATGTCTTATGTTTGTGCGCGTGGACAGTACCGATGTAACCAATCACCGCTTATGCTTGTGCGCGTGGACACCAAGTGCTTGCATGTAGTAGCCAATCAAAGTCTCTCAACAACTTAGAGAATTGTATAAAAATGATTAGCTAAGCTCAATAAACTGGCGACTTTAATCATCACATTGGTGTTCCGTCGTCCGGGCCCCGCACGGATTAATCCCTAAACCCTACACCTAGGGGCCCTCAAACACAGTTCCCTCCTCCTGCAGGCAGTCATCAGTTAGGCTACCCAGTAATGTATCAAACTGTACTTTAAAGCTCATTAGGATATTTGCTCCATCCCCGGCTCTAATTACCAATAGTCTCTGTGCATGCAGTGGGGAGGCCAATTGGAAGTAGAGCATAAGGCCACAGGGGAAGTGGTGCTAGCGAAAAGAACAAGTGAGGCGGTTAAGGGGCATTTTGTGGCTTTCCCCCTGCAATGAGCGTTAATTGTCCTGTGTACCCAGTGAGGCCAGGGCCTGGTGGAAAAAGGGTGTGTCATACCACATATGTAAAAGGGGAGCTGTTTTATTGCAAAGCGTGGTTTGGACATTCTCAGATGTTTGCCTGCTTTGCCCACTCCAGTGTTCTTTTTATTGGTGTGGGTGTGGGTGTCTGTAAGTACAACAGTCGTTAGGATGGGAGGGAAAGCAGGCTTTTACTGTACCAGAGGTAGGATTTGTTTATTCACACACTGCTGAAGTGCTGGTTTGGAAAACTCAATGGCTGCTCTAAAAGTTACATAGAAGTGTCTGTGGATGTGGCAAAGGACTAAACAATGCTGTCCCAAGACAAGGCACCTCTGAAGCAAATGTTTCTGTTTCAGATTTGTAGATATCACCTGACTCTCCTATTACCCCTGTCCTTTCCCAGTGGGCTGCTGAGAGAGCAAACATTGCCATATTTCCACGAGGAAGGAACGGGTGCAGCCAACAAGAGACCCAGGGCTAAAACTACATCTTGTTCTGCAGCAGTGGGATTTTGGAGTTATGCAAATTAAGAAAATAATGTTTAATCCTGATTGTTGGGTTACTCCCAGAATGACTGATGCACTTCCTCCTGCTATATCTAGGGTAAGATATATTAATGAGAAGTGAAATCTGTAGTCCAGGAAGTTGGGGTTCTGATTTTTCTGAGGCACTGTGCATCACCTGGCATAGTACAACGGCTATTAAAAGTTCAGAAACTACGGGAAGTCAGTGGAATGGTGGGAAAATTTGTAATGGCACTTCATCTGTTTGCTGTAATCACTCTGTTAATTATTAATCAGTGTTTTAAAGCTAAATACTTCCAGTAACAGATTCCTACTCATGGTTAACTCAAGATTTCATAGATACATCCTGAAGAATTGGGCTTCAGGGCTCATCTGATACACCCTCAGAGCCACTTCTCTGCTTCTGTAGACAGTGAAGTCCCTATCAGATGCCATATCGTTGACTTGGTACCACCCTCCAGCTGGCAGGTGCTCCCAGAAGTTGTTCCAAATGTGCAGAGAAAAGCTCTATGCCAGTGCTGTGAACAGAACTGAGTGATTTACAACACAAAAGAAAAGAAGAATTGTGTTTGTCCTAGGCTTGTTTCAGGCCACGGATCAGACTGTCAGTCCATATTTGCTGCCAGCTATGGAGTCTTTCAAACAATGACCCAAAGTTTTCCCAGTGTGAGACCCAGAGATTGTCACAGGAACAAAGTTTGAACTAAGTCACTAGATTTTGGGTCCTAGGTGAATTAAGCTAGCAGAAGGGAGCCCAGGACTGATTGATCACAGAGCCCCAGATCCAGCAGACCTGGCTGACTGCACCCTGACCTCCCAGCACCACAGCAGTGCACTTTAACACTGGCTGCTCTTTATGGGCAGCTTTCTGGTGAGTGTTGGAAATGGGCCAGGGAGACAAATTGTCTCGTTTCCATAGACTTTTGTCATATCAGCCTACCTGGCCATCCTTGAAAGCATTGTGGCTTTCTCAGAAGTGAAGACAGGCTAGAGAGAGAGCTGCCAAAGGGACATTTTCTAGGAGAAAGGGTTGTCTTAAATGTGATGACTTATTTGTCTTCTACATGCATCCACACAGCTGTAGGACCTCATTGGTCTCTGCCATATGTTTCTGCTGCACAGCTCACAAGTTCAGCAAAATACTTGACATCCTGATCCAGAGTCTGTGGTGGAGTGGCTCCATGATTGCCTTTGGGGCAAAAAAGGAGGACATGGGTAGCTGTGCTGGTGGCAGGGCCAGATAATGTGGCATGTTCTTGTCTCTTTGGACATTTAGCTCTAACTCAAAGGAGGGTCTTGCTTTACTTGCACTTCAGGGTTGGAAACGGAGGTGATTCTAGCTCTTTGCTTAGTGCTATTGCAGCTATTATGTTTATTTGGTTTTTTATATTATGATCTACAGCAATTTTACATGTTTTAGTTTCAGCAATGTCTTTTACCCACTGATGTGAGCTTCTTTGGTGTTGCAGGCCTCATCTTTCTTTCCCTTCCTGCTGAAGCAAGAGAATTTCCATATGTTGGGTTCAAATTCCCAGTTACAATGCAGTACCCTATGCACTCCTTTTCCTGGTTATGTTTGTGAAATAACTTTTACCGGAGAAATTAGACAGGGATGTAAAAGGAAATGCTAGTATTTGCTGCTGAATAGTGTAAAAGTTAATGAGAATGCCACTGATGATGCTTGTAATTGGGACAGAGCCAGCAGGAGTTCACCTCTCTGAAGGTAAACTGCATTGGTCTGGATGTCCTGTGCTCACAGATAATATGTCAAACATGAGTTGCCCCAGGGATATTTAAAAGGGATTTTGTAAGTGTTATCCAAGGCAAACAGCTGTAATCTTACGAGATAGACTTATCAACAGTGAGATTAAAATTGAACAGTAGTTTACAGCACTAATTAGAATTTTATTGTGTGTTGTGCGCTGCAATAGCAGAAGATACAGCATATTCAGATCTCTGCTAATTACCCTGCCTGTGAAACAGATGCCAATTTTAATAGCTGGACCCTAAAAAATTATTTCTACTAAATTCTGCAGAAACATTGCATTAGTGCATCACTCCAGGCACTCGGTGTTTAGAATTTCTTCTGTGAAATTGTGCTTGGGACTTCTGACTTTACAAACCAGTCACTCTACAACCCACCAGGAAACAGGAAAATAAGTGGAAATTACTATGAAACAAGTGTAAGTTGTTAGGCATTGAGAAGCGTAATGGTATGAGAGGGAGGAATATCTTTTCTTTGATGCAAACCATGTTTTTTTGAGACAGATAAAATTTGAACAAGCAATAGAGTTGAGTAAGGTGCTTCCACTTTAAAGCAAAACCAGCCTTAGCAGGGAGAAGGGCATGACTCAGGGGTAAAGGGGACTGATCTCTGGAGTCAACAGTCACAGACCACTGTCGAGTCACCTTGCGTTGGGTCCAAGGATAGGTGTAGGCCAATTTGTCACTGCATACTTCTCCCTCCTTGAAACAGAGCTGAGCACAGCTATTGCAGATTGTGCCTGTCTTGGTTTGCACCTGTGCCTCTGAGTTGCCCCACTGGTGAGTGCCAACTGACTCGGGCCAATTGGTAGCATCAGCTCTGAAGAGCTGCAGAGACCAAAACAGCCTAGAGAAGATGACTGTGAGTGAAGACAAGGCTATCTGATGTCCTGTCTGCCTTTTGGAAGAGCAGACCTCTGAAGGGAGGAGGACCGGGGGGCAGACCAGGGCACCCGTTGCCTCCATGCAGGTCTGAATTTGGGCAGCCAGTCCCTGTCCCAGCAGCTGCCCTGGCATCTGTAAAGCACTGAGAAAATAGGGCAGTGCTGAAGAGAGGATTGGATGCCCAAACCAGGTGGAGAAATTAGGTCATGCAGTGGTTGTATTTAGTATTTCCAGATAAACCGCACCCCTCAGTTTGCTATTTTTCTTCCTGGCTGAGAGGGTGCGGAGGATCAGGAAGAGAGCACAAGAGAGAGTCTGTGTATTTGTATGTGTGTCTGATGCTAGGACCAGAGTCTGCAGGGGCAGCCTGACTCTGATCCTGAGCACTGGAGCTGCACCTCAGATGTTCTTCTGAGTTGGGCCTTACACCAATAACTAATGGGAACGCCAGAGCCCAGTTCCAGTGTCTGAAGAACCTAATGACTCTTCTGATAAGCATGAAAGATAACAGAGCTTTGAGTCCTTTCTCCTTCCTCCCTTTGAATTGTGTGTCTGGGAGGGGGGTGCATTTCCCAGTATGGTGAAATGCATGTGCAAATGATCTTTGGAGGAGGACTCTGAATGCAAACCTTGCAGGCTTGTTTATATGCTGGGTTGGTCCTTGTCATCCTTGCTGGGTACTATGCTTAATCTGGGCCCAGAGAGTCTGCACATGGTGATAAAGCAGAGTTTTCCTTTTAAAGCTTCCTGTCATTCCCATAAACTCCAAAGGGTAAATAATCCCTTGGCCTGGAGCTGAGACCCCGGAAGGGCTCTGGCAGGACCACCACTGGCCTTCCTTTGCCCTCATTGCTGTCTGCTGTGGTCAAGGGCTGCCCAGCCAAAGCACAGCCCGGAGCAAGGCATACAGGCACATAGCATGTGCTCACCCTGTGGCCTTGGAGCACCAAGGGTGAGGTCAAAGCCAGCAGCCAACCTGCATGGCTAGCTTGCCCACTTAAACAGTAGAGGGTTTCACTTAAACCTGTAATATTATCAGAGAAAGGCAGGAGTGAGAGGAGAGTCCTTTTATCTCATCCCCAGCACTATTTGGAGAGGATGGGATGCCAAAAGAGCAGAGAAATGAAAAGGACAAAGGATTGACACAGGGGAACAGCCCTTGTGCTGGTGGCCCTGGGGACATCTGATGCTGGTAGAGGAGGATAATGGAACATCTGTTGAAAAATTTGGGTAACGAAAGCAGGTCTGTGAAGCAAGACAGGCATGTTGGTGTGGTTTGTAACAAGTAAGAGCCAGGTATTAATCATAACTGTCCAGTTTTAGCTATTAATATTTCAGACAATTCTGTAGGAAGAAAAAAAAAAATCTCTCTTAAGCCACACCTGATATCTGAATGCCTGAGAAATAGAGATGATCACGGACAATTCTTTCCTGCTGTGCGCAGCTTCTGTGTTAAGTTCTCAGCAATATGAAGGCTCCTCTACTGCCAGGCTCTCAGCGCTCTGGAGTAAACCTTTCATCGCTTGGTAGTTAGAATTTATTCAACAGAAATAAGGGCTAATTGTAGGGACATCACAAACTCTGGGCTAGTAAGGCCAGGTTAAAGCCAGATCTCTGATCCATGACCATGCAAATACTGTTATGATCTGGGGGCTCAGTCTTCTGAACAGGAACAGCAAGAGGATTAGTTGGGCAGGGATGCCTTTCTAACTCTACCCTCTGCAGGATTGCAGTGTACAGGCCTCACCTTTATTTGTGTCTTTATGTGCTTGTCTGTGGGTTAAAAGCCAAATATTTCACAGTATTCAGAATCATTTCAACCCCCCCACCACATCACAGTGAAGCCAGGAAATAATGTTAGGTGCAAGAGCCAACTTTCATTCCTTAATTTATTTAGATTAGTTTAAGACAAAATTACTTTCCAGATGTTTTAAAATTCCTAAATAAACACTATCCATATAAAAATACAAACAATAATAATAAAATCAAGACATTCAGTGGTCCATACAATCTTGCCCTACAGCAAAATCAGCTGTTGATTAAAAAATGAGAATAAAAAATACCCACCCTGCCATTCCAGAAAGCCAGAAGAAAACCAGAGAAACTTTATAAGGCATCCACTGAAATAAAAAAATTTAGGGGATGCTGGTCCAAGTAACAATATGGAGCATAAATTCCCAAGGCCTGGGCCTTTATGGAGGACACCCTGCCAGCAGGATCTCCAGCTTGTCCTGGCGAGGGGGGTTTCCTCCCCAGGTGGAGGGTTGGTGGGCACACTTATTTTGTCTGTGCTTCCACGGGAGGTTTTAAACTGGCTGAGGCATGTGAATCCTAAATCCATAATTTCCTCTCCCAGTCTTAATTCTGCTCCCAACAGCTTTCGTGAATATACTGTGGAGGACTGTGCCAGACTGTCACTGAGGCATGTGTGCACACATGCACAGACACACACGCATGCTGTGAGGACAGGTCCCAGGCTGCACAGCCAAAAGCAGACCTCTCCTTGAGCTTCTCAGCAGATCCTGGTAGCCTGATGAGAAGAGGGCCTTTTCCTTCCCAAGCATTTTCATGCTTTTTTGTTTTTCACAGAACCCCAGGTGAGGAGGAAGGAATTATTTCATGCAGCGTTCCTTTGTTAGGTAGGGTCTGTTCTTGACCATGTTAGGCTTTTCTAGCTGAAAAGCTAGAACAGAGTGCTCTCTGACTTGCTACAAAACATTTCATCTTGCTGAGATTGCTGGCCCTGGGTGAGGGGAGTAAGGGGAGGATCAGCTCCGTGGTCAAACAGACCTTTATAATTTAATATAGAAGTGCAGTTACCATGCTAATACACAGAAAAAGTGAATAGTTTTCCTGAGTAAATCAGCTGCCTGCCCTCCCACGCATACCACAAGCAAGGAGGAAAGGTGCAGCACAGCTGGGTCATCTTCTCTTCCTGACTTCTAGGAGAGCAGTTTGCTTGTGACAAGGAGCAGCAGCAACTGAATGACAGCTATGAAGAAGGAGCTGCTCTGAACCATGGAGACAGAGTTGGGTGTGGTGGTTAGTGGTGCTGTGGTTGGTTCTGATCCTGAAAATGGAAGGAAACCCCCAGGGGTGATTAGAAGTCCAGAGGACTAGCTGAGCCACAGACCTACTCCAAGAGGCTGCATTTAACTCTGATTTCTCAGAAATGAGGGGTCAAACCCATGGTAGGGGAGCGGGAGGTCTGAATATATCCACTGACAACAATGCAGTATCATCAGTATAGGCTCAAGGCTCCTGGGTGGTAGGGAATTCTCTGGAGTACCAGAAACATTATCTGTGATGGCAAAGCCACAATTTCCACTTCGAATCTGCACGACAGAGTTAATAGGGGGATGAAGCCTGTGCCAATACCTGTCCTCTCGTTTGTAACTGTTTAATGTCCCTTAAAACAAAAAGGAAGCTTGAAAAGATTTAACTTCAACATTATAACCTGAAAAACCTCTAGCTAGCTCTAGCACTCTAGTGTCTTTGCCTTGTCTCCTGACTATTGGAGAGATGAGATATTCTTCAGCTGGAGGTACACTGAGTCCAGCTTTCCCCTCTCCCAAAACACCAGAGCACAAATGAAGCCCTTGCTTGGTGTGTCATTCACCCTGCTGCTTGAACTGCCCAACTGAAGCTTATTTACCTTTGTTCAGAGTCACAGTCTTGAACTTGGCAGATTTATCAGTGTAGATGATATATGCCCTGTGGAAGGAGGGAAGAGAGAGGAAAACAAATTCAGAGAAGCTGAGTGTCTCTCATGTAGACCCATGTAAGGATATAAAGGGGACATTAAAAGCAGATTAGGAGACAGAAACTATGAAGTCATCTTGAGCTCATTTAGATTGCCTTCTGGCCATGTTGCACTTTTTTTTTTTTTTTTTTTTTTTTTTAACATCTGAAACACTGTTTATTCATTAGGCTTTGGCTGCTTTACAGACCTTCTCTGGACAGGACAGGAATGCCTTGTAACTGGGTGGCAATTTACTGTGACCGTCTGCTCCTTGTAATTAAAATCACTATTGTCATGAACTATTGCATTCTTCCTTCCCTCAGATAAGGCCAATTGGCTAATCAGTATGGTTTCCTTTGACAAATATTTCCCACTGATGCAACTCCATTAGTGTTAATGGAAACAAGAGGGGTGTTCAATCCTTTCATTTCCATAGAACTAATCTACACCCCTACTAAATGTGAGCAAGTCTTTAAACTATGAGACTGTCCTGTCCATGGGATGACCTCTAGATAGGGCTTTGCAGAAAATATTTCCTTGATATTTTCAAGAGAATATCTGGAGAAGGCTCAAGAGGTTTGTTTCAGCCCCTGCTCTAGAGGTGGGCTCTTGATTCTGGGCATTGCCAAGAGCTTACCCAGACAGGTACTGTCCCAACTGAATACTTAAAGGTGGAGTATGGTCTTACCTTATTTCCACGGAAGCTTTTTTACTGTCTGGAGATGTCCAGTTTGCTGCGTTCTGAGTGGCATTTAATACTGCTGTGTCAATAGAACTGCAGTTGTCCCAGTTTACCACCTTCCATTCTCCCACGGAGACATTTTGTGGGGATAAGGCTTGCAGTAAATACTCACTCACATTCTTGCTGTCAGTGAGGTTGCTGTTGTCCCATATTGTAACTGGAAACAGAGCAGGTTAGGCAAAGTAAGTTGTCTTGTTACTGATTTAGAGGGAAATGTTACTGATTTATTATTGATTTGTTATTATTAGAATTAATCATATTTAATTTTAATAGGAATATAGAATTATATATTTTTATGGCATTTTATATATATTTAACCAACAACCAACAGCTGCTGTGAAATCCTCTGTATAACCCTGTACCAAGGCCGGAGGAATTGGCCAAAATCATTTAGTAGGAACATTTAGGATTTAGATAACAAGTAATAAAATATATATATTTTAGTTAAACAAGTTTGAGATTTAAGGTGATTTTGAGTAGATTATAACAACACTATAGTCATAAGAAATTTAGGAACATACAAGATGTGTTGTGCACAATAATAAAAGAATAAGTATTGTTTAAAATTAGTTAACCATAGAAACTTTGACTGATTTGTTAGCTCTGTAGTGTTTTGTTTTAGGAGACTGAGAGAGAGATCGTTATGGACCTTAGTTCTGTTACATGAAACCCCACTTTGGTCAACATTATAGGTAGTGGGACCAGGTGAAATTAGCCAATGAGTGTCTTAGTATAAGAATATTAATAAAGTGACGTGATTGAGGACCAATCATTGAAAAGGTTAAATTTGGGAATTAACATTGAATGTATTTTATGTAATCAAATATATGATGGCGAAAGTTGTACTGCGCAGAATCACCTAAGAGGTCAACTATCGGACAAAGTGAGGAAGACTGTGGAAGACCACCAGAGGGCTATAGAAGACCACCAGAGACCTTCAATGCGCATGCGTAAAGGACATTAACATATGCTAATAACTTCCCAGAAATCTAATGAATATGTATAACATTTCTTGGAAATCTAATGAATATGAATGAATAAGTTTAATATAAGGTGTATGATTTTGGTGTTCGGGGTGCGTGGTTCGTGAGAGGACTCACCCGCGCACCCGGCCGTCAATAAAGAAGTGTCTACTTATCTACACTAAATTGGTGTTGATAAGTTCTTTATTCCGAGTTTTTCGGCAACAGTTTCTGGCGACCCAGATGGGACCTCGCTGAGAGAGACCGGAGGAGTCGGGGACCTGATCGGTTCCAGCCGGCACCGAGGATTTCTCGGGGATACCCATCGATCCCCGATCCATAAGGCTCTTTGCGACGTCCCCTGGATTTTGGTAAGACACTTCTTTTCTTTTTATATTAAGGATAGTGGGTTAGAGTCCCACTAAAGTGGGTTAGAGTCCCACTAAAGTGGGTTAGAGTCCCACCGGTGGGTTAGAGTCCCACCGTATCGTCTGCCTGTCAGACGCGGCGAAAGCTGCGCAGGGTTGGACTGAAGGATCCTGAAGGAAGTGGAAGCCTAGGCGTCTGCCCGTAAGACATAAGCGAAAGCTATTGCTGGGTTGGACAATTTTGGAGTGGGTTAGAGTCCCACAACTTTTGAAGATTCTGGGTTAGAGTCCCAGCTTCAAAAGCATTTTGGAGTGGGTTAGAGTCCCACAACTTTTGAAGATTCTGGGTTAGAGTCCCAGCTTCAAAAGCATTTTGGAGTGGGTTAGAGTCCCACAAATCTGGGTTAGAGTCCCAGCTTCAAAAGCATTTTGGAGTTTTGGGTTTGAGTCCCAATTTTTAAGGAATCTTTAAGAATATACGTGTATTTTTGTGAAAAGGTGTGGGTGTGAGTGTTGTAAGTGTAAGACGTGCACGAACTGAGTGTGGAGTATGGAAGAATGAAGTGTGGGTTTGAGTAATTATATATCTTGTATGGTATTTGATATATAACTTGCCAGGGGATATTGGTTATGACTCTTGCCTAGGGAAGTCGGCTTTGTCCGTGCCCTAGTCGAGTAGGTGGACTCCATTACCTGGCAACAATTGTCATCAATATTTATTTGATATCTGACATTTGATATTGGTTTGGTATCGGACATTTAAAAATTGAATATTGATATTTGATATTTGATATATAATAGTTATCTAGTATTGGGCATTAACATAATGGCATTGGCCAGAATATTTAAAAGTAGGAGTATGGGAAATTTGTCTACTGATGCAAAGATACCGAAAAACTCTCCGTTAGGATGTTTATTAGCACACTGGAAAGATTTTCAGGATGATTTGCGGAAAAATCAAATGATTGAATATTGTAATAATTGGTGGCCTTCGTATATATATTAGAAGATCAGGAAAGGTGGCCTATGAATGGAACACTGAATTATAACACTATTTTGCAATTAATGTTGTTTTGTAAAAGGGAAGGGAAACAGGATGAAATGCCATATGTGGATTTATTCTTTTATTTAAGA
The DNA here is from genome assembly GCF_929443795.1 of Astur gentilis. Classification (NCBI taxonomy): domain Eukaryota; kingdom Metazoa; phylum Chordata; class Aves; order Accipitriformes; family Accipitridae; genus Astur; species Astur gentilis. The sequence continues at coordinate 6,381,132 of NC_064884.1, forward strand.
CAGAGACGGGATTGGCAGGAAGAATGTAAACTAACTAGTAGAGACAATTTGGTGATGGCTATAACATTTGACAATAGGAAAGGGAAGAAATGTTGTTTGGCGTGTGACACTGGAAAAGAGTGTGTAAAGGAGAAAATTGTCCCCAGAGAAGATGAAGGGCCGGAGTTGGATATATCCCCTCCTAGGAGGGGAAGGAATTGGAATCAAGGGCATAGGGAACGGATGGAAGCAGAAAGCAGTGGAATAGAAGATCTGGGGGAAGGACCATCTGAAGTTGTAATTCATACCCCCATTTCTCGGAGGACTCGACAGCAGGCACAGGCAATAGCTCCCTTGCGTCAGGGGGTTGGGAATGACGGGCCGGTGTATGTAAAAGTGCCCTTTTCGGTCACGGATTTGATGGCTTGGAAGCAGGCAGCTGGAGTATATAGGGAAGATCCTGAGAGGGTAGGTAGAGTGGTGGATACTATAATTAGAACGCAAAATCCGGATTGGAGTGATTTACAGGTGATCTTGGATAATTTGTTGGATGATACAGAAAAACAGATGGTACTAAAGACTGGCAAAGCACAGGCAGAAGTGGCTGTAGTAAGTGGAATAACAGGTGGAACAATAGAGCAGAATTTTCCGTCTGGGGATCCGCAGTGGGATCCAAATAAGGAGGAACATAGAGAAAAGTTGAGACGGTATCAGAAATGGATTTTATATGGAATTAAACATGCTATGCCTAAATCTTTGAATTGGTCTAAAATATATGAGGTGAGACAAGATAAAAACGAGTCTCCATCAGCGTTTTTGGAGAGAACTGAAAGAAGCTGCCAGGAAATATACTGATTTAAAGATAGATACAGAGGCAGCCCAGATACAGCTGGCTTTGATTTTCATGGGACAATCGGCACCAGACATAAGAAAGAAACTTCAGAAACTGGAGGGAGAGGATTCAAGGAGTTTGAATAAAATGCTGGAGGCAGCATGGAAAGTATATAATAACAGGGAAAAGGAGGAAAGGAGAATCAGAGAAAATAGATTATTGGCAGTAATGACAGGTACAGCAGACAGAGGACGAGGTAGAGGAAAAGGGCGAGGTATCAGTGGACGAGAAGGATTTAGGAATTTTAGTAACCGAAATTTTAACACCCCCTTAGGAGTCAATCAGTGTGCTTTGTGTAGGGAGGAAGGACATTGGAAAAGAGATTGTCCCAGAAATGAGCAGTGTTCGGGACAAAATATTCAAAAGGAGGTAGCCAGAATGATGGTTTTGGATGAATGAAGGGGACCGGAGGGGAACCCAGCTGAGCCTCTGGTTATAATTAAGCTGGGAGAAAAAGAAGTTAAATTCTTAGTGGATACAGGAGCGACATTTTCTGTATTAAATACTTATAAAGGAAAAATTGGAACAAAAACAGCGAACATAGTGGGAGCAACAGGGAAAGAGGAAAACAGACCATTCTTGCAACCCTTGGATTTGAAGTTTGGAAATAAAATAATTACACATGAATTTTTGTATGTACCAGAATGCCCGATACCCTTATTAGGAAGGGATTTGTTATCCAAGTTAAATGCACAAATTGTGTTTGAGGAAGGAGAACTCTTTTTGAAAATACCTGAGTCAAAAACCGGAAAAATCATGATGATACAAGAGAAAGTGGAAGAACAGGAAATTCCACCAGAGGTGGAATTCGCAGTAATTCCTACAGTGTGGGAAACAGATATACCTGGTAAATCAAAATTGGCAGCACCTGTAAAAATAGATTTAAAGGAAGATGCAGGAACAGTAAAAATCAAACAATATCCAATTAAACCAGAAGTTAAACAGGAACTGAAGAAATTGATTAATAAATTCATAGAGTACAAAATTTTGGAGGAATGTGAATCGGAATATAATACTCCTATTTTACCAGTCAAAAAAAACCCTCAGGTGGATATAGGTTGGTGCAAGATTTGAGAGCAGTGAATCAGATAGTCAAGGATATATATCCTGTGGTAACAAATCCTTATACGTTGCTAACAGCGTTAAAGGAGACTCATCAGTGGTTTACAGTGCTTGATTTAAAAGATGCTTTCTTTTGTATACCTTTGGAGAAAGAAAGCAGAAAGCTGTTTGCTTTTGAATGGGAGAATCCACAGACAGGGCGAAAGATGCAGTTAACGTGGACAAGATTACCCCAAGGATTTAAAAATAGCCCGACAATTTTTGGGAACCAACTAGCAAAAGAGCTTGAAATTTGGAAACAGGACAAACCAAGGCCTGAACATCTACTTTTGCAATATGTGGATGACATCCTGATTGCTACGGAAGAAAGATTTACCTGCATACAGGTAACCATTGATCTCTTAAACTTTCTGGGACTAAATGGGTACAAGGTATCCAGGAAGAAAGCTCAAATAGCACGGCAGACTGTGATATATCTGGGCTTTGAGATCTCAAAAGGGCAGCGACAATTGGGAAAAGATCGCAAAGAGACTGTTTGTAGCATACCTGAGCCGAAAAACATCCACGAACTCAGAGCATTCCTGGGAATGGCCGGGTGGTGTCGTCTCTGGATTATAAACTACGGGTTAATAGCCAAACCGTTGTATGAAGCCCTAAAGAACTCTTCCTTTGTGTGGGGTCCAAAACAGCAGAGGGCCTTTATGGAGTTAAAACGTGCTTTAATGTCTACACCTGCTTTAGGCCTTCCTGATTTAACCAAGGATTTTCAGTTGTTCGTCCATGAAAGACAACGCTTGGCACTTGGTGTGTTAACTCAGAAGATGGGAAGCTGGAAGCGACCGGTTGGATACTTCTCCAAACAATTGGACACAGTGAGTAAAGGATGGCCAAATTGCCTTCGAGCGGTGGCTGCAACAGTAATGCTTATACAAGAAGCTCGGAAATTGACGATGAGAAAAACTATAATAGTCTATGTCCCACATATGGTGAAAACTGTTTTGGAACAAAAGGGGGGATATTAGTTATCTCCGAGCAGGATGATGAAATACCAGGTAATACTAACTCAACAGGATGATGTAATTTTGAAAACGACTAACCTGGTAAATCCGGCAGTGTTTTTAAGTTCTATACAGGAAGAAGGACAATTGGAACATGATTGCTTGGCTGCTATTGAATATGTTTATTCCAGTCGTGAAGATTTGAAAGATGTACCACTGGAGCAACCGGACTGGGAGTTGTATACTGATGGTAGCAGCTTCATGGAACAAGGAATCCGATACGCTGGATATGCGGTAACAACAGATACCACGGTTATAGAAGCAAAAGCATTGGCAAGTAATACTTCAGCTCAAAAAGCGGAACTTATTGCTTTGATTCGAGCTTTGGAATTAAGCGAAAACAAAAAAGTGAACATTTGGACAGACTCAAAGTATGCCTTTGGGGTGGTACATGTCCATGGGGCACTGTGGAAAGAAAGAGGATTGTTGTCCTCTCAGAGATCAAATATTAAACATCAAGGTGAAATTTTAAAATTATTACAGGCAGTTCAAAAACCAGAGCAGGTAGCAATCATGCACTGTAAAGCACACCAAATTGGAAACACAAAGGAAATTACTGGAAATAATTTTGCTGATAGAGCAGCAAGAAAGGTAGCCAAGGAACGAGCATGGCAAATGGCACTAATTCCCTCCAAAACAGTAACTCTTCCCAGGGAGGAACCAAGATATTCAGAAGAGGATGACAAGTTAGGCCAATTATTAAATGCTAAGAAAAATCAAGCCGGATGGTGGGTAACACCTACAGGACAGGTGGTACTTCCACCCGTTCTGATGAGAGAAATAATTCAAACGAAACATCAGGAATGTCACTGGGGAGCAGAAGCCTTAACATCCTCCTTACAAAAACAAGTAGTATCGCTTAAAATGTTAGGAATGGTAAAAATGATAACTGCAAAATGTGAAGTATGTTTGAAAAATAATCCAGTGGTCAGGAAAAAGGTACAAATGGGTCGAATAAAATCTGGTACAGAGCCTGGAGATTACTGGCAAGTAGATTTTTCAGAATTACCTAGGCAGAATGGATATCGGTACATTCTGGTGGGGGTTGATACTTTTACAGGATGGCCAGAAGCTCTTCCCTGTCGTTCCACACAAACAAAAGAAGTAGTAAAGTGGTTACTACGAGAAATAATTCCAAGGTTTGGAGTTCCAATAGGAATTTCTTCTGACAGAGGTCCACACTTTGTTGCAGAGGTAATTCAAAATGTTAGTAAAATTCTGGGTATAGCATGGGATCTGCATACCCCATGGAGACCGCAATCCAGTGGGAAAGTGGAGAGGATGAATCAAACTCTAAAAAGGCAAATAAGTAAAATTTGTCAGGAGACTAATTTAAAATGGCCTCAAGCACTTCCATTGGCATTATTAAGAATCAGAGTACAACCAAAGAGTGGAACCTCAGTCAGTCCTTATGAATTGTTGTATGGGAAACCTTATGAGTCCCCGGAACCAAACCCAAATATGCATGTAAAAAGAAAACAAGATGTGTATAACTATTTGCTTTCCCTAGGAAAAACTTTGGCCGTGATTCGGAGGATTGTAGTGTGGAATAGACCATTATCCTTGGAAGCTCCGGTCCATGACTTCCAACCAGGAGATTATGTCTACGTGAAAACGTGGGCTTCTGAACCCTTGCAAGGACGTTGGAAAGGACCTTTCCAGGTACTGTTAACCACCTTCACGGCGATTAAGATTGCCGAATCAGAGGCTTGGATACACTACACTCGAGTGAAAAAAGCACCTGCTACATGGAAGATCATCAGCCGTAACCCGAAGACTTTGAAACTGACTCTAAAACATGTCTAATTTTTTATATCGGTTTGTGATTGTTCTATTCATAGTAGTTTGGCAGATGGTGTTGGTGGAAACCTGGACGGAACTGATGAATAGGAACAAGAGACAAATAGAAACAGAGCAATTGATTGGCATTCCAGAAAAATCGGTTGAGGAAAATTTGATGTTAAGATTGATTAAAGGATTTGCCCATTTACAAAATGTTACTCAGATCACTGCTTGTTTACCAATACCAAGAGCAGTAGGGGAAACTATCCCTTGGGGAATTTTAACCATGAATTTAACCATCCTGGAACACAAAAACGAAACCACTCACTGTAAACAAGTACCAGTGACACAATGGTTTGAGCAGGTAAAGGTTATCAGAAAACAATGGAAATAGATGGGCAGGGAAGTAGATTGTCTGAAATTATTGAATCATCAATTCACCCCGGCCTCCCCTTTAGGAGATATGTTTGCTATGGGTAGTCCTATGGGATGGTACTCGTATGATGTACAAGTCAAAACTAACGAAAGTCGGAGTATTATAGAATAGAAATGTAATGAGACTAATCAGACCATCCCAGGAAACCCAGTTAGCTGGGATTCGATATGGTCTATGGCCATAATGTTTCAATTTCAGTATATGGCCAAAACTTCTTGGTGTATTACTTGGGATGGATTAGTTGTTACAGCCTGACCATCTATAAATGACAGAACGAGTTCACTGCGGATAAAAGAGAAAATGGTATCTTGGTGGAAATGTGAAAAGGTTTATGATTGTAGTACTACAGACCCAGCAATAGAAAGAATTCCCCCTTTGGCTGCGGCCTTGAAATATGGCTGCTTGTGTAGAGGACTTAAAAATGATCTCAAACTAACTGAAACATTCCTACCTAAAAGGGGAACCTTTCTTAGTTGTAGAAAAATTACCATTCAGAGTCCAGGACATTTAGTTTGGGCACTAAGTGATGGAACCTGGACAACTCAATTATCACTGGATGGTACAGTAAAGCAAATTAGCTTAGGCATGCCAACATTGTGTCCGATTTGGAAGAAATCACCATTCAAAGGGCCTTTGGAGAATTTAAGGTTAAAACGGACCAAGAGGTCTGAAACAGGTGACGATATATGGAATGAACCATCAACAGGAGTAAAAATTGGCTGGGCTCTTGAATCTCTTTTGAACCCCATAGCTTCATACAGAAATAGAGAATGGCTTTATCATCTAACAGGCCAGGTAGAAAAATTGGCGAACATTACGAAGAAAGGGTTTAAGGAATTAAATATCCAACTGCAGGCAACTTCCAGGATGACTCTTCAAAATAGAATGGCCCTAGACCTACTTTTACTTAAAGAACATGGAGTGTGTGGATACCTTAAGGATAGATTAGACCATTGTTGTATTCATATTCCTAATGTTACTCAAGACGTAGAACATGATCTGGAGCTATTGAGCAAAGTTGAGAAAGAAACCGAGGCCATTCGAGAGGATATGTCGGAAGATTGGCTGGGAAAAATCTTTAGCGGGCTAGGATGGAATCTGAGTTCTTGGTTAAAATCTATAATTAAAACTCTGTTTCTGTTGTTAATTATTTTTATGATGATCATGCTAACGTATGGTTGTCTAAAGAGACAACTTACAAACAGAATTGCAGTCAATCGCATGATCATGAGAAAGGTTCCAATTGTTCTACCAGAGTACAGTCCACCACCACAATATGCTGAAACAAATAACGATTTGTTAAGTACTAGTAGAGAAATGTTATGTAGATAATGTGAAAGTATTGAAATAATTTTCAACACTTTCAAAGGGGGGAAATGTTACTGATTTAGAGGGAAATGTTACTGATTTATTATTGATTTGTTATTATTAGAATTAATCATATTTAATTTTAATAGGAATATAGAATTATATATTTTTATGGCATTTTATATATATTTAACCAACAACCAACAGCTGCTGTGAAATCCTCTGTATAACCCTGTACCAAGGCCGGAGGAATTGGCCAAAATCATTTAGTAGGAACATTTAGGATTTAGATAACAAGTAATAAAATATATATATTTTAGTTAAACAAGTTTGAGATTTAAGGTGATTTTGAGTAGATTATAACAACACTATAGTCATAAGAAATTTAGGAACATACAAGATGTGTTGTGCACAATAATAAAAGAATAAGTATTGTTTAAAATTAGTTAACCATAGAAACTTTGACTGATTTGTTAGCTCTGTAGTGTTTTGTTTTAGGAGACTGAGAGAGAGATCGTTATGGACCTTAGTTCTGTTACATGAAACCCCACTTTGGTCAACATTATAGGTAGTGGGACCAGGTGAAATTAGCCAATGAGTGTCTTAGTATAAGAATATTAATAAAGTGACGTGATTGAGGACCAATCATTGAAAAGGTTAAATTTGGGAATTAACATTGAATGTATTTTATGTAATCAAATATATGATGGCGAAAGTTGTACTGCGCAGAATCACCTAAGAGGTCAACTATCGGACAAAGTGAGGAAGACTGTGGAAGACCACCAGAGGGCTATAGAAGACCACCAGAGACCTTCAATGCGCATGCGTAAAGGACATTAACATATGCTAATAACTTCCCAGAAATCTAATGAATATGTATAACATTTCTTGGAAATCTAATGAATATGAATGAATAAGTTTAATATAAGGTGTATGATTTTGGTGTTCGGGGTGCGTGGTTCGTGAGAGGACTCACCCGCGCACCCGGCCGTCAATAAAGAAGTGTCTACTTATCTACACTAAATTGGTGTTGATAAGTTCTTTATTCCGAGTTTTTCGGCAACAGTCTGTTCTGTAAGACAGCTGTCTCCAGACTCCATGGCTTCAGGGTTTTCAGCCAAGGAAGTATTTGCTTGCACAGTGCGCTCTGTGTGACACAAGTGCACCAGAAGCCTGCAAAGAGAAGGTGATATGCTCCAGTCCTCCCCCAGCCACAGGAAGAACTCCCTTATCTGCTGCCTCTTAGTTAGGGAATACACTAGGAGAAAGTCCTCAGTCACCAGATTCAGCCCCTGCTATTGTGGGTACCATATCTGTAAGAAAAAACAGAGCTCCTTGTGAGTAAATCTCTTCTGGATCCCATGCAAATGGCAGGGGTGGAAAAGCTAAAGGGGACAAGCTTTTGGGCAGTCATAGCCCATAGCTGAATGTGCCAGACCCCACCCTTTCTTCACCACATCTCTACTCTGGGTTGCTGTTTCACAGCTGTGACTAGTCTGCACAGTGCTGCTGTATATGATGTTTTTGTTGGAAGCAGAAGTTGGACAATAAGGAAATGAAGCAAGAGGATCTGCTTGCCAGGAACAAGTGACTCCCTAGCTGTGCCTCCCAGCCCAGGTCACTGTGCCTGCTGTAGTGCTGTTGTCCTCTTGGCCCTTGGCACCCTTCAGGTCTGGACTGTTTCACATGGAGGCTGCCAAGACTATCAGAAGCTACAGGAGCTGATGTGAGAGTAGCTGGCATCAAACTTGAATTCTGTGCTCAAAAAATGAAATAACAGCAGTGAACAAAACACCTCTCTCCTAAAAAAACCAACCAACTGCAGTGGATGCTCCTTGGCTGAAATCTGAAGGAATCTGTGCCAATTTACGCCAGCAGACTATCTCCCTCCCTTGCAGGAAGGGATCAGGATGTCTCTCCTCCACTATTTGCTCAGCATTTAGGTTTTGCTGAACCTTAAGGCAAAGGGAGATTTGTTTTCAGGTCTGGGAAACAGGGTCAGGCTGCCATTTACTTTGTGGCAGTGTTCTTTTTAGTATTGAAAACCATTTTCTATGATTGACGCTGAATATCTGTCAGCATCAAAGTAACCTCTTCACCTTTGTCTGTACAGCCATGGCCACTGGGGAGGGCAAATTCTCAGGAAGAAAGAAAGGGAACAAAACCACAAAACATTTCCCCCGAAGTCTGTGTTTTCAAGAGCATTCAAGTCCTTCTATGCAAGTTTAGGCAAAAAGATTAAGGGAGAAAAAAGCACTGTAAGGAAGGAAAGAGAATTTGGGAATGATCCTGTAGATATGAATATGAAATAGGAGCAAAGAGGTAACAACTAGTGCCATTTACCTATCTCCTGCCTGAATTTTTTTTTTTAAAAGAGTGTTAGACCTCACACATTTTAAACAAATCTAAGAACACCACAAGGCTCAAGAAACCAGCTGAGTTAGGGGCAGAGGAGATGCATTTCTGTGCAGTGCAAAAACTGATATCTAGACAGAGATGGCTTACCTAGGTAGGTTGTGTTTGCCTGGTATGCCTCAGATGTCACGTTTATAGTGAAATTGCTTGCAGTTGCATTCAGGAGCAAATTACATCTTTCTGTCTCAGTGTATGCTGGGACAATTAGCGTCCCAATGAAGAGGAGTTGCACCACGAAGAGAAAAGTTGCCATGATCCACTTGGATGTCTCTGCTCCACACACCTGCACCTGGGAACTGAGAACGCCTCACAGTTTCCAGCCTATTTATACTTCGTTTTTGGTGAAGTAAATGCAAATATTTCCTCCTCCCCATCCAGCTCACATGTACACACCCCCGATGGGAGGTTTCACTCATGCTTTTAGAGATTACTTCCTTCTACCTGCTTAGCCTCTGAGTGAACTGATTAAAATAAAGGGGTGACCAGCTGAGAGGGATTAAAATGGACAGTGTGCATGTCACTGAGGAACCAAGGGGCTGGAAATCAAGTCTTTGCATGCCTGTATCCCTTGAGCTGCCTTTGCATGGTGAACACTCTGTTTTGTGCTTGCATGCTCATAGTTCCTGTAACCTCTTGCAGAAGCCCACATTCTGAAAATGTGGAAGAGCACCTGCAGTCCTTTTTCCAGCCTGGGTCCAGGCTTTTCTTAATGGCCAAACAATTCCAGAAAGTGTGGAAAACCCATCAGGGATACATCGTTGTAGAGATGTTCAAATATAGCCTCTAATCCTGCTTGGAGAAAGCTGGGTAGTGAAGGGCCAAGAGCCTGTGAAAGGATGATCTCTCTAACCGTGGACCATAACCCCCTTTCATAGCACTTCACTGATGAACACAGCATGATCTTGTTAGGGGAGCAGATCATTTATGGGATTTTTCTTGAGCGGTACCATGACGAGTCATTTTGGCTGTACCCCTCAAATAATAATATATCGAAAAAAAGATCGAGTTTCTCTTTTCCCTCCTTCCTCTTGCTTGGATTTCCCCATTCTGCCCTGCAGACCATTGGATGGGGTTTTTAGAAGGTGATTTTGCAAGCGCTCTTTGAGCCATTGGGGCAGTGCAGATGTGTGATGAGTTATATCAGCGTCGGTGAGAAACGGAGCACCACCCCATTTCTGTGAGCAGCAAGGGTTCTTCCTGCATGCCTTCTGCCTTGTTGGGAAAGGAGCAGTGGGTACAGTCCAGAGTGAAACCCAGAGTGTGTGACACCCAGTAATTAGAGACAGTGATGACCCTGAATCAGTTCCCCTGAAATGGAGATCACTCCAGAACCTGTTCCCAGTGCTAATTCCACTGAGGGCAGTTATTTCCAGTGGTCAAAATGAGCAATACGCTGAATGCATAGGTACTCCAGATGAGCTGGATCCTCAAAAAGAGAAGGGTATTCCCTTTCTTTTCCCCCATCTCCCTTACACTTCCAGACATATCATTGGCAGCCCACAGGAAGCTCCTGGAGGTATTTTTGATGCCCTCATGCTGTAGTTTTGTCACGGCCACCCAAGCCCACCTCCTTGGCTTCATCCGAGGCTCTGCTGAGTCACCTGTGTGGCTGAGTGAGTGGGAGGTCTGGATTTCCCTCCCTGCTCATCTGCCTGTTTTCCAGCCCGAAAGCACCTTGCCCAGGCAGGCCTCACCACCCTGCCAGTGGCCTGCAGGTTTAGAAAGAAGCTGTTATGTTAAATGTTTCAAATAAAAGTTGAACAGAAGTGGGAGAAAAAGGGCAAGTGCAAGAAAATGAATAGATGAACTCAGGACAAGCAGAGTAAAAGGAGAGCAGCAGGCAAGAGGCCAGAGAAAGAGAGGATGTGTTGGAAGAGCTGATGCATGTTCAGTGATGCTAACACTGGTCAGAGGTAAACTTGACCCTAATGCATAGAGTGTGGAGAAGATAAGAAACTGAGCTTTTTGGGCTTGTTAAGTTCACGGAATCAAATACATCTGCATGGCCTCATTTACTTGTGGTTTTCTTCCTTGCCTGCTGCCCTACTGGGAGCTTCTCTGTGCAGTGTCTGTGGCTGCATTGATGCCCAGTGTAAGTGGGCAGCACAGTGCTAAGTTCAGAAATGCTCTGCATGTGCCCCCAGTGCAAAGAAGCAGGAGAGAGTGCTCCAAAGGGACCACAGGGCTGCAAATCCCCTGGAAATAGTAACTGTTCTCCCCCACTTGTTTCACAACCTCTTCTGCAAACACCTTAAGGAACATGGAAAGTAAGTCAGCAAAACGAGAGCAAAAGGAATGGGGAAAAAGCAAATAAAAATGGAAGCAGAGGATTGTGCAAGCACAACTTCACTTGTGACGCTATTTGCCCTTGGCAGTTTCATCGGAAGTCTCCTTGCAAAAGCTCTGTGCCATCTTTCAGGTGGTGAGGATGACTCAATATCATGTCACTGGAACAAACAGAGTTGAAAACAGGTATGTTTGCCTCTCGGAGATAATTAATTTTGAAAAAGAAAAGGTAAGATGGGATCGTGTCGCATATAACAAGGAAGACTCTGCTACAAAAACTTATCCAGGGCAAAAGAGATCTTTGTAAGTGATGATGGAAGTGACAATGTTTATTACATGATGTACACTCAGTGGGGCTTTTCAGTTTTGTTCTTCATTGGTTCTTGAAGAGGTTGAACTTGCTGTGGGAAAGTGGGAGCTAAGGCTGCCTGTGGAAGGGGATATAGCCAGAAGCTCTGTGAAGAGGAGCGCTCTGGGAAGCAATAAAACTAGTATTTGTAGCCCAAAAGGTGACTTCATAGTCATTAATTTAGCCAGGCATAAGCCCATGTAATGAAGCAAATCAAATGGGTATGAAGTCCAGTGGAAGAAGGGCAGGGGTAGAAATTACTATGGGAGACTCTCATGCATGTTACAAAGAGGCATTTGAATCACATGACTCGTAAGGAGTCTGAGCTCCCAAAGTGCCTAAAATATTTGGACAGAGCAGTAGGACAGATGGAGCAGAAGCTGGTAGGGCCTAGACTGCTCAGCTGTGCTCAGAGCAGCATTGAAGAACACGTCCGAGGAGCTGCAGGACCCCGACTGGGGCCAGCCAGAGCCTAGCACATCTCGTGGCTCCTCTGGCTGTAACAGAAACAGACACAGGGTGGGGAGAGCAGGAGCTGGCCCCTTCCGGGCTGGCAGCTCAGAAGTCTGGTTTTCAGATGCCAAAATAAATACAGCCTCTGGGAACAAGCAACCACTGGGCTCCCCAGCCACAGTTCTAATCCATGGTTCCTCAGTAAACTCAAGGATGGTTTGGAAATTATTTAGGGGTGTTTCCCTGTCTCCCACCCATACTACAGGCATTATGCAATATGGAATGACTTGGGTTTTATTCCCTCTTGGTAAGCAGACAGAAATTATCCTCTTGTCTGTCTTTATCCTTGCTAGCACGAGTGGTGTGGTTCACTATCCTGTCTTTTTGTGTATTTGTGGGCAAAACTTAAGCTAGAGTTATAATTTCCACAAGCTTCTTTCAAGGTCAAGTCATGGCCATTTCTGAGAAAACTTGTGCCATTCTCTGCTTCCTTGCAACAAGTGATTTCTGCCTCCCAGAACTGGCAGAGACAGCCATTTTCCTGTCGACAGACATGTTCCTGTTGATGCCACACAGGGCGAGGTGGAGGTGGATGGGAGCAGTAGGGAGACCTTGGGCTACAGTACTCCCCAGCACCACTTGTGCTGAGGGAGCAAGTATGAGCACGGATGACTCAGACTCTGCATTGCATTTCTCTGTATTCCCCAGGGGAGTGACCCAGGGAGTAACTCAGAGGCTGCAGCACCCTTGGCTCATGTCTTCCAGGGGCTTCCTGAAGGCCTGAGATGGTGATCTGGCTCCTAGGAGTTGGAAGGGAGGTGTCTCAGCAGCTCCCTTGCCATGTACAACCGGACTGCTGGGTCTGCTGGTCCCTGGGGAATGTCCACACAGAGAATCTTTGAGATTCTCAAATGGCTCCATCTCTGCAGACCAGGAGCTGCTGGAAGCCTGATGCTATCTCATTCAAACAGTGGGGCTTCATGGTGCTGAGCATCACTGGGCATGGAGATGGAGGCACTGCAGCTTGGCTCAGCTCAGAGCCTTCTGTACTGACTGGTGCAGAGGGTGTCTGATCCCTGCTCCCTTTCCCTGCAGGAAATCCACTCGTTTTTGTCTTCCCCAGAGTTAAATGAATCTTCCTTTTTGTGGGTGGAGGGCTGGGCCCCCCAGGCAAACAGCAGCGCTTTGAATTCAGGGCTCTGCTTTGTGAATGGAGGTGAAACCCTTCAGCGTACTGGCTGAGAGTTGATAGTCTGGGGAAGATCAGAAGCCGGGAAAGCGAAACCGCCTCCCATATGCAAGCCGGCAGGGAGATGCCAAGTGAGGGGGGGTCTTTTTGGCAAAACTGCAGCAGTCTTGCAGAGAATAGACAATTGGATGCAACCACCTGCTTCAGAGCATGGAAATGTGAGTCACAGCTAAACTGGATCAGACTGTCTTTCTGGCACTGCGGTTGCAGCAAGCAAAACCTTTTGGGTCAAGCAGAGGCTAAGCTACGGCCGGGGCAGTGCGCTGAGGAAAGGAACAGAGACAGCAAACACAAGAGAGTCTTCTATATTCCCTGTCCTAGTGCTGGATGGAATAGTCTGGTCTGTGCTGCAATTACCCTGTACAACAGGGCAGCACAGCCTTGTCCCCAGGACAACAGTCTGTCCTGCAGCTCAGACATCCTTTCCACCTGGCTGCTGGCCCTGCATGGCAGAAGGGGAATATGCCCAGCTCAGGGCAAGGAGAGGTATGTTTGCTCTGAGCTCCTCCTGTACAAGAGTTTATTGGACTATTTGCTCTGGGTGAAGAACTCTGGGCAATTGAGATTTACTGGCCTGTTCTGCAAACTCTGTTTTGTAAATGTAGGATGTTTTTTACTACTTGGACTGCTAAACTGGATTTAAAAGATTCCTTGTCCTGCTCATGGTGTAGGTTGAGTTACCACTGCCAGGATGGACTCTTTACTGGGTCTGTACAGGGGCTTGGGAGCTACCAGTGTCACAGCAGTTCTCTTCAGCTTCCAGAAAGCAGATGGAGGACCCTGCCACACACCATCTCTGCTTCCATACAGGAGAGGAGAGAAAAACAGAGAGGGGAGGGAGTAGGGCAGGCATCGCCTCGTGGCTCACTGGAGTTGCAGATTAGATGAGGAATGCATTTTGCATCAGGAGGGAGCTGAGAGGCTGCCAATCCCCCCACGTGTCCCAGGTTTGCTGCAGGGAAATACCTCAGTCCTGGTCCTCTGCCAGCTAGGCTCTCAGGGTGTCCCTGATGTGGGATTTCCCACAGAAAAACAGCAGAAGGAACCTTCCACTTTAAGGTGCTTTATGCTAGTCTGTGAGCCCTGAAGGGGCCTTATCCAGTCTCGAATAAGAAAAGGTGCATTGTTCTCTGCATTTGCCTCTGGGGGATAAGGTCCTAAAAGCCTGATGTTACCTACATCAGAAGGGCTGTTGGCTGCAGGAAGAGGGAGGGCACGTTTGCACTGGCAGTTGAGAAGGGAGGAATCTGGTCTGAAGGACAAACATTTTGCAAAAGGTTACTTCCCTAAAGTGAGTGGTTTAACAAGGGAATTTTCCTGCTTTGCCTCCATTGCTTCTTTGTACTTTCTCATGTAAACTTCTAGCCATTTGTCCCCTCCTGCAGTGGGTTTTACAGGTACAGCTTCCTGTCACATTGACCTTCTGCCAGCCTGACCACCTCCTCAGCCAGCTCCCCTTGCTCTTGCCCTAAACCCACAAGGTGCTTCCTTTGGGAGGTGATACAGGGTGGGATTGCCTGGGGGGGGGGCAGGGAAAGGTAGGCAGACCTTAGTACATCTCGACCTATGAGACAAAACATGCATGAAGTTACATCATGTGGTGCTGGAAGGCAGGGACTGTTGCTGAAGGGTATGTGTAGCACTTGGGTAAATGGAGCCTCATCATTCTGGAGTAATAGACTTGTCACATCCTTATGCAAATGGACACTGTTTGCTCATGCAGACCTGCCTAAGGCAGAAAGGTGAGACAGCCCAGGTGCAGGAGGTCTCCCGGCAGGTATGCGGAGATCACTGGAAATCTCTTGTTTTGCACTGTGGACAGCCCAAGAAGTTTGGTCTCCAAATGATCCTTGATTACAAGAGATAGGGAAAGAGCAGCTAGGAGCTTCCTCTCTCTGTGACTTGAAGGTCTACAGAACAGTGACTGAGTTTACTTGCTTCCTTTACCTCCTCTGTTTCCCCAAAATGGAGATGAGGTCTCTGTTGTCACCTACAACCCCCCTGTTATGGTTTAACCCCAGCCAGTGATGCAGCTGCTCACTCACTTCCCCCCTACCCAGTGGGATGGGGAAGAGAATCAGGAAAAAAAGTAAAACTCGTGGGTTGAGATAAAGACAGTTTAATAGGACAGAAAGGAAGAAAATAGTAACGATAATAGTAAAAGAATTGGAATGTACAAAACAAGTGATGCACAGTGCAGTTGCTCACCACTCATCAACTGATGCCCAGTTAGCTCCTGAGCAGCAGTCTGCCTCCCAGGCCAAGTCCTCCCAGTTTATATGCTGGGCATGATGTCACATGGTATGGAATATCCCTTTGGCCAGTTTGGGTCAGCTGTCCTGGCTGTGTCCCCTCCCAACTTCTTGTGCTCCTCCAGCCTTCTTGCTGGCTGGGCATAAGAAGCTGAAAAATCCTTGACTTAGTCTAAACATTACTAAACGTATCAGCAACAACTGAAAACATCAGTGTGTTATCAAGGTTCTTCTCATGTTGAACCCAAAACATAACACTATACCAGCTACTGGGAAGAAAATTAACTCTATCCCAGCTGAAACCAGGACACCACCCCTTGCTATAGTCATTCCTGTCCTCTTTTTATGTTTGCTAAGCCTTTCTGGAAAGAAAGCCCTGTGGGCTGTCCCAGTGCCACTACTGCACTCCTTCCTGTTTCAGCATTTGGATGGTTTCCCGGGGTTTCCACTACAGTCCCTTTTGTCCCTGAACCTGTCCACGGGAAAGGGAGAGAAATCTCTCCAGAGCAGTGCAGGTGTTTTGGTGCCATCTCTAGAGGGTCTGGTATGAGGACAGACATCAGCACTGGGTTGCAGGTACTTGTGACACCTTCTTGGGGAACAGAGTTTGCCTAGGTGGAATCTGAGCCGTGCACATCCAAACAGAGCATAGCAGGATCTCAGCTGGCACCCTGTCACCGTGTCACAGGGTTTATTTGCCTTTGCAAGGAAGCGTGTTTATACAGAAGCGTTATCGTGCAAGGCAGAGGGTACACCCCTGTTTGCAGGGGTGATGGTTTCTGCCTCGGTGCCACAGGCACAGGCAGCTGTCAGAGGCTCCTGCGCTGTGAGTGCGCTGCAGGGGAAGGCAGGTAGCCCCGGGAGTAGGGATTTGGGACAGGAGGGAGCAACAGCCCTTGGGAAAAGCAGCTGATGGGGAAAGGATGCAGGGTGGAGACAGGCTGCCCAGGAGATGGCAGCAGCTTTCCACCAGCTGGGACTGGGTTTGCTGTCCTGGTCCTGGTGTGTGCTGGCACAGGGCCAAGAAGAGAGGCAGGTAAAAAACTGCCCTCCCTCTGCCTGCCCCACTGCAGAGGGGCTCAGCAACCACCCCAGCTAGGCCCAGCACTCCTGGGAATGGGGGCCACGCTGTCCTGTGGGGAATCAGGTGAGTGCTGACTCTAGAAACAATCTTTCTTTCCTTGGTGGCTATGTGGGAACCCATGCAATTTAAGTCAAATGCTAATCCCAACAGTAAGTCTCTGATGCAGCTCAGTGAGAGGAGGCGTGGGGAAACCCTACCAGCCCCCAGGTTTCTCCCCACACACTGTCTGCTCCCTCTCTGCCCCATGCCAAGGGGAGTTGGGGTGCTGGCAGGCAGTGGGGAGCAGGGCAGGGCATGCTGCAGGGAACCTGGGTGCCAGGTGGCACCATGGCTCTGATCCAGCCCCAGTGCCTCCTGCCTCCTGGAAAATCTCTTTCAACTGTGGCCTGATTTACATTTTACATACACCCTGTCATGCAGTGGCAGGAACAGGCAGCATTGGGCTGGAGGAGGCAGGGATTCTGATGAGCCCAGCCATGACCACACACAAACAACCCTCGGGAAGGAGCAAAGGAGAAAGAGAGGATGTCTCTTCAGCCAGCTCTGCTTCTCGCACACTCTCCTCCTCATGTGGACAGTCCACAGCCCTTATCTATATCCACATTTCCAACAATGGCCAAATGCCTGAGGTGCTGAGTGGAGTGCAGGGTGTAGTTGGGAAGGGGGATTTCTAGTTCTTATTCATTGCAGACTCTGAAGGCTGCTGTGGTTGTGTGAGGGGCTGAAAAGGTTAAGAGGGCTGAGGCTGAACTTCAACAGGTGTGAGTGCTGCTGAGAGTATAAGTGGGACTGGGGCAGAGCTGTGCTATTCCTATGCCTGTGAAAGAGAAGTACTGCTTCCTCTGTTGCTGTGGTAAACGTATGGGGAAAATCTGGTCTGAAGGAAGAGGGAGGAAGCAAGAGGGACTTTAAGTGAGAGAATGTGGCTGTGGTGGTCTGGGGACTGTAGTCTTGGGCTGGAATTTGTCTGGCTTACTCCCCCGCTCCTGCCATAACCAGCTTTGCCTTTAAAGGCTGGGGAGAAAGGTATCTCTGCTAGTTGCTGTGGTCCCTTCCTGCCTCCTAGTGGTGCATCCCCAAGTTTAACCGCCCTGATGCTCAAATTTCAGGTGGAGGGAGCAAAGAAGGGTGTATGCACAGGGAGACAGGATGGTGTGGGAAGCTGTTCGTCTGCCATTTTTCTGTTGAACAAGCTATTTCTGGAGGTGGTAAAGAAGTGTCAGAATGTGCCGGAGATGGCTCTGGCCACAGCAGCCGGTTGTGGAGACGTTGTAGGTCCCGGGAGTTGGTAGGACCAACGATTGGTCCAAAGGCTTGCAGGCTCTAGCTGGAGGCTGCTTTGAGGCTTGGATTTAGCAGTACGGTTGCACTGATAGCTTTACCTAGACAGCAGTGACCTCTTGTGAGAGCTGTGAGGATTACCATCCACCCTGGCCGCTTCCTAATCTTCCTCTCTTCAGCCTGGGAGACGGTGGCTGGATGGAGAGCCTTCCTCCAGTGGCTGGTGCTCCTTTGCCTGTCAGCTGGCAAAGGTTTTTCAGGCGGGACTGCAGCCTGTGGGAATGCCACGATCGCTAGCATGAGGAGATGGGGAGGACTGCAGGAGTCTGGGGACAGTGTCTGGACCTGAGGAAGCTCTGGTGCAGAGAGCATTGCTCAACCTTGTGTTTTTGGATGTAAAACACCTGCTGAGGTCCTGATCCCCCACTTTGGAGGGGAGCAAGTTAAATAGCTCCAGTACAAACCACTGATACTGCTTATATCCCCTTGTATCTCTCTTTAGGAAGAGCTGTGTAAGCAAGCACAAGTCCCTGACTTAGTTGTGCTCTGCCTTCCCTTCTAACAGTAAGCTCTCAGGGCAGGAATTGTTTTCCCAAACGTGAACCTTAACTCTGAGCCCATTCACAGCTTTAGATTTGCCCTCTGTGGATGCAGACGTTTTAAGAACCTGTGAGGTTTTTCTGCCTTGTTACCTTACCTGATAGGAAAGGTAACACTTGATAGGGCAGCTAGACTGTATCAAAAGCTGTTGTCTGAGACAGGAGACAGCATCTGGAAGAATACCTGATGCTACTGATACAGCTGCCAAATTGAGGGTGGGCAATGAGCAATTTTCTTGGCTTCAGATCAACTCCAGCCAGTATGTGGGGTCCTGGATGAGGTATCTGCAGTTCTGTCCCAGGAAGGTGGTTTCCAGCTCTCTGGTGAGACTGTGTTTATTTACCACTGATGCTTCCTATTATACATTTGTCCTTCTGAACTTTATCAACAGGAAGGTGACTTACAGTGAGACCGGAAGAGAGGCTGTGTGCAATCAGTGGTACATGTTTAATCATCAGTTTCTAATGGTGTTTGGGGACTTCCTATTTAATCATTAATTAATGTGCCTGGCAATTAGTTCTGCAGAGCTCTTGGTTCCCTGACCACAGTGGAGTGGATTTTAAGCATGTCTTTCTTACTTCGGGAAATTCTGAGGAATAATATATTTGCTGTAATGAATTGCAAAAGATACTAATATACCAAGAAACCAAGATACAAAGAATACATATACCAAGAAACCAGATACCTGGTTCCCTCTGACAAGTATGAGTCCATATTTTTTTTAAACCAGGAGATGTGTGTGTCACTTTTTGGTAGGCAAGCTGTAAAGAGCCAGGCAATGTGAAGGAAGTAAGGCAAAGAGAAAGCTCTTGCATTAAGAAAAGCTGCTGTGAGTGAATTTTGCTTTGTGTCTCTCAGCCATGACACTCCCACATCCTTGGGGCACTTCAGAAGGAGATTTTTCCTGTTTTCCCACTCTAAGCCCCTATAAGTAATGCAACATGTGGCCTGTGCCTGGCTGCATGAGGTTGGCCAGCTGAGCCATGCTATGACCTTGCAAGTATTGAGGTTGGCATGTTCCTGGATAGTGACTAATGACCAATCTGATCTGCCGTTTTAGCTGCTAGGAGCCTTTAATAGTAAGTAAGTAGGTTAACAGGCACAGAGGAAAGGGCTTCTGGAAGGGAGAGAGGACTGTGTAATGTCTACTGAGAAAAGTGCACATGCGCAAAAAAAGCGCACTTCAGAACTTGGCTGTTTTATTCATGCTTTGATAAAATGCTTCCCTTTGTCTCAGAGCACCTTCACCTGAGTCATTTGTGTTTGTGGCGGCAACTTTGCACTGACTGGGGAGAATGAAAAATAGAGGAGGAAAAATATTAAAAATTATTTGCTTGAATTGGAGATTGAGCACTGTCTTGGCTTTCTGCCGGCTTCAAACACTGCAGCAGAACCTCTTGTGTTTAGCCCCAAAGGAGTCCCTAATTAGTGGAGAAACTGCAAAGTGCTGAACGTCTTTGGGAATGCTTTAGTGCACTGGCCCCCTGAGGTTCATTAAACAGATGAATTCAAAGCAGTCAAATAACTAGGATCTTCAAAGTGACAAGGACCTCAGTCTCAGAGAAGGCAGCACAGCTGTGAAAGCAAGCTGGCATTGCAAATAAAATGTTTTCTAAAACGGCTGGAATAAAGGCACCCAGATCTCTGCAGCATACCAGGGGCTCCTGGACACCCAGGCTTACCATGCTGCTTGACATAAAAATATACACTTAAAAGATCACTGTTCAATCTTAGATTCTCCTCCTACTCCATCCTTCCTCCCCACAGTCCTGCAGACTGCTTGGCCATGGAGCTGTTTGTGTGTAGGTACAAACATGCTCCAGCAACAGAACTGATCCACAGGTGGGTGAGGGTATATTTGGATGCAGATTATGCTTACACACATGTACTGATACACACATCTGCCCAGATACTGGAGAACATAGAGATCAGGGCTAGCTGTAACAGGAAGCACAATCACTGCCAATCTATTTTAGCAGAAGTGGCAAAACACTTATTGTCAGCAGGAACCGTGGTCTGTGCAGACTGGCACAAGCAGCCCGATTTTCTCTGTGTGCAGTAGGATGGGCTCTGGAGGGTCTCAAGGACTCTCCCTTGTTTGAGGAGTCACCTGTCCCTGATCTTGGACTCCCAAAGATGATGAGGAGCTGGGGGTCATTGAGGTGGATGTCTCAGCTGACCCTAGCATGGGCATTCAAGCTGAGGGAACAGAAATGTGCGGATGCTGCTTCAGCTGCAAAGGATGCAGCAATTGCCTCAGTGCTGGTCTTTGTTAGGAACACTTAAATAAGCTTAATCCTCATTTAATTTGCTTAATTGGTGTAATAATATTGCCCAGCACTGCAGTGATACTTTTCATCTGTAGAGTTTAAGGTGCTTTACAAAGCAGTGAGCATGAGTCTTCCTTTTTAGAGCTGGTGAAGTGGAGGCAGAGAGACACACAGCACTTGAGACAGCAGAAATCCTTGAGAGATGTGTGTTGTTCACTGGTCCATATCATCATATAGACATTGGTGATTTATTCTGATGTAACCAGATAGATTTTTAGATGAGACTCATCAAGCTATAGACAGGCCTGGGCTCAGAGTCTTGCCTGTGTTTATATTCAAAAAGTTGTAAGAAGAAAAGAGGCCAGGATGAGGATTTACAGATGCATAGATAAAAAGTCTGAGACAAGACCTGGAGTCTGTGCAAGTCTGGGTCTAGTAACACATGTGACAGGTATTAATGAAAATGTCACTAGACTTAAAGTCAAACCAGATGAGAAATTCCTCAGGTTGACATACAAATAGAAAATAGGAAGAATGAAGACATAGAAAAAACCCAGATTTCCTAGGATACTCTTTTGCTCACAGGGAAGAGTCATCAGCATTTACAGCCCTACCTACTTCCTATGCCAGGTGGTTTGTATGTCCCTGATGCTGGCTGAGGCAGTGGGAGACAAGGAACAGCCAAGTCAGTGAAATGAGGGCTTACAGGCAATTTGCCAGCAGCACTACAGTGACATTGGTGCAGGCTGAACTGGATACATATGTGGGAAGCAGGAGCCTAATAGAAGGGCAGTGCTCTTGAACTAGTCAGAAGGCTGCTCAAGTAACAAAGACTTTGTGAGAAACCTTACACCCTGCTCTCCAATAGTTCTGAACAAACACCTTGCACATGACCCAATTATTTAGAAAATGGAGCCTGCTTCATAACAAGTGCCCATTCACAAAATGGTCTCATGCAGATGAGGCTTGAACAGCCAGTGACAGTGACATTTCTAAAGCAAGGTTGCAGCATTATGTTGGCATGGTGCAATATGAAGTGTTACCCAAATACCTCCAGTGCCTCCAAGGCACAATTACTCTTTCAGTCCCTAGCCCCTACATGAGCTGGGACTTCCATCAGCTGTAATTAAGTATCATTCAGATGGAGTTTAAACTGTGTTAGGATGGAGAAGAGTAGCAGGAGTAAAAAAGAAAGTAGAGAACAAGGAACTAATCTTACAACTAGATCAGACTTGAGTCAAGAAGGTGCTAGATTATTTGCCTTGTGCCAGGTTTGGATGCAGACTTCCCATCTGCTTTGCTCTGTGCAGAGTTTAAAGGGTATTTTCACAGTTTGGGGATGGGAAAACGTGAGTTCAGTCTCTATCCATCAATGACTGCCTTGTCTGACAATAGCATGGAAAAACTCAGAAGGCTGCAGGAGCTGCAGTGAGATGTAGCACAGGGCATTTCACAGGGGTACTGTGCTTGTGGCTGTAGCAGCAAGAAGGCTGAGGTGTGTTGACTGCATGCAGCCTCGTCAGCCTTTCCCATCTCAGCCTGTCTGATCGCAGTAAGGTCTGGGGCAGGCTCTCCCTCACCAGGGTCTTAGTGCCTGGAGTGTGCACGAATTATATGTGTGACTGCAGAATAGGCTGATGGTATGGGCAGATCTGCTGAGCTGTCAGTGATGGATGTAGGTGTAGGGTGGGTGAGACACAATAGGAAGAAGTCCCTCAGCAGTGGGAAATCAGGCAGCTGCTCTTGTCTTCAGTAAATCTCTATTGATCAACAGCAGACTGTTCAATATGAGACATCTTCCCACAGGGATGTATCTGTTCCCTAAGCTACTGTCCCAGTAATCTTTTGGGCTCTGATTTAAAGAGATATGTTTACTCTTTTCAGAAAAAATGCAGCAGATTCATATCCTTGCTTGCTTCCTCCCCTCTTTGACACAGGATTTCCTAGCATCTCTGACTATGTGAAACACATCCCTTCTCCAGATCAAGAAAAAAAAAAAAAAAAAAAGGCAGTTTTCCCCTAGGGCAGCAGGAAGCAAAGTGCAGATTACAGTAACTGATGGTGTTTTGGAGGAATGCTAGCATGTTCCTCTCTCCATGTGGCAGGGTCGTTATTGGTGTATGGAAAAGGTTGAGTAATTGGATTTCTTCAGGGAGTAGGCACATGGGCAAGTTTGACCCTCTAGGGCTGCCCATCTGCTGCAGGGCAAGCTGGAGAGGTGCTGGCACTGGGGGGAGCTGGCTCATCACAAAAATACCCTCAGTGTTACCACAAAGAGAAAAACCTCCGCTCTTTACTGCTGGCACCAGGAGCTCTGAAGGGTGTGGAGGGTTAAGAGGAGCCCCAGGTCAGATTTGGGTCCAGGGAGGAAAGACAGGACATAACCAACTGAGCACACAAATGCTGCATGGACTATCCACTCCATCTCTGTTCCCATTTGGCCTTCTAGGGTGGCTCTGGTACAGGGCTAGAGAGTCCCAAAACAACCATAGTGATTACTCAAATATATTGATAGACTACCCCAATTATAAAGACATGGATGGGGTTCACTTGTTTGTAGCATACAACAGCATAAACCCCTCAGGATATAAAAGAGCTAGCTTTAATCTGATTAGCCCAATCCCAGGCAGTGTTAGCAAGGCCTAGTCACCTTCTGAAAACCCATAGCTGGTCTCTGGGTTGAATGCAGTGCAAGATGGAGTATGAGTTGCAACAATATATCTTCTTTTACGGTTTGGCTAAACACATTTCAGCTGATGAAAGTACAGTTGTTTCTTTAAATTGCAGTTTAACCATGAGCAGCAAATCAATCTTCAATAACGGAAAGCCCAGCATGGGGGACCAATATCACTGCAGTATTTCTCAACTCTCTTGTCTTCCACAAGTCTCTTCTGTTTCCTGCTTGGGGACTGCAGAGCCATTGACAATATTGATTGAGTAAATTGTTGGAGCAGAACAATGTGTGCTCCTTTTTCCAAACAGAGAACACCTCTGCTCATTGTTGATAAATTGCATGTAAATTACCTGCTGTTTCTTAGGTGCTAACATTAAAAAGGGTCCAAAAATACTTTACCACCCTGTGAATATCAGTAAGATGCTTTGTTTTCACTGGCTTTAAACAATGATGTTTGAAGGCTCATTTGAGAGAGTTGCTGTGTTCCAGTGATACTTTCAAAGTTATACAAATTTAGTAAGGGCAGGCTAAAACACTTATTGTCCCTCTTCTATTATTTCACTTGCTGTGTTTACTTAAATTGGGCACCCATGGGGGTGAGGAGCGGTTTTGTTGGCTATTGGTACAGGACAAAGCTCTTGTCAGTACTAACCATTGTGCCTGGGCCGGTACTTTAGTAAATACCTTACTCTGCATTCATTTATTCACTTTCCTTCCCTTCATCTACCACCACAGTCCAATGCTGTTGAAGAGAAGCAGCATGGGAAGCTGAGAATTAATCCAAAAGCCTTTCTTGATACTCAGTTATGAGCAGTGAGAGGCAGATGATGTGCTATAGTAGGTGAACCCCTGGTCTCTGAGCTCCCTAGATCTAGCCAGTGTGTACAGTGGGTAGAGAGGAGGCTTATATCCACAGAGCAATAGTTATGCCCACAGTTTTGCTATTTTCAGAGAAGAAGTCAGGGCTCTTAAGAAGCATGAAGCCTGTCAGGCCTCCAATGGAGGAAGACTCCAGGCACAACAGACTGAGCTGGGCAAATCCAGGAGTAAATTGCAGTGATGAAATTTACTGGAGTGGAAGATGTAAGGAGGAGGACATAGCACTTGCTTTTCACCACATGACAGGAGGGCACAGTAGACGTCTTGCTTGATTCACATTTCAGCTTCCTACTGAGAGCAAAAATTTTATCTGTTTGTGTATTTCCTTCTGCGTTGACCTGGTTAACAGTGAGGATGGCATCCTAGACCTTTAAGGGAGATCAGAACTCCTAAAATTTCCTGGCTCTACTGGCAACCAATGCACAGCATGAAACTGAGCCTCATTAAGTGAACCACTTGTGAGACATTTCACAATGTTGTACTTAAAGAGTGCAGTGCTTCAAAAGAGCCTAACCTGTGATTTAGGTTTAACTTTTTAAATGTAATGTTCCTTAAAATGGCATGTACTCTGAGAAGTAGCCTTTGTGGATTTTGTGAACGTCTACTCTGTTAGGGAGAAACTTTTAAAAAATGTTTTTATTCAAGAACCCCCACCAGATCAATGCATTCTGCTCTGTGAGCTCTGTAAATGCCTGGAGATGTGCCAGTGCCAGCATACAAATTGAGGAACACAGCTTCCTTGTCCTGATCAGGGAAAATAAAGTTACTCAGTTTGCCCTTTATCATCACCTACTTGTAATATTATAGTAAACATGAAAAGTCTCTCCTGAAGTTGTTGTGTTAGTTGCTGTCCTGAGAGAAATAAGGCTTGTCTTTTCATTTAGTTGCTTTCATCTGAATATGAGAGATACAAAGAAGGAGAAAATTTCTATTCTTGCTTTCTTTTGCAGAGGTGGAAGCATGAGGCAGATGGATTAAGTGATGTGCCCTGGCCATAAAGAGGGTCTATAACAGAGCCAAGAATTGCTTCCTAATTCACAGTCCTGTGCAACTTTCAGCTAAGCTCTGAGCAACTTTAAGCGCACCAAAGGCAGCTAGCAGTTAACCTTAATGGTAACAACCATGAATAAAAGGAATATCTGGCTCAGGAAGAACAACGGAGAGCATAAAGCCAATAAACAAATACCTCCACTTTCTGCACAAGAGAAGGACCTGAGCTGACCTCATGTGAGAAGGATACATTTGCCACTTTGAAACCTAGTGAATAATTAGGGGAGGGACTCCTGCCTTTCGCTGATTTTGGGGGGCTGTGGGATTCCCCAGCTTAGAGACTTGACCTGGTCTCTCTCCTGCTGTTTGCCTGGCACAGTGTGATCAGTTTGTTTGCTCCAGTTCAGCCACTCTGGCCAGAGCTAGCTGTGATTGATCCTTCTGCCTGTGGGTAAGATTTAGCATCTCCTCTGAAATATCAGCATCCAGGAATGACAAACTAATGAATGGTGCTATTTGGAGAGCACATGTGGGCACCAGTGCTCAATTTATCAAAGGTGAAGAGGGACCAGACTTAATTATATACCAAGAATTATATTCATATAACATGAAGGGCTTTAGTTAAACCTCTCACAGCCTCGTTTTTCAGTGTGCAGGTACTGGATCCTGTTAGTTCCCTGGGATGCAAATCTTTCTGACTTGCTATTATGTCCTAGAGGAAAGTAGAGCTCGCCTTGTCCCAGGTTTTCTTTACTGTTTGCTTTGGCCCAGGGGTTTTCAGGTAAAACAGTTCTTTCTTACTAGACATGCTTATTTAAACTTTAGCTCTTTTTATTTCTTCATGTTTCAGTGTTCATTACTAAGCTGCTGCTAGATGCAAGATTGTTTCTTGGAAGTTTTGTTTAAGTGCAACTTCTGTGCTGAGTACTCTATGACTTTTTCTCTGTCCTTAGAGGCAACTTGTCTCTACCTCCTGGTGTGGCCTACCCTGGCTCTTGTACTGACCCTTTTCTGAGGATAGTGGGTTTGTTTGAGCATTGAGACTTTCCAGTACTTTCTGCTGGAGCTTATCACCCCATGTGCTCACAGTGAAGTCACACCCCAGGGTTAGCTCTCTGATGAAATACTAATTTACTGTGCCTTGCTGTTTTTGTACAGCTCTAATAAGGGCTACTGTAAGATTCCTGCTGGAGGATTTAGGAAGGAAGGTTTTGCTTCCCTCGGAGGGCAATCATTTCCCCAGATGAGAATCCTTCAGAGGCAAGGCTGGGTGACACAGCCAGATGTCCAGCTGACTGAGAGGAAACCAAGGTGTCATCCTGCATAAATCTCTCACATTCTTACTCTAAATGTTGCAAATCCCTGACTTTCAGCTTTATAAACTCTGTGGACTGATTTTTCCAATGAAATCCTCCCACTGCAAGATCCAGGTTCATTCATATAAATGATACAATGATTTATTTAATGACCTACTCTGCTATAAATTCCACAATGTTCATGCAATTTATTATTTAAATGCTGTATAAATCATGCAGGACAGAGAAAGGGGAGAATGTGTGGAAGGGAACAGTTGGTGTGGTGCCCCATCAGGAGGAAAACAAGGCATGGAGTCAGTGGTGCATGTGTGATGTCCTCTGGGAATTGTACAAACATGGCTGGTCCCACTCAAATGCTTGTCAGTTGGCCATCTGGGCTGAAATGGAGATGATACTCATCCCATGTAACCCAAGTCCAGGCCACTTGCTTCTCCTTCTGTAGGGGTTTTCAGTATAGTCTCTATGTTGTATTTGTGTACCTTTCTCTCACAACTCTTAATTTTCAAGCCCCTCAATTTGACCATCCATCCCATTTCTCCTGCCACGCTCCCTCATCTATTGTCCATATAGCTATCTGTACTATGCAGATGATTTCTTATACCTATATACTGTCCTGGACTATCTGCTAAGCTATACAGGACCTGGCATAGCTCCTGTTTTTTGCAGTGGTTGGAAGACTTACCCTAATGCTGTTTGGCATGAACAGATGCTAAATTTACTTGGATTATATATAAGGTTTCTAAGGCAAGCTTCCTCTTCAAGTCCTTTGCAAATCCAGTGACTCCTTCCTCCACACTTCTTGCACATCCAGGCATGCTGAAAGCAGAGGTAGGTTTCTGCCAGGTGCTCTGGCTGTGGGATGCCACTGCAGATTAAATGCCAAGCTGTGTATTCTCAGGAGCTACCAGATGAGAGAAGTAGGGCTTTTCCTGTGTGCAGAAGGCCATGACGAAAGCATAAAACTATTGATAGGCTCTTTGTGATAAGTGTAGAAGAGGATGAGTACAAGGAGAGCTTGTGCATGGAGGGCCTGTGCACAGCAGAAGATGCTGCTTGAATGTAAATATTTTTTTCATTGGCTCAAGACTCTTTCCTAATGCAGGAAAGGGCTGAAATCAGCATGTTTCTGCACTTGTACTGAGATGTGAGTCAACCCACATTCCCATAAAACAGCCTGGCTTAGCTTCTGTTTCTTGGAACAGGTTCAAGAGGAATTGTTTGGGAGATTTCTTCAGCTAAATACATTGCAGAAATATAGGTTTACTCTCAAAGAACCTTAATAGTTAGTGAGCATGAAGCAGTAGAGAGGAGCCTACAGAAAAACATCAAAAGACAGTGTATGGTCTCATCTCAGCTGTATCCGAACCTGTTTGCCACCTTTTTAATTTATCTTCCAGAATGAAAAGTTGGGAACACGTGCACATGCATATAAATCAAATGAAAGAGCTGCTTTCAGAGACATCTCATGTTAGCAGTTGTGTGCTGGAGGAATGACCTCCATCTAAAGATGCTCTAAATTAAACAAAAGTTTTAATGGTGTTAATTAGTTAATGGTTGCAGAGAGCTCTGAAAATGCAAAGACCCTGTCGTGGTTTAACCCCAGCTGGCAACTAAGCCCCACAGAGCTGCTTGCTCACTCCACCCGGTGGGATGGGGGGAGAATCAGAAGAGTAGAAGTGAGAAAACCCATGGGTTGAGATAAAGACACTTTAATATGGAAGGCAAAAGCCATGCACACAAGCAAAGCAAAACATTGAATTCATTCACTGCTTCCCATCGGCAGGTGTTCAGCCATCTCCAAGAAAGGAGTGCTCCATCGTGCGTAATGATTACTTGGGAGGACAAAATGCTGTAACTCAATGTTCCCCCCTTCCTCCTTCTTCCCCCAGCTTTATATGCTGAGCATGACATTGTATGGTATGGAAGATCCCTTTGGTCAGTTGGGGTCAGCTGTCCCAGCTGCATCTCCTCCCAGCTTCATGTGTACCCCCAGCCTACTTGCTGGAGGGGTGGGGTGGGGTGAGGAGCAGAAAAGGCCTTGGCTCTGTGTAAGCACTGCTCAGCAATAATGAAGACATCCCTGTGTTATCAACGCTGTTTTCAGCACAAATCTGAAGCATAGCCCCATACTAGCTACTATGAAGAAGATTAACTCTACCCCAGCCAAAACCAGCACAGACCCCTATAAATGATAATAATTATCATCATCAGGTCTATGGCACTGAAGTACACATAATTGGTGGTTAAGCTCCCCAGACATAGACTAATCTAAAGGTACAACACTGCTCCTACTGCTAAGTGATATAATCAGGATCAGTTCAGCTTAGCTTGTGGGAACAGTGGGAAGGTTGAAGCATGGGGATGTCAAAACACTGATACTCTATTAGATCCCTTAGGTACCTGGGGCCAGACTTTGTGTTCTTGTGTGGTACCACCTTCTTGCTCCAGGAACATTAACTTTACTATTATTAGTTAAGACATCTACTTTTGTGTACCAGGTCAAGAAAGGCATTGGCTTGTGTTTTTTTTAATTCATGCATAAACTCATCATAGGAGGAATTTTATGCCCTGGAGACATTGCAGTCTCAGTGGAAAAGGTGAATAGAAGAGGACTCAAATCCAATAATGAAGAACAGCCTGAACATAGTCTCCTAGTGACAAAGTCAGGAGCAAACATCCTCTGTGAGTCCAGTGGACACTTTTGGACTGTCTAAAAACTCCATCTTGAGTCAGTTGTCCATGACAAGCCTATCTGCCTTTTTTGCCTGGGCTGCTGTCATGAGTTTCCCTTCATGCTAGTTGACTGCTAGTGCCCCAGTGCAGGGATGCTTGGCTGCTTCTTTTGTGGGAGATGGCAGAATGTGCTTCAGCTGCTGGAAATTATCAGGTATTTGTCATTGAAATAAATCACATCATTTAAAAATGAGTAAAAATGGTAAGCACTGTCCCTATTGAGTTGGGCAGCCCCATTCATCTGCCCAGATGCAGCTTGAAGCAGTGTATATCTGAATGAGAACCTGAGGGCGTGGATGCTGGCAAAAGCCTGTTTCATTAGAGACCTCATTTAGTCCTGTCTCAACAAGCTTTTGTGTTGCTCCTTGGCATGCATTTCTTTCTTATCAGCTCACAAAGGACTTAATGGCATGGGGAACAATCTTTGGCTGCTGACTAATTGTGTGCCTTGTAATCCTGCCAAACACAAGGCACAGTCTGTGTGTTCACATATTACTGTGATGTGAAGACACATTTACCCTATTCTCAGGTAAGTAGGTTGCTGATAAATGTTTTCATCGCAGCTGTCAAACATACCTTTTTTGTTCTAAAGACAAAACAAACATCTGTTCTTCAACTAAGTCTTCTCTGTGGTAACTTTATACAGTAAGTGTTCATCATGAGATCAGGGAGGCAGAAAGACCTGTGCTTAAAAAGACCAGAGAGGAGCCAGAAGCATTTGGGGATTTTTCAGCCCTAATTGGCTTTTTTCTTGGTAAATATCAATTTTATGTGCTAGAAGCTTTTCCTGGAAATTTATCTATTGTAAAAACTTCCATCGAGAGGGTTTCTCAAGTCCTCTATGGCAAATGAGCAAATGGTTGTGTATAGACACCCAAATTCAGGAGCTAGGCTGTGTCATGGTCCATTCATGTTGGGCCAGTGGCTTACTCTTGAGTATATGCATTGCAGTGTCTTCTATCCCAGACCAGCAGTTGTATGAGTGATTGCATCTTGTGGGATGCTGCTCTTCACTGATAGGGGATTGTCCCTGCAACCTTCCCAAGAACATGGCAGGGATAATTTTATTTTCAGGAAAATGGTTAATGAACTGGATAAAGAACATGAGCAGGAAGTGCAAAACCAATAACTGTCCAACTGTGATATACAGCTCTGTGTCTAATAGTAAACCCAAGGACCCAATATGAGCTCATATTGTGCTGCAGTCCCCAGGATACTAGAGGGGTCTTCACCTGAAGCTGGTTGACCTGAGAGACTGACACTGAGACACAGGTCCTGGCCTGTACCAGCTGGGAGGAATTAGATTTTAAGATACTGGACAGGGTTTCTTTAAGGGCAGCTTCATGCCCACCTCATGGAAAGTATGTTTGCTGCAGAGACAGGGCAAGAGGAAATATAAAGAGAAGACCATACAAATGAGAGGATACATCTGCACTGGCTTCCATGTACCTTCAGTGCAGAAAAGCACGTCCTTCAGAAATGATTGGTGGGTGAGCATCACATATGAACTTGCCTTTCAAGCGCTCTCTGTGCAAGACACAGCCGGAACTGCACTGTGTGTGGCTTGGGTGGTAGGCAATTATTTTTTGATAATGGAGGGGAAATCACTTTCCTAAATTGACCGTGATAAGAAGTTCTTTTGTGATTCTCTTTTCTATCTGCATAGTCTCTGTGGTGGGTTGACCCTGGCTGGATGTCAGGTGCCCACCAAAGCTGTTCTATCACCCCCCCAGCTGGATGGGGGAGAGAAAATATAACAAAGAGCTTGTGGGTCAAGATAAGGACAGGAGAGATCACTCACCAATTACTATCACAGGCAAAACAGACTCACCTTGGGAAAAATTAACTCAATTTATTACCAATCAACCAGAGTAGGGTAATGAGAAATAAACCCAAATCTCAGAACACCTTCCCTCCACCCTGCCGTTCTTCCTGGGCACAACTTGACTTCTGGATTCTCTACCTACCTCCCGCAGCGGCGCAGGGGGATTTGGAATGGGGGCTACGGTCAGTTGATCACACGTTATTTCTGCTGCTTCGTCCTCCTTGGGGGCAGGACTCATCACATGCTTCCCCTGCTCCAGCATGGGGTCCCTCCCACAGGAGGCAGTCCTCCATGAACTTCTCTAACATGGGCCCTTCCCACGGGCTGCAGTTCTTCATGAGCTGCTCGAGCATGGGTCCCTTCCATGGGGTGCAGTCCTTCAGGAGCACACTGCTCCAGTGTGGGTCCCCCACGGGGTCACAAGTCCTGCCAGAAAACCTGCTCTGTGGGCTCCTCTCTCCACAGATCCGCAGGTCCTGCCAGGAGCCTGCTCCAGCATGGGCTTCCCACAGGGTCACAGCCTCCTTTGGGCACCCACCTGCTCTGGCGTGGGGTCCTCCCTGGGCTGCAGGTGTATATGTGCTCTACCGTGGACCTCCGCGGGCTGCAGGGGGACAGTCTGTCTCACCATGGTCTTCCCCACTGGCTGCAGGGAAATCTCTGTGCTGGTATCTGGAGCACCTCCTCCTCCTCCTTCACTGACCTTGGTGTCTGCAGGGTTGTTTCTCTTACATGTTCTCACTCTTCTCTCCGGCTGCTGTTTCTGTGTGTCCTGTAACTCTTTTTCTTTCTTAAATATGTTATCACAAAGGCGCTACCGCTATCACTGTTTGGCTTGGTGTTGGCCGGCAGCAGGCCTGTCTTAGAGCCGGCTGGTACTGGCTCTGTCAGATACAGGGTAAGCTTCCAGCAGCTTCTCACAGAAGCCGCCCCTGTAACCCCCCCTACCAAAACCTTACCACACAAACCCAATACATTCCACCCCTCGAATGCTCTGATAAGGAGCTGTGTGGGCAGACAGGAGAGAGATGACTGATATGTAGGCAGATGAGATGACATTGCATGGAACTTCCCCTCAGGATCTTCTAGCCAAAGGGAGGTTTCTTTTACTTCTCTTAAGCTGTGGAGGAGAAGGAATTGTGGTGTGGACATTGACAGACTTCAGGGATTGTCTGGGGGGGAGCTGCCAGAAAAACTGACCTGCAGAGTCCCAAGCTGATGGAAGACTGCTAGGCTGTTCTCTTCTCCAGACCCATTGAGTATCCACTGTGAACATCCCAATTAGTCCTTCCCACTGCGCTTTCCTTGGCTTCATGGCCAGAAGGAAGAGGGGACAAGAACTTACTCTTCCCTGGCTGAATATGTCAACTTCTATTGTTAAAGGAAACAACCAGCACAAAATCCATGGTGTCTGAAAAAAGGGGGGTAATTTTTAAGCAGCAGTCTTAAATATAGGAGAGAAACAAATTCTGTTATCTGCTATGTCTGTGATGGGATGGATGAGAGTGTGTCTGGGCTGTCTTGTGCCCCAATCACAGGTTGGCAGGCTCAACTCCACTGCTGCACCTGGCTCAGCCTGAGGTTTGTTTTCTGGGAGGTCAGCCATCACAGTGGCAGCCTTTTCCTGACAGTGCCCATGCTGATGCACCTTCCTCTTGGTTCAAGCTGTTTTCTGGTGGAAATTATACAACACAGAAAGCTTTTGACAAAGTTAAGTTTCCTCAGAACTGCGTGGTAAATAGCCTGATGGTTTTATTGGTTGGTGTTCATTCCTGGAGACAGGACCTGGGTTGCCAGCTCCAGTCTGATGTAAATTTTCAAGACAGCCCTAAACTACAGAGTCAGGGTTTCATCGGGGAAAAAGAGAGAGAAGTTTGCTAACTTTGTGGCTGCTCCTGCCTGCAACCTGGAAGACACAGCCAGCCTTGCATAAACTCTATGTGATTAAACCTTCCACCTCCCGACTCCCCAACTTTTCCAGAGTGTCTGATTTCAGACTGGAGAGATCGCTGAGGGATGGACATGGCCGCATGTCTTTTATCTTCTTGCAAAACATGTAAGTTTCGGGCTCTAGGTTTAATAACTGATCCAGAAGTTTTAGAGGCTAAACTGTCAGGCTGTCACTAGGGTAGTGCCCAGTGCTCTGAAGTTTGGCTTCACTGTACTCAATTAGACAGGCTTAACTTGGCGATCATTTCAATGCAGAGATTAGAAGCTGCTCAAATCAGTATTCTGTGTGTAGCTGGTATTACCTTTCCACAAACACAGTAAAAAATAGAGTTGCTGTGTCTCCTGGCATGGCCTACAGCCTGATTAATAGGACTATAAAAGGTATTGTCAATGACAACAGAAACAAGCCACCTGAGAAACCCAGGATAGGGGCTGCCTGCAATCTGGACCTCAGTCAAGACTGAAAGTAGGGAGTATTTTTGTAGAGATGGAGGAAGAGATAAGGAATTGTTTTAAGAAACTAAAAGCAAAGCAGACATTAGCTTAGGGGGTGTGTGTGTGTTTGGTTTTTTTGATGTGTTTTGTTTTGTTTCTTTTTCCCCTCCCAACTAACTGACTCTTGCCAAAAGATTTTGATTTTTGTGACTTATCTTTCTGCTGAAAGAGGAGATTCTGGTTTTCAGAAATAACACCCAAATCTTGGGTTATTTCTTTCTACTTCCCAGTGGACATTTTCACCCTCCAAGCTCCCCTGAGAAACACAGCTCCCCTTTTTTTGGTAGAACTAATTTAGGATATTTCAGCCTGCTTCATCTGGGACAAGACAGCTGCTGCCAACCACAGGCTTTCAGTGCCCTGTGACTTCTGGGTCACTCATATGATACCAATCAATCAAAAACGTAGTTCCTTGACCTCTTGCTAGTCTCAAGGTGTTTCATCTCCATTAACCACATTAGTACAGCCCTGCTTTACAGTGGTTGCTGGTACTGAAATATTGTTTGGCTTATTGGAGACAGAGCGTGGGGCCATCACAGGCACAGGCAATGCCAGTCCTCATTTTTTCATGCTTTTCACTAATTTAATCTCCTCCTTACAGCTCCCTCCATAGCTGTCTCCATTTTTGGTAATGTCTTTGGAGTGAAGAGAAGGAACTAGGCCTGCTTTAAAAGGAAAAAACCACCATCCCCTCTGGTAAAGCCACACCTATCTTCCTTCAGGAGAATATGTTGATCAAATGGAAGTGTGCAGCTATGAATCCCAGGGGACGTGCATCACTAACTTCTCATTTTTTGAAAGCACTTGACAGTCAATGCAGGACTGGGACTATTTCACGGCTCTCTAATGCTATGGGCTGATCAAACATCACAGAAGAAATAGAATTTGTCTCAAATATACAGGAAAGTGGAATGCTGGAACCTGAAAGCTGGCTAGAAATTGCTGCTGCCGCCTTGTACAACTATGACTAGGTATTGCTAGTTATTTATACCGGCTTTCTGAAAGGCCAGCCTCTGAAACCTATATTCAACCATCCACAAAGGCTGTACTGAGATCAACAGAACTGGTTTTGGACAGACCTATATATGCTGCAGCACAAGGTTATGGGAATGAGGCTGAAATTCTGGGTCATTGGAGTTGATAGGACTTTTGCCATTTCTTTAATTGGAGCCAGAATTTCCTGTCACTAACAGTGTTAAAAGCAGGCACTAATCCAAGCATGTGAATGCAGGGGTTAGCTAAAGCATTTATTTTAGCAGCATGGCCCAGGTTTGCTGCTGCAGCAGTGCGCTTGCTGCTGGTGTAACTTCCCAGGGATTGATGGGATGGCAGTGGCATAGGCCTGTGTTCCCTGCCCACAGAGGACAGTTGGCAGCTCTGTTTGTGAAGTTCTCTTTGGACTTGGATTTTTCAGCTGGAGGCTTTGTTTTTTTGCAGTGGAGCTTTCCGCCATATCTGGGGAGAGAGAACAACAGCACACGTAGTGTGCTCCTGACACCCTTTATAGAGAAATCATAACATATTAGCTACAAATCTGCCCCCACTCTGTTTGTTCAAGTTAATAAATTATGCTGGAGAATAAATAGATGCTAAATTACATCCTGGCCAGAACTTTTATCTTGCCTGTAATATTAATTATAGCCTGCCTCTGATGCCCTCAGGGAGAGCTGGCAAATGGCTGCAGCAGTCATGTGTGACTCTCCTAGCTCTTATTTGATTTTTCATTTAATCAATGCCCAATAAATCTGTAATCTCCTGAATCTGGACATCTGTGTTTAATGTATCCAGGGAGTGACCTAATTAAATTCCAGTTTACACCATCCCGTGATGGGACTGGACACTTGGATTTCTGCTTTTGTGGGATCATAGTATTGCAGAAATATCCCCATGCTTGCCAGTGACCTTTGTGAAGCCCAGAGGGGCCCCCAAGAAGAGGACATGGGGAATAAAGCAGGACAAATATTTTCAAAATTATTGCAGAGGTTGTTTGCTGCCTGCTGTACAGTCAAGGCCCTTTGCTTGCTAGGAACATGTGCAAAAATGTGTCCACTGGAAAGTGCTCCAAAGAAGAGCTGCTATTCAGCTGAGCATATCATGTACTGCAGCATAAAGTACAGCCCTTTCCTGTGAAACGTCTATCCCTCTGGCTTGTCAAGGGCTCTGGATTTTATAGCCACCACATTTGTGTAGTGCAATGGAGATGAACCATTCCAGCTCTGGTTTTGGGTTGAAGCATTGGGTTAGGTTTGACGGTCATGTAATGATCCCTGCAGAGCAGGTCTGGCTGCTGGACCTTCTCTTTGCACAGATCAATAGCATGTTTAAGCAGGAGCCATTCTGAGTGCTTGTAGCATGAGGAGACTGTCAATCTCTTTGAGGTGACCCACTAAAAGTGAACATGACACACACTTCACTATCACAGCTTATGCAAAGAAATGATGCTGTTAAATCCAGCATAAAGAGAGGGGGATGGATAGACAATGCTTAGAATTACTGTACTGGGTCTCACACCCTGTTTTTGGCAATAGCAGTAGTGAATATTAGGGATAAATGCAAGAGCATAGAGTATATATAGTGCTGCTGTCAGACTGTTAGTGTCATAAGGACTTCCTGTGCTGGAGGGCACCTCTAGACCATCACCTTTAATAGTTACTGATAGAATGATAGAATGACAGATGGATTTCCTGCTCTTTGGTAATGCTTTATCAATCCTGACCAGAGTGATCTTTGCTTATGGCCATAAACCAAGGCATTTTATCTGGAACTAACTTACTCCTCTCAACCTCTTAATCTTCAGAAATGCTTGTTCTGGATGAAATGGATTAACAGGCCATAGTTTTCATTTCAGATGAACGGTCAATAAATTGTGCTGAGGAAAGAGATTTGCTGTTTGTATATGGTTGGTAATACAGTTTATCCTTCCTGTGGACCATTTTCTCCACTGAGCATTATCTGCATTAGGAAGAACAGGTTTCATTATTTTATGGGTTAAGAATCTGATTTGTTTGCTTTGTGCTTCTTTCAATAAACTTAATTTAATAAACGCTAATTGTTCTTAATGCCTTAAATTAATTACAGTCATTTTCACTGCCCCTCTGTATCTATGCCACATCACCAAAGGATCACCATGGCAACTTGCTCACCAGGGTGAACATGCACATTCAGTGTTTCCTTGGGCCTGATGTTTCACAGACAGCTCTGGGCCTGGAGACAGCACAGGCTGTACCCTGCCCTCCTGGTTGATGGTTTGCAGAGTGAGGAGCCCAGAGAGGCTCAGAGCAGTGGGGGATGAGGGGTTCTTGGTATTACAATATGAGCTGGGAACAGCTCCAAGGTCCACCCTGACTGGCCAGCTGAGCAATGTGCCTCACTCGGGGCCTTTCCCCTTTTGTAAAATAGAGATGAACCCAACTACCTTGGACATTTCAAATGCTTTGGGATCCACTGATGGAAAGGAAAAGTGGTTTACATCTCTCCCTCTAATTTTGTAGATGGGACTGATTCTGTATGACCTCAAGGCCCTCCAATTTCTCCTACTGAAGGAAGCACAGACATCCCAGGTCCTACGAGTTTGCTTGCATCAGCAAAGGCTCTCATGTGCAGAGGCCTTGGGCTTCTGGTTGGCACTGCATGACCATGAAAGTATGGCAATATTGCTGGAGAGAGGAAAGTGAGAGGAATTTGCTAAAGCAGAGGGAAGTTTATGTGCCCAGACACTCTTGAAGCTTGAGGAGTGGGGAGCTGTGGTGTGCAGGCAGGAGACAGAGCCCCTGGAGGGGAAGGAGCTGCACAGACTTCAGCTGAAGACAAAGCATCCTACCTGACCCAGGGGAAAGTGATGAACAGCTACAGGCAGCATTTACATTTCTTAGGCACGCTGCATCAAAGAAACCGATAGAAACCTAAGCCTGGACTGTGGCTGAAAGGCTTTGCAGTGCACATTTCCTCCTTGATTTGCAATCTGCTCTGCTTCCGCTTAAAATACAGCTGCACTTGGTCAGTTCTTTGATCTTTCCTCTTCGGAGTGTGCACTATTAATTACTGCCCGCACCAGTTGTCCTAGGGAGACCTGGCAAATGGCTAGCACCAGGTAAATAAAAAAATAATAGTAATGGGCCAGGTGCCAGGATGCGAGAGCAGGCTGGCCGTGGGCTGGTGAGTGGGCACTCACCCGATGGGAGTGCTGCCTGAGGGCTGGTAAGAGCCCAGACTGCTGGGGGTCACTCTGCCATCCCAGCACTCTGGGAGTTGCACTAGGTGATCTTTGACGGTCACTTCCAACTCAAACCACTCGATGATCGTACACTCCCTCCCTGCCCGCACCTCTGCTGCCCGGGCGCGGTGTCTTCTCCCGCTGACCCAGGCAGAGGGCGGTGGCCGGGCCGCGGGCTTTCCCCCACGGCGCCAGCAGATGGCAATCCCGGAGCAGGCAGTGCCCGGCCGCACTCAGAGCCGGGCGGGGGCAAGGCAGGCCGCGGGGCCGCCTGCGCTGCCGGGCGGCGGTTCCTGCTAGGCCGCGGGGCAGAGGGGCAGGGAGCCGGCAGGGTAGCCGGCGGGCGGGGAAGGTGGAGGGAGGCGGCTTCGTGGCAGCCGAAATCGGGACCCTGGTCAGGCTCGCTGTGTCTCTATCAGTCCAGGAAACGGGCGCGTTTTAGCCAGTTGCTGGGCCGGGAGTTTGGGCATCCTCACCATGACGGCTGAAGCAAGCCTCCTTCGTGCTCCATTTGGAGTATTGGTCTGGGGCAAGCCTACATCTCACTTCCTTATCTCTGTCGAGGGGAATGCAGCCCTTCTCCTTTCCACCCTCCTCCCTGTCTACACGATGTGGAGCGCATGAGGATGAGAGAGGTGTTCCCTCGCCATGCATCTGTAAATCCAACCGCCCTCTCAGTGTATGACAACCCAGACCCAACAGCTGGAGCTTCTAGCAGCTCCTGAGCAAAGGATTTGGTGGGTCCCAAGTAGCGAGAAGGGGATTGGAAAGAGGGGGTTCTGAGAGATGCATGGGATGTTTTTTTCGTGAGACTGGACCTTGCGAAAGCAAGCGGGCAGGCAGGACTGCTGAACAGCAGTGGCAAAGCCATACTCCCCCACCTCCTCCTGCTCTGATCGGGGGTGGGCTGCAAGGCTTGTCTGCCATGCGTAATTTACAGCTTTGCTGCAGTGATTCTAAGTCAGTTGGCTTTGAAACATTAATATGAAGGGAAGAAATGCTGTTATTTTTTTGCTTTTCTCATATGCTTTGGGCAGGAGACTTAAAGGAACAGAATTGAGATTAATAAGTTGCAAAGAAGGAAAATAAAGTGACGGGTTGTCTGCAGATGTTTGAGCAAATTTTCTGCATATAATTCACCATTAGGGAAAGAAACAGTCTCGGTATAGGCAGTCAAGAAAGAGGGGATTGCTAGTATGATGGGGAATGTGCTAATTTGGGACCATTACTTCAGTTACTTGCTCCGACACACTTCCTGCGTGAACCTGGTCAAATCCCTTAGCCTTTGCCTCCATTTTCCGACTGCAGGGCAGAGGCACAGCCCCTGCCCACTTAGAGGGCACTGTGCTAAGGAGTGCTGTCTGAGTCTGCTGTGGGTTCTTTATGAACAGCAACTGTGGCCAAAAGCAGGAGTGCTTTCAAAGTGGGCATTTTGGGTAGGATATGAAGAGGCAAAGATGGAGCTGCTCAGTGATGTTACTGATGAGACCGTATCCATTCTTACACTGTCCCTCATTTACCTCCCACAGCATGGGTTTCTCAGTTCAGTAGCTCCACTAGCTGGGGGAATATATTCCGCTTCTCTTCCTTACTATTTGGTGTTTCTTCATGGGCCAGTGACTCTGATATTCAGTGCCGCCGTTGTTGGGAAAAATAAATGAAAAGATAGGGCAACAAATCAAGGAGCAATTGCTTCAGTGGCTTTTGATGAACTCTTTGCAGCTGAGCGTGAATTTTCCCAATGACTAGCATGCACGTGCATTTTCCCATGACATTTGTTGCAAGAGGTACAAAGTCCTAAGTCTTGCAATTGTTGTGTCTCTGAAAATCTTACTTGAAGCAGAGTGGGTCTTCCTTCTCTTGACAGCCACTCTGAATTTGCTGACACACAGGTGGGCCTGGGAGCCCAGCTATCCACATGCACAGCTTTGGTATTTCAGGGTTATCCAGAAAATGGCATTGCCTCCACCATTGTTCCTCATGAATGTATCAGCAAAGGCAGACTCTGGAGCTTTTCTGCCAGGGAAACTCACTCACCCAGGAGCCCTGATGCTCTTTCAGGGGCACACAGGAGACTCCAGTTTCTTAAACAAGTTTTGTATTGGTGGTGTGTGCTCATGTGTTCAGCAGGAGTTTGAGATCGCTTGAGGTTACCCTTCAGGTACCAGAGAAGCAGCACTACCTGCTTTTTTAAGCAGCATTTGTATGGACAGGAACATGGCCTAGCAGTCTAACTGAGTCCAATGTTTTGTGTTTTCTTAGCTTCAGAAGAGCGATGAATTTTACCCTTTTCTAATATAAGCATTTTCAGTTCTGGCTTATCTGGGTTTCTATGGTCATGTTTAAAATGGCCTCCCTCACAGAGAGTGAGTCTTCACCACTGATTCCATGCCAGGAACTCTCTTCTTGCTATGAAAAGTGGTATATTTTAAATTGACCATTGGAGTCTTTTATTTTTTGCTCAGCCTGTGCCACAAAAATACTGATTACTTTTACACTAACATCTTGAAACATTTCTTGTCTCGTTACATTAAAAACATTTTCCAGAGAGTGTTTAGGCTGTAGATCAACCATTTCTGGTACCATTAGAATTTCAAAGCAAGTAGATATTGTGTAATTGCAAATGTCTTGGATAACTTCCTTCTGACAAGAATCCTCTAAAGGCTTGTCTGTCCAGGTTTGAACTAGTGGGGTGGGATTTTTCTTTTGCCAAATTTTTCTTACAAAACATTTTCAGTAGCATTTTGCATCTTGGTCCTTCTGGTTTTAGTACTGTGGATAAAATCTCC
The DNA here is from genome assembly GCF_929443795.1 of Astur gentilis. Classification (NCBI taxonomy): domain Eukaryota; kingdom Metazoa; phylum Chordata; class Aves; order Accipitriformes; family Accipitridae; genus Astur; species Astur gentilis. The sequence continues at coordinate 6,421,752 of NC_064884.1, forward strand.
CAGGGTATTATTATAACTTGTGTGCCAGATATTTGAGTCAGACTTTGATTGCTCTGCATGGAAGAGTTGAAGAAGTGGGATCTTAATTTAACAGGTGGCAGAAGAATAGCAAAGGCACTAAGCTCCAATTCAAATACTCTGGAAGAAGAAGGTGCAGGCAAATGTCTACAGAAGGAACCAGCAGTAGCAAAAAGGGAAAAGTAGGAAATCTACAGTGTTGTCACTGATTCTGCAACATATCTGATTTTAGATCCTTAGGAGTAAAAACACATCTCAGCAGCTGGGAGAAAAGTCAACTCTAGCAACTCACCTGCTCCCAGCATTGTATGTGCATTTCTGCAGCTCAGCAGCTTGCAAGGCTTTCTCGTCAATACATCTGCATTTCAAAATATGTGTATAGTTTGGCCTCCTGAGAGCTCATTTAGTATGATGTGTAAAAAAACCCCCAAGCCTTCCTTTGTTTCTTCCTGGTGAAACAAGCATAGGAAGGTTTTTCCTCTTTTTTTTTTCTTTTTTTATTTTTTTTAATTTAGTGTCTAAGGCTGACATCAAAACAGCTGAAACCCTTCATCATCAAACCCAACCCTTGCCTCAGCTGGAATTGATCAGCATCTGCATTTATTGCTAGGGAGCCACTGCTCTGGCTTTGCTTGGGAAACCTGACTGTTGGATCTAAGGGTACCTAGAGCATCGCCTATATGCACTACAGATATGGGTGGTGAGTGAATGGTTTAGGGCTTTTATGCTGTCTGTATGGCTTCACTCATCAGTCAGGATATCAAACAGGTTAGTACTATTTATCAGCATATAATTCTATCTAAGGAATAGGCGAACAAAAATAAAATCACAGAATCAAAAATGAGCACATCTAAGAGATAAAGAACAGTTGATTGCATCCCTGTAAAGCTACTTTTGCCTTGCTGTTTGAGACATGTTTGACAGGGCTTTTCAGAGCTACCTGTCCTTTAAATCAGCCCAGGAGGAAACTGATGCCAAGACTGACCTGTGCTTTGGGGAGACTTCACTGCCAGTCCCACAGGCCCCATCTCCATACCTTTTCTTCTCTGTCAATAGTTGGCATGGACTCGTGGCATTGATGCACATGCTGTGGTGATGTCGGTCATCCTTTGTTACAATTTGCCTACAGTAACAGGCTGTGAATTTGGTTATGTAAATTTCTTCTAAGTAACCAGTGCAATTAAAACAGCAAAGTGCATCAGAATTTGCATTAAAAATATCCTAGTCATTAAAGTTGCTTGCCATTTCCTCCATGATCCACAGTTTTGGAAAGCTTTTTTTACCCTCTCAGTCCTACCAGTTAAAAGACAGCATTTTCTGTCTTGGAGCCTCAGAAATGATCAGCAGAAGGAAATTGTTACTCTTAAGAGCCTTATTGCTTATTAATGGAGGTAATTAAATGGATCTAACTAAGCTGAGGATAGTATGAAGCTTAAGAGTGCATGTATACATATTCCCTGGTCTGAAAACTACACTCAGATTAATAAAAGAATTGATGTAGGCAATGGCTAATGTCTGGAAATTGCTCTTGAGACTGTAATGAAGACAGTTGCCTCCTTTAAGCTTCCTTTTGCTATAATATAGCTAAAAATAGCCCAGGTCGACACTTGCAATAGAGAAGCTGTTGTGCAACAGCATTAAGATGCCACAGAGACACCCAAAATAGATTAAGGGGTGGAGGACCCAGGCTGTTATCCTGTTCCTGACTTAGCCAAAGGAAAGCAAATAGCTGGAGCAAAGTAAGGAGATGAGCTCTGCAGTGGTGCAAAGGAAGAGTTAACTGCATGGGGGGGTTAGCGCTGTAGGATGCTGTATCCACAGCACCTTGGATGGTTAGCTGCTCTGGGATGCTGCAGTCACCAACTGGGGTTTGGGGAATCCTGGAATGAACTATCTCCCTTGCCCTCCTCTCTGTCTAATGTGGGTGCTTGTTGGGCTTGGGAACGTGAGGCTGGGAATGTAAGACAGGACAAAATCAAGCAAACACAGTGAGTGGTATTTTCCCTCTTGTCCCTGCTAAACCTGGATAAAGCCCAGCTCCCCAGGTCTGAGGAGCAGGAAAGGATTTGAAAGAGAAATATGAGACAGTTTGCTTGAGTGATATCTCTGTGTAAATAATAAGAATGTGAAGCATAAATGTCACATTAGTGCCATTTCTGATGAAAGTCTCCAGGGTTTCCAACTTGTTATAGAACAAAATGGCTTGGTGTTTGCACAGCAGTCCCAGGATGCAGCCCAGGCCTGCCTGCCTGCCTCCCTCCTGCGGTGTGCGCGGCACAGATATGCCCCTTCTGTGGCAGCTGCATCTTGGAAGATGGACCTGTCTGGCCTGGCTCCCCAGGAAGGTCTCCAGAGGTAGATGTGGAGGGGTGACGGAAGTATGGAGCATCAACACTCAGTCAGTAAAAGCTAAGCTGGCCCAAAAAACTGATTTCTTTCTGTATTGCTGAACTTCTGCAGTTCAAATGGGGACCATCTTAACAGTGTAGTGAATTACAAATTCGGGTCAATCAGTTGTGAATAAAAAAACCTGAAAGAACTAAGGCCTTATTATAGCTGCTTGTTTTTAAAAGCCTAGCTCACTGAAGTCACCAACATGACTATTAGTGGCACTGCAGATATACCCAGAACCATGTCTGAGATCATAAGGTGTTCATTTGTGGAGTTATTGTATGGACGTCTACTGAAGAACAATCCCTGCTCAGTGGAGGGTATATACTAAATGCACTACATGAGCAGAGACTGGGAGGAGGGAATAGTGTTATGATCTCTGACAGACTGTGTAGGGAGAAATTAAGGAAGCCTGTAGCAAAATTTAGAAATTAAACAAGATCTCTTGAGTACCACTGTGTTCTTTTTGTGGATTAATCATAAGACAATAATTTCTCCTTTAAAGTACATCCTCTGTTAGCCAAGTGTCAAGCTGAAGTAAAAAATGCAGCCACTGATGAACTAAAGCATTGTAAGATGTTTAACAACTATGCAGTAAGGCTTCCTTATTGGCACTCTACAGTGGCAAGTAAAGGGTGAAAGAAAATTAAACGGTTGACATATTTACACTGCACATCCTTTATGCTGAGAAGCTGCTGCGCTGCTTAATGTTATGTGCTGATGTATTAATATTTAACTTTTATACAATCACAGAAAAGAAAGGCCTATTTGAAATTTAACCTGCAAAATGCAACTGTGAATCAGAGTTGCAGAGTTGCAATGTTTTGTGCCTATGTTGATCTCATCCAAGTTGCAATGATCCTGAGACTGGGGTAGAAGAAAACCAGATTCAAATGAACAATTGCTTTTCTGAATAGCATGCACTCTGCTCTGGGATGCAGTGTTAGGTCTTTAAGCTTGCTGAGGTGTTGGAATGTTTTGCTTAAAATGACATAAAACATAAGCAGGAACTTAGTTGTAAAATGTGGATAGATGTATACAGAATATTTTGGCTTTCTGCTGTTAAGTGGAATATAAGTTTTGGGTTCTGGATATGTGCATTGACTATGCTCCAAATTTTGCTGTACTCCAACAGTCCAAGTATTTGTAATGTTGACTTGAGTCTGCTGACTAGTAATGGTCATAGCAATGAGAAATCAATGATCTATTGAGCTTGCACAGCTTTACCTTCTGGAGTTTCGTGTCTACTAGACACACAGAATAGTTAACAAAATCCATTCAGGCTGATGGAGGATGAGTAAGTACGTGGGAAAGGCATGCAATGAGAGTATTAAAGAGTGTTTCCATGAGGGTAAACCCCTGTAAGAGTTTTTGAAGGGAAGAGAAACTGCTGTTGATAAAAATGAAAGAATTAGCCAAGTGCTCCAGTAATCTCTAACGCATTTATGTAGCAATAATTTGTCTTAGTCCAGCAACCTGATTAATCAGTTTTCTCATGTTGTAATGTTGCCTGGTGGTGGAACCTGTCACTGGATATACTTAATTGCTTTGCTATGCACCACCAGTAACCAACGATGGAAACTAACCAACCCCAAACTTGCGTAATATCCTAATAATGTGATAAACTGAGGAGCTGTAAGAATTAAAATGGTTTTGGCAGTGTTAGACAGCATTCAGTGACAGCTTGTTACTAGAAGGTACTACATGCAAGCTAAGAAATAAGGCCAAGCTTTTCTTTGTCAGCTATTATGTAGCTTCCCTCAAGAAGTCCTGCTTTGCTCCAGAATAAGTTTCACTACAAAGTGTAAAGGTTTTTCCAACCAGGCACACACTGTCTGCCTGCGTTTGCTTTCCCACTGGCTGGCAAAAATAGGACCCTTGCTCTTAGCTGATCCTTCCTTGTAGCTGCATTAGATTTTGCTGCCTTAGGTTGAAGGTGGTAATAGAAAAGTTTCTCTTTAAAAGCCTGAATGCAGCAACACTTGAGCTAAAGGAACTAATCCCATTTTAGCCAGAGGCTCCCAGGATTGTTTGGAATCTTGTCTTGCATTGCTGAAATCAAGGAGACCTTTGCAGGTGCTTAATAATGGGAGCAAGGCCAAAGCATACTAGATTTGTGCAGTATAAAGCTCCTTCATTTTTAATAGGTATATGTGAATGTTTACAATAAATGTTTTATCATTCACTCTTTGTGCAACCACTGGATGGGAGGGAGATCAGAACAATAATCCTGTGGTGGATTTATGAAAGGTAAATGCTTGGTCCCACTGCTTGTATGTATACTTTAAGGCCTATGCTGAGTTCATACAGTGAGGTCAGGAACAGTGCCAGATAAAACACCTTGTGGTAACAGCCAGCAGGTCGATGGACAATCCTCTGATTGAAGTTTCTAATTTCCAAGAGAGGGAGAGGTGAGAGTTGCAGGAAACAGAGCTTTTATCACTACTTAGCGTGAAATGGCCTTAGAGGTCCTGCCTTGAAGGATGCTGTTATCTGCAAGCAGACCAGTATGTGCTGCAGGGGAAGAAGTTGTGTGTTGCCACTGGTCCTATCTGCCATCACCAAAACTGGAGCAAATCAGCCCAGCTGAAAGGCAATGGGTGAGTGTGATATCAGAGACCTGGGATTCTGCCCTACATATCTGATGGGGAGATAGTGGAGAGATGACTGTAGGCATGTGTCACATCTCAATATAATTTCATCTTTATCTGCAAAGCAGTGTGAGTATATACATCAGAGCTGGGTGTTCTCTCTGATGGGAGGAGGGTGAGAAAAGCTGTCTTTAATTTACCCCAGAGGAAGAAGGAAGAAAGACTGAAAATAGAAAGGAGAAACCAACCAGGACAATGATGGTAGGGGGAGGGGCAACCTTTGGTATGAGCATACGTCACTGGTGCGTGCATTTGTTCACTTCATTGCAGAACTGACTTCATTATCTGAATTCAAGTAATGACAGACCCTTTTCTCTCCCAGAGGACCCACTAGTTCCTCAGGCCTGGGAGGACTGTTATCCAGTCTTATTTGGCTTGTGTTTTTATGTCACATTCTCCATTTGTTGATATGATGATGCAGGAGAAAGACACCACTGAAGCAGGCTGCTGATATCCAGATGTGCAATTACACTCTATCAAATCTGCCTCTTGGTCAGTAGCCTTAAGTATATTAAAATGCTGATCTCCACTAAGTGGAAGGAATTGGAAAATCCAGCCATAATGACTGTTTTGTAGTGCTGAGAATTAAGTGGTGATTAAGGGTCTGATTTTTGTTTTGTTTTGTTTCTCCATTGCTTAATCCTGAGACAGTAGTGCTAGGCCAGGTAAGCTGATCTGAAAACCTGTTCTGGGTACTCCTGGCGTGAATGGAAGAGTGGCTGGCTCAGAGGGACAAGGTACAAAAGAACTCATCCCTTGGGGCTCAGCTGGAATACACAGGTACATATGTGTACCTCAAGGAAAGACATATGAGTCTGCTCAGGAGTTAATTTTGCCAGCCAGGGGCTTTGCTGCATGTTGCATTTCAGGCAGGGTGGATATGAGGAAAAGGAGCAGGGAGAGGGATTCCTGCGCAAGAAAAGTGTTCAAAACCAGCCTTCCACAGGAGCTTGGGTAGGGTGGTTGTGTGGAAAAAGCTTAGCAAAAGACATTAGGGGTTGGATATGTGGAAACATGGAGATCAGGGCAAGGAAATCCTCTCTGGTTTGACTATGTGTTCTGTATTGGTAAAAAAGACTGCATTTAGGAAATCTGACCTTTCTGCCAATTCCTTCTCCCCCCGGAATACCATAAAAGACTCCAAATTTAGGCTAGTCACTTAGGTGACTTAAATCTGAACTTAATTGGTAGTGGTACACAATGGACATATTCTCCTCTTCCTTCTTTCTAGATTTTTCTGACCTTGAAGAATGTCAGAAGGTACCTTATGCTCCCTCTGCCTTCTCCTTTTGAACTCTCAGGAAATTGGAGATAACTTTCAAGGTGAATTTGATAAAAAAGTATTTCCATTTAAAAAAAAGAACAACAAAACCAAAACCACCCCAAGCAGTTTTCCTGTGAAAGTCTATCCTGACTGAAGTAAATAACTGTCATGGTTTAACCCCAGCCGGCAACTAAGCCCCACAGAGCTGCTCGCTCACTCCCTACTGGTGGGATGGGGCAGAAAATCAAGAGGGTATAAATGAGAAAACTCATGGCTTGAGATAAAGACAGTTTAATAGTTTTGTAAGCAAAGCAAACCAAGGAATTCATTCACCGCTTCCCATGGGCAGGCAGGTGTTCAGCCACCTCCAGGAAAGCAGGGCTCCATCAAGTGTAACGGTTACTTGGGAAGACAAACACCATCACTCCAAACTCCCTGCCTTCCACCTCCTCCCTCCAGCTGAGGATGACTTCATACAGTCTGGAATATCCCTTTGGTCAGTTGAGGTCAGCTGTCCCAGCTGTGTCCCCTCCCAACTTCTTGTGCCCCCCCCAGCCTCCTCGCCGATGGGGTGGGGTGAGAAGCAGAAAAGGCCTTGACGCTGTGTAAGCACTGCTCAGAGATAATGAAAACATCCTTGTGTTATCACTGTTTTCAGCACAAATCCAAAACACAGCCCCACACTACATAATTAACTCTATCCCAGCCAAACCCAGCACAATAACCAAGTGTTATGTGGGGAATCAAAGACAGTTCCTGGCTCCTTTAACTGTTTCTGATTTAACTGGATATTAGACTCCTGATTTTTATTCCCCTCCCCCCCCCCCCCCCCCCCCAACCCCCTAATGCTCCTAAAGCTGTGAGGTGGAGATACATCTTAATACCAGAGCCACATGTGTGCCAGAAATCAGGCAGAAGATCAAATGACTTCCTCTCCCCGGTCCCCAGAGATGATTGCTGTCCTGATGCTCTGCTATTGGAAGAAGGCTGCTGTGAACTGATTTTTTTTTTTTTTTTTTTTTAAACCAGGACAGGATTGCTCAGAAACCACAGCTGAGATGTGGGTCATCCCTGTGTGAGGCAGTGTAAATACCCATATGAATGTGTAACCTCAGTGGAGTTAAGTGCTGGCTGAGCCCACAAGGCAGAGCAGAGCTGGAAGGGGTAGTGGGCTGGGGGTTTTAGGATGTGTGTGGCATTCTTTAGGTCATGCAGGAGGCCCAGGATGGGGGTAGGAAGTGAATCCAGTGCTCCCCACTCGGGCATCAAGTCTCTGTGTGGTGGGCATACGTGTTTGGCTCCACTTGAGCATTGTTTCACCTAGTGTAGTGTGAATGCATGTCTGAGGCTGCACTCACCCTCTCGCCAAGAGCAAAGGCAGAAGAAAGGAGCTGAATTTCAGTCTGCAGGAGTAGAAGAGAAGCTGAGCTGTACGAGTAGCTGAAAGAGGAAGAGTCTGGGTTCATCTGTGGGGAGGTGGTACTGGGAGCTTGGAGCAGCCAAGTACACTCCTGGGAAGGTGTGCACGACAGGAGTCCTGTAGGACTTCCCATGGAGTGGGGAAATCATAAAGCAAAAAACACTGCAGTCTATGCAAAAATTGTTTAGGGAGGAATTACTAATGGCTCATTCCCATGTATCAGTTACTGTTAGTTTGCTGTAGTGTGTTAATTAAAGGCATCCTTTTTGTGCAGCTGTGTACATTATTAAGGAGCTGGAGCATGTGAATTTCTAAGAAAATGTCACCAGCTCTTTTGCATCTGTTTACTTCATTTCATCTTGGCTCTCCTAAGTGAATGCTTTGTCACTTGCTACTTGTACCAGTCCCTCCTTATGGCACAGTGGGAGCCCTGAGTGATCATGTGAACAAGGCCAGGAGAGCATGGTCTCCAGCAAACACGCTGTTTGCTGAAGACAAACACCTCTCTCTTCTTTCTGAGCCCTGGGGCTGGCTCTCTGAGCTCTAACTTAGCCAAGCCTTTGCCTAAAGTGTTTATAGTATAATACACAAGGCAGTGAAAACCCTGCCAGTTGCTTTCTGGATAAGCATTGTCTATTAAACGCATGGAACAGAACAGAAACATTGCTTTTATTGAGATTGAACACTTGCATCTCTCTCTTATAATTTTGTACCATAATCCAGGAATGATTTTTGAGCCTCTCAGAGTGCTGTAGTCTCTGGCGCAGTGACTGATGAGACATCTGCTCTGTGACGTGTTCTGTAACAAACAATTCATTACTGCAAAATAGACTTGCAATCATTGGCCCGGGAGCTTTGAGTTTAATGTGACATTCTGCAGTCTCACAAATCCTGCTTAGCTCTGGGGATTATGCATCATGTTTTATATCAGTTGTGATACCCGAACTTAAAAAGACATTGGATATTTGGCACACTTAGCAATTTAGTTGGCATATTTACTTTTCCTGAATTAGTCCATTTTGGAGACAAACACTAAAGCACACAGGTTTATTATTAGACTTCATTGTAGAGAACTGCACTGCCCAAGGAAATAATCTTCCTGGATGCCTCTGCCTTCGCATTCACATTTGAAATGTCAATACCACTATGTGGGGCTTGGGGAGGGAATGTGTTTGGCAAACCTGCTTCCAAGAGGTCACCTTTGGTTGGACCATAGATCTTATAAAAAGAGAAGGTAGCCAGCATTTGGAGGGAAAGTGGTTGTCACTGGGCAGGACTCACTGGGGAGGAGGTAAGCAGATAGGGATGCTTCTTGCTTTCTTCTCTCTCCCTCCCTCCTTCCCCAGCCCCTTCTTTTCAGGCAGGTGACATGACAGCTTCCAAACAGACTCATTTCCACCACTTCCCTAGGGAAGGCTCACTCTGCTAGTGGCAGTATCTTACTTTTCAAGCTAGAGATGTGCTCCCCTGCTATAAGTATCCAAGGCAGTCCCTTAAAAATGAACTCTGAACATTTCCCCAAAGTAACACTAATTGTGACTTAAGCAATATTGTGTTGGGCTACTCAGACTGGAGTGTTATCACAGCCCTCAGAAGAAGACAGCTTGGTTTTTGCTCTTTTTTGCTTGCCCTTTTCTGCTGCTTGTGCAATCTGCTATAACTGAATTGCATAGTGGTTTGTTTGCTTTGCTCAAGTGGCTCTGTGTGGCTGGAGCTTCATGATAGCCCACTGAATCCAAGCACATCCAAGGGCTCTAATATAACCACAGATCTTTGTGCATTTGCTCAAAATCTCAACTAGTCTGTGTCATTGTGAGAGACGGGCACTACTGATTTCTAGAGACTGTGATTTAATGTGAAGAAGGGGAACTGGAAGCACTAAACAATAACTGTAGTTTGTTCTTAATGCAGCTCACGCCCTGTCAGGATGGAAAATAACAGATAAACTTCTCATATTGCAAGAATAGCCCTAATCCCAGGAGATTTACTTAGTTACAAAAAAGTATTTAAAGCAAACTGCTTCCTTGCCACCTGTTTGTTGGATTATAATAATTTGTTTGTCATTTTGTTTGTTTTTTTTTTTTTAAATATGGAAAATGATCTGTCAGAGGAAGAACAATGCAAACACTGTTGTCTCAGGTGCTAGGTTATGGCTTGAAGTTCAGGGTAGTTCTATCTGTCCAGCAATGGAGGTGCCATTGGCATAGAAGTTGGTGCTTTGGGTGATCCTTGCACAGAGCCACAGGGCTGCCAGAAGCAACTGAATTCCCTCACTAAGAAGGTAATTTAGGATATCAAAGACTCATCTGCTAAGGGGAGGGTCAGCTCTAAGTATTTTTGTCCATGTTGTTTTGAACACGTCAGAATTGTTATCACTGGTAAGACTTTGCTATTGTTTAAATGAACCCTCAAGCAAGATCACCACTCACTAAATGTTCAAGTGTTTTCCTTCCACCCTTGATTAGTTCCTGTGTCCTTTCACTGCTTAAAAATGAATAGCGTAATTTAAAACCAGATAACACCTCCACTGTCAGGAAAGAAGGCACTGACACAGCTGAGGGCTCACATGCTGGAGTAAGGCTTTCTTTGTGAAATTCTCCTGAGCCTTGTTTTTCTGGTTTACACCTCTCTCTGTACTTCCATCAGAAGTAGAGCTGAGATCGGCTTTTGGAGATGATACAGGTAAGCCTGCTTCGTCTAGGTATATGTCCCAGTTATCCACCAAGATTTCTGACCCCATCTACTCCTGGCAGAAACGGGCCTGTCTGAGAGATTTTGAGATCACTTGTAATGGGGCTGCATCCTGGCTTGGTGTATGAACAGGTCCCCTTCTGGGAGGTGCCTGTTCTCAGCCTCTGTGCCAAAACACAGTGGGATACACTTGAGGTACCATGTGGCCTCCTCTCTGGAATGGGCTCTGGGCTTGTGATGGGGCAGTTGGGAGTTGCATAGCCCAGTCCTTGCTCAAACAGATTTGCGATGCCAAAACAGAGGCTCTTGGGAAATTCTCAGCTCCAGTAATTAGAAACACACTTGTTTCTAGCCTCAGTGGTCACAGCTTCTCAGCTAGTATAATGGGATTTCCTTGAGTCTTCATCCAGCTTCAGCAATGACAAAGTAAAGGGAAGGAAGATGCAAGGGGATAGTACGACACAGGAGGGCACAGCCTCCCTTCTCTGCCCATCTCATGGCAAACAGCCTGATCGTGTGCCAGCCATCCAGTCATCAGGGCCACAAAAAAGCCATGGGGCTCCTCCAGTCCTAGGGGCTAGCAGGTAGATGGCCTTACTTGCAAGAGGCAAGTTAAGTGCCAACTCTATTACAACAGCTCCCAGATGGTGTCAAAATGATCTCCAAGCCTCTGAGGGTGGAACAACTTGAGTGGCAGCTGCAGACATGGGAAGTGCACTACACAGATATAGCTGACATTGATGCAGCCCTATGTTATTAAACTCTCCTGACACGCTCCTTTTCTCTATGGAAAGCATCCAAACGTGCTAGTGACACTGCACTAAAACAGAGGGGGAGCACACGCTGTGACTGGTGCTGGCTGGCTCACCACCTAACCCAATCAAAGCGTGGTAACTGTACTCATTAAGCTGTTCCTCCAGCCAACTTCCAGCGAGATGAGATTCCTTTCCTGTCTACTAGGTCAGTGCAACAGAAACCAGATCTGTCAGGAGCTGCCACACAAGAAAGGCAAGCATAGCGAATACGTATTAAAAATAACACCAGAAGCAATGAATGTTGGGTCTGATACAGCCATGCCTGCTGCATTAGCACAGCTCATATTGTAACAGTGGTATCCACTGCTCAGGCAGCAGGTTATGCTGCCAAGGATCCCCTCGGGCTTTGCAAAGAAAATCAGGCTGGATTTTTCAAATTGCCTGTGCCCCATTGCAGAAATGCTAGTGAAATACATACACAGCCTTGCAGTCACAGCTTATTCTGCTGTTTGTAATTGCTTTAGTGTCACCTAGGATGACCTTACTCTGCTTATCCCTTCCACAAGGATTGTTGTTTGGCTGTGTGTTTGTACAGCATCTTGTACAGAGATTGTGATTTCTAAGGCACACTAGTCACAGCAGTGGAGCAATAATTAGAAATAACCCAACTCATCTGAGTATTTGAATAATTCTGGGCACAGAGAAACTGACGATAGCAGGCATTGCTGGTGTTTGTGGGCTTGTGAGCAGCCTGCCTGGGTTTGCAGTAGTGGATGGAGAAAGGTGTCTGTGTGAATGTTCACCATTGCTGAAATGCAATTGACTCTTTGGTGGCGCTTGGTGTGTTATCCTACGTTTGGTTGTGAAGTCAGGGTGTCCTGTTTGAGGGTGAGTGAAAAACCTGAGCTCACACAAGACCTGAATGTTTCACTTCTAAAACCATGAGTGCCTACCAAAACCAAACATCTAATTTTACCCATTCTCAATGGGATCCCTCAGCCCTCCTGCTCCAGCCTGTTTTACCTCATTCCTTTTTGATGCTTTCCCTGCCTCAAAACCTTTTTTGTCATTTCCGGTCAGCTGAACCCAAGGTCTTATGCACCAGCCTTTCTGGTGTTTGTCTTTGCAGCACAGACCAGGAGTCTTGGCCCAGTGCGCTGAGTGCCCCAAGAACTCAAGTCTTAATATATGAACTTCCTTTGAAGATCCAGAGGGGAGTGTGAGCTATCCATAGTTCACAAGCTCCTTTAGGGACTTCTAGCCAGGCTGTTTTCTGCCTTAGTTCTGTGTTTGATAAGAAAAGAAAGAGAAAAAAAGTTTCTGCTCCGCAGCTGAAGGTAAATCAGCAAGGGGACTTTTCTTTCTTGAATGACTTTGTGAGGTTTTCTTGTTGTTTTGTTGGTGATGGTGGTTGGTTGTTTGTTTTTTCCCCCTCATGCCTGACTGTTCAGGGACCTTATAAGGTCAGGTTGCTTTGTGCTGACAGTCTTTCAGTACCATGCACAGCCGGTATGCCTGCTTCAGTATGTGCAGCAGTGGCAGCCGTGTGCCTCCCTGGGAGGGTGTGGTTTCTATCAGGACATGAATCGTGAAGAACAGGGGCCCAGAACTTCAGCCTCTACCTGGCCTCCTCACATGAACAGCACATGAAGAAAAACAGTCGATTCTGCATGTCAGGCTTTCAGAAGAAAGCTTTATCCTCCTTTTTTTCAGAGAACAGAAGGCAGATGGAAAGAGTCAATATAGTAAACAGACAATACAGAGAAACTGGAGCATAATGTTGGCGGAGGGTAGAGGCCTGGAGGTCAACAGAGGTGAGCTCTTGGATGGGAAAGGGAATAATCTCTATAAATGCTAGGCTCACCATTATTCTTGAGTTATATCTGGTTAGGCAGCCCCTCACAGAAGCAGTAATAACAGGAGAATGGAATAAAAATCCCTCCCACAGTAGCTTCTTGACTAAAATAACAAGTGACTGAGATGGGATGTGCCTCTGTAGTGTGCTTCCAAAGTGTTTATGTCATCCTGGGAATGGCAGGGACTTGTAGTTGACAGCATTCTTGCAGGGAAAGGCTATAGGAGGTGTATATACAGATGAATAAATGCAGGCAGGAATGCATACGTGCTTGTGCTTATGATTGCAGGAGTGCAAATGTGCATTCCATTACACTGATGGATGTACTGGGAGTGTTTGAGGACATACAAAGTAGCAGGAATGTGTGGGACTGGGTGGTATGTAGGTGTGGGGGAGTTTGAACATGTGTGGCTAGCTGTGCGGATGTGTATGGATGTCAGAGCAAGCAACAGTGTGGGCACAAGCCTTAGTGAGAAAACCAATTTCTCCCGTGGCACAGTGAAGTCTGAACTGCATTCCTGAATGTCAGCCCCACTTGCCAGTTACCTCCTGGACCAGAAGGAGAATGGATGTATTCTTTGCTGGAAATGGTAATGCTGAAAAGCTCTGCAGCCTGAAAGGCATAAGGAAAAATTGTCAGAGTTTGAAGGAAAGTGCTTTGGAGGTGTCGGATGCCTTTTTGTGCTGGGGCTGTTAGCATTGCCTCCGTGGCTCTGCACAGGGTGCCCCCCTTCTGTGGCCCCTGGTGTCAGCAGGCTGCTGAAGTTGAGCAAGCCCCCAAGCCCTGCCTCAGGGAGCGCGGCAAGAACTGCCTCCTAAATATTTGCTTGGAGGTCTAACTGTGGTTCTTCAGCTGGGACCTGGCTCTGTTACAGCCCAGAGTTGCACACAGGATCTCTGATCTGTATTTGCAGAAGTGTGGCCATCCCCATGAAATTATCCTGAGGCTGTGCCAGCTTCTTCCACCCACCCTCTGTGCTGTACCTAGGCAGAGGCAGCAGGCAGCGGTGCTTTTCCTGGTGCCTGGAGCACGTACCTCGTTCTGTCACACTACACATAGAGATGGTCTTACTACAAAATCAATAGGTAGATGTTCCCTGCTGTGTGTTTATGCTGGGGCTGGAGATAAATCTAACTCATTTGGATGAATACACAAGGGGAAGGAATTTAGAAAGGAAAAATGCCTTGGTGATGTTCAGTTTAGCTTGTTGCTATGCAACATCGTGCTGTAACCATAGCAACTCCCAGAGAAGCACCTTGTACAGACCTTTTCTTCTGATACGGGCTGGAAAGAAAATGCAGTAGAAATGCTGGGTGCTTCTCCACACTAGGGCAAGTATGGGCTCAGTAGCCCAAATCTGTTCCAGTATCCTGTGGGTTCACTTTTCCAGCTTGTGTTCCTAAGACTGGTTATTTTCTGCAGTTATTGCTTCACAAAAGGGTTGTATTTCACAGCTTTTCAGACTGGAAGCCTTTGCATTAAGGAGGCCTGGACAGAACAGCAATAAAACTGCTGGGAACCCAACCAGGCAGTAGCTACATGGACCTATGTTGTCCTATAAGCAAAATAGCAAATTTGTTCTGTGTTACTATTCCTAGTAAAGGAAAGAGAAGCATGTCTCTGCTCTCATGAGACTGTAGCTGTTCCTGCAGGGTCAAAGCAATTGAAACTGTCAGAAATAAATACCCCCTAGTCTTACCAGTATCAGATTCTTATTGCTTCTCCCAGAGAAATGCCCCCAAAGGCAAACTCCAAATGAAAGGAAGGAGAATAGTGGAAAATCGGAGATGGGAATGAGGTCAAAATGAGGTCTTCCTGAACCAGCACAAAATATGAAACCATGGGTGGCTGTCCCAGCAGATCTTCTTTTTCCTGGTCTCCAGTTTGCAAGCTTGGCTGGGGTGGAAGGTGGGTTGCTAAGTCAGCTCTTCACATGATAACTCCCTTACGTGCTTGGAATAAAAAGTCTCCTTTGCATCTTTTTGAAATGTGGTACCTGCCAGAATGCAGCTCGAGGCACATTGTGTTTAGAGGATGTCATAATTATCCTTTCTCACTGCACCAGGAAGGGGAGAGTTCTTGATCCAGAGGTCTTATGCTTTTACTTGGAGGAATACACAATCCACAGGATAACATAACAAGATACCAGCTGGAGATGCTACTGCAGAAGAGATAATTAAAGAGATTTTAAAGGAAAAGCAGCTTTCAGGAAGAATGAACATGCACAGAAGTAGGAGGCTTGGAGTAGAATATGATAAATGTTTGGGACTGAGCATTAAACCCAGAAGGGGAGAATAATCTGGATCATTCCTGAGGAGTAGGAGTGACTGACTATCCATCTGGAGTGTTTCATGGGTATGTGGGTGAAGTGAGCATGTTTCTGTTGGTAGTGCAGATGTGCTGATAGCATGCTGAAATAAGGATGTGCATCCTCCAGCCATAGCCTCTAAGGGGATCCCAAAACCTGTTGAAAGGCAGGAACAGTGGTCAATAGGGCTAGTTTAACTAGCCAGATTTGCTGGCTAGGTTTACAGTAGCTCATAGATTTTATTCTGCTTTGCTTTAAAAGTCATTGTGGGAGGTTAGCTCTGTAGTTGAGAGCAGTAACTGTCCTCCAGGGAAAAGAAAAAGCCTGAAGCAGTTCTCCAGATGTGGAGCTGAACAGGAGGCAGTGACGAACAGCCTTGGCTGCTGTCTAGCCATAGGGGCAAGGCGCTTTGCTTCTGTGTGAGCCCAGATGTGGGCAGTGGAGCTGTATGCTGGTTCCTGTGCTGCTTCACCTCTAACTGTGCAGCCTGAAGCTGATGGGGTAGAGCTGGTGCCTGAGCAGGACCACTGCATGGTCACTCCCTGCCAGCAGAAGCCCTTTGAAGCTCAGCCTCGTCAGAGGCCCAGAAACATCCTAATTAAATGAACTGCAGGTGCAGAGGTTGCTAAGCAACACCATTATCATGCAGCAGCCATCCCATGCTCTCACCTGCTGGAGCTGCCTTCCCTCTCTCCCCAGGCAAAGTCTGTCTGTCAGTCCCCAACCGTGCCCATCACTCCCGCTCAGTTGACACAGGGAAATGTGCAGGGGCAGGTTTGAAGCAGGAGCTGTTGCTCGGGTATGGGCAGCTGAGCGGAGGTAGCTTCTGTCTGCTTGAGAAATCCCAAGCAGTGAAACTGCTCTGGGGCTGGGGTAGTTTGTATGTGCTTAAGAACTAAGCAAGCAAGCACAGGGTCCGGCTGGGAGATAAGCAAAAGCTGCTGAGGTGCAACAGGGCAGTCACTATGACTGTGAGCTTGGGTGCAAGATGCTGGCTAGAGGTGAGCCTGCAAAATGCACCCATTGATTTTCCTGGGCAAAGGCTAGAACAAATTCAGACAGCATCTGGAAAGCAGTCCCCTTTGTCTTTCTCAATGAACTGCTGTCATAGTTCATTGAATGCCTTCTAATCCATAAAACCTGTTAGTATGTCACTTACAGGGCAGCCCTTGCTTAGAAGCAGGTTCTCTGAGGAGCCTCCTGGGGGGAATAGTTAGGTGTGCGCCCCAAATACACTGCCCTACAGCATCACCCAGTTATTGTCCTCCTATGGTGTCCCAGTTTCAGCTGGGATAGAGTTAACTGTCTTCCTAGTAGCTGGTACAGTGCTATGTTTTGAGTTCAGTATGCGAAGAATGTTGATAACACTGGTGTTTTCAGTTGTTGCTAGTAGTGTTTAGACTAAAGTCAAGGATTTTTCAGCTTCTCATGCCCAGCCAGCGAGAAAGCTGGAGGGGCACAAGAAGTTGGCACAGGACACAGCCGGGGCAGCTGACCCAAACTGGCCAACGGTGTATTCCATACCATGTGATGTTCCATCTAGTACAGGAACTGGGAAGTGGGGGCAGGGAATCGCCACTCGGGGACTAGCTGGGTGTTGGTTGGCGGGTGGTGAGCAATTGCCCTGCGCATCATTTGTATATTCCAATCCTTTTATTACTACTGTTGTCATTTTATTAGTATTATCATTATCAGTTTCTTCTTTTCTGTTCTATTAAACTGTTCTTATCTCAACCCACAAGTTTTACTTCTTTTCCCGATTTTCTACCCCATCCCACTGGATGGAGGGGAGTGAGTGAGCGGCTGCGTGGTGCTTAGTTGCTGGCATCCTTCACTTTGTCACCTGGAAGGGTTGAGTTGGCAGCAAATTACTTCCCTTTGGTGGCTTTCTGTTCAGTGAAAGCCACAGTCCTGACAGTGGTGGGAATAAAGCTTCCCAACCCCTGAGCAGGAAAAAGCCAGTGACTTGCATTGCAGTTGTGAGCACTCATGAAGTTCCCACTAAGCCAGCCTTGAAGGAGGGGTGGAGGAGGCATTATCCTCTGCCCACAATGCCCCAGAGTTTTAAAGGGTGGACTTCAGCAAAAAATCCAACCCCTTTTATATCACAAGAATGGAGTTCAAGACAAAAGGCAGCTTAGGACAGCTGTGAGGTTAGGTGGCAGGAGTCAGAATCAGTACCACTGCTCCTGCTGGTTCCGGTACCTGCCTGCAAGCAAATTCTCCTTCCCTCCTTCCCTCTTTTGCACCTCCTCTGCCCCCCTTGCCCTCCCTTTTTCTGCCAGCTGATTTGCTCAGGACTGGCTCCAAATACTAGGGCTATTCACAGTTAATCCAATATTCTCTCGAAGTTGAGGAATTTAAGCAGCTAAAGTCTCAGCAATTGCCTCAGACTTGTCCTCTGGAGTCATAAGCTGCAGGTCGATTCTGACCAAAGATTGTACTTACAGGTCAAACCTGTAACAGGGAGGGCTAATATTTATCCGCAGTTGAGGATAAGTAGGGGACAGGCTCCCACTCTCCTGTCTTCAGCAAAAATGTTGCAGTTCAGGCCCTGTGTCCCACATGCAAGGAGAAGCTGTGCTGCTGGGTAGGTCCTGCAGATGTGGATGCTTTTACCCCCCGCTAGGCCTTATGTTTTACCTGTTAAGCAACCTCTGATGAGGTGCTTAGTCTTTCCATGCCTTGTTCCTCCATCTGAAGACTCAGGGTAGAAATGCCAACCAAAACAAAAAAGTGCTTGGGGATGCCCAGGTTCAAGAGCTCAGTCTCCTGCTGATACATGACAAAATGTTTTCTCTCCTTTGAAGTGCTGTTGTGGTAGATACGAGTTTTGAGTTTCCTTCCCCAAACCAGAGTTTTCCACCACTACTTCTGCCATTTTTTATGACAGATGATATCTCATCATTAACTTTTATTACAATCATGATTTTTTTATTAACTTTGAGGGAAAACTGTTTCCCAGGTGATCTTTCTTCCAGAGTTTGAGACCAGCAGCCCACAGCCTCACTCACTAAATTGAACTTCCTTATGCCAGTATTTCACTGCCAGTAAATCCATCCTACCTTGTCCTGCTTTTAAAAAGCCATGAAATTCCCATGCACTGTCAGTGAAATAACCACAGTAAAGAGATGTATTAAACAGAGTTTGAAATTCCATCCGAGACAGTTGTGTTGCTTGGATCAAGATAATCAGTTATTGATACCAGAGGAATAAGAGATTTGCAACATTCAGTGAACAGGTGCTAGCTTAACTGTTACAGGGAACAAGTTAGAAAAGAAGCAGATTTATTTTTCCTTTGGTACTTGCCCACTATCTGTAACATTTGTGAACTTCTTCCAAGCTTGGGGAGAGTGGCAGAAAATAATCTCTTCTTCATCAGTGGCCCAGACTTAGCTGTGGAGGACAGCAGCACCCAGGGACTCTGCTCGTGGGCTCATCTGCTGAATGTTGCAAACTGCTGTATTGACTGGCAGAATCTACCTCATCTAGGGCTCTACTTGAGACCTATTAGCAGAATATATATGTGCCCACCAGCAGTGCATTGAACAACAAAGTATCTATCTTCTGTTCCCACAGGGGAGAATACTGCAGCATGTTTGCTGGACTGTTCCATTCACTGTTGTTTATTAGTAAAAGTGAGGTCTGAAGGTGTGTCCTATCTGCTCTTGCTGAAGGATGTTGGTGTTTCACAGACATTATAATTAGTTAGTGATGAGCAACAGTGCATGTCCTCCAAATATAGGTGAGTTGATGTGTATGTGTGTGTGTGTGTGATACCCTTCAAAGAAAATTCTCAAAGGAAAGCAGACACAGAAAATATTCCATGCACTCAGAAAACCATTATCTCAGTTTAAGCACAACAGTAATAAAAGCAATTACAATAGTAGTTGAGCTGCCCCTGTTATCTGCATTATGGAATTATTTGTATTAGTGGAGAGTGCCATGCTGCGGAGTGATGCATATTAGCATGAAAAGACCTAGTTAGAGCACCCAAGATTCTACAGTCTCAGCAGGCAGAGGAGGGGAGGGAGAACAGTGATGCAGGCAGATACCAGTCTGTACGCTAGGCCAACAGCAGAGCTGAGCACTGATTCTAGCTTTACCGCTATTTGAGGCTGGCAGCAGCACTCAACATCCATGTTTCTTCTCTCTTTTGTTTTGAATGCAAAGTTGTGAAGAGATTTGTGGGCTCTTTTTCATTGCCAGGTTACAGTTGGGTCCTTCCCTATGTGTTTGTGCCTTACCACAACTCCTTGTTAATTTTGGGGTTTGTGCTGAATAAATAGTGCCTGGCTATTCGATTTTTTTTTTTTCTTTTAAACACATTTGTGATGAAAATAAATTAAATTGCTTTGTGATGTTTGACAAATGTAATTTTTCATTTGTTTTTTTTTTTTTTTTACCCACAGAGAAAGATTGCAAACTAAAAAAACCAATAACCAACCATCAACTCCAGAATGCAAGAAAGTACTTGACAAAGTACATTTTATCAACCGAATGAAATTAGATACCTGTCAAAATATATTTATCCTCAAAATAACTATGCATACATTTCATTTTCCTGCATAAATAGATATTCATCTGCTCTCTTCTGTCTGTCATTTGCTACTCACAACTCAGCACTGACTGTGGGAAGGAAATATTTAAAGACACTTCCAAAGCAAATGGCAGGCTGGGTTTATATCATTTCCTCTGGCTTTCTTAGCACCATTTACTTTATTACGAATGAGAAGGGAAACATCTATTTAAAATCAATACAATAATATTGTGTTCCAAAACATTAATTCCTAACTGCAACACCCTGTTCAGTTTCAAGCGAGCTCTCTGTCAAATGAACAGCTCTTGTGATTTTGCTTTTCCTAGGCAGGGCAGAGCTGCTTTTGGAAGTTAGGGAGGCAGGGAGACCTAGGGGTGTTTTAGCTACAGCCTCTGGGGAAAGGACTGTTGAATGGGAGCAAGGGAGCATTTGAAGACCCTTTTATAAAGGCTGGGTGCTCCCAGGTCTGTTATACTTGATTTGTTTGAAGGGCTGAGTGCCTTTTGGTGAAAGATGGCCTGGGAGTGCTGGAGACACACACACAGCTGGAAAATTAATTGGCCCCAGGGAGGCAGGTAGCCCTTGCTGTTCCTTGGCTGAGTATAGACCTGAGTATCTCCTGCGTGCTGGGAGCTCAGCAGTCTTGTCTTTGCCCAGGCTGAGGGGATGCACAATTGCTCAGCAGCAAGAGGCATGCTCAGAGCTTGTCCCTCATACCAGTGCCAAGCAGGCAATTGAGTCTCAGAGTGCAGCCAGCCTCTTAATGGGTCATCCATCCTTCCTCTGTGAGTATCATACTTCCTTAAAACACTTCAGCAGTTTATAGATTAAAATTTCCACTGAAAACAATCTGGAAGGTATGTGCACCAGTGCAGCTGGATGTTGTGAGCTCTCTGATGAGATGGTAGGAAAATATCAAAAACAGAGCTTCTGGCTTTGAGTGGTGTTTCTAGCTAGATCAAAACTATAAAGATCCTGAATATCATATGAAAAAACACTTCGCAGCACAGTCTTAAGGCCAGTGGGATTTTGAATTAAATGTGTCTTGGATCCAACCTTTATAAAGCAATGGTTTAGATAACAAATGGTTAAACTTCCGTACCCTGCTTCTGAAATTTGGTAGCTTCACCCTCTTCCCTACTTTGTATGACATAAGCAGCTACTCTCAGGCAATCCTTAGAGGGAAAGGAGCAGATCACTTACAAGTTTTTCTGAAGTATACTGACTGCTGTTTAATTTGGCAGTTAAAGCCAATCATGAGCGGCTGCTAATAAAATTGCGTATCTTGTTAAATCTTCCAGTATGAGTAAAGTGCACCTGAAAATTTTGCAGATAAAAGAACCTTTTGACCAAAAGGAAAAACATGTATTTGAAACACTGCAGAACCAACAACACTTATTAGCATATGCTTTTCTTATATAATGGTTCTCAAGAGTAATGCAAACAGATTCAACACTGTGTATGTCAAAGAAACTCACTAGTTCAAGGAAAACATCACTTGTGACAAAATCATGGTGTCACAAAACACCATTCCTAGAAAGGTGATAAGAGCATGTATGTATGTGAGGCATGGGTACAGTGCTGTCAATCCAGACTTTGCTTTGTTACATTGGCTGGACAGGAGTACAAGTGAGGCTGCAAAGCAGGTCTGGGGAGCTGGACCCTTGGAGCACCAGAATAAGTCTAGTTTTTCACCTTCTAATAGGTAAATCTAAGAGACCAGTCAGCTTGGTATAGTGGCTTCTCTGCTGCTTGGAACCATGTGTGACTATATGTCCACATGTGCAGAGTGTAAAATTGCTACAGGACTTTGGATGACTGTGCTGGAGGGGTCTCAGGCAAGGGAAGGAAAGCACCAACATGACACAGATGCCAAAATGGTACAGCTCCCAGAAGCAGAGAGCTGAGCTCTGTCCTTTGGTAACACCCTCCAAACTGTGCCCTGGGCTCCTTGCCTAAGAGGGGAGAGGGGCTCTATGCCAGATGGCCCTCTGCACTGACAAGGAACAGTCCATCATTTTTAACAACTTCCATCCTTAGAAATATTTAGTCCAGACTTCTAAAAGGTAAATTCTTTTCTTGGAAATCTCAGAGACCTTAATGAGTTTGGAAATTGAGGAATTAATGAACTAATGTGGGTAATGATTGCTGCCTATTAAAAAAACCTCACATTCCCAGGCATTTCATGTCCAAGCTGAGGGATATACTGAGCAATAGACTTTAACCTGGAATTTTTAAAAAACAGTTTACCTGTTGTTTTTGTTTGTTGGTTTGTTTGTTTTCCCTATAGTTTTTGTTATGGGGGCTTCCAGGCCTGACAGTCTTTGGTCTCTGGTGCAGGTCTTCTGGCATTTGAGAAATTTGCTCTTCCAGACAGAGACAGTCAACAACAAGGCAACATTTACTAAACTTACGCCACACTTAATCTTTGACAATGGCTGTTCATATGCAAACAAAAATCTGTCTAAGGATGACAGGGAAATGTGGCAACTTTGTTTTCATACGGAGGCTGCTCTGCTTCCCCATGCAGCATAGACTAATTAAAAATCAGTATAAAGTACAAGAAACATGGATCTGAATCAAAACCACATGCTACTAATCCTGAAGGTAAAAGAATTTGTATCAAGGCACTTGGGGAACTCTGAAGATGAAAAACCCTGGATTGATTTGTTTATAGACTTCCCTTTGTTCCTCACTACTGCAATATCTGAGCATATAGGTAATCATTATTATGGTTATTTTATTTTTATCTATTGTTATTAGAAGCTTGACTACAAGCTTCAATTCCTACATTCTACTGCTGCAAAATGCAAGACAGGTAAGGATGGTGATGGCTAAAAAGAAAACCAGCCTGTCAAATTACTTGGGACACTCTTCAGTTCATATAGCCAGCCTTTTTAAAGACACTCAGGCAATAAGGGTGATGTACTAGTGGTGGAGGCAGTATACTCGGGAAAATGTAGAGATTGCATTTCCATGCCTAAGTATCAACTGAATTTGTTGGAAAATCAAAAGCCAAATGTAGGTGCTGAGCTATTTGGCAGGTTTAGTCATTGGGAGAACATTGTCAATGAATTTAAAGGCTGTTCTACATACAAGGGTTGCCATCTGTTTAAGCTGTTCTTGACCTGCATAGCATAGACACAGTTATAGCAGTAGAAATTTGACTGCATAAAGATAGCTACACCTTTATGAAAGGATCAATAAGATGTACTACATATATGCTTATCTATATAGATGCTCATATGTAGGGCATCTTCATATTATTGTGGTGGTGACCATATGGTGGCATGTTCTGCTAAAGATGAAATATTTTATCTCTAAACTACACAGTGCCAGGCATACAAACCCGGGAAGGGTCAAAACCTGGTTTAGAGCCTTCCAAATCACCCTTGCATGGAGTGCCTTTGCCTGTTTTCTGGGCTACAGTTCAAGGCCATGCCAGAGAGCCTGGTCTAGCTCTGCAGCTTTGGCCAGCAGCTCACTCAGCAACACTTGCCAGTTCCCAGAGAGCCTGCAGTGTGGGGATGGAGCATCTCAGCTGCATGCATGAGACCTTCAGGTGCTGCCACCGCTATAATTATTTTCCTAATAATTCAAGCAGTGATAAAGGAGGCCATCAATCACTTTTACGTTAAATTATTTCAGGGGGCCAGGAGGGAAGAATAAACCAGATAGCAGAGCCCATCCTGTGGCTTGTGTAAAAACCCTTGCAAATGGGTTCTGTATCTGATGGAGGCAGATGAGCGATGCAGAAAGCTGAGGAGGGCAAGGAAAGGGACCCTGCAAGCTCAGGCTCCAGTTCATTGGTGCTCTGAAAGTAAATCCTGCTAAACCCAGTGGGTTCACGCTTTCCTGTAAAGACTCAAGTGGACTTGAGACTCACCCAAGTGAAACACAAGGGGGTGGCTGAGGTCTCAAGCTTTGGAGCAGGGTTTGATTTGAGGAAGCATCAAACATGACAAACTGTATTTATTATCTGTGTGATGATAGCCTGAGCTGAATGTGGCCCAGCAGTAGGCAGAGGATCTGTCTCAAGAAGCTGACAGTCTCAACTGACTTGGAGGGACAAGGAGAAAAAGGTAAATGGAAGAGGGTTTTTTGCCTGCAAAGGTATTTAGGGTCTTCTCTTCCCATGGGAATGAATGAGGAATATAGATAGCAAGATGGAAATTTGGTACTTGCCTTTTTTGATTTCCCCAAGCTCACAGAGCAGCTCCACAGCAGAGCCAAGACTGAAGCATCTGTGCCAGGTAGGTGCTTTAACCACGGCCAGAAGCTCCTGGCCAGAATTGCTGCCAGCCCAGGGCTAAGCACATGGGATTTCTCTGGAGAGTGCCAGTGTTTCCCTTGTGGGCTGAAACAACTGGATGTTATTAGCATTGTTTGTTATTGAATGGTCCTTGGGGAATGTGGGCAACTGACACATCGTGAAAATGAAGTGAAAATAAAAAGAAAGCATACATCCAAAGAGTCCTGCAGGAGGCAAGTATGAGACTATAATTTCTCTTGAACCAGGTTTCCATTCTTTAAGTTGAGGGCTCTGCCCTCTGAAAGCAAATGTCCACTGTGATCAGAAGGCCACATCTATCTCTCCTGGCTTGACAGCTGCCAAAGTGCTTAAAGGGTGATTATATATTGCCATTGTTTGTCAGTCACTCCAGGAGAAGTAAATCACCGGTGGGTAGCAGAAGGCAAAGGGGATAACGTGACATGGGATAAAAGCATTTCTTCCCAGTGACTGCACTAGATTTAAAATCAGACCCTCGAGGACTTCTTTAAGGCCACAGAAAGATCATTTCAACACCCACATGTAAGTACTATTTGCACTGTGGTACAATCTATGTGCCCTAAGCTCCGATCAGGCTGATTTGGGGTTGAGGGGTTGAGTTCCCAGCAGGCAGCTGTGCCCTGAAGATCTCACAAACCAGGTAAAATGGGTGAGAAATGGAAGTGGCCAAGGATAAACAGCGGATCTGTAGCAGAGCAGGGAAGACTCACAGTACCTGGCCATTCCTGTCCCACACTGCACCACACAGTGCAAAGTACCTTGGGCCAGGCCTGATGTACGGAATGAGTCTAACTCAATTCCAAATGTGTAATACCCATTTATTCTCATTGAAGTTAACGTTAGAAGAGATTATTATCTAGAAAACTTTGCTATCCTGATATCTGTCAAAGCTTATCAATGTTAGCTATTTATTAGTTGTGGGGACTGTCATTTTACATGTCATTAACTGTTACCTCCAGCCACCATGCCACATAAAATAATAAACAGGCAATTGGAGGGAAATTCAGCCTTTTTCCTCAATCTTTTTATAACAAAACCTGCTGGTTTGGCCTTGGTTGGAGATCACCTCCTACTTTTACTGCTGCAGGCACTTTGGAATTTCAGTCCTACCTAGCACTACTTCTGTATTTAATGGGCTGTCAGGTTTTCTCTTGTTATCTTTAGGTCCAGCCTGAATAACTTGGCCATAAAAATTTCCCCTGGACTAAGGTTGTGTCCAGCAGGAAATGTAGAGTACTGCCTGAATTTTTAAGCTAAAAGATGCTGAACAGCAGAACAGTTGTATTGCATTAGTCAGAGAAATATTGTGAAGCAAAGGTGAGAAGCTTCTGTACTTGCACTAGCCATTCTCAGGTAACACTAATGCAATATTTTCAAAACAATTTGACTGTCTCCCAGTGCCACATCAGACTTAGGGGTTACTAACTCCCATGTGGGCTGTACAGAAATAGTCAGGGTCCCCAGGTGGGCCCTTAAAACAGTGATGCTGGGGAAACAGAGGAGAAGGGATGGATCAAATCTGGATTTTGCCTTCACTGTGTTATTACTAAGGCCAATCCATTTCTGTCATTGCCCCTGCTGCCATGGAAATTATTAACACTTCGGCAATCTGCAAAACTCACTTTCAGAAGATGGCCAGCAAATGGGTTCTTGGAGGCTAATGGTATTTTTGCTAAGAGGCTGACTTGCTTAGATTGTGCTTTAGATCAGGCACCCCAGTCAAGACAGAGTGTATAGTAAGGAATGGTTTAAATCAGGCATCAGTATCAGCATCCTGCTGAACGATGGTAGGGATTTAAGCAAAGGACTTCAGCAGTCTTTTACATCCCCCCCATCCAGGGTTGCAGCAGAGAGCAGCAGATTGAGTGTTAGTAAGTGTGTGTGGTCACAACAAAGAAACCCAGTCCTCCAGACTAAATCCAAGTCTTTTGAAGAAGAGTGCATCTCACTTGAACTAGGTGCAGGTGGTGGTTTGTGGTTTGGGGAACAGGAGCTTGATGGCCAACAGGGAGGGGGGGGAAGAGGAAGTGCTTGATTAGCGCAGGAAAACAAATGCCCTTGGCTGAACTCAGCTCCAATGCTGGGGCCAAGCTCCCTCCTCCATGCTCCGACTCTCCCTGCTGCAGACAAAAAGTGCTGCTTGTAAAACCAAAATGGGAAAGGTCTGTACCTGGCAGACAAAGGTGCTAATGGGAAACTCCTCTGAATACAAATCCAAAAGAGGGTTTGCACACAGAGGGGATGTTATGTGCCCTTAGAGTGCCCTTAGTGCTGCTGTTCCAGGCAGGTGAGGCCAGTGGCAGCCTGCAACAAGCTGCAGGGAATCTGCTTGGGAATCTCCCCAGCATGAATTTGAGGCTGCTTCTGCTGCAAACTCCCATCCCAAAGGCATGAAAGGTATACTGCTGTTGCTTTGCCTCTGTTTTGCCTGAGGAGAAACACACAGCTCAGGGCTCCATTCTTCTGCACAGTACCATATATATTACTTCTCCCTCTCCCACTAT
Organism: Astur gentilis; assembly: GCF_929443795.1. Taxonomy (NCBI): domain Eukaryota; kingdom Metazoa; phylum Chordata; class Aves; order Accipitriformes; family Accipitridae; genus Astur; species Astur gentilis. Next base: position 6,448,441 of record NC_064884.1, read on the forward strand.
CTTCCTTTTAGTTGAATTGGGAATTCAGACAACGGTTGTTAGTTCCCTGTATGTTGCCTCTGACTGTGTTCCATTTTTACTCCTCTATAGCATTTAATAGAGCTTTTGCATAAAGGAAAAAAGAATCAGGAAAAAATAGATTAGGAGCTGGAGAGAGGTGTGATGGCTTCAAACAGTCGTGCTGCCTACATCACTGATACTTATCTTGCTTTGAAAGCTTACTTAGGTCTCCCCCTGCCAAAATGCCCTGTATTTATTTGGTCCCCTTGTGTTCTCATTTGCTAGGTGTAGGCACCAGCAAGAACTATTTTTCTGTTTGTCTCTCCCTCTGCCTCGCTTCTCCTCGTGATGTTCCATTTCTAAATTTGAATTTAAATTAAGTGGGAAGGTGCAAGTAGGAACTGAAACTGTGCCCAGTAGAGTAGCAGCCCATGCCTCGGTATGATGCATTCTGTCTCTTAAGGTCACAGGCCAGAGGCAGCCTAGACACTGCTCTGGTGCAAGATGCACACGCTGCACACCTGTCACTGCTGTGGTCTCTGGGGAACAGCGTAGTTCATCAGCATTTCAGCCCTCCTGAGCAGTTTGCAAATGTGCATCTGGGTTAGTTCTGGTCCCAGGCACCTCACTGTTCAAATCAGCAGGGCAGATGCTGCATGGGGCAGGTGAGAAACAGGTACTGCAGTGCATGTCTGCCACTGGGGCAGGAATGGTGAGCGAGACCTGTACAGCTCTAGCAGAGTGCTGAGGCTCCCCAGCACCTTGCTGCAATGCAGAGAGGGACACTGGAGGTGCAGGGTGGTTAACGTGGCATGGCCCAGGCCAGAGCTCAACCGATTTAGCCCTGTTGAGAATCTGGCCTTGCTCTGTAGAGGTGGAGGAGCACTGCAGCAAAAGCATTGTTAAATATGCAATTTGGAGTTGAAATATCCTTTATCAGAAATTTATAACCCATTTTAAATGAATCCATTCAGGGCCCAGTGAAGGTCCTGGCTGAGGGAGGAGATAATTCCCCAGGTTTATTTATACAGTTTGATAGCTTTTATGCCAGGTTAGTAAAAAAGAGTCTGTGCCAATAAAATACTTTCTCTGCTTGTAAAACTTGAGAGTGTTTTATCTGTGATGCTGAAATTGTGCTGCCGTTTTAGCTTTATATGGGAACTGGTGGAGGCAGGCACCAGAGTGAAGGGGAGGCCTGGCCCAGTAGGTCTGCATTGCTGACAGGTGCCTGTTGCTGAGCCTCTCTCCCCAGGATCCCAAACCATCCCTTGGCATGAGCTTTTCTGATCTCTGAACCATCCTTGTTGTCCTCCTTGAGGGCTGCTTATGTGGATGTAAAAAGTGCCTAGACAAATTAATGGCAGGAAAATCCATCAAGGTCTAATCATTTTCTGACTCATCAAAAATCCCTTCACCTATCCAATGCAAAGATATCACCTGGAAGGCAGGAAGTAGAGGAAGTGAGATGCTGGCCTCTGGGTAAAGTCTCACTCTCTATTTGCCCTAGTCTGAGACCCTTTCTACAGAGGCAGGTATTCAGCTACATGGACTGTTGGTCTGTACTGATATAGCCTAGTTTATATTCTTACATTCATCCACTCAACCACACAGCTTGATGAAGCACTGCAAAGTTTTGATAACAGCTAAGAGGTGACAAGCAACAACAGTGGTTTCCTTCTACTTGTTAAGAAAAAGAAGAAAAACAAGTGGGAGAGAAAGAACCTGAAATTCCAATCCCCACAGGGCAGATTTAGTCTTGGCTTCTTACGCTAAGCTCTCCCCAGACTGAGTTTACTGCTTGTGTAACAAGCACAGCTTTATCATGGTAGTGATCGTGGGATAATAACAGCTCTAATGACAGTAATTCTATTGTAATACAATTTCTGCTGCAAAAATATTGTTATTATGAAATTTACTGTGACTGGTTTGTAGCTGGGGAAACATTGAATAATCCTCCAGAAAGTAAAGCAGCGGGACAAGGCGATAGAGCTGTCTGCTGCAGCTCAGTTTTATGACCATCCCATCGTGGGAGGACCAGAGACCTACACCTGACAGATACTGCTGTGGCATTCAGAAATGGGGTTCTTCCCCTGCTGTCACACTGTCTTCACCTGTGCTGAAAACTCACATTCTCAGAAGGCATTAGGAAAATTTTTCCCCTGACTTCAAAGGATGTTTTCACCTAGGAGAGAATGGCCTGCTCAGCAGCTGCTTCCACATTTTCTGCTCCTGTTTCCAGCTGATGGACCTGCTCTGGAAGAGGTCTCAAAGGCTTAGCATCAGAATTGGTTTAAGTAGATAAAGGAAGTAGGTGTGTTAACAGCAACGGTATCCAGGAGAACGGGTTACATGGAAATTTGTAATTTGACATGCTGTTATGTAAGAAGTTTTATTCATGCCTCACCCAGATACACCACTGAAAACAGATGGATTAATGGAAGCATTTATCATTTATACAGAGAAAAATAAGGTGATCAAATCAGAATGAATTTTCCCTTCCTTAGAGATAGGAGAGCAATTACAGGACAATGTAGTCTGTGGAGAACTGAGAGGGGCTATTGTATCCACACAATAGCAAGCAGAAAGAAAACTGTGAATTAAAAAAAGAGCCAGAGGGGGAGACAGTGACAGAGAAAGAAACAGAAGAAACTGTATTATCTATGACAAGGACACAATGTAAACTTGCAACATCAAAGTGACAACAGAGGCTTCGCAGAGAGGGAATTTAAGCTGCACTACCTGCTGATAAGAGGGAACAGTGTGTGTGCCATGGGGCTGCAGGAGCCCACACAGCACGTGGTCCATCCCTGCAAAGGCAGGAGCCAGGAAGGAATTAATGCTGGTGAAGTGTTTGATCAGCTCCTGTGAGAGACTTGCAAAGGGTGTTGGGTGTTCACGAGGAGTGGTGAGGGGGCTGCCACAGGGAGGAAGAGTAATGGGAAGCCGCTGGACCCCCACAATACTAGCTTTCTCTGCATCCCCAAATCTCCTTGGGATCTTGGAGTACTCTTGACTGCCTGTATCTTAAGGGTGACATTTTCCTTGCAGAGAAAGGCAGCATGAGGCCAAAGCTCAAACTATATTCTGGAACCAAAAGGAATAGATCGCCACTGGTCACTTGTTTTATCTACACTGTCAGAGTTTCCTACCTTTCATATATTGCTTTTACACCCTAATTAAAATCCTTTCACACCTGGCAAAGTCTGATGTAATCAAAGGCAAAACTGGGACATTAATGGCTTTGGCTATATGGCCACTGCTTAGGAGGACAGAATCTAGGGATACATGTTGCCTTTTCAAATGTGCAAGAGTTTCTAAATTCTCACCTTTTCCCATTCCAGGCACCCAGTTTTCTTCTAAATCCTGAAAATGTAGTCTAGATGATTAAAAAAAAAAACTCATAGGAAATACAAGCATTTTCCAGTGAGGGTGACAGTTAAAACATAATTTGCTCCAATGCTGCTTTTTGTTCTGCAAGCCATTTCTTGCCATCCATGCACACCATGAAAGAATCCAGAAAAGTATAGTTAATGTAATGAGCTGCAATTTCTAACTATGGAAAGCAGTCAACCGCAAAGCAAAACCCAGTGAAACTCTGTATTACTGCTATTTTGGTCAATGCTTGAACCCTTGAGTTCTGTGTACATCAGTTTGTGCTTCAGGCTAATAGCTGGATGCAAATGCCTCAATCATTTCACTTTCAATGCTCCCTAATTGTATTTAGACCTGTTTCTACAGACTGTAGCAACATTTAGAGAGAACAATGCAGGGTTTGCTATGTCACAGTGAATATACTGCTGGGCTGGGTTATCTGCTTGGTGCTGCTCATGTGGTTTAACAAAGCAATGAGTCTGGCATTACCTTTGTTGCTTTCACTAACAATTCAAGTTGTTTTCACCACCTCAAATACAGACCTGTGTAATAAAAGCATAAGGGTAGTGCAAATATTTTGTTGACTTAAAAGAAAGCAAGAAGTAGCCCCAAAAGGGAATTAGGAAGAGGTTGTTGATGCTGGTGACTTGTATTTTACTATAAAACAAATCTGGATTAGGGTTGACATTAATCAGGCTTGTCAGCAGGGATCAGCAGATGCGTCTCCATGAGGATGTGTCTTGTTTTTCCAGAGGACGAATGAGGTGTCTGTGCCAGCTCAGCCTGCCATGCAACAGGCAGCTTACTTTAAAATTGTCCCAAGCAAAAATTCTATTTGGATATTGAGGAATAGATGATGTGAACAGAGAGGAAAATGAGCATGAGGGGATCTGCAGTCCCTACACAATGGCTTCCAGAATGGCAACTTTGCAGACACTGATAATAAGAAGGGGAAAATGCAGTATACAGATAAAGCAGTCATCCCCCAAAAGTTGTTTAGGAAAGCAGTGACATTTAACAGACTCAGTGGTGCCAGCAGAGCCATTAAAAGTTGTTTATCATGTGGGCTCATCCAATGTTCTAGAGATTTTGGGTCAGCCATTTAATTTCCATGAGAATTTGGTTTCAGGGTGGTGAGTTCACCTTGCAATGAGATATGGCTGTGTTGGTTGTGTATTTTATAATGGCTCTGAAAAAAAACCTTGAAAAAGCTATCACTAAAAAATCATCTGCCCATTCTGAACTCAGCAGGAAAGGCTGACCGGCTCTTCTATTATTAATGAGAGAAAAAGGGAACAAGGCAGCAGAGCCCTCAGGAAGGGTGTTAAACACTTTATTTCTGCAGACTCCAGTAGAACTGGTGTGAGTACAGTACACAAATACTTAACTGGCTTGTTTTCAGTGTCCCAATCTGCAAACCCCCTTCATAGACAGCAATAAGAACCTCTATATGCCCCAGTACACTTGTCCACACCCTGTATTGGGTGAAATTCCACCTCAGCTCTGACTTGTTTCTTGTGACACAGAAAGAGAACCTCACAGTCCTCTGAAACAGACAGAAACAGAGGAATATTTTTCATTATGAACCATGGCTAAATTAATAAATTAGTGTGTGTCTCTACTGAATAGCTGTCTGAAATCTTTAGCATTGTATGTTTCCTATCTATCTATATATGCATAAAACAAGTGTTTTCCTAAGGAAGAGTGACAGTGCAAGACGGGGATGGTTCATCAGAAATTCATCCTGGTTATTCTCCTCTAGTACTGATGTAGAAGGCAGTGCTGGACTTGGTTACTTTGTTTCTTACTAATCCATTATTTCTCTGCAAGGAATCTGGCAGGGGCCCACTCCCTTGGGTAGAGCAGTCTCTTTAACACTGCCCTTTGTAAGAGTAGTGATTTCTGTAAAATGTGGGGAAGAAATCTGTAGTCTTAGGATCGTAACTGTGGTCCAGCATTGTGGTTTTGAAGCCACTTTCACATAAAATGGGTAACTAGGCTTGCAGTTGACTTTTCAGAGTTTCCAGAGTTGCCCTTCTTCCTACATGGTATTAAATTGCTTTATGGTGATTTTCATGCCAGACAAGTCACAGTTCTCTGCTAGTGTAGGAGCTGCCTTGGGTGGCACACAGAGCTTGGGCCTCAGAGATATGAGTGACCCCAACAGTGGCTCAGTAATAAAAGTAACCTCTTGTCAGTGATGCATTCTGGTCCTGAAGGGCAGGTAGAGAAAAACACATGCTGATGGGCCTGTATTTCCAAGCAGTTGACTGGAGGATATGGTAGAAAGGAGAAAAAGGATTTATCTTTCCACAAGCCCTAGTCTAAGCATAGGCACTAGCAAAACCATGGTGATTTTCTTGTCCTGCTGCCTGGCTGTTGTGGGAAAAACAATTAATCATCCTCATCTGATTCTGTTCTGGGGAAAAAAATGAAAAATCTATTACAGTCCCAAGGCAACTCTTGGTAATGAACATTTTAAATATGTTACCAAGCTGTTTGTGTTTCATAATGAGCTTTCTGGAAAATATGATATTGTTTTTCTAATAATCCCCTTATTGAAGTGTTATTGATTTGGAGAAAAGAATACTAACATGTATTCTTCTCAGGCCTCTGGATAAGGACAAAGACTTGTGTTAGCTATTTCCTCATAAGAGGTTTAGCTGAGCATGGGGTTGCTGTTCAGAAAGCTTTAATTTCTTATTTGGGATATTACTGACTTCAACATTTGTACTGTTGACTCTGCACATGAATAGCACTCTTCTATTATTTCTAGCCAAATAGCCACTGAGATAATTGTTTAGGTTGAAAGATTTCTTCTTTTTGGTAGTATCACAGAATGGACAGAGAGTGGTCCTTCTTGTTTTAGCTGCTGCGTGGACATCTATCCAGAGATGACCCCTCCCTGAAGTGTTTGTGCAAACTATGGTGACAAGGCACAGAAAGCAAGAACAAGCAACTTAGTTTGCAGATGAGCCATCAGAGGCCTGCAAAGCTGAGCTGGTGGCACAACTGTAAGCAGGGTAGCTTCATAAGTGCACAATTAATAACTCCAGAGGTAAGTCCTACCCATGCATCACTCCAGAGAGGATGGGGCTGCACTCATTCCAACCCCAAATTTCATTCTGGCTGTTGTTCTGGATGACTGGGCAAGTGCAGTCTCTCGGGTATCTCAGCATGTGCCCATCATCACTGTGAGCACGGGGATGCAGCTCCATTGCTCCCACCATGGACAGAAAATAGTCCAGTTCCTGCTCTCAGAGGGCTCAACATGTCTCTTTTTACATAACCGCTGGCAAATCAGCAATAGCACAGACACCCACACATCCCCCTTGTTGATAGATGGATCCAGTTAGATCAGCCCTGCTGCCAGACCCAATATCCCAGTGGAGCATTAACCAATGCTGCTTTTTGAAACTTACTGTCTGCCAGCAGTGCTGCTGGTAAATAGTGGTGTAGCAGCATGGTGTTTTGGATAAACAAGGTGTTCACAGCACATCTTACTCTGTCGTAAACCTCTAGGGTTGTTTTTCTGCATGCCTTGAAGCCAGTCAGTGGAACACACTGAGCCTTTCTCCAACTGACCTCTAATTACAGTCTCGTTATTAATGGATGTTATTATTCAGCCTCTTCCTATTGCACTGCTCCTCAATTACAGAGGCTTCCTCTTAGCTTCTATGTCCCTTGCATTTGCTTACTGCCATTTACCAAGTATTTTCAGGTGCGAAAAATACACAGAGCCCCAGATGGATAGATACGTTGTTTCCTAATTGAAGCTGCACGCAATTTGATTATTTTTTGGACCAAAATTGAAGGCAGGTCTGGAGAACAATGACTGTAAGAAAGGAGCACCAGGAGTCAATTAAAAAGCTTGGAGGCCATTTCTGCTAATAGCATGCCAACATAGAAATCCCACTGCCGACAAGGTGGCAGGAGTTCACTCATGGATTGTAATGATGGAATTTTAGAGAATTCCCCACTAAATCAGGAAAAAAAAGTGGAATACATCAGCCTTACCCATCTATATACCTACATTGTAAATCAGGTACCCTTGAAATCACTGCCAAACAGATGTTATTTATTATTGTATTAACATATCACTATTATGCTTAGCAGTCCCGAGGCCTGGGAGAGACATCTCCCTCCTTCATGGGCAAAATGCAGAGACAGTCCCAGCCCTAAAAACTTATGACTTCAGAGAATCAAAAATAGCCATATTTTACAAACACAGAATTGAGACACAAAGAGACAAAACATGAGGTGTTGGGAAATTTTGATCAAATTTTTTTTTGGCTGAAGACTACTGTTTGGAATTACTGGTGTGTTTTGGAAATGTATATAAATTTCATCTATTTATTTCATAAAGCAGCATAAAAATAAAAGTACATTGTTTCATCTTTTTAAAAAAATTAATCACTGCATTTTAAAGTTAATTTCAGTTGTATTTTAAAAAAAAAAAAGCCCTGAAAAATGAAGCATTTGTTTCCAGATTAGACATATTTTATTTGACCCATTTTTCTGTCAGTTTTTTCTTTGCTGGTGATGAATGGAAGAATCCGGTATTAGAATTAGTCTATAAAAGATTTGTCTTCACTGGTGTGGGGACTATGGCAGAACAGAGAATCAGGCTTTGATGCCCTTGGACTCTTCACCATTAACTGTGCTACGTCTTCTCTCACTTCATGGGCATGGGATGAAGTCCATCAGATGTAGAGGTTACATGAAACATTGCGATCAAACCAAAGGTAGAAAGGTAGTTGAAACTTGGGCTTCCCAAATGCGCTGTTGTGTGTAGTGCTTGCGGTAAGCAAGCTGTTTCAAAGCAATAAATGAAAGCTGCCAGACGTGCAAGCGGCTTTGCTTTCGTGATGCTGAGCACAGGGAGAGGAGATCCTCTAGCCATCTTCTGATGTTAACCTGAGTGAATGGACCGGCATCTCTTTCCTGCCCTATTCTCTTTCTCCACTGCAGTGTTACTGACATGAATGTCAGTATGAATGGAGGATGAATGGAGGCAACAGGTAGACTAGCAATTTAGAGAACACGGTGCGCTCCTTAACATGGCTTTTGGAGCTAAATGGTTCCACTATTAAATGCACAGTTCTGTCTAATGACTGTGAGTGAAAGCACATGGCAAGTCAGCATGGAGCACCAACACACTGTTTGTTACAAAATTCATTTTTCTAACTCTTAAAGTAATAACTATGATCAATCTACTCATTGCCAAAGCACAAGGATCCCTGTAAAACCAATTCTCAGCAAGTAGGTGCAAAATAACTTATGTCAATAGCAGAAATATTACTATAAGTGGCACAGAATGACAATGACTAATGACACATTATATACATATTAAAAGACTGTTTATATTTACATCTATCATGACAGTGAAGTGTGCAAGCCTCTGAACCTTCACCAAACCAGACAAATCAGCTCTGGATATTTCTGAGGGCATTGCATGGCTCACAATCTTGTAATACATCCATGGGCAGCTTGGCCACTACACAGACGCAGACGCAAATGGGTCTGTCTCATTTTTTTTTTTTTTTTTCCTTTCCAAAATGGCAGGTTTCTAGCTATAGTTTAACAGCCATTGGGAGAAGAGAAGTTTGTATCGCCTCTTCTATCCCCAGAATGCAAGATCATTTCAAAGTGGGCTCCTTGGGTTGTGCCTAGAACTCAAGATCGCATGTATGTGTTAAACATACATATTCATACAGCTGTCCCCAGCAAACTGAGCCTGCCTCTTCCAGGACAGAGCAGTGGCATGCAGAGCCCACGTGAGCAGACATATCTGCAAGGTCTACTATGCAGACTACCTGCCAATGTGTTGTGTAACATATCTCACTCAGCAGACATGGGATGCGTGAGAACAGTGGACCCTGTTACGCTACTCCTCTCCCTTGGTGAAGGAGCATAGCTGATGAAGTAGGTAGCTTAGACAAGTTGTTAACAGACTTCCCTGCCTTGAAAGGAAATAGAAGTCTTTACTCCTTGAAATTTGGCATGAACTGTGAAGCACAACCAATCCTGAGCAACATTCAGTGAGGTCCTGACACTCTCTAATAGCCTTGCTATTTTGCTGGAGACTGTGCTCCTTTTAATGTCAAAACAGATGTGTTTTTCAGGAAGTTTGCATCCTTTCTCCAAACAGACTGCTATTGTAGGCAAAAAATTTCTGTTGCTGTCACCCACATTAGCTTCAATGAGCTTGTAATTGGACACTGGGATGCTAATTGGACTTTGCAATATGTATTTCCTGATTATAGTTTGCCCGATTCTCTCCATGGCTTTCTATTTGTGAGCATAGTACTCACAAACTTGCATGTATTTTAATTGCTTTGTGTTCCTTCTATTGCTATCTGCCTTGGAACTGAACACCCTTGTCAAAGGCATGTTATTGATGTGAATGATTCTTCTCCTCTTCTATGTATTTAACCTTACTGTGAGAAATAGGAGATGGTCTTATAAAACTAGTTCAATATTGAACATATTACAGAAATACCAACAATATATGCTTAAAACATTGTTTTATGTAGAATAAGGTAGTAGGGTCAATGGGAATCACTGGGAAGGAAATTTAATCTAGAGGTTAGCACATGAAATGAGGATTTTGAAAAACAGGTTTCACTCCTAATTCTGCCACTGATCTAGAATATGAGTTCATCTCCAGCAAAACTTTCTGTGCTTTTCTTTCCTCCCCAGCCCTTTGTGTGATCCAGCTATTTAAGTTAGGAGCTCTTCAGGGAAGTTTCCTGGTATGCTGCTGTTAGCAGCCTGAGTGAGACACATCTCCCTCCCCAGGCTTTTACATCTGACATTTGTTAACCCGCTAAGAGATAACGGCTTGTCATAGTCATATGCTCATTACTCAGCCATCTCATTAATTACCACCAAAACATCACATTGCAACTTGCAACTTCTTTAGCACAAAAGTCAGGTGTAGACCCATTTTACTGCTGCTCTATTTTGTGAAATTGGGCAAGCCATTTGACCTCTCTGTCTCACCCCTTGAAACTTGGCATAGCAATTCCATTGCAAAATTGGAAGCAATTTCTCTGCTTCATGAAGAATTCATTAGCTAATGTTTGTAAAGTGCATCAAACAAGTACGTGTAACTCCACTTGCACTAGTTCATCACATTGGCTTCTTTTCATCAACACAATTAGTTCCCACATGGTTAATGTCACGTTCCCTGAATGAACTTTCAGAATTTACTGGTCTGTGTTCCTATGCCCAGAGTAGTCCATATACTTTTCCTTAATTAATTTCATATGCTTGCTTTGCAAATTATTTGATTTTTTGACAGGTTCTCAGTTGTTCCTATTAGAGTTTGAGTTACCTTCCAAAATGGGTTAGGGAGAAGATGCGAGAGAGAATCTGACAGCAGTTTGTTGTGGCCAGAACAGTTTTGACTCCTGAAACTTTTACTTAATTTAATTTATTGCCAATTAACACAAACTTCTAATAAGTGATTTGGGTATTAAGAAAAAAGAAAACAATTAAACAAATATCTAAGTAAACACCTCTCCTTCCCCTTTTCCAGGGTCAACTTAAACCAAATAACTCTCTTCTCCATGCTTTAGTACCAAGTTTTCACCACAGGTTACACTCAGTCCATCCCAATTTCTCCAGTGAGACAATGGGTAGCACAGGAGGTTGGGGTGATGTGAGTCATCATTTACATCTGCTGCTTCTCTGTGCTTAATACTTTGTGCTTATTAGTACACAGGGCAATGTATGGGTGCTGAGAGCAAAGCAAAACGAGAACAGCCTTTCTGGGCTGAGGACACTTTCTCTTACAAGGTTTTCAGTTGTAAAAAAATTCCCCAAACCTACAGAACTTTAAAGCAAACTTTCCACTCCAGGCTGTTGTGCACAGATTCTTCATTTGGTGCTGAGTGGCAGGCAGCTTCTTGGCGTGCCTTGACACTTGCTTCTTGCAATTCCTTGAACTGGTACCACAATGCTTTCTGCAAGCAGAGTTCAGTTCCAATGTGTGATGAAACTGAGACAAAGAACACAAGAGATCTCTCTGTTTTGTCAGTACTGGTTTCTTAGGCTTTGTGATTTATCTTGTCTATTGGCTTCCCTAAGCTTGGAAATACTTACTCAGGTAGATCCATAGATGAATTTACGTATGCTGATTGGACTTAGCAATAGCTCCCACAATGCCTGTCACAAAAGTCACTTGAATCCAGGTCTGTGCTGTAGCAAATCAGCTCACCTCCTTTGGATTCATCAGAGTGCCCTGGTTTACAACAGCAGAGCAGCTTGGGACTGCACTTGATGGGCCAATGCTAGGTAATGCTGGCTTAGGCTCTGGCCCTTGAGACTCCATCCCGAACCTCAGAGTGGGGGCTGGGTGGCTGTGAAATTATCTCTCTTTGGCTCAATTTGTGGTGGTTTTGCTTTGGTTTCTGGACTCCTCTAGCTAGGTGAGCTTTACTGCTGTGAACATGTCATTCATGTCAGGCCCACTCGTGCCTACAGAAGTTAAAACCAAAAGACAGAGGTGAACAGATGCATCTATCCAGTGCATACAGAAACTCAGTTTACTTATTGTTGGGAGTGAGCTGGCACTTCATTTTCTTCAGCTGACTGGAACTCTTGCTAGGGCTGTGATTTTCTGCTGAGACTCATTCCTTGTCTGAACTAATAGAAGCAGAAGAGAGACAATCAATACTTTGGAAATAGCCTATTTCTTCATGTGCTGTTTGAATATTGGTGAGATTTCTGACCCCTTCCCAAGCTTGATTCAGAGTCTGTAGCATAACATGCGTATGCTCTGTACTGTGATGGTGGATGCAAGCAATCACTTGCAGATGAAGGAATAGGCTACCTTGTATTTCTCAAAGTCAAGTGAGTTTGCACTTGGCTCAGGTAAGGCCCACATGGTTAGCAGCACAATGCATCTCATTGGGAATGAGGTCTGGACTGTAATTCAAAATAAAAGCTGTAATTACAATTGGCATTTCTGAGTCTCCTGCTGGCAGCAGCCAGCCGCCTCACTGACAAAATGCTGTTATTTGTGACACTGGCTGTGTGGGGGATCCATGGAAGTGGTGCTTAACCAGGTGCACCTGTTTACACAACATTCAACCAGCTGTTAGAAAGAGTTCCTGCTCTCATTCCAGTGCCCTTCTAGCATGATGAGGGAGGGAAAGAACGAACCCCACTGTCCTGGGTTCAGCTGGGATAGAGTTAATTTTTACAGGAACCTGGGAGGTGGGGGCATAGCCGGGGCAGCTGACCTGAACTAGCCAAGGAGCTATTCCATACCATGGGACATCATGCTCAGTATATAAATGGGGAGCGGGACGTGGGGTGGTTTCGGTTTTCCGGTGGGGGAAGTGGCGGAGCGTTGGGTCCCGGGTGGTGAGCAGTTGCACTGTGCATCACTCTTTTTGTATACTTTTTTCATTAGTGCCGTTGTTGTTGTTGTAATTTCTTTGTGTTTGTCCCAGTAAACTGCCTTTAACTCAACCCTCGAGGTTCCAGTTTCTTTTTCTTTTCTCTCCTCCGTCTCCTCCCCATCCCACCGGAGGGGGGCGGAGGAGTGAGCGAGCGGCTGCGTGGTCCTTTGTTACCGGCCGGGTTGAAACCACGACACCCACACTTGCCCATTTGTCCTCCTTTAAAGCCTATGGTGTGGACCATGGCATCAGCAGACAGTACTAGGGTGTTGCTGCAGCGTGGGGACGGATTTGGTGTGGAGTAGCCTAGAGTAGGAGCCAGATGTAACCTGAATATTCCAGGGCTGAGAAGTAGACCAAGATGCAAGCTTAAATGAGGTCCAACCTCCTTGTGCCTCTGTCACCCAGAAACACCTGGATGCATGATGCAACATGCATTGGTAGCTTTATTAGGATGGGGATGGATCTTCTGTTTTGAGGCTCCAGAGACATGGAACTAGGTATTTAAGCACTGCCAGTTCTTGCAGCCATCTGTTCCCAAGGGCAGCCCTTTGCCCCTCCTCTGTTGCAGCAGCCTTTCCCAAAGGCAAGTGCTCTTACTCCCTGCTTCAACCAAGGCAGTGATTGATGACTGGCATGCAAAGGGAAAGGCAGCAGAGAAAGTACTCCAGTCGGTGGAGCCACAGGAAATATGTAGAGCAATCCTGGATTCCTCTGCTCTGCCTTGCTGATATCTAGCTGATATTTATGACATACTGTGCAAGCAGACAGTTTACCCTTTAGTGTCCTTTAAAGGCTTTATGTAAGTGCCTTTGCAGGTTTCAAATGCACTTCTGCTTTACCTGCCTGGGCTTTCTTTGTTGTGACAATCGGACAGTGGTACCATAGATGCCTATATGGCAAAGATCAGGTCAGCTGTTTCTCCTTGCTCTTCTCCCATAGTGGCCAGTAACCCTTATTCCTGAGTACATAATTGCATCTCAAGCAGCTGCTACTTATGCAAAGATGACCATCATGTGCTGTGATTTGTCAGACCCGGGCTAGGAGCAGACCAGGTGCAACAGCACTACATGTATTATTGTGGTTGATCATTATTTTCCCTCACCTGTGGAAACTTGGAAAGCACATTTAAAACAGCCTCCTAGCTATAAAAGCAACATCCAATAGAACAAAAACCATAGTAGTAACTAGCATTTGCATAGACCTTTCCAGCTGTGGACATCATCATGTTTTGCAGAGGTGGAGCCGTTTTATCAGTACATATGCAGAGAAGTTGAGACAAATAGCCTTACACACTAACCCCTTGGTGGGAGATAGAAAACAGAATTCACTTCCCTTGATTTCCATTCTCATGTGTTATCACTTCCTCTCAGTAATAATCATACTAATTCAAACTATGCTTCTTATATGGCTAAAGCAACTCATATCTCTTCTGTGTTGCAAACCTTTTTGTCTTCAGTGAGAGAAAGTGAGAATCTGTATTGCACCGTGAACACACAGTCCATTTTGGGGAGCTTTGCATTTTATTGTAATTTTTGTTTTGAGAGTCACCTTCATACTGCACAGCAACCTGTGTGAAGGAGGAGAGCATCATTTCCAAGAGGGGCTGTGATACAGCAATCTTGAGCCATTATCTCTGATTGTCTCCTAGTAATTAATCAATCCCTGGAAAAAAACAATCTCCTGAGAAGCCTGGCTAAGGAGTTGGAGGTTTTCAGTTTGAATGTAAAGAAAATGAAGCATGGGATTACATAAGTAGAAATACTCTCTGATAAAATGAGAGGTCACATTTGCAAGCTATGAACCTGGCTGAGGGTGAGGTGTGTTTCAGAGGGGCAACCTGCCTAGCCTTAGCCAAAGACAACCCCTCAAATTGGTGAGGATCAACTGCAAGGGTGATAAACCTCAGATGTCTTGCTTTTCAAAGATGCTGCAGCAATGGGAGTTGCTGTAGATTTGCAGTTGTGTAAAAAGACTTTTGTGCTCTGAGGAAGGAGGGTGGCCATGGGGCAGATGGATCACTCTGATGTCCCAAAAAGGCATGGATTCTGATGGGACTGCATTTGGGGAACAGCTAATCAGATGGATTCCACAGCAGATTTTAAAAGAAACAATCTGATGAATAAATTACCTTCATCACTTGCTCAGCTCCAGTAAGAAGCAAGTACATAAAATCTGTGAATGCTGCAGGACAAATGGAAGGCATGAGGGAGACATTTCAACGTGGTGTGATGCTGGGGGAGATTTTATGTTTGGGAGATTTAACAAACACGTCAGGATGGTTCCTTGGAGCACATCCTGGGTGTAAAACACCGTTCCTGCTCACAAATGCATCATTGCTTTCTGTCTCTGATGTTTCTTTTAATTGCTTGCCTGCCACTTCTTGGTGGTGGTCCCCAGACAAGGCAGGCATCTGGGGCAGCCCCAACTTTGTGGTCTCCTTGGGACAGTCAGCTAGTCACTAGTGTGTGCCCAGCTAGACATTGTGCTATTGCCAATGGTCTGCCAAACATCTTGCCTGGGTGTGAAGGTGGAGGAGAAAGGGACAGCTGGGCTGAGAATGAACATCTCCATGCTGCACACACAACAGTCCTTTGCAAAGCTCTGCTTCCCTGGCATCCTTGCAGAAAGCAGAACACATGTGCACACCTAGATGCACCGGTGCCTCAATTCTTCTTCAGTTCTTCACCAATTTTCTGATAGAGACTAAACCTGACAATCCCTCATAGCATTACACTCACTGTGAGTGTGCTGATTCCCACATGGGACATCCCCACTGTAAGAACAGCTATCCTAAAGCTGTAGAGCTAGAGTAGCCCAAATGCTATTTGCAGTGGCAGAGGAAAAGCGGTAAACACAGACCCAGTAGCATGCCTTCAAGCTGATCTCCAGCTGACCTCCAACATGGCTGTGCTGCGAGGCCAGTGGCAGGAGGATGTACATGGCAGCAGGCACAATCCCTGCTCAGGGAAGCAGCTCTGCCAGCAGTGCTGCTTGCAGGTGGAAGCGACAGGATGAGCTTGACTTGCCAGCTTGTTTACATCTAAAATTAGAATGAAATGAGAGAATATTATGCTTACAATTTCCGGACAATTAAATTTAAGTATAGTCATTTGCTGTGGTGTTCTGCAAGGTGCAGTTCAGCAGAGCTCTGTTAAACAAGCAGGGGCGTTCTTGTCCTGCTCCAGGGGAAGGTATCATGTGTGACCAAAAAGCTGTCTGGCCCTGGGGATTAATGACCCTATGTAGTCTGAAAGCCAAATTGGGAGAAGAGAGAAAAAACACTGAATATTTTTTCCCCTTTCTTTTATTAGACTCTAAATAATTAACAGGCGAATCCTGCTCTGTGGCTTAACACTGTTTTGCAACCCAAGTGGGCCCTGAAGCAAATGAAATCCATGACTTGCCATTCTCAGTTCCCTAGCAACGAGCCAAAGCACAGAAATGTGCTTGGCCTTATCACAACAAGATGTTAAAGCAATTAATATTCATCACCAGTGTCTTCCTGCATTGGAAGTGAAGTCCCCTGCTCAGAAAGAGCAGCGCTGGTGTAGGGACAGACTTCAAGAGAGATGAAATCATGTTAGTCTAAAAACAAGAATGCACATGCCTGCATAAAGTGGCATGTCTGAACGTGAGAGCAGTCACACACTTGCTGGTGTGCACATGGAGGCTACACCCTTGAAAATAAGGGCTTTCTCTAGCACAATAAGCAGGTGAGAGGTGCTGTTGTGCATGAGAAAACAGACACATTGGAGGGTTAAATCTTGTGGTTCCATGTGATTCTGCCAAGCACAGCACCTGCTAAATTACATTTGCAGTTTAAACCAAGCTCAGAGAACAGATTTCTTAAGCTTGTTTAAGATCCCACACATAGCTAGTGACCTGGTCTGGTAATTGATTTGTTCCGTGCTGTGGCAGCAAATGATCTTTTGGGAGCTAACAGCCAGGGTAAATGGGAGAAACAGAGTGCTTTGGCTGCCAGGGACAGTGAAAAACACAGCAGCAGCTAATCACTTCTGTGGGCTGAGTTGGTGGGAGGATGGTGAGACAGTAGAGAGCCAACTTCTTGGTTAAGACAATAACATTCAGAGAAATTAAGTCAAGTCAGCTGGGTGGTACCTCTGTACCAGGGATGAACTGATTGTGACAGCAGCAAGCAGCAACACTTAGCGGAGAGAAGGCAAGTGAGTGACCAAGTCTGGCATGTGATGCTGGCATGAATGCCAGAGAAGGAAGGGCTGTGTGTGTTGCATGTTGCAGTGTCCCCAGAATTTTACGTACCTGTGTTACAGTGGGTGTAGTTAGGTGATTCTGTGAGACAATGTGTTAATTCCTGGCTGCTGCAGTGAAAGCTCATTCCGTATCCTGCTCTGAGATGCACAGGCAGAGCTACAGGGAGATGGGTATCCTGACTGAGAAACGCATTTTACTTTTGTACAAAAGCTTAGCTCAAACAATGGCATATTTTTTTCATCAGAATCCCGTGAGAAAATTGGAGCATGAGAATACTAATAAAACAAACAAACAGAATCCACAGGCCACCTGATCTATCTTCTCTCTCTTGTTGCTCTAACTCTGGGCTTGCCTAGTGCAGTGCTGGCCTATACACCACCCTCATGGCTGCAGTGAGTAGTATTTCTAATAGCACAATGAGAGCCCTCAGCAACAGACTTGCATAAGCCCCAGCCTGTTATAGCCCCATGCTTTGGTGGTGTTTCCACTTGAATAATCACTGAAGACCTGACAAAAAGAGCAGGGAGAGTCAGAGAAAGGGAGACATGTCCCTCCTTCACACATTCTATTTGACAGTGCAAGTTCCCAGATCCATTTTCAGCCAAGACTTTAGAAGCACCCTGAGGCTCACTAACAAGTCCTTAGATTTTTTCATGTAGCTGGTGTGGGAACAGGCTCTGTCATCAACCTGAAGCCAAGCAGGGCCTTTGTAACATGGCAGTGTGCTGCAAATCCCTGCTAAGCCTCAGCTGTCCGATCCTGCCCCTTTTCCAGCACCAGGTGCCATCAGCAATGGCAGAGTAGCTGTGCTGACTCTTAAAACAGACCTGGATACCCAAGAGTCCCTTCCTATTACTGACTTGCTTGCTTAAATACTACAGATGCAATGAGTTTGGGCCTGTATGCTACAGGCAATGCTAGATTAAGGGAAAGGATGGTCAGCTACTACTAGTCAAAAATGTGTTCATAGCACTTTTGCTGCAGGCATCTTCTTGAGCATGAGAAGCAACTTCAGATTTCCTGCTGATATAATAAAGGTCTCTGCCTTGTCACACCAGCAGACTAGGATGCAGGTTAACTCACATTTAATTGACCCCTGCCTCATTAATTGCTTACAGGGGGAAATAGCAACAGATTTAGAATATTTAATTAAATGCTAAAATTTGGTAGCAAGTTAATTAACATGTAACATTTCCCTCCCTAACAAACACTTCTTAAGACAGGGTAGGCAATGCAACATTAATTGTAACAATTAATTAGGAATTAAACTGATAATGGGTACAGCTGCTAACAATTAAGAGCTAATTATGTCAAGCACTTTAACCATTTCAGAAAAGAACTGAAGGCTGGTGGGAGGTGCAGGTGAGAGAGGTATAGATAATTGGCTTTAGCCTTCCGGAGACCTTTATAAGGAACCATTCCCAAGGGTGTTTGCTATGCTGCTTTACTCTATAAGTAGCCTGGCTGTTTGGGACTTGATGTTTTCACAGCATCAGGAGGTCTGTGCAAGGTAGGACTGAAGTGCTTGTTTTATGTTTATGTTACCCATGAAGTAATATCTTTGGTATCTGTGTTGTTCGAGCATGTTGGTTGGTGTGCAGGTACGCTCCAAGATGTGAAGAGCATGGGGATTAAACTTGAAGTATTGTGTATCTAAAGTGTTGCAGACTGTGGATAGTCAGATTGCAAAGCTCTTCCTGTATTGTATATTGTGTATATGCTTGTGTGGTGTTTGGGCAGGTGTGTCTAGGGTGCCTGGGATGTGTCCAAGTGTTTTGTGCTACAGTAAGTTGACATCCTTAAGACTTCTCCCTGATGATATGTGGCTTTGATGATATGGGTATTGGTTTTGTGTGGCAAAGTTTTGGGGGAGATTACAGGGGTGGCTTCTGTAAGAAGCTGCTGGAAGCTTCCCCTGTGTTTGAGAGAGAGCCCATGCCAGCTGGCTCTGGGAAGGACCTGCTGCCGGCTAAGGCCGAGCCAATCGGTGATAGTGGTAATGCCTCTGTGATAACCTTTTTAAGAAGGAAAACAAGTTGGGAGTGAGACACAGCTGCAGGAGAGAGGAGTGAGAACATGTAAGAGAAACAACCTTGTGGACACCAAGGTCAGTAAAGAAGGAGGGGGAGGAGATGCTCCAGGCACTGGAGTGGAGATTCCCCTGCAGCCTGTGGTGAAGACCATGGTGAGGCAGGCTGTCCCCCTGCAGTTCATGGAGGTCCATGGTGGAGCAGATATCCACCTGCAGCCCATGGAGGACCTGATGCCGGAGCAGGTGGGTTCCCAAAGGAGGCTGCCACCCTGTGGGAACCCCGTGCTGGAGCAGGCTCCTGACAGGACCTGCAGATCTGTGGAGAGAGGAGCCCACGGAGCAGGTTTTGTGGCAGGACTTGTGACCCCGTGGGGGACTCACACTGGAGCAGTGTGCTCCTGAAGGACTGCACACCATGGAAAGGAGCCATGCTGGAGCAGTTCATGAAGTACTGCAGCCCATGGGAAGGGCCCATGTTAGAGAAGTTCATGAAGGACTGTCTCCTGTGGGTGGGACCCCATGCTGGAGCAGGGGAAGAGTGTGATGAGCCCTTGCCCTGAGGAGGAGGAAGCAGCAGAAAATAATGTGTGATGACCATAAACCCCATCCCTGTCCCCCTGTGCTGCTGGGGGGGTTTGGTAGAGAAATCCGGGAGTGAAGTTGTGCCTGGGAAGAAAGGAGGGGTGGAGGGAAGGTGTTCTGAGATTTGGTTTTATTTCTCATTACCTTACTCTGGTTGACTTGTAATAAATTGAGTTAATTTCCCCAAGCTGAGTCTGTTTTGCCTGTGATGGTAATTGGTGAATGATCTCTCCTGTCCTTATCTCGACCCGCAAGCTCTTTGTTATATTTTTCTCTCCCCTGTCCAGCTGAGGATGGGGGAGTGATAGAACAGCTTTGGTGGGCACCTGGTGTTCAGCCAGGTTTAAGCCATCACAGTGTCCCGGCTGATAAGAGAGGGACTTGTATGCTCTTGTCTCAGTCTCCTGATACATTGCTATGGTCTCTAACCTTGACCAGATAGCTGCAGTAGTGCTGTTGCTGTATTACAGGGATTTGCTACCCTCTAAACTGGGCCCAGGAGGTGTATTATTGGTTTGTAAACAAACATTTTCTGAGCTGTAAAGTTAGTTGCTCAGTAGGGAAACTGCCCTTTTTTAGGGTTTTTTTGACTGGCCTCAGTGTAGCCATAATTAGCTAAGCAAGGTTGTAGCAGGGCAACCCAATGTCTTGGGGTCAGTCCAGGATATTGTGAAGGAAAGGAGTTTGCATCTTGTGGCTCACTGTTACCTTTTTCCGTGTGGACTTAACCACATGTAAATGGACATAATTTGTCTCAGATGAATGGATACCTCTCATTAGAACTGAATTCAGATGGAGTAGAAAAATTTCCTCTGATCCTAACATCTCTGCCCTGGCACCTGGTTTGAACAGTCCTGTTCTCCCTTCCTCACTCTTGGAGGAGGGCATCCATGGATGGTGCTGTGGTGTCAGAGTTGGAGAAGAAATAATGAAGAATAAGAAGAAATAATGATCTCCTGTAGAGAGGAAAGGATTGAGCATGGGAAGAATAGAGCACTGTATAATGAGATGTTCAGGAGCAACTCTACTGATTGGGATTGGAGGGAATAGATTGGATCGTGCGTGTTTCTATGTTTCAAGGAAAACTGACGCACAGGAATCTCTGGGTTCCAGATGTTTGCTAGTGGATTGTGGGAGCAATTGCTATTCCTGTTATGGTAGAGCTGTGCTGAACATGTTTAAACTCTCTCATCTGCCTTTGCATGCTTATGTTGGGCTTTATTTGTGCTTGGGATTAATAAACTCTGAGTTGAGGATTGGGACCACAGCAGTATGCTTTGTCCTGTAGGACGATGGAGCCTAAGATATGGGGAAAGAAATTCTAAACAGTTTCCAAAAAAATAAAATCCAATGGGAGCGTATGGGGAAAATAAAGGGTTGTGTTTGTAGTGTGTAGGTAGTGTTTCAAGCTCCAGTAATACAGAGGTACCTGTGATTTCTTCTGTGGAGTGTCTAACAAATACTATTTGAAGATGATGGGCCAGGAATAAGCTCGGTCTATAAACTCGAAGGCAGTTTCTAACCATCAGAAGTTCTGAGACACTGATATTATGGGGATTTTTGGGGATCAAGAAATTCAGCTGGGTTCCAGGTAAGGCTGGAAGTTGTGATGACTGAATTAGCAAGGACTGTGAAGAGATCCCTTATAAAAGAATGTGTTTATCGAAGGACTTTGATAAGGGAAATACATAATCTTCTTGATATGTGTTTGGAAGGCTTTCAAGCCCTCAGGTTTTAGAGGAACATCAGCATTTTTTATTTCACTTCAATGGGAACAAATATTTCCAAGAGGCTTCATTCAGTAAAAAGATGCCAATTCTCAGTACTTTGTTTCTTCTTGGTTTGGAGAAACAACAATTTCATTTTTTAAATGCCTCGGGACTCTGCTTCCTTTTAAATCTTAAAGTCAGTGGTGTATCCAATGCTGAAAAAGCAGAAAGGCTTGACAATTAAGGACAGTAAAAGATTCTGTTGCTACTGAGACTGTAATGTCCTACCACAGAGGGCCTGCTCACTGCTTGTGCCTTTAACTTCATTTATAAGGGGGAGAAATTAATCTACTTCTGTTCCTCTAGCCATGACAGAGCAGGAATTCTTCCACTGCAGAGCACCAGTGCTTTTAACTGTCAGGAGAGTGAATACTCCAGGCTAGACATATCAGGGATGCTCTGAAGCTGTGGCTTTGTACTCATGCTCTTGGAAAGCACAATGAAGAAAATAACAGCACAAGGCTTTAATGTGTTATTAAGACCTGGTATAAATTACAGACTATCATTGAGACAAAACACTAAATAATAGATATAATACAGTGGCAGTTTTAGGAAGACAAATTGTCACAGAAGCTATAAATAAAAGGAGTATGTGAAGTGCTGGCACTGTCCCAAAGAATGGCTCTGCTGCTCAGCCACAGAACAGCAGTATTTGTCGGTTAGTTCATGGATAAGGGAGCATGTCTGCTGGAGGAAGCCTGCTTGCTGCCAAACAGGCTGCTGGTATTGTAGGGAGGGAGGAAGGGGCAAACAGCAGCTCCCAGGTACTGGCACTTGGTTGTATACTGGAGATTGTCCTTGTTCCTCTGGGAGAAAGGGAGAACAGAAGAGGACTGCAAAGGACAGGAAAAGTTGCTTGCAGGCTGTCTCTACCCTAGGTTTCAAAACTTTGGTGTTCCATGATGTGGAAAACCAGCTGGGGTCAGGACATAGGCCTCTCATAGCTTGTACTGAAGATACTACAAGCCAGTTGCTTTTATACTCCTCTCAGGCCTTCTCTGTTTTGGGGGTCTCTTGTTAATTTTTGCCTGAAAGTACCATAAGAATTGGGTCTATTTGATGCTGTGAGAGCTTTGAGTCTCTCCTGCTGGTCTAGGCAGCTTTTCCCCAGGTCACCCTTGACAAGTATATCTCTGTTTCTTGGAAGTCTGACAGTATCCCAAGGCAGCTAGTCCAGCACTGAAAATGGTTACTGCATTGCTTCCAGGCTTACCACCTTGCTTTTCCTGTGCAGGGCAGATGGCAGGAGCAAAAAGATGAGGTACCCTCTGCCCTGAAGCACAAAGGGTGAATAAACAAGAACAAAGCTGAAGGCATATTCTGAAATGTGTTGGAACTTGTTTTTCCACTTCAATGAGGGGAGAGTGAGTAAAACACAAAAGATGAGCTTCAGGTCCTCCAAAACCATGCATGGAAGAATTGAAAAGGCAGCAAGGAGCTAAAATGTGACAGAACTACTACCTGAAGTCAAAACAGAAGTGACACAATGCTTTCTCTTCAGAATTTTGATTGGGTCTTCTCAGTTTTTTCCTGTGGGAAACATTAAGGTTTTCATTGAAAGCATCTCTTATGGGCAAAATGTAACATTTTGACTAGTCTGGGCCCCAGGCTGACCTTAGAGCATTGTCCTCTGGGTTGAACAGAATGCCCCACGTTGTGGTTGCCCACTTGCTTTTCTCTTGCAAAATAACAGCCTGTCAGCAACCCATGGTTGTTTTTGTGTCATAATGAAGCTTGGGCTTTGCCAGCACAAGACAATGAAATGCAATAATTCAAGCTGTAAAATCCATCTGTTTGAGCACACTGAGTTTTTCCATGATGTGGAATTGCTTGTCCTTTCCATTCATATTTAAATTCCTGCCTGTGGAGATACCTTCCTTTGCCAAAGCAGCAGAGCCTCTATTGCTGGAATGAGGAAATAGCTGTGTACAAGCACTTTTCAGAGCTAAGTGGTACAGACTGTGCATCAAGCATGTTCTGCACCTTGAGGAACGCAGAGAACTTAGTAACTGGTGCCACTTCAAAGTTTACAATGAACCTGGGAAATGTTCTGTAGGATTGTGGGGAATTCGGGGGCCAAACTGTCACTGGTATAGATGGTCATCACATTTTGGTATTCACTGAAGTTGCCATGAGTTGACCTGGAAGTGATGTGCTGCTGCTTTCTATCCTTATTCTGTTACATGTCTGGGGGTTTACTACAGGACAGTAAAATCAGTTTGTGTAAGTGAAAATTGAAGAGATGTTAAAACTACAAGGATATGCCTCTTTCTCAGATGCACGGTTTCTCATTTAAATCAGCTATTGTGTTAAATAGCTGTAGGGTTTTGCCATCCCAGCCAAATTTATCCACAGCCACTGTATAGCGTGTGTGGATGACTGAGTAACCTTTGCCTGAGACCTTCAACAGGTATCTGTTTGTATGCATTTATGTCAGAGGATTGAGCCAAGCTGGCTGTAGGACTTTGCCAAGAAGGACCCAGTGATATGTTCAGTGAAGAATTATAGGGTAAGTGGGATTGACTTACCAGGAAATATGCAGCATGCAGGGTCTTGGACCATAGCTCATGTAAATAAAATTCCATGCTTTAGCCTGTTCTTTGGCAATAACCCCATTCCCTGGCTACACTGATGTTCCTTTGAGCAACAGTTTACTGCTTTGGCTGTGTGTTTACCTATTTGAGGAGAACAGATTGAAAAATTATTGTTAATATTTCTTATTCTGATGTCTTCTGCACTAAGCATGGACACCATCTTAGGGAAACTTGTATCTACAGTTTGCAGTGATGCAGGCTGGTATTTGACTCAACATAGGTGGCTGGTTAAATTCAGCTCTTATTTTTTTGTCAAGGAAACCACAAATGGCTTTTTCTATTGTGCAGGAGAGACAGATCCATCAGCAGGCAGACAAGTAGGAAAGGAAAATGTGTAGATGTTTTCACATGTGCAGAAGTAATTGGCAAGAAGATATTCCAAGAGTGGTAAAGTACTTAAAGGAGCAAACTTAGGAGGAATAGAAACCAAAAATCCCTGGGTGGCAATCAGGTAGGCCTGGCAGTGTGAAAAAAAACAAAATAACATTTTTGAGCAGTGTGTTTTATGAGCTAGAGAGGCAGTAAGAGAATGCAGGAAAACACTGGTGCTGGTTCAAGCTGCTTTCACATTAGTGAAACTGTTGCTTACTGTGAAATTACTCATGGCTTATGCATGGGTGCAGGAATGAAGAGGTAGGCACAACAGTGGCCTTGAAGTAAAACCTTCCTTTGGCTTGGTAGGCAATGGGGGATCAGCTTGCTGGTGCAGGATACATGGCTTAATTCCACCCCAGCATGGTGCAGCTGAGCTCCTTGCTGCACTCCTTAAACTGAGGCTTCTGTGGCTCTCCCCTCTCCAGTGATGTTGCAATAGGATGTGAAATCTACACTGAGGCACCATCAGTGACCAGGAGATTGAGTCTGCAGGGTGGCTAGTTGTGATTCTAGGAGATCTGAGTTCTGGAGCATTAAATACATACATTCAGCTGCTTTAATACAGCAAAACACAAGTAGCTCTCACTGAAGCAGGAAGGTGGCATGTGGAGACTTCTTTCCCTAGCAATTACTTGGTTTTGATGATCTGTTAAAGATACAAAACAAAACTGAACACATCACCTTTCACTCCCTGTAATATTCCTTGCTTGTAATTATCTCTCTTGCAAGCACTTAAATTGCTGGAGAAGCACTTAGCACAGAACAAGGGGAATAGCTTTCAGTCACACTTTTGATGTTTTCATCAGAGATGGACTAGCTGCCAGGTAGGAAGGGGACAAAACCAGCTTGCAACTGTCTTTATGAAGTTGGGGATAGACGTCAAAATAAAGATGAGCAGCCTCCATATTTTTCAATGTACTAATCTATCAAAATTAGAATAACAATTAAAAACAAGCTTAACACTCAATGTCAGGTTAAAGGGAATGTAGGCTTTGTCTTCAGTGTTCAAATGGACACACAGTTAAAGCAGTGATAAACAGAAATGGGCCAGAATTATGAGGATCATCAGTCACAAGTTTGTCAGGGGTGTTTGGAGAAGGAGATTAAGCTGCTTTGTGTAACAAATGTTTCCTTGTCGTGTTCTGTCCCATCTGACACTCGAAAGCCATGTGCATGGAGCAATTTAAGTGGGTGACTTGGTTTATCTGTCAGTGATATCAATAACCAACTGCGTTTAAGTGTTTGGGCCCATGTTGCCTTGGTGCAGTATGCTCTTATGCCAGGGTGGGATAAGACTCTTGCCAAGGCAGGGAAATCTTGTCTCCTCAGCTACTCTCAAACTGAAGTAACCACTGTCACTGTTTTCCATTCCAAATGGTTTGCAGTGTAGGGTATTTAAAAGAAACCCATCCCCCTCCTGCTCCTGGCACAACAGATTCACATTCCTAGTGAACTTTCTTGCTGCCAGAGCTGTGTTGCAGAGAGGTCATTACTGCATGAGTGATTTCTCCTACTGAGACTCTCCATTAAGAGGCAGTTTACATAATTTTAGAGTCATTGTGAGCCACAGCGCATGTTATGTGTTAGCCCTCTTCAAAGCAAGGTGGGCATCAGCTTCTCAGGTCTCCTCATGATATATATCTTCTGTGTGTGTGTGAAGTTTCCCCTCTCATTCTCCGTTACCTCAGTTCTATTGCTAAAGACAACATCTGTGCCTTGGACTGTTGGTCTGAAGCCTTTATATGTATATAGGTAGACAGGGACTTTCTCTGCAGTAAAAATCTTGAACAGAGCCATGAAATGGGTATGGTTTCTTGGTTCCAGTCATAGAAAGTACTTCTGTGGCTTGAACTGCATGTGTTTAAACAGTAAAATATGTAACTCGGGTGAATGTGCAGTAAAAAAAAAGGTGTGAGCTCACTTAAAAGAAACTTGGGTTTTCTCTGCTTCTGAAGTTGTCAGCATATGTAAGGATGCTTTATGGCCTTGTGCTTAATATTGCCCTAAATTTTGCCAGTATAATTTAGGGCAGAGATGGGGTCACTGTGGATGTATTAGTGCAGAAGATGATATTTGTAGAACATCAGCTTAATGGAGCCAGCACAGGTAATATTGGTAGTGTGGATGCAACAGCACAGGGCTAGGTGTGGGTAACCAATGAGATGGTGAAAGTGGGATCCTTGGGCAGGCTATACTTGGATTCTAACACAGCGTGTGACACTCTGTCTTTGCTGTTATTCACATTGACTAGGCTGAAAGTGTATGCCAAATTATGCCATAGTTGCAGTTTTACATTAACTGCAACTGTGGCTGACTTCTCTGAAGTGGGAGACTTCTGCTAAGGAGGCAAATTTCTTCTCCACTAGGGGAAAAGCATCCAGCTCAAGTAATGGACTTTGGTAGCCAGAACCCTTTAAATGGAGTCTGACTTCTCTGCTCATGCCTTAAAATACTTGTCTGTGGTGTGTGAAGTTGTCTTTAGTAGGAGGTCTAGTTTCCTCTGTGAGATTATGCAATAGTAACTAATTTTTTGAGAATTAACTGTCTCTATCTCTGTATGGCACCCAACATAATGCAGGCTGCCTTGGTGCTGCTGTAGTATTAAAGTGAGGTAATACTATCAATAACATCCAGTTTACTCATCCCACTTAAATTTAGTCCTATTTAGTTTAAGCAGTTTAACCTAATGGTGAATGTCATGTTTCCTTTTGTGGGTAACATATCCTATAGGTAAGAGGGGACTTGCTCTTCTACCATTTATTCCTTGGGAGCCTGAGTGCAAAGTGATTTGTGGCACCTGCTGAGTATAGAAATTACGTAACTGACTTATGAGACTAATCAGGTGCTTCACAAGAGCTGCTGGCAGAAGTTGATATGTTTTTGGATGCTTCTTGATAACTCAGCACTGATAACTGTTTTGAAACAGATGCAATCAGTAAAGGAGAATAAGTTTAATTGCTGCTTAATTTAGTGTTCAAGTCTTAAAGTAGCATTTGCAGAAGAGCATGGAGTACATTGCCCTGTGGATTGCAAAACCAGCACCAAACTGCCAAAGGCTGTTATAACCTTCAGACTACTATCTATTCCTGCACTTTCACATGGGTACTAATGATGTTGCAACGAAAAGTCTGAGGTCAATCAAAACAGATTTCAAAGCTCTGGGAAGAATGCTAAAAAATTTGGGAGTACACAGTGTTTTTCTCAATCCTCCTGGTAGCGGGGGGAAACTTTGGAAGCAATAGATGAGCCCAGGATATCAACATCTGGCTCCAGGACTGCTGCCTCTGCCAAAACCTTGGGTTTCTAAACCATGGAAGAGCCTTTGAGACACAAGGTATGCTTGGGCCTATGGGGTCTACCTGTCCTGATGGGGAAAATGCATCTTTGGGTGTAAGCTGGCAGGACTGATTGAGAGCTTTAAACTGGGGTTGACAGGGGAAGGGAATACCAACAGGATTGCAGTAGGTAAGCCAAGGGCTGGCATGGCAATGCTAGTGGGAACATTTACAATGCTTCTGGGAGCATAGAGGGCTCAGGAGTATCTGAAATGCTTGTACACCAACGTGTAGTATGAGAAACAGGATGAACTGGAAGTGTTGGTCAGCTCCCAGAGCTATGATATCATTGGCATTAGTGAGACTTGGTGGAATGAGTCCAGCGATTGGAGTGCTGGGGTGGTAGGCTACAGGCTGCTCAGGAGGGATAGGCAAGGTAGGGGAGGAGGAGGTGTCGCACTGTGTCAGGGAGAGGTTTGATTGTACAGCCCTTAAAGTCAGTGATGATGTGGTTGAGAGTCTCTGGATGAGGATTAGGGGGATGGAAGGCAAAGGAGATGTGGTAGTGGGTGTCTACTACTGATATCCCAGCTGGGATGTAAGCACTGATGGTGTATAGGCAATTAGGAGGAATTTCTGGATCAGCAGCCCTTCTCACAGGAGATTTCAACTTCCCAGACATCAACTGGGAATATCATACTGCTGTGATAAGCCTCAAGAATTTCCAAGATGTGCTCATAGGAGATAACTTCCTGTCACAAGTACTCAGTGAGCCAAGTAGGCAAGATGCCTTCCTAGACTTGCTAGTTGTGAATAGAGAAGGACTTGTGAGGGATGTGATGGTAGGTGGCTGTCTTGGGCACAGTGATTGTGAAATAGTTAAGTTTAAATTTTTCAGTGTAATAAGAAAAAAGGACAGCAGAGTTGCTACCCTGGACTTCAGGAGAGCAAACGTTAAGCTATTCAGGGAGCTATTTAAGAGTACCCTGGGAATCTGCTTTTGAGGGTTTAGGAGTCCACAAGTGCTGGTCAGTCTTTAAGAACCACCTTTTAGAAGCACAGGAGCAGGCAGTTTGACTGTGTTCTATGTCAGGCAAGCAAGTCTCTACAGCTTCCTGAGGAGGGGAAGTGGAAAGGGAGGTGCTGATCTCTTCTCCCTGGGATCCAGTGATAGGATGTGTGGGAATGGTTCAGCTGTGCTGGGGAGGTTCAGACTGGACATTAGGAAACATTTCTTTACTGAGAGAGTGGTCAAACACTGGAACAGGCTTCCTAGAGAGGTGGTCAATGCCCCAAACCTGTCAGTGGTTAAGAGGCATTTGGACAATGCCCTTAACATGCTTTAACTTGGTCAGCCCTGAAGTGGTCAGGCAGTTGGACTAGAGGACCATTGTAGGTACCTTCCAACTGAAAAAATTCTATGCTTATTCTAATTACGGGATATATGCCAGTGTTGAGGTTGATAATCTGGCCAAGAAGCAGGTCTGAGATGGCAATTGTCCTGATTTCGGGCTCTGATCTCTGGAGGACAAAAAAAACCCCTGGTAAAGTTGCAAATGCTCACTCGATGTTACTTCAATAAAGACATCACAGGCTTAATGATCTTGAGTGATAGCTGGGTTGCAAACATTGATGCAATTTTGATAAAGCTTTTGATCTCTAAAAGGTTCCTTGCAAAAGCTTTTTCATTAAGTTTATCTGTCACTTGGCAACCTCTGCTACAGAGTTACCTTAGTGTGAAGTACACAGCCAAATGTGTTGGCAAAACAGGGCAACACATACTTGGTTTGGATATATCACACTCACCCTAACTTGCCTGATGACAACCTCCTATCATTACTTGCTGACATGGTTTATCTCATGGCTCAAAGGGCTGAAGATCCTAGAATTGGACCAAACAGGGGATCTACAAAGAACTTTCTCAAGAGAAAAAAGTTCTTGTTACACCTCTGTGTTCTCTTTTCGTATTGCTTCCTTCAGTTGTCAGTGGCAAGTCAGCTTTCTGCAGGAGTTAAAATGTATGATCAAAGGGGCATTCTGAAAACTGAAGTAAGAATATCACACTCAGGTGACAGATCAGAGGGTAGTGCCTCTGCATTGACTGTGCTACCTGGCATCCAGCTCTCTTTGCATCTTACCTTCGTTTCTATTTAATCTGGGGAAAAGAAACTTGGGATGTGAAGGCTGAGAAAGCAGCAATCCAAAAGGAGTGGAGCAAAATCTAAGATGAAATTATAAACTTGCTATGCTTACAAAGAACAGAGGCAGGTGAGATATAAGCCCCACAGACAAAAAAGTGATAATTATGTTAAATCAGCTGCTTCCTTGGTCTCTTTGCAGGCAGTTCTAGCAGGGATAATCCTGAACTCCGGGTTCTCTGAGTTACTGCTCAGCTGAGGGAGTCGGTAAGCTTTTTCTTATAAGATGCAAATTTGGTACTGAAATACTTCCAGACATAAAGTTCATATTTTTGTCAGAATTTGTGTGTATCCCTAAATAAAGCACAATGGTTATTTTCAATATTCTGTTACTTAAATGTTTAACTTTTCATTTTCAAATGAATTGGTCTCAAAATTCTGTGTAACTTTATTTCTGCAAGGTAACAAAAAGCTTTATGATCAAAAGTACCACACCTTACAAAAAAGACACAGCCAAATGATTTTTTCATTAACTTCTGATTCTTTGGACACATTTAAAATTGATCTTTTATTTCCAGATCAGGATACATTGCGTTGTTCATTACAATTTCAAAATTGCTAACAAACTCTGTAGTAACTAATTCTCGCATGTAGCATAGAGATGCTTTGCAAATGCCTGCAGAGTCCGCAGAGGAAAACAGATGGGGGCAGATGAGCAGGAAGAATAGGGTATATGAATGATTTGGGAAGAGCAGTGCTGCATGCAATGTTTTGAACATGTAGTGATTTTTCTCTTTAGAACTGACAGTGTAATAGTTTTAGGCCTGATCTAATGCTTCCTTTATAGCAGCCATAGAGGATTAACCCTATTTTCAGGAAAGCAGTATCTTGAAAAAGACTATGTAGTGCTTTGTTTCTAGGATGTGGAGATGTATATGTACAGGGGTTTTAAGATTCTCTAAGGGCTCAGTGCAGTGGGAGCTGAATATGAGAGGGTGACAACCAGGCACTGAACAATGTGTAGTTCTGTTTTACCAGGTGGTGTCAAAGTGGGGGACAATATCCTCTCTAGTTTCTGCTTCAGTAGTGCCCATGCTTACAGGGAGCAATTTCTCCCTTTAAGAAGATTGCTTCCTCCTGCCTGCGCTTGGTCCTCAGTTTGGGCCCCTCTTGCTGCCCTTAACAGCATCCTTGTAGGGTTGCTTGAACTGGAGCCACTTGCAGGCATGGATTCAGAGCTCATGCTGATGTGCAAGGGTTTATTTTTAAAGCCATGGATGTTTGCAATTATCTTAAGTGTGAACACATGCTTTCTTCTTGTGAAAAGAAAGTACTAGCCCTTAATGAGATTTATTCTTCCAAGTCTGAAATAAATTAAATGTGGCAGCATGAGCTTTTTCTGCAGCAATGCAGTGAAGCTGTAAATATTTCTAAAATGATCTAATTATCTTATACTTTTCTCCTGGCAGTAGCATTTCCAAGTATTTCCCTTTTAAGGCTCCTTCTCTACCCAAATTCCTCTTCCATGCAGTTGCTGGTGTGGTTTTGTTCTTCTCTGTTTCCCCCTGCACTCAGCACTTTGACAAAAACAGGTTGGAGGGAAGCTTGAGGCCAGAGCCAGGAGGGGAGTTGTGTGATGCCTTTAGGGACATGTTTGATTCCAGCCTTAAATTTCTCTCATACATGCGAGGTCCCTCGTTACTGGAAGCTGTAAACATATTCTGGACAGGAGGCAGTGGTGGTGTTTTTTGCATGCTTTCTTGTTCTCAGTTGGCTGAGCTGCAGATAGGATTTAAGGTTGTGGAGGATCAAACTCTCAGATGATGCTATCCCCAAGGCCACATAACTTCAGGCTGTGGCACAAGGCTTAGCCTCTTGTGCTCAGGAGAGGAGGTGGTGAAGAAGCTATGGCAGGAGGCTCTGCACCAGCCCTGACCTTGTCATACCATGTATTGCCACCAGGGATGCCTATTCAAGTCTGGGCAAATCACTTGGATCAATCTGTGCCTCAGTTTCTGGTCAGTAAAACTGTGGTTAAAACCTTTCCTTTAGTCCCTATTTCAGACTGCTCTAGCTGTAAACTCAGGGAAGAAATTTGTACCACAAACCAGCGACTTGCTGGGAAGGTGACAGACAAGATGAATGTAAGCCAGCTAGGGAGCTTAGAAGTTTGGCTTGTATTTAATCCTCCAAGTCAGGAAGGCTCCCAGCTGTTTGCACATCTGGGGTCTGTGTGTGTGGTTAGATATGATGCTCATTGTTGTACATGAGATGGATGGAAAAAATTGCTCTAGCATGCTTTCCCTCCTGCTGAAAGGTCCAGTGTGCCAGTAACTGCCTCAAGCATCAGCTCTTGTCAGTAAAAGCTTAGGTTGTCTAAAGAGTAACCGTACCACAGGGCTGGAGTGCCCACTGGCTCTGAGTAGCAGAGATGTTCCTTGTGAACAGTGAGAAACAACAGAAGTCCAAAGCAATATGCAAAGATTTCTCATTATGAGGAAGAAAATTAATTAGGAACCACACTGGCAGGAATCTCACAGGTCTTAAGAGTGAGTTTAAAAAAAGAGAAATGACTAATACTGGGATGTCATTTGCTTACAGTGAGTAACTTGATTAATGCTGGGCAAAGGTCTCACCTGGTGGAACAAATGAAGTGTTGTTTTAGTAGGGCCTAACAGAAAGAACCCCAGACCCACTGCTTTCTTAATGTTTCTGGCTTGTACTTGAGAAAAATGTTTTCTTTGAACTTATTAGCTATTATGTGTTCTTTTTTTTAAAAAAAAGGCCTTAATAGCTTGATTTTAGATGACTGTTAAAAGTAAACTGTCAAATTAGGTTTTTATACCATTTCTTATAAAAAGATTTGTTAGTGCCATCAACATGGGTCTTGCAACCCACTGCACAATTCCTTAAGAATTTTGCCTCATTTCAGTATGACTTAACATGGGATAACAGTCCCTCCAGATTTACCTACTGAAGATTTTGGAGTTTTTAAAGACAGACGAAACATGGCTATAATAAATATTGAGTTATTTGTTTCTTCTCTGTAAAATTAACTCCCTTTGTGTAAATGATTGCTAAACTTTTTTAATTGTCTGGATTTTTAATGAATGGATTTTCCATTGGCTGTTTTGTGTGAGAAATATTTGCTTCCCATTGTTGATGAATTTTCATCATATTCAACTACTGAATTCCAGGTCAAAGCAGAAAACCCACCAATTTTGCATTTTTTTGATACAAAGTATCAGTGTTCTGTGGCATTTATGATTCTTCCCACTTTCTAACCAGACTTATTTCAAAAGAATTTGAAGAAAAGCTTTGGGTCAATATTATCTTTGGTTATACCCTTTACTGCAACATGGGAGAGTATCAGAGACCCACTGAGTTTGACAGGCTGCAGTCAGACCTTGCCAGCTGTGTAAATATGAGCAGTGTTGCTTGGATCCAGCCTGGGGATAGTCAATGGCTCTGACACAGTTTTATGGCCAGCCGGAGTCCACCTCTCCTACAATATTGGATCATAGAATCATTTAGGTTGGAAAAGACCTTTAAGATCATTGAGTCCAACTGTTAACTAGCACTGTCAAGTCCACCACTAAACCATGTCCTTAAGTGTCACATCTACATGTCTTTTAAACACCTTCAGGGATGGTGACTCAACCACTTCCCTGGGCAGCCTGTTCCAAAGCTTGACAATGACAATGCTTTTGGTGAAAAATTTTTTCCTAACATCCAATCTAAACCTTCCCTGGTACAACTTGAGGTGGTTTCTTCTTGTCCTATTGCATATTACTTGGGAGAAGAGACTGACACCCACCTCGTTACAACCTTTCAGGTAATTGTAGAGAGTGATAAGGTCTCCCCTGAGCCTCCTTTTCTCCAGGCTAAACAACCCCAGTTCCCTCAGCCATTCCTCATAAGACCTGTGCTCCAGGCCCCTCACCAGCTTTGGTGCCCTTCTTTGGACACACTCCAGCACCTCAATATCTGTCTTGTAGTGAGGGGCCCAAAACTGAACACAGTATTCAAGGAGTGACCTCACCAGTGTGAGTACAGGGGGACAATCACTTCCCTAGTTCTGCTGGCCACACTATTTCTGATATAAGCCAGGATGCTATTGGCCAACTTGGCACACTGTTGGCTCATATTCAGCTGGCTGTTGACCAACACCCCCAGGTCCTTTTCTGCCAGGCAGCTTTCCAGCTGCTCTTCCCCAAGCCTGTAGTGTTGCATGGGATTGTTGTGACCCAAGTGCAGGACCAGGCACTTAGCCTTGTTGAACCTTATACAATTGGCCTTGGCCCATCAATCCAGCTGGTCCAGATTCTTCTGCAGGGCCTTCCTACCCTCAAACAGATCAACACTCTGGCCCAACTTGGTGTTATTTGCAGACTTATTGAGGGTGCACTCAATCCCCTGGTCCAGATCATAGACAAAGATGCTAAACAGAACTGGCCCCAGTACTGAGCCCTGGGGAAGCACCACTTGTGACCAGCTGCCAACTGGGTTTAACTCCATTCACCACCACTCTTTAGGGTCAGTCATCCAGCCAGTTTTTTACCCAGTGAAGAGTATACCCATCCATGTATGGCTCCATCAGAGGTAACTGGGTATGTAATCAATGTGTAAACTGCCAATTTTTATCTGCCTCTTGCTTTAAGAATGTTTTTAGTATAATAATCTCAACTCAGACTTTTTTCCTTCTAGGCAGCACTAAACTGCTTTAAGAGTCTTTTCAGTTTGGCTTGTACTTACTTGCATATAACCCATTTCTCTTGGCTGACTTAGTGCCTACCCAGCTCAGGGGCTGACCTCATCTCTCTGAATTGGCTGCTTCCTCCAGAGTTTATCCTCTGTGCCCAGGTGAAATCTAATGGGGACACTACTCATGGAGAGATGTTCAGCTTGGTGGAGAGCAGTCCTTCTGCTGACTGGGACTGACCTTCAGTCAGGTCTGGCCTGTTGAGATGCAGTAACTGGAACACTTGCTGGAAACAGTACTGTAATGACAAAGATTCTTTATAATTTGTTGGGGCCTCTTTTGCAAACAGGTGCTAATAATTTGGCACTCAATTTCCATTTAAATGGAGGCATTAACCTCAGAAGTCCCATGGAGGCCAGCTGGAGTGTGAAGTTAAATACAGTTCTTATCACTGCACTGTTTTATGCTGCTGGAGGTAAATAAATCCTGATACTTCTTAATGAGTCACTTTGGGTTGTGATACTTTTGTCCCTCTCCCCCTTCCCCTCCACCCCAAGCAGGAGGAAAGGGGCTTAGTGTGCACTCACTGCTCTTATTTCCTTGTACCTTCTCTGCTGTGGGCCCAAACATTTCATCAAATGTCTCTCCAGATGACCTTGCAGAGGCCATCAGCATTCAACGTGAAGACAGTATCTGTGACAGTTATGTACCGTTTTCCAGTTGGATGCTACCGGGTCTCCTGGGAAACCAGTTGTCATGGCTAGCAGCAGAGAGGTGCAGGCTGTGGCTGAGAAGCATAATAGGCAAGTAGGTAAAACAGATGTGGCTGCCAGGTCAGGAAACCTGGGCTTAATTCCCAGCTCCAATTGGCAAAGTCTTTGAGGGGACTTCCTCATTCAATGTATTGGTTTCTTCATCTGTATGGGAAGGGTAACAGCATTTCCTCTTTCATAACATCTAGAAGGTAGGCTACCCTTTGTTTTTAGGTTGTGTTTGGGTCCCCAGTGTGGGTAACCTGGGAAAGCTGCACATGGATGTATGCTGGATCCTCATACCAGGTTAATCAGGGTGCCACTGACACAGGCCAGCCTGAGCACTGTTGCTGCTGTTTGTGCTTTCTGGAGCTTCCAGACTCCCCCAGCCATGCTGTATTCACACCAGTCTTCATGTTCTTATCACAAAGCTACTGGAATGAGGAGTGGGCAGTGCCGTGTGCAGCCATGCTGCAATGGTGGCATACCAAGGCAGGAGAGTCTGTCATGCTAAAATCTGGTTAGAGGAGTGGCAAGTGTGAGTTTCCCCTTCTCCAGCATTCCAGGATATTTGGTGCTCAGGCTCAGTGAAACCAAGGCAAGCACAGATGGTATCAAAAGGAACTGCAGGAACTTCTAGTCCTTGTGCCTTTTTCCATTTGTGTCCCAGATGCTCTTTCTCTTAAGTCTGGTGGCATGATGGTGGTCTAACTGACTTTAGTAACCCCTTTTAGCCCCATCTCCTGGGGATCTGAGATCCTGCTGGCCCAGTACCTCTCTCCCATGAGGGGCTTGTCCCACAGAGGCATCTGATGTGGCTCTCTGTGCCTGCAGCATCTGCAAGGGGCAAGCTGTACTCTGCATGTGCCAACAGCTCCCTAATGGCAAATCCCCCATCTCTAAAGAATGCAAACTAGTGTTTGCACTTGGTCTCATCTGTACTCAAGGGAGCTTGCCACTCTACTTTGAATCCCTTGGCAGATGTTTTCTAAAAATAAGGCCCTAACTGGAGCCAGCTGCTTGCCCTTTCCATTTGTTTTCTCATTCTGATGAAATTTATTTTGCTCTGGCACAAGTTCCTGTCCCATTACTGGTTTCCCTGACAGATGCCGTGTAAGGAATTAACAGACTTCTGAGAAAAACTGACTCTAAACTTGATGGTTGCTTCAAACTGTAAAGTTAGCTTGGGTGTGTTAAAGGTTTTGATTAGAGGCATGAGTATTTGTTTTTTCCTTTGCTGTTTTCCTGCATTGGAAGTGTAACAGTCTATTTTACATAGCTGAACATGCTCAAGAGTTTAGTAGTGCAGGCTGTCAAGCAAGTGCCTTGCACCTGTCTGAATAACCTGACCCAGAGCCCCAACTCTTGGTACAAAGTCTGGATTCAAGAGGGACTGCTGCTAATGAACTTGGTTACAAATGGCTCTTCTATGGAGAGAAGGATGCTGTCAGTCCTCTTAGGTGCTGGCCCCATGATTTACTCTACCCAGGTAAGGTAGCATAACAGTGTGGAGAGAGGGTGGGAGTAGGCACTGTTTCTGTAGGGAAGAGGACTCAAGTGATTAATCCCTGCCTTTGCCCAAATAGGAGCATTATCTCAAGGGAGGAAACTGAGCCTTCAGGCTGCCAAGGTTGGAATGCAAACCTCCTTTTCCATCCCTGTAGTGCTGATAGAAGCTGCTTCCAGTCTGTTCCTTTAGGAGGATGGAGCCACCCCACCAGTTTCACTGCTTGCAAGTTCTTGTCATGGACACTTCCTGCAGAGGTTTGAGACAGGCCCTTCGAAAACCTTTGCTGTTAAAACTAAAAGACAGTTGGAGCTGGTGGCATGGGGCTGTGCCAGGCCTTTGGTGGGTTTTCCTTCTAGTTGCCTGCTTTATTCCTGACTGTAGGTTGTCTGTAATGGATGGCATCTCAACATGAACTTCAGGGTTTTCGGCAGCAGGAAAAATGCACTCTCTCCTGGTACAGCTAAGGAAGGAGTGTGGTTCTGAGTCTGCAGCAGAGAGGGCAGTGCAGAAAAGTGCCTTTTGAGTTCCTGTGAGATCTGATGTCTGTCCCTGAATAAAGGCTTTGAGAAATTGCAGGATGTTCTTGCTGTGAGGAGCTGAGCTGTCCATCACTTTGATGCAAAGAGATTAGTGACTAGGTTAAAATGGAGCCAAGAAAGCCATTGCCATAATTGCTGCATTTCTTGAGTCAGTAAGATGCAGTGACTTGCTTACCTGGAGAATGATGATGGCTATTATTTTTAGTGCAGGAGCACCAAGTGTTACACTGAGCCAAAGGACAATCACAGTTCTTCTCCAAGAACTTATGGTCAATCTTCACAAATATTCTGTCAGGTCCCTCTGCTTGCTGCATCATGGCTCTTCCATGTTCATGTTCTATGCTATAGAGCAAGGAACTGGTACTGACAATGCCTTAACTATTGTCTGTTATGCTCTTGCTTCCTTTATTTGCATTTTAAAGATAAGCTGCAAGCTGATTAAGTGTTTCCTAGGCTTCTGCTTCACCTGCAAGCAGGCTGGCTTATAAAGGAGGGCTGGTAACTGAACTTTGATGAGCTTCATTTAGCAGTGGACAGACAGCTTATTCAGTTTTGAGAAGTAGCAGGGAATGGTGTGCTTCTTTGCTGCTACTTGTTCAGTTTTGTGCTTGGAGCCTCTCCGGGAACTGGGGTGGTCTCCCGTGGGCTGTGTGTGAACACACTGAGGCTGGAACAGTTCTACGAGCTGCTTACGTTATCAATGATGACTGAGATAACCCAGAGCACCATTGTTGCTGTGGCATCTGGGGCCTCCTGTGGTTGGACAGGTGGCTTAATGGTCTTCTATTTTCTAGTCCAGAAGAGATTGTGAGCTCAGGCTAACTGTAAAGTGTGGGCTAATGTTTCATGTTGCTACCTGTATCTTGAGCTTGTGAAGGCTGCAAAAGAGTGAAAGTGTATGTGAAACCCCAAATGTTTTGAAACATCAGTGGTAAAGGAAGCCCCAGGTTAGCTTCCATCTCGTCTTTGGGTGACTCTTCAAATTGTATCATCTCAGTCTGAACTGGCTTACACGCTTCTGTCTGCACCCAGCAAGGCTTTCTTGCTTCATTAGCACAAATGATCAGCTATTGGCACAGTGACCCTTGTGGAATTTAATGTCTATTTTTATTGGGATTATTGATTATTAATTAGTCACTCATTGTTACTAACAGGAAAATCTTTCATTTGGCACTAGTCCTGCTTGTCTCAGCTTTTCTTTGAAATCAGTGTGAATCAGCTTAGCAGATGGGTTGCCATTTGATATTAACAGCACCCTTGTCAGCTGTTTTGCAGACTATCAGCAATGGGTGGTGTGGGGTGAGCCTGGAGGGCATGTGGGCACCCCTTCACATTCACATGGCACTATGTGTGTTTTGCATAGCATAAGGAAGTAAATAAGAGTGGAACTGGGACTTCAGCCCTTTTTCTTGAAGGAAAATTTCTCCCCAAAACAAATTCTTGAGCCTTCAAGAGATCATCTGTTTGTAGCATACGGGAAACAATGTCTAGGACTAGATAGTGTTTAAAGAGCCAAGCTGCAAAGTGGGGAAGGTACAGAAGCTTTCTCACAGGGTGATGCTCGTAAAAGGTATTTTACTAAGATACTTTGGGGATGAAAATGGAATCTTTGGTAGGATCTTTTTTTCCACATAAATTATTATCAGAGAACCTCAATCTTGGGGAATGCCATTACAACCAAGTTTCAGCTTTTCACTTTCCAGTTTTTGAAAGTGGAAACATTTCAGCCCCTTTTCTGCATAGGGTCAGCACATACTCTGGGCTGTATAAGCCTCCAGGTCTCTGCCTTGACAGCAGTCATTCTCTGGGCAGAAGAGTTGGAAGGATTCATTTCATATTGTTTCTTAGGATGCAGAAATGGCTTCATCCTGTCTTCTGTCATCCATGGCCATTTCTGTTCAACCCTACAAATCTCAGTGAATGGGCAGATAGATAACACAAGCCTTTCCCTGCATCAAGAAAGTGCTCTTACCTAAATAGGAAAGGACTTTTTGGGCTACAAAGGACTAGAGGAAGTCAGACAGAAGAGGGTATCTACTCCAGGAGAGATAAGACGGCATCATATGCTGACATCCACAGAATTGATTTTTGTAAGTGGGGCACTTTAAAGTCTTCATTTTTAAACAAATATTCAGTGGTTCACAGATAAAGCCTTGGGAGCTGAGTATCCAGCATTGTCTGTGACATTGTAAAATCCATCAAGTAGAAGGATTTTGGCAGGAAACCTTTTTAAAAAAGCAGTTCCTGAATTGAAATTCTCAGACATAGGGTTTTTTCTTCCTCCTGCCCACAGCAAAAGGGAGCTTTGATGCTAGAGCAGAGGACAAAACAAGCAGGATGTGTGAAGAATTAAACATCTTGACAGTGCTCCTATCTCTCCCAGCTGAAGAATTCAGTGCACTTCTCAGTCTTTTAAGGCTTTGCATCCCCTGCGGGTGGGAACAAATGAAATTCACATCGATCTGAGGCCAATAGTGACAGGAACTGGATTGTACCACGTTTGTCTTGGGAGATTTCTTCTTGCTGGTTCTTGTCCTGCCTATTTCAGAGAAGAAAAGGGACAATAAGCACTCAGGAAGGACGTGATTTTGGGACAGCTTCCAAAGCTCTGGAGAGAGCTCAAGTCTCTGTATCTCTCTGCTACCTGATCTTCAGTGCTAGTGTTTCTGCTAGTTGTACCTCTGAGCAGGGCTGCAGCCTGGGACCCTTCCTGCATTGCTTTTTCACATGCTTGTCAGCACTAGGCATGGCTACATACAAGGCTCAGCTCTACTGGTGAGTTTTAACTAATTTCCAAATGCCATGATAGCAGCAGGTAGATGGGTTGAAGCAGTTAGAGTCCTCAAATTGTTGAGCTCACTCTGATTTAAAGATAAGTCTTGGTCTCAGGGATTCTCATGTGAAGTCTTTTCTTTGTGATTGCCTCACCATTACAAATGCTTGCTCTGTGGCTAGTTCAAAAACAATGTGTGAGCAAATCAAATACTTTCCACTAACAATCCCTGAGACAAACTATTTGCTATCAGCCCCAGGCCTACATGATGCAATTAAATTGGGACCATGGCAGTCTATACCTTGTATATAACTCACAGTGGCCTTCTGGGAACAGGGAAATCTAATTTTATTAGATTCATTATCCTTTTCTCAAGAACTAATAGCTTTTGGGATTCTTGGCCTAATGTGGCTGATTTTATATTGTAATTGAACAGCATCAGGAAAATTGCTGTCTTGACCAAAAGATCAAAACAATCCACAAACCCTCTTTACCTGTTAGTGAGGATGCTCTGTGTGTGCATAAGAGCAAGTTGACTTTTTACCTGCTTTGGGGGGGCTGCTGCTGTTGCCCAGATTCAGCACAGAGCTCTCTGTGGGGTAGGGCACTTAAATGATTTCTTCCATTTTTAAAGCCTTGTGGGACAACATGCTTTGCAACTAAAGAAATTGGGGCAGGTGAAATGGCTGTCTTATGCTTTGCATGGAGTATGTGGGAGGAGCAGTTTTCTTACAAATTTCCAAGCTCTTGCATGATGCTAAGAAGCTGTCTCTGGCTACTGAATGATGTGATGTTTGCTGGCTGCTGCTAAGATATGAACAGATTTCACCATGTGTGGGAGCTTCTACTGGCTGAAACTGTGCTAGCTGGAACTTTGGAGCTTCCTTTTCACATACTGAAAAGCTGTGTGGAAGGGCATGTGTTACCTAACCGGATATTTTAGGCAGGCAGATCCCTGTAGTAGATGCTGTAAACGTGTCTCTTAAAGTTTACTCTCCTTTGAAAGAGAAATAGAGGTGAGGAGGGAATTTTATTTTCAGTTGAGGTATCTCAGTTCTGAGAGAGAGGGATTAAAGAGATAATTTCTTCTGTAGCCTTTGCAGTTGTCTTCCAGATAACACAACCTCAATGCCACTGAAGGCTGGAACAGGGAGGGGGGAATAGTTATCATGTGGGAAACAAAGTAGGAAAGAGGCTAAAAAGCCAAGGCTGATTGGTATGCAGCAAGAAGGGAGAGGGGCTCTATTATAATTGTCCATAGGCCTTTCAGTGTGTTTGGCTGGAGGTGAAAGAAAAGCCAGGGACAAGTGCACCTTCATGAGAAGGGAAAACAGATTAAAATCTCTTACGTGAGAATATACAAACTGAGCACTAGGAAATAGGTGTCACTGTATGTAGCAGAAGGCTCTGTTGGGGCCTGATTTCTTCCAGGGGAAGGGTGCTGTGGCTCTGTTTGCAACAGCAGCACTTAAACCTCCTTGCTTATAGCTGGGATGAGTTCTTGGTCTAAACTTGCAGAAGGGTAACTGATGTACATCTGTGGTGCACTTGTCTCTTGCTGACCTCCGCTTTCCATTTACTTCACTGCAACTCTATTAAATATACAGCTCTCAGCTA
This sequence comes from Astur gentilis, assembly GCF_929443795.1. Classification (NCBI taxonomy): domain Eukaryota; kingdom Metazoa; phylum Chordata; class Aves; order Accipitriformes; family Accipitridae; genus Astur; species Astur gentilis. Next base: position 6,490,120 of record NC_064884.1, read on the forward strand.
GTGATATGGATTTAAACGGAAAGACACTTTTCAGGGATGACTGCACCCCAGCGTAGATATTGAGAGCAGTCCATTGAGTGCACATCCTTGCTGCGGGGAGGAGGGGGGAGAAACCCTCTCCATGGGGGAGTATCAGCACATATGAGGAGCAGACTTCATTGATGAAGGAGACATCATGGGTTTCGGTGGTAATCTGGACTGATTTTCAGCATGCTCTATTGCTATTTCAGAGCAGCAGCACCTGAGAGCCTGACACTTGTGGACAAGGACCCTGTTGTGGTGAGGAAAGAGGCAGCTCTGCCCCAATGAGTGTGGCATGTGTACTAGGGGATAAGTGAGTCCAGTCCAGAGATAGCAGTTCACGCTTGGCTTTTAGCTAAATGCCCACAGCAGCACATCTGTGTTGTGTGGCATGGGTTTTGCCAAATACTCTTCCCTGTGTTTTCCTCTGTTCCTTCAATGCCTCCCTGCAGAGCAGTAAGTGTGAGGGAAGGTTTTGCCTGTGCCTAGCGTCTGTGGTGGTTTCTGCCTGGTCCAGCTTCATCACCCATGGTATGAACTGGAGACCCTATGAGTTTGCTGGTTGGCATAAGACTAGGTCTTCTGTTGGTTGCCTGAGGTGACCAAAGAGGGGACAGGAAAGGAAGGAGGTCTTGAAATGGCTACAAACTGAAGCTATGGAGGAGCCAGAACACTTGCCTCTGCTGCCAGCCACTACTGTTATATGCAGGAACAGGTATTACAGACCTGTTGGAAAAATCTTTCCTTTTTTGCTGTTGTGCTGAGTACTTGGACTTGACTAGATTGTTCCAAGCTGTGGGAAAGCCAGCTTTGCTCTGCAGACCCAGCTTCTCTGACTCCTAGTTCCTGATGGCAAATGCTTGGGAAGAGAGTAAAGTATGAAGAGTGAACTGGAGGTAGTGAGGGGAAAATACAATGAGGCAAGCCTTTCCTTGAGCCTCAGGGCTTCACAGACCAGGAACATGTGCATCATCCTAAGGCAAAGAAGTTTGTCAAGTCTAAGACAAGCTAATAATCTGTCCCTAAGAGCTTCACTACACAAAGCATCACAAACTGCAATTGGATATCTGAAGTCAGATTAGGACAAAGCCAGGCTTTGTGCATCAATTGGGTGGAACCTTCTGAACTGTTTATTAGTTCTAGGCCATTTGGGAAGAACTACTTTGGAGTTGAGAGTCCCTCTATGTAGATTACCTGGGGTTAAGATGAGTTGCTATTGTTGATTGTACTCTGTAAAGAAGTTCTTGGCTTTTGCAGGGCTGAGCCTTTGGGCCATATCTTAGAAGTGTATAGTAAAGGAATGAGCTGAGCCTGGAAAGTTTAAGTGTGTACTGGGACACCATCTCATTGTGGCCGACTTCTGAATTTTAAGGGCTTTTGCCTGAACATCTGGGTAGAAAAGGAACAGGAATATTTACAGGAGTGACAGGAATGGAAGATTCATGGACACTGGAAAATTGAAGACACTAATGAGGTAGAAGAGCTCTGCCTGATGAGTCACAGGCCAGGGGAGCAAGATTTTAAAGAGGAATAATGGAACAAAGTGATTAAAAGGCAACAGCAAAGATAACTATTAGCACAGATTAATCCATTTTAATGTCTGAAAAGACTGTTACATCATCTAGACTGTTCTGTCACACACTATCTGAGGAGCCCTGCTTTGATCTCAGTGCAGGTGTCTTCCAAAAAAGTACCCAGGGCCTTGACTCCAGGATCTCAGCAGCAACAGAACTCTCCCCTTATTACTTTGGGCAGCCTGTTCCACTGGCTGACTGCCCTCATTGTAAAAATGGGTCCCTCATTCTCTTCTAAGCTTGTGTAATTCTGCTGTCCAGCTACTGCTTCATATTCTATCTGATCCAGGAGCAACCTGGTATCCTGTGCCAAATAACTGAGATATCTTCTGGTTCTATTTTCCCTAAACAGCTCCAAGGCCTACCATCATTGCTTTTTAAGAACTGTCTCATGTGACTAACAACCCACTTGAGTAACATAAAATTCTCATGTAATATCCTAGAGAGCATCTGGTTTATCCATTGTAAAACAGTCAGTTTTTCTTCAGACCTGGTATAAAATGACAGCACTCTCTCAATTTGAATTTAAATACTGCTGTGATTGGTGTTCTCTAAAATACAACCAAAATCCTGGTTGGCTCTATGTAAAATGAAGATGGCATTTCTGTGAGCCCAATGCAGAGGAAGGCAATGCCTCAGGTTTGGCAGTCTTTAAGAATCCTGGGCAGAATGAGAAGGAAGTGGTTACTTCCTTTAAAGTCAAGCATCCTTAAGGTGTGGACTGAAAAGGCTGCAACCTGCTTGCCACTGAGGCCCTGGATAAATAGATAACTGTTTGATTCTGGAGAAATGAAGCTTTGTGATTCACTGATATTAGCAGCAGAGCTAACAAGGCAGTGAGAGATCAGGGGGCCAATTTCAGAAATTGCTGCCTTGGGAACCAAAGAATTTGGATCTAAAACTGGGAAAAAGGTTGTTAAAACTAAAATCAAAAGATAAGCCATAGCATGCCACAGCAGGAGTCTGAAGGTCTATACAGAAGCTGTGGACACCTTTGCTACTGCAGCAGAGCTGTGCAGGGGGTGGGCTGCCCATGAACTGCTGCAATGAGCATGTTAATGGCAAGGGGAAGGTCAAGCTGGCAAAAGGGTTAATTGCCTGTGACACTTAGCAAATGCAATCTGGATGGCTGAAACATGCATTTGCAAAATTAGCCCTTGCCATGCTACTCTGTATGGCAAGAGATCCCTTTGCATTGTTGCCTTGTAAAGCTTCCCCAAATTCAACTATGTAATTTCAGGGATACTGAGCAGGCAACAAAAGTAAGTGTTGATGGAGAACACAAAGTTATTGCAATAACAGCTGTCTGTGCCAATGCCCAACCACTTGCTCGCTCAGCTCTGCAGCAATGGACAGCCATTGTGATAAATGATTTCTGACTTGGAGCAGATGGGAAATAGAACTGCTCTGCCCCCCGCGTGGGGGGAGGGGGGGACGGGGCTTGGGCTCAGAGCCGGCAACCGCTGTGTGGCACTGTTGCCTTGCACAAATATTGGAGGGGCTGCATTGATCTGGTAGGTAAAAAGGCACTGCTTCCACAGACAGAGGTTTTTGAAATGGCACTCACGCTGGTTTTCTCCTGTCACTATGGCTGGTTCCTTCTGTCATTAACGAAAAGAGGCATTGCATGTAATGGTAAGTGTTCTCCGGCAGAGAATGGCACACAAATCCTTCAGCTTGGGCACATTTCTTATGAAACAGGACGCTGTCCCATTTTCCCAGCCTGTATTTGACAAAGGTGTGATTGGCCACCCCTCAAGTTTACAGAGGAAGGCTTAAGAACAGGAGGCAGATGAATCCCAAACCTACCTTGCATTCTTGGGTGCACTGAGGTGGCTTTAGACCCTGCTTTATGGTCCATTTTGCATTGTGCTGGGTAGTCAGAGTTGCAAAGACTATCAGCAAAGGCTGGGCTTTCCTTTTTGCTCCTTTTTCAAGCCTGAGCCAATTAATGTGAAAGGAAAAAGTCTGAGAAACAGCAGGCAGAAGATAACCTGCAGAGAATGGGAAATGACACTTCCTTGGACTGCTCTCAAAGTTTTGCAGGTCACCCTCCCTTAGAATCAGTTATGGACCTCCTTTATAGCATAGATACAGCTGGGGTGGGACTTTGGCCCTGCGAGATAGAACAATGAGGACAAGTCCAGAGAGTTCACAAGGAGAGAGAAACTGATAGAAAAACTTTGTGCGAGATCAGCAAATGGAAAGTCAGCCACTTGACCTTCTTTGAACTTACTTCAAATCCATCAGGCATGGAGAAAATTGAGACTATAACTCAGGTTGCTCTTGTTGGTCACTACCATTTCCATTACACTGGGCTGTTTGTCTTAATTGAGCTGGAGCCTGTCCTGTGACTAATTGCCAGGTCACACTGTCCCTAAATTAAAGAACAGTTGTGGGTTTGGTAGTTTTGGGGTTTTTTTTGACTTTTAACAACTCGGAAGTCCACTTAATGGCATATTTCCTCCAAAAGTCTGTGTCGTTTTCCAGGCAAACTAACTAGTGTGCTAGGTTCAAACCAACTCATGTTTTTATTATTGGGATGTTATTTATATTCCAGTAATTCCTAGGCGTAAAATGCCCCTGAAGGCTACTCTGAGCCCTGGGAGTTCACAATATAGGCAAAAAAAGACAAGAGAACTGTTTCCTGCTCAAACAAGCTCCTTGCAAGTTTTTAAAAGAGGAAGAGGAGATAAGTAAAGCTAACATAAGTTTATCAAGAGTGGACAATGTCAGACCCATCCAGTCTGCTTCCTTGTGGGGTAGCAGGCCTTCTGCACTAGGGAGGACACTCAGGTATTCATAGCTCTTGAATTCAGTGTGCCTTATACCTGGCATGACATTTTTATTAGCTGCTGTTAGAAATATGGTCCAAACAAAACTGTGTAGAGGTATGCAAAAACAGTTTGTGCCTGAGAGCAACCATCAACAGTTTCCTGTAAAAGCAGTTCTGCAGGGCTGATGTTAGCCAATGTTTTCATTGCTAGCCTTGATGATGGACTGGAAAGTGTGTAGAGGGAACAAGTGAATTGCAGAGCAGCTGCAAACACATCAGGGAGAAGGTCAGAATTCAAAATAGTTGTGATAAACTGGAGGAGAAAATGTAGACCAATTGAAGAAGGAAAAGTGCTGAATTGCCAGAAGTGGAACAAGTAACTGAGCAGGGGAGCAGTGGGGTCAAAGCAGATCATGTGCCCAATGAGTCAGCCAGGTGGGTGGTGATATTACAAAAAGAGTAGGTGCTGGCCAGAAGTGGATTCTGTAGGAGACATGAGGTTATTCCATTCCAGTCAGCACTTCTGGGGTCTTGCCTGCTTTGCTGCATCTGGATCTGGATACCTAGCTTCAGGACAGAGCTGACTAATGGGTGTGAGCTACAGGAATGCTCAGAGGGTTGGAAAGTATGACCTGGAGGGTAGACTGACTAAAATACTGTGGTTTAGTGTAGAAAAGAGAAGACAGGATGGACATGACAGCAGCTTTCAAGTGTGTAAAAAGCTACTATAAAGGAGAAATTATCTGTTTTCCATGCCTATGGTAGACAGTGCAAAGCCCACTCTGCGGGGGCACTAATACAGCCTCATTCCTCTGCCTTGCTTCATGGAAGTTGTATGAACAGAATTTATTTCAGACTTTTCCCTTTCTGTCTGGTTGAGGAAATGGGCAGTGTGGGGCCATGGTCCATAAGTATATTTTCTTAGAAACTTGGCTATAAATGTAACTTTAGTTCAGCCTCTGTCACCGTGGATTCTGCTGGATGCTCATGCCTAGGACATTGCTGTGAGTCTTGGGGTGTACAGCTTGTTTCAGTCCCAGTGACATTACTCATAGTGATATCATTAAGTAAACATGCCTGCTATCCTAGAGCTCCAGGGAGATTTCATCACATAGGGTGCTCTAAGGGGCCTTGTCATATCTAGACACCTATGAAACAGTATTTCCTTCCCTAGCCTCAACTATTCTCTTGCCCCAGTGCCAACTGATGAGTCATTGCCATCAAATTCCATCTGAGATGAAGGATCTGTGGGAGCAAGGCCCTGAGTTTACTGTAGCAGGGGCTCCCATGTGTTCTTCCTGTGTACTGGTGGTATCATCTCCCAGAGGTTATTCCTTATCAGGTGCGATCCTAGGGTGGGAATCCCACAAACAGAGGTCCAAGAATGACTGTTTCTTGTTGGGGAATGCAGCCTTATGTAAGATGTAAGTACAGTGGGTATACCTTAACCACCTCTGCTGTGAAAATAAGGTGGTTGCAGGGAGCTGAGCAAGGACTGGACTACAGGATTTGGAGAGATTCTGCCAGTTCATAACTGTCTTCACCTGCTCCTGCACTGAGCAGCCCATTGCTGTGCTACAGAGAAGTCTATACAAATGGCTGGCTCTTGCTGCTTCCCTCCAGCCTGCTTTGTCACCAGTGTGAGTGCTTAGTTGGGGTTATACTTCTCAGAATACCCCTGAGATTAACCCTAGTCAGGTGTGGATGCTACTGGTTTGACTCAGCTAGGTCTGTGAATGTAAGGGTTTATTTTTATTGTGGGTCTGAGCTGCAAGCAAATAGCATTATAGTTACATGTACCACAAGCTCCTGCCAGCCCTCCCTGTCACCATTGTGTTCATGTCCTTTTCAATAGATGGGAAGCTGCATTTCTTCTGCGGTCTTTGCTTCTACTTGTTTTCTCTGCTAGTACATCTATCTAGCTATTCTCTCTATACATTGAGATGAATAGCAACATTGCACCCATTAAGATATGCCAAATCCTTCAGATTGTGAGAGGGTTTGAGATCACTTTGTCAGGTGCTGACAGGACAGGCTAGAAGGGGAATAGCAGTAGCTGTAAAAGAGCAAAACTCCATCTCTACCAGCAGGCAGGGAAGCAAGGTGGAAATGCAGCATAAGTGTGTATAATAAGTGCAGCAACAAAAAATGCTCCTGTAAATCTGCTAGCTGGGCTCTCATAATAAGCAGCCTTTAAAGGCAAAAACCAAGGAATCAAGTAGATGGTGAATTCTGTTCATAGATGACATCTGGCCTGCAGAATGTCTTTAAAAGCAGACCAATGAATAAAGTCCAGCTGGGCAAAGGGCAGTGGATGGGGGAAGCTGCTTAATATGAAAAGGGACTGTTTAATCCAGTGATATGGATTGTTCCGTTCATTAAAAAAATACAAGGACCCTCAGTTCCCTTGGTGGCATCCTCATGCCCCTGTGGAGGTTTACTGCACAGAATGGTTACTGGGATGTCTGTCAACAAGAACAGGGCTGAGCACTGGGTGTTTGTCAGTGTAGAGCGGACTTGAGCCAGACTGGGACAGAAAAGAAAAGATGCTTCCTTCCCTTTTTTTTCCCCCTCTTATGTGTATGTGCTCTGGGGTAGGCCAGCAATAAAGCAATATTCTAGTACCTCTTCATCTGCAACTAAAAAAGCTTCCAGGCATTCAGTTTGTTGCGAAGAAGTATTCAGCCATTGCTTTATGGGAGGTATATGGTGGTGAGGTGTGCAGGGTTGGGAGCTGGAATAACAAGGGGCTTGGAGCAATAACATCTGGAGTCTTCCCTTTCTGAGCTGTTGGTTTATGCCCAAACCTAGGCTTGCCTGTGGCTTAAAGACACTACTCTAGACCTGGTCATACTAACTAGAGCAAGAGAGCTCCTCAGCTTCTGTTCTGGCCAAAGGGCCATCCCAACCACAAAATCAGTCTCAGCAAAGGGTGCAGCTTTATTTGCAATGTGAGGAAAACAGAGGTCTGAGCTCTGTGACCCAACATTTTCTGCCCCATGTCCTTAGCTATGCTCAAAGATTTGTACTGCACCCGGGAGGAAGTAGTTGTCCATGGACTGTGTAGCTCTTGCAAGTGCTGTCAGCCTATGTTTGGATCCTTGTAGCCAGTGCCATGATTGGCTGTTATTAGCCCAGCAGCAGCTAAATCTTGTCACTCTTGAAACTTTTGGTTAGAAGCTCCAACCCTAAAGCTGTTAAGGGGTCTTGTTTTGACTTTTCTCCCTTGCACTTATTCTAAGCCCTTGGTGCTGAGATGTGCTGGGCTACATCTTCAGCTGCTGTTGCTGCAATCGGTTATGGTACAACATGGTCTAATGTGCCAGTGCATGCTGAGAAAACAGGACCCTGAGTGAGGAGCTTGGGTATTTTGCTAAGGGGTGCCTTAGAAGTGGCTGGCGGGGGGTGAGGGGAGACAATTATAACTCATCAAGACCTTGCAAAAGCACATTGACAATGTTGCCTGTTTGAGCAGTCAATTTGCAGGAGTAGGGAATAAATTAGGTGAGCAATTGTGCCCTCCTGTTCCTAACATATTACTCTTATCATTCTCACCTCTTTCTCCTGACATCAGTTATTTGTACTACCAGCTACACATACATACTTTAGCCAGCTTGGCTGACATATAATGAAGCCTTTACAATCTCTCCCAAGTGAAAGTACTGTATGCAAACTTTAATGGGGCCATTGCTGGCAAACTTCATGCCTTGCCAGTGAAATTAACAAATGACACTGTCAGATCTGGGATCTCAACCTGATGAGGAAACTAATATTGCAGTGCTGTCTCCGCTAATAAAATAGCTCATGCAAAGCTGTGAAGCAATAGCTGTGTTCTGGTAAGTGGCTGTGTGTGTTTAGCTTGATGCATCATTACTGATACTTGTCAGCATGATGAAAACTAAACCACTGTCATTGCTCAACCACTCTATGTTGTGAAGGGGCAGCGTCAAAGACTCTCAGTAGAAATAATTTTAATGTGGAGTTGCCTGTGACTTTTTTGCGGTGAGTTCTGTGATCTGTATGCAGAGGAGAAATAAGACACGATGGTTATAACATTGCATGAACTTGGAGTTAATGTTTGTGGTCTTACTGTATTGCTTCACTATCTATACTGTTTGCATGCTACTGTGAACTCTGGGCTCAGTGGAGTGAAACTGGTGGCTACCAGCTGAGGAAAGGTAGGCAATGACTGGCTTTCATGCAAGTTCTGCTCCCAGAGTAGGTGTGCATGGCTCATGCCCCTGGGCTCCAAGATTGACCTTCAGTACAGTTCAAAAGCAGCTTTTGGTAGCTGTCTGCTCTCTTGAGGGGACTTAATCTGAAGCCTGCAAAGATCTGTGGTATGGCATGGACATATGTTACAAATTCTTCTTTCTTCCCAGCCCCCATCTCATGACTGCTAGGACAGTGCTGACAAAAGAGCAGTTTCACTTCCATGTTTGCTATAGCTGTAAGACAAGCAGGGATCAGTTCTTACTCCATGGAATCCCTGTTGCATGAGATCTCTGACAGTACTTTGTGGTGTTATTACAACTCTGCTGAATTCTGACACATTCAGTTCCCACATGTCGCTGGGATGAGCTGATCCCTTGCTGCTTTGAGACTTGGCAGACCTGTTTATTAACTGGGAAAGCCTGGTGTTATGTTTGGCTTCAGCCTTGCTATCTTTAGTTCTCCTTTGGGAGAAAAAGGGAAGAAATGTGCAAGTGAAGATGGGGGTGGGGAGGAAGGCAATCTTCCTGGCAGATTAGATGCTGAAGATCTGCCTGAGCTATCCAATTCTAGCTGGCACTTCCTCCTGGGACTTAGTGTGCTGCAGAGCAGTAGCCTCCTTCTCCAACCTGGTAAAGCTGGGGGTTGGGGTGTTGGCTTGATTTCACAGAAGTCACTCTAAAAATGGAAGAATAAGTCAAGAGTAGTATATCCTTCTTGCCAGTATTAGGGCAAGCTCTGCAGACTAGTTGCCACAATGAACAGCAACATGACAGCTGCTGCATGGGACAAAGATTCTCTGCTCCTTATTTCACCTGCTCCATTAGATTTCATTAGGTAGTCTCCCTCTGGGACAGTTTGATGCAAGAGCTGCTGCTGTACCTGGATAAATCACTCTGGCCATAGCTAGGAGCTATAAGGAGTACAGCACAGACAGGCAAAGGAATTTCACATGGGGAAAGTCTGTAATTTTCTGCATCTGAAGTACATTAGTAAAAGATGCTAAAGTGAGATATAGGCTCCTGGACTCCTTGCTTCTTTCTTTTCTCCACACACCATCATCTGTGAATGGGATTTAGCTTTCTTATTCTAGATATGCACCACAGCATTACCTATGAGATGTGTGCCATGTGGCTTAGGCATTGGAGCAGCAGTCTGGGTGCTGGGCTTGCTCTTCAGTGCTCAGCTTAGTGGCCTGTAAGGTGAAATCCACACTTGATCTTGGAGGTGATCCTCTAGGGACTTTGGATAAGTGCAAGATGCTGCTCAAATCACCATTCTAGATGAAGGGCCTCACCTTGATTCAGTATTCAGAGCTCAGAAGTGCCTCTCTTAGAGGTTGGCATTGTCCTTGCAGCTCCCCATTTGACAGTCATGTCCAGCACCAGAGTACATATGAGGGCAAGAGCTAGCTATTCTTAGTAAGCCCATGATCTTAGCAGACAGCTGTTTCCTACCTTCATGCCCCTGAAGGCTTTGCAGTCAGTCCCATTGCATTTGTGTTCCTTACTAGAAAGCCTGTCATACCAAGAGAAAAACGTAGACTTCCCCAAGGTGGGATTGAGCCTGCAGGAGTTATCATTATCTGAGCACATTCATTATGGTTAAAGGGCCTTGTCTCATAATTATTCTCTCTATAAATTACACATTCGTTTAATATTATTATTACAAGATGGCTGGCTAATGATTCTTCCCCTTTGATTATTTATAGGGCATTTACTTCACATTAGCTGTGGCCGCTAGGATGGGTTCTAGGCTTAGCAGCTTTGGAGCAAGGACTGACAAGCCCTTTTCTATTGCTTTCAATTAGGGACGCATTACAGTACTTCTAGTTGAAAATCCCTGAAGGAGGAGGGGATGGGCTGCTTCCTGGAACAGGGGAGAGACTGTACTGAATTCTTGCTCCACTGCTAAGTACTCAAAGATGTCTACAGGCAAATAGTCTGCTTAAAGGACACTTATCAGAAACAAGATGAGGTAAAACTCCAGTTCTTTTGGTAAAGACCAAAGTGGCAGTTTTCCTCAGAAGATGATACTAGGCATGCAAAATACTCTGGAGAACAGTTTGTGAGGCTGAGGCAGGAGGGACCTCACTGCACAGGGCTAGAAGTAATCAAAGGTGGGGTAGCCAGGGATGGAGACTGCAGTATCAGGGAGCAAACTTCAGCATGCATGTCCTTCCCTTGCAGAGATCAAGACTTGCTACTCTCAGTACTAGCATCCTTCTGAACATAATTCCCAGAGGAAGGCCATATGTATTGGTTTTGTGTGGCAAGGTTTTGGTAGCGGGGGGGGGTTACAGGGGTGGCTTCTGTAAGAAGCTGCTGGAAGCTTCCCCTGTGTTCGAGAGAGAGCCCATACCAGCCGGCTCTAAGATGGACCTGCCACTGGCCAAGGCTGAGCCAATCAGTGATAGTGGTAATGCCTCTGTGATAACCTTTTTAAGAAGGAAAACAAGTTGGGAGTGAGACACAGCTGCAGGAGAGAGGAATGAGAACATGTAAGAGAAACGACCCTGCAGACACCAAGGTCAGTGAAGGGGGGGGGGGGAGATGTTCCAGGTGCCGGACCGGAGATTCCCCTGCAGCCTGTGGTGAAGACCATGGTGAGGCAGGCTGTCCCCCTGCAGTTCATGGAGGTCCATGGTGGAGCAGATATCCACCTGCAGCCCATGGAGGACCTGATGCCGGAGCAGGTGGGTTCCCGAAGGAGGCTGTGACTCCGTGGGAACCCCGTGCTGGAGCAGGCTCCTGGCAGGACCTGCGGATCTGCGGAGAGAGGAGCCCATGGAGCAGGTTTTGTGGCAGGACTTGTGACCCCGTGGGGGACCCACACTGGAGCAGTGTGCTCCTGAAGGACTGCACACCATGGAAAGGAGCCATGCTGGAGCAGTTCATGAAGAACTGCAGCCCATGGGAAGGGCCCATGTTAGAGAAGTTCATGAAGGACTGTCTCCTGTGGGTGGGACCCCATGCTGGAGCAGGGGAAGAGTGTGATAAGCCCTCCCCCTGAGGAGGAGGAAGCAGCAGAAAATAATGTGTGATGACCATAAACCCCATCCCTGTCCCCCTGTGCTGCTGGGGGGGTTTGGTAGAGAAATCCGGGAGTGAAGTTGTGCCTGGGAAGAAAGGAGGGGTGGAGGGAAGGTGTTCTGAGATTTGGTTTTATTTCTCATTACCTTACTCTGGTTGACTTGTAATAAATTGAGTTAATTTCCCCAAGCTGAGTCTGTTTTGCCTGTGATGGTAATTGGTGAATGATTTCTCCTGTCCTTATCTCGACCTGCAAGCTCTTTGTTATATTTTTCTCTCCCCTGTCCAGCTGAGGATGGAGGAGTGATAGAACAGCTTTGGTGGGCACCCAGTGTTCAGCCAGTGTCAACCCATCACACCATGTCAGTCTCAGACCAGTGCCCAGAGTTTGTGAAGGTCTTGCATTCTGCCACAGGCCTCCTGGAGGATGTCATGTGAATTGCATAACTTCCTAGTGCCTTTGTTTTAGTCTATAAAATGAGGATAGAACTGCCCTATTCTGCAGAATTGTTGCAAGGAGAGTCTAATAAATATACATGAGGCAAGCTAATATTCTAAAGGAGGGGACAGCTATATATGCCTTGACTAATGAACAACTGTCATCTTCAACACTCAAAGTTAACAGTAATATGAAAGTGTGAGATACTAATGCATACCTGGATACTTAAGGAGCTATCTACCTATTCACACAAAACAAATTAGCACCTGCTGTGTGAAGTGAGGGGCATTTGTTCTGATAAGCAGGGGTTTTTTTCCATAAAAGATGTTGCTTAATAGATAGATGCAGTCATTTTCACAATTAGGCAATTAACTATGCCATTGAAAGTGAACTAAGCTTATTGAACAAAAAGAAAGAGAACCAAAAAATTTGAAATTGGTTATCGGAGAGGCAGCCCAAGGCAAGGATGGGCTTTATGTTCCTAATGTCTATTACTCTGGTACTTGTGATGTGACAAGAACTGACTATCTCCAAACTTCTTAGAACAATATCAGCACTGACACTACTGCAGTTTTAGCTGCTGAGACATCTGCTGTTTTCTTGCACTTTGGTCTCAGTGGCAAAAACTTGTCCTTCGAGTCAAAGATTCTTATACAAATAAAAAAAAAATAATCCTGATACTGGATAATGCCTATTTGAGCAACTTTCCATGTCAAGCGTACTTCCTTGAAGTTTTGCACGTTGGTTAGGCCAAAAAGTCATCTAGTCTTCATCAGGGTGACATGGGCAACCAAATTTTGCTGTGCTCTAAATGGAGCTGTAATAGAATCATGCAGTTTCTATTATATCTGAAATGATCCACCTTCTAAAGAGCTTTGATCTGATCCTAACAAGATGAAATAACGGTGACAAAATGCTTCTGAGTTGGACCTTATTCTCTGTTGTCAGAATATTGCATCAAGAAAAAGTTTTGCAGTGCTCCCTCCCACTTCTTTCACTGTCCACTCTTGTTTGGACTGAGGCTGCTCACAGGCTGGCTGCAATGTGTGCAAGATAAATGGGATGCATTTTGTTGGTGTCAATGTTAGTATCGACCTCATCCCTCAGGATTTGATGGCAAAGAGCTTGTTCTTCAGCCTGCTCTACTTCGTCCTAATGCATTGTCTGTGTCGCTAGCAGGTCCTTCCACTTTGGGATGTCACTTCATCCACACTTTCTGGACTTGCTCCCCATGCCTTCCTGCTCCTCCAGCAAGCTGATATACCTCCCTCTCCAGCTACTTGTCAAATCAGAGGAGGATTTCTGGGGAGCTCACAAAGTCAAAATGAGACCAGATTTTGCCAGACCTTTTTCTGGAGCTGATCTTTTCCAGTTATAGCAGCTAGAATAACAAACTATATTGGAATAGGCTTTTTACAGAGCTGTGATGATTTATGCTAGTTGTGGATCTCTTTGTGAAGATATCCTGAGTATATATTGATTAATATAATCCAGTCTACAAACTCCTGAGCACCAACTCCCTTTCTTCCATGTTTTTTTTAACATTCACCTGAAGAAAGATAGGTCCTTTAAAACCAACAAAACTCAGAAAAATATCTCACTGCCTAAATCTTGTGAAAGCCACTTTACCCCTTACTGTCCCCCACACTAGTGATTTCAGCTTCATAACAGAGCTTCTCTCCCTGACCCACCCCCTTTTGTCCTCACTGAAGCCATACAGGAGCTAAGTGAAAAGCTTAGAATCAAGAGCATGTTCTCTTGAAAGTGAATATAAGTGAGCAAAATCCTCTGCAAGACAAGAGGTCAAGAAATTATCAATAGAAAAGTCTGTCAAGATGGCAACTTCCTCAGGTTTGATTTCTATAAATGTGTCTTAACTGATTAGCTTTATATCTTCAATCTATTATAGAAGTATATTGTGTTGGAAGCTGTTCTCCAAACTGAGAAAATGCCTTATTACTTACTTCTCAGGCCCTTTGTGTGAGAGTCAAGGAGAGCCATTGTTTTGTATCTGGGATTAACCATGGCCTCTACTCTCTTCCTGATGCTTAAAAGATTGTTCTCTGATTTGGATATACTTCAATGGACACTTTTTAATCATACTTTTTTTTCTGTCCCTAAGACTTTTGTACATAATCTTTTTTCCTTTTCAAGCCTTAAAGCTAGTTCTGAAGATAAGTCCATTTCTCCTGCTTTTTGAGATGTATATATTGATTTTTGTTCAATTTTCCTAGCCAGCCCAGTTTGTACCTGAAGTCAACTGGACAGATGAGTGGGGTCAGGGAGAGAGAGAATGATGGATTACTGAAGAGAAAGATGAGCCAGAAAGCAGATGAGTCTCCCAGAAGACTTAGTTTCAGCTATTCCATCCTTTTGTTTGTAGTGTGAGCAAGTTATTCTGAGCAGGTGTGAAAGACTGGTGCCGGCTTCATGCAGCGCAGTCAAAGGCATAGAGAATGTATTATCAACACAGGCAGGTACTTTTGATGCTATTTATACTTTTTATTGACTTCATCTCCACACCTAGTTCTGGGTTTGATGTTAAATTGATCTGTACTATATTCCTTCTTCATTTGCATGTATGTGTTTGGGGGGCATTTTGGGGGTGGAAGCAATAAATGTCATAAAATGATAATCGGGAGATGCTGGATTCCTTTACTTCTGTATGTCTGGAAGGATTATATTCTTGTCCAGGTACAGTGGTTCCAAGAGGATTAAGATAACTTTTTCATACCAGATTTGTCGTGATCATCTATAATTGTCAGTTTCTGTGCAGAACTTCTAGCTATTTACAGCTCAGGTCATATGCTGGGATACCTGGCTGCTAGACAGGAAGCAATAGTTGGGTGACCTTTTGTGTTTGGGGAGTCTTCTGTCTGGCAATGACACTAGTGTAATATACTTATACTGGGGTAAAATTGTTTTTCTGGTGTGGACGATTTAACATGTGGAAATGTTATAGGCTACACTGGCAAAATATTTTCAGTCTGTGTATCTGCATTAGCAGTGTTTATCGGTGTGCTTATGCTATCTAATGCTTTTTTGGTGTGAATTTGTCTTGAGATGTTTGAGTCTCTATCTTGGCATTTTGGTCCCTTTGAGGATTTTCCAAGGAACTTTTCTTTCTTCCTGAGACAGGGATGATTATGTGCACATCAGGTAAAAACATCCTTCTTTAGCAGAATTGCTTTTAATTTTAGGGTGAGAGGAGGTAAGCTGTCACAGAATATCAGCATTGTCTTGGATATGACATTTTAACAAAGCTACTATAGGCTCCATGTATGTGTTTTTGTAACAAACTGATGAGGATGTTAATTAGATGCAAATTATGTCTAAATATTTAAACTAAAATCAAAACAAGCCACTTCCCATGTTCCATACCAAGTATCCAGCTTAACTATGGCATAGCATCTCCAGGAGGTTTGAGGTGGGGTGATGTGTCAGAAGGGATGCGAAGGCATGTAGGGAACACTACTTTCATGACCTTTAAAGATTAAAAGTATTTGTTCAGAGCATGATTTAGATATACAAAGCAGGTTTGACAGCTCTATTATTGAATATTTATGAACTGTTGTTCCATATTGAAATCTTATAATGGCTTAATTTTGTGATGCCTTTTTTACGTGCACATTTATTCCTTTATTTGGAGGCTGTTGCTCAGAAGGGAGGCGGGAAGAAAGGAAAAAGAGATCAGAGAGGGTAACTGTAGAGTGAACTTGCCAGACCCATGCTTGTTGGCACTGCTTGGTGGTGCGTATTTTGCAGAGATGTTAACTACTTGCCTATAAAGGCAGAAACACATGCATGCACAAATGAGATCAGACATCTCAAACTTGCTTCCTTCCAGAGAGTCTTTTACATTACCTCCAGGGAAGGGGGAGGCATTTTTAAACAAAGGTTATAAACACATTGTGTTGTAGTAAAATGTTTGTTCTCCCTGTACTTAAAGAAATACCGAGTATCCAGTTCTGCATAACTGACAAAAAGGCACTTACCTCTTATGTAATTTATGTGAAAGCTTTGATTTTTATTTGAGGGGAAACATTTGTAGCACTTCAGTTTGCCAGCCATTGCAGCAGGCTAAGAGCTGTACCTTCCTAGCAGCATCTGCGTCCAGTCAGCTTTGACTCCATGGCAGGCATGGTGAAAGCAAGTGAGGTTGACTGAGGGAACAGGCTGTGTCTTAAAATCAGGGACTAGAATGTGTGGTTTGCTTACAATAGCAAACTGAAGACTGAGTTGGAATGTAATTACATGTTTACAAACCTATTGATGAGATAAACATGGCTGATTCAGTTCCTTTTCCAAACCTTTCTCCTGCTGGCAAGAGTCTGATGTTGAGGAAAGGAAAACTTCCCTTTTGCTTCTATTCCTGATTTTGCCATACCCCCTCCCCCCCCCTTTTTTTTAATCAGGCCAGAAGCCCTAATTGCTAGGCATGGCTCTCCAGAGTGCAGATCTGTTGCTCCAGCCATTATCTCAAAACACAGGCGTTTGCTCTATTTGTCCATTAGTTGTCTTTCCTCATAACTGTGCCCTCTCAGCTCCTTTCAGTAAAGTACACCTGTCAGGACCGCTTTCTGATTTGCTCTGCAGCTGACTGGAGTTATGGGCAAACACTCAGTATGATTTCAAACTTTCACTTGAAACACTGGCTTGTCTGTATACAAGCCTTGCTTGGAACATCCTCTACCCTCACCTGGTGAAATAAAAACACAACAGCAGAACTTGGGATAACCCCAAATGAAGGCTTTTCTTGGCCAAAGGGCAGGCCTGCCCTGCACCTTCTCCTGTGAAACAGCCTTTGAGATAAGGTGTCAGATCAGGGGATGAAGATGCCCCTGGATGGGATTGCCAGGTGCCTGGGCAGGACACATGACCAGGATACTTTTCTCTCACAAGGTGCTGGCTACTTACAGTGTTGCACTCTAGGGGTTCAGCAGATCATATTCAGCATCTGCTGCATGGCAGGTTTTAGGGGGTCCTGTAAAGGGGGATGTTAAATGCTCTGCACCCTCAATATCCACAGAAATGCAACAACATCATCTTTGGTTTATTCAGCCAAATGACTCAGATTGAATTAATCTTTAACTCCAGTTCCTGTGCACACTCTATCAATTTGTCTGCAATTAACTCATGACTCTTACAGAATTAATGATTTTTCCCTGGCAAAATAAAAGGCAGCAGTTCATAGAGTCCTGCTTTTTAATTCTACAGCTCAGCAAACTGCCAACTCTTGAATCTTCTCATGTCTACTAGCAACCACAAGATCTTTTCCTTTGTTAGGTTTTGTTGTTTACGCTGGATTGAACAATGACAAAGATGTAAGAGTTAAGGCTGCAGGTGCATCATGAAGTTACTGCCACTTAATGAGTAACTATGTGTCAGATGAGATGCAGTGATTTTGTGGGTTGTAACCTTGGACAAACATGAGCAAATCTGACTGAATTTAGCTTAAGAGAAGAACGGTTTAAGCTAAGCTCAATTATTTTTTCCTTCACTGTGGACTAGCAGGTTGCACTTAGGTACTGAGGTTTACTTAAGGTATGCTAATTTGTTTAGCTGGATGCATGCCCAACTGTCATGTGGGCTTTCATATAATGCAGGGATTATTTCTGAGGTAGGATTTATGGTCTGTATGTAATCGATGGAGAGAAGAAAACGCTTAACTTCTTTGGACAAGCTTGCATCTCTCTTACAGGTTATGAGGCACCATGGTTCAGAATTTACACACCTGAGTTAAGCGTTATGATGGGGAAAAAATAAAATGCCTTCCAATTAAATTTTGGTTTTGCCTATTGTGCTTTTGAAAGTTCTCCAGCCAACTCCAGCAATGGAATTTTATGTGTCTGCATATCACTGTTAACATGTTTGTTATCATAAGCCCCCACTGGTAAAAAATCATGGTAAAATTGAAGGGTTGGGTTTCTTTGCTTATCTTCAAAAATCATCTGCCAATCAAGGTCAGCTAGCTGGACATGATTCATGCAGCTGGAATAAGGGAATGATTCGTGAACTAGGTCACTCAATTTTAATTAAATATTCCTCACAGGAAAGAAGAAGAGAAACAACTCCTACCCCAGCCAGCAAGTGCAAAAATGCACAGCTCTGTACAATATCTCCCACTGTTTTGGCTATGACATGAAAGGGACATTTGGGAGTTGCTCCAGGGAAGGGAGAAGGAATTTATATACTAGATTTTCAAGGCACACACTATATGCATGTTTTCCATGTAGGTCAACAGCTAGTAAGCAGTACTCCCATAAAAAGCTGTCCCAATTCATGGTAATGGGACTCTTCAGAAAGGTTCTATTTCAGTCTCGAAAGCTTCCCTTTCTTTCAAAGCTATTCCCTTTGTAGTTAGTAACTTAAAATGATAGCATAAGTTCTTTGTGCATGTTACATATTCAACATGTGGCTGCAAAGAAATCGGTGAATGTGATTTAGAACAAAAAGACTTTAGGTTGTGCAGGAAGATCTAGCAGGAGTCTGAACCCCAGAATCTATCTTCCCTTCCCCTTACATCTTCCTATCTCGTTACACTCTGGTCAGAAGCTGAAAAATCAGGGTTTCAATGCAGTTTTGAGATTCTCAAGTCAGGTCATCTCAAACATTATTTATCCTTTAAAAGGTTTTTGTATTTAACTTTCTTACATTGGGTCAAAAAAGGCAAGAGGATGTTTTATCATGGTGTACAGATCTTGTGTGCCTCTTCTAATCCCCCCTAAGCTTTAACTGCATTTAAAACTCTAATTAGTATTTAACTCCATCATAATCTCACCGTTGCTTTTATCTTTTCTCTGATGCAATGAAGATTCCCCACCAATTACGAGAGTCATGAATAAAATTTGTCTTCAGATCTTGACAGAAATCAATCTTGCATGTTTTCCTGCTAATGGGTGACAGTGGAGATAATTCTAGATAGGAATGTGTGCAGGAAAGACCCTTTTTCAAGGATAGTCGCAGCCAGGTTCCCAGCATGACCCTGAAGGACACATGCTGTTTGTGATTTTGTTTCTTAGAATGGATTATTTTCTTCGTTGATTCAATTTCCCAGTATCTGTTTTGGTTATCACCTGAGAGAAAATTTTTTAGTGATGGTTTGTTTTTAATGAAAGGAGTAAGTAGCCAAGACTGTTCTAAAAAAATACTAGCCACCCTATCCTGATGGGGACAGACAGCTCATGCTGAAGGCATTTATAAATGAAGACACTAATAAGTATGAGGGCCATTCAAACTAATCAGCCTTGGTGACAGGAATGGTACATGAAGGATTCTGTACTCCTTTGCTGTGCATCTGATCCCCATTGGCTCTGCTGCGGCCTCTGTCTTATTAGACGAGTATGCCTGGTGGACCATAACACAGGCAACTGGCAGGTCCAGGCACCTACTGAGAAGGGTTTCAAATGAAAGCAGCTCTGAAACAGATTATTTTCAGAAGCTTGAGTCCTAAAAAAGACAGGCCTATGATAACCCCTTATGCATGACTGATTTTTTCAAAGGCCTATTATCTGAAAAGCAGCTTCTCTCTTTGAGGAGCAAAGCAGTTCAGCGGCCCACTTACCTTCACATTTCTCAAAAATATTTAGCTCTGTCCAGGCTCATTTTTAGCTGATTGCCATTACTTATGTCTTTTGAATGAGTTGGCTCGTGAATGCTATCTTTTATGACTATTATTTGGTAGGAAACAGCTAAAAACAGTTATTGCCCCTTCGGATGGTGGAGCACATTCTCGGTGTTAGATCAGAAGCTAAGAAAGTAAAGGAGAGATTAAGTAAATAATCTCCTAGCCCCCCCCCCCAAACTAATGCCCCTCATTGAGGGAGCACTGGGAGCACTTTATACAGTTAGCTTCCTCTTGCACACATCCTTGTGACTGTCTGATTGTGTTTACTCTCTTCCTTGTGATGCTGTGATATACATCTTTTTCCACCATGGCTATGTCCCCATCCCACATAACGTGGTAGTACCACCTCTATGCCTGTAACTGCATACCCAAGTGTAAAAACTTCAGTTCCTTCAAACTCCTGTCTTTAGGAGGATTTAGCTAGGGAAATTCCAGCACTTAAATCTTGAGTTTGTAGACTGAGTTGGAAAAGTTATTAGCTGGTGAGAAAGATATGTATGTTGCTCACGTGGGTTACACACATGCATTGTCCTGTAGAAGACTTTGGGAGCACCTGTTCCTGCAAGAATGACCAGGTGATCTCAGTCCACAAACTTGCAGCATTGAGTTAATTTAGCTGCAGGTACCATGAAGGAAGTCTCTGTGCTGAGCCCTGCAGGACACTTGTCCTCTGCTTGCAACTGCAGAAGAGGCTGACAGTGGAAAGGAAGGAGGTAGAGAGGAGGAGAGTGTGAGATGGAGGGGATGCAAGTGGGGATAACTGAGAAAAGGTGAGGTGCTAGGCTTCACTTGATTCTCCTGGGCTGACATTTTCCTGCATTACATACCATAGTGCTAGATTATTAATCTTTCTTCATACTAATGGAAATAATTTAGTCCTAAAGATGGTGATAATGGTTAGAAGAAGCTTTTACCACTTGGCTGTAACACTGAAGTGCTTCCCTGTGGCAGGATTCTTCACAAATCACAAGGAAGGTCCTTTTACCCTTCATCTACCTTCGTATCCTTGCCCAGCTACTTCACTGTAGTCTATAAGGTAGCCTCTTTACACTGTGCCTAGCTCCAAGATTTTGAGCAGTTTTATTCCCTCTATCCCATCCAACTGCTCCCAAGTGTTTTAAGACCCTATCTACTTAGCAATGTACTCTTTTAAATCATAAGGAGCTGATGTAAGCTAGAGCAGTCCTAGCTCAGATAGACCATTTAAAAAGAGATCCTGGCAGTACAACAGGGGAAAGCTTTTCATAAAGTTCCATTTGAAACATGTCAAAGCCCTTCATCCAAGATGTGATCATGTAGAGGCAGGTAAGGTATGCCATATTTAAAAAGAATTAGAAGCATTACAGATGAGAAAAGGCAGCAAAAAGCTAGGTGTCCTCCCAAAGGCCATGGAAAAGAGGCAATGGTGGACCAGAAGAGTTCTGCCTCCATTTTGTCACCCCCTTTCAATACAGAAAACAATCTCTGATGTGCATAAAGCTAAAAATAAGGGCCCAAGTCACAGCTGTAACCAGAAAATGTCTCTTGCTGATTGAGTCAAGTAAATAAGACTTTAGCAGTTGTGTTAAACTGGAGTACTGGATTGAACCCATTCAGGAAGTTGCTTCCATGTAATGTTTTTTCCCATTGCTGTCAAACCAGGTCTCACCTGCTTGCTGTGGCTCACCCCACATTTCCAGTTTCTTACTGTAAGCAAGCTGATCTTGGTGGCTATCAGTATCCCACAATAATCAAAGCCCAGCTTTTTAAGCAAACAGATACTGATTGGAAAACAGAGGAAGTTTTTCTCTGTGATTACCATCTGTCCTCCTTGTTTCTGACTCTGTGCTATTGCCTCAGCTTTGCTCTTCTGAATTCTGGCACTATTCAGTGGCTAGGGATTGTTTGTTTATTTTGCTTTCACATTTACTATTGATTAAATATTTATCAATGTTAAAAGAGACTCTGCAGTGGGGCGAAAAAATCCTGTTTTCCCTGTGACTCTTACAAATGCTGTTGAGGGGATAATATATATAAATAACAAGAGGTCCGGATAGGCTTTGCCTGCAAAAGTGGGTGGTGGTCTGCTGTGGACAATAGGCTTTAGAGTACATCAGTTAAGCCATTTGTATAGCTGATGGGTTTGTGCCAATGTGTCTGGAAGTAAGGATTGAACACATATGGTGCTGGCCACACAAATCAGACCCTGAGCTGCAGTATTTACTGAAGAAAATGCAGCTTTTCAACACTATTATTTATGCAATTAACCAGACAAGAAACCCAAACAAAGATTTTGTTCCTAGCAAAGTGACTGTGGCTCACACTTAGAAGTTTTCAAGTCTTGAATTTGATTAAAACATATTATTTTGATTGGCCTGATGCCATCTCTGGATCTGTCAGTCTCTATCGGGAGATCTCTGCAGATACCAGTTCAACTGCTGCACGTATTTTGGTATTAAGTGCCCTGTGCCTTAGCAGGAACAAGTTGCCCTTTGGAGTGTCATGGTTAAAAAAAATCAAAGGACTCTTAAGGGAAGGGGGCACTGCTCATCAGAGAAGCCAAGTCCTTTCTTTTTCAAACACATTTCCTTGAAAGAGGGAAGAGGCAGTTTGCAGGCCACTCTCCAGAACCTGTGCAAGGCTCAGCCCACTGGGGTTTACTGCTCCCAACACAACAGATATAGCAGGATGTATCTTTCTACACAAAGCATATGCCCAGCACAGGGAAAAACAGCCTTTGCAGGAGCTGGTTCTCTGCACAGTTAGGAGATTCTTGGCAGCCAATCTGCTCTGCCACAGTGGCTGAAAGGGAATGTTCTGGGCTGACAAATTCAGTCTGGCTGCAACTTTTATCTACCTGTATTTGCTGTTTGTAAAAGTTTGAGTCCCTTTTTCTGTGGCTTGGGGATTGTTTTCTTTGTTCTGTTTTTTTCCTCTCTTGTCTTTACAGTTTGGTTTTACTTGAAATAGAAACATCTGTGGCTGCTGTCTCTCTTTCTCTCCAGAGAACCAGACCTGTTTATTTTCTCTTTCTGGGCTAGATTGAGAAATTGCTGTTCAAGCCAGGGCCCAGAGACAGAGTCCATATAGCCCCTTGGGTGAAGTCCTGACTCCACGGACACCAGATCTCACAGACTTCAATGGTACAACTTTTTTTCTTGGGGGTTTGGTACCTCTCCCAATTCTTGCACTTCACCAGTAGAGAAAATAAGGCCAAAGATGTAGGGAAAGAGAGATACTCTGTAAAGGGATCACATGGAGCATCAGTGTTAGCTTCCTGCTCTGTATTGCTGTCTGGAGGAGCTTCTAATTCAGAGTTGTTTCTAGTTGTTGAGCTTAAACTGCAAAGAATTATCCTATGAGAGCATGCAAAATCCTCCCTACCCTGCCTGCATCTTAATTTGCAGAAATGTAGCTTTTGGCCTGCTATTTGTTTATTTTGGTTTTAAGAAAGGAAAGAAGTAAAAGAAATGGAAATGGTCTGAGTACTTTTTCTTCTTGGGGTTCATTGTTCTGATGCCTTGATGAAAAGTGTGGCCCTCGGAGGAGATTGTACCATTCTTCCCTTGACAGCTCTCTTCTCCCCTCCACATCTCCACCCTTCCTCCTGCATCATATCAAAACTGCCCAGGGAGCTCAAGCCAAGCAACTATTGCTTCCAGAGGATTAGATTAGTTATGTCACTCTTGCTTGTCATGGGTTGATTCTTTCTGAAAGGTCAGCCCAGGAGTGGTTTGTGCAATCCAGAGATAATGGAGAGCATCATGCTGTGAGTTTGCACAGGCTTCTGTGTGGTGACTGGGCCAAACAGCCCCATGTCACTGAGTCCTAGAAAAAAAACAAACAACAACAAAGGAAACAAATCCCTAATATCACCATGCCCAGGATGCTTCCCAGGTGGGTGAATGTCTATTCTGATGAAGGGTAACACAGGACAAGAATATCATAAGATGTCTTTAAGAGCTCTCTGCCTTGAAAAAAGTGGGAATGCCAAAAACTTTGTGCACCTAGTTGTGATAATTGGAATTAATTGAAATATTTCCATCCAATAAATTTACATATATTTCTGTAAATATTTTTATGATGGTGAAACTAGTGTCCTTTGCTCTTTAGTGAACAAAGGATGTCCTGGTCCTGTCTGGGATGCTGATGCCAATAAACATTCATAAATCAGGAAGACCAAATTAGTTAAGCCAAAGCTTAAAGTTTAAGGGAAGATTTGTTGTACATATTCAGGAATATTAGGATTCTTATCACACTGACCTAGTGCACAAAGGACAGTCTAACAAATGGAAAAAAGCTGGTCTCCAACTGGGTCACTTTTTGTTGAGGGGTCCAAGGGAAACAAGGGGAGAAGCAGACACTTGGGTATACGTTTGCATGGATCCTTGTTCTGAGTAGGCTTGTGCCACACTTATATGACTGAAATCTCTGGGTGACACTTATCTGAAAGGGGGAGAAACACATTTTTCAACAATTCAGCCATGTAACAGTTCTCTCATTCTTGTAGCATTATTCACTGGAGTTTCAAGATGTCCAGAATTGACTGTTAGGAAAATGACGCTTCATTCTGGAATAAAAATCCTTTCACTTCAAAATCAGTGGTATCCTTCCAAACTGGAGCAACACCCATTCTTGCTGGTATAGTGTTCAGCTGTGTCAGAGCACTCACCTGTCTCAGTTTCCTGAGGTACACAAACTCTCTGCATCTGACTTGCAAACACTGAGCATCTGGGTCTCTAGTGGACTCAGCAGGAGCTCTTGAAGGGATACTGAATGAGCATTCAAACTCTTCAAAGCATCACTAGCTAGCTTATTTAAATACTGAAAGTGACCAAATCTGCACGGTGTGACAAGGGCAGTGCAATTCTTCCTGCTTGGTAATTAGGAGAACTGGGTAATTAGGGTGTAAATAAGGGGTCTTGTGCTGACAGTCACTGATCTTGCTTAAAGCACCATGTTTTGCATGCAAAAGCTGTTAATGCAGGGAGGAAGCATTCCTAATGTACCCAACTGCACTTTAATTGAGGATCACTTTGTACTGGCTTAAAGTCAAAGAATTCTATTTCAATATTCAAGGCTGTAATGGCTTTGCAGACCAGCTAATGGGAAATTAGAAATAAAAATGCAAAAGCAACATTGGAAGAAACACTGTGTGTAAGGTTAGGTGTTTGTTGTGCTTCCTTTTAAAAGAGACATTTAAGAGAAAGCTGGAGTGTATGAGTCACTGTCTCAGCCCACCCAGGCAGCTGTGTTACTTGACCCAGTCACTACTTTATCGATGCTCAAATGAAAGTCCTGTAAACACAGAAGGCTATTCAGATGGGGGGGGGGGGGGGGGGGGGGGGAAGCCTGCACACTCAGGCAAATGAGATCAATGGGTTCACTGCATGTGAAGAAGATCCTCAGCTCATTAAGACTGATTCTCAGCACATACTCACTGACTTGGTGTCATGGTTTAACCCCAGCCAGCAACTAAGCACCATGCTTCACCCTCTTCAGTCTCTCCATACTACCCAAGGCCAAGTGTCCTGGTTTCAGCTGGGATAGACTTAATTGTCTTCCTAGTAGCTGGTACAGTGCTATGTTTTTGAGCTAGGTACGAGAAGAATGTTGATAACACTGGTGTTTTCAGTTGTTGCTAAGTAGTGTTTAGTCTAAAGTCAAGGATTTTTCAGCTTCTCATGCCCAGTCATCGAGAAAGCTGGAGGGGCACAAGAAGTTGGGATGGGACACAGCCCAGGCAGCTGACCCGAAGTGGCCAACGGGGTATTCCATGCCATGTGATGTCATGTCTAGTATACAAACTGGGGGGGGGGGGGGACTAGCTGGGTGTCAGTCGGCGGGTGGTGAGCAATTGCCCTGCACATATTCCAATCCTTTTATTGCTACTGTTGTCATTTTATTAGTGTTATCGTTGTCATTATTAGTTTCTTCTTTTCTGTTCTGTTAAGCCGTTCTTATCTCAACCCACGAGTTTTACTACTTTTCGTGATTTTTCTCCCCCTTCCCACTGGGGTGGTGGTGGGCAGTGAATGAGCAGCTGTGTGGTGCTTAATTGCTGGCTGGGGTTAAACCATGATACAGGGCCTGTGGTTCTACAGTATTCTCTATGAAGCCTAGTTAGAAGTAAGTTATTTTAAAAGCTATGGCTTAGATTCTTTAGCACTTTCTCTCTTCTACTCTTTGTAATTAAACATTTCAGCTTTAGTTTTTCCTATCTGCCTCTATACACAACATCATCTTTTACCCATTAAGTTATGTTTTGATACCTTTTCTTAGCTGCAAGGACCTCCACCCATCATATTTCTGTTTTTCTTCTCTGCTTCTAACAGCTCACTCTTCCTAGTGAGACATTTAGATTGAAGTCTGAAGTCTTAACGTCGAGTGTGAGTTACCTATGAAGAGACTAGGAGAATACTGAAAACGCATTGGATTTGGAGAACACAACCCAGGTCTTGGACTTCACAGCACAAGGCAAAACAGATGCTCAGCCCCCTAGTTACATGTGTTTCCTTGGAATGGGGATTTTGAGAAAGATAAAAAAACCCTAATATTGTCTAGTGATCAAAGCTATGAATAAAGATTTCTGAATAATCGTGGGTCTTCCTCCTGTTTTTTTAATCAATTGATTTACCTGGAGCTGCTGCCCTAAAGGCTAATGAGGTAGTAGAGAGATTTATGGATTATATTTTCCTAGCTCTGATGGGACTTTTTTAATGCTTAATTAACTTTGTTTCAAGCCATACCAACCCTCCTGAAATCTGAGCTATTGAGATCCAGTTCTTATTAATTTATACTCAGGACCTATGAAAACTGAGTCTTTGCTTTCCAAACTTCTGCTTTCCTGATTACCTAGTCAGAGCTCAGGGAGACCACCAACATATCTGGTTCTAGGACTAGGCCTTTTGTATGCAAAGACCTGGAGCTCTCCATATAAGTTGTCATCTTATGATGAAAAGTTGAAGGAAAGTGTGAAAAGTGAAATTGATTGTGTGGCTGAGACTGAGAACAAACAAGTGGCTGCTTGGTAGAGTATGTATCTCCTTTTAGATAGTGTAGGGGGAAGACTGAGCCAAATATAAACAACTTTGGGAAGCCGGAAATACTTTCAGTCTTGTGAAAAGAACAATATTTGTGGAAAAGTTGGATAGCCTTATGCTGTATATAAACTGTTCTCTACTATCTCCAGAAGAACAATGCAGGCATCCCCACACAGCTTGTTTTTAAACAAAAGCCACCCAGAGATGTGAATGATGCCTTATGGCTTTGGCTTTTCTGATGGAATGTGTCTGGTTTCAAAGTATTCTCAGGAGATAGAGGCCTTTGGACTTTGAAGTTGATACTGTAATTAAGGCCATATTTATATAAAAGTAAACATTTGGGGGAATGAGAACTCAGAGCTTCTTCCTTTCCTGCTGCTGATGTATGAGACTGGTGCAGCAATAAGTATTTTGATTTTTAATTCTGAACTTGGCAATTGAGAGACTTCTCTTTAGCAGAATATACTCAGGGTTGGTATAGATCGCTAACATTCACAAAAAAGCGACTGCCAAAGTTATTGCTGATGTGGTTCTAGGCATCACTCCTGGCAAATTCCACAATCCTCTGAGGATGCTTGGGAGAGGACTCCAAGAGTTCAAGCTCAGGGCACTTCTCTTAAACATTATTTAGAAGCTGGATTACAGTAGCTCCTACAATCTGTCATGTAAAATGCTACAGATGTAGAATTGAGGAATAGGCTCTTGCCCAAACCATTAGCACCTTACGCTGTAGTGGGGGGAAGGGGTAAGCTGATTGAAGCCTGAAGGGAGGGAGGTGGCAGAAGGGAGTTGGGGTTCTGATTTAACCTGAATCCCATGTTCTAGCAACAGCTGTGCAACACTCCTCCTGGCTGTACTTGAGTATTGCAACACAGAGATTATCTGGCCCTCAGTTTCTGAAAACCAGGTAGTCTTCACTTGCGTAGACCCCCTGGATACGCCCAGCTGGCGTTCTGTTTGAACACCTCCAGGCTGTGCTTTCTGGTTCTCTTGAAGTACTTAAAAGGTATTTCCCCTTGTGCTTATCAGGAAGCGGTGTACCAAGCTAATAAGCTCTCTCTGCAAGCACTATTTGCTTGCTTTCACTTTCAACTGGTTATGTATTTTCTAGGTTGCAGGTCATCTCTCTCTGTCATATTAGAAAGTCAGAGGTAAGCATTTAGAAAAGTAGCTTGATTCTCCTCAGCAGAGAAAGAGGAGAAACCTCCCAATCTCCCTAGAAAACCTTTATGTGTAAGTGGCCCACCATGTTGAAGGGGGCACTGCACCAGATGAACCATAATGCATAGTAACTAAACTGTCTTAAAGAGAAAGGAGGCTGGAAGGATGGGAGAAGCACTGAGCCCCAGTAGTTCAGACTGCAACATTTTCTGAGTGTGTTGCTTTCCTGTGGGCAGGAATGGGAATCATTTCACACCTAGACTTCAGCTGGCATGATTTACTCTTCCTTGCAGTCCTGAGGGTGTCATCATAAAATATTCCACTGCCCTTTATCTGCATTATCTGTCTGTGCTGGAAAGGGGAGCTATAAACACTGGGTAAGGAGAAGTAGTTTATTGTCTTACACTGCACAAAAGAAACCAAAGCAGAGTATCGAGCAGCTGCCATTAATATGACCTTGGAGTGGTAGACTGTGTAGTGCTTCAACTTACAGACTGTGGTGGAGATGTGTACTTCTCATAACTCTAGGTTTTCAAAGAATACTGGATTAATTCCCACCTTATTATAGCTCAATAGTCACAGGATACTTAATTCCTTTGGTTTCTGTGTAAACTCCAGCCTCTGAGACTTGGGTGTTTTGCACAATGCCCTCCTTGTAATGCCAAGAATGTGACCTATGGTGCCTCTTTCAGCCCAGGAAGCAGAGTTTTTCAGTAAGTAAAAATTATACAGGGTTATAATTAGAATACAAGTTTCTGGGAGCTCTGAGAATCTACAGATGAGAACCAGCCAGTCTGGACTATGTCGTCTCAGTATCCGTGTGACAACCTGCAAGGGGCTTCTTCTGGACCATTTTTTATAGAGCTCAGTATGAGTGAGTTTGGGAGAAAGATTGTTGCCTGTTGATGTGACCTTCAAAAGAATAGAGGGAATTGAAGACTTGAGTACAGGCTGAAATGTCTTATCTCATGAAAGAGACACAAGAAAAGTTGAACTAATTTGTGTATAATTCCCAAAGGGAATAGAGTTGTATTAGAAGAAATGACTGCCAAAAAACCCCACAAAACCAAACCAACTTAAAATAATTAATACCAGCACCTCCAGTTTTTAAGTGCTATGAAAGATGGAAAAGGAGGAGAATTTATAATAGGGAGCACAGGGGGAGCTGAATTCAGGGGGCTGTGTGTTTTATTCAAGGTATTGAACAAGCTGATTCTGAGAAGCAGATATTTTACAGTTTCAATTAGCACAGATTACTTTATTAATTTCTAGGCTACCAGACAGTAATAATTTTTGTGATGAGAAAGCTTTTCAGGTTCTTTAATTTGCACTGTACCTACAGAATGAAATACAACAATAAACTATAATGAAAGAAGTCATATCTTTTAAGAACTTTGTCTCTCAGAACGGATGGATGGTTCAAGAATACGTTGTTGAAAATTAACAGCATGCAAATGTTGTAAACGTATCATCAGGCAAATTAATAGACTTTATAAGCAAACAGACAGCATTTTAAAATTCCTTTCATTAGGGGGTGTGGTAGGAGAGTAAGTGGAGCAGCATGTGTGTGATACAGCCCCTGTTAGAATGTGATTTGTAAAGGAACCAGTACAAATTAGAGGATTAATGAATCTGTGTTTCAGGCATGGGCCTGAACTCACTCAACCTGCCTAATTTCAGACACTTAAATGAGGAATCTAAGCTGGGGAGTATAGTGGTTTCAGGGTTCTTTAATGGGCTCATATTTATCTTTTGATGAGGGTAGAAATGTCCTGGGCCTAAGTGTTGGCCCTATGCTTCCCCTTACACTGGGAGACTTGTCTCTTCTGCTGCAAGCAGAAGGTTTCCACCACCAAATTTGCACCTGCTAGCACAGGAACCTCAGAGAAGCTGCTGGGATGTGACTAGCTGAGCTTGCCCTGCTAAATCATCGAAAGAGAGCAGCTCTCAGAGCACAGATGGTAGATGCTTTCAAGGATTAATATAATTTAAAATCCATTTCCTCTGTCTTTTAGGACAGCCTTATGATTTTTCCATATTTGCCAGTTAAAATGAGAAGAGTCTATTTTCCTGCCACATGTTATGTTACATGCTTAAGAAGGACAGAAAATAAAACTTCTAGTAATTATTAGGATATTTCCTGTGCTACTACAGCTGTATAGAAACTCCAAGACCAGCCTCCCACTGTGCTAGATGTTGTGTGTGTATACAGCATATATTGTATATACTTATATATTTCATGATATATATAGACACATAGGTTGAGTAAGAACAGGTAGGGTAGGAGATCAGGGTGCCAGATGACTGGTTGAAAGGGATGTCTGGTGATCTCTCATCTGCTACTTGGAGTTCAGATGTGCCTTTGTATGTTTCTTTCTTTGCTGAGCAATTAAAGATGAGAGGCCCTTTTGATGGTGTCCAGTGGCAGGACAAGAGGCAATGGGCACAGCCTGAAACACGGGATTATGTCTGAACATCAGGAAGTTGTGTTTTTTTTGGTTTTGGTTTTTTTTGTTTTGTTCTGTTTTGTTTTGTGGTTTTTTTTTTTGTTTTTTTTTTTTACTGTGAGGGTGAGTTAGCACTGGAACTGATTGCCCAGAGATGTTGTGGAGTCTTCATCCTCAGAAATATTGAAATATTTGAAAGCTGTCTGGACATGATCTTGGCCAACTGTCTCCAGGTGGCCCTGCTTGAGTGGAGGGGTTGGACAAGATGATCTCCAGAGGTGCCTCCAGCCTCAACCATTCTGTGATTCTGAGCTCAGAAAACTAGCGAAGGGAATAAAAGCTTTCTGTTTTCTTGAGGAAGCAAAGATCCAGGATTTTGAATGGAACTACCTGTCCACTCTGCAAGACGCTACCTTTCCAATAGAAAGGCAGTTCCCAAGATGCATTTCTTTCCACCTTATGTAGTCTGTGACCAAATCTACTGTAACTTAACAGACATGAGAGAGAGAGAGAGGGAAAAGCGTGCACTAAAGGGAGTATTAGTCTTTTCTTGTGACAAAAACTATCAGTTTGAGGATCTACTTTCATGATTTGTACTGCAAGGCAAGATAACAGAAAGGCTGAGCAAGGCACTTCCTAGGTGGTAAAATTCAGGCTTCCCAGTGCATGTGCTTACAAGTACACGCTAGTCCACCAGTCAGAGTGATGTTTAATGTAGTGACATGCAAGTCTGTTTTCTGCTTTACTCTGTTATACTTTCCAGCTGTGGGAGTGCAGAGTTGAAGGGTAAATTCAATTCCACAGCTTCACTAGCAGAAAATGGCTAGTGACACAAGTGTAATGGATAAGGGGTGTCACTACTTCAAAACCTACCAAGAGACAAGAAGTCAGTTGACATATACTTGGCAGGTGAAGTGGTTTTTGCCTCTAGTTTCAGGGGACAAGGATGACTGATGGAACACCTCTTGCAGTGATGGTACTCATGCAGCATAGCCCTTTCTTGTGCACTCTGCGTAGTGCTGGGAAGATAATGAAAAAGAGCTGAGCAGGGATGGATCCCACTTGGATGAGTTTGAACTGACACCTGTCTCCCATCCTGATGGCATGCCAGGATCTAGCCTGCTTTCATGCTTGCTGACAAACATAGATGTACCAACAGGGCTGGCAATGAAAAAACAGATCCAGTCAGTTTTCCTGGAAGTTAGAGCAATTAGAATAGCAAACTCTTTAGTATTGTTCTCCCTCCACCTCAGTTCTCTTTGAGAAGTGGCCAGAAGTGTGAAGCTGCTATGCTTTGATACAGAGAACACAAGCTAATTTAAAGGAAAGAAGATGAAAGGGAAAGCAGTTCTGTGTGGCATTAACTTTTTTGCATCCCCTTGGAAGCTTTTATCTTTGGAGCAATCACCCTTCCTCTTTACAATTGCATAATCAGGATTCAGTTGTGTTTAACAAGCTCATGCTGTGATATTGTTAGTGAATTCATAATACTATGCATTCCAGGGTGCTATCTTTGGGACTAATGATAACAATAGTTTCAGACACATGAAGGATTCCAGCCACTAGTGCCCATCAAACCGTGGCAGCTTTTACACTGCAACCTCCTATTGTTGCCATCAACAGAAAGAGCTTGTATCTACTGCTTAAGTGAGGAGGGGACTGCTGCTTCATATATAGATCTCTGCAAAGGACCACAAGCCCTTCAAAAGGAAGGAAATATGAGAATAGAAAGTTTTATTATTTATTTTGTTATTAACACAATCAGTGAGAGTGGTAAATGATTTAAACGAAACTGCCAGAGGAAAGTGATCTCTTGAAGTCATCACTTTCAGACTGAGTGCCTTACAGGAAGATCTGCTCTGGTCCAACACAATTTGTCAGGTTCAGTAAAGAAGTAACTAGAAGGAATTATTTGCCCTGTGTTAGATGGGAGGTCAGCTTAAATGATCTGATAGTCCCTTTTCCCTCAAAATTGCTGACTTGTGTTCATAAAGCCCACAGCAGCAGCAGACACATACACAAAACTAGCTGCAATTTAAAAGTAGTAGTTGGGAATGTTATGAGAAGTTCTTCTCTTTCTTTTTCCCTGCAGTATGGCCTTACTTTTTCTAAGTGGAGTTTGACTTGCTTTACACTGGTGTAGCCAGGGCAAAAATCCGTTTTGTTTGTATCTAGGTTCCCCGGCAAGAAAATGACAGTGATTTCTTCTGCAACTCACTAAGAGGCATTGACAGTGCAGCCTCTGATGCACTGAGATATGTCTTTCACTACCACCAAGCTCTGTAACTCACTGATTTGATTATCATGAGGAAAACAACATATGACTGGCGATGCAGCATGTAAATTGTTTAAACAACAACAGTGGCCCTTCTTGGGGCCATCCTAGTGGGCTTTCAGAAATTATTCACATTGGAGGGTAGGGAAAATATAGGCAAATACATAGATAGACATAAAATCATCCCTGCAACTAAACAAGAAAGCACAGAAATGAGGGACCTAAGGACTGTCCATCACTTTGGTTCCAATAGATAGTCAAATAAAGTCCAGTGACATCTTTATAGCCCTGATGGAAAACGGTTTCATCTGGAGAGCTTGTATCTACACAGCTCTCTTAACCTGACTATGCTTTAGGAACACAGCAAATGCCTTTTCACTTAGAACGCTAAGAAAGGATGAAGGATGAGGTTCTCCTAATCCTATTTAATGTCTTGTAGAGCTGGAAGTCTCAAGCTGTAGCTTCCCATGTTCTATTGGGCAGTGTTGTGATAAGGTCTCTGATGTTTGCTGGAGTAAGCAACATGCCTGTTCATTATCACAGCTCTTATCAATATTATTAATTTTCTACAATGTTCCAAGTGCTTTCCAAACTCTCTGATTATCATCTACTATGCTAGCTTAGGCCAGTTCTTCAGCATTTGAGTAAGCTTAAGCAAACAAGTAGTGCCAAGATACTAGTTCAAGTTGGAGCCTGAGAATGCTAAGGATGGAGCCTCAACTGGCCACGGCAGAAAGGCTGAACAATTATAATTCCTGGGAGGCGGGGGAGTACTATTAATCGCTATGTTTGTGAGTGGGAGCAAACAGGTGTTTCTACCCAACCCATTGAGATGTCAAGGTGGCACTAAAAATGCCTTCTATTTCAGATGGGTTTTAATTTTGATTTAGTTTTGGGGGATGCAAACAGCTCCTGAGCTCAGGCTTCCAGAATTCTCTGAAGAGTTGAAATTCTTAGTTATCATTAAAAAGCAGTAAATTACATTTTGAGTAGTTATTTCAGAGAAAATATTTTAAATGCATACTTAAGACTCTGAAGAACAAGAATCAAAAGTATAATTCAGGAACTACAGAATTACAGAACTGTTCACCTACTTTTTAAAAAAAACAAAAAAACAACAAACACCTGATGAATATTAAGTCAAATCTCCTTGTTTCAAGGAGTTTCTTCTAATGTTTTGGTGCTTGATGTTTGTATAACCCAGGCCTTCAGAAACTAAGATGGACATAGGTAAAGAAATCAAAGATGAGACTGTAAAAACCTCAAGGAAAGTCTCTCTTCTTTGGTGTTTGTACAGCATGTACAATGATGTGTTTGTGGTTCATAGCTGTTTGTCTAGATACCTCCAAAATACAAACAATAGCCTTCAGCTGCCCTTAGTGCTGCTTGTATAGCCTACCTGTTTTAGTACTGCCCTTCTGTGTTTCTCTGCAGGGATTTCCCTCTATCCACAACAACACCCCCTTAGAAAGAGGAAAAGAAAACCCCTTTATTGTGGAGCTTCAGTGACATGTTATAAATCTCATGACCCTGCTGCTGTGCTGTAGGCTCTCTGCTGTGTCCAGCTTGACAAAAATAATATCTCTAGCACTGTGATTGCACATCCACCTGCAGCACTGACTTCCCAACTTCTCTGAGGGTACTGAGGTAGTACATTTCCCATGGAAAATACCAATTTAAAAATTTCTTTCTCTGTGGACTCAGAACAAAAAAGATTCAAATTGTGCTGCAGTACTGAAGTCTGTGTTACTTCCCTTCTAAAACCCCTCATTGAAATGTTGAAGCCTTATGTATTAAGAAGCAAATGCAGAGGTATTATTTAATAGCTATAAATATACTTTAAAGTATTTTAAAATTAAAAGTCTGCAAACAAAGTGGGAAGAGGGAGAAAACTAAATGGAAAAAACTGGAATGTATCAAAGCCAAATACTACCTTTTTATTTGAACGATCTCCAAATTTTTCCATAGAAATTTGAAATGGACCAAATGTTTCTATTTCAACAACCCTCTATTTTCTTCTTGGAAAGAGTTTGGTTGAGAAGAGATGTTAGATCAGAAAAGACAGGACTACATGTAATAATAGGCATTACAGCTGAAAAGAAACTGCTCTGGCCCTGCCCCATTTTCTATGTTCGGGCAGAACTGAGGCTTTATTTTGCTCTAGTACCAATCCATAAAAGTGTGATTAGGAAGTCTGGCTTCAAAGCTGCTATTTAGCAGATGTGCCCATTGTAAAATTAGCTCTCTTATTTATTCCCTGCCTGTTGTTTCCTTTCAAGCATATCCATTGCCCATCACCACAATGCAAACACGCGCATGGCACAGCAGCCATGCTACAAACACCTAGGAAAAAATTGATCTGCCCTTTCTTGTGGTAAAGAATGGAGCCAGAACAATTCTATCTACTTTTCTGGCATCTTGCGGCTGCCTAGTGTGGTGCTTAGCTGCCATTCTTCTCCAAGTAAATATGATTACTCTGAGTAGAGCATTAGTAATAAAGGTCTCTGATTCTACATGGTAATCGTGCATATCCTTATCGGCCTCTTTCCAGGGATTATTTTCCTGGCTCAGAATGTCACGACTTAGTCATTGTGAAAATCCTGCATGGAAAGCATTCCTTTTCTTGGTCCTCTGGCCCAGTCATATGACTGTACAGTTTGCACAAATAGGAATGAATAATAAAACCCATTTAAATACTAAGGGCTGTGTCTTCCTGTAGTAAAACCCAATGTGCTTCCACTTATTTCATAAGTAGTGGTGATTTGTGCTACCTGTTTTTTTCTCTGATGTGGTTTCAATACCTAGGCAAAATAAAGGTAAATAAAGCAGTTCTATAGTTTATGGGACAGACGTGATGGCCAACGATGTCACTCTTTTCCTCATTTATTATGAAATAGAGCTCAATTTGCAAATACTTCTGATCTTCCTAAAACTCAGCCACTTGGCAGAAGTACCACTTGTTAAAGGAAAAGGAGTTACCTAGCAATACATATTATGAAGGCCTGGACTATGGATTGGAGTGCAAAATGCTACTGTAGTGGAAAACCTAAAAATCACTAGTCAATATTAAGTCCCCCTGTCAAGGTTGCACTGGTGAGCTGAGTTAATGAAGCTGTCTATGAA
The DNA here is from genome assembly GCF_929443795.1 of Astur gentilis. Taxonomy (NCBI): domain Eukaryota; kingdom Metazoa; phylum Chordata; class Aves; order Accipitriformes; family Accipitridae; genus Astur; species Astur gentilis. Next base: position 6,525,829 of record NC_064884.1, read on the forward strand.
ATGATAGCAGCAGGGAGAAGATAATTTATCCTCATTTTGCTCTGCTTTGCATCTAGCAGCATGTCAAAAAGGCTCTTCTGACATTAGCTCAGGAATGTGGCTGCTGACAGTAGGAATAGTTTTTCAGGCCTGCTGGGACAGCCTGAACTGTGCACAGAGCTGGGAGCATGCTACTAGGTAGCTGTACTGAGCAAGCAACATGCTGTGGGCAATGCTGTTACCACTCAATCATGGTAAGTTGGACCACTCCAGTGGTAGCCACTGCTGTTGGGGCACAATGGGATGCACGGGAACTACAGATTGGGATTTTTAGGCTTAGCTATAATATTTTTACCTCTTTTTATCTGTCTATTTCTCTTTCCCAACTCTGGCAATAATCAGAGCAGATTAATTAGTCAAATGAGATCTATTAGTGTCAGTAGATTACCAGGCTCTAAGCATGCCCTTTGCCATTTTCTCTCTCACCCCTGGTTTAGGTGGCAAAATAACCAGATGTGAGATGAAAGCAGGTGCTGTTTCATGGCTTTTTGGTGTGTAGAGCTATTCTAATTTTATCCTCTGAAAATTAGCTGCCTTATAATGAAGGCTTTGAGCTGTTTTCTTTGCCTTCCCTTTCTGAGGTTCCGTTTACTAAGAGGAAAATAAATAAGAATGCTCCCAAGATTGACTCTAAAATTGCACCCTTGGAAAATGCTGGGTTTAAAATGACTGTGGTCCTGAAGCTCTTCCCAAGGCCCTGCCTTGATTTCAGTTAAGGGCAGCACTATAAATAAATACAAATAATGGTGAATCTCCAAGTAATTTGGTTCTATCATATAGCATAAGCTCTGAAAAACACATCCAATCCTTTGGCTGACCCTGTGACCCTTGATGGTTTTTCAAGATAGTGGTGAGACTTCAATGTTATGTGCCTCTTTCTGTGCAGCGTTGAACTTGCTAAATGCCTTCATTACTAACGCTGGTTTGTGCTTTCCTGTTACTATCAAACTCCCTGCTACTAATTGCGGACAACTTAGCTGAAAGGGTCAGGAATAGAGCTTTAGACCCTTCTACCTCCAAGGTTACTGGCACAAACCCCACAGAAACAGCAGTGACTGTAAATCATTTCAGCATTGCTGTAATCTGATAGCTTTTGTCACTGTGGTGCTCTACTGAAAGCCAAACCAGGGCTCCAGCAGCCAAATGATCTCAATAAATACTAGTTCTGTTTCCTGTGTTGCAGAGAGTACTGAAGAGATTTTCATGCAGGACCACCGATATTGGAGTTGCTTAGTCTAGAGACCAGGCAGAAGATGATGGTATTCAGATAAATAAAAGGCAGTGGAAAAAGATGAGTATACGCTGCTATTTGTGCTAGCTAGAGTACAGCAAGAGCCTTTGGCAGCAGCAACTGAGATTTCTGTCAGATATTGGGAAACTCTTCGCCAATTCTGGAACTGAGCAGCGGGGTGAATTGCTTAACCAGGGAACAGGGGTAAAGTGGGTCAAGGATTATTTGCTTTCAGTTAGCATCTGGGCCATCGGAGAGGGAACTGAGGTGTCTGCTTCTGTGTCCCTTGCTCTGCTTGTGTCTTAGTTGAGTAACTCTTCTTGCTGCCTCTGTTTTGCTGGAGCATAAAGATGCTTTGCAATCCAGAAATTCCAAGTGCTGTGTAAAGTACACTAAAACTAAACCATATAGTAGGTAACGGCAAGTAATATCCTACAGCCTTGGGTTTAATCTACAGAAGTGTGTTCTGTTCCATGAGTAATGACTTATTACCATAAATTACTGAAATAGATGATTAATTGCCTTGCATTAGCACCGCATTCTCCAGTGAAATTATCACTTCAACTGTGGTGTAAAAACATATTTCATCTCTTCTTCCCAAAATGAAAACAGTAACACCTTCTTATGTGTTAATCAAGTCCTCCATTAATCAGGATAACACACCATAATTGTGATTACAGTTAGAAATCAATTAATGTTCACCTTAAAATAAAGCATGGAGAGGGAAGCAATTAACATAACAGAGCCAGCACACCCAAAAGAGGCAAATATTTTTGATAATTCCAAAAGTGTACTTTTCATTTTTTTTTGTATCACTAAAATTGCACAGAAGCTGCCAAGGAAAGAAGCTGGGCTAGGGACCTGTCTTTCCTCACAAACCTAGATGTATCTAGAGATGTTTAAGGCTAAGCAGCAGTGCCTTGGCAAAAGCCCAAGAATGATGCATGACGTGCAGTATATGAGCAGTCCAAGGGGATGGCTGTTTTAAGCATCACTACCTGCTCCAGACTTCCTCATTTGCTCTGCAAGTATCAGCACAGTAATTGAGGCAAATGCTTCCTGTGCTGCCTCTGCCTCAGTGCTAAGGATGGTGTGAGCAGAAATGAGATGGATCCAGGTGTCCATCTCTGCCCCTAATGTCATGGAAAAGAGTAGTTTAGTTTATCAGGAGGGTAGGACATACACCATGCTCACATGTTCCCATTCTCTGTGGTCACGTGTGCCAAGGCATGGTTGCATGGTTTAAATATTGTCCCTTGTGATGGCAAAACCCAAGCTGTGAATGCTCTGCATTGGGCCTGTACTTGAGCTAAATTGCAGCTGGTTCTTACTGCACAGCAAACATCTCTATTCCTATGGCTTTTCTTAAGCATCTAACTCGGATGTCTAATACTGGAGCAAAGGGTTGATGCAGGCCAGCGGGGAGAGGCAGGTGTCACACTTGGGTCTAGAAATGAAAACCCTGAATTTTGCGAATGGGAGTTCTCTCTGGTGCTTTTGGAAGCACTGTGCTATGCACAGTGCTCTCAACTAGGCAATGTCTCCAGCCTTTGGCAGGCAACCATTCGTGTGCCTTTAAAGCCCTTTGGTCTCCATAGCATCTCAAGCCCTGTCTTGCTCTGTAATCAAATAGACTTATTTGTTGCCTTTTCATTTCCTGACTTCAAAACATTCTGGTGCTGCTTCCAGAACAAACAATTCTGTAACTCAGGGATATAAACATTCCTCAAAGGCAGAGAGATTAGCTTCTGCAGCTATTAGAGTGAAGTGTTAAATGTGGGTTTTGTCTCTCTTGATCCCTGGAAATAATTCTGGTTTTGGCATCCTGCTTCTCTGATTTGCTTGTCGATTTCTGCAGCCTGATGAATGTTCTGATTTTCCAGGCTCAAAATTCAGTTGAATCTTTCAGTGCAATATAAACATTTGTAGTGCAAAGGACAGGGACTGGCACCATCAGTAGCACGAGATTGGGGTGTTATACCAGGCTTGAGTAGATGTTTTTGTACTTTATATCAACCTTTTTTACTTCCTGTCCAGACCCCTCAAAGATTGTCACCACCTTCCTGTGTGCATTCAGTTCTCTTCAGCCTCATGAGAGGCATTGACTTAGACACAGTTTGACCACCCAGAGAGTGCAAGAGGAGTGTATTCCTCTCTCAGCCCCCTGCTGTGGATGAGGTCTGAGGCAGAACTTTCAGGATCTGTCTCTAATTTCTTCTTAAAAGAAATCAGTAACTGAAATGCTTAGGTCACCCTGTTCTTGTGCTCAGAAGAGAGGGGAACTGATGGTCAGCAGCAAAAGGATGTGAACCCACTTCTCTTGCTGGGAGTAACTTTCTTGTCAGAAATGGACTGGCACAGATAGCAAAAGAAATCACTATTTTTGGACTTGCCAGCCTTGCCCACTAATAATTGGGAAACAAGAGATGATAGTAGTTCTCTGAGCAAGGGCTGTTCATCCTTTCTGTGCCTACTAACAGCATCTTGCTGTCTTGTGCCAAAGAGCTTGTAAAAGGCTCCACAGGCAATAAGCTGGCCAGAAAACACAGAGCCCAAGAGGAAAGGTGAGCTGGTAATAAGGCTGATGCAGGGAGAACACAAGAGTTCGGGACTGTTTTTACAAGGTGAAGGTCTCTTCTTGTGCTTCCTCTTTTCTTGTCAAGTAAGCTACAAAAAGAAAATCCAGTTTAATTTTCAAATCCAGATCTGATGAGCAAACTTGGTTTTGTTTTCCTCTCTAATATCTCTCCTTTTCAAATATCACTTGCTTCAGTTAGGACTGCTGTTGTGTGGATTATTTCCCCAAAGTAAACTACCCCTTTTGGCCTCTGGGAAGTGCTAACGAGTGAAGATTGCCCTACCAGCAGAACCAACACCTTCAGTCCCCTGCCAAAGAACCAGATGGAGGTAGGCTGTGAACAGGTGACATAAGAAAAGGGTAACTGAAAGACTTGGAGGATGCAAGAACTGTGAAAGGCTATCACAGCTATTTTTGATTCTTAAAGAGGAAAGATTAATTTAGATCTGATGGACACAAGAAAAAAAACACCTGTTTGAAAACAAAGGGGCCCAGTTCTGACTGTTCTTACAGTTTCTGTCATTAACCGCACTGAAGAAGAGAGAATGCAAACTGCTGCTGCATCATTATTGAGCCCCTGTCTTTCAAACAAACAGTTCCAGACACAGGGATTTGTTCAAAGTAAAAAAGGAACAAATTCCCTGGATGTAACAGAGGCAGATAAAAATGCAGTACCTAATGGGACTTATTAGGAAAGACGAAAGTTATGTTGCCTTGAAAAATAGTGTTGCTGACTTGCTGTAAAAATCAGTGATGCATATTACCTCAGCCCAGAATAAAAAGTCTAACATTTCAAGGCTTATGAATTGTGAGTCAAGTAAGATGCTTTCAGATTGAATGTTATCACTCTTAATCAAGGTATATGTAAAGCAAAGCTTATCAACAACTCTCTCCTGAAGAACCAACCACTAAAATGTTGCAAGCTCTACTCCAGCTGGTGTAAACTGATGAATGGTGGCATGGATAGCAGTGTGATGGAAGAGAAGTCTGCAAGTTAGAATTGCAGTGATGGGGTGGCATGAGGAAAAGCTGGGTATTTGCAGAAGGAAACAAGACTGAGATAAAATTATGTGATGGGAGAAAAGGTTGATGTTTGAGAGGAGGTGCATTTCCAGAGCCCTGTACATTTGTGCCATCTTTTCTTTGCTGTTCTGCAGATTGTCATCTCGGGACTTCTGGGTCTGTTTTCAGCAGTTGCTTGTGTGGTACTTTCTGTGGGACTACAGGAGACTCCGTCCTATTTTTAGCTGTGTGGGGAAAGAAGAGCAGAGCATGGAATATTAAGTGCTGACCCCCGCCAAAACCCACCCAAAAGCAAAACCAGATTTTATTTTTACATAAAAGAGCTTTTAGTGTGTAAAGTTGTGGGGGTGGTAAAAAAGCAATCCTTTAAGAAAGTGATTTAACATTTGACAAGATAGAAAGGATGTGCAGTTTTCCTGGCAATGATGGGAATTTGCAAGGGTTGTCTTGAGAGAAGCACCTGCTCTGGAGACTTGTCCTACTTGCACAGATGGGGAAGCCCAGTTTTCTAAGCTATTTTTCAGTGAGAAGGGTGAACATTATGGGGACTGAGTCCCAAAAAGCTCTGCAACCAGGGCTCAGCAGCCTAGAAGCACAGAGCCTCTAGCTGATGAGCTGTGTGATTCTTGCATGGGCTGGCCTCTTTACTGATAGGTTTGCATTGGATTTTAGAAGAGGTTGCATGGACATACCTTAGGAAGGGTTTGTGTAGAGTAGATCGTGCCTTGCCCTAACTGGACTTACCAATTCCTTCCAAGTCCTATGATTGTTATCTCCAAAGACAGTCACCTGCAATGACTTGAGAAGGAGACCTGACAGTAATGGTATCTGTAACACCATCTGTCTAAAACCCAATAGATTGAAGAGTAAAACCAAGGAAAATGGGATCTGACATCTGTAAGAATAAACTGAAGAAACAGTAGAACAAAAAGAGGGAGGAGGACCAAAAGGAGCAAAGGTTGAGTGAAGGCCAATAGACTGAACAGATGCTGAACTGTAAAATAAGTGAGAGGAAAAAAAATCCTATAATTTCAGTGATCTTTTTTTCCTGTTGGAAGTATTTGAACCTGGAAACATTGATGTAAAAAGTAACATAGGAAGAATCTAGAAAGGACTGTAAAATTGAAAGAATCACAGCAATTCAGATATTGCATTTTAAAGCTCAAATAAGTTTAGAGTAATCCTAGTCATTGTAATAGAGGCAGTTGAGGGAGTTGCAGAATCAGGTGGTAAAGGTGCTGTGCAAGCCCTTGCTAATTTTCTTGTTCCTTTTCTCCTATATTAGCTGATTTTACTTTTCTGACAACAGTTAATGGGCTGTGTGCTTGGTGAAATGCTGAATGAATAGAAACTGCTAAAAATAAAAGTTCAAATGTTGAAGTAGATGCTAGTGAGATTGGGCCTATTCAGAAGCCAGTTTCAGGAGTTACTAGTCTAATCCTGCTCATCCATTCATCAAACAGGGATTGGCAATCCCCATATTGTTGTGAGAAACATGTTCATTCTGACATAAATATAGTAAATGAAGTGAAAACTGATTCAAACTTATTAGGAGTGGCAAAGTGTTGTAAAGCAAATGAGTTGAGGAAGCACCTTTCTCTCTGAGCAGTGAGAGACAAGACATAACAGAGAAAGGTATTGAATTAACCTTTCTTTTCTGGTATTTAAGTTTAGCTCACGCTCTGACCAAAAGGACTGCAAATCAACTAGAGCTGACAAGTCCAACTTCAAGTGCATCAGTAGGGCAAACGGTAATGTCTCAGCATTAAGAAAAATTCTCCAGCATTTCTGACCTTGGATGAAGTAAAACGTCCTCTGCTTCTCAGCATTCAGGGTTCACCCAGTATCTGCAGAACTGCCTGTGTGTATCAATTGTGTAACACAAGCAAAATAGGAAAAAATGTCTACTAGTGTGCATCAGAATTGGAGAATACTTAAGCTACCTAAAGCTTTTTGAAAGAGCTGCTGGATTGCTTTGGCTGAGACGTGACAACTTATAAGCCTTTTGGAGAAATAAACTTAATTTATGGCACTGCTTATTTCCATCCTTCCTATAAGAAGGTACGTGGAATTTCTCTGATACATCCAAAATTAGAGCTCAGTCCTCCCTAGGAAAATGGTACTGGTCATGATGTTCATGATGTCAAATGTCAAGGCACTGAGGCATCCAAAGAGTAAATGGCATGTGTCTCTTTGGAAAGCATTAGCTGTGGTGCTAGGGAAACTCAATTCCAGAGTTCCTTCTTTTGCAGTTTTTTAACACTGAAGCTATTATAGTGGAGCAGGGATAGGTCAGCAAGGGACTGAGCATAGAAATAAGAGTTGAAAGGTTGTTAGGCCCCTTTATTTATATCTCTGAGGATAGGTTTGCAGTAAACTTTTCTCAGCATCTCAGGCAATAGCTGTTCTTCCTAACATTTCATTTCATTTGAAGACTGTATTGGTTTTGTGTGGCAAGGTTTTGGTAGCGGGGGTGGGGGGGAGGGTTACAGGGGTGGCTTCTTGTAAGAAGCTGCTGGAAGCTTCCCCTGTGTTCGAGAGAGAGCCTATGCCAGCCGGCTCTAAGTCAGACCTGCTGCCGGCCAAGGCCGAGCCAATCAGTGATAGTGGTAATGCCTCTGTGATAACATTTTTAAGAAGGAAAAAACTTGGGATGCAGAGAAACAGCTGCCGGAGTGAGAACATGTAAGAGAAACAACCCTGTGGACACCAAGGTCAGTGAAGAAGGAGGGGGAGGAGACGCTTCAGGTGCCGGAGCAAAGATTGCCCTGCAGCCCATGGTGAAGACCATGGTGAGGCAGGCTGTCCCCCTGCAGTCCAGGGAGGTCCATGGTGGAGCAGACATCCACCTGCAGCCTCTGGAGGACCCCACGCCGGAGCAGGTGGGTTCCCGAAGGAGGCTGTGACCCCGTGGGAACCCTGTGCTGGAGCAGGCTCCTGGCAGGACCTGCAGATCTGTGGAGAGAGGAGCCCATGGAGCAGGTTTTGTGGCAGGACTTGTGACCCCGTGGGGGACCCACGCTGGAGCAGTGTGCTCCTGAAGGACTGCACGCTGTGGAAGGGACCCATGCTGGAGCAGTTCATGAAGAACTGCAGCCCATGCGAATGGCCCACATTGGAGAAGTTCGTGGAGGACTGTCTCCCGTGGGTGGGACCCCATGCTGGAGCAGGGGAAGAGTGTGATGAGCCCTCGTCCTGAGGACGTGAAGCAGCAGAAAATAACGTGTGATGACCGTAAACCCCATCCCTGTCCCCCCTGTGCCACTGGGGGGGCTTGGTGGAGAAATCCAGAAGTGAAGTTGTGCCTGTGAAGAAGGGAGGGGTGGAGGGAAGGTGTTCTGAGATTTGGTTTTATTTCTCATTACCTTACTCTGGTTGATTTGTAATAAATTGAGTTAATTTTTCCCCAAGCTGAGTCTGTTTTGCCTGTGATGGTAACTGGTGAATGATCTCTCCTGTCCTTATCTCGACCCGCAAGCTCTTTGTTATATTTTTCTCTCCCCTGTCCAGCTGAGGATGGGGGAGTGATAGAACGGCTTTGGTGGGCACCTGGCATCCAGCCAGGGTCAACCCATCACAAAGACACAGATCACTTTTATTTTCTGAACACTTTTCTTCTACTCAGACTGAGGTCCAGGCTCTGTAATTCCTAATTTTACATCCACAGAAACCTTTTAAAAGTGTTTCTGTAAGCATAAATATGACTCTTGGAGCATAACCAGAGAGTCCATAATTTAATCCTGGACATACTATGTCAAGGTAGCTCATCAGCATCTACTCCAAATGTTTTCCCAAGCTTAATTCCATCCCCTCATGCTTTATCTTGGCCCCTGTGCAGCCTAATCCATTTCTCTTCCTTTTGCTGACTAGATCATTCATGTTTATCAGGTTTGCCTCTTCATCATTGATATTTGTTGGGTGCACTGAAAGATTTAATTTGTCTAATAAAAAGGAGCCCCCCTCATCGCTGGTACATTTTCTGTCTTTCATTTTCTAGTGCTAAGAAACCTTGGGCAGCAGGCAGACTTTCACCTGGATTCACTACATCCATGCAGCCTCAGAGAGATTAAAACCAACCTTTTGGTACCAGTTGAGAGAAATCACAGAAGGACGACCAAAAGGGAGCACTGTGTCCTGCTGCACAAAGCAGATGCTCCTGCATGGACTAGACAAAGAAGCTGCATCTCTCCCCACCTTTATGTTTACATGCTGTTTCAGAGAGTTGCTCATTGAGGGCAGGATGATTGTTTCAGCTCTCTGGTTATGACAAATTGCTACTTACTGGTATCACTCTGATGAAATAAGTAAAGCCTTGAAGAACTTAAAACTTCTATTACTTTTTAATATGAGTAACTTTAATAGAAAGGCTTAAATGTTTCTTTCTATTGCAGTGCCTCAGCATTTCTGTAGTCATAAATTCTTCTCTCGCCAGTCTGCTATTACTGATGTATCAATTCTTTCTACTTCTCTGAACACTAAAATTGAAAGAAAACAAGGTTTAGACTTTATGCATTTTTAATTTAATGAAATTCAGCTTAAAGTTGTAGAAAAATTGTTCTCTGCATGGAGTACTCCTGCCTTTAGTAAGCCCTCAATAAACCAAAGCAGCAGGATGGTCAGATGCAGGATTGTACATCTGCAGGGTGGGTTCCCCCGCCCCAGTTTTGCCTTTGTGGCTTTCTGCCTTATTTCAAGCCACCCCCTTTTCCCTGTTAATTCTGTTTAGTCGAGTTCATACTACATTTTATCTGATTTAGCCCTGCCCTACCCTTTTCTGAGGGAAGGAGTCATTAGGCTGAGGGGAATTCCACTGCTAACAGGGTGGGGCAATGTTCAGCCACTGTTCTCTCAGACATGGTTGGTGTAGCCTTGGAACTCATGAGCAGCTCAATTATAATAAGTATCTAGATAAGAAAGTATTAATGCTAATACTTAATGAATATAGGAATAAAACACAGGGAAATTAAAGTTTATATTCAAAGAGCATCAACATTGATGGTGGCATTCCCATTGGCTAGATCTTAGGGAAAGGCTGAGGATGCCCATCTTGAGCTAGTAGAAAGTGAGCGCCTTTCTGATTGTACCTAGTTGTCACAACACATCTTGCATGTGAGAGGAGTTTTTTCTTAGGTTCTCTCCACCACTAGAAATACTGAAAGTTCAATCTTCTTCATCTTATTGCAGCTAATTTTATTTGTACCAGGTGAAATTCCTGTATATCAAGGAGAAGTAAAGGCAGGTACGTGAAATAAGGAAAGTGGCAAGCAAAGACCAGGGGGAAAAATAACAGCCACTAGAAAAGATAAAGCAGGAGAGAACTGAGAGTAGGATGAGACTTCTAAAGGAAAATCTTAGTGTTAGGATGAGATCAAAAGAGGAGCTATAAAGACTAGGTTTGCCACAGAAAGCTGAAGGCTAGTGCTAAAAACGTGTGAAGAAAGGAAGAAAAAGTGGTCTGCAAGTTTTATGTGTGTAAGTGATTATGCATTTAACATAAGTTGATAACAACAGAATGCTCTCCTGCAAATACAGGCTGTACAAGTAAAACTGGAGAGAAGTATATTTCTTTTCTCTTTCACTCAGTGAGGGTTTGTGCTTCTGTTTACTCCGAGTTGAGTTCTGAATGGTGGAATCCACCTGGTAAACAGGAAGGCACATAGAAAAATGAAGAAACTAAGCCTTATGTGTTAGATTAAAAAATATTTAAGGTCAGAAGCCTTAGAAGAGCCAGTTCTTTACCATTTCCCTAGCTGTTAATTTATTGTGCTGCTAGTTGTACTCTGCTACTAGTTTTCACAGTGCTTCCTGCAACTTCTACAGCATCCTTAGTGTATCAGCATTATGAACACAGGAAAGGCTTTCCCTGATGGAGGGAGGTACTGTGCTCCAGCCATGAGATACCACTTAGATGCTTACACTAGAACATCTATCAACCATCTTTCTAGAAATACTTTGCAGTGTTGTTCACTAAACTTAGAAATAAAAGCAGATCCATATCCTGACTGGTGGATATGTGGAAATCTTGGGTGGATCCATTCTCTGCCAACTACCTGCTTATTCAGTCCCACCTCTCCATTAGGACAAGCACTCTTACTCTTCAGTACAGCACTGCAGATGTACTGCAAAGAGCTCTGAAGCTGGGAAAGGAAAAGTGCAGCATGCTCCGAAGGAAAAAAGGTGTCCTACACTCTGGTGTCTATCTTGTCTGTCTTGCTACAGCTGGGAAAGGGGGCTAGAGAGGCAGCTATGGGGCTGGTGTTGCATATAGCAGGCTAGGAATAGTTATTACAGGAAAATCAGCTCATTTCTACTTTGCTGATAAATGAAGGGATACAATTATTGTCTATTATGTGCCCACAGTGCTCTTAGTGATGTGCAGGATAAGAGTAAAGACTCTCTGCTCTGAAGAGCTTCTGATTTAAAAGACAGGAAAGACAAGCAGATTACTTCAGGGTGATTTCTCTCCTCCCACAGAATAATGGGAGCAAGGGAGAAGCCAGTGCATGTGCTCTCGTGTTTGAGGAGCTCATGGTAGGAAGGACAGTGGCCAGAAGGAGCAGGAGACTCTAGCTGAGGAGCAGTTTTAAAGGCTGCTGCATGGCAGCAGAGTTTGAAAGCAATGCCCACGAAGCAGAGGGGTGTAAGAAGAAGTGGCGAAGGAGGAGTGGATGAAAGGTCATTTGGGCTATTAGACTAAAGTAGCAAAAAGAAGCAGGACTGGAGATGTACTGTGCTTTGCTTTCCCCAGCTGGAGAGTGCTGGGAGGAAAAGTGGGGTTTTGTAACAGATTTAAGTTTCAAGTTAAAGCATGAGGTCTCAGACTTCATCATTGAGATCATGTGATTAGTGCTCCCAATCCTACAATTATAGAGGATGGGCAGCAAGAGGTTTATTTACTATTTCAGCATAAACTGCCATTAGGGAGCTGCTACTTTGGCAACAGGGTGGCAGGGACATAGGCCTGTTCCACAGTTGGCTGAGGAGGATAATTCCCTTGCAGTCACTGTGTGGCCAACACAGAGGCCATACTTGGCCTCTCCAGGGTGTGATTATTACCAGTGCAAAGTCAGTCAAAGTACTTCAAAGCTCCACTGTTAGGGAGCTTACTCTGAAACACCTATAAATCAACATTTCCAAACAGAGATGGCCACCAAGCTCCCATTCATTTTAAGTTTTGGAAATTGTTCTTTAAAGCCTGTACAATACTGGACTCACAGCATGCATGCTCTGTGGTTTTGAGCAGAAATCATAGTACTTATAACAGTATTGAGTGTCATCCTTTCTTGTTTTTAGTTAAGAACAAGTAGTAAAACATCCTGTTCCCAGTAAGCAAGATTTCCCAGCAGTTTCTTCAGTTGGTCTTCAGAACTGTAGCTTGCCTAGTTATTCCTAAGACAAGGAGCCAGATATCTATATTTTAATAATTTTATTTCCAAAGAGAATTCATGTCCCTTTACAACAGTTAAGGAAACAGTTGTGGTAAACTGCTGCTGAGGTAGAAAGATCCTATTGCATTCCATGTGTTCTACTGCAAAAATAGAGAGATGTGATACGAAGGGCTAGGAGCAAATAGTTTACCTTGTAGCTGTCCTGGTTTCAGCTGGGATAGAGTTAACTGTCTTCCTAGTAGCTAGTACAGTGCTATGTTTTGAGTTCAGTATGCGAAGAATGTTGATAACACTGGTGTTTTCAGTTGTTGCTTAGTAGTGTTTAGACTATAGTCAAGGATTTTTCAGCTTCTCATGCCCAGCCAGGGCACAAGAAGTTGGCACAGGACACAACCAGGGCACCTGACCCAAACTGGCCAACGGGGTATTCCATACCATGGGATGTCCCATCTAGTATAGGAACTGGGAAGGGGGGGCGGGGAATCGCGGCTCAAGGACTGGTTGGGTGTCAGTTGGCGGGTGGTGAGCAATTGCCCTGCGCATCATTTGTATATTCCGATCCTTTTATTACTACTGTTGTCATTTTATTAGTGTTCTCATTATCATTATTAGTTTCTTCTTTTCTGTTCTATTAAACCGTTCTTATCTCAACCCACGAGTTTTACTTCTTTTTTTCCCCCGATTTTCTCCCTCATCCCTCTCCCTCACTGGATGGGGGGGAGCGAGTGAGCGGCTGTGTGGTGCTTAGTTGCTGTCTGGGGTTAAACCACGACAGTAGTACATGTGACAAGCCAAGTGTGGTATTTGCCGGAATGGCCAGATAAGAGCCTCACCTTTTATGTGAGTAAAGAAGTGAAAGAAAAAAAGGGGTTGCTTTTTGCTTTCTTGAATACCCTTAAGATTCTTTTTTTTGGGGGGGGGGGACGGGACGGGGGACTGGGAGGGTGTTTGTGTTTTGAAATGCGGGTGTCTATGCTTGAATTTATAGGGTTAAGTGGTGTTAGTCTCAGCGAACATGGGAAAATACAGGCGTGTATGTATTTGGGTGGCTTTGGATGAGTGTTCCTGGTAAGCGAACTGGACTTAAAGACCCAGGGGGTCTCTCCCAATTGTACAAACATTTCCTAGCAGCAAGAAGTCCACTGTAGGGTATGCCTGCACTTTAAAAGTCTTACCAAGGATTGAGGCCAATGTGATGGTGAGCATAAATTAAACCATAAACTGTTCCCAAGAGTGCAAAATAATTATTTTTAAAATGACAAGGCAGATAGAGGTGCACAAGACAGATAAAGGGATAGCAGAAAAGTGGACGTGTTTTAGTGAATTTCTTCAGTTGCTCTTGTTGCAGAGAGAACACTCAGGGCAAGGGTCATGTATCATAGCCTTTTCTGTTTCCATAAGTTTTATTGTTGTTTTATAAAATCATCTTAGTTCCTGAGAAGCTTTGAGCTGGTGATTTCTTGTAGAATGTATTCCCCATGGTTCATTTAGAAGCATGGATTTACTCCTATTCTTCACATAGTTTTTTCAGAGGAATTATAGTTTACATAATCAACAAATGTATTGTCCTGTTGTCACTGTGTTCACAGTGTGACTGTCTTGGCACTGGGAAAACATGCATTCTTTTATTGTTCCTGATCATTTGAATATTTTAATCAGTCATGAACTAATACCAAATGCTCTCAGTAAGCAGTAATGAGTTTAATAATGATGGACACAATGCTTTTCCCTTTGGAAAGGGATCATGGAAAGAGTAGTTTCTCAAGGAGCCTCTATATCTTGGTGAATCTGCATCTAAATGAAGTTTACAGCATCTCTGGAGTCACTGTATGAATCTTTGAGAACAAAGCATGGGTCCATTTTGCATGCTCCTTATCCAACCTCATCTACTTAGCAGACATTTTAGATAAAGGGACTTCAGTAGTTCTGTCACTGAAATAACTTTTACATGGAGGAACCTGGCACTAAATAAAGTGCTCCAAGGTGCTCAGCTGACAAGGACCGGGGCAAGCTCCAGGACCCTTTTGTTAGCCAAAGCCTGAGGACTGGCAAGAGAGAGACAGTTTTACAAGAATTTTTTTTTTTTATGACCTAGGAAACCAGCTACTGAATGTTAAAAAATAGCAGAGCTGAGGAAATCTCCCTGACCATCTGCTGCTGAGAGCTACTCTCAGCCTAGGCGATGCACTCCACACTGTTTTGCAGAACCAGGTTTTACTTAAGACAGAAGGAAGAAAATGGCTGAGGTTTGTCACTCTGAAGGATTAGGACCCCTCAGAAGGTTATGGAGGTACTTCAAAGCAACAGGAAGGCTGTAGAACTCCAAGATCCAAATTATTAGCTTGTATCCCCAAAGAGGAGCTTAGAAGCAGCTCCTGCGGTTGTGGGGCTTTTTTGGATAGGTTTTTGGTAGAAGTTGATTGACATTGCTAAGCAGGTTTGTTCTTCACTAGGGAGCAATATTTTAAAAACTCATATGATCAACCCTCCCCCAAAAAGCAGATACAATTTTTTGCTTTGATCAACTTGAAAAGCAGTTTTCAAAAATAGAAAAAAAAAAAAAGTGTTTTAGAGCAACCTGAAACAGTAAGTTTGGTAAAAAATGATGTGGGTTTTGGGTTTGTTTTTTTTTTTTCCTTAATTTGGGCATTCTTTAACACTTTCTGCTTTCACTCAGGCCAACAAATACTTGAGATATGTCAAAATCTTCACCCCTGAGGATTTGTAAGAAAACTGTAGACAAAACACTTTCAGAAATTGTTTGGATACTGCTGATGGAAATGGAAAAGAATGGATTTTCTCAGCATGGTCTTATCTGTGAGAGGTCATAAAACATCTAGAAAGTCTCACCAAAATGCTTGCAGAACTAACAAGCCATATGTGCTAACAAATGTAGGGGAAAACAGTGTAAGATGGGCTGTGATTTCTACCCCCCGCGCCCCCCCCCCCGCGATTAACCAGTCCTTAGATTTTTATTTTTTTTGGTAAAGAGTTTTGTGCCCTTTTGATTAAAGAGAGAAACAAGGAATTAGCTGACCTCCCAAGATCTTTCCCAGCCCTCCTGGTGCTTCTAAATCTGATTTTAAGTATCTTTAGTCAGAATCACACGCGTCCTTCATGTGTCCATGTGTGAAAGTGCCACTTGCTTCCAAGACTCTGTGGAGTAGCTAAAGGAATAAAAGGCGGGGGGGAAGAAATGTATATACTCAAACACAACATGTTAACAACTAGTCTACAGGAAAGTATCCTGTATCCAAATGACAAAACCAGCACGGAAGCAGCTAGCAGTGAGTTGCTGATGAGGGTGATGTTCTTTCTAATGATGCTGGAGATCCAAACTCAGAATTTGTGTGGAGCACTCATGAAGGACACCCAAATGTCAGTTAGCACATGCAATAGCATCATTACAGGTTTAACCAAAGAAGTCACAAGTCATGGACCTTTCTGGCTGCCTGTTAGGAGCAGTAATTGCACAAATTGAAGTATCGTGAGGCTAGTGTACTATAAGGTAATGCAGGATGCAAAATATGAGTCATTAGTAATGGCCATTTGGAGATAGAGAACTAGGACAGAGAAGAGGATAGCGTATGGGAAGGAGGAAAAGAGGCTGTTATGATGGCTGTTCTGGTATGTGCAGACCTGCTCAGGTCTCATGCATAAAGTGGCACACTGTTCCATATACACACTCATGCTCATCCGTATTTGGTCAGCTCCTTTTTGTCATTGATTAAAATAACCAAGAGGATTTGTAAGAAAGCAGGCAAGATGCATTTCTGATCTAAATGGTAGGAAAAATGATGCCCATATCAAGATGGGAGCATTGTCTTAACTGGGAGCATCTCAAAGCTTCAGATTCTATATAAGACCCATTTGAACAGGAAGGTACTGAGGTGGCCTCCTGCAGACATATCTAGCCCCTTATTCTGGACCATCTTCAAAGCCTCTGTGTCTCGCAGCCTGTCTGACAGCCTCCTAATTCTGCACTATTTCAGACCAGGAAGGGGTTAGTTTTGTGGCATGAACTGTCTGCACAGAAAAATGGTGGCATAAGCACAGCAAAAGCTAGCGTGCGCCCGCTAACCTAATCAGGGGTGTCTATAACAGAGAGAAGACGCAGCATCTTTTACCAGTGAAACAGGTGTGCATCCGGCTACCTCCATTTGGTTGTGCAGACATGTAATTGTAAGCATGTGTGATAAAGACTAGGGAAGAGGGACTCTGAAATGGAGATCCCTTTTGTTTCAGAGGAAAGAGACAAGCTGTGACAGGGGTCTAGGGCCATCTGAGAGCCTAGCAGGGTGGTCAGAAAGAAACTGTCTCTTCCCTTTTCGAGGCAAACACTGTATTTGTACTGTAGGCACCAGACACTGGGGCTTCGCAGAGCCTCCCAGAGGCTTAACCTCTCAATCCCTCACTCTCTGCCCTCCCAAAATGTTACATCTCCTACAGGTGTGTCTATCCCTTCGCTCTGTATCTTGTGATCCATAACACTTGTTGGTCCAGAAGGAAAAGCAAACCTTCAATATTTCCAAGCCTGCACTTCAGAGTGTCTCTCTGCATATAGAAATGCTATTCTCTATAAATTGGTAGTCAGCAGTTTAGAATCCCCTGCTCTGATGTGATGTAAATCTACAAACTTTAACAATCAAGTTATGAAAGCACAGCATAAAGAATTATGCCCGTTCAGAAGCCACCATGACCCTTGATGCATCAAGCTTTGGAAGGGGGCCAGCCTACCACTTAGTATGATGTTCCTGGAAAAAAAGGGGGACTAAATGACATTTTTCATATTATGTCTGTTCTTTCCCCTTACCCTAGCATGTTAAATTCAACTTTGCTCTAGGCATGCTAATCCAGGCTTTTCCTTCCATTTTCTAGCTGAGTTTTGGAATGACGTATTAATGCAGAAATAATTAAATAAAGTCCCAGTGTTATCTGTTAATTTTAAGAAAATAGGGAGTTATTTCAGTAATCCTACTATTGTTGTGTTCTAGTTTTGCAGCTTCTAACATAGTTGTGGTGCAGGAGATGGGGAGGAGAAGAGAAGTGGATGTTGTTTATAACTTTTGAGTGATTGGCATGCTTAAATAAATGAGTTAAAGGAGTTAGCTTGATATGAATGTGTGCAGGACTGACCAGCTAGATCTGAGCACAGTGTGATGCTCTGTGTGCAGGACTGACCGGCTAGATTTGAGCACAGTGTGATGCTCTGTGTGCAATGCCCTTAATTTCTTGTTGGTTCATTTCATCAGTGAGCTAGTCCCCAACTTGTGCCTCTGTCTGTGTTGGCTCTGCTGCAAGCACCCTGGGCTGTGCCAGTGCTGAGCCAAGCACTGCTCTGATGGCCTGATTCCTCACCTGAGGTACCAGCTCTTCCACCAGAGCTGGGGCATTTGTGAAACAGACTGCCACATGACTGAATGGTGGGATGTCTTATTTGCATGCACAAAAGCAGACTGGTGAGAATATCTCCCAAACTCAAAGGGGGGGGGGGGGGGGGGGGGGAATTCTTTTCCTATGTAAGGAATTTGGAGAGCTGAGTGTTTGGCAGACACTTCTCCTGGCAAAGTGAATAAAGGAGGAGCCAAAGGAAGACTCCATAGTAAAAGCCCAGAGCTGGGAACCTCTTGAAACCTGTGGCATATTCTGCTCATCAAAACAGCCACTGCTTTGGTCTCTGACGAGACAGGCATTTGTGCTGCTATAGTATTAGTGCTCAGTAATAAATATCAATATCCATAAATGCTTTAGTCAGATGGGGACAGGAGATCAAGATGTTTGGAAGAAATCACAGCAGCCAGGAACTTCCAAATCTGTGGGTGGGCCTCTTTTCCTTTTAGACTTAACCTAAAAAGTGTATTTTAAAATTGTGCTCACTACATGATACTTTTTGTGAGCTTCTGTTCCATTTGGTAAGTTTAGCAGCTCATTAGGGTCTTTTGCTTTTATTTTCACTTGGGTGATGAACACTACAAGGAATTGTAAGTCTATATCAGCACTAATAAAAATTATAGTGCAAAGGCCAGAGCAGATAAACCCTGGCCTTTGAATGGTGTGAAAATTATGCAACAAAACACATCCTTAGCTGAGGATTTAGCTCTAAACTCAATCTTGTAGTGCCCGGCTTTGTAAATGATTCTGTGTCACTGGTCCAGTGTAACAGGAAGTAAAATTGATCACATCAGATTTGTTCACTGATATTCAGCATATTGCAGCAGTGTGCTGAGGCATTAGGCAAACGCACCCTCTCACTTACTCTCCCTGTCTTTCTTGCTGTGCTGCTTGCGAGCAGCAGGTGGGGTGAATTCTGTCCCCAAACTAAGCAGATGGCATGGATATTCCTATATGTGAGTCTTTTACCTTGACTCAGTACTTTTTTTTTTCCAGGGTGAATTAGGGACAAGGAAGAAAATCCCTCCTCTCTTGGCTGTTCCTTTTGGTCTCCAGTTTCTCTGTTAAGCTACTGCAGTACTGTACTACCTGTGCACTTCTCTAGCATACTCACCAGCAGCAGCATTTCTCTTGTGTTATCTAAGCAATGGTGGATTTCACCATATTGCTATAGCAGTGGTTGCAAGCACATATTTAACTCTGATGTCACCTCTCTCTCTACAGAGCATTTGAGCATGTGTGGCTTCTTTTCTTGCAGCCCCTGCATATAAATATTTAATATCCACAATGAAGCAGTGTTAAGAATCCATTTAATTAGTCCAAATGCCACCATTCCTTCTGCACGTTAGGTAGATTTGTAGGACTAAATGAGGCTTTGTATGCTGAGAGCTGTGGTACGTGGGACCTCTGCTCTGGCTTCAGTGCTCTGGCTGCAGCACACACTGTCACTCTGGTGTGGGGTGTCACTGCCCCAGATCACTCTGCAATGTGAGCTACTGCTGTTCCTTCTACCAAGGGACAAAGGAAATTCACTAAGATATTCTTGAAAATGCAAAGTCTTACAAGACTGTTCACAGGGGCTCTGCAGAGTGATCTCAGTCAGACACTGAATTTCAAAAGCAGGTAGGGACACTTTACCTGCAAAGGAAACCAGATTTTTTTTTTCTAAATCTTAGACCTAAGCTGGATCAAATGAGGTCGCAAAGATGCATGGTAACCAAGTTATGTGCATTTCTAAACACATTTTACTTCATCAAGAGCTATTTGCAAAAAGGAGAAACGATGCCTGCACCCCCTTGCAAAGCCCAAACTATTGTGTTTTGCTGAGTTGCCCATTGCTATTTAAGCATCTGCTAGCTTTGATGCATATTTTAAAGCCCTGTGGGAAGCCGTGGCATGTTATTACAAAGGGCACAGAGTAGCTTCTGCAGGGTGGTGCTTTTCTCATCAACTCTATTCTGTTTTCAAAATGTGCTCTCATGCCTCAGGGAAATGTTAGGCCACCTGCAAGTGTGCTAGTTTGCTATACTTTGTTGTTCCTAACATTTTAAGTCTAGTCTGGCCCCAGTGAGGTCTGGAGCACATTCTCATCATCCTGTTATGTAAACATAGCTGGATGCAAGTAGGGTCCCCCTGCATCCACCAAACACAGTGATGATGTGCTGGGTTTATTCAAAGGCAAAATGGACAAAACACTTGGAAATGTCTGGAAAAGATTCTCCAAGGATGTACTAACACAGCTACATGACATACTGTAAGATGCATGTGCATTTATTTTTGAGGCTTCTGCTAGCTTTGGCTCATGTTACTAAGGCTTTCATCTACTGCTCATTTGAAATATCACTTGCTGTTGTAACACAGAAGATGCTATATCAATCAGGCTGAGTAACCTCCTATAGTTCCCATGGTAACCAGATGCATTCTCCATTATCATAGGGACACTTGCTTCAGTTTTAACAACACAACAGAATCAGGTGTACTGTTCAGGAGACAGGCTCATTTCAGTTAACTGCCTTGGAAACTGCCGGTCATGTGGTCCCCATCACACAAGCACACACAGGTATTTGGTACTGCTGCTTCCCCAGTGAAAAGGCAGACCATGAACATCCAGTGACTGTAAGCAAAGGAATAAGGAAATATGTTGCGGTTTAACCCCAGCCAGCAACTAAGCACCACGCAGCTGCTCACTCACTGCACCCCACCACCCCAGTGGGATGGGGGAGAAAATCAGGAAAAGAAGTAAAACTTGTGTGTTGAGATAAGAATGGTTTAATAGAACAGAAAAGAAGAAACTAATAGTGATAATGATAACACTAATGAAATGACAACAGTAATAATAAAAGGATTGGAATGTACAGATGATGCACAGTGCAATTGCTCACCACCCACTGATCGATGCTCAGTTAGTCCCCAAGCGGCGATCCCCGTGCCCCCGGCTCCCCCCAGTTTATATACTAGACATGATGTCACATGGCATGGAATACCCCTTTGGCCAGTTTGGGTCAGGTGCCCTGGCTGTGTCCCCTCCCAACTTCTTGTGCCCCTCCAGCTTTCTTGTTGGCTGGGCACCAGAAACTGAAAAATCCTTGACTTTAATTTAAACATTACTTAGCAACAACTGAAAACATCAGTGTTGTTAACATTCTTCCCATACCTAACTCAAAAACATAGCACTGTACCAGCTAGTAGCAAGATAATTAACTCTATCCCAGCTGAAACCAAGACAAAATCCCATTGACATTATGTGTAAAGATGTGGTGAAATGTGCCATGAAAGCAGAGGATCAGCTTCCAGTTAGAAGCATAGTGCTGCAATGGGAACAGGGCACTTCTCTTTCATGACTTACTTCATGGTCACATAACCATTGTGTCAGTTAAGCATAAGCACATTTAGCATGTCCTTATCACAATGGTAGGTAAATTTGGTGTATGTCATGGAGCAGGAACAGAATGGAGTTCTGGTGAATCATTTCTATTTAGATGTTAAGTGTCCAGGGAATTGAGGCAGGTGAATGTAGCCATGACACATTGCTAACAAGTCTGACAGTGTTGCTGGTTAAATTGCATGTCACGGGTAGGACACAGGATATAACAACATGGTATTTACTGAAAAGAAGGAAAGGGCCATCTGCAAGACAGAACACAGCAGCTTCCGAGAAAATACAACCTTCTACACTCGCAAGAAAAAAAACCAAACACAAAACCCAAACAAAAAACCCAACCAAAACAAAAACCAACCAACCAAACCCAACCAAAAACCCCAAACCAAAAAACTAGAAAAGAGATAAAGTAGAGAAATTAAAGCACATGATGCCAAGTGCAGGCATAGTTAGGAGGACTCAGGTTTGTACATCTCGCCTTCTAAGCTAATAAATGAGAAAGCAATCCCATTTTCTGCCAGCCTGAGACACTTGCAGGATACTACAACAGGACAGTCGGATATCATGCAGGGTGCCAATGATACATCACCAGTTTTAAAGCGTAAAGCTAGGCTAAATAGAAATAACCTGTATTTGCATCCTCTCTTTTTCACATCCTTTCTTGTAATAAAGTAGTAAACAATCACTGTCTGTGTTCAGGCCAAGCCATCGAATAATAAAGGCAGATCAGTCCTTGGTGGGGACAGACAATTTGGCAACGTAAGTTTGTTTCACTTTTCAGGGCTGTTTTGGATGTCTGTGTAATTAGGATGAAGTGCTGTAGGTAAATACTGTATCTATGACTTTTATGAGTGACTTGGAGTCTAGAAGACTAGTCCAAATTGTGTCTGGCTTAGTGCACCCTGTGAAATTATGAGCAACAGGATCTGGCAAAACGAAAGGGTCTTCCTTTCTTCCACTGCAGTCACATTTGCAATGGCTAAATCACAGAATAATGGCATTCAGGAATGCTAACAGGACAAATGGGTATTGCTCCAATCTGAATCGCATCAAGTAAATTAATCGGAATCTGAGTGGGGATGTTACGCTGTTGCTGTCTCACCGAGATCTGAACTGCTCACTTTCTGGAGCTCAAATTGTCCAATGCTACAGTTCAATAAAGTATCCAGAAAGAGAGAAAAACCCTTTCATCCTTCAGGTGGGTCTAGCAACGGATTAAACAAGCATGTTTCTGCTCTGATGGTATAGCCCAATAATGCCTTCTTTGCAGAGGACTTGTGGGCTGTGTGAATCACCATCATGTATCCTCAAATTATACTGAATTTCAGAACAAAAGAGGAAACTTGCTGAGGAGAACTGGTAAAAAGGGTACCATCTCTGAAGCTAACCAGGAACTTAAAATTAAGCAGACATTCATATCCTGTTGGTGTACCATGGTATGGCCTGAACTATGACAGTCTGACAGTCTCTAGAAAAAAAAATTATCTTAATTGTCTGAGCTCAAAAAATAAATGGTTTTCTGAGGCTAGAAAGGATAATGCTGTGGCTCTAGTGTGACTCTAGCAGGAGAGGTCTGAATGAGATTTGACCAAAGAAAGGGGAAATCTAGTCTGTGTTAGATATGCAGTCATTGGAATGATTGGCAGATTCTCCCCACCAATGCGGTATTTTTTTTTTTCCCTTTTCTGTATTTAGGTGAAAATGAGAATGCAAAGTAAGGGATAATTTCAGGGTATGCGGAATTTTGTTTCATTTCTAGCACATAGCCTGTGTCTCTTAGAAGATCTGAATAATCTGTTTTCAACTGTCCAGAGGGGTTATTAAAACTTCCTGTCTCTCACCTTGTTTTGAGGGGAAATATGGGAAAACAGCTAACCCTATAAACTCAGTTCATTCTTATGGAGATACTGGATGAAATGTCTAAGTATTGTAAATTAATAAAGTACTATGGCCTTTAGCAGATCTGGGTCACTGTATACCTCTTCAGGATCTGGACCATGAAATTCTGTTATATGACACTTTTTAGTCTCCCCTAAATGTGCTGAAAAAGTAAACATCTGTATAGAGCTAATCTGTTAAATGAGGCTCCATAACCTCTAACTTCATAGTCCTGGAGACCAACTGGATTTTATCTCCTGTTATATTAAATCATTTTTAAAGCATTAATACCTTGGGTATTTAACTGGTTATGATTCCTCTAAAAAGTATTTAAAAACCCCCAATTGTGTAAATGTGCTTAGCTCCCTCGTTGTCCTGGGAAAATGTGTTTGAGCTGCAGCATAAATTCAGAGGCTTTCCTGGGCTGTTTAACTCCTTAACTCCTGATCAACATCCTCCACAGTTGGGTAACATTCTGCTGTTGCCAGGAAAGGAAAGATAAAAGCAGAAAGATCCAGCAGTCAAAAGATCCCTAAGGGAAGTCTGCTGACTCCTAGTTAATGGTATTAGAGCATCGTTCTGAGCCCTTACCCCAGCTCCTTCTGTGCCAAGAATACTTGTGTTATTTTGGAAATCAGACATAATTCATGCAGCTCAGTCTGTAATTCCTAGAGTGCTTTTCTCTGATGCAATTGTGAGTGAGTCTGCAGAGAACTCTTTCTCTTTGCATTAACTCACTGATTGCTGGCACTTGATATGGAACACATGGCTTTGAAACTCCAGTGCTAAACACAAGGGTAGCTCTAGATAATGCTTTCTTTTGTAGTATATTTACCAGACAAGACACTGTCATGGTTTAACCCCAGCCAGCAAATAAGCACCACACAGCTGCTCACTTCCCCCCTTGCAGTGGGATGGGGGAGAGAATTGGGGTGGGTGGGAAGTAAAACTTAAGGGTTGACATAAAGACAGTTTAAGAGAACAGAAAAGGAAGGGAAAATAATAATAGAATGTACAAAACAAATGTAGCACAATGCAGTTGCTCACCACCCACTGACCGATGTACTCCCTGAGCTGCAGTGTCCCTGGCCAACTTCCCCGGTTTATATGCTGGGCGTGATGTAATATGGTATGGAATACCCCTTTGGCTTGTTTGGGTCAGCTGTCCTTGCTGTGTCCCCTCTGAGCTTCCTGTAATCCCAGACTCTGCTGGCAGGGCAGCAAGAGAAGCCAAGTCCTTGACTTAGTACAAACACTGCTTAGCAACAACTAAACCATTGGTGTGTTATCAACATTATTCTCATCCTAAATCCAAAACACAGCACTATACCAGATACTAGGAAGAAAATTATTCCAGCTGAAACCAGGACAGATGCCAATCAAAGATTTGGCGTAGCTGTCAGCAGGTTTTTTCAGCAGTTTCAGTCATTTCATATGAAAAGTTCCAATTTTGAGGGAAAAAGTGATGAGTTGGAAGAAATAGGGGAGACCCTGGGACATATCCAATGGTGTGTAGGTAGGGGACTCATTGGCTATGATATTCTGGCTGACATAAATGTTATGCCTAATTGTATAATCGCATAGTGTGGAAAAAATGACCAAAGCTGATGTTTTTCCACATATTAGTTACTGTCACAATAAATAGGTGACCAAGTCAAAATCTGGTAGTAGAAGTACGTAAGAAGGATAAAAGTTGCAAGAAAGGAAGGAGTCTATATCTCACCATTATATACAGCAGCCTATTTTTCTATGTTCACGTCTGAATTATTGTCATGGTTTAACCCCGATAGGGAGCTAAACCCCACACAACCCCTTGCTCACTTTCTCCCTCCAGTGGGATGGAGGAGACAATTGAAAGGGTAAAAGTGTGAAAACTCATGGTCGTGCTCACATCTAAGTGCTAGATGAGGCATCTAGCTCTCTGATGGTGGAAGGGACAGGACACAAAGATGGTCTGGATGCCATTGCAGAGAGAGGTTGGGTTTTTTTGCAGTTATTGTTCTTGCCCTTCAAATGAACATGGTGGATTGAACAACCAGAAGGCCTAGGTAGTTCAAAAAATATAAAAGATTGTTATTTCCTTGGCTTTGTGAGCCTTATCTGCCCACACTCTGTAGTTCTTACAGGCCTACATCTGTCATGTCATTCCTCTTTCCATCTTTGGCACTGACCTTGTTACCAGGCATCTGTTCAATCTCTGGTATATGAAACACATTTGTGTGGCTTTTACCAAGTTAGAGTTTGAGCTGGATCTCCAAAGTCATCAGTATACCTGCACTGTTTCAGGCTTCTGCTATTTTTCTGTCATTTGGTCTCCTTGCCCATGTGATGTTCTGAACTGCATGTACTGCAGCATTCAATGTATTAGTACTAGTCCTGTATTAGTAATTGATTTTCTGTTTTGTGTTGCACCTGCCTCTCCTTTAAGAGATTATTTCTGAAGCAGATCTCCTAAAGGACAAATTCTTTATAGCCCAGCTGCACAGCTGGCCAGGCCCCAACACACTGTGATGCAGTGGCTGAAGGTCAGCCTATTTTGGGGAGTGACTGGAATAGGAAGAAGTGTTCTGTAAGCATGCATGGAAGGAGATTTCTGATAGTCGAGGGGTCTACTATGTTCACAAAGGAAAAAGTGGCGTGAAGAGGCTGTAACATAAGCTGCGCAAACTGCAAACTCATCCTGTATGAGGATGATTTTCAGTTATGTGAAATCATTACATGGAAACCTAGTGCCTGAAAAATGTGTTTTCCTTCCATCAGGAATTATGCCATTGATGCTGGAATTGCAGGATGGATTTAAGCAGCCTGAATTATGCAGCAGATCAGAGGAAGTGGTCAGAATGATCTTTTCTGGCCTTAAAAATCTATGAATTTATAGCCGCACAGAAAAAATGGAGCCTTTCAGGCTCTTTACTCATTTTTCAGGAAGGCTTTTTTGTCCTGGCCATTTTTTTCCCCAATGCCATTTTCTGCTTTGCTCCATCTACTCACCTGACTTTCCCTTTTGGAATTACATAAGGAATAGCAGTGTTTTTTGGCATTGTTCAAAGCCAAGGCTTGTTCATTCCTTCCCAGGAGTTTCCATGACGTTATCTTTACAGTGTCAGGGAGATGTTTTTACAATAGCTGCACACTCTTCTCTCCCAACCAGTTGATCTAATCTACCAGTTTTTAAAAATCTTTTGTTGGAAAAAAATTAGTAATTTTCTCTGCATTTTCTGCCTTCTTTAAAGACAGGGAATAGACTACTGTCACAGAATTGTAATAACTAATCTCTTCTTGTTCCCTTTGTTAGGTATTATTATTAATACTTACCAGTCTATTGCACCTAGGAAATTAAAAGACCTGAAGTAGCCTGATGGGACTGAATGTTTTATGTATGTTAGAAACTCAGCTTAGGGAAATTTGTATCTTGGTCACAAGCATAAGAAACTGGAAGTGATTATGCATAAGTTTGAGAACTATACTTCTCACTGATTTCTTTTCTTGGAAATAAGCGCTACAGAGATTAAAAAAAAAAAAAGAAATGCAACCCTCTCTTCTTCCACAGAAAGGGTAGGAAGCCTCAGGAGAACTGTACCCTAAGCAGTGATCATTTGTGTGCATGCCATAAGATAATTTCCTATGTAGGGAAAGAAGCTATGGACTCAAGATTAATTTCAGCACATACCTCCATGGGTAACTGAGGGACTCTGCTGAGCTTTCCAAAAGGGAGTAATGCATATGTTTGTGCAATATTGAGCCCATTCTGCTTTAGTCAGAAGCATTCACCACTTTTACCAAGATGAGTTCTCTAAAAGTTTCTGTCTCATTAAAAGTTCTGACTTTTTTTCCTTTGCTCTCCCCACCTTTCCTGTAGGCTCCCTTTAAATACTGGAAGGCCACTATAAGGTCTCCCCAGAGAGATAGGGTAATTCAATACAGAAGATGTTAAATGTGTATTTAACTGGAGATCCTCTGTACAGAAAGAAATTATCTGAAGTTACTCTGATTACATGTTGTATTTCAGTCTTCATCAACAACTACTTTTCCTTCACAGAAAATACCCAGAGCAAATGTTACTCTAGAATCATTTAATTACTATTTCTCGCACTGAGTTATTTGTTATGAACTTTCTCTCTTTCTGCAACTTCTTCTGTTAAATTAATTTTCCCACTCAAATGGTGTAGTGTGAATGGAATCAGCACTTTCTGTATTTAGAACAAATCCATTTTTTTCACATTATTAAAGTGTGATAAAATAGGAAAAATGTTTCTCGGGAATCCTGGAGCATGTTTGACTTTTCTGTTTCTTGTTTACAAAGGCCATAAATGCTTCTCGATTTAGACCTATGCAAACACAATGAGTAGGGTACATTTATTCTCCAATTGCAAAAAGAAAAGGAATCTTGCTTCAGTACCATGTCTAAGTAGGCCCTTCATAAACTTGTCCAACTGGCCCAAGGCCACAGCTACTCATAATATGAAGTACATTCAGTCAGCAATATTCTAGGCTTTGACCTAAAAGGTTAATATTAACAAAACTGACTAATTACCTTTAGGTGGAATCTATTGGCACACCAATAGAAATCAACATGCAATATTCATTACTATTTTTGTGGGTGTATAAATATAAATTAGTAGAAATAAGAGAAAGAAGTAACAAGTCTGGAGCTATGTCCAAAGCTACGCCCAGAGTTAATTCTTTGGCGTTTGGGTTTCAATAGCTTGCAGGATTTTGATATGTCTTTGGTGGCTGAATTCCCTTTCTGTAGTTCTTAAACTTATTCTGAGTAGATTTTTTTCAAGGGAGCTGGGCGGATCTGATTCGTGGACTGGGGAAGCTATGGTTTACTTTTAAAAGTGAGTCTGGTTTCTACCCCTTTCTATCTTGCAAGTTGAGAGTCAGAGATGCTTGTTGTAAGCCTAGCCTGTATTTCATACTTGTAATGAGACTTTTGGGCTATGAGAAGAGAAATCCTATTTCCAAAAGACTAAGTTTAAAGATGGGAAAGATGGTTAAATAGTAAGCCTCTTATGATGATGACTCAGTTCTCACTCCTGATGCTGTCAAACTCACTGGATTATTCTGGGAAGGTCATTTAATCTCTGAACAAGCCTACTCTCTTAGTTAGGACTTTTGGCTATTACTTGTATATTAACAGCCATTTGGAAAACTAGTGGTGTAAAAAAAGAAAGACACCCCCCCCATCCCCCAAAACAAAAACCAAAAACTAGTAGTGTAAAAAAAGAAAGAACCCCCCCAAAAAACAAAAACCAAAATAACAGATCCCAAAACCTTCTTCCACAAGAATGAGTTAAAAGCTCTTTTTTTACCATGAGGAAAGATAGCTTTTAGCTGTCCCGAGCTAAGCCAATGGCTTGCAGGTATGGCCTCATTCCAGATACCAAACAGAAGTGGAAAATTTCTAAGAGCCAAGTCAGTATAGATCTTAGCAGTTTGACGCAAAGCTGGGACAGGATCTATTAACTTATATCTGCTAAAAATCTTGTCTCTTAGTTTCTTTCTGTTTCTTTCTACAGAAACCTAGGACTGCAGCTTTTGGTGCTTAGCGAAAGGACCTTAGCTGAAAGGGGGTTATTTTTTCAGTGGTGAAACAAGCTGTCTCCCAGACGTGCTGTCTGACATTGATTAGACAATAGTTGTGCTGAAGCCAGTACATTCTATCAAAGGTTTTGTGCCTTCCAGTAGAGCAGGAAATGTAAAGCACTTTATGTGTAAAAAGAAATATTAATATTTAAGCTAAAAGTCACAGGAAAAAAATAATCTGATAACCAGAAACAGCTTTAGGTGCATATTCTTTTTTCCTGAACTTGCAAAAAGTTTAGAGGCTCTCTGTGTATCTTGCAGTTATTAAAAGAAAAACACTTAAAGCTTTCTAATGTAGCACAGGCTCTGTTGTGTTTGGAAACAAGAAATGTTTGATCGCTGCTGTGGGAAAGTCTTTGTCTTGGCTGCCTTGTGCCAGTCTGGTATCAAAGCTGGACTTGATTGCTTTGCTTGTACGCAGTGCTTGGGAGCCTGTTAGCAAAACAGTAAGACATTCACTGAACAGCTTTTCTTTGTAAGAGATTCACTGAACAGCTACATTTTATGGCCAACCTTTTTCAGTGTTAGATGCTTTATGCAGCAGGTTAATGATTCAGCCAGCTACATCTTGACTTTGGTGGGATATCAATGGGATTTCTTTCTGGATGATTCAAATGTTTGAAAACCCCCGATCTGCCACAATAACAACAGTGTTCATCTCTGGTGTCTTCATCTTGAAAGCATCTCAAAGACCCCAGCAAAATTTCAGAATGCATCTGGGAATGAGAAAATGTTCTTGGATCTGCTTCTTGTATAATCATCAAAGGCTGAGTCTTGATCCTGTCTATGCGACCACCTCTGGGCAAGAACTCCAGATTTGTGTCAGTGTGAATTGGGCTCCTGATCCTACCGTGTTCTCTATTGGAGGTTAAAAACCAGCCTTGAGATGTTTCTTGCTATTCCAAATGATTCTGAATTTCCAAAAAGTATTTGCACACATGCACACACACACAAACTATTGTGCTTTTTTTTCAGCCCTTATTGCTGTCAAGACGCTTAGCAGAGAGAAGACATCTATGTAAATTTGTGTTTTAAAAACATGGTGAGACTTCTTGATTTGCATTTTGCTTTACAGTAGGATAGCAAGGGACCCTTAGTGGGGCTTGAATTGTAAAATCAGCACAAGTTTCCTATTGACCTTATTGATTTTCCAGTGAAACTAGCAGAATAGAGTGATGAAAAATTCATTTTCCTAAAGGTAGTTGCTACTGTTCTGAGCAATTTGCAAGGATAAGTGGTTAGATAGCATCCCTCAAATTTGATCACTGCATCAGGAGAACCAGACAGGGCTTGGGTATTTTATATTCTTCCTCATTTTCTAAGTGCCTTCCCGAGGAGATAGAAATTCCCTTGTCAAGAATAGAGGTGTGGGCTGTAGCCAGAAAAAAACCCTTCAATTACAGAGCAAAGGACTTCAAAAAATATCTTGCTGATTTCTACACCAGTCTCTGGAGGTCTGTTGTTACTGCCATTGTGCTGTACTGTTAAATTATAGCTGCAATACAAACCAGTCATGGGTCCACAAGGAGTCCGCTACAAAGCAGAAATCAAGATGTGGCCATCAAATCATAGAGAGACCATGAAAAAGAGACAGAGATTTAGCTGAGAAAGTAGAGCTAAACTGACATCTAACTTTAAGAAGAGACTCAGAGACATTGAAGAGAGGGGAGACAAATGCAGAGGAAGTCTAAAGCATAGCAGAAAAAAATGTATCTGAATAAGATCAGTTTGAGCCAGCTGCTTAAAATTAACTGTATTTTGCAAGAAGGCATATGACTAAGCATGGGAGGGTACCTTTGTGACTAATATTATTTAGATGCACTTGTTTTACCATGGCCACATTTGTACCTTCAGGAGTTATAGAAAAGGGCCTGTATTCCAGCAGAAAAGGCTATTTCAACGTAGCTATTTATGCCCCTGTTTTGTACCTTTTGCAACTATTTGGTAGTTTTCCCCAGGGAGTTCCTTGGTGCTCACCATCATGTTGTGCATGCACCCACCACAAAGAGACACATCCCATCTGCAGATGAACTTTGCAGGACTGCAGGAGCTTTATCCTGCTGGACTTTTATCTTCTGTCCCTCCAGAGCAGCCAATGGTCCTTCTTTCTTCTCTGCAACTTGCAGCTGTGCACATAGTCTTTATGACTGACAGGTCCTTTACCGATGTGGACGCTCATTAATGAAGGAAACAGAATATCACCTCCCTATTCTTCAAAATTAGCCCAGCATTGGACAAACATTTTGTTTTCAGCTTTCACCAACCTTCTCAAGGGAGCCTGTAATAATTAACCTGATTGCAAATGCATTTATTAGAATTAAGAAGTGTTTCTCATTCACTCATACAGCACAGGATTTGCGTAAAACTTGCCTCAGAATCTGTAAGAGAAGACACTGATTGTGTTATAAAGCCTTCTTGGGGCGTCTTCATTAGGCAAATGCGATCCATCAGAATTGCTTGGCTTTGTTAAATGGAGGTCTGAAAAACCTAGTTATGAATGACATACCTCAGGAAGTGCACAGCTGATGTTCTCTTTACCTAGAAACTGCTGTACTATATACATTGCGGTGTAACGTCAGGAAGATGGCAGGTGGGTGAGGGGACCCTAGGGGGTCATCTGCCATTACAGTACAGTGTTCAATTAAGGCAGCTATACCTATCTTTCCAGGCCTGCAAGGAGTCCTCTGAGAAAGTGAAAACAGGACAGGAGAAGCAGCAAAGCAGGTCTAAGCAAAGGGTAAGTTTAAGAGATATCTTAAAAGATTGCCAGAGGGAGCTGTTTCTAAGTGGCTTCTGCTGGAAGCAGAGGGAGCTGCAGGGGGAGGAAGCAGATTTCCAGCTCCTGAATCTGTGCAAGACTCCAGCATGTGGGAAGGATGGGCATCCAGCATTTTGATCTGGAGATAGTTCAAGTCTATAGTGGCCTTGTGGATTGCCAGACAGCCCTTCTGGTAGACCATGGGAAGAAGACTTGCATGCCAGCTTGCAGGCTCATTTTTGCATTCTGTGAAACACAGAAAGAACAACGCAAGGAAAATGCTACTATTTCACCTGCTGAAAATATGTATTTTTTCCTCTGAATTTGTTATCCTATCTCCTCCCCTCTCTCTGTCGCTACTGTCATTCTTCACACACTGCATTTGCAATGCTAGATACTGAATTACCTGGTAGCAAATCTTCTTTAACCCTGCTGTTAAACATTTCTCTGTTAACATAAATTCAACCTGATAAACAGATTAAAGTACTGTAAAAAAGCCATATCTAGTAGACAGCAAAAAGGGAAGATAAGGTGATGAATAAGCTAGTCCCTGAAACAGGTGTTTGATCATTGCTTATGTGTTGTCAGAGCAAACAAACCTTTAAAAATAAGTAAATGGACAATCTGTCCCCTTTCATCGGCTTTATCTTGCAGAGCTGTGTCTGCTCTATGCTGTCAGATCCATAACTCACTATCATTTTGTCTTGCAAATTGTTCCTATTATTCATGATTAAGGTCCAGAGCAGAAGGTTCTTGCATATATAAGGAGACAATTGTTAAGAGACATACCGATGTTACTAAGACAGATTCAGTCAAAGGTCATTATGATAGCATCCAAATGTAAAGATCATGTGGGAGATAAAGGAGCAAATTAGGGCTGAATAGAGAAGTATGAGTGTGGAAGTGCAACTGGAAAGCACAGCAAGGGCAAAGAGGGGGCATGAGCCAGGAGTGCTGGGAGGCACCGTGCTCTCATTAGAGGTGCAGTGCTCGCTGGTATCTCAGTGGCCTGGCTCTTTGGTGGGTGCCGCAGAGCTGGCTGGGGCAGGAGAAAGAAGGGTCAAGAGGTATAGCATACTGCTATCCTCTCCTGGGTGGAGTTTGAGAACCTATAATACCCTGTGCAATTTGTTTCAAGCATCTTTAAGATGGGCTCTATCTGGGCAAATCTTAAGTGCAACGCAAAGCTAGAGCTTATCTATGACACTTAATATAAACCCTTCCATGCCTAATAGGTATATACAGACATTCTAAAGCTTCATAGAGGCTGTCTGTAATGCCAAACCTCAGAATCGAGCTGGGGACTTTGACAATGTGGGAACATGCTGCTGATGGCCCAAATGAGCCCTCCAAGCATGTTATGCAGAGATAAAATCTAATCCCTCTGAAAGGAAATCCTTTTGCAAATGATTACACCCAGGCAGTGAGGTGGGGAAAAGGCAGAGGAAAGGCTGCTGCTGCTGAGGAAGGTTTAATATTTTTCATTTTTAATATACCTATTTAATGTACTGTTCTTTTAGCAATTAAGCTGTTACGGCACATATTCTTCTATTACCAAGTGTTTTATTCTCAGCTGCACTTCAATCTGCAGAGCTCAGAGCACTTTGTGTTACTCGTTGGCCTGCACTGTGTAGCCAGTCAGGGCACCTGAAGCACAGAGGGAGCAAGTGCCTTCACCTGTTCACACAAGTGAGCCAGCATCAGGTGTGACTTGGAACTCTTGCCTTGCAGTGCTGTGCTCTACCCACAGCATCCCTGGATAGAGCATAACTGACCTATACGTCAGGTGATTTTTCTGAAGTGATGGAGATGAATGCAAGATAGGATTACATTCCTAACCACTTTTAAGGATGCAGAGGTTTTATTCTGGTTGATCCTACCTGCTGTAAAACCCTAGGATATTTCCAGTGCACACAGCATCAGTCTTTTCTATTTCAAGAGACCTTTTTTCCCCTTCCTTTTCACTTGAGATGATCATCTTTCTTAGCCCTGTCTGGAAAAACAATTTGTCCTCTAATACTTTTCCTTGATTTCTCCAGCTATGGATGTTAACAGGGCAGGGCTGTTGGAGCCACTGTGCAATGACAAAGCAAAGCCACCAAAATACCACACACCAGAGAATAAAGTCCCCTTAGTCCTGCAGGTGGAGATGAGAAGTTTATGAGATATTCTTAATGCATGAGAGAGATTCTATAGGACAAACTGTATCACAATGTGTGAATCTCCCAACCTCTTTCTGCTAAAAGCAGCATCCTGTCCCTCCCCTACTTGGCTCCATGCACTAATCACACCCAGAAGACTACTTCCTAGCCAAGCTTGAGGAGTTGAGAAACAAAGTTATTGATTCATTGATGCTTGTTTAGTTGGAGCATATCCATGGAACAAGAATAACTGCAGGTAATGGAAGTCCCAGCAAATAGCTAGGCAGATGCATTTGTCATGGTGAGGAACATGCTTAGTTAATACGGAGATCTATAGGAGAAATCAAGGTTATTTAGAGACAAGCAATAGATGCACACACACATGCAAGTAGATTTCCTCTCTGATAAGCACCTCCTTCTGTGTCTGTTTTGTGACAGGTTTCTGTTACTCAGGCTCTGAAAACCATTGTCCATCAAGTATTGCATCTAAACATGCAGTGGCATAAAATGGGTGATTGGCAAAGGATGGTTTATGTTTCAAGAATGGCAACATACTCCATGTGCCATGGCTTAAGGATTTCCCAGCATCTGGAGTCAAAATAGGTTCCATAAAAATATGAAAAATAATTACTTAATGGTAGAGGCAGTACCTCTGTGTACCATGTGGTGTGGTCCTGTGCCAGCCCCCTGCTAAGCTGTGGGAACAGTCCATTTCTTGTTCCAGTTTTCTGTAGATAACTTACCAGACCCCAGAAATGTCCCTCCCCAACCCCCCCTTCACTTTTGTTTCTGGATAATGATATCTGACAGCAAATGAAAACAAATTGCACATGGTGAACCGCTGCTTTTACAAAGGTTAAGCAGGCATTTTTCCCACCTCTCTTGTGTAATGTAACAGGGAGAGTTCACACACAGAAAGTTCAGCTTATTTTACCATGTGTTAGAGCAGCGTCAGGTTGAAGAAATGTGCTTTTCAATGCCGGTCATGTCATTCAAGTGACCACTCTGATGTTACTTCTGTTTTAAACATATGTTAATGAGAGGTCAAGTTTTTTAGCAAAACTATTTACTTTGCCTAGAAGCCTAGGAAGCCAAAAGTAGATTAGTTAGGCTTTGAAAAAAATAACGGCGGGAAAATGCAGGAATGGTTGTCTTTTGCCCAGTGCTTTCCAACAGCAACCACTGAATCTGTCCAGCTGTAAGTGTAGGAGTATTTCTTGTTCATCCACTAGTATAAACTAAATCATATTTTCAGTGAGTAAATTTGATTATTTTTTTTCCATGTAGCATTACCTCTTCTTAGTTCCCATTCACTGAATGGATTAGACTTCAGCATTCACTAATGTAAGTTGCCAAAACTTCAAAGCACAAGAAGGAGCTAATCAACATGTCAGAATTAAAATCACATGCCTTGGTCAGAGGCAGCATATCCTGTCCCCTGTTGCAGCATGCTTATAGCAGAGAAGGTGGCTGTGCTGATTTGTCAGGACTTCCTGTTTGATTCAAGAACGTGTTTCAGAGTAAGAACATAGTCATAGCGTGTGCATGTAATTCCTTTTAGGTGACAGTCCAGGCTGTTTAAACCACTATTCCAGAGTAGTAAAGAGCACCTCAAAATTACATCTTATTAATTTTTCTGAGGCTTTGGGAATTCTGGAGCATCTGGTATCTCAAGTTTATTGGCACTAGATCTGTCTAGACCAAATATATCGGCTGTTCAGAAAATGAGATTAAAACAAAATGAAATACTATCTGGGGAGAATCCTGTGGGATTTCCCCTAACTTGCATTCTACTTTTTCTCTGGCATTGATACCTTCACAACCCAGACTGGACAGACTAGAGAGTCGTGTTTAATTCGAAATTCTCTCGGGCTAAATTAAGGTGAAATTACACCAAACGATCAGTTAAAGTTTATTCATGACTGAAGCAAACTGAACTGGGGAGGTGTGGTAGTAGGTGGCAGGGTTTCTCACAACAGGAGTTGGCATAAGATTACTTCTGTAAACCGTGTAGCCCATGGTAACCATATGCATCAATTCAGGGAGTAAGGAGATCCCTCCTGTTGAGTCACAAAGTTCAGAGCAGACCCCCTTGCTTTCCAGACTCCTCCTCAGAGAAGGGCCCAGGGGTGGTTGGATCTACTCTTCGTCTCAGACTTGGTCAACGGTTAATGTCTTGAAACGGATGAGGTGTAGGGATTGTGGAAAATGAAAAGGAAAGAGAGAAGACAGAGAGAAAAAGGGAGAGAGAAAGATTTCACTAGTCTTGGATCCAGCATTGGTCCAGTCAGCCGAGGTGTCCAGCCCCGGTGGCCTTGCGCATCTAGGACTTCAGTTTGTGTCCTTTTATCATCCTTGCCCCTCCTTCAGGTGGGCACCTGAACTCATCAGGCTAATGAGCAGTTTGTGAGCCTTTGGGCTTGGGGCTCGTTTGTGGAGTAACTTCTCCTTCCCTGCAGACATGGCCATTGTTTGATCTTTGTATCAGAACAGGGAGCTGCGCACCCTCCAGCACGCCTTCCCCCTCCTGTTGCTGATGTCTGAGCTGATGGTCTTTTCACCTTGGTTCCTTGCTGTGCAGGGTTTGTCTTTAAGCAGAACTTGCCCCACCACAATGTTTCAGACATTAACTCTTTCAGTCTCTCATATATACCCATGTATTTTAGGGTGGTAAAGGTGGCTGATTGGCATGCTGCTGAAGAGCAACCCTCTCCTGCCTGCACAACACAGTAGGTGATGGCCCACCTCAGTCTGGGAAGGGGCTGAGATGACTCTGAGCAGAGAGACCCAGCCCACATTTGCCTTCAGTCAGGAGGAGGGTCCTGGTTCTTCCAATGTTTTGTTGTCAGTCAAGTGCCGAGGGGCTGACATGGCTAATGAGTTGGGATCTTGAACAGCATTTTATAATTCAAAAAAAAGGAAAGGAAAGCATTCCCATTCCCTATTAAAAAGGCAACACCAGTCTTTTTGATGAACTTTATCTCACCACACTAAAGGCTGCTTTTAAATTGCTAGTGTTGTTGGCATAGGCATTGTGGTGAGAATTAAAAAACGTCCCCACTGACATCAAGCCATTGTCTACGGCATCTTTATAATGAGATTTAATGAAACTGCCAGCAAGTTAAAATTAATGCAAATGAGTGCAAATTCACATATTCCAAAAGGATTAGAATATCATTAATGTTTGCATTAAATATTTAAACAATATCTCTATGAAAGAATTATGAGCCTTCAAAGCTTGTCTGTGTTTTATGGCCACATTAAAGCAGTTGTAATGACATCTGCTATGCTGAGACTAGGAATTATCTTTTTTTAAATATCAGATGATGATTATGCCCAAAGCCACCATTCTACCCACAGGTTACGGTCTCCCTGTCTGTTGTTAGCCAGATTTCAACTCAAGTGGATGTGTCAGGTTAGATGAGGCAAGGGTGAAAAATGCATCATGGTGAACATGCCCACACCTATTGAAAAGCCAACCAGAATAACTAGCACGAGATGTCGAGAGTCAATCCGCCACTGGCTTCTAGAGTGAGAGATGATCCATGCATGTGCTTTATGCATATTGTAGGATTCAACCTGCTGAAGAGCAGGTAACGTTTTCCTGGCTATAGTAAACCCTGTCCCTACAAACAGTTTGAAGACTTATCATGCCCAGTGCAAGCCTCCTCAAACCTTGGTTTTATGTCTTTCTCTGCTTTGTAAACAACTGCTCATCTTGTGCTTGATCTCCAAAGGATATCTTCAGCCAGAGCTTTGTACAGGCAGAGTTTAATTTAGTCCCAGATGCTGGTGCAGCCAGTCAGTGAGAATGCTTGTTCAGTCAGGGATTTCCTTACTTATATAATTAGTCTCATCCATGCTTTATTTACATATCCAATACTTTGAATTGTGTCTGATACTGTGCCTTCCTATCCACCTATCCAAATTTAAGCTAAGCAGTCCAGATAGTGATAAAATATGGTCACATTCTATAAGCAGTTAAAGTTATGTGAAAAGTTCTGATATTTTAAATGCATCAGAACAATTTGATGGAAACAATGCCTTCCCCCTCTTAGCCCCTGTGAATGTCTTCCTGTATTTAGTTACAACTGCTAGGATTGTGAACACGAACAGAAGGATTTTGAGAATGTCTCAGCATAGAATGGTTTGCAGAGAAAAAGGTGACCATGATAAGTCCCCAAGACAGATGGAGATCAAGCCAGTTATTTGAATGGTATATGTAAAATTAGCATGAACTTTGAAGGTAAAAATACATTGAGAAGTTAATTTTTAAAACTTTCCTTGCTTTGTATAAGCACCATAGTTCAGGAAAACATATCTCCTGGTTATATATATTTGACTTTATTAAGTCTCAGTTATTTTGTTTGGTTAGAATATTTTTATTCTAAATCCTTAAGGCAAAACCTTTTTGATTGGTTTAAATCACTCCTGAGAATTCTGACAGCACAAGAAAGGACTGAGCCACACCAGGGACTGTTCGTGTAAAACATCTTTGTTGCAATGACTGGTGAAGTCACAAAATGGATTTGAGTCTTGCTGAAGACTCAGCCTATCATGAGCATGTCAGACCTTCTCTCTCTCTCCACTAGAACGCATAAGAGCTCATCACGATCTCAATTCTTATTCTCTAGGCATTTTGTGCTCTGAAAGGATAGCTAACAGATAATTTTAAATATCTGGGATTGTCCCATCACCTACTATGGCATTTCTAAACCTAAAAGGGCCATGACATGGAAGTCTACAATGGCATCTTATCACAGCTTTCCACTCCTAGTGCAAAGCACGCTTCTTGACAATAATGCAGTTTTTTCAAGCAGAGTGCCATGTGTGTCTAACAAAGAAAAAAAAAATCAAAGTGAATCAAGACAGCAGTGAAAATAATCAACTGCATTATTTCTCTCAGGAAAAGAACAGAGAAGTGAAGAACCCACTTGTGCAGCTTAATGTATTTTTTAAAGAGTTCTGATACTACAGTGGGGAGGATTGTATGGGAGAAAGTCACTAGAAGACACAGATCCAAAGCTTGTTAAAGTCGGTGGTAAGATCTTTATTGATGTGAGTGAATTGTTACGGAGGCCCTTAAATCTTTGCTGGCAAGCCACTTAACTCTGCAAAATGCCGAGAGTTCTGCAGTGGGAAGTACAGAAAAAACATGGTGGGCTGAGATAATTTCAAAAACAACCAAGTACATTGTGCCTTCTGTGTTTCAAACCTTTGCTGCTTCTGACAACTTGTTTTAAGTGTTTAAAATAAACTGGTCCTGTAGCTTTGGTTTCATTAAGTCAATTGCCACTGAAAAAAATGCAGGTGAGTAGGTAGTTTGAGCTGCCTTGAGATCTGCTCAGCCTTGCTTTACAGGGAGCTAATGCAAGGAAGGTAAGTGAGGGTTTAGCAGGTGTTGTATTAGCCCATGACTGATGCTTTTCAAGAAGGGTGCCTTACTACGCTCAGCAGCTGCAGATGACAGGAAGTATTGTGACTGCAAAGCACTGATTTTAACACCAACTTCATATCATGTGAGTCATCGGTGTTACTTTAGTGTTATTTTACTTGGGGCTAGTAGCTTTTGCTGTTTTCTCTTGAGGTCTTGGCAGTCCACCATGTCACAATATGTCTGTAACATAGTAGGGGGAATTGGCTGTGGAAGGGAAGAGTAGGGAGAGAGCAGTAGGAATTTGGTCTGAACGCACGGGGCTGGCTTGTTAGAATCATTGCAATGTCTTTGTAAACCATCCTCTTAAGAAGACAATTTCATTGTGTTATTTTAAAAGCCAGTATGTGATGCATGAAATGCCACACCTGAAAACAAGGATGGTCTGGACTGCTCAACCCTATGACTATCCAAAAGACATGAGCTGCAAGCTTGTGTTTCATGGGCCCTAAACAGTTTCCTTAGGGTAGACAGGGATTCAAACATTGCAGCATTGCTTATTTTCATTTTTGACACTAGTACAAAACAGTGCAAGATGTAGAACAATACAACCTGCCCAAGCACTTCAGCTGCTGACTGTTATTACTTGTTTAAAGATGGTCAGATGCTATGAAAATCAATTATATGACTAATCTCATAAATTTATAAATTTATTCCTTTTAATCAGCAATCTGTTTTTTGTAACTACAGGAGCCACTAAGTGACCAGCACATGGTATAACTAAATACAATGTATTAATGATCCTCTACATCAATTTGTGATCCTTTAATGAATGACGGAACTGCACCACAACTCTGCTTGATTTGGTTGTGTTTGGGATTTAAAAATTGTTTTCTCTGTTTAATGGCCAGATAATTAATGATGAATCAGTGCATGACACTCCTGTTAATTCCTTGATAAAAACTGCTATAATGCTGAAGAAGGACATCAGCCTCAGCTAAGGTGGCAGAAATTATAATTATTTTGGCTCTTGCATGAATAATAGTTGCTAGGAGGCTAAGCTATAGACCTCTGTTCTCACTTTGCCAGCAATAGGTTTTCTGTTTGTTAGCATATCCACAAGTACAGACAGCAGCTGGGAGTTGGGGGATAAAGTAGCAATGACATCTGAAAGCTAGAGACAGTTATTTACTGTAATGTCAGCTGTGAGATTTTATGTGATCTGTTGAAAACCTTGTGGTAGATAAAGACAGAAAACCCGAAGGTTAGAAACAAAGCTTGATGTAACTTGAAACAATTACATAAATATTTATTTATGCACATCTGTTTTTCTTGTGGGTGGCTTGCAGATATGTCCATTAGCCATTCCTACACCAGTGACCATTTCTCTTCCCTTGCTGCACAGTACAAGCCCCAGAGCTTGTCAGGTTTTTGACCACTGTTTTTTTTTAATAGTGCAGTGTGCAAATTCAGCAGTGTTTGGTTTCAAGTTTCTAGCTGTAGGATTGTTCAAGGAAGAAATCGTTTGAGGAATTGGTAGGATCTTTATCACATAAGGTAACATACTTTCTCAGGAATTGTTCACGTAAGGCTGATCCTGCCTTGGGGTAGCAAAGAGACTAGATCAGCTCTTACAGCTCCTTCTTGTCCTAGTTCCTAGGAATTTGTCAAATGTTTGTTGAATTTTCTCAGTTATGTATGTAAACCAAAAAATCGCGACCTGAACCTTGATAAATAGTGTGCCCTCACACGGAAGGCACTGAGTGACACCCAGAACAAGCAAGCTTGAAAATCTACAGCCCTAATTTCTGTGGTGATAGCAGTTTTAGGTGCCATAGAGCCAGGAGGCATATTTGTTCAGAATTTTTTTTTACTTTGCAAAGTCTGGTAATTGGATTGAGTTAAATTCTTTATAGCTGTTGGTTGATCCTACTGCGTAAAATTTTGCTGCAAAATCCTTGATGATTATTCTTTGCCTTCTGAAACTTGGATTCCAAAACGTAAGCTGAGCTGTATTTTGTTGGTTCCCATGTGTTAGACAGGCAATGACTGCTTAATGCAGCTGTGAAACAAACACAAGTGCAAATCAGCAAAATGTCACTCCTTCATTTGAAGGAGGGGAAATTGTTCAGATGACTCCCCTCAATAAATCTATCTCAAGTTGTTCTGCTTGTCCCAGAGGGGAGTTGCTCGTAGCTCTGTTTTCAGGTTTTCACAGTTGAGATGAGAATGAGCACAGATAATTCGATTGATTTCATCTCCTTGGATAGGCAGCCAAATTTCCATAACAAAGGTTTTTTGGTGAGTGTGCAGGGATCTTACTCAGACTAATCTTATGAACCTGATTTCCTATGCTGCTAAATGTCAGAGAGCTCAGCCCCTGCCTCAGCTTAGCTCATCGCACTGCCTCGTCATCTTCAGCTTCATGGACACAAGGAGGGAAGAGGCACCCTTCACATTGGAAAACATCCCCACTGGAGAACCTCTGCTGCTAAGCAAAAGCATGCCTTGGATGCTCATGCAGCTTCTGTGTAAGTGCAGCAGCATGGGGACCAGTGCCAAGTAGAAAGTTTAGGCCGAGGAAGGGTTATGAACCCTTGGGTGGTCGCTCTGCATTAAGTTTTTGTAGCTGAAGAGTGTGTGGATACCTCTACAAAAGTTGCGGTCAGTACAATGATGGCTCAGGACTGCTAGATGCTTGGCAGTCAGGTTTCTCATTTGCAGTCCTCTATAGTGCCCTGTCTGCCCTGCAGAGGATGCATTCAATCTCCACGGAATGGGTAGCTTTGCTGACAAGTCAGAGAAGCAGCGACATCATTCTCCAGTCTCTTGGCTTACCCAAGCTATTTCTCAGTAGCACTTACCGGACCCTCATCTCCAGCCTTATGATCAGCAATTGCTTTTACCTTTCATGTCAGCTTTTATGGAGACCTATTTACTGGAGACCTTTCATTAGTGCGTTGCGCGATCTGTACTATTCCACTGGAGGCTGCACAACTGCGTAACAAAAACTAGGTCTAAGGAGAGAAACTTTTCTGTGTTTCTGCCATCTACTTTGCAGAATTGGTACCACTCTGATGTCTCTCACTCCCCTTGTTTTTTTCTTTCTTTTTGTCCTACTATTTCTGAGCTGATCTTTACCACTAATGCTTCTCCTGAGGAGCCTTCTTATGCAACTGAGAGCTGTAGACCATTTTGAAGGTTTTCTCTGTGCACTTTGCAGTACTCAGCAGAGGAATACATCAAGGTTCTTCAGGTCTTCTAGTCTCCTGGTTACTTTTTTTTTCTCCCCTGATTGTTGTAGATCAGTCTGTTGATTTGCAAGTAATTAAATGTTTCTTCTAGGAGCTGTGCTGCTCTGGCAGATGCATTCAGCAAAATAATTTTAGAAAACTTTTTCTGTGCTAGCACAGCATAGTTGATGTAATATAAGAAG
The DNA here is from genome assembly GCF_929443795.1 of Astur gentilis. NCBI lineage: Eukaryota > Metazoa > Chordata > Aves > Accipitriformes > Accipitridae > Astur > Astur gentilis. The sequence goes on from NC_064884.1 coordinate 6,568,034, forward strand.
GCTGAAAATTTGTAGGACCTTGAGTACGATGTGAGTGGGGAGGATTTCTGAAGCAGTTTCTTGATATACAGCACATATTAATGTTTCCCGTTCATAGCTAAGGTAGCTGGTTGCTTGTCCTGTGCTATGACAAGAGGGCTTTTCATTGCTGTTCTGTCTTAAGTGTTACTGATGTCCTGTGGAAAAGCTGCCATGAGAGCTAAGGGAATTTTTGCTTTCTTTATCTGTTCTGTAAAGAAGAGAGTATTACTGTTGCTGGATCTAAGGATCTGAAACCTAAGTCCACTGTGAAAACAGATTTGGGTCCTGATGCCTTATTTCTGCCTGGAAAAGGAATTGAACCTAAGTCCACAACCATACAAAGTCAGTTCACTTCCCTGTCCTCGACAGATCTGTGGAAATGTTCAAACCTTTGTGATGAGTGAAACTGGATCCCAGCTGAGTGAGGAATGGGTTGTGGTGCCAGAGATGAGCAAAACTCATAATGCTGGCAGCTGCTGCTTCCTGGAAGGGAGATGCTCTCCCAGTAGCCCACCAGTTCTAGTTACCCCTTTCCAGTACAAAACAGGACTGTACACAGAGACAGTGTGGATTTTAGCAGGTTGTCAGCATTGACTGCTATGCTATTTTTCTTATTTGTTTCTTTGCTTTCCTGCTGTCGATGCAAAGTTGTTTTGCTTTATGCATATATATATGTATAAACCACCCAAAATAAATTAGGGCAGTACACACTGCCTTGCCTTTGCTTTGATCGGGTTGTAGTTTCTCTAGAGCTGTCCCAATTAAATCAGAATGATAATAAATTGAGGGCTTGTGTCTGATTTGTAAGACTTCAGGTTTTACAGGGGAGAGAGAAACATCCAAAGAACCAGGAAAAGATGGTTCACTGCTTCATTATCAAATAATACTATCTCTTGCTAACACAGAGAGGACGTTGTCTTTAGGGATAGGTGCTATAGAATTTTATAAAACTAGGTGGGAATTGCCAATTCTTCATCATTACTAATCTGTTTCCTGACTCCAGTATTTCACAGTGAAACACAGCTGTAGTGGAGAGCCCTGTAGGGAAATGCAGGGCCTGGGACTCCTCACACAAGCATCTTAGTGCCCCCTGACCTTCCTAGGAGAAGGGCATTTTGTGCCCAGCATCCATTTAGCACTCTTGGTAAATGTAAGATGACTGCAGTGAGGATAGCTGAGGCACAGGCATCTAGAAGGATTGGGATCTGCAATGTCTGGGATATTTTCTCTGCAGAAATGTCACTGTGTCTTTCGGACTGTTCTCTGCCAAGGCCCCCCATGTGCTCAGCTTCCAGTGAGGACGCAAGGCTGAGGCGGCATTGTGTTAGGTCAGGGAGGCAAATGAGTGGGAAGAACTTGTAAGGAGAGAATCTGATGGCTTAAGCAAGTACCAAAAATCAGCTAAAGTCAAATTTCTGTAAGAGCTGCTCCCAGAGTACCCTGACAGTTCCTATTAATAACGACTACACCTGCAAAGGAGGAAAATAAAACAGAGCCCACTGAGGTTTTTGATGCTGTAAACATCAGATTTTTGTTCTCTGTTATGTCTGTGTTCTAAGCAGTAATCCTTGGAGTCAAAGCTGCAGGGCTTTCTGCTTTCATCCTGGAGTTTAGTTCCCAGCCCCTGGTCTGTGTCTGCCAGCCTCTGGTGTACCCATCCCTAAGGGGCACAGCACTGACATGCCCTGCAGTTAGTGAGCTCTAGTCCACCTCTGGCACACAATTCCAATGGGAAATTCAGGAAGCTCTTTTTATGCAAGTCCTTTATAATTGAATGACCACAGTGCAGTATGGCATGAGAGTGTGTGTGTGTATGTAGGGATGTCCTAAATATGTACCAAATTCAGTATGACAGACAAACATATCAAAAAAATAGCTCATTATGTGTGGAATTTCACATGTGTTTCAGGTGAACATTGATACTTCAAGTGTCTGGGAGCTTTGAGAAGCACTCTCTGTTTCTTTGTTCCCTCCAGAGCAAGCCTCTGAGGGCTGCTCTTTTTACACCTCAGCCAGCATCAGTCCTATATGCATTATCTTATGTGAAGGTGCCCCTTGCTACCACTGTTCTGATGAATAATTTTGGGCTAGTGTCTTAGTCTTCTTATGAAAGCCAGAGCCTGTTTAATAGCTTATCTGTAAATATTTGCTATCTTGAATCTTTTCTAACATAAATCTGTCAAGACCAGTAAAAACTCTTCAACTCTATGCTTCACAAGCTGCATCACTAGGAAAAAGCTTGAAGCAACTAATCTAGGCTTTAATAACTGAGACCTCTGCAACGCACAGGTCTTGCACAAGATCCCATCTGACTAGGACTAGACCTGCTGTAATGGGAAAAAAACCTGTACTGATAATTTAAAAATCTGTCACACAAATAGTATTCCCCCAAAGCTGGCAGTCTACGACAACTTTTCCATCTGAATGTTTGCAGCAATAAAATCTATCCCTAGACCAAACCTCAACACTTTGCTAATGTTCACCATTACTGTGGGATGGAAGATTACTCTCAAATTCCTCATTTGTCATTCATATATTTTGCATGAAGTGCCCAAAGAATGTGTATATTCAACCCAAATGAAATTCACTTTGAAACTAATGAGCTTTACTAATTGCATCCTCATAAACTATCAAACACTCTAGAAAATTCGAGCACAATGTATGTTTCTGTGGATATTACCTGCTATGCAGTGTCAAGGTCCTGAGGATCACTTGTGCATGTTTTTTGGGAAAAGCATATTGTCCATGTGAAACTCATACTGCGATAATCCATACAGAACTGATTTCTCAGTCTATGTAATTACTACTCTGTAACCAGGTTGTCCTGGTTTCAGCTGGGATAGAGTTAACTGTCTTCCTAGTAGCTGGTACAGTGCTGTGTTTTGAGTTCAGCATGCAAAGAATGTTGATAACACTGATGTTTTCAGTTGTTGCTCAGTATTGTTTAGACTAAAGTCAAGGATTTTTCAGCTTCTCGTGCCCAGCCAGGGCACAAGAAGTTGGCACAGGACACAACCAAGGCACCTGACCCAAAGTGGCCAACGGTGTATTCCATACCATGTGACGTCCCATCTAGTTTAGGAACTGGGAAGTGGGGGGGGCAGGGAATCGCCGCTCAGGGACTGGCGGGGTGTCGGTCGGTGGGTGGTGAGCAATTGCCCTGTGCATCATTTGTGCATTCCAATCCTTTTATTACTACTGTTGTCATTTTATTAGTGTTATCATTATCATTATTAGTTTCTTCTCTTCTGTTCTATTAAACCGTTCTTATCTCAACCCAGGAGTTTTACTTTTTTCCCGATTTTCTCCCCCATCCCACTGGATGGGGGGGAGTGAGTGAGCTGCTGTGTGGTGCTTAGTTGCTGTCTGGGGTTAAACCACAACACAGGTACACCTACAGTGTAAGGAAATGATGATGTACGCAGCATCCAGATTTGGAGCATTGCCTCACAGAATAACCTACAAAGGGAAATGGCATAGTGACACTGGAGCATCACTGAAAATGTTCTTAAATTCTGCACAGTGCTCAGGTCCATTCACAGACACCCTAGGCAGCCTCCTGACTTGTAAAGACTTGTAGTCTTGTAAAAAGAGCTCTCCAAGACAGACAAACAACAAATTGTCTTGTAGCCTTTTTAGGTGGCCAAATTTTAGCTGTTAATGATAAGTGGTGTTCAGAAAACCTCTTTATATGAATATAAATATTGACCTTGGAAGCTTTCCCAGGAAAAAAAAAAAAAAGCTGAGGATGAGACTTGCCACTTGTGTGTTTAAGTCTCTTCTGTCTATGGCCATTACTACTACAGTGTCCCAGTCTCATTCCTTCTCCTAGCAACTAGTTTTGTGTCCCATTGCTTATGAAATACCTCTGCATACAGAACCGTCAAAAGGAAATATTATTGAGATTCAATAGCCTTTCTATCTATGAGGGTCAGCTGCTGTAGCAGAAAAACTAACAGGACTTTGTTGCTGAGGTCCCCAGGCACACTCTGCATGCAGACACGTGGGGATATGACCCTAGTCTGTCCCAAATCAGTGCTTCCCCACCACTCCTCATGTCCATAGCCACATTCATAAAACCTGATATAGAACAACTCAAGGTAAGCGCAGATCTCTGAAGTGCTTTCTCTCTTCCTCCAGTGATGTTTTGTTGACAGGCAAATTTTTTATGGGGAGAGCTTGTCCTTTCCTCAGTGGATAGGAGAGAAGATCAGTAGCTCAGGTCTCTGGCTTGGTGCAGAAGCAGCATTCCTTTCATTCTTACAGATACATCACTTTAATTTTTGGGGAAGATACTTGTCACTTGTGGCTTTAATAGTATTACCTTTACTTGAGCAAGATCTAAAGACATCAAATTACAAATGTTTTTAGCAGTAGCCAGCAGCAATTTTCCTGCTGGCTGCATGATACAGGACAGGCAAGATGTGACACTGCTGCTCCCTGTCTTTATAGAAATGGAAGGAGTAGTACTGATAACTAAGTACACCTAAAACAGCTCTGTCCCACAGGTTGTGAACTGACTCCCCTACTGCTGTCTCCAGGTTTGTGGGTGTTTGTGCTTTAGCTTCTTGGCAAAAGGTTCCCAAGTCAGAGCTTGGGGTGACAAGGACTTTTTTCCTTTAAAGCTCTGTCTTTTGTGGCTCTCCTCAAAGCAACCTGCCTCATTTGTACCTATTAGCCAATTAGAGAGATAGTAACTGGGATTTCTTGTTGAATCTTCTCAGCCCTCTTTGACACTGCTGCCTAATAGCCTGCCTGCAGGCACCCCTCCAGCCTGGAGATAGAGGCAGAGATGTTACAAATCCTAGTTACGACACTTAGTTGCTAATCCTAACTCCCGTATTGGTCATGGCTCTGGGCAGGTAATTGCAGTATTTACCTGGGCCTGAAAGGTTTGCAGGTGGGGAGGTACTGTGTTCTCAGAGGAAAAGAAGCTTTGGGCTAAATTAGTTCACTGTGTTGGTGCTGTTTGTACAAAACGGAGGAGAAGAACAAGAGGTGTGGCTGAAGGACCTCAATTGCCCACCTTGGGCTCATTTTAGGAATGTTTTTCTGTCAGTCACTACCTGCCTTTTAGCCTGCATTCAGGCTGGCAGAAAACTGTTGTTGCTCCTCTACTACTACTGTGAAAACTAAAATTAACTGAAAAAATCTTAAACGGAATCACTTAATCTAAGAGGAGATTAATAAAATAAAAAATTGTTTCCTAAAAAAAAATTGAGTTGATCTGGAACAGGCAGACAGCAATGGTGCAGGAGAAAGTCTGAACTGAAAGGTGCATTGGCTCTGTTTACATAAAGATGTTTGTTTTGTAGTGGAAGAGCAAATGCAACAAATGTATCAGCCTCAGTCAAAACAAAAGAATGTTTGTCAGCAAGTTTTAAAATACTAATTTAAACCTAAGATTTTTATCTCAATCTCGTTGCCGAGAAATACAGTTTATTCATCAAAGTTCATGTTTCCCTAGAATTAATTTTCTTTCAGGACCCCCTCCCCCCCCTTTTTTTTTTTTTTTCTGCAGAAGTCTATTTACACTAACATTTCAGGGATCTTAGTTTGTGCTGGTATTTTGCTGCAGGTGCTTGAGTACTTCAATTCCAAGCTGTGGCTTCCCTGTGTACTCTGGCTTTAGCCAAAGTGAACATTCTATTACACAGCTCCTTCATGTTAATGCTCAGTCTGCCCACTTGCTGTAATGAACTGTCACTTTTATCTGTTAATTGATTGATTGATTGCTTTACTATCTTGCCAGGTTATCTTGTTCTGGATGTAATGCCTTTTTTTTTTTTTAACCCTCTGTTAAGAGATTGTCCATTTTAATGCAGCACAGATGAGTCAAAGGGTAGCGTTAAGCTATTGACAAAGTAGCAAAGATTTTGGGTGGTTTTCTGTAGGTGATTGTTGCAAGATTATTCTTCTAAGAAAATGACTGCTATGTCAGGTGGCCTTTGACTTTGCCCCAGGCCATCTGCTGATTGCTGGAGTCTTCTCTGTGCTTGGTAATTTGACCTACTTTCCACTCAACTATCTTTCTTTGCTCCTCTCTCACTTTCTCCAGTTGTGCTTTGATGCATCTATTTACAGGCCCATACCTCCCCCATTTCCCCCATATAGCCCTCAGTTCCTCCTTTCTGCACTGCCTGGGTCAGGTATGCTGTGCTCCCTTTGCAGTTTGTATCATGAGTAAAGCCCTTGCTTGATTTGTGTATGTGCAAGTACACAAGTCTATAAAGCTGCTTTAGCTTTTGATTTTCCCTTTATCTTTTCTCAGCAACATGGATTCAACTGAATCAGTTTCTTGCGGGAGTGACATTCGTCACAGATCACAATGCCCTCATTTCTCTGATAGGGCATCTACATGACAGTGCCTGTTCCCACCTCTCACCTTCCCCAGTGCACCCACCCACACACACTTGCTCTTGAATGTGCTGCTGAACATTTCAGCAAGGTATTACAGTCAGTTAGCGGCAACCCTTAGAACTGTAATGCTGTATGCTCTGGCTCAGCCACTCCCCAACTTTTCTGCGTAACTACTAGAAATGGAGAGGAGAGTGCAGGAGGATGTGTGCGAAACAAAGATTTGTATCGCTTTGGGTTCTCCGCAGCAACCAGGAAGACAAAGGCAAAATACATCTGGGATGAAGTGTAGGGAGTTTGTCCCCACTTCCTTTCTGCACAAAATCGAACGCAGCCAGTGCTGCTCCCTTCCCAAGACTCCAGCTAGCCTTATGGGACTCCAAAGGGCATGTTAAATTGTGTGTTTCTCCTCCAGGAATGGGAAGAAACCTGCTATTGGCATGTCTCAGAGCTGAGGGTAATTACGCAGTGACATTGGATCCCATACAAGGAGTTGATTTTACAGAGCTATTCTTTATTAGAATATGTTCGCACGAAGTTAAGGACTTGTGAGCTAAACCACCTGTCAGTGATTTCTAGCAACCAAGACAGATAGGAAGACAAGGTTGTATAACCTCCAGCTTTGGCATCTAGTTGAATTAAAAATAATACTGGCCCCTGTGCTCTTTGTATGCAAATCTGCTCTGCCCAAGCCAGTCAACCAGTCAGCCCAGTGGGAATCAATCTTCCTCACGAGCCACAGACAGAACCAAGTCTGCTCAAGTTAGGAGTTGTCGTGCAATTCATATTGAATCCAGATGCTGTCAGGTCTGCTTGGAGGTGGGACCAAATGGGCTGTGATCCAGGCGGCATACAGAGGGGGCCAGGTGACCTCAATGCATCTCACATGTTAACTTTGTAAAGCAGCTCTTGTAAATATGCTTAGGAAGAATGGGCTACATGGTTTGCTCAGCCAAGACCTCCAGGAGCTTAAGTGTTGTGCAGGGCAAGCTGCCTCAGCAAGCAACTGGGAAGGCTGCAGGAAGGTGTCCTGCTGGCAGGCAGGTTGTCAGAATGCACCAGGGCCTGAGATTTTCTTTAGCTCCTCTCCTCTAGACCTGCCAACCTGTCAGTGCTAGCAGTCCTCCTCTCAGGAGTAAGGGTTTGCAGAGCCAGCCTTGCAGAGTAAGGTCTGCTTTTCTGAACACTGTCATAATCTTTAATAACAGTACCTTTTGATAAATAGCTTCTCTGGTCAAATAAATTATATGACTGCCAGCTCCCACAGCTCTGTCTAGGACTCTTTCTGTTTCTCTATCTAAACACGCTCGGTTATTAATAGAAAAAAAAAAGTGTAAATTTCTCTACAATTCTGTTTATTTGTGTCCTTTAAATCCTAGGGCTTTGACAAATTATAAGCAAACCCAAAACTTTGGCTGGTAACCTTTTTAAAATTCCCACTTCTTGTATCAAGCTCTGGACAGAGTTGAGTTCTTTGCCAGCTCTTTGAACAAAATCTGCTTTTTTTTGTCCTTATTTGCACAGTGCTTAACAGAGGGGTCATTGAAGGCTTGCAGGTGCTGCCATTGGACACATGAATGAATGAATTCCAGTGTTCAGGTAGCAAAGAGTTAATCTGCTCAGGAAAACATTACAGAATCGTCAACAGGGAGCTAGAGGAAAGGTAAAAATACCGGCAGTTGACTGAGTACTAAGGATGTGGATTAGAAAAGATGAGAGGGGAGGTCTATTCATTTATTGGTGCCTGGAGGGTTTGCAGCCTTGGCAGCAAAATTACTGAAAGCTAGTGAAATACTCAGCTCTGCCCACACTGACCATGGTAGACAGACACCTGGATAGGAATAGGTGAGATGGGTATGTGGGGAGAGCCCGTTGGTCCCAGACAAGAATACATGAGAAAAATCCTACCTGAGCTCACATATTGCTTCTTGAAGTCATGTTCACTCACATAGCTTTGGTCCTCAGTACCTCAGAAAGGTGGTCCTCTACGGGGTTTCTTAAGCACTAGGAGAGGAGGTATGAGTCTGTGCCTACACCACCCCATCAGAGCTTTGCATGTGACTGCTTCATAGCCAGCCCTAGCACCCATGCCTTGGTGACACTTATCTGTGCTTTGCTCCATGGGGACTTGCCTGGTTTGCAAAGTGTGCGCTGCTTGCCACTTGAACTGTGTTCCACCGCAGCTCGCTCTCCGCAAGGCTCTCTAATCTGACCTGCAGGGCAGTATGCAGTGCACCTTAAGAGATCATGTAGTCCTTGGAGTGCTGTCCTTGGAGCACTAAAAGCTTGAACTTTGAGGCATGGCTGAGAGATACTTGCTCATTGGACTAGGCTTCAAGAGGAGGTGAAGCCTGAGGTACAAAAAAGGAGGGCCAGGTCTCAAACAGGCAAACAGTGTGATGATTCCAGAATCTAGACGGCAGAAATGCAGCAGTATTCAAAAGCATTGCTGTGGATGCTGGAACAGTAGAGTGATACTCTCTGTGAGAAATGGAGGGATTAAAAAAGAGCAAAGCAATTTTACCCTTCCGACATGATTGAGCATCCTGAGCATAGGCTTCAAGGACCACAGGTGAAGTTAATTAGCAATGTTGCAGTATCATACTGTAGGTCTTTCTATCAGTATTAGCACATCTACCCACAACATGAATATTGAAATCTCTGGGGCAACTCAGAGTCATTAATCTCACTTCCCCATTGTGGACAAAAGATATTCTATTCCCAGCCACAAAAAGGCTCTGCAGGGATGATTGAGTTACTAGAGTTGCTTAAAAGCTGCCTGCATCAGTGAAAGCCGACTGACAGGCAGGGAGGGGAGGTCAGAGGTGGAGTTCATCACCTCTCTAACAAAATTAATCAAGGGGAGAAAATCAGAACACGTTTGCTATTGAATGCTGAGTCAATGCTTACTGTGTAAAGCATCTTGGTGTGGTCCCAGTTTAGAATCAGATGTGAATGAGAAAGACTTGGGAAAAGTCCGAGGACAGATCAAAACCCCTTTGTTTCTAGGGAGGGAGGAGAGTGAAAGAGGGAGAGAGAAGGACTGGTTCAGAAGACCCCCAGAAAGCAGAAATTATTGTTAGATCTCCCTGCTACTTTAACATTTCATGAGGTCACTAACAGGTTTTAAATCTGATGGAGAAAATTGGAAAATGAGAGAAACAAATAATAATAATAAAAAGGTAAATCATCCAGAAGCATACTCATATTCCTTTTGATGACAGCACAGCCAGGGTTTTTGCCTGCACTTTGGGCAGCTGTGTTCCTGTGATCTTGTACAGAGCAGGATAAGCAGAAAGTTTCTTCCCTTCCTCCATTGTTCAGTAACAAGGAAGCCTGAGAGGGTAGATAGGAGATTTTTCCTTCAACTCTTTGCTTTTCAGGTGGCCAGCCGCGCCTCTTTCTTAGATACACTTCTAGTGAGGGAGGAGTGGGTTTTACAGAAGCAGCCTCACTTCTGTGTCTTGGCTGACTGCCATGGCCCCTTCTCATGCGTATGGCCAAGCCTGGTCCATTCCAAATTGCTAAATGCCGATTAGCAGCTAATCTGGGCCATTCAGTTTTGCAAAAGCAATGCCCTCCCTTTCTTGATAATTGCCCGGCAAACTTTGAAATATCATGGTCTGATATATAAACCAATTTCTTTTCACTCACTGCTGAATCCTCTCCCCTCACATTGACAGTAAGAGACCCTGACTTGTACAGGCCAGCTAGCTACAGCTTGCGAGGGCAGCTGGTCGGAGCTCAGTCCAGCATGTACCGAAGTCCAAGGTAGTCTCTTTGCTGGCTGCTTTGAAACATAGGCAGAGCCTCAGCTCTGAGATAGGCAGACATTTCATTGGAAGGGGCAAGAAACCTTCAGATCTTGCCTCTGGGGAAATTTTTTCAGCAAGAGGTTTGATTTTTAATGTGAAATGGAGGATCAAAACATTGAACTGAATCTTTTAGTAAAACTGCTGCTGTAGTGCTGCACAGTGCTGACAGCCCTGCTCTCTATATGGTTATCCTGAGCCTTTTTGCATCCTACTATTATTTGTGTCCCAGATTTACTTTTTCTCAATGGGTTTCCCAAGATAAAAAAATGTGCATTCTTAAAGAAAAAAAAAAAAAAAAAGAGAGAGAGAAAAAAGCATGCTTTTGCTTTGTAACCAGTCAGGCTCCCTTGAAAGTCTGGTTTCTAAAACTAAAAGCATATTCCAAGTCTCTATGCTGGCTGTCTGATCCTCAAGTTAGATTGTCTAATTCCCAAAAGTTACTTGTCAAAATTATCAAGACAAGGGTAGCAGGCCAAGTTACAGTTGATTTGATTATTAGATGAGCATGCAAAAGTCTTAGTGTTTTCTTCCCCTTTTAAAAACAGTTGTGCATGAATCTTTTACTACTGTATTCAAGAAACTGCATTTGATTAATTTTTGCTAATCTTCAAGGTTCTGCTTTCAAAACAGAGCACAGTTCCGAGAGCAGTGCAGCAGAAGGCAGATCTTTTTAGGTTTTCTTTAGTAGCTAGCTGCCCATAAAACAGACTTGTTGCAGAAAAGCAAAGGCAAAATGAAGGCAGAACAACCTGCTTTTCCTCAATCTTCCAGGAAAAGCTGGCTTTGGAATGAGGCCATATCTGCTGATTGGACCCAGTGGCTGGAGGGACATAAACTTGGACAAAGACTCCATTTGGGAGATGTTCAGCCTGGATTTTCAGGCAGACTGCACATTGCTTGAATTTCTTCTTCATTCCCCCCTTGACTCTACCATGAAACTTGACAGGTCTGCTTAGGAGATGAGTGAGGAATGGAGCCTCTAGCTTGAAAAAACTCCTGAAGTTGAATGAAACAAAGCTTATTAGAGCAGAAAGGAAATGACCAATCCTTCAGTTCTTGAGAAGGCTTATATTCAAATAACTTACCACACTGATAATCATATATAGTAGAACTACTGCAGTACTGAGAATCTAGTGGAAGAGCAAGGCTTCACTTCACTTTTGGTCTTTAAGCAGATGAAGTCAGTGTTTGATAGAGGTCACAGAGCAGGGGTTGTCATAGAGGACAGGCACCTCTTGGACCTCCCGGACCGAGCCAATCCCCAGTTGGCTGGAGTTACTGAGGGCTCCTGTCGCTTCAGCTCAGCATTGCTTCTGAGGTGGTCAGCTGCAGCCCTGTGGAAAGGCAGGGCTAGAGGAAGAAAGGGGATGGCTCCTTCTGACTCTGCATTGGGGACTGAGTCAGATGAACCTGGGTTGGTCACTCCTGTTGGCAGGGCGGGGGCACCGATGTTCATCGTAGGAGGTATCCATCAAGCAGACAAATCTAGACACTGCTGTCTGGTGAGTCTGTCCACTCATGTAAAGTCTAGTAGGATGGAGACAGCATCAACTTACACATTCCTTAGGAAAACACACACAGTGGGGCCATAGTGGAAGAGATTTCCTTTCATTTACTCAAGTACTTTCAGCACTGAACAACAGTTATTGGGATTCAACCTCCTGCCCCTGAACTGCCCAGCTTTACATTCACTCTACACAAAGCATCAGATTTACCACTTTTCCAGTTTTATCTTTGGCAGCACAACCAGGGGGGAGGAGAGGTGGAGAGTAGTAAAATATTAAAATATATTTTTTTAGCATTTACACTGAGAAAATATGTAAAGCACTATAAGAGCTGGAGCCAATACTTCACAGAAGTGTGAATTCGCTTGTTTTTTCTGCTAATGGTTTGCAGCACATCTGGGCAGCAGGCAAGGAGTGGGCAGGGGCTTCTCTCCATGTGCAGATGAATAACAGGGATCAAAATGGTCTTCTAGCTCAGAAGTCAGGCACTGGATCTTACTAGTCCTTGGGAGAAAAGCTCAAACAAAACCCACCATAACTATATGTGGACAAGGACTGAACCTAAATCTTGCCTGTGAAGGGCCCTTGGCTTTTCTTGTTTGGAGCTAGACGGCGGCTCCAGCAGCAGGCAGTAATGGTAGGCTCTTACCCCAGTTGTCAGGACACTAGAGGGAGAACAGACCTCACCAAACAAACCTCCCAGGGAGACAGGAATATTTGTGGAAGCTGCTATGTTTGCTTTCCCACAAGGAGTGTTTGGACCACTGGCTATTATTTGTCCATTTTAGGACCAGTAACTCTGCTGAATGCTCAACCAGTAGATTTGGCCCTTGGTGATAACAACGTAATAATATATTGTGCTAGGAGTCAGCACAAACATACTATTTAATACTGTAATAAATGGAAGTCTAGAGAATATGTTTACCAGTCATACAATCTCTGAGATGTTGCTCCTCCTGTTCCCATGGTTACTATAGTTGTCTTGACAATATTAGGAGGAAAATGTTTGCATAATTCCCCCCCCCCCCCCCGCCTTGTTTTCCTTCTGAAATAAAATATAATACCTGAGAACTATATTAATCTGTGGTATAACTGCAGTTCAGTTTCCAATATAGTACTGGGATGCATGTATAGTGATGTTACCCAGCCCAAAGAGTTACCCTGAATTCCCTATTTACCACTGCTCCTCTCTCCTTAACCCATTGGCTGCTGTGCGTTCCATAAGAAGGATCTTGCCAAGTGTAGGGAAGAAAAATTATCCAAGTGATTTTTTTGTATAGTAGAAGGTCAGCATGATTTATTTAAAGGCAAAATTTTAAAAGAGTGTTGCTTCATTGGTGCTCAAAGGAGTGTGGGATGCTGTCATTTCACTTCATACTTCCAAGTCAGCTGGGAATCAATTTCAGAAAAGTGTTAAGCTGAGTTGCCCTGTTGTAAAGATAAGCATAACCATAGTAAATGGAGCTTAACCTTTCTGACCTTGATAATGTAACACTTACTCATGCCTTTTATGGACCAAACAAAGAGCATCCCATCTTTTCAGTCACTTTTCCATCCTGTGGGTCCACCTGGCCTCTGTCACTGGTGCAATTTAAATCAGCATGAAAGCTGATTTAAGGTAAACTGGTACAAATTTTCTCAGGTATGTGAGGCATTGGTGCTACTATTGCTATCTTTGGAGCATGGTAGACTGACTGCTTTTGTCTTGATTGCACTAAGCAGCTGAGGTGGGTGGTAGCCGTGGGCCACAGACACAAGATGGGCCTGGATATCTTCAAGGGAAATTTAATATACTGTTATTTGTGTGTAGCGAATGACACTATATGTGTGCTCTTCACCCTCAGATTCCTCTTACCTCCTTTCCTACTGTGTTATGCATTTCTCTTGCTTTGAGTGTCCTGGCTCCCCCCTCCTATGCCGTCTCACTCCCTCACTTCCATCTTTGTGGACTGAGATTTTCTAAAAGCCAGAACCTCACCTCCTGTGATCGGGTCCCCATTAGCTCTGTTTCTGGTGCAAAGCCCAAAGTCCCTATCTGACTCCAAGTTAGTCTGAGATTCAGTCTCCTCATCAGACCTCACAAGTGGTACAGGGATGGAGGCCCACACAGAGTGCAGGAGGGAAGGCTGATGCTGCCCTGAGTGGACCTGTCAACAGAGGACATTCTCCTCTGCTTACAGACCAGTCTCCCAAACCAGCAGAAAAAGCAAGCTTAGTTTCTCCACTTAGTAAGTAAAGTCAATCTTTCCTTTTCTTATTGGAATCTGATAATCCGAAAAGCTTCAAGTCTTGGACGTTGAGGAAGAAAACTTGCTGACTGCAAAAGGCTATTATTTCTGATCCATCCTACCAGCTGCCACTTGTGACCCCCCCTTTAAAAGCAGACAACAGACTATGAAAGTAATGTTTCTGCTTCCTTGGTCCTCTCCCCTAAATCAGGAGTTTCATTTTTACAGCTTACTTCTGAAATGGGGCTAAGCGATATTAACAAGCCACAAAGCTGAGGATAGGGTTGCTTAGCAATACAGCACAAAGATGTCTTTGAATCACTGTTAAGCTCCAACACTTCAGCTCAGATGAACCTAATGTTCCTGTCACGAATTGGCATGTAACTCCTTCAAGCATCACTTTACTGTTAAATTTAAATGTTAAACATTTAGATACAAACATCTTATACTTAAAATTCCCAGGCATTTCTTTTGCTTAATCTTTGTCCTTTAACACTGTAAGAGTCTGTTCCACAATTTATTCCTTCCACACACATTAAATAATGGAGGCAGCAACACAAGAGTACAAATATATTGATATTATTTTTACCTTTGCTGACTGCTGCAGCAAATTAAAATCACCTGCTAGTAATAATCCCCATAACCTGAGGTTTAATGATGCTATGAACTCTGCCACTGGAGTTTTTGGTGTTTGATTCAATTATCCACTGCTAAAGTTGATTCATGAAAGAAAGAGAAAGAAAAGTAATGTTGCTAATGGTAGAGAAAGGTAGAAAACAACAATAAAAACCATTAAACACACCACACCTCCTCTTTGTTCCTTCTGAAAATCCCAATCCCTGAATTGCTGTCTGCCTCTGTGGTCAAAATTAGGTTATTAAAGATGATGAGGGGAAAAAAAACCCCAAAGTCCTAAGTGGTTCACTTTTTTGTGGTCATGGGAAAAAGATCCAGGACTGAGCAAGTTGTAGTCAGATAGGCAAGTTACAAAGAGAGGGCATCAATACAAGTTGAAAAGCAGCAACCTCAGAAACAAGGTGTTGCTGCTGTACAACAGCAGCTATATTAGACATGAGGTACATGACATGCGTGGAAGAGTATTTTTCAGGTGGAGCCATTAGAGAGAGTTTTAGAAGAGCATAACAGAGTTTTGCGATTTGTAATCGAAGTGAAGGGCTGGGCAAAACAAATTCATTGGTAAGGAAAAGCATATTGGTTCTTGAATTAATACATACACACACAGAGCTGCATGCACACAGAGTGTGCCTGGCTTAATGTGACACCCAATAGCCAGGGCTGTGTATTATTATACAATCACACACATAAGATGAGACTTGGAATGTGATCTATCATAGACTTCTACTGTAAAACATAATCTAGATAGACAAGACTAAAGGATGGAGAAAGGCTTTCTCATTCTCTCAGTTTACCAATGAGAAAATGAGGTGTGCTGATGCAAAAGGACCTTTAAAAGCCAATGCAGTAACAAGCTCAGCTGGAGGATTCTGGGATGGTTGATTTCAATCCTGTCTGCAGAGAGATGCTTTCTACCGTCTCAGTGGTTTCTGCTCTTTCCTTTTGCTTTTAATTTACATTGCACAATTTAACCATTATTATAGGTCCTTCAGGCTATTTGTTCTTTGAGGATAAAAGATGAATGGAAGCAACATGTGCTGGAGCTGTAACAGCTCGCAAACACTCCCTACTGTTGTCACTGCTATATAACAGAGTAAAAGACTGGTGTGGCTTTTGAGACTGTACCGAGAGAGGATGGAGAGTAGTCCAGCAACTGGATGTTGAAATGGGCATTCAGACACCAGTCCATTCTGCTTTTGCCTTTTTATCCTACCTGTTCTTTATCCATTATGTCAGCTTAGCAAACTCATCTAATGCTGTAGTTGGTTCTGCTTTGAGCAGGGGCTTGGACTAAAGATCTCCAGAGATCCCATCCAGCCTAAATTGTGCTATGATCCTAGGAAACCTGGAGGCCAGAGAAAGCTTTCTCTTTTATGTTTGCACAGGCCCATACCATCAGTTGTTGTCTCTAGGTGGTCTTAGATACAAGTTCAACCCCTCCATTCCTTCACTAGCAGGAGGCCTTTCAGGTTCCTGCAGATTTCTCTTTGCTGCCGGCTCTCAAAAGATCTGGCTTCCAGGGACCTAGTCAAATCTCTTGTGGTTTTGCTTGGCTGGTGCTTTCAAACTTTTGCTTCAATCTGTTCTTTAAAAGGGAGGAACACCAAACCAATGTCAAGATGACTTCCTGCACCAGGTCTGCTTTCCCCACCTCAGTGCCAAGCCCCGCTTAGGATACAGACTCTAACAGGAAAAAGCTACCCTGATAAAGAAAAGCTGTTTGCAATTTCCTCTTCAAATGTATCTTAGAAGAATTAGTATGAAAATCCATTGTGTTTTCCTCCCCCTTCCTGTGATATTTAAGCTAATAATATTTCTTGAAGCAAAGAGGAAGGTATTTAAATGGAACACGCTCAGCAGATGGGATTTCAGTGCCACTAGCTGATTTAATTACTCTCCAGCTTTGCCATACTTCTATGGTATACTTCATAGCCTTACATATTTCTTGTAAATTTTGTGATTTTACAGCCTAAAGAAATGAAACAATAACATTAATTGATTTGGAAAGTTGCCCACTGACTGCACTAATAAAGGTAGCAAGTGGCTAGTGGTGTCAGTAAATGAATGCTAACAGGAATGGAGAAAATTAAAGCCCATAATTCCACTAACAGCCACTAACTCTTATTACATCAGCACCAGCCCCCCTGCATCTGGCTGAAACACACATCCCCAGAAACCAGAGATTCAAATCATCTAGATGGTTAATTTCAGGAGGGTTTTCTAAACCATTAAATTTTTCTACAAACATTTTTTTCCTCTGAAAATGACAGATGCAAGTGAAGAATACAAAGGGGAAAAAAGAGCTGTTTTGATGAGTAGGCCTCAGAGAATTAAGAGCAAATTTCTGAGTGGGATCACTTGGCCCATGTGCTCAGAACAGAGCAACTCAATGCCCGAGTTGATTATATAGCCCACAAGACCATTTCCTGTATGCTTTCTATCAGCTTTGTCTTTTCTTCTTTAGTTAAACAGGAACATATGCTGTATGCCCATACTGTAATGGCTAGAAACTAGGTGCTTGTCCTGGGTAAAAGCTATCAACTTTGACAGTGCACAACCCCTAAGCTGCAGGCTTTGTTCAGCAATCCAGCTCAAATAACCTCCATCAGCGGGCAGCCAGGGGACCGAGTGCTATTTGTAGTGGAATGACACCATCACATTGCTTAGCCGTGCATCACTGGAGCTTTTTATTCCAAGGGAGGCTGTCAACACTGAGCCAGAAGGGTTAGTAAGGCCTTATAATCACCAACATCACTCCACAAGACCTTTCCCTTGCCCTTTGCAGCTCTGCCAGCCCTGACCTGCAGCTCAGTGTATAGATAGGAGCCCATCATCCATTTTGGGCAGCTGCTGTGAAGCAGACCACAGATGTTGGGCTCCATAATTGATTTATTTCTCCTCAGCATGTTTCATGGAGGCTCACAGTGAAGTCCTAAGTTGGGAGGGGAATCTGCTGGCCCTCTTGACAACTGACATGATGGAGAAAATTGCCATGTCACTGCTTATTAGGGACAGCATATTTCCTTACTACTACAGAGGACTGAGCCTGAGAAGGACCCAACCGATGACTAGAGAAGCTGGGATTCACCTAGAGCTGGTGGCCCTGGGCTGGGTGGTGAATGTTATGGACAGATGTGCTCTGAACCCAGGGCAGTCTGCTGGGGCATGTGGGGTATTACAGCATGTTTTCATGCTTGACCTGTTCCTCACCTCTCTCTTTGCCAAGAGACACAAGGAACAACGTGCTCCTTTCTAAGTGAGGATGCCTTGATATTTTTGGCTGCTTCACAAGGGATGAGATCACAAAGGGAACTCATAGAAAACAATTCATTTTTTTTCCTAACTAGAAAGTATCACCATCTCTCACCCTAATTAGTCGTTTCTCTAGGTCTATTCAAAAACACTTGCTGGCTCTTGCAAAGCCGCTTACAGAAGTCCTGTTTTTAGACATAGGAGTGGGGTAAGCTGGCTTCAGCTGCAGCCACTGCCCCTCTCTTTGAATGACTGTGAGGGCTTCATCTCTGTTTATCAGGTCCAGTGCACCCACCACCACCACCTTCCATTAACTCAGACTTCTAATGCCTCCACGTGCTACGTCTTTTCTCTATCAGACAGCAAGCACTTTGGAGCCAGGGGCAAATAGCACATTGAAGTCTGCATCTCAATTAGGCCTAGGAAGCATTCCCATAACAATATATTAACATTCCACCTGAACAGTAGCATAGGCAGTTGCAACACTGATTACTTATAGAACAGAAATCTATTGTGACAGTTTTTAATTACCTTATTTGCTTACATTAATTGTTTCCCTGGGAGTCTGTACCAAGGTTAATATCTGTCCTAAGAAAAAGAAAGCATCTGTCATCAAAACTGTCTGTAAACAGTCTTACTTCAGCAATGTGCTTGAACATCCAGATAACTCCTTCACAGCTCCCATTGCTTAAGGAGGTAGAGTGAATATGTCTGCTGCTGAATTTCATTGGAAATACCCATTGTTCTTCAAAATGAGTTTAACTCTCTTACATGGGCTCTTAACAATGGTGCTGAGAGCTGATGAAGAATCTCACTGGGGTCAAAAGAGAGGGAAAGGGGTGTTTTCCAAATTTTCTATTTACCCCAATTTTCACAGTTCCCAGGGCCCACTTACTTCACTTGCAAATACATTTGTCAGAAATCAGGACTCAACTTCTGTGACAGATATAAACATATAATAATCTAATTGAGAGCTAGTCCTAATCCTCTCCCTCATAATTAGATTCCTTGCTAAGGTGAAGATTCCTCCTACATTGCAAGCTGAGTATGGTTGGGCTGGCTGTGGCCATGCTTTAGACTAAGGATAGCCTCCCCCACCCTATGTACAAGGGTCCTGAAAGCATGGGGGAAGCCAATGTGCTGAAGCACACTGGACATGCTAGTCATCCCTAGCTGGGCTAGAAGGAAGGGCTGTGTGCAAGACTGACAGTGGGAGGAGAGGGAGGCTGGACGGGGAGCACATGCTGCCTCTTGCTGTCTGGGGAAGGTCTTTCTCAGTACTAGAGACACAGTGCTGATGCGTTTGGCAGCCTTGTGACAGGATTTTCTTTGCCATCCTTATCCCATGAACTTTAACACAGAATTTTAACTTAAAAAGAACTAGAAGTTGTCTTAAGGGCAGTAGGGCAACAGTGCATGGACAAGGGAGAAAAGCAGAGAACTGGGATGATTGCCAGTAAGGGATGAATGTGCAGGAGTCCTTGCAAGCATCTGTTCCCCTCTATTCTTAGCTGCTCACAGAGCACAGAGACAATAATGATCATAAGGACCAATGAAGGCTGCAGGAACCTCAGCAAAGGAGCAGCTGGAAAATGTTTACACTATGAAAAGACAGCTGTCGCTGAGATACCTGGTTTTGCTTTCCCTTCCCTTTATATCTTTTCTCTTTTAGCTTGTGCTACAGAAGCCCCCAGGACAATACAGCCAATTTTTTTGTTCCTATGGGCCCAGCCTGCGGAAAGGAATAATCACCATCAACAGACCAAACAGATTAAAAAGAATCTTTAGTATCTGGAAGCGACGCTGCCAATCTTTACCATTAGCAAAGCATGACCCCTCTAGGAAAAGCGGCAGCAGACTAAGTGCTGATAGTCAGACATTACATCTGTAGTGAAGAGAGAGCTTTAAAAATCTAGATTGCCCTGGGAAGAAATATTTACATAAATATTTTACTTTTAGCTGATATCACATCTCCCCAAATCCAGCCCTGTCTGGGAAATGAAATGAGCTTTTTTGCATGCTATGCACAGCCAAAGTAATGGGAGATTTTCTGCTCTAAATGGAGATAGTAGAATCATATTTGGCAGGTGAAAAATTATCTCTCACTTTCTATAGCCAGTTTCACTATCACAATTCTTAAACAGGGAGGGTGGGCTTGTACAGAGAAATAATCTCTCTCACCAGAAAAGTGTGACAGCACTTTAAATATCAGGCCTAGAAAGACAGGTAAATCATACATAAGATGAGTGCAATACAACATAGTAAATTCAGATTAATATTAAGCAGAAGCAAATAATACAACAAACTCTAATACTGAATTTTTCCCCAGAACATTCTTTTCTCTATTTTTCTTTTCCTTTAGCTCAGTTCAAATCCTTTGAAAACAACTTAGATAATTGCAGGTGATTCTTTGCAGATAAAAGAAACGACAGACTTTTTTGGTACTTATGTTTTTACATGTACAACTGACAGAGAAGATTGCCCTGTTGATACAGGTGTAGTTCTAAAATCCTTCCAGATAATTGTGGTTTTTGAAGGAGCCATTATGAAATTCGTCATTCATATTACATATCTGTTGGGGTTTGAGTTCTTCTTTCTAAGGTTTTTTTTTTTTATGGTTTTGGCCATTTCAAATTTTTTGTTTTGAATTTCAATATGGTTTTAATTAAAGCAAAAATGTTAATGGATACAAGTGTTCATACAAACAACAGCAGTAACTCCCCCGGTGACTCACCTAGAGAAAGAAAGTGCATCAGGTTGCAGGTTGTGCCTTTACACTAAAATATGCTGTATGTGGTGGTATCCCATTTTATTTCTTCAGTCCTGCCTGGCATTCACACCCTTGGAATAGACTGAGACTGAATGTTATCCTCACAGAGGAGGAAAACAGGCCAATAAATGGAAGTTCTGCACCACCATGTTAAATTGCTGTCATGGTTTAACCCCAGCCAGCAACTAAGCACCATGCAGCTGCTCATTCACTGCCCCCCACCGCCCCAGTGGCATGGGGGAGAAAATCAGGAAAAGAAGTAAAACTCATGTGTTGAGATAAGAACATTTTAATAGAACAGAAGAAACTAATAATGATAACACTAATAAAATGACAACAGTAATAATAAAAGGATTGGAACATACAGATGATGCACAGTGCGATTGCTCACCACCCACTGATCGATGCCCAGTTAGTCCCCAAGCAGCGTTCTCCCCACCCCCACTGCCCCCAGTTTATATACTAGACATGACTTCACATGGCATGGAATACCCCGTTGGCCACTTTGGGTCAGGTGCCCTGGCTATGTTCTGTGCCAACTTCTTGTGCCCCTCCAGCTTTCTTGCTGGCTGGGCATGAGAAGCTGAAAAATCCTTGACTTTAGTCTAAACACTGCTCAGCAACAACTGAAAACATCAGTGTTAACATTCGTTGCATACTGAACTCAAAACATAGCCCTGTACCAGCTACTAGCAAGATAATTAACTCTCTCCCAGCTGAAACCAGGACAATTGCTCAGTGCTATATAAATATGACAAAGGAAATATAGAGAAATTGTAATCAATATGCCAACATACCTACTGTCATTTGAGGTTGCTCAGACTGGGTTTATATCTTTTGCTACAGTCACTCTGAATTCTTCTCTCATAGCAAGAGTATAATCACTTGGCATCAATAACCTATTAATATATTCTTGTATACAAAGCAGCTCTTAATAATTACTGCAAGCCTTAATTTGCTGAGACTCAATTACACTAGCAGCTCATTGACATTGTTAAGGTTAATAACTCAGTGATTCATAAGACAGGACACATTACAAATCAAATTGATTTTAGTAATTGTTGTATCAAACCATACAAACAACAGGCAATGTGTTATTTAGCAATACTGAGGCAACAACTTTCCCCAACACTCGAGTCTCTTGGGAGAACTATAGTGGTCCCTAGCGTAATGCTCTAAGTAGGTACTATTACAGTGAGATTCAAGCAGCGTTGAATGTGAGAGTCTTTCCTACATCGTGGGGAATTTCGCAGCCTAGCCCCTGTCTCTGTGCAGGAAGACTGAGATTCTGAACCTCAGCTGTATTCTCTCAGGGAAGTAAAATCTAGACTCCTAAGACTATGTATCCAAGACCCATTTCCTATGCTGTAATTACAAATCTTAAGAAAACACAGGCAGACAGTGCTGGTGGGCTGGTAAGAAATGGCGACTTTTCTTGCCCCAACCATGATTGTCTGTACTATGGCTCTTCTGCAACAAATTTCTTGGTGGGGAAAAATCACACAGATTATTGGTGGAGTTACCCTAGCAGTGGCTTGACCCTTTGCTCTGAACGTGCCCTTAAACTTTTATGCCTTTTCTTTGGAGAGTTGGAGTGAGATAGGACCACTCTTCTTTCTCGTCATCATCATCACTGAGCAAAGGAGTGATGGTTTTATGTATGTGTTGAAGTGACTTCTCAAATGAATCTTAATCACGTGGGCTAATTAGAGTCAGTGTTTGTTAATCAGATGCGAATAGCAGTCTGATTTCTCTATTTAGATAAATGTCGGCTGGAAAACCTCTTGGCAGATGGGCAAATGTTTGCTACCCACCAGTCTAAGTGGGCATTTTAGCAGGTTGCAAACATAATTTCATAGCTAATTAGAGTAAAATGAAAACAACAATTCTAGTGTCCACCACAGTAACCCAGATGCTTTCCCAAGCATGATGGGAGGTAGTGAAGTATTGTATATTAGGGTCTGTGTTTGGTATTCCTGGTTCCTCCTTAGACTAGTTGTCATGAATTAGGCTAAGTTGATGCTAAGTTGTCCAGCTCACTCTCCCCCACAAAGTAAATCAGAGTGAGATTTCCTTATCTCAGTGCAACCCAACCTAGTCTTCTATCAGGCTGGTAAGAACCAAGTTAAACCTAAAACCTTGAGAGAGCGGCTGCAAATGGGAGACTGCAGCTGATCTTGTGTCTAACCAAACTTTTATTCATTTATAATGTCAAGTCCTTAAACCAAGAAGACAGGTGCATTTAGCCTTTAAAGGTCTTCCAGGCTCTGTTCCTAGGGGAGCAGATGATGATGGTGCTTTCTTTTCTGTCAGGCTCTCCCATCCTCATCACCTTATGGATCTTATCTGGTGTGGTGGGTTGACCCTGGCTGGATGCCTTGCAGGGACATCACTGTCTTACAATCAACAGCATTGGAAGCTGAAACTAGAATGAGATTTTGAGTATGTTTGGGTTCCCTTGCTACTATCAAGAGTTACCCTGGATATACTTAAATATTTCTCTTAATAATTGCATTAAGTTGCCTGCTACCAATATTCCTAGTAGTTCCTCTGCCAACAGAAGTGCTGAGTATCCTGATTTTATCGTGCATACCTATGGATTACAAATAGATCTTATTAACTGCTCAGAACTGACACATCTATTTGAATAAAGGGGCTCATTTCTTTGCAGGCAGTAGAACAATCTTCCTTCTATGCTAATAAATATAGGCATTTGCATAAATGTAATCAGATGTTGTGTCTTACCACATATATAGTCTGGCGTTATATGCTTTGCTCTTGGGTGCTTGAAAGACCTGCTCCTGCAGTGAGGCTGCAAGGGCATTCTAGGAAATATTTACCAAATGTTTGAACTGGACAGGGACTGGGAAAGAAAAAGGTGAGAGTCTGTCCTTCCAGAAATCTCAGCTTCTACAGGGGAATGTATTATAGAGACACCATATTGTACATTTTGTGTTCTATTGTATTATACACTGTATACATTATACATTGTATTACAGATAAGAAAAAGCAATTTTCTCAGTTTTGTCTGGAAGAGCTCTGATTGTGCTGGACTATCGCTTTTGATGAATAATGTACTATGTAGTATTAAAGCTTGGTATGTTTGTAAAATATGCAAATGCAGCACCCCCAAAACCATGTGGCATCTGTCCCTGGCATGTGCTGTTCCTGTATGTGTAGGAGAGAATAGGAGGGGAAAGTTCTAAGCTTTACATAACCATTTTTGCTGTTGTAGTGAATAACCACTTTCCCTTCAACTTCACCTAGATAAAGAAACCAACAAAACATTCTGCAAATTTGGGGAGAGAAGCTACTTAAATGCTGGAAGGACTTGTGATGACCATGATCTGTGTAACAGAAAAGGATTTTGTGTCTTGGAGAGCTCTGCAACAGGTTGAACTGAAGCCATTTTATTTACAGGGTAGAAAGGGAGAGAGTTTCTGCAGCCTTCCTTCTTAAGCTGGTTTATTGCCATCAGTGCTAGAAAGACGTGGCCTCTTTCCTAGTTGCAACGGTATTGATGGCAAACATGTATATCCCTGCTTATCACTGCCTAGGGTTGCTGCTTCCCTCCTATTTCACTATGTGCTCTACCCTTCAACAGTACTGAATTTGCTTTTGGAGGGCAGAAAAGTGCTGTCTTCCCTTTTTAACACATGTGTAAATGCTTAGCAGATGTCTACTTCCCTGTGTGAAGCCTTACTTGGACTGAAAACCAGGATATATTGCATTTTAATAGGGGGAAGCTCATTAGTTTGAGATGCATATAGTTGGCAGGTGAAGTCAAGGTATACTTTTAAGGCAAAACCAGATGCATTCTTCACGCAGACTGAACCTTAAGCCATGTCTCCCACATTGCTGAGCTTCAGATTCCATCTGGACTTCTGGCTCAAGGCATTGCTAATGAGTCCTTTCCCTCCCATTCTTCCCTCCCTTGCTTGCTGAGGAGGCGCTTGGAACACAGGGCTGTGAATGCAAGGGCTTATGCAAAGTGTATGCAGTTCTTCAGGCAACAGTCTGAGAGCTATTATTTATTCATTTGAATAACACTTTTCATACATTTCTAAATGCTTTAGAGGCAAAACATTACTACAGGTTCACTAGGGCACTAGCTAGGGACTTTTCATGCATTTTCAAACCATTTATTCCTAACTACAATTTATAAAATTCTCTTAAAAGTTGAAAAATGAAATATGGTTCCTCCTCTCTTCATCTTGCCCTTCACCATGCAAGCGCTTGACCTGATATTGCTAGTTTGCTACTGTAGGGTTGCACACAAAGCCTGAGGTACTGGGATTGATTACATCTCTGTGGGAGAAGGAATATTGGTATGGTAATATTTTCTTACTCTTGTTATAAGGTAAGGAAGTGCCCAGGACAGAGGCTGATAACTTTGTGTGTGTGTCACATAAAAGTGTTAGAAATCCCAACAGAGATCAGGCAGACCAGGCCGCTAGAGTACTTGTGCAGGGCTGCAACCAAGAGGCAGGGGTTAGCTCCTTTATCAGCCTCATTGTGTCATGCAGCATCCTTTTACACCCCAGCTCATCATGTTATAGCTATTGCTCTTTCTGGTACTTCAGTTAGAGATACCTTCCTTGTATGAATGTGTACTGTGCTAACCATCCTGAGCAATCACCAGGAACAGGTCTCTTGGAGTAGAAATGGTGCTTACAACAACTGAGCACCAAGAAATATCATTAGTAGTACAACAGGAGTGTGAATAATGAAAACAAATTACACCTCTCTCCAGGGCTGTAGAACCACTTTTCTATCATGCTCTCTTTATAGGCTCAGTGCTGCTTCTAGCCAGTATTTCCACTTGCCTTTCCAGAAGTAACATGGCTACAGACCTCTTGCTTCCTTTCAGCTCACTGGGAGGTTTTCTAATGAACGCATTTCTTTCCACATTGGTACCTTTCCCTGGTATTGTTAGTTTTCCATTTATATTAAATTCCCACCTTTATCCCCTTGGGGAGAGTTTAAACAACGTGCTCTGATAACAGCAGGCTGACCTGCTTACCTAGAGGGTTTTTTTCTCTGCAGCTCTGTCTTTTAGATGGCAGGAACTTTGCTTCCTCTTTGCCTGGTGCCTAAAAATAACTAAATATAGCTCACAGAGCAGAAGACAGCTCTGCCAGTTGCTACTAGAAACTCTGGCATCTAAATGAGCAGCCAGTGGCTTCATTGAGGGCATTGGCTTACAACTCTGCCTGTGAGTGTCTGAAGGTGCCCCTGCCTGCCTGATGGATTACCTTCAGTTCCTGGTTGTGTTTAAGTGTTAGAGTCCTCTGCCTCTGCTCCCAAAACAGAGCTAGGAGGGTGACCGTGCTGACAGTATGCCTCCGTATGTTGGTAAACAGTATGAGAAAACTCAGTTCAAGATCCTATGGAAGGGGAAAGTGATTTAATATTTATGCAAAATCTCTAAGCACATTGATCCACTCACTTTCACAACCCCATACTTGTAAAGCAAAGTATGTGTCCAAGTGGTCTGGGCAGGATCATTTGTGTGCAGCAAAGAGGTTGGGATGCAGGCTGCTAAGTCCACACTGTGTCTCCTGCATACCTCTTGGCTGGTGATGAGAGACTAATTTTTGGATGGGTTTTATACCCATTTGCTATAGTCTGTCTTCACATTGGGCTAGCATAAAAAGCAACAGCACTTGTGATATGCTGCAGCCTTTTTTGCCCTCCTGTTGTCAGAAGGCAGGGTCTGCTGCTGGCAGTCATCTGTGCTGTTGCCTTAGCAAGCTAAAAGTCTTTGGGGCTTACAGAAACAGTGTCCTTGGTCCATTCTTTAAACCCTCACCCATACACCTCAACTCACACTTAGTTCATACCCATCTTAGTACTTCTGCTACACTCTCTACGCCTATACCATACCAAATACTTAAGCCGAAACTGGCCACCTGGCAGGAACTTGAGTCAGAGGGAACAAGGCCTGCAGAAAACTGGCTGTTGCCACTTCTCATTTTCCCATAAAGTTAGCATGGCAGAAACTGCTGCTCCAGGAGATGACATAGCTGCTCTGCTTGTGCATGGAAGGCAGAGCCCACAGAGCCATCTAGTCAAGCCTGGGGTATGAAAGGAGACACAGCTGGTAACCCAGGTTGTCCAGTATGCCAAAGGCTCCTCCCAACAACATACACTCCTACTGATTAGAGATAATTAGAGACTATTAAGGCCCACTGCTGCTTTCATTACTTGCCATTACAGTTCCAACACAAGTAAACCAAGTTCAATGTTAGCAGTGCTCCTAATCACCCTACCAGACCCTGCCCAGGTTCTGCTAATTAGTCTTATTATCAGGTATTTCCCTAATGAAGGTTTTCTCCCAGCATGCCCTTCTGTAGCCAACTCCTTATAATGACCATAGAGGAGGTTCTAGGGGTTTTCTTTCTGCTTTTTTTTGTTTTCTTTTCCCCGTGAAACTTTCTGTTCTGTGTTCGTACAGTAGTCAGCACAATAGAGCAGTGACCTGTAAGGCAGGTGTTATCGCAGTACAGATATAAAACTGTAGCTAGCTCTCCTTTCTTCTTTTCTTGAGATAGCTTGTTTTCATAAAGATGAGCAAAAGCCTTCTGTTTCTGTATCCTGCTTAGTGTCAGTCTTCAGCAGTCTACAAGGGCCTTTGAGCTGCTTTTGATAGCTGTGGGGATATATGCATTTCAAGGTGGAAGTTTAGGCTTTCTAGGTTTAATTTTACATTTCAGAATTTTTGCATCAATCTCTTGTTCATGTTTAAATTCTGCACCTAGTGGAAAGGGCTGATCAGCTAATGGGGAAGAAGAAGCAGAGACAGCAAGATGGGTGATAGCTGTAAAATATTAAAATCTTATCAGATATGCAACCCTCTGAAGCATTTACTCATCTTTCTGCCTACAACTTTTCCTCTCACTACTCACAGTTCTCCCTTTGCTGGAGGACCAGAATGGATGGGCTCTCCTTATTCCTCCAGGTAGAAAGGAGAGTTCTTCTCTTAAACAGCAGGTGAGCTCCTCTTTGGTATAACACTGTAGTGGCAAAGAGGATGCTTGTTATTATGATGTGATCCAGGCCACCTGCATTTAGGCATCCCCCTCTTATGGTAGTGGTTGAAGTACTAGGTAAAAGGATTACAACAGGCCTTTTGTATTCCAAGTTAATTGGGGAGAATGTGCAATAAAATATATTCTAGGAAGACACTTATGTGATGAGTTCGTCTCAGAACAAGTAATATGGGACCTCATGTTCTTGAAATCAGCATAAGTGGCTTGTGGGTAGACAAGAGAAAAATCTCATATTTGAAATTTTATTTATCTTGAAGGAACAGTAAATCACTACTGGTGCTCAGACATGACAGTAGTTTGACCCTGTGACACCAGAAGCATCAGGTAAGGAGAAAATCTGTCTTATATTTGAAATTTTGTTTATTTAGAAGGGACTGTAATCACCAGGGATGCTCAGATATGGCAGTGGTTTGGCCTCAGGAGAGAACCGTTTGCTTTTAGGTGCTTGAGATCACTAGCCTTGGGAATGTGCATCACTACTTATTTTTCACTTTTTCTCCTGGTAGGAGGGACAGGGAAATATAGCTTAGAACATAGCACATTTTGCCTTCAATTTTGAAACTCTAATAGCTTTAGGACCTGCTTTTTGCTGGTGAGGATTTAATCCATTTGATCTTTTGTGAGTGATGATATCTTCAGTTTGCCATCTTCCTGCTCAGTAAATGCTTGCTCTGGTTAGCTGAGAAAGTGTCTGCAGCCTTCTCTGCAAGCTGCTGCTGGGAAGGGCAGGCTGTGCTGCTGTCTTGGTGCTCTCCCCAGGACAACACCTGTTTTCTCTTGCTCTGAGGACTGTGGAGTTTAACCATACCTTGTCTCTGAGATGTCAAGGAGATCTATTTATCAGCTCTGCTCCATGTTAATTTTTTATGTTCTAGGGAACTCATGAGAATTTTTCACAAAAGAATTTGAGAGGTTGCTTTGTCAGCCAATGTGTTTTCGTACTGCACAACGCCTCTATTTAACTTTCACCCAGATGCAACTTTACTTCTTTTTCAAACTCCAGTGAAGGAAGATGTCACAGACCGCATCTGATACGTGTCACAGATTTCAAAGCACTTTATGGAAGAGATGAGTAGCTATTTTCCAATAGTGTAATTAGGCATAGACTAGCAGGGTGATTAACTCCTCATTTCCCTTCCCTCCATCCCTTGTAGTGAATCCAGGTCTTCAGTGTTCCTATTCAAGCTCTATCTAGGATGGGTGGAGCAAGCTAGAAATGAAGTATTCTTGGAGACCTTTTACCTCCCAAATACACATTGTCCTTTCCTTATCATAAAAAAAAAAAAAGCAGACTCAGAAGTATCTTTGCATCTGAAACATACAGCCTTGTTTGAAAGTCTCCACAAATTTTTATTTAAAAGTGATGACAGCCTGGAGACTTTATTTGTCAGGAACTTTTCTTTTTCTGCTAAGTAGCAGCTCTGTGTGTGTGTGTCCATGCTATGAAGAAGGGAGGAGGACTGTATTTCCTATTTGGCACATGATTATTATTGGGGGATGGGACAGGACTCACAGAAAACAAAAAAGGAATTGCGAAAAAGAAAGGCATCCTATTACATGACTGGAGGGCTTCTTGCCCTCAGGCAGACTTGGGATCTTTCAGCTGCTGGCCTGCAGGGGCAGCTCTCCTAGCAGGAGCTGAAAAGTGATGCTGGAGAGATGCCAAAGAGGTGGTGCTTTGGCCAGTGGGTAAAACACAGGTTGTCAGCTCCCAAATCTGCTGTCGGTCTCCATTGCTAAGTGGATTGCCAGAGAAATAAATCAGAGGAAAGGAAATTCTTTCAGAAAGAAAAAGGAGGATTTAATGTACTTGAACTATTGTAGAAGAATAGTGCAAAAGCAGTGCTGTGAGGAAGGGTTGCTGGACGAAAGTCTGCTCTTCAAATGTTGTCAATTGCTGCAGAACTTTATAGGCAATATGCAGGTTGCTCTGCCAGGCTGGTGGGCGAAAAATCTTTCCTGTGCAAACAAGAATGTGGTATCAACCCAAGCTGAGACTTTCAGAGTGTGTATATTTGTTATAGGGGAGGGAGGGAGGAGAGGAAACCTGTTCCAAAGACCTCCTACAAGGAAGTCTGTTTACCCCATCTCAAATCTATACTCTGTAGACCCATGCCAGGGCCACTGAGAGGCTTACAGGATGATGCCCTCAGCACCCATAGTGTTGAGTCCAGGGCAGATTTTGGCCTCACTTCCACAAGAGTTGACTTCCCATCTGCTACACTGAAGCCACTGTAGCTACCAGTAATATCAGTAAATTTTAGATGAGAGCCCAAGCATGAAGGAGAAGTGCTGCTTCCAGGGCCTTGCAGATCTGCAGTCCCTATGGCAAACTTATTTCAGAATTCAGTAGCTTGAAAACAGTGGTAGACTTGGCAGTGTTAGGTTTATGGTTGAACTCAATCTTAAGGGTCTTTTCCAAACTAAATTATGCTATGATTCTATGGAAATCTGTTGATGTAAGTGTCTTCTATGTAAACATGTTGCTGAAAACATTGTCAGCCAGTGACACTGTCTGTTGTGTCTTGTTGGCTGAATTTTTGATCTTAAAAGCATTTAGTTCCCCATCATTGCTCCACCACAACAACTCTTCCTGTAGCAGTTACAGTTCAAACAATAAGTGCAGCCTTAATGTATGTGAAATAAAAACAATCCTGATCCCCGTGTCCCTACAGAATTCATTTCATACCCAGCCTGATGGAGAAGTAATTTATCCTAGAAATGATGACTTAAAGTTCGGCCATTTGGTATAGTTCCAAGAGGCACACAGTACATTTGGCTTGGAATTAATGCAGGAAAGGACTTTCAGACATTTTAACAGGGCAGAACACTGGAAGGAAATCTTGAGAACATTCAATGTCGGCCTAAATTAGACCATAAAAAGTAAGTGCTTTTTAAAAGCCATTTTGCACAGTAGGGTCTGCATTGTCAGAGCTTCCTAGTGATTTAGAGGTTCTCCTTCCTTGCAACTCCTGCAAAAATTCAAGAAATGGGAGTCTGGCTGCCATGAAAAATACCCTTCTCTTTAAATTTAGAGGAAAAGCTATATATATAAATGTGATAAACATCTATAAACCAGAGCCCATAAATCTGGGAGTCTGACAGCAGAGGTGTGAAGCACTGTCATGTGAAGAGCAAACCTGGATTTTAACCCATTTGGTTTCACATGATACTGAGTATAAAAGTTGCTAGTGCTCTGATGCTTTTCCCTGGTCTTGATTGTTGTACTTACACTGAATGTGATGAACAAGACAAAATCCCATAGCACAGAAGTGGCTCATTTGTCCATAAAGCTACTTTTTTCCCCCTTGTTCTTTCTATCACATCATTTGAGTCACCCTCAAAGCTGCCACTTGGTTTCCAGCATTTCCTGAGCACTCCTGAAAAACAGTATTGCGAAGGCTCAGCAGGCTATTTCACTGAAAATAAGGAGGAAAGATGAAATGGAGATCCAAACTAAAGTGGTGTAGGGCCTCACTCAAGGACAGCTGCATTTTGTGAGTTTGATAATCCAGCGGTGGATTTTCCAGAAAGATACCCTGACAGGAAAGCTATTGAAACAGAACTGACAGAGTCTTGGACTTGTCTTTTCTGGGACCTTTTTCTGAGGAAGGGCAGCTGGGAATCTTGGATTCCTCAAGGCTGGGAATAACAGGAGAGATGAAACCCACTGGCAAGGACTTAGTCAAGTACAGATCTTTATACCTGCACTTGTGAAAGTCACAGCTGCATTCAACAGGCAGATGTCTAGAGGCATTAAAACTCTTTGAGGCTTAATATGAGCAAGGGCCTTCCTGATTACCTCTCAAGAGAAGGCTGCAAATTAAGGAGAGAAAAAAAAAAAAAAAATCTGGTTAGGAAATGCCTTGGAAATGCCCTGTTTTCCGGAATGCCTTGGTCACTTGCTCTAATCACCAAGTAGTGTTGTGCAGGCAAAAACTGTGTGCCGCATGACAGGCAGCAAGCAATTCCATGAATGGTCTTCAAGCTTGGCTTTTGTAAGAGCAGCCAGGGTCAGCAGTGGTTATGTTCCAACACTGATGGATGAGGGTTCCATTTAAGTACCTTGGTCATGGTGAGGCACAGGGACCAGCAGTCCTAGGGTGCTCAGTACAAGCAGAAATAAAACAGGGCAGCTAAGCGGATCTGATGAAACTGCATAAAACCCAATGAAGTGACAGGCATCTAACTGCAATTGGTCTTGTTCCATATAAGCTGGGAATGCTTATGAATTGAATGAACAATCTGCTATGTGTCTGGTCCAAAAGATGTGAAGAGTGCAACAGACTTGTCTCCCAGTGAGCATGTTTAGTGCCAGAATATTGCGACACTAAATGCCATGCGTGATGCTGTTCATCTGCAAAGAACTGCAGGCTTCCCGCCACTTTGCTTGCTGCTGAGTCAGGAAACAGAAGGGAATGGCCAGGAGTCGTATTTTTCTTGAATGCATATAAATTGTCCACATGGCTCTTTTCTGTATGGTCTTCATGATATATTACGTTCCATGTAAGACTTGAGAGGCACGTGCAGAAGATATCTCAGTGAGTACCTTTTCCATTGTTAGCCCTTACCTCTCCCTTTCTCACACAAGTTGGAAGAAAGAAGTCTAATGCTTTTTGAACCTCTTCTACTAGGAAGTGGGGAAAAGGGAAAGAAAGCTTGTTCCTTCACTATTTTAAAAAATCTAGGAGGTGGAATAAGTATACATGCACAGCCTACAGTAAGATCCTGCAAGTATCTTTTCCATCAGAAATCAGGCTGAAACCACAACCAGACTTTTATGACTTTCACTAGATCTCCAGCTTCTTTCTCACCTTGACTTCCTCAGGTGTTTTAGCTATTCCAACCCTTGACTCCTTTAGTCATACTTACTTGCTTGTTTGATCAGACATGCAGATTGCAGAAAGCAATCAAAACATTTTCTTGACAGCCTGAGAAATCATATCCCTAGCAACTTTATCCATCAACACTGTATTCAAAATAGTCATGAGGACACTTTGCGAATAAAACATTATGAAGAATCTCTATAGGAAAGAAATATCAGGCTTTTCTAAAACAGTCTTCTGGGACAATATGCTGTTATATGGGACTTTGTAGCTGGTTGGTCCCTGGATGACTCTTGCTCCTTGTTAGGAAGTGGTAGTGCCTTTGCTACTGATCCACATCCCCACGTGTGCCTCCTTGCCATTGCTTGACTTCACCTCCTCTCTCAAGGGTTCCTAAAGCAAGGGGTAGGAGTCCTCTGGTTCATTGGGTGCCTTGTCAGAGCCTCATTCGTAGTAAACTGCTATAACCATGAAGTCTCTGCCTTGCCATCTTCATTTATGTAGCTGCAGTTACAGCCCATTCCTGCTGACTGGCAGCTGGACCCTGGCAACATCCACGAGTCTCTGTGCTCTGCTGAGTCCCAAATATTCATGCTGGGAGCTCTGGGCCTCCTTTACTTCCCTTCTGTTACTACCTTAACACTCTCTAGAATCAAAGGAAAACATTGGTAACAACTTGTTTTTATGGGGCTCAACAACTTTTGTTAAAGCATTCTGTTTCACTGCAAAAACAAATGGAGACCATCACGACTGCATGTCCTTACACTTTATAGTTAAACAGAAGAGTTTGTCTCCTTTGGTGGCAGGACTTTGTTCAAATATATTTTTATAAACATATAACTTGCCCCATTGGATCTAGACACCGCTGCCTAAAGCACCCTCTGTGGCCAGCATGTTTCTCCCACTGCCTCTTACACAGTTTTCTTATCCCCTTGACTTCTCCTTAACTCCTGGCCATCAACTTTAATCTGCTTTTGCATCCTTTGTCTTCGGGTCAGCTCTTATTAGCTACAGTGCCACCTCCCTTGCAGTTCCTGGGATACAAATATGAATGGGAACTGGCTCATATATGGGACAACGCTAAGGCTAAGCTCAGCAGAGACTTCAGTGGGTTAAGAAAACAATGTGGAGAGGAATTAGTGTGGGGCAGCAAGATGCTGGCCTTTCCCAGAGTCTCAATGGAAAGCCCTTTCAGGGCCATCTAATTTCCTCTGTCAGTGGACGGACTGGATGACCCAGAGGACAAGAGACCTCTTAGTTCTAGTGTATACTTTGTTGCTCTGGGTCAGCTTATGGGGTTTAAACTTTTCTGAAATTGTGCACACAGACTGAAAAAAAGGGGAAAAAAAAAATCAGCCTGGTAAATAACATTCCCTTCTCCATCAAGAGCTTAATAGAGAAGGACAAGACAAGTACAGCTCAAAAAGCCTTATTCTAATCTCTAATGACATAACAAGCTAGCAACAGGCAGGGGAGGAGCTCTTAAGTACAACAGCCAAGAGCAAAAGAGAACAGTGTAATTTTTTATATCTCTAGTACTTTTGTCATGTCTATTAGGGTTGCTCTTAATTGTTACAGGAGTAGCTGTGCCTTACAGCTCTGCCACTGAATCAGGATCTTTTCTGACTTAATCTCTAAATCCCAGGTATGGTCTATGCATGGGCTTAGTAGCAACACAGCTAAATTAGTTCAAACTGGAAGTGTACATTCATGCTTTACATGACTGTAGTTCAGGATGTAGGTAACCAGGCAGTCTGCAAACAACTGCAGCAATTAAATGTTTTCCAAAGCACTGGTTCATTGCTTATCTCCTGTCCCTCTGGCAAGGGGTCAGCAGTGTGAGCCATGACAGTCAAAACGGGCTGAGTTGGCAAAACCCTGGTAGTAAATGCTGTAAGTACATCCAGAGAGGGGGAGTCCCCCCGGTACAGCCTTGCTGTTACTACTCTTCAGGCTATTCTGTGATTCAGGGTGCCCTTGATAATTACTTAAACTCTTGCACTTGGGGTTAAAAAAAAAGTAAATCTGACAACACAAATCTTTGCAAGAGAAAGACAGCAAAAGGTAGGGAAGATATTGCACAGCTCTGGGTTAGAGTCCCTGCTGAGGAGTAACTTCACAGCTTCATTTAACCGCGTGTTGCTGAACTTCATCTGGAAAAATCATTGGGTAAAATTTTCTGGCCTGAGCTACTGCAGGTCAAGAGATCAGAATAAAATGATTGTAGTTGCCCCGTCTAGCTGAAGTCTCTTAGGGAAAACTGTGAAGCTGACAGCATCCAAACTCTGCTTTGCAAGTGAGCCAGAGTAAGCTATAAACAGATGTGGGGAACTGGCTGCCGTTAACATCCTGCTCTGCTCTCACCAGGCATACAGGAAAACCATACAATTGACAAGTTATTGTAACAAGGTGGTGAAGGGTAGGCAGAAACTCAGCAATTTGCATACAAAGTATTGAGATAATGAAAAAGTCAAATTAAAAGCATAAATCAGGTACCTCATGGTTTAATCATGAGGGCTGGCAGAACTACAATATCCTTTACCACGGCAGATGTCTCTGCAATAGCAGTGCCTTGAAGGATCGTTTTGCTGGAGAAATCGAGATGAATTCTGACACTCCAGACAAATCTACACAGGCCTCTTCCTTTTCCTTCTCCTATTGGCTTTTGTGAACATCTTAAACTAGAATCAGCACTAGTTTCTGTATCAGGAATGAGTCCAAGGGTGGTGTTAGTGGTTTGTGTTTTGTGCCAGCTCTGCAATGTCTTGATTGCAAAAGCTGCTCTTTTCCCAGCTTCCTAGATCTTTGGTTCTGGAGCTTTTAATTGGAGGTGAGCAAAGTAATCCTCTGGCAGCCATACAACCCTTTATTCATCTTCCCCAAAAGAGGAGGAAAAAACCAACCAAACAAACAAAAACCTTATACAGGAGAAATGAATGAGATCAAACCTGAGAGCAGCATCTTACCTTGCCTATCCTGGCAAGAATTCAGTATATCTTTAACTTCTGTCCCCAAGGCTTTCATAGAATGGCAGCTTACAAAACCCACCCCATTTTGCTCAGCTTATGTCTCTCATGGGAGAAAATGGACTCAGCAACAGACCAGGTGCTTTCTGTGTGTCCCTCTTATGGTGTGACAGGGTGTCCTGCAGTCAGGCACTGAAGGCTAAATGCTTCCAGTAAGGGAGAGGAAGGTCGGTTTTTTTGAAGCTGTCATCAGAAACCACTCCAGAGAACCCTGCAAACAAATCCCTCTGCTGAAAGGTGGTGATTAGAAGCAAGCACACTCTTTGTGCATGAGAGAAAGGTCTTCAGAGCATGTCTGAAAGGTGGAAAAAAGAGTGCCATTTGATGCTGGATTAGAACATGAGTGTAGCTCCCATTGAGGGACCTGTAAAGAGTGACTAGGTCTTCAGAAACAAAATTAATGCATATATTGATAAGAGCTTTTAAATTACGAGAGCCTTACAAAATGGGGCCACTCTTCTGATGGTAGGGAATATGAATTTGATCAAAACCTGACCACTTGAAAATGGTGTAGCACCATTTTATGGCTTTTTTTTCCTGTACTGTTATTTTTATTATAATGAAATAAACAGCACAACTGTCAGGAAGCCTTGGTGGGCTGAGGCAATAGACACACACCTATTAATTTTGTTCCCCAAAGAAAGATGTGGCTTCAAATCTTACTTCTGCCATAGCCTAAACATTACTGAGAAGGTAATGTTCTTTGGCCTTTGCTATATGCATCACAACCATCCCTTCTTCCAGCACAATACATTAAACAACTGTGTCTGTCACATAAGGACTCCTAAAGCTTCTGCATTGGGATTTCTTGGCTAAGTGAAGGACTTAAACCGAAGGTCTGAAAGGCTGTTTCAGTACACACATCCAAGATGGGAAAAGGATCTTGTAATTTTGTAACCTACAGTTTTAAAACATGATGGTGTCTCAGTGTTATAAAACCTTTTTGTCATTCAAAGGAAGTCACAATCTCTAATATTAAAGGGATCACCTTCTCTAATTTAATTAGGTTTTTTGTTTGTTTGTTCAAAACACTGACCATTTACCTATTGCAGACTGGGGCTTAATTGAAGTTCCACAATTTCAGTTGTTTCTGGTTTAATTTTGATCTGACCTTGATATTCTTGGGAAGTCATGTCTCAGCTACAGTTCAAACCAGTGCTGCGAGCAGCACCTCCAGGAACACCTTCCTTTTTAACACAGGAACACTTTTGGCCACCTGCATCTCAGTTTACAATCCTTCTTCTCTTTATTTTTTAATGCTGATCAGGATCTAAGCTGGCCCCATACTTATTATAATCTCCATTGCAATTGTCTGTTGGATCCGCAGTATTTGTGGGTAGAAAATAGCTTGAGGAGCTGTAATCCAAAGGTCACATCCCTGTGGTTTGCTCACTGGCACCCTGTTGCCATCAGTTTTGAGCAGTCTGGTTGCTGGGCTAACAGGAGGCAACTTGTTTTGGGGACAGTGCCAGAATCTTTCAAATAAGCCCTGGTTAGATATGGCTCCTAAAATACAACACAACACAAGCCACCAAACCTGCCACCTCCAGCAGGCTTAGCATCTGGACATGTTTCAGTTGCATTACCAGGGTTAAGTGCTCAGTGTTAAACATACTGGATAAGGTTCCTCCTTCCTCATCAGAGCCTCATAAAACAACTTGGAATGATACTCATTTAACGCATCACAACCTGCAGTGCAAGGTACATTCAAGGGCTGTTTATGAAGAATTCCCATCCTTCATATCTATTACACTACCTGGTTGCAGAGGGACCAGCCAACCCTGTGCCACGTGCATTGGTGAACTGTATGTCATCATACGGCATAGGAGGGGCTACGATACCTGGCAAACCCAGAACTGCAGATTCAGACATTGCTGACATCAGAGAAAGGAAGAGAGACAAATGCTGAAGTGTCAGGCTACGCTGTCTGTAGGGTGGCCTTCCTGACCTCCACAGTCTGTGGAAAGCCTCTTCCGTCTCACACCAAATGTCTGTTTGCACCAAAGATGCAGCAGAGAACTCTACTCTGGGGAGAAAAAACAATGTTTTAAGCCAGGGAGGAGCTTTTTCTTACAGCTGCCCTTTTAGAAGATCTTTTATCTATATTATTTATTATCATATTATTTAATGTGAAAGGACACTTCAGCCCTAGGCTCTAGCAATTAGCACTAAAAGATGATTACACAGCAGAGGCACTAGATAAAGATGGTGTTCTTATGCGTGGACACGTGCACCACAGATTTATCTGCTGCCTGCCAACCTGCCACTGCCGACGAACAGCCACTGCCAATGCTGTGTTGCAGGGCCATTAGACAACTCGGACATTCCTGCTCAGTGCTTTGTATGCAGTCATCTGAACAGTCAGCTCTTTTGAAATATGGCTGTATATTTTGCCTGTTATACACACATGCAGGAGTGCACACACACAGAGTAATAGGAAGCCCTTACCCAGGCATAGTTGGATTCCAGATAGCATTTATTTAGTTTACATGTATATAATGACAAAGGCTACCAAGACGTGGCAAATCTTGCTTCTCACTCTGGTCTGCCTGGCAGTTCAGATGCTGACCACGATGAGCACAACCAGGGCGCTCAGAAGAGTATTTTAAGTGCTAATATCCTTGTTCTAGGCAGAACAGGCTGGGAAACACATGGAAAGAGAGCTTACACCTGCAAACACTTGGAGTGCCTACTGAAGTATGGCAGTCTTCGCTTCTGCAGATTTTCATTTTAGCCCTGTTCTTGCATGGAGATAAAGAAGCTGGCATTTCCTTTCCTAAGACCTCCCTTCTAGCCTGCAGGTCATCTTCATGCTTTCTGCTGCGCGTAGGTTGGTCTACCGTACTAGCAACCAGATAGCTTCAGTAAGCCCCCAGTTAAGGTCTGAAGCAATGGTCAGTGCTGGGGGCAGAGGGGCAGCAAGGGATGTGCCTGCAGCCTGCTGTTGTGCTCAGCATGTGGGGAGGCTGGAGGGGAGAGCATTGGAGCACCCACACTGGGAGCAAACTATTAAGGGCAATTCCAAGTATCTGTTTCTCTCCTGTGACTATATTAAGACTCCTAAATTCAGCTTAGAAAATTAGGTAGCATCTTCTCTGTCAGATTGCCTGGCTTTGTGCCAGAAGCAGTGCTCTTAGTAGAGATGTACCAGGACTAAAGAGGCTGCCTGCTGCAGCAGTGCTGCTGTAGTCACCAAGGTCCTCTTGCTCTGCCTCTGGGAACATGTACCTGCAGACTCAATGCTGTGAGGTGCACCTGGGGCAGCACACTGTGGTGCAGTGCTGGCAGCTGATCTTCCAGCAGAGGCACCTGGAAACAGCTTCTGGAGACCAGGCTGTTTTCTTAGCTTTTTATTGGAAATATGGTTTGTTGAATTTCCAAAAGCTTTTGTATATGAGAAAATCACTGCAAAATGTGCCAAAGCCACTTTCTCCTCAGCAGCTGAATCCTGTTAGGGAAATGTCTCCAGAGTTTCAGAATGCCTGGGGTGGAAAAAGAATAGCAGCTGACTTGAAGTGTTTACTACACTGGCTGGCACAAAAAGGGTCTTTCCCAGCAACACTTTGACCTGCTTGTTGGTCTTTGTTGAGCAAGAAATCCATGCACGGGAACACTAAACAGAGTGTAAAACAAATGCAATACTACAGATCCTTCCTGCCCCAGAGAAACATGGCACCAAGTAGGGAAGCAGCTTGCAATGTGCTCTCAGGATAAAAGACGTTTTTCTGCTGGCAATATTCATCAGTCAGGCATTCCTTGGCAAGCCAGAATTAAGTGTCATAAACAAATCGGACAAATGAAACAGAATGTTGTTTGCTACATCGGGTAACTCAGGAGGTACTGAGGGAGGACTTTTCCTGTGACAAATTCAGTGGGGAACTGAATTCCTTTCATTCCTACTTTTCAGGCAAACCTCTTCATTTTTTGATCCAGCAGGATCTGAAATTATTCTCATTGTGCATTGCTGGAGATCATAGGCTTATGCACTGTTGTTTTGAACACGACAGACAGAACACCTTTCTGCCTTGGACATCAATTAAGTAGTGGTTACTGTAGCAATTGGAGAGGTGCCCTGGAGCTATTATGAAGTTAGAAGTCCCAGGGTAGAGTCTGGAATAGGAAATTTGCAGTCATTGTTTTCCCTGTTCATTTCTCGTAATGAAGCAAGTTGCTTGATCTGCTTTTGGCCTTATGATGCTCATAAAATAGTGACACATTGAATTTGTAGATCATCCTTCAAACTATCCAATTTGTACAAAGATAACCAGAAGCAGCATTGGGGTTTTTTTTATTCCGGTTTGGCCATAATCTCTCTCTGCTCCTATTGCTTCCCACAGAGAAAAGTGTCTGGCAAAGCTGTTGTTTGCAGAGCAGCATAGCAGCTCTGACTGCTATGGTGACAAATATAAGCAAAGGTGGCAGCCTAAATGTGACAAAGATACCTTGTAATAGCCTTTGAAACAGAGAAACATTTAATGCAAAGGACTCTGTCCTTAGACTGTGTGAAGGGG
This sequence comes from Astur gentilis, assembly GCF_929443795.1. Taxonomy (NCBI): domain Eukaryota; kingdom Metazoa; phylum Chordata; class Aves; order Accipitriformes; family Accipitridae; genus Astur; species Astur gentilis. Next base: position 6,608,033 of record NC_064884.1, read on the forward strand.
CAGAAATCTACTTACTCCAGCTGAGCCAGTGCTGTGGATTTGCCCTTGGCTGGATTGTATCTGTCCTGGGAACCTAAAACATCTGGAATAAGATTCCCACTCTGCCTGCTTTCATGCCTAAATGAGGTCTTTTTGCCTTTGGAGTCTATCCTTCTCTCACAGGGTTGAGAGACTGTCAACAGGAGCAGATACTGCATTTCATCCTGTTTAGCCAGGTTCAAATACTGTTAGGAATATTTCTTGTTTTAACCTAATTTCCATTCACTATTACTCCCCTTTTATCAGCTAGTTTTGTAACTGTTAGGATAACCCTAGATCTTATGTCTGCCCTATCAAAATCCCACACTCCAACATATGAATGCTTGAGAACAGTGATATCCTCTTCATAAAGAACAGAAATAAGCAAGTGTATCTCATCGTTACAGCCATTGGAATAGGGCTGTGTGAGGACACGGAGGCAATGCCTATCCTGGTTTTCTGAAGATAACACGGTTTCTTTCTTATAGGAAGTAATTTGGGAATTACACAAGTAATTTCTTTTACTTGATGTTTTGTCCAGGATCTGCTCTCCTTTTCATTCTTACACATATACCCCTCTACAGAGAAAACATATTAGAAAGCAGCCTAGGAAAAAAAGTGGAATATTAAGTGATTCAGGAATCCTCAGGGGATATCTCTGCTTTAACTGCAGAGTCATCACCAGAAAAAATTGTAAATAATTTATTCTCTGCCTTCCTCTCAATGTCTTTCTATTTAAAAATGTAATTAGATCTGCATATTCCTTGTTTTTAATTTTAATTATGTGTCTGGAACTGCATTGTTAAGGTTGTTCGATGTCAGTTTCTAAATGAAAATAAGACTGTTCTATCCTGAGTATCGCTGCACTTTATTCCATTGTAGATCAGGGAAATGCATTATTTTAACAAAAAAAAAAAAAGCTTTGGAAGACATTTAATATATTTTTTTTACTAGACTTTTTCCTAGGAATTTCTACCTAGACTAAAGATGTTCATGTTATTTACAGAGAGTTTGCTAACAGGCAGACCTTGCAGTCCTGAGTATTTCCTGTGTTTAGAAAGAATAGAAGACATTGAAGTCGAGCAAAGCATTTTATTTGCTCATTCAGTTATTCACTATGCAGTGGGACCTCACACCAGCAGCTCTGACCGGAGAGTGCACAGTATGAGGAACTGCATAGACACAGAAGGAAAATACTTGCAGTTCCTGCCTCCTTATAAAGAGACTAAATGTAACAACTTACAGACCTTATAGGTATATCCAAAGATACTTCCATAAAAACTGCCTTGAAGAAATCTTGTTTGTTGATTAAGATGCGTTGATAGAGACCTCAAAAGTTATTGACAGAAGCAAGGTGCTTTGAAGTTATCTGAATCTCTAAGTATATTAGACATTTGAAAAACTGCGCTTCTAAAAAAGGAAGAACCAAGGAAGGTAAGGCTGTCATAGGTTTTGTAGATGTCATGCCAGAGGCAGCTTTTAAGGAGGAGCAAAGGAGTCTCTCTCTTATCTTTTTTTTTTGTCCACGGTGATCTGAACTGAGCTAGGATCCATTGCTCTGGGTATGGAGGCAAGCAGAGGAGATAGGTGATATAGCTGATGGCCCAGAAAGATCTACCATCTTCTCATCATGATTTTTTCCAATTCTTAAATCCCTTGCCTGTCTTCAGTCCTGGCCTTATCGCTCTCCCCACCAGTGTTCTCTGAAACAAATAACATCAGGCTACAGGCTTGTCTGTCTGCAGTTTGAGTCACTCCATGATTCAGTGGGCTTTGCTTTCCAAGTTCTGTGCTATACTTCATTTGTTTTATGCTTCCTAATGGAGTTCAAGCCAGGTCAGTAGCTACACCCAGAATTAAATGTGACACACTTCATGTCACCACGGGGAATTCTAATTCTTTGTGAAATACCACTCCGTACAGGGCCCCTTTGGAAGTGGCATACACTCAGCTTCCTGGCCATCTGGCCACTGCTGTCTGCAGATGTTGAATAATAAAAATAAACTGCCCACTTATTTAAAAAACTGCAGGCACACGTGACCATGTATATAACTGCAGTTCCCTGAGGGCCAAAGAGGTAGCCTGAGACAGTGCTGGTGGCTCTGTAGCCTCCAGACACCCTTGTCACATAACCAGCAAGACCCAAATCTTACAGGCTTGCTGCACTGGATGTCCATAAACTATGAGCCTTTGCACCCTTATGCATAAACACATTACAGAAATGCTAAATGCCTCTAACTTCTAAACCCAGGTTCTTCTCAATTTGCATGCTCAAGAAAATACAGAGCTACCCTGTTCCCTAAAATTGTGGTACAGCTACAACGGGGGAAAATTGCCAGGGCCTTTTTGGATGCATGAGCTATAAGCACATAGCTTGCCCCTGAGAACTTTGGCTGGAACATCTGAGTATCTTTAAGGAGTTACAAACTCTATTAGTACTGCAAGCAAAGAGTGTAAGGAACTCTGCTCATGTCTTAGGCTCTCTGGAAAAACACAGTTTCAGTATATTAATCTCTGAATGCAGTGCCAGTTGAATCACATTTAACTCTGTCATGGTTTAACCCCAGCTGGCAACTAAGCACCACCCAGCCGCTCACTCACTCCCCACCCCTACCCCAGTGGGATGGGGGAGAGAATTGGAAACAAAAGTAAAACTTGTGGGTTGAGATAAGGACAGTTTAATAGGACAGAAAGGAAGAAAATAGTAATGATAATAATAAAAGAATTGGAATATACAAGACAAGGGATGCATAATGCAGTTACTCATCACTTGCTGACCGATGCCCAGTTAGTTCCTGAGCAGCAGTCTGCCTCCCAGGCCAACTCCTCCCAGTTCATATACTGGGCATGATGTCACATGGTATGGAATGCCCCTTTGGCCAGTTTGGGTCAGCTGTCCTAGCTGCATCCCCTCCCAACTTCTTGTGCCCCTCCAGCCTTCTCGCTGGCTGGGCATGAGAAGCTGAAAAATCCCTGACTTAGTAGAAACACTACTTAGCAACAACTGAAACCATCAGTGTGTTATCAACATTATTCTTGTACTAAATCCAAAACACAACACTGTACCAGCTACTAGAAAGAAAATTAACTCTATCCCAGCTGAAACCAGGACAAACTCCAAGTGCATTGAGAGGGGTAAAAGGTAATCACTTTTAAAATAATTAGACTGATTAATAAAACCTGTAGACCTGCCAGATAAGTACTGTGTCCATGTACCAGTGTCCTGCCCTCTCCAGTTCCATTCCAACCAGTCACTTCACAAGTCCCATGCTCATCTAGCCATCTTTGTTATGCAGCTGGCACATCTAGCCTATTAAGCAGAGAACTGCTTTATTTCTTTGAATAAGAGTTGCTCCAACTGCTCATCTAGAGGAGTTTCCCCTCTGAAGCACATCCATGATTTGCAGGGAGATAGATGGCACTTTGTAACTATTGATTTAATGAATTTATTCCAACATCACCCAAGCAAGGTAAAATTCACATCTCTTATCTTCTGAGAACCCAAGGAACCTTAGGTGATTAGGGCCTCAACTCAGCACAGGTGTTTTAACGTGGGTCTGACTTCAAGAGATTTGAAGAGACTGCTTTAAAACACTAGGTTGTAATAAAGGAGCTATAAATGAACTGCACTGCATACTCAAGGGTCTTTTATTCTTTGCTGCTGGCAATTATGTAGAGGGTGTTTTTTTAAAAAAAAAAACAACAAAACAAACAAAAAACAACAAAGTGAAATAGGCAGAAAATTTTCAGATAAATGGATATATGCTATTACTGGAAATGTTGTTATAGCCTTTGTTTGGATGACGTGACTGTTTGGTCCCCAAGGGGCCTATTCTACTCCCTTTGTTCTCTAGTTCAAGAAGTAGAAACGCTGGTCATGCACTGGTAGATTTTAGGACCAAAACAAACCCATTAATAACCTATTTTTCAGCCCTGTAGGAAAAAGAACACAGGATCCTGGTGTGATCTTTCTGCACAGTTTCAGATTTGGAACAATTTTAACATTAAACAACTATAACTACTAAGATTCAGGGCCAAGCTGTGCTTTGGAGAGGCCAAAGAAAAGCTTATTTCTCACCTACATAGCTTCAGCCTCTTTCGTTTGCCTTATTATTTTGTTCTAAACCCTTCTATTCATTGCAGTCAGTGCTGTGATGCAGCCACCCAATCTCTCTCTTTGTCCTGCCATGTGTCTGCCTTGCACTAGTTTTCCCAGCAAGCTGTCTTAAGCAGATACATCTTAATATTTTCTTCTGCATGACCCCCGTGTTATCTGAAATCTTTTTCTTGCCCTGTGATGCTGGTTATATGCAAAGCCCTTTCTTAATCCTTGTAGCTTTCACAGGTTGGTGAGTTTTCTGAATTTATCTGTAGACTATCAAACGAAGGTACATCCTCTGACTCCCTCCCCTTTGCCCCTCTTCAATCCTCTCTCTTTACAAAGAAACATATAAAGACTTTCTCCTCCTCAAAAAAACATAACCTAGGAGATATAATAATATTTGTAGGAAGTGTTATAGGAACAAAAAGTAAAGGTACTCAATAAAAGTCCAATGATCACTTGTCTCTGGGATGCTTCTGGTTTAGGTATTCATGCTTTGCAAGGATAAGAGAACCAATTGCCACCACTTAGCAATTCCTCTCATACCCTCTGAGGACAGTGAGATGCCTGAGATCCTGTGGCCTGCTGCACTGAACTGCACTATGTTTTGTACCCAGTCATATAACTTTTCACAGCTGTCTGCTGTCTCGTTTCTCATTATTTGCCTACTTAGAAACAGTCTTTCAGGGCCAGGGCTGCTTGACTCAGATTTTGTCCAACAACTAATGAAACAAGTCTTTGGTCTGCTTTGGATTTTCTGGGTAATAAACTTTTACATGGACTTGGAGAGAAATGTTAGTAGAAAGACTTAACTAAGATCACTTGATTAGAAGAAGGTCTGGGAAAGCAATCCATGAACATGCAGGTGGAAAGGTAGTGGTAGTCTCCATAAAATGTCCTCCGCCTCATTGGAGCAAGAAGGAAATGGGAGAAACTGCTTTTGGGATGGTGGTTATATTATCTCCTGCCCTGGGGGTGGCTCCTTGGAGCTTGCTTTAAGCCTTTTCCTGGAGCTAGACCTAAAAGCACAATCTGAACAGAGATTTGCATTGAGTTTTTAGTGTTTACCCCATGCAACAAGCATTGTATGTGCCCGGGTGGCTGTTGGAGTGTATAAGGTCATGGATCAATGCTACCCCAAGTAACTACAACCAAAAGAGAGGTATGCTGTGCAGTACATGGGAAACTTCTCAAATTGCTCATAGCTCCTTTGGAAACAGTACTGTTAAATTTGACCTGCCAGGTAGTGTTGATTCTTTCCTTCCTCCCTGGTGTTTTTTTATTCCTCCCTTCCCTGTTTAACATGTCTGCCAAAATCTCTGTAATAGCTATTGAATCTGTGGAGATTTATAAACGAGGAGGTAAGAGGGAGACAAGAGGAAGAAAAATTATTTATTTTAACGTCTTCTCATCACATGTATGGACTAGGGCTCTGTTTTGGGGCCAGGTTCAGGTGTCAGACATTCTTAGTAAATGTGAAATTTTACTAAGTCAAGATAAGTAAGTATGAGGCATTTGTAAGGCTGCTTTTCTTCTAGAAAGTATGAAATTTTCCTAATTGTCAGTTAATGTAAATTATTTGATAGTTTTCTCTGCAGAATGACATACATAAAGTTTTCAATCACAGTCAGGCAAGGAACCTTCCACTTTCCCCTCTGGTCATGTCACAGTAGCTGAATAACCTGGTGTGTCTTTCATAACAATTCTTTCCCTAGTTTGTTTTTCCTCCTCTCCTACTGCTCTGGTACTGAAGGCAAGTTTTGTTCCTTTTTGTGATGAAAATAGTTGGGAACAGAGTTAAAACAAGAAAAATTCTCAGTTTTTCCAAGGAAGGCCAAACCATGTAAAGCAAGAGATTTTGCTCACACAAGGAATAATTCTTCAAGAGCCAGGTACCTCCAGCTTCATAAATTTCTGGGTCAGCAAAGCACTGACATGTGAAAGATCAAGTCCATGCAGGATACAATAGTCAGAGACACGTAAATGCTTCTGCAATTACCATTCATCTGTTACAGAAAACTAAACAGAATGTTGCTCTTTTGTGTCTATATTCACCTACAGTCTGAGAGCTTGGTAAGGAAGGGACTAAATCTTTTCATGGAAAAAGAGATTACAATCCTGCCACTGGAATTTTTAGCTCAACTTTTATCCTGGAATAGAACTGCAACATAGAAAGGCAAAATGTACAGCTCCATGAGGCAGCTGCTGCTTTGTGTTATAGAGTGTGTCTGGGAATCATTAGTGTACATGACAGAGAGCTTCAGGACCCACGTCCTGCTTGCAAGTTCTTCCCCACCCCCTCTTTTTATAAGGAATTCATTCTACATGGCTTCTTGTGTTACAGATCTAAGTTTATTTCCTCGTATTCCCTACCCTCTGAATGGTCCTACCCTGGTGGGGATTAGCCATTCTACCTGAACATGCACCATTTCAGAGCTCAGTAATGTTCCCCTAGAAAAGAAGATGGTGATCAGGTGTTGTTATGTAATTGTTGTGCCAGTCTGCTCCCAAAACATAGGCTGAAGCTACAGAGAATTGCCCCCAAGTCTTACTGATGGATATTGCTTCAGAGAGGCTAACAGTTAGGAGCAAACTTTATTAGCTGCAGAATATCTGGAATATCTTGGGTATCCCATGATATCCTCATGTAATACAAAGGGGTAAGAGGAAAATGTCTTCCTTCCCCACTCCCCTTACTGTTGTGATGCTCTTCTGAGCAAGAAACTTTCGATGAGAGAAAGCACCAGACTGATTGCTCTGACCCTGGAAACAATGCAGCATGTTTCCTTTGCCCCTTCTCCCCTGAAAATGAACTGAGTTCCAGGTTCTTAGTCAATGTGACTTACCTCCCTATTACAGGCACTTCAACTCTGCTTTCTTTTAATCACCCTTTTTGTGATGCTTTGTTTCCAACAGCAATATATTCTGATATATTCTGATTTCTTCTGATAGTAAAAGAGAGTGAGAACATGTTTAGTGACAAACTAACCCTGCCCCATCCCTACTGTTTCTTGTAACACACACCAAAGCCATCCTCACAGAGGTCCTTGGGACTCTTGAGTAGCAAGAAGGTATCCTCAGTTTGCCTGATGCAAGGTCCCTTGAGCAGTATGTGACAACTCATCACTAGCCCACAACTCTCTCTGAGAAGAATGGGAAAGAGGAATACCTTCCCAGGTCCAGACCTTGGTTTACTGAGCTGTCATTTCACAGGTTTTCCTATGCTGTAACTGTTTCCTTGCTTAACAAGCTGCATCTTAAAACCACAGAGTAAGATCTTACTCTCAGTAATGGAAAAATCAAGCACTAGCAGTCGTTGCTTCTCTTTGGGCAGAAGAAGAGTCCCTCTCAGTTTGCATTCTCTGTGCCACAGGTTAGTAAAGCCACAATGCTTATGCAGTAAGTCTGTGGAGGGCAGACAAGACTAAGCAAGTGACTGTCAGATGAGGTTGCTTTATTGCCTTCTGCTGCAGCTGACCAGGCTGGAAACAGTGTACACCAAAGGAGAATATCCTGATTTCGTAATACTTGCCTCCCAGTTTTCTGTAACACAAGGGCAGGGAAGAAGGAGGTCTAAGATACTCTTGTCTATCTACACACTCTCTATTACTGACTTATTTAGGTATTTATATTGTGGCTTTATTTTAGTTTACCAAATGTTGCTTTATGGCTCCAATTTATCATGACAATCCTAGCTGCAATGGAAACTGGCAAAGGCCTTATTTAATTTTGCTATCATCCCTCATTTCTAATTTATACACCCAGCTCTATGACAAATTGAATTTGTATAACAGTAAACAAAAGTACTTTTAACTCTAGTTTCCTGTAATGGAGTAACGTTATTGAAATATTAAGTGGAACAGACAGACCTGGGGAAAGGGCTCAGCTTCCCAGCTGTAATTCACATAGGGTCCAACCTGGTTATTTTGCAATAAAGCTAATAGGAATTTGCACCTGGTGTAATTATTCCTAATGATATTAGCTGTTTCTCAAGCTTTATGCAGCCTTCTGGAAGGCAATGGGGAAAAACCCTTTAGATATACAGTGACAAACTAATAGGTAATTCAGTATTATTCTGAGCAGAAAGGCGGTGATAGGGAGTACTTGGTCTTTACTGAAAACCAACTGTTATGACTGTCCCTGTCAGCTGGGTTGTTTGTCATCATGACTGGATTTTAATACAGTAGCAGTCTATTGAAGACACAGTGTTAGCCATTGGCACAAGAACATTGAGCAAATATACAGTTATCTTGGCAGTGTTTGCTGTAGGTGCAGCCTAGCTTGGATTGCCGCAAGAGGAGGCAATCATAGGCTTATCTTTCTGGCTGAAAGATAAGCCTGTGCTCACTTCCCCAGGAAAAGGCCATTAAAGGAAATGCCTGGTGGGTCTGTCTTTTCCCTAAATGAAAAATTGCTATGAAACTAGAATAGATGCCTCTGACTGTAAAGAATCAGCTCCTTATTAGTACAGCTGAAGTGTAGGCAGAGCCAGTGGCAAACATCAAAGACTGCCATGAACTTGTCTTCAGGGTCTCAAAAGCTGTCAGTCTCCAAAATGTGCCGATATACCTCCTGACACCAATCTCCCTCTGACTGGAATCAGACCTAGGCTTCCAACCTCATGCACTTGTAAGTACCACTGTGAGGACTGTACTTGCTTCAGGCCCTGACAGGTTCCTCAGGAGCATGATTTGGGCCCAGGCAGGTTGAGGGAAGTCAAGGCACATCTATAGTAGATGGAGGTGAAATATAACTGGGCCTCAGTGTTTCTGTGCAAAAATGCACAGTGCTACCTGAATGCACCCATATGGCTTCCAGCCACCAAGCGCTCTCTCTCTGCCTATGCTCCCTCCATGCTTTTCCCCTGACAGCAATTCATGCTGCTGTTCCATCTATCTTTCCTCACCAGCATGTTTTCACCCTCCTCCTGTGCTCAGCCTTTTTATAATCCCTCTGTTTATTATTATTCTCTCCCTTGGGAACAGCATGATGGTGGCTCAGCTTTCTGAGAGTGAATGGGAGTAGCTCTTCTGGCTTCCTGATTTAGCACCTGGAGACAGGGTCTGGCTGAAAGCCCATGTCAGCGACAGCCCAGAGCAGCCCCTGCTGATGCTATTGATTAAGCTGGCAACTGTGACCCTAGGATGCAATATTTTTTCTCTGTCTTCCTCCCATTTCTGTCAAAAATCTGAGCTGCTCCTACCCTCTAGATGTAGATTATACAGAAAAGAGAAATGCTTGTCACTTCTTTGCATCCAAATACAGAATCTAGGGAGACAAAGTCTAAAATTAGAGCGCATCACAGACAGCAGCATCTGAGTAAACTCATTTAATGTCACTCCAGCAATGGCCCCTAGGGAGGCTGCAAATATACCTGGAAGCAACTGATAATGAATAACATATGAAGGCAGAAATGAAAATAAGCAAAATATTCTTTTCTATTCATGCCCAGTAGCAGCTTTCTCCCAAGGCAGTCAGATTTGCAGGTTTTTTGGTGGTTGAGGATGGCACACAGCTTATGATCTTAAAGTGATATTTAAAGAAGTAAAAACGTATGTGTTGTCTGCAAATAGAAAGGGCATCATTTTGATGGCACACTTCTGTATCAGATCAGGAGAGCATCACAAATTATACTACCCCCAAATTTCATCTCTTCTGGGTTTTCGTCTCCATTTGAGGCATTGATTTCAAAGCAAAAGGAAAAAAAAAATCCCAACAATGGATAAGAGATACTTCCAGCCTTCCCAAATATTTGAAAAATAAGATTTTCCTTCTGGAATTTAGACATGAAAATTTTATATATGAGTTTGCTTTCTAGACAGTTGAGATGAGGAAACTTTGTTTTGACCCAGCATGGCAGCCCTGTCTACCTGGGTTTGTCTCTTTCTCTAAGCTAGGCAGCAATGTCACCATGGAAGATGATACTACAAGTAAACTCCTTGGAATAACACTCAGCTGTCTGAAAATCTAGATGCATTTCAGGTGAAGCAAGGGAATGCTTTTGTGATTGAAGGTACTAATCTGGTGCTCAGGAGCCCAGTGTACAAACTCCTACCTCTCAATCAGATATTCCATGCAAACTTGTCGAAATTTTTCTGACCATCAGTTCCAAAATAGAGCAAACATTCTCCTGTTTTCTATCTTCTCATACATTGTTCTGCTTAAATCATTAAGGTGCTTTGTACTAGCCTATATGGATGTGTTTTGACACCAGTTATTACGCCAGTGACCCACTCCAGTTTCAGGCTTTAAATCACCATGGTGACACTGAGTAACAGCTCCCCTAGTCTAGCCAACATATCAAGACAAAACTATGACAAGGAAGTCATGAGGGAAGGAAGAGTGAGCCAAGGAGGCAAGAAAAGGGAACCAAATCAATTGATACTGGGAGGGTGTCTTGAGTTTGGTTCAGAGGCAACAGGAGAGAAAAAAGTTATTCTTGGAGAAGTTTCCTTTATTAAAACAGCTTGTCTTCTGCCTGCTTTAAAACAGATTACAAATGCTACAATCAGTGACTTTGGAAGAGTGAATAACATACTATCCTTCACCTGTAAATGCACCAGGCATTTGTAGTACCTATGTACTTCCAAGGAAATTCTCTAGATATTGGATATCCTAAGTTTTGAGCTTTACAATCTGAACAAAATGAGAAGGAGGAAAGGGATATTTGAGAAGACAGCAATTAGCTACATTAAAATATCTGGGTGGGTAAGGAAGAAAGAAAGAAAGAAAAAAACACATAAGATTTGAATGCATTTCACTAGTTTACTGTAGCTTTAAAAAAATGCGAAGATGTTTTCAGCAGCAGCCAGTGCAAGAAGGATAGACTGAGTTTGCCAGCCAACCTGTTAGACAGCTGTAGGCATCTCTCACCTGACTCAGAATTTTCTTGGTTCAAGAGATCTGATTAGTTACACCTGCAATGCTAGTTTCTTCCTTCAGCTACAGGTAGACAGTATGCGTTCATTAAGTCCTGGGTTGTTATAAACTGATGGCCAATTCTCCCAAGAATTTATCCAGGCTCATGTCTAGTTTTGGACAGAAACTTGACTGTCTGTTCAAGTCCAATGTCTCAACCTGGTTTTTTTTGCAATATCCAAGCAAGAACAATGTAATATTTTAGTACAGAGATGATGCCAGTAAATACCTCCCTTGTCTCAAACCAGTCAGGAAGTGTAGAGGAATTGCGAGCAAAGCAGAAAGCCTGGCAGTCTAGAAATAGCTTTTGTCTCAGAACACAGATACTCTCTATTGTGTTATTTCTGGCTTCTCACCATAATTACCTGTTTGTGCTAATGGAAACATCAAAGGTATGCAAATAACACAGCTAGGCATTTCTCCTGCATTTATATGGGGCCAGGGAGCTGTTACCAGCAAGTGACGTCTGCAGACAGAGAGAACCTGTGGGTAAATAAGAGGAAAATAGGATCTTTTACACAGAATTCCTATTCTAACTCCCAGACATTAAAAGCAGACCTTCCACAGCTTTGAATTGGAGAACTGTTCTTTCTGCAATTATTTTAGAGCCAAAGTGGGCTTTGAGTGGGTACAAATATATCTTTAAGACTTAAGACATTTACCACAAGTTCTATTTTATGCTTTTCACATGCCATTAGATTTCCATTGCATGGGTAAATGAATTATACACAAAATTTCATAGTTTCAGTAAGAAAATGGTCTACAGGGTCTGACTTCTTGTTAATGTGTTGTCAACACACAAAAGGGGATATTTAATGCCAGTGTTGGCAGATTAACAAATTGCCTTGTCTTATATTACAGGGGATGTCAGAAAACTGCTAGGGAAATGCTAAAACTGTTATATTTAACAGAAGCTGAAAATGAGCTGGCCTTTGGATTATAGGGCAATTTAATCCAAGAAATGTAGGGCAATTTTTTAAATTTTTTTTTTAATGCCAGGTGACAATAAGTTTCCTTACAGTGGCAGGATAGCCTGTATGGATGGCAGCAGCTCAGGCTATGCCAGTCAGGGAGCTGGTTCCACTTCCACAAGACACTTTCAGAAGATTTCTCTACCTCTGTGGGAACACCACTGTCTGCAGCTGTTACGTCCAGTTTTCTTTGGAACATTTAAGAGGCAAATCAGGTCTTTTCTTGGTTTCCTTCAGTGTGATTTCTATTATTTTCTCTTAATAGCCACTCAAATATGGATCTGTCCCCTTGTTTTCTGGGTGCATGCATGCCGGGAAAATGTGTTTACCTCTGCATGTGTCAGTTCTGCTTACCTCCTGCTTCAGAAAGATTTGATGAGATCCTGCCTTTATTTAACAAGTTTTGGATTTTTCGTATGAATAGATGCTTCTATGCTATTAGGAAGCCAGTCTCTGCCCAGGCTCTGTCTGCCAGTGAAGAGAGGCTGGAGTGGTGCCCTTGGACATGTTCTGGAGAAGCCTTGTGTACCAGCTTTTGCCTTGGTTGCAGTAATTGAAATGAAAGGTGTGTGTGGCCAAACACAGAAGTTCATAGAGATATCAAAAAATTTTGCTATAGAATGAGAGGATTTGGCTGAGTTCAGAAAACTGCATTTTCCATTGAGCCTGAGTCAGGTTAAGCAACTTTTTCTTTTGTTTTATTTTCAACACCTTTTTCAACAAATTGAAAAAGAAAATAAATTTCAGCTTCCCCTGTTTCCTTTAATTACCTTTACTTTAAGGGTAGATGCACACAGATTGTATTACAGAATATTCTGCAATTTTTATTTCTTCCAGTGGATTATTTTCCCACTGTGTTATGTTTAAACAGTAAACCCTAAGAAGTGTAACTCTTGGAGCAATGGTTTGTCAGTTAATTGCCGGAGAGCAGATGTAGGAAGAGTTCTGTTTTTATCATCTATGGACAAGACTGGAATGTTAGGCTGATTTTTCAGGAAGAGTTTTTCCTAATGACTGTAGCTGCTGGTCTAGAGTAACTGCAAGACTATGGAGGAGGGTTGTGTGGGGGGGTTGATTTTATTTTTTTTTTATTGAGGAAAAGAAGAGCAGCTGTAGGGAAGCTGAACAACTGCTTTGGCATGTTGTTGATTGCTTTTGGCAATTGCTTTCAGTTAATCTACCTACCTAGTGCAAAACATGCAGACTTTTATATTTTCACAAAGCAACATTGTAATGGCTAAACTGTAAGTTCAGTGCACACCCTGACTATAAGAGTAAACATCCAGGGCACGTCATCCTGCAAAGATCAAAGCGCTCTTTTGCTAACATGTATTTTCTGTATCTGCATAACTCTAGTGATGTGAGGGTAATCCTGTTCTCTCCTGAGGTTCTGTTCATACATGTAACAGATGACTCGCAAGCTTATTATAGAAAGAAGAGAGCTGGAAACTGAGATAGATGGAAAGATTTGCTCAAGATGTCCACAGAATGGCCAAGTTCCAGTCTAATGCCTTTATGAATCCTTCAAAAGTAAGAGCCAGGTGGCATCCTTACATGTTTTCTGCAGTTCATATCAAAGTCATCTGCTTTGCAGCTGAGGTTGGGATGAATCCTTCAGAGATGATACTGGGCTGTCACTCAAGGGCAAAATACCAAACCACTCTCATGCATAAACACATGCAGGAGAACATTAAGACTTTTCCCGGCGGTCCCCATATACCTAGGGTCTGCCTGACAGGTTTACTGAAAGGCCTTTATTTTACTTTAAACACAGTTAGAAGAATTCTAAAAATATCTTTGAGGCATAATCCACCATTTTTAAAAAATTTTTTGCAGGCTGGATTCCGGCTCTTCTTTCTTTTCCTGCTGTCTGTTTGTGTAAAGGGGAAAGTAGACCATAAAACAGATAAACAAGAGACTTGGTTTGGGTTAAAACTTTAGTATTACTCCCCAAACTCATAGTTTTAAAAGATATTAGATTTAGCCTGCTAAAGTTAGTTAGTTAGCCTGCTAAATTTAGTATGTGCAACAAGAATGGTAATGACTGATAGGATAGCACCTTAATTCTCCTACTCTGCATCCCTTGGCTGACATCATGCTTCACCACCAAATCATTTAACATGGCACAGAGATTAAAACTTTCCTTTATCCATGCTTAAACCTCCATCTGCTACTGGAGGATGCTGAAGCATCCCATCATCTAACCTATCCCTGAACATCGAAAACCACAGCAGCAGAAGCTGTCAGTTGTTAAATGCTCAACTTTAAAAGTATTACTCACATAGGAAGGAGGGCAGAGGAAGGAGGGTGGGAGAACAGTGCAATTTACTAAAAACTCAGAGACAGAGACACAATCATGCTTTTGCAAATCTAATTCTTACATCCAAGCACAGGTGGTTTAAAACCTCTTGTCTGCACCCCAAACCCATGTTGTTCCTTGTAAATGGTCTGACATCAATCAAATCTCCCCACAATGCTGCCTAATACTCTAGTCGAGATTGTAAGGTTCTAGCCAAGCTATGCTTGAAAGCATTTTGAAAGAAAGTAATTAGTGATGTAACATTGCTTCTTGAAGTAAGAGAAAGAGACAATTTTTCCTCCCCTCTTTCCTCTGGGGTTTGCAAAAAGCAATCACCTTGCATCAGACACACATGCTTTCAAACACCAAAGCAAAATAGGTTTGGGTTGCAATTAGTACATGTTCACTGCTCACAAGCTCCCTCTCTCTAAGCTGAGTCCTGGTCCATGATTCCTCCTCTGTCACATGTACTCAGGCTTGTTTTAGCAGATGATAGCTGCAGATTATGGCAGTCCAATTAACACATGATAGAAATTAGAAACCGGCTGAACCATTCTAACAGCCTCTCTGCCATTTGCATTCAAAAATTTTTCCCTGAAGTTACACAGTCAGCTCTCAGCCAGAGCAAGTCTACTACAGAGACAGCAGCAAAATTGGACTACAAGACTGTTGAGGCATAATTTATGTGCAGAAGCCAACATAAGAGTGTGTTATAGCCTGAGTAAATGTGAAGCAGCTGATAGCTGTTTGCCAGGCAGAGTCTGAACTGCAGTTCTGCTCAGTCCTTGATAATGTAGTTCATTCCTGGCAAGACTATAATCTATGGCCAACCTGGTGCCTGCCAGCTCCACACCCCTTTCCTCGTATCAGTCATTGTTGACTGAACGTGAGTTACTGGTGTCATCAGAACCAATACACAGTAAATTGCAATGAGTCAATGACACAGTGCTTGTACCTGCAGCAAAAGACAGCTATAGCCAAATCCAAATGTCAAGTCAAATGCTAGCTTCAGAAAAAAAATCTGCCAGGAGCATTAGGTATAATGGCTAATTTAAACCAGAATTGGATTATTATCTGTATTATTATCTCTCTGGATGACACTTGGAAGAAGGTGACATTTCTCCTTTCCTTAGAGTGAGGTTTTGCTCTTATGATAGGTAGGAGATTCCATTTTTTGACGCATAAAGCTGTTGCTTTAAACGACATTAGGGGAACTGGCTTAGCAGGCCTACTGAATTTGCTTCCCCTTTTGCTACTAAATACAGTTGGGACTTTTAATGCACTTTCTGGAACAAATTTTATTATTGTCAGTTGCTTGTGGAAAATCCTTAGTGTTACTAAACTCTTTTGTTACCACCAACCTGGAAAACTTGGAAGACATACTTTACATAACGGGTTCCTGAGCCTACGCAAAGAAACAACACTTTTGCAGGGTGCATGTGTGCATGCACACACCCACAGAGACATACACACAGACACACACCTCGTTGATACACAGACAGCACTTTCAGAGTGACTGCTTTCCAGTCTTTATCAAACTGCCAATTTCTAAGAAATGAGACACTTGCAAAGCTAATTTCCCCCTTATTTCATTTCCAGAGTGCTCTGTGATTCCTCAAGGTTTCATGCCTCTCTGCAAGCACAGTTCTGTGATGTGGGCCAAGGAAACTATTTGGTTTATGACACGCCACAAACACTGGGAAATCAAGCTAGTTTGGAGTATTGTTTTAAGCATGTGTGGGGATTTAGGCAGAGGCCTGTTTAAAGATACTCCAATGCCACTCGATTGCTGTCAGCTGTGGGCTGCGTACCAGCCACATGACATCTGAAAGCTGTAACACATGACTACTGCAGAAATAATCACAAGATTAATGAGCCTATTGCAGTTGATTGATATTATTTCTGCCAGAGGATGCTCTTTTGCAGTTCCAGTATTGGACTATTCCCTTCCTGATCTCTGTTATTTTAAGCAAGACATGCACATCTCAGCTTAAGGATTGCATGAGTTTATGAACAATTCTGATTGTTGTTTCAGCTAAAAGTAAAATGGATAGGGATCTTTTAAAAAAGTCAGAAGAGAACCCCTCTGCCCTGGCCAGTATTTTCTCTCCAAAACCTGGAAATGGCTGTAGCTTTGCGTGAAGCAGAATGAATCCACCTTGAATAGCTTGTGTGTTTCACTAAATGTTTTGGGGGAGCAGGATAGACACAGATGGGATGTCCTCCATCAGTCTGGGATCCAGAGAGTTCCCTTGACCTGTACAGACACTTTGCTCCTTGAGGATGCTGATTTTTCCACCAGAGTCCCCGCGACCCACTGAACTACAAGTAACAAAGTTGAGCAACGTTTTTTGTGGAAACTGTTGTCAGCTAGGCTCTGTGAGATTTTTTGTATAATGCTTTTAGTCCTTTCTTTTGCTTATGAGGAAATACAATTTTTTTAGTGATATTGTGCTTGAGTTCAGATGCACACAGGCTGTTATTTCACACAGCACTCCTGTGTGTATGCTGCTTATCTCAGGGCATTGCTTTTCACAGTCTTTCCATTATGACCAGCTAGTTGCTTCTCTCCCTTCTGCTCTTCCCTTGTATCATCCATGGCAAAACCACTGAGACTGTATGCAGTTGTCTATGGTCTAACACAACGTTATGAGGAGGGCTCATTCCTTTCTACCTCCATCACTGCCCACTTACTACTGTCACCGACATTTAAACAGGCAGCTTGTGACCAGCGTGTGCCCGTGTTTTTTCCTGGTTAAAGCACAATTTATTTAGAAACAAGTTTCAAAGCTAGCTGGGGCCCATCACATGCTATAAGGTTTCCATTCCCCTTGTTTACATCTTTGTTGGCAGCCATTAACAAATCCCACTGCTGCCATAACTCTCTTCTGAAGAGTGCTGAGCTTCAAGTGGTGCTGTCAGCTACCACACAGCTCTTAGGAGGCTTTGTCTTCAAGCTTTCAGGTAGCTGCTGTTACACAACCTAGCAGCGTTACCTAGTGAAGGCTGCTAATCAAAAGCAGAATGAAACAAAGCCTTTGCTCCAACTGACAAGGATTTGTGCGGACCCCGAGTTTAAGAGCTGTGCCTAAGTATTATGCTAAAGTCAGTGCTGAAAGGTGAGATTTCTTGGCCTTGCCCAGCGGAGTGGCCTATTTTCATCCCCAGAGCTTAAAAGCATTAAGGTGGTCTGCACAAGCAAATGCTGCATTCCTTAGCCCAAAACAAAGAGCTGCTCTCCATAGTTTTAGATCAGGAGCCCCTGTGGGCTCTATCATCAGTTTTTAGGCAAGGTGAAAATCTTGAGGAGAAACACATGGTTATTATATAACCAAAAGAGCTACAGTTCTTTGCCCAGCCCTTCCCAAAGTAGTCAGTGAATAAAGAGTGCAAATACAGAAGTAATAATATGAGCAGTTTCTGTTCTGCAGTCCTGTTTCTGTTTTACTGCTGGAAAACCGCTGCTCAGAAGGCATCATTTCAGGGAGTGCCAGGGGGACTGTAGCCTCATTTCTTGTATTAGAAGTGAGCATATGCCACAGGTGCTTGCCTCCAATATCACTCACTTCATGGAGGCCTTCTCTTTCTTTGCACTGAGGAAATTTTTGTCTTAGTACATCAGCTTAGATACAGCTAGATACCTCGTAAACAGGACTATCCTATGTAATAAAAACACAAGCTGAGACTCTCCTCAAGGTGTGAACTCAAGCCCTGCCAAGATGACAACTGAAGTCCAGAGGAAAATCTATTGGTGCTGACGGGTGAATGTGCACAGTCTGAAGTACTGTTCTGCAAAGTCTCATCCTGTGCTGCTCTTTCCTCCAGTAAATGATAAGAACTTTTGAGGGCTTGATACATATGCCATTGACAGGCTCTTACATACCATCCAACAAAATCTTGATCATAAAGCCATAAAGCTTTCCTCAAGGAGGTGCTGGCAAAGATTTGGGGGTTCAGGGGTTTTAAAAGATCATAAGGACTATTACAGTCACACTATCTGAACTCCAGTATAACACAGGCCATTTAATTTCACTCATTGGTCTCTAAATTTAGATGAGCAGCTTCTTACTGAAGCAGTCTTGGTATCTTTTGGAAAGACATCCAGCCCTGATGTGAAGATTCCAGGAGATGGAGAATGTACCACATCCCTTGATAATAGTTACTACTGCTTAATTACTCTTACACTTGAAAGTTCTTGTGCCTGTGTCTATTAAACTAAAAAACTTTCTCATATCTGAAATCTTCCTCCACTCAGGTACTTACAGGCTGTGATTAAACCACCTTTTCCCTTTCCTATTGGTGTTTGCACTGTGTTAAGCCCAGATGAAGAGACTATTTCTATGCCTTGATTCAGTCGTGGCAGTTTCCCTGAGCCAACCTTATTTTTTATGCCTTTTTTGAAACAAAGCATGGACACTAGAACAGAAATGGGTTTCCAGAAATGGCTTTGGGCAAAGGTTAGTACAATCTACTTCTCAATGTTTCCTTTTCCTGGAGAACCTGTTTTAGCCAGGGAAGTTTTACTTAGTCCTTTAAAGGGTCTCTAAACACTTTGGGGAATTAAAAAAAATAATGCTCCTGGCAAGTTCAGGGAAGTTCTGCTGAGTATCAAGAAACAAAATAGAAGCACTGGCTAACACCTTGTAGCTCATTTTCCATCTATCACAAAGGAGGAGGGCAAAGGGTTAGTGGGAACTACTTGTAATTGCAGGTTTCAAAGAGTGTGATTACAATTTGTCTCTATTGTGAAAGCTCAAGTTTGGAAATAATTGCTTTGTTTAACTTCAGCTCTGCTCCTTTTGTACTACATTTCAAAACATTCAAGAATATCTTTAGAGTTGCGTATTCATCAGTAACTGGCAGAATGACCCCAATAGCATAGGACTAGCACTCCTGAGCTCAGACTATTTTCTCTGAGTCAAATACAACCAAAAGCTTTACTGATAGTATTGAAACCTGAATTATATAGGCATCAGACAGCCCATCAACAGCAACACAGGGTAGCTAGGCTAAAGACATAAATAGAATTAACAGCCCCAATGGCAGCATTATGTCTGCTGAGGTCTCCTTTCATATTTGCCTGCTTTTAGCTAAAACCTCCACCTTCCTATAACAGTTACTGGTGGTTTCTGCAAGCATTGATTTGTTCTGATGAGTAGAAGAAACTTGCCATGTATCTTTTTGAGATACGCCTGAGATATTTCCTACAAAGGAAACAAGTAAAACTTCTGAAACCTCATTCTGGCTTAAAAATATACACAAGTTATTCTTGCTCGAAGCCTCAGTTTGCATTCCCTTTCTACTAGGGCAATAAAATAAACACATAATTTACTGATTAATTTTGTTACTCTGGCTGCTGACTGCATATTCACCTGTGAATTTGCTTTCTCCCTTCACAGTTTACCATTCTACTATATCCAACAAAGCAGTTCACACCAAGTGCAAGTCATAGGGCCAGCAGAAGGCCTGCATAGTACAGGCATACAGTCCATAAACATCCACTACAACCAATTTAACTTAAACCTTCAATTTATGGAAGGAAAAATAAAAATACATAAAACTGCCCTTTGGTTTTAAAAGAGCCAGTGCAAACTATTCCACTTCAGATGATCCAGTAACTCAGCAGGGAGGTACAGCCAAGTTCTGCTGTCACAGAGATTTCATGCAGATTTGTGCTGTGCCTGCACCTACTTGATACGGTCCTCTAGAAGTCTGGAGTCTGTTTAAAATCTCAGTCTAAGCTACCATTAGAATTTGCAGTTCTGCTAATAGCCTTTATTCCATCCCTGTTTTTCACCACACACCTGGGAACCCAGATTTTATTGTTATATGTCTACTGCATGCCATTGTCTCCTGACTCCTCAGTGCTTTGGTCCTTTACCCATCTGGCTGCCTTCAGTTCTACGCAAGAGATATTGCTTCGGGTCATAACAGCCAGGTGCAAATGACTGCAGCCCTAGCAGCTGGCTCAGTGGATTTATCTGTTTTCTTTGCCATTGGGCTTATTCCCATCACCAAGGACTCTTTGCTGCTGAGGCTACAGCATTTGCTTTTGCAAATTTAAATCCCGTTCTCCAGCTGAGTGTCCAAGAGCAACAAAAGCCAGCAGCATCAAAACTGATTAAACACCTTTCTGTAGAATGAATTCTGGTTGCATGGTAAATGTGCAAAATGAATGTTTAAGGTAGAGACTGAACCACAGTACCAGTCTTCTGCTGACAGGCATTACAGAAGGATGACAGGCCCACAAACAGCAGACAGGAAGCTGGGCTGTAACCAGTACAAAGGGCTGTGCAGGAAAAGGTTTGCTGCTGGCATCTGGGGCCACGAATGGCTTTGCTGTAAACTGCTCTGCAGTACTGGGCACCATGCACTGCAAGGTAGTCCTGCAAGTATTAATGAAGGCTCAAGACATGTCTCGTTTATCTCTGTTTTGCAGATGGGTAGGATACAATCAGACCTTTCAGGGACTCCTTCAGGGCTGCACGGAGGCTCTGCAGCGTAATGAAGATTAAAACACTTGCAGTTGTTGTGTCAGTCTGAAACTGTACTGCCCTGCTGGACCAGGGAGCAGAACTAAGGCATCTAGTTTTTCAGCCTCTAGCTTTGCAGGGCTGACTAGACACCCTTGCTTATAATCAAGGTTAATTTTAGTTAGTCAAAGTTATAATTTATTACTTCTCTTCTGGAGTATTTTGCTTCTCTGGGTGGGGGCATTTATGAAGATTGTTTTGTGCACAGTGTCATTCTCTGAAGACAACCTGGAAGTACGTCCCTACTTTGCTTCCACTGCTACCATTCATGCCAGGGAATCTTTAATACTTGATCTTTTTTGAGGTCAACATTTTTCTCTCTTCTCTTTTTGTGTTCAGAGGGAAAATGGTGCTTCTTTAGGATCTGTGCAAAGCAACCACGTGCATTTTAAGTACAGAACCCTGATCCCCCAGAGCGCTGCCTAATTAAACATGAACTCGCTTACTCACCCAAGCTCCATGGCTCAGCTGCTCTCACCCTGCTGTACCGCCCCCAGCCACTGTCTGCTGCATCGCAGAGCGGCTAGTTAAAGGAGAAGAGGCTTTGTCGCCTTTGATGTTCACACATCACAGCTGCCACTCTTAGACCACTTGATAATTATTTTTCCTTTTTGTGGATTAGGACTATCAGTGCAATGCAGTTTCTTTACATCTTTCCTGTGAATGGCCTGATTGCATTTGGGGGAATATGTATGGAAGAGGCTCTATTTAAAGTATAGGTGCAGAAGACAACCAGAATTAAGTTGCAGGAGCAGGGAGCATGCTTCTAACAGAGCACGTAGCCAGATGCTCATGCTGCAAAGTCAATATCACAGGAGTCAGGAGGTCAAGCTACTACAGACTGTAGCTAACCCATTTCTCCTGTCTACTCAGTGTCTGTCTGCTGTCATTTAAAACATTTTGGTTGTTGCCTCTTCTCTGAGCTGCCACCACTCTGGATGTGATGAAATACCATTCGAAAAATGAAGTTCTTGCTAAATAAAACTTTAACAACATGTCCAGCCATTAGTCTTCCATAGTCTCCCGCTCCTTACCACAGGCAGGCATTTAGAAAGCCTCTCCAAGCTGCGCAGGCTGAGTTTGTTCAGGACAGAATGTTGTACTGCCCTCCTCTTTTGCCCCGGAAGCAATCCTTTAAGATTAAAGAGGAAAAAGAAAATACAGATTCTGTTTCACATAGCTGCTCTGTGAACTGTTTTACAGAGTTGCTCACAAGAAAAAGAGCTGAAGCCAGAGAGGAAGGTGAGCAGATAGTGAACACGCACACGCACATACGCACACATAGTTTTCTTGTCAACATACCAGGATGTTTTGGGGAAATCCCAAACCCTCATTTTGCAGTAATAGAGGCAAGTAACGTGCCTCATGGGCAGGCTGGCAGCACTTAAGGTGATCCTGAAAGGGCCTGGATTGCTGTGGCTCTGTGGAATTAAGCAGAATTAGCTACCCATTTCAGCCTGACTCTGCTCCCCACCTCACAAAGCCACAGTGCTCCGGGGCAATGCCAGTGCCAACCAGTAGTATAACAGGCATGGAAAGTGACCCTGCTTGTCGTGCGTTGTCTCATCGCTGGTAACATCTGTCTTGGTCACAAGGAGGAGCGCTTGGCCTCACTTTAGCTAATGGAGATGTTGCAGTGCCCAGGGAAGTAATATTAGCCAGTGACTTCCTTTCCAAGGTCTTGTTAGTTTATTTGCTGCTGCTAAGAAGCTTATTTCATCAGAGCACTGTGGGCTGGCCAGTTCACTTTCATGAACCGGTACCTGAAATAAATGTTGCAGCTGTCTACCCAAGAATAGCTATGTTGCTGTAAGGTATCTTCCAGCGTACTGTGGAATAAGAGTGCAGACATCCTCAGGAAGCCCCAGTGAGCCAAAGAGAGCCTGGAAATACATCAAGAGAAACAACCTGCAGAAGACATGAATGAAAGCGAAGGAGCAAGGGAGGATGGAACGTTGGAGCTTGGCCAGCAATGTTGATGGGTGGTTAGATCTAGGGAAACAGATCTTTTAGAGGGAAACAATCTTCGTCCCTACCACATATAAACTCATATTTATTTTTGTTAGTCAAAATCTGCTTTGTTTTGATTTGGTCTTAGGATGTTTTGATTGAACAGGCCGAATTTGCAAAATGAAAAAGAATGACAATTTAAAATGTTAATTTTCATCTAAATGTTCCACAGGAACTAACACACACTTATTGAACACTCCTGAAGGTTTGCTGGAACCAATTCTGCCTGCCCAGAATTACAGTAATATCTGGACTGAAAGGCTGGGCGGGGGGGGGAAGAGGAAACAGACTGTGCTTCTTGCCTACACTTTGAATTTTAGCCAAGAACATATCTATTTTACTTACATGTGTTGTTAAACAGGCAATAACTGCCTTCAATGTATTGGATTTTTCTGTAAGGCCCTCATGAAAGTATTTAGACACTGAAGAGCTCAGAGCTGTTTTCTTTTCCCCTTTACTGTCTCCCCCTGCACTGTTCTCTCTCTTCGAGTGTTTTCCATCAAGGTATGGTTTTGATTAACTGGAGGAAAGACCTGTAAACATTATAATACTGTAACTTGTTCATGCTCCATCTATATGTTTACATAAATCTTATAGGAAGGGGATCTCGATGTCTAGCTGGGACCTTACAATAATAAGTAGTAAAAAGAGTTGTTCTCTCTTTTTGCCCTCTTTCATTCTTGCCCATAGTTGGCTACTTTTCTCATTCTCAGTTTTTTCCTTTCAAATCCAATATACTTGTTCAAATGGGCTTGTCCAAACTGAGTTATAAAATCTTCAATTGCTTTAGGGTTCATGAGTGTTTGTAGTCTATGAGCTGTGCAATATTTTCTGCTCCATTTGCCAAGGGCTGGAAAACCATGCTCCACCGTGTTAGGACGTATCTGTTTAGAGCGCTCTCTCAAAATATTAAATTAATCCAATATTTATTTCCATGCCCCTATTGTTCTGCCCTCTTAAATGTTAGATAGCAAGATGGCTAACAAGAAATGCGTACTTTCTGCACTCTATTACAGCTATTTGGAAAAAAGATAATAGTGAAACACTGCAGCCGTATCAAAAGCCACAGGGAATTAATCTGCAACATGCAAGTGGCATTCCAAAGTGAATGGTCTCTTGATCCTAAATTTTTTTCAATTCCTTTCAAGAAATCTCTCCTGCTTTCTTCCTGTTATTATAGCTTTACCTATCAGTTTAATATTATAGATCTTAACCCTATTATAGGGCCCTTTCTGCCAAACATTCCAGTCCCTTGTATACCAAAGGAGTCCTTCCTGTATGTGACTGCCTTGAAACAAATGCAGGGAAATCCCTTCAAACCATCTGCAGTCTACTTTGTGATGCCTGAAGTATACAGTCTTGCTCCAGCTCCAGGAAAGTTTATGGCTAACAATAGTGAAGGTTTCCAGTGCCACATCTCACAGTTACATTGTGAGGTTTGCTCAGTGGCTTTGGACGACTTGGCCTGAGATCCTTGGGAAGGTTGGGGTTTGGGTTTTTTTCCATTCTTCACCCACTGCACAGCTTTATGTGCCCACCAGTGGGAGGTTCAGCAGGCACGAAGAACGGAAGAGGCATTTAAAACTTCCTCTGCTAAAGTCAAAACCTGCCATCACAGCAGGTCCACCAGGTAGATGTCATGGTCTACGTGTCTAGGAGAAATATGCACTGCTTTTGCCTACATTCCTCTTATCCAGGGGTCAAGTAGAGCACTTTAATCTCTAACACTGATTAATCCATCACAAAACTCCCTGAAAATACGCTAACGAGAGAAAATTCAAGGAGCAAGTAAACAGCAGAATGGCATTGAGACAGGTGCAAAACCAGTAAATGCCTTCTGACATACTAACAAAATTATGAGGCATGAGTTTCTGTTTGAACTAAGCAAAATAAATACTCTTAACCCAGAAACACTTAGGGGAAAAAATGCCAAGAGACTCATAAAACCATCGCTGCAGTATTTGCATTGATAATTTTAACTGGCATTTTACAGTGTGGTGTTTCATTCATGTGCTTGAGGCAGAAAAACCTATCCCCAAGTCAAAAAAAACATTAAAGTAAAAAATGGATTTCAATAAAACAGGGTATAAAAACAAGAAATAACTGTAAATGGAATTGAAAGCAAACTGCATAAAGCTCCAGAGTGAGCCTTTCCTTTCTATTCCAGAAACTTTACCTCTTGCAGCTGCAGTGTGATCATTATTCATACCTACTTTCCTGTGAATTTACTGCTGATGGTAATATTTAGTGGTTCTTCAATCACAGGCATTTGTCTGTTCATTTCCATATCTCCTAAAAATTAACCAAGAGCAGGTATTAAGCCTTCTTCTCACCATCTGATCTACCAATTCTGGAATGAACAGAACGACAATTTCTAGACTGTGCAAGTGTTGAAATGTGGGAAGTGGTATCAGAGGAGCAGAACAGGTAAGGGAGAAAAAAACCCTCATTGAAGACAGAAAATGTGAAATGATTTGCACTCCAGCAATGAGTTTTCTCCCCACAGGCACAAATGCTGGAGTTCACGTGATGGTAGAAACACTACTACCACATAAAAGTTGGTTCTGCTATGAAAAATGTGAAGTGACTTTTCAATGTGAATTCATGATATTGCCAAGGGGGAAAGTGCTCTCTTTCAAAGCTTTGAAAAAGGCCAAAAGAAAATGGTAAATTTCACCCAGAATCAAATAAACAAACAATAAAAAACACTTTCACATGTGAATCTCACAGAGCTGGCAGGCTTGGGTAGTTTCATACACTGTATATCAGTGTTAATAATGACACTGCTCCGTACTTTGTAAGCCAAGGGGCACAGGGACTGAGCTTTGCCAGGATAAGATTCCCCAGTTTTCAGTCAGTGGCATAGAAAACTACTTTTCTGTCCTTCAGGACCAAGCAGTTACCAGAGTGGGAGAGAAAAGAATACCATATAGTCCCACCATCCATCTCCAACAACAGCAGCAGCAGCAGCCAGGACCAGCTGCTTTAGAGGAAGGTCCTTAACAATTTGCAAAATGCAATTGTGGATGCTTTTCCAGAGACGAATATTTCCTCTCTGGATTTAGTGCCAAACCTGACACAGGTGTGAACACACAGAGCTGAAAATTTTCTAAACTATCCAATCCAGCTTCACTACCCCTTCCTGGCCAATCTGAACTGTAAACAGATTAGGGCTTGGCCTTATCCCTCCAAATGGAAATCAATCTAGCATAGAGAAGTCTGCAGCTGGTGTAAGGTCATTGAATTTAGCTGCTGCTTTAGCTGTCACATCCCTGACTCTGCATAGTCCAGGGTTTCTCCTGCACTCTGACCCTTCTCGGGGACAGTGGAGTGCCTTGCAGCTGAATATCACCTAAAGCTGCCCCTGTCTGTCTCTCATCTGAGATGAGGAGATGTTGAGAAAGAATAGGGAGTTACACTAGCACCCTCTTCACTGCACTGCTGGGACCTCAGCTGCAATAAGGAGTCTTTTCTCTTAGATGTGGGTAATTGTACCAGTCTACACAGTACACAGGTGCTAGCAAAGTACCCACTAAAGGGAGACTCTCTTACGAGAAGATGATTCCTATCTGTTTGCTTAAGCTCAATAATCCAGTCTCTTCTGTTGCTAGTTCCCTCCACACTGCAATTTTGCTTTTGCCTTTGAAGGAGACTTTTCCAATGCCTGTTACAGCAATGGCTGAATAGTTCCCTTAATTTCTACACTTGAATATAAATTATTTCCAAATAAAGATGGTGCATAATAAGCCTTAATATGAATGATTGCTTAGCTGGAAAGGGAAGTGTGAGTGTAATGGCAGTGGAGAAGAGAGAGCAGTAAATGGGTATCTCATACAGGGAGAAAACAGCTCTGATTTCTATTATCTCAGTAATAAATGGCTCTTTGACATTCTTCAGTGTTACTATATATGGTTTGATATTACAATACACACTGTATAACTCAGTTACTCAATGCAAGAGGCTGTGGCATCCTTCCAAAATCTAATATATGTGAAAGAGTAATTTCTGCAAGGAACTCATCTCTGGCACTGTCATGGATTTGCTGAAGAAACTGATTGGCAACCAGTTACCATGGGAGGATTTTTAAAAGAGTATACATTTAATATTTTATCATTTTACATGGATCAAATAGAATGCTAAGTATAAAGTCACTGCTATTGTTAGCCTGTGAAAATGAGCAGAATTTACTGGCAAAATATGTCAGATCCTGAATTAAAAGGAGTGGATGCTTTGCTCAGAAATAATTGCTTTTCAAGTTGATTCTTTATTTTACTTAGTTTCTTTTCCATCTAAAGGTGTATTAAAAAACAGAAATGAGAGGCAAGACTGAAATGCACTCTATTAGCAGATGTGGAGGAAATCATGTATTTCTTGATAAAATACTGTGCCTTGCATTGGATATGACATTTAAAAGCAATAGAAGACCCTGTGCAAAAGAAAGGTGATATGTAAAGGATGGAAACCTTCTGTAATTACTAAATGTGAGGAGGTTTATAAACAACCTCTTGCAATCTTCAGCGTTTGGAATCATGTTGTAGGGTAGTCCCTTTGGACTGATGCTCAGCCACATCCCTACTCTGTTGTTATCCTCATCCTTCCTGCAGACAAATATTCTGTGCTGTTATCTAGGTCACTGATGAAAATGTAGAACAACATGGGCCCTTATATGGATTCCCAGACATTGGTCGTAGATCATTACCCTTTAAGCCTGGTAAGCCAACCCACTTTTGACCCACTGAATAGCCCATTCATGAGGTCCATCCTTCGCTTCTTAATACAAATGTTGCAGGAGACAGTGTAAAAACCCTTACTAAATTGCATCTTCCTCTCTTCCTTTAGCCTTACTCTCATGTTAGCCACTTTTCTCAGCACCCTTGGAGCCTCTCATCCAGCCCATGCACTTGAAGACATCCAGTTTCTCTAAAGAGTTCCTAGCTTGTTACTCCCCTACATTAGAGGAGATAAAATCACTCTTGGTGTTTTCTCCCCAGCTAGTATGATATGGGCACAGGCAGCAGAGTCCATGGTCTCATTTACTTGGGCAAACATTTGAGCTGGACAGAGGATTCCAGGTTCAGGTCACAAAGCCATTCCAGGCATGCTTCATAGAGGAATTGTCTTCTTCCTGTCTTCCCCACACCATGTTATATTTAACTTCCCAAGGCTCATTAACCACAAGCCCATACCTTGTTACCACATCAATTCAGTGGAGTTATTTTTCAGCTGCAGTTATGCTTCAACTTGGAGTATTAATTTCCTTTAACACTTGCCCTATTAATCACTTTAACAATCAAATTAAGACCATTATTTTAATGAGTTAATGGATTATGCAGAGCAGATGATACACATTTATAACCACTTATGCCAGAGCACTTTTATAAAAGTCAGCCTTGTCAATAATATATTAGACCATAAATGTACTCCTATAGAGTCGGGGGAAGGGATGGGAAAATGTTCTGTTTGACAGATTTAAATATGTCTGCCTCATCTCTGTGGGAGCTTTTATGTGCTCTGGGCCTATTAAAATCAAGTGCGAGTCATTGAAAGAAAGAGCTGTTATTTTTTTCCAGGGATATTAGTGCTAGATGGCAGGGTATTCTCTTTTAGATTGCCTCTAACCTAGCTGTTCTAGATACGTCATCAAAATGAAGCTTTTTTTGCCACATTTTTCACATATTTTCTCAAGTAGATGCTGCATTACAAAATTCCACCATCTTTCCTTTGGTTCACAGCTCCCTACTCCTCGTGTGGAAATTTTGGCCTGAGGAAGTGGGGAGTTATTCAAGTACTGAGTCCTGACAACTTTCATATTTCTCTGATTAAAAGCATGATTTCTTGTGGGATTACACCCTGCCAGGGCAATTTAGATTAACATTTACAAGAGATGGAAAGACAGCAAGTTTAAGAGTAGAGGGACCAAACCCAACCTGTGCAAGAATATATGGACATGCTTTCATTCCACGAGTCAGGGCAGGTTTGTATAGGCTAAGTTTTTGTCACTGATGTTTATAAGGAGTTGAAGAGCTTTAGACAAAAATGTTCTTGCCATGATCAGTAGAAGCCATACCTTTTAAAGGTTTCAGTAGCCTTTAAAGAAAAGAACAGGGGAAAATCAGCCACTCTGAGGCACTCTAGTTCCCTGCCTCTCTCAAGCAGAAATTAATAATGATCTCTCTCATCTTACTGTTCCCAAAGATGGAACTGAGTGCAGAATACCAGCATCTACCATTGGAGCTGAGACATAATAAGGGAACTCAAACTGAAACACTACATTTCCTTTGGACCAATTTCTGGGCCCAAGTCTTCTACCCACAAGCAGCAGGTGCCTGATTAACAGAAGATATACTTTTTCTGTGTTGTGCACATTTGCACAGGGACCCCTACACCACCTAAGAAAATGATGCAGTCATCAGAATAAGCCCTCATCAGCCCTCATCTGGCTAAACTAGGAAAGCACTTGCATCAGGATTTCCAGACTCATGACACTCAAGATAGAAAGCAACTGTTTAAAATGTCTTTCTAATGGGAGAGATATATCAACAAGGCTTTGCTTTCTGCAGCTGAATCCTATGATTGATCATACAATTTCATTGTGCAAAAATCCATCTATATTCCTGAAGCAGTTTCTGCTAAAATAATACTTCAGTTATGTGCCATCTATACCAATAAACTCTGGGGCTTACAGATCTATTGGAATCCTTACAAGGGATATACCACAATGCTGTTGAAATAAATGACATCCTTCCAGTTTAAAGCATCAATTTCCAGAATCAAGGTACATGTTTGTGGGTGGGATAGGAATATACATCAGAAAGACTAAATCAAAATGACCAGGATGAGTTGGGAGGAGCTGAAATAAATTTTATTGTGACCATGGTTAGAGAGAGAGACTGTTTTTCTCATGATGGTTGTGTTTAGGGTGTACCTATGGAAGATTCCCTTGACTGTCTTTCAGAGATGAATATTAGGTAATAGGAGACTGCCTGATTATGCACAGTTAATGTGTAAGGACCCTGGGACCCATCCCTAGCTGATTGTTGCCAGCCTGAGAAATGTTAAAGAAATGTGTTTAGAAGAACCTGAGCTGAGGAAGAGATTTTGGCTATATCTACATTAGCAAGTAGTGCAGCCCAATAGCAGAAGATCTACAGTGTGAAACAACTGGTGGTGAGGACCCAATATCCATATTACAAGCTTTGATGGCTTTTCTGCAGGCCAGTCTAGTATGGTCACATTAACTGAATGCCCAGGAGGCACTGCCACACATCATGGGTGTCCCCAGAGCACATTTTCCCATTCAGTTTCTTCTGAAAGGAGTCCATGCTGATGCTCTGTGACAATGAGGGCTGTGCTTCAGAAGTGTACTGCTGATCTGAACTAAGATGCTAGCTGAAATGCACCTTCTGTTGGAGGGAGGGAGAAAGGGAACTAAGTACTCACCTTTTCATGAAATGCCAAAGATTTTAAAGGTAATGGCTTTGCAAGACAAGCTCTAATCCTGTATTACTTCTGCTTGATGAATAGAATCTGAACAACAGAACCCCCCATACCTGAGTAAAACATTTAGCAAGGAAGGATGTCCATTGCCTTCTTAACACACAATGGTACGATCACTAAAGATTCATTCTCTTAAAACATTTTTATGTCCTTGGTGAAAGGTACATTAGAAATACATAATTTAAACTCACAACCCATTAATCTACATGCAAAACCAAACTAAAAAATGTAAAGTATTTATTATTTGCCAAGAATACATCTTTCCTGTTAAGATCAGCAAGAGTAAGTGATGTTATTCTCTTTCTGATTTGCTGGGCAGTTAGGGAGTGAGGGTGAGGCAAGCAAATAGTCAGTCCATTAATCTGTCTTTTAAAAAAAAGAAAAAGGCAGCATTGGTGTCATGACATTTACTGCTTCTCCAGCACATCCGAGATAATGCAGTAGTTACTCCCATGAGCTGACCAAGACGCCATCTGCAAAGCACTACTGCTACATTTCTGATAAGCAGAATCAATTTCTAGCTCCTGCATGGCCTTATGTTAATTTGCCTACTTTTCACTTCCCTCCCTGTGAGAAGTGACAATATGTCCACCGTGGGCCATAAGGACTACCTCTGCCCTGTGCAGCCTCGATGCTAATGGCACTGTGCTCTGCCTGCAGACACCTATGTCACGGGTGCCCTCTGGATACTATGAGCAGCCTGGCCCTTCTCCTTGCCTTTGGACAGGCCAGGCCAGGTGTGTGCCTTCCTGGACAGGATTAGGATCCTTCAGAGTTTTATTAGCATTCATTTTAAATTAATACTGGGGAGATGTCGTGTCCTAGATTTCAGGTGTCAGCTTATGAGTATAGAAGTTCTAAGTCCCTAAGGTAGTTCATTAAATATCATGCTCCAGGACAACGGTCCTTCTCGGGTTGAAGACTGGAAAGTACATCTTTCAAAGCTACTATATTCAACACATAATTTAAGTTCTAATATAAAAACATAATAAGATTATATTCAGACACATTTTATTTCCTGCTTTGGTCTTACACACCTATTACTGTTTCAAATCCTAGTTACTTTAGAGTAACTTTTTAATAGCAAAATCAATTTTCTCTAAGCAAAATTTCATTATCATAGAATTCTCATTAAAAAGGTGTCTGATATAAATAGCAGAGGATGGGAATGAGTAAAGTGCAAATCACTACTGTGGTTTTCTTCCAGATTGGTTTGCACTCTGAAGAGATATCCAGTACTTGTACTGCTACAACGAATAGTGACCAGCACCTAATAGAAATTTTGGGGCATCTAATTTATAGATTCTTCCTTCAAGTTATGTACTTTCCTATCACAGGAGGGGCCTTTTATTCCATCGTGTCCAGTCCTCTGCTAGATCTAAATATCATTTTTCTCAAATGGAAACACTGGCAATTCCCACAGGGTCTTCTACCTGTCAATTTTTATGTTAAGATTGTACTTCAGGGCATTCTGGGTGTACGGGTACTACTTAGGTGAACCTCTTTGCCCTTCTTAGCTCTAGATATAAATAGCATTTTCATCCTAGATGGAAGTACTGTGACAACCAGGAGTAAAATCACCTGACCACACCACACTAGCAGCACCATTAAAAAACATAGGAAAACAAATCCTAGAAATTCTTGAAAGGAGGATTGTTAATCCAGTAAATAGAACAGTGTGCAAGATTGAGGATATGATTATATTTTAAAATGGAGAATCGAAGTCTATGGTTACAAACCATACATCTATTACTATCTGCAGATCTAAAGGAACAATCTAAAGGTGTTTTTTCTGCAGTGTTAGTGCTAAATATGGTGCAGAAATGTGTTTTTAAAATTTGATGAAATTAAGATCTTGGGGTACATATCTTTGACCTCTAAATTGGGTAGCGTCACTTTGACAGAGGGCTGTTGTGAGTGTAATTCACTGTAGACACTCATTCATTCTGTGGTGGAGGCCATGCCAGCATTAAAAATTTGGGTACAGAACAAAATTAAAATGAGATGGGCAAAGAACTGCTCTAAGAATCCAGAAATGCTATTAGAAAGCTAAGTGCATTAAATGCTGTACTTTCTATCCCAGAATGCTTCCTTACTTCCTACCATGCACATCTGTGCAAAGACACTAT
Organism: Astur gentilis; assembly: GCF_929443795.1. Taxonomy (NCBI): domain Eukaryota; kingdom Metazoa; phylum Chordata; class Aves; order Accipitriformes; family Accipitridae; genus Astur; species Astur gentilis. Next base: position 6,640,510 of record NC_064884.1, read on the forward strand.
TTCCATGATTTATATATGCTTTATTTTTATTGACACTTCTGCAGAGCTCCTTGCTGAAATAAAGAAGATAATAAAAAATTATTGCCACGTTTATCACAGGTGTAAGTGTAAAATCTCAGTCATGACTTATTTCTCGCTATCCAAAAAAAGTCAAGCTGGTTCTTTCTCATTCTTGGAACTTATTTGCATGGTGTTTGAAGTTCCCCATCAATGTGGTTTTCTTCAATTCTCTCTAGGGCCAAGATGAGGTCAAAATAATTCCTCCTGCCTTTTCATCTCAGCATTGTCTTGCTGGAGTGAAGCAAAGTCAAATGTTATGGTCTCATGATTTTACTTTACTTAGAAGACAGTCTTCGCCATGTCTTCCAGACTACAACAAATTCTTATTACTAAAATGTTAATGCAGTAATGCAATGAAAGTGATCTGAATTTGAGAACTCAGTACAGCATCTGTGGACCACAGCTGAGGAACCATTCAGCTAGACAGTCCAGACATAATATCATACTGGGATCAGTGCCCTTAATTTGGCTCCCTCCTAAATGATGCCTCTAAGAAGAGCAGTGATATTTCTTCACAAATGGCCTATAATCACGTACCATTCCTGTTCTAAAGGGAACAATGTCCACAGTCAACACAGCAATTCCCCACACCATGGAAACAGTGAAAAGGAGAAATACACCTCAGGAGAAAAGAGGGTTTGGTGGGTGTCCTGGGTTCAGCTGGGATAGAGTTAATTTTTACAGGAACCTGGGAGGTGGGGGGCATAGCCGGGGCAGCTGACCTGAACTAGCCAAGGAGCTATTCCATACCATGGGACATCATGCTCAGTATATAAATGGGAAGCGGGGGGGGGGGGGGGTGTGTGTGTGTGCTCTCTCGACTTTCGGTGGGGGGAAGCGTCGGAACGTGGGGTCCCGGGTGGTGAGCAGTTGCACTGTGCATCACTCTTTTTGTATATTCTTTCATTAGTACCGTTGTTGTTGTTCTAATTTCTTTGTGTTGTCCCAGTAAACTGCCTTTATCTCAACCCTCGAGGTTCCAGTTTTCTTTTCTCTCCTCCGTCTCCTCCCCATCCCACCGGAGGGGGGTGTAGAAGTGAGCGAGCGGCTGCGTGGTCCTTTGTTACCGGCTGGGCTGAAACCACGACAGTCCTTTTTGGCGCCCAACGTGGGGCAAGACGGGTTGAGATAACGACAGATCTGGCCAGAGCGTGTTGAAACAAATTTGTCATACGCATTTCTTATACTAGATAAATAGATGTTAGTCACAATGTTGTTTTATTTGTTTACATGGTGGCGTTTTGTAAGCTCTTATATGCTCTATGTATTGCCTGTAGTTGCGTATCTCATCTCTGGGACAGTGATTGGGATTATCATTTTGCTGTACTGGGCAATGTCAACTTGTGAAATGATTACATCACTGGTCATGAGGTTAAGCTGGTATCTGTATGAGGCAGCGATATCATTTCCATACTTTGGGCACCTTCTGTCGGGTTTTATTGGTAATTACACCCAATCCATGGGGAAGTTAGGGGGAGACACTTCCCCCCATCCGTTCGCCTCCCTTTTCTCCTTCCGACTAATTACAACAGCTTTCGAGAATTTTGAATATCCTTGGGATGCGCAAGCCAGTGTGCTGTTAGTGCTATGCCTCCTGACTATGTTTCAGCTCTTGTTTAGGGCTACAAAAAGGCTCTTTAAGAGTACCACCCAGAGATCTGCCCCAAAGCTGGATATTCATGGGTGGCACGGCATGTGGGAGGATGTGGGCAGGTATCTAGAGAACTTCTCACCTCCAGTGACTTGGAAGTTCACTCCCGAACAACTACAGAACCTCATGAAGTGATAGAATATTTGAAAGAAAAATGCTGTGGCTATCCCAGAGACACACAACTCACTACACTGTGCTGGGCCTTGGCCAGTATCTACCAAACACTACTTGATATTAGGCAGCACCCTCAGAGGGAAAAAGAGGAAAAGATGGAAAACAGGACAACATGCACCGTGGCTACCCCAACCCTGACAACAGGCACCGTGGCTGCCCCTACCACGACAACAGGTACTGTGGCTGCCCCTACCCCGGTGACAGATACTGCAGCTAAACCAGAGAACCAACCTGTGCCAGTATCAGTTGCCGCTGTACAGAAAAAGAAACACACAAAGAAATCAGTTCACTTAGTGAGAGATGAAGATGAACCAGGGTCATCACGAGAACAGGAGGAAGAGGCAGAACCTGAAATAATTACCCAATCTCTATCCCTGAGTGAGTTGCGTGACATGCAAAAAGATTTTAGCTGCCACCCAGGTGAGCACATTGTTACCTGGCTGCTCCGATGCTGGGATAGTTGGGCTAGTAGTGTGGAATTAGAGGGTAAGAAAGCTAAGCAGTTGGGATCTCTGTCTAGGGAAGGGGGCATTGACAAGGCGATTGGGAGAAAAACACAAGTCCTCAGCCGCTGGAGGAGACTTCTGTTAGGTGTAAAGGAAAGATACCCCTTCAGGGATGAAGTTACATGTCACCAAGGCAAGTGGACCACCATGGAGAGAGGTATCCAGTACCTGAGGGAATTAGCCGTGCTGGAGGTGATTTATAATGATCCAGAAAATGCGCAGTCACCCACAGATCCAGATGAAGTCCAATGCATACAACCGATGTGGCGGAAGTTTCTACAAAGTACACCACCAACCTATGCCAACTCATTGGCAGTAATGTCCTGGAAAGAAGGCTATGGACAAACAGTGGATGAATTGGGCTGTATGATATTTAACTGCTAAATAACCTGCCAATGCATGTCATTGTATCTATAGTGTCTATAGGCCATATCAAGGGTATTACTGTAAGAATTACCCAAATGACTGCAGGATGGACTTTTGAAACTGAGCCAAGTACAACAGCGATAGAACTTGAACTGGCACCCAGCAATTTCCTCAGGATCAACATCTTCGACCTGCAGACCAAGAGCGTGGGTTGCACCAAATGTACTAGCCACAAGTTCCAGAGGCAGCATACAACAACCCAACATCTCACACCATCTCTCTTATACTGAAGAACTGTTACAACAGATGGAGCTTCAAAAATTGATGGACACATTAGAGGGATAGCCCATAGGCTAAAGGAACACCATTTGCGTGCGTGTGTGTGTGTGTGCGGGGGTGGGGGGGAGTCCATATACTTATATATAAGACAAGGAAAGTGGTAGTGGTTGACTGGAAAATGTAAGATCTGGGCATGATGTAGATGGTATAGAATAAGGGGTGGATAATGTCCTGGGTTCAGCTGGGATAGAGTTAATTTTTACAGGAACCTGGGAGGTGGGGGGCATAGCCAGGGCAGCTGACCCGAACTAGCCAAGTAGCTATTCCATACCATGTGCCATCATGCTCAGTATATAAATGGGGAGTAGGCTCTCTTGACTTTGGTGGGGAGAAGCGTCGGAGCGTCGGGTCCCAGGTGGTGAGCAGTTGCACTGTGCATCACTCTTTTTGTATATTCTTTCATTAGTACCGTTGTTGTTGTAATTTCTTTGTGTTGTCCCAGTAAACTGCCTTTATCTCAACCCTCGAGGTTCCAGTTCTTTTCTTTTCTCTCCTCCGTCTCCTCCCCATCCCACTGGAGGGGGCGGAAGGAGTGAGCAAGCGGCTGCGTGGTCCTTTGTTACCGGCTGGGCTGAAACCACGACAGTGGGTTGCACTCTAATTTACGAGCCAGCGGGAGAAATATGTTGGAGACCTTGCTCTTCATGTCAGCTTGAAGGAGGTTCAGTGAGTGAGGACTCAAGATCATGAGGCTCTAGGACAATAATGGGGCTGTACTACAAGCATTAACTGTTTTCAATTTGTTATGGACAGTTAAAGTTGATTTGAGGTAGGAGACAACAAATGAAGGGGCAACATATGAAAAATCAAAAACATTATCTGGGATATGAAACTGGTATCAAAGAGCAGGAGCAGACCACTGAGAAAGCAAAACACTGGTCCCAAGGATAACCTAGATAAGCAGGATGACTGCTTTCCAAGGAAGCAAAGTCCCTCACACAACATTTGAGATGAGCTGTATTTCCTTGTCAGTGGAATTCATTCGTGGCAACTCCTGTTCTTCAGAAATCATCACCATCAGAATCCTCAAAATAAGCCATCTTACTAAAATAAATTATTAGCAAACTCTCTGGCTCCCCCACTACAAGCACTCTTAAGCAAATGAAATAGAGGCCTTCAGGCTCTCTCCCTTTTTATTCTTCCTTGTGATTAACTGCATAATAAAAAAAGATATTAAGTGGGTATAAATTTTATACAGGCCCATCTAAATGGCAAACCATTATAACTACAACAATAAACAAGGGCTATATTTTTCTGAAGTGTTTAAATGTAGTGTGCATATGCACTGTGACTATTCCAACTCCACTGTTTCCTCCCAAGCCAACAAGCTGCCAGGAGAACTGGATACCCCCAGCTCCCAGCTTGTATGTGTATACTAATGCTGGCAGCTCCCTATACACGACTCAGTCCCTCTTGCTTTACATTTGCAGGCTTCAGCATTCTCAGGGATCAAAATTAAAAGCAGCACTATAAACAAAGCTTCAGCCAGGGAATTTTTTTCCTAGATATTGCTCCAAAAGAGGGATGGTTTTTGTTACTGGTATCATTTCTGCTCCTATGATCTGGTTCAGTTTTTCTAGAAATGAGGACAATTCAGCAAACAGAACAACATTAGCAAGGCTTAATACTCTTACAATTCCAGCAACACAGAGGGCTACTTAAAAAAACATGATAAATTTAGGTACAGAGAATTCCATGTGTCCGAAGTCCAAAGGTTAAACCAGGCATCTGTCACGATGTGTCTGCCAGCAAACACGTTTGCATTTAAAAAAAGAAATCACCAATAGCATCCTGGAGCCATGTATTTATAAGGGCACATCACAGTTCTTTTTGTCTTATTCACACAAGAACTCTATCCTGCCCAGTGACTGAGAACCTTAACACGATAGAATGGACTCTGTTCACAAGGGTTACATTTACCATGGCCAGTATTATGGAAACTCATTGAGGTTTTTGTCTTTTCTATAAAACATTTATTTCATAAAACTATTAACAAATCATTATCAGATTCCAAATAGGTAAGACTGAATCCTTTGCAAATGCAGACCTCATAGCAATTTCACAGTAACTGATAGAATGTAGTAACAAATTTTGGAGGGAGAAGTCACTGAGTTTTAGAATAAAGTCCAACACCTCTACATGTCTTGAATTCCATTCCGAGGTTGTGTGCAGCAGGTGGCCTAGGGCTACTGTCTAAGAGCTGCTAAGCATGGAAGATTTGGCTCTCAAGCCTACTTGCATCAACACTCCTGGTTGTATCTCACAGTCAAAACAACAATGCTACTCTAGCCGGTACATTGAATGCTGGATTCTTTCTCTCATCTCTTTTCACTAAAGCTTATATTTTCTTTTATGCTGTTGAAGCTACAAATCAATTGCAGAAATAATGGATCTGCCTATATAATGGCTTATGGAAAGTTAGTAGAATGGAAAAGTTTTATTGAGCTGATAAGCAACATGCATCTGTCCCTACTGCATACAAAGATTAGCGTGCAAGGAAACAGTACTGGAAATAAGGATACATTTATCCAAAAGTTCTCCTTCAAAATAGAAGCAACTTTTCCTATTATTCCTGTTGTTATAGTCTGCATGCATGCTGCTGATGCATGCTAACTATTTCATAAAAAAAAAGTTGTGGTCTGAAAATATGCAAAGTCACCTCACTCTGCTTCAGAGAAGATCTTGGCTGTAATGCTTGGAGACAAATGTATAGATCATTCATTGTAATTTCATTAAGGCTGCAGAATCTTGTTATCAATTCCTCATTTAGTGTAATTTAGAGAAAAACATCAGTTAGGCTAAAATCAAGAGAAGAACTTTTTTCTCAGTTCTTTTTCTTGGTAACTTTCCAATTAGAGTTCACAGTTTAACTCAAGCTGTTTGACTGAGTGCTTGTTCATCTGTAACAGATCAGTCTGTTGATGAGCGTATCCCCACTGGGGAAAGAGCTTCCCAGAAAGGCACTGCTGGAGACAGTCATTCATAGAAATGACTCAAAAAGGTCATTTTGGCTAAATACCATCTCATAAACTAAAACTGCAATCATCCCACACTACTCCTATATATGGTCTTAGGGACCCAGCCTCCATGAAGCAAGGAGGTATCTTTCCCGTTCTTTTATTGACTCGGCCTGAGGCTCTTAATATAGAGTTTAGTAGCGAACAGCTTTTCAGGGAACCTTGTAAGAGTTCAGATCCTCTTGGAAAGGGCTTACCTGTGAATATAGGCAAAGGTTAATTTTACACTTGAGGTATAGGATAGAGAAAAAGAAGAAAAACCCGACATAACAAGTTAGGATTATTATCATTCTCACCTCTTACAGCATTTACAGGAGACAGTCTACAGTCTGCTAAGACAAATGTTTTTGGTCTAAAGAATAAAGCATAGCTTTGCTTTAGTATGATACTGTTGCTGGTTCCTGATATTTCTTATGTGGTTCACAGGAAACTCAGCTTGTTTTCATATAACTCCTGCAGTCTGCAGATTATTTGTCCTACTGATTTGACCTAGGTTGAAGCTCAGGCTCATAAAAAGTAAATTTCTCCCAAGGCTAGAATCAAAAATGGTTTTGGAACATAGGAGCCCATGGATCTGAGGCAGATAGCTTTCTCTTATGAAAAGAGAGAGCACTTGAAACTCCTCTTATTGTCCCTTGAAGAACTATAGATGGTTTCTATGTTTAGCAACAGAGGAAATGAAGCATCTAGCTGTGGATTAAGTTCTAGAAAACTGTGGCTTGCATCCAGCAGCATAGGAAGCCAAAGACTACAGTCAAAAGAGAGCCTTGGCTAGAAGCCAAAAGAATTGGCTTAGATTCCCAGATAACGCGTTTCTTTCATTCTTTCTGGACAACTCCTGGAGTTAGATGCAAACAGACAGGTTAACAGCGACTCCAATTCCTCCATATCACGTTACACATTCATGTCACATTTTTAATTTTTGTCCTCCCCACCCCCCCCCAACTGTATTGATTCTTCTCCATGAGGAAGGGACTGCTGAGTTCAGTGGTGGGTTGTTCAGCTGAGGGTTTCCGAAGAGGAGCCAGCATCTTAGAAATCAGAAGGAAGGAAAGTGCTCATAAATTCAGGGTGCACTGTCACTTGACATTGTATGTATGTATGCATGTAACACGTTTTTACCTTTTTTCTCTGCTATTGTTAAAAGGTGGGTTAAGTCAAGCAGAGAGAAATAATAGGAAATGTGAGCTTTGGGCATGGTTCCCCTGATTTCACTGTTCTGAGTTTGAATCCACAAAGCATTTATCACAAGCACACAAATACCTTTAAGTACCTGCACCCTGATCCTCCAGGGAGAGTTCACCATCAACCTGCAGTTCCTGCAGGTTTTCTTGAGGACTGGGAGCTAAAGGTAGTGTCCAATGTGAATACACTCCCCAAACCTTGCATGAGTGTCAGAGAGGATGCAAGAAGCAAGACCACTAGCATCACTCCTGATACTCTGCATATCTTTGCAGTAGATAGGATATACTCAAGGCCTCAAGCTGATTCTCCAGACTCTTAGCAATTACTGTATTCCATAACTGCAACATTTTCACAACCTCATACTCAGCCTTGATATCAGGCTCACAAGCCAGAGAATCTGGTGTTAGGTCTTTGTTAGAGAGCGCTGGACATCCTGCATACTCCTAGATAGCAAAGTTATTTTGACAAAGGAGCTTCTTTTTCTTCTCCATGTCTGTATTTGTTCATCTGTAAGATGAAAACATCATTAATGCACTCTGCAAAGCACCTAAGATGTCCTGGTGAAACATGCTCTAATAGAGTCAGGTATTAATATAGAACTGAAATACAACTACCAGATCATTCTTGCATTAGGAGTCAGTTGTTAAGTTTTGGCTGTGAACCCTCCTTTTCAGATAACTTAGATTTCACCTATTTCTAGCAAAATTACTGAAGAGCTACTCCCAAAAAAACAGTCTGACTAAGCAAACATTCTCCCTAGTGCGATGACAGCAACCACAACAAATTTGGCGGGGGGGGGGGAATAAAAATTACAAGCAAAGCAAACTCCAGGGTCTCTACAAAAGCTGTTTTCTAATAAAACATTATCCCTCAGGAAATTAATTTGTGTGATTAATTGGTTCAGAGAAATAATCTTCAGCATGATCCCTTAAGGACTTTGCCATAATTTTCTTTTATTTTCCCATGCTTGCTGATAAGACCTGGAGCATTTCCTGCTCACTTTTGGGATCAATATATAACAGCATTACTGTTTGGTTTGGATCAAATTGCCACAGAGTCAAAGGTGATATATTGGTCAGAGATGTTTGTTTCAGCTAACTTAGCGGAAACATGGCAAGGAGGAACGTGTGGTCAGATCAGAGAGACTAAGGGGGTCTTGGCTCCATTTTTGTCACTGACAGGTTAAGGTATTGTAGACAAGTCACTCCCTCCCTGTTTTCACATTTACTAAGAAAAGGCTGATAATTCTGGATGCAACTTACTTCTTTGTAGGGGAATAGCACAAAACTGAAGACCATTTAAGCTCTCACATGAATCCACGTACTCTCTGTCTCAATTTCATCTACTAGGTCCACTTCCCCAGGATGTTGTGAGATGGGGGATTTGCTGTTATGTGGCAGCCACGCTGTTTTAATTGAATGTAAACTATTGCACCAGTTCAGTTAAACAAGCTGAAGTTGTGCACAGCATTGATGTTGCTTTAAATTTGGCTAACATTGTTACACCAAACAAGGCTACAATCAAACCTCTTGAGAGAGGTCCATCTCTGACAGTGAGCGTGTTGCTACAGCAGATACCCAACACCAACCCCATATCAGAGGCCAAGTCCTTCAGATCTGCAGGCAAAGTGGTCCATGCAAGCACTCCCTGACCTGCTTCAGAAGAAATCAGCTATGTGAGCTCAGGTCATCAATTTAATCAGTTTAAGCCACATCAGCTGATTTTGCCTGTAGCAGCACAGGCAGAGTTACATAAACTGCCCCGCTGGCAGACTAACAGGCTGCAACCTCCAGCAGAGTACTACTGAAAAAAATGCAGAGGCAATGAAGTTTTTCAAGTGGCAAAAAGGTTTACAGAGTGAGTATCTGTCTGACACTGTTTGCTTTTGTTTTAAACTTTGTTTGATAGCAATTTACATTGCATTGGTATGAATAAGCTGAAATGATATCAAATGACTTTAAATCTCTGCTGAATTTTCATATGTGCATAGTTGTTCCAATTTGATGAGACAGCAAAGATACTCAGGTAACTAAACCATGTTTGCATGTCATCCAGATCCTGATTTTTCTTTGCAAAGTGCTTTGAGATCTGCTTTAGAAGCTCTAGAAATGTAAAGTACTTCTCAGATGTACAAACTACTTCTATTAAGGTTTGTAATTGAATTTATTTATTTTGCAATATCATGTTACTCAGTAATTGATAATAAAAAGGTAAAAGCAGTAATAAAAACTTAAATTCTCCAAAGAGGGTTAAAATTCAGAAAGTCATTAATAGGAGTGGACCTTCATTTGCATTGTCAACACAACTTTCAGTATTTTTCTTTCTCTGGATGATGATATGGAAATTAAAAGATTCTTTATGCTTTGTTCTAACCAAACCAATAATCTACATACCAGATGCATAGCCCACTGGTTGCCTCGTACATTGCCAAAAAGACTTATTTAGTAATTTGATAAAAGTTGGGGCTTGGCCTTTGTGTACACAAATGGGGTTTGGTTTACCTTCTGATGTTTAATAAAGATCAGCTGTGGAGAACATTAATTGTGACTTCAAGGAAAATAATCTAAGAACATATTGCATTCTATAGCTTTGTATTTACCAAGTAACACTTATTTTCTAGAATAAGCTCAGTAAATTAATTTCCAGTTGTTTTTTATTGCACTGGTACCTGGAAGCATGAGCCAGGGATTAAGGCCTCATTGTGCAAGGTGTTGGTCAAACATATGTAGCAATTAGGTAATAAACAGAGGGTAATTCTCTTATCAGCCAGCCAAAACCATTTAAGAACATTAGCAGTGCTGTGCATCTACTTTTACTTAGAGCTGATAAAAATCTGGAATTTCCACTTGCAAAAAAAACCCCAAACAACCCCAAACCAAAACCCCCCAAACCTGTCAAAACAAAGCAAATTTTATGCCAAGTAAGAAAAAACTTTCTTCTGCCAGTATCTTGGACCTGCCATATTTGTAGTTCTATAGTTGCCAACAGTGCAAGGCAGTAGGTGCTGGCAAACCCCACCCTCTGGCTTGAGAGTGTTTTGCTCATAGTTTTCCATGTAATAAAGCTGAAGATAAGAGAAATCAATTTTCTGTAAATGAATCCGCAAGAGTCATAATTTTAGGGATTACAGGTTTTCAACAATGAAAAGAAAAGGAAACAGAATAATACATGTCTGAGGCTAGGAGAAGTACTATTGTTGGAAATACACAAGCGAGATGATAAGGCTATGTCAGAAAACAAGCTCGTCTCATTACGTCACAGAACTTAGATCAGTGTTTGCTTACTTGCACATCTGTGAGTTGACAGAGTTTTTAGGAGGAGCGCGCAGGAGCTTTCCTGCAACTAGCAGTTGGTAGGAGAACAGAGGCAGCAGGAAGAAACAAATTTCACTATGAAGCTCAAAAGTATTTTACCTGACAAATTCTGGCAGTGGGTCTGTAGGCTACCAAATATTCTCCCATTTGATGATGGTGCTTGAAATCAGCTGACTGTAATTTCTGGGGAAATATAGATGCCGATTCAACAGGATTTATACAGCTGCTTTCTTGCCTTTTTTTTTCTTTTTTTTATTTTAAGAAAGCAATTGTGTGTCTCTGTCCTGATAGCCTTGCAGAACTGTTCCACTGTTCATGTTTGCCCTTTTGAGGGTAAACGGAAATCCTTGATTTCTGAATATGCTCCATTCCCTCTAGGAACTGGCAATAGGTCAGCTGTTTCTGCAGAGCCAGCACAGGTTTGTCAGAGCACACGTTTCCAGCGGGGACCAGAAGTTGCCAAGCTGTTGTGTCCTTTTTTCTCCACTTGCCAGAATAACGTCAGGCTGCTGATGGGGCCATCTATAGTAAAAGCTAAAAACTAATTTCAGTCTGCCTTTAGATTTGCAATAATGTGGATTCTTTGCTTTGTTGTATTTACCTCAAATTCTTTGGTTAGAAATCAGAAAATTTCTAAAAGTTGCTGTAGCTCCTACAGCTGGGCTCATTCTCTGGATAAACCCCATCCTGGTCCCATTACACAAATTATCAAATTACACAGCTATAGTTTGGCTCTGAGGAGCTCTCCCAGGGGAGATAGGAGGGCATGGGTTAAGCAGCATGTATCAGATAATTTGTGAGGGGTACTACATCTTCATTGCTTTGGGATTCTTGAAGCTTAGATCATGTTAGATGAGCCTTTATAGTGAGTTCTGGGTTTTTCCAGCTTCTGCTTATACTATGACTTTTAATTCCCATCTCAGATGAAATCAGGAAATGCTGAAAATGACAAGACACAAAACCAGACTTTGTTGCAAACCTCCATGCAAGTTCATTCTGAACCACTACATGTTATCACCAAAACAATTGGCTCCTTGGTAATTTAAGATCAGATTCAGGTGTTCTTACTTAGGCTTGATATTGTCTTACTCCCTTCTGATGAAATTACAGAATACAATTCCATTACACATGAATCAAAACATCAAGTCTTACTTTTATTAAGTTACAGCAAAGCAAGAGGCTTTAGAGGATTTTACCAGCTCAGGATTGGCTTCTAAGGACACATAGGTGTTTGGAAGACTTGGATTTCATTAATATTCTGTGTTTACTTCTCTGAAGCTCCTTTGAAAACCAAGGCTGTATTAAAACATCATTTGTAAAGGAATATAAATATAAGTGATTTGAAGATATTTTAAGACCTTTTTTAATCTCCTAGTAGGAAGTCTGATAGATCATAGAATGGAATGGAAATGGCTTGAAGGACTGCCTTTCCCCCCCGCCCCCCCCCCCCCCCCCCTCCTTGTAGGAGAACTGTGATTTGATACAATCATTGTGTTCCAGGAAGATAGTTTGATTCTGTTGAAGGCCCACAGGAAAGTGCGCAGGTTCCCGTCTCTGATCCCTTAGCAGTCCATGTGAAGCCAAGAGCTTGGTAGATGGGTGCACTACAGATGAGAGCATAAAGCATTTAGAGATATCTTCTTATCAATGACAATCAGAACAAAATATCATTTTGGAATGTCAAAGTTGTTCTCAGTGTGCATTAACCTTTCCCTCCTAGGTAAGTGTGCTTCTGTGAATTGAAAGCATGCATCTAAACCCCTCCTAGTAATGTACCTGCAGATGTCAAAAGAATGGTCAAACCACGTCTGCAGTATCCTTTTTAATTCTTTCTTGACCATTTATAAATAAGAGCTGGCAGCTGAATTTGTGTAAAATAAACTGTTGCATAAATGCTAACATTAAACACTGGCAGTATTTGATAAAGGCAATGGCAGAGGAGATGTGGACAGGACTGGTCAGCTAGAGATGCTCATGTGGTGTACTTTATTGCCCTTTCCCCAATGACATCATGGAAGGCTATTGACCACTCCCACTATTACCCATTGGAAGAAAATTACTGTCTTCTGCAGAAGACTTGCTTGAAGGTTCAGCAGCAGAACCATGTTTGTTCCTCCTGATCCCAGGGAACTGTACTCTCCAGCACTGCTTCTGTGGATTGCTCAGCATTCAGAAATGAAACTTGCTGTTTGTTATTTTGCCAAACCTGATTAAAATCAAGGTTAACAGGTCATCTGCAGGCAACCTGCTTCCTCCTCCTTCCCTCAGCCACATGAGACGTTAACTGGAAGTGCAGCAAGCAGATCAGCTCCTGTCTTTGAAAGCTGGAGGACTAACTCAGCTATTAGGTAGACAAGCCATAAATCACAAAGATGCAAAGAATAGGCTTTCAGCTGTCTCTTTTTTTTGTTGCTGTTCTTTGAGGGTTTCTTTGCTGGTTGGTGGTTTTGTTTTGTTTTTTGTTATTGGTTTTTTGTCATGTCCCGTGTTGTCCGTCATCGTGTCTGTGTCGTCATCGTCCCCATTTCCTGCCCCGCCCCGCCCCCCCCCCCCCCTTCCACCCCTGACCAGCTAACCTTTCCCATAATGGAGCAAATCCATAGGGGAGAATGGTCTTCTCCCTTAACTGATCCTGCCTCACCTTTATTGTAATGCCCTATGTTTATAACTATAGCTAATTATATTTTCATAAAGGTTAATTGTTCCAATGAGTTGAAGGAGAGTCAGCAAATGCCCAGGGAAAGTAAGTGCTAAATGCATGACTCTATGGAGAACTACTCATACAAAGCACTATGAACTCCCTAACGTGACTTAACACAAAGACATTCTAGCTTCATTGTCTGCACTACCCTAGACCTGTGTTCATCTCTTCTCTGGAGTTTCTCTCTTCTTGCCCTGTTCATCTCCCTGTGCTGCTTCTGTATGACCATCTCTGCTCTCAGTATTCACTGGATATTTCTCTGTTCTTTCTCTGTCTCTCTTTTAAAAAAAAAATCTTCCTGCTTCAGGGCTGCATATCAGATAGTCTGTCCTGCGTGGACCTCTACCCCACCCTTTGTGTCAGTGCCCAATTTTCCCTGGGTTGTCTTTTTTGCCCTCAAGTTGCATGAAGGGAGATTTAGATTGGATATTAGGAAAAATTTCTTCACTGAAAGGGTTGTCAAGCCTTGGAACAGGCTGCCCAGGGAAGTAGTTGAATCACCATCCCTGGAGGTCTATAAAAGATATGTATATGTGGCACTTAAGGACATGGTTTAGGGGTGGACTTGGGAGCATTAGGTTTATGGCTGGACTTGATGATCTTAAAGGTCTTTTCCAACCTAAATGATTCTATGATGTTCCATCTGAGGAGAAGATTTCTTCAAACAGTGGACAGACAATTAGCCCTCTGTGTTTGTGGGGTTTTTTTGGTAGGGGGGATTTGGTTGTGGTTCATGGGTTTTTAGGGTTTTTTTGATCTCCACGACAAGTACAGGGACTACTAGAGTAGAAACAACACAGCTTTCCAGAATTTTTGACAACAGTAACTACGTGGCGGGAAAGGCATCCTTCAAGTGTCTGAAGGAGTGGGATTACGACTGAGATGCACATACAGCAGGGTTTTATTTTTAAAACGTTTATACTGAACTTAAAAATATTTTAAAACATAGCTTTTAGTGGTGGAAAATGTACAGTTAAAGGCAGCCATGAAGGAGTGTTGAACAGGAAAGAAAAAAAAAAAAGCACAAGAGTAAAATACCACAAAATGTGCCTAACTTTCATTAGCATTAAAAGCTGTATGGAAAGCAATGATTACTTTAAACTATTTTGAGAAAAGTCTAACAACCTTTCAATTTCCAAGTGTGTCCATGGCAAATATTGTATGGCTGGCAGAAAGCAGTAAGGACACTTTTTTCCCCTTTACAAAAGGGGGATACAGAAAGTCCATTAGTGACATCAGCAGGAATTGAGGACTGTCACCTCAGCTTAGCTATTAACTCAATTTTTGGGATGTCCTTGGAGACTTCCCTATGACCAGGGATACCCTTCAGGAAACTGGCTAATCATTCTACTTCTAAGCAGTTTTGTTATGAGGTTTAATCAGCTCATCAGAACATTTCTTACCAAAGTTTGTTCTATTAAACTACTCAACTTTAACTATTTTAGGGGATTATTTCATTTTCATTAAATATGATGGAAATGAAGTAGGGTTGGATAGAAAACTAGTATTGTATCCTGTGAGTAATCCACAGTTCAGGCAGAGATAGGAGCTTGGAAAGTCTAGGAATTCAAGGCTAAAATAACAATGTAAGGGCTCTCAGTTTCTCAGTATCCCAGAATTTTTTTCATTAAACCTGTGCCTTACCACTGTACTTCAACAACAACAAAAACCCCAACAACAAAGAAAGAACCCAAAATACCCACAAAACAACAACCTCACCCCCCCAAACAAACAAACAATACCCCCCTCTTACCCAAAAAGCTAAATCACAGTGTCCTATTAACTTCTGCAAGTGAAAAGCTCTGATTCAGCAGGAAACTCTCCATTCCAGATGGAATGACTATTATTTTAACATTTTAGAGTTGCCATGGAAAGGGGAATTTTGACTTCCATCCATCTGTGTTCATACATATGTCTCAATAACTTCATGGTTGTTACATCAAAGGGGCTATAAAGGTGTAAAACCTGACTGCAAATTTTTAATCCACATGTTGAATAATAATGTCACACCAAATAAAGTGCTCAGTTAAACTCTGACTGGATTAATACTGCAAAGGTAGCATACACTTGTGCATATTTACATTTGCTGCAAGGCGAAAAAGTACAGATATTAAGGGAAAGTACAACATGTTCAGGTTTTCATCTGTCAGGAAGCACCAGGTAAACCATGTTCACAAAAAGATAAGGATTAATGGAAAACTTAAGGTGGACCTTCCACAGCCATTCTAGGCTTGGGTTGCCATGGTGACTTGAACCCACAGCTCCTGGTTGTATTTTATTTCTATTATAAAGACTGAGTTTAGCAGAGCAATTATGATTGATTTGTGGCCTCTAGAATAGCAGAACTTCTCAAAGCTATAGTGCCTTTATAAGCAGAGTAACTGAGTGGCCCCATTTTTTCCCCTCCTGTGTGTTTCATCTACTTTTTTCTTAGTTTGAAACAGTCTCCTGTCCACTAGCAGGCGATTATTATTCTTATTTCTATCTGTCATAGTTTAACCCCAGCTAGCAACTCAGCACCATACAGCTGCTCCTTCACTCCCCCCCACCCCCCACCCAGTGGGATGGGGGAGAGAATCGGGGCAGGGGGGGGAGAAGTAAAACTTGTGGGTTGAGATAAGAACAGTTTAATAGGACAGAAAGGAAGAAAATGATAATGATAAAATGACAATAATAGTAATAAAAGAATTGGAATATACAAAACAAGTGATGCACAATGCAGTTGCTCACCATTTGCTGACTGATGCCCAGTTAGTTCCCGAGCAGCGATCTGCCCCCAGGCCAACTCCCCCCAGTTCATATACTGGGCAAGATGTCACATAGTATGGAATACCTCTTTCGCCAGTTTGGGTCAGCTGTCCTGGCTGTGTCCCATCCCAAATTCTTGTGCCCCTCCAGCTTTCTTGCTGGCTGGGTATGAGAAGCTGAAAAATCCTTGACTTGGTAGAAACACTTCTTAGCAACAACTGAAAATATCAGTGTGTTATCAACATTCTTCTCATACTGAACCCAAAACACAACACTGTACCAGCTACTAGAAAGAAAATTAACTCCATCCCAGCCGAAACCAGGACACTACCACGTGCAAACTAATGTCAGGGCTAGTTAGCACAAAACACCACAGCAGCAGGGCACATCAGGTGTATTTTCAGGGAGTTGACCCCATGTGAGGGAGGGCACAGAGGAAAGGTGATGACATGCCTGATATGCTACCAAGTAACTGAGAAAACCCAGCACCCTGGGGCTGGCAGGATGTAAGGGGGAAACCTTCATCACAGATAAGAGGAAAAGAGGGAGGGGGAAGGAACTCACAAGCAGAAGCAGCAGCTTTCGTAAACTGTTAGGCAATTCCTGCAACAGCTGCAGGATGAATTGACTATCTACTGCCAAGGAGATTTGTAACTACCAAGAATGTGCCTAACAGCTAACATGGCCTGGGTTCCTATGTGCTCTGCTGGCTACACTTTCTTTGCTCAGATGCTTTTCCCACACTGTCTGATGTTGTCCAGGGCTGTCAGCTTGAGTTGTATAGGAGTTTGTTTCCAAGCAGCAGGGTCTGCATAACAACACTGTGCAGCCCCTTAACAGAGATACCACCATAGGTCCTGGCAGCAGTGCAGTTTCATTAGTGCTGCCTCTCTCTGGAGTTAATTAGGGTAAGTGCTAGAACGAGTCATGGTTGCTGAGCTAGCTCCCTTACAGACAGCTTACTCGTCTCTGTACTGCTCTGACTAACAGGGTAGTGACAGCTAACATAAAAAGTGGCAAGTTGCACATCTTCCAGCTAGCTTCTGACTTCAGAAAGGCTTGCAATTCCAATGTACTTCCTATACCAGCCACTCGGAGATGAGCTTAATCTTCCCTGATAAGAAGGTATATCTTCTTTGGCTCTGCCTTCTTTTTGTGCTACAGGAGGAATTAAAAAAGAAAGACACACTGGTCCTGCAGATTGTGAAGGGTTTATCATCTCTGCGCAGACCATTTTGGAGAAGTCCAGGCTGTACAGCCTGCAGTGGGCTGAAGCAGTCTCTGAAGTGGACAAGCAGATCGTCTGCTGCAGTCTGCCACCTCTGCAACACTGTTATTCCTCTGAACTCATCAACACAACTAAACCAAGGTGGGACTCCCAGGAAATCTCCCACACTGGCTTCTCAGTCACAACCAGCGTGGCTTTTCACTGCCAATTAATTTTCTTAACCAATAACTCTAATCTATGCACAACCCACTTGTATCCAGCTGTCAGAGCTAGTAGACTTCTGTACCCAGCCCTAGTATCTTCATCCCAGCAGCATGTCTTGTCTTGTTGCTTGGCAGCACTTTCATCTCCTCTGCAGATAGCTGCATGTTGGTTTGCTTAGGAGGGAAACAGATGTTGTACTGATGAGAGGATGCAAAGAAGATGGAGCCAGACTCTTCTCAGTGACGGGACAAGAGAAAATAGGTAAAAATTGAAACTCATGAAATTCTGGCTGAGCAGTAAAAAACCCACACCTTTTTTAAACTGTGAGGGTAGTTGATCACCCAGAGAGGTTGTGGAGTTCCAACCTTGGAGATACTAAAAACCTGGCTGGATACACTTCTGGGCAACCTGCTGTAGCTGCCCCTGCCCAGCCAGGCTTTGGACTAGATAATCTCCAGCAGCCCCTGCCAACCTCAACCATTCTGTTATTCTGTGCCAATTATTACGCAAGTCATTTATTCCAGCAGGAAGAAATGCAGAGGGTAGATATTCACCAGGCACAAATCACTAACCTCAGTGGAGTGATGGTACTTCTCACTAGTTGGCAGGCTGAGCAGGACTACAAGGGCAGGAATCTGAGTCTATTCAGTTGCAGAAAAAAACTAAAAATGTGCGCAGTACTGCAAAGCAATCCAGAATGTTTATATTGCCATTGAAATCCTTTTGTTCTTTGTATTATACAGTATAATGAAGCAAACTTAGGATATAATATCTTTATTGTATGTTAGGCTGTAAAAGAATGACAGAACTATTATGGGTCGTGAAACCCCAGGATGCTTAGTGAATTTACAGTTTAGTATTTTAAAGAATGAAATCATCAGCCTTCCATCACTTTATTTCTGCTGAAGGGCTGAGTTTTATCAGCCACAAAGAGGCTTCCTAGTGATTCCAGTCCAGGATACAGAAAGTTATTCCCCTTGTTCACCCTGATGCTTGAATCCCACCCTGCCCTCATCTTTCAGGAAGACATGGACAGCCTTTGGACAGCTCACTAATCTGTGAGAAAAATGTTTGTTTTCATCATAAGAATAAATTCTGAAGAAGCATTAAATGACGTCTTAAAATGTTCTTTTTATAGTGGACCTTCAACATGGAAGCTGGATATTCAAGATGAAACCACGGCAGAATGTGTTTAAACATGAACATATTTCCTAGCTCTTCCAACCATCACTGCCTATAGTCAAGAGGAAGAAGTTTTCTTTTCTGAAGCACTGTCACATTTGAGTGACACTGGCTCAGTATTATCACAGCCTTGCTGTTGGGCCCACAGTTTCTTTGGGATTTACATTCAAGGAGGAGATAATGCTACTGCTCTGACCTGAGAGTTCATGTCTGTCCTTGGGAGTCAACTGCCTATTACAAAATGTTCTCAGGAGGGTTTTTTCGACTGTTTTATTTATAAGAGTACAAAGAAAACAGGTTAATAATGCTCAAAAGCCGTGGTTCAAGTCCTGTGACTTTAAACTGACCCATCATGTTAGAAAGTAGCTGGCAGTTTAGACTCATCTTGCACAAATTAAAGAGGTGTTTTAGTTCTCTGGCTTCTATCCTCACGTCTTGGGCAAATTCATAATCATTTGGGAGGTAATCCTGTTTGGTTGTACATAGTTACTCTCTGTCATTCCTAGCTGTTTAAATCATATAATAAAAAATAAACCTCCATCTGTAAAAAAAAAAAAAAAAAAAAAAAAAAAAGGTCTTTCCCCCTCAGGCAGGACTGCCAGGTCTTTGCATGTGAGTTTTCAGCATTGCTTGAATAAGAGATGTTCATCATAGTCCCTACTTGATGTGTTAAAGAAGGAGTTCTCCTGGGGATGCAACCGAGGTGCTGTGGCCATAGGTTAGGACATCATCTGCACAGCTGGAAGGAGCTGTGGTTGCACTAACAGTCAGATGAGAATGACTTACTTGCATTGCAATACTCCATTTCTATCCTCTGCATGACAGTTTCCATCTTCCTCTGTCTCTCAGCTCCTGTTGAAATGAGCTGCTTTTATGTTTTGTAGCCCAGACAGCATCTGTTTTATCTGTGAGATGAAATCGTGATAGTGAGATGACGTCCTTATTGCTGGGATAGATTGGTTGGTGTTAGGAATGAAACACCACTACAACATCACCTCTTCCCACCCAAATACTTAAAAGCTTTGTCACCTGAGTGAGACTAGCCAGTCAGAGGGGATGTGGGATGCTTTCATTATGGAGTACACTCTGGTGGGTTTAGGAGATTAGTTCTGGCTTTAAGCCTAATGCCAGTGTAAGTGTTCCCTTCATAGTGTCTTCTTTTTCCTTGGAGTACGTTGCTCATGAGTGACTTTCAACAGCCTACAAAGAGCAGCTGATGGTGCCACTAATGGCCAGGGAGGTCCTTGTGCTATGGAGCAGGTTTTCTTCCTGTTGCTTTGTTGCAGCAGCAAAGACTGCTGCCATTCTCCATCCAAACCCATAAGGCAGCCAGGGTATAGACAAAACTCATCTCAAGAAAGATATACCTCAGGTTTCTGCTTTGCTGAAATGACAGCAAGTATGGCTAAGTTTGAAGGGAGCACTGACATGCTACATTAAGTATTAGGTATGACAGGCTCATGCCTAGACTCCAGGTTCCTGGAGTTCCTCGTGTGATTATACTAGATTTCAACTCTTCTTAACAAAAAAGTAAAAAAGGCAAGAGAGAGACAGAAGGGAAGTTGCTTGTAGCTTCCAGGACTTGGAAGAGAATCCCAGATGACGTAGGATGCATTTCATCTGCATTACAGCTGCTCTCTTTTTCCTATTTAGAGGTCAAGAAAATACATTTTTGAATCCAGGAGCTGAGACAGTTGCCAAGGGAAACTCAATATTCTAGAGGGGAAATCGTTATTACATTTGCAAAACTTGAAGTTTCTGTAACGAATAAATGTAAAACAAATGTGACATAAGGAGGAGGAAAGAGTGGGTGGGAAAATGAGGAGATGAAGTGGAAAGTCAAATCAGGGTTTAGCACGAAGCCCTGAAGTCAGCTATATCCCTTTACAGCACAGAATTTACCACATTAAGTTCCACAGAATACACTTGGGGATCTCGGCACTGAAGGACTCCCAGGGCATGGACTGCATGTTGATCTAGTTTTGTGCAACACAGATGTGCTTGGCTCCACTGTTACTAACAGTAAGTAATAATGAGAAGCCATGATAAAATAATATTGGGTGTCACAGACTGAGACAAGGGGCTATTTCAGGTCAAAGTTCTCAAACTATGCTGAGTTTCTAAATATACCAAGTACATTTACACACTGTTTTGGAGGCAGACGTGAGTTTATGCTGCTCATGTTCCAGATTATGAGCCTGCCCCAACCCACAAATTAAGCAGCTACATTCAAAGGTACTGAGCTCACACCAATATTCCTCATATGCAGTTCTTGTTCTGCAAACCATCTCAGGAAATGCTGTCACTGCTATTTATAGAATTATCGTTAGTTTTTCGATTTCCAAACAGAAGAAAATTGATGTTTTACCAACAGCTGGAAGGATTAAGCCTTACATGATGAGAAACAGGTAGTGTTCCTTGTGCAGCCAGCCATACATACAATCCACCCACATACCTAGTACGCAGGCACTGAGCTGCTCTGGACAGGTATTTGAGAGACAAGAAATGGAAAGTATATATAAAGTTGCCACAAGGCAGACTCTAATTTGCTGCTGGTTTAGGGTATGTGCCAATAACAATGTTGTCCAGAGCAAGCACGCAGCGAGGGAAGAATGACGCCTTGCAGAGTGGCCACCCACAGGTTGAAGCAGCTCCAGAGGAGTAAGCTTGCCCTGTCTGTCTTCCCGCAGCAGCCCTTGCCTGGGGCTGGGCCTCAGAGCACAGTGCTGTCCTGAATTGTGACTCTTTACTTTTCCCAGTAGCCTCTGTGCTCTCATATTAGGTTTAAGAGTCAGCAGTCCAGGTGAGACTGCAGGATGAAAGCATGAACAGAGATGTGGTGTCCTCTGCTCTACTGTGACTCAGATCCCAGATCTGGGAGCTGAGGCAGTCTTCACCCAAAGGCAATATGCTGCATGCCCTACAGTATTTTCCATCCTGTCACGTATCCCTCAATTGATTTTCACTGACCACAAATGCTCTGCTTTGGGGTTGTGATTAGCTGCAAATTGATCGGGTTTGAACATCAGCAGGGAGGCTGGTTAGATGGTGCAGTACCGCTCTCACCATCACCCCCGCCCCAGGACTGCTCTAACTCACTAGTGGTCGCACATGCATTTTGCAATTTGCCTTTTTTAGCCTGTCTTGAACTGGTTTTCATAACCTCCCTGGCAAAGGTGACTGTCCCCATAGTCTCAGCTCTCTGACAGAGACCTGTTTCTGAAGAGAGCTGATAAAAGCTTTTCAGGAAGGGCTGATGTGAACATTAATGCCAGCGAGTGAGCGGGGGGCTCCCTCCTGCAGTAGTTTGGGTGGTGCAACCTAGATCATAGGATCTGCTGCTGTGTCCTTGCATGCTCTTCCTTCTGACATGTGCTGGGTGAAGAGGCTGAGATTTTAATTTAATTTTTTTTCCATTTTACTATATAATCTAACAAAAGCTTCTGTCTTTGTTGAAATTGACATGTTGTAGAAATATGTGTCAATTCTGACAACATTTCACATATGCACAATAGAAGCAAAGTGCCTTAGTGTCAAAAGATGCTGTTGTGAGGTTTTCCGGGTAGTTTGGAGGGTTCATTTCAGAAGGTTGTTTCAAAATGAAATGCATTTTTTCAACATAAAAATAATTTGAAAAATTTGACAGTCTGAACTTTGTTACGGTAGATTTTTTTAAAGACTTTTTTCTTTCCTTTTTATGGAATGCATAAAAATGTGAAAATTTTAATTTCTGCCATTTCTAAGGAAATGGAAAATCAGCCTCCCCCACGCCTTTTTCCCCCGATTTGGAGGTAACTGCATCAAAAAAACATTTATTGTTTAAAACTTGTTAGCTATTCTCTACTAATAAAGATGTTTTCCTCCCTATGTCTCACACCACAGCCTATACCATTTATATAAACAAATTAATCTCTGAAGCTTCCAAGATGCAAAGAAATATTTGACAGCTGGGAACCAAAGAGATTAAGGAAGAGATTTTGCTGCCTAAAACCAGGTAAGTGTATGATGTTGTTTATAAGAATGCCAAGGTCAAAAAGATTGCATCTTCAAGGATCAAAATACCTCTGAAATCTACTTGTGACTTGCACAAAAATCTATAGTAAGGCTCAAAGCTGGAACCAGATCTTTCTAAGTGCAGAGTTTTAACTAACCAAGCATTAATCTTCCTTTGCTCATATGCATCAATAACCTTCAGGCCACAGATGAAAATATGAAGACACTTCCATCTAATCAGATGCACTAAGGGAAATCATACCAACTCCAGTCTAATGGGGAGCAATCTGCTTTACAGAAATGCCACAGTCACTGGCTTCCCTGGTTCATTATTGCAATGACAGCAGGTGGTTTGAAAGGTCCCTTTCATCGCTAGAAGGGGTCAGCTGCGAAGCTTACAGTGAGGATCAAGGGGCCGCATTCACCTCTTGTTTTCACTGGTATTCAGGGAGAAGTTGGAGCTCTGCACCTGCAGAGAGCTAGATCATTGTGGGACGTGAGAAGGCCTGGTGCTCCACATGTACGCGTCTTGCTCTTTTCTAACCGCAGTTGTTCGTCCTGTTCTCTACTCCCAACCTAACTGCATACGTATTGATTTGGCTTCAAAACAAGGTATTAAAAAAAGTCCTCAGAGGTGAAATAGTGTCTGCTCATTGCAGCTGCATAAAATATTTCACCCATACGATTGCACAGGTGGGTGAATTTTAAGCATGCCAACCAGCAGGTCAGTAAGGAGACCAAAGAAGAAAACACAGGATGCCTGGTTTCTATTTCCCAAGGCTTCATATACACAGTTACTTGGCACAAATTGTCAAAGGCATTTGATGGCACAGATAAATATTTGCAATATACAATCTCAGCTTGAACCCTTAACTGGCTTTAAGACCAAAGCTGAGACAATTCAGTGTTTAGTAAAATCTACTAAGCCCAGTTAGCTTTTTGAGGCTAACACCCTGTATTCTCTGGATGGTCCACATTAGGTCACATTAACCTGACAGCTCTGAAGCATGGAAACATTAATTTGTCCTAGGAACAGACACATTGATACAACCTATGCCCATCCTGCCCCTGCCTCTGAGCATCAACCTATTTGCACAAGGCTGACTATGTGTTAAGTGAGAGTTGTTGGCCAGAGCTAAGTCCTGACCAGCTGTGTGCAGATGCACAAGACAAAGTCTAGTGGGGCATAACATTGTTATGGAAGGGGCATTAAAAGGTTTCTAGAGAAGGAGACTGTAAAACAATAAAAAAAAATTCCCATAAAGTTTCAGTATTTTTGGTACAACAGCAAATTTAAAAAACAATTGACTGGCTGTAAGTGCAAAGTTAATATATGGTTTAAAGTATGAGATACAGGATAGGTAATACTGCCCCATAAACACTTCGTTTGGGCACAGAGAGACTATTAAATTTCATGATTCTTCATACCACAAGACAGAAAAGTAATCGTTCAAGTCATGTATGATGAAATCTAATGTTGTGGTATAATTTCTTTCCATTGATCGGGTCCTAGGCTATCTAGGATGATTTATAGGAATAACTAGGGACAGGAACTTACTGCAGTATTGCAAGGGCCAGTTAAGTTTATGTGCTGTGCTGATGTTCAGAGTTAATAGATTTTAAATTATAGTCTATGTAGTACTCCTATTGATGCAAGCTTACCTTGAGGATCTGAACAGAAGAGGTAGGGGGTGAAGCAGCAGCTAGTACAACTATCAGTCACCTCACCAGTTGCATTTGGATCACTTGGGTATGACTAGTTTTCAGCAGGAAAACAGAACAATCAAAACAGCTTCTAATCATAGCAAAAAAGGACCACAACTCAAGGGTGTAAATCACTGTGTAGTTAAAAATCAATGGAGTTACACTGATCTATGCTAGTGAGGGTCTGGATCAGAAATTTGAAGGCAAAGAGGTTAATATTCCTTTCCTTTAATACAGAGATGAAATATGGAACCAGTGCTCTGTGTCTAGAGCAGTTGAGCAGTCTTCAGAGAAATCAAGTTCCTGTAAGCAGACCTGAAAGATGGCATAGAAATTACAACCACTACCACCATCATTCACACTGTTATCACACTCTGTGCCACAATGGAGACAGTTCTAGAGTCAAACAGGGTCTTGCTTCTGCTTTCTGCTTTTGGTTCAATAATGTTAAGATGTGGAGAGCCATAAGCATCTATAGAGAGGCAGAGGCTTCTGTAGGGAAGCTGGAGAGAAGGGAATGACTCCTGGTTCCATTCTTGAGCATCAACAGGCTGGAGTTAACCTAAAAATAATACAGTCAGAACAGTGCAGCCTGCAATGGTACATTTGCATTTCCATGGGAATCTTCTCTCCCCAAAACAAACGCAGAACCCAGGGGATGACACCCCAGGGCCAATAGACTTTACAAGAAGACAGCAATATGGCTGGTGCTCACTTCTGGTATAGCACCTGCAGTTACAGGAGCTCAAGATCACTCTGTGATTCATTCTGCAGAAGTTTTCAACGTGGTGCAACCAAAATTAAATAGCAGTTCATATTTTTTACCTGCAATTTTGTTGGGTTTTAACCATGCTGAATGCATAGTTCCTTCCATGCAGTAGAAGCAAGAAGCTGCTTGCTTGTTTGAGGATTAGGTGTGGAGTTCTGGTTTTCCAAATGTTTTGTTGAATTTTGAAAAGAAACAAGCAATTAAATAACAGCAAAAGGAAATTGTAGCAAAGAATGCTTGTGCTCTGAATAGAAAGAAACAAGGCTTCACTTCATGTACCAGAGCCAAGAGCTATGCCTTTTAAGAAGTTCCAGTGACTCTGCCTGCCATAACGCTTGGATTCCTGTGTTAGAAGATTTTTTTTCTTCCTAACTCAGGCATTGAACTGTGTTTGCTGTAGACTCACAAGAAAGAGATTTTCTCTGGAGGTGCTTTTGTCTTTCTCTCCACTGACAAGAGAGGGAAATTCAAGTAACCACATTCCTAATGAAGGCACTTGGGTCACAGCTCTGGCATCTGTACCTTACTTGATCCAGATTGGTCATGGGTTTGTATTGCTGTCGAATTATGAGATCAGTCTAGAGCTTAGGCTAACTGTATTGCTTTTATATCTGTCAGGACCAACAGACACAAACATAGTACAAGTCATTAATAAGAATATCAATGGAGAAATGCCAAAGGTCTCACAAGATATGCCTTAAACTGCAGTAAATGATGGCACAAGAAGCAGAGCACAGGTGAGAGGGGCTATTTGGAGCTAGCTGACTTCTGCACATTGTGCATTCACCCATGTGTGAACACAAATTTTCTATGTCCCTGGGCTTCAGGATGTGCTCCAAGATACATCAGGCAACTTGGAAGCAACAGCTGTGGTGTTCAGGCACTGCAAGACTAAGCTGAAATCTGGCAAGTATTCCTGTTCCCTTTAGGTTCTTTTAGATGGCATCTAAGGAGGGTCTGCTGCTGCTGGACTCCACCCTTCCCCTCAACACAAGCCTGTGACACATTGCAACAGGTCTCAGGTATACACTTCAGCATGGAGAAAGAGTCTCTCTGGGAAAGCATTGGGCTATTGCTGAGGAAGTTGTGGTTTGATCCATAGATCTGCTGCAGACTCCTTTTAAGACCTATTACTTAAAAATCTCTGTGCCTCTACGATTTCATTTATGAAGTGAGAATCATGCTCTTTCCTTTGTCTGTCCTGTGTGTTGAGAGTGCAGGAACTAGCTAGCTTCATGCATACACACAGCCTGCCGTATAAAAGGCCTTCATTTCTCTTTGTAGCATTAGGAAATATGGAAAATATATCTAATGAGCTATGATTCCTACCTAGTACTGGTGTTTTTCCCAATCAAAAGGCCATAAGTTCAATAGAGAAAAAAGGAAAGGCCAGTGTTTTCTTATTCTTCCAGTTTTTCTGCCCCATTTTGTCCCCATTTTTGGTGTAGCTTTTATCTTGCTATCTTCTTTGGTGCCAAACCTAGAATTTCAATTACTTTTGCTTTGCTTTCTCTCTGTTTTGCTACCTGTGGCTATGGAAATCAGCAATACACAACCTTCAGTTACCTCATCCAAATGATTTTTTGAAACAAAAAAGAATACTTTTTTCATTAGTTGCCTGACTGCAGCCCCTGCCTGTTCTAGTCTGGGCACATGAATACATTATTTTTGGAAGAGCAGTGTTGAGGAAGCAGTCAAGAAAGGAGTGATTACATCTGGCCAATAGTCCCAAATGTGACCCTCCAGCCATATGCATTGAGGGCAATTTGGATCCCAGCAATTTGGTGGCACTTTATAATAATCATTCCTCAGGATTAATAGTTACTGCTGAAGTGTTTTTACCCTTAATGACACAATTTTGCAAATGCCACTTCCCTCTCTCTTCCACACACAGCCCACACATACCCAAACATCCCCCTTAGAGCCATCATCTGTCAGACATATGATCAGCCTGACAGTGTGCACACACGCATACCTTCCAAAAGGGTATACGTTTGCATTAGTGTTTCTTCTAGCATTGAGTTGGTCTAACATGCTACAGAATCAGAATAGCAGCATTTTGCACCGCATAAAATGCAAGAGAGAATGGCATCTTTTAAGGCAACAAGTGAGGACTGAGAAAGCTCAACAACCGCACCTGCATACTGAAATATCTCTGCTTTGCATGTTTAATCTCTGCATTGTTTCTAATATACAGCATGCATCAGTGTTCTCTAGCTCTGATCAGCAAAGGGAAGAATAAAGATCAATCTACACTAATTCCTGTTTTTTTCTTTCTTCTCTAACTCTTTAATATCTTTTTTTACCCCCCAGAGCCTTCTGCTAATCCTCCAGGCATGCCTTGCAAGCTCTGCTGCTTCCATGATCCAACTCTTCCTGTTTTGCAACAGCTCTGTCATCAGCAATAATGAAAACAAATGCTTTCTTCCCTCCTCTCAGTGGCCCATCAGCAGAAGTCAGTGAGATCTCCAGGGAAGCCAGCTGGCAGGACAGCTGCAGGTTCTGCTGGCTTAGTTAACAGGCATCATGCAAGAGGATTAGGCACCCAGTTCTAGAATGGGGCACCAGTCTGCCCTTTCCAGCTCTAAAGGCATCATCCCTTGCTACAGGGCCTATCCATTCACAATGCAAACCAGCTGATGGACCTGGGAACTGCTGTGTTTCTGACTCTTTTCTGTCCTGTGAAGATACAAAGGAGTTAACCTTTGCAGGAGGCAAAGATTATTGCTTCTTGGTTGCTCTGTCAGTGAAGCAATGCAGCATTTACAGTTCCTGGCTGTAGTTAGACGTCTGAAAGATACAACTGCTACTCAAAGATCACAGGTAGCACTCATCCATCACCTGGAGATACAGTAAAGAGAGACAGGCCAATCTGTAGTAAGCAGGTTTATTTCATCTCTTCTGACATCTATAGATTAGTCAGCTGCCAAGAAGATACAATAATGTGCTTCACCAGGAGTTACTTTCTGAACTCATCAGGAATTGTTGATGAGATGAGCACATGCTGAAGCTGTTGCTCATCCCTGTCCCAGTGGCCACATCCCCACTAATGAAGGAGCAACGCTGAGCCTTTACTGTGTGTCAGACTTGGGTTAATACACCAGGATTTCTGGCTTGCTCGTGAGAAACAGAGCATGCAGAAAACCCTCTTCATGCTGAGGTTTCAGGCAGGAGACGTGCCCTCCCTTCCCCCATTGTCATCTGTTCCCAAGTTGGTTCAGGCAGCCACTGATCTGGATGAATGAGCCAGATTCAGTGCCGTGAGAGAAGCATCTGCCTGACTCAGGCCACCAAACAGCATCTGCCACTGGCATTGTTTCTGAGTGATGCCAGAGAAAGGACAGGACCCGAGGGGTAAAAGTTTCATCTTAGAACTTGAGGATTGTCTTTTTTGCCTCATCCCAGCAGCAGTGCTTTACAGATACAACTATAAACAGCTACTGCATGTTAAGAATCCAGCTGGCATGTCTACCTAGAGGGTAAATGGTTGGTTTCCCCCCACACACTCCCCAAAGGTAGCAAAAGAACTGCTTCATCTGCAGATCTGTGTCAGCACAGGCAGTAGGAGCTGTCAGCCAGCCCTGGCAGAAATCAGGTCACCCTTCCTGCTCACACCTTTGGGTGAGCAGCCTTCCTAGGCCTGGGAAATAAGAATTTCAGGGGTTTCTTCAACAATCGTTTTTCCATGGCCTCAAAGTGCTGATTAGGCTGTGCTGTCCATGTAGGGCACAGAAGTGAAGGCAAGTAGATAGGAAAAAAAATACAACCACTTTTTCCAGAGGCACTGTGTAAAATACCCCGTGGGATTTCCCACCACTAGGGAGTGATCCACTTTGATTATCCTGTCCCTGATTATCTCCTACACCTCCTTTTACATTAGAGCAGTGTAAAGAAGCCAGGAAAAGATCTGGACATGATCTTCTTCTTAAGGTGCAATTCTTCATAGGATGCCTTAGCACAACATCCCAGGAAAGATGGAAAAGGAAGCACATCATCAGCCAGCATCTCAGTGGCTCACAGACAGCATGCTATCGACTGCTTGAGGGAGCACAAATCCATTTTTGTCCTTTTTTTTTTTGGCCCGGAGAAAAAAAAAGGAGAGAAAAAAAATGCAATTTAACCCGTGTCTGCATCACTTCAAGCAAACCAGTCCATCCAGGCACACAGTAACTTCACTCACAATTTCAGGCTCAGAACCAGACATTTCTATCCAGGCCATCAATAAGTTTTGGATGGGGAGCCACAGTGGACAACAGCATCTCATAGCTATTGTGGGCTTCATCATAAGGTGTCAGTATTAAGCCTTCCACTACCTCATCCCCTGCCAGAAAAATAATTTCCTTGCATGGTGTCCGATTACCCAAGTGACAAAACCTCAAAGGCAGTTCAGAGATAACAGGAGTCAGTGCAGGCCAATGCCTTTAAAGAGACTTTCCATCCTGTGTTAAGCTCAGTAAAAATTAATTGGGCCTGAGGGGTCAAATTTTTGTAAACACATTTAGGTACAGTTAGTTATCTAATTCCCAGAGTTGCCTGTGAAAAACTCACCTAAGGCTTATCTGAATCCTTAGGTGCTTAAATACTTTTAAATAACCATTTCAAAACCTTGAATTCTGCAGTCAGACAGAATACTTGAGCTGTCATTCACAAACCCGTTTTTTTCCTGATAATGGGATTACTGGAGTTTTGCAGTAGCTTTGAGAAAAGTCAGTCTTTCATATCTGTACTTTCATCTTGTAAAGTGGGGGAGGGATGTACAAAAAAAATCCATCTTATTAAAATAAACAAAGCCTATTTGTGTGAAGAAACTGAATCAGTTTTCATTACCATCCTGTACACAAACCAAATATGACAGAGATTCATACAGTTCAGTCACATTCAAGTGACATTGATTAGTTTGCTGTTCTGTGGATTGCACACAATTTTGAGGGGTGTGTTTTCTTCCTTATGGTTTAATGGCAATTTTAGGTAACCTTGTTCCTCATGTGGTTGCTTTATGTCTAAAATATTTGCAGTATGGGCTGGCAACATCATCTGATAGATGCCTAGAAACGTTGCTTAATTCTGTTAAGACACATGGTGGCATTAAACGGCAGCAGAGCTCACCAGGAAAAAGAAATTAGATTGCAGTTTGCAAAGGGAATCGCAGAAAGGCTTGCTGGGTGAGGATCCCTTTGCAGGGAGATTTGGCTGGACTAGTTTTACTGAGGGCTGCTGAAGGACGAGGCTGAGGTTATGGATACAAGAATCAACTCCATTCACTGGCTCCATGAGCTGCTCAGGAAAGTATGATGTCCTTTGCCAGAGAGAGGTGGAGCAGTCTAGGAATGAACGAGGAGTTAATACAAGGAAAGCTGTGAGGGTTTCCCCAGGTCGAAAGATGGTTCCCAAGGAAACTCCACCACTTGACTGTGTGACAAATCTCCTGGGATATACATGGCATATGCAGTCTGATGTCTTCACTGCAAGCCCGGAACATGTGGCCAGCAATTGCTCGTGCTGACCCAGCACAGCAGGAGCTGAGATTAGCGGGCACTTCCCAAAGCTCTTTTTCTGGCAAACTCAATTCCCTGATCCCTTCTGTGAGAAAGCTTCACAGATCAAGGAGGCAGTGTGCCTCCCTCTTCAATGCCAGAAGGATTCGCAGGAGGGAGAAATAAGCAAACTGACTTGCCAAAGACAGAGGAGAGAGCATGGAAATTATTTTCAATCTGTGTTTTTGCAAGTGCAGGGAGAGGCTTCCACTGCTCCACTTCCGTGGAGTTGCACACTGCCAGACTTGGGCCAGCTTCTGAAACTCTGCTGGTTAGCACTTTGAGCAAAAAATAATTTTAAGCATCTTGTAAAACTCTTCCCTGAAAGAGAAAGAAATGTTTTACTTTCTCCTGTCAAATTGTAACCATATCTCAGGAGAGAAATAAATGTGTTTTGGCACACAACGAGGTCAGGCTGCATTTTGATGGCACTGTTCACACTTTGTCCCTGAAACAGACTGAGCATTTGGCAGAGCAACACAATTTATTACTGAATGAGAAGATGTGAAGAACATTTGGGTTTAACCTCTCCACCAACAGACGTTTTAAAATACTCCTAGCAAGCTGCTCCTTTCTGATAGCAAAATACTATCAGAAGTTGGTGGTACACTGCTCTTCCCAGGATCTAGTCGCTGTAGTAGGTCAGAGCAAAGATCAGGCCAGGCTGGGGTCCCTTGATAGGAGACAATAGCTGATGCTTCAGGTAATATGTCCCACAATATAATTATGCACACTGCAAAAATCATTATTCACTCCCTGCCCAATTAGATGGCACAGGGAACTGCAGTACACTCTCTTCTGGCCCTGGCATGAACCATTGCCAGCAGCGTGCAGGTGATTTACTGATGCTTGTAGGAAGTTCCTGTGCACACACCCGTCATCTGAAAACAGGCCTCTCTCCTCATCCCCTCCCCAGCCTCCCCCTCCATGCCATCCATGTTACTGAAAACAGAGATTTTTGTCCTTAAATGGCTGCAGGTGTGGGTGGAGCCTGGTGGGAGCCCTGCTCAGCATGGGAGCATTTGGACCATGTTCCACAAAGCTAATATGCCCAACATGGCACCATGCCTTTGGCTTTGCTCAGTTGACCTAGTGCCTGAAAGGAAAAAAAGTGGAGGGAGTGATCAGAGAAAGTGTGCAGAAGTCTCCTGCTCTCTTTTCTTTTGTTTATTATCACCTCTCTAACACACCCAGGCTGTCCTCAGGAAACCTGTGTTCACCACCACCCTGCACAGTTTGGGGAGAAAACAGGGCATCAGCTCGAATTCCAAAAGTAAGGAAAAACCTGCAACACATGGGCTTGCTAATTATTTAGAGCCTTGAATAAAAGCTTGGCATTTTCAGGCATTGCTAAGGGCAAGGTGGATGCCTGCTCACCCTCTCATCTCCAGGAATTTTTAGGTGCAGACCATGGCATGTATTTCTAATGTCATTGGGCTATAAAAAGAAGTGTGTGCATCACCCCACGGCTCCCTAGGAGTGAATAAGTGATGAGATTGGAAGTGTCATCCAAGACAGGCTCATGGAGCCAGACATCACTGCTGCTTCAACACCACCACAGATCCCTCAGCGTTGAAGAGGGTGACATATCTGCTGTTTGCAGATGGGTAGGAGGCATTTCCAGGCTGCTTTAGCATGTGAGTGGCAATAATCCTACGGCCTCCCTGAGCCAGACAGTGCTGCTGGTTTCTGCCAACATCATGCCTTTGGGAGCTAACCCAAGGCCTGCTTCAGAAGTCGAGGGACTAGAGAAGGTCAGTGGGTGTTTCTGTGTCCAATGTGGTCTCTGGGGGCAGGAAGACCAAAGCACAGGTAGCTCAGGGACTGCATTAAGTCAGCTGTGTCTCTTAAATACAGTTTCATGTGTTCTGGGACCACCTAGGGCTCTGTTATGCATCCCACTGCCATCCTGGCCTGCATCTTCAAAGCCCAGTTCCAGAAGGCACAACCCGAATTTCAGCTAAAGACATGGAAATGAGCTTCTTGCACTGTATTGCTTTGAGGTCTTTCTCCCACAGCAGTCTTTCAGAGAAACTAGAATATGGAGCTAGGATTTAATGTGAAAAAGATAGGGTATGAATCTACTGGTCACCCTTGTAGAGCTCAGAGGGTGGGACATCAACACATTACTTTCTCTGTAGCAAGCTGACTTGTGTTTTACCCTCTTTCTCTGCAGAAGAGATGCTGGCCCCCCTCTCTCTCCTTCCAGCCCATCCTTCTCAGTAATGCACTGTAACCCATGACCTCTCGGATAAAAGATGAGAATACTAATTGCTTGGAAACACTCCACAGAAAGTGGACGTTAAGTGGACTAAAGCTGAACAGCAATGGAAATTACAACATGGACATCATCAGAATCCATCACAACTAATGAGATTAGAGCAGATACCACAAGAATTCTTAATGATCTACTCTGTGCCCCAAAATTTTTATTGGTGCATCTGAACCATGCCTTGCTCTTCTCCCACCCTCTACTTGCACACTTTGAAGAGTACAGACAAGGGACGACCCCAGGAGCCTTTCATCCTACTCTGTACCTCTCTTATACAACCCTTGTTTCTAATTATATGCAGACACAACAGCAATGGCAACGACTTCATAGTGAACCCCCTAATGAATAAATCATCCTAATTTCAAGGCAAAGTTAGCACAACCATCCACTGTGTCATTTCCATGAATCACAGTGATAAAGGGCCATGCTTGTTAAGACATTGCTTATGCAAATGCAATACAGCACTAATGAATGTAAGCAAAGTCCTACAGTGCCAGGACAAGGCAGGCTTGTGCCAAAATTCCTAGGAAGCGGCTGTTGCTTTGTTCAAAGGAATAAGTGATGGGCTGGGGCAGAGAGGCTCTCAGGAGCCTGGGACTGTACTATTCAGCTATTTCAGATCCAAGGTTATGGTCCTTATTCTTTAGGAACATGCTTTCATACCAAATATTTCTGATTTATAAGCAGCAAGGCCTCTCTGAGTTCCTGGAAATTGTGATAGGTGAGAGGGTACTCTGAACCAGGATGGTCCAAAGATCAGCTCCTTTGTGATGAGATAGCAACTTATTGGGAGTGTAAGGTGCTGGAAAGGACCTAAAATACTTTGGATTTCTTTCATTATTCTCCAAAGCCTAATCTAATTTAACAGCTCACAAAACAGGGCTTTGCTGAGGAGGTATCTCTGTTTTCAAGCAGATCTCATTGTTATTGTGTCTGTACTGATATTCGATACCTTGATGTTATTGTTTATATTCTCCAGAAGCCTATAATAGAGGTCTAGAGCCAAACAAGGGTTAGTCCTGTGGTGCTAGATGATTTATGTGTAAAGTGTAATAAAAGGCCCTGCCACGAACAGCCAGATGGGCAAAATAGCTGGGTGAGGGATAGGATGGCAGAGAAAGGCAGAATGATTTCCTCAAGGTCACACAAGTCACAGCACAAAGCTGGGAATAGGCTTGATGACTCACAGGGAAGTGCAGTATATTGTCCTGCTGATGCAGAAGTCTCCCATACCCCTGACTAACACACCACATGAAGAAATTATTTCATGCTCTGGAATTCTATGGCACCAAATATCAGCAAAAAAAGGTCTAAACCAATGAATGTAACTCAATATATGCCACCAAAGGTTTTCTGTTCCCAATAGGTGCCATGCACAATTGATTTTCATTTACAGTTGCTTTCTTTGTTAGATGATGTCATGGATTATTTATCTCTGAAAGCCTTAAATGATACAAAGCACTTGATGAGTCATTGGGAAAAACAGTCTTCATGTCTAGCTGGGGCAAGAAGAAAGGACCATAAATTCCCTACCCTCAATGTTTCCAAGACTTGAAAGGAATTGCATTGCTCTCATACAGTGAATGCAGCTCTCCCACCATTCCCAAGTCATGCAATCAAGCAGTTAGTACTTCACTGCTTGGTATTTGGTTTCAAAGCCTACCAGTGTCACTCATTGCTCCAGAAATGAGCACCTGAAGGCACCTTGGACTGGTAATATTTGACTGTGCCTCAGTTAGCCAAGGCTGGAGCAGAGGTGCTGTTCAGTCTGCAGCTGAGCCAGTGAAAGGCATAACTTTCCCTTGCATAACACTGTTGGAGCATTTGGCCTAGTAAGGTCTGCATTGTCACAACACGTGTTGGTACCCCCAACGTAGTTCTGTATTTTATTAGGTTCATGCAATCCCCCTTTGCAGCCTCAAAACAAAGGAAAAACATGCCTCAAGCACATTGATAAAGGGCTTTTGAATGGAGATAGATGAATCACACACCATTTCACAATTAGCACTTTAATTTTGAACATTAATTAGGGCACTGGTGTTTGGAGAGTTTAGTTCTCATCGACCCACTTACATTGTTCAGAGAAGGCCTAAAGAGATACTGAAGTTTGCAGAGAAATCAATAGGAAAAATGAAAAGTCAGTACCAGCTGCAGCCCATGAGCTGAATACTGGTGACCTGGGAAATACTTCACGAAAAAAGACTTGCCTACTAGAGCATGGGAAGAAGCAGTATTTCAGTTACAATACCATGACACTAAAGAAATATAGGCACACTGAACCAAGAGAGTGGTTTCATGTGCAAGGCACAGGATAGGCTACAGATGGGAATCCACAGCCCAGCTTTGGTTCACTGAATAGTTCTCCTAGGCACTGTTACAGTTATCTTAGCAAGCTCTAACATCCTTTGAAAACATTATTCTTGTGCAAGAGAAAAAATGTTACCTATTTGGAGGTGTAAACACAATACCTAAAGCCAAGAGTCTGTAAAGAGGCTTGGATGCGAATTCATTATGAATACACTCTGATGAAATGAGATTTACTGGCTCTTCTTTACATAAGGAAGTGGAATGAAATCTGGAAATAAAAACAGATGGAGATCAGTACATTCCAGCCATAATATAAGCAGGTGTACTACTAAGTATTAGCTACAGGTGAAGCAACAAATTTATTTATTCTAAAGAATTACAGACACTGAAAACACCTGACACTTTCCAGAAAGATAAAAGCAAAGAGAAGGTATTTCCTCCCGAGCCACCAAAAGAAGAAACTGAATTATGAAGAAGTCAGCTGAACAATACATCTCCATCATGGCAATAGCAGAGTGACTTTTATCATATTCTGAGGACCACCTTGTATATCAGTGAGAAGACAGCAAGGACATCCCTGCAGCAAAAGCATCCAAAGTAGGGTTTGGAATACAGATAGCATGTTAAGTTTTGCAGGTTGAATGGGAGTTTTAGGGAGCAAGGAGGACGTTACCAGGTCACACTTGCTACAGCCTTTCTGGCATGTAAATGAGGACTTTCCTCTTTCAAGTTTCTCATCTCAGTATGCAGGAGGCAATATGTCTCACTCACTCCCCTTTTTCTGTCCCCTGGCACAGAAATGGCAAGACCTCAAACCCTGAGAATTTGCATCGGATACCGCTGCTGGAAAACACACAGCAGATTGGAGAGTTGCATGAATGCACTTTATTTTCCTTTATGTAGGGAAAAAAAAAAAAAGCTGCTGTAGAGAGCAGGGTCTTACTACTCAGTACTCTGCATGGTGTTCGACTGGATTTAAGTAGCAGAAACTTTAATTAGGGCTCTGAACAGGATTCCTAACAGTGCAGTTCAAACTACTGGGAAAGAAACATTTGTCTAGTCAAAGCAAACAGAATTTGATTAGTTTGCCTGAGGGACCCAGGGAGTGAAACAGGAATGACATAGAGGAGACACTAAGTCCAGCAGGACACAGCTGGATTATTCCTCTCATACCCGTTATGTATTTAAAAACATCTGTCCAGACTGTAGTGAGCCTTATAGTCTACAGATGCAAATGACAAACTGCAACTGAAGTCTGTGGACGAAATGACAATTACAAGCTAGATTCTCCCTGGGATCCTGATCTGCACGAGAGCAAACCCATCAGCTTGAAAGGGTTATTTCAGATTCATGAAGCTGTAAAAGAACTCAGAAGAAGGTCTTAGGAGCAAAATTATCCAGGATCATGGTCATTTACAGAGGCAAAAGCTTGCAACATTAGAGCTGCCTGGTTCAAAGCATCTGTTTGGAGAGGCTTTTTGGAAACATGCCTTTTATATATGACCTCTAAAACTTTAGCACTGACTGTGCACAATAACACATTCCAGAGCATCTGTAGTTCCCTCAGCTACGCAAGAAATACTTGAGAATCAGGCAGAGGAAAAAGACTAACTTGCTGCAGTACTGGGAACAATAGCATGGAGATAGTGGAAAGCAATCAGTGGATGCTGAATCTAACTATGTGGAATGGAGGTGAAGTTGATGTGAAAAGCAAGTTTTATGAAGAAGCGTGTCCTTGAACCACCACTTACAGGTTGTCTTTGATTTGCTTTGATTGCAATGAACGCCGGGGCAGCGCGAGGAGAGCCGCCGGCGGCACACACGTGGGCAGGTAGCGGCTTGTCTGAACGGGGGGAGGGGGGGGCGTTCCCGAGCAACCGACCTGCTGATTGGACGATACAGAGAGCAAGGGGCGGAGCCCGCACCGGATAGCGCGGGAGATTTAAGCAGGCGAAATCAATGAGGCCAGCTGATTCTAAGGGGCAAGCATAGACGTATTCCCCAGCGGGGAGCGTCGTGACCATCCTCTAAAAAACCCCCAGTGTCCTCTGCTTCTAGCACCTGGCAGAACCAGTGCAGCCATACAGAGCGAGCTCCTGTTCCTGCATGCGACCACCCAGGTTTCTGGCTGTGGGATGTGTGAAGGGATATTCCCAGAGGTGGAAAGGATATCGACAACTGTCTCCGGGACTGGTGCCTCTGCTGAAAATTTGGGATTTTAAACCATGGAAGAGCCTTTGAGACACAAGGTATGCTGGCTTCTGATGGGATGGGGAAAACACATCTTTGGGCGTAAACTGGTGGGATTGATCAATAGACCTTTAAACTAGACTCAATAGGGGGGGAGGGGATCCCAACAGGATTGCAGTAGGTAAACTAAGGGTTGGCATGATGTTTCCTGAGGATGGTAATGCTTCTGGGAACATTTACACTGCTTCTGGGAGCATGGAGGGCTCAGGAGTGTACCTGAAATGCTTGTACACCAACATATGCAGCATCAGAATCAGGATGAACTGAAAGTATTGGTTGATTCCCAGAGTTATGATATCATTGGCATTATTGAGACTTGGTAGAATGAATCCAGTGACTGGAGTGCTGGGATGGAGGGCTACAGGCTGCTCAGGAGGGATAGGCAAGGCAGGCGAGGTGGAGATGTTGCACTATATGTAGGAGAGTAACTTTGGGCACAAGTATAGATTGGGAGAGGAATGGCTGGAGAGCAGCCCTGCAGAAAGGGATCTGGGGGGGGGGCTGGTGGACAGTGGGCTCAGTACGAGTCAGCAGTGTGCCCTGGCAGCTGGGAGGGCAAACTGCATCCTGGGGTGCATCAAACACAGTATGACCAGCCGGTCAAAAGAGGGGATTATCCCACTGTATTCAGCATTGGGGCAGCCTCACCTTGAGTACAGTGTGCAGTTCTGGGCCCCACAGTTTAAGAAGAATGTGAAGGTCCTTGAGTGCATCCAGAGGAGAGCAACAAAGCTGGTGAAAGGGCTGGGAGGAATATCCTGTGAGGAGCGGCTGAGGACTTTAGGCTTGTCCAGTTTGGAGAAAAGAAGGGTGAAGGGCGACCTCATTGCTCTCTACAGCTTCCTGAGGAGGGAATGTGGAGAGGGAGGTGCTGAGCTCTTCTCCCTTGGGATCCAGTGAGAGGACGCGTGGAAATGGTTCAAAGCTGTGTCAGGGGAGGCTCAGACTGGAAATTAGGAAGCATTTCTTTACTGAGAGGGTGGTCAAACACTGGAACAGTCTTCCTAGAGAGGTGATGGATGCCTCAAGCCTGTCAGTGTTTGTGAGGCGTTTGGACAATGCCCTTAATAACATGCTTTAACATTTGATCAGCCCTGAATTTGTCAGGTAGTTGGACTAGATGATCATTGTAGGTCCCTTCCAACTGAAATAGTCTATTCTATGCCTATTTCTTTAGGTAAAGGCACTGCAGTCTTGAAAGAGAAATTTTATTGAAATGAGCACTATTCACATAGTGGTGACAGCTGAGGTGAATGCAGGTTAAATTGGTGGTCTTTTCTGGTAGAAGCAATGGCAACTACTTTGCCTATATCACTCATATAAGCGAGTCACCTCTTCATAAATGCACAGCTTTGCATCTTTCTCAGCCTTGAAAAAGATTTGTACTTGTTCATTCAATTCTTATTCTCTTCCTACAAGTTTTGTACAGCCTTGCTCTGGAAAGGGAAAAATGAGCAACAGTGTATCTGATTTACTGTCTCCAAGAGCCTAGCTACCAATGCAAACAGGCCTGTTTATTTTATAAGTGCCTGTACACATAATATTAAAATCAAATATTGGTTCTGGAGTAGGGACTCATAATGGGATAGTTTTTTACTTGATAAATAGCTGGGTTTGTGTGGAGATTCATATCAGGCTCCATACACACAAACCTAAAGTAAATATTTGCCCATCTGTGGTGGGTTGACCCTGGCTGGATGCCAGGTGCCCATCAAAGCTGCTCTATCACTCCCCCTCCTCAGCTGGACAGGGGACAGAAAATATAATGAAAGGCTCATGGGTTGAGACAAGGGCAGGGAGAGATCATTCACCAATTAATGTCATGGGCAAAACAGACTTGACTTGGGGAAATTAATTTAATTTATTAGCAATCAAATCAGAGTAGGGTAATAAGAAATAAAACCAAATCTTAAAACATCTTCCCCCCACCCCTCCCTTCCCCCTGGGCTCAACTCCACTCCTGATTTCTCTACCTCCTCCCCTCCAGAAGTACAGGGAATGGGGGTTGGGGTCAGTTCATCCCACCTTGTCTGTGCCACTCCATCCTCTTCAGGGGCAGGACTCCCCATGCTCTTCCCCTGCTCCAGCATGGGGTCCCTCCCACGGGAGGCAGTCCTCCATGAACTTCTCCTACGTGGGTCCTTCCCACGGGCTGCAGTTCTTTAAGGGGTGCAATCCTTCAGGCACAGACTGCTCCAGCGTGGGTCCCCCACGGGGTCACAAGTCTTGCCAGAAAACCTGCTCCAGCGTGGGCTCCTCTCTCCACAGGGCCACAGGTCCTGCCAGGAACCTGCTCCAGCACATACTTCCCACAGGGTCACAGCCTCCTTCGATCATCCCCCTGCTCTGGCGTGGGGTCCTCCCTGGGCTGCAGATGGAGATCTACTCCACTGTGGACCTCCATGGGCTGCAGGGGGACAGCCTGCCTCACCATGGTCTTCACCACAGGCTGCAGGGGAATCTCTGCTCTGGCACCTGGAGCATCTCCTTCCCCTCCTTCTTCACTGACCTGGGTGTCTGCAGGGTTGTTTCTTTCACATGTTCTCACTCCTCTCTCTGGCTCCAGTTGTGCAGGTTTTTTTCCCCTTCATAAATAAGTTATCACAGAAGTGCTACCACCATTGCTGATGGCCTTGGCCAGCAGTGGCATTGGCTCCCTTGGACATAGGGGAAACTTCTAGCAGCTTCTCACAGAAGCCACTGCTGTAGCTCCCCTTGCTAGTAAAACCTTGCTGTGCAAGCCCAATGCATCGTCTCACTTGTGATTTTTCCTGCTTCTGCAACATCTCTTGAAATAAGACAAGTCATGCAACCTGTTGTGGTCTTTACTGCACAAGTTTGTTTCCTCAGGCAGGCATGGATAGCAACAGAGTCGAGGCAAGTAGACAACACAGTTCACTCCTGTGCTGTATCAATATAAATCAAGGAACAAAAATAGAAAATGGGCAAGACTGAAATCACCAACTTGACTGCCTGGAATAGTGTGTTGCCAAAATACTCCAATTCCTCTTTGAGCCAGGACAAAGATGTTTTTTGCTTTTCTCCTATTACTTTTTTTTTTTAAACTGGAGAGGGTATGTGAGTACCTCAGAGAAATTTCACTTTTCCTGACACTGAGTGACTTAAACTTTGTTTGGGTTCTTTGTGCAAAAATTAGCAGCAAAACAATTCTATAATTGTCTTAATACACCAAGTTACTAAAATGCATGGACCTTCATGTCAATTAAAAAAAATACATGGCTTAAAAGCCACTTGGCCTTTCTTTAAGAATCACTGTATTACTTGTTCTAAATGAAAAAACAAGTCCCTAGAAGAATCTAAGGTCTGCAAAGAAATGGACTTGAATTTAAGTACAGGAGGTTGCAAAGGGAATCTGTTGCTGCCCTAAAACTGAATTTTTGCTGCTTCTTTCCTAAAGATTACATCCACTAGGCGCTCTCCTCCCACTCTGCATCTATTTTTCTATACACGGATATATAAATACAGTTACTATTTTAACTGCCTTTTAAATACAAATGTTGCCAATTTGCCAATGTTTTGCATGATGCCTGGAAAACATAAAATCAAAATATTCATCCAAATCCACATATGGCCAGATCCTTAGGTGGTGTCAGTGCTTGCAGCTCTGCTAATTTTTTTGGAGCTGGGCCACTTTATGCCTGCTAAGGATATGGCTCAGTAGAATCCAACTGAAAGACTCTTTGGCTTCTCTAAGATATAGATCTAGACCATTGTTACTACAAATGCCTTAAAAAATCTGGAGTATGTTAGATGTTGCGACTGCTACTCTGGTAAACAATCATATGTTGGAATGTTTTCCTACTACCTCAAACTCCATGAAGCAGAAAATGCAAAGCCTGTTCTCTCTCCTCCTGTTTATATTGGGACCAATAATGCTAATTTTCAAATTTAATTTAACATATGCCTGAAAGTTGCCTGATTGCCCCAGCCAAAAATTGCAATTGGCAGCTCCAGTTTCTGGCATGGCTGAATTCAGAGTGGACTATCTATGCAGATCAAAATGTAAAGCAGCACCACTGGTGAGGCCTGGAATACAAGT
Organism: Astur gentilis; assembly: GCF_929443795.1. Taxonomy (NCBI): domain Eukaryota; kingdom Metazoa; phylum Chordata; class Aves; order Accipitriformes; family Accipitridae; genus Astur; species Astur gentilis. The sequence continues at coordinate 6,682,074 of NC_064884.1, forward strand.
TGTTCCCAGATATGTGCCCAAATCTTTGGTGTTTAATCACAGCATAGGTTGGAAAAGTATGAAAGGAGCTAATTCTGCTACACATTTACTAGGAAATGAGAAATCCTCCTCAAGTATGTGACATTACAGGGCTGAATAAAATTAGGAGTATAACAGAAGATTAAATCTGTGGAAGCTAAGATTTAAATCTTTAAAACACCTGGTCAATTCAGATGCTCTGTATCTCTCCTTAAAAAGAATTCTCTCAAGGTGGCAGCATTTGGATAAAGCTTGTTACTGGACCATGATGTGAAGGTATTCCTGCCTGGCTTCAAACATAGGTTTTGCAACTGTAGGAATAAATGAAGTTGAACACTAGCTGAACTTGCCAAAGGGCTTTTTAAAACCAAGAGAGGAGGGGAAAATGAAACAAAACAAACAGAAGGACAAATAGTAATAATGCCAATGAAGCATGAACAGCCACACCATGATAGGTGCTCCCTTGCAAAAAAAAACATTTAAAATAAGAGTGCAGGCAATCCATCCCCAGAAATTTCTCCACACAAAAGTTAATATTAGCATACTGGGGGAGGAGGAGCACCACATTGAACTAGGTCTCATAAGTTAAGGAAGCCCTCTTAGAAAGTCCTTCAAAGGATCAGATTATGGATGCAGATGTAAGCAGCTGGTTGTGGAACAGCCCCAGGGGTCACTTGGCTTTGATGCAGAGTGGCAAAAGAAATGCAGATGAGTTTGCTAAACATGAAGCTGTCCCATCTAAGGGCTATTAATTAGCCTATGACTCATTTGCTGCTGTGAAATAAATAAATAAAGCCTGCTCAGTACCATTTCTTGATTTTGCTTTTTCCACCTGTAGTTTCTAGAAATATCTTTGCATGAGAAGAGCTGTACAGTCTCTTTCCTTGACAATTTCATGTCTCAGTTGTGTTTTCCTGCAGCCACTAAAATTGAGGGGAGTTGAGTCCTTGATGTCATGGTGAATCTTGCTCTCTCTTAGGAGGTACCCCTGCAACCCTTGTATATATGAGGTTTTTCAAATTCTTAAATGGATGTGCCCTAACATCATCCCTGTAAATAGGGATGGTTTAATAGTAATAGGGCAGGTTTAATAGTAGAGCTGGTGCTAATAAGATATTATTGGGAAAAGAGGCGGAGAGAAACCTATGATTTATAAGAAATGTACTGTGGTCTCAAGGATCCTGGCTGGATTCTTGTTCAACTGTCCCAGAACTCATCTGAACAACAGAATGTCCACTTTCTCACTGCCATGCCCCCATTGGAGCTCAGTGTGCTTGATTTTTTTTCTTACTGAGGTTCCAGTTTCACACAGGAGGAGCCTTTATGAGCTAGTCATCAAACCAAGGAAATTGAAGTACCTTTGCAAGTCAAAAATTACTTACTTTCCATAGAGTTAATCATGAGATCTATCAACTTCTTTATCTTTGGGTAGAGTCATAATTTGGAAACTGCTTAGAGAAAAGCTGAGTTGCATGAGAAAAAAGGGTCATATCTGCAGCAGGGGTAAATCAGCACAGCTCTCGAGACAGGGAACCCATGTTGATTCATGCTGCTGAGAATCAAGGCATAACTTCTTTCAATGCATGAATACACTATTTGTAATCGGCAAATAAAACCCCATTTAAATAAGAGCCTAATTCCTATGAAGAAAGAAAGAATGAGCGTTGAAAACTTGTTTTTTGTTAAGTTCCAATCACCATTATTTGGAAAGAACAGAAATTAGGTTGCACACAACATATTTATTAAAACAATTTTTACTGACAATGCAGTTTGGTCTTGGGGACAATAACTTTGGAAAAAGAGGTAATGGCAGCTTTGGGAGGAAGAAAATGTACGAAGAGAAAGAAAGTAGACAACCACCCCTTCTTCAAGATTGTGGGGCTGCTTCATCCCTTTCATGGATGGTATACAGGGCACAGCAAATTACCACCACAGGCAGCTGCACTTCCTCTTTTTGCCCAGAATGGCATAGCCTGGGCCTTTGCAGAGTTAAAAGCTTTGGGGTTGAAATTTTGATGAAAGTCTATGCTATAGATTTATGACCCAGGTAGGGCAGTTACTGGTATTATTTCTATTATAAAGGACTCTATACAACTATTTGGGGGGCATAGGCAAAAGAGATGCAATGCTTGCTCATTGTTTTACAATTGGAAGAGTGTCACATCAGAAGCCATCAGAAGCAGGTCTTGGCTCAGATGGAAAGGAGGTGGGAGACAAGCCAGTGTTTAAAAACCCAAAGAGGAGTAATGGCTATAAAACCCCTGACACTCATTTTTGATGCTGACACTTTAGGGCAGGTTTTGAAGAATGGACCCCCTGTGTTGTACTGCAAATATGCATACATGTTTTGTGATTAAGGCTCTCTATCTCTGCGTATGCATATTTTTATTTATTATTTATATGCCACCAGGAATGTACATGGCACTTCAGAGACATATAAAACAAGCTGTTACCTCCTGTGAATTGCTTCCAATCCAAGTGCTTTGTAAGGCTCTTTAAGCAACTAATTTGGAAATCTGGCTTTTTTAGTACCAGTTTTTAATGACAGATGCACTGATCCAATAGAAATCATTTGTTTTCCCATTGAAATTCTGTGATGGCCGTCACAGATTGTCAGTGAGCAGGTTTCAGGATGAAGTATTCCACTAGAGTCTTCATTACGGGAAAACTTTTTCTCTTTCTCTGTCCTTTTTTCTAATTTATGAGATGATTTATTTATATTACCAAGACCCTGAAAGCCGAAAACAGAGATGGATTTCTGTTATGCAATGTACCAAACATGCACAGTGTAAAGATGGCTGTAGTGCCAAGCAGCAGAGAATTTATAATGCATTTGTTGCTGCTGGACTGAGTCACCAAGATGACCCTGTCTGTCTAGGTCCAGCTATATCACAGCTCAGCTGAAATATGAACAAGAGATCAACCATTTGCAGATTAAGTGGTGAAAGAAAACACCTACGCAGAGCACGTGTCAGAATGGCTCTATCAAGGACTTAAAGTCGTAAGATTCCCAGGAGGACTACTGCTGCACATGCAATATAAATTATACAAGCCACCAGCCGGCTGACTTGGAGGCACTTCAAATAGCTTTAGTTGCAAACCCCATTTTTACTTCCTTAAAGTTTCTGCTGGAAGTCTAAGAGAGGGACTGCTAAGTGGCAGATTCAGCCCCTGGTGCAACTGGAAATGCTTATAGACCTTGGGCGAAGCAGCAACAGTGTGAGGAGGCACAGAGCCCTGGGCAGCAGCCTGGGAAATCTCCACCGCAGAGAGAAAGAAGAGAAATGGTCCCTCTAGTGCACTGTTGTTGCCAGAGAGTGGGGAGAGCTCACTGATGCACTTTTTCCAGGAGCATTTCAGTGGATGTTTCAGAAACAAGGTAACAGAGGAAGCTCAAGGAGATTTTGCAGTCCCAGCACTGGAAGAAAAGGAATTTCCACTACATTTAGCAAAGTGCTGGCAATTCCTATTTTGAGACAAGTGAAACAAATAGGGATGCCAAGCAGATCCACAGCCAGAGCATCTGATTAAGCTGTGCGCTTGCCACTCCTTTCCCCAGCTTTACATCAGACTCACATCAGTGATATCAGTGTATTTACCCCTTGTTTCTAACAGCCTGAGAGAGAGAAAAAACAAGCAAGCTAGTTTCAATAAATCAGCCCAGCCTCATTAGCTCTCATCAACTTGCTCTAACATGCCCAGTGAGTATTTGGCTTAGAAAGAAGGTAGCATTCACAATACACAGGGCAGGATTTGACAGTGAGGATTTTCAGGAGATAACAAGTCAAAGCTCTATTCCCACAGAATAAAGCCTGTCATAAACACTAGCCTGTTTTTACTGTCAGTTACTGATTAATGCTGTGATTGCTGTGGTCGTTTGCTGTGGCTCCCTGAGCATTGTCCACTTGCAGACTATTGCAATGGGAACTGGGCAAGAGAGGGAAAGTATTTTTAGTCTCCATTGCTAAGAAGCTTTTAAATTAACTCTTTTTTTCTAGAAAATATACTTGCACCATTTTGCCAGTTCTTTCAGTGGGGAAAAAAGCACCCCTTCAGGCAAAAGAGAGATTGACTTGTCATTGAGAAAAATTGAATAATTTAAGAGGCAAAATTATGTCAAAACAGAGGTCATCTTCTTTTAATGAAATGTTCAACCTGCCACCTTCAAGCAGCAAGATTTCTGTGAACACGCTGTCTGTCCTGTGTGTCAGTGTCTGCCTGCCCCTTCTTTCCAAGGCATGGAAGGGAAAGCAGTCCTGTGAGAGCTGGCATTACTGGGCCCTAAAGAAATTACACTGGAGGCAGGCATGAATGTTCCTTTCTCTTTTAGCAGATGGATGAAGAAATCCATCTGATTCTGAAAGCCAGAGGAAAATTAAAACCAGCTTTATGGGGTATCAGACTTAAATCTGGTAGCTGTTTATAATTTCTCCAAATTTTCTCTAGCTCTCAGGTTCAGGAAGATATTTAAACCTAGACTGCCCATGCTGCTACTGCTGCCACTGCTATACGAGGCGCTCGCCTTGCAGCTGCCCAGGACATGCAGGGAAGCAGGTTTTGGAGCAGTGCAGGGCCGTGCCTGGGGACATGAAGTGCTGTGGGGATGGAGGAGTGATGAGGGCAACTGCTGCAAAGGCAGAGATCCAGGTACTCTTTGGGGGAAGCTGGAAGAGTTTGAGAGAAGCCATGACAGCACTGAGAGGAGTCTCTGAGGTGACAGAGAGGAGAATGCAAGGTTGGAGAATGCATTTTAGAGCAGTGTTTCTCCACAGTGGGAGTGGAGGGTGAAAAAGGGCTGACTCTCATGGTGCCAGTCCTGCTCATCATGGAAGGCAGCAGGTGGTGAATGGACAAGAGGCAGTGATGAAGTTCTGTCTCTCTTGGAGTCTGAGCTTGTTATCCCCATTTAGGAAAGCCCTTGGTGGGATGTATGATATGGCTCTGTCTCACAGGTTCCATGACTCAGGCTGTCCTAGGAATAGAAACTAGCACAGGGCTCTCTTGGATCTCACAGTTGTCTGACATAAGCCTCAGAAATACCAAGGTATTTTTTACCAGTGGTACAGTGCTGCAATTCCCAGAGCCACAATCCAAAGCCTGGGGGACCTGAATGCTGCCAAGGCCTGGGAGTCACAGGCTTCCTTTGAAGGACTGTTTCCCCAGAGGTTCCAATGATGGACCTCTTTCCTTTTGGCTACAGAGCATCCAGCAGGGATGCTGCTACTACATTTGGGTGATGCTTGATGCCATGGTGATGGGAAGCAATGTGAGCCCCGTTGCATTCAGTCAACAAGCCCAGAGGCCTGAGAAGGGCCAGCTCTCTGCTGCAAGGTCTGCAGTGCTACCAGTCCAATATATGCAGGCATATCCAGGCACCTTAACAGGAGGTGGAATCGGTCCCATCCTGTTACTGGGGAGGGGTGCAGAGAGCAGCTCATACTCAGGATTAGTCCCTTTTTCTGTCCTCTGATATTCTCTGGCTGAGACATATCTTTGCCATGCCCAGGTTGAGGTCAGAGGTGCTCAGCAAGCAGGAGGGAGGACAGTATCTCTTGGGATATGGTCCAGCACACTCTCCTCATTTACCACCCCTCAAAGCAGCTGTCTCGGGAATCCAGCTGGCAGCACAATGACTGGCTGCAGAAGCGAGTTTTAATGGGGCCAAATGAGAGCTAATTGTGTCTCTGCTACAAAGCACAGGAGGCTCCAGTGGAAAGGTCAGGCTGTTATAGGCTCCAGCACACCGGGTAGGTGGGAGCTATTTTCAGTCAGACAGAGATTCCAGCACATCTCTTGCCGCCTTCTTGTTTCTATAGCGATACTGGGGCCAGGCTGCACTGGGCTGCACAAGGACTCAGACAGCAAATAGAAACATAGCCCCATCGAAATAAGAGTATCACTGCTCCACACGACCTGTCCTGGGGTGTGAGAAGGTCTTGGGAAGACACTGTATGCTTCATGCTAAATGCTTGATGGAGAGAGCTGTACTGAGTAAAGAAAAATTCTTCATTTAGCTACCTGCCACATTACAGAAAAAATGCTATAGTATAAACAGGAGAAGGCAGGAGAGGAAACCAGGAAAGGTCCCAGAATTGAAATAAAAATGTTAACTGGAAATAATACAATCCCTTCTAAGTTTTTTTTTTTTTTTAAAGATATCAATGAATTTGATGCCAAGGATTTAATTCTCTGAATAATTTTACAGGATGGTCTAAATGGCCTATACAAAAGCAGCTACGATATCCCCAGGAAACATCTTTTTTTCTCTTCTCTGCTCTTCTCCCCTCTCCTTTTTTTTTGTTTTCTGACATGACTCAGCAACTGCATAATAAGTTAGCACCCAAGCATCATTTGGGAAACTTTAAAAGAAATCAGGAAAGCTGACATTTCCTTAGATATGTACAGACCAAAAAGACTGTTCTGTTACCACAGAAAATTCAAACTGTGCCGGGTGCTGTGCATTTACATAATAAGAGACAGTCTCTGCTCCTAAAGAACGTAGCATGCAATTAGGAAAAACAAGCAAGACTGGGTGGAAAGAAGTGCTGCTATCTCTACTTTTTCAGCTGAGGAACTGAGATGTACAGAGATTAAAACATGCTACAGGAATGTCACATAACCCTTGAAAGCACAGATCCCATCCCGCAGAAGTGGCAGAATAGGGCCCCAATTTCACGGGTGTCCCACACCCTCCAGCCTACACAAGTTAACTTCCTGCAGTCCCTGTGCTCTGTACGTTTTGTTGGGATGGTAGCATTTACTTCCTAAACCAAACTGATGTCTGAGTTCTCAGTCACAGTTAGTGCTTCCCTGGCATTAGCTGCTCCAGGTAGGAATTCAATTAAATCCTCAGGGTTTACTTGAAAGTCAGATGGAGAATTTATTTATCGTTTTTTGTGGGTTGGTTTAGGTTCTTTTTCTGGTCCTGACAGTTATTTCCCATTCAGTATGGATGGGAACTGGCATTGTTTTCCCAGCCTGACAATACTGCAGTCTGTTCTCACATGGCTTTCTTATCACCTCTCTCCGTTTCCTACTCTCCCTCTTGTCATGAACTGTCACATTGTGTTTTGTCACTTCTCAACAGTTCAACTTTCAAATCCAAACGTATCCACGCACCTAAGGACCTTAGAAATCAAAGAGAAATTTATCTAAAGGTCTTAGATGAACATTCACCACCAGACTGATCACTCCAGTTTCAAACTAGTACCCTCCTAGCCTTGTGGCTACACACAGAGGAAGTGCTCAAGAAATCCCGAATAGTGACGTTTGTTCTGCTTTAGGCTAACAGTGCCAGTCTCAAACCAGCCATAGCCAGTGTTTCTAGCCCCTGCCTCCTCAGTTGCTGCAGCTGGTCCCTGGGGTCAGAAAGGCATGAAAACAGCGGCCTTCATTGCTGATGCTGGTTAATTACATGCCCCCTGTTATACTCCTGAGGCTTGAAATAAACATTTTTCCATGCCTAGCAAAGCTAAACATAGCATTATGCTCCATTCCCAGCTGATTCCCATTTTAATTTCCCCTTCAGCACTGCTTTTCTGTTTCATTTGCTTGTAAACACCAAGCACTTTAGATAATTGTATAGGGGAAGTTCGCTGATGTTGGAAGAACCTTCCTTCCTTCTTGCTTCATTTCCCAGGGATCACAAGCAGTGCTCCAAGGCAAGCACTGGTCAAGTTGATTAATATGAGCAACAAAGGAATATATTGGTGATATCTAGTGTGCATGACATATATGGAAGAAAAAGGTCCATTGAATAGTTCCCTTGCCTACTCTTGCCTTGCACCAAATGCTACCCATCATATGTCTAGCAATACAGACAAGTTCCACCTATGTGAGAATAACAAATATTCATGGGGCAACGCTGCAGCAGCTTCTCTTTCTCACGCCTCTTAAAATTCTCCAGTCATGACATCTGACAGTCTTTTTCATTCTCCAGTGTTTAGATGCCAGCATTTCTCCTTATCAGACTGTCTTCTCAGGAATGTGTATTTTCTTTGCTTTGTATATTGTGCAGTCAAAGTAACAGACTTATCAGCTTTTTGAATACCTAAGTGTAAAACCATTAATAATGTAAGATCAGCCCAGCTGGTCTTACAACATGGTTGAGAGAAAAGATACCTTGTTTTTCATCAGAAAGTACGTGGAGACCTTCTCTACAAATCCAAACCCTTCTTCAGTAAGAATCATCCCACCCTAACAAATCTGTGCCTAAGCTGCTGTGATGGGTTAACCCTGGCTGGACGCCAGGTGCCCACCAAAGCCGTTCTATCACTCCTTCCTCCTCAGCTGGACAGGGGAGAGAAAAATATAACAAAGAGCTTGCGGGTCGAGATAAGGACAGGAGAGATCATTCACCAATTACCATCACAGGCAAAACAGACTCAGCTTGGGGAAAATTAACTCAATTTATTACAAATCAACCAGAGTAAGGTAATGAGAAATAAAACCAAATCTCAGAACACCTTCCCTCCACCCCTCCCTTCTTCCCGGGCATAACTTAACTCCCGAATTTCTCTACCACCACCACCGCCCCCCCCCAGCCAGCGGCACAGGGGGACAGGGATGGGGTTTACGGTCATCACACGTTATTTTCTGCTGTTTCATCCTCCTCAGGGAGAGGGCTCATCACACTCTTCCCCTGCTCCAGCATGGGGTCCCACCCACAGGAGACAGTCCTCCACGAACTTCTCTAACATGGGCCCTTCCCACGGGCTGCAGTTCTTCATGAACTGCTCCAGCATGGCTCCTTTCCAAGGTGTGCAGTCCTTCAGGAGCACACTGCTCCAGCGTGGGTCCCTCACGGGGTCACAAGTCCTGCCACAAAACCTGCTCTGTGGGCTCCTCTCGCCACAGGTCCTGCCAGGAGCCTGCTCCAGCATGGGGTTCCCACGGAGTCACAGCCTCCTTTGGGAACCCACCTGCTCCGGCGTGGGGTCCTCCAGAGGCTGCAGGTGGATATCTGCTCCACCATGGACCTCCCTGGACTGCAGGGGGACAGCCTGCCTCACCATGGTCTTCACCACAGGCTGCAGGGGAATCTCTGCTCCAGTGCCTGGAGCATCTCCTCCCCCTCCTTCTTCAATGACCTTGGTGTCCGCAGGCTTGTTTCTCTTACATGTTCTCACTCCTCTCTCTGGCGGCTGTTTCTCCTGTCCCAACTTTTTTTCCTTCTTAAAAAGGTTATCACAGAGGCATTACCACTATCGCTGATTGGCTCGGCCTTGGCCGGCAGCGGGTCTGTCTTGGAGCCAGCTGGTATGGGCTCTCTCTTGAACACAGGGGAAGCTTCCAGCAGCTTCTTACAGAAACTACCCCTGTAACCTCCTCCCACTACCAAAACCTTGCCACACAAAACCAATACAGCTGCTTAACAAGATTCCCTCTACAGGCAACAGAAAGAGACATTGAGGAATGTTTTTGACCCAATTTAGATGCTTTCAGATTAGATGAAATACATATTAGAAACAACAGCTTCTCTCAACTGAAAGAGTCCAGACAACTAGCTCAGGTGAAGACATCTGTACCGTAAACATCTACACATCAACAGCTCAGTCCATACCATTGCAACTTTCCTGGTTTTGCAGCCCTTTGAAAAGGCCATTTTTTGTAGTGACTCCAAGTGGTTTCTAATTATTTACAGGCTGTAGTGATTTTGCTGTCTTTTGCAGTTAGTTTTTGAACATTACCATCCTCTATCCAGGAACTGTTATTGAATTTTAGTTTTGTAAAATGAGAAGAGAACAAGAGAAGACATGTGTGAGGTGAACTCTTGAAAAACATCTTTCTGTTCAGCACTGTGTTAAATATAAACAGTCTTAAACATAATGACAAAATAAAGAATAAAGCAAGAACGTGAGGATGGCCTGATGGAGTGCCTCTCTGCTTCTGAGATGCACCGAACTGGGAAAGAAGCACCAAGCCCTTCAGGACCTACTTTTTGCACAAACATACTAGAGAACAAAACACAATGCTTTGGAGAAATGTCCTTGCGCGCACACATTAAATAACACAGCACAGGCTTTTGAACTTTGTTTCTGCCTCAGTTCTTGCTCTTCTTTTCAAGCCAGGTTTGACATCTATCCATTTTTGATCTGCCAACAGCTGGGAGCGTCATCTGCCAGAATACTGCTCTGCTGGGCTGCAGTTCCACTTGCTTACAGAGCACCGCACAGCCACTTGTCTGTCCAGACACTTCCCTGCTGTGGATCTTTAGGTCTATTGTTATTATGGTCACCATTTCTCAATCATTCCTTTCTTCATCCATTTGAGAAGATAACTCAGCTCTTAGTCTGAGCTGGCTCTTGCATCCTGGCCTGAATTCCCATCAATCCTTTCTCCATGTCATTTACCCTCAAGCTGGGCCCTCAAATTCCCTAATAGTGCATTGCCAAAGTTAATAGAAACAGAATTCCCTTCCATTTCCAACACGGGGTTTCTAGTTGCTTTTTTCCTAATATACAAAGTGCAGTCATCATTAGGAGATAATTCAATTAGATAAGATCAGCTATCAGAGCTAATAAACCAATGCAAAAATGAGCTTGCACCAGCCATCAGCAAAGCCAGATGAGGGGGTAGCTTCTACCCTGTTAATTAGTTTAAACAAATGTGCATCTATGCATCCCTGGTGTGAAATCAACGCTGGGCAGCCCTTCTGTGAGCCAGGTGTCCCTCTGCCAACCCCATGGGGCCCACCCTGAGCAGTCCAGCCCCAGCCACTCGCCAGATGTAGTTGCGTCTGCCCTGTTGTCCAGCCTGTCATTTAGCCTTGCCTGGGCTGCTCTTCCACCCCATACGGCTGCCTTTGTTCTCCTTGAAAGCAGATTTTATTTATGGCGGGTGCTAAAGCAATATTGAATCCCTGCAGGGGCTCATCTCCAGCTCAAGGAGAGGAGTTATATGGGAAGGGAGAAAGAAATTTCCATCTGCCAGTGGTGGATACAATCAGAAGAGGCAAAAATGAGTGCTGCCTTTTAAAACATTTGCAAAGCCATGCCTTCTGGGATTTGGTTTTGCAAAATAAAACCCAGAGCTGGGTCAGTTTCAAGGCACCAGACCGCGGCACAGAAGTGAAAGGATGTTAAAGACACATTTATGCTTTTGACCTGCATTCACATTTTAACATCTTTGTCTCATAAATTCATCTGACTGGGCTTCAGTAGCAATGTCTGAAATAAGAAGCAGGAAACTTCCCAGAAATACAAAATACCCTGACTGAGAAACAACAGAGTAAAAATTTGCATTGCTGTTGTTGACTTTCCCCAGAATAAGGTACAAGTGAGTAACTTGGGCCACTTATTATTACTGTTGATACAAATGCACCTCCAGGATCCCAGGCAAAGGTGAATGCACCCTCTGGGAGAATGTGGCAGGTGGAGGACATGGATAAGGTGAAGGGGGCTGTGGAGGTGGTGCTCAGCTGTGGGACATACTGCTCACTATCAGTGACTGCCCTAACCTGCTCCAGAACGCTGCATGTGCTTGAGAGAGGCCCCCTTCCTTTTGAAAAATTTCATACTTGTATCTCCTTCTGTTTCTCCCATGTTCCCCTGTGTTCTACGTTCTCTTTAAATCATCTGTTGACACTATGAAGAACTGAATAGCCTTCCCTTAAAACTATTATGAATCATTTATAACAATTATAAAGTCATTTAAAGAATTATTGTCTATCATGCACTAGTGAGGCCACACATGGAGCACTGTGTCCAGTTTTGGGCTCCCCAGTACAAAAAAATGATATGGACTTACTGGAGTGGGTTCAGCGAAGGGACTAGAGCATCTTTTGTATGAGGAGAGGCGGAGAAGGCTGACACTCTTGAGACTGGGAAAGAGAAGACTTAGGGGAATGTTAATCAATGTGGATAAACACCTGAGAGGAGGGAATCAAGAAGGAAGCCAGGCGTTCCTTAGTGATGCCCAGTGACAGGACAAAAGGCAATTGGTACAAACTGGAACACAGGGAATCCTGTCTGAACATTAAAAAAAAAACCTTTTTTTTTTTTACAGTGAGGGTGGTGATTGAACCCTGGAACAGGCTGCCCAGAGAGATTGTGGAGTCTCCATCCATGGTATTCAAAACACAGCTAGGCACAGTCCTGGGCAACCTGCTCTATCTGTCTCTGCCTGAGCAGGGTTTGCAGTAGATGATGTCAAGATGTTTCTTCCAAGCCCTTCTCAGTTTCTGTATGCAGAGCCACTGCTCTGATGCTTTAACATCCAAGATTTAAAAGTGCAGCAAAACAAAAATCCCAAACTAGGACCAATGGCAGCTCATGGTCTCTCCCAAGTCCTTCAGCAGCACATATGAAGTAGGTATGTATTGACGGCTTGTAAATGTCATAAAAAATTGCCACAACTTCAGCTTGTGGGTTTTTTCCTCACACTCCCTCTTACTGTTTTTGTTGAAAATGTCATTCAGAAGACATATCTTGTCACAAATTCCTCTCCTACTGTCTTTGAACAAGAAAGGCATAGAGAAATCCAAAATAAACTCCCCAGATCTATTTCTTTTCCCTAGCGCTGTCCACTTAGTTATGCCTTTGTGTCAAAATAGGTAACACAAAACAAGACGAAGATGCCAATAGTTGTTCAATTTTCTTGATTTTCCAATGAATATTCCTCATAAGCCAAAGCATCCATGGACACATCTAGGAGCTAAGTCCTTCCCTGGTCCTTTCACCATGACATATTCTTTGGCTGTGTTTGTCCTTTGCCTTAAATTATTTTAACAAATGAATTGCTTGTCATGGAATTTGTACAAAATCCATCAAGAACTGTGAAGTACAAAGATCCCTCATCTGGATGTCTTTAAACCACAGCTCACTGGAAGGTGGGAGAAATGGGGAAATACTGGGGGGAATCTACATTCTTGCCCTTTTCCTATACTATTCCTTAAGCATCTGCATCTGCAATAGCTATTCTTCCATACGGGAGTGTTTTTGCTGAGCACAGGCTGGATCTGGGAGCAAAGGTTTCCTTGAGGGTAATGTGAGGCACTTCATTGTGGGCCAAGCAGCAGCACATGCAGAGAGCATCTTCAGTATTATCTTGCTGCGGCTGAGCCACTGCAACACCCCTGCAGATTGCTGTTGTGATGCTGCTCCTGCTGAACAACTAACTGAGGGATCAAGAAGAGGAATGAGCAGAGCTGTTGCTTGCAAAGGGCTGCCATTGAGAAAGGATTGTTCTCACCTTTGCCATCCAGATTGCCAGCACACAGAGGGACAACGACTGCAAGAACTTGTAGGAATGCACTTCCTCACAAACCCTCAGATCTTTATAGTTGTTCACAGAGCATGGACATTTTTTCCAGCCTTAGCTTCACACCAACACCCACATCATACTGTTTGCACACACTTTGTCAAAATATTTCAGAACTTCCAAAAAGAATATTAAAACCTCAGCAGACCTGGGGAATGGTGACACCTGTACTGCAGACCTCCCTCTCTATCTGTACAGGATGGAATGTCACCTGATGAACCAGGAAGTGCAATAGAATTTTTCAGAATAACAAGAAAAAAAAATACAGTTCCCTCTGGAAAAAGAACTTGTTTTGGCTAGTAGTGTATTTGGGCACTTGTTTCTGATCACAAAGCAGCATTTAGCCTGGAATAAAAGTACTTTATTCTAGAATGGACAGTCCATGCAGGGGCATGTTTAGTGCCTTGCTGACATGGTTTCTCCAAATGGTTTCCCCTTGCCACTAACACTCAGTCTTCACTTGCTTTGCACTTCTGCTTTACCTCAATACTTACCACCTCTTTCTTCCCCCTTGGCTTTATCAAAGCTACTGTGTGTTTCTGTATTAAGAGCAAATACTATGATTGAACTAGACCTGAGTTGCTTTTCATCCTTAGGTCTCTGACAAGATGATTTTCATTAGCTGGGCTTTCTCTGTGAGAAACCTGGAGGTTTTAAGATTCTCACTTCTTGCATATTTATATCCCTCCTCAACTCGTGGACATGCCTGTTTGCAGAAAGGAGCGACTGTGAGTTGCAAGGTGTTTTAAGTTGCATTTTTAGCTGTTGTTGCCCAAGTCCAGCCTCCTTCCAGTGGCTGCCTCCAGAAGTTGTTTTCCTGCAAAAACCTCGTGGGAACCTCAGTTTATAACTACTTGATAAACTTCTCTATAGAAACATGCAGTTGGTTTCCTTTGTGCACTCAGATCACAGGATGGAAAGGCAAGCAGCATAATGTTCACTCTGCAGAGCAGAATAGACTGAATGAAATGGTATTGGGAGCTGACACATAAAATTTGCACAGAAGTTTAACAACAAACAAGGACTGATAAGATCCAAGAGCAGATCTGCTCTTTTACATCCTCCACATCACCAATAAGAGCTACTGAGAGAGAGGAATTTACTTGGATACTTGAAGAAGAGGCAAAAAGTGGAAGAAAAGTAGGTAGCAGCTGGGAAATGAAAAATCTACAAGCCTATATTATAACCAGGCACACTGCAATTCTGATATGGCTTCATCAGCAAGGAAATGAGAAAAACCTCAGCCCTAGGAGGATCTTTATCAGCAATGAGGTGAGAAGAGCAGGTCAGCCCAAAGCCTAGGGAGGAAGGCAGTCTTCACTTCTGCATTAGCCCAAGGAACACAGACTCTGAACACTTCTTCCTCCTGTTAGCAAACATTTGGGCCGTATGTAGGAGAGTGCTTACAGTTCTCATGTTGCTCAATACCAGTACAGATCCCAGAGCATTCCCCTCCTTCTGCTTAAAAACTGAGCAAACAGCACTGATTGAGTCCTAGGCACCTACTCGTAATCTGGGAACCTTGCATTTCCAAGGTGCAGCTGTCTTTGCCAGGAAAAAAATCCCTAAGGATCATAGCTCAGAGAAGCAACAGTAAGTCGAGCTGTTTAACTGAGCCTCTGTAAGCTGCAATATGAAGGGGACAGTGTTGCCAGACAACAGAATTTCTCACAAAAATGCCAGTGCCTCTAGACTCAGATGGAAATATTAACGAGCAGCCTGTAACCTACAAGCTCAGAGTGACAGCCATAAGGGGTGAAAGTATCAATCCACCTGACTTTCTTTTTTAGCCTGGACTAAACTGCCTTAGAACAGGTGAAAGCTGAATCCAAAGGAAATACAACACCCGTAGTTTTTCTCTATGAAATTTCCATCATTTCACAGAGTACAATTTGATACAATGCAGATGACTTCTCAGCTGGAAAACAAGGGCTATTGCTATAACATTTCAACTGAAAGAAGAATGCCCTTATCAGCTTGGCTGTTCTTTAGTCACAGGCAGGGGAAATTGGCAATGTTGATTCATTTAGCTCCAGCACATTCAGGTCAAAATCAATCATGTCAAAAATACATCACCTGCATTCAATAAGTTTTTAAAAAAGGAAAGCGAGACATAGACTACAAGAATAAATCACAGCAGAATGAGGCTTGGTTTGAAACAAACCTATCATTTGCTTTGAAAGGATAAATATGTTGTTCACTTTGAACATTTCCCCAATATTTAACAGACGACTTGGCAAAGAGACTAGGCTTAGCTTTGAAATGGCCATATCTCAAGGTTGAAGAAATGGGATTGAGAAATCAGGGTGGCAGCAAGAGGCCAGGATCAGAGATCCCCCTTTTCCAGACATAGAGCTCCCTCCTAATGCTTCTTAAAGAGGCTTCAATGGCACCTTCCCTGTGGGCAAGGCTTGAAACTGGAGAGAAGAGGATTGTTTCCTCTAACACTGCATGGAAACGGTTGCTCCTATAAAGATAGTACTCTCTGTTGAGTATTACCAGCCTGGTCACGCAGAGACCCAAACCACCTGCTCCAGTTGTGACTCCCCCAGTGTCAGTAAGTGTGTCTTACCACAAGGAGCAGTTTTCAGGCCAAAATAGCTGTGGTGTGATTCACCTCTGCATGCCTCCATTACACAGCAGTCACATTATCAGAAATTGACCCAAAGTGTAACTAGCTGAAAGCACATTCTCTTCCTTACAAAAGCATTGGGTACAAAGCAATGGCCACAAAACAGTCCAGAAGACATGAAACAGTAAGGTATTGTCTCTACTCATGTTTGGTCAGAACTGAGACAGTCTAACTCATCACAACTCTGCTGATATTGCTACAGAGCACCCAATCTACATCAGCTGAAAATCCATTCTATTTGCATTAGATAAACACAACATTATGGAATTCAAGAGGAAAAAAAACCAGCTGAGACAGGGCTACAATAAAAAGGATTACTCTGAGGTAGAGGTCAAAAATAAAGGGAGAGAATTGAGAGAGGGATTGTAGGAATAGTAGCTGAGGAACCAAGTCCACCATGAAATAAGAAGTAAGCTGAGGACTGGGACTAGTTCCTTCCAGGACCAGCTTCTGAATTTGCAGTCATTTGTGGTTGATTGTTGTCCATCTCTTACATGTGATCTCTAGTGAATGACACAGTAAGAATAACTCATAATGAATGTGATCTTTACCTCTGGCCTTCTCTTCTGTCACATCTTCCACCAGCAATTTATACACAGGTTTTATTTTATCCAGAATACTTGAAAGAAGGGTGCCTCCAAGAAAGAGCAAACACTTCTTCCAAGAGTTAATTTTCCAGAACAGCAACTCACTGGGGAACTGTGCTCCAGTTCAGGCATGTGAGCCTAATTGTCAGGTAAAGATTTCCACATGGATTCAATCAACAGGCTCTGGGAAGAAATATTTCCTACCTCAGCATTCCTGTAAGCTTAGGAAGAGTCAGGGAGCTCCAGTGAGAATACCTCTGATGTTCTTAATTTCACACGTGGCTGAGTGAGTATTGCATCAGAAGAGACTGTTTCTGCAACACTAGTGCTCTGTTAGAACTTGTTCTTCTCTTCCCATCTAGTTCAATTGCAGGGAAAACTTTGGAATAAACAACACATGCAGTTGCAAGAGAAAGATACCATCTTCATAACTTGCGCTCCTCTTACACCCCAGTTCTTGTCTTTTCCGTTTAAGGGATATTTCTTTTGACCCATTGCTGCCAAGTTTCTTTTTTTAACCAGTTTTTTCAATTCATAAATGAAAAATGAATCATGAAGGCTGAGTTAGTCTTGACCTCAGGTAGCTGATTTCAGGACCAGTCCAGAATCAAAGTGCTTGCAAGAACTAACTCCACACATTTCACGTTTCCCGTGTAAGTAGCCTGAATTCAATCTGCCAGAGATCTCACCTTAACGCAGGTGATGTTGGATGTCTTTTTGGAGTGGCACAATTGTAGAGCAGATACCATCCTGAGGGCAGGCATGAAATAATACAGTGCATACATCTGAAGATAGTCCTTGCAAGGAGTTGTAACATTTATGGGAAGTGTCCCTGTTTCTGATCTGCAGTCAAGAATTGGTTCATTGCTTTGTTTTGCAGTAATTGCTCATGAATCAGATGATGTTTCTGGCAATAAGTGGACAAGCTGGCACAGATGATCCCTCTCAGGATAAAGAGGAGTTTTGTTGTATGTGAGTGGCTCCTGGGTTTCACTGAGCTAACAAGTCATACTAGCAGAAGCAAATGGCCAAGTGATTCAAAATGCATTCTTTCCAAAACCCTTCTGTAAAGCTCAGCTCAGGAAAGAGAAGAACAGGTGGTCATGACAGATGCTCAGTGGTTTAAAAACATTTAGGTGTTGAGGATGTACAGAGTACCACCCAGATCCCACACTTGGGGTATCCTAGAGGCCATATTCAGATAACCTAAAGTCTACCTTGTCCTCTGTGTTTACCGTATAAGGAGTTTTTAACAGGAAATCAGAAGTATTGAGCAGGGTGCTATTTATACACAGGGATTTAGAACTCACACATGCCATTAAAAATTCTCCTTCCCAGCCTAATATTCACAAAGGAAAGAGCTAAAGGGAAGAGGGCATTTTACAAGATTCCAGTTACTTTTGAAAATAATAGAAAAATCAGCTACTACCCAGACACTGAGATGCCCATGCACATTCTTCTTTTAGATTAAGAGAGTTCACTGGTCTATTTGTAATATAGCTGTCCAGTATGTGTGGAAAACATCATCCACTGATTCAGAATTATGCAGAAGCTGATGAAAGTTGTTCCAGACCCAGATAATCTCCAAAGAAGCTAAAACTGAAAATCTACTTGGCTATCCCAACATGCAAACCATGAGCTGTGAACCACAGGGCTCAAAGCCTCATGTAACCTTTGTCCAGCACTGACTGTTTCACTTCATTCATAGAGTTGTCATTTGTCATAAAGTGACAAATACATGTAAGGAACTTCGCAGCACAGACAGCAAGGCATAAGTGCAAATATTAAGGATGTCATTTGAGATGGAGCAAAACTGAAACTGATGAACGAGAAAATGTTATGATTGGGGATGTTCAACCCTGAGAGGAGTTCACCATAGGTATTAAAAAGATATGTATTGGTTGCTTTGGGCCATGAAAGAGATATCAAGAAGATACTCTAAAAATGGTACACCATTTATCAAAGGGACAAAAGCATAGGTTACCCTGTCAGAGAGTTCTCCACTAGGCCCAGGGAGTATGAACTGGATTAATATGCTGAACATACAGCAGTGAAGGCACCAACTCTGGAAACAGTGCAAAAAAGCACCAGCAATTGTGGGAGCTAAGCCATCCTTACACCTCTTCTGGCTGTAGGTTTCTCTCTCCATCTGTGGAGCAGGAAGGATTTGGATTGCATGTCCTGGTGATAATCCAGAAAGACAGCCTTGTGGAGTTTAGCAGAAAGCAAAAAGATAGGGAAAATAGCAACATTCTTTATGAAATCTAAAAGCAGTGGGTTTTGGCAAGTGGGCAGGGGGTGGCAGAAGGAAGAAGTCCAGGCTTTCACAACTTTTATAGCTGCTGGTGGTTCTCTTCCTTATCAAATGAGCCCTGACAGCAATTGGTGAAGGCAGTAAACGCTGAACAAAATGGAAGTCCTGCACCTTCTCTCTATTCATTAAACCTTCACACTTGCAAATATGGAGTGGAATTAACCTGAACATAGTTCAGATTGTTCTCATGGTTAATCAGCATCAGCTTTTAATTTTCAGAAAGGACATATATCCAAATATTGCACACCTGCGTGACCCACATAGGCAAGAATCTTCAGCAGTGCCACCCTTGGAGGCAAATTCAGTGTGATCCTACCCTCAGATGCCATCTCCTTGTTTCCATCGCTGCAACGTCCCCCCCATCTCTCTTTTTGCAGCTCTCAGTCTGTGTCTCTCTCTTCTTCTAGCCAGCATCCTCTTGTGACAGAGACATCAGGTGTGTTTATGTGAAAAAGTGGTCTTGCTGCAGAATATTGCTCATGATCAGTCCCTCCAACATCTTTCAGCCCTGCATATCAACAAAAGAGCAGCTGAGGCTCCTTCCCTCCCCAAATACCAGTCAGCACTAACATATCACCGACATAACCAGCTGCTGGCTGGCTGGCATGAGATGTCATGTCACGTCATTCACATTGGCAACATTGGTTAGTGGCATTTTGGAATATTTTCAAGGCTCCCCAGACTCCAACTAATCTCCAACTGGGCCTGTCTGGATCCCACTGCACTTGTGGTGGACTTGACAACCAGGCAGTCAGTGAGTGCAAATAAGCATAGCATCATCATTTTAAATGGGGGCCATATGTTTCTTTGACCAAGAGCATCTACAGTCATCTACAGCATTGTACGTCCCAAGAACCTAAACCTCCACCTAGAGAATCTTCTTAAAAATTCAGGAGCTGCTAAAAACATCTATATTGTCTATTACCATAGTTCAATAAATGCAGTTGATTAATTTAATACATTTAATAATGCATTTCATTATCTGAGGCTAGTCATATCTTCAGATTAATAAAAGGATTTTAGAAAGTATAAGACATTCCAGAAAAGCTGGGAAGGGAAGGTGTCCATAGCTCTCCTAGCATCTTGCATTAGAGATGGGGGAATTGGGAGGAGTGAGAGCTGAAAGCTTTTCTATCACTAGGGTGGCATTTTTGTGATTGGTACAGTTGTTTACACCGCACTGGGGAGGATATTATTTCCAATAGTGGCCTTAACTAACTTTCATCTACCAAGCAGAGTGTAATTCACATTTGTCAAGGATGGGAATTAACCAGTTTGATGCTTTGTATTGCACAAAATTATCATGGAGAATTTGTTTCCCAGTAATAGTGCAGTCAGACAAGATTATCTAGGTTATTTACATCAACAGTTACTCTGAAAAAATCTTGAACCATGTTGGTCCATAACAGATACGAAAAGCCCTAGCTCATCTAGAATTATAGATCAGGAAAAAAAGAAAACATTAGTAAATCACTCCGTGAAGGACAAGAGAGATGCGACAAGTGCCTAGCACCAAAGTGCTGCCATTAGTTCATAGCTTTTCTAAAGTCTCAAGGAATAGTAAAAATTGTCATCTGGTGCTGTTTAACTGCTAAGACCAGCTGGGAGAAAATAAACGATGGTATGCAAGAATCAACATAACCCAGTCATTTCATGAGAACAGCCTTTCGAGGATTCAGTTTCTGTCAAACGTGCGATTCACTGGGGACAAAGATTTTTAAGTGATGGGCCTACTAACAACATACAGATATTCCTTGGCACAGAGATGATATGCTGAGTCTCAGCCAAAAACTATATTTCAAGGTAAGGATGAAAAAAGCAGTGACTGTTTATCTTCTTAATAATTAGGGAAAGTGAATGTCAATGGTCTCCCTGTGCACTGCAAGATATAAGACACCTGCGATATGAGTAAGGGGGCTTGGAGTAGAGCTCAGTGTGAGAGAAATCCAGGCAGGTGGTAGGAAGTATCTGAACAAGATCCACTCAAGATCTGCACAGCTTGTCTTGAGATTCCAAATATTTCCACATCATAAGAGTCACAGGTGGCAGTTTGGGCTCATTTTTGCTTTGACTGTGCCAAGAAAAATGCATCGCTCCTCATCAAGTAACAGAACAGCGCCTTTGTAAAGATTGAAAAAGGTGAATAAATAGAATGGACAATGTCTTCATTTCACTGCAATGAAAACTGTGGATGCCCTTGCACTTTTTCCTCAGTGACAATTAGATGCACATTCCTTCCAGCTCTAGGACTACAGGGCAGCCTTTCCAAATGCCAGATAGGAGCTCTGCACAGGGAAAGCTTGCAGAAATGGATCATGAAGGAGGCTCTGCTGGGCAAAGAATGAGTGGGAGTGAAGGACTGCATCTTACTGAGCATTTGTGGGACTGTGAGTGGTGTGTAAATACAGTACAGTACAAATCTGTCAAAGTAACCAGGCCTCTCATTTCAGGACAGGAGAGAAACAACTGTGTTCAGGATTTCACTGCCAGCAGCAGCTGTTAGAGAACTTCCTATCTTTTTTCTGAACTCTTTCTTTATCAACACAAAGCAGCTAACACAAAGCCTGTCATTCAATCAAAATCAAGCTGTCTCCTTGGTATGACAAGGGACTCTGCTGTTCGTGTTTTCTAAGCCTCCCAGTATATGAAGTAACACAAACATTATAAGGCATAAATTACTAAATTTTTGAGCTGTATTCAGGTGAAAAATGCATCTGTTGTGGGAGAGGTGACCATTTTAATCAGTAATTTGCATTGCTGAAGACAGCCCCACGCTGTAGAAACAGAAGCATTTGTACAGCCAGTTGTAGCAAAATCCAGCAAGCTCTGTCAAAGAAGTCAATTCATTTGCCATAATTATTATATCACTAATCAGATGGAACTGGTGCAGTGTTTGGAATAGCTGCCCTGCTAAAGGAATCTCTGGGTAGTCACTTTCAATTGAAGTGACATCATTATTGTGGAAATGAAACAAAACAGATGATCATAAGAAGTGATGTTAAATGCATCGTGTCAAGAAAAAGGCTCTAGCTGATTTAAAAAATGACCTCCATTGTGAAATCAAAGCTTCAATCCTGGCCTAAAATCTCCTGTTGCTGACAAAACCATACCAAAAAAATTATGGTTTTCTTCTGATTTCCTAAAACCATGGAAGAAAAAGGGTTGGGGGAGGGGCTTCCATTTAATCTCAAAATTCATTATTGCCTTTAGGGAAAATATCATTATGACTTATGATCACAATAGACCATTTTTTTTCCTCTTTTCTTTTAAAAAAGAATGGAAAATGCTAGCTTGCCACTCATTCAGGAGTTTCACCTTGTTCACTTTCCCTGAACAAAG
The DNA here is from genome assembly GCF_929443795.1 of Astur gentilis. NCBI lineage: Eukaryota > Metazoa > Chordata > Aves > Accipitriformes > Accipitridae > Astur > Astur gentilis. The sequence goes on from NC_064884.1 coordinate 6,704,224, forward strand.
CTCTATAAACTATTTGCCAGGTGCTACAGCAATGACAACATCAAAATCCTTAATGGTAATTTGATTCCCAATGAAAACTCAAGCTGCCTGTTATGTAAGCTAAGTTGTACATATATACACAGAGTGCCAAGGAGTTAGTCTGTTACCTAAGGTTGATCACGTGTAAAACACGGATTCCCAGCTGCTGATGTTTTCCAAGCCAGATCCAGACCATGTTCCTTCAGATCCCTCCTGAATTAGGTATGAACAATTTTTTCCATAGGTCTTTAGAGTGCTTTACTAATGCAGCTCTCTCCTAGACACCCAAACCCCAGACTAGCCTGAGGGTCCTTCTTCCAGCAGACTTCAGGTTGATGTATTGTCATATAAGGCATGAGGGTACCTGAAAGAGTTGTGAAAATGTACTGTGCGCTGAACTGTTGACTCTGCAAATGAAACATTTCTTTTCCAGCATAAGCTCCACTGGTTTTCTGGTGCTGGTTGTACAGGACAAAAGCACCATAATTTATTAAGCAATAGAACTTGTTACCATACTAACATAGACCTTTCTCCCCTCTGAACTTGTCAGTTCTGTGTGATAACAGGGGAATGTTTTGGATTTGGGTTTCAGAATAACTGATCATTTGTTAGAAGTGAGGAGTGGATTTGGTACCTTGGACGGGAAAAAAAACAAGGCAGAGAAACCTCTGGGAAGAGTGTCTTTATTTTTTCTCTATGTGTGTTTGTCCTTAATTCAAAATAAATTTTGACTAGGAATCTTTAGGAAGGTGTCCACTTTTTTCCTTTAAACACCTCTGAATGTCATCTGACTGATTTGTTTGGCCAGCCTGGCTGCAGCACTCCGTCCCCTCCAGAATATTGTAGTTATAAATGCTCACACACCTCTGTAACTTTGTACATAATTTACACAGTATGACAGAGAACACCATGGCTGAATGATGGGTTCAGTGCTTTGCTCCACAAATCTAAGAAAGAAACTGTATGTGAATGTGGGTACAACCTCTTCAGAAAGAGTAGAAAGGACATTTTGGAAAACACAGATTCTGCATCAAAAAAATGTAACATTTCCAGTTTTTCCTCCTTGAAATTCATTACCTTTTACAGTCAAGTGAAGAACTTTGGTCTTTTTAGCAAAAAGACATTGGGATGAAAATGAAAGAAATAATAATCCAGATATGTGTTTCCTGCAAAGGAAAGCATAGGGTCTTATCATATAGCAAAGTCCATAACTAATCAATGGAAAGACTGAAAGTACTGCATATTGAAACCTCAAGGAACGTCTTAGCACGGCTGCATACATGATATCTATGCATATAGAAAAGATATTTGATACCACAGGGTAAGGCAGTTACTACTCCTCACAGAAGTAAAATCTTCAGTTAGCCACTTTCAAACACCATAAACTTTTCTAAGGAATTACCTGAAAAGTCCTCATGCTTAGCTTAGGGAGTGAGTCTGCAAACAAGCTGATCTCATTTATTTACTATTGATAAGATTTGTCTTTATACATAAAGTGACTGAGAAAAATAATATAAACTATGTGGCTTAATTTGGGCGTAAATTAAATGTGATTTCCACAGCATGCATTTATTAAAAGTAATTAGCAACACAGTAGTGGCTATGAAGAATGCTGATCCTGTTCTAGGGACTGTGGCGCACACAGACTCCTGCATGTGGATCCTATGCAGAGACAGGAAAAGCTTGTTTGCAGGGGCCCCTGGTGTTTTTTGAAGAGCTTCTGTTTAGCTCCTCATCTTGTTTTGGCCTCAACACATGCTCTGAGATTCTCTGTCATAGCTGTGCTCCTTTCTCCCCATCTCCCTTGCTTCCAGCTCCAGGAAAACTGGTTTTGTCCTGTCCTGTAGCTGCCAATAATTTTGAAAGTGTAATGGCAGTTTTAGCAACTGAAGCCATGTAATGGTCGTAGGGTTTTCAATAAATGCAATTTTGCCTTGTAGCGATGTAAAAGCAGAGGGAAGATAGACATGGCTCCATGTCCTGGGTCTCTGCCACTCATCTTCCATCAGTGCTAAGGGAAGCTGCAGAGCTAAGGCTGCAGACACAGTCCCTGTACTTTGGCCTTGATTCTATGAAATTAAATCTGACATTTCTTCCTAACCAAGATACTGGGGTTTTTTACATCGAACAGACTGTGTTGCTTTTGAACACCTGGTTATGACTGGACATCTTTCACAAGAGATGGATTTTCAGTGGGAAATTCCATTCGATCTTCACAGTCTATTGTTTTGCCAGAACTGATTCTCCTCATTCTCAGTTGAATCCAGTGTAGAAGAAAACTATATCAAATTCAGCAGAGTTTAGCTGCAGTAGGCAATAAAAGACTTGGTCCTTAAAATATGCAAACCTTTAGGCCACAGAGGTTCTTGATTTTCCATTTCATCAGCATCGAAATTTTGCTTTGTCTTTTTCCACCATACAAATTCTGCTGGGTCTGTTATTGCAGAACAATCACACCCTTTATTTCTTCTCTTCCAAAAAGCAACACATCTCATAATTAACAGGATTAGAAGCTAGAGTCCTAACAGCCAGCTACCATTACAAGAAGGCAATCCAGGTAAAACTGCTCTCCTTCAGATCTCCCTTAAGAAAAACAAAGAAAAATTCCTTAAGAAATGTATTTGGAGAACCCTGAGTCAATAGAAGCCTTTGGATCAGAATTGGGTTGTGTTACAGGGAGTCTTTTAATGAGTACCAGCAACAGATGATAAAAGGGTAGAGAATACAAAGCAATGACCTCCACAAAGTATAATAATGGGTTATTCTCAGTGTCTCCAGCAAAGGTTCCTGGAGTGAAATTATTCTGATGAAAAAAAGGAACTTGCGAAAACATGGGCAAGTGAGATCCTACCCTTTGCATGTAAAAGACAAAACCAGGCAGTCTGATACATGACGCTGGGGGTGAGGAAGGTTTGGTTATCCATGAGGAAAGCACAAGATCTCTGGGGACACAAGCAAGGTGAAGATCTTTCTTTGGCTGTTTGAAGGCACAGGAATATTGCCTTTGAACCACAAGACTTAGCAGGATGACATCCTTCTCACCATCTTTGCTTGTGATTAGGCAAAACAGTACCCCATTTACTGCTAGACAGGCCTAGCGTGGAGTGAAAAGCTGTTAGTCAGATCTTAATCAGGTGAATGTTAAAAGAAAGTTCACCCAGCTGCACAGCTGATACGCAATCCCCTGAGGCAAGGGACATGGGCAAAATAAGGCGATCACGCACTGGGAAATAATCCATTCAAAGCTGGTGGAGCATAGAAGATAGAAATGTAGAGGGATAGCTTGCCATTGCTTCTGGCTAAATATTCCTGCCAGTTTCCAAGGGAAAATTCCTTAGTGTTAGTATGTTACTTGTGATATATCTTGATTCAGTGGCGATTCAGATGATTCTGTTGAACCTGCTGCATTCAGCCCTCTTCAAGGACATGCACATTTAAGGATGATCTTGTTCTCAAGTGTTTTCAGTCGAACTGGACAGAGGAAAGTTATTATCCCCATTTTAACACTAAGATACTGGAGTGCAGATACACAAATAACTTGCCCTGACTCATATGGAAAAAGTGTGACAGACGCACAGAAAGAACACTGCTCTTCTAAATCCCAGCTCAAGACCTTAGCCAGACACCAGCCTTCTGATAAACCTGGAGGGGGAAAGTAATGACAGCCTGCTGTGAAGTGACATGCTATATGGCTAATACCACTGCAAACAAATAAAATAATTCTAGCATTTTCTCTTCACCTCAGAAATGAAGCAATACACATGTGGTCTGGGGCTAGGGAATACCAGACAGGTTTGTACTGGCTGTGAGTACCAGCACAGATTCCAGTGAGCCTCTAACCTTGGGAAACTGATCTCGCCAACAGCTGTCTGACAACCAGGCACCAAAGCCAGCAAGGGGAAGGATATTTGCTTTAATAATGGCCTTCAAGTATTTAAGGAATCTTTTCGGCAGCTTTGCAATTTTAAAACGTTTTCAGTGATGCAAACACATTCCCCTCTTGCCTGAACTCTTTACTTGGGCTGCTGTGTATTCAATATAGGTTTCACCTGACCTGATTTGAAATGGAGGAGGTTTTAAATTACAAAATACACAGAGAAAAGCCCTAGCAAGTCTCTCCAGTAACACAGTGGTAGTGCTTTAATGATGCACACTCACAGGTGTATTATGTCCCTGGTCTCCAGGGGCTCCCTTCATTTTCAGTTTCCTTACACAAAAGCCCATGCTGCAGGAAGTGGAGTGGCCTAGTTGTTTGGATGATGCCATTTGGATGATGCAACTAGCATTGCCACACATCATTCTTTTCTCTAGGGACCAATTTGTTTGGCTCCAGCTTCAAAGCACTGCTTCATTTAGACAGGCAAGGGTGTTAATTAGAAGCATGAGTCACCTGAAGCCACCTGGATCTGAAGCAAAGGCAGCTAATAGCAAGGCCACTGCAAGGTTATTCAGCTGCTGGTGAGTGGCAGCTGGGTTACACTTACACTCTCACATGACTTTTGAAATGTTAGAAGCCAAAAAAAAAAAAAAGCTAACCTGGAAAAGCTGTGCTTATGCCCTGCCCTTTGTTATAACCTTCTTGACAGACAAACTGGAAATGCTTATATAAAAGACAAGTCTTAGTCCCCTTCACTTCTCCTTCAAACAGCATTCCTGGAAAAGAAGAGAGGTGAAGCAGTGGAAAAGTAGTATCAATAGTGAGCAAAACCAATGCAGATTCTTGTGTCCATTTTGTGGTACTTAAACCTGCCTCTCTTCTAGAGCTTTTCATCATATGCTTACTATTCATAAGCATCTATAAAGGTTCCCAACACCCTTTTGGAATCTGCATTTTGTTCCTCATGGATAAGCAGAACTGCTGTACCCAAAGGTCTGCAAGTTTGCAGAAATATTGTGCCAGAAATACTGTGTGCTGGCTTTGATTTCTGGTCTTTTGTTTCAAACATGAGGTCCTTCTTTCTGTATTGCCAGGAGGGCTGTTCTTTCCTGTTATTGATTAGGAAGTATCCAAAAGTGTTGTGTGAAGTCCTGCCTCTTGTTTCAGAGTGAATCACTTTGATTATATCTTTCATAGGATCTATTTTGCATTATTATTTTGTGTCTGTAGGCTTCAATTCAGACACTGGCTCCCTAAGGTACTAGGCATACATAAAAAGAGAAATATCCCTAAAGGAACAGATAGAGCGAGCCTTATTTCTCCTTTCAAAACTCTAACACAATTAGAAAATAAGTTGATAAATGTTTCTTTCATGAACCTGTAGAGTACCTAGTTCACAGATACACACAGCTGCCATGTATTCATGCTTCTTTGAAGATTCAATGGGCCATGGAACAAATAATGGAGGTTAATCAGTCTCACTTGCAGCTAGGTTGTTGGCTTTTTCCATATTTAAAGCTCAAATTCTGTGTATGAGCTAAGTAGTTCACCCTGGCCAAAAATCCCTTAAAATCTCCCTGATGCAGCCCTCTAATTTAGTCCATTCTGCAGGCACAGTCTATAAGTGGAGCATATCTGGAGGTCTCCAACGAACTAGAATGAAATAAAGAATAGAAAGCAGATATTTACCAGCTCAGCTCATTCCTAATAAAGTATCCAGCCAAGTACAGCATGTACCTCCCTCTGCAAAGCAAACTTTTCCCCCATCCTTTCTCATGATGAAAGGGCCCACCCACCAAAACAAAACCAAATGCTGCCTTGTTTGAGCACTAGCAGGAGGCAGGGATGACCCTTCTGCCTGATTTGACTGGATCTTTGTAATGGGAAGCACAGGGGGATATTTGGGAAGATAGAACTGCACATGGCTCTCCAGGCTTCTCTTTCTAGTCAATAGATTTCTTGCCCCATGCATGCTGGCAGCCACAAAGTTGGTGGGACTCTGCCTGAGTCTGCAGTGAATTGCTGTATGGGGTGGAGACTGCCTGGCTTTTTTTATACAACTGGCAGCTCGGGCTTGAACAAGGGTCCAGTGAGGACTGAGCACTGGAATAGAGGTCCCATGGCAGAGTCCATGGCATGAACAGCTTTTTTTCTTAAGAAAGCAGGATCCTACTTAAAGCCCCATTTTACAGATGGGTGCTAAGTGAAGGGTCCAAACCCAATTTAGGAAACCCAGAGAAGTCTGTAGAACAGGATAGGCTAGGAGAGCTCTACTGACACTTGCTTGTTCATCTGTTACATGAACACTTCTGGGTGAAACAAAGACCAAAGGTGATTGCTGAACTGGCATGAACTGGATCTGCTGGAATAGCTGGCTTTGTGTTCACTTGGGGAAAAGAACAGATGTTATTGAACCTTAAAAACAAGCCTGACCAGCTCTAAAGAGAGAAAACGTGACTTGGGTACCAGCATGCAGTCCTGCTCAGACACAAACCAGAAGACTGTCAAGCTGATTAGAGTTTCAGGAAAAGGAGCCCTTTAACAGGTTCCAAAGTATAGGGAAGAAGATTCTTGAGCACCAAATCTTTCCTCACAGCTGCATGCTGTTGATGGCCTTTCTTAACACACATCTGAGTTTGTATCTCTCCATAGCAGCTGTGTCAGAGCCCTAAAACCCTGATAAAAAGACAGCTGATGCAGCAGGACCAGATCAGGAGAGACCCTAAGCAGCTACTGACAGAATCGCAGACTGCACAGTGTGAAGTGATGACCTCTGGCGCTCCCACCCCTCCAGGATAGAAAGCAAATTACCTGGTTTGCCTGGTGCCTGTGCTGCTGCTGCCCTGGCAAAATGTTTAGTGGTTCTTAGTGTACTTGTGTCAGGGAAGTGACTGGCAAACTACAGGTTTACAAGGAACTTAGAGGTTCTTTCATCTTTTGTAGAAGTTCATCCATCCTCCCCTAGGCTAGCCAGATGAGATGAGCAAAAAGCAAAATTCTTTATGCAAACAGGGGACTTTCTGGCCTGGTCTGAGTGGAAACTGCTGCCCTTTGTATGCAGTAGAGTCCTGTAGAGCTACCCTGAGCCAGCAGGGCTTTATCCCTGGCTGAGCCAGCACGAATGGTTTTCAGCTCCTGTTTTCAGCTTGGGCTCATTACTGACAGGGAAAAGCTGATTCAGTTCAGTGGAAGAACGGAAAAGGAATGAAAGCTGTAGCCACTGAATTGGGCTGTGCCCAGAGCGCTATAGCACAGCGTGTGCATAGAAAGTTCCGTCTGTCTGTTGATACATATACACAGTGTGCACGCAGGCCCCCCTGCGCACATATGTTTTGATCTTAGCTTTGTACTATCAGCTCCAGGAGTTGGTCCAACAAGTTCTGGCTGTTTTTCCATTCAAATGCCATACAAGATACGTTCTAGTACAAAGTTTGTGTTTACAACGGGAAGAGGGAAAGCCACGGATAGTTTTAATCTCTTTTCTGCCTGTAAGTAACATCATTAATTTGGGCTCTAGCCCTAAATAATCCCCCTAATCTGTCAGATCACAGATTATGAAACATGCAAGTGATGAGTCTGAGCTACCTGGAAGCAAATCAGTGCTTGGGCTGAAAGACTCCAGAATTTAAGACAGGGAAAGCTCATGCATGTGGGGGTTAGTCTGGGACTAATAGCATTGTCAGAAAGGTCCTGACTTCAAAGACTGGAAGTGAGGTGCAAATGGGCAGTTCCTGCAATGTGTTTGTTTGTGCGGTTTTTTTCCCCCATGGCAGAAGGAAAGATTTGTGCTCTCAGCAGCATTCATGAGGCTACAAATGATGAAAAACTAGGGAAAGTCTGAAGCAAGACCCTCACTTTGCAGGAAGGAGTTTGGCAGCACTGGTGTGAGCAAAACTGCTCAGTTAGTCCATCCTGGGTTTAATGTGGTGCTCATTCACAATGGCTGTCACTGTAATAACACAGAAAGCATTAGACAAGGTATTTTCAGAACCAGAGGTTTAACGAGTCATTGATATGGAAGAAACATGCACAGCCACAAAGGTGTGGGAATAATTTAAAGAGAGAGAGGCTCTCTTGCAGAGCCCAGAGCTGCCGTCCACAGCCCCACCTACACCCTCCTCCTTGAGACATGATCCAGCTCACTCTCTTTGAAGGAAAGGTTTCCTGAAGAAAATATCTTTGTTTCTCCTTTTACCAAAAGGAACTAGAAGAGAAGCTCTTATTAACACAATCAGTGAAGCAGATCAGTTGTAATTCACAACAGGTGTAACACCACAGCCCCCACTGGCACTGGGAGAGCCAAGCTGATCTCTGCCTGCAGAGGATCTGGCCAGATACAGCCAGTGCAATTCCTTAAGTTTCCTTGTGGTTCTTGCTGTTTGTTTAGGGTTCCAAGTTATCCTCTTACAGGAGAGACTTCCCATTGCTTTCTGGCTCATTTTCTATACCACATTCATATCTGTGTTTAGCACTCTGTGCTGTATGTGATTATCGGCTTGGTTTTTTCATTAACAAGTTTGCTTAAGTTAAATGGGTGCCAGGAAGAATGGTGTTAGTGTCCTAGGGATAAAGATGATGCTAGGTGGAAATTCCTGTTCTTGTCATACCCATGACTATTCCAGAAAAAAAAAAAAATTAAAAAAAAATCCCTATTTCCTCATCCAGAGACTGTCAGGAATCTATGGGAATGTGTTTTGGTTACTGTCTCAAAAAAAAAAAAAGAAGCCCAAAGGATCAATTCTTGTACTTCAGTTGTCCTTGAGGATCAGATATGGTTTCCTCCCTCAGAAAGAAGCAATTCAAACTTTCTGAATCTTCCTCTGTCTTATGGTACCTTGGGGGATGTTGCACAAAAACAATGTTGCTCTGCTTTCAAGATATACTGAAAAGTTTCCTAGGCACCTGCGGCCCATGTTCAAGGTGTCTTGTTTTTACTCTACCTTTGGATTATGTGCCAGCATTTCTGCACCTTAATGATGGAAATGATTGTTCCTCTCCCATGCTACAATGAAGTGAGTTACCACTGATGTGTTGTGCTCCCAGGATCTGTTTGAGTGTAGGATCTTGTCCCTTCCTACAACAATCTGACTCTTCTCTGGTGTCTGCAATTGCTCTAGAGCAATCCTGCTGCAGAGATCAACTTCCAATCCAGTCCTGGTTTCCCTCTCTCACAAGTGTTGTTTGCAGACTGCAGTAAACTTGTCTTCCTTTAAGCCTGAAATAATTGCACAAGTGCAGACTTCAGCCTTATCACCTTGTATAGTCCTTCTTTCTTTCTGGTTTTTTTTTTTGTAATAACTTCTCATTAGAGAAAACAGAGAGAGAAACTGGGACAATGGGAGATTTGAGTCCCATGCTTACCTACTGATGGCTTGCTTTTCTGACTGTTCTAAAACTTGCTGTCTGGTACCTCTACTGCAGCTTGTTCCTTACCGGACATTGATTTAATCAGGACATGTCACTATTGCTGGGAGTTATTAGCCATTTTGCCTTCCTGAAAGCAAGAGCTTCCTTGACAAGAACCTAGTAGTGCCACATTTCAAAGGCCTTGCAAACAGTCTTTAGTCCAGATAAGACTTGAAGGGTCGAGAGGCAACAAAAAGCAGCTAATCCACTTAACTGCCAGTGGAAACTTCACTGGCAAAAAGAGCAAGTTATTTTTTGAATGACTTCTCTAGTCAAATACTGGGGATTTCCAACAGCTGCACAGTCCTCCCTGCCTGTGTTTTTTAGTAATGAATACTAACGATCCTTCACTTCTACTTTAATTGCCTGCCTATCAAGCTTTGTTAATCTTCCCCATTTTCCTTAATCTTTCATCAAGTGTCACTTTTTTCTGTGTTTCTTCTGTGTTGACAAGGCATTTAAACATTTCACTAAGCAGAAAAAAATATTAAAGGAAGGAAGAAAGAAATCCTCCCCTTTGCATCTGGAATGCTCATTTTCCAGATAAGAAAATAAGTGGCTGTGGTATCTAATTAAAACTAATAGGTTAATTAGAGAATATTTAGATCCCCATCCAAACCAAGACGACTGTAGACTGCTTCAAAGACAGACCATGTTCATAATCTAAACAATACTTGCAGCTAAGACAGGGTTTCTTCCAGAGAGATGCTAACAGCATTTTAGCCAGAAATTCACCCAGTGTTTGATCTGTATTTTGCTGAATGAGACAGGTTTTTTGACTAACAGAGACCAAGAATCATTGCTGTAGTAGATGTTGCCTACTCCTCTTGATGTTTCTTGAAGTCATTGTTTTTACCCAATAATCAGCCCTTAAGAGTTAGTTCCTCGTGAATGTCCCTTAACCCCCTGAGGCTCTGCAGTGAGGCTGCTCTGGTTGGTGAAAATGCATGTTACCTTGAAAGTGTAAGAAAAATGGAAATGCAAATTGATTCATTGCAGCAAAACTCAAGGTGAGTTCAGGTGATGAAGTTATCTATCAGGAGAGAAACGGCCTGCAGCAGAACTCTTAAATATATTTGATTAGTACCAGGAGAGTCAAGGAGGCCCTTGGTTGGGCCTGGAATGAAGACAACATAGCACAGTTACAGACTTTAACCAGAAAAAGTCTGGGCAGCGTGGCCCTCGTTGCCCCATAAGCAGATAAGGCAATCTTCCAGAAAGAAACCCCAAACCAAGACCTTGGACCACACAGATCTTGGGCTTTACATTCCAGGACCCTACAAAGCTGACAAGTGGGGCCGGAAATCTGATAGTGTTATTACTAGAATTTGAACGGACCTGTTGGGTCACATGTAATTCATAATGCCAGTCAGCCCTGGCTTACCTCCCCTAAAAGCCATTTTCTGAGTGACTGTAAAGGTCTTGAGGAATGTCCATCAAGGCATACAATACTTCTAAAATACTCTTAATAGCCAGTCTGACCTGCCCTCAGCTTGTACAACCCAATTGTGGGAGCTCTTCTGACTACTTTAAGTTATAGGGAAGTGTTAGAGGCCAATTAGTAATGATAAATCTCTCAGGAGGGCAGCTTTTCCTTTGGGCTATATCTAAACTGCATGGGAGGCACCTGGTGTAGATTTGCCAAGGTCATCAGCCTGTGGAGATTGGAGGTCATGGCATTGTGTGCTATACCTTGGGCCCACAGGCCCCGATTTCATACCTACAGAAAGAGTGAAGCTGGTATTGTCTGTGCTTACAGACCATATTACAGTTACCCCTTATAGGTGACCAAGGAGTTGGGAAGTGCAGATCAGATACTGCCATAGTTTCTTATTCCTTGAGGTTGTTTTGAGACAAGCCGAACTCTTGTCCCTCCTGGTGACATCAGTGAGAATGGTCAGCCTGCAACTGCTCTGGCACATGGGCCATGCAGCCTGCACTTTTAGGGTGCTCTGGCTGTCTCATTCAGGTGTCATGCCCATGCCTCTTATTACAGACACCAGGGGTGTGAGAGCCCAGGGGTAGCTTTAATTTACAGGGGGTGATGTGAATGTGGTTTTTGTGTCTCTTATTATTTTGGGACTCTGTGAGTACACCACCATAATCACTTCAGAGCATTCTGAGAACAGACTGAGCATCTGAAGCCTCAATGTTGGCTAAAGCTGTAAGTATTCACAGGTCCCCATGACTCTTGCCTCAGCCCCTTGGAGAAAATGGTTGGGGTTTCCAGGTCAGTGCGATGGATCTGGTCACATAGTCCTTACTCGTTGTATAGGCAACCAGCCTTCCTGAAGTCTCCATCCTGCTTTGAAAACTACCAGCTATTAAATGTAGCATAACTTTTCTCGTTTACTTGCAACTCTAATGCTGAACATCAGGGCTCAGTCTGGAGAGAGGAGTTCTCCCTTTTTAATTTACTATTCCAATGGGCATATCCTAAGGTGTAGCATATGAGGTGGTCAGCTCAATTTATTTAAACTCAGTAAACAATAAGTTAGTGCAGAAAAAAGCTCATTAAGCTGAGGATACCTGTTTTCATATGTTTTCATATGATGATTGCCACATGTCTCTCATCCCTGTACACAGAAGCTTGAAAGTCCATCTAGATAAGGTCTATAGGTGGGATTCTTGTGGACCCAGTCTGTGTGTCTATGTGCATTTGTCATTAGCTTCAAGTCTCTTTCTTTTGCCCTTGAGAATTTTCTCCCATAAGCAGTTTCATCAATGAGATGTTCCCTGCTGCCCTGCTTAAGATATGCCTCACTGTTTACCAGAACATATTCAGACACTGAAAATATGCTTTACCTTTCAAGGCAGCTTGTGATGTGTGCTGATTTGAGATCTGCATCAGCAAATAAGATCAGGAAGGGAGAGAGGGAGGGAGAAAAATAAACAGGACTAGGGAAGAAAAATAACTTTGTGCAACATCTAATAATGAAGGTTGCCCAATTACAGAAATCTGATTTCAAAATTTTAATTTTAGGATCCCATTGGTCCAGACAAATTTCTCCCCTCTCCTCAAAAATCTTTCATGGTAGTCTCAATTACTGAGCTATTTTCAATGCTTTGACAAGTTTGTTTGTGGAAGAAAATCAACCTTAACGAAAAAACAATGTGAAGTTTTGGGGCATGTCTCATCACCTTGTTAGAGCTTTCCAATGTGACCTCACCTTGCTCTTTCCAAAACCATCAGGTGACAGATTTTAGAGCCTAGGGGAGTACCCACACAACTGCTTCCTCTAGCCTGTTCAGAATTTCCCAGGTCACACGCTGCCCCAAGAAACTCAGAGGGAGACATGAACATGTCAGCACAGACCTTGCATAGCACTGAAATTTGCAAGTAAAGAATGATGTCATTCCATATTTATGTTTTGGTGATTAAAATCATGGCAATGAGTTTACACAAAAGTGATAGAAGTCTGTTTCTCAGATGTTCTTTTTTCTGTAATATTTGGATCATGTTAGCTTCCCACCACTAAGAAACGGGATTCTTCTCTCATACTGGGTTAAATCAGGCATGACTGTATTGAAAATGATGGTGCTTCTGGTATGACAGGTTAATTGATCCCTAAACATTAGGTTTCCACAGGGCTGTGCAGAGTATTCATCACTGATCTTTCAGGCCACGCCATCACTGCATTTTTTCCTACAAAAATGTAACATTATTTAAAGCAATAGTAAATTTTTGTTTGAGGGGAAAGGTGGGATGGGGGTGTCAAACAAAAGAACCTCTGAAGCTAGCCCAGCCTGTGTCCTCTGCTCCAAAGAAAAGTAGAAGGATCCTCATTTTAGAAGGATGTGAGATAACAGATGCTGCAGGTCAGGCCTGTTCATAGCTGCTAGAAGTTAGAGAATGTTTTTAAACAGGACACTAAATAGCCCTCCTCAAATGTGGGATTATCTCTGACAAGTGCAGATTCTGCGCCCTTGCCAAATCTTGCCATAATCTGGACTTGCTGTGAGGAGTTCCACTGTTTATTTGCATGTTGTGTGAAAGCAATATTTCTGTCTACAGCTTAGACTTTTGAATTTCTTCACTGTGCTCTTCCAAAAAGAAAGTAACAAAGATTCCTGGGACTCTCAGGCTGAGGCACTGTATTGCTGGCCAAGCAATGTTGATTTTGAGCCACACAGAAACTGAGGGTTACTTTGGAGACAGACGTTCAACAGCAATAACTATGCAGATACTGGCAAGAATTAAAGTTAGAAATCCAGATTGCAACTGACCCTCTCTTCCTTCTTATGAAGACTTGCCAAATAGTCCTTGCAGGGAAAGGAGCAAGCAAGGGAGGGAGCTGAAAAACACCCACCATGTATCCCCCTGCCAGTAATCATTGGGAAAACAGGCTAGCTCTCCCTTCTCTTCTCCCATCCCCTGCCTCTGCATTTGTGCTTGCTACAGCAACCATTGTGACTAATGAAATACATTTCAGTTATAACTGAACAACCTGCCTTGTTCAGCATCAAATCATCTGCTGCCTCAGTGTTTACATTGCACTTATAGTTATGTTGCGTCAACAATCTCAGCTCCTGCTGTGTATTCACATGGATGTGCTCCCTTCTATGCACAAATGCTATGGATAGCTTGGTTTCCCACTTTTTGTGAGGCATTGGGAATTAACCCAAGAAGAAGGAGGCTCACAGAGGAAGTGGGTCAACAGGCTCTGTGCTGGCAGCAGCTGGGAGAGGAGTGCACAAGCACAATGAGGACTTGTGGGTGACTGCTATTAAGGACTCTCCATGGAGGAATTTTTTGAATGCTGCTAGCAAGACTGCTAGGGAAGTTTGTGCAGTCCCTCCCCACTCTGGCAGCAGAGGCAAGCAGCCATGTGAAGGAGGAACTTGGTGCAGAAGTGAGAAATAGGAGATTTTAAAATCCCTCAGCTGCATATTTAGGATGAGTTTTTTTGGTGGGTTTTTTTTTTTTGTTTGGTTGGTTTTTTGTTTGTTTGTTTTTCCAGAAAAATCTGAAGGGGTGTTTGTGGTCAAATCCCTAGTCTGCAGAGTTTGAGGTCTGATGTGTATTGATACAGCCTGGACTGAGCACGTGGTATGATGCTGAAAAGCTGCTGGCTTCTACTCACAATGAGATCTCAGTGGTGGGAGTGAAGTCTATGAAAAAAAAAACCCAGCACCTCAGGATCCCACAAGAAGGCCTATGGGGAGCAGTGGCTTGTTTATGCACATCTAGTCTGTGCTGAAGGGCCCTAGGCCCTGCAGGTAGCAGGGATGTATTCTTAAAAACTCCCACAGCTTGTCAGCAGTGGGAACCTTTCTGTAGACAGGCAGCTGCTACTGTCTTGATTAAACCTGCTTTGACCAGCTCTTTAATGAGGAGTTTAAAGCAGCAGCAATTACAATCTCTTAATCCATTGCGACGTGGGAGTGGAAGAGTGTTTGCCAACAAAAATAGTTCTGAAAACTGGGCCACAAAGCAGTGAAAGGAGAATCATGGGAAGACCGAAGAAACAAAGTAGCTGATAAGGATATGGATGGTGCTGAGAGTAATACAGCAGAGAGGAGAGCCTTCATCTTGGGGTGGAAATAGTCAGAGCCAATAGTAACAGCTGGCTCACATTTTCAGCTAGTGTTAGGTCAGCAGAGTCTCAGCCAGTCCAGAAAGGGAACCATAATCATCTATCAATGAAAGCCTATATTTGTAGCAAGTTGATAAACAGTCAAAATCTGTGATGCCCCTAAAGAAAGGACCAAATATTTACATGAAAAATGCAGTTGTAGAATTTACTCTTCATGTCTGTTTCCTCCCTAATTTTTGGTAGTCCAGTTTATCTGATGCACTTCCACCTTTCTATCATGTAAGGATGAATACAAAAAATCTGATGTCAAACATTAACAGAATCCTTGCCATTGTCCAGGGGATAATGTGTGATGGCAGCTAGAAGCTTTTACAAGGTTATGAAAGCAGAAAGAATTATTTGCTCTACAGTTTGTACAGTTTGTCTTAGGACTGAAAAATGCAGACAGAAGTTAATCTGTCAAACTCCAAACACACACAATACTTCACCAGGGACCCAGTTCTGAGCTGTCAGCAGAAGAGACAAAGTTCAGGAGACACTTCTTAAATTTAAAAAGAAAGGGGGAAGAGTGGGTAGAGTTTGCCTTGCTTTGGAGGCTTTTCTGAAGTTGTCGTGAGGCCTTAATGGTACAGGAAAGCAAAGAGGATGCAGAGTAAGTCTGAAAAGTGTGTGCCCACAGTGAAAGTAAAGCACCTAAAAGACAGTCATCCTGCCTTGGCTCTCTCTGTTCACCCTTCATCCAGCACCTGGACCATAGGGAAACAATATCTTCAGCATTACAGGCACCCTTTGTCCCTATAAAACATTTCCACCTCCACATGGAGGTAGCAGTTCTTCATGTACCCCTAGGAAAAAAGCCAAATTCATTAGGCAATCTGCACAGGAAATATACAGCAAAGTCCAGTCTCCCAGAAATAATAGGAAAGAAAACCCAAAACCCAAACAGGCTTTGCTTCTTTCCTAGTTCCATCATTGGTGAGTTCTTACTTCCTGGCCACCAGGCAAAAGGAAACAGGAGAAAAAACCCTAAGGAAACAGGAAGAGAATTATGTGATAGGCAAATCCTTTCTGTTGTGTGGGACATGAGCATAACCCAGACCTGCACCTATCTCTATCTGCTGTTCATGTCACCTAGACAAGATCTTCTGGCACTGAGTGAGAAACACAAATCCATTTTTCCCTTTCTCAACATTTGTATTACTTCTTTTTGCCTTTGACCTCCTACTGTCTAATAGCTGTTTCAGCAGATCACACTCAGTCCCTTTGCAGATGGTCACAGTTCTGGTACTGTGGTCTTTCCTACCTTTGGAAATAGTGCTGATGCAACAAAACTGTGTGGGTTCAGTGGGCTGTAGGAAGGAAATTTGATGTCTTGTCTCCTGGAATATGGGGACAGAATATCTTCCCCCCATTATATTACTGGGACTTGGGCCACCAATCAGCAAAGCAATAAAGCACATATTTAATTTGACATAGGAGGTCTAAGCTCCAGTGACTTTACTTTAGTCTTCTTGTTTCTCCAAGAATGGGATGAGGGATCTGACAATTTCTCTGGTTTCTTAAATCACTCCCTCTAATCTATAAAGTTTGTTTTACCTCAAAATACACACCATGGATTTCTCCACTGTCTTGTCTTCTGGATGATAGCTCTAGCTTTATTTCTTTTAGATATCACTTGCAGCAGCTAGAAGTATTTTCCTAACTAGAGTTACTCAGTGACTCTTAATCTATAACTGAGCCATTGTGTCAAGTGTCTCCTTCACAAAACCAAGTCAATATAACATTCAACAGGCAAAATGTGTTAGTTTCTGGGAGAGGCAAGAAATTCAGAGCAGTTAATGATGATTTTGTATTTTAGATATTTAAAAAACATCCAGAATGTGTTTGCACTGATATTTAAACTCTACCACAGACTTTCCCAACCTTCCTGGGTCTGGGGGGAGGGGGGGGAAGAGGATTTGTCTGTATGTTTACCTTTGCTTGCCATTAAAAAAAAAGGTGTTTCATTTTGTCTTGTTGATACAATGCATTTTAATAGAGAAATGCACTCAAATAAAAAGACATGTAAAGCCAGTTCATACAAAACCATAATTGATTAGTCTCTGTTGCACCCATGTTTGGAAATAAGGAAAAGTCAATGGCCTTAAATCAGAAGGCCCTCTCAGATACCTCTATCTAATCATCTAAAAGGAATGGCACGTGATACACTGGACATACATGCACTTTCTTATTTCTGGCTCAGTATACAAGCCAAACCCCAAATTTAACTCAAGATAGGGATCAAGTAGTAACTGTTAGTACAGTTTTAGTACTAGATATCATGTCTCCTCAGTTTTACTGTTTCAAAGGCCAATTCTGCTACTTCTGCTGAAGAGGAAAGTATAAAACAAAGGCGGGGGGGGAGGCCACATCCTCCCCCAAACTCACATAAAATGTCATATAACATAGTACCTGGTTAACTCCTTTTCAAAAGGCAGAACAAAGGCAATTTGCTACTGGCCCCTACCAGAGGTAGGAAACTGTGCTAGATGGAGCTTTGCTCTGATCCTGCAAGGGCACTTTTAACATGCAATTATGTGCACATTCTCATCAAAGTCTGCTCCCTGCAAGAACACTTGGACAGGGAAAATGCTTGGGTGGCCTGAGTTAGAAGGTTCTTGTTTAGAATAACTGGCATTAGAGATATATATTAGAGTGTCTCTATTTTCCTCAGTGTTTGTATCCAACTGCAATCTATAAGCTGTTGAACAAACTGCTCTACCACACGTCTTTGCAGCTGGTATTGTTTCTGCTTTGGTACATTTGTTTCAGTGATTTGTGGTGTCAGCTGTGTCCCTGAATGTGTTGCCTGAGGCTAGTAGGTAGTCTCCAGGCCACTCTCCATGGACTTGACCCATAGGATTTAACTATATGAAGACGGCAGAACTGGAACTGCACAATTAGACCACCATTCGCATTCTGCAAAGCTGAAACCAGAAACAATCCATCACGGGGGAATCACATTAGACATTTTCCTTCACTGTCCAGCAGGTACCACAGGAGCCTTGCTTTATAGGATAGGGTTTAAGGGAATCAGCATGGCCGTTATTTTAAATGTTACCATCTGATTCATGTTAAAGGTGTCGCATCTCTGCAACAAAGCAGCCTATCATTCATTCCCTGGGGTTCATGGAGAATATAGCAATATGGAAATCTTCTGAAGTACTGCCATCATTACTGAGATTCATTAACTACCTGCAAATTTAAATCAACCTATGTCACCAAGACAATCCAAAAGCTTTGTACTTTTAATACTATGAGTACCTTAAGGGTAAAACTCTCCCACAAAGTCCAGAGCTCGAAACAGTGAAGGTTAGACCTAAAAGGCAAAAAGTCCCCTTCCTGTTTTACAATTATTCTCTCAACAGCTGAATGTCAGCAAAGGTCTTGAAACAATGTGATACTCACTTGGCTAACCTGCTCCACTTCAATTCCTAATGTTCTACATCAGAAAAATTACTTAGTGCCACAATTAAATCCTTATCAGTCCCATTGGGGCCTGTGTCATAGCCACTTTAGTAAAAAGGAAGGTTACTGTGAGCTCTTCTTTAAAAACTGAATTACATTAGGAAGTAATTGCAAATTACTATTATTATTATTTATTACTTACATAACAGATAAGGTGTGCATGATCTGAATGCTTTCAAATCTTCCCTGCACTGAAAGTTGAGTTCATGCAGGCCAGTATATCACCAGAAGTCTCTATGAGGAAGAATACATTAGAAAATGTCAGCTTTATTGCTAGTCCTTTGTTTTTATCCCTGAATGGATTCCCTGAGTTTTGCACTCATGTGGTTGTAGAGGCAGTTAAAACACAGCTAGAAAGAGGTGAGTAGCCATCCTATAAAACACAGCTCAGCAGAAGACAAGATGTATGCCTCTGCTACTTCCTTGGGCAGGAGAGTAAAGGAGTGCTCTGTACTCCTGCTCTTGGTCTACTCATATAGGTAGAGACAGGGCTGTTGAGTCCTGGCACCTGGCATGCCATGAGCGAGCACTGCTTAACCCAGAAGAGAACATGGCAAGGGATGTCACTGCCAACCAGGAGACGAATGACTGGGTGTACAGCAAGGATTTGGATCCAGAAAAAGTATTTCCAGCTAAAGGCTGCAAGATTAAATCTGCAGGGTCATCTCTGCCTCTGAGAAAATGCCTAAGTATTCATAATAAATTCAGTGTTCATTAGCCCACAGAGGTCCCAGCTGAGTTTAAAGTCTATTATGCTTATTACTGTGGCTTCATAGAAGATACAGTCTCTACCCTAAATACTAAAAAATACGAAAGACAAAACAGGACTGAAGGCTTTGAGAAGTTGGTCGAGGTCAGGATATGCAGAAAAATAGTTCTGCTTTCACAAATCTCAGTGGAGAGAGACGTGGACAGCATGATATCTCCAGAGTAGTGCTGGGTACTTTCCACCTATTTGTCCATGTGGAACAATGGTTAGTTTAAGTGCTACACACAGAATGTATCAGAGCATATGTTCCCTCATGTATAAACTAGTCTGAAAAGGCTCTCTCTCATATATCACAATCCCAATATGAAAGTGACAGATTAAGATGAGATTATCCAATATAATAAAATATACCCTATCCCAAATGGAAGCAGTGTTCTACAAAGCTTATTTTTTAGCTCAGAATGAAAAAAATGAGAAGTAACTCCCACTCTCATATTTATTTTGGGGAAGAAACCTCCTACCCAAAGCCTCTTCTCAATGGGATTTTAAATGGTTTGGATTACAAATATACGTCAGGAAGGGGCTTCTGCAGTCACCCAGTCTTGCTACAGCAGGGAATCATGTCCTGTGATCCCCACTCATGAATTCATGAGCTCCGCAGTAGGGCACACCATGAAATAACTAAAGAAACAACAATGAACCATTGTCACCAAGTCCTTTCTGACTTGACTTGTATTATGGAGATAAATTAAAGCACAGTAAGGTACAGCTTTCTGCCTGCCTGATAGAATGCACACAGCATATAGACTAAGAGAGATATAGGGCTTTGAGTCACTTGTACAACTGTGTTTGCTTCGTAAATCCATGCTAGAGGATGGATTAAGGAGAATTTATAATTGCACAAGCCACATGGAGTCACTGGCACATCTCTCAATAAGTGCCCCTTCATTACAGTTGAAGTGCCATGTATTTATCATGACCATAATTCCCAGATACAAACAGGGAACGGACCTACTGTGTCCATGCAGACAAGTTCTACCTACTCTATCACTTTCCTTGCATAAAAGTGTTCTCAACCTTAACTTCAAAGGTATGTTCTGGTAAAGACAGAAGCCAAATTGCTTCGTCATAGGATAATTTCCACCTGGCTTGGGTAATGTGAATCTCGCCCTGTCCAGCCTTGTAAGAGATTGGACTAGAGTCCTCCAGACATTTCTTCAAACCACTAGAAGAAACTGTGGCTCTGTAGTTCTTTGCTGAGACTGATAATGAAGAAAGCCCTAAGCATGATACAGTAGGCATTGCTGGCAGCCAGGTACACTGAGAACTACCTAACATTGTCATGGGTTTGAAATGCTTATACCCATCTCAACTTGCAAAAGACAGCTATACTATTTTCCCATGATAACTGTTCACCAGACATAAGAAAGCTTTATCAAATCAGCATCTCTCTGTGAGGATGAAAAAAAGCCCAAGCCCGAAAGGTGTGGGGAGTCATTCATCAAATATTTGAATGTTTAAGGTGTGAAGGATTAACTGGGTCATCAACACAAGGCTGAACTCTCCCACCTCACTGTCTTCTCCACTGATCTTTCTCCTGCTTTCACAGGTATTTCTTACAAAGGTTGGCACTAGCAAGCATCTTCCTGTTCAATAATGTCCTTTCTAGCATCTACAGCTTTGGGAATATTGTCTAACAAGTTATTCTCTGAGAGGGGACAAGTGGGACACGTATTCCTCTAGGTCCTATACAGCTCTGCTAGTTACTTCTATGTTTATTTGCTTGTAAACAGAGTTGCATTCCTTTAATTCTTTAAAGCAATAGTAATTTCTAACCATCCAGTTTGCCAGCAGCATTATTCTCACCATTATAAAACTCCCAGATACCTTTCTATCTCCCCCATGGCTGCTGCAGCTGTTGCAGATCTTGAAATGGTGTTTCAACTCTGACTCAGGCAGAATTTCAATGCACCAGCAGATTTTGGCAAGTGGACTAATCCTTGCAATACCTACAGTGAGAAACTCATTATCTGAGACTGCAAAGAACAGTTAAACTCACAGCCTGAAAGAAATGACCCTGCAAGCCAGGATGAGAGTGGAGGTTGAGACTATTTTCAACACCTCTCATCCCATCACATGTATGTAAACAACAGTGTTCCCTTTGGAGCTGTATCTTGATGTCAGTAAACTCTGCTGCTTACCCAAGCCCTGCCATTTTTCTTGCTCCAGAACAGCAAATACTTTTCATTCCCTCCAGTCCTACTTGTTAGTGTTTCATTTTAAAATGTGTTCAGCCCATTCTTATTGCAGTGGCCACATCATTTCAGAAAGCATCTGGCTGTTTCTGATCCCCTGTCAGTTACAAATGCTCTGCAGTAAGAAACAGAGATACTTTTGTACAAGCTGTCACTTCCCTGATAACAACTGCAGATAGGTAGCTCCAAAGGGAGTCTGCTGCACTTCAGGTATGTTTTCTTAGCATACTATGAAAGCACCTTAGATCTGGCAGAAAGGAGTAACAATCATGTCATAGCCTTGTATTTGTTGTGTCAAAACACTTTGCTCTCAAACGCTTTTAAAGGCCTTATATAAGGACATCAATGTATTACATATGCCATGACATCCTAAGAATTTCTGCTGCTTCTCTACTGATTAGCCTCTATCCCATAGCCTGAGGTGACCAATAAACCGGTAACAACATAAATCCACAGCCGGCAGCAAATGATACTGCCTCTGAGGGGAGGAATGCTTCAAAAGACTAGGTGGTGATGCATATGTCAATAGTCCCATTCCTAGCTCTGCCACTGGCTTCTGCAAAGACTCTTGGTAAAGTATCCAGTTCCTCTAAGACTGTCCCCTCTTGTAACACGGCACGGCTCCTTCCTCTGCCTGCCTAATTTTCAGGACAAGGGCTCCCACCATGTAGATGTTCCAGTAAAAGGGGCCTGACCTCTACTGTGGCTGCCAAGACTAACTGTAATATGGGAAATAGTAATGAGTCTGCCTTTCTCCCCTGCCTGGGAACTAGGTAAGGGACATCATCCCACTTGACATTAAAAGAAAAAAGCAGGCACAGAAAGGAGATGGGATTTGCTCCAGGTCACACAGCAGATCAGTGGCCAGGAACAGAAGCCAGCTCCCACTTCCCTTCTCAGACTCCTCTTCCTCCTGCTCTCTGAGGATCTCTCCAATGTGTACTTTAATCACTAGACCATGTTTGTTTTCATGATCATGCATTCCTCCCATAAAGCACACCCACGTGATATTGGATCCTCTTTGCCTTGGTGGGGCAGGTGGGTGGATAGGAAGGAGAAAATTATCAGTTCCCTAAGTCCTTTCCAATTTAGGAATCCTGCTTGGCTCCAGCACTGTGAATTTCTTAGGGGTGTTTCTAGACTTTCTGACTCCTTGTCCCACTAACATTCCCTCGTCCTGGGGGAAAGGAAGCATACAGAGCAGTGTAAACCTGAACTGGCAGACAGGAAATTTAGTGCACTGTCTGAAGAAGACACAAAGTGATAAGGGGCTGAAATGTGCAGAGTCCTGAAGAGAGGGAGGAAAATAAAACCCTCTTCACAGCATGAGGATGCATCTACATGTCACTGTAGTTTAGCATGATGCTTGCTGGAAAGGCCCATGCACTCATTTGTTAGCCCATATTTGAACTCTAGTGAAAAATGAGTTGGCAGCCTCCCTGCACCTCTTGCTGGGTTCCAAGCAGAACTTTCTATTTGAAAATACAGCACCTTGTACAAACAGGCTTCCTTTATCTCCAGCATGGGGGAGTGGAGGAGATTGTGGTTTATTTTGACACAGCAGCTTGCAGGGCCAGAAGGCTCAAGAGAACAGACTACCACAAACAACTGACTTCAGCCAAACAAAGGAAATTATACTTTAGAAGCAGGAGGCTTGAGGATAGCTGCACTGCACCAGAGGGAAGCAGTGGAGGTAGCAGAGCAGGACAATAAACTTCAGTGAGTGACAGAAGCTCTGCTGCTTCCTTTCACAAGAAAGATGTATGTGACAAGACGAGCCCAAGGAGCAGGCTGTGGTGTATGCCACAGGGAGGGGGACCTGGAAGGGAGAAGCAGGCAATGCTTGACTGTCATTTTTAAGTATTTCAAGTTTTGACCCTTAAACACTCAGTTGTATGAGTCAACACCTTTTCAATTTAATAATTCAATGTTTTTAAAAATAAATACTGTCTACTTTTCTGTCAATCCTTTGAGGGGATAGCATGTAGACTCTGTTTACTTCACCTCTTCTAGATTTATCTTGCAACTATAAAGGCTGGTTTACACTGACAGCTACACTTTCAGCTATGCAGCTCCTGCAAGACTGCCAGGGCAAATATGTCTTCCCACAAGCAGGGGAGAATTCCAGGCCCAAACATCCTTTCACTCAGTTCACTGGTCAGACTGTGGGAGGGAGGAAGTCTGCTTTCATGGTTCAGCAAAAGAGCACTCTGCAAGAACTGTGCCATGACCACATCTGTAAGGGCAGCTATGCCCATGGGGATTAGGAGTTTCATGATCTAAAGGGCAATGTAAAGTGGCATTGTCTGTTAGCCAGGAACTAGATGTATAAAATAGTTTTACTTCAGCACTGGAGGGGAATCTTGGGTCCTTACTTCATCTGCACACAGGTTTATCTCCCCATTTGGGAAGTCTTAGCTTCACCCCCATGTTGCATCCATGTCAGATTCTTCTGCTTCACTCAATGAAATCCAACAGGGTAGGGAGCCCACAGGGAAACCTCTCATCATGACCACTCCCTGAAGAGAAAGAGGCAGGAAATGTGCTTAGTAGAGCCAATGACAGTTTTCCAAAAGGGGATTTCGGTCAACATTTACTAAAGTGTCGCTAGCATTGCACACAATACAATGAAAAGACAGCAACAAAAATATGGCAAAACATTGGAAAGGTAGAGAAAAAATGCTGCTGGAATCTTTTCTGCTTTGCTTAAAATCAGCTGTACCTGTAGTCTTATTAGTGTATCAAATAAAAAAAAAAAAAGAAGAAACTGAATTACCAGAATGTGTGCTTGAATACCACTAAGAATAATGAAGATCTGCATAATAAATTATAGATACACTAACTACAAAATCACTCTGTGGGGAGAAAGGATGCAGTGAAACTGTTGATGTCTTCAGCGGTGGGTGTCCTTCCTGTTACTCCTCTGCAAACAGCCATCCAACACTGAGCAGCCATCACAAGAAGATTCAACAGGCTTTGTTACCAGTGGATAACAATCTGAACAAAGAAAACCCAGATTTAGATCAACTGAGTTGAACTTTATCCCCCTGTGACACGTTGCCATAGCAACAGGAAGGCCTGTGCTAGAAAGGGTGCTGACTGCTTACTACCCTTCATCTTCAGTGGTTTTAAACCATCACTTTTTCACCAAAGCCAAAATTTTATGGGAAAATAAGATGGGATAACGAAATGGAAAGACAGACATTTGGAGCAGCAGAGTTAGGCAGGTATTAAGGAAGATAACATGTGCCTGTCCCTGGGAGTCCTGCACACTCCGTTTGCATAGTTGTACCTTGCTTGCTGTAAGCTTTGGATTTTCTTTTAAAAAATTCCTCATGTAACTTGAAATTCACTTCAGAAGGACTGAGCGAGGATGAAACTCTTGTTGTCATGCACAAGTGTTTTTCTTGTGAAATGAAGTGTAGTAATTGGAGCTAGCAGGCTTTGAAGCTCACTGTTACCCTCAGAAGTGTATTGATTCCCCAAGGCCGAGTTCATGCAGGTGGGTACCTTGTCCCATCAGCTGCCATGCTTATTTGTAACCGAATCAAAGCTAATACAACAGGGATATTTTACAGACATCACTTTTATATTGTTTCACTGGCTGATTAGAAGCTGATGTGCTCAATTAGGAATTTGGCCCCAAATTGCCCTTTAACAATATGGAGGCTACATGTTTTCTTGAGACGCACACTAAAAAACCCTAGAATCATTGTGACATCAGACCCTGTAAATCTGATAGCTCTTGGATTCTAATGCCAGCAACCCGTTGCAGTTAATTGCAAGTTTTACTTGCAGACTGTAAATGATGAAATCTTCCTACAAAAGAGATTTCTGATGTAGGGTACTATGTAAATATTTATGTTATTTCTGTGGAGGAATGCCTTGCAATCAGATAAACCACACAAAGACAAATGAACTCATCAAAAGAAACCACAACTGTAAGGCAAACGTTTCAAAAAAAAACCAAAACAAAAAACCAAAAAAAAACCCCCAAAACCCCTCCCTTCTGAAAAAGCCTAGGGCCCAGGTGGCACTGGGGTGTTTTCCTCAAGAGAAGATCCATTTACTAGTTTGCAGGTGCTTCTAGATTATTAACAGGATGGGAAATCTGGCCCAGTCCATCTTAAATCCCAGGAATCTGATTTTCATGGAAGTACAGTGTTTTGTCAGGCACAAATGAGATGAAAGGCTATATTTACTGACATAGTTGTTACAAAGCAGTCAGGACACAATCACCACTCACACTCAAACACAACAACTTTCAGCTGTTGTCTTTTATGAAGTTCAGACCTGCTGTGAACCAAATATTTTGTCTCCTGATCACAGTTTACAGGTTTTATTCCTAAATATTCAGTAGCTGCAGAAAGGGAAAGTCTGTGTTTTGTCAGTTATGGTTCCTTTATTTTAGTTTTATTTTTTAACACTATCAAATATCCCCAGCACCAAAACAACATTAAAACTTTGTAGGAATTTTGCTGCTGATATCAAGAAATATAATTACATTTATTTATTTTCTAAGTCCAAATTTTAATAGATTTTTTCATTACAGATAATAACAAGGACACAATGGGCCATAGGTACAGTCACATTTGTCCCTTGAACTGTTTTTATAATAGTGCATTTTTTTGAGTCTAATCATGATTCAAAAAAATCACTGTCAAAACTTACATTGACTGATAGCAGAAGAATGATCCCAAGCGGAACATTTTATTTTTGGCAGTTTTGATTTCTCTCTGAAAGAAAATGCATCAGGATTGTATTGGTTTGTCTTAAAAGCCCCAGATTTTCTACAGCACCTCTTGGCTTTGTATCAACCTCCATTGCTTTTGGAAAGGATTGTGTCCATTTTTTGACTTAGAGCAGAGAGGTTTTTACACCAAGAGGGAAAGAGGATGGTACACGTGAGTCAGGAGAACCTGTTCTTCCTACAAGTCAACTGTAACAATACAGGTAAGGTTCCCATTGATGTCACTTGACTTGAAAGCACTATTTTGTCTAAAGAAATTTAAAGCTTTTTTCAGGCAAAATTCTCATCTGCCATGCCCAGCTTTCATTAAGGAAACATTGAGAGAAAGGGTAAGTTGTTTCTTATTTTGCTCTTCTCTAAGACATTTTACTAATCTGTCAGAATTTAGTAGTCCCAATCTCTTTCTAGCCCCAGTAGTTTATGGGTTTCAGAAGGATTTTAGTTGCTCAGGAACTGGGGGTGAATTTCAGCCCTGTACATCTGGTTAACACAAGGCTCATGCTCCTGAGGGAACCTGGGATTTAAGCTTTGTTACAAGTCTTGGGTACACTCCTTGTTCTTGGGGAAATTCTGTTTGAAGGAACAATGCATCAAATCCGTTTACTAAACTCATCTTTTAGCCCTTGATATTTCACCTAGGAGAGGGAAGCCAAACTGCTTTAAAATGATGACTTTGTCCGGCTTCCCTGTTTGTGTTTGTTCAAATTCTCCTAAAGTAACAGCCAGTTCTGCATTCCCAAAACAATACATATTTTAGATCGCAACCAGGGATCTTGCTTTCAGTTTAAACTACCTGGCATGTGAAAAAAGTTGCTACTGACCACTAACATCTGGCATTGCTGGCAAGTGTTTTTTAAAGCAAAAATAGTCTTGCAGTAACTCCAGCACAAGCTTAAAGTAAGGGAAGATATGACAGCCAGACAGCATACAGAAGAAGACAACCTTTGAACTGCATTGTGACCTAGAGAGATGATTTAAAACAATCTGTACTGTCTGCTTTTTTGTGCAAAAGAATGTTGCTGCTTAGAAGCTTTAGATATACATTAATGTTAGACTACAGCCTATGCACTAGGTATAGATATGGGCTGCCTGCCAAGCATGGAATTTCCCAGGGGTTTTGCTTGATCACAGTAACAGAAGTTGTCAGCACCAGCAATCAATATCCAGAGGGTCACCGGACTAACCAACAGTGCTCGTGCCTTGTCAGCTCTTTGGTATCTGGTTTGGCAAAACTCCATACCAGCAAAATGTAGCAGAGACAGAGCTCTTTATGTTTGGATAGGTACTAGCAGACATGAACACAGCTATAGCACAGTAAAAACAGGTTTAGTAACTAGCGTTAAGGTCCTCCATTACATTCTCTTCACAAAAATCATTAATTTATTCACGTAGCAGGGAATCACCCAGAACAGCTTCCATCCAGATATCTATTCCTAATGCATTAATTAACTACTCTTTAACTAACTGTTTTGTTTCAGAAAGTTCTTCTTTTGAATGATCTTTTTATTTTTTCTTCTTTTCCCTGTGTAGCAATTAAGTTTCAGCTATTGTTTTTTCCCCACATGCCCAGCTTTTGGGAAGGGATTTTTTGAGTAACTGTGACCATAACTGGACTGCTGTCTTCTCACAGAAACCCATATACCTGAGACTCGATACTCAGAACCAGTGGCCACAGCAGCGGGCACAAGAATTTCTTGTCGAGTAGCTCAGTCAGGATTCAACAAATTAGGACTGAAGCACAAATGTAATGTAAAGCCCCATTTTCCTTCTTTCGCTTAAGTTCCTCTTGGGAGAAATACAACAAGTAGCACAGTAGGACCATGACTAAAGGAACAACAGAGGCAAGCTGACATCTGAGCCCACATATCTGTATCCCTGTAGGAAATCTGATTTTACCATGATGACACAAATCATAACTACCCTTCCCTGCCAAGGGACTTTGGAAAGAATAGATTTCCAGGGCAAAATACAAATGACCTTCATCTCTGCACAGTGTATCAGACCGCTCTCTTTCCCCCAGTTTAGGACCCTACCCTCATGCAAGATTATCACACACATCTCAGAATCCATACACTGATGGATGAGCCTATGGTTGTGTTAAGGTTAATTTGAGTTTGTCCGACCAGGCAGAGCTGTGGTACAGTGGCTTAATTAATTCCTGGGAAAATGCAAGGAATGCACTCAAGAACTCTGAAAACATGACTGATAGGTTTGTGTAGAAAAGCTTGGAGCATATAAGCAAGAGAAGATGGGGGAACTAAAAGGAGCAGTAGGCAGAAGATGGTGCTGTAACTCTCCAGGAAGCGAAAAGCCTGGAAAAACCAATCCTCAGAAACACTTCAAAAAAATCCCACAGAGAAGCACTGGCATGTTTGGCAAACACTGAAACAAAAATGTCACCACCTTGCCAAGTTGGCAGAAAGAGGCATGATGTGTGATCATTATAATGAATGCTAGCTAACACTAATGTGTCCTTAGCACAGGCTGGTATGGGAGGAAGGGCTATTCCTCCATTAAACTCCCCTCCCCTCCCCCCTCCCCCCCCCAGCTCTATACGTAGACTGGCAGTGTTTCTTCATATATTATAATTTCCATAGCTGTCACATCCCAGCCCAAATGAAGAGCTAAAATCTCAAAGGCCCAGTGGAGACAAGTAAGTAAATCATAGACTGATGATGAAGGGACTTGCAATGTGTATGCTTGTCTGTATTCACCTAAAAACATACTTCATAATATGCACCAGATGAGGCTGGGCTGAAACAATCCAGAGTGTCTCTGGATCATTGTAAGGTACCTGTCAGAGTCATAAAAAATCATCCTCTCACAGATGAGGGGCAGAGGGACACTTAAACAAGAATAGGAAGAAAAGTGGCTCCTCAATTACTGACCAAAGACATGGCCAGAGATTTGGTCTCCAAAAGCAATTTCTGCTCTCACTCTAGCTATCAGCATGCTTCAGGCAATGAGTAGAGCTGAGGATAACAATGTGGCTGGCTGCAAAGCAGCAGAACCTGTCTATGCCTCAGCATGCTCGGCAATGACCTCTTTCCACAGCAACTATGGGCACTAATAACTAATGCCTCAGTCAAGAGAATCCCTTAACCAATGCAGCGTCTGTAGCTGACAAGCATCTTCAGTTTTCAAACTGCTGCTTAAACGGTTTTGTCATTGACCTTCCTGCAAGTCACAGTTTCAAATCATGTATGCAGAGAAAGATCTAGCCCCTGACCCCTTCACCAGAGTGCCCCTGGCTATTCCATTTCACATGTAGGGTCACTGAGAGAGGATGAATCATGATTTTAGTTTTGATCTGTTATGGCTAGTGGCAGAGAGATATCTGTAAGATGGTTTTGAAAGCAAGGGCACAAACACCAGGCAAGTGTTTCTCACCAGCTGAGAGCTGAATTGGAAAATCACAGCCACAGGAGAGACCCCGAGCCTTCCAGCAGTACTCATTCACCCACAAAGCAAATCCCACTCAAAAATAGTAGCAAAATTTAAACCACATTTACAAATTTGCCTCTTGCCCATTTCTCTGTTGTTGCATTTAAAACAAGCTCAGTATCTTATAAACTCACCTGGGTTTGGACCTTCAAAACCTACAGATCATTCAGGGCTGAGATGCTGTCTTGCCTACATGGCATGCTAGACATAGTGAACTGCTGGCAGACAGTACCACCTGGCATTGTATGGAGGATCTTAAGTAGAAAAGACCATAGTCTCATGCTCTGGTTAGTCCTCCCCCAAGAATGACATAAGCTAATGAGTAGAGTGATTCTTATTCCAAAGGGCTTCAAGCCATTTTCCAAGAGAAAGCACCTGTTCAGGGATGCATAGAAATGCCAGGGCATTAATCAGGAACAGCAGGATAGAAAAGGCAAAACATGATTCCTAAAAATGGCTCTGCAGCAAATAGGAAGGATGGGCAATTATTTCAGTACCTTCATGAGAAGTCTTCAGAAGGAACATTCCCCACTGCTCTTGCAGCAGGGTATCTTGGCATCTTTAGGTGAAGCCCACAACTCTACCAAGTCAGTGGGAGTCTTTTTGTTTGCCTAACTGAACTTTGGACTAGCCCCTTACTAGATGCAGTGTTAAGGACCTTGGATTTACACTGCTCCAAAAGCTGGATGTGAGCTTGCCCTATCCCAACTCTCAGCTTTTACTTAATGCAATACTGGAATGGCAGAAACACCAGATACAGATGGTTTCAGTAACTTCTTATATGTCTATAGTCAATATCTAACAAATGTTATGCTTTGAGTATCCCCACAATAACACAGCAAAATTCTGGCTCAGTTAGCTGTTTGGAATTGCATTTTACTAGCCTGCCAAAATGCAGTCTGCTTGTAACAAATTCAGAACTTTTCCAAGTTGGCCTATGTCACTTTCTGCAGAGAGAGTGAAACCTTTCATTTTTAATTTTATTCTTTTTTCATTGTGTTTTATTTGTTTTTCTGGAATTTAAGACAACTTAGGGTATGCTTTAATGGAATTTAGTCTTACAGAAAGTCTTGCGGGTTTGCAAGAGGCTAAACCAATGGAAATCGGAAGTAATTTTCTTTCCAATACCAGAAAATTTGTTGTCTGAATTAACGATTGATTTCAGAGATACATGCGTTAATGCCATACATCATTAATGAGATGCTAAATTACTAGTAATACTCCCATTCTTTAAGAAATACTTTGGCTAATTAGAATGGGAACATTTCACAGGCTGAAGCACTGTAATGTACTGCAGAAGGTCACAGCAGAAGGCGGCAGGCAATGGATTAGTGAACACAAGAACTCAGCAGGTCTGTTCAGCTCAGTCACAGGATTGCGTTGCTTCCAGAGTTAAAAAAACTTGAGGTTCCTGAGCTCTCTAGTGCCTTTTTTCTGCATATAAGTATGTAAACTAAAAGTGAAAACTCTAATTAAGATGATGATGAAGACCATGAAAATTGTTATTTCTGAAGTGGCTTCCATGGCTGCCAGTCATGCCTGAGAACCAACTGCATTAGAGTCTGTGTAAAACCACAGCAAAACCATGTTCCATAAAAACCCTGGGGCAATTGGGTCAGAACAATACATTTCAGAAATGCAAGTGTGAAATATGGGTCTTTTTCCCCCATGCCTCACCTGCAGTGATCATATAAAGTTTGTACAAGTCATTGCAGAGGACTGACTTGGAGTTTCCCTTACGTTCATGTGACCTTCAGGTAGTATCTTCCTGAGCAGAAAGCAAGCTGCTTTTTCCTCCGTGAAGCACATCCCTGTGCTGTAAGCTTGGAATGCTGCACTGCAGAATGGAACAGCCAGTTCTAGCAGCACCAAGTGCTACCATTGCTATTCACAGTGCATGCTACTTTATTTTCCTTTATATAATAGACATAATGCGGGAAGCAAATGCCATGGCTAGACCACTTCAAGGGCTCTGTTTTTTACTGATCTGAATGTCACAAGTTTACTGTGAAGAATTTATACTAGTCAGCCACTGAAGCAGTGAACACTACTGGCAACATCCTAGATGTGCAGTGAGACAGACAGACAGCCCACAGAGCAATCTCCTTCCTTCAGTAAACTGGTGGGAATAATATGTTAATCAGTTTACAAAATTTCTATGAGCACCACAGTCTGAATGCACTCCTGACAACTGGCAGGAGTGTGTTTTGAGTTGTGACTGTGTCCGCTCTTGTAGGTTAAAAAGTCAGATGAAGCTCATATCAGAATGAGGGAATCCTTCTCAGTGCAAAATATTTTGGTAGTGATGTGAATGGCACATTTTGCTGCCATATGTTGACCTGCTGTCACACTGATGGGGCTAAGAGGTGTCAGCCTATAGACAAAGTAGACACCCTGTGTTCTTACCTCACTAAGTGACTATAATAAATTAATAACATTAAAGATACCATAATGTTATACATGACAAGTACCACATCAATATAATTCTCTTGGCAAAGGCCCAAGCCAGGTAATTATCCTCTGCCTCGATTTGCTCTGCGTGGGCAGTGGCTTGAACATTTCTTCTGTGGTAATGCTGTTAGGAGCTGTTAGCTACCAGTACCATCGCAAGCTACACCAAAGACAAACATGACGCCTTTAAGGTTTGTTCTATTTCCTTGTTTATAAAAACATGTTTGATTTCAAATGACATCTTTGCTTAAAGATCAGTATTCAAGGGAGAAATGTGTTGAAGCACTCATCTGTGATTATTTACATCAAGCACTGACCACACAGCTGACAAGTGCTCTTTGTAATGCTAGAGATGGGGGAGGGCAGCATGGAAAGTGATGCCTTTATTTGTATGTTAGCACCAATTTAAAACTAAGATGTTACTCAAGTGTCTACAAAGACATCCAGAAATACAATATTATTTGTTTTGTGGGGACAGTTAAGAAGGTGAAACTCAGTCTAGATGTACAAGAGATCATAAGCTATGCAAAAAAAACCTAGGGCAAATGCCTGTCGCTGCATTACAGAAAAATATGGTGAGTTGTACTTTTAGCCTAAATTTCACATGAAACTGAAACTAAAATTCCAAGAGGAGGTCCTGGGACAAACTCTAGAAATTATTGCTGAAAATGATTTTTTTCTCATGAAGTCCAAAAAGAGAGAGAGAAGAAAATATTCTCAGCTAACAATTTTGTCATTTGGCTAATCATAAATTCGATTATTTTCCAGTTCTAGAAAGGTGTCTAAATGTCAGCTTACCAAACCTAATTCTGTGTATCACCAAAATATTTAATGACAAAATAATCTCAAAGTGCAAATCAATAGTTTAAAGATCATCTATCCATCTAAGGTTATGGATGGGTGTTCTGCATTAATTAGATAATATTTGTGTTGTAATATCTAAAGGCTTCTATCAGTAAACCATTTTATTAAATAGTCCAACACCAGTCAAAATTTGGTTCCTGCAGTGTATGTATACCATAAGACCAAATAACTAAACCACAAGAACCACAAGATAACAGTAATAATCATAAGCAGAATAAAAAAGATTAGCTGCTCAAACCCAGAGGCTTAGACATCACCTCTGAATTTCCCACTATAGTTCTTCTGTATCATTCCTTCAATATTATTGCTTTACGAATTCTGTTGTAGTTTCATGCTCTGAGTGTAAAAGACACTGGGGACAAAGCAGTACCTCAAAAACAGAAGGACTCAGTACTTGGAACTTCAGCAACTTCTCTCCAAAAATAACTTTTGGAGGGTATGCTAACTCAAATGTAGAAAATTCTTATCTTCTATGAGTTACTATTTATTGAAATTTTAATAAACGTACATTTCACTAGCTACAAGAGAATCTCACATGGCAAGAAAGTAAAGCTTATCTTGTAGGAAAAGTCTGCTTATCTTGTGCTGTTCATCCTCAACAGATTTGTTAAAAACACGGACTAAGAACTATTGCATGATGAACTTTAATTTCATCTTGTGAGTCTAGTTTTTGAAGTTAATGCCATTTGTGATGAGCACTATAGCATATAAAGTCATCTGTAAACAAAATCCCACAAGTATCAGAAATACACAAATAGCAAGAGTTTGACCACATGCAGAGGACCTATTTGCTAGGCTGTAGGTATGGCCTTAGTCTTGTTTTCAGACTGAAGAGCTGTGAACTGGAAACAGACCACAGAAATGTGAAACAGAATCTTCTGCTATTGTATTTTTCTTTTATTTGCTCAATTTGTTCTGCGATTTATATGGAGAATGCAGTTTGGAAGATTGTATTGTTGTGCTAGAAATAAGACCATGCAATGTTCTTTGACTCTCTTAGACCAAGATGAATTATTTTGCAACTTTGTCCATGCTGTTAAATCCTGAACTGGGGCAGTGGGCAGAAAATGGATCTCTGATTAAACTGGATTTCCTGTTTCATGTGGATTTCCAATTTTTGAAATATTTTTTGATTACATAATAGAAAGCAATTTAGAAAACATTTATTACAAAAATATAATTTCTGAGAAAAAAAATCATTTTGATTTTAGGGGGCATAAATTCTCTTCTGAAGTACCTCTCTCCCTCCATTTAGAGTGAGGCAGAGACAAGTGCCTGACTTTACTGCCTCAGTAAATAACATAAACCTTGGCGAGCTGAATCCAGGCCACAGACCATGAATGGCAGTATTCACCCTCTTCAAATAACACTATCCTTGATAAAGAGCAGAAATTAATTGTATAAGGAAGGTGAAAATGTATTTCTATTGATGTTAAATATCTGGATAATTTTCCAGAGTAAAGGCATGGCCTGCTTTCTGAAATAACAGCTTCTGGGTTAACCTGCACAATGATAAAAGCCAAACTGTATCTGAAAGCTCAAGCTGAAGTAATCCAAAATTTGAAACCCTACAATAAAGATATTTACACCTATACTACTTCCCCACTGCTCCTCTGACCAGTGTCTCTGTTTGACCTATTGTTGACATCTGCTTTAGAATGAGATTAACCCAGCTGAAATGAATCCCACCCTTAGTGTGCTCCATTAAGGACATTATGTTCTTCTATTTAAATGCCAGCTTTCAGTGTTTTTCTCTCCCTAACACTGGCTGGTAGTTATTCCCTATACAGAGAAATTAAGTAAAATGGTTTGACTGCTTCACCCCATGTCTACTGATTTGGTACTCATCACAGGAGAAATAGGAAGAATAGCAATTGATGAACAAGTGACTGTAAAGACGGGGCAAGAGCAATGCTGATAATATGGGGAGAGCAAGAACATGAGGTAAGCCAAATGCTGTGAATAGTTTTAGAAGACCACCAGGCTCCTGAGCTTTCACCCAGCACCTTACAGTGGGATTAAGGTAATGTCAAATTTACTGCTGCTACTCTACAAAATTCTTGGTAGAAAATCTTTGGCAGTCACAGAATCCCAGTGTCCCCTGTGCCTTAGAGCACTTCTACAAGGTATTTTCTTGCAGGCCCCGGGGAAGAGTTTCCTTGGAGGAGTCAGTAACGGTGCAGCTGTAGAATAGAAGTGAGTACTTTAGTGAGTCATGCAGGATTTAAAATCCATTTTGTTTTTGAAGTCATCAGGATCATTGTCTACAGCAAAGGCAAAAATGTTATACTCCTTGACCTCGGTTAGTAAGCTATTTCTTAATGACACTCTCTAGGCAGATTAATTCCTCATCAATGTTTTTCAGATACGTTCCCTTAATAATGTGTGCTGATGGGTAGAGAGGCTATAGGGATGGACAGACAGACAGACTAGGTTAGGAGTCTGCAGCGTTCCCTTCAAGCCAACAAGGCAGGCACAGAAACAATGCCAAGGCTTCACAGACAGCTTCTTGGCCACAGTACACTGCTGAAGCTGTGCTGAGAAAGGTAGCTATGCCAAAGCACAGAACACATCATGTTACAGGAGCATTTGTATGGTAGGCAAAATAGGAAAGGGCTTGGATGGATTTAAGGCCTCCTGAGGCTTGTCAAGCTGGACAGCCAGGCAAACTGTTGACACAAAGCAAACCAGTGTAGTATAAACTATGAGAGGTGAAAGGCAATGGTAATCTCCTTCTGACTTCAGAGATGTTTTTCAGCCTCTACCCTTTCAGATTTTTTTATATTTCTATCCTGAGGCTGTGATAATGATGTAAATAACTTCACACACATTACACAGAGCTTAAAGAAGAGTGAGAGGAAGAAGAGCTCTAGAATGGAAGATGTTAATTACAGTTTAAATGTGCAACAAGTATTCTCAAGGAACATGCATGTTCCATATGCAATGTTAAAGGTACTATAAATAAACAATTCTGTTCCCTCTGCTGAATATTTTGATCTTTACTTTGTAGCAAAAATAGGAGCTGCTGCTTGAACCAGACAGGGAGTGTTGCTTAGCAATGGGAAAGGGTCAGCTCCTGCTCTGTCCAGAAGAATAAAACAAAGCTCTCCCTTAATTTCTTAGACAATGCACAGGAGCGCGAAGAGGAGTTTTGGGAAAGTTTAGGTTCCTATCTGAATAAAAAATATTACGGCAGAAATATGAAGCAATACACAAGCGTGAAAGAATGACGGTGAAAACACCATGCCACTAATGTTACTGGGATTTTTTTCATTGGCCAAAATGGCACCAGGATCTGACCCTGGAAGCAGTGTTGTGAAACAATTGGCATTCACCTTGGGTTTTCTCTGAATGGAATTGAGGCAGTTTTTTTCTTCTTCCTGATAAGACATTCCAGACTTTCTGTTTTGTGGGCATTCTCCAGATTTTCTCATTATGCAGATAGTTACTCCAACTCACGGGGGAGAGAGAGACAGAGAAAATAATCAGCTTACTGATAGCTGGATTGTACCAGAAGAGTTTGGGGAGTACTGGCTATTACAAGAAGTCTACCCCTATTATGGGCCTGTCACTCAGCCGTTAGTGAATGACTGCACTGAAATCTGCAAGCAGAGTTTGGCTAAACATTTGCAGGCTCAGGTAGATGCATCTTTGGAAAGATTGTGTGAACCTATTATTCATGTCACATTATCCACAATGCTCTGTAGTGTAATACCAGGGATGCAATTGCAATGTTTTGAAAGCCAGACAGTAAATTCAGGTAGACTTCAACAATTTCTTTCATTTTACATGGGTGTCCAGTTAACTTTAAGGAGCATCTCAGAGGAACTATGTGAAGTGGGTAAATGCCCTGGAGAATGCTGGCTTAGTTGGAATTTTGATTGTGTAAATGTGGCCCTTTAGTGTTTGCTACCACATGGCTGATTTGTTAACACTTTAAGCATGCACATGTACATTTAAAGTCAGATACTGCTAAGCATATATCAACCTGACCCTAGGCACATAGGCATTTGGCTGTCTTCTGGATCAGAAGACTGTTTTGTGGTAGGATTATTTTAGAAATGAAGCTTGGTCAGAAACTTAAGACAGAAACTTGCAATATTGGCAGTGTGATTTCCTTGCCCAGTGCAACAACTTTCATAACCATTTTACCTTTTATAAAGTAAATGCTGACATCAAACCTAAGCACATTACAAATGGCTATACTTAATGGCCTGATTATATGGACACATCTAACTCTTAGTGTTACTGTGAAAGAAATGCATTGTAGATATTGATTGCTAGTGTAATTATGAGTCAGTTCCTCTGATATAATGCTTGTGCCAATGAAGGTTAGGATGCCCAAGGGGCTGTTTTAGGCTAAAAAAAATTGGAAATAGAAAGGGAGCATGTCCTGTAGAGTGGCAATGACTTTCATTCAGAAAACATCTTTACACGATAGCTTGGTTTTGAGAAAAGGATTTATATCCCTTCTAACATGGAACAGGAATAATGAGAAACAAAACTAAAAATGGCAAAAGAGAGCAAGATACCATACTTCCAAAGGCTTTGTAACATTACACTTGAAAAAACAAATCATGGTTTAGATTTAACTGTCACATGAAATATGACATTTAATAGCCTTTAATACATTTTGATCTGGTACCATCAGGACAGCTAGTATGTTCTGTGCTGCTGCTTACCCTCAGGAATTACTTTTCACAGATAAGTATCATGTCACATGGAGCCTGTTTTCTCATATGGAGTTTCACACATCTGTTCTAATTGTTCTATAAAAATCGTCTCACTGGTACTGTCAGGGAAATCAAAGAGATCGCTTATGGTCCTTGCTAGAATGCTGAAAACAAGTAGTCATGCTTGCCAAGTGGTGATCCAATAAATACCTAAACCCCCAAACCCTCCTTGATCTAGATCAGACCACGGCAGACACTGTCGGAAACCAATCCCTCTTGCAAAAGTTGCTGTGGTGAGCACATAGACCAGGAAAGGGTAGTGGGTAGTAGAAAAGTCGGTGAGTCTACATTCCCTTATGAGACTCCAGTTGCTCTGCTGTCAGCCTCATAATTACTCACATTATTGTAATAGAGCTTTCTGCAAAGTGGAGGAGGGGAAATAATCTTTTGTTGTTCTTGCATTTAGTTCCATCCTACTGCTTTCAATATTGGCCTTTTGGTTAATGGTTTAAACTGAGGCTCAGGAGATCTGTTTTCAGTTTCCTGTTGGCCACAGATTTCCTATAGGGAAGCACAAGGCACATCACTAAATCTAATTTCTCAATATGTTTGGCTAAGGTGACTTACTTTGTTTCATCTATTTAGGCTGTGTGCTATCCTGAGCAAGGACTGTTTTTTACTGTGCTTTTAAAAATTACTGAGTTTGGTTCTCCTAAGCACTCCACTAAAATAAGGACTTTGGGAAACCAAATTTTATATTGGCAATCCTCACCAAGAATAAACTAGAAATATGAAATAATAAAGGAAGGTGTTGAATTATACTATCTTGCTAATACTGCTAATGGAATGCAGTGAAGACTGAGTATGAGTTGTAATGGTGTAGGTGTAATGATATGTTTATCTTAATGAGATTTATCAAAATAAGTTAAATACCCTAGGGGACAAACTGCCTGCCAAATGCAGTGCTTTTCCCTGATTGTCCTACCTGATGAGGATCTTGAAGTCTTCAAAGAGGTCTTGACTGTTAGCAAGTCTTCTCATTATTTTTTTTCCCTCCCATAATGAGCACAGACCTTCTACCCCCCCCAATTACACCCCCCCCCCCCCCCAAAAAAAAAAAAGCTGGTACTGCTGTGCAGATGGTAGACATCTGCAAAAGAAATGCATCATCTTACATAATCTGGTATTGCTCATGTTATCACTATAAGCACAGAGTCATT
Organism: Astur gentilis; assembly: GCF_929443795.1. Lineage (NCBI taxonomy): Eukaryota > Metazoa > Chordata > Aves > Accipitriformes > Accipitridae > Astur > Astur gentilis. Next base: position 6,742,935 of record NC_064884.1, read on the forward strand.
TATGTGTTACCTAACAACTACCTTGTTAGAGATGAAACTTCCTCTGTGAAGAGAGCTAATACCATGCATCCAAGACATTGCCCTAATCCTATTTTGACAGCTTGATTAGCATTTATGCTAGCCTAAGACCTTTTACCTATATGTGTAGGTACAAACTGCCACATCTATTAATGTGAAATGCTTTATATAACAGACAGTGCCCTGCAAAGGCATGAAGTGCCTGTCCACATTCTGTAATTTAGCGTTCAGGAGATTATTTAATATTATGTTAATTTGGATTGGAGATTTACAGTACAAGAACAGCAGTGATAAAAACTGACTTCAAAAATCAAGGAAAGATTCATCAGACAAACCTTTGGAAATCATAATCTGGATTGAATGGGCAACAGCTGCATTGGCATCACTTGGTGATTCTCACAAGTGAATTTGGCCCCTATGTATGCTACCAGACTGGTTATAGCAAAGATTAAATTACTAATGTGGTGCCTAAAGATTTCACAGGTGAACTTTAACATCCCAAATAAGGATCCTCAAAACAACCTGATCTGGTTCCAGGATATTACATATCCCAGAGCCTAGATCCAGTCTTTGGTAACAAAGCAGGGTATATTCAGTTCAAGAGCAATGATTCTGTCTCAACAGCAAGAATTTTTTAGGATCTTTTCTTTCTTACTGCATTTCAGCACCATCTTAAGACCGTTATGCAAAAATAGAAACACTACTTTCCTCATATTTTCATCCTCTCTACAATATTTTTAGAGAAATGTAAGGCTGAGATAACACAAAATCAAAGACTGCGATTCTATTACTAGCCTTATTCTTCTATGCCTTAAATCTAGTTGCAACTAAAAATGTTGAGGAAACAGAAGGTAACACTGAAAGACAGGAGAAAATGCTGCATGTTGCCTTAAACTATGCCGGGGCTGATTTTTAAATAGAATTCTTCCTTCTTCTGTCTGAGTGACTGTCTACCTGTGGTTTTTTTATGCAATCAGCATAATCCTGTTTAGTTGCCTTTCAGCCAGAGGAAAGTTTAAAGCACAGTACTGCTTGAGTTGTTTCAGAGAACTTGACTTCAGAGGTTGTTGCAGTTCTTTAGCTGGTGATATAACTGAATGGTTTGTGGAATAGCAGAGGACAAAGCCTCCTGATTACTGTTTAAGAGTAGGATGTAAGTAATAGAAATGAAGAGGAACAAAGAATCCTAGTAGAAAGCTGAAGACCCTCTTTCTGGCCAGGTGGAGAGGATTTTGAGAATGAAGCTGCTTAGCACTAAGTCTTGTAAGGGGAAAAATCCCCAGCTATGGGCAGACTTCTCAGGCTACAGTGCAGATGGGTCTTCTCCAAAATACATAAATATGCACTGTGTGCTATTTATGAAACAATATGAAAACTGTTTGCAGGACTATTATTGCTTCTTTAATGTTACATTTCCTTTACACTACGACATTTTCAAATTCTATTCTCTATGCTTTTACTTTTTCCCTCTGATGAAGACAGATGTTTAAATTTTATTTATAACTGGCACCCCCTCCACTCATTGCATTATTCTCTCTACTATGTCACCTACTTGTACAATTTCTTCCACAGAAATAGAAAGAATGACAAGATTCATCTTCTGGAGCCTTGAATTCAAAGGAGCTACCTCTACCCTCTTCCAAAAGGAGCAGATACCACTCTTGTGGTAAGGAAGAGGAGCAAAGAGTTGTAAAAGAACCTTTTATGCTGTCTCTTGGATAACTTGTTTACTGTTGGTGGATGGGGGAGCCTTCATTAAGTTGCTAAGTAGAGTCCACTGGTCATTTATGCTTTAGATCCACTTCTGTGGAAAAATTCTGTTTAGCTTGGGTCTAAATGTGAAATGGAGCTCCATGTTGATAGAATGTGGTTTCTCATAACATTTTTATGTGCTCGAACATTCCTGTCAGGTGTATTTATACTTTTAAAATAAAAGCAGATTGACAGATGGATTTTTCCAATTAAGATAACCATTTATTGCTTGCTACCAAATGTTTAAGCCAGAGACACCCTAATGTTTTAGTCTCTTCTAATTTTGCATATACTGGTTTTACACGTGTATTACTTCACATAATGTGATGGTGAGTCTTCTAATTAACATTAGTAAAAATAAAAGCAGAACTAGAACAGCTGTTATTTTAAAATAGCTAGGTATCAGTGATGGGTGTGCTGTTATTTAGAGGTACTGGGTGATGGACGTGCCTTAAATGCCTTGGCTAATCAGGATGATTCAAATAAAACAAATACTAGTGATACCATGGGAAGAGTGTAAAAGAACAGGCAATTCATACTGATGTATTCTTTACAGCCCCTTTATTTTCTGTGATTCTGATCAGCTGAGAGTCTTTCTCTCTTCAGAATTGAAACAACAGAGTTGACTGGATAGATTAAAAAGATTAAAATGAGATGTTTACTGCACACTGTACGTGTCACGGGTTTATACATGGAAGCATAAACATTAAATTTCAAGTTCTAACTTCAAAGATGGAAGATTTCTTTTATTTCCAAAACTACATGGAAAGTAACTGCCACGTAACTTCTAGGAATGCCATTAGACTGTTGATGACATTTGCATTGCAAGTCAGACTGACAGACTATCTTCATGAAGTTTCTTTCCCTGGATAATTTCATTAATAAGTTAACGGCAGTCATGCATATTTTCTTAGCTTTGTGCACGGAACAATTACCTATTTGCACAGATGTGGCAAGCAAAACCCCAGAGCAGGACAAATGCTGAGATCAATGCTGGAGTTTGTTCCAGGTATGGAGAGAAAACATACATGTTTTAATTCCAAGATTCTGAATTTCTGGATTGTAATTTTACCCCTCAAATTCTGATGCCTTCATCGTCATTCTTGTGGTGTATGACATCACCAGAAGAGCCTTAATAGTTTTGTAAGCCATCTTGCTTAAAGGAGGAAGGGGAGATACTTTTTTTTTTCTTTATTAAGACTTCCCTACAAAATAATCTGTGACAGAGAAGGATAATTTAAGGGACTATCTCTGCTTGTATTGTGTATCTGTGAAGAAGAATATTGATTTGAGGAGGATTTTGCATAGTGTTGTTATCCATCATAATAAATATCTACATGGCATAGAATAACACTTTGACCAGAGAGACTATTGAAGTGCATTCCCTCAGTGTGCCACTAACGTATGTCTATTTTCTTTATCCTACAAATAAGTAATAAGTCTACTTTGTGGTTTATAAATCTGTGTCTAATGGTTCCCACAGAAAATCCCAAGTAATTCTTTGCAGACTACCTTTCCTTAATGATGGGACATAAGGGGCATGTTGATGAAAATTATTTCTGTTGCTTTTCAATGATCAGAAACATACAACATCTATCATTATAGCAACAGTTATTACTGTGCTGTTGCATCAGGTTTGAATCTTGGGATTTGACCTCGGTAGCAATTTTAGATTGTAAACTTTTCTTCTCAAAGACTGACTACAAAGCATAACTGTCTGCTATGTTATTTCTTTTTAGTTTGACAGCTGAAGTCCTCTCTTGACCCCACATGATGCTTTAATGTCATAGAGAATTTCCAGTGCATCCTGTAATAATCCTGCCTCAAATACCAACCAGTGAACAGTTATGTCAGGAAAGGGGGAATGCCCGCTATAGAGAGGGTTATTCTGCAATCTTTCTATGACACTGAAGCCACACCTACTGAGTGAAATGTCTGTATAGTTAAAACTCTAGTTCTCTTATTCTCATATTTGCATAGTAGAGGTAGCATTAATTTGATAAGATACCATTGCTGCTGATTTTAAACCTGGGACAAAACTTGGTCCAAATTTCCCGTTCACTTTTATGCAAAGTACCCAATGAAGTCAATAACTGAAACTTGTGTTTTAATTACTGATTTGTGTGATTTGCCCTTTTTATTTTATAGATTAAGGAAGTGAAATGTATGGGCATGGCCCATAGATGTCTTAACAGCAAAAAAAGGGGGAAATGTTTCAGGTAATGTACTTAGAAGAGCTCTTCCAAGTTTGATATGCTTGGGACCGGTCTCTGTTGGACTTTAATCATAAAATCCATGATTTTGTTTTTAAATTGCTTAGAACCTTAAATTCAGACTAGACATTTGATGTGTTTGCTCTGTCAAATCCTTTGCGGGGAGGCGGGGGGGAAGCTCAAGTTTCTGGAAGTCTGCTACAAGTGAAATAGTGCCCTCCACAGAGAGTTGGAGAGGGGTTGGGATGTTTTTTAGACTGCTGACTTCTATGTAAGTACTTCCCTTTACTTACCCTGAGAATTAATACTACTATGCCATGGACTAAGGTATTGCTTAATAGGAATAAAGATATACTAGATATCTCTAACACAAACAACTACTCACTCACAGTACATAATAAATCATGCTATTTGTTGTATGTAACAGTCTGTCTTCCCATATCTTTCTGTTCCAATTTTATGCAATGTCAGCATCTGGGGAAAAGAGCTGCCTTAATTGATTTAATGTTCTGTACAAGACTATAGTTCAACACATACAAATACTAATATTTTGCAAGGATTTTGCTGGTTTGCTGGTTTTTGTAGAGAAGATGACTGAGATCTCATAGAAAAATCTCAGTCACTGTTTCTAAAAATGGATAGTTGCATCTTATAGGGTAGTTATAGCTTCCTCATTCAATATGTAATGACCTGTGCACCCCCGTGATCTCTTATTATGAATGCTGTAAGTGTAATTTTTACAAGGTAACTGTCTATCTAGATGTTCTTTGTAGTGAATGGAAAGAAATAGACACTTGTGTAAGGCCTCTGGGAACTAGGACTAATTCTACAAACTATTTCTGACAGTACTAATAACAGTATGACAACTCAGTCTCTTTTCTCTCTAGGAAATGATTGGGCACTAATCTGGCTGAATGCAAAAGAGTTTGTTTAACTGCTCAGGGTAGAGACTCAGAAATTCCCTAGTGCCAGAAATCCAGCTAGTGGAGCTGGTATTAAAAAAAAGAAAGACCACATCTCATGAAACCACGTTTTGTTATCTTTTAGTGTTAGTTTTACAGGGCAAGCTCACTGAGAAAGTTGATGGCAGAGAGGAAGGGAGACCCAAGGAGAAGCAGATGGCTTGCCACTATGTTTATCCACATTTGTCAACCAGCAGTTGAAAGGATGGAGAAACAAGGTGGGAGTCTTGCAAGATGTTCTGGTTTGATGGATGATCGAGATCCTGCCTCTCTCTTCTACAGTCACTAGTTGATTTAATCTGCTAAAGTTGTGTAATAACTGGTGTAAACTCAGTGTAGTCTTTATGGTAAGAGGACAAGTATCTAATATGTATCTAGAAATTGACTTACTATTTTCAGGATAAAGGATACAGTTTCTTCTGAGGTTTTTATCCCCCCAAAATACTCTTAGCGAGAGGCAGGCTTTCTTTTCCAAAATGGTCTGAGCTGAGCATCGGTATGACCTGAAAAACTTTAAATTAATATTGGCATCTCACTGGATAAGTGACCTTATGTTGGGGGCAGGATACAGAGTCCAAGAATGCAAGTCCGCAGGACAGTAGGGATCGGTGTGAACTGGGAGAGCAAGAGAGAGTCGAATAATAGCACATGGCATGGTTGAGCAAGGTTGCTCTCTGCAGATAATCAATCCAATATGAGGCCATGGGCTAGGCAGACCAAAGGAGCAGAGAAGGCATGTTTTCAATCACAGTGCAATAAGTAATTTTGTTGTTTCTTTTAGAGAAGGATTCTTATAAAATGGAAAGGGGGAAGGGATTTCTCAAACAGAAAAGGATAAAATAAAAGAATATGATCTGGCCTGGAACGATCCTTTAGACCATTAACAGCCAAATACTGGAATGGATTGACTATATTAAAATATTGTTGAAATACTGGTGTCAAATTATATTCAAAGGATACTGTTTCTTTATCTAAGCAAGCTATCTTCTGTCTAAATGGCAGTTTTCTGCTAATGAAGTCTCTGTCATTAGAAGTCCTTCTGTGTTCACAACTACTCTAGGTATTTTAAATTTCATTTTAAAATAGCAACAACAATTAGCCAACTAAGCCAAATTATTTTGCATGTTATGACAAAGGCCTACTTCAGTTGAAGTGCTTTTCTCTAATACTAATGAAATGAAATGAAAACACAGACTGTAGGCTACACCTGCATAAAATAAATGTTTAATTTTATTTTTTTTTTTCCCCTAAGACCTTTCTCCCCCTTGAAGCACAGATCCCAAAGCAAGTGAATACTATGCTCAAGTAATGAGGGCTCTTAGCAATTCCTGAAGTTTGGGAAGGTGCTAGAGTAGCACTGTTAAGACATGGTAGTCTGAAAAAGGCAGGTTTTGTTGATTGTAATGTAAAGCTGGTTCAAAACTGACTCTGCAACATTATATTTTTTTCTGTACACCCAGCATTGAACCCACATCATCTTTGGTACTGTGCCTGAGTCCCCACCACCCCTCAGGCCTTGAATGAAGAAGAGTTGCTGATGTGGGTGTTGGTGTAGACAACAAGTTGAATGACAAGATATTCTGTATATACAAATGTGTAACTCATTAGGACAGCTTTGATGTACTGTCCGTGTGAGTTGGGGGTGGCTGGAGGGTCAGTGTGGAGCCATGTGCAGGGAGGCCTGGCAGAAATGGTTCAAAAGGTGGGCAACCTCCTTCCTTGGGAGCAGAGTACCCACGGAGCGTCTCTTCACCTGCAGTTCCCCCCTGGCATTTGCCCCAGGTCTTGGCTATGGCAAAATGGTGCCTGTAAGAACTCTTGGCTCTGGGAGTCCTGCTAAGCATGCTCTGTGGTTTCTGAGCTGGCTCCGGCCCCCTCATGCAAAAATGGAACAAAAGCCCAGCTGAAGGGCAGGGGATAGATAAAATGGTCCTGCCCTTGCTCTCTTTGCTTCCCACCTGCTTTTCCACAGGTACTCCTTCAGGCAGGCGCCGGCCAAACCGGCAAGGAAATCCCTTCCCCAAATCCCGCGGGCTGGTTAATTCGTTAATCTCATTTTTGGCAATAAAGTACCCCCGAAGGGGCCGCCGCCCTGCCCCGGCTCTGAGCGCGCCCGAGCCCCGGCAGGTTCCTCCGCGAGTTAGAGACGGGGCCGGCCCCGGGATCCGTGCCGCGTTTCGTAGGCGGCCGGAGCCCCCCTCGGCGCCCCCAGACCTCTTCTGCGCGGGCTTGCACTGTACTATTTGAGGCGGGCGCGGGTGGAAGAACACGGCGGTGCCAGCTCCGCGCAAAGCTGGGCGGCGCAGGGATCCGGGCCGCGGTGCTGAGGCCGTCTGTCAGTCAGCGCGGCGGCGCCGGGACGCGGCCGGGGCGCAGCCGGCAGAAGGCGGTGCGGGGAGTACGCGCGGTTAACGGAGCCGGAGGGCGGCCGGCAGCGGGGAGGAGCGGCGAAGGAAGACGCGGCGGGGGGGGGGGGGGTAAAAAAAAAAAGAAGAAAAAAAGAAAAAAATATAAAAGAAGCGAGCTGCGTTTCTTCTGTACTGCAGGAAAAGGCTATTTCACGAGCGGTTGCCTCTCGCCCAGCCGGCTGCGATGCTGCTAGCCACCGTGCTGCCCTGGACGTTGGTTTTGCTTGGAGCTGCAGGTACGCCCGGGGCCGTGGGGCGCTGGCTGGGGCGGGGTGGTGCCGGGACCTGGTGGGGCGAACAATGGGGTCGGGCGGACCCCCGCCGCCGGGCTTTGGGGGGTGGGGGGAGACAACCCTCGGTGGGGTCCCCCCTCCCGGCCGCGCCTGGTGTGCGTGGTGGGGCGGCTGGTTCGTGCGCATTGTTCGCTATCGTGGGAGCCGGAGAGGAAAGATGGCTCGGGCTGTGCGAATTTGACAGGAGATAAGCGGAGGGGAGGGGGGGGGGGGGGGGTGTAGGTGAGAAGGGTGTGAGCGAGCGGCTGCTTCTGCGCTCTGGTGCCGCTGTCCGCGGGTGCGAGGGGAGGAATCGCTCCCCCTCCCCCGGGCTGGGGTTTCGGTGTGCTGTGAATCCCAGACAATGGAGATGAGGAAAAGAGGAGGCAAGCGAAGCGGAGAGGATGCTACGTGCGCTGTGTTAATGGTGTCGCCGGGCGAGGGAGGCGGTGGATTTTTCGTTGTCGCGTCGACTTCATTGTCAATACCGAGGCAGCTACTGCGCTGCTTGGCGGTGTCCGCCCCCGCCCATCCGCCCCGCTTCTTGCAAGTGGTTGCAAGTGCGGGGCAGAAATTGCAGCGAGTGCGGGGAGGGAAGAGATGCGATTGCAATTAAAGGCGGGGGCTAGAGCAGCTGTAAAAAGAAAAAAAAATTAAAAAAAAAATAGGGGGGGGCGGAGGGGTGCAGGACGGCTGGCAGTGATGGAGGGGGGAAGAGACGGGGCGCTGCGGGAGGGGGGCAGCGGGCCGCGCGCCGCTGCCGTTAAGGGAGCGGCAGCCGGGCGCGAGCGCTCCTGCTCGCGGGAGGGGGGGGGGGAGACGGGAGGGGTCGACCGCAGCCGCGGCCAATGGGGAGCGGGCGGCCGCGAGCGGGAGCGGCCGTTAGTCGCTCGGGTCGCCAACGTCCGTAACGGCCCCGGGCGCCGGCTGCCTGCCTCGGCCCGGGCCCTGGCCCCGGGAGATGACAGGTTGGCTGGGCGCGGTTACGGCCACACCTGTGCTGGCACCTCCCCCTCCGCCAGCGAGACCGTGGTCCGCCCCGACGTGCCGCCTTCCTGTTGCCATCCTTCGGCGAGCCTCGTCGCCCCAAGCCCCTTGCTCTGTGCTGGCCTTACCTGCACGCACTAGGAAGCGTTCCCTAGGGCGTTCTCTTGGCCGTGTGTTTCCTCCCTGTCCTGTCCTACATCCAGCTCATCAACCACTTCCCCACCCTTCTTTGCAAGCATCGTGGCCTAAGGCACTCAACCCTGATTGTCGCTGCTGTCTACCTCAAAACTGTCATTGCCTTTACTTGTTGCAGCCCCTTCTCAGCTCATCATTTTGTAACTACTTCCCAGTCGCTGCTACTGTTCTCTCAATAAAGCTCGCTCTCTGTCTAGATCCCTGCTATTTCTGGGTAGTTCCTGTACCCGTTTCTGTGTCCTTGCAGTGTACCCCAGTGCACTGTTCATTCCTGTCACAGACCTCACTGCACAGTCTCTTTTCACCCCTCGCTTTAGGTGCTATCCTTAACTACCATAACGCCTCACTTCCTCATTCCTGTAATGATGATTCCTTATCTCCTTAAGCAATTACTCCTGCTGTAGCTCTGTCTACTAACATAGTAACAATTGCTGTCTTGTTGTGGCTTAATTCCAGCTCCCATCATGGCGGACCATTGCCACCAGTGTGCTCAAGTCTGTTGCCAAATCAAGCCACCTGTTTAACATCAGCACAACACCCATTCTTAACAGTACACAGCTCTCCTGTGTCATAAGCACTACTATATAGCTTCTCTTTATTATAATTTTAAAAAAAATTATATTAGGACTTATTAGAGGGTATATGTAACAAATAAAGGGGAGTTGTCTTTCCATTTCCGGCACAGTTCTTCCCCATAGCCAGCTCTGCATCTGGCTCAGCCACGCCCTCTAATCACCATCTCTGCATACATTCTTGATCTCAACCATTATAAGATGCCAGACCTACTATCTGTGATTCTGTAGCTATCGCCTCTCTGACACATTCACACAGGCTTTCTCAGCTGTGGGAGGGCAGAATAAAGCATTTTTTTCAGGGGAAATAGATGGGAGTAAGCAAAGAAAAATTATCTGCATGTCATCTGTTGCCCCACTCAAATACATGTTTATCCAATAATAATAATTATGAATGCATAGAGTGCCTAGGGAGCTGCACAGCTGGAACTGGACTGTTAAATCAGCAGAAAATGGAGAACACAAAACCAAAATAAAATATTAAAAAGCTAGAACAAAGCAGCAGCACTGTTTATGGTAAAAGGGGCATGCAGCATATCAGTTATATTTTCCACGTTAAAGGATGCTTTGGTCTGCTAAAGCTTCTACCTCCTTTTTTTTCCCAGCTGACCTCACAACAGTCTGTGATGGGGGTAGAAAGGCAATTGCATTGGGCTTTGGAAGCTATGATGTTGAAGGAGATGTCAGTGAAAGAGAGGGACCAGCTACCATCACGCTAATAAAGAAACCTAAGTACAGCTTTACAGTAGCTTAAATGTAAAAGGAGGCAAGAGATAGATGCTTATTAGTGAAGAATCCCTGAAGAGCCTGTTGTCTGAGCGACAGTTATGTGGTAGGTTCAGAACAAAAGCATGCCTTTACATTTTTTAGAACAATTTCACGTTTTGTATGTATTCTTGTGGCCTGGGGTAGTGATGATTTATTTAATCTACTATTAAATTAAAACATTCCCTTATAATTTAGAAGCTGTTTATTTATAGACACAGCAGATGGCTCATCTCCTTTCATTTACATCCTGAGAACTATAGGTTCTTAAATAATGGAGAGTATTTTGTATAAACTTTATCCTCTTGACATATGAACTTGAAAAGTCCTGACTTGACTGTTGGATTTTTTGGAGGCGGATTTTTTTGTAGGTTGGTGGTGTGTTGGTTTTGGTTTTGTTTGTTTGTTGTGGTTTTTTTTAAGGACATTTAATGTAATTTAATGAATATCCAGTTTTTAAGTGTTAAAGCTTGTGGCTGCTCTCTGGACTGAAAGTACCTTCACTTTTCTTGGCTCATCTCCAGAAACCTATTCTAGCGATAGACCTTTAGGGTGTGATTGGTTTCTTGTTGATAAGAGAATGGCATGGTTTTTGGGGGGGCGAGTTGGTTGGTTTGGTTTGGGGTTTGGTGCTTTTTTTAGGTAATGCTATGGGTTTGCCTAGACTGGCTGGCAGGAAAGCAGAACCAATTGATGGGAGAGGAGGAGGGGATACTGCATCTGCTGCTGTCAGTCTGCAAGGAACAGAAAAATAGCTTTAGTAAGAGACAAAAGCACATTTTATTTTCTCATTTAAAAGGCCATCCTGCATTTTTACTCATTATTTAACACACCTGGTGATAATGCTTATATAGAGAATGCACAATTCTAGTTTTTTTTTGTTGGTTTTCCTGTGTGGCTTTTGAAGCATTGGTTTTGCAGGGCAGTATACTTCAGTATGATTTGATCTGTCAATAACAATTCTGTTGTACTCTAACTCACAATTTGCAAATAGTAAGACAGATATTATGAAGTCCCCAAAATGCCTGTGTAAGCAGACTGGGAGAAGCTGTCATTTTTGCAAGTGTGTATCATAGCTTTTATGCAGGGAACTATCAGAAAAAAATCAAGTAGGGGCCGTTACAGTATTTTTCAGGTGCAGTGACAAGATGGTGTCTTTGTTGTTTTCCCTATTCTATACCTTCACAAAGACCTTCACAAAGATAAAATAAGTAAACCAACTCAATTCTAAATATAAAAGTTTGAAGACAATCGGGAAACAAAATTGTGGTGTTTGTCTTCCTACAATAGCTTTCTATAACAGGGAGAATGTCTGGGAGTAACTTGGCTGAGGGTGTGTCTGTGAAGAGAACTACAGCTCCCAGGCATCTCCACTTTCCCAAATGCTGTCCTTTGCGCATGTTTTCATAGGACTTGATGTGTTAGTTTTCACCACAACACTCTCGTGGAGGAGGGGGGGGGAAGAGCCACCAGGCAAATAGACTTTTGAGACATAAAAATCACAGAATCAAATTTGAAGGTCAGATCTACGCTGGCTCTGGCTCCTTTTGTTTAGGAGAACGCGTTACCATCGTTTAAAGCCCTTGCTGATGCAAAGGGATGTAAATGAGGTGGGTTTGGCGGTGGTGCCGTTATGCCCTTTCAGTTCATGGTGCTGAAGTGCAGCTTCCCCACTGCAGCTGCTCATTAGGAACATTGCCTTTTGAAGTTACTGTGAGAGCCAAATGGCAGGCTTTCAGGCCCTTCTGATACATTGCATTTATAAGTGTCTAAGGCAGTAACTACGAAGTACCCGAATGAGATTTTTCTGTGGTTTTTAATTTACAATATAGTTGCCTTAAGAAAGTGAAATGGATAAAAATCAAGGATAAACTTAAGATTAAAATAATTTTTTCACGTACAGTTCAAGTCCAGTAGCTGCCATTGTATCCGTCGATGATGATAAGGCAGATAATTGATATCCATAGAGTAAAACATACCTGCAGCTTCTAGACCTTCCAAGGATAAATAAAAGAAAAGCTTGTGCCAAAACATGTTGAGGTGTACAGGGTAGGTGATGATGTATTTGAAAATGACCAGGCTACCTGACAGCTTCTGTTACAGCATTTTTTGGACCTCGCTATGGGCTTTGGCATGTGAGGTTGCTTTTGTTTTATCACAAGCAATAGATGTATTACAGGTACTTTACAAAACTATTGTTTGGACAAATGTAGAACACCAGTAGCCTTACTCCTGGTAACTTCAGATCTTTAGGCAGCTGCTGATGGAAAAGCTGATTTTGGGGGAGTAGCTAACAATGGAAGGTTTATCCTGCGAAGCAAGTGCAAATTGCTTTAAGGTACCAGAGTCCTTCTCTGAAGAAGCAGCAGCTGTGGGGTGTATTCATACTTCATAGTACTGTACTTAATAGCTGGATGAGTTATCCAAATTCTTAAGCCATCCCACTTAAAAAGTGAATAATTAGAATGGATATCTACTAATAATTTAGACCTGTGTATTTGCAGCAGAAACAAGGGAGCGATGTTACGTTTGAAGAAAATGAGAGGCTTGCACATGAAGATTAATATATCTCAACTTTCTACAGTATGTGCAAAATTAGACCTCAAATTTAAAAATAAGGGGGAGAGATTTTCAGATCAAGTCTGTAATTGTTCACTTTTTCTACAGTGCAGGTTCTGTGTTTCTTCCCTGTCTAGTTAACTAAGGTACTAAAGGTCTGTAAGGCTCTGACTGTCCACAGAAGTTAGTAGCAAACTTGGCATCAGTTGGCTTAAAGGCAGGTCACAGATGGACCCAAAACCAGGGAATGGCAGAAACTGATCCTACAACTATTTCTGGTAGCAATTTGTGATGGCGGGGATGAAGCCCTATATTTGTAAATCTGATGCAAGAAAATTAAGTTTAGGCTAGAGACAGTAAAGTGATATGTGTTGTAGTTGATCCTTTAGCTATTTGCATCCTAGATCTTATGACAAGACAGATGGAGATCTGCAGGGTGTGTTGTGAAAACTGGGAGTTGCCTGATTTAGTACAAACTTGGTAGAACGATGTGGACAATAATTTGGAAAGCCATTGAGATGGTTAATTTCCTAGGATGGAGAGACACAAACATCCATCACCTTATCAGGTTATTGTTTGCCAGGACAGAATGCATATAAAGAAACTTGTGACTGTTTTAAGTGTTTCAGAATTGTCAGTCTCATAATACCTTGAATAAATTTTTTTTTTTATAGAGAACTTTTAAAGACTGTTAAAACAATTGGGTCTTTATAATCAGGATAGCTACTTTTCACAATTTGTTATTGATTTTAAAAGTATGCAAGACAGGTTAATTTTCTTAAAATCCATCTACTCGGCACTGGTGAAGCTACATTTGGAGTGCTGTGTCCAATTCTGGGCTCCCCAGTACAAAAAAGACACAGACTTACTGGAGTGAGTCCACTGAAGGGACTGGAGCATCTTTTGTATGAGGAGAGGCTGAGAAAGGCTGACACTGTTGAGCCTGGGAAAGAGAATACTTGAGGGGATCTTAGTCAATGTGGATAAATACCTGTTGTGAGGGAATGAAGAAAGAAACGAGGCTTTCCTCACTGATGCCCAGTGACAGAACAAGAGACAACAGGCACAAATCGGAATACAGGAAATCCTGTCCGAACACAAGAAAACAGAAAAACACCCCCCCCCCCCCCCTTTTTTTTTTTTTTTTTTTTTTTTTATTGTGAGGGTGGTAGTTGAATCCTGGAACAGGTTGCCCAGAGAGATCGTGGAGCCTCCATCCATGGAGGCATTCAAAACCCATCTGGACAGATTACTGGGTAACCTCCTGTAGCTGCCTCCCAGTGTTGGACTAGATGATCTTGGGAGGTCCCTTCCAACCTCAATGATTTTGTGATTTTAGTACAACTACTGCTATAGAAATAGTTATAATAGATGGTTATGCTTATTTAAATACTTAATTTACTTTTTCATTTTTTGTTTATATCAGTGATACATATTAACCTTGAAATCTTTAAGATAAAGAAGAATGTTAATTATTGGTTACTGTTTTATGTTTAATAATAATTTACCATGTTGGTTAACTTGAAATACCTTTCCAAAGACATGGAAGGCAGTGTGTAAACCTGTGTGAAAAGGTTGGGAAGTGTGTGAAGTAAAGGGTTAGAATGAGTCAGTGGACATATTCAGACTACATTTTGAGCTCATTTTGGGCAGAGTATGGTATATTGGCACTTGAAAGGTTGTTTCCATAGGTGAGTCCTGGCTGAGTTTTACATAGAAAGTGTAGTTGACCAGGTGATAAACGATGACAAATAGTGATGAAAGTTTTATAAAATGGAAATAGAAAACCAGTGTCTCCAAATCTGAATGGGCTTTTCCAGATGTTTCATGTATTGTATCTCTTGTCCCAAAAGGAACTGTATAAAAAATGTTACCGGAACTGCAGTATATTCATAAAGAAGTTAGTTAATTGTCACTGAAATTAGTTTGTAATATTGTAAACTTTCTTGTTTTATTAAAAAAAACCCCAACCCTAAATATTTCTTTAAAAAAAAATAAAAACCAAAAACAACCTACAGTTATTTACAGTGGGTTTTAAATGCTGTCTTTTTAACATGAGGATTGATATATATTAAGGATTCAAAAATTTAAATCCTATTTTTTTCAGTGCCTTCCTATCTAGGATATTCAAGGCTGCATTTAAATATGATATAAAAGATGAACAGCCAATTTGGTGGTGTTTGCACAATATTGGCAAATTGGTCTTAATGTGTGGTATTATTGCATAATCTTATGTTTAAAATAAACACTGGAAATAATTGAAGAAACCTCAGAATTTGGAAATGCTTGTTGGTGGTTCTTCACATCCCACTAAAAAGCAGGCTGTCTTTGCATATTAATCACTCTTTCAAAGGAAGTTTGCCTTATTTGCATTGTGCATGCACTGAGGAGTCCCATAGTGTGCCTGAGAAAAAAAGGGGGGGAATTGGAATTGTTGTTCTCAAAAGGGTTTTTATTCCATTCAAGTGGAAAGACTGAATGCAGGAGAATTAGCGCAGTGTTTTGTAGAAGAACAGTCCTATTTGGTCATTGCATTTCATGTGGAGCAGTCCTGGCTTGTAAGGCGTCCGAATGCTGGGGGTAGGGTTAAGAGGGGAGTGACTCATTGTATGATGTAATTTACAGGATGCAAGATACTCTCAATTAAATGTACAAATATTCTATGGATTATCAGGCAATTGGGATTTAAAATAAAATATTGGTGAAATGTTTAGTGTTTGCCTTTTATGAATACAGGCCTTGATACCTTTGGAAAATATGTGGAAGGTGTCAAGGTTGGGGAAATTTTCAGGTTGCATAAATTTTGGAATAGCAATGTTTCTTAGGTCTGCATCACTTCTCTGATAATATGGTTTTACATTACTTCAGCTGTTAACTTTGGAGCAATGTGGGGTCTTGCTACCTTTGTCTGTACTCTTTCTGTTCTGGTTGCAAATCCAGGAAAGCTGAGCTTTTCTGTTACTTTTACGTTGGACATCCTCATATAAGCAAGGAAGATGTCTGATAGTCTCAAAAAACTCAAACCTTTTTATTGAAATGTGAACTTTAGCAAATGGTAGAGATGTTTCGATGCGTGACAGCTCTCAAACTATTTTGCTTGTTATCCTAAATGAGAAGATGTACAGATAAAAGATATAGGTGTAAATATATATATATATATATGTAGTATGCTGTAGTGGGAATTTTATTTTGAAAGGAGCTGTGGCACGATGGGTAAGAGTATTGGCCTGCAAATTGAGTCTGTGACTGTGGTGGTTATGAGTAGCATTATCAATAACTTCTGTTGTAAGTACAGGTGAAACCTAAATCTGTTCCTGTGGTGACATTATTTCTCCATTGCCTTCAGCAGAAACAAAGACATATGTTGGAGGGAGAAACTGCAGCTCAGACATCTAATACAATCACTGTACATCCCAAATCCAAAGATGTTATCCTATGTTTGTGTTTAATCAAGAATATTGAGCTCTATGGTTTGCTGAAGTCCTTGGTATCTTTTTTTTTTTTTGCTTATCTTCACATTATCAACTACTTGGGCGTATTTTCTCACACTGAAATAATGTCATTTTGTTCTGCCAGAAAAATATCAAGTAGTTTCCTGTTAATGTAAAATTCACAAGGGTATGAATGAAGCAATGTAAACCAGTAGGAGTTTTAGAAACAGTTATCCTATGAACTAATGAGAGCAGAAAAATCTTGAGTGTTGATGTTCTGGCTGGGGTAAGGTTGATTTTAACTTGAAAAAGTCTTTCCAGAAATTAATCACAGGAATGGAGCTTTTGGTGTTTTTGTTGTTGCCATCTGTAATACAAAATCATATCTTAGCTGAACAGAGTGGGGTTTTTGTTGTGAGCATGAGGAATTTTTGTGTAAATTTGGTAACGCTATTAATTCAAGAATATAGGAAGAGCATTCTTCTGATAAAATTTCACAGTTTTTTGTATTTTAGTCAGAAAGGTTGGGCTTATGATGTATGTGTGCAAGTGCGTATATTCCGGGGTAGAAATGGAAAGATTTTCATAATGTATCAAAGCTTTGCCTGTATGTCGTTGCGGTTACCACATCTACAGTCAGAAGGAAAAAAATCCCAAACCATCTATGCAATACACTTTCCATTATTTTGCACATTTATTGTCTTCATATGTTTATATAAAGCACATTGCACTTCCAGTGTGTAGAGGTTAAGTATAGTAGCAAATAATATATACAACTAAAGTTGATGTTATATTTCTATCTGTGATGTGTTTTAATGATAGATGCCTCAACATTTAGTTGTTGAATTGTTGTGCAAGCTGTGGCATCGTTACGATAAAACAATGCACTTACACAGTGCGCTTCTGCGTGTACTTTGAAAGCCTTATAAATAATAATTTTTAAAACTTTCTCTCTAGCTGTGGGTATAAAACACTTATCAATGTTTTGTGCAGTTCAGGATCTAGCATGCAAAATGCATGCTCACAGTATTGGCTAATTATAATTTTTCAAGAACTTCATTTTGTGTTTTTGAATATGTTAATACTGAGAGAAACAGTCATCAGACACTTGCATATACCATTTTAGAAAAATATAATCAACAGCTGCTTGTCCAAGTAACTTATTAAATTACAATAAGCCTGCAAAATTGAGACGAACAGACTACTATAACCATATTTCAGTTGTAGTGTTTTCAAAAGATAATCCCTTAGAAGTATAACATGCTTTTAGGGGTTGTGAACAGACGTACAGAATTACTCCATAGTCCCCTAAATCCTTTTGGAGTTTAATCTCTTCATGATCTGCAGGATGCAACTTAAAGGCATTTAGCATTTATTACATACTCCCTAGTGGTTGGTATTTGTTAGAAAAAACCAGGCATATTGGAATACTATTAAGAAAATAAAATGTTCAAATACATTTGTTATGGACATGTAGTCTTCAAGAACTAACAGATACTAAGAAAGCCATCATAAATGAAAATCTTAATGAATACTATGAAGAGGTATGAATACTATTTCGCTTTTCTCCCTATTGTCATCACTAGAATTCTGGCTGGTCATTTCTCTGTCCCTTCTGTCATGACTGAACTGTAGCTATATATGTACACCTTGTTTTGCATATGTAAAGCTTCTCTAGCTCTGTTCAGCTCACTAGCATTTTTTCCGTTCTAGCTTTTGTCTTTCCGCAGCTGGATATGTCTACAAGAAAAAGAAATAACACTGTTTTTCTATCAGTTCTGCAGCAATTGCTTGTTTATTATTGTAGTGATTTTGTATCTGCAGTTTAAAAGCTGATTGGCTGCAGAATTTTTTCAGCTTTGGTCTTTAAGCTGAGTTTTGCTTAAGAGAACTCATTGGCCTGTAAGAAAAGGAATGGCATATGGAGTAGAGATTTAATTTAATATGGATTCATCTCCTAGCTTTGCCATTGGCTTTTTTGCGGATGGTCTTTGGCCAGTCAGCTCTATCATTTTTCTCCATTTCTCTGTAAAATGAATATTTCATAAAATACTTCATTTGTACAAGCAAATTTAGAGTAGTTTGTGCTTTATGGACAAAAATAATGCAAAGAATGAAGTACTGCAGTGCATGCTTGTGTTTGTATCTAGGAGAAGACTGTAATTTTCCGCTTCAAGCTAGCATGAATGTTAGCTCTAGATTAAGGCTATACTGTGAAATGTTTCTGTTTAATGGAATAAAAGTTATTTTGTCTTGAAGTACCTTTCAGGGTACTTGAAAATGGGTATTTCTGTTGGTAGGATGCTTTTATTCCTAGCAAAGAAGTGTGTTTTTTATGGTCATGCTCTTGTTCAGTTTTCTTTTGTGTAGTATCATTCATTAGGAGGTAAATCCTGCACTTAGGCATGTGTGCAAAACTGTTAACCACAAGTTAAATGTAATATTCAGGGAGGAACTTGTCTCACCTGTTCTGAAATACTGTACGGAGGGATCATGTCAAGTGGGCACCCTGTTAACCTGATTACTGCGCAAGAGTCAGAGTGAGTACTTGAGTAAAGATTAATGTAAAACTGCAGACTGGCCAAAGACCACACTTTTCAAATAAGTGGACATTCCTGTGAGTTGAAATGAGTTGTGGTAATCTTCCTTACACCTGCTGAAAAAAATAGGAATTTGATTGAATGAGGAAAAAAATAACCTTATGAGGAAGCATTTTTTTTCACATAGGACCTGCCTTGCTGCTCACACTAAAATTCATTTGACCTGCTGTTTCCAATAATGATTTGCTGTGGGTGATTAGGAAAAAGTATAGAAAACTTAAGTATACAGTGATCTTTTCCTTGCTGGATGCTTTCAGCTCATTTGAACAGTAGTACTGTTAGTATTTAAAACACTTAGTCTGTCAGCTTTTCATAGTATTTCACACTAAAGTTCTGTTGTGTTGCAAGAACGGAAATCTTCCTCTTCACTTATCATCAGCATCCAAACATGATCAAGTAACCTATTAAACAAACTCATACTTATCTGATTTATTCTTTTACTCAGTCTCTCTGCCAGAAGATGACTTGCAGTGTATTGAAGTGTTTTAATTGGACTCTTTCTTTTAAATACACATTTTCTGAAGCAGTTATGTTTCCATTATTTTGCTAAATAGACATTGAATATTCAGGTTAAAAAGATGCCCTTTGTACTTGGAGCAAAGCTGTTGAAACAATATCTGAGGGATGTTTACCTTGTATTTTTCCTGTGTGCATAGTCACAGGGCAAACACACTTCAAATATTTCTTTTTTTTATCAATAACAATGATTTGTGTTTGCTTATACAACAATAGTAGAAATAAACTTGTTAGACAAAAGCTTGTTGTTTTTGTGCTTGCATCATTTTATTGCTAAAATAATAACTTGTGGTAAATGAGAAAACGCTAAATGCTGTACTGTTCTCATAATAGCAATAAATGAAAGCAGTCACTTTCTTTTTAATATGTACACTTAAATTTCTGATAACCTGTCTCTCTGTTTTAGTTATTGTCTACCTTTTGAAAATCTTAAACCCCAAAGAAAAGATGAATACGCCAGTTATCTATAGATGAAAGTCCTACTGTATTCTGATTTCAAAACTCACTTTGGTTAAAAGAAACTGTGTATGGAAAATGCTTGTTTTATGAGAATGGATCTAGGTTTAGATGAAATTACAAGCCAAACATGTACCAAGTCATTGACTGTTTCTGTTGCAGTTGTCCATGAACTTAAGGTTCGCTTTTTTTGTGGCTTTGTAGCTAGCTACAGTCATTGTGTCAGGTCTAGAGAATGGTTAGTTCCATATTCAGAAGCTTTTGTGTATTCCTAGTAGTTTTTTCTCATGAACTTAAATTGGTACATGCACATAAGACTTGAGATAAAAATAGCAAATCCCACACTAACTGATTTCATGTGTTAAGGCACTGCATTATTTATGTATTTCTGCAATGTCTTTTGTGTGCAAATGCAGTTGTGATTTATTATTTATTGGGACATACAGAAGTACCTGCAAGGTAAAGATACTTTATCAGGTGAATGGTTTTATCTTATCTCCTTTTTCTTGGAGATTGCAGTGAGTAGTGGGACCAGAAGAATTTAGTTGAAGTGGTGAGTGAAAGCAATGCTGCTGATTCCCTTGGAATTCAGCACTTTAAATGGATTAGAACTAAAAATATCTCTGCCTGACACTGCATCAGATCCGGAAGCATTTTAAAGTATCTGTATTTACATATTTGATGTAAATTTAAAAAGATTACCACATTTGGGCTAAATGATAGCGTTGTAAATATAAGCTCTTTGGGAATCAGTATTCTTACTGGAACATTTTAATGATGGACATAACTAAAATTAACGAGTATTTTGCTAAAATGGTAGCCCACAGAACAAGTATTTCAGAAAGAAAATATAACCTTGGTTTTATATACAGGATGTATAATTCACTCCTTAGATATGTGGAAGCCCTAACAAGAATTAACCTCCTTGTGTAACTTTGGGGTGGTGTGGAATCTTTTAGCATTTTGACCATATCTTACTCTTTCACATGTAACTGTGCATTGTACTTATAGTTTTGAAGTACTTCTGCTCAGTTTGTAGTCTTCTGCACCTTCACAAAATGAGTAAAATGTGGGGACGTGAGAAAAGAATGCATAGCTTACACCAACAAAAAGGAATGGGTGGTTGGTTACATGGATTCTTCTCAAGGAAATTACCATTGGTTTTGCATTTCTCTGTAAATAATTTTTTATCTTGCTGATCAATTCTAGTGCCAATGTAGCTCCTGTTTTTGTTAAATGATGGTGTGTTAACACTGCATTATGGCTTGAGATGTACTCTTGCTTATAATCGCATAAAACCCAGAAATTGTATTTTAACAATGGAAAGTGAAATAATCACATTTTGTGCTTATTTAAAAGCCTGGAATTGCATTAGCACAAATTATGATCTTTTAATATTAATTGTGTTATGTGCTCCTGTTTTGTTTGGACTGCGTTCAGTTTGTTAGTCCTGAGATGGAAAAGCACTTTCATCTTTGGTTGCTAGACAAATGCCATTGTAATTGTCTTCCATTTTTATAGGTGAGATCTGGTCTTGTTATCTCACTGTGGACAGCACATCTAATACCAGATTCCTGTCTTGCTTACAATTACGGGAATTGGAAGCAAGTCCAGTGGAATGGGGGTAGCTTTGATTATGCTGCTGCTTTATATATCATGTTAGACATTGGAAGACTATATTACATCATCTGATATACTTTTTCCTCATTTGGGACATGGCACTTGCATACTAGAGGATGTTTTTGTGCAGCTAGCCTTAGAAATTACGTAATGTTTTGAGAAGTATTTGGTTTTTAAGAGTCAGTTGTTAAGTAAGGCAAAAGATCTAGAATGGTTTGGGGTTTTCTTCTGCATTGTATTTCTTTCATGTTACGTGTGAAGAATACTGGCTAAGGCTGATTATCTTGCAAGGGTATTTCTTTGTATATGTTTCAAACCAAATCTGAACATGAGTGTTAATAATGTGCAGTGTTACAGTTAGACTTAGCATTCTCAGTCTACTGGGCATATAGCAACAATCCTAAATATTAACAGAAGTAGGGAAGCTCATGTAAATGTTGCTTAAATTAGCTCACAGATGGGTGGATTAATGGTAATAGTTTTTACTTTCATATAGCAGATAAATGATCTTGGTGCCCTTGCAGAGAGGCTGAAACAGAGAAATATATAATCACACGGTAAAAGTAATTTTTTTTTTTTTTTTTTTTAAGGTGTGATGGTATCACTATGTTAAGACTCCCTATGCATTCTTATTTTCCTAACTGCTGGAAAATAATTATAAATTGATGCAATATTTTTTTTTCCATTATATTGAACATTTCTGTTAATTTTCGGCCCATATTTATTGTAACTGCAGAGCTATTGGCTGCATGCTCAATAGCTCTAAAGATGTGTTTCTGCTGATGTTGAAGACATGTATTGGTCTTCATTTGTTGCTTCTGCAGATTTCTAGAAGTTGAGGAAGACTTAAGTGCATGTTATACTGATGCATTTGATAGATCAACTGTGTGCACTGCAGGGAACATCTATTGAGTTGTTTCTGCTTTCATTTCATTTAGATGTTTATAGAGGTCATAAATTAAAGACAGTGAAGTAAAAGACGGGTAAGATTTGAAAGCTCTTGTCCAGGTTAAGATTTTGAACTCCACTAGGTGGCACTAATTTATTGTTCTGTTGATAAAGTTGCTTTTTCTGGAAAAAAACACTGAATGCAGTTTGTAAATTATGGCGGGAGATTTTTACTTCTGGAATAGGAAACATGAATAAGATGATGAAGATCAGTAATACTGAATCTGTTTATCTTGTGTATACATATATGGTATCCTTCATGACCCTGTGCTTTTGAAGTGGAGTAATGAACTGATATTTTGGGTGGCATAGGCAAATCATAAGCATATTTTTAAAATATTTAGAACTCAGAAGATATATCAGAAGAAATAATTGCCTAGTTTTTTTTATCCTCTTCACTTAAACATCCTCTGCATATGTTAAAGACAAGAAACTGGTGCGATGTATTGGTGCAGGCAGCATTTGATGGACAGCTGGGTTTTTCGTAATTGTGTCTCATAACATCTCAGCATGCAGAAGCTTGGTCTGATAAGGAGAAGGAAAGAGTATTTCTGGGGGATTATGATCATACAAGTACTATCTTTGGTTAGCATCAAAACGATTTCAACATGATAGTGCTGAAGGGCTTTGGATATGATATGAGCGTATTTTATTCTAGCACTAAGGGTAGAAATGGCCATGACAGTTATTTTTGTAAAGTTGTTACACAAAGAGTTCTCAAAAAAGGTGCTCTGTGTCATGCTGAGCCAAGCTCTATGTCCAGTGTACAAAGATGACAGATTAATCAGAGGAGCTAGACTGGTATGTTCCCCTGCCATCCTTGAAAATGTTGTTCTGAGAAAGACGTTTGGAGTACTCCTTGACTCATTTAACAGTTGACCATTTTTGGCTTGCTGGGAAGAAATTTCTCTTTGCAGTTGGAAGACTGTGAGGCTGGAGAGAGAACTTTGTCTGCAAAAGCTGTAGGTGTTCTGCTATTTACAGTTGTGGCAGGGTAGAAAATTAGCTAGTTAGCTCAGAGCTAGTGCTTGAGGACGGCATGCAGTAACTTAACCTCTCGTCTTTTTTTCTGCATTGCATGTGCCATCAAATACTGCCTTTGATGGCATTGTAAATGTAAGAGTCTCATATGGACCTTGGTTTCAAGCCAGTAGGGGAGATTTTTAGGATGCTATATGAGAATAAATGTTGAATAAGGCTTTGTTCTACCAAACAGTACCTTATTTTCTTAATCTAATCTTGTTTTCCATCGAGCTGAGGGGGAGCTATAAGCAGTGTTGCAGTTTTGCCTCTGTTGACTTTGAATCCAGAACTGGTGGGTGTTTCAATCTGGTGCCGCAGAAGAGAAAAGAGAGCTTAGCTTCTCTTAGGATTTTTGTCTGAACTCAGGAGCCCTTGCTCTTGTGCTTACAGAGTATGTACAGGTACACCTCCAGTCCCCCTCCTTCCATAAAGTAAAGACTGTGCATTTCCTGTCTTCCTGGCAAGTGATTTGCAAGTAAGTGGTCTTCCAGAGAAAACAGGCTCTCTGTTTTGTCGTTTACGATATCTGCTTTCTGTCTGGCCTGTATTTGAAGGGATGAAGTCTTTCAGGAGAACCTGGAGTCTCAGAAGTGTAAAATCTGATAGTAAATCTCTAGCCATTTATCAGTATTGTAGTTGTTGAATGGTCTATACCATCAGGCTTCTGATCCTTCAATTGTACTTTTTGGAGTCGTGTGTAGAACTTATGGCAGCTACCCACTGAACTGTGTATTACCCCGGGGACTTGCTGTGCTGTTGGGATAGGTCAGTGCACTTTTTCAACGGGTGGTGGCTTTGTCTACTCCTGTTTGGCACAGGGTTTTTCTATAGTCCTGAAAAATGAGTTTCACATCTGAAACCAGTTTTCAGGATCTCAAATCTTACTCCTGTGCTAGCCAGCTCTTTGCTTGAAGTTATTCATGAGGCAGGGCAAGGGCAGGTTTAAAACCCATATGACAAGGCTGTGACTCTGCAAAACCTCTATCAAGATGTTTACACGGACAGTGGCTTAATCAGACAAGACACTACAGTGATACACGAGGGAATTGAAATACATTTTTGTTTAGTTGGCAGTCTGCCTTCAGGCATTTGTGTGTTAAGTACCATGAAACAGTTTGATTTATGGGCTGATGTTCTTTGTCTGGTTTAGGCTTTGTTGTGTTTTTTTTTGTTTTGTTTTGTTTTTCTCTTAAACTATAGATTCAGTTGCTCCTCCGGCTCCTGATACATAATTGTAGTTATCTTTCACGAAGCATAGCACACTGCCATCTGCCTAGACTCTCTTCCAGTGAAATTGACATTTTTTAAAAAAAATCTTTTTCCCTCTTGATGCCATTAATTTTTCATAAATTTATGTGCTTTAAGAATTTAACCCTTTGTGAGGAGGCAGTTGGTGATCTGTCATGGCTTTGAGTCTTATGCTTGTCCAAGTGGTTCAGTTTTCATTTTTAGTGTAGCTTTGTTTTAATGATGCAAGGACTTCCCTATTAAATTAAAATGGCCTGTAGGTGAACACTGTAAAAATCCCACAACATACATAGTGTTTTCAGATAGTATATAAAAGGCATGAGCTGATAAAATGTTATTTGTTTGAATCTTATTCAGGCATAGATTACCAAATAAAGATTTTACAGAATTTATGAAAATAGATTACCCTTCTGGGTTATAATCAGTATATTTCCTAGTGACTTTTTTCCACTGCCATTTTTTTCTCTTCTTCATAATTTCTGTGTCTTGCTTGCTGCATATTGTTTAGCAATTGCAATTTGAAGTTTTGATATTACCGTTCTAGATATGAGTGTATAAATGCATTGTTAATAACTTTGTCATGTCAAGTGTGGCTACAAGTGCTTGGGAATAGTTTCTGTCTGTCCTCTGAGGCTGATGGGGACTGGATGCCTGCTGTTCTTTGGACATATCACAAATCTAATTGTAAATCGGCCTAAAAAGGGGAAATTTACTGAAGCGTAACTAGGTCTGTTTGATTTGTTCTGTTGGGATAATCAATCAGGACTGATGACGGAGGTGGGTAGAGACATGGTGGGGGGCGGGGGCGGATGATAAGTATAAGGTCTGTTTTCCAGAACAGAAGGTGGAATAGTAATTTATTATCTGACATTCTTTGAAAACAGATGGAAAATACTATGCTTATAGATTTGCAAGGGAAAGAATTTTGGAAGCAGGCTTTGCATATGTCCTTCCCCCCCTTTTTTGCATGCTTAGAAAAACAGAACAGTTAAGTTCTTCCTTGTTATTGGAAGCAAACTTGGATGGTGTTGAGCTGAGTCCTGCTGTTGAGATGGATAGCATGTATAAAAAAAATCCGCAAACAATCCAACCTGAATGTGTTAAATAGATTGAAAAAGTGTGAATAAAATAAGAATGGCTGAGAAGTACAATAAGCTCTGTGAGTTATGCATAATTCTCATAGTATAATTTGCATTTTTTTTTTAATGTGGTACAGGGCAGTAGCAAAGAACTCTGTGCTGGAGATAATTATTTTGTAAAGAAAGAGGAGTTGTTAAAGGCTAAAAATGCCTACTATTTTTAAAAAAAGAACATTTGAATAAATGGCATGTGAATCAGTAGGCAATGTATGTGCCCATGTGCAGTAATGACACATTTATGTAATGTACTGTGGTTTGGTTTTACTTGTTTGTGGCTTTTTTCAAGGTGGCTATTAATTTAGACTAGATTTTTGTGTTACTTTCATCATTGTATTTTTACTTTTATGACAACATGGAAGTTTACTGCTTTGTGGTGGTTTTTTTCCTGTAGTGAGTGTAAATGACAGAGGTAATTCTCATTCTCTGCAAATTAAAAGAAACTGACACTGAGTTTAACATCATTGGTGTAACAGTGTGGTCTGCTATAGATGGAGCACAGATAAGAGTATTTGTGCGTTATGCAATTGTTCCTTGTGGCAAGTAAGTGCCCTCTGGGTGTCTGCTTTATAGTCTTCAGACTGTGATCAGACATTACAGAAGTTCCTAAAGGCCACAAAATATTGTATAGAAACAGCAGTAAGCATTTATGATTGAAGCTAGTTACTCTGCCTGTGTCAGGTAGTGGCTTTTTCTACTGCAGAATTGGAGAATAGTGGTAAAAACCTTCAGAAGCCAATTTAAAGTGTGGAATCGGACAGATGGTTACTTAACCTAAGTACTCTGAAAACTCTGTGAAGACACTTGTCCCATTCCACTGTCTGGGAAGTCTAGGGACCCTTGGGTCATAGTTTGAGCTGCTGTATTAAGTGACGTGAATACTTTCTTACACGTACAACTTGGCAGAGTGGTCCATTGGAGCACCTCGATGGAGGAAATAACTGCTCACAAGATCATGCAGCCATGGAGGAGATAGTATCAAGAATCTCCCAATTCCTGGGCATGTGAAGTTGCATCGGAAATGTATTAGACTTCGAAATTTCAATTTACAACTCTGGAGGCAACTCAAGTTCATGTTTGGTTGGTTGGTTTTTTTCCTTCTAATTAAAAAAAAAGAAAAAGGCATAACATGAGTGTTAACAAGAGATGAAGTAGAAAAATCACATCTTCATGCATTTACAAGGCATTTCCATTTTAATGGAAAGCTTCAATATCAACCACTTGCACTCTTATCATTCTTGTTTATAGTATATTGTCATAATTTGAGTGTAAATTTTAACCTCTAAAGCTCTGACTTGCTCTTCTGGTTTTCTGTCATAAAAGGTAACATTTTCTTTTTTCTTCTTTCGTATATTTCTTCCTCTTTTGCATGGAAAAAGCAGAAAAGGGGAAAGATGACAATGCAGTTATTTCCAATTAAAAGTTGAGCAGGTCCTATATGAGCCTTGTCTAATTCATTGTAGATTACTGCTTTAGAATTAGAAAA
The DNA here is from genome assembly GCF_929443795.1 of Astur gentilis. Lineage (NCBI taxonomy): Eukaryota > Metazoa > Chordata > Aves > Accipitriformes > Accipitridae > Astur > Astur gentilis. The sequence continues at coordinate 6,770,102 of NC_064884.1, forward strand.
TTGTGTTATAAATCGTGATGTCATTTCCAATTAATCAAATTCAGGCGTAAGCTCACATGTTCCCTTGAGCGCTTGCCCATTATGAACAGCTGCATCGTGTGCTTTGATGTCTTGGAGAAACAGTGGGATCACTGTTCTAACTTCAAACTGCTTTTCCTTGCTGTTTTCTTCGTTTAGTGTTAAGTTTATGGTATTGCATAAGATGCAAAGGAGAACACTTAATATAAATCATTGGCAGGAAATTGCTTAGAAATTCTATCATTTCAACTTCAGTACTGTGTCAGAATTTTAGCAAACGTGTTTTTAAAAGCAGAAGTCTTTTAATGCTTACAAATAAATGAGAATTAAGGGAAGAATTGTCCTTGAAGGGGGGGAAAAACCAGCTTAATTCAGAGGTAAGTGTACTTAAGAGGGGGGAAAAAATCTAGTGTAAATGGAGAGAGCTGAGAGTTAGTTTTCAAGAAAAGTTTTAATTGGAGTGACATTGCTTGTGCATAGATAAAATTTAGCTATTTGTCTGTCTAGTATTTCAGAGAATATGCATGTGTTTTCCTGTGGTATTTTGTGAAGTGGGCAGGCCAGAATGCATAGAGAGAACTGGGTTAATTCACTCCTGATTTGTGCATGTGAAGGGGGGGTGTCTCTATCCAGAAAATCGTTATTTCTTGCACTGAAAGTTAGGTGCTTTAAAAAACAACAAGAAGACTGGAGATAATGGATCTATCAATTAATTACGTGTTTGTAAGAAGGGGTCTTGCATCTGGGAGGGGTGGGGAGGGGATAACAGAAGATAAGAGAAGCACTGTCACGTTGGTTTGGGTTAAGGTTGGGAAGTGGTGTAAAGTAACAGTAGAAGATGATTTTTCTTTTTCCAACTGCCTGACCAATTCAGGGCTGACCAAAAGTTAAAGCATGTTATTAAGGGCATTGTCCAAACGCCTCACAAACACTGACAGGCTTGAGGCATCCATCACCTCTCTAGGAAGCCTGTTCCAGTGTTTGACCACCCTCTCAGTAAAGAAATGCTTCCTAATTTCCAGTCTGAGCCTCCCCTGACACAGCTTTGAACCATTTCCACGCGTCCTCTCACTGGATCCCAAGGGAGAAGAGCTCAGCACCTCCCTCTCCACATCCCCTCCTCAGGAAGCTGTAGAGAGCAATGAGGTCGCCCTTCACCCTCCTTTTCTCCAAACTGGACAAGCCCAAAGCCCTCAGCCGCTCCTCACAGGATATTCCTCCCAGCCCTTTCACCAGCTTTGTTGCTCTCCTCTGGATGCACTCAAGGACCTTCACATTCTTCTTAAACTGTGGGGCCCAGAACTGCACACTGTACTCAAGGTGAGGCTGCCCCAATGCTGAATACAGTGGGATAATCCCCTCTTTTGACCGGCTGGTCATACTGTGTTTGATGCACCCCAGGATGCAGTTTGCCCTCCCAGCTGCCAGGGCACACTGCTGACTCGTACTGAGCCCACTGTCCACCAGCCCCCCCCAGATCCCTTTCTGCAGGGCTGCTCTCCAGCCATTCCTCTCCCAATCTATACTTGTGCCCAAAGTTACTCAGTCTCAGATGCAGAATCCAGTTCTTGTTCTTGTTAAATTTCATGCCATTGATGATTCCCAATGTTCCAGTCTATCTAGATCTTTCTGCAAAGCCTCTCTGTTTTAAATTCAGGGATTTCTATATGGGATTGGATGGTTGTATCTGACTATTTATTAGGTTTCAAGGAAGCTTAAAAATACATTCTCATTTTTATTTTCAACGGTAATAATTTTTTTCAGAATCATAGTGAGTCATGTTCTCATAGGGTTGTTGTTGTTTAACTAAATGACAGAACTGACTAAATTCATGCTTTCATGCATATATGAGATACCATGGTTCTTATACCATCTGTTACCAAGAGAAATCCACGTTTGTAAATTCTTTAACACTTTGCAAGTTTGTTTTTACGTTTGCAGAAATTTTAGGAAGAGTAGGGGAAATAGAGCAGGTGATTAAAAGTAAAACTCAAGTGGGACTTCAGTGATGCAAAGCATTGTATGCATTTACTTGGTAGTGTACTGGTCAGAGGAGGCCAAGTATCTGGTTTGGGTTTTTAGTATGTTCATCAGCCGCTCACAGAAGATGATGTTACTCAAAAATTATTCTACAAAAACTGCAGATCACTCGCTATATTTACCCTATCATTAACCAAGTTTTTTTTAAATTGTTTATGGCTGTAATTGCAGCTCATTATCTCTGTTCTGATGAAGTAAAGGATTAGGATGTTCAAGGAGGTACTGGCTGATAACAAAATCACCTTGCATGTTAGTTCTAATTCAGAAACAGGCCTCCTGAGTGCATTTTTTTTAATGAGCTTACGTGGTAGAAAGTTAAATTACACAAACAATTGCTAGCTTGTACTACTTTGGAGCTCTCTGGTTGGACAGAAGTTTTTGCTTGCTGTGGTAATTGTTACTTGGTTTTGGCTTTTTCTTCATCAGATACAGAAGAAACACAAATAATTAAATATGTATTTTAATTAATTTATTAGTGGTACACTTTATTGTTTGATACAGACAATCTTTGAAACAGACTTTTGAGGAAGTACAATCAAAACAAGAATAAACAAGGCTTAGTGTTTTTGCCACAAGAAAATGCTTTTTAACAAAACTCAAATACCCTGTCATTTATAAGTCAGTACTGATTTTAGGAATAAGTTCGATTGGACATGAAATACCTACATATTACTCCAGAGTTTAAATTATCTGGAGTTACTGTGGATATTTACAACTGTGCAGCTGCACTGCATGTTACAGTGCATGATTGAAGTCAGAAGTGTTGTAAATATGATGTTTACTATCTATCAGGTTCCTCTTGTAGCTGCAGTTCTTAGATTCTTCTCCACACACTGAGACACATAAATTCTGGTGGTGCTTTGTTTTGAATACAAGTATGCAGTCCTTTTTAAAAGGATGTTTATATACTGAAGAAATGCAGTCAGGAGTTGAATCCTCCATTCCTATAAATGTCAATGGCATGATGTTGTCCAGTGTCTTACCAAGAGATTCTGTAGGCAGGGCTTTATTTAGAGGACAATATGGTTTGCCTTCACTGGTATAAGACCTAGAAGGTACCTGGAGTCAGATGAGTGGTGCATGTCTTTTAGTGTAGCTCCACTAAGCACAGTTCCTATCAGCTGAATATCGTGCCTGCAGCTCTTGTTTCTGTAGAGCCATTTTTGTCCTTGAATGTGGTGGGAGACTTTTTTTTTCCAAATACTCAGTTACCAACCTTTGATTGTTATCTTTTTCTGTTACAAATCTTTAGCAGACAGATTCTAGCTACCATTGAGATTCTCTGACCCTACTAACTTATGCACCCTTATTTTATGGCAGCCTAAGTGCATATGCATTAAACAGAAGAACCTGTCGCCAGATGTTAAGGCTAGGTGTTAAACTGATTTATGCTTCTGTGGTTCAAGTTCATATTTTTGTCTGCTCCTGTGTTGGCATCTGTCCTTGTTTCTAGATAGTTCAAATTGGAATGGTGTGTAAGTCTTAAGCAGGAGTGGATTGATCTCAGCTGAATAGTACTGTTCACATGGGTTGCTCAATTTTAGTTTCTTGTTTGCATTTCTCATGTACTGTTGTATAAAACAATGGTATATTGAGCAAAAACCAAATTGTTTGTCCAGTGAAACAATTTGAATATAGGAGAGGCCAGAGCTTTGTCATGGGCTTGTGAGTGTGATCTACGTACATATTTGTGGTTTGAGATGTGGTAATATTCACACTTTGCTTTGTACCCTTACTCTACTGGCTGCTAAGCTGTGAGCGTGAACAGCCTCTGATTTACACTGTAAATAGAATAGAGTATGTTCAGTTGGAAGGCATTTCTGTTTAAGATTTGCCAGAACTCTAAGACTTGCTGTTTATGTCAGAACTTAAGAAATTTTGTCCTTGGACATGAAGTCCTAGTTCATATCAGTATTGCGCTACTGTATCTAACACATAAAACTGAGGATTGTTGAAGAGGCTTTTGTACACACAGAATCCATAACATTTAGATGCAGGGTAGCTCTGCATGAGTGATTATACCTGCTGGAGAGGGTGACGGCTAGAAAGGTAGTTCAAAAACTCATGAGGTATCTTTTTAGGAATTCTGTCTCTAAAATCTGGCAGATAATTCCACTCTGTTTAAAAGTGTGGGTCTGGATTTATAATGTGGTGACTACTGAGACTTCTCAGATTCTGGTTTCAGACACACCTCCCTGGCCCCAAATACACTTAAGCCTTTTGTCTTACTATAGCCTTGACTTTTTTATTTACTCCACCACCACCCCTCACCCCCCCAAAGGAGGAATACATTTATTGTGAGTTATGAATGATCTCATTCACATATTTTTTAAACCTTCAGGGAAGAGCAGCCTGGAAGTTCTTCGTATTATACTTGTCACGTAACAGGTGTGTCAACTTATGTCCAGATACCTGGGAAATAACTGTATCTGTGATTGTCATATCAATTAAGCTTTGGATGTTCTGCTTCATGTAAGATGTTATTAGCTGTGCTGAGGGTCTTTTTGTAGAGTGTTTCTAATTGCCTCCAAATCCATCGGCTAATCCATTTGTTTAAAGAAAATTATAATTCTGCACAGTATTAGGAATCTTTGTTGATATTTCTATGTATATTGTGTGCTTCCTGATTATTTTGGTTTGGACTTGACTAGCCTTAGGGGTGATGGTATTTGCCAGAATGTCAGTAAGCTGTTGGAATGGCATGGGTAAAAGAATTAAACCAATCTATTAGTGACAGCTCCTATTGCAGTCTGGGGGAAATAGACCTGGCTGGTAGTAATATATTGAAGCTTAACAAACTGAACATCATTAAAGTATAAGAGGTACTATGTAAAAGCATTGGTCAAAGGAAAATAATTAATAATGTGTAATTGTGAAAAAAAAAAAAAAAATTCTTACAACTCCTCACTGGGTGGTCTCAGTATGGAAGCCATGTAGTCTGGAATTTTATTAGCTGTTTATTAAAGGAAAGAAAAAAAGTGTTAAGACCTATTATTCCCCTGTAGTGTCTGTAGGAGATGTGCCTGTGTACGTTACTGATATGCTCATAAGAGCAATCCTTTATCTAACAGCTGGGAAGTACTCAGAAGATAGAATGTATCTTATTGCAGTGTTATTCAGTCCTAAGATAGCTTTCCTGAGCATTATCAGTAGGTGTACCAAGCATTTGAACTGAAAGGTGCTAAGCATCCTGTACTGCTGCTGTCTTTATTGTGCATTGGTGGTATTAAATAATTTACAGTGGCTGCTCTTGAAAGAATAGTTCAAGACAACTTCTTAAAGGTGTGAAAATGCGCTACTACCACAGTCTGTGTTGATTTAGTGTGATACAAAGCACTAACTTTATTTTGTCACCTCTGAATTGCTATGCCTAACTAGATCTCTTAACTATCCAGTCCACTTTTCCTGTATCTGGCAGCAGCTGGCTCCAGGTGTCTTGTCTTGGATGATAAAAGCATGATATTCCAGTAGGGGCAGTTTATACCTACACTGGTTCTTGATGGATTTTCTGCTCTGGAAAAAAAAAAAAAATACAGCTGGAAACATCTTGTAGAGGATGTCTTCAGTATCACTGTAAAAGCATAATTCTATTCTGCGACTTAGTGCATTCTGGGCATTCATTATGTGTTCTGCAAAGACTGATGTTGGAATACTAACAATGTTCTTGTGATCATTAAATGTGTTGTCTTTCCCTGTCCTTTGATATCTTTTTGCTCGTTAGACACGGCTATTAGCCTTTTTATAACTTTTTCTCTATATTGTATGTTATTCTATATTACTCTGTTCATCATAACCACAAAACAAATAATCCTAGTCTTTTCAAGCTTTTGTCAGACAGAATCTTTCTAAGGCTCTAGTTGTTTTCATTTCCAAACCCTGTTATTTCTTACCTGTATGTTTGACAGAAAAGTGATCAAGAACTATTAAGTAGTTTAATACATATTCATTTCAATAGAGAAACAAGATAGAATATACTCAACTACCTACAGAAACAAAATAAAAGCTATGTCAGACAATTGAAAGTGGTGTGCAGTTACAGTTAAAGTAAGCATGTCCCCAAAGTGTATAAAGAACAAGATAAAATAATGACAATATTTTAACATCAGCCTTCTAATTGATGGCACGCTCTCAAACAGAATACTGAGTTTGGTTCTTGTCAGACTCTACTGCTACTCTCAAAGCAATACAGGTTTTTTGATTTTTTTTAATTGTTTCCACTAATGTTTGAGTTAAATAATGGAACACCAAAAGAAGGTCCTTTTTTCCTAGCACACCTAAAATTTTGTAAGACAAAAGGATGTGTGGGCTCTTCCATTGTTTTGAAGAGAACTACTGTCATCTTCAGGAGAGATGGATGATGATGATGATTTTTTAAAATTTATTTTTTTAAATGAGCAAATGATGAGTCATTGTCTCTTGGTCTGTCTGTGTCACAAGATTGTTTAGTGCTTTTCCCAAAGAAAATAATTCTAAACCCTGACCATCCTAATTCACTTCCAGAGCTCTCTGGAGCCCTTGAATATTAAGATTCCACTTTCAGAAACAGGTCTGATTCAGAAGAGCTGTAAATACTTTGTTAGTCACCTCCATTTTCACAGAGGGCCTCGTTTCTAATAAAGCCAGTATTTTGCTGAGAAGCACCTGTATTGTGACCAACTAAATATTTAACATGCATGCACTTTAAAAGGGGATTAAGAGCATTTTAGTTTGGTGCTTCTCTATGCCTTTGTGGAAAGACAGTTGAAAGCTGTAAGTGGATATTATCATCTGTGTATTTGTCCAGTGTTCCACAGCATATGTGACAAGGTGGAAGACATTAAGAAAGCTGTATTGATACTAAATCATTCCCTTAGATGAAAAGTTGTCTTAATATCACATTATTTTATATTTGCTGTTCATATCACAGCAGAAACTCTGGATAACTGGCATTCAGACAAAGGTTTGCATATCTGTAAACTCAATCATTTCTCCCCAAGGATAAAGTTTGTCCAGAGAAGCTATTACCTTCTTTATGTGTATTTCTTCACCTTTGGGTACTTCAAAACTCTTTGGAGATCTAATTACCCCTCAGACTGGAGGCCGAACCTGGAACAGTTTGTTTTACAGTGTTTGAATTTCAGTGAAATAGATTGGTCCTCTGGAAAGCCACAGCAGTCTAGTAAATAACCTTCCCACTATGGTACCTAAAGTCTATGGCCAGATTTTTGTCTTGTCTAACTTGCAATTGCAGAAGCTTTACTAAAAGACTTATTTTCTTAAATGTGCACAGATGATATAAAATGAACATTAAAACACTGTTCAGTACAGATGCCCTTTTACAGAACTGATATTTCTTGTGCAAGCAAAACTATCATATGCAACCAAAGAACAGAAAAACGGAAATAATAGATGCCAGCAGCACAAGTCGTATAACAATCCATTCAGCTGTCTACCCACAAAGCACTTCCAAAAAAAGTTAGGGCCAAGACTTAACTTGGCAGCAGTTGCTTGTTTTTTATTTTTTTTTTTAAATTCATTTAAACGATCATCTCCTGTAAAAAGCTCTTGACTGAATTTCCTTGTTTTAAGACTTGTCAAAACTATGCACACAAGATCTTTTCCATTTGATGTGAGCAGCTTAAAAACATGTGAATTCCCAACTGTGAGTAAGATTTTGTCAGTGCCGTGATTTTCCTAACAGCATGATGATACCAGATTTTTCCAGGGGTGGGAAAGCTAGTCCTCCTATATCTTTATTGAAAATCAGTCCACATGGTATATTTGAAGGGTTGGGAAAACACAGTTCTAATATAACTGACAAAAGCTGATGGCTTTGCTTTAATGAATATGATGTGGAGGCAAGTGAGTCCACTGGAGTGGGAATACCCCTTCTATTCTCCCTGTGATTCTGGGAAGGGCCACTGCAGCATTCTGGTTTTACACCTATCTTCCAAGAAGATTGCAGAGGTCTCTTGTGACAATACAGAGACTTAGATTCTTGTAACTGGAGGAACAGCTGATTTTATCCAATTTTCTCTGCTGAAAGGCACATTCCTGAGCGATTAGACAGTCATGCAAGCTGATGTTACTGGAAGCACTATTTTCTCTGTTCTGTGGCTGGCTGTTGTATGCAGCCTCAACGGAGTTGACCTGGGGACAGCGCAATCCTGGAGGGAGTTACTTGCTTGCAAGGTGTGGGGGAGTCTGCATAGCCTTCCTTTGATGTCTGAAGTCTACCAGAGAGAAATGTGTAAACTGTCGTTTTAAATTGATGGGTATAGAAACAAAAGAACCGTTGACCCTTGAAAGAAGAAAGGTTTCTGTTTAAGGAACAGAACATGTCTCTTCTCAGTGGGATAATTCGAGTTTTTGGTTTTCTGATTTATTTTTAATTGCTGTAGGTAGTGCCCTGTGTGTCTGTATGGAATACTCATAGGGTTTGTATTGTGTTTAAAACATCTTTCTTACCATGCTACTTGAGTTTCCAGTTGATTTCTTTGCTCTTACTTAATTTAGCAAAATGCAAAAGGTATTTTCTTTCTTTTATAATGAGTGTAGTATCATTAGTTCAGCATGTCATAGGGATAGATATTGAAGGGGGTTCTCCACATCAATGGTATTGTCACTGAGACCTGTCAGTCTTTAGGAAGTACAGATTGTATTATTTAGGTATGAAACATAATTATAATATCAAGTAATTCATACTAATCTCTATGTAGTTTCTCTTTTTAATAATTGTTGCTGAACAAAATGTTGTGAATTCTTTGCACATGTGCTTGGAAGGAAACTCATTTGAGTACTTGGGGGGTGGAGTTTGTAGACTTGCAATTAGTGGCAGTATTGTAACTGTGGTTCTAATGAAGGTGACAGTGTAATACACCACCCCCCCACCCCCCTACCCCGTTTCCTTGTTGCTCATCCTCAATTGAAGCTTCCATAGCTGATGAAGAATTTGGCTAGAAGCTTGTGCTTCATGATGCCACAGAATGAAGAAGAGAGCTATTCATAATTAAAATTTTCTTACAGAAACAATGGAAATATTTATTACAGAAGCAATATGGAAAATAAAGAAATTGGTATCCCTTCTTGTCCCAAAACATATTTGAGATGTGTGACTTTTCCTTGATTTCCTTTTTCCTGGATTATAAATTACATAGACTCCCTTTTTTGGTCACTCCCAAGATATGCATAACATATATTTAAAGAATAGAATGTCTTTGTATATTAAATGCTTTGGTGTTGCAAAAAAGATTGGAACTGTACTGTTGGAGTCAGTGGCTGTGTTGGATTAGCTCTTCTGCATTGACCATTGGTTACAGAAGCAGAGGAGTGAGGAAATCTAGGTGGTGGGGTGTTTTTGTTTGTTTGTGGCGTTGTTTGTTTCTTTCCGGGGACTTGTCACAGTTTCTGTTGCTAAAGATCTCTGGCACTAGTGTCTTTTTGTATCTTTGAAAAGAGCATAACTCCCAGAGATGCTAAGAGGACAGTGCCTTTGGAACACTGTGTATGGTACCCTATTGCTTTCTTTGTGTACGTGAAAAGTGTAACATCAGGTTGGCTTTCTCATGTTTAAAGAAGCCTGGGAAATAGTCTGTCCCCAGGAACTCACGCAAACCTGCTGTTGCAGCCATCAAGAACAGTTTTGCTTTTGAGCTCCCTTTGTTGGTGAATGGGAGTCTTGTATTGTTGGCAAAACAAGTCTTTGTTTTACACTGTTGAGATCATTCAGAGTGTTTTGTATTCAAGCTGATAAAACTTTTAACACTCTGGGGCAAACACAGGCACCTTGTCTGCTGAATATTGAATGATTTGAAGTTGTTAAAGGTTCTGACAAATGCAACCAGTGAAGATATAGTTGCCTGGTCTTTAAGGCATATGAGGAAGATGCATAGTTAGAGCTATGAGGAAGGAAGCTGAAGGTTTTGCAGCATATGCACAGCTGTTGGAAATTATGCATCTTTTGCTAATTGTGTTTCTATTGAGATAGTAAAAAAGAAATATACTTTCCTCTCGCCATTTGATTAGTACAACAGTTCTGCCGGATAGCTGCCTCAATGTGTAGCTGGCTTAACTGTAATGATACAGCTTCTCTGTGAAAAATCTGCTTTCTGAAATGATTTTTTTTAATGGGACTCATTGGAAAACAAACATAACTATACAGTGTTATTTACTATTAAAGGTAAAAAATACAAAAAAGTGCCCTAAAAGCAATCCAAAACTGCTTTAGATTTTAACAGCTCCAAACGTAGATAGAAAATATGCTTCTGGAAGGAACATACGTGAACTTGTGGAAGGTCCATTGATTATTTTTTTTAACTGGTTTTTTTTCTTTTTTTTTTCTTTTAACTGATTTTTTTTTTTTTTCTTTTTCCCAAAGCAGCAACAAAACGTGCTCTGCCACACTGTGGGGCTGCCTATTTGTCATAGATGCAGATGAAGATCTCTGCCATATTTAGCTGTCTGGTAAATACAGTGAAAATGCATGAGTGTCAAGAACTAAGTCCTGCAGACAGTGTTGTTGGCACTTGCAGCTGAAGGCAATGGAATGTAATTGGTCTTTTTTTTTTTTTTTTTTTTTTTTTTTTGTCTTTTAGAAAGTGACAGGTAGCAAGCTAGTTTTGCAAATGTTAGAGAATCCACTTGGGACCTGTCTAGATATGGATCGTTTGTAAGATGGGGCAGAGTCAAATTTTATCAGCAAGTGAAAGCAAATGCCTGTGTAGTATTGCTTAGGTACAGGATTTTTCCTTCTCACTTCGTTTTATTGCAGCCAATTTTTTTTTCTTAGTATTTCATTTTTTATTTGTTTCCTTTTCAAAATAATTAAGGAATTAAATATACGATTTACAGCAATTATCTTGCACGTTAGAGGGGAAAAAAATTACACTATTTGTCTGGTTTCTTTGGTGTTTCAGTTTGCTGAATTGATAAACAGTACCAAAACTTCATGACACATTCAGTTTTTAATTTTTTTTTTCAAGAGAATCTGATGTTACACAGTGAACAAAAGGCTAATCTAATTTATATTTTTTCCTCTCATTCCTGTAATACTCCTGGTTGGCTTGATGCATATGTGGATGATTTTTGTGGTGGCATTTCACTTTATGATTGTATATTAAGGCAGATAACAGTGTGTCTCCCCCTCTCTGCTGTGAAGACAGATTTCAGAATAATACAAAAGTACCTCTAACTACGAAGTAAACTGCTCATTTCCTATAGAGAAAGACTCTTGGTATTTGTAGCCAAGTATTTTCTGGAACATGTGATCGTTTTGAATAAACAGCATCTGAACTTGCTTTAAAATATTCATACTAGTGTCTGCTGCTAATACAATGACTGATCTGTATGGGACAATCAGAGGTGATTAAAGAAAGCTAGGTAGAGTGTGAATCTAATACATATTTTGTACTGCATAATTTTCATTATAATGCTACCCAAGAAAAATAGAAAATTCAGAGACTATGAAGGCTGGATTCACATTCTTTTTCCATGAAGTGACAGGAAAAATGAGATGCTTTGATATTGTCAGAGAACACTCATACAGGTCTGATCTAGTAGCTAGTTTGTTGGGTCCTAATCAGTAAATTGAGGTATGTAAAATATTTAATAAGTACAGATGGACTGGCGGTCTATCCTCTACTACACAATGTTGATATGGGATACAGAGGTTATCGGGTAACCCTACTATACATATCTAAATGTTACATGCATGCAGAAAAATGTCACTCAGCAACGCATCCATGTCTGGTGTCAGGTAAGGGATCTCTAAGCCTTGAGAGGTAAACTTGAGACATGGTCCTACTCAAGGGGAGATGACTGCTGTGCAGCCAGCTGCTATGGAGGGAGAGCTCAAGGTCTTCTTAAGGCTGCTAATATTTATAGTAGTTGGCTGCTAGTCAAACTACCAGTATATGGCATCCTTTTTTGTGCTTTGGGGTTGTGCTAGAGTTAATTTTCTTCATAGTAGCTTGTATGGGGCTATGTTCTGTTTTTGTGCTGGAAACAGTGTTGATAAGACAGGGATGTTTTCATTATTGCTGAGCAGTGCTTACACAGAGCCAAGGCCTTTTCTGCTCCTCACAGCACCCCTCCAGCGAGCAGGCTGGGAGGGGCACAAGAAGTTGGGAAGGGACACAGCTGGGACAGCTGACCCAAACTGACCCAAGGGATATTCCAGACCATATGATGTAAAGCCCAGCAATAAATGCTGGGGAAAGGAGGAGGAAGGGGGGATGTTCGGAGTGATGGTGTTTGTCTTCCCAAGTCAACATTGTGCTTGATTGGAGCCCTGCTTTCCTGGAGATGGCTGAACACCTGCCTGCCGGTGGGAAGTGGGGAATGAATTCCTTGTTTTGCTTTGCTTGTGTGCGTGACTTTTGCCTTACCTATTAAAGTGTCTTCACCTCAACCCATGAGTTTTCTCACTTTTACTCTTGTGATTCTCTCCCCCATCCCACCAGTGGGGGGTGAGCGACTGACTGTGTGGTGCTTAGTTGCCAGCTGGGGTTAAACTATGACAGAGATCTCTGATAATCTGGTTTAAACTAGTTTCATGTTCTTATCCATGGTCCAGGGGCTATTAGGCCCACAGGTTCATGTTTGATCATGAGGCCTGTTGTTCCTTTGTCAGCCTGAACCAAAGTGTAGCCATCTTGAAAAGCAGACTTTTTTCCCTTTTAAGGGGTCAGAAATGAAATCTATGTGGAAGCAAGCTCTGGCTGTGTCTATATACAGGTAACGGCAGAGAAACGCTGGAAGGTAGGCATTAACAAGCTTAATGTCTAAATATACCTATACACCCTGTCCCTATACACAAAAATAAAATTGGGGAGAAAGTATAAAGCATTAATATAGAATCACAGAATCATCTGGGTTGGAAAGGACCTCTTGAGATCATATTGTCCAACCCCAACTAATACTGTTTATGTGTTCTTTGTACTCATACTTGGATACAGTCACAGGAAGTAGCTGAGCCCTGAAAATAAAATGGAGGTATTTTTCCTAATCCTGTTCTACCTTGTGGCAAAAATCTATTCTTGCATCTGGTTTTTAACAGCCCTATGAATAGCTGCTTCTAAATTTTTATAAATGCCTAGTGACTTTGATGCAAGTAAATTTTATTTTTATTGATGACCTGTCAGAAATGCAGCAAGATTTAGTTTGTGTGTTCATTTCCATAATCAAGGAAATGGCAGTGTGCAGAGATGTACTTGAAAGCTGAGGGACATAGGGTCTTTGTGTCACTGTGATATGTCTTCTGGTTTTGTTAATAATTGTAATTATCTGTATGACAGTAATCTCCAACAGACTGGCAAGACCAGTGCCCTATTGAACTTGTCACTAACTTAAAGGACATATAAAAATAACAAGTGAAGCTGAAGAATCATAGGAGAAACACAAATATGTTCAGCATTTTGCCCAAGGTAAAGCGGAATGTCGGTGGCAGAGTTCAGAACAGCTTCATACTTTTAAGTAATCCAGTCTAGAACATACTATCTCTGTTTTGTACTGTTTTACCCTAGAAGCAATCCTCATACTATCTTCAGATATTGTTATCTGAGAAGGATGGTAGGATTCAATGTCTGTTCTTAAAATGTAAAATGCTACAGTTTGGTATAGATAAATAAATAAATAGAACATGTTAAAGTACTGGAACTAAGGTGGTGTTTATACATAGGGTGGGGTATATTCATAGTGGAATCCCCAGACAGAACTCCTGCATTTAGGAAAGATATTTCAACTTTATGCATTTAAACAGTTGTTCACTATCTATTGTTTTAAAGACAGATTTTGCTGCTCTTAAGAATCAAATAATCCCCAAGAAATCTCTTCAACATATAGCAATTATTTAAATGGCGGACTTCCTACAGACTGGTTATGTTCATTGGAGAATGCAGTCAGAGTAAAGGGGCAGTTGTTTCCTTTTCACATTCAGATTTGTGTTGTTGAGTTAGTCACCAGTTAGCTGAAGTAGTTCAAGACATACTGCTGTCATATGATAGAATTTGGCAAAATATATCAGAACTTAGAGGAGGTGTAATATAATTCTCGTTTGTCTTGAAATCTCTTCTGGCTTGACTGTGTGTTTGATCTGTCAGTCACCTCCTGTTTCTTTTGGAACTGTATACTCAACATGATTTCCTCTTAACAGTGGGAAGTCCAGGTCTTCCCAACATGTCTTGTTCCTTGGCATTTACAGACAACTAGTAACGCGAGTCTTAAAAATTCAGTGCAGTATCACTGCCTGTTTGAATGCTTGCTTGTATAGTAATTGCCATCTCTGCTCATGTTCATTAGATAAGATTATTTCATTACTTCTGTTTCAGACTGCCTCTTGCTTTGTGAAATTTGCCACTTGTGAAATGACTCCATTTAGAAGATTAGTTTCTGTAACTGCATATTGCTTTCAATTAAAATTTCATGGGGCTTTTATTTAACATGTATTCTAGCCTTATTTATATGGGACCTGTTGAAAGTAAAGTGGATTAGACCATTTGAGCCATATATAATCCATTCCCTGTGGACTTCTGAATGACTGTTTCCTACCATATGTCTATTCTTAAATTTTTTTTTCCAGACTGTCTGTCTAGCTATCTATTTATCCCTCTGAATGTTTACAAGGACAGGATTTTTTGCATTTTCTGTAAAGTAAATTAGCATGGCTTTAATTCCATGATAACAAACTTGTTCCAGATCTCTCTTCAGCATACTCAACAGTTGAGTTCCGATTTTGCGTCTTACTGAAAGCACAATTTTGGATCTGGAATTATGCCAGTTCTAGTTGTCTTGTTTACGAGAGTTGGCTGCCATTAAGATGTAGATTTTTTCATTGTTTTTATGTGATTAAGGGTAGGTGTTTATTAGTTTTGAGACACAAATGTGTTTAATGGTTTGTCCACTGTGTTAGAGCCAAGCATGATATGGTTCCTACAAGAAGAATCTGTGTTCTACAGATTGGTTCTGACTGCTCATTGATAACGCTGTTTGTTCTGATTTTATTGTTTAAGTAGGCCAGCCTTTTGTTTTTCATTCTCTTCTATTTCTGCCAAATCGCTGCGTTTACAGTAAGTTAATGCTTGGTTTTTAGTTCTTGCTCTTTCTAAGGGTTTATTGTGCTTTTTCACCCATAGTACATAGGCCCATGAATTCATGGCACTGAATTTGCTTCTGGTGAGAGTTTGACCAATTATGGGTTCCACAAGTTTGCAATGCCTTGTTAGGAGGACAGCAGGTGGTTATTTCATAGTACAGGTAAAAAATTATTCTGCATACATTGAACTATGTTACAATACAAAACAGTCTTTCATCTGTCTATACTAAGTAAAAGTCATTAACATTCTTTGCAACGTCAGATAGGGACTGTAGTCAGTTGCATAATATCCCATAAACTGAGAGCTGTTTATAATAAATACATTTAATGTGTATGGTTGATATTTCAAAATTAAGCTTTTCATCATGAGTCTTTATTCTGAGTTAATATCTTCAAAGGCTAATTTGATCATGAAAATCTAGTTATTACTCTATTATGAAATGTAGTTGATAATTCAACACAAATGTCATGACTCACTGTTTATTATGTCTTAATGCTCTAGCTTTGATTAACTTTGACATAGCTGATCATAAACGGGGGAAGAACAATAAATACGGAGGCAGCCTTTCTTTGGGATTGAAAGGGACATCACAGCATGTTTTTGACTTTCAGTAAGGAAGTATACAATTCTTCGTTCCACACTTGCAGATATGAGGCCACTTAGCTGTCGTGTTTTATTGGCTAAACGTATGAATTAAGCTCAGTAATAACAGCAGCAAGTATTATGTCCTCTTCTATAATAAGAGCCCTACTGTGTAATTGCTTAGATGGAGATACACTGACTATGCAATCTGTTGATGACTTGCTATTGATCCGAACTCTGTGTTACATTAGGGTATCTTGTTAACTGACAAGAGGAAAAAGAAATGTAAAGCGGATTAAAAGAAGGACAACCACCAATTAATTTGCTTCTCTTTTTTTATCAGCCCTGTACTGGTACCCTAACAATTAACATATTGATTTAAACTTGCTGTCTGATGGAACATGTTGGTAAGCAAACATGAAGTGACCAGAAGCCCTCTTAACTTTGGGCAACTGATCAAATGCTTATTTTTAAGCAAATAAGTGCAATATTGGTGTTTTATTCTCTGTATGTTGCATACGAGCATTGCTTTTGGTCAAGTAAAGAAAACATTCTTTTAGAGGAATCATTTGAAACAGGGACTGCTTTCTCCAGCCAAGATGTTCCTCTGATAATTAATGAGTAACATCATCACATTTTTTTATTGTGGTTACGTTGTTACTGTTTTTAAGTGGAGGCACAGAGGGGCATCTGCCTTCTCCTGGCTGCTTATTAAATCCAGCTCATAACTATGAGTCAAAGTCTGCAAGTTTGGATCTTTCGGGCTTCTCTCTTCAGAAACTAAACTGCAAATGAAGTGAGAGCATTTTTTTTTCTTTAGAAAATTTATGTAGATTTTAATGCTGTGCAAGGAAGATCAGGTTCTCCACAAGAGACTTTGGAAGCCTGGAAAGATTCCAACCAGTGATGGAAGTTACAGTCTTGTGGAGTTGGTTTGAAATTATTAAATGGGTGATTAGATCCTCAGGATACTCTCGTGGACTCTACTTCTTGGAAACAATGAAATGAAGTCTCTTGCATGCTATTGTGAAGCTTCTGACTTGGCCTCTTTCAGCACTGCAGATGGTCTGTCACACCCCATCTCCTAACAGTCCTTAGAAAAAAACATTGCTATGTGAGGCATGAGGAAAAATATTATGAAATAAGGGAAATTAATAGGGCATCAGGAAATTGAGTTTTTTCTTCCTGTTTTACACAGCAGAGCACTACATTCCATAACAGTGTTTCAGCAAACCTTCATGAGCTCTCAGTGAGCACATCATGGGAAATGGTGAAAATTACTTGCATTAAAGGCAGGACTTAATTTCTGAGTGACAGAGGTGGCACCACTTGTCATTTAATGGAACTGAAATGGCATACAGACTCTTTTATTAATGTTTCTCCATAGTGGTATGTTTCAGACCACAGTTCAGGATGTTGTTCTCTCTTGGATATCTGTAAATACTACTAATTCCAGTCTGGCTTGTCTCCAGAGGACAATGTCTTTTGGCAGCAATATGGCTGAGTTACAGTGGGCTGTGTTTGGGGCCATTGTACATGTTTGCACTCTCCAGCTTGTTGAAGGTGCATGGGACCTTGATGATGGGTATTTTGGCTAATACATTTTCTGTATTTGCTTCATGTTAACTCCTTAAGTCTGGATAGTACAGATGTGTGTCACAGCTCTTCAGTTTGTGTTTCCAGTGAAATGAATAGCATGACTGTGTCAGTTTAACAAGTTCTTCAGGACTGTTAAGGAATCTGCTGTGCAATTTCCTTGTTCTGTTTGCTATTCTCAGTCACTTATAAAAAAAAGTTTACTATAGCTGTCTCATTTCAATAAGCTCACTGTGCATTTTCTTTCATAGGCAAGTCTTGTCTTAACTTTCTTCTGCATGGACTTTTCAAATTTGAGTCTCAACTTCAATATTGTGGTAAATAGTTCATGTAGTGATTAGAAATGTGCTTTCACCTCTTGTTCTCTTGGATCCCTGAAGCTTTTTCATTTCTTTGTGAAATGGGAAATAAATAGTGCAGTGGGGATGCCTCTGGAGAAGAGCAGAATGGGGCTAATTCTTTGATCGTAACATTGACCTATGGTAATACTGTTAAGTACCTTGCTTGTTGGAAGTTTGCATTCATATCCAAAGTATTGCACTGAAGTTAATTAAGGAAATCTAGTTAAGAATAATTTTAAGAAAGCTGATGAAATGGAGATTTTTTTCTATTCTGAGGGGGAGGAAGGAGAGATTGGAAGACAGTGAGAAGTGTTAATCAAATAGAGGATTTGGAAGAGGAGACAGTTTAAGTGCGCAGCTTGCTATTTAGATTTTCATCCTGGAGTTAAATATTCACAAATTTCTTGGTAGGTATAACCTGGTGATCTCTATTTAAGCACCTGTTTTCTTTTTTTCTGCTTCTCCTCAACTGTATCCTAAATGAGTATACATTGTTGTGTTCCTTCAGTCAACAAAGAGTTACAAGCATGGCTTGCGTTCTTTTATTTATGTTACATAACGGAGGAATAGGTTTTCTTGCAAGGCTGTGTTTTACAAGAAAATTGGCAAGAGGGGAGATTTCCTTAGATCTACACTGGAATGGTTTAGGTTTCACTTCTCAAAAAAAAACCTGCTGTGAGAAGGTTTGGTGCTCATGTGTGAGGGGGAGAATATACTTCTTTTCTTTTTCTTTATCTGGGATGAAGTCCAGAGGCGAACACTTCCCTGCATTACACATAGCTCATATACTCAGAAGAGCGCTGAAGCTCTCTCTGCTTGGGGTTTTCTTTGTTAACCAGTGAGTGAACAATAAGGCCATAGAAAGGTTCAACTTAAACTTCTGTTAAAAATGGGTGGTTCACCAGTTTTCTTAGGATGTACCTTACAAACTGTATCCAAAAATTGTCTGGCTATAGAACCACTTCAACTTTCAATATATCCCTGGAGTTTAACACATAATGAGCATGCAAAGACTTAAGGAGCTTGGACCAGTGTCACCTGTTTACTTGCATGTTTCTTGCTAGAACTGAGAAAAACTGTCAGATGGTTTTGGGTTGGATTTCTTCAGATGCAATCCAATGCAACTCTGAACTATCTTCCAGACAAGGGTATTCCAGAGGCTGGCTGGGACCTGCTGTCTGAATCAGGTTAGCATTTCTGTTTGCTTTCTGCCTCAAGGCCATCTACTGCAGTCAGAGCAATCATGTTTTCTGATTTGCCCTACTAGAAGATTTCACTCCCAACCCCGCAATGTCAAGAAGAAACTCTGACTTGTGACACTTCCTGGCACCTGCTCTGAGGAATTCACCCTGGACTGGTGATGGTCTTTTAGGATTGCAGTCTTCATTGAAGCAAAAGGAACTCCTTGATTCTGTGGAGATAACTACCATGTTTTAATACTTCATACACTAACGCATATTGCTGGTGTTTTTTGTTAGAGAAAAGGAATTGCAATGGAGGATGTTTGAGAAAAGGGCCTGCGTACATCTGAGGTGCTTATAAAAAATTTAGATGCACTTTTACCCCTGCACCATGGTGTTGTTTCTGATCTTTGGGCAAGCGGGGAAATGGTGGAAATTGAGAAGGATGCTACTTGTCATCTGCAGATGCTGCCCTTTTAATGGTGCAAATGTTTGTTTAACTTCATGGTATTAGTCTTGGGGCTTGACAGTGGAATTCATTCCTGAAGCAGCAGGCAGTTATGGTAGCTTAAGGGCTAAAGGTTTCGTAGAGGCAAACAGTTCACAGCTGGGAAAGCATTGCTGTATCAAACGGCTAACACTAGCATTTAGCAGCACATCTGATAAAGGCTGAAGGGTGGCTGAGAATATCCTTATTGTCTGACTTGCTGTCTGACATGTTTGCTAACAGTCTAAGCTAATGATAAAATGTTCCACTGCCGACTAAAGTCTGAGCATGCTCTCTTTTCCTTTGGGAAGAAGCACAGAGGTTGTGCCCATGGAATACAAGTTCAGCTACTTTATTCCCACGTGATTTAATGACTGGTCACATCATGCGCTGATAACTGTTCCATTTATAACGCATAACAATGCAGGATCGTCTCAGGAGGGTATAATTAATGTGGGATTCAGTTTTAGAAAACTGCTGTGTCCATTTTGAAGGTCTCTAATTATAGACCCAGCATGTTGTGTCAGAGAACAGGGTAATTCATTTGTTACTAGAAATGTTCCCATTCTCACACAAATAGTTATTTTTTAGGGAAAAAGAGAGGGGAAAAAAGCTGTCAGATATGAAATCCACTTTGCAATAGTGTAGTGGAGACAGCACGCATTCCTGTCTTTGTCAGAATTCTTGATAGAAGTAAAGCACCTATCAGTTTTCACAGAGCATAATAATCATTGTGCAGGAGATTGTTTTCCCCTCTCAACCACTTGCATTAATTGGCTGTAAACGTACACCATTTATTTTAATGGTCTATCCACTTATTTCTGATGTGGCATTTTGCTGTGGGGTTTTAAATAATTTCTTTCAGCTCCATTCTAATGCCCCTGGCTTCTTGACTGTTTTGATCTGAAAGCTTTTTTCAAGACTCTTTCAATGATTGTGGTTCCACGGAGAATACGGCACTAATCTTGGGGAAATTCCAGCTGTGGTGCTTGGCTTAGCTTTTGGTCACATATGACCTTTCAGGACGTTCTCAATTAAGTAATGGGAAGCTCAGGATCAAATGTCAAAAGGTAAGTCACTTTCCACAACAGCGCTGTCTGAGGATCTTTGATAGCATTCCCCAATTTACCACAGACATTCACATGGAAATTTCTAACATAGTCTTACTAAGAGTAACAGTTCGTATGCAAGACAAGATCTGTAGTGCTATAAAAACCACTGTAAAATATCAGTTCTGAAATGGGGGTGGGAGGAGGCAATAATCGTCAACCGAAGATATTACAAAAGTGCGGTATGAAACCGTTGTCTTTGACTAATTATGAGATGTACCTGGCGGAATAGTGTGACAAGGGTTTTTAGCTGTATTGATCCATATCACTAGTGATCGTATGAACTTCAGTATTAATAAAGACCGAATTACTTCTGGTTTGTGTTTTTTATTTTGATTCTCCTATGTTCTTGTGACTTCAAAGGTATAACAGGGGTCTTTGGAGGAGCTCTTTGCTACTGAAATAGTGCAAATAAAATGGTTACTCGTGTGTGCTAATAGGTTAATTGTCAGTTCTATCTCTGCTTGATTTTCAGCTTCTTTACTCTCTGAAAGGTGGTAAAATAAGGCAAAAAAATCCTGAGGCGTTTTCCTTTCTAAACCTCCTTTTCTAGGCTTCTGAAATGTGTTTATGCGCAGGCCTCCTCCTAACAAAGGACTCTTTGAGGGTCCTATGGTAGTCTAACATTCCCTTCTTTCACATGAAATTAAGGGCTGTGATTTACTGCAGTGACCTGAGTGCTTGAGTGCTCTCATTTACAGCTAGCTTTGTTTTGGTTTGTTTTGGTTTCGGGTTTGGGGGGGTTTTTTTGTGCCTCCTCTGGGTGCTTTAGTTATGCTAACATATTGCTGTATATGTGAGGAATGGGCTGGTGTCACACAGCTCACAGTGATGGTCAGTGGAGTTACTGGGTGAAATTAAAGGAGTAGGTAGTTTTGATTTGCCTGTTTGGTTTTCTTTCCCTAGATGCTGAAGTCTTCTGCTTTTCATTGAGTGAAGAAGGGAGGCAGATTTTGTGGGGTTTTTGTGTTTTGTTTTTTTAATTGACTACTAAATAGATTCATTTTAGATTTTCTTATTTCAAGTGATGGTGCAGGACATGGAGTGGAAAGGCCCAGTCAGCATTAGATGCTTGTGGACAGACTCTGAAATGATGACTGTCACAACTTGCTGCTCAGCATTCTTAGGAAATAATAACTTTTCTTCCCAAAATTCAGGGTGTATGTCCCAGCTCAGTTGTCCAAGCCGTTTCTGTTACCATGGGAAAGATATTCAAGAGCACAGAGCTGCTTAGTAGACCTTTATCTACCAAGACAAGGAGATACGCAACTCAGTTCCCCCATTGCTTGTTTCCATCCTTCCCCCTGTAGCATTTTTGACGTGCATCTGCTGTCCTTGTCTCTTTGCTGTAATTTTGTACATATCCTTGTGGCATTTAATGGTGGACTTAAGTAGAACATGTTTAGAGTTTCACTCTGTAGCTAGAGATTTTTAAATTTTCTTCAGCAGATAATGTTTAGGGTGCTGTTTCATAGAGAATGCTGTTTAAATCAAGGGGCCCTTGCTATTTTTCTCTCATTGTGCTGAACACACAAAATCCCAGAAGCCTTTTTTTTTTCATAAGGACACTGTTGGGTTAACCACAGAAGAAACCCTGCAATGCAGGTGATGCCCAGAAGCACAGAGTATAGCACAAGATCTAGCTTATTATGTAAGACTGCTAATTAAAACACATATTGGATCCTGTTGGACTTGTTGCAGGAAAATCTTTTTGTAGGGGGATTTGGCAGAAAGCTTGTAGCATATCGCACAATATGGGGCTTCTTCCACTTTCATCACTCCCTCTGCTGCCACCGCCTTCTCCTCTCAGAATGTTTCTTCCGACAGGTGGTTACTGTGGAAAGCCCAGGATTCTTTTTTGCATGAAACATGGTATTACATCTTATTGTAAGGAGAGTGAGGCAGTTAGGGCTGCACAGCCTTCCCTGTACCTCCTGAGATTTCCCTTTTGGACATATTTCATAGACCAAAGTACAAGTTGGACTGAACTAGAATCTTGCTCGTGAACTCCCCCAGGAGGTGTATGATGGTCGCCATAAACTGCTACACTATCATGAACGACATCCCTATTCATGGTGAGCACTGCTGAAAACCTGCCACAGAGGTAGCCAGCAGGGTTTCCTAAGCATTGGTGGTGACAGGAAGAGGATACAACTCACAGGCTTCTCCCTGCTATGGTCTCTGGAACTCGCTTCCTATTTTGGAGTTTCCTTTCTTCCTTTGCTTTTTCTTCTTTTTCCTTTTTCCTTCTGTAGGATCTGCCTTTTCTCTACCAGGTGGTGATTATGTGTGGTGGAGGAAGGCTGGACTGGCTACCGGTCTACGGTGAGAATGCAATAGAGGATTTCAGTTAGACCTTGTTTAATTGGTGACTGTCTTTACTGATTAGCCTGTTTGTAAGGAATTGCACAGGTGCCTCTCATGGAAGCTGTATTACAGAAAGTGTACAAATCCATCTTAGTAAAGTAAGGGAACTTGTACCAAAAAAAAAGTGCTGCCTGAAAAAAAGCCTAAATCTGGAGTGAGGAAGAAGCAATTGATTCCTTTGCTTTCCTTAAATCATGATCTGGTTTATATTGGATCCAGCTCCCGACCTTGAGCGTTACATTATTTTTCTGAAATTTTATCTAGCCTTTAGCTAGGCTAGCTTCAAAGTAAGAGATGAAAATGTAGGTTTTTTTGCAGAACATTGTTGTGAAACATGGTGTGGTAGTGCAGCATAGAGACAACACAGAGGGTCTGACTGAAAATGTCTTTCTGGCTTGTTCCTATTTATTATGCTTGGCATACAGTATAAACCTACCAAAAAGTAATGGAATTACCCTTGGCAATGTAATTCTTTTGCTTAGTAGTCTGTAGTGCTTCCCATTGTTTCAAGAAGTTTTTCCACTCAAATCTTCAGTGTGATGCTCCTTTCAATGCAGCATTACAGTTGCATTGCTTTGTCATCTTCTGTCTCTTTTTCTTCCTCTTATTTTTATCTGTCCTTGTCTGTCTTGTCCTTCACTTTACCAGAAACAAAACATCCTTTGTGGCTATAAACTCAGCGTGCCAAATAGTTTGAATAACTGTAGCGCTCCAAGAGTGAATGTAAAACATAAAAGCGACAGTAAATTCCCTTTAATGCCATCCTATAACAACAAGAATTCCCGGTTTAATAATTGGGGCAGTAGAATGGTTGACCTCGTTGTTTGATGCAACCATTAGTTTGCTTGGCTTGGTTCAAAGTCTGCTTGCATTCTGTGTTTAACTTTGCAGCCAGTAATTTAGTGTTAATGATGCTGCATTCATTAACATCCCAATGAGACCTCTTTTCTTTTTCATGCTTTTCTTCATAGGGCAAATCATTCAGTTACCTGAGTCTCTGGCTTAATACATGCTTATGTGAAGTATGGGTTGTTTTACTGCCCTTGCTGTGCGCTGTGAAGGGAAGGGCCCTGAAAGCAAATCTGTTAGTCACTTCTGTGGCTGCAGTTTGCATTAACACTTCTGTCACACGCACACAGGTAAACAAATAATTTGATGTTACAATATTAAGAATGCTAGTTAGCATTATCCTTAACAAGATACTGCGAAGATTTTGTTTCATTATTTTCAGACACATTTCCTGTTGTAAGCTCCTAAATGGTGTTTGCTTCTTTGTGAGTATTCCCTCCACTCCCTTCATTTATTGTTCACACACACTGGTTTGCTTCTTTATAAGGTTGTTTGGTTGTTACTGTGGATTCGTTTTGAGCATTAGATAGTTAACAGATTTCCCTGCACTAACATTTTTCCTTAGAGATGAAAGAGCATAGATCACACATGAGAAGAGAAAAGAAAAGAAAAAAGAGAAATTATTCTGTGGATATTTCAAAAAAAGACTGGACTTCAGTAACCAGATTGAATCTGAGGCCTTACAGCACTTCTAGATCACAGGGAAGAGATCCGCAGTGAAAATAAGGCAGCCCAGCTTTTGTAGTGTATGTGTAGTTTACACAGTCTGTTAACTTTCAGAACATAATTGCATTGTCTGCTACATATTACTGATTTCTGCCATGTAATGCAGGTAATTGCCAGGGGCTCCATCAAAGCTTTATTTTATATCTGAAATAGTATTGGGTCAGGGGGAGACAGCGTGAGTAGGCTCCAGGGGTTTAGGTTAGTAATTTATGTATATGGAAAACATACTACACACCAAGATAGGCAGCCATGGTTTGTTCTTAGGACCAAAATCTTTTCTCTTATCAGGCAAACAGGGACCCTGCTGGCATTGGACATCCTGCTGTTAGAGACTTTCTGTGCTCCTGGCTAAGCATGTCTACCTAGACACCAGCTGGCTGAGCTGCTAGACAAAGCCTGCTGACATGCAAATGTAGATCAGGTATTATCTGGCTCCTCCTACTTCTCACTTGAGTGTGCTAGAGATGTCTGTATGGAAGTCTGAGCTAGCAGCTGTCTTTGGGGATCTTAGATAAGTGTAAATCACTATGGCCATTGTTTGAGAGTCGGCTTCTGCTCCTGCCTGTGCCCCTGAGCTGATCTGTGATGTCAGAGAAGCCAACTACAGCTGTTACTATTTCAGATCATTCATTCTTTAGGATGTCTTTCAGTGTGTGGCATCTGTAGGGAGGCTTGCAACCCTGATGCCGAATAAGTAATCATAAATAACCCTAAAACCATAGACTGGGAAAAGAGAACCTGTGTGTTCAAATTGAGGCTCCATGCAATTGTGAGCTAGGAGTCTGCAAATCTGTGGTGAGAATCAGGCGTTCATATGAGGTTTGGTTCCTAGCATCTTGTTAGTGCCCAGGACAGCAAAGAGCTATTAGCTAAAAGGTTTGTGACATGGCTGAAGGTTTACTGAGGTTGAACAGGCAGTTTTACAGAAACTTGCTAAGCTCTTCCTTTTGTTACCTAATCAGAAAGTAACTCCTGAAACACACGGAGTATGTTCAGAGAGGAGACATTGTTTTATTCTGCACAGGGTGCAAGGTGGAAGATTGCCACAAATCAAGCACACCTACTGAGGTTTTCAGTTCATACACTACAGTTAAAACACCACGCCTAATACAAATGTTCCGCCTAACTATTGCATATTCATTACATTGAGCAAGCATGACGTGTTGTTCTCTTGAGTAATCATCCCACAGTCGTCTGTGCCTGCCCGGGGGTCTCTGGTAGTCTTCGGGGGTCTTCGGTAGTCGTTTGGGGAAAAATATCCTTTTGTCCTTTTATGGTCCTGCATCATCTGAGGACACCAGGGTCTTTGTTTCTCTTGCCAGCCCCTCCTTTCTCAGTGCAGAAGGAGGATGTATGTCCTTAATTAGCAAGTCTGTGAT